>NC_069799.1:7500000-10000000 GCF_027406575.1 Nycticebus coucang | reverse complement strand
TTTTTGAAGCTGCTTCAATTGCCCAGGGGGGCCTCCTCATAAACCATTCACCCAGACCGATTGCTTCAAGAGTTTTCCCTGCACTTTCTTCTAGTATTTTTATAGTTTCATGTCTTAAGTTTAAATATTTAATCCAGTGGGAGTCTATCTTAGTTAATGGTGAAAGGTGTGGGTCCACTGTCAGTCTTCTACAGGTTGCCAGCCAGTTCACCCAGCACCATTTGTTAAATAGGGAGTCTTTTCCCCACTGAATGTTTTTAATTGGCTTGTCAAAGATCAAATAACGGTAAGTAGCTGGGTTCATCTCTTGGTTCTCTATTCTGTTCCGTACATCTACCTCTCTGTTATTGTGCCAGTACCATGCTGTTTTGATCACTGTCGATTTATAGTATAGTCTGAGTTCTGGTAGCATGATTCCTCCTGCTTTGTGTTTATTTTTGAGTAATGTCTTGGCTATTCGAGGTTTTTTCTGATTCCATATAAAATGAAGTATTATTTTTTCAAGATCTTTAAAGTATGACAGTAGAGCTTTAATAGGGATTGCATTAAAATTGTATATTGCTTTGGGTAGTATGGACATTCTAACAATGTTGATTCTTCCCAGCCATGAACATGGTATGTTTTTCCATTTGTTAACATTTTCAGCTGTTTCTTTTCTTAGAGTTTCATAGTTTTCTTTATAGAATTCTTTCACGTTCTTTGTCATATAAACTCCCCAAATCTTTCATCTTCTTTGGCACTACTGTGAATGGAATAGAGTCCTTGACTGTTTTTTCAGCTTGACTATTGTTGGTATATATAAAAGCTACCGATTTATGGATGTTGATTTTGTCACCTGAGAGGCTGCTGTATTCCTTGATCACTTCTAAGAGTTTTGTATAGAATCCCTGGTGTCTTCCAGATATGCAATCATATCATCTGCAAAGAGTGAAATTTTGATCTCTTCTGACCCTATTTGGATACACTTGATCACCTTCTCTTCTCTATTTGCAATGGCTAAAACTTCCATTACAATGTTAAAGAGCAGTGGAGATAATGGGTAACCTTGCCTGGTTCCTGATAAGTGGAAATGATTTCAATTTAACTCCATTCAATATGATATTGACTATGGGTTTGCTGTAGATGGCCTCTATCAGTTTAGCAAATGTCCTTTCTATACCAATTTTCTTAAGTATTCTGATCATAAAGTGATGCTGGATATTATCAAAAGCTTTTTCTGCATCAATTGAGAGAATCATATGGTCTTTGTTTTTTAATTTGTTTATGTGATTTCATATATATATATTTACGTATGTTGAACCAGCCTTGAGACCCTGGGATAAAACTGACTTAGTCATGATGTATAATTTGTTTGATGTGTTACTGAATTCTGTTTGTTAGGATCTTGTTGAATATTTTTGCACCTATAATCATTAGTGATATTGGTCTACAATTTTCTTTTCTTGTTGGGTCTTTTCCTGGTTTGGGGATCAGGGTGATGTTTGCTTCATAGAACGTCTTGGGTAGTATTCCTTCTTTTTCTATATTTTGGAACAGGTTGAGTAATATAGGTACTAGTTCCTCTTTGAAGGTTTGGTAGAATTCTGACATGAAGCCATGTGGTCCTGGGCTTTTGTTTTTAGGGAGATTTTGTATGGTTGATGCTATTTCAGAACTTGATAAAGTCCTGTTCAACATTTCCACTTGATTCTGGCTAAGTCTTGGAAGGTGATGTGCTTCCAAGTATTGGTCAATTTCCTTCAGATTTTCTTATTTCTGAGAATAAAATTTCTTGTAATATTCATTAAGGATTTTTTGAATTTCTGGAGTCTGCTGTTATTTGTGGAGTCTGTTGTTATTTCATCTTTGTTATTTCTGATTGATGAAATTAGAGATTTTGCTCTTTTTTTTCCTGGTTAGGTTAGCCAAAGGTTTATCTATTTTATTGGCCTTTTCAAAAAACCAACTTTTTGATTTATTGATCTGTTGTATAATCCTTTTGTTTTCAATTTCATTTAAATCTGCTCTAATTCTGGTTACTTCCTTTCTTCTACTGGATTTGTGTTTGAAATGTTCTTCCCTTTTCAGTTGCTTGAGATGTTCCATTAAGTTGTTAACTTTCTCTCTTTTCGTTCTCTTGAGGAAGGCTTGCAGTGCTATAAATTTCCCTCTTAGGACTGTCTTTGGGGTATCCCAGAGGTTCTGATAATTCGTGTCTTCATTGTCATTTTGTTCCAAAAATTTGGTAATTTCCTTCTTAATCTCATCTCTGACTCCGCTATCATTGAGCATAAGGTTATTTAACTTCCATGTTTTTGTATGAGTATGCAGATTCCTGTTGTTACTGAGTTCAAATTTTATTCCATGGTAGTCTGAGAAGATGCAAGGAATAATTTTTCTTTAAATTTACTGAGGTTAGACTTGTGACCTAAGACGTGTTCGATTTTGGAGTATGTTCCATGGGCTGATGAGAAGTATGTGTATTCAGTTTTGTTGGGATGAAATGTTCTATAGATGTCTGTTAAATCCAAATGTTGGAGTTGCTTCAGCGTCTGGGTGCTGCTGTACTGTGGGTCCCATGCGGTCCATTAGCCAAGATGCCTGAGGAAACCCAGACCCAAGACCAACCAATGGAGGAGGAGGAGGTTGAGACGTTTGCCTTTCAGGCAGAAATTGCCCAGTTGATGTCATTGATCATCAATACCTTCTACTCCAACAAAGAGATCTTTCTGAGAGAGCTCATTTCAAACTCATTGGATGCTTTGGACAAAATCAGATATGAAAGTTTGACAGATCCCAGTAAACTAGACTCTGGGAAAGAGCTGCACATTAATCTCATACCAAACAAACAAGATCGAACCCTTACTATTGTGGATACTGGCATTGGAATGACCAAGGCTGACTTGATCAATAACTTTGGTACTATTGCCAAGTCTGGAAACAAAGCGTTCATGGAAGCTCTGCAGGCTGGTGCAGATATATCTATGATTGGCCAGTTTGGTGTTGGTTTTTATTCTGCATATTTGGTTGCTGAGAAAGTAACTGTAATCACCAAACATAATGATGATGAGCAGTATGCCTGGGAGTCCTCTGCAGGAGGATCATTCACAGTTAGGACTGACACCGGTGAACCTATGGGTCATGGAACAAAGGTTATTCTCCATCTAAAAGAAGACCAAACGGAGTACTTGGAGGAATGAAGAATAAAGGAGATTGTGAAGAAGCATTCTCAGTTCATTGGCTATCCCATTACTCTCTTTGTGGAGAAGGAATGTGATAAAGAAGTCAGCGATGATGAGGCAGAAGAAAAGGAAGACAAGGAGGAGGAGAAAGAAAAAGAAGAAAAGGAGTCTGATGACAAACCTGAAATAGAAGATGTTGGTTCTGATGAAGAAGAGGAGGAGAAGAAAGATGGTGACAAGAAGAAGAAGAAGAAGATTAAGGAAAAGTACATTGATCATGAAGAGCTCAACAAAACAAAGCCTATTTGGACCAGAAATCCTGATGATAAAACTAATGAGGAGTATGGAGAATTCTATAAGAGCTTGACCAATGACTGGGAAGATCACTTGGCAGTGAAGCACTTTTCAGTTGAAGGACAGTTGGAATTCAGAGCTCTGCTTTTTGTCCCGAGACATGCTCCTTTTGACCTATTTGAAAACAGAAAGAAAAAGAACATTAAGTCGTATGTCCACAGAGTTTTTATCATGGATAACTGTGAGGAGTTAATCCCTGAATATTTGAATTTCATTAGAGGAGTGGTGGACTCTGAGGATCTCCCTCTAAATATTTCCTGTGAAATGTTGCAGCAAAGCAAAATTTTGAAAGTTATCAGAAAGAATTTGGTCTAAAAGTGCTTAGAGCTCTTTACTGAACTGGCAGAAGATAAGGAGAACTACAAAAAGTTTTATGAGCAGTTCTCTAAAAACATAAAGCTTGGAATACATGAAGATTCTCAAAATCGAAAGAAGCTTTCAGAGCTATTGCGATACTACACTTCTGCTTCAGGTGATGAGATGGTTTCTCTCAAGGACTACTGTACCAGAATGAAGGAAAACCAGAAACATATCTACTATATCACAGGTGAGACCAAGGACCAGGTAGCTAACTCAGCCTTCGTGGAACATCTTCGGAAGCATGGCTTAGAAGTGATATATATGATCGAGCCGATTGATGAGTACTGTGTCCAACAGCTGAAAGAATTTGAGGGGAAAACTTTAGTGTCAGTCACCAAAGAGGGCTTGGAACTTCCAGAAGATGAAGAAGAGAAAAAGAAACAGGAAGAGAAAAAAACAAAGTTTGAAAACCTCTGCAAAATCATGAAAGATATCCTGGAGAAAAAAGTTGAAAAAGTGGTTGTGTCAAACTGATTGGTTACATCCCCATGCTGTATTGTGACAAGTACATATGGCTGGACAGCGAACATGGAAAGAATCATGAAAGCTCAAGCCCTCAGAGACAACTCAACAATGGGTTACATGGCAGCAAAGAAACACTTGGAGATAAATCCTGACCATTCCATCATCGAGACCTTAAGGCAAAAGGCAGAGGCTGATAAGAATGACAAGTCAGTGAAGGATCTGGTCATCTTGCTTTATGAAACTGCACTCCTGTCTTCTGGCTTCAGTCTGGAAGATCCCCAGACACATGCTAACAGAATCTACAGGATGATCAAACTTGGTTTGGGTATTGATGAAGATGACCCTACTGCTGACAATACCAATGCTGCTGTAACTGAAGAGATCCACCTCTTGAAGGAGATGATGATACATCACGCATGGAAGAAGTAGACTAAGCTTTCCCTGACAAATTACTTGTATACGTGTTCAATACTTCATTCCCTCTGATAATACATTTTCAAGTATTTTTTTTGTTGGTTTTTAATGTTTAAAAATTCTATATGGCATGATATAAAATACTTTAAAGGAAAGATAAGATTTCTTTCTACATCTAAGTGTGATACTGTGATACCTTAGGCACTGAAGCAGAGCTAGTAATGCTTTTTTGGTTCACATTGACTTATTTTAAGAGATTGAGGTAAAATGCCGTAAGATGTATGTAACCTACATTAATGTTGTGGCCTAGAGTATTTAGCTATCAAGCCAGATTCCTTGGTAGACCAAATCTTTTTGTCATTGAGTATTCAGGACATAACTTGATGTTTAGAAGAAGAAAACCATTTGTTCAAATGACTTAAGTGTATCTTCTAGGCTCTACTTTTTAAACTTTTCATCCCCTTGTAGTTTTTGCATGTACCGGTACTTTAGAAATATAAAGTGAAGCAACTTGATGAAACTACGCAGGGCTTGTTTCCAAAGAAAAGTTACTGTTTAGAGGAGCAAAATTAGAAGCCTACCCATGCGTGTTATACAGCTATCTGAAAAGTGAGGCTTGTGAATGGAAATGTAGTGCCCAAGTCACAATCTACTTAAAAAGGGTTGTAACAAATATACTTAAGTTTAAAATAAATAAATAAATAAAAAATAAATCCAAATGTTGGATGGTTAGGTTTAAATCTAAAATTTCTTTGCTTAGCTTCTTATTGGAGGATCTATCCAATAGATAGATCTTTAACACTGCCAAAGGAGTGTTAAAATCTCCAACTATTATGGAACTGGAGGAAATCAAGTTGCTCATGTCTGGTAGAGTTTCTCTTATAAATTGAGGTGCATTCTGGTTGGGTGCATAGATATTACTAATTGAAATCTCATTATATTGAGTATTACCCTAAACAAATATGAAGTGACCATTCTTGTCCTTCCTTACTTTTTTTGGTTTAAAGCCCATTGTATCTGCAAATAGAATTGCAACACCTGATTTTTTCTGATTTCCATTTGCCTGAAATACGGATGACCATCCTTTCACCCTGAGTCTATAATTATCTTTTAAGGTAAGATGAGATTCTTGTATGCAACAGATATCTGGCCTGAGTTTTTCTATCCAGTCAGCCAGCCTGTGCCTCTTTAGAGGACAGTTTAAGCTGTTCACATTAATGGAGAATATTGATAAGTCTGGTAATATTTTGGGTATCAAGTTTTTCACAAGTCCAGCATACATTTTTAATCCTTTCACCACTGTGGAAGTTGGAATTTGATCAAAAGTTTCTGAGTGAGTTTACTTTTGTGGTAGAGGATTGTGCTGGTCATTATGGAGGATAAGTCTGAGAATATCCTGAAGAGCTATTTTAGTTATGGCAAATTTCTTCAACATGTGAATGTCATTAAAGTATTTAATTTCTCCATCATAAATGAAACTCGGTTTAGCTGCATACAGGATCCTGGGCTGAAAGGGAGGGGAGGGAGGGGGGAGGTGGGTGGAGGGAGAGTGATTGGTGGGATTACACCTGCAGTGCATCTTATACGGGTATATATGAAACTTAGTAAATATAGAATGTAAATGTCTCAACACAATAACTAAGAAAATGCCAGGAAGGCTATGTTAACTAGTGTGATGAAAATGTGTCAAACAGTCTATAAAACCAGTGTATGGTGCTCCATGATCACATTAATGTACACAGCTATGATTTAATAAAAAAAAAAAAAAAAGAAAGAAAGTTATTTTGTTTTAGGAGATTAAAAGTCAATGGCCACTCTCTTCTGGCTTGAAAGTTTTCAGCAGAGAGATCTGCAGTCATTCTAACATTCTTCTCTTTGTGTGTTATGGTTTTCTTACATCTGGCTGCTTTCAGAATTCTCCCTCCTTCATATTAACTTTAGTGAAATTAATTATGATGTGCCTGGGGGATGTCTTATTTGGGTTGAGTCGTGCTGGGGTTTTGAAATCTGATTTCAGAATCTCTTGGCTTGTCTGGAAAATTCTCTTTCATAATTTCATGGAGAAGAGCCTCTGTGCCTTGCGAAGCCACTTCATCGCTCTCAGGGATTCCAATGAGGTGGATATTAACCTTCTTTGAATTATCCCAGAGCTCTCTGAGAGAATGATCTGTTTCACTCTCCATTTCTTTTCCACTTTGAGAATTTGGAAGCATTCTAAAGCTTTGTCTTCAATGTCTGAAATGCTTTGTTCTGCTTGATCCACTCTGTTACTGAGGGATTCTACTGTATTTGTCAGATCTTTGAGGGCTGCAACTTCTTGCTTCAATGTGTCAAAATTTTTGGTGGTTTTGTCTTTAAATTTGTTGAATTCTTGAGACAACTTTTAAATTTCTCCTCGAATTTCTAATTCCAAATGTTCTTCCATTCTATTAATCTTGTTTGCAATCCAAATTTTGAATTTGATTTCTGACATTTCGGTCATCTGTTTATGAATGGGATCTTCAGTTACATCTGCCATATCTTTCCTTGGGGGTTGGGGGTTAATCTACTCTGGTTATTCATGAGCCAGAGTTTTTCCACTGATTCCACCCCATGATTATTTCAGATCATTTGACTAGATGAGTGGGTATAGAAAAGTTGGGTTCAGGGCTCCAGGAGTAGTGATTAGCCAGCTCTTTGCCCCAAAGCTGGGACTGTGTCTGTACCTTTTCCCATGGAGCTTTGCCAAGAACCTGTACAGTGCCATGGCCTGATAAACTGGGCACCTGCTTGGTGTGGTGGGGCTAAGTGGCTCTGTCTTGTTTTCAGCTGGTCTCTGTCTGACCCTACTGAATCAGTTACTCTGGGTTGAAGTCACAGCTGTGGAGAAATACCAGCAATTAAGTCACCCCATCCCCCACAGGCAACAATTGGAAAAGGAAAATCAAACCTTCCTACAACAACACACCCAGGGTACCACTTGGATAGTCCTCGGGCGATTGGCCTAATTCAAGAGGTCCAAATCAATTGCCTCAGTCAGCACCTGTCTCAGGTGGGAGAGTTGAAAAGGTCTCTAGCAACTAGATCACAGGGGTCTGCTGACAACTCAAATATGACTTGCTCCGGTGCTCCTTGAGGTCAGGAGAACCCACCCAGCAAATAGATTAGTCTGGGAAGGTTGATGCCTCCTTCCCCACCTTGCACCTCTGTCACACCCAGTCACTGATAACCCCGCAGGGCTGTGACCCAGTTGCCTTCAATGATCAGATACTCCAGGGGTTTGCATCTGCCTGAATCACTGGGAGATCTATGTCAGCCAGAATGCTTCTCTGTGCCACTATCCGCAGTGGAAGGTGAGGCCTGACAACCTCGGATGCTAAATGGAGGCTAGGGCTGTTCACTCAGTTCCAGCCCCACCCCTAATTGATGTTACTGACAGAACAGAACAACTTTGCAGAATTTGTTTCTTTCCCAGCTAAATTCCCCAGCAGAAGAGAAGCTGTTTTGATTTCACAGAACCTGTGCCTCAGGCCCTGTCTGTGCTGCTGCCCAGTCTCGGTTGCAGTTTGTATTCCAGCCTCTGCGTGCCCTCCTTTGTTTGGGTAATGATCCCCTGAGGGCCGGGTGTGTCTTAGGCTCAGTAAAGCGGTCCTCTGTGTCAGCCCTGCTCTGGGAATCTGCCGGCTCTGCATGTGCGTTTTCTAGTCCCTGCACTCCACACAGACCGGTACTGCCTCAGGCAAACCCTTTACTCACCAGGCCTGCATTTCAGTCCCAGATCTGTTCCACCCTTGGCTGCCACCGGACAATATGCTCAGCCTCCTCTGGTTGCCCAGAGAGACAGGGGTTGTGACTCCAGAATATCCAGGGGCAAGCCCTATTGTTGCAAAAAATGTCTGCTGTTCTGTGTTCAGGGCACCACCGCTTGCTCCTGTATGGTTTCTTCTCAGCCGACCATCCTCTCCTCACTCCCATGCCACAGAATCAGCACTGACCAGCAGCAGTCCATGCCCTGTCCACACCTCTCAAGAAAATACTCAAGAATCTGGACTCCTGGGGGAAAGGTTTCCAGACCTCAGAATGCGAGTGGAGAGGAGTGTGGGGAGCTCAGTATTGCAGGTAGAGAATATATACAGTTTTATACAGTTTTATGCCTGCCAAGAGAGCACCATGGCACCCTAGTAGGGGATGTAGGTCCAATTTTTAGAGGGTATGTCCCTTTGGATATAATGGGAGGACTTTTGAACTCTGCTCATTTGTTTATGGGGTACTCTGAGCAGTTCTCATGGGGTAGGGGACTCCCATCCATTTGGAGATGCATTTTGTACCTTTTGTTTGTATCCTTGGGGTCACAGCTCACCTCAGCAGGGTTGATGTGCATTCTTCAACCTTCTCTCTTGGCACAGCTTTAATCCACCAGGTTACTTGCTAAATTTCTGTCCTTTAACTCTCCTCCTGGACGAGAGCTTCTGTGGAAAGCTGGGTTCAGTCAGCCATCTTGCCTCCACCTCCCGATGATTTTTTTTTTTTTTTTGTCCAGGGCTAGGTTTGAACCCGCCATCTCTGGCATATGGGACTGGCACCCTACTCCTTGAGCCACAGGCGCCGCCCTCTCCTGATGATTTTTAAAGTCCAATGTCCACCGTGATTTGATATCCCATATGTTTTAGGAATTTGTTGTCTTGCTTTTCACAAGATGGCACTGAAAGCAAAGAAGGAACCTCCTGTCCCACCCCTTTGGCGGAAGCCAAAGCAAAGGCATCCAAAGCCAAGAAGACAGTGCTAAAAGGCATCCACAGCCACAAAAAATGAAATAAAATAATATATCTATCTGATATATTATATATATATATATATGTACATCATCCACTTTCCAGCAGCAAAGACTCTGAGGCTCTGGAGACAACCCAAATATCCTTGGAAGAGTGTCCCCAGAAGACACAAGCTGGCAAGACCACTATGCCATCATCAAGTTCCCCCTGACGACTGAGTCTGCCATGAAGAAGATCGAAGACAACACATTTGTGTTCATGGTGGATGTCAAAGCCAATGAGCACCAGATCAAACAGGGTGTGAAGAAGCTGACCAAGGTCAGCACCCTCATCAGGCCTGATGACAAGAAGAAGGCAGATGTTCCACTGGCTTCTGATTCTGATGCTTTGGACGTTGCCAACAAAATTGGGATCATTTAACCCAAGTCCAGCTTGCTAATTCTAAATATATAACTTTTCACCATAAAAAAAGAAAGAAATTTGTTATCTTTTATTTTGCTTCCCTGAATTTCATATCAGAAAACTTCTCTATCTAAAGAAGCTCCTATCGGTAATAAAATTTATCAATGTTTTACATTATTCATTTATTTTTTATTTCCAAAAATAAAATGTTACTCTTATTTTCTAAAGACATTTTAGCTAGGTATCCAATTATAGCATGGACACTAATTTCTCTCAGCACTCTTTATTTCTCTGTTTTCTGTATTACACAGGCTCTAGAGATGATCTTCTCACCTTGCTTCATATTCCATAAGAAATTACAATTTGAAAATAATTTGGTTTGCACATTTGAAAAAGTTTACTTTTGGGATAAGTTCATTTGGTAATTTTCCTTGTTTAGTCCAAAAGGATAAGTTGAACAGTCCCCACATGATTATACAGTTTCTGAAGGAAAATTGGCTTTTTGGTTTGATTACTCCTATGAATTCTTCTTTTAATTTACTTGTGCTCTTGGAAAGTGCCCATATTTTATAATTCAATTTGTCAAGTAATTTATGAATAATGATAACATTTGAGTATTTTTAGATGTCTGCACCAAATAGTATTTATGAATATATTTTTGCCCAAAACATGAACTATAAAGTGGCAATCTCCCACTTTAATGTATGAGACCTGATTATGGCCAGACTTAGTTTTTCAGTACCATAAATTCAGTATTGATAGAATTAATTAAGTAAATGTAGGTCCTTTGGCTCCAGTGAAAATGCTTTCTTCTTATGGATATTTGAACTCTGGGGGTGCCTGTAATTCAGTGGTTAGGGCACCAGCCACATGCTCTGGGGCTGGTGGGTTGGAACCCACCCAGGCCTGCTAAACAAAAAAAATATAGCCAAACATTGTGGCTGGCACCTGTACTCCCAGCTACTAGGGCAGCTGAGGCAACAGAATCGTTTGGGCCCAAGAGTTTGAGTTGCTGTCATGTGACAGCACTCTACCAAGAGTGACAAAGTGAGGCTCTCTCTCAAAAAAAGAAAAAAAAAATACTTGAACTCTACTAAACTAATGTTGGTTTAAATTTTCTCCAGTAGTTATTTAAAATTACTTAGAGGAAATGTGCATGTGGTTATTTACATATTACTTATTGGTTATGCTGTAATTGATGGTTTCTATTGTCATTTCACAGTACTTATAAAATCTTTTCTAGGGCGGTGCCTGTGGCTCAGTCGGTAAGGCGCCAGCCCCATATGCCGAGGGTGGTGGGTTCAAACCCGGCCCCGGCCAAACTGCAACCAAAAAATAGCCAGGTGTTGTGGCGCGCGCCTGTAGTCCCAGCTGCTCGGGAGGCTGAGGCAAGAGACTCGCTTAAGCCCAGAAGTTGGAGGTTGCTGTGAGCTGTGTGAGGCCACGGCACTCTACCGAGGGCCATAAAGTGAGACTCTGTCTCTACAAAAAAAAAAAAATCTTTTCTATAAGGTTTAAAAATTATTTTATCTTCTGTTTAGTACCAAAAATGACATTTATGTGTGTACCTAATTACCAAATCAAACTTTTTAACAAAATTACTTAACACTTTTTGTGTTCATTTATTTGTTTTGTACCAGAACAGTTGATTTCTATGATGCTTTGAAATCACCCAAATGATTATAAATATGTCCTCACTTTGAGCTATACGCTAAACTTCTTATCATTAAGTATATATACATAAACACATGGGAGTTGTGTAAAAAACAGGTATAATCTAGGTATTAACAAATCTGCTTTGTCAGAGTTTTATGACTTTGTACCATTCTTCATTTACTGTGTCATTTTCTATTTTTATTCAAACTTACATTTGTCCATCTAAATATTGATAAAGAAAGATAGGCTCAGATTTTTTATTTTATTTGTTGGCTGGGCCAGGTTTGAACCCACCACCTCTGATATATGGGGACAGCACCCTACTCCTTTGAGCCACAGGTGCCTCCCATGGGTCAGATTTTTATTTTGAATACAATTAGAACATTCTTCAAATTAGTACAGATTATATGCCGCCATTTATCCCATGTAGTAAATATAGGAATTAAATGCATGAAGTACAATAATGCCCTTCTCCTGCCCACAGGAGACCCTGAGACATTGAGGAAACCTTGCTAACCTTTATTTTTGCATATTACTTTTTAAAATTTTGATCTCAATTGCCTTAAAATCTAGAAATGTGGAATATGATAAATTAGAAATAAATCCCTATACAATCTATAAAATTAATGTAATAAACTCAGGGAAAATAGATTATATGAATGCAAAAATTAAAATATTAAATTTATTTGAAACTTTTCCATACAGAGAGCCCAGATGCAATCTAATTTACTTAGAAACTCTATCAAATACTTAATTAAAAATTAATACAGGTTTCTTAAGCTCACTTCTAGAAATATAGAATAAGGGAAACTTAGTTTCACTCTACGAGGACAGTATTTCCCAGACAACAAAGACAGGCAAAATCATTACAAAAAAATAAAACTACACATCATCATCCCTTATGAATATAGATACAGAAATCTTCAAAATGTATAACCAACTAATTGAAACAACATTAAAAACATTATTGACCATTTTTACTCAGGATTTTACTCAAATGGAAATGCAGCTTAATATCCAAAGATTGGTCAATATAATACAGCAATAGAATACCAAAAAGTATTATTTTGATGAACACAGAGTAACATTTGACAAATCTATACCCATTTATGATAAACCCTAAACTGAGTAGCAACAGAAGGGAATGTCCTAGGGCTGCTGAAGGGCATCTATGAAAAACCTACAGCTGATATTACATGCAATGATGAAAAGCTTGGGTTGGCTTGGTGCCCGTAGCTCAGTGATTTGGGCACCTGCCACATATACCAAGGCTGGCAGGTTCGAACCCAGCCTGGGCCAACTAAACAACAATGACAACTGCAACAACAACAAAAAAATAGCCCAGCATTGTGGCGGGTGCCTGTAGTCCCAGCTACTTGGGAGGCTGAGGCAAGAGAATTGGTTAAGCCCAAAAGTTTCAGGTTGTTGAGAGCTGTGCCAACACAGCACTCTCCCCAGGGTGACATAGTGAGCAGTGTCTTGGGATATAAAATCAATGCCCATAAATCAGTTGTCTTCATTTATGCCAAAAATATTCATGCTGAGAATCAAAGAATCAAATCAAAGAAAATCAAATCAAATCACCTTTTAAAGTAGCTCCAAAGAAGATGAATACAGAGATATGGTCTCAAACATGTGAGCTCAGGCGATAACGCAGTAAATATAACGCAAATATAACCTTAAAGTATGTGAAAGATCTTTATAAAGAGAACTGTGAAAATCTGAAAAAAGAAATAGCAGAAGACATTAACAAGTGGAAGCACATACCATCGGTCATGGCTGGGAAGAATCAACATTGTTAAAATATCCATATACCCAAAGCAATCTACAGGTTTAATGCAATCCCCATCAAAGCACCAATATCATACTTTGAAGAACTTGAAAAAATGTACTTCATTTCATATATAACCAGAAGAAAACCTGAATAGCCAATACAATTCTTAGAAACAAAGAGAAATCTAGAGGCATCACAGCACCAGACTTCAAGTTATCCTACAAGTCTATAGTCAACAAAACAGTATGTTACTGGCACAAAAATAGAGATATCAATCCATGGAATAGAATTGAGAAGTTAGAGATTAACCCAGCCACATATCACCATTTGATCTTTGATAAACCAAACAAAAGCATGCACTGGGGAAAAGAATCCCTATTTAACAAATGGTGCTAGGAGAACTGTTTAGCCACATGTATGAGACTGAAACTGGATCCACATCTCCCACCTTTGCCAAAAATTGATTCTCACTAGATAAAAGATTTAAGTTTAAGACACAAATCAATAAAAATTCTAGAAGAGAGTGTGGGGAAAATGCTTGACAATATTGGCCTCAGAAAAGATCTATGAAGAAGACCCTCCTGGCAATTGCAGCAACCTCAAAAATAAATAAACGGGATGATCAAGCTAAAAAGCTTCTGCACAGCAAACAGACAGCCTGTGGAATGGAAGAAGTGAATCTGACAAAGGCATGATAAGTAGAATCTACAGAGAAGTCAAATTAATCAACAGGAAAAGAGCAAACAGGCCAGGCGTGGTGGCTCACACCTATAAACCTGGCACTCTGGAAGGCCGAGGTGGGTGGATCGCCTGAGCTCACATGTTTGAGACCAGGCTGAGCCAGAGCGAGACCTCATCTCTAAATATAGCTGGGCATTGTGGCAGGCACCTGTAGTCTCAGCTACTCATGAGGCTGAGGCAAGAAAATCACTTCAGCCCAAGAGATTGAGGTTGCTGGACCTGTGACACCATGGCGCTCTACTGAGGGCAACAAAGACTCTCTCAAAAAAAAAAAAAAAAGAAAAAGAAGAGAAAAGAGCGAACAATTCCATTTATAAGTGATCAAAGGCTTGAACAGAAACTTCTCTGAAGATCAGATGAATGGTCAAACAAATACATGAAAAAATGCTCATTGTCTTTAATCATCTGAGAAATCAAATCCAAACCACTCTGAAATATTGCCTAACTCCAGGGAGATTAGCGCACCTCACAAAGTCCCAAATCTGCAGAAGCTGGTGTGCATGTGGAGAGAAAGGAACACTTCTACACTGCTGGTAGGATTGAAAACTCATACAACCTTTATGAAAAGAAGTATGGAAAATTATCAAAGAACTCAAATTTGACCTTCCATTTGATCCTGAAATTTCATTACTAGGCATCTACCCAGTAGAACAAAATTCATGTTTACCACAAAGACATTTGCATCAGAATGTTTATTGAAGCTCAATTAACAATTGCCAAGTCATGAAAGCAACCCAAATGCCCATCAACCTATGAATGGATTAAAAAGAAATACTATTCAGTCATAAAAAGATGGAGATTTTACATCTTTTCTATTTACCTGGAAGGACTTAAAACACATTCTTCATAATAAAGTATCTCAAGAATGGAAAAAAAAATCCTGTATACTCAATACTATTATAAAACCAATATATAAACAACTACATGCCCATATGAATGGTAAAACACAAATATAGTCTACCTGGGGGGAGGAGGGAGAGTGATTGGCGGGAGTAGTGAAGGCAATTGGTGGGATCTCACCTAATGTGCACAATGTGAGGGTGTTCATCACACTCCCTGGGTGAGGGGCTCTTCAACTTGAACTTTACCTTAGAATAGAGAATAGTGTACTTAAAAATTTGTGCCCTCATATTCATTTGAAATTTTAAAAGATCAAAAAATGGAAAACAAATCCTTCAGTATTCTTTCCATTTTTAAATATTTAAATAATAGTTTGGATATATTGGGTTAAATGAATTACAATCAATTTTACCTTTTTATTTTCTTTCATATGGCTACTAGAAAAATTTAAATGACACACAAAACTGACATTCTATCTTTGTACATTGCTGACTTAGAGGATTGCTTCTCTTTTCATAGCTAGGGCTACCTCCTCAAAGTCTAGAGGCCAGATTGTTACAAACTGTGCAATTTTTTTTTTATTGTTGGGGATTCATTGAGGGTACATAGAACCAGGTTACATTGATTGCTTTTGTTAGATAGGGACCCTGTTATATTTGCGTTAAACTGAAATTTTAAAACAATTGCCATTATATCATTTTCATTTGTGAATAATATATGAATGTACTCTCATACATAGATATAACATTATATCCAAGGCTAAATGCAAATGCTACTCTGAGCAGGATCAGGTTCCAGAGCAGAGAGAAAACCCAGCCTAAGAAAGGGCTGCATTCGAGTACCCGTCATCCTGGCCCCCTTCACCCTGAGACCGATTGCATCTCCTACCCACTCAGGGCCTGGGTGTGTGTGGCTCCAGCAGCTAAGGTGGAAACTGTCCTATCAGACGTGTAGCCAGAGGGGAAAGTGGCCTTCTGCAATATGACGGTACCTTTGTTTCTCTGCCTACCGGTTCTACTACTACAGGAGAACTCCGTGGCTGGTTCTTTTCTGCCTCCAGAGGCCCCAGGTTGTTCCACTACAGCCTCCATAAACTGTAGGGCCCATGCAAGCCATAGGGAGGACTCTTGGACAACTCAGAAGCTGGGAGTCATTAGTATGCCTAGTCGGTGTCCTGAGAGGGCAGGGGGGCTGGGTGGAACTAGATGAAACCACCTGTGCTGGAACAGGCTTCCCCACAGATCCAGAGTCTGCTGTTCAAGTCCTCCTGGTACAGCTTACTCCACATGCTGGAGGTGGGCCAGCAACCCAAACCCAGGTGTCCTATCCCCTCCCTAAACCATGACTTCCCCAGAGCCCTCTCTGGGCAGCTCTGTGCTGGCAGCCCTGTGACTTCCCCTAATTGTACAGGAATGACAGGAGGGTGGCAACTGGGTGTGTGTGTGTCTGGGGGGTGTGTTCCTGCATAGGTAGAGCTGTTGTCCATGGGGCCTTGTTCCTCCTTTCTCCCCAGGGATCACCGACCCATTACACCCTGAGTCTTTCAGATAATTGGGAAACAGGGTCTCAAATTCACCATCTTGTTCCCCTAACCTAGCTCCTACTAGGGCTAGCAACAAGTCCCTAAAATTTCAGTTCCTTCTCTACATTCCCAAATGCCAATTTCCTCTCTTCAGTTCAAAATATTATGGATTACTTGTTCCTCATGCAGCATTTCAAATGGACAGGGCCTTTTGTCATTTTTATGCAAAGAAATTAAAGGCTTCTTTTGTTGTTGTTGGGGATTCATAGAGGGTACACAGAAGGAGGTTACGTTGATTGCTTTTGTTAGATAAGAACCCTCTTATATTTCTTTTCCTCCCCCCAAAAGGTGAACCCTATCCCTTGACCCCCACATGCCCTCCCTCCTTCCCTTTCTCAGCTCTTCCTGTCCCCCAACCCCACTGTGTACTAGGACCTTAATTGTCCTCATACCAGAGTTGAGTACATAGGATTCTTATTTCTCCATTCTTATAATGCTTTACTAAAAATAATGTGTTCCACATCCATCCAGGTTAATACAAAGAATGCGAAGTCTCTGTCTTTTTTAGTGGCTGGATAGTATTCCATGGTATATAAATAGTTAATCCATTCTTGGGTTGGTGGGCATTTAGGCTGTTTCCACATTTTGGCTGGCAATTGTAAATTGAGCTGCAATAAATAGTCTAGTACAAGTGCCCTTGTGATAAAAGGATTTGTTTTTCTTCCGGGTAGATGCCCAGCAGTGGAATTGCAGGGTCAAATAGGAGGTCTAGGTTGAGTTCTTTGAGGGTTCTCTGTACTGCCTTCCAAAAAGGTTGTATTAGTTTGCAGTCCCACCAGCAGTGTAAAAGTGTTCCCTTCTCTCCACATCCACACCAGCATCTGCAGTTTTGAGTCTTTGTGATGTGGGCCATTCTCAGTGGGGGTTGATGATATCTCAGAGTGGTTTTGATTTGCATTTCTCTAATTATTAGGGACAATGATCATTTTTTCATATGTTTATAAGCCATTCATCTGTTTCCTTTAGAGAAGGTTCTATTAATTTCTCTTGCCCAGTGATCTAACGGATCGTTGGCATTTTTTTATGTTTACTACTTTGAGTTCTCTGTAGATCCTAGTTATCAAGCTTTTGTCTGATTCAAAACATGCAAATATCCTTTCCCAATATGTAGATTGTCTGTTTCCTTTGGTTGTAGTCGCCTTAGGTGTACAGAAGCTTTGCAGTTTCATTTAGTCCCATTTGTTTATTTTTGTTGTTGTTGCAATTGCCATGGGCATCTTCCTCATAAAGTCCTTCCCCAGGCCAATAGCTTCCATTGTTTTCCCAACACTTTCTTTGAGGATTTTAATTGTTTTTTTGTCTTAGATTTAGGTCATTTATCAATCATGAATCTATTTTTGTGAGTGGAGAAAGGTGTGGGTCTGGTTTCCATCTTTTACACGTGGATATCCAGTTCTTCCAGCACCATTTATTGAATAGGGATCCTTTCCACCAGTGTATGCTCTTGTTTTGTTTATCAAAGATTAGGTGGCTGTAAGATGTTTGGTTCATTCAGATATTGTTCTGGATTTCTATTCAGTTCTAAACATCTATGTCTCTATTTTTGTGCCAATACCATGCTGTTTTGATCACTATGGCCTTGTAGTACAGCCTAAAGTCTGGTAGGCTGATACCCCCAGCTTTGATTTTATTGTTAAAAGTTGCTTTGGCTGGGTGGTGCCTGTGGCTCAGTGGGTAGGGCACTGGCCCCATATACAAAGGGTGGTGGGTTCAAACCCGGCCCCAGCCAAACTGCAACAAAAAGTATCTGGGTGTTGTGGTGGGCACCTGTAGTCCCAGCTACTTGGGAGGCTGAGGCAAGAGAATCACCTAGGCTCAGAAGCTGGAAGTTGCTGCGAGTTGTGATGCCACAGCACTCTACCGAGTGAAATAAAGTGAGACTTTATCTCTACAAATAAATAAATAAATAAGTAAGTAATAATAATAAATAAATAATAATAATAATTGCCTTGGCTATAAAGGCATTTTTTTGGTTCCATAAAAAATGAAGAATTATTTTTTTCAGGTCTTGAAAGTATGATGTTGGTATTTTAACAGGGATCATTGAATCCTTAGATTGCTTTGGGAACTATACACATTTTAACAAAGTTGATTCTTCCCAGCCATGAGCATTGTATGTTCTTCCATTTCTTGGTATCCTCTATTATTTCTTTTCTTATGGGTTCATACTTTTCTTTATAAAGGTCCTTCACCTGTTTTGTGAGGTGTATATTAGGTATTTCATTTTCTTTGGAGCTACTGAGAAAGATATTGTGTTCCTCATTTTTTTCTCATCTTGGCTGTTATTGGCATATACAAAGGCTACTGATTTATGGACATTGATTTTATATCCTGAGATATTACATTTGGATCACTTCCAGGAGCCTTGTGGTTGAGTCCTTGGGGTTCTCTAAACATAGAATTATATTATCAGCAAAGAGGGAGAGTTTCACTTCCTTTGTCCCCATTTGGTTGCCTTTAATTTCCTTCTCTTTCCTGATTGTATTGGCTAGAACTTCCAGCACTATTTTGAATAGTAGTGGTGATAGAGGACACCCTTATCTTGTTCCAGTCCTGAGTGGAAAAGCTTTCAGTTTTACTCCATTCAGTATAATATTAGCTATGGGTTGTCATAGATAGCTTCAATCAATTTAAGTAATGTACCACCAATGCCTATATTCTTCAGCATTCTAATTAGGAAAGGATGTTAAATTTTATCAAAAGCTTTTTCTGAATCTATTGAGAGGATCATATGGTCCTTGTTTTTGCTTGTGTTGATATGATGAATTATGTTTATAGATTTGCATGTTAAACCAGGCTTGCATCCTTGGATGAATCCTACTTGATCATGATGTATGACTTTTTTAATGATAAGCTGTAATCTATTCGCTAGGATTTTATTGAGAATTTTTGCATCAACATTCATTAGTGAAACTGGTCTATAGTTCTCTTTTTTGGTTGAGTCTATTCCTGGTTTTGGTATCAGGGTGATATTTGCTTCAGAGAACATGTTGGGAAAGATTCCTTTCTCCTCAATTTTTTGGAATAAATTCTGCAGTATGGGCATAAGCTCTTCTTTGAAGGTATGATAGAATTCTGGTGTGAAGCCATCTGGACCACAGCATTTTTTTGTTGGGAGTTTTTTTATTGTTTTTCTGATCTCAATGCTTGAAAATCGTCTATTTAGAAGGTCTATTTCATCTTCATTAAGTCTACGGAGGGAGTGTGAATCCAAGTATTGATCCGTGTCCATTACATTATCAAATTCCTGGGCATAGAATTTCTTGTATTCAGAGATAATCTCTTGTCTCTGTGGCATCTGTTCTTATTTCTCCTTTATCCTTCCTGATTATTAGATATTTTACTTTTCTATTTCTAGTCAGTCTTGCCAAGGGTTTATTTTGTTTACTTTTTTAAAAAACCAACTTTTTGTTTCATTAACTTTTTGAATGACATTTTTGTTTTCAATTTCATTAATCTCTGACTTAATTCTGGCTATTTCTTTTCTTCTGATTGGTTTAGGGTTAGATTGTTCTTCTTTTTCCTAGTCCACAAGGTTTGTGGTTTATGAGTGGGTTAATGCAAACTGTTTTTGTTTTTTGAAGGTAGGCATCAAGCATGATAAATTTTCCTCTCAGGACTGCTTTTGCTGTATCCAGATGTTTTGGTAGCTTGTGTCTTCACTGTTGTTGTGTTTGAGGAAATTGACAAGTTCCTCTTTAATCTTTTCTTGGACCCAACTATCATTCAGCATAGACAAGCAGACACTGGTCATTCAGTGTGGTCATCTGAGGGGCAGCTCACAGCATGACAATACTGGAGGAGGAAGGCCACAGATGTGTATGCCAAGACCCTCAGAGGATTTTCTTTAGAGGAAACAGGCTGGCCCTGTCAGTGTTCATGGCTTGTATTCATGAGTCAGTCCTTATGTGCAAAGTGATTCCAACTCTCCAATGGTCAGAAGGACTATGGTTAGGGTTAGGCTGGCTTATGTGCTCAGCAAGTGTTGGCTGTTAGGTGTAGAGTTTCACACTTTCATTATTATTGAGTCTGTCCCAGAGCAAGGACCTGCAGGGGATGGACCATGTGGTGAGCTCCTGAGCAGGCTCCACAGTGGGAAGGCCATGTGGGAGGTGGCTGGGATGGAGTGACAGAGGGCTTGGGAAGCCAAAGTGTGTCAGTGGCTGACAAACGAGAGCCAAGTGGAGCTCACACTGGGAAAGGTGAGAAAACACAAGTTGGCTGGCTGTGCCTTGGCAAGAGAGGAGCAAGTGGGAGGTGAAGTTGAAGGTGGCAGCAAAATAGGCCCCTGTTTCTCCCATGGGTCCCAGGTCTAGAGCTGAGATGACCGGTGCAGTGGCCATGAGCCACGTGTGGAGAGGTACTGGCCCCCCAGTCAAAGCAAGCTACATGCCCTCATGTGTTCCCGGAGAAACGTTGCCCTAAGATGGAAAAACTTCTTTCTTTGTGGATGGACATGCCTGGGCTAGTAAGAACAATCAGTTAAATGTTAACAGAAAGGAAAGTTACTGGAGGGCTTCGCATGGTTGCAGCTGGGGGCTGGGCACCTGCAGGAGTTGCAGGAAAAGTGCTCTGCTCTATTCTCCTTTTAGCAAACTATTCTTTTTTTAGTTTTAGGGAACTAATCAATCAAGAACAAGACAGGTAGAAGCCATTGTGGTTAAGCCTTCAGCAAAGTGTTGAGCAAAGGGTCTCGATTTAGAACTAGCTATGTATGTGTCTAGCAGCATATGTGCTGAACAAAGAATTTCTTAGCAGTCTTTATGATTTCACCATTATATGTTCCTTTTTCTATTTCTATACTTTTTTTTTCTTTTGACGAGGGCTGTGTATAAAACACCCAATAAATGTGGGAAGTCACCACAGGCCTGAGCGAGCCTTGGTCTCCCTCTCATAATAATCATTCTGTGTGCAGTGCTTATCTCTGAGTCTCCAAGCATCTAGTTCTGAGGACAACAACACACCTGGGACTGTCCAGCACTGAAAATGTGATGAACAAGAGCAAAAATGTCCTGTAAGTTGGAAAAGCAAAACCAAATTTGGATGACTTAGTACTCAAACACAGAAAAGATTTTGTTGACTTTATTGAAGTGATGACACATGAAATGGTGTTTTAATCTATGGGGATGAATAAAAATACGATTAAAGTTTATTTTACCTGTTTCTTTGACTTTTTAGAGATAATTTTGAACTTTTAAAGTAGATCAACTTCACTTTCTTAGAGTTTTAGGCTCCCAGGGAAACTGAGCAGAAAGTACCAAGTTCCCAAATATCTCCACACATGGATGATCTCCAGTACCAGAGTGCCACCATTGTGACAGTCAATGAACCTATAAGGACACTCTATTATCACTGAAAGTTCAGAGTTGACATGACGGTGCTGGTTTAGTGTTGTATGTTCTATGGCTTTTGACAATAGAATGACATGTATCCACCACTGTGCCATTATACAGAATGCTTTCACTGCCACCAAAATCTGCTGTGCTGTGCCAATCTTTCTTACTTAAAAAAAATGTAGCCAGCAGAAAATTTAAAATATGTGTGGCTCACATTTGTGACTTGTATTATATTTTATTTGAATGCTGTTTGAGCTAAAGAGATTTTAAGTCTTAAAAGAAAAAAAAAAGAAATCCTCTGCAAAAAATGCTAAAGGAAAGTAAAAATGACCACACTTGTCTGGAATGGCATGATTAGTGCTTAAGAGTAGTGTCAGAAGTCAAAGGGAAAGTCAATTCATTTGACTACCTAAAACTATGAAACTCTGTTAAAGAAATAGAATTAAGGCCTTAAGTAAGTGCTTGCTGATGTGTATTTGAGAAAAATAAAATGTATGAAACTGATATCTTGGCTGGGTGTGGTGGTTCAAATCTATAATCCTAGCACTCTGGGAGGCAAAGGTGGGTGGATTGCTTGAACTGAGGAATTTGAGATCAGCCTGTGTTGTGTGAAAGTTGCGTGGTGCAGTGCTGCAGAGATTAAGACCTGCAATGAAATTGTATGGCAAATAAGGAAGGCTGTAACTCTCATGGCATGCAGCAACTTTATTTCTTCCACCAAAGTTTATATAGGCAATACTAATCAATAAACATATGACTTAAACCTTAGCCCCAGGCCTCTCACTGCCTGGCACTTACAGGTCTATGGATTAACCCATAACCACTCCACTAACATTATCTAAAGCTATTCTTACGCTGAGTAATCAAAAACAAAACCACAAGACAAAGTTCTGGGGGAATAAGCTGTTTCAATGCTTGACCTTTAACAGACCATCTGGAGGCAGTCATCCATCTTTAGGGAGCAGTCTGGAAATTCCTGAGATATACAGGTACCTGACTGCAGGCCTGCCCCAACAAAACCAGGCCTTTAATCACTTCTATTTGACCAGGTCTTTAGCCACATATGGAGTTCTATCCAGGTTTTTTTCCTATCTAACTCACAAAAGACTTCAAACTTGCCTTCACAAAATGGAACCATTTAAAGGCTTATTTATAGGGCGGCGCCTGTGGCTCAGTGAGCAGGGCACCGGCCCCATATGCCGAGGGTGGCAGGTTCAAACCCAGCCCCAGCCAAACTGCAACAAAAAAATAGCCGGGCATTGTGGCGGGCGCCTGTAGTCCCAGCTGCTCGGGAGGCTGAGGCAAGAGAATCGTGTAAGCCCAAGAGTTATAGGTTGCTGTGAGCCGTGTGACGCCACGGCACTCTACCCGAGGGTGGTACAGTGAGACTCTATGTCTCTACAAAAAAAAAAAAAAAAAAAAATAAAGGCTTATTTATAGACTTTCCACCTATAATTCTCCCTTCCTTTTTTATTGTGGTTTTGAGCATTTATATCACTCATCATTAATACGAAAATCACAGCATGTCTTTCATTTTCTTGCTTAGTTTGATTAATTCCCTTATACACAATATATAAAGTCAAACACAAAATTAATAACAATGCAAATGATCCTACGGAATTTCCAATTAGACCATTAACTTTTGGCAATGGAGTTAACTGTTCTATTCCATCAGCAATTCCTTTTAAAATCGCATTTCCATCCACTTTTTCTAATTTATGCTGAAAAGTGGAATACACTTCATGTTGTAAATTAACAATATCAGCAGTTAAATTTTCATGGCTTAATGTTGCATGAATGGCCATTCGGGTGATCAGATGATGCGTTGGTAAAAACCTGCCTTTGAAATAGTATAAGGCTAAGAATGACTACAAGCTCTTGGTGGCAAGTAGCAAACTTCTTTATTTCTGACCAGCTTAAACAGCCAGTTCTGCACATACACACTATTAATAAATAATCACACAATGGCTTCAGGGGTCTATAACAAAAAACAAACCATCCTTTTCCTGGAGCCTGGTAGACTACTGATCAACTGATATACATTCTTCTACTCTAATAATAATAATAATAATAGAAAACATGTTGTTTGCTGTTTGCCCACTGACCGATACATCATAAGACCACAGCAGGGGATATGGTTGATTCTATCTCCAGTCTCTGGAGCCCTGAGACTGCCTGGATGCAGAAACTTAGTATCTTGCTAAACCACAGTCTGCTGGTTCCAAAGACTTACTGATGACATGCCTTGCATGCATCAGACTCTTGCCGTATCACTGAGGCTGGACTTTTACCTCCAAAGCCTTCAGGCTTAACAGCTGCTGTGTCACTGGGGCTGTTTACCTCCAAAGCATCCAGGCTTAACGGCTCATTGTTTGAGTTCAGCCTAGGCCCCAGCATTACTATGTGAAGCAAGAAACTGTTACTGCTCTCTCTCAGGCAGGTAGGCACAGAGATATATAGGCTTTTTGCCTATAGTTTAACAAATGTTTTTTCACTTTTTCCCAAGGGAACTTAGTTTCATTGTACATAACAAGGGTGTTGGTGTAAATGCCGGTTCCATAAAGAGACAGCCGCGCAGCCTCAGGTGCAGGCTCACTCCTATAATGTTAATGAAAAGAGGCAAGAAACAAATGAGTACACATTCCAAGATGGCATGTAGCAAAGTTCTTATTCAGGGGTCTCATTTTATACACTCCTAGTCACGTATACACTTAATCTATAATCTACTAATTTCACCATTACCTCATTTTACCTATCTAAAATTAACTTGTGGGGACACATCATGTCACTATATCAACACAATCACTTCTGCATTTAAAATTCTTTTCTAGACATTAATCTCCTGAGCAAACATCTAAATAAAGATCACAAAGATCAGAAAAGCCACAGGGGAACAGAGTTAATGGAAAAATACCTTCAAGCATTCATTTTACCCAGCATGAAGTAACGACTGTGTTTCTCCACAGGGCAGAACACCTATAGACCTTTAGTTAATATGTTTTTAACAAACGTCAACCCTCTGGCCCGCATCTCTGAGGAGGGGCAACATGCCCTTTGGCCTCAGGCTTAACAGCGCACAACATCAGAGACTCAGCTTGTGGAATTTTAACCCCAAGCACACCAGCTCTGTGCCTGCCTCAGGGGGGCCCAGGTTTCCTAAGTCTCTGTGTTAGCAGCAGCTGTTTTTAACTCACACTGAGCTCATTTTGTGTGCTTGATGTAGGATATGTTTATTTCTAAGTATTATCCTACAAGTTGCAGAATGGACAATGCTGGGAACTCCTGCCAAGGTCTGTTTAAGTTGATCATCAGCCAAACTCCGGTGTGAGCTCTCAGCAAGTACAATTGTTCCTTAGATGGATTAAAACTCAAAGAATTGTTAACACAAGTAAACAATTGGCAAGTAGAGCAAAATAATTCTCCTGTTACTTTATTTCAAGTAACATTTCCTTTTAGACACACAAAAGGAAGTTGTAAACAGGCTTGAGTACTTGGTGTCATTTACCACAAACTTCATTTCATATTCTTGGAGACTGTTATGGAAAAATAATCCTCCTGTCCAAGCCTTAAGAGGTTGTAAAGCTACAGCATTTTTCCACAAATGCATTTGTTTAGGATATGTGGCAATTCCAGGTAATGGGGGTGGGGGGACCCTCCATTTATCCATGAAATATACTCAGAAGCTGAAGCTGACACTTTACTCTCGTTATATAAAAACTTTTAAAGACAAAGCTGATTACAAGTCTGATCTTAAGTAAGCCATAGGTCCCCAATCCATGACTTCTCCACCTGTGGTATCAATAAACATATGTGCAAAATCTCCTTCACATTTGGTCCAATGTACGCATTCATTCTGAAAACATATGCATTTTACAAGGTGGTAATTCAGGATTGGAAGAAATCTTATCAATACAGACCTTGTTTGGAGAGTAAGCACTTAACATAAACATTTCAGATATTTGTTCTTTGTTTTCAGGCTTATGTCTATATAGACTAGCCCACATTTGAATAGACATGTTGAGGCAATGGGAGTGGTCTCCAAAACATATAGGAGGACCAATCACCCCAGTACTATAATTAGAAATTACCATGCCTTCTTCATTAGGCTGGAACAGCCCTCTGCTGTCATAAGGACCGGGAAGCCAACATAAATAGGAATGGTATGTTCCAACCAACACCTCAAAGTAAAGGAGGGTTAGGAATATAAGTTCAATATTTATATTTTTGTCCTTGAGTCTGGACAGTCAAAAGGGCCATCATTGCCAGAAATAGATTGGAGGCATTCATCTGCTGGTGAGTATAATTCACCAGTTCCTCCGCTTGATGGCACAATTTCTTTATCCAACCCAAGTCATCAGGTGTACTTCCTTTGTCCAAGGCAGCAGTGATTGTCTCTCCTTCCATGTTGCTGCCAGTTTTAGTCCATTCAAGCGGGACATCATTTGTTTCTCCAATTCCCAGGTATGTCTGGGGGGCCATGTCGGAGTTTCAAGTTTTTATCTGGAACCCAAAGTTTAGTATTTCCTGTAGAAATATAAGCATAGCCTGTACCCCAACATATAACATGTGCCGGGGTCCATGAGTTTGTTAGAATATCCTTATAATAAATGGGTTGATTAATGGAGGAGTAGTAGTTTTGATCCAATGCTTATGAGCTGGAGTCTCACTTTTGTCATTCATATTCAAAAAATTTAAAGTAAAAAGAGCTGAAGATAATCTATTTGATATTATACTGTTCTCTTCCTTTCTTTTGTTTTAACAGCATTTATTTTAAAGTTCGATTTTGTCTTTTGACAATGGCCTGTCCTGTATTATTACCAGGAATTTCAGTAATATGCTTTATATTATGTTATTTAAAAAAAGCTTGACATTTGCTAGAAATATATGCAGAACCATTATCTGTTTTTATAGCCAAAGGTTTACCCATGACTGAAAAGGCTTCTAATAAAAGAAATTACAGCATCAGCCTTCTCAGATGTCTTTGCCAAAGCCCAAGAAAAATGAGAATAAGTATCTACAGAATGATGGATATATTTTAATTTTCCAAATTCTTGAAACTGATTAACATCAATCTGCCTTAATTGATTAGATAATAATCCTCTTGGATGACTTCCATAGGTAAATGTGGAGCCGTTAAAGGCTGACAAGTAGGGCAAGAGCGTATTATAGCTCTTGCAGTATGCCAAGAAATGTTATGTCTTCTTTTTAAAGCTCGAGCATTAGTATGATGTAATGTATGCTCATGTTGAGCAGATAAAACTGAACCTACTAACTGATCAATAGTTTGCCCAATGAAATGGGTCCTGATAAATTGAGTGAGCTCTAACATGAGTAATACATATAGGATAAGATCTATGTCTAATTAACTGCTGAAGGCATGAAAACAATAAAGTTCTTGTGAATTAAATGGCAAATTAATAGTTTCAATAGTTTTTACAATATGAGTAGAATACTGTGAATCAGAAATAATGTTAAGGGGACGATCAGGAAAATCTTTTAGAAGTAATATAATAGCAAATAGCTCTGCTTTTTGTACAGATGAATAAGGGGATTGCTGTATTTTATGAGTATGAGGACCTAAATATCCAGATAGTCCCATTTTATTTCCATCCATGTAAAACGTTTCTGCATGTGAGATGGGTTCTAATTTTACTATTTTAGGCAAAATCCAAGAAGTATTTTTAAGAAACTGAATTCTTTTATCTGGAGAAAAATGATTGTCTATTATTCCAATATAATCTGATAATGCAATTTGCCATTCAGTATTCAACATAAGTAAATCAGAAATTTGATTATTAGTTAGAGGAACAACAATTTTTTCAGGATCTCTTCCTGTTAATTGTCTTAAGCATTGCCTTCCTTTTAATATTATAAAGGCCATTTTTTGTATGTAGGTTTCCATCCTTTTGGATGCTTTCTTAGGTAAAAAGCACCATTCAACAAAGGCTGTTTCTTGCACCATCAGTCCTGTAGGAGAGTGCATTGTTGGAAAAACATTTGTAGAGACAGAGTCTCACTATACTGCCCTTGGGTAGAGTGCCGTGGCATCACACAGCTCACAGCAACCTGTAACTCTTGGGCTTACGCGATTCTCTTGCCTCAGCCTCCCAAGCAGCTGGGACTACAGGCGCCTGCCACAACGCCTGGCTATTTTTTGTTGCAGTTTGGCCAGGGCTGGGTTTGAACCCGCCACCCTTGGCATGTGGGGCCGGCGCCCTACTCACTGAGCCACAGGTGCCGCCCAAAGAGAATCTCTTCTAATCTGCACTTTTTGAGCAACAATATTTTGAGCAGAAATGTGATATCCTAAATATTCCCAAGGTTCCTGAGTTTGAACCTTATCTTCTGCCAATTGAAGGCCCTGTTCTCTAAATTTGGAACATGCTAATTGGTATAATTCTTGTAATTTATTAGGGCATGGATGAGCCAACAATATATCTATCATCCATATAATGTAAACACATGGCCTCTGGAAAAGATTTCCTAAGTTCTTCTAAAAGTTGATCTACAAACAGTTGACACAAGGTGGGGCCATTAAATATACCTTGAGGCAATATCTTCCAATGTAACCTCCAACAGGGCTTTTCATTGTTTAAAGCAGGAATGGTAAAAGCAAAACGTTCCGCATCTTTTGGTTGCAAATGAATATTAAAAAAGCAATCTTTTAAGTCAATAATAATTATAGGATACTGTTTTGGTATTAAAGTTGGATTAGGAATTCTGGGTTGAAAAGGACCCATTGATTGAATGACTGCATTAATTTTTCTTAAATCTGTTAACATTCTCCATTTGCCTGATTTCTTTTTAATTACAAATACTGGGGAATTCCATGAACTGGTCGTGGGTTCAATATGTCCAGCTTGTAATTGTTCATCAATTAATCAATGTAGCACTTCTAATTTTACCAATGGAAGAGGCCACTGCTCCACCCAAACGGGTTTATCTGTTTTCCACTGCAAGGAAAGGGCGAAGTGCCCTAAGAAAAATCCTCTGATAAAGAAGGAAGTCCCAGGCCTTTTTTTTATTATGGCCAATTCGAGTTATTTCAGGCTCTCTAGAAGAGCTGGGCTGAGTTGGGTCATAGCCCATATTAAACATTATATTTTTAGCAACCTTTGAAATTGTGGGGATAGTGAGCATAGCTCCCCATTGTTGTAATAGATCTCGACCCCACAAGGTAATGGCTATGGGTGCAACATAAGGGTGGATATGATCTGCTTGTCCTTCAGGTCCTTGACAATGTAAATCAGAAGTACTTTGTTCAATATTAGTCATTGTTCCAAGCCTGACAAAAGTAGCATTTACTCAAGCTTTTGACCAACATTCAGGATACATGTGAGAAGCAATAATAGAGACATCTGCTCCTGTGTCCACTAGCCCCTCAATTTGAATATTATGTTCAAATGTCACCTTACATTGAGGGCAAGCATCATTTAGGAAAGTATGCCAAAAGACATGTTTTCCTATGCTTTCAAAACCACCTTCCCTGGTAACAGGAGCTGTTTTGCCTTTATGATATGGTAAAATTAATATTTGAGCCACATGATGTCCTGCAGACAATTGGATATTTTTTTGTGGCTGAAGCCATTATTAAAATTTCTTCCTTATAATCTTCATCAATTATTCCTGGGTGTACATAAAGTCCTTCCATAGTGAAACTGCTTCTTCCTAGGATAAATCCTAAAGTCCCTGAAGATATGGGACCATAAATTTCAGTGGGTAATTTTTTAGGAGATTCCCCACTATTAAAGCTAACATCTGTTAGTTAATAAAGGGAGAACCAAGGCTGCACTTCCTTGAGTGGCATAAAATAAATCCTGGACATAGACTTTGTTAACAAAATCTAGTTCTGATTCATTTGAGCTTGAGCCTGGCCTTCGCTCACTGGAAACCACTGAAGAAGAGAGCTCAACTTGTTTGTCTGGGGGACCTTGAGCTAGCCTCACATTGGAGTTTCCCTGATTCTGGGTAGAAGGCAAAATATTGCTGTCTTTGTCCTTAATTGAGTGACACTCATTTGTCCAATGTCTGCCTTTACCACACCGGCGACAAATGCCTGGTGGCTTGGTCTTGGTTTTAGTTTCACTTTTACCTTTTCTACATTTTTTTGTGAATGTGGTCAAATTTTCCACAGTTCTAACATTTAGATCTCGTAGTACTGGGTTGCAAAGCGGAGGCTAACAGATTAGCTTGGAAAGTGCCTGATCCTACCTCACAACAAATGCGAATATATTGATCAATGGTGATATTATCCTGATTTTTGAGTCCAGCCATGGCTTTTTTGCAATCAATGTTAGCATTTTTGAAAGCCAGTTGCAGGAGCAACATTTTTGGGGCATCTTCTCCAGGCACTGATCTCTCAATTGCTGATTGTAAATGAGCAATAAATTCAGTATATGGTTCATTGTTTCCTTGAAATGTTTTTGTGAAAATTGTCTAATCTGCCCCTTTTCATCAAGATGCTGCCATGCATTAAGGCAATTATCTAGAATTTGAGCCAGTAATTCATTAGAATACTGTGTTTGAGCATTTATACCATCAAAGGCTCCAGTTCCTGTTAACTGATAGAAGTTAAAAAAGTAGAAGGATTTTCAAGTCTATTACAACGAGCTTGTTTTTTCACTTCCTCCATCCACCAGGACTTAAATTGAATGTGTTGTCCTGGGCTCAAAGTAGTCTGTGCCAAAGTACCCCACTCTACAGGAATAGGTAAACAGTTGCACAATAGGATCTTAAAATCCTCATAACATATGGCAAGTTAGGGCCATAAGTATGAACATCATCTTTTAATATATTTAAAACTTTTAGTTGAATAGGAATACGACTGGTTTGTACCTGCCCGTCCTCAAGCACTTCCCTAAGTAGTGGGAAAGTGAAAGCACTGGTGGATTGAGCATTAGCAGCTTGGGGCAGTGCCGAGGAAGACTCAGCATTTTGGACAATATTAAAAGTTACCATATCAACAGGAAAATGGAGTTTAGTAACAAATTGAGAATCCAGAGGATTTTGCCACACTGGATAGCAACCTGGAGGAGCAGTGGGGGTCAAAGATTTATCTTGTAAGGTTGGAAATACTTACTTTCAGGGGGTTTTGAATAATGTTTCTCAATGGCCTGGCAACATTGGGTTAACTTTTTCTTAATTTCAGTCATGTCCTCGCTATCAGAAAAATTGGTTATAGTACAATCTGAGTCACTTTTGGTTAGATCTTTCTCTGACTCTTTCCTAACTTTTGGATTTTCTGATTCATCATACACAGGCTCTTCTATAGTCTGTCCCTCTTTCGGAGGTGGGGGAGGGAAATTTTCAAGACATTCTGCATCAGAACTAGATTGCAAGGGTTCCAATGCCAGTTTCCAAGTGATAGGCTGTCCAAATATCTCTACTTATACACTCTCCTCTCTGCTGGGCGCGGCTAAGAGATTTGCCTACACTCTTCCAAACTTTTAAATTTAACTGATTTTTCTTTTCTGGAGTAAACCAGTAGCAATGTTCAGGTGCTACCTGAAACAGTCCTTGCAAGGTCTTTGTTTTAACAGTGGTACCTGTAGACTTTAACAGAGTCTTTAACAGGGCCATATAGTGGTCCTGCAAGGACTGAGAATTTCCCATCATTTCCGTATTCTATTGCTGGAGGTCCCACATACTTATGGTGCGATGACCTTTCTTCCAGTTTTAAAGTACCAGGCTTACCTTAAGCTGACGATCACTGAAACAGAGAAGCGATCCCAAGGAAGCAGGCCTGTGCTGTCCTTGCAAAGCTCACCCTGCTCGCTGCACCAAAATGTTGTGTGAAAGTTACATGGTGCAGTGCCTCAGAGATTAAGACCTGTGATGAAATTGTATGGCAAATAAGTATGGCAAATAAGGAAGGCTGTAGCTCTCTCATGGCATGCAGCAACTTTATTTCTTCCATCAAAGCTTATATAGGCAATACTAATCAATAAACATATGACTTAAACTTTAGCCCCAGGCCTCTCACTCTCTGGCACCTACTGGTCTATGGATTGAGCGATAACCACTCCACTAATATCATCTAAAGCTATTCTTACACTAAGTAATCAAAAGCAAAACCACAAAACAAGGTTCTGGGGAAATAAGCTGTTTGAATGCTTGGGCTTTAACAGACCATCTGGAGGCAGTCATTCATCTTTAGGGAGTAGTCTGGAAATTCCTGAGATATACAGGTACCTGCCTGCAGGACTGCCCCCACGAAGGCAGGCCTTTAATCACTTCTACATGACCAGACCTTTAGCCACATATGGAGTTCTATTCAGGATTTTTCCTTTCTAACTCACAAAAGACTTCAAACTTGCCTTCACAAAATGGAACCATTTAAAGGCCTATTTATAGGCTTTCCACCTGTAAGCCTGAGCAAGATGGAGATCTTACCTCTACTAAAAATACAAAAGTAAAAAAATTAGGTGGGAATGATAGAGCATACGTAGGAGGCTGAGGCAACAGGATTGATGGAGCCAAAAGTTTGAGGTTGTCAGACCAGCCTGAGCAAGTTCCAGACCCTGTCTCTAAAAAATAGCTGGGTAGGGTGGCGCCTGTGGCTCAGTGAGTAGGGCGCCGGCCCCATATGCTGAGGGTGGTGGGTTCAAACCCAGCCCCGGCCAAACTGCAACAAAAAATAGCCGGGCGTTGTGGTGGGCGCCTGTAGTCCCAGCTGCTCAGGAGGCTGAGGCAAGAGAATTGCATAAGCCCAAGAGTTAGAGGTTGCTGTGAGCTGTGTGACGCCACAGCACTCTACCCGAGGGCAGTACAGTGAGACTCTATGTCTCTACAAAAAAAAAAAAACAAAAAAAAACATAGCTGGGCAGTGTAGCAGGCGCCTGTAGTCCTGGCTACCAGGGAGGCTGAGACAAGACAATTGCTTGAGCCCAAGAGTTTGAGGTTGCTGTGAGTTATAATGCCACAGCTCCTTACCAAAGGTGACAAAGTGAGATTCTGTGTCAATTGTGTGTTGTGATTAGAAACCTTAGAGGGAAAGGCCCCTTTTACAGTGAAGGCTGGTGGGCATATTATATGTTTATATTGTATCTGATAATTCTGTATGGTGTTTGGAAAGTATCATTAAAAATAAAAATCAGTAGCCGGGTGTTGTGGTGGGTGCCTGTAGTCCCAGCTACTCGGGAGGCTTAGGCAAGAGAATCACTTAAGCCCAGGAGTTGGAGGTTGCTGTGAGCTGTGTGAGGCCATGGCACTCTACCAATGGCCATAAAGTGAGACCCTGTCTCTACAAAAAAAAAATAATAAATAAATAAAAATAAAAAAAAAAATAAAAAAAAATAAAAATCAGTCCAGGAACAGTGGCTCACTCCTATAATCCCAGCACTATGGGAGGCTGATGTAGGTGAACAGCTTGAGCTCAGGAGTGTGAGACCAGTTTAAGAGCGAGATCCTGTCTCTACTAAAAACAGAAAAATTAGCCAGGTTTTGTAGCAAGCACCTGTAGTTGCAGCTACTCGGGAGGCTGGGGCAAGAGGATTGCTTGAGCCCAAGAGTTTGAGGCTGCTATGAACTATGACATATGACACTCTACCCAGGGTGACAGTGTGAGACTCTGCCTCTAAATAAATAATTAAATAAAATTTGAAATCCTCCAGAAAACTCTCCAAAATGGTAGAAGAGAAAGAAAATTGTTTTATTATACAACTAAACCAGAATATGAAGTGATTTACATGCAGTCTACTAAGAGAATTGCAAAGACAGAAAGAAAAGTTGCCGCAATTAGTCCTCAGGTAGACCTGACAGCACCACTTGTCCAATTTGCTTCATACTACATTCACCTGATAATTGGGAAGTTTATCTTTGTCAATTGGCTATATTCAAAGGAAAAATACATTTCCCATGTCTTCATGAAAGATTGCAGTTTTATAAGTCTGAGCCAGGTGTCTCCTAAAAGCAAACTCCCACCCTCTTACAGAAACAATGGGAAAAGGTTCTGTCTTCTTTGCTATTTGCATTTCAAAGGAAAAATATTTCTGAGTCTAAAGACTGACAGAATGTCTATTTATCTGTTCAAATAATTTACATGTATTTCAAAAAGGTAGATGCCAGCCAGGGTGGCTCATGCCTATTCTAGCACTTTGGGAGGCTGAGGAAGGATGATTGCTTTTGAGACCAATCTGAGCAAAGTGAGATCCCATCTCTACTAAAAACAGAAAAATTAGCCAAGTGTAAGGGTGCCTGCCTGTAGTCACAGCTATTCAGGAGGCTGAGGCAATGGCACTTTAGCCCTGGTGACAGAGCAAGTCTGTCTCAAAAAAGAAAAAATGGTACAGAAGAAAATTATATATAAAATTTTTCTAAATTAAATACTTTACAGCACAAGAATTTGAGGTTGCTGTGAGCTGTGATGCTATGGCACTCTATCTAGGGCAACAGAGTAAGACTATCTCAAAAAAAAAAAAGAATTTCTAACAAATAGAATAAATAACTTTATGAAATCTACATTTTTTCATGCCTGTTGGAAATATTTTCTTATCTTTATGCTCTGCTATTTATAGTTAATAAAAAACTGAAGTTGAAATAAGTGAATAAATTTTTGCAAGGTGACAAATTTAGGAAGTGGCCGTGCTGACTGGAACATAGATATATCTGACCCAAATGCCAAGTTAGGCCTCTTGTGACATTCTCCTACCCCCGTCCTACTCAATGACTACCCACCACACTTCACCCTCCCCTGTACACAAAGTGTATTTGAAAGTTCTTTCACTTTCTCACAGGGTGGATTTTCATTTTTATTTGAGACAGTTTCTTTCTCTTAACAAATTTGAGAAAATCCAGACAGAAGGAATCATTTCTGCCATTTCCCCTCAATATCAGCAACCATGAGATGTAAACTTACCAGGTAAAAAGAAGAGAACAAAACATGTCCCTGACCTCAAAAATGTCTCCAAGGAATGAAAATTAAGGGTGGAAGAAAATATTAATGTCTCAAGGGGTTAGATTTATTTATTTATTTTTTTTGAGACAGAGCCTTGGGTAGAGCGCTGTGGCATCACAGCTCACAGCAACCTCCAACTCTTGGGCTTAAGCGATTCTCTTGCTTCAGCCTCCCAAGTAGCTGAGACCACAGGTGCCCGCCACAATGCCTGGATTTTTTTGTTGTTATAGTTGTCATTGTTGTTTTAGCTGGCCCGGGAAGGGTTCCAACCCACCAGCCTTCGTTTCTGTGGCCTAGGTCCTACCCACTGAGCTATGGGCACTGCCCCAAGGGGTTAGCTTTTAGATGAAGTGTATACCAGGAGACTTGTCTCTATCTCAAGCCATCCAGCTGCTCCTCCACCCCACACTACAGGTTGTCCTCTAAAAGTTAAGTGTCTCAAGGCTCATACTTACTAATACTCCAACAGATATAGCTTTTCTAGTATTCTTGGGCTAACCCCAGAGAGTTCTACATTTAGGACCAGAAAAAGACTGGAGAGTGGCTGAGGACACATTACCTTTTAAAATTCCCAAAGTGAAGCCTCAACCTGAAGAACTGATAAGGTGTCTGTGCCTAGAAAAGATAAAAGAAAGAGAAGCACAAAGATTTGAGTTGAGTGCCAATGGATTATTTTCTGCTCTCTTTTCATGAGAAGTACCTATAAACATAAAATAGACCTTTTTTTTTTTTTTTGAGACAGAATCTCACTTTGTTGCCCTAGGTACAGTGCCATGGCGTCACTGCTCACAGCAACCTCAAACTCTTGGGCTTAAGCGATTCTCTTGCCTCAGCCTCCAAGTAGCTGGGTCTACAGGCACCCTCTGCAATTCAGCTACTTTTTTTTTTTTGAGACAGAGCCTCAAGCTGTTGCCCTGAGTAGAGTGCCGTGGTGTCACAGTTCACAGCAACCTCTAATTTCTGGGCTTAAGCGATTCTCTTGCCTCAGCCTCCCAAGTAGCTGGGACCAAAGGTGCCTGGCACAACACCTGGCTATTTTTTGGTTGTAGTTGTCATTGTTGTTTGGCAGGTGCAGGCTGGATTTGAACCCGCCAGCTCTGGTGTATGTGGTTGGCGCCTTAGCTGCTTGAGCTACAGGTGCCGAGCTTCACTACTTTTTTGTTGTAGTTGTCATTTTTGCTTAGCTGGCCTGGGCTGGGTTTGAACCTGCTAGTCTGGGTGTATGTGGCCAGGGCCCTACCCCTGAGCTACGGGCGCTGCCCAAAATAGATCTTTTCTTTCTTTTTTTTTTTCTTTCTTTTTTTGGGGTTTCTTTCTTTCTTTTTTTTTTTTTTAGACAGTCTGACTCTGTCACCTAGTCTACAGTGCCATGGCCTCAGCCTAACTCAGAGCAACCTCAAACTCCTGGGTGCAAGAGATCCTCCTGCCTTAGCTTCCAGAGTAGCTGGGACTACTGGCACCTGCCAAAACACCCTGCTAATTTTTTTATTTTTAGTGAGATGGGGACTCACTCTTGCTCAGGCTGGTCTCAACTCCTGAGTTCAAGGAATCCTCCTGTAGGATAATATTTAGAAATAAACTTATCCTACATCAAGCACACAAAGTAAATTCATTGTGAGTTTAAAATGACTTGCTTTTCTTCCAGAGGCTTAAGAGATCTGGACCCCCCCGGGTTACTCACAGAGTTAGGCTTTTTTGGAATTGTAAAATTCCTTAGGCCTTTTCTCTGAAACTGTACACCCGGTGAAGCCTGAGATCCAAGGGCATGATGCCCTTCCTCAGAGATACGGGTCAGAGGGCTGACATACGTTAACAACATATTGTCAGAGGTCTATAGGTACTCTGCCCTGAAGGAAGGACACAGTCATTACTTCATACTGAATAAACTGAGTGAATGCTTGAAGATATTCTTCTATTAACTCTGTTCTCCTGTGGTTACTTTCGTCTTAGTGACCTGCTTGGAAATTAGTCCCTGTTTAGAAGAAGAGTTTTACTACACAAGTGGTTGCATTGATATGATAAATATTTCCTTTCAAGTTAAATTACAGATATGTAAAAAAGAAGATAAGATGATGGAACTAATAGATAATAGATTAAGTGTGTACGTAACTGGAAGAGTATAAAACTAAAACTTGAAATAAAAACTTTTGCTATATGCCATCCCACGGTGTATAGTCTGTTTCTTGACTTAATAATTACAGGAGCGAGTTTACACCCACGGCCAAGCTGCTGCTCCTTTGTGTCTCTGGTCACGCAACACCTCCTGCTTTGGGCTCCAAGAGGTCTAGGATTACAGGGATGAGCTACCCTGCCCAGCAAGAAAATAAACCTTTAAAAAAGTTTCATACACTGCCTCAAGGGAAAAAAAGTGATTTACTTAAATACTATGTCTAAAATGTATAATAAAGAACAAATGCTGTGAATCACAGAGGTGAAGCTGGCATTCCCGAATGCCCAAATGGAACAGATTATTTTTTGCAAGCCTGAGTTAGGCTGGGGGAGCAAGGTGGTAAATTTCAGACCCTCCTTGGCATACCTTTGGAAAATGCAGAGAAAAACTAGTCCTCCTGTGGAGTGTTAAAATAATTACATAAAAAGCGACTGAAGTGGCTCTACTGGCCTGGGTTCCTATATAACAAAAAGTCCCAAAATCTAAAATTGCATTTCTTGTATATTACTAGCTTAAATGGAAACAAAATTTAGGCTTAACAAACTACAAACCTGCAATTAAATTCTGATTACAAAACCAGAAAATTTTCACTCGGACAGGCCAGCCAAAACCCTTCCCTCACCTGGCCCCGCCTCAAGAGTTTCTCCAGAAGGACCCACCCCAGACCTCCAAAGCCTTCCAGCCACCTGTGGAATCTCCCTCCCCCTATTCCAGCATAAAAACAAGCCTCCAAGAACGCTGGTGCAGCTGCCATCTTTGCCCAGGCCGGTATCTGTCTCCTGTCATTAAACTTTCTTTGCATGAACCTCTTCTGGTCTGGGCTCTGGGTACACAGCCCCTTTCAGTACCCAATCAATTATTTAGTTTGGTTTGCTTCCTCCTGCACCCTATAAAACATAAAAGCCTTGCCTTCAAGACCCTCTGGAGAATCCCCAACCACAAACCATGGCTGGGGGCGTCCTCATTTAAGAATATCTGTTTTAACTGCCTCAGTTTAATCTTTAACTGGAGAAAGAGGACAAAGCACTCCACAGTTCACAGCTCCTCCCACGTAGGAACCTCACACACTGCATGGGGATTCTTCTCTGAGGAGCCTTCCTTTGTTCCCGCACAATCTTGGAGAGATTCAGGGCTGCGGGGACTGAGCTGCCCTGGGTAGGCTCTGGGCCAGAGAAGACTAAGGGCCGACCTGCGCCAGCGCCCACGTGTGTCCACAGACCCGGGGACAGCCCAGGTCCCATCCCAGCACAGCGTGTTCCATCTGGTTCCAACCAGCCCTGTCCGGGGACACCCCAGCACTCACACTCACCATTTCTTTTCTCATAAAGTGTCCCAGGATCTTCCCCACCGAAATCCCAGTGCCTGCAGGGTCACACGATAAAAGGCAGTGCCAATCATCTGGGCCCCCAAGAGCGGAGAGAAAGAGGCATCGCCAAGGATCCCAATGAGGCGGGGTAAGAGACAGTAGCCAGAGAGACTGTGGAAGACCCGCTCTCTGTTCCCTCTGCGGCCTTTGATTGGACAGTTTGCAACTCAGCACCGTTGATTGGATAAAGCCCTAGGCCACGCCCCTTAGACCCCTGATTTAACAGATAATGATATAAATTCACTGTTGCATCTTCACCCTGGCACTGCTTGGGGGACGTTTGCATTTAACTTTGTTTCTAAACTTATATCCACCAGCCTGACATAGACTGGGTATCTCTAAAAATGGCTGGGTGTTGTGGCAGCTATTAAAAGTAGTCCCAGCTTTTGGGAAGGCTGAGGCAAGAGAATTGCTTGAGCCCAAGAGTTTGAGGTTGCTCTGATATGTGACACCACTACTCTACCTACCTCTCCACAAAATGAGACTCTGTGTCAAAAACAAACAAACGAGCAACAACAACAAAAACAACAAACCTTACATCTTGTTCTTGGCCAAAAAAATCGAAATAATGTAAAAAAGTCATTTATCCTTAAGCTAATTTCAACATTTCATTGGTCTCATGATAGATTTTCTCGGGTTTATTTTAAGCTAGCAATAATTTTGCAAAATCCGCATGGGAAAACAAACATAAAATAGTCAAACTCAAAAAAAAGGAAAAGAAATAGTCAAACTCCCTGGGAAAGAAACACAATGAAGTTTTTTTGGTCCTATTCAAAATTAAAATGCATTAAAACATTCTATAATTAAAACAGTGTGCCATAGGCTGGGGGCAGTGGCTCATATCTGTAATCCTAGAACTCTGGGAGGTCCAGGCAGGAGGACTGCTTGAGCTCAGGAGTTGGAGACCAGCTGCAGTAAGAGCAAGACTCTATTGAAATTAGAAAAATTAACTGGGCCTGGTTGGGGGGTTCCTAATCCCAGCTATTTGGGAGGCTGAGGCATGAGGATCACTGGAGTTCATGAGTCTAAGGTGCCTGTGAGCTAGGCTGATGCCATAGCACTGTAGCCTGGGTAACAGTGAAATTCTATTTCAACTGCCCCAAACAACAAAACCCCACTTCCCCCGCAAAAGCCCAATGTGGCATTATAGGCGCAAAGCCTATAAGTAAACCTTCAAATGGTTCCATTTTGTGAAGGCAAGTTTAAAGACTTGTGAGTTAGAAAGGAAAAAATCCTGGATAAAACTCCATGTGTGGCTTAGAACCTAATCATGTGAGAATGATTTAGGGCAGAGCTTAGTGGAGGCAGGTCTGCAGACAGTCACCTGAAGTCACCTTTAGGATTTTCCAGACTACTCCCTAAAGATGATTAACAGCCTCCAGATGTTCAAGCATTCAAACAGCTTATTTCCCCAGAATCTTGTTTTGTGGTTTTGTTTTTGATTACTTAGTGTAAAAATAACTTTAGTGAAGTAGTTATCAGTTAATCTGGTTAAACCTTAGCCCATAAGGATAACGTTAGATAATGTTAGTAAAATGGTTATTGGTTAATCTGGTTTATCCATAGACCCATAAGTACCAGGCGGTAGGAGACCTGGGGCCAAGGTTTAAGTCATGTGTTTATTAAGTTATGTGCCTATATAAGCTTTGGTGGAAGAAATAAAGATTGCCATATGCCATGAGAGAGCGGTGATCCCCTTTATTTTCCATACAATTTCAATATTGTGGGTCTTACCCTCTGCAGCATTGCTTCTCTGTGAGACCCTAAAGGCAACAGGTATTAATATAACAATAGCAAACAGAGCAGGAGGTAGAAAATCCAGAAATCTACCTAAGTGCATAAAATAAGTTATGCAATAAAAACTACAGAGGAGAAGCCTTTATAAATACTGAGTGTATGAGAACTGGTTATGAAAATGAATTCATTCTTCACATGCTAGTGTAAGGTACAGGACAAATAAGGGAGAAATGTAAATGATAAAAAACTGAAAACACAAATAGTATTGGAAAATATTGGTAAAATTTTCTGCAAGCTGTGAGAATAAATCTGACCTGTGACTCAAACCAAGACATGCTAATAAAAGATTGATCCATTCTTTTTTTTTTTTTTTCATAGAGACAGAATCTCACTGTACCACCCTCGGGTAGAGTGCCATGACGTCACACGGCTCACAGCAACCTCTAACTCTTGGGCTTACGTGATTCTCTTGCCTCAGCCTCCCACGCAGCTGGGACTACAGGCGCCTGCCACAATACCCGGCTATTTTTTTGTTGCAGTTTGGCCGGGGCTGGGTTTGAACTTGAACCCGCCACCCTCAGCGTATGGGGCCGGCACCCTACTCACTGAGCCACAGGCGCCACCCAAGATCGATCTATTCTTATATAAAACCAGAATATTGTGCATGGTAGGAATATGAGTGGACGAAGAGGATCCGCTGTCGGCCAATACGCAAAGACAGGTATAGGTCCACCAAACTTTGTCAGAAGGCTGGGATTCTGGAGAACAGTGAGAGTAGCCTCTCTAAAACTGTTCTGCTCTTCCATTTTCAAAATTACAGTTTTATATATTTGAGCTCAAAATGAAGACCATGTTAACACTTAAACAAAAACTGGCAGAACCCCATGACCAGTAAATAATATTTCAATTCAAAAGTTAATCTCCTAATTAATATGTCTAGACTCAAGGTAGGCATCTTTAGGGTAGAAGTTAATTTACAAAACAGTAAGAATGGGAGACGGGGTTAAAGTCAAGCAGGACCTAAACAGACCAGACTAGCTGTTTCATGTTTGCCCTAGACTGACAGACTTCATCTTATTTTCACTACATATGCTTTCAGGAAGCACTGTAAATAAAAAGAAAAATGTTGAATGAGACATCTATTTGCAACTTGCGTAAAAGACAAAGGGAAGTATACATGTGTTTGTTCCAGAAAATAAGAAAATCTCAAAACATATGGTCTCATGGCATTAAAAAAGGGGGAGGCAGGGTGGCACCTGTGGCTCGAAGGGGTAGGGTGCCAGCCCCACATGCCAGAGGTGGTGCGTTCAAACCTAGCACCGGCCAAAAACTGCACAAAAAAAAAAAGGGCAGGGGGGAGGCAATGTGAAGAGGCTTGTGAAGACCCGAGATGAGACAATTTGAACTCAAAAATAAATATAGATAGGAGTGTATAAGATCCCATTAAATACACAAAAAAATTAGGAAAAATATTATTTATGTTTTCTTTGTTTCCTGGGGCCACATCATTATATGACAATTAATATAAAAAATCAAGCTTTTATTTTTTCTTTTCTCAGAGGCTAGCTTTTAATGTAATGAAGAGTCATCAGAAAATGCAATTCTTTTTCTTTTTTTTTTTGATGGTGTCTCACTATGTCATCCTTGGTAGAGTGCTATGGTGTCACAGCTCACAGTAACTTCAAACTCTTGGGCTTAAGTGATTCTCTTGCCTCAGCCTTCTGAGTATCTGGGACTACAGGCGCCTGCCACACCTGGCTATTTTTTTTTTTTTTAATTGTAGTTGTAATTGTTGCTTAGCAGGCTCTGGCCAGTTCCAGCCCACTGCCTCCAGTGCATGTGGCTGACACCCTAACCGCTGAGGTATGGGCGCTGAGCCTCTTTTTTTTTTTTTTTTTCGGAAGTAAAAAAAATTAGTTATGAGGTTTGTAAAATACACAATCATTATGGTAGATAGAATAATGGCTCCCCAAATATGTACATTTCCTAATTGCTGGAATTTATGAATATGTACCGTACAGGGCAAAAAAAGACTTTGCAGATGTGATTAAACTAAGGGACATAGTCCTGCTGACACATTTTATTTATTTAGATATTAAAGTATAAGTTTATTTTATCTTTTAGAAGGAGGGAAGGAGTGAAAGAGCTGAAGAGAGTGAGAAAAGAAAGAAATGTGGCTTTCCAAAGAAAAAAAGCAAACTGCTGACCCATTTTATATTTCTGACTTACTGAAGTGTAAGAGGGTAAACTTGTGTTGTTTTAAGCCACTAAATCTGCAGTAATCAGCTACAGCAGCAATAAGAAACTAATAGTGATTATACAAAAAATCAATCATCTTTTCGGGTGGTGCCTGTGGCTCAAAGGGGTAGGGCACCAACCCCATATGCTGGAGGTGCAGGTACAAACCCAGCCCCAGCCCAAAACTGAAAAAAAAAAAAAAAAAACATCAATTATCTTTTTATGTATATATCTAGCAACAACTGAAAAATTAAAAGTTAAAAATATTAAGAGAAAATAAAATTCTTAATAGGAGAATGAGTTCTACTACATGCAGAGGAGATAATAAAATTAGAAAACTCCTCTTTTGTAACCGTCAGTGAAATACGTGAAATTAGGCCAATACTAATCAACAAATGCTTAACAATTATATGAAAGGAAAAGGCAAACATTTCCATAGACCCATTGATCGTCCTTAACATAAATAAAAGTGGAAAAACCAGTTAAGTGCATCCAAATTGTTATACCCAAAGCGAACAGAATAGAGAAATGCCAGCACACTGAGTCTCAATTAAGCAAGGGTCCTTTATTGACCGGCCTGGCCGAGAGCGAGCTGACTCCTCAAAGTCTCTCAAACCCTAGAAGCAGGGGTGAAACCTTTTGTAAGGGACTTTCGGTAGGGGAGGAGGAATCCTTAATCCAAGCCGAATTTGACAAGAGCCCACACCTGGTAAGGGGAGTCCTTACAAAGGGAAGCTGGGTGTTGCAATTATTACTGAACTCTTTTCATCTGAGCTTCCTGTCTTAAAGGGGGAGTAGTGAAAGCCCTTAGCAAGATGGAGTTGGGGCATAATAAAATGTCCTAACTAAATGGGGATGTGCTGAGAGCTTAAACTACACAGCGACTTTGAAAAGTTTAATAACAAAAACTTCATTAATATGGGCGGCGCCTGTGGCTCAGTGAGTAGGGCGCCGGCCCCATATGCCGAGGGTGGCGGGTTCAAACCCAGCCCGGGCCAAACTACAACAAAAAATAGCCGGGCGTTGTGGCGGGCGCCTGTAGTCCCAGCTGCTTGGGAGACTGAGGCGAGAGAATCGCGCAAGCCCAAGAGTTAGAGGTTGCCGTGAGCCGTGTGACGCCACGGCACTCTACCCGAGGGCGGTATAGTGAGACTGTCTCTACAAAAAAACAAACAGACAAAAAAAAACTTCATCAATATTATATTGCTCTCATATTATAACGATAATGTTTTCATTTTATTTATTTACTTTTGTGTGTGTGTGGTTTTGGCCAGGGCTGGGTTTGAACCCGCCACCTCCGGCATATGGTACCGGTGCCCTTCCCCTTTGAGCCACAGGCGCCGCCCATGATAATGTTTTCAGTATATTGGGTTACACAACTTATTACAATAAATTTCACTTTCTTTTTTTTTTTTTAATTTTTTTATTAAATCATAACTGTATACAATGATATGATTATGGGGCATCATACAAATTTCACTTTCTTTTTCTTTTATGATCTGCTAGAATATGTAACATGACACAGTGGCCATACTTCATTTCTATCAACCATTGCTAATTGAGAGGATCGCCTCCCTTTTCAAAACGTGGGCTGCTTCTTCAAAAGACCAGAGGCTGGCCCGGCGCCTGTGACTCAAGTGGCTAAGGCACTAGCCACATACACCTGAGCTGGCAGGTTCGAATCCAGCCCGGGCCCTCCAAACAACAAATGACGGCTGCAATCAAAAAATAGCTGGGCCTTGTAGCAAGTGCCTGCAGTCCCAGCTACTTGGGAGACGGAGGCAGGAGAATCGCTTTAGCCCGGAAGTTGGAGGTTGCTGTGAGCTGTGATGCTACAGCACTCTACCCAGGGTGACAGCTTGAGGCTCTGTCTCAAAATAAAACAAAACAAAACAAAAAAAAAGAAGACCAGAGTCAAGAAAAGGCATATAACAGAAAATTTTATAATAATTTTTATGTTTTTTCCAATTTTGAATGTCGTGTATATAATTCATAATTTAACATACGTTAAATGCAAACGTCCTCTAGGGAGCGCCTGGTCCCAGCGCAGAAAAAGAGTCGCGGTAGCAGCCTTGAATATGTGGGAATCGCATCATCTGTCACTCAGGGCCTTAGAGGGACGGTCTTGGCACTCTATCCAATCAGAAGCGCCTTCCTGAAACTGTCCAATCAGACCGCAGCAGGGCAGGAAAAGGGAGGTTCCAGAAGCGCGGTGTGCTTTTGCCTCCGGCGTCCCTCCGCCTTGCTGGGCGTTAGCTGTTTCTCCTCCGAGGGCCGGGTGGTTCTGCGCAGCCGCTGTCGCCCAGTGTCTTGCAAGTGCTGAAAGATGCCGGGGAGAATGTCTGGACACAGTGAAAGCCGGGAAATGGTGAGCGTCCTGAGTGTCCCAGGAGGGGCTTGGAACAGCTGCGGCGGGACGTGGGCCTCCTGGTCAGCCCCGGAGTCTGAGGACCCCGTCCCGAGGTGCAGCTCGGCCCTCAGAAGCCTCAGGCGGCTGGACGGGCTGGGCCGGCACCCAGAGCTCCGGCTTCCTGCCCAGTTCCCGCTGGTGCCTTCGGCCCTGACCAGAGCGGTCTGTGGGCTGCTCTGCCCGCAGCCGCACATCTCCCTCAGACTGCGGTGACAACTGGAAGGTCCTCGGGGAAGAGTCCCCGCTCCTGTGCGAGGTTTCTGCGTGGGAGTAGCTGTGGTCCAAGGGGCCCCGGTCCCTCCTTTCCCCTGTTAAAAATTAAATTGAGGCATCGTTAAAATATGAGTTTATTACAGCAAGCAGCGAATCGTTAATTAGGAAGCTCCTAGGCAGAGTTTCTGTTGGAGTCCGCCGGAGGGGCTTGGGTAGGTGCGCAAGGATGCAATAATTGCTTGGTTCAGTTATGTAGTCGCTTTATTTGGATTATCCAAGTGGCTGTGTTCTGTTTCTGTAATCAGAAGTTAATTGGCATTTTAATTGTTGGAAGAATCTAAATTTTCTTTCTCTGTAAGTAATTTACAAATAGAATACGGTTTGGTGAGATTTTAGTATTCTTAGGTAAGAAAGTAAGAGGGCACTAGAGTCAGTTCAGTCTGCCTTCTAAATAGTTACTGTTAACACCCCAGGAGAGTACGGATTTCTCCTGCATTTTCCAAATATAGGACAAGCAGGATCTCAAATTCACCATACTGTTCCCCGGGCGAAACTCATGTAGGGCTTGCAGTAAAGTTCTGAATTTCTAGTCCCTTTCCCACATTCCCGAATACCAACTTCCCCTTACCAAGTCAGCAACATTATGAACTATTTGTCCTTTATTTTACTTTTCATAGAGACAGTGTTTTAACTTTTTATCATTTTTTTCACAGAGCAGTGGGTGGCTATTTTAAAAATATTTATTTCCCATTTCTGAACATTTCACATTAAAGGATATTCATTTGACACTCCCCCATAAAATATCTTTTGAGTATCCTCCTTCTTTAGGCACACACTGTTTAACACAATGTCTTTGGGTTGAAGTTCTCCTTTGGAAACTTTAGAGGGTGATGTGTTCTCAGCCACCCTCCTGTTTTTTCGTTGTCCCAGAAAATCGGGGCTGATCCAAGGAGCCCACAGCGGCCCTGTCTCTTAGAGTGTGTGGCGAACATCAGCTGTGGATAATCTCCCAGAGGACAGCCTGAGGTGTGAGGGTGGAGCCTCTCAAGGTAGCAACTGGATGCCCTGGAACTGAGAGGAGTTTCCTGCTTATAAGTGTCATTGAAAAAGCTAACCCCTTGGGACATTAACATTTTCTTTCCCCAACCCCAATTTTTTATTTCATGGAGACACATTGGTGGTCACCTAATTGGATGCTGGTAATGACAGGAAAAGACAGAAAAGATTCCCATTCTCTGGATTTTTTTCAAAATTATTTCTCGAAACAAGGAAAACCCACACCAGCAAAGTGGTCTAAGAACCTGGAAAGCAGTTTGCACTTCAGGCCTACGTGGCATAAGAGCAATATTTCCTGAAAGGGTGGTCTTCCAGCACTTTAGTAATCAGGATGAGGGGGAAGGATGTCACAACTGATAGGATATAGAATGGCCTAAGTTGGCATTTGAGTCAGACATGACTCTGTTCCTGTCAACATTGCCCCTCCCATGGTTTGTCACCTTGAAAATATAACTTTGTTTTTTTATTAACTGTAAAATGAATTTTAGCACTACAGCTTGAAGATAAGAAAATACTTTAAAGAGTTAGAAAAAAGGTAGATTTTAGGAAAATATGTGGTCTTAGTTGCATTTGTTAAAAATTCTCATTTACCTATATTCTTTGCCAGAATTAATGCAGTTAAGTATGTTAGGTCTTTTATATATTTGGAGTTGATTTTCATTTAAAATTTATTTATTATAATATTTATTTTTTAACTTTAAACATTTTTTTATTTCAAATTAACATTGAATATACATATTTTTAGGTTACATTGTTCTCACTTCCAAGGTAAAGTTCAAGTTGTAGAAGAACCCCTCACACAAGGAGTGTGCTGAACGCCCTCACAATGTGCATATTAGGTGAGATCCTGCCAAATGCCTCCCTTCCCCCCACCTCTTTCTCCCCTCTCCCTCCTCACTCTGACCCTTTGCTAGACTACATTTGTGTTTTATCATTCATGAGAGTGTGTAATTATTTATATATTGGTTTCATATTAGTATTGATTACATTGGATACGTTTTTTTATTATTCTTGAGATACTTTACTAAGAAGACTGTGTTTCATCTCCATCCAGGTAAACATAAAAGATGTTAAGTCTCCATCTTTTTTATGGCTGAATAGTATTCCATAGTCTACATATACCACAGTTTCTTAATCCATTCATGGGTTGATGGGCTTTTGGATTGCCTCTACTACTAGGCAATTATGAATTTATCTGCAATAAATATTCTGCTGCAGATATCTTTGTGGTAAAATGATTTTTGTTCTTCTTGGTAGATACCTAGTAATGGGATTGCTGGTTCAAATGGAAGGTCAACTTTTAGTTCTTTGCAAATTCTCCATACTTCTTTTCATAAAGATTGTATTAGTTTGCAGTACCACCAGCAGTGTAGAAGTGTTCCCTTCTCCTCACATCCATGCCAGCATCTACAGACTTGGGACACTGTCATGTGGGCTAATCTTACTGGAGTTAGGTGATAAGGAGATAATTTCATTTAATTCCAGGGCTTAGCTTTGGGAATGTTACCCAGGGGGGAAAAAAAATAGGAAAAATTCTTGCTTTCATTCTGCAGAAAAGTGAATACATTTCCACAAGAAAGTGTGATAGAAAAAAATTGTGAATGACAAAGATTAACCAAAACATCCATTCCTCTCTTTTTTGCAGGGTAGAGAATTTATGACAGTGGGTAACTCTGTTTTCTATCTTGTTATCTGGATGTTGGGATTTAAAATAAATACTATGAGGTAGGATTTGGCTGCCCCCAAAAGTGTTCACATCTGATTGTTTTCTAAATGATTTGTTATCGGGGAGATGATAATTAAATGACCTGCTTATTATCTGAAAGGGGTAGATACTTTTGCTTTTCCTGTTGAGGTATGAAATTTAAGTGCTTTATAGTTTCTGTGGTATGATAGATGTATTGTGTTTTTTATCTATGATACGTGGCTCTCAGTTTCTATAAGCTTTCTTATTTCCTAAGTGACTGGAGGAATAAGAATATTAATATCTTTTGTTAAAATGTTTGGTCATGTGTTCTCATGTCCTTTAAAGGATATCTGGTTTGAATACTACTTAATTCAGGTACATGAATTATGAAATATTCTGTTAATATTTTAAAGGGAGAAAGATGATGTTTTCCTAAGGAGGTAGAGAGTAAGTTAAACATACTAACAGAAGTGCCTTAGGGCAAGGGAAGATTTAAAGTTTCTATAAACTTTGTCAGTTGATTTTATTACCCCATTTGTACATTCCACCTTTCCAGCAGACTGAGAGTGGTATGAACAATGAAAATGCTGAAAAATTGGACATATGTTACAAATACACTGACTGAATTATTTGACCAGTGAAAGCAGTTTCTCAGTCTTGGCGATGCTCAGAAGGAAATTTCCTTAACAGAAATAGGCCAAGACTTAAAAGGGTCATAGTTAAAACACATAAACAAAGACATTTTATTATGTCCTATTAATACTTGATGAAAATCTTAAGTGAAAAAGTCAAATTTTACCCTTGTTTTATTGTATAATTAATGTTAAAGGTAATTTTAATAAAACCTTGCAAACAAATTTATCCAGTCTCAGTTTTGAGCACTGGAGATGATATTTTTATACACTGTTTATAACCTCTTACAATTGTTCCATTCTTTTTCTCTAACTTTCTGTACTTATTCCATTTATCCATTTGTTTCTCTTTTTTTTTTTTATTTGGATTCAACCTTTAATTTTTTTTTTTTACCAGAAATGACATCTTTGTATCTATTTTTATAAATGTCACCAGAAACACGTATTTTTCTCACATAAATGAGAAATTGCAAATGTAAGTTTCTTCTCTTTCCTTTCTTTCTTTCTTTTTTTGAGACTGAGTCTCATTTTGTTGACTGGGCTATAGTGCAAATGGCATCAGAACTCATTGCAACTTCCAACTCTTCAGCTTAAGGGCTCTTCAGCCTCCCAAGTAGTTGAGCCTACAAATGTTTGCCATCATGCCTGGCTAATGTTTCTATTTTTGCAGAGATGAGATCTTATTCTTTTGCTCAGGCTGGTCTAGAACTCCTAGCCTCAAGTTACCCTCCAGCCACAGCCTCCCCAAATATCGGGAGTACAGATGTGAGTTATAACATTTACCTTACATTTTTTCTTTATACACTTTCTATGTAGAATTTTTTCTCTTTTCTCTAGTTTTAGTTAGAATTTTAAATTTTAGTAACTGTTTTTTTCTTTTTTTTTTTTTGTTTTAATTTTTTGACCTCTTTTTCTGATCTTTTCCATTTTATAGGAGAAGTATGCACCAAAACGCCCAGGCACTGAGTTGACCTGACTTTGAAGGGGAAAATAGGATCTATCCTTTCTCCCCACCATCTACTCAATGGGCTTTGAGAATCATTCAGCCCTATGTATTGGAGGACCGATTTGCCCTCCATGGAATAGCTCCATAGAAAAAGAAGTTACATGGCCTGGAGTGGTGGCTGTCACCTGTAATCCTAGCATTCTGGGAGGCCAACGTGGGTGGATTGCTTGAGCTCAGGAATTTATAGAGACTAGCCTGAGTAAGAGCGAGACTGCCACCGCTCTTGTAGCCCCAGCTCTCAGGAGGGTGAGGCAAGAGGATCTGTGGAGCCCAAGAGTTCAAGGTTGCTGAGAGGTATGATGCCACAGCACTCTTCCCAGGAAGATGGAGTGAGACTTGTCCCTGGTTATGCAGACTTCAATTAATTTTTTTTTTTTAATAAAATGATGCACCCCTGGGCTCACTGGGGATTTCACCTATCAGATCTACTAGCTACACAGGCAAGCAGTGCTTATTTTCAGAGCAAGTGTTTAAAACAAAAAAAGAACATATATGAAAGATAGGAAAAGAAAGAAAGAAAGGAGGGAGGGAGAGAATGAGAGAGAAAGGAGAGAAGAGAAATTTTAGTAACTAATTCATAATAAAAACCTAAGAAGTAGGAACATTTAGGCTGGGCGTGGTGGCTCACGCCTGTAGTCCCAGTGCAATGGGAGGCTGAGGCAGGTGGATTGCCTGAGTTCAGAGGTTCGAGACCTGTATGAACAGCAGTGAACCAGAGTAAGACCCCGTCTCTACTAACATCAAAAAAAAAAAAAGCGGGACAGAGCATTGCCAGAGGAAGAAGAAAATGAACAACAACAACAAAAGAGTACTTCAAACGAAGAATGAACAAGGAAGCTGAAATTAAAAATTAAAAAAGAAAAGGAACATTTAACTGTTAATCACATACTAACAATTTATAAATATGCTTTTTATACTTTTTGGCTTCATATGGAATAATTTTTTAGTGTGAAATAGGACATATTTCCTAACAGATCTAAATATCTATTTTTTCTGACATGAATAGGCAAAAGTATATATGCTTAAATTCATGTTTAATAATATCTTAGCATTATATCTTATTTGTAAATGACCTATATAGTCAATGAATTTTCATCATTTAACTTAGCTAAACAAAACTTGTTAAGGATATAGTTACAAAAACATTTGAGAAACCTTTTTAAGTAAACACCTTTTTTTTTTTTTTTTTGAGACAGACTCTCTCGTTGCCCTTGGTAGAGTGCAGTGCTGTCATACCTCACAGCAACCTCAAACTCTTAGGCTCAAGCCATCCTCTTGCCTCAGCCTCTCGAGTAGCTGGGATTATAGGGACCACCACAATGCCCAGCTATATGTGTTTTTGTTTTTTTTTTAAAGATGAGGTCTCTCTCTGGCTTAGGCTGGTCTCGAACTTGTGAGCTTAGGCAATCCACCCGCCTTGGCGTCCCAGAGTGCTAGGATTACAGGAGTGACTCACTGTTCCAGCCTTAAGTAAACATCTTATGAAACAATTACTGTTTTAAGTTCATTTATAAACTTTTATTTCATATATATTTTATTTATTCATTCTTAACAATTTGTAAAAATCTCGTGAGACATTAGACAAATCTAGCTATCATCTCAGAGTCGAACTTTCTAAGCCTTGTTTTTTGTTTTGTTTTGTTTTGCTTTTTTTTGAGACAGAGCCTCAAATTGTTGCTCTGGGTAGAGTGCTGTGGCATCACAACTCACAGCAACCTTCAACTTCTGGGCTTAAGCGATTCTCTTGCCTCAGCCTCCCAGGCAGCTGGGACTACAGGTACCTGCCACAATGCCTGGTTATTTTTTGGTTGAGGTTGTAATTGTTGTTTGGCAGGCCCGGGCTGGGTTTGAACCCGCCAGCTCTGGTGTATGTGGGTGGTGCCTTAGCCACTTGAGGCACAGGCGCTGAGCCTCTTTTAGTCATTTTTATATTCCTCTGTGTTACATAATTATCATAAAAGTAATAACCTTAAGGTTAAATATGTGAATATTTTGCTGATAAGTCAGAAGGCATAGATTTTATTAGACGGATATTAAACTTGTCATATTTCCCAAAATGTTTACTCATGTCATGTGAATTTGAGAAATATTTGGGCTTATTTATTTTATTTAAAGCACTAATTTACCTTTAAGTTAATTTGGTGCCATTCAGGCAAGATGCAAACACATGTATGGATGTTTACTGTACATGTAGACACAATATATAACTTATATGTGTACAAGTGCATGCATCAAAAATCCATTGGAGCACACAGAAAAGAAGGCGGGGGGGAGTGAGGCAGATGGTTAGATTCTTGTGAGACTTCTGTCAGTGCCCAGGAAATATACATTTTGGATAGGATAAGGTGAATGTTAGAAGAAAAAAAGAGTAAAGCAAGAATCAATTATGTAGATATCCCTGGGTAGGTGGAAGAATGATTGATCTTGCCTTTTGTCCTATACCTGGTAAGATAAACTTGTAATCAACATTACTGTGGAATTAGACTTTCTTTTTGGAGTAGACTTAGCCTGAAGACCCAAAGTTACAACTTGTATGCCTTTGTTTATGGGATGCTAGCAAAAAATTTACTTTTGAATAATCTCTGGTGGCAGTCTTTGTAGATACCTGAGGGCTTTTACTTTCCCGTGGGAATCTGACTTACGCTTACTGTTAGTAATAGCTATGTATTTGGGAAGAGTTGTTATATGATTCAGCCTCCAGACTTCAGCTTTTCTTTTATGTAAGAAGTTGGGAGTGGATGGGTGGTCCTGAGAATTTTCTTTTCTTTACAGGAGGAATTTATATGTAGTATAATTATTTTTTACGTAAGTTTTTGTCTGCAAACTGGCTTATATATTAACCTACACTTATTGTTTAAATTAGGAATATCCATAGAAGCTTTCAAAATAAACATTTTTATTATATTAAAGTAAGACTACATTAACTAGTATCTTACTGGGCTTATTGTGAGCTTAGTATGCTCTTATCTGAAAGCTTCATGAATATTCTGAAATAACTGCAAAATTTATCTAACTAATGAAAATGATACCATGAAATCATGCTTCTGGCTTACATTTTTCTGCAGTTAGTGGGAAAACATTACATGTGGTTTTACATTATTTAGACTAATAGGGAAAGTCCTTTTTAAAGCATAAACCAGACTATATTTTCAAGAATTTCTCAGTAGAGCTTCTTGGAAAGGTCTTGTGAAAAATAAGTAAAGTCAAATTTGAAAAAATTAGACCAGATATGCTTGCAGATTTGGGGCTCAAAAAGCCTATTGTGTGAAAAGAATGAGTCCTGTGTTTGTTTTCCTACAAGTAATAAAAGCAAGCTTTTTTAATTCACACTTTTCGCTTTGCAAAAGGGGCAAACTTTTTTTTTTTTTTTATTGTTGGGGATTCATTGAGGGTACAATAAGCCAGGTTACACTGATTTCAATTGTTAGGTAAAGAGGGGCAAACTTTTTGACAAGAGCCTATGTGCATTGGGTCAGGTTGTATTAAAATTGATGAGGAACAGAGATTGGAACAAGTTAGTGAGTGACAGTCTTGGTATTAGGAGGTCTGCACAGTGCTCTTTAGTTTCCTTTCTTTTTTTGAGACAGAGTCTCTGTTGCCCTGGATAGAGTGCAGTGGTAGCATTTGTAGCCCACTGAAGCCTCCAACTCTTGAGCTCAAGTGATCTTTCTGCCTCAGCATCATAGATAGCTGGGACTACGGGCACATGCTATGATGCCCAGCTAATTTTTCTATTTTTAGTAGAGACGGGTTTTGCTATTGCTCAGGCTGGTCTCAAACTGCTGAGCTCAAGCTATTGTCCTGCCTCAGCCTCCCAGAGTGCTAGGATTACAGGTGTGAGCCGCTTCGCTGTGTCTTGTTTTCAGAGCCTTTCAGACTCTCAATTCTTGTCTTGCAGAAATTCTGCCATGGTTTAGTAGTTAAAAGTTAACAGAGTTCTGGTCATAAAGCCCTACTTAACTAAGAATCTAAAACATGAAAGGAGAGGATTATAAAAACCATAGAGGTCACTGAAATTTGTTCCTATGTCTGGTTACACTAGCACAGAGATGATTATTTTTTAGATCATCTACTTTATGGGCTTTTTCAATAGTTTCTGTATGTTGCAGCTAGCTTAAAAAGGGCTTTTTTTCTTTTTTTTGTCAGATATATATTATCTCATTTGATTCTCAAAATGATTCCAAGGGACAGAAAGTATTATCCTTGTTTTATTTAAGATAAAAGTGAGATGTACAGAGGTAAAGTAATTCTCCAGAGTCAAACAGAGAGTCATGGAAGCAGAATCTGAACTCAGGTTGCCTGACTCTAGAGGAAATGCTGGGAAGTCTTATGCTTTTCCCACTCCCTCCATTCAGACTCAATTTACTAGGGCCCTCTGCCAGCTATGCGCCTAAACACTGTTTTTTTAAGTATGGTACATAGACCACAGCATCGTAATTACCATAAAAAACAATGAAGACTCCTAGAGTTCACCTTGGCCCAACCCCCAAAGAATGAGAATCTACTGGGGGTGGGAAGGGAATAGCTTAGGGATTTGCATTTTATTTTATTTTATTTTTTGCTTTTTTTTTTATTGTTAAATCATAGCTGTGAACATTAGTGCAATCGCCTGTACCCATTCTAAGATGCACCATAGATGTGGCCCCACCCATTACCCTCCCTCCACCAAAACCTCCCTCCTCCCTTCCCCTTCCTTGGCCCTTTCCCCATAGTCTTGTGCTATAGTCTTGGGTTATAGTCTTCATGTGAAAGCTATAATTTAGCTTCATAGTAGGGCTGGGCTTTTTTTCTTGATGCGAATGAACATAGTCTCCTTTATTGTCAGGTAATAATCCTAACCACACCTTTTGTGGGCTTTCCCCCCCACATATTCTCTTTAATCATCTGAATGATTTGAGGCAATAATCTTATTTTATTTGAAAAAATTAAACAGCTTTACTGTATAATTGAGATATATCACAGCTCACAGCAACCTCCAGCTCTTGGGCTTAGGCCCAGCCAAACTGCAACAACAACAACAACAAAAAAAAAAAACAGCCAGGTGTTGTGGCGGGTGCCTATAGTCCCAGCTACTCCAGAGGCTGAGGCAAGAGAATGGCCTAAGCCCAAGAGCTGGAGGTTGCTGTGAGCTGTGATGCCATAGCACTCTACCAAGGGTGAGAAAGTGAGACTCTGTCTCTAAAAAAAAAAAAATTAAAAAAAAAAATGGTTTGCTGCCAAGTACACTCAAGATAAAAAAATAAATAAAAAGCAAAAAATACTTTCTGAAGCAAATGCTGAAGCCTTGAGGCATTTTATTCAAAATTTAAAACTTTGTTAGGTTCGTATAGGCTGGAGCCTTACATCCTACACTGAACCCTATTTTCTTTTACTATTTGTAACTAGGCCTGTTCCTTCAGAGTTTAGGCCCTTACCACATTTCTTTCCTTGCTTCCCTTTATTGATTGTTAAAGTCTCAGTGTCTTGAGACAATTCAACTTGTGCCTTATTAATGGACACAGCTGCTCTTTCCCTTATTTTGCTATGATATATAAAGCCCAGGGAATAACATTGAAAATACTATTTTTCATGTTGGTAGAATTAATTGCACATACATTCCAAGAATCAGGTTTCCAGAATCCAAGGTTAATGTTATTGTGCATTCCTTTCTACTTGTATCATTTTGGTTTCCCAGTAGAAATATATAAGAGTGCCTACTCATGAAATTTGAGTTCAGACTTTGTTCCAAAAAAGGGTCACAGGACCTTCTCTGCTTGGGTTTTGTAGGAGCAGGTCAGTGTGGTTTACGTCCCCATTACTGTAGCAGAAATTGCTGTGACTATGGCAAGGGAGTGTACCTGAGGGAAGGAAAGAAACAGCACACACTTTGGTCTCTCTAAGTTTCTGACTTTTGTGGTATGGATAGGGAAGGGTGGACTTTTTAATGCACTTCAAGGTTCTCCTTGGGTGTGGTGGTAGGAAGAGAAGGGGTTGTGCAGATGATTTTAAAGGCATATTATCAAGATGCAGTTCAGATTTATTCAGGTCATGTTGTATTATCAAGATGCAGGTGAGATTTGTTCAGGTCATCTTATATTATCAAGATGCAGGTATTAGGCTGGATGAGGTGGCTAATGCCTCTAATCCTAGCACTCTGGGAGGCCAAGGATGGTGGATTGCTTGGGTTCACAAGTTTAAGAGCAGCCTAAGCAAGAGCGAGACCCTGTCTCTAAAAAATAGCTGGTTGTGGTGGGCGCCTGTAGTCCCAGCTACTTGGGAGGCTGAAGCAAGAGGATAGCTTGAGCCCAAGAGTTGGAGGTGGCTGTGAGCTATGAGGCCATGGCACTCTACCCAGGGCAAGAAAGTGAGACTGTGTCTCAAAAAAAAAAAAAAAAAAAGGGCAAGTATGATTTGTTCAGGTCATCTTACCTAAGGAGAAATTTCAGAGAAGAAATGGCTGTTTCTCAAGTAATTGTGTCCCAAGTCAGGGTCTATGTTGACTTTTCCTATTGGAATGTCATGTGTTTAGTCTCTGCAAACTTCTCCTTTGATTCTCCTACCAAATGAATTTATTTCAACTATTTTTCTTTTTTTCTTAATGAGAGTTAAGCTCTGAAAAAAATACCTTTTCTTATGGGTCAGCGCCTTCTCTCTATTCTCTCCATCTGAGCTTCTTTATGCCAAGAACTAGTCTCACCATAAATTTATGACCTGTAATATTAAAATTTATTCCCTTTGTGGGTTTAGAACATCTTACAAGCAGATTCTGGGGTGCCCTAGATTCCTACTGGAGATGAGTTCAGTCCCTGGATATCAGTGAAGGAGAGGAACATGTACTGTTTCTGGTCGGTCTTTGCTCCATAAGCTCCACACAGAATGGGACGAAGGAAATAGATATTAATTAGCTAGAATAACTCAGAAAGTTTGGAATAATTAGAAGATAGTTGCTGTATAGAATCCTAAAGGAAGACTATTTAAATGTACTATTAGAGATTACAGAACATGAGAGATATCTGTAGCTTGAACTTTGTATAAAAGTGGTTTTTAGTTTTTGTAATTAGATTCAGATTATAATTCTTTTCTTTGGACAATGAAATCACAGCAGTGATGTTCTCTTTGTGCATTGGGATCTGATAGTAATTTGCCCTATTAGAGTTGATGTTTATTTCCTTGGTTAAGGTTCTCTCTGACAGATTTTTTTCACCGTGGAGTTATTTTCTCTTTACTAATAGGTATTTCATGAAGATTTATCAATAGAGGTGCATAATCTATTACATTTCACCTGGAAGCTCCCTTTTTAGATCCCCTTTGCATATATCTTGCTTTGAAAAATGAGGCTTATTTTTGTTTCTTGGCCAGATGAACTAGGACAAAGCTAGGCTCTACCACTTGCTGGATGTTTGAAAAATGTTCCCTTTGAGCCAGAAGCATTCACATTGACTCCTCCATCTCCTGAATCAAAATTTGCATTTTAACAACATCCCCAGTTTATTGTTGTGCACATTAAAGTTTGAGAGATACTGTTTAACTCAGTTTGATTTTTCAATTTGAAGTATGTAAACTACTTATTCTGGATGATGTAAATATACACTCAAAAATGTAAATGCCTATGTTGGCAACCTGAATTTTATAGTGTATCATCCAGAAAACTATAGTATCTATACCACTTTTTTTTTTTTTTTTTGTAGAGACAGAGTCTCACTTTATGGCCCTCGGTAGAGTGCTGTGGCCTCACACAGCTCACAGCAACCTCCAACTCCTGGGCTTAAGCGATTCTCTTACCTCAGTCTCCCGAGTAGCTGGGACTACAGGCGCCCGCCACAACGCCCAGCTATTTTTTGGTTGCAGTTGGGCCGGGGCCGGGTTTGAACCCACCACCCTCGGTATATGGGGCTGGCGCCTTACCGACTGAGCCACAGGTGCTGCCCGTCTATACCACTTTTATAGATCTTATGTCATTTTCTTTATCAGAGAATACTTCCATGTTAAAAATTATCTTTTTAAGTAATTCCCGTCGCTCATATGAGTAGGAACTAGTATTCTTCCCTTTCTCATTTCACTGTGAGTCAAATTAGGAACTCTTCCTGTGGCCACCTTGTAATGCTTTCTTTCAGGAACTGTTGACATTCAGAGATGTGACCATAGAATTTTCTCCAGAAGAGTGGGCATGCCTGGACCCTGCTTGGTGGAATTTGTATAGGGATGTGATGTTAGAGAACTACAGAAACCTGGCCTCCCTAGGTGAGGATAACTTCAATATACAATTTCTATTCTATACTAAGTATTTCATATCCTTCCTTTGTAGAATGTTTTCTAGGAGGTTTTTGCTTTATAGAAATGAGTTTCAATTGCTCTTTTCTAAGAGAAACTGGGGGATTAGTTGGTATAGAAAAATATCTTCATGATATTTTATCTTGACATTAGTCTCACCCTCTTCTTTTTTTTTTTTTTTACAGTTTTTGGTTGGGGCTGGGTTTGAACCCACCACATCCGGCATATGGGCCCGGCGCCCTACTCCTTTGAGCCACAGGCACGGCTCAGTTTCACCTTTTTTTTTTTTGAGTTGATTTGTATCCTTCACTGTAAATTAGTGGTAATCCCAGAAATTTAGTAGGATAAAATATTGTCCACACTTTACAATCCAATTTCCACCATTAATTTTTGATTCTCTAGTACTGGATAATCTAAGGATTTTAAGTACTTCCTAAATATTCTAAAGTTTATCAGGAAATGATTCTTTGGGATTAATTTCCTAAAATATTGTGTAATATTTTTTCTTCTCTACTGAGCACAGTACTAGGTTGGTAATGGCAGAATTCCAGCAAGGGTCATGCTACTTTTTTTTTTTTTTTTTAATAAAACAGGTCTTACAACCTCTAAGCCAGACCTGATCACCTGTCTGGAGCAAAGGAAAGAGCCCTGGAATGTGAAAAGACATGAGAGAGTTGCAGAACACTCAGGTAGGTGGGAGGCAGATGGTGCAGGTGAGAGGTACAAAGGTCAAGGAGGAAGCCAGACCTTAAAATGTGGTTTGGGAGACTCTGCTACAATGTTAATGGTTTCTGAGAAGACTGGGTTTCTTTCTCTCAGTGTGGCACAGGGACATCTCTGTCCCTTTTTCTTGAGTTATCTAAGGTGTTAACTTCCCCTACAGTGACCTTTTGAGGTTAGTTACAGTGAAAATCTAAGTCCTCTTCATGGCTTAAAAGGACCTGCAGGATCTGACTGCTCTCCCGTTTACATAACATGGGAATATATGTGTATTTTTGAGGAATTCTATGTTAAACCATTTTAAATTTCTTTTTGCATCATTTATGAAATGTGTGAGCATAGTGGTATAATTGGTATTTGATTCAGAAGACTTACGATCATCCCCAAGTAGATGTTGTATGTTTTCTGCCGTATATATGTTTTTTTATCCTATGGGCATACTTAATATGATTCTACAGAAATTCATACATAATAATATTATCAGAACACTGAGTATCTCCAAAAATATAATAAAATCTAATGTTACTTTACTTCAAAATTGTTTTTAGTGTGAGCTCTGATTAATAATTTAAATTCAGGCTGGACGCAGTGGCTCATGTCTGTAATCCCAGCACTCTGGGAGGCTGAGGCAGATGGACTGATCGAGCTCAGGAGTTTGAGACTAGCCTGAGCAAGAGCAAGACCTTGTCTCTAAAAAATAGCTGGGTGTTGTGCTGTTATAGTCCCAGTTACTTGGGAGGCTCTGGCAAGGGAATCACTTGAGCCCAAGTGATTGAGGTTGCTGTGAGGTATGACGCCACCACTCTCTACCAAGGGCAATAAAATGAGGCTCTATCTCAAAAAAAAGAAAAAAATAATGATGTAAACTCTATATGCCCCAATTCCTCAACTTTACATAGTTAATGTATCTCTTCTCTACATTTCTTATATTATATCATTGGGCAGCTTGTAACATTGCTGAGCATATATTAAACTCCCAATTGTTACTTTATTTTTTTTAATAACTATTGTAATTTTCTCTTGTTTTGTATGAAGCTTACAGGGACTGTATCATTCACCTATGCCCGTATACTACAGGTGTGTGTATACTTATACCAGTATAGCCATTCATACATAGATGGGTGTATATGTATGCGTGTGTGTGTGTATGAGTGACATGGATTTTCTTCATGAATAAGTTGTGTAGGTATATAATAATTTTTGTATGTAGTGTAATGATTTGGCATGTGTATACACTGTGAAATGATTAATACAATCAATTTAATGAATGTATCAACTCAGAGTTACTTTTTTTTTGGTAGTGAGAACACTTAAGATCTACTCTCAACAAATTTTAAGTCACAAAATGGTATTATTAACTATAGTCACAAGGCTATACATTAGATCTGCACAAGTTATTCATTAAAATTTATACCCTTTGAATAACATCTTCCAATTTCTACCCACCTCAGGTCCTGGCAACCACCTTTGTACTTTCTTCAAAAAATACAATCTTTTTATCCTCCCCCCCTCGAAACCCCCCACCCCTACCCGTGAGATCCTGCAGTGTATATATATAGAGACAGAAGCCTCACTCTTGCTCTCGAACTCCTGAGCTCAAGCAGGCTACCCACCTTGGCCTCTGAGAGTGTGCTAGGATTACAGGCACGAGCCACTGAGCCTGGCCCCCATTTTTTTCTTCATTCAGCATTCACAAACATTCAGGTTGTTTTCATTTCTTGGCAATTGTGAATAGTGCTGCAATGAACATGGAAGTACATATATTTGAGATACTGATTTTATTTCCTTTGTTTATATACCCAGAAGTGGGATTGGTGAATTGTATGATAGTTCTATTTTTATTTTTTAAAGATTCTTCATTCTGGTTTCACAATGTATCTACCAATTTACAACTCACCCAGCAGTGTACAGGATTTCTTTTTCTTCACATCCTTGTCAGAACTTATCTCTTCTTTTTGATATTAGCTATCTTCATAGGTATGAATGAAGTGCTATCTCATCATGATTTTGATTTGTAATTCCTTAATAATTGGTGATGTTGATCACCATTTATATACCTATTGGCCACTTATATGTATGTGTTCATTGGGAAAATATCTATTTAGTCTTATGTCCATTTTTCAATTGGTGATTTATTATTTTTGTCACTTATGTTTCTTATATAATTTGGATATTATCAGACAGTATACAAGTATGGTTTGCAAATGTTTTCTCCCACCTTATAATTATTCTTATTTCATTTTTTTCTGTGCAGAAAATTACTAATTTGATGCAGTCAAACTTGTTATTTGCTTTTGTTTTTATACTTTTTGTGTTGTATTCAAAAACTGCATTACTAACATTAATATTGGAAAGGTTTTTTCATGTTTTAAGATTTTTAAGAATTGTATCTTAAACCAATTGTGTCTTTTTATTTATTTTTATTGAGACAGAGTGTCACTATGTCGCCCTCAGAGTGCTGTGGCCTCACAGCTCACAGCAACCTCAAACTGTTGGGCTTAAGTGATTCTCTTGCCTCAGCCTCCCAAGTAGGTGGGACTACAGGCGCCTGCCACAATGCCCGGCTACTTGTTGTTTAGCTAGCCTGAGCCGTGTTCAAACCCACCAGCCTCAGTGCATGTGGCTGGTGCTGTAACCACTGTGCTATGGGTGCCTAGCCTGTGTCTTTTTTTTTTTTTTTCGTAACAGAGTCTTGCTCTGCTGCCCAGACTAGAGTACCTTGGCATCAGCCTAGCTTACAGAAACCTCAAACTCCTGGGTTTAAGCAATCCTCCTTCCTCAGACTCCCAAGTAGTTGGGCTATAGGTGCCTGCCACAGCAGCCACTTAATTTTCAATACTGAGACTCTGTCTCATTCTTGTTCAGGCTGGTCTTGAACTCCTGAGCTCAAGTGATCCTCCTGCCTGAGCCTCCCAGCATGCTAGGATTACAGGGCGTGAGCCCCTGCACCCGGCCACAGTGTTAATTTTGTAGATGGTGTAAAAAAAATGGTTTAATATTGTTATTTTGCTTATGGATGTCCATTTTTCCTAAAGCTAATTATTGAAGAGGCTATATTTTCTGTATTGTGTATTCTTGTCTCTCTCAAAGACTAGTTGATCTTATAAGTGTGGGTTGATTTCTGGGCTTTCTGTTTTGTTTCATTGGTAGTTGTGTTATTTTTAATGTATATGTCATTTTGCTTTTATTACTACAATTTTGAAAGATAGTTTGAAATGAGAAAGTATGATGCTTTCAGCTTTGTTTTTCCTCAAAATTATTTTGGGTAGTCAAAGTCCATTGTAGCTCCATAAAAATTTTAGGATTTTTTTTTTTTTTTTTAAATTTTTGTGAAAAATGCCATTGGAATTTTTATAGGGAGTTCACGAAATCTGTAGATCACTTTGGACTATATGGCACTTAAACAGTAGTTATTTTTGCTGATCTATAAACATGAGACATTTTTATATTTATTTGTGTCTTCAGTTTCATCAATATTTTATATTTTTCAGTATAAAGATTTTTCACTTTTTTGGTTAAATTTATTGCTAACAATCAATATTTTGATATTATACATGAGATTTTCATTAGCTTGTTTAATGTGTAGATTCACTGATATTTGTTAATTGAATATTCTGCTCACTTACTGAGTGCAAATTTCAGTTTAAACAGATTTTTGGTGTAGTTATGATTTTCTATATATAAGATTATGTTAACTACAAACAGTGACAATTTTACTCTTTTTCTATTTGGACAGCTTTTTTCCCCACATATAATAGTTCTTCCTGTGATTACCAATGCTATATTAAAATAGGAGTAATGAAAATGGGCATAATATAACATTACATTGTTGTCTATGCATTTAAAGGAGGAAACACCTTCTACTTTTCATAAGCCAATTTCAGCAGGTGAAGCTTTTTTTTCTTCCTTTTTGAAGCAGTCTCACTCTGTCACCTTGGGTTGAGTGCTGTGGTGTCATAGCTCACAGCAACGTCAAACTCTTGGACTCAAGAGATCCTCTTGCCTCAGCCTACCAAGTAGCTGGGACTATGTGCACCTGCCACAAGGCCCAGGTAATTTTTCTTCTTTGAGTAGAGATGGGGTCTTGCTCTTGCTCAGGCTGGTCTTGAACTCCTGAGCCCAATCAGTTCACCTGCCTCAGCCTCCCAGAGTGCTAGGATTACAGGCCATGATACCACATCTGGCCAGCTTCCCTTCTTTATGACTGGGGCTCATGGAAGCACTGGGTCACAAAGACTGCTGCTGGGCATACAGTGAGGTCTGCCTTTAGTGTGGGCTTATCACTAGAGGCTTGGATAGTTATGAATCCTATTTTACTCATAAATAGACTGCATTGCCTGGTGCCTTAGACCTGTAGGGCAGGTACTTGCAGATAAGATTGTAACCCCTCCTTTCTTCTGATTTCCATTTGCTTGAAATACTGTTTTCCATCCTTAATCCTGAGTCTTGATTTGTCCTTCAAAGCTAGGTGTTCTTCTGGAGAGAGCATATGGAAGGCTTGTGGGTTTTTTTTTTTTTTTTTTTTGCAGTTTCTGGCTGAGGCTGGGTTTGAACCTGCCACCTCTGGCTTATGAGGCCAGCACCCTACCCCTCTGAGCCACAGGCGCTGCCCTGGCTTGTGCTTTTTAGTGAGGGATTCTACTGTGTTTCTCAGATCTTTGAGGGATGCAACTTCTTGTCTCAATGTGTGAAAATCTTTGGTCATTTGGTCTTTGAATCCATTGAATTCTTGAGAAAACTTCTGGAATTCTAATTCGATCTTATTTGCTATCCATATCCTGAATTCAATTTCTGACATCTCAGCTATTTGTTTGTGCATGGGTTCGTGTGCTGTTTCTGCCCCATTGATCCTTGGGAGGAAGTTGATCTACTCTGATTATTCATATTGCCAGAGTTTTTCTGTTGATTTCGCCTCATGATTGTTTTTCACTGTTGCCTCTGGCCGTCCTCAGAGTTGGGGAGGTGTTTCTCCAAGATTAGACCCCAGCGGGATCACTTTATTGTTGCTGGATCTTTGTAGGGAGTGACCTGTGTAGTTCCTCTGGGGTTGCTCTAGCTAGGGAGTTCTGGTTGTGGAAGCAGCTCCGGTGTTTGACACACCCAGATCCAGCAACAGGGCTGGGGGTGGTGTGCACGGTTCTGGGAGTGCCGGGCGCCCAGTGACTTTGGCACAGAGAGCCCAAGGCTCCAGCAGTCTCTGGCCAGGTGAAGGGCTCTGCGCAGAGGCAGGGAGGGCTCCAAAGGGCATGCAGCTACCAGAGTCCCTGTCCAGATGAATGGGTTAGTGTGGAAGCTGGGAGGACACAGGAGGGAGGATGCAGGATTGCGTGGCTCCTGCAGTTTCTGGTCAGGGAATGCGGAGGCCCGGTGGGTGCGGGTCACGGGTCAGGGGTCGCTGCACAGCTCTTATGGAGGTCTGGGCGGCGCCAAGCCCAGGAGTTTGAGGTTGCTATGAGCTGTGACGTCATGGTACTCTACCCAGGGCAACAGCCCAAGGCTCCAGTGTGCCAAAACTGTCTCACTCTGCCCCTAAGGATTAAGGCTGTAAGGCAGCTCAGTCCCCACCTTTAGGCTGCTCAATCACTAGGTTACTTTGTCCCCCCACCCCCCATCCTTGCTCTGAGACCCTGATGGCGGAGCTTGCCGGGGCAATTCTTTCACAATGGCTTCCTACACCCAGCTCAGTGGCTCAGTCTGTGGCCCCAGACAATGCCCAAAGTTCTCCACACTCCTGCTCAAGCTCCCCCCAAGGCAGTTCAACTGAGTGCCAAGTCCAAGAACATGGAAACAGTTCACAGGTAAGGCCTTTCCGGTTTTCAATCTCACTGCTGCTTGTACTTACGGTTGCTGGCGTGATTAGGTCGATAGAACACACGCAACCTCTTGCCAGTTTTCCACTGTTTTTGTCCTCCTCTTGGGGTCCAGAAGTCCCTTGCTGGCTCCCTATATCCTCAAGGGGATGATTATAGGCAGATCCCACCGGCTAGAGATGCCTGGAGTCTTGTCTCCCCAGACTCGCTGTTCCCAGTTTCAGGGAAGCTGTTACTCGGCTGCCATCTTTAATCTCTCCCACCTGGCTTGTGCTTTTTTATCCAATCAGCCAGCCGGTGTTTCATCAGTGGTCAGTTCAGTCCATTGACATTTATTGAGAGAATTGATAAGTGTGGTAGAGTTCTATTCATCTTATTTTGTGAAAGTCCATTATGTAGTTTTATCCTTTGTGCCGTTGTGGAAGCTAAGTTTTGACCTTTAGCTTCTGGATGTTTTCTTTGCTGGTAGTCCATTGTGATGGTCAGTGTTGAGAATGGGTCTATGTATTTCTTGTAGAGCTGGTCTTGTGGTGAATTTCCTCAGTGTTTGTATATCTGCAAAAGATTTGATTTCTCCATCAATTTTGAAGCTTAGTTTAGCAGGATACAGAATTCTGGGCTGAAAATTATTTTGTTTGAGAATGTTAAAAATGATGACCAGTCTCTTCTGGCTTGAAAAGTTTCAGTTGAAAAGTCTGCTGTTATACTAATAGTTGTGTCTCTGCAGGTCAGTTGACACTCCTGGCTGTTAGCAGAATTTTTTCTTTCCACTTGACTTTGGCCAAGTTAATTACCACGTGTCTTGGGAAAGCTTTGTTTGAGTTAAGATGACACAGGGTTCCCTATCCATCTCAAAGGAGTGTGTTGGGATTTTTGGTAAAACTTGGAAAGTTTTCATTTGTGATGGCCTCCAGTAGGGCTTTTGTTCCTTTGGGATAATCTTCTTCCCCTTCGGGGATTCCTGTTATTCCTATGTTTGAACTCTTCATGGAGTCTCATAGTTCTCTACGTGACTGTTCTGCTTTTTGTCTCTTCTTATCTGCCTCTTTAACTACCTGGGTTAACTCCAAAACTTTATTCTCTAGCTCTGATATTCTTTCTTCTCCATGGTCTAATCAATTTTTGATACTTTCTACTGAATCTATACATTCCCTGATTATCTCCTTCATTTCCTTAAGCTCTACCATATCCTTCCTATATTATACATATCTCTTGTCTGACTTTTGGTTCTATCTTTCCATTTTCTTGTCCATTCCCTTTATTGTCTTCATCATCCATATTTTAAATTTTCTTTCTGTCTAATTAATTCTTTATAGATGGACTCTTCTGTGGTAGCTGCCTCATGGTTCTTTTGGGGAGTTGTTCTGTTTTGTTTTTTCATGTTCCCTGAATTTTTCTGTTTGTTCCTCCTCATGTGTTCTTTCTTATTGTTCAACTCCTTGTCCTTTTTTATCCTTGCTTCCTCCTTTGTTTCATTAGCTTGTCTTAGAGCTTAGGTCTTGAAGTGGCCTCTTGTGATAAGGTCAAAAGGAAAAAAAGGGTAAAGTGCAAGCAGGGAGAACAAGAGGAAGAGAAAGAAAGAAGCAGAAGGAAGGAAAGAGCAAAAGAAAAGAGAAAAAAAGGGAAGGGAATGAAAGAAAAGCATTGAAAAACAGTTGAGGATGAGGACAGGAAAAGAGAATGAGAGTGATAGAAGAAATGGTATTGATTGGCACAGTGTTAAGGCCATGCCTGTAATTCAAGGATTCTGAGGATCTGTGCTCAGTTGGTTCCTCGAATTCAGGAGCTCGTTTGCAGACTGAGCAAAGCCAAACTCTTCCTCTGCTGTGACCAGAAATACAGGAGTGCTTGCTCTTGATCAAAGTAAAATTGGAGGTTAAGAATAGAACACACCAAACAAATTAGCCAAAAGAAAACAAAGAAGTTCAATTAGCCAAAACAGTAGCAATCTCAGCAATTTAAAAAGTTAAAAAAAAAATTTTAAATTATTTAAAAAATTATATATACGTGTGTGTATATTATATATAGTGGAAGGGACCAACTTTAATAGGAATATATATATTGCAGTATATCACCAGGTGGGGTTTTTTTTTTTTAGGAGATGGAGAACACAGCCAGCAATGTCTATGGTCCTTATTCCTAACTTAGTTGCCCTTGGTGATCACCTGATTGTTTCCTCAGCATTCAGACCCTGCCAGGTTAGGCTCTTAAATCTCTCCAGAATACTTCAGTGACAGGTGTTACAGTGCCCCTGACACCAGTTCCCATGGGTGTGGGAGTCCCTCAGCCTGACCCAAGAATGGAGTTCTGATCCTGGCAGGTGGAATTAAGATAGCCATGCTTTAGACCCCTGCTAAGACCTCATGACCTTCCCACAATGGCAGCCCCTGGCTGCTGAGCTCTTCCCAGTATGGCTGCCTTGCCGGCCACCAAACTGATGGCAAATCCTTTCCAACTGGTATTCAAATCTGGTTGCTGTATACCATTCAAGTCTGCCCACTCTTCAAGCTTTCCACTCAACAAACAGCTTCCCTGCAAAACTGAAAACTCTGGAAAGGCTTCCTACCATCCCAGACTTCTGTGGCTGGGCTGGCCAATCCCAGCTGCTTGCAATCACTTGCGTAATGAGTCAGATTTCCACCACTCTAGATCACATGCTGTATCCTGCTCACCACCATCTCACTCTGCTTCCTGAGCTGCAACTCTGGGTAAGATCTCTGCACCAGGTATGGCTGGTTTCTCTCTTTTTCTCCACTTATACTAGGAGAGCTCAGCTGAACAATCCTAGTCTGTAAACTTTTAGCATCTAGCATCTTGTTCCACCAATCATTGCATCTTAAATAACTTAAAGGTTGAATTAGAGTGGATTCAGTGTTACTCCTCTAATGCTATGTCTATCCGCCTTGTGTTATAACATGCTCTCCAGTGATCACCAATAGAAGGTTGTTCCCTCTGTCTATTTTGTTACTTTTAACTGGAGAGTTGTAAACACGTCTATTGAGGCTAATTGGTGTATAATATTATTTAAGTTTTCTATTTTCTTATTGATCTTCTATTTGTTTTTGAAAGTGGGGTTTTAAAGTAAACAGTGTTGCTGTGTATTTCTTGCTTCACCTCTGTCAATAGTTGTCTCATATAATTAGAATCCCTGATGTTACATATAAATGTAATGTGTATATTATACAGTATATTCAGAGGGTGCCAACAAAATTATACACATTTTAAGCAAGGAAAAAACTGTATTAAGATTGTAATAATGTATACAAATGACATTATCTTGTATGTTGTATCTCTTGTAATTTTAGAAGTCACGTTTGACTTCAGTCTTATAATTTTAATACATATTTTTGTTTTTAAAATGTGTATACAATTTTTGTGTCATCTGCATTATATAGCATATATGAACTATATATGTATGTATTTTATACATATAAATGTATTAGATATTTTAAAAATATTTTGCTGTTATAGATTTCTGGCAAATAGGTTCAATTTATCATTATGTAATGTTGGTCTTCGTTTCTCATGACATTATGCTAATTATTGAAAATCTGTGCTCATAATGGGTGCACAGTTATCTTTGAAAATCAGTTTTCTAGAATTCTTAGGTAATAATTTTTAGAATTCTTATAAAGTTTTAAAAATTTTTTGTAATTTTATAGTTTTGCTTCATTTTTTAAAATAGATCACTTCACACTGGTCAACTAAGTTTTTAGTTTTTACTTAATATGTTATAGCTTCATATGACAATATTTAGCTCTATATAGTTTAAGACAAATCAGCCACGTATCTATTTATTTTTTCTTTAATAAACAAGTATGTTTTATTGGTTCAAGGCTCAGTTTATAGAACCATTTCTCTTTTTTTTTTTTTTTTATTGTAGGGGATTCATTGAGGGTACAATCAGCCAGGTTACACTGATTGCAATTGTTAGGTAAAGTCCCTCTTGCAATCATGTCTTGCCCCCATAAAGTGTGACACACACCAAGGCCCCACCCCCCTCCCTCCGTCCCTCTTTCTGCTTCCCCCCCATAACCTTAATTGTCATTAATTGTCCTCATATCAAAATTGACTACATAGGATTCATGCTTCTCCATTCTTGCGATGCTTTACTAAGAATAATGTCTTCCACTTCCATCCAGGTTAATACGAAGGATGTAAAGTCTCCATTTTTTTTAATGGCTGAATAGTATTCCATGGTATACATATACCACAGCTTGTTAATCCATTCCTGGGTTGGTGGGCATTTAGGCTGTTTCCACATTTTGGCGATTGTAAATTGAGCTGCAATAAACAGTCTAGTACAAGTGTCCTTATGACAAAAGGATTTTTTTCCTTCTGGGTAGATGCCCAGTAATGGGATCGCAGGATCAAATGGGAGGTCTAGCTTGAGTGCTTTGAGGTTTCTCCATATTTCCTTCCAGAAAGGTTGTACTAGTTTGCAGTCCCACCAGCAGTGTAAAAGTGTTCCCTTCTCTCCACATCCACGCCAGCGTCTGCAGTTTTGAGATTTTGAGATGTGGGCCATTCTCACTGGGGTTAAATGATATCTCAGGGTTGTTTTGATTTGCATTTCTCTAATATATAGAGATGATGAACAGTTTTTCATGTGTTTGTTAGCCATTCGTCTGTCATCTTTAGAGAAAGTTCTATTCATGTCTCTTGCCCATTGATATATGGGATTGTTGGCTTTTTTCATGTGGATTAATTTGAGTTCTTTATAGATCCTAGTTATCAAGCTTTTGTCTGATTGAAAATCTGCAAATATCCTTTCCCATTGTGTAGGTTGTCTCTTTGCTTTGGTTATTGTCTCCTTAGCTGTACAGAAGCTTTTCAGTTTAATGAAGTCCCATTTGTTTATTTTTGTTGTTGTTGCAATTGTCATGGCAGTCTTCTTCATGAAGTCTTTCCCCAGGCCAATATCTTCCAGTGCTTTTTCTATGCTTTCTTGGAAGATTTTTATTGTTTCATGCCTTAAATTTAAGTCCTTTATCCATCTTGAATCAATTTTTTTGAATGGGGAAAGGTGCGGGTCCAGTTTCAGTCTTTTACGTGTAGACATCCAGTTCTCCCAACACCATTTATGGAATAGGGAGTCTTTCCCCCAAGGTATGTTCTTGTTTGGTTTAACGAACATTAGGTGGTTGTAAGATGTTAGTTTCATTTCTTGGTTTTCAATTCGATTCCAAGTGTCTAAGTCTCTGTTTTTGTGCCAGTACCATGCTGTCTTGACCATTATGGCTTTGTAGTACAGACTAAAATCTGGTATGCTGATGCCCCCAGCTTTATTTTTGTTACAGAGAACTGCCTTAGCTATACGGGTTTTTTTCCTGTCCCATACAAAACCCTGAATCATTGTTTTCCAAATCATAAAAGTATGATGTTGGTATTTTGATAGGAAGGGCATTGAATAGGTAGATTGCTTTGGGAAGTATAGACATTTTAACAATGTTGATTCTTCCAAGCCATGAGCATGGTATGTTCTTCCATTTGTTAATATCCTCTGCTATTTCCTTTCTGAGGATTTCGTAGTTTTCTTTATAGAGGTCCTTCACCTCCTTCGTTAGGTATATTCCTAGGTATTTCATTTTCTTTGAAACTATGGTGAAGGGAGTTGTGTCCTTAATTAGCTTCTCATCTTGACTGTTATTGGTGTATACAAAAGCTACTGACTTGTGGACATTGATTTTATATCCTGAAACATTACTGTATTTTTTGATGACTTCTAGGAGTCTTGTGGGTGAGTCTTTGGGGTTCTCTAAGTATATGATCATGTCGTCAGCAAAAAGGGAGAGTTTGACCTACTCTGCTCCCATTTGTATTCCCTTTATTTCCTTGTCTTGCCTAATTGTGTTGGCTAGAACTTCCAGCACTATGTTGAATAGTAAAGGTGACAGAGGACAACCTTGTCTGGTTCCAGTTCTAAGAGGAAAAGCTTTGAGTTTTATTCCATTCAGTAAAATATTGGCTGTGGGTTTGTCATAGATAGCTTCAATCAGTTTTAGAAATGTGCCACCTATGCCTATACTCTTCAGTGTTCTAGTTAGAAAAGGATGCTGGATTTTCTCAAATGCTTTTTCTGCATCCATTGAGAGGATCATGTGATCTTTATTTTTGCCTGTGTTAATATGGTGGATAACGTTTATGGACTTGCATATGTTAAACAGCCTTGCATCCCTGGGTTGAAGCCTACTTGATCATGATGAATGACTTTTTTGATGATAAGCTGTAATCTATTGGCTAGGATTTTGTTGAGGATTTTTGCATCTATATTCATGAGTGAGATTGGTCTGAAATTCTTCTTTTTTTTTGGGTCTTTTCCTGGTTTTGGTATCAGGGTGATGTTTGCTTCATAGAATGTGTTGGGGAAGATTCCTTCTTCCTCAGTTTTTTGAAATAATTTCCGCAGTACAGGAATAAGCTCTTCCTTGAAGGTTTGATAGAATTCTGGTGTGAAGCCATCTGGACCAGGGCATTTTTTGGTTGGAAGATTTTTTATTGTTTCTTTGATCTCGGTGCTTGAAATTGGTTTGTTCAGGAGCTCTATTTCTTCCTGGCTAAGTCTAGGGAGAGGGTGTGATTCCAAATATTGATCCATTTCCTTCACATTGTCTAATTTCTGGGCATAGAGTTTCTGGTAGTATTCAGAGATGATCTCTTGTATCTCTGTGGGATCAGTTGTTATTTCCCCTTTATCATTTCTGATTGAGGTTACTAGAGATTTTACTTTTCTATTCCTCGTTAGTCTGGCCAATGGTTTATCTATTTTATTTTTCAAAAAACCAACTCCTGGTTTCATTAATTTTCTGAATGATTCTTTTGTTTTCAATTTCATTGATCTCTGATTTGATTTTGGATAGTTCTTTTCTTCTAGTGAGTTTAGGCTTAGATTGTTCTTCTTTTTCCAATTCCATAAGATCTCTTGTGGGATTGTTGATGTGCTCTCTTTCTGTGTTTGAATATAGGCATCTAAAGCAATGAATTTTCCTCTCAAAACTGCTTTTGCAGTATCCCACAGGTTTTGGTAGCTTGTGTCTTCATTGTTGTTATGCTCAAGGAAGTTAATCATTTCCTGTTTTATTTCTTCCTGCACCCATCTGTTATTCAACAGAAGATTGTTTAATTTCCATGTCTTTGGGTGGGGTCAAGCATTTTTGTTAGAGTTGAGTTCCACCTTTAGTGCCTTATGGTCTGAGAAGATACAAGGTAAAATTTCAATTCTTTTGAATCTGTTGATATTTGTTTTGTGTCCCAGGATATGATCAATTTTGGAGAGTGTTCCTTTGGGTGATGAGAAGAATGTATATTCTTTATCTTTGTGATGGAGTGTTCTATATGCGTCTGTCAAGCACAGTTGTTCTAGGGTCTCATTTAAATCTCTTATATCTTTGTTTAATTTCTGTTTAGAGGATCTGTCCAGCTCTGTAAGAGGAGTGTTAAAGTCCCCTGTTATGATGGTATTATCAGATATCATATCGCTCAGACTGAGTAAGGTCTGTTTCAAGAATCTGGGAGCATTTTAATTGGGTGCATAGATATTTAGAATTGAAATGTCTTCTTGTTGTATTTTTCCGTTGACCAATATAAAGTGACCATCTTTGTCTTTTTTGACTTTAGTTGCTTTAAATCCACATGTATCTGAAAATAAGATTGCAACTCCTCTTTTCTTCTGAATTCCATTTGCCTGAAAAATTGTCTTCCAACCCTTGAGTCGGAGCTTTAATTTGTCTTTTGAAGCCAGGTGTGTTTCTTGCAGACAGCAAATGGATGGCTTGTGTTTTTTAATCCAGTCAGCCAATCTATGTCTCTTCAGTGGGGAATTCAAGCCATTAACATTTATTGAGATAATTGATAATTGTGGTAGTATTCTATTCGTCTTATTTTGTGAGAGTCCATTGCTTAGTTTTATCTTTTGCATCAGTGCGGAGGTTTGGTTCTGTCCTTTAATTTCTGAGTTCTTACTTTGCTTCTGATCCATTGTGGTGGTCAGTGTGCAGAACAGGTTGAAGTATTTCCTGTAGAGCTGGTCTTGTGGCAAATTTCCTCAGTGTTTGTATATCCGTAAATGATTTGATTTCTCCATCAATTTTGAAGCTTAGCTTAGCAGGGTACAGAATTCTGGGCTGGAAATTGTTCTGTTTAAGTAGATTAAAGGTAGTTGACCATTGTCTTCTTGCTTGGAAAGTTTCATTAGAGAAGTCTGCAGTCACTCTGATGGATTTGCCCCTGTAGGTCAACTGGCGCTTACTCCTGACAGCTTGCAGAATCTTTTCTTTTGTCTTGACTTTGGACAGGTTCATCACAATGTGTCTTGGAGAAGCTCAGTCAGAGTTGAGGCGACCTGGGGTCCGATAGCCCTCTGAAAGCAGTGTGTCAGAATCTTTGGTGATACTTGGGAAATTTTCTTTTATAATATTCTCTAGTATGGCTTCCATTCCTCTGTGGCATTCTTCTTCCCCTTCTGGAATTCCTATAACTCGTATGTTGGAACGTTTCATAAAGTCCCATAATTCTGACAGTGAACATTGTGCTTTCTCTCTCTTCTTTTCTGCCTCTTTTACTATCTGAGTTGTCTCAAGAACTTTGTCTTCTCCCTCTGAAATTCTTTCTTCTGCATGGTCTGACCTGTTGCTGATACTTTCCATTGCATCTTTAAGTTCCCTAATTGACTGTTTCAGTTCCTTCAGCTCTGCTATATCTTTTTGTATTCTTCATATCGTTCATCTCTTATTTGATTCTGTTTTTGGATTTCCTTTTGCTTATTTTCCACTTTATTAGCAGTTTCCTTTATTGTTTCCATCATTTCTTTCATTGTTTTCAACATGTGTATTCTAAATTCCCTTTCTGTCATTCCTAACATTTCTTTATAGGTGGAATCCTCTGCAGTAGCTACCTCATGGTCCCTTGGTGGGGTTGTTCTGGACTGGTTCTTCATGTTGCCTGGAGTTTTCTGCTGATTCTTCCTCATGGGTGATTTCTTTTATCTGTTCCTTGCCCTAATTTTCCTTTCACTTCCTCTTGCTCTTTAAGTTCTCGTGCATGTGGACTAAGGGTTACAGGACCAGAGGGGTGAGAAGGTTGGAGAGCAAAAAAGCGATGAAAGAAAGGAGGACCGAGTGATAAGAAAATAAGGAAAAATAGAGAAGGGGTGTGTAAAAGGAATATTAACAAAAAGAAGAGAGGCACAGAAAGAGGGAGACAGAACAATATAGGTGTACAGTAGGGTACTTTGATACAACCTTAAAAAAACCACCTTCTGGGGATGCCCAGTTGAGTGGTTCCCTTGATGTCGGCAGCTCTTTGTTAACCTGATCAGACACAGTACCCCACCTCCACCCAGTAGAGAGGAAAGACAAAAATGCTATAAGTCAGACCAAAACAAGCAAACAGAAAACTTTACGGGATAAGATTGGGTGAAAAACCAAATAATAGCAGTAGAAACACTAGCAAAAATGAAGTTCTAATTATTGAAAAAGACAGCAATGGGAAATTATAATTAAACTAGAAAAATTGAGAAAGAAAAAGGATCTGTATGGAAAACGTTGAACTTATAAAACAAAAGAACATCCATAACATCAAAATAAACAAAAAAAAACAACCAAACCAAAAAAAAAAAAAAAAAAACACAACCAAAAACAAAGCAGTATGTATATGTTATTGAATATTGTCTGGGCAACACGTGGTCTTCTGGGGTATGAGATGTTAATCACAGTTCTGATACGACTGGCGGGTGCTGATTTCTCAAACCCCAGCAGGTAAACCCCCTAAATCTCTCTTCAGCCCACTTAAAAGGCACTTTGAACTTGTTCACTTGCTGAGCAGAAGCTTTCCCAGGAAAGTGCTTGTCGCTGGAATCACTGCTGAAGTGGCTATCCACTTACCCAGTGTGCGAAAACTGGTCTCACTCTGCCCCTGAGGGTTAGTGCTGCAAGGCGGCTCAGACCCCACCCTTTGGCTACTTGGTTGCTGGGTTACCATCTCCTACCCAATTCTAGCTCTGCGACCCTGAGGGTGGAGCTTGCCAGGGCAGATCGCTCACAATGGCTCCTTGTGACCCACCACCAAACACCATTAGCTCGGTCTGGCTTAGCGGCTCAGACTGGGGTCCTAGACAAAGGCCATAGTTCTCCGCACTCCCGCTCAGGCTCTGCCCAAGGCAGTTCAACTGAGTGCCAAGACCAAAGACACCAAAACAGTTCACAGGTAAGGCCTTTCTTGTTTGCAAACTCGCTGCTACTGAACTTACAGTTGCGGGCGAGTTTAGACCCATTGAACACATACGACCACTTGCCGGTTTTCCACTGTTTTAGTCCTCTTGGGGTCCAGAAGTCTCTCTCTGACTCCCTGTATCTGCGCAGGGGTGATGATAGGCAGATCCCACCAGCCAGAGATGCCTGGAGTTCTATCTCCCCAGACTCACGGTGCCCAGATGCAAGAAAGCTGTTACTCGGCTGCCATATTGCTCTGCCTCCCAGCCACGTATCTGTTGCCAGCATAATATTCTTTTTGTTTGATTGCCTCTATAAATATTATGCATAGTACATTTTTTTGTTAATGTATGCTACATTTTTTTCTTTGTTGGAGGTCAATGGTTATTTTATCCTGTCTAGGTAAATAGTCATGAAAATGATCTTAATGTTTTCATTGGGTAATAGATGCTATATTTGTGTGAAACATTGTGTAATTTGAAGATAATTTTAGAAAAGCTTCAAAATTCTGTTTTTGGTATTTTTTATTGTAAAAACATGAAATTTATAATCCTAAATATTTTACTTACACAGTTTGGTCATGTTAAGTATATTGACATTGTTGTTTAATTTATATCTCTAGAACATTTTTAGCAAAGCTAAAATTCAATATACATGAAACAAATACCTCTTTTCCTCATTGTCTGGTCCTTTACAAGCACGATTCTGTTTTTCTTTTGTTTTTAAAAATGGAGCTACTTTATGTATTTTGCTCAGGCATAGTCACGAAGTATCTTGTTTGGGTGTGCTATTGAGTTCATTTATTACAATGTCAAGTTTTATCTTTTTTGTAGATGTTAGAAGATTTCATGCTTTTTAAAATCTCAGTAATACTCCATTATTTTTATATCACAAATTATATATATCTCTTTATTTTGTGAGGCATGTTTGAGTTGTTTCACCTATTGGCTTTTGTGAATAATGCAATAAATATGGATGTGGAAATAACTCTTCATTTGACCATTTATGTGAGGGATTTATGTCCTACATTTTTCCCCATTGGTCTAGTTGTCTGTCTTATGCCAGTAGCAAATTACTTTGATTACTGTACCTTTGTAGCCCGTCTTGATAGTAGAAAGTGTTGGGCTCTTCATGTTAGTTTGGCATTCCATATGATTTTCAGATTGCTTTTTCTTATTTGTTTGCTTATGACATTGATTATTTTATTTTATTTTTTGAAGACAGAGTCTCTCTCTGTTGCTCAGGCTAGAGTACTATGGCATCAGCCTAACTCGCAGTAACCTCAAACTCCTATGTTTAAGTGATCCTTGTGCCTCAGCCTCCTGAGTAGCTGGGACTATAGGCACCCACCATGATGCACAGCTAATTTTTCAGTTTTTGGTAGAGACGGGGGTCTCCCTCTTGCTCAGCCTAGTTTAGAGCTCCTTAGTTCAAGTAGTCCTCCCACATCAGCCTCCCGGAGTGCTAGGGTTACAGGTATGAGCCATTGCCCTGGGCTGACATTCATAATTTTAAAGAGATTGCTTTAAATTTGTAGATCATTTGGGGCAGTATAAACATCTTCAACATCCTTGAAGAGCATGCTTAAGAGTTTGTCATTTAATATTTATTTGTAGGTTTTCTGGTTTTCCTTCTGTTATTGATTTCTAGTTTCATTCCATTTCTGTTATAAACAACAGTTTAAGATTTTAACTTTTAAAAATTATTATAGAGTGTTTGTTTGTTTGTTTTGAGACAGAGTTTCACTATGTGGCCCTGGGTAGTGTGCTGTGGTGTCACAGCTCACAGCAACCTCCAACTCTTGGGCTTAAGCTATTCTTTTGCCTCAGCCACCCGAGTAGCTGGGACTCCAGGTGCCCACCACAATGCCTGGGTATTTTTTGGTTGCAGTTGTTGTTGTTTGACAGGCCCAGGCTGTGTTCAAACCCACCAGCTCCAGTGTATGTGGCTGGTGCCCTAGCTGCTGAGCTACAAGCACCGGGCTGTTTGTTTTTGTTTTTGTTTTTAGCTTAAAATGTGTTCTATCTGGAAGAGTATTTTATGAGCTATTGAGAATGCTATATGAGCTGCTATTGTATGAGGTATACTCTATATGTCTATAAGGTATGATTGTTTTATTGTTTTATAGTGCTTTCAAAGTGTCTGGTCCTTTATTAATATTATATCTTGAGTTATCAAAAGTGGGGTATTGAAGTATCCTACCATTATTATATTGCTGTATATTTCTTCAATTCTGTTAATGTTTGCTTTATATATTTGGCAATCCGATTTTACACATACACATATCAGGCACCCCTTACACACAAATTGATATGTATAATATTTTATGTGTTACGTGTATAGAAAACATAAATATAATTTGCAAGTGAGCAAATCCTTTTGTTAATCTTTCTGTGTCTTTTATGACAGTTTTGATTTAAAATACATTGTATAAAATAGAACAAGTTTGCCACCAAATACAGCGTACCTGATTGTGACTTCAATATATGCGTGCAGTATCTTTTTTGTTGTTGTTCTTGCCACTTTTGTCCATTTTGTTTTTTGATCTAAGCAAGTGTCTTGTAGACAGTATATAATAGGATCTTGTTGGTTATTTCTTTAAATCTCTATCTTTGTAATACTCAGTTGTGAAGTTTAGTCCATGAATGTTTACATAACTTTCTGAAAGGAAGGACTCACTGTGGCCATTTTGTTGTGTATTTTTTTATTCTTGTAGCAGTTTTGCCCCTCCTTTCCTCTTCTTTTCTGTGTCTCATTCATTTTCATAGTTACATGCTTTGGCTCTTGTGTTATTTTAGTGTATCACTGTGTATGTATTTTTATTGTCTTTACGATGGCAATTACTCATAGTTACAATAATTATAAATTGGTAAATCTCAACTTTAGTTGCTTATAAAAATTATTCCTCATTTCATCTGCTATCCACTTAGTTATTTATATCATCAATTTATCTTTTATTGTATACCCATTAACACACAGTATCATTTTTCTCTTTTTGTCTTCAAATTTTAGAGCTTGGTTAAAAGTGTCTTCTGGACCATCATTTTAGTACTATAGAATTTTACTTAGATACTTATACATCTTTCCCAGGGGTTTCCACCTCTGGCATATGGGGCCGGCGCCCTACTCCATTGAGCCATAGGCACCACCCATATCTACTTATTTTCAATGAAAGGAGCTCCCTTTATCTTATGGGATGGGGCTAGTGGTGGTAAACTTTTAGCATCTAGTTATTTTGATGTCTTTATTTTGTTTTCTTATTTAGAAGGGTAGTTTTGCTGGATATTGTATTTCTGCTCTGAAGTTTTTGTTCTTTTACCACTATGACACTGAACTCTTTTCTGGCATGCAAGTTATCTGTTGTTTAATCCACTAGTAAATCATGGGAGCATGCTCCTAGATGACACATCACTTTTCTATTTCTGCTTTCAATATTCTCTTCCTGTGTGTGACTTTCACAACTTTGCTTATAATCTGTCTTGTTGCAGGTCTTTTTGTGTTTATCCTAGCTGTAGTATGTTGAGCTTCTTAACTTTTTATGTCCTTTTTCTTATGTTTGAGAATAACTCAGTCATTTCTGATTATATTCTTTAGCTTCACAATTTGTTTCTTTTTATGATTTTTTTGTTGATGTTCTCATTTTCCTGATTTTATTTAGTTGACTATATTTGCATTTTATTTGTTCAGCATCATTAAATGAATATTTTTAATATTTCTGATAATTTATATCTCTCCATTCCTTTATGGCTGAGTTCTGTTTATTTATTTTGTTTCATTGATTGAACAATGTTACCCTGATATTTTGTCTGTGTTTTAATGTTTGTTTTTGATTTGGGGGCTAATAAAAATCCAACATTCACCGAATTTGTAAAGTTGCTTTGTCCTGGGGTACTCTGACACCAACTAACTATACTAGAGAGTCAAGGAGCCTCAAACGTGTTTTGAGGATGTTTCTTATGTGAAATTATGTGTTTATTATAGTTAAAACAATAGTCCCACGTTTCTTCTTTACAGCCTGTCATCATTTGTTACACCTGTTCTCTGTTGCTGGTACTGGAGTCTCTCTGCTGCTGTAACAATCTTTTACCTTTTTGTTTCAGTTCATCCAGTCCGTGTTTCAAACTATAGCACCATTCTTTTCAGCTCTGCATTCTGGAGGACAGAAACCAAAAGCCAGAAGGGGGGGATATAGGTGTCGTCACTATTTTTTTTTCTTGTCTTTCTTTTCTTTTTTTTTTTTTTTTTAGAGACAGAGTCTTATTTTATTGCCCTCAGTAGAGTGCTGTGATGTCACAGCTCACAGCAACCTTCAACTACTGGGCTTAGGCTCTTCTCTTGCCTCAGCCTCCGAAGTAGCTGGGACTACATACAGATGCCCACCTGAAAGCCTGGCTGTTGTTTTGGTTCAGTTTGGGGCCAGGTTCGAACCTGCCATCTTCCGTATATGGGACTGGTGTCCTACGCACTGAGCCACAGGTGCCGCCCAGGTGTCACTATTTTCTTTCTTATTTGAGACAGAAGCTGGAAGTTGGAAGTTTACTTCTATGTACTCCAGCCTGTGTTAAAAAGAAAAGACCATGGTGGGTAAACATAACAAACTTTTCTTTCTTTTTTTTTTTTTTTTTCAGAGACAGAGTTTCACTTTATTGCCCTCGGTAGAGTGCCGTGGCGTCACACAGCTCACAGCAACCTCCAGCTCCTGGGCTTAGGCGATTCTCCTGCCTCAGCCTCCCGAGTAGCTGGGACTACAGGCGCCCGCCACAACGCCCGGCTATTTTTTTGTTGCAGTTTGGCCGGGGCTGGGTTTGAACCCGCCACCCTCGGTATATGGGGCCGGTGCCCTGCTCACTGAGCCACAGGCGCTGCCCAACATAACAAACTTTTCTTTCCTTTCTATGTCGCTCTTGTCATCGTGCTTACCTGGTGTGCTGCAAACTCTTCTATCTGATTTTTAGAGTTCCCACAAATCAATTTGGTCAATACAGTTTTGTTAGATTTATTTATTTAGAGTCTGTATATTATATTATGCCATTTTGCTAATGTGCCTGGTATAATTTCACATATTAAATTGATAAAGTGTATTCATCTGATTTTTTTCTTTTCTGCTTTTATTTAACTCAAAATAGCTAATAACATGAATACGTTTAAAAAATATCTCTAATACATCAGATTCTTAAGGAAATAAGTGGGATAATTGGTTATTATTATTTTTCTTTCTTTCAGCTGTGTCTTCTCATTCCACCCAAGACCATTTGCCAGGGCAAGGAATAAATGTTTCATTCCAAAAAGTGTTACTACAAAGCTACAGAAGCTGTGATCTTGAGGATTTAAACTTAAGGAAAGACTGGGAAAAGATGGATGAGTATAAGAAGCAGAGCAGTTATTATAATGCATCTAACCAATGTTCAGCAACTGGCCATAGCAAAATCTTCCAATGTAGTACATGTTTGAGTGTTTTCAAAAACTTGTTACATCTAAATAGACATAAGATGAGGCATACTGTAGAGAAATCTTGTAAAGAATGTGGGGAAGCTTTTAACCAGTGCTCACACATTACTAAACACACGAGAATTCATAATGGAGAGAAAGCTTACAACTGTGAAGAATGTGGCCAAGTCTTAAAATCCTGCTCAAGCCTTTCTAATCATAAGATAACTTATACTGGTGAGAAATGGTATAAATGTAAAAATTATGGTAAAGCGTTGAACCACAGCTCAAACCTTAGTATACATGAAAGAATTGATACTAGACAAAAATTCTATGAATGTGAAGAATGTGGGAATACCTTTAAGCACTACTCATGCTTTTCTGAACATCAAAGAATTAATCCTGGAGATAAACTCTACAAATGTGAGGAATGTAGAAAAGCCTTGAAGCATTGCTCAGACCTTAAAAATCATAAGAGAGTTCATACTGGAAAGAAACCATACGAATGTGAAGAATGTGGCAAAGCCTTTAACTGTTGCTCAGACCTGACTATTCATAAGAGAATTCATAGTGGAGAGAGACCTTACAAATGTGAAGAATGTGACAAAGCTTTTAACCACATCTCAAACCTTAATCTACATAAGAGTTATTCATACCAAAGAAAAACCCTACAAATGCAAAGAATGTGGCAAAGCCTTTATTTATTGCTCAGTCCTTACTAAACATAAGAGAGTTCATACTGGAGATAAACCCTACAAATGTGAAGAATGTGGCAAAGTCTTTAATCAAAGCTCAGACCTTACTAAACATCACAGAATTCACCGTACAAATGTGGAGAATGTGGCAAAGCTTTTAACCGCAGCTCAAGTCTCAGTATACTTAATAGAATTCATACTGGAGAAAAACCTTACAAATGTGAAGAATGTGGCAAAGCTTTTAACCGCAGTTCAAGCCTAAGTATACATAACAGAATCCATACTGGAGAAAAACCTTATAAATGTGAAGAATGTGGCAAAGCTTTTAACCATAGCTCAAACCTTAATCTACATAAAAGAATTATTCATACCAGAGAAAAACCCTACACATGTGAAGAATGTGGCAAAGCCTTTATTCATTGCTCAGTCCTTACTAAACATAAGAGAATACACACTGGAGAGAAACCCTACAAATGTGAAGAATGTGGCAGTCTTTAATCAATGCTCAGACCTCACTAAACATCATAGAATTCATACTGGAGAGAAACCATACAAATGTGAAGAATGTGGCAAAGCCTTTAACCACGGCTCAAGCCTTAGTATACATAAAAGAATTAATCATACTGGAGAAAAGCCCTACAAATGTGAGGAATGTGGAAAAGCCTCTAACCATTCCTCAGACCTTAAAAATCATGAGAGAGTTCATACTGGACAGAAACCATATAAATGTGAAGAATGTGGCAAAGCCTTTAACCATTGCTCAGACCTTACTATTCATAAGAGAATTCATACTGGAAAGAGACCATATAAATGTGGAGAATGTTACAAAGCTTTTAACGGCAACTCAAGCCTTAGTATACATGAGATTTATACATACTGTAGAGAAACCACACAAATGTGAAGAACGTGACAAAGCTTTTTACCACAGTTCAAACCTTACTAGTTATAAGAGAATTCATTCTGGAGAAAAACCTTACAAATATGAAGAATGCGGCAAACCCTTTAATCGTTGTTCATACCTTACTATTCATGAGGGAATTCATACTGGAGAAAAAACCTACGGATGTGAAGAATGTGACAAAGCTTTTAATCACAGTTCAAGCCTTAGTGTACATAAGAGAATTCATACCAGAAAAAAATCCCTACAGGTGTAAAGAATGTGGCAAAATCTTTAACCAATGCTTCTTCCTGTACATAACAGAATTCATAGATGAGAAACCTTACAAATGTGAAGAGCATGGTAAAGCCTTTAAGTGATGCTTATACCCTACTAAATATGATACATTCTGAAGAGAAACATTACTAAAGTGAAGAATGTTAAGAAAGCCTTTAACCAATGCATGAGCAAAATTTACACCTGAGAGAAACTGTACAAATGTGAAGAATATGGGAAAGCCTTTACTTGGTGCTCTTATCTTACTATACATGAGAGAATTCATACTTGAGAAAAATCCTACAAATGTAAAGAAAGTGGGAAAACCTTTAATAAATGCTTTAATAAGGCATAATTACTTAACAGAGTCATACTGGGTAGTAGTGATAAAAATGTAAGAACTGTCAAAATACTATTCAGAAAGTAAAAGTCTTAGAGTGCACCAAAGTGTTCATATTGAGAAAACTATTTTAGAGAGTATTATAATACCTTTATTTCTATTACAGGTCTTTTTTGCATAGGCGAATTGGTACTAGCATGGAATCTTCCATAAGTTGGTCAGACTTTAAGAGAATTCAGATCAGAGAGAAACTGTACAGGTGTATAATTGTATAAAAACAGAGTATTATAGAGAAGAATCCAGTGTTAAAATTGTTGGACAATTTATATATATGTACATTTAATAGGAGCAGGAGAGTGATTTTTTTTGTGAGTTAAAATTACATTCAAAGTATATTTTTTGCATTAAAAACTTAGATTTTTTTTGGAAGTTATATATTGACATAATTTAACTGTCAAGTTACTTGATGCTGTGCCTTCATTTTTAGAGTTTGTGCGAAAATATGTGGTCAGTTTTTGCTGCATCGCAAGTATGAGAGACCCTGCTGAATTAGGTGGACATCGTTCATAGATTCTTCCAAGGAATCTTACGGACGCCTAAATGTGAGATGAGTTAAGAAAATCTATCTGGAATTGCTGTTTGTGAGTGACTTATAAGACTGATATTATTTCAAAGGTGGGTGTTGTGAGTAATATTTGTCTCTATATGGTTAGAAGCATTTTGATTTTGGCTGGATGCAGTGGCTCACTTCTGTAATCCTAGCACAATGGGAGGTGAGACCAGCCTAGGCAAAAGCAAGAGAGGGAAGGGGATAGGTGGGATTACACCAGTGGTGCATCTTACAAGGGTATATGTGAAACTTGGTAAACTGTGAAGCTAGTGAATGATGCCCCATGATTATATCAATGTACACAGCTATGATTTAATAAAAAAAAAATAAAATAAAAAATAGAAAAACTAGCCATGTGTGGTGGCACAGGCCTATAGTCCCAGCTACTTGGGAGGCTGAGGCAGGAGGATTGCTTGAACACAGAGTTTGAGGTTTCTGTGAGCTATGATGATGCCACAGCAGTCAAATCAGAGTGATAGATCATGACTCTGTCTCAAAAAAAAAAAAAAATTGCAGTTAAAAAAAACGTAAAAAAAATTTTGATTTTTGAGAAGTAAATTGTTTTACCAAGCACATATTAAAGTAATAAAGTAGAATGGATTTGGAAATGCTTTTTATGTGCGAAATTGTTTTTAAGAGTGTAGTGCACAGAATAAAGTGCTATCCCGCCACCAACATTAATTACCCTATCCAACCTTATTCAAGGTTCTAAGTAATGGTAACATGTTATTGAGCAACAGAGAGAAATAACATCTTTAATGACTTTTATTCTAATAGGCTTTAACCTTCAAGTAACTTGAAAAATATCATTCCCATAGTTTATATTTTTATTCCTTATATAGATGAATGGCCATTAAGATGGCTATAATGAAGATTATATAGATATATAATCCCCCAAAGCTATTTCTGCATCTTGAACTACTGTTTACAAAATTTTATCCTACAGGCTAGGTGTAGTGGTTCATGCCCATAATCCTAGCACTCTGAGAGGCTGAGGTAAGAGGATCACTCACTGGAGGTATTTCAAGACCAGCCTGAGCAAAGGAGACCCTATCTCTACTAAAAATAGAGTAGTTAGCCTGGCATAGTGGTTCTTTAGTTCCAGCTACATGGGAGACTAAGGCAGGAAGACCTCTTCAGCCCCTAAGTTTGATTTTGCTGTGAGCTGGGCTGAGGCCCATGGTACTGTGGGACATCATGAGACCCTCTTTCAAAAAAATTTATCTTGGGTGGTGCCTGTAGCTCAAAGGAGTGGGCACCAGCCCCATATACTGGAGGTGGCAGGTTCAAACCCGGCCCTGGCCAAAAACTGAAAAAAAAAAAAAAAAAAATTACATTTTTCTTTGAACATGAGGACTCTGTAAAACACATGCATACTTTCATTTTCATTTACATGGAGTGTTATATAGAAGTGCATCGCTCTAAAGATGAGCTTTAAGAGGATTGGGTAGTCTTCTATTGTGTTTGTTAGTGTGCACCTGTTTTGAGAAGAAATACATTGGAACAAAGCAGGCAATTTCAAAAATGTCGATAATTTACTAGCAGAATAGAAACTCAAAGATTCCATAAGTATATTTTCTCTGCTGTATATTGAATTCTTTTCTCTAAAATCTTTTGGTCCTGGTTTAAAATTTTTTTTTTTTTTTTTTTTTTTTTTGAGACAGTCTTACTATGTCACCCTCAGTAGAGTGCGGTGGAGTCACAGCTTACAGCAACCTCAATCTCTTGGGTGTAAGTGATTCTTTTGCCTCAGCCTCCCAAGTAGCTGGGATTACAGGCACCTGCCACAACACCCAGCTATTTTTTGTCATTGTTGTTCAGCAGGCCCAGGCTGGTTTTGAACCAGACAGCCCAGGTGTATGTGGCCAGTGGTCTACAGGCACTGAGCCAGTTTAAAATTTTTTAATGAAAATTTTGTTTATTGTTTCTTACTCATTCTAGACCTAATATATAATTATATAATGAAATATATAAAGTATTCTTTATATGACCTACTCAGAGATTGTAAGAATGGCTTTTATAAAATCTAAGGGTATAATTTGGAAATATAATTTCACAGGGAGTACATTAAGTTAAATTTTTTCTCAATTGAAGAGTCCTATTTGAGGGAATTTTTCTTTATTATTACTTTCACTTTTTATAATTGACATAAATGAGTTGATTGACTTTATTAGGCCAAGTTTTTTTTGTTTTTTTTTTTTGGCAGTTTTTGGCTGGGGCCAGGTTTGAACCCACCACCTCTGGTGTATGGGGCTGGCACCTTATTCCTTTGAGCCACAGGCCCTGCCCAGGCCTATCTTTTTAAGTAAAACCGGGGAGGCTTCATAACTCACAGTTTTTGTTGACGTTTATATATGAAGAGGACAAACACAGGATAGCACTAGGTGTATCGGGTGTTTCATAATTAGCAGTAACTATTCCTGTTGGGGTAAGTTTGCAGCTCCATGTAAGAGATAGAAAATAGCTACATGTAGAGGTGGTTCTGATTATTCATGTAAAAAGAGGACATGAGTTCCCAGCCTACACAATTGACTCTGTTATTTTCTAATTATCTGCAGTTCTTTGCTATCTCTATGTTCTCCTCCAGCTACACATGAACCTCAAGCCCTTCTGTTTTTTTTTTTTTTGTTGTTGTTGTTTTATGTGTTATGACTAAGATCTTTCTTACTGTTTTCTCCACCCCATGTCCTTTCATGAGCATGTTTTGAGTTCTGAAGAGAACCCAGATTTTTTTAATGTAGTGAAAATAAATTTTTTTATCTTTTGAATTTGGGAGCATTTATAGGGTTTAAATTAAAACATTCTGCTTGCTTCACTGAGAAAAAAGAGATGCATTGTCTATGGACCACAGTGTTAAATAAGTTAGCATTGTAAGAAATTGCTTGTAAAAATAAAATGTTACTAGAGTCCAACCCAAAATCTGAAAAATATTAGACTAGGCATAGCATTATAAACAGTGGGCCTTAACATGCTGTAAATGATATATAAAGAAAAACATCAGAATTTGAAAATTGCTTGAGATTAAACACATCTTAGAAATAAATCTTTAGTAGAGTTAGTCATAGGGATGAATTTTGAATTTAGTTCTTTAAGGAAATACGTATATCACAACATATGTTTCAATGCAGATTCTTCTGTTTTGGGGTGTGCATATTAAGTGTTAGATAATAGAATGGTGTATGTGGTTTTAAAATTTGGTTTATAGTGCAATCTTGGGGAATTTATTTCTTGGGAAGCAATTCACAGTCCACCATTTTCATTCTGAGTAACCTAACTGTAGCCAACTCCTTGTTCATTTTCTTCAGAATAACATCAGAGATCTTGGTATGTTTTGGATTGAAACATTCCTTCCATGATTTTGGATGCAAAGTTGTTTATCACATTCACAATGTGGCCAATTGATATGGTGGTTTACATTTGTCTTTCTCTGATGATTGTTGATGTTGGGCATTTTTTTCTTATTTTGGCCTTTTGTCTTCCTTTATTATTACTACCTGGAATTAGAGTGTTTTTCCTATTGTCACCATCTGGGGCGCCACAGGAAGCCCAGAAGACCTGAGGTTAAAATAAAAGCCCTAAAGTACATTGGCTACTGCCATGTTCTATGTTAGGGCCTACACATGCTTGTTAATATTTGAGTTCCTATGCTTATGATTAGTGAAATGACAAAAACATCACAAAATCTACTTTTTTTTAAATGCAGTGTACCTAAGCACATAACAAAGACAACAGACTTAATATTGGGAATAGTGCTATCCTATCATATTTTTTAAATTAGTTATTTTTTTGTTCTATTTTTTATTATTTTATTTTAACAGAGTCTCACTATGTCACCCTGGCTAGAGTGCTGTGGCGTCACAGTCTTGGGCTTAAACAATTCTCTTGCCACAGCCGCCCGAGTAGCTGGGACTGCAGGTGCCCATCACCCAGCTGTTTTTGGTTTCAGTTGTCTTTGTTGTTTAGCAGGCCTGGGTCGGGCATGAACCCACCAGCATTGGTATATGTGGCCAGGGCCCTACTCACTGAGCTATGGGCTCTGAGCAGTCTTTTTTTTTAAATTGACAAAATTGTATGTATTGTGTAAAATATGTTTTGGAGAATTTATGATTGTTGAATACTTATTTCTAGCTAATAAGCAAATGCCTTACCTCACAGTTACCTTTTTTGTGGTGAAAACAGTTTACATCAATTGCCTTAGCAGTTTTCAAAGATAAAATATGTCATTAACTATAGTCACCAGGCGATACAACAGATCTCTTGATATTTTTCCTCCTAACAGTAAATATGTATCCTTTGATAGTCATCTTCCCAATCCCTCTCCCTCCTAAGAACCCTAGCTTCTAGTAATACTACTGTACTCTCTACTTCAATGAGACAAACTTATTTAGAGCCTACATATGAATAAAATCATGGAGTATTTATACTTTTGTATGTTACTCATTTCAGTTAACATAATTTCTAGGTTAATCCATGTGATAAAAAATTATAGGATTTTTTTTAATTATAGGATTTTCTATGGCTAAGTAGTATTTCATCCATTTATATATCGTATTTTCTTTATCCATTCATTCAATAATGGACACTTAGGTCTATTCCATGTCATGGTTATTGTGAATATGCCTGTAGTAGACAGAGGAGTACAAGTGTCTCTTTTCTCCACATATTTTTTCAACACTTAACAATCTTTTGTATTTTTAAGAGTAGTCATTCTAACAAGAGTAGATTGATAAGGTGGTTTACATTTGTCTTTCTCTGTTGATGTTGGGCATTTTTTTCTTATTTTGGCCATTTGTCTTCCTTCATTTGTGAAAAGTCTATATGGCTTTGTGGCCATTTTTAAACAGTTACTGAGTTTTTGTTTTATAGTCAAGTTTCTCATATATTTTGGATATTAATCCTTTGTCAGGTTTATAATTTACAGATATTTTCTCCCAGTTCTGTGTTGTCTCATCATTCTGTTGCTGTATAGAAATGTTTCAGTTACTGGATCATGAGTGTACATTATACAGGTCTCTTCTAGGTTCAGGGAGACTCATTTTTATACTAGGAGGACAAGAAGGAACATAGTCAGCGGCAGTGCCACAGTCTACTGAAAGATTGGGGTCTGAATTTCAGACCTGAACTACTCTTTAAGGATTTGTGCATGTGGAGGACATGAGTATCCATGTTGTAAAATATTCTAGGCTTTCAAAGTAAAATTTTATGGAATGAGAATGAGTAACTTTTTTTTTTTTTTTTTTTTTTTTGAGACAGACACTCTGTTGCCCTGGGTAGAGTACTGTAGCATAATAGCTCACAGCAACCTCAAATTCTTGGTCTCAAGGGATCCTTTTGCCTTAGCCTCCCAAGGAAGTAGCTGGGACTCTAAGCGCCCACCACAACACCCAGGTTGTATTTCAAGGTTTCACTCTTGCTCAGGTTGGTCTCCAACTCCTGAGCATGGGTGATTTGCCCACCTCGGCCTCCCAGAGTGCTAGGATTACAGGTGTGAGCCATGGTGACTGGCCTGATTAATCTATTATTACCTTTAAGACATCTTTATCTTCAAGACATCTTAAAAGTATTTTATCAGTTATGGTGCAACATGTATGAAATAGCATGTATGGAAAGCTATATCCCTGTCAGTCTTCAAAAACATTATCCTTATTACGTGGATGAGTAAACACAGCCTTTGGGATATGAAATGACTGCTCACAAGCACATAGGTCAGAAAGGAGAGCCTTCAACAGCAAGAACTGTATGAAATTCTCACTAGGCTTCCTGAGGCTCTCTGTTCTTGACAGAGAGGAAAGGCCTGGGGAAGCCTCATTTGTTCACATTTTATATTGTGTACTCAGTATACTCTGAAAAAAAAACCCTTTTGAACTTAAACCAACATAGATTATTTTTCTTTCACTGACATGAAAGGAAAAGGTAAGAAATTGAGCTTACAGCAATCCCAGATCTAGCAAAGAGCCAATGCTAGTAGACTTCAGTTGGGGGCGGGGAGAGAAAGTTCATCACAGACCCCAAGGTTTGAGCAGATGACTCAGAAAAAAGAAAACTCAGACATTAAACAATTGAGAGGTGACTCTTAGTTAAGAAACTGGAATGAAGGAAACAATGAAACAACATGATTTATTAGATACATGGACAGCATATTGTCCAAAAATTAGTAGAATGTTAACATCCAAGAAAGGATGCAGAAAAGCAGGTATATTCTGAAACAGATGGTGACCAGGTACATATCACAGCACTTTGGCAAGTAATCTGACTGCAGCTATTTAATATTAAAATTGTGCATATGTATGTCTCTTTACTCAGTAATCCCTTTCCTGAGAGTCTGTCTTCTGTAGAGGTTTAATGTATTTTGTGGAGTAAACTATATCCTTTCTCTCATATTCATAAAAGGATGTTCTAATACCTAGCACCTGAGAATGTGATTATATTTGGCCATACAGGTTTTTTAAATTAAATCCTAGCTGTGTACATTAATGCAATCATGGGGTACAATGTGCTGGTTTTATATACAATTTTTTTTAATATAAAAGGTATACTTCTGTCTATATTTAAACAACAAAAAAGCATCTACACAGTTAAAAAATTAATTCACTATTCCTAAATCTATTTTAACTCATTTAAAAATACTACACACAGGAGCCAGAATGCGGAGTTAAGAATGGAATAAGGTGGGGAGAAGAAGGGGACCATGAAGAAAAACACTTAGAGAATTACTTATTTGTTGTGGGTAAAGCAACAGGAATCCTGGGAGACACAAGAAATCAGTAACAACTTCGCTCATAACTGATATTTTCCCCTCATGTTTGTTTTTAATAATGTCCATGTGGGTGCTCTCTGTATGCTTCCTTCACTGGTCTAGCTGGAGGGGCCTTCAGCAATGGCCTTGTCCCGTTCCAGTCATCCTGGCCATAAGCTTCATAAGAATCTTGCACCTCCACACGTCCATAGTCATAATGTTACGAATCCCCTTGGCTCTTGGCTGTAATAGCCTTCATAACTCTGTTCTGCACGTGTATCATCATATCCATATTATTCATATGTTTCTGGTGCAGGGGGTGGAGGCAAAGGTATTCCCTGGATGCCTGCCAAGGTGTTGGAGCACCTCTCACAGTAGGTGGGGGTGGCACGCCTCCAGTCATGGCGGCACCTCTGGTGATGGCTCCTCTCACTGGAGTACCACGCACCAAGGCCCCAGGAGGTGGTCCAACACCACGGTCCCTAGGAACAGTGGAGGGGGGTGCAGCTCCTCGACCTCTCACTGGTACCCTACATCCACAACAAGACTCAGGTATGACAGCTCTAGAAATTGTTCTGGCAGATATCATCCATCACATCTGGTAGTAGAAACTTGACTTCTTCCATGGCATAAGCCTCACGTGGGTCTCCAAAGACTTCAGTGAAGACATGTAGATCCAAATTCAAGTGGGCATATTTCAGGTCTCCACCTTTGTACAGCTTCTCCTCCTTGGCCTTGTCTCTCATTGAGCCCTTTCCCAAACAGATCTTTGCACCAGTCTCTTCCTGCAGGCTTTTGATTGTATTCCCTTGTGGTCCAAGAATCTTGCCCACATAATTGAACTTGGGATACTGCTTGACAGGTATCCATACCAGCTCTTTCAGCTTCATATTCTTACGAGAAAATGCAAGTAATTCTCCTCCTCATTCTTTTTTGAATCTTCCTTCTGAACCTTCTCAATTTCTGCGGACAGCAGCTGCCTGGCGAGAGTGAAAGACGGGTCCACCGGGTCTTTCTCCGCCCTGAGTTGGGCAGGTACTTGTTTTCGGGCTCCGTTTTGACCTAGCCCTGGCTGAGGTGGGCAGCAGTGGGGTCGGCGCTAGACTGCCCACTGTCGCGTGGGGACCCATGGCCGAGAGCAGCAGGAGCAGCAGCGGATACATGGTGGGCAAGGCCCGGGCGCCCGCTGGGGACCCTGGTCCACCTCCCTGGGACTGGTGAGGCAGTGGCAGCTGCGGAGTCGGCGTCTGACATACCTAGGGGTCCAGGGAGGCACTGTGGCCCGAGGACCGGCTCCTGCGCATGCACGGCTGGGTCGTCCCGGTGCTGCATCGGGGAAGATGTACCAGCCAGGGAGTGATGCGGCAGCGGCAGTTGGTGGGGGTGGGACAGCTGGACCACCAAAGCCGAACAACCCAGGGAGAGAGAGAGAGAGCACCAGACTTTATGTACGATTTGAAATACTTTCATCAAACTGGTTAACATAGCCTTCATGGCATATTCTTAGCTATTGTGTTAAGACATTTATATTCCACATTTAGTGAATTTCACATGTACCCTTGTAAGATGCACCATAGGTGTGATCACACCAATCACCCTCTCTCCGCCCATCCTTTCCCCCTTCCCTCCGTTTACCCCCCTCCCTTTCCCCCTTCCCTCCCTTTCCCTATTCTTGGGCTATAATTGAGTTATAACTTTTATATGAAAGCCATAAATTAGTTTCATAGTAGGGCTGTGTACATTGGATACCTTTTCTTCCATTCCTGAGATACTTTGCTAAGAAGAATATGTTCCAGCTCCATCCATGTAAACATGAAACAGGTAAAGTCTCCATCTTTAAGGCTGCATAATATTCCGTGGTGTACATATACCACAATTTATTAATGCATTTGTTGGTCGATGGGCACTTGGGCTTCTTCCATGACTTAGCAATTATTAATTGGGCTGCAATAAACATTATGGTATAAATATCTTTCTGACAATGTGATTTTTGGTCTTCTGGATATATACCTAGTAGAGGAATGGTAGGAACTAAATGGAAGGTCTATTTTTAGATCTCTAAGTGTTCTCCAAACATCTTTCCAAAAGGAAAGTATTAGTTTATATTTACACCAGCAGTGTAGAAGTGTTCCCTTTTCTCCACATCCATGCCAACACCTCTGGTTTAGGGATTTTGTGATGTGGGCTAATCTTAGTGGAGTTAGATGATATCTCAAAGTACTTTTGATTTGCATTTCTCTGATGATTAAGGATGATGAGCATTTTTTCATATGTCTGTATGTCATGCGCCTGTATTCTTCAGAAAAGTTTCTCTTCAAGTCCCTTGCCAGCCTGTGATGGGATCACTTGTTCTTTTCTTGCTAATACATTTGAGTTCTCTGTGAATTCTTGTTATTAAACCTTTGTCAGAGACATAACCTGCAAATATCTTCTCCCATTCTGAGGGCTGTCTGCTTGCTTTACTTACTGTGTTCTTGGCTGTGCAGAAGCTTTTTAGTTTGATCAGGTCCCAGTAGTGTATTTTTGGTGTTGCTTCAATAGCCCTGGGGTCCTCCTCATAAAATATTCACCCAGGCCCCTTTCTTCAAGTGTTTTCCCTGCACTTTCTTCTAGTTTTTTTTTTTTTTTTTTTTTTGCAGTTTTTGGCAGGGACTGGGTTTGAACCTGCCACATCCAGAATGTGGGGCCAGCGCCCTACTCATTTGAGCCACAGGCACCACCCTCTTCTAGTATATTTTTAATTTCATGTCTTAAGTTTAAATTGTTAATCCAGTGAGAGTATATCTTAGTTCATGGTGAAAGGTGTGGGTCCAGTTTCAGTCTTCTACAGGTCTCCAGCCAGTTTACCCAGCACCATTTGTTAAATAGGGAATCTTTTCCCCACTGAATGTTTTTAATTGGCTTGTCAAAGATCAAATAACGGTAAGTAGCTGGATTCATCTCTTGGTTCTCTATTCTGTCTGTTCCATACATCTACCTCTCTGTTTTTGTGCCAGTACCATGCTGTTTTGATCACTATCGATTTATGGTATAGTCTGAGGTCTGGTAGTGTGATTCTTCCTGCTTAGTTTTTATTTCTGAGTAATATCTTGGCTATTCAAGTTTTTTTTTTCTGATTCCATATAAAATGAAGTATTATTTTTTCGAGATCTTTATAGTATGACAGTGGAGGTTTGATAGGGATTGCATTAAAATTGTACATTTCTTTGTGTAGTATGTACATTTTAACAGTGTTAGTTCTTCCCAGTCATGAGCATGGTATATTTTTCCATTTGTTAACATCTTCACTATTTTTTTTTCTTAGAGTTTCATAGTTCTCTTTATAGAGATCTTTCATATCCTTTGTTAGATAAACTCCCAACTATTTCTTCTTCTTTGGCACTACTGTGAAAGGAATAGAGTCCTTGTTTTTTTCACCTTGACTATTGTTGGTATATATGAAGGCTACAGATTTTTGAGTGTTGATTTTGTAACCTGAGACGCTGCTGTATTCCTATATCACTTCTAAGAGTTTTGTAGTAGAATCCCTGGCGTTTTCCAGATATACAATCATATCATCTGCAAAGAGTGAAAGTTTGATCTCCTCTGACCCTATATGGATACCATAGATTGCCTTTTTGTGCCTTATTGCAATGGCTAAGACTTCCATTACAATATTGAAAAGCAGTGGAGACAATGGGTAACCTTGCCTGGTTCCTGATCTGAGTGGAAATTATTTCAATTTAACTCCATTCAATACGACATTGGCTGTGGGTTTGCTGTAGATGGCCTCTATCAGTTTAAGAAATGTCCCTTCTATACCCATTTTCTTAAGTGTTCTGATCATGAATGGATGCTGAATATTACCAAAAGCTTTTTCTGCATCAATTGAGAGAATCATATGTTCTTTGTTTTTTAATTTGTTTATGTGATGAATTATATTTATAGATTTACGTATATTGAACCAGCCTTGAGACCCTGGGATAAAACCCATTTTGTCATGATGTATAATTTGTTTGATGTGTTGTTGGATTTTGCTTGTTAGGATCTTGTTGAATATTTTTGCATCTATATTCATTAGTGATATTGGTCTATAATTTTCTTTTCTTGTTGGGTCTTTTCCTGGTTTGGGGATCAGGATGATGTTTGCTTTCTAGAACATGTCGGGTAGTCTTCCCTCTTTTTCTACCTTTTGGAACAGGTTGAGTAATATAGGTACTAGTTCCTCTTTAAAGGTTTGGTAGAATTCTGATGTGAAGCCATCTGGTCTTGGGCTTTTCTTTTTTGGGAGATTTTGTATACTTGATGCTATTTCAGAACTTGATATAGGCCTGTTCAACATTTCCACTTCATAATGGCTAAGTCTAGGAAGTGTCGTGCTTCCAAGTATTGGTCTATTTCCTTCAGATTTTCATATTTCAGAGAATAGAGTTTCTTCTGATATTCATTAAGGATTTTTTGAATTTGTGAGGAGTCTGTTGTTATTTCATCTTTACCATTTCTGATTGATGAAATTAGAGTTTTTTTTTTCCTAGTTAGGTTAGCCAAAGGTTTATCTATTTTATTGACCTTTTCAAAAAGCCACCTTTTCAATTTATCGATCTGTTGTATAATCCTTTTGTTTTCAATTTCATTTAATTCTGCTCTAATTTTGGTTATTTCTTTTCTGCTGCTGGGTTTGGGATTAGAATGTTCTTTCTTTCCAGTTGCTTGAGATGTACCATTAAGTTGTTAACTTTCTCTCTTTCTGTTTTCTTGAGGAAGGCTTGCAGTGCTATAAATTTCCCTCTTTGCAGTATCCCAGAGGTTCTGATAATTCGTGTCTTCATTGTCATTTTGTTCCAAAAATTTGTTAATTTCCTTCTTAATCTCATCTATGACCCAGCTATTATTCACCATGAGCTTATTTAGTTTCCATGTTTTTGTATGAATATGCAGATTCCTTTTGTTACTGAGTTCAACTTTTATTCCATCATGGTCTGAGAAGATGCAAGGAATAATTTCTATTCTTTTAAATTTGCTGAGGTTAGACTTGTGACCTAAGATGTGATAAATTTGGAGGATGTTCCATGGGCTGATGAAAAGAATGTGTATTCAGTTTTGTTAGGATGAAATGTTCTGCAGAAGTCTGTTAAATCCAATTGTTGAATTGTTAAGTTTAAGTCTAAAATTTCTTTGCTGAGTTTCTTATTGGAGGATCTATCCAACACTGCCAAAGGCGTGTTAAAATCTTCTACTGTTAAGGTGCTGGAGCAAATCAAGTTGCTCATGTCTGTTAGAGTTTCTCTTATAAATTGAGGCACAATCTGGTTGGGTGCATAAATGTTAATAATTGAAATCTGATCATGTTGAGTGTTACCCCATATCCATAACAAATATGAAGTGTCCATTCTTATCTTTCCTTACTTTTGTTGGTTTAAAGCCTATTGTATCTGTGAATAAAATTGCAACACCTGCTTTTTTCTGATTTCCATTTGCCTGAAATATAGATGACCATCCTTTCACCCTGAGACTATTTATCTTTTAAGGTAAGATGAGATTCTTGTATGCAGCAGGTATCTGGTATGAGTTTTTGTATCCAATCAGCCAATGTACGCCTATTTAGAGGGCAATTTAAGCCATTGACATTAATTGTAAATATTTATAAGCCTGATATAATTTTGGGTATCAAGTTTTTTGAAAGTCCAGTAGACATTTTTAATCCTTTTGCCACTGTGGAAGTTGGAATTTGATCAAAAGTTTCTGAGTGAGTTTACTTTTGTGGTGGAGCATTGTGCTGGTCTTTATGGAGTATAGGTCTAAGACTATACTGGAGAGCTGGTTTAGTTACAGCAAATTTCTTCAACATGTGAATGTCATTAAAGTATTTAATTTCTCCATCATAAATGAAACTCAATTTCACTGGGTACAGGATCCTGGGCTGAAAGTTATTTTGTTTTAGGTGATTAAAAGTCAATGACCACCCTCTTCTAGCTTGAAAGGTTTCAGCAGAGGGATCTGCAGTCATTCTAATGTTCTTCCCCTTGTAGGTTATGGTTTTTTTATGTCTTGCTGCTTGCAGAATTTTCTCCTTCATTTTAACTTTGGCAAAATTCTTATAATGTGCCTAGAAGATGTCTTATTCGGGTTTAGTTTTGCTGGGATTCTGAAACTGTCTGCTATCTGAATTTCAGATTTTCTTGGCATGTCTGGGAAATTCTCCTTCATTATCTCATGAAGAAGAGCATGTGTGCCTTTCGACGCCACCTTGTCGCCTTCAGGAATTCCTATAAGTTTTCTTTAAATTATTCCAGAGCTCTCTGAGAGAATGATCCATTTATGCTCTCCACTCCTTTTCCTCTTTGAGTGTTTGGGAGTGTTCAAAGGCTTTGTCTTCAATGTCAGAAATCCTTTCTTCTGCCTGCTCCAGTCTGTTACTGTGGGATTCTACTGTATTTCTCAGCTCTTAGAGGGCTGCAAATTCTTGTCTCAGTGTGTCAAAGTCTTTGGTGATTTTGTCTTTGAATTCATTGAATTCTTGAGATAACTTTTGAAATGCTTCTTGAATTTCTAATTCCAGCTTTAGCTCCATTCTAGTAATATTATTTGCAATCCGAATTCTGAATTCGATTTCTGACATCTCGGCCATTTGTTTATGAATGGGATGTTCATTTATTTATGCCTTATAGTTCCTTAGGGGCATTGATGTACTCTGGTTATTCATGTTACTGGAGTTTTTCTGCTTATTTTGCCCCATGATTATTTTACACCCTTTGGCTAGATGAGCAGATCAGGTGAAGTTGGGTTGGGGACTCCTGGAGTAGTGATTAACCAGCCCTTTGCCCCCAAAAGCTGGGACTGGTGTCTGTACCATTTTCCCTAGTGCAAAGGACCCATACAGTACTACAGCCTGGGACACTGGGGCCCTGCTTGGTGTGGTGGGGCTAAGTGGCTCTGTCTTGTTTTTAGCTGGTCTCTGTCCTACCCCAGTGAATCACTTACTCTGGGTTGAAGTCTCAGCTGTGGAGCAATACCAGCAATTATGTCACCCCGCCCCCCATGGGCAACAACTGGAAAAGGAAAATCAAACCTTCCCACAACCACACACCCAGGGTACCACTTTGGATAGTCCTCGGGTGATAAGCCCAGTTCAAGAGGTCCAAATCAATTGTCCCAGTCTGCACCAGTCTCAGGTGGGAGAGTTCAAAAGATCTGCAGCAACTAGATAGCAGGGGTCTGCTGGCAGCTCAAATATGACTCGCTCCAGTGTTCTGTGAGGTCAGAAGGACCTCCCCCCTCCCCACCAGCAAATGAATTCATCTGAGAAGGTTGATGCCTCCTTCCCCACCTTGCACCTCTGTCACACCCAGTCACTGGTAACCCTGCAGGGCTGTGACCCAGTTCCCTCCAATGAGCAGATGCTCCAGGGGTTTGCGCCTGCCTGAGCTACAGGGAGATCTATGTCTCCTTGGCCAGGCCACTGCTCTCTGCCACTATCTGGCAGGGGGAGGTGAGGCCTGACAACCTCGGGTGCTTAATGGAGACTGGGGCAGTTCACTCAGTTCCAGACCCACCCCTGATTGAGGTTGCTGACAGAACACAACAATTTCACAGAATTGTTTCTGTCCCTGCTATATTTCCCTGTGGACCAGATGCTGTTTGAGTTCACAGAAATTGCCACTCAGCCCCAGCCTGTGCCACTGCCCAGAGATGGCGTGTCTGTCTCAGCTGGAGTCTGTTTTGGGGCAGGAGTGGTTAGAGCTCACACTCAGGTCTCAGTTCCAGCCTCTGTCCGCCTGACTTTGTCTCAGCTATGATCCCCTGAGGGCCGGGTGCTTCTTCGACTCACTAAAACAGTCCTGGCTGAGTATCACCTTGGGAGTATGCCATCTCTGTGCATGCGTATTCTAGTCTCTGGCCCCACCTCACCCCACCCAGGCAGGTATCACCTCAGGCATACCCTTTACTCATTTGGCTTGCATTTCTGTCCCAGATCTGTTTCACCAGTGGCTGCAACCGGAGAAGATACCCGGCTTCCTCTGGTTGCCAGAGAGGCAGGGAGTGTCTCTCCAAAATATCCCCAGGGCTGTGAGCCCCTGTTGTTCCCACCGCTGTAGCCTCCCTCTCCAGTATGGTTCCCTCAGTTCACTATCTTCTCCTTACTCCCATGCTCCAGAATCAGCACAGACCAGCAACAGCCCATACCCTGTCTTTCTGGAGAAAATGCCTGGGAATCTGGATTCTATGGGGGGACAGGCCTCCAGACCTCATGGTGAGAGTGGAGGGGAGTGCTGGGAGTTCAGAATTACAGGTAGAGAATATATACAGTTTTATACAGTTTTATGCTTGGCGGGAGAGTGCCATGGCACATTCGTAAGTCCTCTCTAGGGAAGGAGTTCAGGGTTTTAGAGGGTCTCTCCTGTGGGATAAAATAGGAGGGGAACTGATCTCTACTCACTTGTTTGTATAGAGTATACTGTGAGCCATTCTCATGTGGGGGGGGACTCCCGTCTGCTTGGTGATGGATTTTGAACCTGTTGTTTGTTTCCTTGGGGTCGCAGCTAGCCTCAACAGGGTTGATGTGCGTTTTTCAACCTTCTCTCTTGGCTCAGCTCCAAACCATCAGCTTACTTGCTGAACTTCTGTTCTTTAACTCTTCTGGGTGGGAGCCTCTGTGGAAAGCTGGCTCCAGGTGTTCATCTTTCCTCCACCCCTGGACATACAGTTCTTAAAAAAGTAATGTTGAGTTTTTTGAGGTGGACCCTCATCTAGAAGGATTGGACTCATAAAAATAGGCAGTTAGTACACACAAGAACAAGAGAAGACCCTGTGAACACAGAGTTGAAGAACTTCAACAGGCCAAGGAGAGAGGCCACAGGAAAAATACCCTAGCCAACAACTTGGTGTTAGGATTCCTAGCCTACAGAATTATAAGAAACTAAATTTCAGTTTTTAAAGCTCTTTAGTCTGTGTATTAAATTTGTAACACTCAAGTCACATTTGACCTCTGAAATTACAAGATGTGCTCAATGTGACTTGTATTCATCTTTTACAATTTTAATATAGTTTTTTCTTAAAATGTGCATACAGTTTTGACACCCTCTGTGTGTGTACACACACACACATACTCTTACATACATATACCATGAGATGTTACTCAGTTACTAAGAAGAATTAAATAATGTATTTTGCAGCAACCTGGATGGAATTGGAGGCTATCATTCTCAGTGAAGTAATCCAGAAACAAAAATCCAAATACAGAATGTTATCACTTATGAGTTGGAATGAGGCATTGGGTGTGCATGGTCATAAAGAGTGATTTAATGGACAGTGGAGACTCAGAAGGAGGTCAGGAGGTGGTGTGGGATAAAAATTACATGTTGGGTACAATACACTATTCAGGTGATGAGTATATTAAAAGCCTAGACGTCTAAACTATGCAATTCATACATGTAAAAAACACTTGTACCCCCAAGTCTACTTAAATAAAAAATGAAAATATATTTTAGATTCTATGAGAAACCAATTCCACGTATAGTATAACATGAATTATATGTATAACAAAAATTTATTAAAAAATTGAAATATTTACAAATTGGGGGACATTAAAATGATCACAAAGACAAACTCTCTTGGCATACGACAAATTAATGAGCATAAAGGACTAGTAAGTTTTACTAGTTAGGCAAATAAGTAAATGGATACTATTTTTAACCAGAAAGAATACTCATTTTCCACAATTGTTAAAAATGGCAAGGTTTTATATTTTTAGAGACAGAGCCTCACTTTGTTGCCATTGGTAGAGTGCCACGGCATCACAGCTCACAGCAACCTCCAGCTCTTGTGCTTAGGTGATTCTCTTGCCTCAGTCTCCCGAGTAGCTGGGAACTACAGGCACCTGCCACAATGCCCAGCTATTTTTTGTTGTTGTTGTTGTAGTTTGGCAGGGACTGGGTTCAAACCTGCCACCCTCAGTGTATGGGGCTGGCACCCTACTCGCTGAACCACAGGCACCATCTCCCTTCCCCCCAAAAATGTCAAGGTTTTAGCCTAAGAATGCCATTAACTTCCTGAAAAGAAATCCTATGGGTCATATTTTCTAGGCACTGTAAAATGACAGCAGAAACTTATTTGTTGAAGAGCAACTAGCAAGTAAGGTCTAACCACATCCAAATTTTAATTAATATCCTTTTGAAAACTGTTGGATTAAGTGGAAAACCCAAACTGAAATATTACTTTTTAGGTATCAGTAAAATGCAGAGGAGGAAACAGCACCTGGTGTCAACCTGAACTCAAAATTTTTATTAAGTACAAGAGCAGTGCTATATAAAACTACTTATGTATGCATACACGGAAACTTTTCACTAAAATTGAGGATTTGCACTTCAAAAATTTGTTCAAATCTTAAAAACTTTCCATATAAAATAAAAATAATCATACCCTGCAAATATCAAGTTCTGTGGTATACTGGAGGTGTACAGCATGATGAACCAAATCAAGGAGATCAGGATTTCTCATAAGACCCTGTTTTCTGCCACAAAATGTCTGTGAAATGTCAAACCAGCATGCGTTGTGCTTTAAAAAATACTACATATTTTAAAAGTTTTATAATGCACACAGCAAAAAAAAAAAAAAGTACAAGGTCATTAAATACCTGACAGAATTGAATCACTATGGTAGCACAGGTGCCAACAGTGTTTAGATAGTTTAAACATGTGACTCCGCACATAAATGATTGCAAAACCTGTGTTAATGTAATTTTTTCATGCAATAACATATTTTAAATGGATGAACTTTGCCCTACAATTTGGAAAATATTTTATTAGAACTGAGTAGCACTAAAAGACTCATTGAACCAGCCTTGAGACCCTGGGATAAAACCGACTTGGTCATGATGTATGATTTGTTTGATATGTTGCTGGATTCTGTTAGAATCTTGTTGAATATTTTTGTATCTATATTCATTAGTGATATTGGTCTATAATTTTCTTTTCTTGTTGGGTCTTTTCCTGGTTTGGGGATCAGGGTGATGTTTGCTTCATAGAACGTGTTGGGTAGTCTTCCTTCTTTTTCTACCTTTTGGAACAGGTTGAGTAATATAGGTACTAATTCCTCTTTAAAGGTTTGGTAGAATTCTGACGTAAAACCATCTGGTCCCGGGCTTTTCTTTTTGGGGAGATTTATACAAAATCTCCCTATGACAGAATTGTGTGCTTTGAAGGTTTGTCAGACAGGGTATTATGCCAATTCCCTCAAAGGTGTTTGTAATCTGCTTGTGATCCTAAATACCAGGGGTCACACTAGACCCATGGGAAGACCACCAGGAATTGCCTTGACCAGTAGGGATACATTAAAAAATCTGACATGACATTTTACTCATTTTTGAGGTTAGTATTAGTTGGAGCAGTGGTTCTCAACGTTCCTACTGCTGCAACCCTTTAATGCAGTCCAAAGGGGTCGCGACCCACAGGTTGAGAACCGCTGAGTTGGAGGGTTACTTTGGTGACAAAGATTAACGCAATACACGCCATTAGGCCAAAATCACCACCCCAATGAGCTCACACGTGGAAAAGCTTGCAATTTGGCAGTTTCTTGCCTTTTTAGTAATTAGCTAAGTTTAACTTTGCTCTTGCTGGCTCTCCTTTCTAACAATCCCAAGGCCAGGACTGTCCTACTTTTAGGGCTGACTTGACAGATATGGGCTTGGAGTGAGGTGAGGTGATTGGCACCCTTTCCTTATTATCACATATTGAGGACCTCATCTCGAACACAAGGGATTATTCTACAGACTCAGCCGAGTGTCAATTTCTTAGCTTCAGTAATGGTGAGAACTCAAGACTCAGGGCGATGGTTAGGGTTGTTACCTGTACTCTGAGTCCATGAGAGCATGAGACATAAATTTTTCAATGAAGTGTTATGAGAATTCTCTTCTAGTAAATTCAGCATTATATCTCAGTGAATCACAACCAAATACAATAGATTTTTCCAGATGGAAAGATCAATTTCATGCAGTATGTGAGACTATTTTAAGATTTATTGAAGGACATTTATAATTTTATGATGCTGAATTTGAATTGTATTTAATTTTTTAATCATTTTCTCTCAACTTTCTGTATGTATATTAGGTGAAATTTTTTTAACATACCAGATATGAAATAATTTAAATATTCCTACTTTATTTTTTGTTTGTTCATACTTTATAATTTTGCAAATGCTGTAAGACTGTTCAAAATTATTTTATCATAGAACATGATTTTTAAGCATTTTCCAATGATGGTAATTTAGTTGATGTCCATGATCATTTTGTTTCATTATATTATAGTGATTACTAGTAAACTTATTTTATAATTATCATAAAACTATCATCACAATATTTACCAAATTTTTGTAGAATAATTAATGTTGTCAAATAGAGGTTGGTATTATCCAGTATCCCCACGATATATATTCAAATATATCCTTAAAATTCATTTTCATGACCAAGTGTGGGAGGCCGAGGTGGGTGAACTGCTTAAAGCTCAAGAGTTCAAGACCAGCCTGAGCAAGAGCGAGACCCCATCTCCAAAAAATTGCTGGGTGTTGTGGTGGGCACCCGTAGTCCCAGCTACTGGAGAAGCTGAGGCAAGAGAATCACTTGAGCCCAAGAGAGATAGAGGTTGCTGTGAACTGTGATGCTACAGTACTCTACTGAGTGAAATTCTGTTTCAAAAAAAAAAATCATTTTCATATCTATTAATATGTTATCTAAACAAATTGACTTACAACAATGTTTTGTACATTAGGTTGAGGATATTTGTTTAGTCATAAGATTAAAAAACAGGTGGGGATTTTCTAAAATCTGATTTGTACAGATGAACTTTTCTAAACTCTGAATTGGAAACTGTTTGTGGCCATGCAAAATGACTTTTAAAAATGTCAAAATTTGGTGTATGTATCTCAAGGAAGAAAGGGAATGTGATTAGTTTGATTCTACTTCTCAGATGTTATAAAACTCAAAACTGTGTGGATTTCTCCATATAATTGAATGACAGATGTTATGATTTCCTCCTGAGTCTAGAAAGCTTACATAAGGACTAACTAGGATAGAAATTAAACTGAGAATGAGGGGGCTTGAGGGGAGGAGACAAGATGGCTGACTGAAGCCAGCTTTCCACAGAGGCTCCCATCCAGTAGGAGAGTTAAAGGACAAAAATTCAGCAAGTAACCTGGTGGATTTGAGCTGCACTAAGAGAGAAGGTTGAAGAATGCACGTCAACCCCGCTGAGGCAAGCTGCGACCACAAGGATACAAACAAAATCCATCACCAAGCAGACGGGAATCCCCTCCCCCATGAGAATGGCTCAGAGTGCCCACAAACAATTGGGCACAGTTCAAAGGTCCTCCCACTACACTCCACGGGAGAGACCCTCTAAAAACTGGACCTACCTCCCCTACTAGGGTGCCACGGCATCCTCCTGCCATGCATAAAACTGTATAAACTGTATATAGTCTCTACCTGGAATCCTGAGGTCCGGCGCTCCCCTTCACTCACACTGAAGTCTGGATGCCAGTCCCGGTCGGAGGAGAGGGGACCGCACTAGAGTAGCAGTTCCCTGAGGTACAGTGTGACAGCCGTCTTTTGGTGACAATACAGCCAGGCATAAAACTGTGTAAAGCTGTGTGTATTCTCTGCCCACAACCCCAGGCTCCCAGCGCTCCCCTCTGCTCTCACTCCAAGGTCTGGAGGCCTGTCCACCAGGACAGGTGGACCACCTGTCCACCAGGGGTCCAGACTCTTGGGCGATTGCTCAAGGGATGTAGACAGTGCTGGGCTGCAGCAGGTCGGTGCAGACTCTGAGGTATGGGAGTGGAGAGAGGACAGTTGGTGCGAAGGGAGCTACACCAGAGCACCATTGCCTGAGCCATAAAACAGCAGCCCTCTTTTGCTAGCAATAAGGCTCACTACTGAATATTCTGAAGCCACACCCCCTGTCTCCCAGGGCAACCAGAGACTGAGTATAAGATTTGCCTGAGGCAACTCCAACTTGCAAACCGGGAAAACTCCCAGGGTGGGGCTGACCCAGAGGTCCGCTTTACTAAACCCAAGACGCACCTGGCCCTCAGGGCATCGTCAGTCTATAGACGATACAAGAGCAAAGACAAGCTGATTTGGAACTCAATTCAGCTTCTCTGCTGCAGGGGAACTGCAGAGTTGTTCTGTTCTGTTCTGTCAGTAACATTAATCAGGGGCGAGACTGGACCTGAGTGAAAACCCCCCAACCTTCATCAAGCACCTGAGGTTGTCAGGCCTCACCTCCTCATGCTAGAGAGAGGCAGAGTGCAGCGACCTGGCAGACTTCCTTGTGATTCAGGCAGGTGCAAACTCCTGGAGTACCGATTCACTACAGGCAACTGGGTCAGCCAACTGCAGGACTATCAGTGACTGGGTGTGGCAGCGGTGCAAGGTGAGGAAGGAGGCAGCAACCTTCCCAGACTAATCTATTGGGTGGCTCCTCCTGACTCCACACAGCACTGGAGCAAGCCACACCAGAGTAGTCACCAGACCCCTGTGATCCAGTTCCCAGAGACATCTTAAACTCTCTCACCGGAGACAGGTGCAGACTGAGACAACTGATTTGGACTTTTTGAACTGAACCAATTGCCTGAGGACAAATCAGGTGGTGCCCTGGGTGCACAGTGGTGGGAAGGTTTGATTTTTCTTTTCCAATTGTTTGACAGTGGGGGGTGGGGTGACATAATTGCTGATATTTCTCCACAGCTGAGACTTCAATCCAGAGTATCTGTTTCACTAGGCTGGAACAGAAACCAGCTGAAAACAAGACAGAACCACTTAGCCCCACCACACCAGACAGGGCCCCAGTTTCTCAGGCCACAACACTGTACAGGCCCTCGACAAAGCCCCAGGGGGAAAAAAATCAAAGGGAGTAAAGCAACCATGGGGTGGAATCAGTGGGAAAACTCTGGTAACATGAATAACCAGAATAGATCAAACCCCACGCCCCCAAGGAAAGATATGGCAAATGTAATTGAAGATCCTATTCATAAAAAACTGGCTGAGATGTCAGAAATCGAATTCAGAATTTGGATTTCAGACAAGATTAACAAAGTAGAATTAGGAATTCGAGGAGAAATTCAAATGTTGTCTCAAGAATTTAACGAATTTAAAGACAAAACAACCAAAGACTTAGACACACTGAAGCAAGAATTTGCAGCCCTCAAAGATATGAAAAATACAGTAGAATCCCTCAGCAACAGAATGGAGCAAGCAGAAGAAAGGATTTCTGACATTGAAGATAAAGCCTTTGAACACTCCCAAACTCTCAAAGAGGAAGAGAAATGGACAGCAAAAACAGATCATTCTCTCCGAGAGCTCTGGGATAATTCGAAGAAGGGGAATATCCGAATCATTGGAGTTCAGAAACAGATGAAGTGGCCTCGCTGGGCACAGAGGCCCTTCTGCATAAAATTATGAAAGGGAATTTTCCAGACATGCCTAGAGATTCTGAAATTCAGATAGAAGACAGCTTCAGAACCCCAGCACGACACAACCCCAATAAGACATCCCCCAGGCATATCATAATTAACTTCACTAAAGTTAATATGAAGGAGAAAATCCTCAAAGCTGCCAGGAGAAAGAAAACCATTACCTTCAAAGGGAAGAATATTAGAATAACTGAAGATCTCTCTGCTGAAACTTTTCAAGCCAGAAGAGGGTGGTCACCGACTTTTAATCTCCTAAAGCAAAATAACTTTCAACCCCAGGTCTTGTATCCAGCTAAACTGAGTTTCATTTATGATGGAGAAATTAAATACTTTAATGACATTAATATGTTGAAGAAATTTGCCATAACCAAACCAACTCTTCAGGATATTCTCAGACCTATCCTCCATAATGACCAACCCAATCCTATACCAGAAAAGTAAACTCACTCAGAAACTTTGGATCAAACTCCAACTTCCACACTGGCGAAAGGATTAAAAATGCCCACTGGACTTTTGAAACACTCGATACGCAAAACTTCATCAGACTTATCAATATTCTCCATTAATGTGAACGGCTTAAACTGTCCTCTAAAGAGGCACAGGCTGGCTGACTGGATAGAAAAACTCAGGCCAGATGTTTGTTGCATACAAGAGTCACATCTTAACTTAAAAGACAAATACAGACTCAGGGTGAAAGGATGGTCATCCATATTTCAGGCAAATGGTAATCAGAAAAAAGCAGGTGTTGCAATTTTATTTGCAGATACAATAGGCTTTAAACCAACAAAAGTAAGGAAGGACAAAAATGGTCACTTCATATTTGTTAAGGGTAATACTCAATATGATGAGATCTCAATTATTAATATCTATGAACCAAAACAGAATGCACCTCAATTTATAAGAGAAACTCTACCAGACATGAGCAACTTGATTTCCTCCAGCTCCACAATAGTCGGAGATTTCAACACTCCTTTGGCATTGTTGGATCAATCCTCCAACAAGAAGCTGAGCAAAGAAATTTTAGATTTAAACCTAACCATCCAACATTTGGATTTAGCAGACATCAACAGAACATTTCATCCCAACAAAACTGAGCACACATACTTCTCATCAGCCCATGGAACTTACTCCAAAATCAATCACAACTTAGGTCACAAGTCTAACCTCAGTAAATTTAAAGGAATAGAAATTATTCCATGCATCTTCTCGGACCACCATGGAATAAAACTTGAGCTGAGTAACAAGAGGAATCTGCGTACTCATACAAAAACATGGAAGTTAAATAACCTTATGCTGAATGATAGCTGAGTCAGAGATGAGATTAAGAAAGAAATCGCCAATTTTTGGGAACAAAATAACAATGAAGACATGAACTATCAGAACCTCTGAGACACCGCAAAGGCAGTTCAAAGAAATTTATAGCACTGCAAGCCTTCCTCAAGAGAACGGAAAGAGAGGAAGTTAACAACTTAATGGGACATCTCAGGCAACTGGAAAAGGACAAACATTCCAACCCCAAACCCAGTAGAAGAAAAGAAATAACCAAAATTAGAGCAGAATTAAATGAAATTGAAAACAGCAGTATAATACAACAGATCAATAAATCAAAAAGCTGGTTTTTTGAAAAGGTCATTAAAATAGATAAACTTTTGGCCAACCTAATCAGGAAAAAAAGAGTAAAATCTCTAATCTCATCAATCAAAAACAACAAAGACGCAATAACAACAGACACCTCAGAAATCAAAAAAATCCCTAATGAATATTACAAGAAAGTGTATTCTCATAAATACGAAAATCTGAAGGAAATGGACCGATACTTGGAAGCACGTCACCTTCCAAGACTTAACCAGAATCAAGTGGAAATGTTGAACAGGCCCATATCAATTTCGCAAATAGCATCAACCATACAAAACCTCCCTAAAAACAAAAGCCCGGGACCAGATGGTTTCACGTCAGAATTCTACCAAACCTTTAAAGAGGAATTAGTACCTATACTACTCAACCTGTTCCAAAAGGTAGAAAAAGAAGGAAGACTACCCAACACGTTCTATGAAGCAAATATCACCCTGATCCCCAAACCAGGAAAAGACCCAAAAAGAAAAGAAAATTATAAACCAATATCACTAATGAATATAGATGCAAAAATATTCAACAAGATTCTAACAGAATCCAGCAACATATCAAACAAATCATACATCATGACCAAGTCGGTTTTATCCCAGGGTCTCAAGGCTGGTTCAATATACGTAAATCTATAAATGTAATTCAGCACATAAACAAATTAAAAACAAAGACCATATGATTCTCTCAATCGATGTAGAAAAAACTTTTGATAACATCCAACATCCCTTCATGATCAGAACACTTAAGAAAATTGGTATAGAAGGGACATTTCTTAAACTGATAGAGGCCATCTACAGCAAACCCACAGCCAATATCATTGAATGGAGTTAAATTGGAATCATTTGCACTCAGATCAGGAACTAGACAAGGGTACCCATTGTCTCCATTGCTTTTTAACATTGTAATGAAAGTTTTAGCCACTGCAATTAGGGAAGAAAAGGCGATCAAGGGTATCCATATATGGTCAGAAGAGATCAAACTTTCGCTCTTCACAGATGATATGATAGTATACCTGGAAAACACTAGGGACTCTACTACAAAACTCTTAGAAGTGATCAAGGAATACAGCAGCTTCTCAGGTTACAAAATCAACATTCATAAATTGGTAGCCTTTATATATACCAATAATAGTCAAGTTGAAAAAACAGTTAAGGACTCTATCCCATTTACAGTAGTACCAAAGAAGATGAAATACTTGGGAGTTTATCTAACAAAGGACGTGAAAGATCTATATAAAGAGAACTATGAAACTCTAAGAAAAGAGATAGCTGAGAATGTTAAATGGAAAAATATAGCATGCTCATGGCTGGGAAGAATCAACATTGTTAAAATGTCCATATAACCAAAGCAATATATAATTTCAACGCAATCCCCATTAAAGCTCCACTGTCATACTTTAGAGATCTGGAAAAAACAATACTTCATTTTATATGGAATCAGAAAAAACCTCGAATAGCGAAGACATTACTCAGAAATAAAAACAAAGCAGGAGGAATCACTCTACCAGACTTCAGACTATACTACAAATCGATAGTGATCAAAACAGCATGGTACTGGCACAAAAACAGAGAAGTAGATGTCTGGAACAGAATAGAGAACCAAGAGATGAATCCAGCTAATTACCGTTACTTAATCTTTGACAAGCCAATTAAAAACATTCAATGGGGAAAGATTCCCTATTTAACAAATGGTGCTGGGTGAACTGGCTGGCAACCTGTAGAAGACTGAAACTGGACCCACACCTCTCACCATCAACCAAGATAGACTCTCACTGGATCAAAGATTTAAACCTAAGACATGAAACTATAAAAATACTAGAAGAGAAAACTCTTGAAGAAATTGGGTTGGGTGAGTTTTTTATGAGAAGGACCTCCCAGGCAATTGAAGCTGCTTCAAAAATACACTATCGGGACTTGATCAAACTAAGAACTTCTGCACAGCCAAGAACACAGTAAGTAAAGCAAGCAAACAGCCCTCAGAATGGGAAAAGATATTTGCAGGTTATGTCTCCGACAAAGGTTTAATAACCAGAATCCACAGAGAACTCAAACGCATTAGCAAGAAAAGAACAAGGGATCCCATCACAGGCTGGTCAAGGGATTTGAAGAGAAACTTCTCTGAAGAAGACAGGCACACAGCCTTCAGACATGAAAAATTGCTCATCATCTTTAATCATCAGAGAAATGAAAATCAAAACTACTTTGAGATATCATCTAACTCCAGTGAGACTAGCCTACATCACAAAATCCCAAGACCAGAGATGTTGGCGCGGATGTGGAGAAAGGGAACACTTTTGCACTGCTGGTGGGAATGCAAATTAATACATTCCTTTTGGAAAGAGATATGGAGAACACTTAGAGATCTAAAAATAGATCTGCCATTCAATCCTGTAATCCCTCTACTGGGCATATACCCAGAAGACCAAAAATCACATCATAACAAAGATATTTGTATCAGAATATTTATTGCAGCCCTATTCATAATTGCTAAGTCATGGAAAAAGCCCAAGTGCCCATCAATCCACGAATGGATTAATAAATTGTGGTATTTGTACACCATGGAATATTATGCAGCCTTAAAGAAACATGGAGACTTTTCCTCTTTCATGTTTACATGGATGGAGCTGGAACATATTCTTCTTAGTAAAGTGTCTCAAGAATGGAAGAAAAAGTACCCAATGTACTCACCCTTATTATGAAAATAATGTAGGACCTTCACATGAAAGCTATAACCCAGTTACAACCTAAGAATAGGGAGAAGGGGGAAAGGGAGGGGAGGGACGGGGGGAGGTGGAGGGAGGAGGGTTAATGGGATTACACCTGCGGTGCATCTTACAAGGGTATATGTGAATCTTAGTAAATGTGGAATGTAAAGGTCTTAGCAAAATAACTAAGAAAATGCCAGGAAAGCTATGTTAACTAGTGTGATGAAAATCTGTCAAACGGTCTATGAACCAAGTGTATGGTGCCCCATGATCAGACTAATGTACACAGCTATGATTTAATAAAAAAAAAATTGTGTCATGGGGGCAGAATGTAGTATAGTTTTCGCTTAAAAGTATTTGGCAATTGCATTTAGTGTGAGCAGAAAGAACAGCTCCATTCCAAGCAGTTCTGTGTTTGAGAGATGCATTGCCATTCTTCATTTGTCTTACTTGAATGGGGACTATCAGACTCCTCTGGGGACATGTTCTGCCCCCTTATTCCTGAGTCTCCTGTATTGTTTCTATGCATAGGATAGTTTTATTTCGCATGCTCAGCTTCAGAGTATACACTTTTAGTAACTGCCAAACTTTTGGTTTCTTTGACATCCACCAACCACATCTTTCTTACAATTGACTTAGCTGTGGGCACCATGTGTGCCTGGCAGCAAGTTGGGGGCCTTGAGGGCTTGGCCACCATGTACTCCCTGCTGCCTCCTCTGAGGGAACCAGACCCTATTTAGGATGCCTGAAAGCTATTCATTAACTGGCACATTATAGATTATTTTTCTTTGATAAACGTTTTTGGGTGTACTTATTGTCATTGTCCAAAGAAGCAGCAGCATCAGTCAGTTTTAAATTCTCTTGTAGCAACATCAGGGGAAAAATGAACACAACATACAGCTTTGTTTGGCACTATGCATGAGCCCAGATGAGGTAAAGAGATCTAAAGTTGTTTGATAATCCATTATGTGCTTTTGTTGAGCCCATGTATAATCCACCTTTCAGAGCACGGACAATGTGAGCTTTTACTGGTCTGAACTCCTGTGAGGTCTGGTTTGCCATAAAATTTAAGACTGTTCTTGGCCACAAGTGGTGGCTCACACCTGTAATCCTAGCAGGAGGCTGAGGCAGGTGGATTGTTTGAACTCAGGAGTTTGGGACCAACCTGATCAACAGCAAGATTCTGTCTCCACTAAAAGTAGAAAAACTAGCCAGGCATAGTGGTGCACACCTTTGTCCTAGCTACTTAAGCCCAAGAGTTTGAAGTTGCTGTGAGCTATGATGCCAAGCACTCTACCAAGAGTGACAAAGTGAGATTCTGTCTCAAAAATTAAAAAAGGGGGGGGGCGACGCCTGTGGCTCAAGGAGTAGGGCGTCAGCCCCAGCCAAAACTGAAAAAAAAAAAAAAAAAAGAAAGAAAAAAATAACTGGAATGTATGAGCCTATTGCTTGGCTCAAGCCTTAGACTCCAGCAGGTATGAGACAAACTGGGGCAAAAACGAGAGAGATAATGATCCATATATTTACTTTCATACAAAGTGCCAAAAAGACAAAATGCAGCAAAACATTGCTTTATGATAATAAAGCCACAAAAAATACCTATAAAATCATGGATGATGGTCACCTCTGGGGAAAGGAGGGAAACTAAGTCAGGGTAGAGTTTAATTATTATTAACACATAAAAATGTACATTCTTTTTTATGTGTAAAATAAATCATAACCAAAATATAAAAGTTATTTCAGCTTTAAAAGTGACAATTTTCAAATACAATGACTATATTTTGCCACGTATTCTAACCATCTCATCACTTCTTACTTACAGCCTTAGTTCAGTACAGACTTGTAGGTCTTTTCTAGGGTGTCTATTGATATTTACGTTGACCTTCTTTTCAGCAATGAATGAGTGGCAAAAGATTGGGAACATGCTCAGTATCTATTTAGAGAGAACCGGTGACGTACATGTCCATAGTCTTGTACACTTCTATGAAAATTAAGGAAGGCACCCACTTATGTGAAAAAAGGTACAAATATTATTTTTAAGTGAATAATAAGCAAAGTATTCTCTTTGTTCCAAACCATGTTGCTTTTACCTTTTATATCAAAGGAAAAAATATGTAGTTTAAATTACTTCCTTTTACATAAATGCTGAGGAAATGTCAAAAAATACAGTAATTCCTGGGTATCCTTAGGGAATTGGTTTCAAGATCTCTGGTAGATACCAAAATCTACAAATGCTCAAGTCCCTGATATAAAATTGGATAGCATTAGTATAAAAATTATGCATATTATTCTGTCTACTTTAAATATCTCTACATTATTTATAATGTCTAATATAAAGTAAATGCAATATAAATAATGTTATACCATATTTTTCAGGAAAAATGACAAAGAAAAAATCTGTGCATGTTTACTACAAATATAATATTTTTCAAATATTTTTGATCTCCAATTGGTTGAATCCATGGATGTGGAACCCAAACATACAGAGGGCTGAGTATAATAAATCACTACCTTAGGAATCTTGATGTAAGTAGATGGAAATGCTAAAGGATTTGGTAAAAGTCAGAGCCTTCATGTATGATTCCTTTTTCCTTTTTTCCTTGAGACAGAATCTCACTTTGTCACCCTCAGTAAGGTGCCCTGGCATCCATAGCTCACAGCAACCTCAAACTCTTGGGCTCAAGAGATCCTCCTGCCTTAGCCTTCTGAATAGCTGGGACTACAGGTGCCTACCACAGTTTCCTGCTATTTTTAGAAATTGTGCCTTGTTCTTGCTTAGGTTGGTCTTGAACTCCTGAGCTCAGGCAATCCACCTGCCTTGACTTTCCAGAGTGTTAGGATTATAGTCATTAGCCACCATACCTGGCCTTCATGCATGATTTCTAATGCTCAGCCTGAGTTTTTGAATTTCTACATTCACTATAAACAATTAATGATAGATAAAAAATTGTTAGGGATGGGTAGGGAACAGGCTAAGAAGGAAAAGAAAACCAGACAATTGCTGAGAAAGAAAAGTGGGAAAGTGCTAAGACAGAGGAAACAATTCCTTAACTTACACATGAGCAGGACAAGGAAGATAGACTATACTGGCCTACTACGAAATCAGAAGTAGCCACAATTGTGGTTAGAAAGTTTAGAAATTCAGGTACTGTTCAACTCCTAAGACTCCCACGGAGGGATGGATCAATAAGAACTTTTTGAAAAAGTTAGTATCCCATGATTAATCAATGTCCTATTAATATCTTGGAGAATTCCAAAGGTGAAGTTAGTTAAGAATAATGTGGAATCACCTTGATCAAGGCCTTAGATGAAAGAAAAGCATAAACATGAGTTAGGAAATGCATAAACATTAGTAAGTAGAGCAAAGCTAGGAATTAGGGAATAAATACATGAGAAAAAGTTTGTAAGGGATCCTTCCTTATTTTCTAGGAAGAGACCCATACCTTCCTTTCAGGTGTGTTCTATTTGCTTATAAACTTAAGTATGTTCTATATGCTTAAAATAATTAAACTTTTCTGTTAAATTGCTACTGCCTCCTGGCTTCCTCTTTTTGCAATAGCTCTGCTTTTGCTGCTTAGTTTCCTTTTTTTGTGCTGAACAAATCAAAATGCTTTTACATTCTGGAGACCACTTGCTGGTGGCACCCAGAGAAAGCCCAGACCATAGCCTCCTGACAATTATATTAACTCTATTTTATTTTTAATAGTTTATACATCAAAAGCACGTAACATGTTTTTGCATACCATAAGAATGATATCTTTCAATTTTTTTGTAAACAACATAACAGTTGAGATTGCAGAACATTTACTGATGTAGGCAGAATATTTAATGCATTATGATGGCATGACAGCCTGAGGAGCTCTAGAGAAACATGATCGTTATTTTAAAAGAACTATTTAAAGCCTCTGAAAATTATCCATGAGGCAAACATCAAAGGAGGAACATCTATTTAACACAGTCTCTGGAAGTTCTGTGAGGATGTTAAGTCTATGGTGTTTCAGTACTGATTGCTTCCTTCTTCTTGATCTCAGCTCAGTGAGGGGAAGACTCCAGACCAGACTGTACAGCCAAGAATACAAGGTTCTCTGTTCCCCAGAAAAGTCAGAGAACTTTTTCTAAGAAGAGTTTGACTTTAACATTTTTCACCCTACCTCTTACTACCCTCTACTAAGGTTAATCCTATATGGGTATGCTTAAATGGTAGGAATATGGTTCTGAACTCATGCCTACTAATGGAATGGAAGCTCTACTGTGAGCATGGTGTGTTCGGAATACTGCAACACTGGTCAGTTTCATCCTAGCTCAGGAGGTGGTAGATTCACAGCAGGAGACACAGGCTGCTATCTCTCCCCTCCAATGAACACTCAGTTCTTAAAAAGAAAAAAAAAAATTACTCTGGAAGCAACTTGCCATTGTACCTACCTAAGTTTCAGAACCTTATCAGAGACATTTTTCTATGAGTGAAAGAAGTTGTAGAACATATAACTCTTCATCTCTTGCCAAAGAAATTAATTTCAATTGTAACAGATTATATGAAATTCAAGCCAAAGGGTGCTCCACCCTCAACAGTGGAAATAGATGTGAAAATCAAGTAGGAAAAGATGGATTTAATGAAAAGACAGTGTAGATTGTGGGCCAACTACTTGGTAATAAAGAACCACTGGGGGACCCCCTTCAGGGATGAAGAAATATCAAACACTAATATTGGGTAGCATTCTTATAAAGAAATTGTGGGAGGCGGTGCCGCCTGTAGCTCAGTGAGTAGGGCACTAGCTACTACTCACTGAGCCAGGTTCAAACCCCGCCCTGGCCAAATTGCAATAAAAAATAGCTGGGCATTGTGGTGGGTGCCTGTAGTCCCAGCAACTCGGGAGGCTGAGGCAAGAGAATCACCTAAGCCCAGGAGTTGGAGGTTGCTGGGAATTGTGTGACGCCATGGCATGGTACTGAGGGTGATAAAGTGAGACTCTGTCTCTAAAAAAAAGAAAAAGAAAAAGAAATTGTGGGGAAGAAATCCTCAGGACTCTGACAAAAGTACAGCTATGTGGGAGACAAGTAGAGAAAGAAAACAGGCCAGAACCAATTTGCCTGATCACAGCAACCCCCTTCCCATACTCCTGTAAATCCTCACGACCCTGACAAGGGCATAGCCATCCTGGGAAGACAGCTAGTGATAGAAAGCAGGCCAGAGACCAAGTGGCATGGTCACAGAAGCCCTCTCCCCACCCTCCTGAAATGTTTTAGGGCTGGTGTTCCTGGAAAGCATCAGAATCTCCTATCCTGTCCTGCTTGGCACTGGAGATAAGGCCTTCCTGCAAGATTAATACCTTTTGTGGAAGGCAGTAATTCTAAAATCAGTCTTTGCAGGAAAGATGACTTCCCTCACTTCTCATGACTGCCTCCCACATTCCAACTACACTAATGAAATTCCCTTGAAACTGTGTGAGTCAAACTTGGCTGACTTATGGTCAGACTCTATTCTGCTCCTTTAAAATAAAGCCTCTCCTTCATCCCTGGACTGGCCTCCTCTCCTTGCACACTCTGGCCAGACCCTATCCCTAAACCTCTCAAAAAACTTAACTAAAGGCATAAATGAAATGATTTCACATCATTTAAAAAATAAAATAATAAAAAACAAGCCAAAACCAGTAAATAATAAGTGTCGGTGAGAATGAAGAGAAATTGGAATCATTGTGCACTCTTGGTTGTATGTGGCACTTGTCTCTGAAGCTTCATCAGACAAACAAGAACAAGTTGATGCGGAAAAGCAAAGAGGAATCCACCCAAGGATGCCAAATTCTGTTATCAAAAGTTTGGCACTTGTTCCCAAGGCTGCATTAGAAAAATGAAAAATGGTTGAAGAAAAAGAAAGAGGAGTTTTTATCATTTTTCTAGCAAGTGAGTAGGGTGGAGACTCCCATATTAAAATGCCATCATCCTAATCATAAGCAGAAAAATAGAGATTTTAATGGGAAGGTTTTCAGCTTCAGTTTATTTGCTGTTTGACTATATTGTGATTCATTCCATCTCCAGTGAAGACAATCCCATTATCTCTGCCCCAGACCTCCAAGTGGAGCAAAGGACCCTACTGTGCTCCTCCCAGCCATTGGCCTGAGGCAGGAGTGCAGGTTTCAATTCCCAAAGTGAGTGGGGGAGGTTTTAAAAAGAGAACAACAACAACAAAAAAAAACATTTTTACCCTTCAGCTCATTCTGTTACATATTTCCCACTGTCAATTTTACCCTTTCATATCTATAAGAGAAAGGAGGGGCAATAGTCATCAAATTATTTCCTGCTGAATTGGGGCAATGTTTTATTTTATTTATTTATTTATTTATTTATTTATTTATTTATTTATTTATTTTTGAGACAGTCTCACTATGTTGCCCTGTGTAGAGTTTTATGGTGTCACAGCTCACAGCAACATCAATGTCTTGGGCTTAAGCAATTCTCTTGCCTCAGCCTCCCAAGTAGCTGGGACTACAGGCACCTGCCACAATGCTGGGCTATTTTTTGGTTGCAGTTGTCATTGTTGTTTGGCAGGCCCAGCTGGATTCAAACCCGCCAAGCTCTGGTATATGTGGCTGGCATGCTAGCTGCTGAGCTACAGGTGCCAAGCCTGGGGCAATGTTTTAGATGGAAGTTTTATACTTATATATGTCTTTGCAAAGCTTTGGTAGTAGATTTATAAAAATAACGAATGTAACAGATTACAGGTGCAAAAACATAAACAACTATAGCCATGAATATGGCTTACTCAATATGGTTAAATAAGAAAGAAACATGGGATCTCTGAGCAGGCAGCTATTAATCACACCCTTTCAGGCTCGGCACCTGTGGCTCAAGTGGCTAAGGTGCCAGCCACATACACCTGAGCTGGCGGGTTCAAATCCAGCATGGGCCCGCCAAACAACAATGACGGCTGCAACCAAAAAATAGCCAGGCGTTGTGGCGGGCACCTGTGGTCCCAGCTACTTGGGAAGCTGAGGCAAGAGAATCACTTGAGCCCAGGAGTTGGAGGTTACTGTGAGCTGTGATGCCACAGCATTCTACCCCGGGTGACAGCTTGAGGCTCTGTCTCAAAACAAAACAAAACAAAACACACCCTTTCAGTGATCCAAGAACTTGGTTTTTGTAAATTTGGAAATCATATTCATGAATCTTACACCAAATGAGGTTTAGGATGACAAACCCAGCAGGAAGACAGATCAGCAGATTTGTTAGCTCATGTCGTGAGAATAAGATGGAGTCAGTCAGGCTAGGGCAGACACAACACAGCTGGTCTGGTCAGTTTAGATTCTACGAGCCTTTCATCTCAGGTCTTCCATTCTTGTTTTGTAAATTTTGCTCCCACCCTCAAGATGTATATCTTAAGTATCTAAGGATGATTGATTTAGGAGATTAACTTTCGAATTAGAAATATTGTGATCATGAGTTATGCTGATCATAGTTTATTAGTGTTATGGTCTTTGGTTTGAACCTTTATGTATGAAACTGTGGTTTTGGAAATGGAAGGGCAGAACAGTGTCAGAGATGCTACTCTGATTGTTCTCCAGAAGTGCTGGCCATATGATAATAAAGCTTTTTAGATATAATCCTTATGTCTGCATTTGGCTGATAGTGACAAGCCTCCAGACCCTCTACAAGAGGCACTAGTCTGGAGAAATCCTCAGTAAGGAGTTATCTCTCTATCCTATACACAGAAAAAATAATCAAGGAAAGCTTAGCAAAAATATCAACATTTTCATTTCCCTCCTCTGTTTTAAACAGATACTTTATATTGTCTAAAGGCTGGCGCCTTCACTGAAGGCTTGGGTCTTCTTTTTCAATGGGATAACTATTTAGTTTGGTGTGATACATCTGGTAATTCTAATGAGGTGTGAGTTGTTAGAGGTAATTCATAGGGTCTCTTCCATTTCTCTGCTTCCAAATGAGGCAAGGATCTGAAAGAGGTGAATTCATGCATAGCAGTTAGCATCTGACTCACTCATTTGATGAAATTGCTTTAGTCTGCTTTCTTTACTCATGGTTATAATATCATATTTACCTCAAGATGCTAGAAAGGGTCTTTTATAAATGATTCTGTAGGGATTTTACTTAAACCTGCTTTTAGGGGCTGCCTTTATTCAGAGGAGGGCAAATGGCGACACCCAATCTCACTTTATATGGGTTTCTCACTTCAATTCCAAAATGTAAGAATTGGCTTCCTTGCCGGATTGTCTCTACTACAAAGGGGTGGTCTGTTGCCACTCTTGCAAAATGCCCAGGTCACCATAGATGTACTTCTGCGTGCTATCAACCATTGCATGCCTGCTGATATGCTCAGTCTTTGCAGCTGACTGCCCACAGCATCCATCACCAACATGCCATATTCCATGTGGTTGGCCTCGTCCCTGTACTGCGGATGCTTATTATCCCATTGTCCTCAGAGCCCTGTTTCTATTCTACCCTGGCATATGCTTGTTAGGAACTCAGCAAAGGCCTGCATGATGTAGGTGAAAAGCCTATATGCCTCTGTACCCACCATTCTGAGAGTGAGCAAGGACAAAGTCTTTCTTTACACAACCAGGAAGAAATCGAGGCAGAACTCTGTTGAAACCATTAAGCCTGATCACTGAGGAGGTGAAATTCCTGTGATCAGAAGCTGGCCCCAGAGGCTGAGGTGTGCAAGCATGTCATCTGTATGTCTTAGGAATCATGGGCTGTGTCTTAGCAAGATAGTGTTAACTGCCTCCAGATGGTGAAGGGCCCAGAGGGCAGGTGAAGAATCAACCTTTTCCCCCACAGCAGTCTTGTGACTTATTGGTTTATGGGAAAATGGCTAACAGCATGTTTTTCCAAGATTACTATTTTTAAATATAATGGAAAGTTTAGAAGAATGAGTATCAGTTGATCAGTAGATTAGCAGACTCCAGGGAAAGGTTAATTTGTTTTTACAATATACCTATGAAGTGATTGTGTGATTGTTGATTAACATTGTGTACGTGCAGAATTGGCTATATATGCCAGGTAGAAATAAAGAAGTTTGCTACTTGCCACCATAGGAGCTTGTAGTCCCCTTTATTGCATACTATTTCAATAAGCAGGTCTATACTCTGCATCACTGACCACTCTAAAGAACCACACGCAACACATGACCTGGGCCAGTAGCTCCTGGCAGGAGCCTATCTCAAAGTGAGTTCCTTTAGAAAGATTCTGGTAACTTATGATGCCCCTCTTCATTTAGGTAGTACAAGCCTCTACCTAGCCTAAAAATGTATCTCCTAATACAAACCTGGGTGTCTGAGTGGAATTGCCAGTCACCAAAGGTGTGTTCCCACATGCAGGGCTCCCTGTGCAGTGAGTCACCTTTCTGTTCTTGGACTGCCCCAAGCAAATAAACAGTTTATTGAAAGTGGGATATTCTCAAGTAATAACCCACCAAATCCATTAAGAGGCATCGTGCCGCTAATGTGTGCATTCATGCAGGTGCCCCAGAAGAGGCTGAACCAAGGCCTCAGGCAGGAGAATGAGTTCGTGACAATCCTGTCCCCATTTAAATATGCCATTGCACATATTGAACCTTAATCTTTAGTTTTAAAGAGGATCTAAATCTAGCCAGTGTATCAAGGCTCTGAGGAACTAATAATCTCCAGCAGTTTCCTTAGCACAGTGGTTCTCAACCTTCCTAATGCTGCAACCCTTTAATACAGTTCCTTATGTTGTGGTGACCACCAACCATAAAATTATTTTTGTTGGTACTTCATAACTATAATTTTTCTACTGTTATGAATTGTAATGTAAATATCTAATATGCAGGATATAGTTTCATTGTTAAAAATTGAACATAATTAAAGCATAGTAATCAATCACAAAAAACAATATGTAATTATATAACATTATATAACAATATGTAATTATGTAACAGTCTTAATATAACAACAGTAAACTATATTGCTACATTTTGCAACAGTATGCATAAAAAGCCAACGCGAAGTTGGCATAAAAAGTCAGTGCGAAGGTTGAGATTGCATCTGTCTCACCAGATGAGAAATTCTCAGGGCAGTCTTTGCAAAAGCACAATGAAGATCATCTTCCACAATTCTACTTTTGTATTTAGACTTGATAACCAACAAATTGGAAAACCCTGTTTCACAAAGATATGTTGTTGGAAATGGAAGAAGAAGGTGCAACACAGTCTCAGAACAAGATATGACTGCAAACACTTGATCCAGAATTTTGTAACTGGCAGTGTAGAGAAATCAGTTCTTGCTGCATCTTGTTAATAAGTTCAATGAACTCCTCTTGTGCTATCTCAGAAACATCTTCAACTTTGACTGTGAATGGGCTTTATCATCATAATCCTTTTGTCTGGTTTAATGTCATGTTCCTCAAAGAAAGCAGATAAGGTAGGCAACATGTAAATTTTATTTTCATCCATTTTTTTTTTTTTTTTTTTTTTTTTTGCCAAAGCTGAAGTTTCATTTGGAATGATCAGATCTTTTCAGACAAATCAAGGCATGTTGCATTTGGTTCTTGCAGTGATAAATTTAACTCATTCAAGATGGCAAAGATGTCAACCAAAGAAGCTATTTTCTGCAGTTCACTTTTATTGCTGAAAAGTACTTTGAACTGCAGTCTTGCTTTCTGATTAAAAAACATTTTGAGTTCATCATGAAGCCCAAAAACATGTTTTAAAATTTTTCCTCTTGACAACCATCTATGTGAAATAGCAGAGCATTATTCAGTGCATCCAACTCATTGCACAGTTGTGAAAACAGCTGACTGTTTAAAGTGCTCGCCTTTACAAAATTGACAGAACTTACGACACTTCTCATTACTTCTTGTAACTCTTGAGGCAGCATCTTAGTTGCTAATATTTGCCAATGAATCATACAGCGAGTTCTGATGACTTTTGGTGACTCATTCAGTACCAAACATTGAAATCCAGATCGACATCCTAGCATAGCTGGAGCACCATCTGTGCAAACAACACAAACCTTTTCCCAAGAGATCTTATGGCTCTCTCAGAGCCAACTGTGGCAATAACATCACGTGCGGTAGTTGTCCTTTCAAGAAGTTTGCAAAAAAGAAACTCATCTTTAAATTTACCATCATTAATATACCTCACGTAAACCAGTAACTGTGAACAGTTTGCAACGTCTGTAGATTCATCAAGCTGGATAATAAATATTGGAAGTGGAGCAGATTTAATTTCCTGGATTACCTGATCAAGAATGTCAGCAGACATGTCATCTATTCTTTGTGGACAGTGTGGTTAGATAAGGAAATTGCACACAATTTTGTAACAAATTCATCTCCAATCATAACTTGAACAACATCTTTGACCACTAGCAACAGTAAATCCTCAGCAGTGGTGTGAGGTTTCATAATTCTGGTGATTCTGAGTGCCACCAAATATGAAGCTTCAACAGCTGCTATGTTTTGTTTGTGGTACTTGCCACCAGTGTCAAGTCTAGCTTTCTTGAGTCCATCAGCTTTGCTTCCAAAATAGTTGGTATCCTTGCCGGCAAAGCTCAGATGCTTGCTATCAAAATGGCATTTTAGTTTGTTCGGCTTCATAGGAAGATATAACATATTGTGGTTTCTCAATTCCTGCTGTAATTATTGAGGTAAACCATACTGTAAAAAAAATCCTCACTATATTTTTTCTTTTTTCTTTTTTTTTTTAGAGACAGAATCTCACTTTATTGCCCTTGGTATGGTGTCACAGCTCACAGCAACTTCCAACTCCTGTGCTTAGGTGACTCCTTTGCCTCAGCCTCCCAACTAGCTGGGACTACAGGTGCCCACCACAATGCCCAGCTATTTTTTTTTTGTTGCAGTTTGCCAGGGCTGTGTTTGAACCTGCCACCCTCGGTATATGGGGCTGGTGCCCTACCAGCTGAGCCACAGGAGCCACCCCTATATTTTCTTTTCTTAATGTTCTTCTCTACATGATCCATTGTCATGGGATGGTTTGCCAATGAAAAGAATATATAACAATAGCTTTAATAATACAAAAGGTGATACATGGAATAGTTCAGTCAATACAGTTCATTAAAATTTCATATATGGGGCCAGTGCCTTACTCCTTTGAGCCATAGGTGCTGCCCTGGACATATATATGTGTATATATATATATGCAGTAGTTGATGATTTTACAGTACATGATTTTACATTTACCCAATGATTATAATTCATGAAGTGTCGTTTTACCTCCAATATTGCTGCTTTCTTTTTTCTTTCTTTCTTTTTTTTTTTTTTTTAGAGACAGAGTCTCACTTTATTGCCCTTGGTAGAGTGCCATCTTGCCTCAGCCTCCCAAATAGTTGGGACTACAGGCACCTGCCACAATGCCCAGCTATTTTTTTGTTGCAGTTTGGCCAGGGCTGGGTTTGAACCCACCACCCTTGGTATATGGGGCTGGTGCCCTACCCACTGAGCCACAGGCACTGTCCCAATATTGCTGCTTTCAACACAGAGGCTGCTTTCTGCACAGTAGCTGCTCTCTACACAAGTGTGACTGGTCTGCATAAGTACGTTATGGCGCCAACCCCGTCACATTCACCTGTATTTGTATGGGGTGTTATGTGATGGGGTTGAATATGTATTTTCTGATGGTCTTAGGCGACCCTTGTGAAGGGGTTGTTTGACCCAAAGGGGTTGCCACCCACAGGTTAAGAACCATTGCCTAGCAGCTCTGCCAGTGGCCTGATTTCTTTTTGCAATGATGGCCATCCATTTGGGTTCAGTTATGTGGGAAAGGGATCCTCAAACCTTAGATATCCCCTTAGCATAAGCATGACCATTTTAGTGAGGCAGCACTTAAAGAAACAGGGCTGAGAATTGAGCCAAAGTTCAAACCACAGAACAGTGGCCACAAAGGAGGCCTAGAGGTTGAACCGTAGAACAGTGGTTAAAGTCCTGCGTCTCCAGTATATTCAGTTAGGGCAATCACTCCAGTAAGGTGGCAGAGTTTGGAATTTCCACCCTGATAACAGCTTCTCAGCAGGAGATAGTGCCTCCCATGGCTACCCCCCATCCACATTCCTGCTATATTTTGCTATAGCTTGATAAAGATGCTTGAAACCAGGAGGGTCTGGGCTGACCTTGGCTCATACTTCATTTCTATTCTTTCCCCTAATAAACTCCCTTTGTCCTGAGACTGGCCTCCTCTCTTTTCCTATAACCACCACCCCATTTCTATCCTATGCCTAACATCTTTTAAGCCATGGCCTATATTAGGGCCATTATTTCAGTGGCTTACTTAATATCCTTATTTTATATCATCAGGAGCTCCCTTTCTTTCCAAATGGCACCACGGACATGCACAATGATAAAAATATACTTAGAGTCTGCCTAATGTTTCTGCCTATCCAGTTTCCTCTGGATAACTGAAGAGCTCTCATTAAGGAATTGGAGACAAACATAGTCCTTGGTTGTAGTGCATTTGTGACTGCCACATATCCAGCTCTTTGCTGTTCATAAAGGTCTTCTGCCAGTGAAAAGATTCAGACCTGGATCTGGCAGATTTATACTGTTAGAACCTTAAGTCAGTCATGCTTCAAAGACTCATTCTCTTCAGCTGGTAACAGGGTGGCAGGACTGCGAATAGACAACAGTCTTTAATAACAACTCACAAGTAGCTGCTATTGCCCAGAGGCAAAGAGGCCATTTTCTTATAATATTGTACAGTGGCTTTGATGAGTATGACACTGGTTGTGGAATGACCCCCAGCATCTACATGAAGACTCCAAGTCTCATTCCCTGTTTTTCATATTATTTATTAATTTATTCAAATTTTAGTTATTTTTAATGTTTAATTATACAAATAATACATTTTCAGTGTAGGAAAATTGGAAGATACAAATGAGCAATGATTTTATATCCTACCAAAGTTTTCTCTTGGACATACATGAACATGTTATTCTAATTCCTGGCCCTCAAAAACAATACAAACAGTAAAAATAACGTCAGACTAACCTTAACTATAGCAGAGGTAGTAATTTACGTTATATACAAATCTATGTGCAATCATCTCAATTTTGGCTTTTAAAATCTAAATTGTTGCTGTTGAAATAATACTAAAAGATTATTCTTTAAATAGCAACAGTTTCAGAATAACTCAGAACTTGATTCAGACATGCTTCTGATAAAGAGCCAAGTACCATTTTCCCCATTAAAATAAATACATATCTGCTATTGCATACTTTGAACAGAAAGAAGAACATTCTGCTGGTATGACAACAGATCTTCATATGTAGTTACTTTCTAGTATACTCTTCATCCACCCTGGCATTCTTTTTTTTTTTTATTGTTGGGGATTCATTGAGGGTACAATAAGCCAGGTTACACTGATTGTAATTGTTAGGTAAAGTCCCTCTTGCAATCATGTCTTGCCCCCATAAAGTGTGACACACACCAAGGCCCCACCCACCTCCCTCCTTCAATCTTTCCGTTTCCCCCCTATAAACATAATTGTCATTAATTGTCCTCATATCAAAATTGAGTACATAGGATTCATGCTTCTCCATTCTTGTGATGCTTTACTAAGAATAATGTCTTCCACGTCCATCCAGGTTAATACGAAGGATGTAAAGTCTCCATTTTTTTTAATGACTGAATAGTATTCCATGGTATACATATACCACAGCTTGTTAATCCATTCCTGGGTTGGTGGGCATTTAGGCTGTTTCCACATTTTGGCAATTGTAAATTGAGCTGCAATAAACAGTCTAGTACAAGTGTCCTTATGATAAAAGGATTTCTTTCCTTCTGGGTAGATACCCAGTAATGGGATTGCAGGATCAAATGGGAGGTCTAGCTTGAGTGCTTTGAGGTTTCTCCATACTTCCTTCCAGAAAGGTTGTACTAGTTTGCAGTCCCACCAGCAGTGTAAAAGTGTTCCCTTCTCTCCACATCCATGCCAGCATCTGCAGTTTTGAGATTTTGTGATGTGGGCCATTCTCACTGGGGTTAGATGATATCTCAGGGTTGTTTTGATTTGCATTTCTCTAATAGATAGAGATGATGAACATTTTTTCATGTGTTTGTTAGCCATTCGTCTGTCGTCTTCAGAGAAAGTTCTATTCATGTCTCTTGCCCATTGATATAAGGGATTGTTGGCTTTTTTCATGTGGATTAATTTGAGTTCTCTATAGATCCTAGTTATCAAGCTTTTGTCTGATTGAAAATATGCAAATATCCTTTCCCATTGTGTAGGTTGTCTCTTTGCTTTGCTTATTGTCTCCTTAGCTGTACAGAAGTTTTTCAGTTTAATGAAGTCCCATTTGTTTATTTTTGTTGTTGTTGCAATTGCCATGGCAGTCTTCTTCATGAAGTCTATCCCCAGACCAATATCTTCCAGTGTTTTTCCTATGCTTTCTTGGAGGATTTTTATTGTTTCATGCCTTAAGTTTAAGTCCTTTATCCATCTTGAATCAATTTTTGTGAGTGGGGAAAGGTGTAGGTCCAGTTTCAGTCTTTTACATGTAGACATCCAGTTCTCCCAACACCATTTATTGAATAGGGAGTCTTTCCCCCAAGGTATGTTCTTGTTTGGTTTATCAAAGATTAGGTGGTTGTAAAATGTTAGTTTCATTTCTTGGTTTTCAATTCGATTCCAAGTGTCTATGTCTCTGTTTTTGTGCCAGTACCATGCTGTCTTGAGCACTATGGCTTTGTAGTACAGACTAAAATCTGGTATGCTGATGCCCCCAGCTTTATTTTTGTTACAGAGAACTGCCTTAGCTATACGGGGTTTTTTCCGGTTCCATACAAAACGCAGAATCATTTTTTCCAAATCTTGAAAGTACGATGTTGGCATTTTGATAGGAATGGCATTGAATAGGTAGAATGCTTTGGGAAGTATAGACATTTTAACAATGTTGATTCTTCCCATCCATGAGCATGGTATGTTCTTCCATTTGTTAATATCCTCTGCTATTTCCTTCCTGAGGATTTCATAGTTTTCTTTATAGAGGTCCTTCACCTCCTTCGTTAGGTACATTCCTAGGTATTTCATTTTCTTTGAGACTATGGTGAAGGGAGTTGTGTCCTTAATTAGCGTCTCATCTTGATTGTTATTGGTGTACACAAAGGCTACTGACTTGTGGACATTGATTTTATATCCTTAAACATTATTGTATTTTGTGATCACTTCTAGGAGTCTTGTGGTTGAGTCTTTGGGGTTCTCTAAGTATAAGATCATGTCGTCAGCAAAGAGGGAGAGTTTGACCTCCTCTGCTCCCATTTGGATTCCCTTTATTTCCTTGTCTTGCCTAATTGTATTGGCTAGAACTTCCAGCACTACGTTGAATAGTAAAGGTGACAGAGGACAACCTTGTCTGGTACCAGTTCTAAGAGGAAAAGTTTTCAGTTTTACTCCATTCAGTAAAATATTGGCTGTGGGTTTGTCATAGATAGCTTCAATGAGTTTTAGAAATGTGCCACTTATGCCTATACTCTTCAGTGTTCTAATTAGAAAAGGATGCTGGATTTTATCAAATGCTTTTTCTGCATCTATTGGCAGGATCATGTGATCTTTATTTTTGCCTCTGTTAATATGGTGGATAACGTTTATGGACTTGCGTATGTTAAACCAGCCTTGCATCCCTGGGATGAAGCCTACTTGATCATGATGAATGACTTTTTTGATGATAAGCTGTAATCTATTGGCTAGGATTTTGTTGAGAATTTTTGCGTCTATGTTCATGAGTGAGATTGGTCTGAAATTCTCCTTTTTGTTTGGGTCTTTTCCTGGTTTTGGTATCAGGGTGATGTTTGCTTCATAGAATGTGTTGGGGAAGATTCCTTCTTCCTCAATTTTTTGGAATAATTTCTGCAGTACAGGAATAAGCTCTTCCTTGAAGGTTTGATAGAATTCTGGAATGAAGCCATCTGGACCAGGGCATTTTTTGGTTGGAAGATTTTTTATTGATTCTTTGATCTCAGTGCTTGAAATTGGTCTGTTCAGGAGCTCTATTTCTTCCTGGGTGAGTCTAGGGACAGGGTGTGATTCCAAATATTGATCCATTTCTTTCACATTGTCAAATTTCTGAGCATACAGTTTCTGGTAGTATTCAGAGATGATCTCTTGTATCTCTGTGGGATCAGTTGTTATTTCCCCTTTATCATTTCTGATTGAGGTTACTAGAGATTTTACTTTTCTATTGCTCATTAGTCTGGCCAATGGTTCATCTATTTTATTTATTTTTTCAAAAAACCAACTCCTTGTTTCATTAATTTTCTGAATGATTCTTTTGTTTTCAATTTCATTGATCTCTGATTTGATTTTGTATATTTCTTTTCTTCTACTGAGGTTAGGCTTAGATTGTTCTTCTTTTTCCAGTTCCATAAGATCTCTTGTGAGATTATTGATGTGCTCTCTTTCTGTTTTTCGAATGTAGGCATCTAAACCGATGAATTTTCCTCTCAAAACTGCTTTTGCAGTATCCCACAGGTTTTGGTAGCTTGTGTCTTCATTGTTGTTATGCTCAAGGAAGTTAATGATTTCCTGTTTTATTTCTTCCTTCACCCATCTGTTATTCAACAGAAGATTGTTTAGTTTCCATGCCTTTGGGTGGGGTCGAGCATTTTTGTTAGAGTTGAGTTCCACCTTTAGTGCCTTATGGTCTGAGAAGATACAAGGTAAAATTTCAATTCTTTTGATTCTGTTGATATTTGTTTTGTTTCCCAGGATATGATCAATTTTGGAAAATGTTCCATGGGGTGATGAGAAGATTGTATATTCTTTATCTTTGGGATGGAGTGTTCTATATGCGTCTATCAAGCACAGTTGTTCTAGGGTCTCATTTAAGTCTCTTATATCCTTGTTTAATTTCTGTTTAGAGGATCTGTCCAGCTCTGTAAGAGGAGTGTTAAGGTCCCCTGTTATTATGGCATTATCAGATATCATATTGCTCAGACTGAGTAAGGTCTTTTTCAAGAATCTGGGAGCATTTAAATTGGGTGCATAGATATTTAGAATTGAAATGTCTTCTTGTTGTATTTTTCCCTTGACAAATATAAAGTGACCATCTTTGTCTTTTTTGACTTTAGTTGCTTTAAATCCATGTATCTGAAAATAAGATTGCAACTCCTCTTTTCTTCTGAATTCCATTTGCCTGAAAAATTGTCTTCCAACCCTTGACTCGGAGCTTTAATTTGTCTTTTGAAGCCAGGTATGTTTCTTGCAGACAGCAAATGGATGGCTTGTGTTTTTTAATGCAGTCAGCCAGTCTATGTCTCTTCAGTGGGGAATTCAAGCCATTAACATTTATTGAGATAATTGATAAGTGTGGTAGTATTCTATTCGTCTTATTTTGTGAGAGTCCATTGCTTAGTTTTATCTTTTGCATCAGTGTGGAGGTTAGGTTCTGTCCTTTAATTTCTGAGTTCTTACTTTGCTGCTGATCCATTGTGGTTGTCAGTGTGTAGAACAGGTTGAAGTATTTCCTGTAGAGCTGGTCTTGTTGTGGCGAATTTCCTCAATGTTTGTATATCTGTAAATGATTTGATTTCTCCGTTAATTTTGAAGCTTAGCTTAGCAGGGTACAGAATTCTGGGCTGGAAATTGTTCTGTTTAAGTAGATTAAAGGTAGATGACCATTGTCTTCTTGCTTGGAAATTTCATTAGAGAAGTCTGCGTTCACTCTGATGGATTTGCCCCTGTACGTCAACTGGCGCTTACTCCTGACAGCTTGCAGCTGTCTTGACTTTGGACAGGTTCATCACAATGTGTCTTGGAGAAGCTCGGTTAGAGTTGAGGCGACCTGGGGTCTGATAGCCCTCTGAAAGCAGTGTGTCAGAATCTTTGGTGATATTTGGGAAATTTTCTTTTATAATATTCTCTAGTATGGCTTCTATTCGTCTGGGGCATTCTTCTTCCCCTTCTGGAAATCCTATAACTCGTATGTTGGAAAGCTTCATAAAGTCCCATAATTCTCACAGTGAACATTCTGCTTTCTCTCTCTTCTTTTGTGCCTCTTTTACTATCTGAGTTATCTCAAAAACTTTGTCTTCTACCTCTGAAATTCTTTCTTCTGCATGGTCTAACCTGTTGCTGATACTTTTCATTGCATCTTTAAGTTCCCTGATTGACTGTTTCATTTCCTTCAGCTCTGCTATATCCTTTTTATATTCTTCATATCGTTCATCTCTGATTTGATTCTGTTTTTGGATTTCCTTTTGGTTATTTTCCAGTTTATTAGCTGTTTCCTTCATTGTTTCCATCATTTCTTTCATTGTTTTCAACATGTGTATTCTGAATTCCCTTTCTGTCATTCCTAACATTTCTGTATAGGTGGAATCCTCTGCAGTAGCTACCTCATGGTCCCTTGGTGGGGTTGTTCTGGAGTTGTTCTTCATGTTGCCTAGAGTTTTCTGCTGATTCTTCCTCATGGGTGATTTCTTTTATCTGTTTCCTTGCCCTAATTTTCCTTTCACTTCCTCTTGCTCTTTAAGTTCTCGTGCCTGTGGAAGTTGCGGGTGGGTTTAGACGGACTGAACACACATGACCACTTGCCGGTTTTCCACTGTTTTAGTCCTCTTCTTGGGGTCCAGAAGACTCTCGCTGACTCCTTGTATCCTCTAGGGGTGATGATAGGTAGATCCCACCAGCCAAAGATGCCTGGAGTCCTATATCCCCAGACTCACGGTGCCCAGATGCAAGGAAGCTGTTACTCGGCTGCCATCTTGCTCCGCCTCCCACCCTGGCATTCTTAAAAATATTCATTAAACACAGAGGAAGATTCATCTTCACATCCCTTTGGTTATTTAAATTACAAGTCTTCACTGTATTAAATGGCAAAACCAATATGCTCTAATACAATGTTCATGCTTTCTTCCTCAGACTGATTATAAGGTAAAAATCAAACCATGCTATAGTGATCAATCAGTGCACATATAGCATTAATCAAGTTTTTAAATTTTTTGCCTGTTTTTTTTTTTATTTTTAGAAACAGAATCTAACTTTGTCGTCCTCAGTAGAGTGTTGTGGCATCACAGCTCACAGTAACCTCCAGCTCTTGGGTTTAGGCGATTCTCTTCCCTCAGCCTCCTGAGTAGCTGGGACTACTCAGCACCCACCACAAAGCCCGGCTGTTTTTTTTTTTTTTTTTTTGCAGTTTGGCTGCAGTTGTAACCCACCACTCTCGGTATATGGGGCCAGTGCCCTACTCACTGAGCAACAGGTACCACCCCACAGATAATTTTATTCAATTTTACTTTAAGGCAACAACAACCGGAGCAAACAATCTACACATTGGGAAAGGATATTTGCATATTCGAATCAGACAAAAGCTTTATAACTAGGATCTACAGAGAACTCAAACTAATAAACATAAAAAGAGCCAACAGTCCTTTAGATCATGGGGCAAGAGAGATGAATAGAACCTTCTCTAAAGAAGACACACAAATGGTTAATAGACACATGAATTTTTTGCTCTCTAAAGTACTTGTAGAATCTTCTAACAAAGAATAGCTGTCTGCATCTAGAAATTTCTCCATTTCCTTTTTTGCTTTCTTACTCATTCGATCCATTTTTGTCATGATGTTAACTTGTGGAATTTCTAGAGAAATCATGACACCCAAGGCCGCCAAAATGGCAGAAATAAATTTGAATGACTTCACCATGAGCTGAGAATCAACAAGAAAAACTCCACAGACTCAGAACTCTCACTACTCCAGATGCTACACCAGATGTTTCATCACAGGCAGATGAGCGTACAACTTAGTCTGAACTGGACAGTCAAAAAGGATGTAGTTATCATCTACATGGCCAAGACAGCTCTCTAGCCAGTCAAAAATATTGGCAAAGTATTCCATGCAAGATACCCATCCTTCATTGGTACTGAACTTCCAAGAATCATCCTCCATCACATTATCCACTTCAATCAGTTCCTGGATGTCAGCTGTCACAGAATAGTTGAAGTGTTCTGCTGTTGGATCTAGGTTTACAACTTGGAATGCCCAGGTGAGGGCTTCACACAATAGGTGCTCTTCAGGCTGGCTGCAGGATCCATGACCAGCTACACTTAGTGAGGTATGTAGGCTCTCTGGCTTTCTGGAGCTGCCAGCCACACTTCTTTCAGCTTTTGTGTGATGGCCATTAGTATTATTTAATTTCTTTCTGTAAGTCAGGTAACCCCAAAGTGGAGGAAGTCATAAGACTTTGAATTAGTTTTTCTTTTTTTTTTTTTTTTTTAGTAAGGCTACTCTTTTTTTAATAGGCAATAACCTCAAAGCATGCATTAGTTTTTCAAAGTCATCTTGACAGTCTGTGGTTCAAATCAGGGGCCCCACATCTGTTCCTTTCAGGGTTCCATACAAGGGCTTAACCATATTGGTCTAATGTTTGGGCTAATTTGGAATTCCAGATAACTAAAGTGCTGTTTGTAAATCTGTCCAACTGCAGATTCTGCAAGTCCCTTGCTAAGCTGTCATAAAACAGGGCAGGAGAGTTATTTTATTTTATTGTTCTCTTCCTTATGATATTCTTTTTTTATCATCATTATTGTTTTTATTTTGGATTAATATAAGGATACAGACAATGAGATTATATTGTTTGCATTTGTTAGGTATTGTCTGAGTTCTTAACCTAGGAGGTGTGCCATATACCCTTACATTGTACCCATTAGGTGAAAGCATAACTTTCCACCTCCCTCCCCTCTTCTCTCCCTCCAACTTAACTTGATTGTGCTTTTCTCTCATGTGGGCCTGTTACTGTTCATCTACTAGTTTCAAATTAGTATTGAGTACATATGTTTCTTGTTTTTCCATTCTTGAGGTAAGGAGAATGTTCTTTTCTTTCTTTTTTTTTTTAATAAAGATAAATTTTATTTAGGAAGAACAAAGAGAAAGTTTAGAGGACTTCCAAAGAGTGTTGAAAGTGGGTTCCTTTCATGATGGAGAGGTGAAAGAGATGAAGATGCAAAGGCAGTACAGAAGTATAAATACTTCTTACTTTGAAATTGGTTGCAACTTTTTCACTGGCTTCTCTGTGCCCTCAGGTATTATTGTTTTTTTTCCTATTGGTCATTGATTATTGCCTTTCTATTGTTAATTGGTTACCTAGGTTACCTTATACTCACATCCTTCTGGGCCCTCCAGATTTCCTGGTTCCACAGACCAGGCTTCCCTTCCATTCCCCTTGAAGTTCCTTTCTGCTTTTTGTTTGTTTGTTTGTTTGCTTGCTTTTGGCCAGGGCCGTTTTTGAACACGCCACCTCCAGCATATAGGATGGGCACCCTACTCCTTTGAGACACAGGCACCACCCTGAAGTTCCTTTCTGCATGTCTCTTCTAATTCCCTCCCTTAAGAGATATGGTTCTGGCAAGATGGTGGCCGAGTAACAGCTTCCTTGCATCTGGGCACCGTGAGTCTGGGGAGATAGGACACCAGGCATCTCTGGCTGGTGGGATCGGCCTATCATCACCCTTGCAAGAGACTTCTGGATCCCAAGAGGAGGACTAAAACAGTGGAAAAGTGGCAAGTGGTCGCATGTGTTCAATCTGTCTAAACCCGCCCACGACTGTAAGTTCAGAAGCAGCACGACTGCAAACCAGAAAGGCCTTACCTGCGAACTGTTTTGGTGTCTTTGGACTTGGCACTCAGTTGAACTGCCTTGGGGAGAGCCTGAGTGGGAGTGCGGAGAACTTTGGCGGTTGTCTAGGGCCCCAGTCTGAGCCGCTGAGACAGATGGAGCTAATAGTGATTGGCTGTGGGTCACAGGGAGCCATTGTGAGCCATCTGCCCCGGCAAGCTCCGCCCTCAGGGTCACAGAGCTAGAATTGGGTGGGAGCTGGTAACCCAGCAACCAAGTAGCCTAAGGGCGGGGTCTGAGCCGCCTTGCAGCCCTAATCCTCAGGGGCAGAGTGAGACCAGTTTTGGCACACTGGGTAAGTGGATAGCCACTTCAGCAGTGATTCCAGCGACAAGCACTTTCCTGGGAAAGCTTCTGCTCAGCAAGTGAACAAGTTCAAAGTGCCTTTTAAGTGGGCTGAAGAGAGATTTAGGGTGTCTACCTGCTGGAGTTTGAGAAATCAGCAGCCTCCAGTCATATCAGAACTGTGATTAACATCTCATACCCCAGAAGAACACGTGTTACCCAGACAATATTCAAAAACATACACATACTGCTTTGTGTTTGGTTGTGTGTTTTGTTTTTTTTTTTGCTTTGGTTGTTTTTTTAGTTTATTTTGATGTTGCTGATGTTGTTTTGTTTTTTAGTTCAACCTTTTCCATAAAGATCCTATTTCTTTCTCAATTTTTCTAGTTTAATTATAATTTTCCATTGCTGCCTTTTTCAATAATTAGAACTTCATTTTTGCTAGTGTTTCTACTGCTATTATTTGGTTTTCCACCCAATTTTATGCTGTAAAGTTTTCTGTTTGTTTGTTTTGGTTTGATTTATAGCATTTTTGTCTTTCCTCTCTACTTGGCGGAGGTGGGGTACTGTGTCTGATCAGGTTAGCAAAGAGATGCTGACCTCAAGGGAACCACCCAACTGGGCGCCCCCAGAAGGTGGGGTTTTTTTAAGGTTGTGTCAAAGTACCCTACTGTACACCTATATTGCTCTGTCTCCCTCTTTCTGTGCCTCTATTCTTTTTGTCAATATTCCTTTTACCCATCCCCTCTCCTTTCTCTATTTTTCTTTTTTTTTCTTATTACTTGGTCCTCCTTTCGTTCATCCCTTTTTTGCTCTTCAACCTTCTAACCCTTCTGGTCCTGTAACCCTTAGTCCACAGGCAAGAGAACTTAAAGAGCAAGAGGAAGTGAAAGGAAAATTAGGGCAAGGAAACAGATAAAAGGAATCACTCATGAGGAAGAATAAGCAGAAAACTCCAGGCAACATGAAGAACCAGTCCAGAACAACCCCGCCAAGGAACCATGAGGTAGCTACTGCAGATGATTCCATCTATAAAGAAATGTTAGGAATGACAGAAAGGGAATTTAGAATACACATGTTGAAAACAATGAAACAAATGATGGAAACAATGAAGGAAAGTGCTAATAAAGTGGAAAATAACCAAAAGGAAATCCAAAAACAGAATCAAATAAGATATGAATGGTATGAAGTATATAAAAAGGATATAGCAGAGCTGAAGGAACTGAAACAGTCAATTAGGGAACTTAAAGATGCAATGGAAAGTATCAGCAACAGGTTAGACCATGCAGAAGAAAGAATTTCAGAGGTAGAAAACAAAGTTCTTGAGATAACTCAGATAGTAAAAGAGGCAGAAAAGAAGAGAGAGAAAGCAGAACTTTCACTGTCAGAATTATGGGACTTTATGAAGCATTCCAACATATGAGTTATAGGAATCCCAGAAGGGGAAGAAGAATGCCCCAGACGAATAGAAGCCATACTAGAGAATATTATAAAAGAAAATTTCCCAAATATCACCAAAGATTCTGACACACTGCTTTCAGAGGGCTATCGGACCCCAGGTCGCCTCAACTCTAACCGAGTTTCTCCAAGATCATTGTGATGAACCTGTCCTAAGTCAAGACAAAAGAAAAGATTCTACAAGCTGCCCGGAGTAAGTGCCAGTTGACGTACAGGGGCAAATCCATCAGAGTGAACGCAGACTTCTCTAATGAAATTTCCAAGCAAGAAGACAATGGTCATCTAGCTTTAATCTACTTAAACAGAACAATTTCCAGCCCAGAATTCTGTACCCTGCTAAGCTAAGCTTCAAAATTCATGGAGAAATCAAATCATTTACGGATATACAAACATTGAGGAAATTCACCACAAGACCAGCTCTACAGGAAATACTTCAAACTGTTCTGCACACTGACCACCACAGTGGATCAGTAGCAAAGTAACAACTCAGAAATTAAAGGACAGAACCTAACCTCCACACTGACGAAAAAGATAAAACTAAGCAATGGACTCTCACCAAATAAGACGAATAGAATACTACAACACTTATCAATTATCTCAATAAATGTTAATGGCTTGAATTCCCCACTGAAGAGACATAGATTGGCTGACTGGATTAAAAAACACAAGCCATCCATTTGCTGTCTGCAAGAAACACACCTGGCTTCAAAAGACAAAGCTCCGAGTCAAGGGTTGGAAGACAATTTTTCAGGCAAATGGAATTCAGAAGAAAAGAGGAGTTGCAATCTTATTTTCAGATACATATGGATTTAAAGGAACTAAAGTCAAAAAAGACAAAGATGGTCACTTTATATTTGTCAAGGGAAAAATACAACAAGAAGACATTTCAATTATAAAAATTTATGTACCCAATTTAAATGCTCCCAGATTCTTGAAACAGACCTTACTCAGTCTGAGCAATATGATATCTGATAATACCATAATAACAGGGGATTTTAACACTCCTCTTAGAGAGCTGGACATATCCTCTAAACAGAAATCAAACAAAGATATAAGAGATTTAAATGAGACCATAGAACAACTGTTGCTTGATAGACGCATATAGAACACTCCATCCCAAAGATAAAGAATATACATTCTTCTCATCACCCCATGGAACATTCTCCAAAATTCATCATATCCTGGGACATAAAACAAATATCAACAAAATCAAAAGAATTGAAATTTTACCTTGTATCTTCTCAGACCATAAGGCACTAAAGGTGGAACTCAACTCTAACAAAAATGCTCGACTCCACCTAAAGGCATGGAAATTAAACAATCTTCTGTTGAATAATGGATGGATGCAGGAAGAAATAAAACAGTAAATCATTAACTTCCTTGAGCATAACAACAATGAAGACACAAACTACCAAAACCTGTTGGATACTGCAAAAGCAGTTTTGAGAGGAAAATTCATCGGTTTAGATGCCTACATTCGAAAAACAGAAAGAGAGCACATCAACAATCTCACAAGAGACCTTATGGAATTGGAAAAAGAAGAACAATCTAAGCCTAAACTCAGTAGAAGAAAAGAAATATCCAAAATCAAGGTTTCTGGGCTGCGGCGACTGCTGGGGTCCAGCGGCCGGGCTCTAGCTGTGTCCAGGGGATCAGGTGGGCGGGCGGGAGCAGCTTGTCCCCGGGAAAGGAGCGAATTGACAGATGTGCGGTAGGAGGTCCCTGGTCGGCCTCATCTTCTGTACCTGCTATCTGGCTTCTTACCTCACGAACAAGGTGGCAGACATTCATCGGTGGACTTTTGCTTCATGTGTCATGGAAGCTGGGCTGGGTGGAGATCAACAGCAGTTCAAGATCTAATGTTTTGACGTGGCTTCCTGCTTCGGTGCTGTTTGTGGGTATAATCTATGCTGGATCCAGAGCCTTGTCCAGACTGGCCATTCCTGTGTTTCTCACTTTGCATAATGTAGCTGAAGTTATCATCTGTGGCTACCAGAAGTGTTTTCGGAAGGAGAAGACATCTCCTGTAAAGATCTGTAGCGCCCTCTTCCTGCTGGCCGCGGCAGGGTGCCTTCCCTTCAATGACTCCCAGTTTGATCCAGATGGATATTTTTGGGCTGTAATTCACTTCTTCTGTGTAGGAGCTTATAAAATACTACAGAAGTTCCAGAAACCCAGTGCACTAAGTGACATTGACCAGCAGTATTTAAACTATATATTCAGCGTGGCGCTCCTGGCATTTGCATCTCATCCCACAGGTGATCTCTTCAGTGTCCTGGACTTCCCGTTCCTGTATTTCTACAGATTCCATGGCAGCTGCTGTGCCAGTGGATTTTTAGGATTCTTTCTCATGTTCAGTATAGTGAAGCTAAAAAGCCTTCTGGCCCCAGGACAGTGTGCAGCCTGGATTTTCGTTGCTAAGCTGAGACTTCAAGCCAGAGTAGAAGTTGCAATAGGATCGAACAGAAACCAGCTGAAAACAAGACAGAACCACTTTGCTCCACCACACCAGACAGGGCCCCAGTTTCTCAGGCCACAACACTGTACGGGCCCTCGATAAAACCCCAGGGGAAAAACCAAAGGGAGTAAACCATGGGGCGGAATCAGCGGAAAAACTCTGGTAACATGAATAACCAGAATAGATCAACCCCGCCAAGAAAAGATACGGCAGATGTGATTGAAGATCCCATTCATAAACAACTGGCTGAGATGTCAGAAGTCGAATTCAGAATTTGGTTTGCAGACAAGATTAATAAAATGGAATTAGGAATTCGAGGAGAAATTCAAAAACTGTCTCAAGAATTTAACGAATTTAAAGACAAAACCACCAAAGACTTAGACACACTGAAACAAGAACTTACAGCCCTCAAAGATATGAAAAATACAGTAGAATCCCTCAGTAACAGAATGGAGCAAGCAGAAGAAAGGATTTCTGACATTGAAGATAAAGTCTTCGAACGCTCCCAATCTCTCAAAGAGGAAGAGAAATGGAGAGCAAAAACGGATCACTCACTCAGAGAGCTCTCAGATAATTCGAAAAAAAATAACATAAGAGTTATAGGAATTTCGGAGACTGATGAAGTGGCAGCCAAGGGCACAGAGGCACTTCTACATGAAATTATGAAAGAAAATTTTCCAGACATGCCTAGAGAATCTGAAATTCAGATAGCAGACAGCTTCAGAACCCCAGCACGATTCAACCCCAATAAGCCATCTCCCAGACATATCATAATTAGCTTCACTAAAGTTAACATGAAAGAGAAGATTCTCAAAGCAGCCCAGCGAAAGAAAACTATAACGTACAAAGGTAAGAATATTAGAATAACTGCAGATCTCTCTGCTGAAACTTTTCAAGCAAGAAGAGGCTGGTCATCAACTTTTAATCTCCTAAAACAAAAAAACTTTCAACCCAGGATCTTGTATCCAGCTAAGCTGAGTTTCATCTATGATGGAGAAATTAAATACTTCAATGACATTCATATGTTGAAAAAATTTGCCATAAGTAAACCAGCTCTTCAGGATGTTCTCAGACCTATCCTCCACAATGACCAACCCAATCCTATACCACAAAAGTAAACTCAATCAGAAACTTCGGATCAAACTCCAACTCCCACACTGGCGAAAGGATTAAAAATGTCCACTGGACCTTTGAAAAACTCGATACCCAAAATTCCACCAGACTTATCCTTACTCTCCATCAATGTGAATGGCTTAAACTGTCCTCTAAAGAGGCATAGGTTAGCTGACTGGATACAAAAACTTAAGCCAGATATTTGTTGCATACAAGAGTCACATCTCAACTTAAAAGACAAATACAGACTCAGGGTGAAAGGATGGTCATCCATATTTCAGGCAAATGGTAATCAGAAAAAAGCAGGTGTTGCAATTTTATTTGCAGATACAGTAGGCTTTAAACCATCAAAAGTAAGGAAGGACAAGAATGGTCACTTCATATTTGTTAAGGGTAATACTCAATATGACGAGATCTCAATTATTAATATCTATGCACCCAACCAGAATGCACCTCAATTTATAAGAGAAACTCTAACAGACATGAGTAACTTGATTTCCTCCAGCTCCATAATCGTTGGAGATTTCAACACTCCCTTGGCAGTGTTGGATCGATCCTCCAGAAAGAAGCTGAGCAAAGAAATCTTAGATTTAAACCTAACCATCCAATATTTAGATTTAGCAGACATCTACAGAACATTTCATCCCAACAAAACTGAATACACATACTTCTCATCAGCCCACGGAACTTACTCCAAAATTGATCACATTTTAGGTCACAAGTCTAACCTCAGTAAATTTAAAGGAATAGAAATTATTCCATGCATCTTCTCGGACCATCATGGAATAAAACTTGAATTGAGTAACAACAGGAATCTGCATACCCATACAAAAACATGGAAGTTAAATAACCTTATGCTGAATGATAGCTGGGTCAGAGATGAGATTAAGAAAGAAATCACCAATTTTTTGGAACAAAATGACAATGAAGACACAAGCTATCAGAACCTCTGGGACACTGCAAAGGCAGTTCTAAGAGGGAAATTTATAGCACTGCAAGCCTTCCTCAAGAGAACGGAAAGAGAGGAAGTTAACAACTTAATGGGACATCTCACGCAACTGGAAAAGGAAGAACATTCCAACCCCAAACCCAGTAGAAGAAAAGAAATAACCAAAATTAGAGCAGAATTAAATGAAATTGAAAACAAAAGAATAATACAACAGATCAATAAATCAAAAAGCTGGTTTTTTGAAAAGGTCAATAAAATAGATAAACCTCTGGCCAACCTAATCAGGAAAAAAAGAGTAAAATCTCTAATATCATCAATCAGAAACAACAAAGACAAAATAACCACAGACTCATCAGAAATCCAAAAAATCCTTAATGAATATTACAAGAAACTTTATTCTCAGAAATATGAAAATCTGAAGGAAATAGACCGATACTTGGAAGCACGCCACCTTCCAAGACTTAACCAGAATCAAGTGGAAATGTTGAACAGACCCATATCAAGTTCAGAAATAGCATCAACTATACAAAACCTCCCTAAAAAGAAAAGCCCGGGACCAGATGGTTTCACGTCAGAATTCTACCAAACCTTTAAAGAGGAATTAGTACCTATATTACTCAACCTGTTCCAAAATGTAGAAAAAGAAGGAAGACTACCCAACACGTTCTATGACGCAAATATCACCCTGATCCCCAAACCAGGAAAAGACCCAACAAGAAAAGAAAATTATAGACCAATATCACTAATGAATATAGATGCAAAAATATTCAACAAGATCCTAACAAACAGAATCCAGCAACACATCAAACAAATTATACATCATGACCAAGTTGGTTTTATCCCAGGGTCTCAAGGCTGGTTCAATATACGTAAATCTATAAATGTAATTCAGCACATAAACAAATTAAAAAACAAAGACCATATGATTCTCTCAATTGATGCAGAAAAAGCTTTTGATAATATCCAGCATCCCTTCATGACCAGAACACTCAAGAAAATTGGTCTAGAAGGGACTTTTCTTAAACTGATAGAGGCTATCTACAGCAAACCCACAGCCAATATCATATTGAATGGAGTTAAATTGGAATCATTTCCACTCAGATCAGGAACCAGACAAGGCTGCCCATTGTCTCCATTGCTTTTCAACATTGTAATGGAAGTTTTAGCCACCACAATTAGGGAAGAAAAGGCGATCAAGGGTATCCATATAGGGTCAGAAGAGATCAAACTCTCGCTCTTCGCAGATGATATGATTGTGTATCTGGAAAACACTAGGGACTCTACTACAAAACTCCTAGAAGTGATCAAGGAATACAGCAGCGTCTCAGGTTACAAAATCAACATTCATAAATCGGTAGCCTTTATATACACCAACAACAGTCAAATTGAAAAAGCAGTTAAGGACTCTATCCCATTCACAGTAGTGCCAAAGAAGATGAAATATTTGGGAATTTACCTAACAAAAGACGTGAAAGATCTCTATAAAGAGAACTATGAAACTCTAAGAAAAGAAATAGCTGAAAATGTTAACAAATGGAAAAACATACCATGCTCATGGCTAGGAAGAATCAACATTATCAAAATGTCCATACTACCCAAAGCAATATATAATTTCAACGCACTCCCTATTAAAGCTCCACTGTCATATTTTAAAGATCTTGAAAAAACATTACTTCGTTTTATATGGAATCAGAAAAAACCTCGAATAGCCAAGACATTACTCAGAAATAAAAACAAAACAGGAGGAATCACACTACCAGACCTCAGACTTTACTACAAATCGATAGTGATCAAAACAGCATGGTATTGGCACAAAAACAGAGAAGTAGATATCTGGAATAGAATAGAGAACCAAGAGATGAATCCAGCTACTTACCGCTATTTGATTTTTGACAAGCCAATTAAAAATGTTCAGTGGGGAAAAGATTCCCTATTTAACAAATGGTGCTGGGTGAACTGGCTGGCAACCTGCAGAAGACTGAAATTGGACCCACACCTTTCACCATTAACTAAGATAGACTCTCATTGGATTAAAGATTTAAACTTAAGACATGAAACTATAAAAATACTAGAGGAGAATGCAGGGAAAACCCTTGAAGAAATTGGTCTGGGTGAGTATTTCATGAGGAGAACCCCCCGGGCAATTGAAGCAGCTTCAAAAATACACTACTGGGACTTGATCAAACTAAAAAGCTTCTGCACAGCTAAGAACACAGTAAGCAGAGCAAGCAGACAGCCCTCAGAATGGGAGAAGATATTTGCAGGGTATAACTCTGACAAAGGTTTAATAACCAGAATCCACAGAGAACTCAAACGCATCAGCAAGAAAAAAACAAGGGATCCCATCGCAGGCTGGGCAAGGGATTTGAAGAGAAACTTCTCTGAAGAAGACAGGCGCACGGCCTTCAGACATATCAAAAAATGCTCATCATCTTTAATCATCAGAGAAATGCAAATCAAAACTACTTTGAGATATCATCTAACTCCAATGAGACTAGCCTATATCACAAAATCTCTAGACCAGAGATGTTGGCGTGGATGCGGAGAAAAGGGAACACTTCTGCACTGCTGGTGGGAATGCAAATTAATACACTCCTTTTGGAAAGATATATGGAGAACACTCAGAGATCTAAAAATAGATCTGCCATTCAATCCTGTAATTCCTCTGCTGGGCATATACCCAGAAGACCAAAAATCACAACATAACAAAGATATTTGTACCAGATTGTTTATTGCAGCCCAATTCATAATTGCTAAGTCATGGAAAAAGCCGAAGTGCCCATCGATCCACGAATGGATTAATAAATTGTGGTATATGTATACCATGGAATACTATGCAGCCTTAAAGAAAGATGGAGACTTTACCTCTTTCATGTTTACATGGATAGAGCTGGAACATATTCTTCTTAGTAAAGTATCCCAAGAATGGAAGAAAAAATACCCAATGTACACAGCCCTACTATGAAACTAATTTGGGACTCCCACATGAAAGCTATAACCCAGCTACAACTTAACAACAGGGGGAAGTGGGAAAGGGGGAGGTGGGTAGAGGGAGGGGAATCGGTGGGATCACACCTGTGGTGCATATTACAGGGGTATTTGCGAAACTTGGTAAATGTAGAATATAAATGTTTTGGCACAGTAACTGAGATAAAGCCGGAAAGGCTATGTTAACCACTGTGATAAAAAAGTGTCAAATGGTTTATGAAGTGAGTGTATGATGCCCCATGATCATATCATTGTATACAGTTATGATTTAATAAAAAAATTAAAAAAAAAAAGAAATATCCAAAATCAAATCAGAGATCAATGAAATTGAAAACAAAAGAATCATTCAGAAAATTAATGAAACAAGGAGTTGGTTTTTTGAAGAAATAAATAAAATAGATAAACCATTGGCCAGACTAACGAGGAATAGAAAAGTAAAATCTCTAGTAACCTCAATCAGAAATGATAAAGGGGAAATAACAACTGATCCTACAGAGATACAAGAGATCATCTCTGAATACTACCAGAAACTCTATGCCCAGAAATTTGACAATGTGAAGGAAATGGATCAATATTTGGAATCACATCCTCTCCCGAGACTCAGCCAGGAAGAAATAGAGCTCCTGAACAGACCGATTTCAAGCACTGAGATCAAAGAAACAATAAAAAAACTTTTTTTTTTTTAATTTAATTTTTTTTTGTTTTTGTTGGGGATTCATTGAGGGTACAATAAGCCAGGTTACACTGATTGCAATTGTTAGGTAAAGTCCCTCTTCCAATCATGTCTTGCCCCCATAAAGTGTGACACACACCAAGGCCCCACCCACCTCTCTCCTTCCCTCTTTCTGTTCCCCCCCCATAACCATAATTGTCATTAATTGTCCTCATATGAAAATTGAGTACATAGGATTCATTCTTCTCCATTCTTGTGATACTTTACTAAGAATAATGTCTTCCACGTCCATCCAGGTTAATACAATGGATGTAAAGTCTCCATTGTTTTTAATGGCTGAATAGTATTCCATGGTATACTGAATGTTCATCATTTCTATATATTAGAGAAATGCAAATCAAAACATCCCTGAGATATCATCTAACCCCAGTGAGAGTGGTCCACATCACAAAATCTCAAAACTGCAGATGTAGCGTGGATGTGGAGAGAAGGAATAAAAAATCTTCCAACCAAAAAATGCCCTGGTCCAGATGGCTTCACTCCAGAATTCTATCAAACCTTCAAGGAAGAGCTTATGCCTATACTGCAGAAATTATTCCAAAAAATTGAGGAAGAAGGAATCTTCCCCAAAACATTCTATGAAGCAAACATCACCCTGATACCAAAACCAGGAAAAGACCCAAACAAAAAGGAGAATTTCAGACCAATCTCACTCATGAATATAGATGCAAAAATTCTCAACAAAATCCTAGCCAATAGATTACAGCTTATCATCAAAAAAGTCATTCATCATGATCAAGTAGGCTTCATCCCAGGGATGCAAGGCTGGTTTAACATACGCAAGTCCATAAACGTTATCCACCATATTAACAGAGGCAAAAATAAAGATCACGTGATCCTCTCAATAGATGCAGAAAAAGCATAGGATATAATCCAGCATCCTTTTCTAATTAGAACACTGAAGAATACAGGCATAGGTGGCACATTTCTTTTTTTTTTTTTGTAGAGACAGAGTCTCACTATTTATGGCTCTTGGTAGAGTGCCATGGCATCACACAGCTCACAGCAACCTCCAACTCCTGGGCTTAAGTGATTCTCTTGCCTCAGCCTCCCTAGTAGCTGGGACTACAGGCACCCACCACAACACCCAGCTATTTTTTGTTTGCAGTTTGGCCAGGGCCAGGTTTGAACCCGTCACCGTTGGTATATGGGGCCGGTGCCTTACCGACTGAGCCAGAGGCGCCACCCAGGTGGCACATTTCTAAAAATGATTGAAGCTATCTATGACAAACCCACAGCCAATATTTTACTGAATGGAGTAAAACTCAAAGCTTTTCCTCTTAGAACTGGAACCAGACAAGGTTGTCCTCTGTCACCTTTACTATTCAAAATAGTGCTGGAAGTTCTAGCCAATACAATTAGGCAAGACAAGGAAATAAAGGGAATCCAAATGGGAGCAGAGGAGGTCAAACTCTCCCTCTTCGCTGACGACATGATCTTATACTTAGAGAACCCCAAAGACTCAACCACAAGACTCCTAGAAGTCATCAAAAATACAGTAATGTTTCAGGATATAAAATCAATGTCCACAAGTCAGTAGCCTTTGTATACACCAATAACAGTCAAGATGAGAAGCTAATTAAGGACACAACTCCCTTCACCATAGTTTCAAAGAAAATGAAATACCTAGGAATATACCTAATGAAGCAGGTGAAGGACCTCTATAAAGAAAACTATGAAATCCTCAGAAAGGAAATAGTAGAGGATATTAAGAAATGGAAGAACATACCATGCTCATGTATGGGAAGAATCAACATTGTTAAAATGTCTATACTTCCCAAAGCAATCTACCTATTCAATGCCATTCCTATCAAAATACCAGCATCGTACTTTCAAGATGTGGCAAAAATGATTCTGCATTTTGTATGGAACCAGAAAAAACCCCATATAGCTAAGGCAGTTCTTAGTAATAAAACTAAAGCTGGGGGCATCAGCATACCAGATTTTAGTCTGTACTACAAAGCCATAGTGCTCAAGACAGCATGGTACTGGCACAAAAACAGAGACATAGACACTTGGAATCAAATTGAAAACCAAGAAATGAAGCTAACATCTTACAGCCACGTAATCTTTGATAAACCAAACAAGAACATACCTTGGGGGAAAGACTCCCTATTCAATAAATGGTGTTGGGAGAACTGGATGTCTACATGTAAAAGACTGAAACTGGACTCACTCCTTTCCCCACTCACAAAAATTGATTCAAGATGGATAAAGGACTTAAATTTAAGGTATGAAACAATAAAATTCCTCCAAGAAAGCATAGGAAAAACACTGGAAGATATTGGCCTGGGGAAAGACTTCATGAAGAAGACTGCCATGGCAATTGCAACAACAAAAATAAACAAATGGGACTTCATTAAACTGAAAAGCTTCTGTACAGCTAAGGAGACAATAACCAAAGCAAAGAGACAACCTACACAATGGGAAAGGATATTTGCATATTTGCAATCAGACAAAAGCTTGATAACTAGGGTCTATAGAGAACTCAAATTAATCCACATGAAAAAATCCAACAATCCCATATATCAATGGGCAAGAGACATGAATAGAACTTTCTCTAAAGATGACAGACGAATGGCTAACAAACACATGAAAAAATGTTCATCATCTCTATATATTAGAGAAATGCAAATCAAAACAACCCTGAGATATCATCTAACCCCAGTGAGAATGGCCCACGTCACGAAATCTCAAAACTGCAGATGCTGGCGTGGATGTGGAGAGAAGGGAACACTTTTACACTGCTGGTGGGACTGCAAACTAGTACAACCTTTCTGGAAGGAAATATGGAGAAACCTCAAAGCACTCAAGCTAGACCTCCCATTTGATCCTGCAATCCCATTACTGGGCATCTACCCAGAAGGAAAAAAATCCTTTTATCATAAGGACACTTGTACTAGACTGTTTATTGCAGCTCAATTTACAATTGCCAAAATGTAGAAACAGCCTAAATGCCCACCAACCCAGGAATGGATTAACAAGCTGTGGTATATGTATACCATGGAATACTATTCAGCCATTAAAAAAAATGGAGACTTTACATCCTTCGTATTAACCTGGATGGACGTGGAAGACATTATTCTTAGTAAAGCATCACAAGAATGGAGAAGCATGAATCCTATGTACTCAATTTTGATATGACGACAATTAATGACGATTAAGGTTATGGGGGGGAAGCAGAAAGAGGGACGGAGGGAGGAGGTGGGGCCTTGGTGTGTGTCACACTTTATGTGGGCAAGACATGATTGCAAGAGGGACTTTACCTAACAATTGCAATCAGTGTAACCTGGCTTATTGTACCCTCAATGAATCCCCAACAATAAAAAAACAAAAAGAGAGATATGGTTCTGAAATATTGAAGGGAAAATAGACAACAACTCTCTTAGCTACTTCCTGTTATCAAAAAGCGGCATTTTCCTACCTTTTCTACCATCCTCAGGTTCACTACTCTAAAGGGGTTTTGGAGGTCAGAAGTTTCTGGCCACTTGGTCAATACATTCTGTTAGATAATTGCCCCAGAGAAAGCCCCTTCTTGACTGACTAACCAAGATTAGCTGTCTCACTCTTAAAGTTACAGCTACCCACTGAAAATTTCAAACTTATGACCTGCCGTTAATGGCTCTTGCCACCAAAGTAGTAACTCCTTATTGGCTATTCTACCATCCCATCACCATTCTAAGACTCCCCTAACCGAACCTATATAGCTTGCTCTCTCCCTCTCTCTCTACTCCTCTCTCCTTCCCCTCCTCTCTCACCTTCTCTTCACTTCTCTCCTTCTCTCTTCTCTTCTCTTCTCTTCTCTTCTCTTCTCTTCTCTTCTCTTCTCTTCTCTTCTCTTCTCTTCTCTTCTCTTCCCTCCTCTGCTCTCCTCTCCTCTCCTCTCTCTCTCTCTCTTCTTTTCTCTCCTCCTTGGTGCTGCTCTGCAGCATCCCTCCCTCGCCAATAAAAACCTTTCCTACAAGCCTTGGTGGTCTGTGAGATCTCTGCTGGTCGAGTGCCCCCCTTTCAGGTTCCATAGTATTTGCTGGAATCATTGTCTACCATCATCTTAATGTGGAACTGTTGGAGTCTGGAAGACATAACTGGGGTCTAATGTGGAATCCAGGGGATGCAGATGTCATCTGAGAGTCTTTTTCCTAGGGTTTTTGTACCAGAAAAAACTTGACGTTTTTTCCTTCCCAGGTTTTGCTGCACCAGAAAAGATGTTTGTGTCAGGGCTCCTGTTTCCCTGAACCCAGTTGATCAGGTTTGATTATTAGGCTGAACTAGAAAGTTCAACCAAGGCATGGTAGTAATTGAAAGCAAAAATGAATGGGAACAGAAAATAAAACTGGAGCGGGACAAGCTGTAGAGGAATGGACACTCTACTTGCAAAGGACAGTTACTGATTCTTATCACATTAAAAGGAAACGCTGAGAACAGGGCAGTCTCCTGGCAAGCCTAGAGACATTTTGTGACTTGGGGGCAATCCCCCAAGTAACTCAGTGTTCCAGAATGAGATAAGATCGGTCACTCACTAGTAAGCATGTGTTAAACGTGGATGCTTAGTACTTCTTCATGAGGGTTGTGGGGAAAGAACACATGAGGAGAGCACATGGCAATCGTTATGCATGCAGCCCTCGTATGTAATTACCTTAACTCTCCACACCGGTTGTATATGTAATTATCTTAATTCCCACACCTGTTGTGTATAACCTTAATAAATAGCTGTTGTGGAGGGGACTCTGGGCTACCCTGCACTTAAGGTTAGCCCGCCTCCCGCAAGCTTGTACTTCTAATCTGTGTCACACCGGGTTCCTTCCTGCTGCGACTGAGACAAGGGCCTTAGGGGTCATGAAAACAAGCAGCATGAATAGCGAGCAAAAGTAACATATACAAGTCTCAGTATAACAGAAACATTTCGTTTAAGAAGAATAAAGGGAAAGTTTAGATCACTTCCAAAGAAAGTTGGAAGTGGGTCCCTCTCATGATGGAGAGAAGGTGAGAGAGAACAAGGAGAATGTTCTTTAACTCCATCCAGGAAAACAGAAGAGAGATAAAATCTCCAGGTTTTTAATGACTGAATAGTAATGTGATGCCTCCGTATTTGTTTACATTTCTTAAAATTGTATTGGGTATTCAGTTTTTTTTTCTGGTTCCATATGAAACAAAGTACTATTTTTTTCAAGTTCTTCAAAGTTTGATCTTGGTGCTTTGATGGAGACTGCATTAAATCTGTAGATTGCTTTGGGCATTATGGACATTTAACAATGTTGATTATTCCCAGCCATGACCAATGGTATGTTCTTCCATTTGTTTTTGTTTGTTTGTTTGTGACAGAGTCTCACTTTGTTGCTCTTGGTAGAGTGCTGTGGTGTCATAGCTCACAGCAACCTCAATCTCTTGGGTTTAAACAATTCTCTTGCCTCAGCCTCCCAAGTAGCTGAGACTATAGGTACCCGCCACAATACCTGGCTATTTTTAGAGGTGGGGGTCTCACTCTAGCTCAGGCTGTTCTCAAACCCATGAGTTCAAGCAGTCCACCCACTTTGGCCTCTCAGAGTGCTAGAATTATAGGCGTGAGCCACCAACACTTGGTCCTGTTCTTCCATTTGTTAATATCTCCTGCTATTTCTTTTCTCAGGGTATCACAGTCCTCTTTATATAGATTCTTTATGTGCTTTGTTAGGTAAATTCCCAGGTATTTCATTTTCTTTGAATCTACTGTGAAGGGTATTGTGTCTTTGATTTGATTTTCAGCTTGACTATTGGTGTATATGAAAGCTACTGATTTATGCACATTGATTTTTTTTTGAGACAGAGTTTCACTTTGTTGCCCTCAGTAGAGTGCCATGGCATTACAGCTCACAGCTCACAGAAACTTTAAACTCTTGGGGCTTAAGTGATTCTCTTACCTCAGTCTCCCAAGTAGCTGGGACTACAGGCACCCGCCACAATGTCCAACTGTTTTTTTTTTTGTTGTTGTTGTTTGTTTGTTTGCTTTGGTTGTAGTTGTCATCATTGTTTGGCAGGCCCAGGCTGGATTTGAACCCACCAGCTCCGGTGTATGTGGCTTGCGCCCTGGCCACTGAGCTACAGGCACCAAGCCATATGCACGTTGATTTTACATCCTAAGATGTTACTGTGTTCTTTTTTTGTTTCAGGTTCATTGAATGTACAAAGAATTAGGTTACACTGATTGCATTTGTTAGGTAAAGACTCTCTTATAATTGCATTCTGCCCCCAAGAGATGTGCCATACACCGTGACACCCCCATACCTATCCTTCTCTCCTTCTACACCTCTCCCTGCTCCCTCATTCTCCTGCCCTCCACTTTGAATTGATTTGAGTTTTTCTCTTATGAGGGTATGTATTAGATCATCTACTGGCTTCATATTAGGGTAGGAGTCTCATGGTTGTATCCCTGGAGTTTTCTAACTATAAGAGCATATCATCAGGAGATTGAAAGTTTGACCTCCTCTGTTCCTTTTGGATATATTTGATATCCTTTTGCCTGATTGTATTGGATAGGACTTCAGCACTATGTTTAAGTCTGAACATGTTTAATAGTGGACATCCTTGTCAAGTTCCAGTTCTACATGGAAATGCTTTCAGTTTTTACTCCATTCAGTATGATATTGGCTATAGGGTTTATTGTAGATGGCTTCTACCAGTTTAAGAAATGTCCCTTCTATGCCTATTTTCTTGGGTCCTTGTCAGAAAAGGATGCTGAATTTTGTCAAATACTTTTTCTGTGTCTATTGTGAGGATCATATGGTGTTTGTTTTTGCTTCTATTTATGTCGTGAATTGCATTTATGGATTTGCATACGTTGAACTAATCTTCCATCCCCAGAGTAAAGCTCACCTGATTATGATGTATAATTTGTTTAATGTGTAGCTACATTCTATTTGCTAGGATTTTGCTGAGTATTTTTGCATTGATATTCATTAATGACATTGGTCTGTAGTTTTCCTTGTTTGTTGTGTCCTTTCCTGGTTTTGGTATCAGGGTGATATTTGATTCATAAATAAGGAGTTAGGAAGAGTTCCTTTCTTCTCAGTGTTTTGGAATAGATTCTGCGACATATATACAAGCTCTTCTTTGAGGGTTTGTTAGAATTCTGGTGAAAAATCATCTGGTCCAGGACTTAGTTTTATTGAGAGTTTTTTTTTTTTTTATTGTTGCAGTTTCAGTGCGTGATACTGGCCTTTCAAGAGTTCTGTTTCTTCCTGGTTAAGTCTAGGGAGCTAGTGTGATTCCAGTTATTGGTCCATTTCCTCCATATTTTCAAATTTCTGGGCATAGAGTTTTGGGGGGTTTTTTTGTTTGTTTGTTTGTTTTGTTACATTTTATTTCATTTGGTAGTAATCAGTGATGATCTTTTATATCTCTGTGATATCTGTTGTTTTCGCATTTTGTGTTTCTGACTGAGGTTATTAGAGATCTTTGTTTTCCGTTTCTAATTAATCTGGTCAAAGGTTTATTGATTTTATTTATCTTTTCAAAGAACCAACTTGCTGTTCTGTTAATCTTCTGTATGGTTCTTTTGTTCTTGATTTCATTTAATTCTGAACTCATTTTGGTTATTTTTTTTTCTTCTGCTAAGTTTGGGATTGGATTGCTCTTCCTTTTCCAGTTCCTTGATATGATTTATTAGGCTGTTGATTCACACTCTTTCTATTTTTTGGATGTAGACATTTAGGGTGATAAATTTCCCTCTTAGGATGGCTTTTTCAGTATCCCACAGGTTTTGATAGCACCCGGTTTTATTGTCATTTTGTTTTAAGAATCTAACAATTTCCTTTTTTATCTCCTCCTTGACCCAGATGTTATTTGGTAAAATGTTTAGTTTCCATGACTTTGTGTGCAGATGGTTTTTGTTGGAGTTGAGTTCCACCTTTTATTTCATTGTGGTCTGAAAAGATACAAGATATAATTTCTATTCTTTTTTGTTGTTGTTGTTGCAGTTTTTGGCCAGGGCCAGGTGTGAACCCACCACCTCCAGTATATGGGGCTGGCGCTCTACTCCTTGAGCCACAGGCACTGCCCTAATTTCTATTCTTTTAAATTCATTGAGATTTGATTTGTGATCTAGGATATGGTAAATTTTGGAGAATGATCTATCAGCTGACATGAAGAATGTACACTCAATATTATTGGGGCAGTATGTTCTGAATATGTTAAGCCTGTTTGTTCATATTTAAATCCATTGTTTCCTTGTTTAGCTTTTGCTTGGATAACCTGCTCACTTCTGTCAGCAGAGTGTTGAAATTCCCAGTTCTCATGCTGTTTTATAGTAACACATTGTTCTGACTGGTTAGGGTTCATTTTATACACGTGGGAACATTTAGGTTGGGTGCATAAATATTTAGAATTGACATGTCTTCTTATTGTATTGTCCCTTGACCAGTATACAGTATCTATCTTTGTTTTTTCTACTTCTGTTGCTTTAAATCCAATTGTATTGGCAAATAAGATTACAACACCTGCTTTCTTCTGATTTCCATTTGCCTAAAGTATTGTTTTCTAGCCCCTCACCCTTAGTCATTTTTTGTCCTTGGAGGTGAGATGTGTTTCCTAAAGACAGTATATACATGGGGTGTGTGTGTGTGTGTGTGTGTGTGTGTGTGTGTGTGTGTGTGTGTGTGTGTGTGTGTGTGTTTTAATCCAGTTAGCCAGACTGTGCCTCCTCAGTGGGGAATTTAGGCCATTCACATTTATTGAGAGAATTGATAAATATCACAGGGCTCTATTCATCTTCTTTTGGGGACATTTTTGCCTACTTTTATCACAGGCTGTTCTGGAAGCTAGACTTTGTCCTCTGGTTTCTGGGTGTCTTTACTTCACTGGTGGTCCATTGTGATGGTCTGTGTATAGTATGGGTCTGAATACTTCCTGTAGAGCTGGGCTTATAGTGGCAAATTTCCTCAATGTTTTCTTGTCAGTAAAAGATTTGATTTTTCTATTGAATATAAAACTGAGGTTAACAGGATGCAGAATCTAGTTGTTTTGTTTGAGAAGACTGAATACAGGTGAGAACTCTCTTCTGGCTTGCAAAATTTCTGCTAAAAATCCATTGTCAACTTAATGTTTTTGCTTTTGTTGGTAAGCTTCTGCTTATTCCTGGATGCTTGCGGAATTTTCTGTTTTGTTTTGAATTTGGCCAGGTTAATTACAATGTGTCAAAGAGAAGCTCTGTGTGAATTGAAATGACCTGGGGTTCAATATCAATCTACAAGGGCTGTGTCTGAATGTTTGGTGATGCTTAGAAAATTTTTGGTTATGATATCCTCCAGGAGGGCTTCCAGGCCTTTGGGACTCTGTTTTTCTCCTTTGGGGGTAGAGAGGATATTATTTTATAATTCACAATATCTGACCCCATCTGTAGACAGATCAACAATTCAGCCTTTACGAATTATTTCAACTTTCATGTGTATGTGAATGTTTCATCTGGTTGTCATTGCCTATACATTACTTTTACAATATTTCAGCTAACTGCAACTGTTTTCTGCATATGCAATATTTGTAGTAAATTTTCAGAATACAAATTCAATACATTAATCTCAGTGAATTTTAAATTGCTACCAATAAGGTATAGAAAATAATTTTCATAAGATAACATAGTCTATTAAAACTAATTTTCTTGGAGTCCTAAGATATGTCTAATAAATGGTATAAAATGATAGTCCTTTATTAAGTTCCATGAAATTTATAATCATGTTTATTTTGTTTGTTAGTGAACTGAAGAAAATATACTTCTAAAATCTGAAGAGCTCACAAAAGTCTAAATATAGCCACAATGTTTTACAAAATGCTCCTGGGAAGCCTTATAGAATGAATGTTCATGTACCCCTCTGACATCAAATTTAATTAGAATTTAATTAAAATTCTAATACCAATGTGATGGTATTAAGAGGCAACATTTCAGGCATGGCCGGAAAGGCAGCCGCCCCCTCGCCCATCACCCAACGCACGTTCGTGGGGAACCTGGTGCTAAGCCATCGTAGATGACCTGCTTCTGGGTCAGGGTTCCATACGTAGCAGAGCAGCTCCCTTGCTGCGATTTATTGAAAGTCAGCCATCGACACAAGGGTTTGTTAAAAGAAAAAAGAAATTAAAAAAGAAGATTTTTTTTATTTATTTTTATTTTTTTTTCCCATTTTTTTTTTTATTAAATCATAACTGTATACAATGATATGATTATGGGGCATCATACACTCACTTAAATAAAAAAAATAAAATAAAATAAAAAGAGGTGACATTTCTGGCTTGGTGACTGTAGCACAATCGTTACAGCGCCAGCTACATACCCCTAGAGTGGTGGGTTCAAACCCAGCCCGGGCCAGTGAAACAACAATGACAACTGCAGCAATAACAACAACAAAAAAAGGTTGACATTTCTGAGAGGTAATTAGTATTATATGAGACCATGAGAAAGTTCTATGAATGGAATTAGTGTCCTTATGAGATGATGTCACTTTTAGATAACAGAAATACCATGTAATTATTAATATTATTTTATTTTAATAAACCATGTAGTAAAAGTATAACAAGATATTGTCATGGTTGTCCTATGTGATTTAGCATTACTTTGCCAAGTCCAGATAATAGGAAACAGAACAGACTTAACCACTGTAACAAATTCTCCAATCTTAAATTTGGATAAATTTTGTAATTCACCAATTTATCTACCATACATTTTAAATAAAAAATATATTAATTTTCCACAGTGAAAATGGAAGAGATACTTTATTATTTTCCCCTGGTACAATTTTTGAGTAAAATCTTTGAAATTCCATTTGAAATAATCTCCCCCCATCCCCCAAAAGAAACCTCATTTGGTCCTCAGAATCTTTCTATACATGTTCAGGGAATGTAATAATGAAAATCTGAATTTTTAACAAATAAAATATAAAACTAATATTTACTTTTGAAATCCACTTCTTTCTTACCTCTTTGAAATTCATCTTATCTTTTAAGTCTGTTGATAAAATACATTTTTATAAATATAAATATAAAATATATTTTATATTAAATATAAAAATAAATTTATATTTAATGGAAGACTGAGCCTCAAATAAGAAAACAAAAATTTTTAAGGTGGCAAACACAGGGAGAGGCAGGACTGGCTGGAATACAGACACATCTAACTCCAGTGTCAAAAGGGTCAGCAGGGTGGGAACATCCTCCCACCCCTATTCTGCTCAGTGAGGTGCTCGGTGACTACCCTACGAGGAGACACTGCACTGTGCCTAAAGTGCATTTTTGCATTATTCATTTTTGCAACACCTTGTTAGAATGGGGTTTCCTTGTCCTTTTAGAAAGTTGGTTTTTTTTTCCCACTTTACAAGTGAGAAAATCCAGAGGGCAAGACTCATTTCTGCCTTTCCCCCTCAATACTAGCATCCAATTGGCTGAACACCAGCGAGTCTCCAAATAAGGGAATCCGGTGAAGAGGGAATAATACCTTAACAAGCAAAGAGGTTAGCTTTTTTAGGTGAAGGGATAACAGACTCTGGATCTGTGGGAAGCCTGTCCCAGCACAGGTGGTTTCATCCAGTTCCACCCAGCCTCCCTACCTTCTCAGGACACCAACTAGGCATTCTAAGGATTCCCAGCTTCTGAGTTGTCCAAAAGTCCTCCCTATGGCTTGCATGGTCTCTGCAGTTTACAGAGGCTGTAGTGGAGCAACCTGGGGCCTCTGGAGCCCGAAGAGAACTAGCCACGGAGTTCTCCTGTAGCAGTAGAACCGTCAGGCAGAGAGACAAAGGTACCGCCGTATTGGAGAAGACCACTCCCCTCTCTGGCTACACATCTGATAGGACAGTTTCCGCCTTAGCTGCTGGAGCCACACACACCCAGGCCCTGAGGGGGCAGCAGATGTAATCGGTCTCAGGGCTAAAGAGGGCCAGGATGACAGGTACTCAAATGCAGTGCTTTCTTAGGCTGGGTTTTCTCTCTGCTCTGGAATCTGATTCCACTCAGAGTAGCATTTGCATTTATATTATTCACAAATGGAAACAGTGGCAATTGTTTTAAAATTTCACAGTTTATAACAATCTGACCTCTAGATTTTTTTTTTTTTTTTTGAGACAAAGTCTCACTATGTCATTCTTGGTAGAGTGCTGTGATGTCACAGCTCACATCAGCCTCAAATTCTTTGGGCTTAGAGATTCTCTTGTCTCAGCCTCCCAAGTAGCTGGGACTACAAGCACCTGGCACAATGCTTAGCTATTTTTTGGTTGAAGTTGTCATTGTTGTTTGGCAGGCCCAGGCTGGATTCGAACCTGCCAGCTCCCGTGTATGTGGCTGGCACCCTGGCCACTGAGCTACAGGTGTTGAGCCTGGCCTCTAGTCTTTGAGGAGGCAGCCCTAGCTATGAAAAGAGAGGCAATCCTCTAAGGCAGCAATATACAAAGATATAGAATGTGAGCTCCGTGTGTCATTTAAATTTTTGTAGCAGCCACATGAAAGAAAATAAAAAGGTAAAATTGATTGTATTAATTCATTTAAATTTTTGTAGCAGCCACATGAAAGAAAATAAAAAGGTAAAATTGATTGTATTAATTCATTTAACCCAATATATCCCAACTATTATCATTTAAATATGTAAAAATGGAAAAAATACTGAAGGATTTTTTTCCATATGTTGTTTTTTCTAATTTCACATTAATATGAGGGCACAAATTTGTAGGCTATACTGTTCTCTATTCTAAGGTAAATTTAAGTTGAAGAAGAGCCCCTCACCTGGGGGGTTGTGATGAACAGCCTCACATTGTGCACATTAGGTGAGATCCCACCAATTGCCTTTACTCCTCCCACCGATCACCCTCCTTCCTTCTCCATCCCCTATTATTAGACTATATTTCTATTTTACCATTCATATGGGAATGTAGTTTTTGCCATATTGATTTCAAAAATAGTATTGAGTACATGGGAATTTGTTTTCCACACTCGAGATACTTTATTACGAAGAATGTGTTTCAAGTCCATCCAGGATAATAGAAAAGATGTAAAATCTTCATATTTTTAATGGCTGAATGGTATTCCATGTTAATTCATTCATAGGTTGATGGGCATTTGGGTTGCTTCCATGACTTGGCAATTGTCAATTGAGCTGCAATAAACATTCTGGTGCAAATGTCTTTGTGGTAAACATGAATTTTGTTCTTCTGGGTAGATGCCTAGTAATGGAATTGCAGAATCAAATGGAAGGTCAAATTTTAGTTCTTTAATAATTTTCCATACTTCTTTTCATAAAGGTTGTATTAGTTTTCAATCCTACCAGTGTAGAAGTGTTCCTTTCTCTCCACACCCACACCAGCCTCTGCAGATTTGGGACTTTGTGAGGTGGGCTAATCTTCCTGGAGTTAGGCGATATTTCAGAGTGGTTTGGATTGATTTCTCAGATGATTACAGACGATGAGCATTGTTTCATATTTGTTTGACCATTCATCTGTCTTCAAGAAGTTTCTGTTCAAGTCTTTTGATCATTTATAAATGGATTTGTTTGCTCTTTTCTCTTCTTTCTCTTTCTTTCTTTTTCTTTTTTTCTTTTTTTTTTTTTGAGACTGAGTCTTACTTTGTTGCCCTCAGTAGAGTGCTGTGGTGTCACAGGTCACAGCAACCTCAATCTCTTAAGCTGAAGCTATTCTCTTGCCTCAGCCACCTGAGTAGCTGGGACTACAGGTGCCTGCCACAATGCCCAGCTATTTTTAGAGATGAGGTCTCGCTCTGGGTCAGGCTGGTCTCAAACTTGTGAGCTCAGGCAATCCACCTGCCTCAGCCTCCAGAATGCCAGGATTATAGGTGTGAGCCACCACGCCTGGCCTGTTTGCTCTTTTCCTGTTGATTAATTTGACTTCTCTGTAGATTCTACTTATCATGCCTTTGTCAGATTCATAACACGCAAAGATCTTCCATTCCACAGGCTGTCTGTTTGCTTTAGTTGTGGCACCCTTAGCTGTGCAGAAGCTTTTTAGCTTGACCAAATCCCATTTATTTATTTTTGGGGTTGCTGCAATTGGCAGGAGGGTCTTCTTCATAGATCTTTTCTGAGGCCAATATTGTCAAGCATTTTCCCCACACTCTCTTCTATAATGTTTATTGATTTGTGTCTTTTTTTCCTTCAGTTTTTGGGCGGGGCTGGGTTTGAACCTGCCACCTCTGGCATATGGGGTCAGTACCCTACTCCTTTGAGCCACAGGCACCACCCTGATTTGTGTCTTAAACTTAAATCTTTTATCTAGTCAGAATCAATTTTTGGCTAAGGAGAGAGATGTGGATCCAGTTTCAGTCTCATACCTGTGGCTAACCAGTTCCCCTAGCACCATTTATTAAATAGGGATTCTCTTACTCAGTGCATGTTTTTGTTTGGTTTATCAAAGAGCAAATGGTGATATGTGGCTGGGTTCATCTCTAACTTCTCAATTCTATTCCATAGATTGATATCTCTATTTTTGTGCCAGTAACATGCTGTTTTGATGACTATAGACTTGTAGTATAAACTGAAGTCCGGTGATGTGATGCCTCCAGATTTCTCTTTGTTTTTAAGAATTGTATTGGATATTCAGGTTTTCTTCTGGTTCCATATGAAATGAAGTACTATTTTTTCAAGTTCTTCAAAGTATGATATCGGTACTTTAATGTGGACTGCATTAAACCTGTAGATTGCTTTGGGTACACTGGATATTTTAACAATGTTGATTCTTCCCAGACATGACCGATGGTATGTGCTTCCACTTGTTAATGTCTTCTATTTCTTTTCTCAGATTTTCACAGTTCTCTTTATAAAGATCTATCACATACTTTGTTAGATATATTCCCAGGTATTCATCTTCCTTGGAGCTACTTTAAAAGGTGATTTCATTTGATTTTCTTTGATTTGATTCTTTGATTCTCAGCTTGAATGCTTTTGGCATAAATGAAGACAACTGATTTGTGGGCATTGATTTAATATCCCAAGACACTACTGTACTCCTTGATCAATTCTAAAAGGTTTGTAATTGAATTCCTGGGTTTTTGCAAGTGTAAGATCATGTCATCCTCACAGTGAGAGAGTTTAGCCTCTTCTGTCCCAATTTGAATACCTTTGATTTCCTCTTCTTGACTGATTGCAATGACTAGGACTTCCACTACTATGTTGACTAGCAGTGTTGATAGTGGGGCATCGTTGTCTAGTTTCAGTTCTGAATGGTAGTTTGGAATTGTTGTCTAGTTTCAGTTCAGTTTTACTCTATTCAATATGATATTGGCTGTGGGTTTGCTGTAGGTGGCCTCTATCAATTTAAGAAATGTCCCATCTAGGCCTATTGTTTTAAGTGTTGTTAGCAGGAAATGATGCTGAATATTGTCAAAACTCTTTTCTGCATCAGTTGAAGGAATCATATCATTTTTGTCTTTGATTTTATTTGTATATTAAATTACCTTTATGGATTTATGTATGTTAAACCAACCTTCAATCCTCTAGAATAAAACCTACTTCACGATGATGTAAAACTCTTTTAATGCGTCACTGTATTCTGTCTGCTAAGATCTTATTGAATGTTTTTGCATCAATATTCATTAATGATATTAGCCTATAGATTTCTTTTTCTTGGGTCTTTTCCTAGTTTTGGAGTCAGGATGATTTTGCTTCATAGAACATTTTGGGAAGGATTTCTTCCCTCTTTATGTTTTGGAATAGGTTATGCAATATTGGCACTAGTTTTTCTTTCTTTTATTTTTTTTATTCTTTTTTTTTTTTTATTGTTGGGGATTCATTGAGGGTACAATAAGCCAGGTTACACGGATTGCAATTGTTAGGTAAAGTCCCTCTTGCAATCATGTCTTGCCCACATAAAGTGTGACACACACCAAGGCCCCACCCCCCTCACTCCTTCCCTCTTTCTGCTTCCACCCCATAACCATAATCGTCATTAATAGGTCTCATATCAAAATTGAGTACATAGGATTCATGCTTCTCCATTCTTGTGATGCTTTACTAAGAATAATGTCTTCCACATCCATCCAGGTTAATACGAAGGATGTAAAGTCTCCATTTTTTTTATGGCTGAATAGTATTCCATGGTATACATATACCACAGCTTGTTAATCCATTCCTGGGTTGGTGGGCATTTAGGCTGTTTCCACATTTTGGCGATTGTAAATTGAGCTGCAATAAACAGTCTAGTACAAGTGTCCTTATGATAAAAGGATTTTTTTCCTTCTGGGTAGATGCCCAGTAATGGGATTGCAGGATCAAATGGGAGGTCTAGCTTGAGTGCTTTGAGGTTTCTCCATACTTCCTTCCAGAAAGATTGTATTAGTTTGCAGTCCCACCAGCAGTGTAAAAGTGTTCCCTTCTCTCCACATCCACGCCAGCATCTGCAGTTTTGAGATTTTGTGATGTGGGCCATTCTCACTGGGGTTAGATGATATCTCAGGGTTGTTTTGATTTGCATTTCTCTAATATATAGAGATGATGAACACTTTTTCATGTGTTTGTTATTGTTAGCCATTCGTTTGTCGTCTTCAGAGAAAGTTCTATTCATGTCTCTTGCCCATTGATATATGGGATTGTTGGCTTTTTTCATGTGGATTAATTTGAGTTCTCTATAGATCCTAGTTATCAAGCTTTTGTCTGATTGCAAATATGCAAATATCCTTTCCCATTGTGTAGGTTGTCTCTTTGCTTTGGTTATTGTCTCCTTAGCTGTACAGAAGCTTTTCAGTTTAATGAAGTCCCATTTGTTTATTTTTGTTGTTGTCGCAATTGCCATGGCAATCTTCTTCATGAAGTCTTTCCCCAGGCCAATATCTTCCAGTGTTTTTCCTATGCTTTCTTGGAGGATTTTTATTGTTTCATGCCTTAAATTTAAGTCCTTTATCCATCTTGAATCAATTTTTGTGAGTGGGGAAAGGTGTGGGTTGAGTTTCAGTCTTTTACATGTAGACATCCAGTTCTCCCAACACCATTTATTGAATAGGGAGTCTTTCCCCCAAGGTATGTTCTTGTTTGGTTTATCAGATTAGGTGGTTGTAAAATGTTAGTTTCATTTCTTGGTTTTCAATTTGATTCCAAGTGTCTATGTCTCTGTTTTTGTGCCAGTACCATGCTGTCTTGAGCACCTATGGCTTTGTAGTACAGACTAAAATGTGGTATGCTGATGCCCCCAGCTTTATTTTTGTTTCAGAGAACTGCCTTAGCTATACGGGGTTTTTTCCGGTCCCATATAAAACGCTGAATCATTTTTTCCAAATCTTAAAAGTATGATGTTGGTATTTTGCTAGGAATGGCATTGAATAGGTAGATTGATTGGGAAGTATAGACATTTTAACAATGTTGATTATTCCCGTCCATGAGCACGGTATGTTCTTCAATTTGTTAATATCCTCTGCTATTTACTTTCTGAGGATTTCATAGTTTTCTTTATAGAGGTCCTTCACCTCCTTCGTTAGGTATATTCCTAGGTATTTCATTTTCTTTGAAACTATGGTGAAGGGAGTTGTGTCCTTAATTAGCGTCTCATCTTGACTGTTATTGGTATATACAAAGGATACTGACTTGTGGACATTGATTTTATATCCTGAAACATTACTGTATTTTTTGATGACTTCTAGGAGTCTTGTGGTTGAGTCTTTGGGGTTCTCTAAGTATAAGATCATGTCGTCAGCAAAGAGGGAGAGTTTGACCTCCTCTGCTCCCATTTGGATTCCCTTTATTTCCTTGTCTTGCCTAATTGTATTGGCTAGAACTTCCAGCACTACGTTGAATAGTAAAGGTGACAGAGGACAACCTTGTCTGGTTCCAGTTCTAAGAGGAAAAGTTTTCAGTTTTACTCCATTCAGTAAAATATTGGCTGTGGGTTTGTCATAGACAGCTTCAATCAGTTTCAGGAATGTGCCACCTATGCCTATACTCTTCAGTGTTCTAATTAGAAAAGGATGCCGGATTTTATCAAATGCTTTTTCTGCATCTATTAAGAGGATCATGTGGTCTTTATTTTTGCCTCTGTTAATATGGTGGATAACGTTTATGGACTTGCGTATGTTAAACCAGCCTTGCATCCCTGGGATGAAGCCTACTTGATCATGATGAATGACTTTTTTGATGATTAGCTGTAATCTATTGGCTAGGATTATGTTGAGAATTTTTGCATCTATATTCATGAGTGAGATTGGTCTGAAATTCTCCTTTTTGTTTGGGTCTTTTCCTAGTTTTGGTATCAGGGTGATGTTTGCTTCATAGAATGTGTTGGGGAAGATTCCTTCTTCCTCAATTTTTTGGAATAATTTCTGCAGTACAGGAATAAGCTCTTCCTTGAAGGTTTGATAGAATTCTGGAGTGAAGCCATCTGGACCAGGGCATTTTTTGGTTGGAAGATTTTTTATTGTTTCTTTGATCTCGGTGCTTGAAATTGGTCTGTTCAGGAGCTCTATTTCTTCCTGGCTGAGTCTAGGGAGAGGGTGTGATTCCAAATATTGATCCATTTCTTTCACATTGTCAAATTTCTGGGCATAGAGTTTCTGGTAGTATTCAGAGATGATCTCTTGTATCTCTGTGGGATCAGTTGTTATTTCCCCTTTATCATTTCTGACTGAGGTTACTAGAGATTTTACTTTTCTATTCCTCATTAGTCTGGCCAATGGTTTATCTATTTTATTTATTTTGTCAAAAAACCAACTCCTTGTTTCATTAATTTTCTGAATGATTCTTTTGTTTTCAATTTCATTGATCTCTGATTTGATTTTGGATATTTCTTTTCTTCTACTGAGTGTAGGCTTAGATTGTTCTTCTTTTTGCAATTCCATAAGATCTCTTGTGAAATTGTTGATTTATTCTCTTTCTGTTTTTCGAATGTAGGCATCTAAAGTGATGAATTTCCCTCTCAAAACTGCTTTTACAGTATCCCACATGTTTTGGGACCTTGTGTCTTCATTATTGTTATTCTCAAGGAAGTTAATGATTTCCTGTTTTATTTCTTCCTGCACCCATCTGTTATTCAACAGAAGGTTGTTTAATTTCCATGCCTTTGGCTGGAGTCCAGCATTTTTTTAGAGTTGAGTTCCACCTTTAGTGCCTTATGGTCTGAGAAGATACAAGGTAAAATTTCAGTTCTTTTGATTCTGTTGATATTTGTTTTGTGTCCCAAGATATGATGAATTTTGGAGAATGTTCCATGGGGTGATGAGAAGAATGTATATTCTTTATCTTTGGGATGGAGTGTTCTATATGCGTCTATCAAGCACAGTTGTTCTAGGGTCTCATTTAAATCTCCTGTATCCTTGTTTAATTTCTGTTTAGAGGATCTGTCCAGCTCTGTAAGAGGAGTGTTAAGGTCCCCTGTTATTATGGTATTATCAGATATCATATTGCTCAGACTGAGTAAGGTCTGTTTCAAGAATCTGGGAGCATTTAAATTGGGTGCATAAATATTTAGAATTGAAATGTCTTCTTGTTGTATTTTTCCCTTGACCAATATAAAGTGACCATCTTTGTCTTTTTTGACTTTAGTTGCTTTAAATCCACATGTATCTGAAAATAAGATTGCAACTCCTCTTTTCTCCTGAATTCCATTTGCCTGAAAAATTGTCTTCCAACCCTTGACTCGGAGCTTTAATTTGTCTTTTGAAGCCAGGTGTGTTTCTTGCAGACAGCCAATCGATGGCTTGTGTTTTTTAATCCAGTCAACCAGTCTATATCTCTTCAGTGGGGAATTCAAGTCATTACCATTTATTGAGATAATTGATAAGTGTAGTAGTATTCTATTCGTGTTATTTTGTGAGAGTCCATTGCTTAGTTTTATCTTTTGCGTCAGTGTGGAGGTTAGGTTCTGTCCTTTAATTTCTGAGTTCTTACTTTGCTGCTGATCCATTGTGGTGGTCAGTGTGCAGAACAGGTTGAAGTATTTCCTGTAGAGCTGGTCTTGTGGCGAATTTCCTCAATGTTTTTATATCTGTACATGATTTGATTTCTCCGTCAATTTTTAAGCTTAGCTTAGCAGGGTACAGAATTCTGGGTGGGAAATTTTTCTGTTTAAGTAGATTAAAGGTAGATGACCATTGTCTTCTTGCTTGGAAAATTTCATTAGAGAAGTCTGCGGTCACTCTGATGGATTTGCCCCTGTAGGTCAACTGGCGTTTACTCCTGGCAGCTTGCAGAATCTTTTCTTTTGTCTTGACTTTGGACAGGTTCATCACAATGTGTCTTGGAGAAGCTCTGTTAGAGTTGAGGTGACCTGGGGTCCGATAGCCCTCTGAAAGCAGTGTGTCAGAATCTTTGGTGATATTTGGGAAATTTTCTTTTTCTTTTTTTTTTTTTTGGCCGGGGCTGGGCTTGAACCCACCACCTCCGGCATATGGGACCGGCGCCCTACCCGTTGAGCCACAGGCGCCGCCCGATATTTGGGAAATTTTCTTTTATAATATTCTCTAGTATGGCTTCCATTCGTCTGGGGCATTCTTCTTTCCCTTCTGGAATTCGTATAACTCATACCTTGGAACGCTTCCTAAAGTCCCATAATTCTGACAGTGAAAGTTCTGCTTTCTCTCTCTTCTTTTCTGCCTCTTTTACTATCTGAGTTATCTCAAGAACTTTGTTTTCTACCTCTGAAATTCTTTCTTCTGCATGGTCTAACCTGTTGCTGATACTTTCCATTGCATGTTTAAGTTCCCTAATTGACTGTTTCAATTCCTTCAGCTCTGCTATATACTTTTTATATTTTTCATATCATTCATCTCTTATTTGATTCTGTTTTTGAATTTCCTTTTGGTTATTTTCCACTTTATTAGCAGTTTCCTTCATTGTTTCCATCATTTCTTTCATTGTTTTCAACATATGTATTCTAAATTCCCTTTCTGTCATTCCTAACATTTCATTATAGGTGGAATCCTTTGCATTAGCTACCTCATGGTCCCTTTGCTGGGTTGTTCTGGACTGGTTCTTCATGTTGCCTGGAGTTTTTTGCTGATTCTTTCTCATGAGTGATTTCTTTTATCTGTTTCCTTGCCCTAATTTTCCTTTCACTTCCTCTTGCTCTTTAAGTTCTCGTGCCTGTGGACTAAGTGTGACAGGACCAGAAGTGTGAGAAGGTTGAAGAGCAAGAAAGGGATGAAAGAAAGGAGGACCGAGTCATAAGAAAAAAAAAAAGAAAAATAGAGAAAGGAGAGGGGGTGGGTAAAAGGAATATTGACCAAAAGAAGAGAGGCACAGAAAGAGGGAGTCAGAGCAATATAGGTATACAGTAGGGTACTTTGATACAACCTTAAAAAAAACCCACCTTCTGGGGGTGTCCAGTTGCATGGTTCCCTTGAGGCAGCAGCTCTTTGCTAACCTGATCAGACACAGTACCCCACCTCCACCAAGTAGAGAGGAAAGACAAAAATGCTATAAATCAAACCAAAGCAAGCAAACAGAAAACTTTATGGGATAAAATTGGGTGGAATACCAAATAATAGCGGTAGAAACACTAACAAAAATGAATTTCTAATTATTGAAATAGGCAGCAATGGGAAATTATAATTAAACTAGAAAAATAGAGAAAGAAAAAGGATCTTTATGGAAAAGGTTGAACTTAAAAAACAAAACAACATCAAAATAAACAAAAAAAAAAACCAACCAAACCAAAAAAAAAAAAAAAAACACAACCAAAAACAAAGCAGTATGTATATGTTATTGAATATTGTCTGGGCAATACGTGGTCTTCTGGGGTATGAGATGTTAATCACAGTTCTGATACGACTGGAGGCTGCTAGTTTCTCAAACCCCAGCACGTAGACACCCTAAATCTCTCTTGAGCCCACTTAAAAGGCACTTTGAACTTGTTCACTTGCTGAGCAGAAGCTTTCCCAGGGAAATGCTTGTCGCTGGAATCACTGCTGAAGTGGCTATCCACTTACCCAGTGTGCCAAAACTGGTCTCCCTCTGCCCCTGAGGGTTAGGGCTGCAAGGCGGCTCAGACCCCGCCCTTAGGCTACTTGGTCTCTGGGTTACCAGCTCCCACCCAATTCTAGCTCTGCGACCCTGAGGGCGGAGGTTGCTGGGGCAGATGGCTCACAATGGCTGCCTGTGACCCAGAGCCAAACACTATTAGCTCCGTCTGGCTCAGCGGCTCAGACTGGGGCCCTAGACAAAGGCCAAAGTTCTCCGCACTCCTGCTCAGGCTCTCCCCAAGGCAGTTCAGCTGAGTGCCAAGTCCAAAGACACCAAAACGGTTCACAGGTAAGGCCTTTCTGGTTTGCAGTCTCGCTGGTACTGAACTTACAGTTGCGGGTGGGTTTAGACGGATTGAACACGCGAACACACGTGACCACTGTTTTAGTCCTCCTCTTGGGGTCCAGAAGTCTCTCGCTGACTCCCTGTATCCTCTCGGGGGTGATGATAGGCAGATCCCACCAGCCAGAGATGCCTGGAGTCCTATCTCCCCAGACTCACGTTGCCCAGATGCAAGGAAGCTGTTACTCGGCTGCCATCTTCTCAAGGTACCGGCACTAGTTTTTCTTTGAAGGTTTGGTGAAATTCTGGTGTGAAGCCATCTGATCTAGGGCTTTTCTTTATTGGATGAGTTTGTATTTTTGATGCCTTTTCAGACCTTGATGTAGGTGAATTCAGAATGTGTAATTTTCTCTGGTTGAGTTTAGGAAGGTGGCATGATTCCAGGTATTGGTCCATTTTCTCTACATTTTCCTATTTGGGAGCATAGATTTTCCTGTAGTAATAATTGAGGATCTTTTGTATTTCTGTGGTGTCTGTTGTTATAGCCCCTTTACCAGTTCTGATTGAAGTTATTGGAGATCTTACTTTTCTGTTGCTGGTTAGTCTAGCCAAGGTCTTATAGATTTTATTAATCTTTTCAAAGAACCAATTTTTTGTTTCACCAATTTTCTGTAATTCTTTTGTTTTCAATTTCATTGAATTCTAATCTATTTTTGTTCATTTATTTTCTTCTTCTGGGTTTGGAGTTGGATTGTACTTCCTTTCCTGTGGCTTGATATGGCCTACTAGATTGTTGACTTGCTCTCTTTCTGTTTTCTTGATGAAGCATCTAGTGCTATAAATTTGCCACTTAGGAGTGCCTTTGCTATATCCCAGAGGTTTTGATAGCTTGTGGCTTCATTATCATTTTGTTCAAGAAATCTAATGATTTACTTCTTAATTGCATGTTTGACCCAGCTGTTGTTCAGCATGAGGTTATTTAGTTTCCATGACTATTTGACTATGAAGATTTCTAGTGCTGTTGAGTTCAACTTTTATTCTATGATGTTTTGAAAAGATACAATTAATAGTTTTTATTCTTTTGAAACTGTTGAGGTTATATTTGTGACTTATGATAAAGTTTGGGAGATGACATACATGCTGATGAGGAGAATGTGTATTTAGTTTTTTGGTGATGAAATGTTCTGTATGTGTCTCTTAAAGCCATTTGTTCTAGGATTGTGTTTAAGTACATTATTTTTTTGCTTGGTTTCTGCTTAGAGGATGTGTCCATTACTCTCAAGGCAGGGGTTAAATCTCCAACCATTATGGTGTGAGAAGATATCATATCATTTAGATCATTTCAGGTTTGTTTTATGAGCCAAGGAGAGTTCAAGCTGGGTGTGTAAATATTAATTATTGAAATATCTTCATGTTTTGTGCTTCCATTGACCAGTATGTAGTGTCCACCTTTTCTTTATTTTGGTTAGTTTAAGTCAATTGTATCTCCAAATAAAATTGTATCCCTTGCTTTTTTCTGATACCACTTTACCCTGTATCTCACTTTATCCTTTGAAGTCAGGTGTGTTTCTTGTAGACCACAAATATTGGGCTTGAGCTTTTATATGTAGTCACCCAACCTGTGCCTCTATAGAGGGGAGTTCAAGCCATTCATATTTATTGAGAGAATTGATAGGTATGGTTGAGTTTTGGTCGTCTTGTTTTTGTTTAAAGTTATAGAGCTTAGTTTTTTCTCCTTGTACCATTCTGGAAGATAGACTTTGTTCTTTAATTTCTGGATGTGATTACTTTGGGAATGGACCATCATGCTGGCCATTATGAAGAATGGGTGTGTGTACTTTCTGTAGTGTTAATGTAGTTATAGCAAATTTCCTCCATATTTGCATGTCAGTGAAACATTTGGTTTCTCCATCACAATTGAAACTCAGTTTAGCAGGATACAGAATCCTGGGATGAAAATTGTTTTGTTTAAGAAGATTAAAGACCAATGACCTTCCTCTTGTTATTTGAATAATGTGAGCTGAAAGATTTATGGTCATCCTAATATTTTCCCCTTTGTAGGTAAGACTTTTCTTATGCCTGGCTGATGCAAGATTTTCTCCTTCATGTCAACTTTGGCAAAGCTAATTACAATGTGCCTAGGAGATGCTTTGTTTGGATTGAGTCATGCCAGAGTTCTGAAACTATCTACTATATGAATTTCTGTGTCTCACAATGCTTGAGAAATTATCCAATATAATGTCTTCGAGTAGAGAATCAGTGTCTTTAGGACCATCCTCTTCTCCTTCAAGAATTCCTATAATTCAGATGCTTAATCTTTTGAAATAGTCCCATAACTCTCAGGAAATATTCTGTTTTTATTCTCCTTTTTTTCTGCTTTAAATGATTGGGTTAGTTCAAAGGTCTTATTTTCAATTTCTGAAATTTTTCTTCTCCATATTCTACTCTATTACTAAGGATCTCTACTGTGTTTCAGAACTCCTCAAATGCCTCTCTTAATTCCTTACTCTATTACATCTTTCCTCATGATGTATATATCTTTGGTGACTTTGTCTTTAAATTCACTAATTTATTGAGACAATTTTTGAACTAGTTTTTTTGGTTTCTATTTCCATCTTCTGAATTCCAATCATCTCGTCACCCATATTCTGAGTTCTCTTTCTGACATTTCAGCAATTTTCTATAGATGGTATTTTCTGCTGTATCTCCCTTGTAACCTCTTGGAGGAGTTGATCTGCTCTGATTTTTTATGTTGCCAGAATTCTTCTGCTGGCTCAACCCCATGAATATTTTCAGCTTTTTTATGGCAATATATTATACTTTTTTAGTTGAAATGATAAGTTGTCCCTGAATAGTTATTGAGAGATAATCTAATTTGGGACCCTTAGGAAACACTGTACAGACCTATCTGGCAACTAAAATTAGTGGAGTGAGAGTAGATTGGGAATCTTAAGATATTGGAGCTAAACATTCCTTTCCCAATGAGCTGGAGCTTGTGCTGGTGGCCCTTCCCCGACATCCTTATGATATTCCATTGCAGGGCTGCTGGGAGAATCTCTGATGGCCAGGTTGGTGAAGTAGCACAAACTGGTTTGGTCCTGGTATCAGCCTGTCCTATACCCAATTCCAAGGAATCACAGTATTTTTCTGGAATCTCTGCTACTCAAAGATGCAAGCAGCTGCAGCCCAGCTATGACTGGCAGGGTATAATTCATGGGCAGAGCCACTGGGGTCTGCTCTTCAGTGTTCCAACTCCCGCATGTGCAACCAAATTCAAATAAGAGGTGAACCTGCAGCCCCAGACAGGAGCACCTTGAGAACAAGAATTCAAAGATAACTCTGAACTGAGAATTACAATGAAACTCACTCATGCAGCACTAGTAAAACACACACAAACAAATTTAGAGGATCATAAGGGGTCACCAGTCACATGCACCAAGGCAAGAGCTCTTCGGGAAGCTGAGGAAAAGTCTAATGTAGCAGAAATGTGAGCCATCAGGTACAACACCTCCCCCCACCAAAGTTAGAACTGCGGTGCTATTGTTTCTTCTCAAAGCAGTGCTGTGTGTGCCTCAGGTCGGCAGCCCACACAATGCAGGAGACTCTTGGAGAACTGGCTAAACACTTTGGCCTTTGGAGGGGGGCAGTTCGCAGGCAATCAGAGAGGAGAAAGTGTGCACAGTGGGCTCAGGACTGCAGAGAGTTTGTTCACTTTTGCACTAGGCAGTTTGGGGACTGGACTCAGGTGGAAATTCCCAGGTGCAGAAGAACCAAAACCTGTGGCTCCCTCCCATGGCGTGAGTTCAAAGGTCCTTTCTTTCCTGCTTTCTGGTGGAAAGCCCATGGTAGGCCTCCCAGTTGTAGGAGGGATCTCTCATCCTCTTGGCAACTGGTGCCTTTAGTCATTCTGTACCTGATCTCTGTTATCTTTTTTGTTCTTTCTTGGCCTTGCAATTTTGCTCAGTGAGGATGATGTGCACCTTGATTTCTTCTCATTGTGCTTAACTCCCTACTTTTGTCTTCTCTGGGTTCACTTTAGTCCAACTTCTCTTCTTCTGGACAGAGCTTCTGGTAGAAGCTGCCTCTAATTGGCCATCTTGCCCCTTCTAATTGAAGGATTTGGGGGTGGCACAAAATCTTCAAAACTTTGTATTTTAAGCTTTTAGTGCATTTTAATTCATATGAGTCATTCCATGCCCCATAGTACCAGTGCCTGCCACTCTGAAGTGTATCCTTCAGGGCTCTGGGAACTCGGACTTTCAATAGTGTTTGAGGCATCAGTTGGGAGATAGGGATGCTGTTGGAGCCTGTGACATCCTAAGTGTTTAGGATGCCCTCTTCAGTGGATGCCATTTAGTTTCTTTCCCAAGTTACACAAAGCACAGTGCAGGCCCTGTCCCTGGAGCATAGCCTTGAACTTATTTGCAGATAATGACTCTACTTTTGGGAAACACCTTTTCATCTTAGTAAAGACTAAACTGGGCCTAGTTATTCAAGGTTTAACCTTGGACTGTGAAGGTGCTATGTGATCAGAACTGCCTATCATAAACTCAGTGATAGCTCAGAAAGTCATAAAGTTAGGCATGCACAGCAATACTCCATCATCACATGGCTGTGGAATATAGGAGACTAGACAAGAGAAGGGCCTGTAGGCACAAGTAGGCTACATAAAGTGGCCCAAATACCTATAGTCCTCACTAATGCTGCATTGCCATCTCTCTCTCAGCCACACCGAGGGCCTCATGGGAAGTTCTCTATGAATAGACAAAGAGAGAGAAAACCTGGGCATGGTTTTCAAATGGCCACATTACCCAAAAGTAGGCAGCTATGACACTACAACTCTTTTTGAGGACATTTCTGACCAAGAAAGATGAGAGTAAATTTTTCCAGAAAGCAGAATTTTAAGCAGTGTATCAAATTGTTCATTTTAATGAGAAGGAGATACAGCCAGAAGTGCAATTACTATATATAACATTCATAAACTATGGCCAATAATTTGGCAGATTGTCAAAGATGTGGAATAAATATGATTAGGACATTAATAATAAAAAATTTGGAAATGTTGGTAAAATTCTCAAAATAAGCAAAAAATGTAAAGATTTTTGTGTCCCATGGGAACACTCAGCAAAATGTGACTATAGAGATCTTCAATAATCTAGTGGACAGGTGTGGTGGCTCACGCCTGTAATCCTAGCACTCTGAGAGGCGGAGACAGGTAGATCACTTGAGCTCAGGAGTTTGAGACCAGCCTGAGCAAGAGAGAACCTCTGTCATTAAAGAAAATAGCCAGGCATTGTGGCAGGCATCTATAGTCCCAACTACTTTAACAAATACTACTAGTATAAGCATGATATATCTTTAATTTTAAAGAAAAAAATAACAACATAATCCAGGAAGAACTACTAATAACCTAGATCTGTCAGGAATGAAGGTTTGGGTTACCCATTAGTAGGAAGAACTACTTATAACTTGGACCTGTCAGAAATGAAGGTTTGAGTTACCCATTAGTAGGAAGAACTACTAATAATCTGGACCTGTCAGGAATGAAGGTTTGGGTTACCCATTAGTAGGAACAACCACTACTAACCTGGACCTGTCAGGAATAAAGGTTACCCATTAGTAGGAAGAACCACTAATAACCCAGACCTGTCAGGAATGAAGGTTTGGGTTACCCATTAGTAGGAACAACCACTACTAACCTGGACCTGTCAGGAATAAAGGTTACCCATTAGTAGGAAGAACCACTAATAACCCGGACCTGTCAGGAATGAAGATTTGGGTTACCCCATTAGGTAAAGAAGCACAATCAGTTGAGGTAGTTGATGAAGGCAAAGGAAATATAATATGAACAGTGGAAGAATTCAGTTATAAATACCATCTACAAATGTGTGACCAGTTGCAGAAAACAGAAATATAATTTTTCCTTCTTTATTTTAAAATGAATGTTTTTGTCGGTATATATGTTAATATATATATATATGTATATATATATGTATATATATATGTATATATATATGTATGTATGATACAACTATGCTGTAAAGTATGATATGATATACATATGAAATACTCTAAACTTTTTACTAGAAGATTCAAAGTTCTTAGATGATATTAACTCCATGATACTCCATCACTTATATGCTACTATTAACAATGTTTAAATAGTATAATCTAAAACTACTAAATTTTATGTTTCAGTATTTTTTTCTTTTTTTACTTTTTAAGATTTGTTTATTCACATCATATGGAGATTATTTGTTGCTAACATACAGAAATAGTAGTGATTTTTAAATATTGATCTTGAATCATGCAACCTTACTGAACTCATTTATTCTAGTGGGCATTTGTGAATTTCCTAGACACTTCTGTATATAGTATATCATTTGTATAGGATCCTAATCCTCTTCTGGGGAACATTAGTTTCTCTTTGTTGCATAATATTCCTGCCTGAATACCTCCAGTATAATGTTGAATAAATAGACATTCTTGCCTTGTTTCTAAACTAAGTTTCCCAAGCCAATATATATATATATATATATAGTGTATATATATATATACACACATACTTTACAGAATAGTTGTATCATATACACATATATATACACAATATATATAAAAATATATTTATATATAAATATATATATGTGTCTCAAAAAATATATATATACATATATATTTTATATATATTTATATATAAATATATACACATATATATTTATATATAAATATATACATATATATTTATATATATGTGTATGTATATATGTATATATAAATATATACATATATATTTTATATATATGTGTATATATATTTATATATACATATAAATATATATGTATATATATATATTTTTTTTTTTTGAGACAGCCTTACTATGTCACGCTGGGGAGAGTGCTGTGGTGGCATAACTCTTAGCAACCTGAAACTCTTGGGCTTAAGCGATTCTCTTGCCTCAGCCTCCCAAGTAGCTGGGACTACAGGCACTCACCACAATGCCTGGCTATTTTTTTGTTGCAGTTGTCATTGTTGTTTAGCTGGCCCCAACCTGCCAGCCTCTGTGTATGTGGCAGGTGCCCCACTCACTGAGCTACGGGCACGGAGCCAACCCAGGATTTCAATCATTGCATGTAATATCAGCTGTAGGATTTTCATAGATGCCCTTCAGCAGCCCTAGAACCTTCCCTTCTGTTGCTACTCAGTTTAGGGTTTATCATAAATGGGTATGGATTTGTCAAATGTTCTGTGTTCATCAAAATAACACTTTTTGGTATTCTATTGCTGTATTATATTGACCAATCTTTGGATATTAAGCTACATTTTCATTTGAGTGAAATCCTGAGTAAAAATGGTCAATAATGTTTTGAATGTTGTTTCAATTACTCTGTTATAAATTTTGAGGATTTCTGTATCTATATTCATAAGGGATGATGATGTGTAGTTTTATTTTCTTGTAATGATTTTGCCTGGCTTTGTTGTCTGGGAAATACTGTCCTCATAGAGTGAACCTGTAAGTTTCCCTTATGCTATATTTCTAGAAGTGACGGTAAGAAAACTTCATTAATTTTTAATTAAGTATTTGTTAGAGTTTCTCAGTGAATTAGCTTGCATCTCGGCTCTCTGTATGGAAAAGTTCAAATGAATTTAATATTTTAATTTTTGCCTGAGTTTATTATGTTAATTTGTATAGATTGTATAGGGATTTATTTCTAATTTATTGTATTCCACATTTCTAGATTTTAAGGCAGTTGAGATCAAAATTTTAAAAAGTAATATGCAAAAATAAAGGTTTTTAGCAAAGTTTCCTCAATGTCTCAGGGTGTCCTGTGGGCAGTATGGGGGCGTTATTGTACTTCCTGTATTTAATTCCTATATTTACTACATGGGATAAAGGGTGGCATATAATCTGTACTAATTTGAAGAATGTTCTAATTGTATTCAAAATAAAAATCTGAGCCATGGGCTGTGCCTGTGGCTCAAAGGAGTAGGGTGCCAGCCCCATGTAACGGAGGTGGGGGGTTCAAACCTGGCCTCGGCCAAAAAAAAAGAAAATGAAAGAAAAAATCAGAGCCTATCTCTTTTCATCAATATTTAGGTGGACAAATATAAACCTGAATAAAAATAGAAAATGATACAGTAAATGAAGAACGGTACAAAGAGATAAAACTCTGACAAAGCAGATTTGTTAATACCTAGATTATACCTGTTTTTTGACACAATTCCTATGCATTTATGTATATATAGTTAATGATAAGAAGTTTAGTGTATACCTCAAAGTGCGGACATATTTACAATCATTTGGGTGATTTAAAAGAACCATAGAAATCAACTATTCTGGTACAAAACAAATAAATGAACACAAAAAGTGATAAGTAATTTTTTAAAAAGTTTGATTTGGTAATTAGGTACACACATAAACATCATATTAGGTATTAAACAGAAGATAAAATAATTTTTAAACCCCATAGCAAAGATTTCATAAGTACTGTGAAACGACAGTAGAAACCGTCAATTATAGCATAACCCATAAGTAAAATGTAAATAACCACATACACATTTCCTCTAAGATAATTTTAAATAACTACTGGAGAAAATTTAAACCAACATTACTTTAGTAGAGTTCAAGTATTATTTTTTCTTTTTTTGAGACAGACCCTCACTTTGTCACTCTCGTTAGAGTGCCGTGGCATGACAGCAACTTGAAACTCTTGAGTTCAAATGATTCTGTTGCCTCAGCTGCCCTAGTAGCTGGGACAATAGATGCCTACCACAATGCTTGGCTATTTTCTTTTTGTTTAGCAGGCCTAGGCAGATTCCAATGCACCAACCCCAGAGCATGTGGCTGGTGCCCTAACCACTGAATTATGGGCTCCCCCAGAGTTCAAGTATATATATAAGAAGAAAGCATTTTCACTGGAGCCAAAGGACCTACATTTACATAATTTATTCTATCAATGCTGAATTTATGGTACTGAAAAACAGTAAGTCTGGTCGTAATCAGGTCCCATACATTAAATTGGAAGATTGCCACTTTATAGTTCATGTTTTGGGTAAAAATATATTCATAAATACTATTTGGTGCAGACATCTGAAAATACTCAAATGTTATCATTATTCATAAATTACTTGACAAATTGAATTGGAAAATATGGGCACTTTCCAAGAGCACAAGTAAATTAAAACAAGTATTCATAGGAGTAATCAAACCAAGAAACCAGTTTTCCTTCAAAAACTGTATAATCATGTGGACTTCAAGGCTTTGGGGACTGTTCAACCTATCCTTTTTGACTAAACAAGGAAAATTACTAAATAAACTTATCCCAAATGTAAATTTTTTCAAATGTGCAAATCAAATTATTTTCAAATTGTAATTTCTTATGGAGTATGAAGCAAGGTGAGAAGATTATCTCTAGAGCCTGTTTAATACAGAAAACAGAGAAATAAAGAGTGGTGAGAGAAATTAGTGCCCATGCTATAATTGGATACCTAGCTAAAATGTCTTTACAAAAAAAGGGTAACATTTTATTTTTGGAAATACAAAATAAATGAATAATGTAAAACATTGATAAATTTTATTACCAATAGTAGTTTCTTTAGATAGAGAAGTTTTCTGATATAAAGTTCTGGGAAGCAAAATAAAAGATAACAGATTTCTTTCTTTTTTTTTATGGTGAAAAGTTATATATTTAGAATTAGCCAGCTGGACTTTGTTTAAATGATCTCAATTTTGTTGGCAACATCCAAAGCATCATAATCAGAAGCCAGTGGAACACATGCCTTCTTCTCATCATCAGGCCTGATCAGGGTGTTGACCTTGGTCAGCTTCTTCACACCCTGTTTGGTCTGGTATTTATTGGCTTTGACATCCACAATGAACACAAGTGGGTTGTTGTCTTCTATATTCTTCATGGCAGATTCAGTGGTCAGGGGGAACTTGATGATGGCATAGTGGTCTTACCAGCTTGTGTCTCCTGGTACACTCTTCTGAGGCTATTTGGGCTGTCTCAAGAGCCTCACAGTCTTTGCCACTGGAAAGTGAATGATGTATGTATGTATGTATATAATTTTTTTTTATGTTCTGTAGCTGTGGATGCCTTTTAGCACTGTCTTCTTGGCCTTGGATGCCTTTGCTTTGGCTTCCACCAAAAGGGTGGTGCAGGAGTTTCCTTCTTTGCTTTTGGCACCATCTTGTGAAAAGCAAGACAACAAATTCCTAAAACATATGGGACATCAAATCACAGTGGACATTGGACTTTAAAATTCATGAGGAGGTGGAGCAATATGGCTGACTGAAGCCAGCTTTCCACAGAGGTTCCCATCCAGAAGGAGAGTTAAAGGACAGAAATTTAGCAAGTAACTTGGTGGATTAGAGCTGCACCAAGAGAGAAGGTTGAAGAACACACATCAACCCTGCTGAGGTGATCTGCTAAGGATACAAACAAAAGGTACAAAGTCCATTGCCAAGTGGACAGGAGTCCCCTCCCCCATGAGAACAGCTCAGAATACCCCATAATCAAACGAGCAGAGTTCAAAATTCTTCCCATTATATCCCACGGGAGAGACTCTCTAAAAACTGGAGCTACTTCCCCCACTAGGGTGCCATGGCACTCTCCTGCCAGGCATAAAACTGTATAAAACTGTATATATTCTCTACCTGCAATTCTGAGCTCCCAGAACTCCCCTCCACTCTCACTCTGAGGTCTGGAAGCCTGTCCCCCAGGAGTCCAGATTCTTGGGTATTTTCTCAAGAGGTGTGGACAGGGCACGGACTGCTGCTGGTCAGTGCTGATTCTGTGGTACAGGTTTGTTGAAAGGACAGTCAGCTTAGAGGGAACCATACAGAAGCAGTGGTGCCCCAAGGCACAGAAAAGCAGCCGTTTTTGGCAACAATAGGACTCACCCCTGGGTATTCTGGAGTCACAACCCCTGTCTCTCTGGGCAACCAGAGGAGGCTGGGTATCTTCTCTGGTGGCAGCCATTGGCAGAACAGATCTGGGAGCGAAACACAGGCCCTGTGAGTAAAGGGTTTGCCTGAGGCAGTACCGGCCTGGGTGGAGTGCAGGGACTAGAAAACGTACCCGCAGAAGTGGCAGATTCCCAGGGTAGGGCTGACCCAGAGGACCACTTTACTGAGCCTAAGACACACCTGGCCCTCAGGGGATTATTACCCAGCCAAAGGAGGGCAGGCAGAGGCTGGAATACAAACTGCAGCTGAGACCGGGCAGCAGCACAGACAAGGCCTGAGGCACAGGTTCTGTGAACTCAAAACTGACAGCTAACTGTGCTGGGAATACAAACCACAGCCAAGACTGGGCAGCAGCACAGACAGGGCCTGAGGTGCAGGTTTTGTGAACTCAAAACAGCTTCTTCTCTGCAGGGGAATTTAGCTGGAACAGAAACAAATTCCACAAAGTTGTTCTGTTCTGTAAGATCAATCAGGAGCAGGGCTGGAACTGAGTGAACAGTCCTAGCCTCCATTAAGCACCCAAGGTTGTCAGGCCTCACCTCCCCCTGCTGGATAGTGGCAGAAAGCAGCAGCCTGGCCCAGGAGACATAGATCTCCCTGTGATTCAGGCAGGTGCAAACCACTAGAATATCTGCCCATTGGAGGCAACTGGGTCACAGCCCTGCAGGGTTATCAGTGACTGGGTGTGATAGAGGTGCAAGGTGGGGAAGGAGGCATCAATCTTCCCAGACTAATCTATATGTTGAGTGTGAACTCCTGACCTCATGGAGCACCAGAGCAAGATAAATTTGAGTTGTCAGCAGACCCCTGTGATCTAGTTGGCAGAGACTTTTTCAACTCTCCCACCTGAGACAGGTGCTGACTGAGACAATTGATCTGGACCTCTTGAACTGGGCCAATCACCTGAGGATAATCCAAGTGGTATCCTGTGTGGATGTAGGAAGGTTTGATTTTCCTTTTCCAGTTGTTGCCTGTGGGGGGCGGGTGACTTAATTGCTGGTATTTCTCCACAGCTGAGACTTCAATCCAGAGTAACTGATTCACTAGGGTTGGACAGGGAACAGCTGAAAACAAGAGCCACTTAGCACCACCACACCAAGCAGGTGCCCAGTTTCTCAGGCCATAGCACCATATGGGTCCTTGGTAAAGCCCCAGGGGAAAAGGTACAGACACGAGTCCCAGCTTTCAGGCATAGGGCAGGTTAATCACTACTCCTGGAGCCCCGAACCCAACTTTTCTATATCCACTCATCTAGTCAAATGGTGTAAAATAATCATGGGGCAGAATCAGTGGAAAAACCCTGGTAACATGAATAACCAGAGTAGATGAACCCCCGCACCAAGGAAAGATATGGCAGACACAACTGAAGATTGCATTTATAAACAGATGACTGTGATGTCAGAAATCAAATTCAGAATTTGGATCGCAAGCAATATTAATAGAATGGAGGAAAAGTTAGAATTAGAAATTCCATGAGCAATTCAAAAGTTGTCTCAAGAATTCAACAAATTTGGGCAGCGCCTGTGGCTCAGTGAGTAGGGTGCCAGCCCCATATGCTGAGGGTGGCAGGTTCAAGCCCAGCCCCGGCCAAACTGCAACAAAAAAATAGCCGGGTGCTGTGGTGGGCACCTGTAGTCCCAGCTACTTGGGAGGCTGAGGCAAGAGAATTGCTTAAGCCCAGGAGCTGGAGGTTGCTGTGAGCTGTGTGTGATGCCACGGCACTCTACCAAGGGCCATAAAGTGAGACTCTGTCTCTACAAAAAAAAAAAAAAAAAAATTCAACGAATTTAAAGACAAAACCACCAAAGAGTTTCACATATTGAAGCCAGAATTTGCAGCCCTCAAAGATCTGAAAAATACAGTTGAATCCCTCAGTAACAGAGTGGAGCAAGCAGAAGAAAGGGTTTCAGACATTGAATACAAAGCTGTTGAATGCTCCCAAACTCTCAAACAGGAAGAGAAATGGAGAGCGAAAACAGATCATTCTCTCAGAGAGCTCTGGGATAATTTGAACAAGGCTAATATCCACCTCATTGAAATCCCTGAAAATGATGAAGTGGCTTTGCAAGGCACAGAGACTCTTCTCCATGAAATTATGAAAGAGAATTTTCCAGACATGGAAGAAATTCTGAAATTCAGATAGCAGACAGTTTCAGAACCCCAGCATGACTCAACCTGAAGAAGACATCCCCCAGGCACATCATAATTAATTTCACTAAAGTTAATATGAAGGAGAGAATTCTGAAAGCAGCCAGATGTAAGAAAACCATAACCTACAAGGGGAAAAATATTAGAATGACTGCAGATCTCTCAGCTGAAACCTTTCAAGCCAGAAGAGGGTGCTCATCGACTTTTAATCTCTTTAAAACCAGCCCCATATACTGAGGGTGGTGGGTTCAAACCCGGCCCCGGCTGAACTGCAACCAAAAAATAGCTGGGCGTTGTGGCGGGTGCCTGTAGTCCCAGCTACTCGGGAGGCTGAGGCAAGAGAATCGCTTGGGCCCAGGAGTTGGAGGTTGCTGTGAGCTGTGTGATGCCATGGCACTCTACCGAGGGCCATAAAGTGAGACTCTGTCTCTACAAAAAAAAAAAATAAAATAACTTTCAACCCAGTATCCTGTATCCAGCTAAACGGAGTTTCATTTATGATGGAGAAATTAAATACTTTAATGACATGCACATGTTGAAGAAATTTGCCATAACTAAACCACTCTTCATGATATTCTCAGACCTATCCTTTATAATGAACAGCACAATCCTCTACCACAAAAGTAAACCCATTCAGAAACCTTTGATCAAACTCCAACTTCCACAGTGGCAAAAGGATTAAAAATGTCCACTGGACTTTTGAAAAACTTGATACCCAAAATTCTACCAGGCTTATCAATATTCTCTATTAATGTGAATGGCTTAAACTGTCCTCTAAAGAGGCACAGGTTGGCTGACTGGATACAAAAACTTAGGCCAGATATCTGCTGCATACAAGAAGCTCATCTTACCTTAAGAGATAAATATAGACTCAGGGTGAAAGGATGGTTGTCCATATTTCAGGCAAATGGAAATCATAAAAAAGAAAAATGGAAAACAGAAAATTATAAACACCTGTTGCAGTTCTATTTGCAGATGCAATAGGCTTTAAACCATCAAAAGTAAATAAGGATAAGAATGGTCACTTCATATTTGTTAAGGGTAATACTCAATATGATGAGATTTCAATTATTAATATTTATGCACCCAACCAAAATGTGCCTCAATTTATAAGAGAAACTCTAACAGACATGAGCAGCATGATTTCCTCCAGCTCCATAATAGTTGGAGATTTTAACACTTCTTTGGCAGTGTTGGAGAGATCTTCCAATAAGAAGCTGAGTAAAGAAATTTTAGATTTAAACCTAACTATCCAACATTTGGATTTAACAGACTCTACAGACCATTTCTTCACAACAAAACTGAATACACATACTTCTCATCAGCCCATGGAACATAGTCCAAAATCGATTGCATCTCAGGTCACAAGTCTAACCTCACTAAATTTAAAGGAATAGAAATTATTCCTTGCATCTTCTCGGACCACCATGGAATGAAAGTTGAACTCAGTTACAACAGGAATCTGCACACTCATACAAAAACATGGAAATTAAATAACCTTATGCTGAATGATAGCTGGGTCACAGATGAGATTAAGAAGTAAATTACCAAAATTTGGAACAAAATGACAATGAAGACACGAATTTTCAGAACCGCTGGGATACAACAAAGGCAGTCCTAAGAGGGAAATTTATAGCACTGCAAGCCTTCCTCAAGAGAATGGAAACAGAAGAATTTAACAACTTAATGGGACATCTCAAGCAACTGCAAAAGTATGACTATTCCAACCCTAAACCCAGTAGAAGAAAAGAAATAATCAAAATTAGAGCAGAATTAAATGAAATTGAAAACAAAAGAATTATACAACAGATCAAAAAATCAAAAACTTGGTTTTTTGAAAAGTTCTATAAAATAGATAAAACTTTGGCTAACCTAACCAGCAAAAAGAGTAAAATTGGTAATTTCATCAATAAGAAATAACAAAGACAAAATAACAACAGACTCCTCAGAAATTCAAAAAATTCTTCATGAATATTACAAGAAACTTTATTCTCAGAAATATGAAAATATGAAGGAAATTGACCAATACTTGGAAGCACATCACCTTCCAAGACTTACCCAGAATCAAGTAGAAATGTTTAACAGACCTATATCAAGTTCTGAAATAGCATCAATCACACAAAATCTCTCCAAAAATAAAATCCCTGGACCAGATGGCTTCATGTCAGAATTCTACCAAACCTTTAAAGAGGAACTAGTCCCTAATTACTCAACCTGTTCCAAAATATAGAAAAAGAAGGAATACTACCCAACACATTCCATGAAGAAAACATCACCCCAATCACCAAACCAGGAAAAGACCCAACAAGAGAAGAAAATTATAGACCAAATTCACTAATGAATATAGATGCAAAAATATTCAAAAAGACCCTAACAAACACAATCCAGCAACACATGAAACAAATTATACATCATGAGCAAGTTGGTTTTATCCCAGGGTCTCAGGACTGGTTCAATATACGTGAATCTATAAATCTAATTCAGCACATAAACAAATTAAAAAACAAAGACCATATGATTCTCTCAATCGATGCAGAAAAAGCTTTTGATAATGTCCAGCATCCCTTCATGATTGGAACACTTAAGAAAATTGGTATAGAAGGGACATTTCTTAAACTGATAGAGGCCATCTACAGCAAACCCACAGCCAATATTGTATTGAATGGAGTTAAATTGAAATCATTTCCACTCAGGTTAGGAACCAGTCAAGGTTGCCCATTGTCTCCACTGCTCTTTAATTTTGTAATGAAAGTTTTAGCCCTTCCAATTAGGGATGAAAAGGCGATCAAGGGTATCCATATATGGTCAGAAGAGATCAAACTTTCACTCTTCACAGACAATGTGATTGTATATCTGGAAAACACCAGGGATTCTAGTACAAAACTCTTAGAAGTGATCAAGGAATAATACAGCAGCATCTCAGATTACAAAATCAACATCCATAAATTGGTAGCCTTTATATATACCAATAATAGTCAAGCTGAAAAAACAGTTAAGGACTCTATTCCATTCACAGTAGTGCCAAAGAACATGAAATATTTGGAAGTTTATCTACAAAGGACATGAAAGATCTCTATAAAGAGAACTATGAAACTGTAAGAAAACAAAGAGCTGAAAATGGTAACAAATGGAAAAACATACCATGCTCATGGCTGGGAAGAGTCAACATTGTTAAAGTGTTCATACTACCCAAGGCAATATACAATTTTAATGCAATCCCTATTAATGCTCCACTGTCATACTTTAAAGATCTTGTAAAAATAACATTTCGTTTCATATGGACTCAGAAAAAAACTCAGATAGCCAAGACATTACTCAGAAATAAAAACAAAGCAGGAGGAATCACACTACCAGACTTCAGACTATACTATAAATCTATATTGATCAAAACAGCATGGTACTGGCACAAAAACAGAGAAGTAGATGTCTGGAACAGAATAGAGAACCAAGAGATGAACCCAGCTGCTTACCGTTACTTGATCTTTGACAAGCCAGTTAAAAATGTTCAGTGGGGAAAAGATTTCCTATTTAACAATTGTTGCTGGGTCAACTGACTGGAGACCTGTAGAAGACTGACAGTGGACCTACACCTTTCCCCATTAACTAAGATAGACTCTCATTGGATTAAAGATTTAAATGTAAAACTATAAAAATACTAGAAGAAAGTGCAGGGAAAACTCTTGAAGAAATCAATGTGGGCGAATATTTTATGAGGACCCTCCGGGCAATTGAAGCATCTTCAAAAATACACTACTGGGACCAGATCAAAAGTGCACAGCCAAGAACACAGTAAGTAAAGCAAGCAGACAGCCCTCAGAATGGGAGGAGAGATTTGCAGATTATGTCTCCGACAAAGGTTTAATAACAACAATCCACAGAGAACTCAAACGTATGAGCAAGAAAAGAACAAGTGATCTCATCTCAGGCTGTGCAAGGGACTTGAACAGAACCTTCTCTGAAGAAAACAGGCGCACGGCCTACAGACATATGAAAAGATGCTCATGATTCTTAATCATCAGAGAATGGCAAATCAAAACTATTTTGAGATATCACCTAACTCCAGTAAGATTAGCCTATATCACAAAATCCTAAGGCCAGAGATGTTAGCGTGCATGTGGAGAAAAGGGAACACTTCTACACTGCTGGTGGGAATGCAAATTAATACATTCCTTTTGGAAAGATATTGGAGAACACTTAGAGATCTAAAAATAGCCCTGCCATTCAATCTTATAATTATATGCCCAGAAGACCAAAAATCACATAATAACAAAGATATTGGTACCAGAATGTTTATTGCAGCCCAATTCATAATTGCCAAGTCATGGAAAAAGCCCAAGTGCCCATCCATCCAGGTATGGATTAATAAATTGTGGTATATGTACACCGTGGAATATTATTCAGCCTTAAAGAAAGATGGAGACTTTACCTCTTTCATGTTTATATGGATGGAGCTGGAACATTTTCTACTTAGTATAGTATCTCAAGAATGGCAGAAAAAGTATCCAATGTACTCAGCTCTACTATGAAACTAATTTATAGCTTTCTATGAAAGCTATAACCCAGTTACAACCTAAGAATAGGGGGAAAGGAGAGAGAGAGGGTAGGGGAGGGGGGAGGATGGGCAGAGGGAGAGTGATTGTTGGGATCATACCTACAGTGCATTTTACAAGGGTACATGTAAAACTTAGTAAATGTAGATTATAAATGTCTTAACACAATAACTAAGAAAATGCCAGGAAGCTTATATTAAAAAGTGTGATCAAAATATGTCAAATGATATATAAAACCAGTGTATGGTGCTCCATGCTTGCATTAATGTACACAGCTATGATTTAATAATAAAAAAAATCATGAGTTTTTTTTTTTAATAAATGAATTAGGGTTTATCCATCTATTTATATATTGGCCTTGATGCAAAAGAAGACTAAAAGTGGCTTAAGGAGATTAGAGTAACTTAAAAAAAATCAAAAATATATATTATTCTCCCCCAAAGCTAGCTGCTTGAAAACTTGATTTAATATTTTGCTTGTTTTCCCTTCATTGCTTGGTAAACACATTTGCTTCTCCTTTGTGTAATCGCCGTCTGACTGCTGAGTTTTGCTGTTTTGTCAACTGACATTTCACCTTGTGTTTTACGAGTTCTGGAGGAATTGTTGAACAGCTCACAAAACTGCCTGTAGAAGAAGTAATACTCAGAGTTCTTGTTCTACATCAATTAATGTCTCCCATATTTTTTTCATCTCTGAGAAGCCTATATTCTTCACTCAGTGACACAAGGCAGTTAGATGAGAGCATTTATCCACACTCCTCAGAGCCAGCAGAATCTTCTCATTGATGTGTCTGACCACCGTGTCTGAAGTAATTTTCATTTCTGTTTTTCTACTCAGAAAATTCAGGTATGGAATTTTTGTCAACAGCCTGCCCTTTCATTTCTTCTAACACCTGGCTGAAGTCAGTCATTCCGAAGTGGTGTACATCAGCACTCTGCTCTGATGTACTGTCCTCCTTGATCTGTTCCAGGTCTTCGAATGACCTGTAGCCACCCGACTGGTCCACACAGTTCTGTTCATTTTCATCTTCGGACCCACAAACCTCTGATTGTTCTGACACTTCTCCATCAGAAAACAAAAACTGAGGTCCCTCTTCTGTCTCAGTGTCCCTCTCATCTGGGCCCACTGGCTGCAGCAGGTCGTCACCAGCCTGCAGCTCCTTTGTGTAGCCGCTGGCAGAAACCTCCACATCAAGAGAGCCTTCCCTCCTGATATCACTAAAGGTTGGATAAACCTCCCTTTCATAGTCAAAACGCTTCATGGAGAAATCTCTAATGCACTTGATGTCTCTGTGGAAATACCATTCAGCACTGGGATGAGAAGTTGAGACCATCTGTGGAAAATCAACTACGGTGATATGATCATTTTCATCCAAAATGAGATTGAATTTATTGAAATCTCCGTGAATCAGCCCATGATTCCCAAGTCTTACAATTAGTTCCATAGCTTCATCATACCGTGTTTCCCTGAAAATAAAACATCCTCCAAAAATAAGACCTACTTACAGGTTTCCTTCTAGGTAAAATATAAGGCATCCCCCCCAACTAAGGCCCCCCCAGGCTCTGTCTTGGAATGAAAATTAATTTACCGTAAACTGGTTGCTAGGGCCGCCCTCACTGGCGTCTAGCAACCAGTGACATTATGCAGAGTCCTGATGTCACTGCTGTGTGGAGGCGGAGCGGAGGTCCGAGTGAGCAGTGAGGGTGGGGTGGGACAGAGGAGACTTTTTCAGATGTGTGTAGAAGAACAAGAGGATCAGAAGGATGGGACGCTGCGAAGGTGGTGAGTGCTGGTCTGTCTCTGGTGACACTGCCTGATGCTTGCAGCCGCCCTCATGATGACTGAAGGTAGGAGTCACAGTTTGTCTGGTTTGTGTTGACAACTACCATACTACCCTACCTTATACAGGTAATAAATTTCCTTTATTTTCATTTAACAATAAATGTGTACTGTATTCTTCTTCATGGAAAAATAAGACATCCCCTGAAAATAAGACCTAGCACATCTTTAGGAGCAAAAATTAATATAAGACACTGTCTTATTTTCGGGGAAACAGGGTATACTGAGGTAGGATCTTCAACATGGTATATCTGACATAGAGGATAACCATTTATGATCTCCATGACCACTGGATGGCGATTGTAATCAACTAGCTTTGGAATTGGAAATTTCCTCTCCTATAACACCTTCATAGAGGCAAATTTCTTCATGGCAGAGAGAGGAGATAAATAAAGCCAAGACACATTATGCCCGTGTTTATGGTAATCACGCTTGTTTTTTCAGATTTCGAAAGGAGGTTCTTCCTAGTCTGTGAAGCTTTAATGCAAATTGCTGTCCTTCTTCATTTGCAACAATGTAAATATCTGATTCTTTGCCAACGCCCATCTGGTTTCCAACAGACTAAACTACTTGTCTAGAAAAAAGTGTTTTCAAAGCCAGGTTAATCATAGCCTGCATTTGTCAATCAATAGCCCTGGACAGTCTTGGTACACTTCCAAGCTATGAGTTTATGTTTCACTAAATCTCTTGCAACTTTATAACAGCCACCATGCTTAAGGCTGGCTATAGAGGCGATCAAACTGCAGGGAACTATCTCATGGTTCTTCATGCCCATTTCAACCACGGTCAAATCCCTGAAGTCATCCTGGTTACAACTTGGCCAGGATGCACCTTCCTGGTGCAACATGGCCACATTCACCTTCCCCATGGTAGCAGCTGACAGAAGTTTTTTTTTTTTTTTATTTCTCTATTTTTTTAAATTATTTATTTATTTTTTATTAAATCATAGCTGTGTACATTAGTATGATCATGGGGCACCATACACTTGGTTCACAGACCGTTTGACACATTTTCATCACACTAGTTAACATAGCTTTCGTGGCATTTTCTTAGTTATTTTGCTAAGACCTTTACATTCCACATTTACTAGGATTCACATATTCCCTTGTAAGATGCACCACAGGTGTAATCCTATTAATTCCCCTCTCTCCACCTACGTCCCCCCTCCCTCCCCTCCCTTTCCCCCTTCTCCCTATTCTTAGGTTGTAACTGGGTTATAGCTTTCATGTGAAGGTCCTACATTAGTTTCATAATAAGGGTGAGTACATTGGGTACTTTTTCTTCCATTCTTGAGATACTTTACTAAGAAGAATATGTTCCAGCTCCACCCATGTAAACATGAAAGAGGTAAAGTCTCCATGTTTCTTTAAGGCTGCATAATATTCCATGGTGTACATATACCACAATTTATTATTCCATTCGTGGATGGATGGGAACTTGGGCTTTTTCCATGACTTAGCAATTATGAATAGGGCCGCAATAAATATTCTAATACAAATATCTTTGTTATGATGTGATTTTTGGTCTTCTGGGTATATGCCCAGGAGAGGGATTACAGTATTGAATGGCAGATCTATTTTTAGATCTCTAAGTGTTCTCCATATCTCTTTCCAAAAGGAGTGTATTAATTTGCATTCCCACCAGCAGTGTGAAAGTGTTCCCTTTTCTCCACATCCGCACCAACATCTCTGGTCTTGGGATTTTGTGATGTAGGCTAGTCTCACTGGAGTTAGATGATATCTCAAAGTAGTTTTGATTTGCATTTCTCTGATGATTAAAGATGATGAGCATTTTTTCATATGTCTGAAGGCCGTGCGCCTGTCTTCTTCAGAGAAGTTTCTCTTCAAGTCCCTTGGCCAGCCTGCGATGGGATCCCTTGTTCTTTTCTTGCTAATGCGTTTGAGTTCTCTGTGGATTCTCGTTATTAAACCTTTGTCGGAGACATAACCTGCAAATATCTTTTCCCATACTGAGGGCTGTTTGCTTGCTTTACTTACTGTGTTCTTGGCTGTGCAGAAGTTTTTAGTTTGATCAAGTCCCAATAATGTATTTTTGAAGCAGCTTTAATTGCCCGGGGGGTCCTTCTCATGAAAAACTCGCCCAACCCAATTTCTTCAAGGGTTTTCCCTGCACTCTCTTCTAGTATTTTTATAGTTTCATGTCTTAGGTTTAAATCTTTAATCCAGTAAGAGTCTATCTTGGTTAATGGTGAGAGGTGTGGGTGCAGTTTCAGTCTTCTACAGGTTGCCAGCCAGTTCACCCAGCACCATTTGTTAAATAGGGAATCTTTTCCCCATTGAATGTTTTTAATTGGCTTTTCAAAGATTAAATAATGGTAATTACCTGGATTCATCTCTTGGTTCTCTATTCTGTTCCAGACGTCTTCTTCTCTGTTTTTGTGCCAGTACCATGCTGTTTTGGTCACTATCGATTTGTAGTATACTCTGAGGTCTGGTAGCGTGATTCCTCCAGCTTTGTTTTTATTTTTGAGTAATGTCTTGGCTATTCGAGGTTTTTTCTGATTCCATATAAAATGAAGTATTGTTTTTTCCAGATCTTTAAAGTATGACAGTGGAGCTTTAATGGGGATTGCGTTGAAATTATATATTGCTATGGGTAGTATGGACATTTTAACAATGTTGATTCTTCCCAACCATGAGCATGGTATATTTTTCCGTTTGTTAACATTCTCAGCTATATCTTTTCTTAGAGTTTCATAGTTCTCTTTATATAGATCTTTCACGTCCTTTGTTAGATAAACTCCCAAGTATTTCATCTTCTTTCGCACTACTGTGAATGGGATAGACTCCTTAATCGTTTTTTCAACTTGACTATTGTTGGTATGTATAAAGGATACCAATATATGAATGTTGATTTTGTAACCTGAGACTCTGCTGTATTCCTTGATCACTTCTAGGAGTTTTGTTGTAGAGTCCCTAGTATTTTCCAGATATACTATCATATCATCTGCGAAGAGCGAAAGTTTGATCTCTTCTGACCATATATGGATACCCTTGATCGCCTTTTCTTCCCTAATTGCAGTGGCTAAAACTTCCATTACAATGTTAAAAAGCAATGGAGACAATGGGCAGCCTTGTCTGGTTCCAGATCTGAGTGGAAATGATTCCAATTTAACTCCATTCAATATGATATTGGCTGTGGGTTTGCTGTAGATGGCCTCTATCAGTTTAAGAAATGTCCCTTCTATATCAATTTTCTTAAGTGTTCTGATCATGAAGGGATGTTGGATGTTATCAAAAGCTTTTTCTGCATCGATTGAGAGAATCATATAGTCTTTGTTTTTTAATTTGTTTATGTGCTGGATTACATTTATAGATTTACGTATATTGAACCAGCCTTGAGACCCTGGGATAAAACCGACTTGGTCATCATGTATGATTTGTTTGATATGTTGCTGGATTCTGTTTGTTAGAATATTGTTGAATATTTTTGCATCTATATTCATTAGTGATATTGATCTATAATTTTCTTTTCTTGTTGGGTCTTTTCCTGGTTTGGGGATCAGAGTGATGTTTGCTTCATAGAACGTGTTGGGTAGTCTTCCTTCTTTTTCTACCTTTTGGAACAGGTTGAGTAATATAGGTACTAATTCCTCTTTGAAGGTTTAGTAGAATTCTGTCGTAAAACCATCTGGTCCCGGGCTTTTCTTTTTGGGGAGATTTTGTATGGTTGATGTTATTTCTGAAATTGATATGTGCCTGTTCAACATTTCCACTTGATTTTGGTTAAGTCTTTTAAGGTGACATGCTTCCAAGTAACGGTCAATTTCCTTCAGATTTTCGCATTTCTGAGACTAAAGTTTCTTGTAATATTCATTAAGGATTTTTTGGATTTCTGAAGAGTCTGTAGTTATTTCGTTTGTTAGAGATTTTACTCTTTTTTTCCTGATTATGTTGGCCAAAGGTTTATCTATTTTGTTGACCTTTTCAAAAAACCAGCTTTTTGATTTATTGATCTGTTGTATTATTCTTTTGTTTTCAATTTCATTTAGTTCTGCTCTAATTTTGGTTATTTCTTTTCTTCTACTGGATTTGGGGTTGGAGTGTTCTTCCATTTCCAGTCTCTTGAGATGTCCCATTAAGTTGCTTACTTCCTCTCTTTCTGTTCTCCTGAGGAAGGCTTGCAGTACAATAAATTTCCCTCTTAGAACTGCCTTTGTGGAGTCCCAGAGGTTCTGATAGTTCGTGTCTTCATTGTCATTTTGTTGCAGAAATTTGGCAATTTCCTTCTTGATCTCATCTCTGACCCAGCTATCATTCAGCATAAGGTTATTTAACTTCCATGTTTTTGTATGAGTATGCAGATTCCTGTTGTTACTCAGCTCAAGTTTTATTCCATGATGGTCTGAGAAGATGCATGGAATAATTTCTATTCCTTTAAATTTACTGAGGTTAGACTTGTGACCTAAGATGTGATCGATTTTGGAGTAAGATCTTGGGCTGATGAGAAGTATGTGTATTCAGTTTTGTTGGGATGAAATGTTCTGTAGATGTCTGCTAAATCTAAATGCTGGATGGTTAGATTTAAATCTAGAATTTCTGTACTCAGCTTTTTGTTGGAAGATCGATCCATCGCTGCCAAAGGAGTGTTAAAATCTCTGACTATTATAGAGTTGGAGGAAATGAAGTTGCTCATGTCTGTTAGAGTTTGTCTTATAAATTGAGGTGCATTCTGGTTCGGTGCATAGATATTAATAATTGAAATCTCATCATATTGAGTCTTACCCTTAACAAATATGAAGTGACCATTCTTATCCTTATTTACTTTTGTTGGCTTAAAGCCTATTGTATCCGCAAATAAAATTGCAACACCTGCTTTTTTCTGGTTACCATTTGCCTAAAATATGGATGACCATCCTTTCACCCTGAGTCTGTATTTGTCTTTTAATTTAAGATGTGACTCTTGTATGCAACAAATGTCTGGCCTGAGTTTTTGTATCCAGTCAGCTAACCTATGTCTCTTTAGAGGGCAGTTTAAGCCATTCACATTAATGGAGAGTATTGATAAGTTTGGTGAAATTTGGAGTATTGAGTTTTTCAAAAGTCCAGTGGGCATTTTTAATCCTTTTGCCATTGTGGAAGTTGGAGTTTGATCAGAAGTTTCTGAGTTAGTTTACTTTTGTGGTAGAGGATTGGGTTGGTTATTGTGGAGGATAGGTCTGAGAATATCCTGAAGAGCTGGTTTGGTTATGGCAAATTTCTTTAGCATATGAATGTCATTAAAGTATTTAATTTCTCCATCATTAATGAAACTCAGTTTAGCTGGGTACAAGATCCGGGGTTGAAAGTTATTTTGCTTGAGGAGATTAAATGTTGATGACTACCCTCTTCTGGCTTGAAATTTTTCAGCATAGAGATCTGCAGTCCTTCTAATGTTCTTCCCTTTGAAGGTAATAGTTTTCTTTCACCTGTCTGGTTTGAGGATTTTCTCCTTCATATTAACTTTAGTGAAGTTATTTATGATATGCCTGGGGTTTGTCTTATTGGGGTTGAGTCGTGCTGAGGTTCTGAAGCTATCTGCTATCTGAATTTCAGGTTCTCTAGGCATGTCTGGAAAATTCTCTTTCATAATTTCATGCAGAAGGGCCTCTGCGCCCAATGAGGCCACTTCGTCTGTTTCAGGAATTCCTATGAGTCGGATATTTACCTTCTTTGAGTTATCCCAGTGCTCTCTGAGAGAGTGATCCATTTTTGCTCTCCATTTCTCTTCCTCTTTGAGAGTTTGGGAGCATTCAAAGGCTTTATCTTCGATGTCAGAAATCCTTTCTTCTGCTTGGTCCATTCTGTTGCTAAGGGATTCTACTGTATTTTTCATATCTTTGATTGCTGCAAATTCTTGCTTCAGTGTGTCTAAGTCTTTGGTGGTTTTGTCTTTAAATTCGTTAAATTCTTGAGACAGCTTTTGAATTTCTCCACGAATTCCTAGTTCCATTTTGTTAATCTTGTTTGCCATCCAAATTCTGAATTCAATTTCTGACATCTCAGCCAGTTGTTTGTGAATGGGATCTTCAATTACATCTGCTGTATCTTTCCTTGGGGGGGTTGATCTATTCTGGTTATTCATGTTACCAGAGTTTTTCCACTGATTCCACCCCATGATTGTTTTACTCCCTTTGATTTATCCCCTGGTGTTTTGTTGAGGACTCGTACAGTGCTGTGGCCTGAGAAACTGGGTCCCTGTTTAGTGTTGAGGGGCTAAGTGGTTCTGTCTTGTTTCCAGCTGGTTTCTATTTGACCCTAGTGAAACAGTTACTCTGGGTTGAAGTCTCAGCTGTGGAGAAATACCAGCAATTAAGTCACCCCACTCACCACAGGCAACAAATGGAAAAGGAAAATCAAACCTTCCTACAACCACACTCCCAGGGCACCACCTGGATATTCTCCAGGTGAGTGGCTTAGTTCAAAATGTCCAAATCAATTGTCTCAGACAGCATCTGCCTCTGGTGGGAGAGTTCAAGAGGTCCCTGGGAACTGGATCACAGGAGTCTGGTGACTGCTATAATATGGCTTGCTCCAGTGCTGCATGGAGTCAGGAAGAGCCATCCAGTAAATAGATCAGTCTGGGAATATTTATGCCACCTTCCCCACCTTGCAGCTCTGTAACACCCAGTCACTGCTATCCCCACAGGGCTGTGACCCAGTCAGTTGTCTGCAGTAAGCAGATACTCCAGGGGTTTGCACCTGCCTAAGTCACAGGGTAGTCTGTGTCTGGTCATCTAGGCTGCTACTCTCTGTCTTTATCCAGGAGGGAGTTGTGTGGCCTGTCAACCTTGGGCACTTGATGGAGGCTGGAGGTGTTCACTCAGTTCCAGGCCCACCCTTAATTTATGTTGCTGGGTGAGGGAGTTTGCTTCTGACCCTGCTAGATTCTTCTGCAGAGGAGAGGCTGATTTGAGTTCCCAGAACCTGTGCCTCAGGTCCTGTCTTTAGTCCTGTGGGTTTGTTTTCGCAGCATGATCAGTTGTTGGCTGTAGCCTCTTGGCCTCCTTTGTCTATAGGTTGGTGATCCCCTGAGGGCCAGGTGCATCTTAGGCTCAGTCAAGCAGTCCTCTGAATCAGCCCCACTTTGGGAGTTTCCCGGCTCTGCGGGTGTGTTTTCTAGTCCCCGTGTTCCACCCAGGTCAGTGCCACCTCAGGCAAACCCTTTACTCACAGGGCCTGTGTTTCAGTCCCAGGTCTGTTCCATGGTGGTTGCCATCTGAGAAGATGCTCGGCCTCATCTGGTTTCCCAGGAAGACAGGAGGACAGGCTATGGGATATCTGGGGGTGGGCCTTGTTATTGCTGAAAACGGCTGTTGCTCTGCACCTCGGGGCACCACCACTCCAGTGTAATTCCCTCTTATCTGACCGTCGTCTTCTCGCTCCTTTGCTACAGAGTCAGCACTGGCCAGCTGCAGTCCAGGTCCTGTCTGCACCTCTCGAGAGTTCACCCAAGAATCTGGACTCCTGTGGGGGCAGGTCTCCAGATCATGGAGTGAGAGTGGAGGGGAGTGTTAGGAACTCAGAGTTGCAGGTCATAACACCAAGCTCATTGAGACCAAATGAACAAATAAACAGATACAAAGGTTACCAGGCACATGGGCCTATAGATACAGAGACAGATGGAAACACATAGACATACAGGTAAGAGTCACGACAACAGCAATATAAGAACAACTGCAATAGAAATAGTGATAATCATAAAATAATTGAAAGAAAGAAAAAAGAGAGAAAAAAGTGGTGTTAGTAGGAATGTTAAATGAGAAGAAAGAAGAAATTAAAATTAGAAGACATAGAAATAAAAAATATATTTATATAAAAAGTAATAATAAAAAATTATAGAAATCTCCTCTAAGAAAATGGTGAGGAAAAAACAGACAAAAACAAAACAAACAAACAAAAAACCACGAAAACAAAAAAAAACAAAAAAAAGGCACCAACCACAAAAATATTTTTGCGTGTAGAAATATACCTATATGTCTGCTGTAGGGATCAACTTTCCTAGGAATATATTCATACTGCAATATGCTTTCTGGATAGCAGGTGGTGCTGTGAGTGGTTCTGAGGCTTATACCTGATTTACAGTTTATACTATTACCATGCTAACCACCTTCCATGGCCGATCGCCATTTTGGAATTTCTGCAAAAGTTTGTCGCCTAAGAATTGTGTAACCTCGGCTGTTCTTCTCCAGACAGCACTTGCGACCGACCTTCCCACTCAGTGCAGGTGTCCATGCTTCTCAATTCTTTCCACTCTGTTCCCAGGTTCTCCTTCAAACTGGTGACTGCAATCGGCTGTAGGGGGAGTGGTGCTGAGTTCACGTGGTTGTTGGCGGGCTTGTGGTTTTATCTGCTGTAGCTGGCTCCTGGGGCTGAAGCCAAATTTGTGGCCTCAGCAGCCAAAGCTGGGTCCATGGCTTCAGTAGCTTCCTGGCTTTAGCAGCCAAAGCCGGTCCATGGCTTCAAGCCGGGTCCCGTGGTTGGAGCATTCGGGGGACTTATTCTGGGTTTTATGGTTCAGAGTTTCCCTTTTGGATGGGCGCCCGCCAGTTCTCAGTGCAGCCTAAATCACCAGCCCCCTCCAACGCCTGGGGGAAAGGTGCTCCCCCTTTTGGGTAGTTCAAAATATCTGTTTCCTGGGCAGGATCCCTTCCCTTCGATTGTCCAACAGTTTGCCCAGCTCCCCGTAGTTTTGAGTGGCTCTCCTTTCATATGCCTCCCTCAGTTCAGGAATAATTATTTGTCAATTGGGTTTTGTCAGCATTTACAAGCTGCTGACCTCCGTAGGGGAGGGGCCTGCTGGCCAGCACGGCGGAGCAGGGAAGAATCTCTACAACAGAGTCTGTGATTTTAAATTACCCCTCATATATAGCAATCTGCCAGTTCGCTGGGCATCTCCAGCTGTCTGTCCACTCCAATAATCCACACACAGGGAAGGTCCAGACCGCCTTTCCTCTCACCTGATGGCTTGGGAGAGGTGGGCTACACGTCCGTCCTGTCCGCCATCATGCTCCACACCCCCCACAGAAGTTTAATCACGATGTTTTTAAACAGCATCATCTTCCAAATAATTGATATATAATAAGAGTATAATTTTTATACATGGTATTTAAATCAAACAAATTATCTTCTACTTGAAATGGTAACTGAGGAGAGAAAAACTTACTCTTTAGAGAATTATTTTTATTTTATGCCACTTATTTTGTATACTTTGGAGAACATTATTCTTTTATTTGGGCTGAGTAGCACCAAAGGATCAACTGTGCCATTTTTTGGACATCCCGGATGACTGAGCCATATGCCAAAAACAAGGTTGAGGAGAATGAAATAATAAAACCCGCCCGCTACATGACCACAAAGCAACTCACTAGCAGCAGGATGGTCTGGGTGGCCCTCTTCTCTGGGGAGGCTTTAGAGGAGAGTCTGGTGCTGTGAAGGTGCTGGGATCATCTCTGCTCCCTGAGCAGGAGAATCACCATGTAAGCACTTGAGAACAGCATGATTCCTACAAATGAGGCACACCTGGATAATGACAGAGCAAAAATAAGTCCCCTGATGATGGGATTCATGGGGAAAAGTGAGTAGTGTTTACCTTCAGTAGATTTGTTTGGTCAAATTACAAGTAGCTATGGTGTAGAAGATCATGATATGATTCAAAGACGAAGTGCAGGACCACAAAAAGAATAAAACATGGATGATGTAATCTGTGGATTTACTTTTAAATCTGGCCAACCAGGAGGTGCTGGAGCTGACAGTGATGGCCTGGAGCATGCTTAGGAGGCTAGTGGTGCAGATGGAGAGATCCTTGATCACCCTGCTCAGGTAGAAAAATGCCTCATATTTAAGGTCATTCTGAAAGTTCAATGACTCAAAGAGTTCTGGAGACCCCAATAATAGCACGATGAAGAACTTCATCACATGAACGAAGGCCAAGTGACAGATGGTCAGGTCCCGTGGGTTTTACCCTGTGATCAGAGGAAGTATGAAGATGCAGAAGAGGAGGAGAAAGGTGTTGGCTGAGATTCCAGTACCAGTTTGTAAAAATATGTAGTTTTAGATGGTAGCATAAATGAAAAATAAGTTCATTGTTGTACTAAGGTGAAATAGTTGTATATCTGAAAACATCAACACACATTATCACTGTTCCTTTATAGTCAAAATTATCACCACCATAAGGTTTTTTTCTCCCCATGATTAACTCGTCCTATGTGATAGAAATGATTAAAAATAATACAGCTACACAGGGAAGACTGGATGTGGTCTGTACATTTTTATCCCACTTGCACAATGTATTTGATTTCATTAATGGAATTTTCAGTTCCAAAAAAAAAATTTTATATTTCTATAAATAATCCAGTGTGTGATTGCATCAAATAGAAAAATTATTTTTTAAGTATTATTTGGGGTTAGAACACATGAAATTTAAAACTGCTGTTTTTAATTATGAAGTAAAAAGTATATAAAACAAAATATGGCTTTTAGTTAAGGAATTCAAGTTTGAATTCTTTTCCGTACATTACAATGGAAATTAATACCCTGAATGGTAGGTATATTTTGACACAAATTGTGTCATTTTAAAATTATTACCGCAAGTGAAAATAGTCATCAAATAGAATTACCCTAATGTATCAATTTCTATTTTTCTATTTCAAATTTAAAATCTTTATTATCAGAGATGTTTATTTCACTAGTTTAAATAGATATTCAATAACAAATTTTTAATATACAGTTTTAGCATTATATAGGTATTTATTGATATAATTTGTCAGTATACAGTGTGTCTATAAAGTTTGAGCGCAATTACAACCAAACTTTATGGACACCCGGTATAATGCCTCACTGTATATAATCAGTGTACACATGCACACACATACATATATACATTGGTTTGCTGAAACAAAGGAGATAAAAAGCCAGATGAAATGTTACATCTACACAAGCCATCACGGAGAGATCGAGGAACATTCAATATATATGGATGAGTGAAATGTTAGTCTAAAACAGCTCCATTATGTATCATTCAGACTACATGACATTCTGGAAAATGCAAAACTACAAAAACAGTGAAAATCTCAATAGTTGCCAGGGTTTGTGGACCAACAACTGTGATAAAGTGATAAGGTAAGGGGACTTTGAGGACAGGGAGAGGACACCGTGTGAGGACACAATGGGCAACACGTCTTTGAGTGTGTCACAACTGACAGAAATGCCCAGTGGAAAAAGTGAACCTGAATGGAAATGATTTTCTTTAGAGAATCAAGTATCAAATTTTGGATTAATTGTAACAAATTATCCCAGTTAGTGAAGATGTTCTTGGTAGTTGCAAATAGGACAAGGGGGAGAGAAGGAAGATTGATAAAAAAAAACTGGGATCCATTTTGATGTCAATCCCAAACTCTTCTAGATGAGATGATGCCTTTATTAAAAATCTGATCATTTAGCACCATTGCTTCAGGCAGATATTTTCAGGGATGGGGGCAGGACAGGGTCTCACTCTGCCTCCCTGGCAAGAAAGCTATAGTGTGGGTGGTGTCATCATAGCTCACTGCAACCTCAAAGATTTGGGCTCCAGTGATCCTCCTGCCTCAGCCTCGCAAAGGGCAAGAATTATAGGCCTCACCCAGCAAGTATGCTCCAGTGAGATATTTTTATGACAAAGTTCAATAACCAGGTAGTATCTAGACATAAGCTTGAGTTATTGGCTGCCATAGAATGTGAACCTATCTTTACTTGAAAATGTATATTGAATTCTGTGTTTGCAGTAGCACTTATGACTATGAAAATTAAAATATTGCTGCGTGAAAAACACAGCTTACACTCTTCATAGGTTTGTCTTACCTCTGGGACACCAAGTAATACCCATTCACTATTCTTAATAACCTTCATTGCCACACTAAGTTTTTCAGGTGACCAAATCTGTTGCAGTACAATGCTCTGCTCTTGGGGGTGGGAGGTGGGCAGTGTGGCGTTGCCAGCAATGAATATGGTTAGTGCCTTCCCAATAGAGACAACTGTAAGCATCTTTCTGACAGAAGTCTAGAGAGAACTAGTAAAATTTTATTCTAAGTTTGAACATCTGGTCTTATTGTTTACTGACTTCCAAGCAGAGCCATCTGATGAAAGCTGGGTTTCAGGGAGATAGTGGGGTTCAGGAAGCCTGTGTGGTTGATGCCTTCATGGAGATGAGACCACACAGAAAGGCAGCAGAGCAGGGAGACAGATAGCATGGTGCTTCTGGTGCAGAGTGAGAAATGGGGTCAAAGCCCATTGACAGGCACCTACACCTGAGAAGGTCATGAGATCCCTCTGTCCTCAGTTCTCTGCACTGTCATATAACAATGGTAAAAGGCCTATTTGTTGTTATGACATGAGGAGGCTGAAATGACTCAATCCAGGTGAATCATGAGGAAGAGGACTGGTCCCTTAGTCATCCTCCATGTTTCCTAAATGGCAGGGGGAACAAACCAGACACCAGGTAGTGTGCTCGCATCACTCCAGGGTAGTGAGGGGTGGAGATTAATTTCTCATCCCTTTGTGGGTATGATGATCTGCAGCTGTCAGGGATCCCCACATCAACCCTTGGGTGGGCAGAGGAGGTGCTGAACCTCCTGTTTTCTACTGAGTGGTTGTGACATTTAGGGATGCCAAGTAGCTTTTAGCATCACATCATGAATGAGTGATAAATCTGGCATGGGAAGTGTACATGGTTCCATGGGAGGCACAGAGCTTTGATGACTGAGACCTGTCCATCATATCCTGGAATCCTGATGCTAGAGCTCCCCTGACTCTCTTTCTCCAATATTCCTACCCATTGTTCAAGGGGAATCCAAGTTGATGCCCTGGAGGAGATGCCTGGATAAGGAGGTTTCCCTGATCACAACACATTCTCTCTCCTCTACTTTACATCTTCTGTCCCTAATGTGGCCCTGTTTCCTCTGAAGAAAATCCTCTGAGGGTCTTGGCATCACATTTGTGGCCTTCCTCCCCCAGTACTGTCACACTGCCAGCTGCCCCTCAGGTGACCACAATGAATGACCAGTGTCTGCTTGTCCCCCAAGTGTGCTCAGACTGTAGGACATTGTGAAAAGCTGCCTCATGATGTTTTCACAAACAATAACTACCACTCATTAAACCCAAGTAAGCAGTTAGGGAGAATTCACTGGAAGAGTGGCCATCTGGACTGGTGCTTTGGTAGTTTATTGAGATAAACTAAAAAGCACCTTGACTACTTATCTTACCAGCCTCAATAAAATTAACTTCAATGTGTGTTTTTTTTTATATAGTAATACCAGAAAACACACACTGAGATTTGTTGGTTTTTTTAAATTTACATATGAACAGATATGACATGCCAAAAGTCAACTGAACTCAGCACACATTTCAGGAAAAAGAAGAGAGAGAAGACGTGTAAAAATAGACTTTAACATGTGAAAACCCACAAAGTCATCCCCTGCTTTCTGGATTTCCTCCAAATTTTTAAAATGAATGGTTTTAGCAGGAACTTAGTTAAGTTAAAACAACATGGAAATAGATGTTCCCATATTTTCCAATTTAGGGGACATCTAATTGAGCAATGTTTGAGAATCACAGGGTATAAGAAAAAAGAATTTATTTATGAAAGGAGATCAACTTTAGTGCAACCTGATTGACAGGAGTATCAAATATAAATTGGGGGATCAAATAAAACCAGAAACACAAACACAGATCAAATAAAACTATAACCATCCATGGGAAAATGCAGAGGATAATTTTGTAAGTAAAATATTGTGAGAAATGCTCTAACTAGTCATTGTGAAGGAGCATAGCATCCCACAGGTCAGTATGAACATACCTTTGAATCAGCTTTTTTGGACCCATATTGAATGGCAAGTGGCAGCAGGAGGGGCCAAGATATATACTCTCATGTAACCGTGGTGATGGACATCACAGAACTTTCCCAGTGAAGGCACAATCCACACTGTGAGGTCCAACTGCTGCTGTGCAGGCAAGTGGGCTTTCACATGTGCAAAAATGTCATTGAAGTATTTATCTGAAGAACTAAACTCCAATCCTCTATACTGTATTCTCTGTTTCTTAAAACAAGTTATAGGAGAGAAACAGTGTACCCCCAAATAGAGTCCATAGTGAGGATTTGAAATGAAAAAAATACAAAACTGACCTATTGACAACAAGCAGAGGTTCCATTCTTGATTTGAAATACATCCCTGGACATTTCTACTGTTCCTGCATCATCAAATATTTCTAGAACCAATAAGGCCATTTTGTTCAGGATTGGATAAAATACAGTAGTTACAGATATTTAACGTGTGAGTTACATATGCTTTGAAAGGCCCCAGGCTCATAACTAGCATATGCTAAATACAAGTCACATAGTAGTTAATGTGTTACAAATGCCTTTCTTGGGGGTGGGGGGGGCTATGCATGATGGCAGATGGAAAGGACCTTTAGTGGAGCCTTCCTAGAGCAAAAGGGCAAAGGGAGAGGTCTGGATCAGTCCCAGTGTGGCATATCGAGGTACAGTGGTGGCTGGGAGTGTGCAGCATGGAAGCAGACAGCAGGATTTGGCCGGAAGTGTGGAGAACTATCACATCTGGGCAATTTTTGGCGGGTTCCCCTTTGCTGCAGTGGCTCTGTGTGAGAAGACACCTGGGGCTTGGTGGCAAGATTGGATTGCAGGCTGGAGCCACTCTGAACAGGGTGGAAACCCATGGATCATACACAGGGGAGGAGTTCCCAGATAAGAGGAGAGCTACAGAAGTGAGTGTGAGATGACATGTTGCTGAGCGCCCATCAGGAAGTGAATATGTGCCCTTATCAGGCTCAGGGATTTTGAAAAAAATGAACAAGTAAGTACACCCGAGTGGAATTTGGGGATGCTGCCTAGTGCAGCCTCGCTGTGTTTTGGCAGTGGGGGAAACATCCATAAGGGGAGACAGTTTTCTATCAGGGTCATGCCATTGTTGGAAATAGTGTGCCATAGTGCTGGTTGGCTTCTTGCTGGGGAAATAGGGCAAGGTAGACAGTATTCTGCCTGCAGGAGCATCCTTCACTCTGGACAGGCACAGGGACCCCTGGTCCCCATGCAGAGGATTGCGGAGGCCTGTTGCTGAGGAACTGTTGAGAACTGTGGAATCCCAGATCTGTGGGAGCTAAGTGCTGAGGTAGACAGGCAACCACCAGGAACAAATAAGCTGGCATACTGCTCTAAGCCTGGGAACCAGACAGAGGTTAATACCTGTGTTGTTTGTCCTTCAAATTCAGAGCACCGCTTGTTGTCCAGGAAGCATATTACAGCATAAATATACTACAGAACTTGATTCTCTATGTTTTGTATATAAAAATTGTTTTCTTTTGGTTGCTGTTGATTTTTTTCTTTTTTCTTCTCTTTTGTCTTTAATTTAGCTTCCTCAATTGGTTGCTGAGAGTGCTTATATCAGGATATCTTAACTTTTTGTTTTATTTTAGTTCGTTTTTCTTTTCTAATATTTTCTACATTCTTTTAATTTTTTTTTTTTTTTTTGGCTTTGGTTGCAGAATTTTAGCTTGAACTACTCTCACACCCACGGCATTCTTTCAGTTGATAGAATTCCTGCTACTCACCCCATCTTTCCCACATAAAGTACTTCAGCATCAGCCAAGATATTAACCCCCAACCCATTTCTAGTATTGTCTTTCTCCTTTTCTTGGTTTGTTGCCTTTCTGTTTTCTTTCCTTATCCCTTCTCCCTCCCTCCCCTTAATTTGATCCAAAGGCACATTTAATTTTCCTTGATCTATGCTTATATATATATATATAGTCTCTTCTTTTTTCTTTCTCTTTTCACCCTTTCCTTGATGAGGGCAAGCGGGACACAATGTTGCCCTAAAAGGTTGACCACAGCAGGAACCTGGCTCAAAGAAACCAGAGAACTTTCTAATCTTGGCCCTAGGAAGAGAGTAGTAGGAAGATAACATTGCAGATCTTTTCTATTTTTTTCTTTTTCTTTTCTTTTCCTTTACCTTCTTCCTTATCAAACTATTTCTTCTTGGGTTTTGTGTTACCTTTTCTTCTCTTTCGATTTATTTATTTATTTGGCAAAGGAATAGTCTGTCTGTGGTCAGACAAGTAAGATGGGCTTATCTTTTAGAAACCCACTGAGCTCAGCTCCTCACAACCCTAGAGCTAAAGGAGTGGCCATAGCACTTTCCTGAACATCTCTTCTATCACTTTAATCATCCCTTCTTGTCCTCCATCTCACCTGCTCCTCAATTTACTTCTGTTCTCCTCCTTACTCTTCCCCCTTTTTTTACCTTTCTTTCTCTTCTTTTTCATCCTTTTGCTTTTCTCCTATACTTATCCCTTTTTATTTTTTATTTCCCTTTTCTCTTCTTCTTTTTCTCCTTTTCTCTCACTTCTCTTTGCTTGCTGTACCGTTATCTCTCTTCTGACCTTCTACCAAGAGGCCTGTTTTTCACCTAAACTCTCTGACAAGGTAACTTGAAGCAAAGGAACAATTGTGAAGGAGAAAGTACCCATAAGGAGGAACCAACAGAAAAATTCAGGCACTACAAATAACCAAATTAGAGCAACTCCTCCAAGGGACCATGAGGCAATTTATAAAGAAGTCTCTTCCTATAAAGAATTAATGGATTTAACAGAAAGGGAAATTAAAATATGAGTGATTAAGACAATAAAGGGATTGGAATAGAAAATGGAAAGATAGAACCAAAAGACAGATGAGAGATATGTAGAATATAGAAAAGAGAGGGGTGGGGGAAAGGAAGAACAGAGAGAGGGAAGGAGAGATTTGGGTGGGGTCATGGTGTGTGGCACACCTTTTGGGGGCAAGACACAATTGTAAAATGGACTTTACCTAACAAATGCGATCAATGTAACCTAGTTTCTTGTACTCTCAATGAATCCCAACAATAAATTAAAAAAAAAACTCCCACACAAAAAAGAGAGAGAGAATATACAAAAGATATGGATGAGCTTAAAGAAATGAAGGAATCTAAACTCACTCAGAATTTTTAGGTCAAATTCCAACTTCCACAGTGGCAAAAGAATTAAAAATGTCCACTGGATGTTCGAAAAACTCAGTACCCAAATTCTACCAGGCTTATCAATATTCTCAATTAATGTGAATGGTTTAAATTGTTCTCTAAAGAGGCACCAGTTGACTGACGATACAAAAACTCAGGCCAGATATCTGCTGCATGGAAGAATCTAATCTTACCTTAAAAAATAAATATAGACTCAGGGTGAAAGGATGGTCATCTATATTTCAGGCAAATGGAAATCAGAAAAAAGCAGGGGTTGCAATTTTATTCACAGATACCATAGGCCTTAAACCAACAAAAGTAAGGAAATATAAGGATGGTCACTTCATATTTGTTAAGGGTAACACTCAACATGATGAGATTTCAATTATTAACATTTATGTACCCAAACAGATGCACCTCAACTTCTAAGAGTGACTCTAACAGACATGAGCAGCTTTATTTCCTCCAGCACCATAATAGAGATTTTAAGTATTTAACACTTTGGCAATGTTAGATAGATCCTCCAGTAAGAAACTCAGCAAGGAAATTTTAGACTTAAACTTAAACGTTCAACAATTGGATTTAACAGACACCTACAGAACATTTCATCCTAACAAAATTGAATACACATTCTTTTCATCAGCCCATGGAACATCCTCCCAAAACTGATCACATTTTAGGTCACAAGTCTAACCTCAGAAAATATAAATGAAGAGTAATTATTCCTTGCATCTTCTCGGACCATGATGGAATAAAAGTTCAACTCAGTAACAACAAGAATCTGCATACTCATACAAAAACATTGAAACTAAATAACCTTATGCTGAACGATAGCTGGGTTATAGAGGAGATTAAGAAGGAAATTAAAAATTTTGGAACAAAATGATAATGAAGACACGAATTACCAGAACCTCTGGATACTGCAAAGGCAGTCCTAAGAGGGAAATTTATAGCACTGCAAGCCTTCCTCAAGACAACAGGAAGAGAGGGAGGAGCAAGATGGTGGCTGAGTAACAGCTTCCTTGCAACTGGGTACAGTAAGACTGGGGCAGAATACACCAGGCATTTATGGCTGGTGGGATCTGCCCAGAAAAACCACCTTTGGGGACACGGGGAATCAGTGAGAGACTTCTGGACCCTATGACGAGGAAAAAGCAGTGAACTGGCAAGTGGTTGCATGTGTTCATTTGGTCTAATCCCTCCAGCAACTGTAAGTACAGCAGCAGTGACATTGCAAACTGGAAAGTCCTAACCTGTGAGCTGTTTTTTTTTTTTTGACTTGGCACTCAGTTGAACTATCTTGAGAGAACTTGGGGAAGATTGCAGAGGACTTTAAGCATTGTCTAGGGCCCCAGACTGAGTGGCTGAGCCAGACAGAGTTAATAGTGTTCAGTGGTGGGCCATGCAAAGCCCTTGTGAGAGAACTGCCCTAGAAAGCTCTGCCCTCAGGATCACTGAACAATGATCAGGCAGGAAACCTTCAGTGAATAATATAGTGACTCAGCTGCCTAAAGAAGTGGAATAAGACTCCTTACAGCCTTGGCCCTCAGGGACATAGGTGAGACCTGTTTTGACAAACTGTGTAAGTGGACAGCCACTTCAGAAGTGATCCCAGCGACAAGTGCTTGTCTGGGAAAGCTTCTGCTTAGCAAAGGTTAGCAGTTTAAAGTGGCTTGTAAGCAGGCTGAGGAGAGATTTATGGTCTCCACCCTGCGGGGTTTGAGAAATCAGCAGAGGACTCCAGTCTCCATCTCATATAACTGTATTAGCATTGTGATTGACATCTCATACCCCAGAAGATGACCTGTTGCCCAGAAATATTCAGCAAGATATATACACTGCTTTGTTTTTGTTTTTGTTTATTTTAATTTAAATACTTTGCCTCTAGAATTTTCTCATTCTTTTCTTTCTACATTTTTCTAGTTTAAATATAATTTTCCATTTTTGCCTTCTTTAACAATTAGAACTTCATTTTTGTTAGTGTTTCTCCCCTTATTATTTGGTTTCCCCCCAATTTTATCCCATAAAGTTTTCTGTATTCTTGTTCTGGTTTGATTTGTACCATTTTTTGTCTTTCCTTTCTACGTGGTGGGGGTGGAGTGCTGTGTCTGAACAAGCTAACAAAGAGCTGATGAACTCAAGGAAACCACTCAACCCAGCACCCCTGCGTTTGGGGGTTTAAAGGTTGGGTCAAAGTACCATACTGTACACCTATACTGCTTCTCTCCCTCTTTCTGTGCCTCTCTTCTTTTTGTCAAAATTTCCTGTTACTCACCCCATTTCCTTTGTCCTTTTTTTTTCTTTCATTCTCTTTTTTTTTTTTTTTTCCATTCTTGCTCTTCAGTCTTCTCATCCTTCTGTTCCTGTACCAAAAGGACTTATGGAAACCTTAGTCCAGAGGCATGGTAACTTAAAGAGCAAGAGGAGGGGAAAGGAAAACTAGGGCCAAGAAACAGATAAAAGAAAACATTCATGAGGAAGAGCCAGCAGAAAAATCCTGGCAACATGAAAAACCAGTCCAGAGCAACACCCGCCAAGGAATCATGAGGAAACTAATGCAGAGGATTCCACCTATAAAGAAATGTTAGAATTGACAGAAAGGGAATTTAGAATACAGATGATAAAAACAATGAAGGAAATGATGGAAACAATGAAGGAAACTGTTGATAAAATGGAAAATGACCAAAAAGAAATCCAAAAACAGAATCAAATAAGAGACGAATGATATGAAGAATATAGAAAGGATATAGCAGAGCTGAAGGAAGTGAAGCAGTCAATTAGGGAACTTAAAGATGTGATAGAAAGTATCAACAACAGATTAGACAATGCAGAAGAAAGAATCTCAAAAGTAGAGGACAAGCTCTTGGGATAACTCAGATAATTAAAGAGGCAGAAAAGAACAGTGAGAAAGCAGAACATTCACTGACAGAAGTATGGAACTTTATGAAGTGTTCAAACATACGAGTTATAGGTATCCCAGAAGGTGAAGAAGAATGCCCCAGGGGAATGGAAGCCATACTAGAGAATATTATAAATGAAAATTTCAAACATATTATTAAATATTCTGACACACTCCTTTCAGAGGGATATCGGACCCCAGGTTGCCTCAACTCTAACAGAGCTTCTCAAAGACACATTGTGATGAACCTGTCCAAAGGTAAGACAAAAGAAAAGATTCTTCAAGCTGCCAGGAGTAAGCGCCAGTTGACCTACAGGGGCAAATCCATCAGGGTGACTGCAGAGTTCACTAATGAAAATTTTCAAGCAAGAAGAAAATGGTCATCTACCTTTAAGATTCTGACACCCTCCTTTCAAAGGGATATCAGAACCCAGGTTGCTTCAACTCTAACAGAGCTTCTCCAAGACACATTGTGATGAACCTGTCCATAGTCAAGACAAAAGAAAAGATTCTTCAAATTGCCAGGAGTAAGTGCAAGTTGACCTACAGGGGCAAATCCATCAGTGTGACTGCAGAGTTCTCTAATGAAACTTTCCAAGCAAGAAGACAATGGTCATCTACCTTAAATCTACTTAAACAGAACAATTTCCAGCCCAGAATTCTATATCCTGCTAAGCTAAGCTTTAAAATTGACAGAGAAATCAAATCATTTACTGATGTACAAACATTGAGAAAATTCACCACAATAAGAACAGCTCTACAGGAAACACTTCAACCTCAACCTATTCTACACACTGACCATCATAATGGATCAACAGAAAAGTAAGAAGTCAGAAATAAAAGGACAAAACCTAACTTTCACAATGACACAAAAGATAAAACTAAGCAATGGACTTTCACAAAATAAAATGAATAGAACACTACCACACTTATCAATTATCTCAACAAATGTTAATGGCTTAATTACCCACTAAAAAGGATAGATTGGCCTACTGGATTAAAAAACACAAGCCATACTTTGCTGTCCGCAAGAAACACACCTAGCTTCAAAAGACAAATCAAAACCAAGTTAAGGGTTGGAAGACAATTTTTCAGGCAAACGGAATTCAGAAGAAAAGAAGAGTTGAAATCTTATTTTCAGATACACGTGGATTTAAAGCAATTAAAGTCAAAACAGACAATGATTGTCACTTTATATTGGTCAAGGGAAAAATACAAGAAGATGTTTCAATTCTAAATATTTATGTACCCAACTTAAATCCTCCAAGATTCTTGAAAGACAACTTACCCAGTCTGAGCAATATGAGATCCTATGACACCATAATAACAGGGGTCTTTCACACTCCTCTTACAGAGCTGAAAAGATCCTCTAAATAGAAATTAAACAAAGATGTAAGCTACTTAAATGAGACCCTATGACAAGTGTGCTTGATAGACTCACACAGAACACTCTATCCCAAAGATAAAGAATATACATTCTTCTCATCACCCCAGGGAACATTCTCCAAAATTGATCACATCCTAGGACACAAAACAAACCTCAGCAGAATCAAAAGAGTTGAAATTTTACCTTGCACCTTCTTAGACCACAATACACTAACAGTGGAACTCAACTCTAACAAAAATGTTCAATACCACAAAAAAACGGTGTGGAAATTAAAGAACCTTCAGTTGAATGACAGTGGGTGCAGGAAGAAATAAAGGAGAAAATCATTAACTTCCTTGATCACAACAGCAATGAAAACACAAACTACCAAAACCTATGTGATGCTGGAAAAGAAGTTCTCAGAGGAATATTTATTGCTTTAGATGTGTACATTTGAAAAACAGAAAAGAGCACATCAACAAACTCACAGGTCATCTTATGGAATTAGAAAAATAAGAATGATCCAAGCCTAAACCCAGCAGAAGAAAACAAATATCCAAAATTAAATCAGAGATCAATGAAATTGAAAACAAAAGAATCATTCAGAAAATTAATGAAACAAGGCATTAAATTTTTGAAAAAATAAATAAAAAAGATAAATTTTTGGCCAGACTAACCAGAAATAGAAAAGTAAAATCTCTAGTAAACTCAATTAGAAATAATAAAGGGGAACTAAGAACTGATGTCACAGAGATACAAGAGATCATCTCTGAATAATACCAGAAACTCTATGCCCAGAAATTTCACAATGTGAAGGAAATAAATTCATAGTTGGAATCAAACCCTCTGCCTAGACTTAGTCAAGAAGAAATAGAACTTCTGAACAGACCAATTTCAAGCACTGAGATTGAAGACACAGTAAAAAAAAATCTTCCAACAAAATAATGCCCTGGTCTGGATGGCTTCACACAAGAATTCTATCAAACCATTAAGCTTATTGCCATACTACAGAAATTATTTCAAAAAATTCAGGAGAAAGGAATAGTTCCCAACACATTCTATGAAGCAAACATTATCCTGATACCAAAACCAGAAAAAAACCCAACTAAAAAGGAGTATTTCAGATGAATTTCACTAATGATTATAGATGCAAAAATTCTCAAAAAAATTCTAGCCAATATATAACAACTTATCATCAAAAAAGTCATACATTATGATCAAGAAAGTTTTATCCCAGGGATGCAAGACTGGTTTAAAATACACAAGTCCATAAACATTATCTCCCATATTAACAGAAGCAAAAATAAAGACCATATGATCCTCTGAATAGATGAAGAAAAAGCATTCGATAAAATCCAGCGTCCTTTTCTAATTAGAACACTGAAGAGTATAGGCATAGGTGGTGCATTTTTTTTTTTATTGAACAATGAAGATTTCTTTCTTTTTTTTTTTTTTGTTAGATCATACATTGTGTATTTTTTTTTCTTTTTTTTTTCATTGTTGGGGATTCATTGAGGGTACAATCAGCCAGGTTACACTGATTGCAATTGTTAGGTAAAGTCCCTCTTGCAATCATGTCTTGCCCCCATAAAGTGTGACACACAACAAGGCCCCACCCCCCTCCCTCCATCCCTCTTTCTGCTTCCCCCACATAACCTTAATCGTCATTAATTGTCCTCATATCAAAATTGACTACATAGGATTCATGCTTCTCTATTCTTGTGATGCTTTACTAAGAATAATGTCTTCCACTTACATCCAGGTTAATACGAAGGATGTAAAGTCTCCATTTTTTTATGGCTGAATAGTATTCCATGGTATACATATACCACAGCTTGTTAATCCATTCCTGGATTGGTGGGCATTTAGGCTGTTTCCACATTTTGGCGATTGTAAATTGAGCTGTAATAAACAGTCTAGTACAAGTGTCCTTATGATAAAAAGATTTTTTTCCTTCTGGGTAGATGCCCAGTAATGGGATTGCAGGATCAAATGGGAGGTCTAGCTTGAGTGCTTTGAGGTTTCTCCATACTTCCTTCCAGAAAGGTTGTACTAGTTTGCAGTCTCACCAGCAGTGTAAAAGTGTTCCCTTCTCTCCACATCCACGCCAGCATCTGCAGTTTTGAGATTTTGTGATGTGGGCCATTCTCACAGGGGTTAGATGATATCTCAGGGTTGTTTTGATTTGCATTTCTCTAATATATAGAGATGATGAACATTTTTTCATGTGTTTGTTAGCCATTCGTCTGTCATCTTTAGAGAAAGTTCTATTCATGTCTCTTGCCCATTGATATATGGGATTGTTGGCTTTTTTCATGTGGATTAATTTGAATTCTCTATAGATCCTAGTTATCAAGCTTTTCTCTGATTGAAAATATGCAAATATCCTTTCCCGTTGTGTAGGTTGTCTGTTTGCTTTGGTTATTGTCTCCTTAGCTGTACAGAAGTTTTTCAGTTTAATGAAGTCCCATTTGTTTATTTTTGTTGTTGTTGCAATTGCCATGGCAGTCTTCTTCATGAAGTCTTTCCCCAGGCCAATATCTTCCAGTGTTTTTCCTATGCTTTCTTGGAGGATTTTTATTATTTCATGCCTTAAATTTAAGTCCTTTATCCATCTTGAATCAATTTTTGTGAGTGGGGAAAGGTGTGGGTCCAGTTTCAGTCTTTTACATGTGGATATCTAGTTCTCCCAACACCATTTATAGAATAGGGAGTCTTTCCACCAAGGTATGTTCTTGTTTGGTTTATCAAAGATTAGGTGGTTGTAAGATGTTAGTTTCATTTCTTGGTTTTCAATTCAATTCCAAGTGTCTATGTGTCTGTTTTTGTGCCAGTACCATGCTGTCTTGGGCACTATGGCTTTGTAGTACAGACTAAAATCTGGTATGCTGATGCCCCCAGCTTTATTTTTGTTACTAAGAACTGCCTTAGCTATACGGGTTTTTTTCTGGTTCCATAGAAAACGCAGAATCATTTTTTCCAAATCTTGAAAGTATGATATTGATATTTTGATAGGAATGGCATTGAATAGGTAGATTGCTTTGGGAAGTATAGACATTTTAACAATGTTGATTCTTCCCATCCATGAGCACGGTATGTTCTTCCATTTGTTAATATCCTCTGCTATTTACTTTCTGAAGATTTCATAGTTTTCTTTAAAGAGGTCCTTCACCTCCTTCGTTAGGTATATTCCTAGGTATTTCATTTTCTTTGAAACTATGGTGAAGGGAGTTGTGTCCTTAATTAGCTTCTCATCTTGACTGTTATTGGTGTATACAAAGGCTACTGACTTGTGGACATTGATTTTATATCCTGAAACATTGCTGTATTTTTTGATGACTTCTAGGAGTCTTGTGGTTGAGTCTTTGGGATTCTCTAAGTATAAGATCATGTCATCAGCAAAGAGGGAGAGTTTGACCTCCCCTGCTCCCATTTGGATTCCCTTTATTTCCTTGTCTTGCCTAATTGTATTGGCTAGAACTTCCAGCACTACGTTGAATAGTAAAGGTGACAGAGGACAACCTTGTCTGGTTCCAGTTCTAAGAGGAAAAGCTTTCAGTTTTACTCCATTCAGTAAAATATTGGCTGTGGGTCTGTCATAGATAGCTTCAATCAGTTTTAGAAATGTGCCACCTATGCCTATACTCTTCAGTGTTCTAATTAGAAAAGGAAGCTGGATTTTATCAAATGATTTTTCTGCATCTATTGAGAGGATCATGTGGTCTTTATTTTTACCTCTGTTAATATGGTGGATAACATTTATGCACTTGCGTATGTTAAAACAGCCTTGCATCCCTGGGGTGAAGCCTACTTGATCATGATGGATGGCTTTTTTGATGATAAGCTGTAATCTATGGGTAGGATTTTGTTGAGAATCTTTGCATCTATATTCATGAGTGAGATTGGTCTGAAATTCTCCTTTTTGTTTGGATCTTTTCCTGGTTTTGGTATCAGGGTGATGTTTGCTCCATAGAATATGTTGGGGAAGATTCCTTCTTCCTCAATTTTTTGGAATAATTTCTGCAGTACAGGAATAAGCTCTTCCTTGAAGGTTTGATAGAATTCTGGAGTGAAGCCATCTGGACCAGGGCATTTTTTGGTTGGAAGCTTTTTTATTGTTTCTTTGATCTCAGTGCTTGAAATTGGTCTGTTCAGGAGGTCTATTTCTTCCTGGGTGAGTCTAGGGAGAGGGTGCGATTCCAAATATTGATCCATTTCTTTCACATTGTCAAATTTCTGGGCATAGAGTTTCTGGTAGTATTCAGAGATGATCTCGTGTATCTCTGTGGGATCAGTTGTTATTTCCCCTTTATCATTTCTGATTGAGGATACTAGAGATTTTACTTTTCTATTCCTCGTTAGTCTGGCCAATGGTTTATCTATTTTATTTATTTTTTCAAAAAACCAACTCCTTGTTTCATTAATTTTCTGAATGATTCTTTTGTTTTCAATTTCATTGATCTCTGATTTGATTTTGGATATTTCTTTTCTTCTACTGAGTTTAGGCTTAGATTGTTCTTCTTTTTCCAATTCCATAAGATCTCTTGTGGGATTGTTGATGTGCTCTCTTTCTGTTTTTCGAATGTAGGCATCTAAAGCAATGAATTTTCCTCTCAAAACTGCTTTTGCAGTATCCCACAGGTTTTGGTAGCGTGTGTCTTCATTGTTGTTATGCTCAAGGAAGTTAATCATTTCCTGTTTTATTTCTTCCTGCACCCATCTGTTATTCAACAGAAGATTGTTTAATTTCCATGCCTTTGGGTGGTGTCAAGCATTTTTGTTAGAGTTGAGTTCCACCTTTAGTGCCTTATGGTCTGAGAAGATACAAGGTAAAATTTCAATTCTTTTGATTCTGTTGATATTTGTTTTGTGTCCCAGGATATGATCAATTTTGGAAAATGTTCCATGGGGTGATGAGAAGAATGTATATTCTTTATCTTTGTGATGGAGTGTTCTATATACGTCTATCAAGCACAGTTGTTCTAGGGTCTCATTTAAGTCTCTTATATCCTTGTTTAATTTCTGTTTAGAGGATCTGTCCAGCTCTGTAAGAGGAGTGTTAAAGTCCCCTGTTAGTATGGTATTGTCGGATATCATATTGCTCAGACTGAGTAAGGTCTGTTTCAAGAATCTGGGACCATTTAAATTGGGTGCATAGATATTTAGAATTGAAATGTCTTCTTGTTGTATTTTTCCTTGACCAATATAAAGTGACCATCTTTGTCTTTTTTGACTTTAGTCGCTTTAAATCCACATGTATCTGAAAATAAGATCGCAACTCCTCTTTTCTTCTGAATTCCTTCAGCCTGAAAAACTGTTTTCCAACCCTTGAATTGGAGCTTTGTCTTTTGAAGCCAGGTGTGTTTCTTGCAGACAGCAAATGGATGGCTTGTGTTTTTTAATCCAGTCAGCCAATCTATGTCTCTTCAGTGGGGAATTCGAGCCATTTATATGTATTGAGATAATTGATAAGTGTGGTAGTATTCTATTCATCTTATTTGGTTAGAGTCCATTGCTTAGTTTTATCTTTTGCATCAGTGTGGAGGTTAGGTTTTGTCCTTTAATTTCTGAGTTCTTACTTTGCTTCTGATCCATTGTGGTGGTCAGTGTGCAGAACAGATTGAAGTATTTCCTGTAGAGCTGGTCTTGTTGTGGCGAATTTCCTCAATGTTTGTATATCCATAAATGATTTGATTTCTCCTTCAATTTTAAAGCTTCGCTTCGCAGGGTACAGAATTCTGGGCTGGAAATTGTTCTGTTTAACTAGATTAAAGCTAGATGACCATTGTCTTCTTGCTTAGAAAGTTTCATTAGAGAAGTCTGTGGTCACTCTGATGGATTTACCCCTGTTGGTCAACTGACGCTTACTCCTGGCAGCTTGCAGAATCTTTTCTTTTGTCTTGACTTTGGACAGGTTCATCACAATGTGTCTTGGAGAAGCTCTGTTAGAGTTGAGACGACCTGGGGTCAGATATCCCTCTGAAAGTAGTGTGTCAGTATCTTTTGTGATATTTAGGAAATTTTCTTTTATAATATTCTCTAGTATGGCTTCCATTCCTCTGGGGCATTCTTCTTCCTTTTCTGGAATTCCTATAACTCATATGTTGGAATGCTTCATAAAGTCTCAACATTCTGACAGTGAACATTCTGCTTTCTCTCTCTTCTTTTCTGCCTCTTTTACTATCTGAGTTATCTCAAGAACTTTGTCTTCTACCTCTGAAATTGTTTCTTCTGAATGTTCTAACCTGTTGCTGATACTTTCCATTGCATCTTTAAGTTCCCTAATTGACTCTTTCAGTTCCTTCAGCTCTGCTATATCCTTTTTGTATTCTTCATATCGTTCATCTCTTATTTGATTCTGTTTTTGGATTTCCTTTTGGTTATTTTCCACTTTATTAGCAGTTTCCTTCATTGTTTCCATCATTTCTTTCATTGTTTTCAACATGTGTATTCTGAATTCCCTTTCTGTCATTCCTAACATTTCTTCATAGGTGGAATTATCTGCAGTAGCTACCTCATGGTCCCTTGGCGGGGTTGTTCTGGATTTGTTCTTCATGTTGCCTGGAGTTTTCTGCTTATTCTTGCTCATGAGTGATTTCTTTTATCTGTTTCCTTGCCCCAAATTTCCTTTCACTTCCTCTTGTTCTTTAAGTTTTCTTGCCTGTGGACGCAGGGAGACAGCAGCACCCTTTTCAGAGTGGATGCGCATGCACGATTGCCTGGATTCTGATGTGCGCATTTTCGGAGGCGTCCTGAGTCTTTCCTTTTCCTCCCACTTCCCCAGACAGAGTTTGACTCGTTGTTGCATTTCTTATACTAATTGAAGGTATCTATGACAATCCCATAGCTAATATTTTACTGAATGGAATAAAACTAAAAGCTTTTCCTCTTAGAACTGGAAGCAGACAAGGTTGTCGTCTGTCACTATTACTATTCAACACAGTGCTGGAAGTTTTAGCCAATACAATTAGCCAAGGCAGGGAAATAAAGGGCATCCAAATGGGAGCAGAGAAGGTGAAACTCTCCCTGTTTGCGGATGATATGATCTTATAATTAGAGAACCCAGAGACTCACCACATGACTCCTGGAAGTCATCAAAAAATACAGTAATGTCTCAGGGTATAGAATCAATGTCCATAAGTCAGTTCCCTTTGTATATGACAATAACAGTCAAGATGAGAGACAAATTAATGACACAATTTCCTTCACCATAGTTTCAAAGAAAATGAAATACCTAGGAATATGCCTAACAAAAGAGTTGAATGACCTCTAGAAAGAAAATTATGAAATCCTAAGAAAGGAAATAACAGAGGACATTAACAAATAAAAGAACATACCATGCTCATGGCTGGGAATAATCAACATTGTTAAAATGTCTATACTTCTCAAAGCAGTCTACCTATTCAATGTGATCCCTATAAAATAAAAACATTCTATTTTTAAGACTTGGAATAAATGATTCTGCATTTTGTATGGAACCAGAAAAAAACCCATATAGCTAAGGCAGTTCTTAGGATTAAAAACATAGCTGAACACATCAGCATACCAGATTTTAAACTGCACCACAAAGCCATAGTGGTCAAGACAGCATGGTAGTGGCCCAGAAACAGAGACATAGTCATTTGGAATCGAATAGAAAACCAGGAAATGAAACTAACATCTTACAACCACCTCGTCTTCAATAAACCAAAGAAGAACATAGCTTAGGGGAAAGACTCCCTATTCAATAAATGGTGCTAGAAGAACTGGATATCCACAAGTAAAGACTGAAACTGAGTCTACACCTTTCTCCACTCACAAAAATTGATTCAAGATGGATAAGGGACCTAAATTTTAAGCATGAAACAATAAAAATCCTCAAAGAAAGCATAAGAAAAAGACTGGAACTGGGGAAAGACTTTATGAAGAAGACTTCTGTGGCAATTGCAACAACAAAAGCAAAGAAATGGGACTTCATTAAACTGAAAAGCTTCTGTACAGCTAAGGAGACAACAACCAAAGCAAATAGACAGACTACACAATGAAAAAGATAGTTTCATATTCTCAACCAGACAAAAGCTTGATTACTAGGATCTATAGAGAACTCAAATTAATCCACACGAAAAAAGCCAATAATCCCATATATCAATGGGCAAGAGACATGACTAGAACCTTCTCTAAAGAAGATAGACAAATGGCTAACAAACATATGAAAAAATACTCACCATCCCTAATTATTAGAGAAATGCAAATCAAAACCACTCTGAGATACCCAGGAAGAATGACCCACATCATAAAATCTGAAAACTGCAGATTCTGGTATGGGTGTGGAGAGACTGTTGTTGGGACTGCAAACTTACACAACCTTTTTGGAAGGAAGTATGGAGAACCCTCAAAGAACTCAAGCTAGACCTCAATTTGATCATGCAATCCCGTTACTGGGCATCTACCCAAAGGTGGGGGGAAATCCTTTTATCGTAAGGACACTTGTACTAGACTGTTTATTGCAGCTCAATTTACAATCACCAAAATGTGGAAACAGCTTAAATGCCTACCAATCCAGGAATGGATTAACAAGCTGTGGTATATGTACACCATGGATACTGTTCAGCCATTAAAAAAAATGGAGAGTTGATATAGAGGATGGAGGAGAAGATAAAGAACCACACAAGGATAAACATGGAAATGAAGAAGATGCTTTCATCCCAGGCATCTCTGAAATGGCACACCTCCTTGAACGATCTCAGCCTAAGAAGGGACGAGCAGGAGATTGAGTTTAAAAAAAAAAAATGGGTTCATAATTGCTAAGTCATGGAAAAAGCCCAAGTGCCCATCGATCCACGAATGGATTAACAAATTGTGGTATATGTACACCATGGAATATTATGCAGCCTTAAAGAGAGATGGAGACTTTACCTCTTTCATGTTTATATGGATGGAGCTGGAACATCTTCTTAGTAAAGTATCTCAAGAATGGAAGAAAACATACCCAATGTACTCAGCCCTACTATGAAAATAATTTAGGGCTTTCACATGAAAGCTATAACCCAGTTATAACCTAAGAATAGGGGGAAGGGGGAAAGGGAGGGGAGGGAGGGGGCAGGTGAGTAGAGGGAGGGGGATTGGTGGGATTACACCTGTGGTGCATCTTACAAGGTTATATGCGAAACTTAGTAAATGTGGAATGTAAATGTCTTAGCACAATAATTAAGAAAGTGCCAGGAAGGCTGTGTTGACCACTGTGATAAAAATGTGTCAAATGGTCTATGAAACTAGTGTATGATGCCCCATGATCATATCAATGTACACAGCTATGATTTAATAAAAAAAATACAAATAAATAAATGTCACAGCTAAAACCAAAAAAAAAAAAAGAAAGAAAGAAAATCTACAGTGGGAGTTGAAATGAAAATTCAATTTAGAAAAGATAATATTTAATCTTAGTTGGCAGGTACAGTTTTATAAAATGAATTGATCAAATTGATGCTGCTTTTAAATAAGTTGTTTTATTATAATCCTGGGAATGATAGCATAAATGCTTTAATTTGTAAAACAAAATCCATATAATAAAAAATTTGCATATTTTAGGTTATACACACAGTGACATTTTACAGAAATAATTAACTACTAAACTAAATTCTACAGAATCAATATACACATATATTACATATATTTCTGCACATCATATATACATATGTATACATATCAAAAATATTTTATTCATCACATATGAGAAAGAAAAAAGATAAAATGATGAATATGGTTTAAATTTAGCATGTCAGAAACAGTTTCTAAAACTAATTTTTAATTTCTATTTTAATAATATAGTTATTTATTATAGAGCTTTATTGGTTGTACTTAAAATTTCTAATCTCATTTATTTGTGATTATAAAACCCCTTGACTTATAACCAAAACTAACACCCTGTTTTAACTTAGGCCCTCTTCACAACTTTATCACTTGAGGAAAAACAAAAAGAATAACAGAATCCACTCTTAGATGCTGTGGAATAACTTGAGTTTTTCTTACTTTGAAATGTATTTCCCACAAAGAAAACTTGATGCTTCTAGTGCTTTTGATTAGGTGTTCTAAAGATGCTGTTATTTGAAATGTTTCCTTATCCTTTGGAATTGGTGCCTAGGAAGCTTCAAAAACTAATAGAAATAGTAAAAGATTCTTCCAAAGATTTGATATTTTAAAATTTTCCCAGTTCTCTTAACACTACAAATTCTAATTTCAAGATATAGTCATTGTCTTCTACTCTACTAATTATTCTCTTGCACGGAGACACTGAATATAAATTAAAAATTTCCAGCTGTACTTTAAATTTTTTCTGAACCAATGTATATGTGATATAACATTTTTGATGTTTTATATGGGTTTTGTGTTATATGTTAAAATTCATTTCCTTAATGTATGTACTGGAAAGAGATATATGCCACAATTAATGGTGCTTATAAATAACTTGCTATGTTTAAGTGAGGGAGTAATGGTTAATATATTTGATGTTTCACTATCTCTTTGCCCCTCAAATTAATAAATTTTATTTGTCACTTGGAAAAAAATAAAAATAAAAATAAATTAAAAAAAATGGAGACTTTACAGCCTTTGTATTCACTTGAATGGAAGTGGAACACATTATTCTTAGTAAAGCATCACAAGAATGGAGAAGCATGAATCCTATGTACTCAATTTTGATATGAGGAGAATTAATGACAATTAATAACATGGTGGGGGTGAGAGAAGGGGAAAGCAGAGAGAGAAAGGAGGGAGGGGTGGGAAAAAGGAAGAGCAGAGAGAGAGAAGGAGGGAGGGGGTGGGGTCATGATGTGTGCCACCTTTTGGGAGCATGACATGATTGTAAGAGGGACTGTACCTAACAAATGCAATCAGTGTAATCTGGTTTCTTGTACCCTCAATGAATCCCCAAAAATTAAAAACAAAGAGAGAATGGAAAGAGAGGAAGTTAACAACTTAATGGGACATCTCAAGCAACTGGAAAAGGAAGAACATTCCAATGCCAAACCCAGCAGAAGAAAAGAAATAAGAAAAATTAGAGCAGAATTAAGTGAAATTGAAAACAAAAAGATTATATAACAAAAACAAAAGATTTTGATTGATAAATCAAAAAGTTGGTTTTTTGAAAAGGTCAATAAAATAGATAAACTTTGGCTAACCCAAACAGGAAAAAAAGAGTAAAATCTCAAATTTCATCAATCAGGAATGGTAAAGACAAAATGACAACAGAATCCTCAGAAATTCAAAAAATCCTTAATGAATATTACAAAAAACTCTATTCTCAGAAATATGAAAATTTTAAGAAAATAGACCAATACTTGGTAGCACATCACGTTCCAAACTTAGCCAGAATCAAGTGGAAATGGTGAACAAGCCTATAAGAAGTTCAAAAACAGCATCAAGTGTACAAAATCTCCCTAAAAAGAAAAGCCCAGGACCAGATGGCTTCACATCAGAATTCCACCAAAACTTTAAAGAGGAACTATTACCTATATTACTTAACCTTTTCCAAAATACAGAAAAAGAAGGAATACTACCCAACACATTCTATAAAGCAAACATCACCTTCATTCTCAAACCAGGAAAAGACCCAACAAGAAAAGAAAATTATAGACCAATATCACTAATGAATATTGATGCAAAAATATTCAATGAGATCCTGGGAAACAGAATCCAGCAACACATCAAACACATTATACACCATGACCAAAGGGTTTTATCTCAGGGTCTCAGCCTGGTTCAATATATATAAATCTATAAATATAATTAATCACATAAAATAAAAAACAAAGACCATATGATTCTTTCAATTGATGCAGAGAAAGCTTTTGACAACATCCAGCATCCTTTTATGGTCAGAACATTTAAGAAAATGGGTATAGAAGGGACATTTCTTAAACTGATAGAGGCCATCTACAGCAAACCCACAGCCAATATCATATTGAATGGAGTTAAATTGAAATCATTTCCACTCAGATCAGGAACCAGGCAAGGTTGCCCATTGTCTCCACTACCTTTCAGCATTGTAATGAAAATCTTAGCCATCGCAATTAGGCACAAAAAGGCAATCTATGGTATTCATATAGGGTCAGAGGAGATCAAACTTTCACTCTTCTCAAATGATTTGATTCTATATCTGGAAAACACCAGGGATTTTACTACAAAACTCTTAGAAGTGATCAAGGAATACAGCAGCATCTCAGGTTACAAAATCAACACTCAGAAATCTGTAGCCTTTACACATACCAACAATACTCATGCTGAAAAAACAGTCAATGACTCTATTCCTTTCACAGTAGTGCCAAAGAAGATAAAATGTTTGGGAGTTTACTTAACAAAGGACGTGAAAGATCTCTATAAAGAAAACTATGAAACTCTAAGAAAAGAAATAGCTGAAAACGTTAACAAATGGAAAAACATACCATGCTCATGGCTGGGAAGAATCAACATTGTTAAAATGTACATACTATCCAAAGCAATATAAATTTTAATGCATTCCCTATCAAACCTCCACAGTCATACTTTAACGATCTTGAAAAAATAATACTTCATTTTACATGGAATCAGAAAAAACTTTGAATAGCCAAAATATTACTCAGAAATAAACACAAAGCGGGAGGAATCACACTACCAGACCTCAGATTATACTATAAACCATAGTAATCAAAACTACATAGTACTGGCACAAAAACAGAGAGGTAGATATATGGAACAGAATAGAGAACCAAAAGATGAACCCAGCTACTTACCGTTATTTCATCTTTGAAAAGCCAATTAAAAACATTCAGTGTGGAAAAGATTCCCCATTTAATAAATGTTGCTGGCTGAAGTGGCTGGAAATCTGTAGAATATTGAAACTGGACCCACGCCTTTCACCATTAACTAAGAGACACTCACTGCATTAAAGATTTAAACTGAAGACATGAAACTATAAAATACTAAAAGAAAGTACAGGGAAAGCACATGAAGAAATTGACCTTGGTGAATATTTTATGAGGAGGACCTCCCGGGCAATTGAAGCAACACCAAAAACACACTACTGGGACATAATCAAACTAAAAAGCTTCTGGACAGCCAAGAACACAGTAAGTAAAGAAAGCAGACAGCCCTCAGAATGGGAAAAGATATTTGCACGTTATCTCTCTGATGAAGGTTTAATAACCAGAATCCACAGAGAACTCAAACATATTAGCAAGAAAGGAATAAGGGTTCCCTATCTCATGGTAGTCAAAGGACTTGAAGAGAAATTTGTCTGAAGAAAACAAGCACATGGCCTACAGACACATGAAAAATGCTCATCATCCTTAATCATCAGAGACATGCAAATCAAAACCACTTTGAGATATCATCTAACTCCGTAAGATTAGCCCACATCACAAAATCCCAAAACCAGAGATGTTGGCATATATGTGGAAAAAAGGGAACAATTCTGCACTGCTGGTGGGAATGCAAACTAATACATTCCTTTTGGAAAGATGTTTGGAGAACACTTAGGGATCTAAAAATAGACCTGCCATTTGATCCTTCAATTTCTCTACTAAGGATATATCCAGAAGACCAAAAATCACTTTATAACAAAGATATTTGCACCAGAATGTTTATTGCAGCCCAATTCATAATTGCTAAATCACGGAAGAAGCCCAAGTGCCCATCAACCCATGAGTGGATTAATAAATTGTGTTATACTACTATGTTCTTGGCTGTGCAGAAACTTTTTAGTTTGATCAGGTCCCAGTAGTGCATTTTTCAAGCTGCTTCAATTGCCCGGGGGGTCCTCCTCATAAAATATTCACCCAGACCGATTTCTTCAAGAATTTTCCCTGCACTCTCTTCTAGTATTTTTATAGTTTCATGTCTTAAGTTTAAATCTTTAATCCAGTGAGAGTATATCTTAGTTAATGGTAAAAGATGTGGGTCCACTTTCAGTCTTGTATAGGTTGCCAGCCGGTTCACCCAGCACCATTTGTTAAATAAGGAATCTTTTCCTCCACTGAATATTTTTAATTGGCTTGTCAAAGATCAACTAACGGTAAGTAGCTGGGTTCATCTCTTAGTTCTCTATTCTGTACCATACATCTACCTCTCTGTTTTTGTGCCAGTACCATGCTATTTAGAGCACTATCGATTTATACTATAGTCTGAGGTTTGGTAGCGTTATTCCTCCTGCTTTGTTTGTATTTCTGAGTAATGTCTTGGCTATTCAAGTTTTTTTCTGATTCCATAAAAATAAAGTATTATTTTTTCAAGATCTTTAAATATGACAGTGGAGCTTTGATAGGGATTGCATTAAAAATGTATATTTCTTTGGGTAGTATGTACATTTTAACAATGTTGATTCTTCCCAGCCATGAGCATGGTATGTTTTTCCATTTGTTAACATTTTCAGCTACTTCTTTTCTTAGAGTTGCATAGTTCTGTTTATAGGGATCTTTCACGTCCTTTTTTAGATAAACTCCCAAATATTTCATTTTCTTTGGCACTGTGAATGGAATAGTGTCCTTAACTATTTTTTCAGCTTGACTATTGTTTGTATATATAAAGGCTACCGATTTATGAACGTTGATTTTGTAACCTGAGATGCTGCTTTATTCCTTGATCACTTCTAAGTGTTTTGTAGTAGAATCCCTGGTGTTTTCCAGATTTACAATTATATCATCTGTGAACACTTCTACACTGCTGGTGGGAATGCAAATTAATACATTCCTTTTGGAAAGATGTTTGGAGAACACTTAGAGATCTGAAAATAGATCTGCCATTCAATCCTATAATTCCTCTACTAAGTGTATACCCAGAAGATCAAAAATCACATTATAACAAAGATATTTGTACCACAATGTTTATTGCATCCCAATTCATAATTGCTAAGTCATAAAAAAGCCCAAGTGCCTATTGGTCCATGAATGGATTAATAAATTGTGGTATATGTACACTGTGGAATATTATGCAGCCTGAAAGAAAGATGGAAACTTTACCTCTTTCATGTTTACATGGATGAAGCTGGAACATATTCTTCTTAGTGAAGTATCTCAAGAATGGAAGAAAAAGCATCCAGTGTACTCAGCCCTACTATAGAACTAATTTATGGCTTTCATATGAAAGCTATAATCCAGTTATAACCTAAGAATATGGGGAAGGTGGAGAGAGAGGGGATGGAGGGGGGAGGATGAGCAGAGGGAGAGTGATTGGTGGGATTACACCTATGGTGCATCTTACAAGGGTACATGTGAAACTTAGTAAATGTAGAATATAAATGTCTCAACATAATAACTAAGAAAATGCCAGGAAGGCTATGTTAGCCAGTGTGATGAAAATATGTCAAATATTATATAAAACCAGTGTATGTTGCCCCATGATTGCATTAATGTACACAGTTATGATTTAATAATAAAAAGGTAAAAGATAAAAAAAATAAATTGTGGGTGGCTCCTGTGCCTTAAAGGGATAGGGCGCCAGTCCCATATGCTGGAGGTGGTGGGTTCAAACCCAGCCTCGGCCAAAAACCACAAAAAAAAAAATTGTGGTATATGTACACCATGGAATATTATGCAGCCTTAAAAAAAGATGGAACTTTACCTCTTTCATATTTACATGGATGGAGCTGGACATATTCTTAGCAAAGTATCTCAGGAATGAAAGAAAAAGTATCCATGTACTCAGCCCTACTATAAAACCAATTTATAGCTTTCATATGAAAGCTATAACCCAATTAAAACCCAAGAAGAAGGGGAGAGGGACGGAAGAGGAGCAGGGAGGATGGGTTGAGGGAGGACAATTGGAGGGAAAACACCTACGATGCATTATACAAGCATACATGTTAGATTTACTAAGTGTAGAATATAAATGTCTACACTTATAACACAATAACTAAGACAATGCGGTGAAGGCTATGTTAACCAGTTTGATGAAAATATTTCAAATGGTGTATAAAACCCGCACATTGTACCCCACGATTGCATTAATGTATACAGCTATGATTTAAAAGAAAATGAAGGAATCAATTAGGGAATGTAAATAAGCAGTAGAAAGCATCAAAACTAGATTAGATCATGGAGAAGAAAGCACATCAGAATTAGAGGATAAAGTCTTTGAGTTAACACAGATAATAACAGAGTCAGAAAAGAAGAGAGAAAATGCAGAGCAGGCACTTTGCTTTTATGAAATGCCATGAAGTGTTCCAATATATGGATAATAGGAATCCCTGGGGGAGAAGAAGACTGTCCCGAAGGTATGGAAGCTTTACTGGAGACTATAATATATGAAACCTTCCCAAGTTTTACTAAAGATTCTGAGACACTCCTTTCAGGTGGATTCCAAACTCTGCATCATCTCAAAGCTAACAAAATCTCTCCAAGACACATTGTAATGAACCTGTCCAAAATCAAGATGAAGAAGAAAATCCTGCAATCCACTAGGAATAATCGTCAATTGACCTACAAGAGCAGAACCGTTATATTGACATCAGACTTTTCTACTGAAATCTTCCAAGCCAGGAGAGCATGATCATCCATAGTCAACATCCTTAAACAAAATAATTTTCAGCCTAGAATTATGTATTATGTATTATGCCAAACTTAGCTTCAAAATTGACAGAGAAACAAAGCATTTGCAGATTTACAAGGACTGAGGAAATTCGCCACAAGACAAGCTCTGCAAGAAATATTTAGACCTTTTCTCAATTCTGAACACCACAATGGACCATCACAACTGTACACATCCAGAAACCAGAGGCCAGAATTTAGCTCTTAAAATGTCAAAAAGGATTAAACTATGCAACACACCACCTCACAATAAGATGAAGAGAATTTTACCACTATTAACGATACTTGCAATAAATGTCAATGGATTGAATTCCCCACTGAAGAGGCACAGGCTGGCTGACTGGATGAAAACACACAAACCATCTACATACACTCTCCAGTAGACACACCCAGCCCTGAAGGACAAATCAAAACTCAGGGTTAAGGGATGAAAAACAGTGTATAAAGCAAAAGGAAATCAGAAGAAAGGAAGGGCTGCAATCTTATTCTCAGACACAAGTGGATTCAAAACAACTTCAGAAAGACAAAGTTGGACACTTCATACTGGTCAAAGGAACAATACAACAAGAAGACATCCCAATATTATACATTTGCACACCTAATTTAAATACTCCCAAATTTATGAAACAGACCTTGAGAGGTCTGAGCAATATGATATCCTACAATGCCATAATAGTCCAGGACTTTAACATCCCTCTAACAGAACTGGACAGATCCTCTAAACTAAACTTGAACAAAGATACAAAGAACTTAAATGCAACCCTAGATCAAATGGGACTAATTGATATAAATAAAACAACCATCTCATAGAAAAAGTATACACTTTTTATTGATCAGCTCATGGCACATACTACAAAATAAATCACATGTTAGGATTCAAATCTAACCTAAGAAAATTTAAAGGAATAGATATTATATCATGTCTCTTCTCAGACCACAAGGCCATAATGGTGAATCTCAGCTCCAACAAAACTGTTCAACCCCTCACAAAATCTTGGGAACTAAACAACCTTAGGCTGAATGATAGTTGGGTCCAAGAACAGATTAAAGAAGAACTTGTTAAATTCCTCAAACACAACAAAGGTGAAGACACAAGCTACCAAAACATCTGGATACAGCAAAAGCAGTCCTGAGAGGAAAATTTATCATGCTTGATGCCTACCTTCAAAAAACAAAAACAGTTTGCATTAACCCACTCATAAACCACAAACCTTGTGGACTAGGAAAAAGAAGAACAATCTAACCCTAAACCAATCAGAAGAAAAGAAATAGCCAAAATTAAGTCAGAGATTAATAAAATTGAAAACAAAAATGTCATTCAAAAAATTAATGAAAAGCTGGTTTTTTGAAAAAGTAAACAAAATAAACCCTTGGTCAGACTGACTAGAAATAAAAAAGTAAAATCTCTAATAAGCTCAATCAGGAAAGATAAAGGAGAAATAACAACAGATGCCACAGAGACAAGAGATTATCTCTGAATACAAGAAACTCTATGCCCAGAAATTTGATAATGTAGTGGACATGGATCAATATTTGGATTCACACTTCCTCCCTAGACTTAATCAAGATGAAATAGACCTTCTAAATAGACCAGTTACAAGCATTGAGATTAAAAAAAAATAAAAAATCTCCCACAAAAAAATGTCCTGGTCCAGATGGCTTCACACCAGAATTCTATCATACCTTCAAAGAAGAGCTTATACCCATACTGAAGAATCTATTAAAAAAAATTGAGGAGGAAGGAATCTTTCCCAACATGTTCCATGAAGCAAATATCATCCTGGTACCCAAACCAGGAAAATACCCAACCAAAAAAAGAGAACTACAGACCAATTTCACTGATGAATATAGATGCAAAAATTCTCAATAAAGTCCTAGCAAATAGATTATAGCTTATCATTAAAAAAGTCATACATCATGATCCAGTAGCATTCATCCCTGGGATGCAAGGCTGGTTTAACATGAAAAATCTATAAACATAATTCACCATATCAACACCAGCAAAAACAAGAATCATATGATCCCCTCAATAGATGCAGAAAAAGCTTTTGATAAAATTCAACATCCTTTACTAATTAGAACACTGAAGAATATAGGCATTGGTGGTACATTCCTTAAATTGATTGAAGCCATCTATGACAAACCCACAGCTAATATTATACTGAATGGAGTAAAATTGAAAGTTTTTCCACTCAGGATTAGAAGAAAACAAAGGTGTCCTCTATCGCCACTACTATTCAACCTAGTTCTGGAAGTTCTAGCCAATACAATCAGGAAAGAGAAGAAAATTAAAGGCAACAAAATGGGGATAAAGGAAGTGAAACTCTCCCTCTTTGCCAACGATATAATTCTATGCTTAGAGAACTCCAAGGACTCAACCACAAGGCTCCTGGAAGTGATCAAAATGTAATGTCTCAGGATACAAAATCAATGTCCACAAATCAATAGCCTTTGTATATGCCAATAACAGCCAGGACGAGAAGGAAATCAAGGACACAATACCCATCTCAGTAGCTCCAAAGAAAATGAAAAACCTAAGTATACATCTCAGGAAACAGGTGAAGGACCTTTATAAACTATGGGGAAACTATGAACCCATAAGAAAAGAAATAATAGAGGATACCAACAAATGGAAGAACATACCATGCTCATGGCTGGGAATAATCAATGTTGTTAAAATGTCTATACTTCCCAAAACAATCTAGGTATTCAATGCTATTTCTATTAAAATACCAACATCATACTTTCAATAGCTGGGCAAAAATAATTCTTCATTGTGTATGGAACCAAAAAAAAAAAAAAAAACATATACCCAAGGCAATTTTTAACAATAAAATCAAGGCCAGGCGTATCGGCCTACCAGACTTTAGGCTGTATTACAAGGCCATAGTGATCAAAACAGCATGGTATTGGTGCAAAAATAGAGACATAGACATTTGGAATAGAATAGAAATTCAGAAATACATCTGAATGAGCCAAACATCTTATAGCCACCTAATCTTTCATAAACAAAACAAGAACGTACACTGTGGGAAAGAATCTCTATTCAATAAATTGTGCAGGGAGAAAAGGATTTCCACTTGTAAAAGACTGAAACTGGACCCACACTTTCTCCACTCACAAAAATTGATTCAAGATGGATAAAAGACCTAAATCTAAGACACAAAACTATTAAAATCCTCAAAAAAAATGTGGGGAAAGCACTGGAAGCTATCAGCCTGGGAAAAGACTTTATGTGGAAGACTCCCATGGCAATCACAACAACAACAAAAATAAACAAATGGGACTTAATGAAACTGCAAAGCTTCTGTACACCTAAGGCAACTACAACCAAAGGAAACAGACAACCTACATATTGGGAAAGGATATTTGCATATTTTGACTCAGACAAAAGATTGATAACTAGGATCTACAGAGAACTCTAAGTAGTAAACATAAAAAAAAGCCAACAATCCCTCAGATCCCTGGGCAAGAGAGACGACTAGAAACTTCTCTAAAGGAAACAGATGGTGGGGGCGGGGGAGGAGACAAGTTGGCTGACTGAAGCCAGCTTTCCACAGAGGCTCCCATCCAGAAGGAGAGTTAAAAGACAGAAATTTAGAAAGTAACCTGGTGGATTACAGCTGCACAGAGAGAGAAGACTGAGGAATGCACATCAACCCTGCTGAGGCGAACTGCAACCCCAAGGATACAAACAAAAAGTACAAACTCCATCACCAAGTGGACGGGAGTCCCCTCCCAAATAAGAATGGCTCGGAGTGCCCCACAAACAAATGAGCAGAGTTCAAAGTTTCTCCCATTACACTCCAAGGGAGAGACCCTCTAAAAACTGGAACTTCCTCCCCTATTAGGGTGCCACGGCATTCTCCTGCCAAGCATAAAACTGTATAAAACTGTATATATTCTCTCCCTGCAGTTCTGAGTTCCCAGCACTCCCCTTCACTCTCACTCTGAGGTCTGGAGGCCTGTCCCCCAGGAGTCCAGATTCTTGGGTGAATTCTCGAGAGGTGTGGACAGGGCCTAGACTGCAGCTGCACCAAGAGAGAAGCTGTTCAGTGCTGATTCTGTGGCACGGGAGTGAGGAGAGTATGGCTGGCTGAGAGGGAACTTCCACAGGAGTGGCAGGGCCCCAAGGAACAGAGCAGCAGCCATTTTTGGCAACAATAGGGCTCACTCCTGGATATTCCAAAGCCACAACCCCTGTCTCCCTGGGCAACCAGAGGAGGCTGGGCAACTTCTCAGGTGGCAACCACCGTGGAATAGATCTGGGATGGAAACGCAGGCTCCGTGAGTAAAGGGTTTGCCTGAGGTACTGGCCTAGGTGGGGCACGGTGACTAGAAAACACATGCGCTGAGCTGGAAATTTCCAGGGCAGGGCTGACTCAGAGGACCGCTTTACTGAGCCTAAGACGCATCCAGCCCTCAGGGGATCATCAGCCTATAGACAAAGGAAGGCAAGGAGGTTCGAACTGACAGCTAACTGAATACAAACCTGCAAGAGCAGACAGGGCCTGAGGCGCAGGCTCTGGGAGTTCAAAACAGCTTCTCTTCTGCAGTGGAATTTAGCAGGGACAGAAACAAATTCTTGCAAAGTTGTTCTGTTCTGTTCTGTCAGTAACATCAATCAGGGGCAGGGCTGGAACTGAGTGAACACACCCCAGCCTCCTTCAAGTGCACAAGGTTGTCAGGCCTCACCTCCCCCTGCTGGATAGAGGCAGAGTGCAGTGGCCTCGCTGAGCAGATATAGATTTCCTTGTGATTCAGGCAGGTGCAAACCCCTAGAGTATCTGTTCACTAGAGGCAATTGGGTTGGACAGAGGTGCAAAGAAGGGAAGGAGGGATCAACCATCTCAGACTGATCTATTTGCTGGATGGCTTCTCCTGACTTCACGGAGCACCGAAGCAAGTCATATCTGAGTTGTCACCTGACCCCTGTGATCCAGTTCCTAGAGACCTTTTAAACTCTCCCACCTGAGACAGGTGCTGACTGAGACAATTGATTTGGACCTTTTGAAGTGAGCCAATCATCTGAGGACTATCCAAGTGGTGCCGTGCGTGTGTGGTTGTAGGAAGGTTTGATTTTCCTTTTCCAATTGTTGCCTGTGGGGGGCAGGGTGACTTAATTGCTGGTATTTCTCCACAGCTGAGACTTCAACCCAGAGTAATTGTTTCACTAGGGTCAGACAGAGACCAGCTGAAAACAAGACAAAACCACATAGCCCCAGCACACCAAACAGGCCCCCAGTTTCTCAGGCAATAGCATTGTATGGGTCCTCAACAAAGCTCCAGGGGAAAAATCAAATGGTATAAAATAATCATGGGGTGAAATCAGTGGAAAAACTTTGGTAACATGAATAACCAGAATCAACCACCCCAAGGAAAGATATAGCAGATGTAACTGAAGATCCCATTCATAAACAGCTGGCTGAGATGTCAGAAATTGAATTCAGAATTTGGATTGCAAACAAGATTAATAGAATGGAGGAAGGTTTGGAATTAGAAATTCGAGGAGAAATTCAAAAGTTCTCTCAAGAATTTAACGAATTTAAAGACAAAACCCAAAGATTTTGAAGCACAGAAGCAAGAATTGCCAGCCCTCAAAGATCTGAAAAATACAGTAGAATCCCTCAGTAACAGAGTGGAGCAGGCAGAAGAAAGGATTTCTGACATTGAAGACAAAGCCCTTGAATGCTCCAAAACTCTCAAAGAGGAAGAGAAATGAAGAGCCAAAATGGATCATTCTCTCAGAGAGCTCTGGGATAATTTGAAGAAGGCTAATATTTGCCTCATTGGAATCCCTGAAAGTGATGAAGTGGCTTCACAAGACACAGAGGCTCTTCTCCATAAAATTATGAAAGCAAATTTTCCAAACATGCCAAGAGATTCTGAAATTAAGATAGCACACAGTTTCAGTACCCCAGCAAGAATCAATCCAAATAAGACATCCCCCAGGCATCTCAGAATTAACTTCACTAAGGTTAATATGAAGGAGAAAATTCTGAAAGCAGCCAGACATAAGAAATCCATTACCTTGAAAGGGAAGAATATTAGAATGATTGCAGATTTCTCTGTTGAAACTTTTCAAGCCAGAAGAGGGCGGTCATCAACTTTTAATCTCCTAAAGCAAAATAACTTTCAACCCCGGATCCCATATACAGCTAAACTGAGTTTCATTTATGATGGAGAAATTAAATACTTTAATGACATTCACATGTTGAAGAAATTTGCCATAACCAAACCAGTTCTTCAGGATATTCTCAGACCTATCCTCTATAATGACCAGCCCAATTCTCTACCACAAAAGTAAACTCACTCAGAAACTTTTGTCAAACTCCAACTTCCACAGTGGCGAAAGGATGAAAAATGTCCACTGGACTTTTGAAAAACTCGATACGCAAAATTTTACCAGACTTATCAATATTCTCCATTAATGTGAACGGCTTAAACTGGCACAGGTTAGCTGACTGGATACAAAAACTCAGCCCAGATATTTGCTGCATACAAGAGTCACATCTTACCTTAAAAGATAAACATAGACTCAGGGTGAAAGGATGGTTTTCCATATTTCAGGCAAATCAGAAAAAAAGCAGGTATTGCAATTGTATTTGCAGACACAATAGGCTTTAAACCAACAAAGATAAGGAAGAATTAGAATGGTCACTTCATATTTGTTAAGGGTAATACTCAATATGCTGAGATTTCAATAATTAATATTTATGCACCCAACCAGAATGCACCTCAATTTATAAGAAAAACTCTAACAGACATGAGCAACTTGATTTCCCCCAGGTGCATAATACTCCAATAAGAAGCTGAGCAAAGAAATTTTAGATTTAAACCTAACCATCCAACATTTGCATTTAGCAGACATCTACAGAACATTTCATCACAACAAAACTGAATAAACACATATTTCTCATCAGCTCATGGAACATACTCCAAAATCGAACACATCTTAGGTCACAAGTCTAACCTCAGTAAATTTAAAGGAATAAAAATTATTCCTTGTGTCTTCTTGGACCACCATGGAATAAAAGTTGAACTCAGTAACAACAGGAACCTGCATACTCATACAAAAACATAAAAGTTAAATAACCTTATGCTGAATGATAGCTGGGTCAGAGATTAGATTAAGAAGAAAATTGCCAAATTTTTGAGACAAAATGACAATGAAAATATGAATTATCAGTACCTCTGGGATAACGCAAAGGCAGTCCTAAGAGGGAAATTTATAGCACTGCAAGCCTTCCTCAAGAGAATGGAAAGAGAGGAAGTTAACAACTTAATGGGACATCTCGGGCAACTGAAAAAGGAAGAACATTCCAACCCCAAACCCACTAGAAGAAAAGAAATAACCAAAATCAGAACAGAATTAAATGAAATTGAAAACAAAAGAATTATACAACAGATTAATAAATCAAAAAGTTGGTTTTTTGAAAAGGTCAATAAAATAGATAAACCTTTGGCTAACCTAACCAGGAAAAAAAAGAGTAAAATCTCTAATCTCATCAAGCAGAAATGACAAAGACGAAATAACAGCAGACTCCTCAGAAATTAAAAAAATTCTTAATGAATATTACAAGAAACTTTATTCTCAGAAATATGAAAATCTGAAGGAAATTGACCAATACTTGGAAGCATGTCACCTTCCAGGACTTAGCCAGAATCAAGTGGAAATGTTGAACAGGCCAATAGCAAGTTCTGAAATATTATCAACCATGCAAAATCTCCATAAAAAGAAAAGCCCGGGACCAGATGGCTTCACGTCAGAATTCTACCAAACCTTTAAAGAGGAACTACTACCTATATTACTCAAACTGTTCCAAAATGTAGAAAAAGAAGGAAGACTACCAAACACGTTCTATGGAGCAGACATCACCCTGATCCCCAAACCAGGAAAAGACCCAACAAGGAAAGAAAATTATAGACCAATATCACTAATGAATATAGATGCAAAAATATTCAAAAAGATCCTAACAAACAGAATCCAGCAACACATGAAAAAATTATACATCATGACCATGTAGGTTTTATCACAGGGTCTCAAGGCTGGTTCAATATACATAAATCTATAATATAATTCAGCACATAAACATATTAAAAAACAAAGACCACATGACTCTCTCAATTGATGCAGAAAAAACTTTCGATAATATCCAGCATTCCTTCATGATCAGAACACTAAAGAAAATTGGTATAGAAAGAACATTTCTTAAACTGATAGAGGCCATCTACAGCAAAACCACAGCCAATATCATATTGAATGGAGTTAAATTGAAATCATTTCCACTCAGATGAGGAACCAGACAAGGCTGCCCATCGTCTCCACTGCTCTTTAACATTGCAATGGAAGTTTTAACCATTGCAATTAGGGAAGAAAAGGCGATCAAGGGCATCCATACAGGGTCAAAAGAGATCAAACTTTCACTCTTTGCAGATGATATGATTGTATATCTAGAAAACACCAGAGATTCTACTACAAAACTCTTAGAAGTGATCAAGGAATATAGCAGCGTCTCAGGGTACAAAATCAACATTCATAAATTGGTAGCCTTGATATATACCAACAATAGTCAAGCTGAAAAAACAGTCAAGGAAACTATTCCATTCACAGTAGTGCCAAAGAAGATGAAATATTTGGGAATTTATCTAACAAAGGATGTGAAAGAGCTCTATAAAGAGAACTATGAAACTCTAAGAAAAGAAATAGCTGAAAATGTTAACAAATGGAAAAACATAACAGGCTCATGGCTGGGAAGAATCAACATTGTTAAAATGTACATACTACCCAAAGCAATGTACAATTTTAATGCAATCCCTATTAAAGCTCCACTGTCATACTTTAAAGATCTTGAAAAAACAATACTTCATTTTATATGGAATCAGAAAAAACCTCGAATAGCCAAGACATTACTCAGAAATAAAACAAAACAGGAGGAATCACACTACCAGACCTCAGACTATAATATAAATCAATAGTGATCAAAACAGCGTGGTACTGGCACAAAAACAGAGAAGTAGATGTCTGGAACAGAATAAAGAACCAAGAGATGAATCCAGCTACTTATTGTTATTTGATCTTTGACAAGCCAATTAAAAACATCCAGTGGGGAAAAGATTCCCTATTTAACATATGGTACTGGGTGAACTGGCTGGCAACCTGTAGAAGACTGAAACTGGACTCACACCTTTCACCATGAACTAAGATATACTCTCACTGGATTAATGATTTAAACTTAAGACATGAAAGTATAAAAATACTAGAAGAAAGTGCAGGTAAAACCCTTGAAGAAATCAGTCTGGGTGAGTGTTTTGTGAGGAGGACTCCTCCCTCCTCCCCACCGGGCAATTGAAGCAGCTTCAAAAATACACCAGTGGGACATGATCAAACTAAAAAGCTTCTGCACAGCCAAGAACACAGTAAATAAAGAAAGAAATCAACCCTCAGAATGGGAGAAGATTTTTGCAGGTTATGTCTCCAACAAAGGTTTAATAACCAGAATCCACAAAGAACTCAAATGTATTAGCAAGAAAAGAACAAGTGATCCCATCGCAGAATGGGCAAGGGACTTGAAGAGAAACTTCTCTAAAGAAGACAGGTGCACAGCCTACGGACATATGAAAAAATGCTCACCATCTTTAATCATCAGAGAAATGCAAATCAAAACTACTTTGAGATATCGCCTAACTCCAATAAGATTAGCCCATATCACAAAATCCCAAGACCAGAGATATTGGCATGGATGTGGAGAAAAGGGAACACTTCTGCACTGCTGCTGGGAATGCAAATTAATACATTCTTTTTGGAAAAATGTTTGGAGAACACATAGAGATCTAAAGATAGATCAGCCATTCAATCCTATCATTCCTCTACTAGGTATATACCCAGAAGACCAAAAATCACATTATAACAAAGATATTTGTGCCAGAATGTTTATTGCAGACCAATTCATAATTGTTAAGTCATGAAAAAAGCCCAAGTGCCCATTGATCCATGAATGGATTAATAAATTGTGGTATATGTACACCATTATGCAGCCATGTTTACATGGATGGAGCTGGAACATATTCTGCTTAGTAAAGTATCTCAAGAATGGAAGAAAAAATATCCAATGTACTCAGCCCTACTATGAAACTAATTTATGGCTTTCATATGAAAGCTAAAACCCAGTTATAACCTAAGAATGGCGGGAAGGGGGAGAGGGAGGTGAGGGTGGGGATAGGATGGGTGGAGGGAGCGTGACTGGTGGGTTTACACCTGCGGTGCATCTTAGAAGGGTACGTGTGAAACTTAGTAAATGTAGAATACGTCTTAACACAATAACTAAAAAAATGCCAGGAAGGCTATGTCAAGCAGTGTGATGAAAATGTGTCAAACGGTCTATAAAACCAGTGTATGTTGCCCCATGATCGCATTAATGGACACAGCTATGATTTAATAATAAAATAAGTAAATAAATAAAGAAAGAAAACAGATGAATGGCTTATAAGCATATGAAAAAATGCTTCTTGTCCCTAATAATTAGAGAAATGCGAATCAAAACCACCCTGAGATATTATTTAACCCCAGGGAGAATGGTCCACATCATAAAGACTCAAAACTGCAGATGCTGGCCTAGATGTTGAGAGAAGGGAACACTTTTATACTGCTGGTGGGGCTGCAAACTAATACAACCTTTTTGGAAGGCAGTGCAGAGAACCCTGAAGAACTCCAGCTAGACCCCCCATTTGACTCTGCAATCCCACCACTGTGATCTACCCAGAAGAAAAAAAAAATCCTTTTATCACAAGGGCACTTGTACTACACTATTTATTGCAGCTAAATTTATAATCGCCAGTCAAAATGTGGAAACAGCCTAAATGCCCACCAAATGAAGAATGGATTAACAAGCTATGGTATTTATATACCACGAAATACTATCTAGACACTAAGAAAGACAAGAGACTTCAAATTTGTATATACATATGGCACCTACAAGAGCAATGCTAACGTGCATTTAATGGTGTTAAATACACCATTTAACATATGGATTAATAAATGCTAACGTGCATTTAATGGTGTTAAATACACCATTTAACATATTCTCATCACACTGGTAACATAGCCTTCCTAGCATTTTACCAGTCACTGTGTTAAGACATTTATATTCTACATTTACCTTCTACAAAGGTGTAAATGTTATTAATAAAGGAAATTGAAGAATGGAAAAGAAAAGACAGATACTTCACATCCTTTGTATTAACATGGATGGATGTGGAACACATTATTCTTAGTAAAGCATCACAAGAATGGATAAATAAGAATCCTATGTACTCAATTCTGGTATGAGGACAATTAAGGTCCTAGTACACAGTGGTGTTGGGGGACAGGAAGAGCTGAGAAAAGGAAGGTGGAAGGGCATAGGGGGTCAAGGGGTAGGATTCACTTTTGAGGGGAGGGACAGAAATCTAAGAGGGTCCTTATGTAACAAAAGCAATCAATGTAACCTCCTTCTGTGTATCCTCAATGAATCTCCAACAATTAAAAAAAAAAAAGCCAGGTGATGCCTGTGGCTCAGTGGGTAGTGCACCGCCCCCATATACCGACGGTATTGGGTTCAAACCCGGCCCCGGCCAGCTAAAACAGCAGTGGCAACTGCAACAAAAATAGCTGGGCATTGTGGCGGCGCCTGTAATCCCAGGTACTCGGGAGGCTGAGGCAAAAGAATCACCCTAGCCCAAGAGCTGGAGGTTGCTGTGAGCTGTGACGTCACGGCACTGTACAGGGGGCGACCAAACAAACAAAAAAAGCCTTTAATTTCTTTGCATAAAAATGACAAAATGCTCTGTCCATTTGAAATGCTGCATGAGGAACAAGTAATCCATAATGTTTTGAACTGAACAGAGGAAATTGGCATTTGGGAATGTAGAGAAGGAACTGGAATTTTAGGTAATGGCTGCTAGCCCTAGTAGGAGCTAGGTTAGGGGAACAAGATGGTGAATTTGAGACCCTGTTTCCCAAATATCTGAAAGACTCAGGGTATAATGGGTGGGTGATCCCTGGGGAGAAAAATGGAACAAGGTCCCATGGACCACAGCTCTACCTATGCAGGAACTCTGCCCACCAAGTTGCCACCCTCCCCTGAAGACCCTCCTGTCTTTCCCATACAATCAGGAGAAGTCACAGGGCTGCCAGCACGGAGCTGCCCAGAGAGGGCTCTGGGGGAAGTAATGGTTTAGGGAGGGGATTGGATTTGGATTGGGTTGCTGGCCCATCTCCAGCATGTGGAGTAAGCTGTACCAGGAGGACCTGGACAGCAGACTCTGGATCTGTGGGGAAGCCTGTCCCCGCACAAGTGGTTTCTTCCCGTTCCACCCAGTCCCCCTGCCCTCTCAGGACACCCACTAGGCATACTAACGATTCCCAGCTTCTGAGTTGTCCAAGAGCCTTCCTTATGGCTTGCATGATCCCTACCGTTTACAGAGGTTGTAGTGGAGCAACCTGGAGAGTCTGGAAGCAGAACAGTACTAGGCCACGGAGTTCTCCTGTCGCAGTAGAACTGGTAGGCAGAGAAACAAAGGTACCGCCATATTGCAGAAGGACACTTCCCCCTCTGGCTACATGTCTGATAGGACAGTTTCCACCTTAGCTGCTGGAGCCACACACACCCAGGGCCTGAGGGCTCAGGAGATTCAATCGGTCTCAGGGCTGAAGGGGGCCAGGATGACAGGTTCTCGAATACAGCTCTTTCTGAGGCTTGATTTCCTCTCTGCTCTGGAACCTGATCCCACTCAGAGTAGCATTTGCATTTAGCCTTGGATATAATGTTATATCTATATGTGAGAGTGCATTTATATGTTATTCACAAAAGGAAACAATATAATGGCAATTGTTTTAAAATTTCACAGTTGAACACAAACATAAGAGGGTCCCTATCTAACAAAAGCAATCAATGTAACATGGTTCCGTGTACCCTCAATGAATCTCTAACAACAACAACAAAAATGGCACAGTTTTTAACAGTCTTGCCTCTAGACTTTGAGGAGGCAACTCTAGGTATGAAAAGAGAGGCAATCCTCTAAGGCAGCAATGTACAAAGGTATAGAATGTCAGCTTTGTGTGTCATTTAAAATTTTCTAGTGGCCATACACTATTCTTTATTATCTAATATGTAAAAATGGAAAAAATATGGAAGGAAATTTTTTTCCATTTTTTTCTTTTTATTGTTGGGGATTCATTGAGGGTACAATAAGCCAGGTTACACTGATTGCAATTGTTAGGTAAAGTCCCTCTTGCAATCCTGTCTTGCCCCCATAAAGTGTGACACACACCAAGGTCCCACCCCCCACCCTCCTTCCCTCTTTCTGCTTCCCCATAACCATAATTATCATTAATTGTCCTCATATCAAAATTGAGTACATAGGATTCATGCTTCTCCATTCTTGTGATGCTTTACTAAGAATAATGTCTTCCATGTCCATCCACGTTAATACAAAGGATGTAAAGTCTCCATTTATTTTATGGCTGAATAGTATTCCATGGTATACATATACCACAGCTTGTTAATCCATTCCTGGGTTGGTGGGCATTTAGGCTGTTTCCACATTTTGGCGATTGTAAATTGAGTTGCAATAAACAGTCCAGTATAAGTGTCCTTATGATAAAAGGATTTTTTTCCTTCTGGGTAGATGCCCAGTAATGGGATTGCAGAATCAAATTGGAGGTCTAGCTTGAGTGCTTTGAGGTTTCTCCATACTTCCTTCCAGAAAGGTTGTACTAGTTTGCAGTCCCACCAGCAGTGTAAAAGTGTTCCCTTCTCTCCACATCCACGCCAGCATCTGCAGTTTTGAGATTTTGTGATGTGGGCCATTCTCACTGGGGTTAGATGATATCTCAGGGTTGTTTTGATTTGCATTTCTCTAATATATAGAGATGATGAACATTTTTTCATGTGTTTGTTGGCCATTCGTCTGTCGTCTTCAGAGAAAGTTCTATTCATATCTCTTGCCCATTGATATATGGGATTGTTGGCTTTTTTAATGTGGATTAATTTGAGTTCTGTATAGATCCTAGTTATCAAGCTTTTGTCTGATTGAAAATCTGCAAATATCCTTTCCCATTGTGTAGGTTTTCTCTTTGCTTTTGTTATTGTCTCCCAAGCTGTACAGAAGCTTTTCAGTTTAATGAAGTCCCATTTTTTATTTTTGTTGTTGTTGCAATTGCCATGGCAGTCTTCTTCATGAAGTCTTTCCCCAGGCCAATATCTTCCAGTGTTTTTCCTATGCTTTCTTTGAGGATTCTTATTGTTTCATGCCTTAAATTTAAGTCCTTTATCCATCTTGAATCAATTTTTGTGAGTGGGGAAAGGTGTGGGTCCAGTTTCAGACTTTTACATGTAGACATGCAGTTCTCCCAACACCATTTATTGAATAGGGAGTCTTTCCCCCAAGGTAAGTTCTTGTTTGGTTTATCAAAGATTAGGTGGTTGTAAAATGTTAGTTTCATTTCTTGGTTTTCAATTCGAATCCAAGTGTCTATGTCTCTGTTTTTGTGCCAGTACCATGCTGTCTTGAGCACTATGGCTTTGTAGTACAGACTGAAATCTGGTATGCTGATGCCCCCAGCTTTATTTTTGTTACAGAGAACTGCCTTAGCTATACGGGGTTTTTTCCGGTTCCATACAAAACGCAGAATCATTTTTTCCAAATCTTGAAAGTACGATGTTGGTATTTTGATAGGAATGGCATTGAATAGGTAGATTGCTGTGGGAAGTATAGACAATTTAACAATGTTGATTCTTCCCATCCATGAGCATGGTATGTTCTTCCATTTGTTAATATCCTCTACTATTTCCTTTCTGAGGATTTCATAGTTTTCTTTATAGAGTTCCTTCACCTCCTTCATTAGGTATATTCCTAGATATTTCATTTTCTTTGAAACTATGGTGAAGGGAGTTGTGTCCTTAATTAGCTTCTCATCTTGACTGTTATTGGTGTACACAAAGGCTACTGACTTGTGAACATTGATTTTATATCCTGAAACATTACTGTATTTTTTGATGACTTCTAGAAGTCTTGTGGTTGAGTCTTTGGGGTTCTGAAGTATAAGATCATGTCATCAGCAAAGAGGGAGAGTTTGACCTCCTCTTCTCTCATTTGGATTCCCTTTATTTCCTTGTCTTGCCTAATTGTATTTGCTAGAACTTCCAGCACTACGTTAAATAGTAAAGGTGACAGAGGATAACCTTGTCTGGTTCCAGTTATAGGAGGAAAAGCTTCGAGTTTTACTCCATTCAGTAAAATACTGGCTGTGGGTTTGTCATAGATAGCTTCAGTCAGTTTTAGAAATGTGCCACCTATGCCTATACTCTTCAGTGTTCTAATTAGAAAAGGATGCTGGATTTTATCAAATGCTTTTTCTGCATCTATTGAGAGGATCATGTGATCTTTATTTTTGCCTCTGTTACTATGGTGGATAATGTTTATAGACTTGCGTATGGTAAACCAGCCTTACATCCCTGGGATGAAGCCTACTTGATCATGATGAATGACTTTTTTGATGATAAGCTGTAATCTATTGGCTAGGATTATGTTGAGAATTTTCGCATCTATATTCATGAGTGAGATTGGTCTGAAATTCTCCTTTTTGTTTGGGTCTTTTCCTGGTTTTGGTATCAGGGTGATGTTTGCTTCATAGAATGTGTTGGGGAAGATTCCTTCTTCCTCAATTTTTTGGAATAATTTCTGCAGTACAGGAATAAGCTCTTCCTTGAAGGTTTGATAGAATTCTGGAGTGAAGCCATCTGGACCAGGGCATTTTTTGCTTGGAAGCTTTTTTATTGTTTCTTTGATCTCAGTGCTTGAAATTGGTCTGTTCAGGAGCTCTATTTCTTCCTGGCTAAGTCTAGGGAGAGGGTGTGATTCCAAATATTGATCCATTTCTTTCACATTGTCAAATTTCTGGGCATAGAGTTTCTGGTAGTATTCAGAGATGATCTCTTGTATCTCTGTGGGATCAGTTGTTATTTCCCCTTTATCGTTTCTGACTGAGGTTACTAGAGATTTTACTTTTCTATTTCTAGTTAGTCTGGCCAATGGTTTATCTATTTTATTTATTTTTTCAAAAAACCAACTCCTTGTTTCATTAATTTTCTGAATGATTCTTTTGTTTCCAATTTCATTGATCTCTGATTTGATTTTGGATATTTCTTTTCTTCTACTGAGTTTAGGCTTAGATTGTTCTTCTTTTTCCAATTCCATAAGATCTCTTGTGAGATTGTTGATGTGCTCTCTTTCTGTTCTTCGAATGTAGGCATCTAAAGCGATGAATTTTCCTCTCAAAACTGCTTTTGCAGTATCCCACAGGTTTTGGTAGCTTGTGTCTTCATTGTTGTTATGCTCAAGGAAGTTAATGATTTCCTGTTTTATTTCTTCCTGCACCCATCTGTTATTCAACAGAGGATTGTTTAATTTCCATGCCTTTGGGCGGAGTCGAGCATTTTTGTTAGAGTTGAGTTCCACCTTTAGTGCCTTATGGTCTGAGAAGATACAAGGTAAAATTTCAATTCTTTTGATTCTGTTGATATTTGTTTTGTGTCCCAGGATATGATCAATTTTGGAAAATGTTCCATGGGGTGATGAGAAGAATGTATATTCTTTATCTTTGGGGTGGAGTGTTCTATATGCGTTTATCAAGCACAGTTGTCCTAGGGTCTCATTTAAATCTCTTATATCCTTGTTTAATTTCTGTTTAGAGGATCTGTCCAGCTCTGTAAAAGAAGTGTTAAGGTCCCCTGTTATTATGGTATTATCAGATATCATATTGCTCAGACTGAGTAAGGTCTGTTTCAAGAATCTGGGAGCATTTAAATTGGGTGCATAAATACTTAGAATTGAAATGTCTTCTTGTTGTATTTTTCCCTTCACCAATATAAAGTGACCATCTTTGTCTTCTTTGACTTTAGTTGCTTTAAATCCACATGTATCTGAAAATAAGATCGCAACTCCTCTTTTCTTCTGAATTTTATTTGCCTGAAAAATTGTCTTCCAACCCTTGACTCGGAGCTTTAATTTGTCTTTTGAAGCCAGGTGTGTTTCTTGCAGACAGCAAATGGATGGCTTGTGTTTTTTGTTCCAGTCAACCAATCTATGTCTCTACAGTGGGGAATTCAAGCCATTAACATTTATTGAGATAATTGATAAGTGTGGTAGTATTCTATTCGTCTTATTTTGTGAGAGTCCATTGCTTAGTTTTATGTTTTGTGTCAGTGTGGAGGTTAGGTTCTGTACTTTAATTTCTGAGTTCTTACTTTGCTGCTGATCCATTGTGGTGGTCAGTGTGCAGAACAGATTGAAGTATTTCCTGTAGAGCTGGTCTTGTTGTGGCGAATTTCCTCAATGTTTGTATATCTGTAAATGATTTGATTTCTCCATGAATTTTGAAGCTTAGCTTCGCAGGGTACAGAATTCTGGGCTGGAAATTGTTCTGTTTAAGTAGATTAAAGGTAGATGACCATTGTCTTCTTTCTTGGAAAGTTTCATTAGAGAAGTCTGCTGTCACTCTGATGGATTTGCCCCTGTAGGTCAACTGGCACTTACTCCTGGCAGCTTGCAGAATCTTTTCTTTTGTCTTGACTTTGGACAGGTTCATCACAATGTGTCTTGGAGAAGCTCGGTTAGAGTTGAGGCGACCTGGTGTCCGATATCCCTCTGAAAGCAGTGTGTCGGAATCTTTGGTGATATTTGGTAAATTTTCTTTTATAATATTCTCTAGTATGGCTTCCATTCCTCTGGGGCATTCTTTTCCCCTTCTGGGATTCCTATAACTCGTGTGTTGGAATGCTTCATAAAGTACCATAATTCTGACAGTGAACGTTCTGCTTTCTCTCTCTTCTTTTCTGCCTCTTTTACTATCTGAGTTATCTCAAGAACTTTGTCTTCTACCTCTGAAATTCTTTCTTCTGCATGGTCTAACCTGTTGCTGATACTTTCCATTGCATTTTTAAGTTCCCTAATTGACTGTTTCAGTTCCTTCAGCTCTGCTATATCCTTTTTATATTCTTCATATTGTTCATCTCTTATTTGATTCTGTTTTTGAATTTCCTTTTGTTTATTTTCCACTTTATTAGCAGTTTCCTTCATTGTTTCCATCATTTCTTTCATTGTTTTCAACATGTGTATTCTAAATTCCCTTTCTGTCATTCCTAACATTTCTTTATAGGTGGAATCCTCTGCAGTAGCTACCTCATGGTCCCTTGGTGGGGTTGTTCTAGACTGGTTCTTCATGTTGCTCGGAGTTTGCTGCTGATTCTTCCTCATGAGTGATTTCTTTTATCTGTTTCCTTGCCCTAATTTTCCTTTCACTTCCTCTTGCTCTTTAAGTTCTCATGCCTGTGGACTAAGGGTTACAGGACCAGAAGGGTGCAAAGGTTGAACAGCAAAAACGGATGAAAGAATGGAGGACCAAGTGATAAGAAAAAAAAAGAAAAATAGAGAAAGGAGAGGGGGTGGGTAAAATGAATATTGACAAAAAGAAGAGAGTTACAGAATGAGGGAGACAGAGCAATATAGGTGTACAGTAGGATACTTTGATACAACCTTAAGAAAAAAAACACCTTCTGGGGGTGCCCAGTTCGGTGGTTCCCTTGAGGTCAGCAGCTCTTTGCTAACCTGATCAGACACAGTACCCCACCTCCACCCAGTTGAGAGAAAAGACAAAAATGCTATACATCAAACCAAAACAAGCAAACAGAAAACTTTATGGGGTAAAATTGGGTGGAATATCAAATAATAGTGGTAGAAACACTAACAAAAATGAAGTTCTAATTATTGAAATAAGCAGCAATGGGAAATTATAATTAAACTAGAAAAATTGAGAAAGAAAAGGGATCTGTATGGAAAAGGTTGAACTTAAAAAACAAAACAACAATCAACAACATCAAAATAAACAATCAAACCAAAAAAAAAAAAAAACCCAAAAACAAAGCAGTATGTATATGTTATTGAATATTGTCTGGGCAACACGTGGTCTTCTGGGGTATGAGATGTTAATCACAGTTCTGATACGACTGGAAGCTGCTAGTTTCTCAAACCCCAACAGGTAGACACCCTAAACCTCTCTTCAGCCCACTTAAAAGGCACTTCGAACTTGTTCACTTGCTGATCAGAAGTTTTCCCAGGGAAGTGCTTGTCGCTGGAATCACTGCTGAAGTGGCTATCCACTTACCCTGTGTGCCAAAACTGGTCTCCCTCTGCCCCTGAGGGTTAGGGCTGCAAGGCGGCTCAGACCCTGCCCTTAGGCTACTTGGTCGTTGGGTTACCAGCTCCCACCCAATTCTAGCTCTGCGACCCTGAGGGCGGAGCTTGCTGGGGCAGATGGCTCACAATGGCTGCCTGTGACCCAGAGCCAAACACTATTAGCTCCATCTGGCTCAGCGGCTCAGATTGGGGCCCTAGACAAAGGCCAAAGTTCTCCGTTCTCCCACTCAGGCTCTCCCCAAGGCAGTTCAGCTGAGTGCCAAGTCCAAAGACACCAAAACAGTTCACAGGTAAGGCCTTTCTGATTTGCAGTCTCGCTGCTACTGAACTTACAGTTGCGGGCGGGTTTAGACGGATTGAACACATGCGACCACTTGCCGGTTTTCCACTGTTTTAGTCCTCCTCTTGGGGTCCAGAAGTCTCTTGCTGACTCCCTGTATCCTCTCAGGGGTGATGATAAGCAGATCCCACCAGCCAGAGATGCCTGGAGTCCTATCTCCCCAGACTCACGGTGCCCAGATGCAAGGAAGCTGTTACTCGGCTGCCATCTTGCTTGCCTCTGCCATGCCATTTTTTTGCATGATTTCCAAGGTTATAACATGTCTCTAGGATTTAGAATTTTATTTAAACCTTTCTCAGCTTGTTATTCATTTTACTAGAAGTTGTAAGAAACCTTTTTGTTTTCAAAGCATCCCAAATTCTCTTCCTATTCCAAAAACTCGTGAATTTAATCTGTTTTTGGCTAATTGACAAGCTCCATGAAGTATAATTGACTTCTGCAATGTGGGCTGATTTTTCATCTGGTGGAGCACCGTATTCCAATGGAAAATTTGCTTACTAACATGAACTACAGGTTATTAACCTTCAATTTTACTATTGAGGTATGATTAGTAGATAAATAATAGTACCTCGGGGATTTCGGGAGGAATCTTATCTAAAACATAAACAAAACTTTCCCTGATGTAGCTAAAATAACTGTGCCCACACTTAGCAATAAGCCATGTCTTGTTATTATATATAGTTTTCTACCACAGAACTAGTGTTTCTCCATCAGGGTCCTCAGTTTCGAGTTTTGATGTCCTTCCTTTCAGATCAAGGCTTTTATTCCACTGGGAATGTGAGGAGTGGTTCTGAACATAACTGTGGTGTGGGCCTCTGTTTCCCTCCCAGTACCTGCGGGGCCCACTTCACCCCTAGGATGCCAGTTTTGAAGATTTTATTGAAAATCCATTTTTTAATTTTATAATGGTAAAGGAGAGGTGAGTCTGGAAGCATTTCAGAAGTGTGTGCTGTCTGTCTCTCTCTCCCACAGTAGATTTGCGGGAAAGGAGATTTTTGTGACTGCTGTTTTCCTTGAGCCTGATATCCTGGAGGATTTCCCACCATAAAGCTTTTTACCACACTCAGTTCCCAGCAGTGAGATACACACTCATAGCTTCATCCTCTCACAGCCTACCCTGCATGTGGCAGCCTCTGCCCCAGATTAGGTAACTACCTGGCCTTGGTTATTTCTGCAAGAATTTGTCTCTTTCCACATGTCAGGTTTGCTGTTAGTCCTATAACTTCAATTATCTCAGGTATTAATGATTGTTTCCCAAATTACATCTTCTGCAGGTTCTCTGTGGTTGTCAATGTTATTGTTCTCAGAATAAACACTAGAAACCATATTTCTTTTTTTTTTTAATATGTCAGAGTATTTTATTTTATTTATTTATTTTTTTATTAAATCATAGCTGTGTACATTAATATGATCATGGGGCACCATACACTTGGTTCAAAGATTGTTTGACACTTTTTCATCACACTAGTCAACATTTTCATCACACTAGTCAACATAGCCTGCGGTGCATCTTACAAGGGTATATGTGAATCCTAGTAAATGTGGAATGTAAAGGTCTTGGCAAAATAACTAGGAAAATGCTACGAAACCATATTTCTTACCAAGGTACACCTTTAAGCTGAGCCACAGATTTACTTGTAGGACACCAAAAATTGAACTAGCTTATATTAAACAAAAGCTTAATAGACAATAATTATGTGACACTTGTTCAGTGGAATACCACCCTCATCAGAATCCATGAGTGTTTCGTACACTCAGCAACACGTCTGTATGTGGAAGTGTTTATACTCAGTAAATAAGCCAAAGTAAAAATTGCATTGCTCTACTTCTATAATATCTAGGAAATAAAAACTAACCTAAAGGATCCTTCTATCAGAAGGATCAATATCTGCCGAGGAGAAGAATACAGGAAGGAAAAGGGATAGAAGGAAATAAGGAAGAACAGAAGATGAGGTGAAGGAAACTGATTTATTCACTAACTTTACAATGATTGTGGATGTGCTAATATTTCTAGTGTGTACACTTAAAATATATGTAGATTAGTCCATGTCAATTATACCTCATTAAATTAATTATAAAGAATAATGGACTACTGAGAGGAAACAAGTGTCATGAGGAAGATGACCCAGAGCCCTAAAAATCCAACTGCATCAACCATAGTCCTCTGCATTTTCACGGTAAAGTCTTCAAGTGGGAAAACTACAAATGTTCCCATGACAGAAATATTAAAACCACTAGACAGGTCCAGCTCAATCCTGTAGTGGGTCCAAGGGACAGGGGTGTACAGTGCTGAAAAGTTCATGCTCAGATACCAAGAGTCACTCTTAACAGAGTGGAAATGCTGGACATGTCACAGAGACAATCTGTGCTCCGGGATGAGCCTCACGTTTGTAACATGGAGGAAACAATGACACGTACAATAAGTGAGCCAATGAACTGAACAGATATATCATAAGTATGTATGAAATGTCACAGTAAGAATTTGTGTTTTATCAAGTGTTATCCTTGTCATATTACTGTCCCAACAGACTCACACCTGCTCTGGCCCTGCCCTCCCTCAGTGTCCCACCCCAGACCTCCTATATGGCAGGAGCACATGCAAATAGGGCCTCCCTCTGCTCATGAAAACCAGCCCAGCCCTTACCCTGCAGCTCTGGGAGAGGAGCCCCAGCCCCGGGACTCCCAGGTCTGCCCACTTGCTGCTCAGGACTGAACACAGACAACCCACCATGGAGTCCGAGCTGAGCTGGCTTCTCCTCGTTGCTCTGTTACAAGGTGATTCACGGAGAACTGGAGAGTCGGAATGTGTGAGTGAATGTGGGAGAGAGAACAGAGGGTGTGTGTGGAGGTGTCTGACGAGATGTCTCTGAATTTGCAGGTGCCCAGTGTGAGGTGAAGCTGGTGGAGTCTGGGAGAGGCTTGGTCCAGCCTGGCAGGTCCCTGAGACTCTCCTGTGTAGCCTCTGGATTCACCTTCAGGGATTACTGGATGAACTGGGTCCACCAGGCTCCAGGGAAGGGACTGGAGTGGGTCTCAGAAATCAATGGTAATGGTGGTAGCACATACTACGCGGACTCCGTGAAAAGGCCGATTCACCATTTCCAGAGACAATGGCAAGAACACTGTGGATCTGCAGATGAACAGCCTGAGGCCCGAGGACACCGGGCTGTATTACTGCGTGAGGGATACAGCCAGGGGACTGCACTGGGAGCCCAGATACGAACGTTCTGGGTGGCGCGGCCGCCAGGGGGAGCCCGGGACACATGCTCAGAGTCACCCAGGGCAGGTGCTGGACGGCTCAGCCCTGGTTGCCTGCAGGGTCGTGGCTTCCTACCCATTAATCATTTTCCTCTGGAGATTCTCTGGGTTAGTGCTTACCTCTGAAGCCTCTGAATTAGAAACATTCTTGTCATAAGACGAAGACGTTGTCACTGGTACAATTTGCAGAACATGGCTTACAGTTGTAGTCTACTTTCCTTCAATACCAGTTATCGATACTTCACAGCATCGCTGATAAATCTATAAAAATGCTCTGATGAATTCAGCTGTGCAGAACAGAAACATAACTTCAGGTGCCAGCTTGCTGGCAAGCAGGACCAAGTGCCTGCTGGACACTGGGGGCAGAGGGTCTCAGCCTTCCTAAGCAGAAGGGAGACACCTGGGTAGTCAGCGTCTCAGCATGAGGGTCCCAACACCTATCCTAGTGACACCTGGAGAAGGGGGACACTCAGTGTGGGTGTCGAGTCTGGTGATGCTGCACTCAACCACCCCGTGAATGTGGAAAACTTCTTGAAATAGCTGGGGACGGCAGGGTTGTCCTCTCAAAGTCCAACATGACTCTGTAGAGCTGGAAAGGAGATGGACTCAGGGTTTGATGACGGATCCGTGGTGGGGACTCAGTGAGGATTTACTCTCCCTGGAAAGGGCTAGTGAGGCTTGAACCACCCACTTTCACAGCCTGTATTTACTTATGCCCACGTGTGGGGAAATAGGATAAGAGGCATCAATGAACCTTGCATTGTAAATAGTCGACAATAGAAAAAAAAAAAAGTTTGACTACTCAAAACTATTTTTAATGCAGTGCAGGAAGGGAGGAGATTTTGCTCTAAATGATATGAAAGAGCTGCTGTAATTAAGCTAGTGATAATAACAGTGGCAAAATGGTGAATCATACAGGATTGTTACTCCAGTATTGGAGATGAACGTTGTGCTTTATCTAAGATCATCAACTTAGACTGCAGGTCGTAGGTCAGCTGTCTCCTTTCAAACATCTGAAGCATCTCAAGATCCACGAACATCCTCTACATGGCAATCTAAGCTGGATTGGTCCTCCGATGGTGTAGAATTCTGATTTTAATTTAACGTTTTTCTTTTGCATGTTAAAGTATTAAGGCTTGATTTCCACTATGTTTTACGTTCCTCTGTGCACACGTGTGCTCATTGGCAACTTCTAATTGAATAACAAGTGCATGTGGTGTTTATTTTACCAGTATTATGATACTTGACATAGAGTAATGGTCTCCAGTTCCATCCAAATTGTTGAAAAGGCATTAATTCATCTTTTTATGGCTGAGTTGTACTCCACAGTACACATACACTCGCAAACTGATGGGCACTTGATTCTACATCTCTCCAGATGTGAACTGTTCCACAATGAACATTTGAATGCAGGTGTCTTTTTGATATGACTTCTTTTCCATTGTGTAGACACCCAGTAGTGAGATTGTTGGGTTGAATGGTAGGTCTACCTGTAGTTATTTGAGAAAATTTTGTACTGTTTTTAAAACAGGTTGTAATAATTTGCAATCCAACCATCAGTGTATACGTGTTCTTTTTCTGTACATCCCTGCCAACATCTATTGTTCTTAGATTTTTTTTTTATAAAAGCCTTTTTACATGGGATAAGGTGATATCTCATGGTGATTTTACTAATAATTTGTTTTTTCTGATGGTTAGAGATGTTGAGGATTCTTTCATATGTTTATGGGAGATTTGTCTATCTTCTTTTGAAAAGCTTTTGTTCACGTTTTCATTCACTTTTTAATCAAGTGGTTTGCTTTATTTTCTTGCTGATTTGTTTGAGTTCTTAGTGGATTCTCAATATTAGCCCTTTATCATGTTTATAACTTGTCAACATTTTCTCCAGTTCCTTAGGCTGGCTGCCTGTTTGCTCTGTCAGTTATTTCCTTAGTTGTGCAGCAGCTTTCAGTTCAATCCCATTTCATTCATGTTTCTTGTTGCAGCAATTGCCATTGTGCTCTTAATAGTAAATTATGTGCCTAGACCAATAGTAGCTTTTGCTACATTTTCCACTAGAATTCTGTGGTTTCACGCCTGTATTTAAGTCTTTATTGACCCGGAATTAAGTTTTGTGAGTGGTGAGATGTAGGGGTCCCGTTTCATTCTTCAACATGTGGCTGTCCAGTTGTCCAGCACCATTTATTGACTAGGGCTTCTTTTCACCAGTTTATGTTGTTGTCTGCTTCATCAAGATGATTTGGCTGTATATGGATTGTTTTTCATGTGGGTTCTCTGTCTTGTGCCTCTGTCTGTGTCTCTATTTTTGTACCCATACCAGACTGTTCTGGTTACTACACACTTGTAGTATTGTGTGACATATGATAATGTGGTGCTTCCAGATTTGATTTTTTGCTTATGATTTCTTTGGCTACTTAGGCTCTTTAACGGTTCCAAACAAAGCATGACACTATTTTTTGATCAATTTTTGTAGGCTGTGCTCATGTCATACCCCCAATTTATAGCAGAAGCTAATGCTGTGAAGATTTCTTTCTGTGTAATTCTACTGGCTTCATAGTTTTAGGTTTTATGTTTAGGAATTTTTCCCCAGAAGTGTTTGTTATGGAGACCAACTTTTCTTCATGAAGTGGTCACTAAAGGCAAGAAAAGCTTTGACAAAGTCCAATATCCTTTAATGACAAAAATGTGCTCAGCAAAAACCTAGGAGGACTTGGAAAGTGCCTCAGCATAATGGAGAACAAGTGTGACAAGCCCACAGTAGGCATGATATTAATGCCAACACTAGACTCTGCCTCCAAGACCTGAAACTAGACAAGGATGCTCATACCTATTCAATTCGCCATCAGACTGTAAGTCCTAGTTAGAGCAATTCTGCAAGAAAAGAAGTAAAGTTCCCCACTTGGGAAAGGAAGTGGTAGAAGAATTCCTGTTCTCCCATCAGTGAACAGGGCTATGGACTCCTGTTTTGTCTCAGAAAATAAATATTTTTCCATGTGCAGAGGGGCTTAAAATGTGTGTGAGAGGTTGTGGATTTCGCACATGAGTCACTTACATTTTCTTTGGAATAACATTTAAAAGCCAGATCTGAAAAAATACGTGTGCATTTCTCTCTGCATAAAAGAACACACGCATTTCTTGACATTGATCATGACTTCCACTTTGGATGATATCAAATCATATCACTTGTGAAACCTGTGCAGGTAAGTTCAGGCCATCTGTTTACCATCTTGAACCAGTTCCTTTCCCATCATCAACTGAGTGTGCATCTAACCACACCCAACTCTACTCCCAGGAAAGGCCTGAACCATTACTTGCACCAAAAGCAAATGAAAGTCAGCTATGGCTGGGCCTCCCTGGGAACAGTAATGGAAAGTCCAGGGATCATTTGGCCACATGTGGAATGGGCTTCACCCCAGTCTCCTCTACAACTCTGAGGACACTGTGCACACTCAGCAGTCTGACCTCCCTCCCTCGCAGGTGTGTTTCCTCTGTTGGCAACAAACTCTCATAGCTGTGCAGCCAAGTACAAATGATAAGCATTTAGTTAGTGTAAGACCATGGTTGGTTTCAAAGAAGTGAAATGTAAGAAATACTCATATATACTATGGCAGCAATGTAAAGTGACTTCCACATTCATGGAGTTCCACATGGCAAATATGAAGGGGTGTGTGTGTGTGTGTCTCATGGTGTGACAGATAGGTCCAATCTCTAGGATCTATTTTATGTGGGAATGAGGAGTCTAGGATGGAGAATGTCTCCACAGCCCCGTTAGCACTGAACCATCTTCAGTGCAGGTGCAGGGGGAGACAGGTCAGGACATGCTGTCACTCGGCCGTTCCCCTACAAGTTCACTCCAGCTGTTCACCGTCTGCTCACTCATGGCCTGATGAAGAGGGAAGTCAAGTGTGTCACTCTCTGTACCCACAGGCCTATCTTGGCACAAGAGCACAGTGTATTATCCAAGGACTATTTCTACAGGAATTCACACATGTACAGACTCTCTGGTCAGCATATATGTATTTACACAGAGTCAATGTAAAAATTTTATGGAGTGACCCTTTACCAAGTTTTTCTGCTCTCTGTTAATGAAAAAGGTTCAAAAGCTGAATGTAGGAGTATAGTGCCCACTCTCCTCCAAACACAAATGTCTCTGTTTTTTAAAGGGAGAGGACAGGGCATCTATCTTGTCCTTTACTCCCATTTACCAAAATGAGAACTACAACATCTGAGCCTCCAAGGAGAAGACTCTGTAGCAACAGGGGCCTTATAGCCTTGATTACATCCAGCCACAGAACATGCAGGGGACTTCGTGGCCTGACACACCCAGTCTTGAAATGGGCAGGCGACCCCCATAGAGACCAGACATGACCGTTCAAAGCTGAGTGCTCCCTCCCCTGTTGTGTCCTGAGACCGCAGACCTTCCTAAATGTTTGCAACCCAGGTGAGGTCAATGCAAATCTCCATCAGCTCCACCCTGTCCCAGGTTAAAAAGCCCAGCACAGGACCTGGGTCAGTAATTCCTGAGCCCCACCATGGACATGCTGTGTGCCACCCTCCTGCTGCTGACTATGCCTTCCCAGCTCTAGTCTGAGACTTCAATAAGAATAAAAAGGGTCTTCTTTTTCTCAGTCAACTTCAACCTCCTTCTGTGCTTTCTCCACAGGGGTCCTGTCACAGGTGACCCTGAAAGAGGCTGGACCAGGGATGGTGAAACCCACCCAGACCCTGACACTGACCTGCACCTTCTCTGCGTTCTCACTGAGCACCTCTGGAATGGGTGTTAGTGGGTCCACCAGTCTCCAGGGAAGGCCCTGGAGTGGCTCACAGCCATCTGGTGGGATGATGATAAGTACTATAGCTCAGGCCTGAAGAGCCGACTCACAATTTCTAAGGACACCTCCACAAACCAGATGGTCCTAACAATGACCAGCATGGACCCCGCAGACACAGCCATGTATTACTGTGCACAGAGAGCACAGTTACTAAACTTGGGGTCATTCTACTACAAGAACTGAGGCCACGTCTCAGCTGTGCTCTCTCCTCATCTTTGCGGGACATTAAATGTAGCAGAAGTGCCATTTCCTGTCGGGCCCTGGGTTTCCTCTCTCCACCCACCACACAGACCCCTGTCTTCCTTCTAATGTTCTGTTTGTAAATTGCATATCTCCTGTTATTTGTACAGACCAATGAGATGCTGTATCCTGTTTTATAAAAATTAAACCGGAAAAGCTCCAGTTACCTGTGCCAGATGAACCATCCACGTGATGTGATTTATGGCATAGATGTCCATCTCCTGATGGGGGAGAATACTGGGAAATGTAATACATGGAGTCCCAGGTTATGGATGACTCAGAGTGTTGCACTTCATGCTTACAAGCAGACTCACAAGTTTCCCATAAGGACACTTTATAATTCAATGACTAACTTTATAACTGGAAACTCATTTCTTTCACGCATGCAAACAAACCCCCATGATATAAGCAGCTTGTTTCCACAGCCTGTTTACATCATTAGGGGTGGCTAGTTCCTTAGATAGAGAAGCATCTGATGGATAGACAAGAACACAAAAGAATCGCAAGATCAAGATGATTAAACTTTATGTCACATGTATTAGCTGACATATTCATTCTCATTCTAGAAGAATTTGCTAAGCTTGAGGACAAAGATCTTAGGATTGGGCCCTTTACAAATGTTTACAAAAGTTAGTGACGGAATGGTAATTTATAAGGGAAAATAAAGCATTTTCCATTTTACAAATGGAACATTTTACAAATATACCCAATACATTTTTTATTTTTTCATATGTTTTTGTTTGGGATTCATTGAGGGTGCAAAGAATTAGGTTACACTGATTGCATTTGGTAGGTAAAGTCCATCTTATAATTTTGTCCTGCCCCCAAGAGGTGTGCCATACACTGTGAACCCCCAGCCGCCTCTCTGCCCCCCTCTCCCTGCTCCCTCATTCTCTTACCCCCTCCCATTGATTAGATCATCTACAGCCTTCATATTAGAATTGAGTACATTGGATTCTTGTTTCTACATTCTTGTGATGCTTAAGTAAGAAGAATGCATTCCAACTCAATTCAGGCTAATACAAAAGATGAATCTCTTTTAATGACTAAATAATATTCCATGGTATACACATACCACACTTGTTAATCCATTCTAAAATCTAAGGCATGAAACAATAAAAATCCTGAAAGAAAGTGTGGGGAAAACACTTAAAGACATTGGCCTGGGGAAAGAATTTATGAAGATGGCCATGGCAATTGCAACAACAACAAAAATAAACAAATGGAACTTAATTAAGGAGCTTCTGTACAGTTAAGGAGACAATAACAAAAGATAACAGACAACCATCAGAATGGGAACAGATATTTGCATGTTATAAATCATACAGAAGCTTGATAACTAGGATCTACAGAGAACTCAAGTTAATCAACAAAAAAGAACCAACAATACCACACAACTTCTCTAAAGAAGACAGACAAAGGCCAGGCTCAGTGGCTCATGCCTGTAATCGTAGCACTCTGGGAGGCCCACGCTGGAAGACCTCCTGAGCTGATGGGTTCCAGACCTGAGCAAGAGCAAGACCCAGTCTCTAAAAAATAGCCAGGTGTTGTGGCTGGTACCTGTAGTCCTAGCTACTCAGGAGGCTGAGGCAAGAGAATCGCTTGAGCCCAGGAGATAGAGGTTACTGTGAGTGATGACACTATGGCACTCTACCAAGGGCAACAAGTGAAACTGTGTTTCAAAAATAAATAAATAAATAAAGACAGACAATCAGCAATAAACACCACCCTGAGATATCACCTAACCCCAGTGAGAATGGCCCACATCACAAAATCTCAAAGCTGCAGATGTTCCCATGGATGTGTAGAGAAGGGAACACTTTTACCCAATACCTTTCTCAAAGCACTGACTTCAGGGGCAAACTGCCCTTCTTCTGGAGGAGGCATGTCCAGCTCTGTGATGGAGTAGATTTATTAGTCAGGTTTGCCCAGTGGAGTGGAGCACAGAGACTCTCGCCAGACAGAAGCTCCTGGACACAACTCTGAGCCCCTTCCTGTTTCCAGGTTTACTTTTACATTTGAGAAATGTGGAAAAATGTATGAGATGATGTAAGAAATTTTTTAATTGTTTATCACATAACAATTTAATAAAAACAAACTACAGTTCACCAAATTCTATCTTTATCACTAATCATCACAGGCAACTCAAATAGTTCTGGGGCCAAGTTGCAGAGCCCACTCCAGACCTCCTATATACCAGGAGCACATGCAAATAGGGCCTCCCCCTGCTCATGAAAACCAGCCCAGCCTTGACAAGGCAGCTCTGGGAGAGGAGCCCCAGCCCCGGGACTCCCGGGTTTTCCCACTCGCTGCTCAGGACTGAACACAGACAACGCACCATGGAGTCTGGACTGGGCTGGCTTCTCCTCGTTGCTCTGTTACAAGGAGATTTGTGGAGACTGGAGACTCGGAGTGTGTGAGTGGATGTGAGAGAGAGAACAGAGTGTGTGTGTGTGGAAGTATCTGACCAGGTGTCTCTGTGTTTGCAGGTGTCCAGTGTGTGTTGCAGCTGGTGGAGTCTGGGGGAGGCTTGGTTCAACCTGGGGGCTCCCTGAGACGCTCCTGTGCAGCCTCTGGATTCACCTTCAGCAGCACCTGGATGCACTGGGTCTGCCAGGCCGCAGGGAAGGGTCTGGGGTGGGTCTCAAGCATCAGTGGTAATGGGAGTAATACATACTACATGGACTCCGTAAAGGGTCGATTCACCGTCTCCAGAGAGAACGGGGAGAACACTCTGCATCTGTAGATGAGCAGACTGGGGCCTGATGACACAGAATTGTTTTAAAATGCAAGGGACACAGGGAGGGGACAGCAGCGTGAGCCCAGATACGAACCTCCAGAGGGGCACGGCCTCCAGTGGGGGGGACACATGCGCGGAGTCACCCAGGACTGGTGCAGGGGGTGCTCAGCCCTGGTTTTCTTTCCAGCTCTGGGACTCCCTCTGCATTTTAGTGTTTCCCCTGTGAGCCTCCCAGCGGAGTCACAAGATTTACAACTTTATTCCTACCAGTATAGTCCATAAAGTTGAATAGTGTCTTAAAATAGGAGAATTCATTCTCTTATGCCCCAGAGACACTTATAATTGTGGAGGCAGAAAAATTCACAGGAGCCAGGTGAGGTTGGGGGAAAGGTCAGATCAGGGTGCACATCTGACATCAAGTGAAGGGGAGAGGGGAGAGGTGAGTGGAAATCATGACTACACTGTAAGGCAAGCAAAGTGCAGACAGCCTTTGGTGCCTCCCTAATCCAAAGTTGCCCTTGACATGCCCACAGCATCTCCCAGAGTGACTGTTATTACGACCACTACCCAGCGGGATCGTCACCTGGAACCAGCCCACAGGACGTGGGTCTTTAGCACAAACCCGGTGATGGATGGCAAGGGTGACAGCCAGGTGTCTGGTCTGTGATGCTCCCGGTAGTCGGAGGGATGGGAGGTGAATTATCATGACCACACACTGTTCATGGACTTTAATAAAACAAAACATGGTTTTACATGAGCTTCTCAGGCAACATATATATATGTAAAAGCAAGAATGTACTCTCCAAACAATTGTAATTTCCACATTCACGTCAGATGCATTTTTCCTTAACTTTCTCCTGGTCAGTGACTCCACTGACATGAGGGATTGTTAAATGTACTGTGAGATGAATTGGTTCTCATAGCCATTGGTTTCTGGCCATGTGCAGAGGTCATGAACAGTACATTTCATCATCTCCAGAGACAACTCCTAGCCTGACCCAGAGAAAGAGCAGAGATTTCCCTGACTGCTGAGTCTGAGGTGGGAGCTGGCCCTGTCCACCTCAGAACCTGCAGAGACCCCAAACATCACTCCTTATATCAGGTGTTGCCGCCCATGTGCAGGGAGCTCAGACTGCCCCCTCTGCTGACAGTGACTCAGGTCTGATTGTGGGGCTGAGAATCAGGACACTTGAAATTCATTCTGAATATTACCTTCCTCAGAGATGCAGGTGATAATCCAATCCCCCTCCCCCTGACACCTCTTTTTCATTCTCTATGGCTGCATTTTTGGGGAAAGTAAAGTGTTGCCATATATTCACCTGAATCTAGCCTCAAAATCTATGGAATTTTTCTGGGAAACTCACACATAGGACAAAAGTGGGTTTCGTATTCTTACCAAAATATATGCATTTGGAAATTTCAGTGTGTTGTCCTGAACACCAACAGCTATATTCTCAGCTCACGTGGTAGGTCCTGAGACAACGAATGTAACTGTGACCTGGAAGACTGAGTCAACTTTGGACAATGTCAGATCCATCACCTTTCATTCCTTTTGTATTCTTTTTTTTTTTTTTATTAAATCATAGCTGTGTACATTGATATGATCATGGGGAATCATACACTAGCTTCATAAACCGTTTGACACATTTTCATCACACTGGTTGACATAGCCTTCCTGGCATGTTTTAGTTATTGTGCTAAGACACTTACATTCTACATTTACTAAGTTTCACATACATCCTTGTAAGATACACCGCAGGTGTGATCCCACCGGTCCCCCTTCCTCTACCCCATCCCCCCTCCCTCCCCTCCCTTTCCCCTCCCCCTATTCTTAGGTTGTAGCTGGGTTATAGCTTTCATGTGAGAGCCCTAAATTAGTTTCATAGTAGGGGTGAGTACATTGGGTACTTTTTTCCCCATTCTTGAGATACTTTACTAAGAAGAATATTTTCCAGTTCCATCCATGTAAACATAAAAGAGGTAAAGTCTCCATCTTTCTTTAAGGCTGCATAATATTCCATGGTGTACATATACCACAATTTATTAATCCATTTGTGGATCGATGGGCACTTGGGCTTTTTCCATGACTTAGCAATTATGAATTGGGCTGCAATAAACATTCTGGTACAAATATCTTTGTTATGATGTGATTTTTGGTCTTCTGGGTATATGCCCAGTAGAGGAATTACAGAATTGAATGGCAGTTCTATTTTTAAATCTCTGAGTGTTCTCCATATATCTTTCCAAAATGAATGTAATAATTTGCATTCCCACCAGCAGTGCAGAAGTGTTCCCTTTTCTCTGCATCCACGCCAACATCTCTGGTCTCGGGATTTTGTGATATAGGCTAGTCTCACTGGAGTTAGATGATATCTCAAAGTAGTTTTGATTTGCATTTCTCTGATGATTAAAGATGATGAGCATTTTTTCATATGTCTGTAGGCCGTGCACCTGTCTTCTTCAGAGAAGTTTCTCTTCAAGTCCCTTGCCCAGCCTGCGATGGGATCCCTTGTTCTTTTCTTGCTAATGCATTTGAGTTCTCTGTGGATTCTGGTTATTAAACCTTTGTCAGAGACATAACCTGCAAATATCTTCTCCCATTCCAAGGGCTGTTTGCTTGCTTTACTTACTGTGTTCTTGGCTGTGCAGAAGCTTTTTAGTTTGATCAAGTCCCAGTAGTGCATTTTTGAAGCTGCTTCAATTGCTTGGGGGGTCCTCCTCATTAAATACTCGCCCAGACCGATTTCTTCAAGGGTTTCCCCTGCACTCTCCTTTAGTATTTTTATAGTTTCATGTCTTAGGTTTAAATCTTCAATCCAGTGAGAGTCTATCTTAGTTAATGGTAAAAGGTGTGGGTCCAGTTTTATTCCTTTTGTATTCTGCTGGTGTCACTTGTAATGTTTTCTCTTTACTTTCTTACATTTCTTTTTTGAGTTGTCTCTTCTTTTTCTAGAAACACTCTACCTTAGTGTTTCTCATTTTTAACTTTCCAAAAGGAAAAAAAAGACATTCGGGGCTGTGTTCATATTTCTATTGTTTTACATTCTCTATTTCATTTATTGATCTCATTTCCCTAAAGGATCATGAGTGCATCAGTGTGAACTAGAGTGAGCCCTTGTTTTCACACCATGTTATTCTCAGGCTCAGTGAAACCTGTAATGTTGTTTTCTGAGGGGTCTGTGGATTTGATGTGGCTCCTCCTCATGACCTGCATGAGAATCTGCCTCCCATGTGGGTGGGACAAGGAACAGGGTGGTGTGAGGGGAGAAGGGCTGCTGTGAGGTCCAGACTGTCCTCTCCTCTTCCTCCTCACTCTGCCATTCAATCATTTCTTTCAAGGTGGAAAGTCGCTTAAATTTCTCTCTGACATTTGGATGGAAGCCTAGAAAGGAGACTTATCAAACCTAAATTCTGCATCTGCTCTCTTGGGGAATGTGCTTGTTTCTTCTCCTCTGTCCTGAGTCCACAAGCTGAAAACTCTCCTATTCCACTGCAGCCCACACTGCCTCTGCCCACACCGTCCAATGTGGCACCTGAAGCTTTGGCTCCTGGAACATGACCCTGCCCTGTTTACCTCCTGTTTCTGGGAGCCTTCCACTTCATTCACGGTCTCTCAGCATCATGGCCCAGACATTTTACCCCAACATAAAATCTTACCTTCAACCCATCTTCATTTTCTTTTCTTCCAAGTCATATCTTCATTCTAACAGCCTTTGTCATCTTACCTGAACTTCTGCACAGAAAAGGGTTAACTCTACAGGTGTGGGTTGCCCGAACTGTATGCATTCCTGAAAGAAATCAGTTCCTAGAACTACTCCATGGTAAGCCCTGAGAGATGGGCTCTGATCTCTTTAACACACCTCCTGATAGCATAGTAAATGTGGAATGTAAATGTCTTAGCACAATAACTAAGAAAATGCCAGGAAGGCTATGTTAACCAGAGTGATGAAAATGTGTCAAACGGTCTATGAAACTAGTGTATGGTGCCCCATGATCACATTAATGTACACAGCTATGATTTAATGAAAAAAAAAAAAAAACACACGTTAATGAGACGTGCTGTCTGTGTAAACACTTCCCAGTAAATTACTTGCAGAACTCACTAAGTTTGGGTGTATGCATATACCCTTGAAACTAAAACCAACTTTAAGACCTAGATAATATCTACCACCTCCCAAGGTCTCCTCACAGTCCCATTATTGTTATCAGTTAACTTGCTTTTTATCTGTTTAGGGGGTGAATACAACATACTAGTTGATCACATGCTGATTTCTGGTGAATGCCTGTTTCTGCCCCAGGGTCTGATTTCTGGGTTTTGGGGATCAGACGTGCAGGTGTGACAACCCTGTGACTGACCCCACTGAGCAGCGCTGGGCACCAAGGCCGAGGGGAGCTTCCCTGCAGGACAACCCCTCACACGTGTGGTCAGACATCATTGCTGGTAGAACTGAAGGTGCACAGGAGGCTAACTGGGGAGAGGACCCCTGGGAGCTGGTACCTGGTGTCCCTGGGAATTACTCTATGTGCCTTTGCTGATTTTCATTTGTATCATTTGTATAATAAGTGACCAGGAGTGTAGTATCTTATTCTAAGACCTGTGTTTATATCACTCAGAGAGTCCTAGAATGGCCTTGGTAGACTCCATATGATTACATCAGAAGTAGGGATTGCCTGAATAACCCTGTCATGTTGATGCATGGCTAAAGCATAGTTTAGCAAGGCAAAAGATGAAAAGATGGTGGAGATGAGCCTCTGACTGCTGATGACTGCAGCATCACGTGGAGTGAGGCAGCAGGTGCTCCAAGTGACTTGTTGAAGGTAAACGTTATCAGTGGGAGTTGGGAATGGTACAGTCACACTCTAGAGGTTCATTTCGTGAACACTGAGACGGTGCAGAAATGCGTGTGTACAGGTAATAACTGAAAAGAGCAAAAACTGCTGCATCCAGTCCTGGCCCTCTGCATGCTAAGCTGTGGCTACAAGATTGATTTACAATCAATATGAACAATTTTCCTGAAAACATGAACCACAGTGTCAAAGAAGGTGGTCCCGATCTAGGGGTGGAGAGGAAAACCCTTTAAACTACTAAATCCAGGCAGTAGCAGGAGAGAGTATCACATTGTGACATGAATTTTATGCCATTTTGGGTGGATGCTGGATCCACATCTTACAACAGGACAGTCACACATGGTAGCAGGTGATCCTAAAACACAGCAGACTGTTTCTGATGGGATGAGGAACTTCCATAGGAGAGGTCAGTCTGTTTGTCATGTGAGAAAAGTGGACTCTCCAGATGAAGACACTGGCTCATTACCCAAGGCCTGGTGCTCTGGCTTCATGAAGGTGAGGATGTTCACCACATAATACGCACCTTTCCCAGGATGTGGAATGTGCTGTGATGAAGGGGGCCCTTTTGGTTCTGCACTGCAGGACCCCTTATTATGCAAAATATCTTTGGATATGTACAGTGTTGTTTTCCATCAGATTCCCCTTTGGGTCTTAGAGACACTGAGGATTGAGACTGATTCAAAAGAGCATGGAACAGACACAGGGGAGAAGCAGGGCCCTTGTCCCAACAAGGTGGATGTAATTCAATGGTTAATGGAGAAGGAAATGGCTGAAGAAGACAGCGGTGGGGTTGACACCCCACCTGGATGTCAGAAAACAGCACTACTGGTCGTGGGTGGAGTAGTGGGTTCCCTTCAAGGCTGTGGACACTGACAGACCTGAACACATGTTCCCTACTTAACGTGTTTGTAGGAATGTGAAAATGCAGAAGGCAAAATGGCTTTTACAAACTTGCCCTGAGTGTCATTAGCAAAGGTCTGGAAAACTACACAAGATGAGGATTGCTGAAGGGCTGTGGCAATCGTCCCCTGCCCCAGCTGGGTGCCCAGACCATGTTCACACGCGTGTGCAAAGGGCAGGTGGTGAGGCCAAGTCCTAGTGACAGTTCTTGTGAGCAGGCGCCTCTGCATGAAATCCTCACTTCACAGTCTCCCCAAGCTGTACTCCTGTTTTTTGTTGTTGTTGTTGTTTTCTTTTCTTTTCTTTCTTTATCATGTGAGTCTAGTTCCCCCACAGGATCACAGACAAGCGTGGACAGGAAGGAGCCCTGGCCTAAGTCCTGTGTGTACCTGGAACAGAATATGAGGGAGGCTGGGAGGGATTACTGGGACCCTCGTGCACGAGGTGTACGTCAGTCTAGGAGGGGCCTTGAGGGTGCTGGGCTATGACCTCTGGGACAGTCTCTGTTGTGGGGCAGGGTGTAAATATGCAAACTCAAGTGAGGGACACCCCCTTTAAACTCCCTGGAGAGTGGGCCTCCCACACTGCCTGCTGGATCCTCAGTGCAGCCCTCTCTGTGCTCCAGGATGGGGTCTGCTGTCGTCCTCACCCTCCTCCTGGCTGTTCTCCCAGGTCAGTCCTGGCTCAGGATCTAGGGTCACAGGAGGGGTGGGCAGGAGGGGCCCTGATCTCAGTCCTGCTTCTCCCACACAGGCGTCTGTACCCAGGAGCAGCTGGTGAAGTCCGGGGCAGAGGTGAGACAGCCCGGGGAGTCTCTGACGATCTCCTGTAAGGCCTCTGGATACAGCTTCACAAGCTACTGGATGAGCTGGGTGCGCCAGAAGCCCGGGAAGGGCCTGGAGTGGGTGGGGAGCATGTATCCTGGTGATTCTGATACCAGGTACAGCCCGGCCTTCCAAGACCACGTCACCATATCCGCCGACAACTCCATCAACACCGCTTTTCTGCGGTGGAGCAGCATGAAGGCCGAGGACACCGCCATGTATTTCTGCACTAGGGACACAGAGGGGGAACTGCAGTGAGAGCCCACACACAAACCTCCTGCGGGGCGCTGCCGCCAGGGGGCGCCCGGGACACAGGGGCTGAGATACCCAAGGCAGGTGCAGGTGGACTCAGCACTGGATTCCTGTGCAGTCGTGGCTTTCTCTCTGTAGAACAGTTACCACAACGTCTGTGGATTCATGGTTGCGAGCTTCCCTCCCAAGTCTCTGATTTAGATATGTTTCTGGTAGTAAGAAAAAAATGTCTCCAGTACACAAAAGGCACAGAGAGGCTTGCAGTTACATAATAATGTCCCCAAATGTACCTTAATTAGCAACATTTCTGAATAAGTCACTAAATATAATAATACAGATTCTTCCTTGGATCCCACTATGAAGCACAGAACCCAGAACATAAATTTCCTTCTAGTCAAAAAGCAGGATAAAACCCTAATAGTTATCAGGGTCCTAGGGAATCACACTATTTCTCAGGAAAAGAAACAAGACCCCCATGGTGTTCAAGGTCTAAGAAACAAGCTCAGGACAATCAATTGTAGTGGACATGACACAAGGTCAGAGAGGCCCCCACCAATGCTTAGTGTGGATGTTGGCTCTGCTCGTCACACACACACACACACACACACACACACACACACACACACACACACGGTGAACACAGAAAGCTTTATTATGTCCCGTATTGAGATGTCTGCTGAGAGCAGGGAAGGTCTCTCAAGAAAGCCAAAAGTGGCTTGATAGAGCAGAAAGGGAGACTGGCTCATGGTTTTCATAAGGGCTCTGTGGTGGGTCAGATGGGGCTCCCATTAACAGGAAAGGTCTTGTGGGGGTTGTACCTCACCCTGATATCTTGTGAACCAGCACCTGTGATACATGACTAAAATTCCCTTGAGTCTGGCAAATAGGGAAGGGGAAAGGATGACCCTGAAGATTTTCAGCAGACAGACATCAACTAAGAGATTCTCACTTCTTAGTCCATTCAACAACTATTTTTTGAAAAACAAGTTTCAGAATCAGATAAAAGACAATGACGGATAGACAGCAATCATGTATGCAGAGAAATAGAAGATATTTTATTAGTATGAGCAAATAATAATAATAATGAGACTGAGAGGGTGAAGAGTTAGACAGAAGTCTCAGTATACGGTGGGTGGAAGCTTCTCACTGTTCATGATTATCAGCTTATTCTGAAGATCTTGGGTCAGCTCTCTGCTTCAAAACACCAGAAGCTTCTCAGGTTCTGTGAGAATTCTCAGGTTTGCATCCTTTATCAGAGGAGACTTCCAAGAGACTAGAATTCTCTATTGATTCTTTAGTTGTGAAATATGAACCCAAGAACTGCCTCATTGGAATTTCGCTACTATGATGATTTCTTCACAGTCCTTAATAATATTTGTCCAGTGTGGCTCTGGTGCAGTGTTCACCTCATGTCCCCTCCAGTACACACTATTACTTGCTTGAACATGACAGAATTTTAGAAAGATGTAGTAAAAATGTAGCCTGACTCCGTTGGTGATAGGAGTGTGTATAACACATATACTAGTTTCAAGACTTTTTGTCCTGCATATAATATCTAAAATGCTACTATTTGTGGAAAAGTCTAAGTGTATGATCTGTCCAGATACCAAGCCATTGGGTAATAACTGATGTGTCCTTGAGTGAGTGCAATATGACACCACAAGTGCTAATGGCAGAGCCCTTGCCCAAGGGAGTTCAAACAGGGTTTCAAATTGTGAAATCTTGAATCTATTAATGGCAATTTGATCTACATTTTGGAAGATTTTATATGGATCACTGCTGTGTCATATGAGTAACGGTACTGTCTTACAGGTTTAGATGAGATATAACCTAGGTTGAGGCTGCTTTTCCTGTGTAATGATCTGCTACAACATTTGCTTAGCTCTCATGCTATTTTTTTGGACAATTTCCAAGGTTATATCATGTCTCTAGGATTTAAAAGTTTGTTTAAATCTTTCTCAGCTTGTTATTCACTTCACTAGAAGTTGTAAGAAACACCTTTGTTTTCAAAGCAGCCCAAATTCACTTGCTATTCCAAACACTTGTGAATTTAATCTGTTTTTGGCCAATTGACAAGCTCCATGAAGTTTAATCGACTTCTGCAATGTGGGTTGATTTTTCATCTGGTGGGGGACCATGTTCCAATGGAAAATTTGCTTAGTGACATGAACTACAGGTTATTAACCGTCAATTGTACTATTGAGGCATGAGTAGTAGATAAATAATATTACCTTGGGGACTTCGGGAGGAATCTTATCTAAAATATAAGCAAACTTTCCCTGATGTAGCTAAAATAACTGGGCCCACACTTAGCAATAAGCTATGTTGCCTGTCAATCACACTGTGACTCACCTCTCCTGAGACTCACTCTTACTTGACAACCAGTTATTTTTAATTGTATTGCCTCTAGGATATCATTTATAGCTAATTTACCAAAAGTAAGGCAAACAATAGGAATTGAATAAAAAGTGAGAAAAATAGCCTGATAAAATAAGAAACCTGGATGTGAGAAGCTCCAGCCTTGGCTCATTCAAAAGTTTATTCCATAAGGAGTTTTATTTTCTCAATTTTCCACACTGATACATTCAGAATGTCAGCTTTATTCCTGATTTTCTAAAGGAAACGAGAAAACTGTGAGTAATATGGTTCTGTAAACATACTAAGTAGAACCTCTAAAGATTGAACAAGAGTAAGAGACAGGCTCCTGCCTGTAATCCTAGGACTCTAGGAGGCAAAGGTGGGCTGATTACTTGAGCTCAGGAGTTTGAGTACAGCATGAGCAAGAGTGAGACCCCATCCCTAAAAACAGTCAGGTGTCATAGTCAGTATCACTAGTCTCAGCTACTAGAGAGGCTGAGGAAAAAAGATCTCTTGGACTCAAGAGTCTGAAGCTTCTGTAAGCTATGATACCACAACACTCTACCCAGAGTGACAAAGTGAGATTTCGTCTCAAAAAAAATAAAAGAAAGAAAAAGAAAAAAGAAAAGAAAATTCTACCACACCAAGTATGAGTAGCATGATGCCTTCCATTAAAGTGAGTCTCCCAACCAAGCAAATCTCAGAAATAAGTGAATTCACAGATGAATTTTATGACACATTAAAAACAACAAATAATACCAATTGTCTTGAAATAGTTTCAACATTTAGGAAGGAATTCTCCCTAAATTATGATACAAGGAAAGGATCACTCTGATACCAAACCCTGGTAAAGGCAGAACAACAAAAACAACAACAAAAATATAAGAAAACATTCATGATTGACAAAAATACAAAAGTTCTCAACATAACTTAACCGAGTCCAAAGCCACATCAATAAGATAAGGCACAACATTAAACCAGGTTTTATGTGAAAGATACAATGATGGTTCAACATTCACAAAACAATAAATGAGATTTGTCACATAAACATAACTAAAGGAAAATAATATGATAATTTCATAGACATGCAAAGACATTGATGAAATTCAACATTGCGTCTTAGTTAAAAGCCTCAACATGCTAGACATGAAAGGAACGTACCTCCAAACAATAAAAGCTAAATATGACAGACCCCACAGATAAGACCATAAGAAATGGGGAAGTTGAAATCCCTCCTTACATGGACTGCTTACATGGACTGGAACAAACAAGAATACCCACTTTGAAAACTTTTATTCAGTGTAGGACTGAACATTCTAGCCAGAACAATTAGGATAGAGAAAGAAATACAAAATCCAAATTGGCAAAAAGAAAGAAAAGTAAATTTCCCTTCTTTGCTGATGATAAAATCCTATACCTAGAAAATCCAAAATATTCTGCAAAGAAGTTCTCAGAAATAATCAATGAATTCAGGATATTTTCAAAATACAAAATCATGGACACAAGTGAGTAGCATCAGTAGCATTTCCATGCAGCAGCATTTCCATTTCCTAAAACCCCATAAACTAAAGCAACCAAAGATGCAAAACTCAGAAGTACACTCACCAATAAGGGGAAAGACGTCTGCAAGAAAAATAACAGAACAAGGATGAAAGGAATGCTAGGTTACATGGACATATATAGAAATACCCTATGATCATAGATTGGAAGAATTAATCTAGCTAAAACCACCACACTGACCATAGCAATCTACAGATTAAATCCAATCTTTACCAAAATGCCAAGATCATTTGTCACAGAATTATAAAACTCAATTATAGCATTTATGTAGAGCCAAAATGAGACTCGAATAGCCAAAACAATCCTAAGGAGGAAAAAAATAAGCTTCAAGCACCACATTGTTTGACTTCAAATGATAGCACAAGAATCCACTAACTGATCAGCACGGTACTGGCACAAAAACGTGCAGGTGGGTCAAGGGAACAGAATAGAGGACGTGGAACAGTTCGCATGCTTACAACAACTGATCATTGACGATGTCTATACTAACATACACTGAGGGAAAGGCATCATGTTCTTTTTAAATTTCAGATTAATATGAGGGCACAAATGTTTAGGTTACAATGTTTGCGTTTCTAAGCTAAAGCTCAAGTTGTAGTTGAGCCCTTCACCCAGGGTTGTGATGTACATCCAGCACTGAGCCCCTTAGGCGAGAACTTACCAACCCACCTCCCTCCTCCCATTTTTGCTTTCCTTCTTTTCTTCTTCACTCTCTCTCGAATATACATGAATTTTTACTACAGCTGTGCATGAAGTTCTTTATATGTTGCTTTCATATTACTATTGAGTACATTGGATTCTTGCTTTTCCATTCTCATACTTCACTAAGCAGAATGTGTTTCACCTCCATCCAGGTAAATACAAAACGTGTATGTCTCCATCCTTTACATGGCTGAATAGTATTCCATGTACTATTCAGGTATGCTGATGGTTTCTTAATCCATTCATAAGTTGATGGGCACTTGGGTTTCTTCCATGGAGACAGTGTTTGCAATACATGGTTCTTGGAAAATTGGATCACCAGATCCAGAAAAATGAAAATGTACACCTGTGTCTCACCAGATGTAAAAGTCAACCATAGATAAACTAAAGAATTCAATGTAAAACCTGAAACTGTGAAGACACTATAACTAAACTTGGAGAAAACACTTCTGCACATTGATCAAGACAAGGAATCCATGATCTTGGCATTATGACCTCAGAAGCACAGGCGACCACAGCAAAGCTTGTGTACAACCACAGACATAATCATGATAGTGAACAGACAATTCGCAGAATGGGAGAAAATATCGGCAGATTGTTAATCATACAGGGTGCTAATCACCAGAATTTACAAGAAACTCAAACAACAAACAACAAAAGATAATAATCATCTCAATAGAACACAGGCTATACACATCAATAGACTTTCTCTTTCCACTTTTCTTTTCTTTTTTGAAGACACATTGGGTAAAACTCTGTGGATGTTTCTAAAATGTACACCATGGAATATTATGCAGCCTTAAAGAAAGATGGAGACTTTACCTCTTTCATGTTTACATGGATGGAGCTGGAACATATTCTTCTTAGTAAAGTGTCTCAAGAATGGAAGAAAAAGTACCCAGTGTACTCACCCTTATTATGAAACTAATGTAGGACCTTCACATGAAAGCTATATCTCAGTTATAACCTAAGAATAGGGAGAAAGGGGAAAGGGAGGGGAGGGAGGGGGGAGGGAAGGGGAAGGAGGGGGACTAATGGGATCACACCTGCGGTGCATCTTACAAGGGTATATGTGAATCCTAGTAAATGTGGAATGTAAAGGTCTTAGCAAAATAACTAAGAAAATGCTACAAAAGCTATGTTAACTAATGTGATGAAAATGTGTCAAACGATATATGAACCAAGTGTATGGTGCCCCACGATCATACTAATGTACACAGCTATGGTTTAATAATAATAAAAAAAAGAAACCAGAAAAAGTGCAAATTAACCATTTATTTCCATATGAAAAAGAATTTATATGTTGGATGGTAGGAAAAGATGCCAGTTATCAGTTACATATTTAAACTTTATAGTGATTGCTGAACCCAAGGTATTTTTATTTGTAGAAAAGACAAATTCAATAGCATTAAATTTTATATATAAAGGCTTTCATTTTATGTTTCTAGATTTATCTTATAATAAACCATTTATATACAATCTAGAAGGAAAAGTAAAATAGCGCAAATAATTATTTTACAAATAAAAATAATACTGAAGATAAAAAAATAAAATAAAATGAAGTCTCTTCAAAAAAAGATATGCAAATGTTCAACAAGCGTAAGAGAATATGTTCAACAACAATTATTTTCTGAGAAATGCAAATAACAAATGTTGTGAGATAGTTATCTTCCCAGTAGTCAAATATCTAAAATGCAGAAGAGACAAGGTAACAGATATTGGCAAACTTATGGATAAAAAAGAACTCACATGAGTGCAGCCTCTATGGAAATTGCTATTGAGATGTCCGAATGAACTAAAAATAGCACTATGAATTTGATACAGCTAGCCCTGTACTGGGTATCTAAGCAAAGGAAAAGAAATAATTACTACAAAAGTACACTCACAAGTGTACTGCAATTCTATTCACAACAGCAAAGACATATAATCTACCCAAGGGCTTCTCCACAATGACTGGATGGGTGATTCTGTTAATGGTGACATCATGATCATCAGGCTATGGCAGAAACAGGTGTCACTACATCAGACGAGACAAGTGTCCAAACACATGAACAGGTGGACAACAGCACCAGGGCAGAGCAGGGGATGGGCAAGTCGGTATCCAGAGATGCTAACATATGTTATCTCACTTTCTAGTGTTAGCAAAAGTTATAAAATATTCAGAGAAAAAAAACAAAGTCCTACCAACGGACAGGCAAAAATTCTAGGTAACAAAATCCTTCTATGAGTAAGGTCTGATGTAGGACATCAGAAGCTGAGACTTGACAGCAACCATTACAAATATTAACAATGATAAAGGAAATTATATGCAGGAAAGTAAAGGGCAGTAATATAACAGGATTTCATTCAATAGTTAATTCTGTGGAGGGATTTTTATAAGGAATGTAATAGAAATTGGAATTATTTTGGTAAGTGGTATAACGTTACTTTCCTAGGTAGCTAATGTTTTTTTACAAACATTTCTGGTTTTTTTTTTTTTTTTTTTTTTTATAAAAGTAAATTGATTTCAGGTTAATGTGAGGATACAAACAACCCAGTCAAAATATTTTATTTTGTCAGGTGGAGTCCCTCTTTTCTTAATGGCTTCCACACAAAAGGGGTGCCAAACACCCCACCCCATGCCCATTCTTTGAGAGCACAACAAACGCCTCCCCTTCCCTGATTACCTCCAAATTTGAATTGAAATGGGTTTTTCTCCTAACTGAGCATACATGAGATCATCTACTGGCTTCATAATAGCATTGATACATTGGATAAATGCTTTTCCATTCTTATGATACCTTACTAAGAGGAATGTGTTTCAACTCCATCCAGGGTATTGCAAAAGATGTGAAGTCACCATCGCTTTTTAATGGCTGATCTTTTTTTAATTTGTTGATCTATTCCTGAGTTGATGGGAATTTAGGCTGTTTTCACTTCTTGGCAATTGTAAATTGAGCTGCAATAAACAGTCTAGTGCAAATGTCCTTAAGATAGAATGATTTTTTTTTTCTTCTGGGTAGATGCCTAGTAGAGGGATTTAAAGACAAGATTTCCCATGTGCTTTTTGAAAGAACTCCTTCAGTGTATTAAATATCTGTGTGTTTCACTATATTAGAAGCCTCTGAATGACAATTAAAAAGTGCATTCTATTTTTTGTATAGCATCAAAAATTCATGCTCTCTCTGACTATCTCCCCCCAACATAGAAAGATACACAAATATAGAAGAGTCCCAAAAATAATTTTACAGATTTATCACAAATAACGTGTTCCTTTGTGGCCACTGTAATTATAAATTGACCTAAACAAACGTACTTCTTTTTAAAAAACACACGTTCTGAACTTATGTTTTTATGTAAATATTTCCAGTGCTCTAGGGAACAGAGTCCAAGGCAACTTAGATTCAGAGAAACCCATTCGCAGAAGGTGACTGTCTGATTCCTCTACCTGGACCCAATCCAGTTCTATATTGAATCCAATCAAATTCTCACTCAAATTGGTCCACTGATCGTGACCTCTAAGAGGTGACAGCTCTGATTCCTTCTTCCAGCTCCCGGCTCTGCGCAAGGCACAGAGAAGAGGTACAATAAATGTTTAGGGACAATGCTCTGAACACCACTCCATGTCCTGGTGACTTTCAACTCTCCCCATCTGAGGATACCCCAGAGCAGGTCACACTAGGGTGCTCTGAATCCCATCTCAGCCTCCCTTCTGAATCCATATGTCATGCCCAGTTAGGATTCCAGGGTGCTCAGGTGCTGCTGCAGGACAGGCTGCCTGGTGTCAGGCACAGCTGGCTGCTGATCCACAGGCACCTCTCACAACTCACACACTTTATGCAGCTTGTGTCACTATGCTGAGATACCCCAGGGCAGCATTGCAGGTGATCCCTTTGGATTTGGGGTCAAACAGTGGCGAGCAAACAGCCGGGGTGGACTGGTCTCCCCTAATTTCCCTGATATCCCAGTGAGAAGAGCCCAAATGCACAGGGTACAGCAGACAAAATCAGGATTAAATTTAAAAATTGTAAAGCTTATTGTACATAAAAAAGAATGTGAACTGAATGGGAAACCTTAAAGTAGAAGTTGTAAGAGGAGACGGGGCTCTTGGCAGTTAGACAGCAGCTTTTAATGCTTGAGCGAGGTCGTACATGGATCCCTGTTGTCCTATTAGGTCTGTGTAAACTTACGTAAAGTTACCAGGCTGACATGAAGAAAAGTTTAAGTTTTGTTTAGGACTGCAGATTAAATATTCAGAGAAATTCAAATAGTTTAATTATCAGTCACAGTGCTCTTGGCATTTGGGGTAAGGACATGCCAAGCTGTGGCCTCTACTTACATTTTATTACTCTGTCAACTATCTGTAATCAGTCAAGTTTAGGAAAAGTGCACAGCACACCCCCTGGGGAAGGGCTAACTACAGCTCGGACCTCACCTGACAAACACAAACAATGTAACCTAACCATTTGTACCTCATAGTAATCTGAAATTCAAAATATAATAATTTAAGCAGGAATGATAACATAAGTAATCATGAAAATATATTTTAGAAAAAAACATTAAGTTCAATGGAAGCAGATGGTCTAAGTGTTGTAGTGAGGGGCTGAGGAGGGAGCGGCAAGACTGAGAGTGGAGGCAGCTGCAGCCTCTGCTTCCTCAGAAGAACTGAGACATCCAGGAGACACCCTCCCTTCCACCAGATTGTCCCAGAAAAACCACTTGAATAAAACAGGGGCCACCGGGTGTGAACGAAGGGGCAGTGAGGCTGCCTGTCCAGGGTGCTCAGAGCACTGCTCAGCCCCAGCCTGGACCCAGAGAGCAGGTGAGTGAAAGTCCCCAGGGCCACACGATTCCCTCTCAAACCTTTACCCCTTACTCCTGTGATGTTTAGAATGTGCCTAAATTCCTTAGTAAAGGGATTGAAAATAATCAAATGCACAATTTTATCCAAAAGAACAAAAGGAAAGACAGATAATAACATGAGAAATGTCTGTGATACATGAAAATGCACCTGTTTAATTCTGCTTCTCTTCACACGCATAAGGTAATAACAGGAATCAATAGATATCAAGCCATATTCCCATAAAAGTAAGAGGGTCTGCATGTATAATCACTCAGTCTGTCCTGGGGTGGTTGGGTTCAGTGAGCATTTGGGTCCAGGCATGAGAAGCACAGGCCCAGATATGGTGCTCATTCCACCCAGGTGAGAGCTCTGAACACAGAAAGACGATATGAGCCTCTCTTTGAAACTGTGCATCTGCGCATAGAAAACATCTGACAGTCCATATGGTGTTTCCTCTGAATGTGCAAAAGAAAAAACTGTTACCTGTAACGAGCTTTTATTAAACAGAGGCAATAGTCTTTGACCAATTATACCTGGATAAAACTGCTTTTAAACGTAAAAATTATGAATGACTTTGAAGTGGGCAAAATAATTACTGGGTATCCTTCTGCTGGCATGCTGGACAATGCAGTGCCCTGTCCAACAAGCAGTCCACTCACCACATATGGCCACTGACTACATGACTGTTTGAACTATGACTAGTCTGATATGTGCTAGTACCAAAAAAATACCCAGAATGTAAAGTAAATCATTATTTTTAATATTGATTGCATATTGATATGATATTAGTTTGGAGATATTGAATTCAATAAAATATACTATTAAAATTAAAAAAAAAACAAAAAAAAACGTAAAAATATTCCTACTGGAGTTAGATGATATCTCAAGGTAGTTTTGATTTCTCTGATGATTAAGGATGATGAGCATTTTTTTCATGTGTCTGTAGGCCATGTGCCTGTCACAATGAGATGGGATCACTTCCTCTTTTCTTGCTAATACGTTTGCGTTCTCTGTGAATTCTGATTATCAAAGCTTTGCCAGAGACACAACCTGCAAATATCTTTTCCCATTCTCAGGGCTGTCTGCTTGCTTTATGTACTGTGGTCTTGGCTGTGCAGAAGCTTTTTAGTAAGATTAGCCCATGTCACAAAATCCCAAAACCATAAATGTTTGCATGGATGTAGAGAAAAGGGAACACTTCTGCACTGCTGGTGGGAATGCAAACTAATACGTTCCTTTTGGGAAGAAATTTGGAGATCACTTAGGTATCTAAAATAGACCTGCTGTTCTAATTCCTCTACTAAGTAAATATCCAGAAGACCAAAACTCATTTATGACAAAGATATTTGCACCAGAATGTTTATTGCAGCCCAATTCATAATTGCTAAGTCATGAAGAAGCCCAAGTGCCAATCAACCCATGAAGGGATGAATAAGTTGTGGTATATGTACACCGTGGAATATTATGCGGCCTTAAAATAGATGGAGAGTTTACCTCCTTTATGTTTAAATGGATGGAACAGGAACATATTCTTCTTGGAAAAGTATCCCAAGAATGGAAGAAAAAGTATCCAGTGTACTCAGCTCTACTATGAAACCAATATATAATCACCCACACTTCCATATGAAAACTATAACCCAACTACAGCCCAAGATGAAGGATAAAGAGGAGGGGGAGGGAAGGGGAGGGTGGAGGATGGGTGGAAATAGGGTCAGATCACACGTATGGCGCACTTTACAAGGGTAAATGTCAAATCTACTAAGGGTAGAGTATAAACATCTTCAACAATAATTCAGAAAGTGCGGTGAAGGCCATGTTAACCAGTTTATTGTAACTATTTCAAATTGTAATATAAAACCAGCACACTGTACAGCATAAAAGCATTATTGTACACATCTATGATTTTGTAAAAAAAAAGTAAAAATATTTGAGATAAACATGTCAGGCATGCTATACGTCTATCACAGCTCAATCTCATAATAATCAAACTTCCCAAATCCTACAATGGTCAAATATTTGCCCCAGCACACCCACACCTACTATGGGCTCTGACCCTACCTCAGCATCCCACCCCAGACCTCTTATATCACAGGAGGACATGCAAATAGGGGCCTCCCTCTGCTCGTGAAAACCAGAACAGCCTTGACCCTGCAGCTCTGGGAGAGGAGCCCCAGCCCCGGGGCTCCCAGGTCTGCCCACTCGGTGCTCGGGACTGAACACAGACAACCAACCATGGTGTCTGGGCTGAGATGGCTTCTCCCCATTGCTCTGTTACAAGGTGATTTGTGCAGAACTCCAGACTCGGAGTGTGTGAGTGGATGTGAGAGAGAGAACAGAGGGCGTGTGTGGAGGTTTCTGACCAGGTGTCTCTGTTTTGTTTTTTTTTTCTCTTTGTGATTGTTATTCTTTTTTTTTTATTATTGTTAAATCATAGCTATGTACATTAGTGAAATCGCCTGTACCCATTCTAAGATGCACCATAAATGTGGCCCCACACATTACCCTCCCTCCACCAAAACCTCCCCCCTCCCTTCCCCTTCCTTGGTTACTAGGGACTGAGAAGAGAAGTGCAGAGGATGAAGAGAGGTTGGTTAAGGGGCACAAGAACACAGAAGAAATAAATTATACTACTTGACAGTACAGTAGGAAAATTACAGTTAACAACAATTCATTGTATACTTTAAAGTAGCTACAAGAGAAGAACTGTAATGTACCCAATTCAAGGATACATATTTGAGGTAATGAATATCCAAATTATCCTGATTTGATCATTAAACAATATACGCTTGCATCAAAATATCACGTGTACATCCAAAATATGTACAACTATGATATATCAATCAAAAAAATGATTATTTAGGGCGGCGCCTGTGGCTCAGTGAGTGGGGCGCCGGCCCCATATGCCAAGGGTGGCGGGTTCAAACCCAGCCCCAGCCAAACTGCAACAAAAAAATAGCTGGGGCCTGTAGTCCCAGCTGCTCGGGAGGCTGAGGCAAGAGAATCGCGTAGGCCTAAGAGTTAGACATTGCTGTGAGCCGTGTGACGCCATGGCACTCTACCGGAGGGCGGTACAGTGAGACTCTGTCTCTACAAAAAAAAAAAAAAAAAAAGATGATTATTTAGTAGTGTCAAAAGACAAAATGACTGAAATTTTAAGCAGCAAAATTAGCATAGAAGGGAATGTCTTCTGTAATACAAAGCCATGCTATAGAAACATTTTCTTAATTATTGTTCATTAAGTACCAGGAGCAAATTTTTGTATGGGTAGATATTGTCTTGGACTAAAACACATGGATAGGCTGAGTGCAGTTGGCTCATGCCTGTAATTCTAGCATTCTGGGAGGCTGATGTGTGTGGACTGCCTGAGCTCAGGAGTTTAAGACCAGCCTGATCAAGAGCAAGACCCCCTTTCCAAAAGAGAGAGAGAGAGAGAGAGAAACTAGCCCGGCATTATGGTAGGCACCTGCTGTCCCAGCTATTTGAGAGACTGAGGCAAGAAGTTCACTTGAGCCCAAGAGTTTGAAGTTGCTGGGAGCTATAAAGCCACAGCACTCTACCCAGACCAACAGAGTGAGACTGTGTCTCAAAAGAAAAAAACAAACAAAAAACTCTCCCAAAAGTTGATAATTTACTTTGTTAATCATCATGCCAAGATAAGAAGTACACTTGAAAAATTAAAAATTCTCATGAAGAACAAACATAATTCACAATTTTGTCTTAAGTAAAATTCTAGCAAATGTGTATACTCCTGTCTTCAGTTTTAAGGATGAAAAAATTGAGCCAGAGGCAGTCCATGGCAGCTTGTACTCTATATCTAAACAGAGCTAACCATTTCCTTCTTTCTTTCTTTTTTTTTATATATTTTTATTTATTTATTTATTTATTTTTATTGTTAAATCATAGCTGTGTACATTAGTGCAATCGCCTGTACCCATTCTAAGATGCACCATAGAAGTGGCCCCACCCATTACCCTCCCTCCACCAAAACCTCCACCCTCCCTTCCCCTTCCTTGGCTCTTTCCCCATAGTCTTGTGCTATAGTTGGGTTATAGTCTTCATGTGAAAGCTATAATTTAGCTTCATAGTAGGGCTGAGTACATTGGATAATTTTTCTTCCATTCCTGAGATACTTTGCTAGGAAGAATATGTTTCAGCTCCACCCATGTAAACATGAAAGAGGTAAAGTCTCCATCTTTCTTTAAGGCTGCATAATATTCCATGGTATACATGCACCACAATTTGCTAGTCCATTCGTGGGTCGATGGGCACTTGGGCTTCTTCCGTGACTTAGCAATTATGAATTGGGCTGTAATAAACATTCTGGTACAGATGTCTTTGTTATATTGTGACTTTTGGTCTTCTGGGTATAAACCTAGTAAAGGAATTATAGGATCAAATGGCAGGTCTATTTTTAGGTCTCTAAGTATTCTCCAAACATCCTTCCAGAAGGAATGTATTAGTGGGCATTCCCACGAGCAGTGTAGAAGTGTGCCCTTTCCTCCACATTCACGCCAACATTTCTGGTTTTGGGATTTTGTTATGTGGGCTACTCTTACTGGGGTTAGATGATATCTCAGAGTAGTTTCGATTTGCATTTCTCTGATGATTAAGGATGATGAGCTTTTTTTCATGTGTTTGTAGATTTTGCGTCTGTCTTCTTTAGAGAATTTTCTCTTTAAGTCCCTTGCCCACCCTAAAATGGGGTCACGTGTTCTTTTCTTGCTAATAAATTTGAGTTCTCTGTGGATTCTGGTTATTAGACCTTTATCGTAGGTATAACCTGCAAATATTCTTTCCCATTCTGAGGGCTGTCTGCTTGCTTTACTCACTATGTTCTTGGCTGTGCAGAAGCTTTTTCGTTTGATCAGGTCCCAGTAGTGTATTTTTGATACTGCTTCAGTTGCCTGGGGAGTCCTCCTCATAAAATATTCACCCAGGCCAATTCCTTCAAGAGTTTTCCATGCACTTTCTTCAAGTATTTTTATAGTTTCATGTCTTAAGTTTAAATCTTTTATCCAGTGAGAGTCTATCTTAGTTAATGGTGAAAGGTGTGGGTCCAGTTTCAATCTTCTACAGGTTGCAGCCAGTTTACCCAGCACCATTTGTTAAATAGGGAATCTTTTCCCCACTGAATGTTTTAAATTGGCTTGTCAAAGATCAAATAACGGTAAGTAGCTGGATTCATCTCTTGGTTCTCTATTCTGTTCCAGACATCTACTTCTCTGCTTTTGTGCCAGTACCATGCTGTTTTGATCACTATCGATTTATAGTACAGTCTCAGGTCTGGTAGCGTGATTCCTCCCACTTTGTTTTTATTGCTCAGTAATGTTTTGGCTATTCGAGGTTTTTTCTGATTCCATATAAAACAAAGTATTATTTTTTCAAGATCTTTAAAGTATGACAATGGAGCTTTAATAGGAATTGCATTAAAATTATATATTGCTTTGGGCAGTATGGACATTTTAACAATGTTGATTCTTCCCAGCCATGAGCATGGTATGTTTTTCCATCTGTTAACATCTTCAGCTATTTCTTTTCTTAGAGTTTCATAGTTCTCTTTATAGAGATCTTTCACATCCTTTGTTAGGTATACTCCCAAATATTTCATCTTCTTTGGCACTACTGTGAAAGGAATAGAGTCCTTGACTGTTTGTTCGGCTTGCTTATTGTTGGTACATATAAAGGCTACAGATTTATGGGTGTTGATTTTGTAGCCTGAGACATTGCTATATTCCTTGATCACTTCTAAAAGTTTTGTAGTAGAATCCCTAGTGTTTTCCAGATATATGATCATATCATCTGTGAAGAGTGAAACTTTGATCTCTTCTGACCCTATGTGGATACCCTTGATCACCTTTTCTTCCCTAATTACAATGGCTAAAACTTCCATTACAATGTTAAAGAGCAATGGCGACAAAAGGCAACCTTGCCTGGTTCCTGATCTAAGTGGAAATGATTTCAGTTTAACTCCATTCAATACAATATTGGCTGTGGGTTTGCTGTAGATGGCCTCTATTAGTTTAAGAAATGTCCCTTCTATACCAATTTTCTTAAGTGTTCTGATCATGAAGGGAAGCTGGATATTATCAAAAGCTTTTTCTGCATCAATTGAAAGAATCATATGGTCTTTATTTTTAAGTTTGTTTATGTGTTGAATTACATTTATAGATTTATGTATATTGAATCAGCCTTGAGACCCTGGGATAAATCTGACTTGTTCATGGTGTATAATTTTTGATGTGTTGTTGGATTCTGTTTGTTAGGATCTTGCTGAGTATTTAAGCATCTATATTCATTAGTGATATTGGTCTATAATATTCTTTCTTTTTTTTTAATTATTTTTATTTTTATTTTTTTATTTTTTTTACTTTATTTCATTTATTTATTTTTTTTATTGTTGGGGATTCATTGAGGGTACAATAAGCCAGGTTACACTGATTGCAATTGTTAGGTAAAGTCCCTCTTGTAATCATGTCTTGCCCCCATAAAGTGTGACATACACCAAGGCCCCACCCCCCTCCCTCCATCCCTCTTTCTGCTTTTCCTCCCCCCCCATAACCTTAGTTGTCATTAATTGTCCTCATATCAAAATTGAGTACATAGGATTCATGCTTCTCCATTCTTGTGATGCTTTACTAAGAATAATGTCTTCCACTTCCATCCAGGTTAATACGAAGGATGTAAAGTCTCCATTTTTTTTAATAGCTGAATAGTATTCCATGGTATACATATACCACAGCTTGTTAATCCATTCCTGGGTTGGTGGGCATTTAGGCTGTTTCCACATTTTGGCGATTGTAAATTGAGCTGCAATAAACAGTCTGGTATAAATGTCCTTACAATAAAAGGATTTTTTTCCTTTTGGGTAGATGCCCAGTAATGGGATTGCAGGATCAAATGGGAGGTCTAGCTTGAGAGCTTTGAGGTTTCTCCATACTTCCTTCCAGAAAGGTTGTACTAGTTTGCAGTCCCACCAGCAGTGTAAAAGTGTTCCCTTCTCTCCACATCCACGCCAGCATCTGCAGTTTTGAGATTTTGTGATGTGGGCCATTCTCACTGGTGTTACATGATATCTCAGGGTTGTTTTGATTTGCATTTCTCTAATAGATAGAGATGATGAACATTTTTTCATGTCTTTGTTAGCCATTCATCTGTCATCTTTAGAGAAAGTTCTATTCGTGTCTCTTGCCCATTGATATATGGGATTGTTGGCTTTTTTCATGTGGATTAATTTGAGTTCTCTATAGATCCTAGTTATCAAGCTTTTGTCTGATTGAAAATCTGCAAATATCCTTTCCCATTGTGTAGGTTGTCTCTTTGCTTTGGTTATTGTCTCCTTAGCTGTACAGAAGCTTTTCAGTTTAATGAAGTCCCATTTGTTTATTTTTGTTGTTGTTGCAATTGCCATGGCAATCTTCTTCATGAAGTCTTTGCCCAGGCCAATATCTTCCAGTGTTTTGCCTATGCTTTCTTGGAGGATTTTTATTGTTTCATGCCTTAAATTTAAGTCCTTTATCCATCTTGAAACAATTTTTGTGAGTGGGGAAAGGTGTGGGTTCAGTTTCAGTCTTTTACATGTAGACATCCAGTTCTCCCAACACCATTTATTGAATAGGGAGTCTTTCCCCCAAGGTATGTTCTTCTTTGGTTTATCGAAGATTAGATGGTCATAAGATGTTTGTTTCATTTCTTGGTTTTCCATTCGATTCCAAGTGTCTATGTCTCTGCTTTTGTGCCAGTACCATGCTGTCTTGAGCACTATGGCTTTGTAGTACAGCCTAAACTCTGGTATGCTGATGCCCCCAGCTTTATTTTTATTGCTAAGAACTGCCTTAGCTATACAGGTTTTTTTCTGGTTCCATACAAAACGCAGAATCATTTTCTCCAAATCTTGAAAGTACGATGTTGGTATTTTGATAGGAATGGCCTTGAATAGGTAGACTGCTTTGGGAAGTATAGACATTTTCACAATGTTGATTCTTCCCGTCCATGAGCATGGTATGTTCTTCCATTTGTTAATTCTCTGCTATTTCCTTTCTGAGGATTTCATAATTTTCTTTTTTTTTTTTTTATGGTTGGGGATTCATTGAGGGTACAATAAGCCAGGTTACACTGATTGCAATTGTTAAGTAAAGTCCCTCTTGCAATCATGTCTTACCCCCATAAAGTGTGATATACACCAAAGCCCCACCCCCCTCCCTCTGTCCCTCTTTCTGCTTCCCCCGCATAACCTTAATTGTCATTAATTGTCCTCATATCAAAATTGAGTACATAGGATTCATGCTTCTCCATTCTTGTGATGCTTTACTAAGAATAATGTCTTCCACTTCCATCCAGGTTAATACGAAGGATGTAAAGTCTCCATTTTTTTTAATAGCTGAATAGTATTCCATGGTATACATATACCACAGCTTGTTAATCCATTCCTGGGTTGGTGGGCATTTAGGCTGTTTCCACATTTTGGCGATTGTAAATTGAGCTGCAATAAACAGTCTAGTATAAGTGTCCTTATGACAAAAGGATTTTTTTCCTTCTGGGTAGGTGTCCAGTAATGGGATTGCAGGATCAAATGGGAGGTCTACCTTGAGTGCTTTGAGGTTTCTCCATACTTCCTTCCAGAAAAGTTGTACTAGTTTGCAGTCCCACCAGCAGTGTAAAAGTGTTCCCTTCTCTCCACATCCATGCCAGCATCTGCAGTTTTGAGATTTTGTGATGTGGGCCATTCTCACTGGGGTTAGATGATATCTCAGGGTTGTTTTGATTTGCATTTCTCTAATATATAGAGATGATGAACATTTTTTTCATGTGTTTGTTAGCCATTCATCTGTCATCTTTAGAGAAAGTTCTATTCATGTCTCTTGCCCATTGATATATGGGATTGTTGGCTTTTTTCATGTGGATTAATTTGAGTTCTCTATAGATCCTAGTTATCAAGCTTTTGTCTGATTGAAAATTTGCAAATATCCTTTCCCATTGTGTAGTTTGTCTCTTTGCTTTGGTTATTGTCTCCTTAGCTGTACAGAGGCTTTTCAGTTTAATGAAGTCCCATTTGTTTATTTTTATTGTTGTTGCAATTGCCCTGGCAGTCTTCTTCATGAAGTCTTTCCCCAGGCCAATATCTTCCAGTGTTTTTCCTATGCTTTCTTGGAGGATTTTTATTGTTTCATGCCTTAAATTTAAGTCCTTTATCCATCTTGAATCAATTTTTGTGAGTGGGGAATGGTGTGGTTCCAGTTTCAGTCTTTTACATGTAGACATCCAGGTCTCCCAACACCATTTATTGAATAGGGAGTCTTTCCCCCAAGGTATGTTCTTGTTTGGTTTATCAAAGATTATTTGGTCATAAGATGTTAGTTTCATTTCTTGGTTTTCCATTCGATTCCAAAACACAGCATCATTTTCTCCAAATCTTCAAAGTACGATGTTGGTATTTTGATAGAAATGGCATTGAATAGGTAGATTGCTTTGGGAAGTATAGACATTTTCACAATGTCGATTCTTCCCATCCATGAGCATGGTATGTTCTTCCATTTGTTAATATCCTCCCCTGTCTCCCCAGACTCACGGCGCCCAGGTGCAAGGGCACCTCTGCCTCCTCTAGTTTTCATTTCTTAAAATGAAAAAGATTCAAAGGCTACTTTATGTTATTTTATTTTATTATTTTTGAGAAAGAGTCTGACTCTGTCGCCCTGGGGAGAGTGCTGTGGCATCATCATAGCTCACAGCAACCTCCAACTCTTCAGCTCAAGAGTTTCTCTTGCCTCAGCCTTCTCAGTAGCTGGGACTATAAATACTTGGTTAATAGTTTCTCTATTTGTAGTGGGAACACTGTCTTGCTTTTGCTCAGGCTGTTCTTAAACTCCTGAGCTCAAGCAATCCACCCACCTCAGCCTCACAGGGTACTAGAATTACAGGTCTGACCTACCACAACCTGCTTTACTTTATTTTATTTTTTTAAGATCGGGTCTTACTCTGTCACCCAGACTGGAATGCAGTGGCATGATCATAGCTCACTGCAACCTAGGGTATACTGCAACCTTGTACCCTAACAATCCTGCCTCACTCTCTTTAGTAGCTGGGACTACGGGCACATACCACCATTCCAGGTTAATTTTTCTATTTCTTATAAAGATGGAGTCTTGCTATGTGCTAGGTTGATTTACTGATCTCTAAAATAGTCTTAGAGGCTAGGCACAGTAGCTCATGTCTCTAAACTTAGCATTTTAGGAGGCAGAGGTAGGGAAATTGCTGAAGGCTGGGGGGTTCAAGACCCAGATGGATACATAGACAGATTCTATCTTTACCAAAAGATGATTCTTAATTTTTTTTTAATCAGAAAATCCACTGTTTTAAGGTTAACAAAATATAAAAAGTTATATCAATTATAAAGGTTCCACCTAATTCTTTTGGACACATATTTTGAGATCTATTAACCTTTTTACTATTGTTAACAAAAGTGCAAATAACTTACCTACGCAAAGGAGAATTATGTTTCTCTCCTGTTAGATGGACCCAATATACATCATGGCCTTTGCTACAGTAAACTAAGTTCTTTTTCTTTTCTTCTTCTTTTTTTTTTTTATTAAATCATAGCTGTGTACATTAATGTGATCATGGGGCACCATACAGGATAAAGAATGATGAATTGATGGCAGGTATTAGACAAGGCTTTCTACAAAAGGAGAAGAATTTATAGTAAGGTAACCATGTAATGACCCTTTCTCTACTATCTTTAAAATGATCCTATACTACATCCCTACTCAAATACCAACTATTAACCGATCAGACTGATATATAGCTTTCACCTTACTTTATACTCTTATTTACAGTAAGAGAAAAAACAAAAGTTGTTTTAAGAACATTTTTTCAGTTACAGCATTTCATACTCTCTATAGCAATTTAAATTCTAAAAGTAACATCCACATATGCCGCACCCACGGCATATAGCCGTAGTGAGGCAGTGCTGTCCGCGTTACAGAACGACGGGAAGGTGGTTTGTGCTCCCCGGAGCTTTGCCCCCAGCTGCCCCCAGTATGCACAGCATCAGAAATGTTGCCTAGCATACTCAGTTACCCGCTTAAGTTTAAAGATTGTGGCGTCTACTCATGTGTTTGTCATCCTGTACCAGAAGTCTGTTTGTTCTGATAAATTGTCAATATGTACTTTCCTAAGAATGAGCACAATGCACTACTAATCCAGATAGAGCACAGCCTTGTGAGCTGCTAAACTCAGTGGCACCAACAATGAGCACATAAAGATGTTTTCCCACCAGTGAGCTAAGACGATAAGCCCAAGGACATGAAATACAAATTATCTACATAAGTTACAAAGTCACTAAAACACATCCACCCACCATAAAGTCCTGTTCAGAACATCTTGTTTCACCAATTGTCACGCATAATAAAAATCAATAGGAAAAATAATACTTGTCAAGGAATTTACTCTAAATCAAAATTATAATTATCAATAACAATAAGATCAAATAGTAAATGTAGAATTAGTCAAGAATTAACGTAAAGAAGATGTCAAGCTGTTCTAAAAAGATAATAAGAAACTGAGATAGGAGAAAGCGGGCAGAGTTGACTAATAACCACCACCCTCCGGAAGCGGAACTTTAAAACATAACAATGCATGATAAATCACACTTGTAAACGCAAAGATAACCCGCGCACGTAAGCGGAAAGATTGCATTATGTAAGCTCTGTAAAAATGTATAAATACCAACATGTATACCCAATAAATTCACAGCTGCTTCCTTCATCACATGCTGTGTGGCAGTCTGTCATTTTTCCTGCGCCGACCTCTCAACTTTCCTCGTTCCTTCTCCCTGCACTCCCTCGGACTGAAGGCCACCGACTGAGCGGTCCGTTGCAGGTGGCGCCTCGAACAGGGACCTGAAGGACAGGTAATCTTCTCTCTCTTTCTTTCTTTTTCAAGGTTGAGGGCGGCTCTCACCAGGGAGCTGCAGTCCCGCCGGTAAAGGCTGACCGGTTAAGTGTGAGCAATCAGCAGGTACCATGGGGCACGCATTAACCAAGGATATTAAAACATGCATGAATGCCTCACCAGCGATAGTCCAAAGTATGGCCTATGCTGCAGCAATGCAAGGACAGAAATTCAGCGCCTATGTTAAAAATACCTTCAATAAGGGAGGTAAGGGGCCGAGAGCTCCTATTAACACTTGCTATAATTGTGGCAAGCCAGGACATATGCAGAAGGACTGTAAACAGTCCCATGCCAATAAGCCGAGGGGGGAACCGCCCGGCTTATGCCCTCGCTGTAAGAAGGGCAAACACTGGAAAAATGAATGTAAATCAAAATTTCATAAGGATGGAACCCCCTTGAATGACAAGGGAGACACTGATCCTGAGGATCAGGACGTACAGAGATCAAAAAACTAGATAAGGGGCATTCTCCCAGCCCAGGCCCCAAGGGAGAGCAGGCTGTAGCTTGTAACACACAGCCTTTATCTACATTGAATCCTCAAGCCCCTGAATTTACTATTCATGACCTTTCACGGGGCACTCCTGAAAGTGCAGGTTTAAATTTAGCAAATGAAAAAAATATCTTATTATCCAAATGGGACGGTGTTACTTTAATCCCCACTGCAATGAAAGAGCAACTTTTGCCTGGAACGGTTGGAATTATAATTAGTAAAAGTTCAAATTATACTAAAAACTTTGAAGTTATTCCAGGAGTAGTTAACTCAGATTCGGAAAAAACAACGCAGAAGGAGGCGCCAGCAGCTGCTGCAAGATCTCACCCGCCGCTTGAAGAAAATGAAAGTACACTCGCCGATAGCAAACAAAACCACCGGGCGCATTTCCACTGGCTCCAAGACAGCTGAAAAAGCCCAGCAGAGAAGGAAGCTGGGGGCCCCCCTGCCCTTCGTGGGGCGGGCCTACCTCCCAAGTGTTACAGCCCCCAGACAGCAACACTGGCAAAATCCCAAGGGTGAGATTTAGAACCTTTATTATTGGCCCTTTGCCACTAGTAATTTGTATAAATAAGAAAAATATTTTTACAAACTGAATCTTTGTCAACGGATAAGATTCTTGCCTTTTAAACCTTCTAATTATCAGTTTAGTTGAATGAATAAGTGACTTCATGGTAAACTGGGATCCTGTTTAGTGGAAAGTGAGTTTTTGAGAGTAAGAGAAATTAAACAGAAAGGAGAATGACATTGTGTAAAAAAAGAATCTTGTGTAATAAATTTTGTCCTGAAACAGAATAGTTATGTAAAAAAGTAAAAGGCAGGGCAAAAGTTCAAGAAAGTTTAGAATGTTTGTAGATGGTCTGTGCAGGTTAAATGAAACTCATAAAAGAGAATTTGTGAAAAAATTTATATGTAATCCAGTTGACTATGTGTTTCTTTTAAAATCTTTTAACTTGTAAAAATAATTGTATTGCGTCCTTTAATATGCAACATGATAAACAAGTAAATGTTATGTTAATTGTAAAAAAAAAAACCTTCTTATGTAATGTTACCTATTAACTTACAAAAAGATCCATAGTATAACAATACAGCATTACAAGTTTTAGAAACACTTAATGAATTAATTAGGCCTAAGAAATTTGTGACAGCTTTAATTTTAGACATTACAACTTTAATTTCTATAATCACTACTTTTGCTGTAGCTACTACAACTTTAGTGCAACAAATACATACAGCATACTATGTCAATACTCTTAACAATAATATAACTTTAACATTAATGACACAAGCTAATATGGATAATAAGCTTAAAACTAAATTAAATGTGTTAAAAAGGGTAGTCTTAACTTTAAGTCAGAACATTAAGTACATACAACAAAAACTACAAACAAAATGTCACTCAGCATTTCAAGCCATTTGCATTACACCTTTACCATATAATGTATCTAACTCATAGAACAAAGTACAAGCACATCTTCAAAATGTCTAGAGAGACAATAATATAACACATAATTTACACAGCTTACAACAAGATATTACAGCCATGAGTCAAGCTCATTTACCAATAACTTCTCTTAACACATTAGCTCAATCTTTAACTAATGGGTTTAGAACACTCAATCCTCTTAACTGGATCCAGTATATTGTGCTCATAACCATTATTAGTTATTTGTCATTTTGTGTTATGTTGTTGTTACCATATCTCATACGATGTCTGTTTTCCTCTATTATCTCTATACGCCAAGAAGTCTTTAAACTGCGGTTTAAAAACAAAAAAGGGGGAAATGCCGCACCCACGGCATATAGCCGTAGTGAGGCAGTGCTGTCCGCGTTACAGAACGACGGGAAGGTGGTTTGTGCTCCCCGGAGCTTTGCCCCCAGCTGCCCCCAGTATGCACAGCATCAGAAATGTTGCCTAGCATACTCAGTTACCCGCTTAAGTTTAAAGATTGTGGCGTCTACTCATGTGTTTGTCATCCTGTACCAGAAGTCTGTTTGTTCTGATAAATTGTCAATATGTACTTTCCTAAGAATGAGCACAATGCACTACTAATCCAGATAGAGCACAGCCTTGTGAGCTGCTAAACTCAGTGGCACCAACAATGAGCACATAAAGATGTTTTCCCACCAGTGAGCTAAGACGATAAGCCCAAGGACATGAAATACAAATTATCTACATAAGTTACAAAGTCACTAAAACACATCCACCCACCATAAAGTCCTGTTCAGAACATCTTGTTTCACCAATTGTCACGCATAATAAAAATCAATAGGAAAAATAATACTTGTCAAGGAATTTACTCTAAATCAAAATTATAATTATCAATAACAATAAGATCAAATAGTAAATGTAGAATTAGTCAAGAATTAACGTAAAGAAGATGTCAAGCTGTTCTAAAAAGATAATAAGAAACTGAGATAGGAGAAAGCGGGCAGAGTTGACTAATAACCACCACCCTCCGGAAGCGGAACTTTAAAACATAACAATGCATGATAAATCACACTTGTAAACGCAAAGATAACCCGCGCACGTAAGCGGAAAGATTGCATTATGTAAGCTCTGTAAAAATGTATAAATACCAACATGTATACCCAATAAATTCACAGCTGCTTCCTTCATCACATGCTGTGTGGCAGTCTGTCATTTTTCCTGCGCCGACCTCTCAACTTTCCTCGTTCCTTCTCCCTGCACTCCCTCGGACTGAAGGCCACCGACTGAGCGGTCCGTTGCACACATATTTATTTTCCTCCCCAGGAAGTCTGTTTTTTTTTTTTGTTTTTTTTTTAGAGACAGAGTCTCACTATGTTGCCCTCAGAAGAGTGCCAGGGCCTCACAGCTCACAGTAACTTCAAACTCTTGGGCTCAAGTGATTGTCTTGCATCAGCCTCCAAAAGAGCTGGGACTACAGGCATCCACCACAATGCCCACGTATTTTTAGAGATGGGGTCTCCCTCAGGCTGGTCAGAGCTCTTCCTGAGCTCAAGAGATCCACTCACCTCCGCCTCCCACAGTGCTAGGATTACAAGTTATGAGCCATAAAGCATGGCTTCCAAGGGAAAAATGTTTTAAAATGAATTTAGTGGAACTGAAGTGTATAGTGATGTCTGAGGCTTTCACATGCACTCACCACTCCCTGCCTCACCCACAGTAAATTACCATCTTATATGCTTCATTCCAGGTAAGTGCCCTATATATGTGTACCATTTTTCATTTCTTTATGCTGTATTTTTACTGCACCTTTTGTATATTTACATACACAAATATCTACTATTGTGTTATACTGCCTGTAGTATTCAGTACAGTAATATTCTGTGCAGGTTTGCAGCCCAGAAGCCACAGGCTATACCACATAACCTAGATGAGTAGTAGGCACCATCTACTCTATGTAAGTACACTCCATGGTGTGTGCTGAACAAAATCATCTAATGACACATTTCTCAGAATGTATCCCCCTCATTAAATGATGCATGACTGTGAAGCAGGCACAGAACTTCAGACAAGTATCTGTCACCTTTATCAGAAACCAAAAAAATTGTAGTCTTAGAAAAAAACTTCAGAAATGTTTACTATGAACAGTTCAGTTTGAGCAGTGATTGCTAGAGTTATACAATGAGGAAACCTTGATTGAGGACAAGGGAGTAGGATCCAAGGAAGAATAGCTGAGCTGCAGATGATTTAAGGACTTTTCAAAAATATACTCTTTTCTCTACTGAAGCATGAAGTTCAATCAGAAACTGTGTAAGCAGATTAAGGATTATATAGGTTAAGAACTGTATTTTTGTCTTTACCTGAAAAGTTTTTCTCCTAACGATAAACTCTCCACTGTCAGAGTGTGATGGTATCCCAGCTGATCCAATCTTTTTCAAACATGAGCATACTTTCTTTCTACAGCTGTAGTCATCCTATCTTCCAAAATCTGTTTTATTCCCTACTACAAATTAAAGTCCTAAAAGAAAAGAAGGAAATATAATCATATTATTGTAGCTATTATTGTTTCACAGTAAGAAAAAGATTCTTATAATATGAAAAAAATTAGTTTTTGTAATTAAATCATAGGTGTGTACATTAACGCAATCGTGGGGTAAAATGTGTGGTTTTATATACAATTTGAAATATTTTCAACAAACTGGTTGACCTAGCCTTCACCATGTTTTCTTAATTATTGTGTTAAGACATTTATATTTGGGTGGTGCCTGTGGCTCAAAGGAATAGGGCGCCGGGCACCATATATCGAAGGTGGCAGGATCAAAGCCACCTTCAGCCCAAAATGGCAAAAAAACAAACAAGCAAAAAAAAAAACCCCAAAACCAAAAAACAAAGACATTCATATTCAACACTTCGTAAATTTAACATATACCTTTGCAAAATGCACCGTAGGTGTGGTCCCACCAATTACCCTCCCTCCAGGCATCCTCCCTCCTCCCCTATCCCCCCTCTTCCCTTTCACCTTATTCTTGGGCTATAATTGGGTTATAGATTTCATAAGAAACCTATAAATTGGTTTCATAGTGGGGCTGAGTATATTGGATCTTTTTTCTTCCATTCTGGAGATATCTTGCTAAGAAGAATATGTTCCAGCTCTATCCATGTAAACATGAAAGAGGTAAAGTCTCCATCTTTTCTTAAGGCTTCAAAATATTCTATGGTGTACATATACCACACTTTATTAATCCATTCATGGGTTGATGGGCACTTGGGCTTCTTCCATGACTTAGCAATTATGAATTGAGCTGCAATAAACATTCTGGTGCAAACATCTTTGTTATAAAGTGATTTTTGGTCTTCTGGATGTTGGATATTATCAAAAGCTTTTTCTGCATATATCTAGTGGAGGAATTGTAGGATCGAATGGCAGGTGTATTTTTAGATCCCTAAATGATCTCCAAACATCTTTCCAAAAGGAACCTATTAGTTTGTATTCCCACAAGCAGTGCAGAAGAAGTCCTCCCTTTTCTCCACATCCAGGACAGCATCTCTCGTTTTGGGATTTTGTGATGTGAATATTCTTACTGGAGTTAGATGATATCTCAAAGTACTTTTGATTTGCATTTCTCTGATGATTAAGGATGATGAGCAGTTTTTCATATGTCTGTAGCCCATGAGCCTGTCTTCATGAGAGAAGTTTCTCTTCAAGTCCCTTGCCCAGCCTGAGATAAGATCACTTGTTCTTTTCTTGCTAATAAGTTTGAGTTCTCTGTGGATTCTGGTTATTAGACCTTTGTTGTAGACATAACCTGCAAATATCTTCTCCCATTCTGATGGCTGCCTGCTTGCTTTACTTAGTGTGTTCTTGGCTGTGCAGAAGCATTTTAGATTGATCAGATCCCAGTAATGTATTTTTGGTGTTGCTTCAATTGCCCAGGGGTTCCTCCTCATAAAATTTTCGCCGAGGCCGATTTCTTCAAGTGTTTTCCCTGCACTTTTCTATTGTTTTTATAGTTTCATGTCTTAAGTTTAAATCTTTAATCCAGTGAGAGTCTATCTTAGTTAGTGGTGAAAGGTGTGGGTCCAGTTTGATCTTCTACAGGTCCCCAGCCAGTTCACCAAGCACCATTTGTTAAATAGGGAATCTTTTCCCCACTGAAAGTTTTTAACTGGCTTATCAAGAATCAAATAACTGTGAGTAGCTGCATTCATCTCTTGGTTCTCTATTCTGATCCCTAGATGTACCTCTCCATTTTTGTGCAGGTACCATGTTGTTTCCATCGCTATCGATTTGCAGTATAGTCTGAGGTCTGGTATGGTGATTCCTCTTGCTTTGTTTTTATTTATGCATAATGTCTTGAGTATTTGAGATTTTTTTCTGATTCCATATAAAATGATGCATTATTTTTGTATGACAGTGGAGCTTTAATAGGGATTGCATTAAAACTGTATATTGCTTTGGGTAATATGGACATTTTAACAATGTTGCTTATTCCCAGCCATGAGCATGGTATGTTTTTCCATTTGTTAACATCTTCAGCTTTTTCTTTTCCTAGAGTCTCTTAGTTCTCTTTTTAGAGATCTTTCACATCCTTTCTTGGGTAAATTCCCAAATATTTCTTTCTTTTTTTTTTTTTTATTGTTGTGGATTCATTGAGGGTAAAATAAGCCAGGTTACACTGATTGCAACTGTTAGGTAAAGTCCCTCTTGCAATCATGTCTTGCCCCCATAAAGTGTGACACACACCAAGGCCCCACCCCCTCCCTCCGTCCCTCTTTCTGCTTCCCCCCCCATAATCTTAATTGTCATTAATTGTCCTCATATCAAAATTGAGTACATAGGATTCATGCTTCTCCATTCTTGTGATGCTTTACTAAGAATAATGTCTTCCACTTCCATCCAGGTTAATACGAAGGATGTAAAGTCTCCATTTTTTTTAATAGCTGAATAGTATTCCATGGTATACATATACCACAGCTTGTTAATCCATTCCTGGGTTGGTGGGGATTTAGGCTGTTTCCACATTTTGGCAATTGTAAGTTGAGCTGCAATAAACAGTCTAGTATAAGTGTCCTTATGATAAAAGGATATTTTTCCTTCTGGGTAGATGCCCAATAATGGGATTGCAGGATCAAATGGGAGGTCTACCTTGAGTGCTTTGAGGTTTCTCCATACTTCCTTCCAGAAAGGTTGTATTAGTTTGCAGTCCCACCAGCAGTGTAAAAGTGTTCCCTTCTCTCCACATCCACGCCAGCATCTGCAGTTTTGAGATTTTGTGATGTGGGCCATTCTCACTGGGGTTAGATGATATCTCAGGGTTCTTTTGATTTGCATTTCTCTAATAGATAGAGATGATGAACATTTTTTCATATGTTTGTTAGCCATTCATCTGTCATCTTTAGAGAAAGTTCTATTCATGTCTCTTGCCCATTGATATATGGGATTGTTGGCTTTTTTCATGTGGATGAATTTGAATTCTCTATAGATCCTAGTTATCAAGCTTTTGTCTGATTGAAAATCTGCAAATATCCTTTCCCATTGTGTAGGTTGTCTCTTTGCTTTGGTTATTGTCTCCTTAGCTGTACAGAAGCTTTTCAGTTTAATGAAGTCCCATTCGTTTATTTTTGTTGTTGTTGCAATGGCCATGGCAGTCTTCTTCATGAAGTCTTTCCCCAGGCCAATATTACCAGTGTTTTGCCTTTGCTTTCTTGGAGGATTTTTATTGTTTCATGCCTTAAATTTAAGTCCTTTATCCATCTTGAATCAATTTTTGTGAGTGGGGAAAGGTATGGGCCCAGTATCAGTCTTTTACATGTAGACATCCAGTTCTCCCAACACCATTTATTGAATAGGGAGTCTTTCCCCCAAGGTATGTTCTTGTTTGGTTTATCGAAGATTAGGTGGTTGTAAGATATTAGTTTCATTTCTTGGTTTTCAATTCGATTCCAAGTGTCTATGTCTCTATTTTTGTGCCAGTACCATGCTGTCTTGAGCACTATGGCTTTGTAGTACAGACTAAAATCTGGTATGCTGATGTCCCCAGCTTTATTTTTGTTACTAAGAACTGCCTTAGCTATACGGGGTTTTTTCCGGTTCCATACAAAACGCAGAATCATTTTTTCCAAATCTTGAAAGCACAATGTTGGTATTTTAATAGGAATGGCATTGAATAGGTAGATTGCTTTGGGAAGTATAGACATTTAACAATGTTGATTCTTCCAAGCCATGAGCATGGTATGTTCTTCCATTTGTTAATATCCTCTGCTATTTCCTTTCTGAGGATTTCACAATTTTCTTTATACAGGTCCTTCACCTCCTTCGTTAGGTATATTCCTAGGTATTTCATTTTCTTTGAAACTATGGTGAAGGGAGTTGTGTCCTTAATTAGCTTCTCATCTTGATTGTTATTGGTGTATACAAAGGCTACTGACTTGTGGACATTGATTTTATATCCTGAAACATTACTGTATTTTTTGATGACGTCTAGGAGTCTTGTGGTTGAGTCTTTGGGGTTCTCTAAGTATAAGATCATGTCGTCAGCAAAGAGGGAGAGTTTGACCTCCTCTGCTCCCATTTGGATTCCCTTTATTTCCTTGTCTTGCCTAATTGTATTGGCTAGAACTTCCAGCACTACGTTGGATAGTAAAGGTGACAAGGACAACCTTGTCTGGTTCCAGTTCTAAGAGGAAAAGCTTTCAGTTTTACTCCATTCAGTAAAATATTGGCTGTGGGTTTGTCATAGATAGCTTCGATCAGTTTTAGAAATGTGCCACCTATGCCTATACTCTTCAGTGTTCTAATTAGAAAAGGATGCTGGATTTTATCAAATGCTTTTTCTGCATCTATTGAGAGGATCATATGATCTTTATTTTTGCCTCTGTTAATATGGTGGATAACGTTTATGGACTTGTGTATGTGAAACCAACCTTGCATCCCTGGGATGAAACCTACTTGATCTTGATGAATGACTTTTTTGATGATAAGCTGTAATCTATTGGCTAGGATTTTGTTGAGAATTTTTGCATCTATATTCATGAGTGAGATTGGTCTGAAATTCTCCTTTTTGTTTGGGTCTTTTCCTGGTTTTGGTATCAGGGTGATGTTTGCTTCATAGAATGTGTTGGGGAAGATTCCTTCTTCCTCAATTTTTTGGAATAATTTCTGCAGTACAGGAATAAGCTCTTCCTTAAAGGTTTGATAGAATTCTGGAGTGAAGCCATCTGGACCAGGGCATTTTTTGGTTGGAAGCTTTTTTATTGTTTCTTTCATCTCAGTGCTTGAAATTGGTCTGTTCAGGAGCTCAATTTCTTCCTGGCTGAGTCTAGGGAGAGGGTATGATTCCAAATATTGATCCATTTCTTTCACATTGTCAAATTTCTGGGCATAGAGTTTCTGGTAGTATTCAGAGATGATCTCTTGTATCTCTGTAGGATCAGTTGTTATTTCCCCTTTATCATTTCTGATTGAGGTTACTAGAGATTTTACTTTTCTATTCCTCGTTAGTCTGGCCAATGGTTTATCTATTTTATTTATTTCTTCAGAAAACCAACTCCTTGTTTCATTAATTTTCTGAATGATTCTTTTGTTTTCAATTTCATTGATCTCTGATTTAATTTTGGATATTTCTTTTCTTCTTCTGAGTTTAGGCGTAGATTGTTCTTCTTTTTCCAATTCCATAAGATCTCTTGTGAGATTGTTGATGTGCTCTCTCTCTGTTTTTCTAATGTAGGCATCTAAAGCGATGAATTTTCCTCTCAAAACTGCTTTTGCAGTATCCCACAGGTTTTGGTAGCTTGTGTCTTCATTGTTGTTATGCTCAAGGAAGTTAACGATTTCCTGTTTTATTTCTTCCTGCACCCATCTGTTATTCAACAGTAGATTGTTTAATTTCCATGCCTTTGTGTGGGGTCGAGCGTTTTTGTTAGAGTTGAGTTCCACCTTTAATGCCTTATGGTCTGAGAAGATACAAGGGAAAATTTCAATTCTTTTGATTCTGTTGATATTTGTTTTGTGTTCCAGGATATGATCAATTTTGGAGAATGTTCCATGGGGTGATGAGAAGAATGTATATTCTTTATCTTTGGGGTGGAGTGTTCTATATGCGTCTATCAAGCTCAGTTGTTCTAGGGTCTCATTTAAATCTCTTATACCTTTGTTTAAGATATCCTCTGTTCAGAGGATCTGTCCAGCTCTGTAAGAGGAGTGTTAAAGTGCCCTGTTATTATGGTATTATCAGATATCATATTGCTCAGACTGAGTAAGGTCTTTTTCAGGAATCTGGGAGCATTTAATTTGGGTGCATAAATATTTAGAATTGAAATGTCTTCTTGTTGTATTTTTCCCTTGACAAATATAAAGTGACCATGTTTGTCTTTTTTGACTTTAGTTGCTTTAAATCCACATGTATCTGAAAATAAGATTGCAACTCCTCTTTTCTTCTGAATTCCATTTGCCTGAAAAATTGTCTTCCAACCCTTGACTTGGAGCTTCAATTTGTCTTTTGAAGCCAGGTGTGTTTCTTGCAGACAGCAAATGGATGGCTTGTGTTTTTTAATCCAGTCAACCAATCTATGTCTCTTCGGTGGGGAATTCAAGCCATCAACATTTACTGAGATAATTGATAAGTGTGGTAGTATTCTATACGTCTCATTTGGTGAGAATCCATTGCTTAGGGTTTTTTTTTTTTCTTTTTTTTTTTTTTTTTTATTGTTGGGGATTCATTGAGGGTACAATAAGCCAGGTTACACTGATTGCAATTGTTAGGTAAATTCCTCTTCCAATCATGTCATGCCCCCATAAAGTGTGACACACACCAATGCCCCACCCACCTCTCTTCTTCCCTGTTTCTGTTCCCCCCCCATAACCATAATTGTCATTAATTGTCCTCATATCAAATTTGAGTACATAGGATTCATGCTTCTCCATTCTTGTGATGCTTTACTAAGAATAATGTCTTCTACGTCCAACCAGGTTAATACGAAGGATGTAAAGTCTCCATTTTTTTTAATGGCTGAATAGTATTCCATGGTATACATATACCACAGCTTGTTAATCCATTCCTGGGTTGGTGGGCTTAGTTTTATCAGTGTGGAGGTTAGGTTCTGTCCTTCAATTTCTGAGTTCTTACTTTGCTGCTGATCCATTGTGGTGGTCAGTGTGCAGAATAGGTTGAAGTATTTCCTGTAGAGCTGGTCTTGTTTTGTGTCCCAGGATATGATCAATTTTGGAGAATGTTCCATGAGGTAATGAGAAGAATGTATATTCTTTATCTTCGGGATGGAGTGTTGTATATGCGTCTATCAAGCACAGTTGTTCTAGGGTATCATTTAAGTCTCTTATATCCTTGTTTAATTTCTGTTTAGAGGATCTGTCCAGCTCTGTAAGAGGAGTGTTAAGGTCCCCTGTTATTATGGTATTATCAGATATCATATTGTTCAGACTGAGTAAGGTCTGTTTCAAGAATCTGGGAGCATTTAAATTGGGTGCATAGATATTTAGAATTGAAATGTCTTCTTGTTGTATTTTTTCCTTGACCAATATAAAGTGACCATCTTTGTCTTTTTTGACTTTAGTTGCTTTAAATCCACATGTTTCTGAAAATAAGATTGCAACTCCTCTTTTCTTCTGAATTCCATTTGCCTGAAAAATTGTCTTCCAACCCTTGACTCGGAGCTTTAATTTGTCTTTTGAAGCCAGGTGTGTTTCTTGCAGACAGCAAATGGATGGCTTGTGTTTTTTAATCCAGTCAACCAATCTATGTCTCTTCGGTGGGGAATTCAAGCCATTAACATTTATTGAGATAATTGATAAGTGTGGTAGTATTCTATTCATCTTATTTGGTGAGAGTCCATTGCTTAGTTTTATCTTTTGCATCAGTGTGGAGGTTTGGTTCTGTCCTTCAATTTCTGAGTTCTTACTTTGCTGCTGATCCATTGTGGTGGTCAGTGTGCAGAATAGGTTGAAGTATTTCCTGTAGAGCTGGTCTTGTTGTGGTGAATTTCCTCAATGTTTGTATATCCGTAAATGATTTGATTTCTCCGTCAATTTTGAAGCTTAGCTTAGCAGGGTACATAATTCTGGGCTGGAAATTGTTCTGTTTAAGTAGATTAAAGGTAGATGACCATTGTCTTCTTGCTTGGAAAGTTTCATTAGAGAAGTCTGCGGTGACTCTGATGGATTTGCCCCTGTAGGTCAACTGGCTCTTACTCCTGGCAGCTTGCAGAATCTTTTCTTTTGTCTGGACTTTGGACAGGTTCATCACAATGTGTCTTGGAGAAGCTCGGTTAGAGTTGAGGCGACCTGGGGTCCGATAGCCCTCTGAAAGCAGTGTGTCAGAATCTTTGGTGATATTTGGGAAATTTTCTTTTATAATATTCTCTAGTATGGCTTCCATTCCTCTGTGGCATTCTTCTTCCCCTTCTGGAATTCCTATAATTCGTGTGTTGGAACGCTTCATAAAGTCCCATAATTCTGACAGTGAACGTTCTGCTTTCTCTCTTTCCTTGTCTGCCTCTTTTGCTATCTTAGTTATCTCAAGAACTTTGTCTTCTACCTCTGAAATTCTTTCTTCTGCATGGTCTCACCTGTTGCTGATACTTTCCATTGCATCTTTAAGTTCCCTAATTGACTGTTTCAGTTCCTTCAGCTCTGCTATATCCTTTTTATATTCTTCATATCGTTCATCTCTTATTTGATTCTGTTTTTGGATTTCCTTTTGGTTATTTTCCACTTTATTATCAGTTTCCTTCATTGTTTCCATCATTTCTTTCATTGTTTTCAACATGTGTATTCTAAATTCCCTTTCTGTCATTCCTAACATTTCTTTATAGGTGGAATCCTCTGCAGTAGCTACCTCATGGTCCCTTGGCTCGGTTGTTCTGGAGTGGTTCTTCATGTTGCCTGGAGTTTTCTGCTGATTCTTCCTCATGTGTGATTTCTTTTATCTGTTTCCTTGCCCTAATTTTCCTTTCACTTCCTCTTGCTCTTTAAGTTCTCGTCCCTTTGGACTAAGGGTTACAGGACCAGAAGAGTGAGAAGGTTGAAGAGCAAAAACGGGATGAAAGAAAGGAGGACCGAGTGATAAGAAAAACAAAGAAAAATAGAGAAAGGAGAGGTAGTGGGTAAAAGGAATATTGACAAAACAAAGAGAGGCACGGAAAGAGGGAGACAGAGCAATATAGGTGTACAGTAGGGTACTTTGACACAACCTTAAAAAAAACCCACCTTCTGCAGGTGCCCAGTTGGGTGGTTCCCTTGAGGTCAGCAGCTCTTTGCTAACCTGATCAGACACAGTACCCCACCTCCACCAAGTTGAGAGGAAAGACAAAAATGCTATAAATCAAACGAAAACAAGCAAGCAGAAAACTTTACGGGATAAAATTGGGTGGAAAACCAAATAATAGCAGTAGAAACACTAGCAAAAATGAAGTTCTAATTATTGAAAAAGGCAGCAATGGGAAATTATAATTAAACTAGAAAAATTGAGAAAGAAAAAGGATCTGTATGGAAAATGTTGAACTTAAAAAACAAAACAACATCAACAACATCAAAATAAACAAAAAAATCAACCAAGCCAAAAAAAAAAAAAACACAACCCAAAACAAAGCAGTATGTATATGTTATTGAGTATTGTCTGGGCAACACGTGATCTTCTGGGGTATGAGATGTTAATCACAGTTCTGATACGACTGGAGGCTGCTGATTTCTCAAACCCCAGCAGGTAGACACCCTAAATCTCTCTTCAGCCCACTTAAAAGACACTTTGAGCTTGTGAATTTGCTGAGCAGAAGCTTTCCCAGGAAAGTGCTTGTTGCTGGAATTACTGCTGAAGTGGCTATCCACTTACCCTGTGTGCCAAAACTGGTCTCACTCTGCCCCTGAGGGTTCGGGCTGCAAGGCGGGTCAGACCCCGCCTTTAGGCTACTTGGTCGCTGGGTTACCAGCTCCCAGCCAATTCTAGCTCTGCGACCCTGAGGGCGGAGCTTGCCAGGTCAGATTGCTCACAATGGCTCCCTGTGGCCCACAGCCAAACACTATTAGCTCCGTCTGGCTCAGCGGCTCAGACTGGGGCCCTAGACAATGGCCAAAGTTCTCCGCACTCCTGCTTAGGCTCTCCCCAAGGCAGTTCAACTGAGTGCCAAGTCCAAAGACACCAAAACAGTTCACAGGTAAGGTCTTTCTGGTTTGCAGTCTCGCTGCTACTGAACTTACTGTTGCGGACGGGTTTAGACGGGTTGAACACACGTGACCACTTGCCGTTTTTCCACTGTTTTAGTCCTCCTCTTGGGGTCCAGAAGTCTCTCTCTGACTCCCTGTATCCTCGCAGGGGTGATGATAGGCAGATCCCACCAGCCAGAGATGCCTGGAGTCCTATCTGCCCAGACTCACGGTGCCCATATGTAAGGAAGCTGTTACTCGGCCGCCATCTTGCTCTGCCTCCAAATTCCCAAATATTTCATTTTCTTTAGCACAACTGTGAACTGAAAAGAGTTCTTGACTATTTCTTCTGATTGGCTATTGTTGGTACATATAAAGAATACAGATTTATGAGTGTTGATTTTGTAACCTGAGACACTGCTCTATTCCTTGATCACTTCTAAAAGTTTTGTAGTAGAATACCTGGTGTTTTCCAGATATACAATCATATCATCTGTGAAGAGTGAAAATTTGAACTCCTCTGATGATGGATACCCTTGATTGCTTTTTTTTGCCTAACTGTGGTGGGCTAAGACTTCTATTACAATGTTAAAAAGCAGTGGAGACAATGGGCAACCTTGCCTATGAGTGGAAATGATTTCAATTTAAATCCGGTCAAGACGATATTGGCTGTGGGTTTGCTGTAAATGGCCTCTATCAGTTTATGAAATGTCCATTCTATACTCATTTTCTTAAGTGTTCTGAACATAAATGGATGCTGGATATTATCAAAAGCTTTTTCTGCATCAACTGACAGAATCATATGGTGTTTATTTTTTATTTTGTTTATGTGATGAATTACATTTATATATTTACGTATATTGAACCAGATCCTGAGATAAAACACACTTGGTTATGGTGTTTACTTTCTTTGATGTGCTACTGGATTCTGTTTGCTAGCATCTTGTTGAATATTTTCCCATCTATATTCAGTAGTGATATTGGTCTACAATTTTCTTTTTGGGGGGGGTCTTTTCCTGGTTGAGGAACAAGATAATGCTTGCTTCATAGAATGTGTTGGGGAAAGGTTAAGTAATATGGGTACTAGTTCCCCTTTAAAGGTTTGGTAGAATTCTGATGTGAAGCCATCTGGTCCCAGGCTTTTCTTTATAAGGATATTTTATACAGTTGATGCTATTTCAGAACTTGATATAAGCCAGTTCAACATTTCCACTTCATTCTTGCTAAGTCTAGGAAGGTGGCATACTTCCAAGTATTGGTGCATTTCCTTCAGATTTTCATATTTCTGAGAATAGAGTTCTTTTAATATTTTAAGAATTTTTTGAATTTCTGAGAAGTCTGTTGTTATTTTGTCTTTGCCATTTCTGATTTATGAAATTAGAGATTTCACTCTTTTTTTTTTTTTCCTGGTTAGGATGGCCAAAGGTTTATCTATTTTATTGACTTTAAAAAAACAAAATCAACTTTGAAATTGATTGATCTGTATAACACTTTTGTTTTCAATTTCATTTAATTCTGCTCTGATTTTGGTTATTTATTTTCTTCTGTTGTTTTTGGATTTGGACTATTCTTCCTTTTCCAGTTGAGTGATAAGTTCCATAAAGTTGTTAACTTCCTTCTTTCCGTTTTCTTGAGGAAGGATTTCACTGCAATAAATTTGCCTCTTAGCACTGCCTTTGCAGTAATCAAGAGGTTCTGGTAACTCATGTTTTCATTATCATTTTGTTCCAAACATTTGGTAATTTCCTTCTTTATCTATGTCTATGACTAGGTATCATTCAGCATAAGGTTATTTAGTTTCCATGTTTTGGTATGAGTATGCAGATTCCTGTTGTTACTGAGTTCAACTTTTATTCCATGATAGTTCAAGAAGATGCAAGGAATAATTTCTATTCTTTTAAATTTGCTAAGATTAAACTTATGACCTAAGATGTGATCAATTGTGGAGGATGTTCCATGGGCTAATGAGAAGAATGTGTATCAGTTTTGTTAGGATGCAATGTTTTGTAAATGTCTGTTATATCTAATTGTTGAATGGTTAAGTTTAAGTCTAAAATTTCTCTGCTTAGCTTCTTATTGGAGGATCTATCCAACACTTCCAAAGGAGTGTTTAAATCTCTGAGTAGCTTGAGCTTTCTGACTTCCTGCACTGAGTAGAAATCTCCAGTAAGCTTAGAAGCAATCTGAAATATTTACCAAATATGAATTAAGATCCAGTATAAAATTATAGAACTAAGTCTATAAGAATTGCATAAGATGTGAAATAGAAAAGTTAAGATGAGCTATTCTAAATGATGTAGTGTAATTATTTTTGAGTTTATGAGTTCTGTATCCCATACTTTTTAGTAATGAAGATAATGAGAAAATGTTTCATTTTATCCTGTCAAGTTGAAACTGGCATACTTGATTGGAAGTGTACACAGAAATCAGAATACAGAGGTCTGTTCAGTTTTGTTTTTAAATTTCTTTCAAGAAGTTTATTTTTCCATGTAGTATGCTTGCATTATATTTGTTAAGTTTCCTTGTAAATATGTCCTTTTTGATACTATTATCAATGAAATTATTTAGATAATTTCATTTCAGTAATGCTCATTGCTAGTATAAAACTACAAGTGAATTTTGGATATTCATCTTGTATTTTGACAATTTGCTGAACTCATTTATCAGTTCAAATAGGTTTCTGTAAATTTCTTACAAACATTTAGATTCAAGTGTGTGTTATCAACATGAAAACACAATTCTTACTTCTTTGTTTCCAGCAGGGAGAATTTATTTTTTCTTTTATATTGTACCTTTTATGACTACTACATCCAGTTTCATGAGGCCACAATAATAATGTTTTCCTCAGGTTTCAAGATATTTTTGCCTTATGGGAGTAGGGGTGCAGATTTTTCACTGAATGCTTTTAGTAGGTCTAGGAATTTCATTCTATTTCTAGTTACCAAAGACCTTAATCTTGAGGGTAATGGATTTGTCAAATTCTCTTCTGTTTCTAGATAAGAGATCTCTTTGTTATGATTTTGGGATACTGCATCGATATTCTTGTTCTGATGATAAACCCACATTACATTAGTGCAGTAAGGACTTTTGCTGGAGGAGGCAAAAGTGGAGGAGGAGAGTGCAATGAACTCATTCAATGGAGCTCTGGCCCATGTCTTTGAAGGAAAGATCTACAGGTGTATTAGGAAATACCACTTTTCCCTTAGTGTGATTGATGTTGAGCGTGGAGGCGCCTGTGGCTCAAGGAGTAGGTCGCTGACCTCATATACTGGAGGTGGCAGGTTCAAACCCAGCCCTGTCCAATAACTGAAGAAAAATAAAGAAAAAATGTTTCATTAAATCTGGACAAAACATTTAGAGATTAATGTGAAGAGATGTGTGATAGGTTGAGTAGGGGCACTGTCCTAGTCCAAGTGATCCACAATTGTGTCATCATCATTTCTTGTACTGTTGCCTTGTTCCCACATAACATCACATTTCTACTCTCTACAGAAAAAGTCTAATCATTTTTCTGCTAGAGACCGGGCATCTGCAGATGGCATAGAAACCTGAATTTGAGACAGCTTAGATATTATTCAGAGGAATAAGGAAAATTTGGGGGCATGGTGGTATGTGATGAATTATTTTCAAAGTGAAGGATTTTCAGACAGCTTTGTTGCCTGAATCTTCTTGATCACAGGTGTGAAGAGAAAGCCAGGATGGATGTGTAGCTCCCCAGGTAATCTCACTGGACTCTTGCAGGGTCAATTAATTGGGATCCCAAACAAAGTCTATTTCAATTTTTGGTGTGAATATAAGGACCTTCTTTAGTATGGTTCTCTCTTTTTCTGACTAAGGACAAATTAACGACAGTTGATAAATATGCTTGAAATCCATCATTTTCTTGATGGTAGTGTGTCACAGAGAGGGTGTGCCTGGTCACCATGGTAACACACTTCCAACAGCCCTGATTTGCTGGTACTGTGATGTACCTTCCATCCCAACTGTGAACTAATTGCTCCGTGGTGGACTCAGCAGTGGTGGGTGTCTTTTACAGGTTACTGAGCTGAGGTGGCTTAAATTAGAAGGGGAGAAGCTGTATACTCCATTGACAGCTATTTTCAGGTGAGAGGCAAACTCTCCCGACTCCTCTCTGACATTTCAGTAACTGCCACCTGGCTATAGGCACCTAAGTGGACACCAAAGCAGCCACACTCCAGTTCCCTGCCCACCCCTACTGCCACTTTGGCCCTTTCAGGGGCATGTGGCTTCTATGCACTGCCTTGGACCACATTCTCTTATCTGGCTGCCATGACTGCTCCGTCAACCCAGGAAAGTTCCCCTCTGAGAGATAGGGGGGAAAGCTCAGCTCAGTTCTGTGTGTGTGGCCCTGTTCCCAGACCAGCCTGCTGTAGGTAGCTTCTGTACATGGCAGCTGATGGCAGAGACCCCATATTGGTCACCTCCACTCAGATCCTAAACAAACTTGCTATCCCAAGAGAGAGATGAGACCCAAATTAATTACATTTCTTGAGGATAGTACTTACAGAAACATTGGTGGTATTAAGGGAGAAGGAGGCTTGTCCAGTGATCCTACCAATACTAATGGGTTGGTGGGAAGCTGAGAAGATAAAGATGGTGTTCGAGTTCCCCAGTGAGATCCTTGGAAGGGCAGGTTGGGAGAAGGAGGAGGTACACCTGGAAGAGGAGGAGAAGGTTTCTGAGGTGGAGGTAGGTGAGAAGGAGGTTGAACCAGAGGAAGAGAAGCAGGACTATGGGTGGAGGAAGAGGAGGAGAAGAACGAGTACTCAGAGGATGAGGAATACAAGGAGGAGGGGGAAAAGGTGCAGGAGGCTGCCATATTCCCAGTGAAACTTTCATTCAATTGAGACCCTTAATTACTTCCAGATAGTCCCTTCTACTTTCATAAAGGAAAAGTGTAATGAAGTCGGTCAGTTGAGCTCTGGCCCATGTCTATGAAGGAAACATTTATACATGTATGAGGAAATACAACTTTTTCCTTAATACAACTTTTCCTTAATTGATGTTAAGAGATGTGTGAGTGGTTGAACAGGGGCAATGCCCTAGTCCAAGTGATCCACAATTCTCATCTTTGTTTCTTTTACTGTTGCCTTGTTCCCAAATAACAACACATTTCTACTCTCTACAGAAAAAGTCTAATCATTTTTCTGCTAGAGACCTGGCTTCTACAGATGGCATAGAAACCTGAATTTAAGACAGTTTAGACATAATTCAGACACGTAAGGTAAAATTGGGGGCATGGTTATATGTGATGAATTATTTTATACAGTGAAGGTTTTTCAGGCAATTTTGTTGCCTAATTTTCCTTGATCACATGTGTGAACAGGAAGCCTGAACGGATGTGTAGCTCCCTGGATAACCTCACTGGGCTCTTGTAGTGTGACATGATTGGGATCCAAAACGAAGTCTGGCTCCATTTCTGGTGTGAATATAAGGACCTTCTTTAGTATGGTTCCCTCTCTTTTTCTGACCTAAGGACAAATTAATGACAGTTGATAAATGTGCCTCAAATCCATCGTTTTTATGATGGTTGTGGGTCACAGAGAGGGTGTGCCTGGTCACCCTGGTAACACCCTTCCAACAGCCCTGATTGGATGATGCTCTGAGCGACTCACTCCATGGCAGACACAGCAGTCATGGGTGTCTTACAGACTCCTGAGCTCAGGTGGCTTAAGTTGGGAAGGGGGAAGCTGTAGGCTCTGGTTACAGCTACTTTCAAGTGAGTGGGGAATGGTCCCCACCTCCTCTCTATGAGTTCAGTATCTGCCACCTTGGCGCAGGCTCCTAAGTGGGCTGCCAAAATAGCCACACTCCCACTTCCCTGTTCCCCATGTCTCTTGGTTTCAGGATGGGATCCGGTTAGTTGTTCAGCCATCTCTCTTCACCTACCAGGCTTAGTTGGGCTTTCTACACTGCCACTTTGGCCCTTTCAGGGGCTTGTAGTCTCTGCACTGCCTTGGAGCACATTCTCCCATCTAGCTTCCCTTCAACTCTTTGATAGTCTCTCCTCTGAGAGATAGCAGGAACAGCACCCCAGTCACTTCTGTACACATGGCTTTGTTCCCAGAGAAGCCTGATCTAAGTGGCCTCTGTAGGTGGCCAGTGAGGTTAGTCTTCCAGACTCCCATATTGGGGTCCTACACAAACTTAGTGTCCCATAAGTGTGGCTAGATGCTAACAAATCAAGGTTCTGTAAGGTATAAGTGATAAATACATTATATACTTTGATGGAAACAGAGGCCTGTCTGGTGATCCTGCTGATAAGTCATTTCTAGAACCATAAGAAGGATGGTGCCCGTGATCCCACCAACAGTGAAATCTCAGTAATGAGAGGAGGAGTAGGAGGAAGAATGGTGTACTTTTAAACATCATGGAGGAGGAGTATTAAAATTATAAAATACTTTTAAACCTGGTTCTGGAAGAGCAGGAGGAAGAGGAAAAGGAGGAGGACAGGGAGAGTAAGTGAGGAGGGAAGAGGAGGAGCAGATGGAAGAAGTGGAGCTGGATGAGATGAAGGCAGCTTGAGAAGAGGAGAAAGCCAGGGGGAAGGGGGCAGAGGACCATAAACATACTTAGTGTCCAAAAGGACATCAGCATAAGGACGAGGAATTTCTTTGAGGGTAGGGTCCAGAAACACATTAGAGATTTGAATGCAAACAAAGGGCTGTCCAGTTATCCTGCTAATGCTAATTGTGTGCTGGGAACACAAGAGGCTAAAGATGATATCTATGCTCCTAACAACACTGAAATCCCTGAAAGCATACAGAGGTCACCAGGCTATTCGAGGAATAAGAACCTTGAGAAGGATGTTGAAATTATGTTTTCATTGAATGTGTGGAATATGTTTATTGTGTTGTTATGCAGGAGAAGGGGAAGGTGAGTTCTTGGAGGAATGAGGAATTCATTTATCTTACTTAGAGAGCTTCAGTTGGTTTAAGAGAAGAGTACTCTTTAAGAGTGAGAAGTGATATTCAAATCTTGGAGAAGTATTTGGAGATAATTGGAAGCTATCAGAGCACTTATAGGAACATTTATAGTTCTATGCTAGATGGCATGAGAGATATCCTTATGAAAGGCTACAGACCCTTCCAGAGCAGTAGTTAATAAAATATAGAAGATTAAAATGGACATGAATGGTCAAAATTCCAAAAATAATTCTGTTGGATAAATGGTGGCAAATGGTCTTAGAATAGAAAAAGGAAAAAGTTGAAGAGTACAAAAAATTTCAGACATTGTGTGCTAAGTGCTTCACAGCTTTCTCTTTTTGGCCTTATCCAGGGAATGAATTTAGTCCTTTCTTCTTCACTTCCTTAATTATAACAGTAGTTTCTACACAGTTTCACTGCACAACCTATCAGTAAAACAAGTTTAAGCATGAATCTCCTCAAACCTTGTATATTTACCTGTGTATGACACATGATATTACTATATATAAAATATACAAAAATATAAAGTTGAAAGAATAACATTAAATAAAACTTTGTTGTCTACAGAACACTCTATACCTGATTTGAAGACCACATTAAGTTTCCTCCTTGGTTTTTAAGAAAGTTGATGCATCTCTGCGGATCTCCAAACTGGGTAGCCTTCATTATTCTGGGATGTAGCTCCTGGTAAAAATAATCACCTTTGAGTACTTTTTACCTTTGGTTTGAGGTGTATTTTTTTTTTTTTTAGACACAGTCACTCTCAATAGCCCTGGGTAGAAGGTCATGGTGTCTTAGTTCAGGGAAACCTCAAATTCTTGGGCTCAAATGATCCTCCTTCCTCACAATCCCAAGTAGCTGACACTACAGCCACCCAGGTCATTTTTCTATTTTTAGTAGAGGTATGGTCTCGCTTGTGCTCAGGCTGGTCTTGAACTCCTAAGCTCAAGCAATCCACATACCTTGGCCTTCTAGAGGGCTAGGATTATAAGTGTGAGCCACTCCACATGGTTATTATCTTTTAATGTTTCTTAGATCTGTAATGATGTCTCCTCTTTCATTTATGATCGCAATAGTTTGTGTCTTCCCTGGTTAATCTTGGTGAGCTGACTAAGGCTTTACAGTTTTTATTAATCTTCTCAAAGAACTTCCTTTTGGTTTCATTGATTTTCTCTATTTTTCTATTTTATTGATTTCTGCTGTAATTTTATTTCCTTTTTTCTGCTCATATTTGAAGATCAATTTACTCTTTTTAATGGTTTCCTACAGAAACAGCATAAGTTACTGTTTTCTCCCCTTCCTTCTTTTCTAATATGTCCAGTTAGTGCTATACACTTTGAACTATGTTTATATTTAAATTTTAATGACGGTCTAAAAGCTTCCTGTAACAATAGGGTTTGTTAAGAAAAATTTTGCAGAATCATGGAGTTTGTTTGAAAAATTGGGAAATAATAATAGTCTTGCAGAGGAAGAAGGAAAAATAACTTCATGTTTTTTAATGAAACTGCCTTGAGAGAAAAGGCCTTAAGGATAACCTTTAAAGTGTACTTGTACTGAACAAATTATGTCCTGTTACGTTATCTTAAAAATGATATTAGTGATGATGATTGTAAAATCGCTGCACAGTTACCACTGAATGTGAGTACATTGTACCCACTCAAATATCTTCTTGAAGACACCATTCTGTAGCTGACTCTATCTAACTTATTTTACCTGCACAGTTCTGTTTCACTTACATGTGATATGGTTCTCAAATGTAGGAGAACCTATGTCAATTTGATAATTCTTATGTTTTTTGTTTCCCCTTTCAGGATTACAAAACGCATTGGTGAGCATGAATTTTCAGGAGATGAAATCTGAAAATGAGATGGCTCCCTTGAGCCTTGTGAGTAGCTCTGTTCTGATTTAAAGGGAGAAGACACATGTTCCAAGTTTCAGCTAGAAAAGTGTGAGCACCCTTCCTGGTGCTAGCTGGAAGCTGGAATTGAAAAAGTCCTGAAACATAAGTAGTGCTCTTTCTATAAGGTCGTAGCCAAAGAGATGCAGTGATGGGAGCCAAGGTGATATTTGAAAGGTCATTCTTCTTTGTCCCCCCAGGGCCTTGTCTTTTGTCAGATTACAAAGACTTTCTTCTGATCCTGGGGTAGAGGTTTATCTTCCACAGGAAAGATATAAATGACAAGTGGTGGATCTAGGACACATTTTGGATTGGAGACTATGTTTATCTTTATACTTTTATCTACATATTCTCTCATAATTGATGTGGTATTTTCTGAGGGCCACATAAAGAATGAATGGAAGTGGTTTAGTTTCAGAAATGAAAAGCAGTAATGGTTAGCGATTAAGAGAATTTTATTCAACTACTCTCTGAATAAAATTTTGAGGTCTTTTTCTTAATGGCCTGTAATGTATGCTTCCCTTTAATTTTCTCTTTGGTAGAAGTCGGATAACATTTTAAATGAGATGACGTTTATAAAATGTTTATTATTATTATTGGATGAGAGTTCAAAAGTTTCTTAAGTTAGTAAGATATGAGTTGGGCATAACAAAAGATGAAGTAGTTGGAGCAAGGAAACTCCTGTTTGGAAGCAAATACCTTTTCCCTGCTAGGGTGGCCAATTTTTCTTTTTATCTGAAAATCAGAAAGCTGGGATGAAATTGACCAAGTGAACACAAGGGAGTGTTCTGAAACACCTGGCTTGTACAGAGTAGTTGGTGGTAGAGCTCAAAGACATCATCAGGCTGAAGGACATTCAGCTACAGCAGAAAGATCAGGCCTACCAGGTACTATTTACAAAAATGTAAATGAACAGGTACTATTGTGCTTTACTTAATGTTATGCAAGGACATAACATTAAGTAAAGCACAGATACCTGTTCATTTACATTTTTCTCTTCATGTAGATTACTAGAGAATATGGTCCCTGTTTCCCAAATACAGTAACATGATGTCTACCCAACATAACTGATTATATAAAGAATTCTTAAGTTAATAGGATATGAGTTGGGCAAAACAAAGGATGAAGTTGGAGTCAGGAAACTCCTGTTTGGAAGCTAATTCCTTTTCCCTGCTAGGCGGGCCACTTTTTCTTTTTAACTGAAAACCAGGAATCAGCCCAGGAAACTGGGATGAAATTGACCAAGTGAACACACGAGAGTATTCTGAAACACCTGGCTTGCGCAGAGCAGTTGGTGGTCGAGCTCAAAGACATCATCAGGCTGAAGGATGTTCAGCTACAGCAGAAAGATCAAGCCTACCAGTTGCTATTGTTTTTGTACTTGCAGAATATTTAGTAAAGCACAGATACCTGTTCATTTAGATTTTTCTCTTCATGTAGATTATTAGAGAATCTGGTACCTGTTTCCCTAATATACTAACATGATGTCTACTAAATATAACTCTGGTTATATGCTAAGTAAGTGATGAATAAACATTTCTCTATTGACCATCCATTGCAGAATGAAAAAAAAGCTTCCAATAAAAAAATTAAAAACGAAAGACTGCATACAAAGGCTGAAGTCACTCTATTGAACAAACAGATAGAAGAATTGAAGGCACAACATCAGCCAGGGGAGCCAGTCTCCCAGGTATGGTGACTAGGTGGAATGTACATTTTCTCATTCAGAAATACCTCTAAACATAGCAGAATAGTAAAGCAGATCTCCACTAATCACAGACATTTGAGTTGGTAAGTCATACAGCATTAAATGCTGTCCTTTCCTAGTGGGCTTGGGGTCCAGCAGGACCATAGGCTGCACTCAGGGAGAAGAAAAATGCCGCAGAAACATGAATGTGGAATGTCTCACTGTGACCCAGACTTGAAGAGAAATAAAAAAATAAAATCACAACAGGAAATCAGTACTGACAGAAAGCATTTAGAGAGGAGAGGTACATTCCTTTTGGAGGCATTTCATCATTGGTTTAATTAGGCGACCTGTAAGGTTTATTCCAGCTCTGAAATCCTTCATTTCAATTACACTACACAGAATGTTCTGTGTCCTCTATGGCTTCATGTGTTCTTGTGTGCATGAGTTAGATTACAATGGACTCCCTGGAGGGAGACTTTCTAGTTTTCAACTGCTACCACTAACACACTTTAAGACTGGGGACACAGAGAGGAATAAAGGCAGCACTGCCTTTTGAGGATTCAGAGCATTGACCCTATATACATTTTCGTCATTTTTCCTCTTCGGTTACAGATACTAGTGTTCAGCCAGCTTTTTGGAGAAGTGGAGACTTCAGTCTTGTGGAGAGAATATCACATGTGCACATTATCGTTATTGAGCCCAGATTTCACCTGCATAAGAGATCTTTTTCTTGTCTCAATTTTCCTCTGCTTTACCCTTTGACCTAGTAGTATTGTTCTTCTCATTTTGTTTGTTCTTGTGAAGTAGGTTTTAATAATTTATCTAGGCCCAACTCTTGGGATCACTGGTTAGCTTTCCAGTACCCAGGTTACTTATGTTTTGCTTTGTTTTCTTTCAGTTTTTTTGAGGGTTTATGTTTATTTATTTATTTTTTTATTTTTATTAAACCATAGCTGTGTACATTAGTATGATCGTGGGGCACCATACACTTGGTTCACAGATCGTTTGACACACTTTCATCACATTAGTTAACATAGCTTTTGTAGCATTTTCTTAGTTATTTTGCTAAGACCTTTACATTCCACATTTACTAGGATTCACATATACCCTTGTAAGATGCACTGCAGGTGTAATCCCATTAGTCCCCCTCCTTCCCCCTCCCTCCCCTCTCCCTCCCCTCCCTTTCCCCTTTCTCCCTATTCTTAGGTTATAACTGGGATATAGCTTTCATGTGAAGGTCCTACATTAGTTTCATAATAAGGGTGAGTACATTGGGTACTTTTTCTTCCATTCTTGAGACACTTTACTAAGAAGAATATGTTCCAGCTCCATCCATGTAAACATGAAAGAGGTAAAGTCTCCATCTTTCTTTAAGGCTGCATAATATTCCATGGTGTACATATACCACAATTTATTGATCCATTCGTGGATCGATGGGCACTTGGGCTTTTTCCATGACTTAGCAATTATGAATAGGGCTGCAATAAATATTCTGATACAAATATCTTTGTTATGGTGTGATTTTTGGTCTTCTGGGTATATGCCCAGTAGGGGGATTACAGGATTGAATGGCAGATCTATTTTTAGATCTCTAAGTGTTCTCCATATCTCTTTCCAAAAGGAATGTATTAATTTGCATTCCCACCAGCAGTGCAAAAGTGTTCCCTTTTCTCTGCATCCACGCCAACATCTCTGGTCTCGGGATTTTGTGAAATAGGCTAGTCTCACTGGAGTTAGATGATATCTCAAAGTAGTTTTGATTTGCATTTCTCTGATGATTAAAGATGATGAGCATTTTTTCATATGTCTGAAGGCCATGCGCCTGTCTTCTTCAGAGAAGTTTCTCTTCAAGTCCCTTGCCCAGCCTGCAATGGGATCCCTTGTTCTTTTCTTGCTAATGCGTTTGAGTTCTCTGTGGATTCTGGTTATTAAACCTTTGTCGGAGACATAACCTGCTAATATCTTCTCCCATTCTGAGGGCTGTTTGCTTGCTTTACTTACTGTGTTCTTGGCTGTGCAGAAGATTTTTAGTTTGATCAAGTCCCAAAAGTGTATTTTTGAAGCAGCTTCAATTGCCCGGGGGGTCCTTCTCATAAAAAACTCACCCAACCCAATTTCTTCAAGGGTTTTCCCTACACTCTCTTCTAGTATTTTTATAGTTTCATGTCTTAGGTTTAAATCTTTAATCCAGTGAGAGTCTATCTTGGTTAATGGTGAGAGGTGTGGGTCCAGTTTCAGTCTTCTACAGGTTGCCAGCCAGTTCACCCAGCACCATTTGTTAAATAGGGAATCTTTTCCCCACTGAATGTTTTTAATTGGCTTGTCAAAGATTAAATAACAGTAAGTAGCTGGATTCATCTCTTGGTCCTCTATTCTGTTCCAGACATCTACTTCTCTGTTTTTGTGCCAGTACCATGCTGTTTTGATCACTATCGATTTGTAGTATAGTCTGAGGTCTGGTAGCGTTATTCCTCCTGCTTTGTTTTTATTTTTGAGTAATGTCGAGGGTTTATGTTTAGAGGACATTTCTTTCTTTGAATTGATAACTTTATTTACTTTGTAAAGCATATTTTATAGTCTATGGCCATACCACCCTGAATGCGCCCAATCTCATCTGTAAAGCGTATTTTAAAAGCTCTTTTCAGGCTTGGCCCCTGTAGCTTCAGAGGCTAAAGCGCCAGCCACATACATCAGAGCTGGTGGGTTTGAATCCAGCTTTGGCCTGGCAAACAACAATGACAACTTAAAAAAAAAAAAAATGGCCAGGTGTTGTGGTGGGCACCTATGGCCCCAGCTACTTGGGAGGCTGAGGCAAAAGAATCACTTAAGTCCAAGAGTTGAAGGTTGCTGTGAGCTATGATGACAGGGTAGTCTACCAAGGCGACAGCTTGAGACTCTGTCTCAAAAACAAACAAACAAACAAACAAAAAATATTCTTCTCAATAATTTATTCCTTGTGATTTTTCTTTCCTTGCTGTTCATTTTTCTTCTTTTTTTTTTTTTTTTTTTTGGCCGGGGCTGGGTTTGAACCCGCCACCTCCGGCATATGGGACTGGTGCCCCACTCCTTGAGCCACAGGTGCTGCCCTTCATTTTTTTTCTGTGACAATTCTACCCCCACCCCTCTGGCTGTGGTAACACCCACTTCTCTCCCCATGTTGGTTTGTTCCTTTAACTTCCCCATAGCTATGTTATTAGTTTTTCTATTCATCCATTTTCTATGGTGGTTCGAATTTAACTTTTAGCTCTGTGACCTTAACCTAAGCCACGTGATACAGCTCATTTCCTTCTGTTAAATAAATGATTTCTAAACTCCAGCAATCAGTTATAACACGCTTTAACTACAATACACCCAACACAGGGCTAAGTAGTCTGTGGGAAATGTAATTGAAGCAATGATAGCAACTCTGATATGTTATGTGAAATAAAACGCAAACATTCTTTGTACTTCCAGTAAACAGGGCTAGGTTTCCTTTGGGAGGCGAATTCAGTAGAGAGGCAGCATCTCAGCTGAGAAGCTCTCAGTCTAAGAGACTGTGAGAAGAAAGACAAAAAGATTACTGAAAGGTTTCGTTTTCTGCTTTTTTTTTTGTGGCTAACTCAGTAAAAGTTTATTTCTCACTCACAAGACATGTTTAAAGCAGATTAGTAGACAGGATCTGAAAACTGTTTACCTAGTCATTAAGAAGAAAGACTTCTCACTGGAGTTAGATGGTATCTCAAAGTAGTTTTGATTTGCATTTGTCTGATGATTAAAGATGATGAGCATTTTTTCATATGTCTGAAGGCCGTGCACCTGTCTTCTTCAGAGAAGTTTCTCTTCAAATCCCTTGCCCAGCCTGCGATGGGATCCCTTGTTCTATTCTTGCTAATGCGTATGAGTTCTCTGTGGATTCTGGTTATTAAACCTTTGTCAGAGACATAACCTGCAAATATCTTCTCCCATTCTGAGGGCTGTTTGCTTGCTTTACTTACTGTGTTCTTGGCTGTGAGAAGCTTTTTAGTTTGATCAAGTCCCAGTAGTGCATTTTTTTTCCTTTTTTTTTTTTTTAATTGTTGGGGATTCATTGAGGGTACAATAAGCCAGGTTACACTGACTGCAATTTTTAGGTAAAGTCCCTCTTGCAATTGTGTCTTGCCCCCAAAAGGTGTGGCACACAACACGGCCCCACCCCCTCCCTCCTTCCCTTTCTCGACTCTTCCTTCCCCCTTCTTTCTCTTTCTGCTCTCCCCTTCCCCACGCCCACTGTGCCCTTAATTGTCATTAATTGTCCTCATATCGAAATTGAGTACATAGGATTCATGCGTCTCCATTTTTCTGATGCTTCACTAAGAATAATGTCTTCCACTTCCATCCAGGTTAATACAAAGGATGTAAAGTCTCCATTTTATTTATGGCTGAATAGTATTCCATGGAATACATATACCACAGCTTGTTAATCCATTCCTGGGTTGGTGGGCATTTAGGCTTTTTCCACGTTTTGGCAATTGTAAATTGAGCTGCAATAAACAGTCTAGTACAAGTGTCCTTATGATAAAAGGATGTTTTTCCTTCTGGGTAGATGCCCAGTAATGGGATTGCAGGATCAAATGGGACTTCTAGCTTGAGTGCTTTGAGGTTTCTCCATACTTCCTTCCAGAAAGGTTGTACTAGTTTGCAGTCCCACCAGCAGTGTAAAAGTGTTCCCTTCTCTCCACATCCATGCCAGCATCTGCAGTTTTGAGATTTTGTGATGTGCGCCATTCTCACTGGGGTTAGATGATATCTCAGGGTTGTTTTGATTTGCATTTCTCTAATATATAGAGATGATGAACACTTTTTCATGTGTTTGTTAGCCATTCATCTGTCATCTTTAGAGAAAGTTCTATTCATGTCTCTTGCCCATTGATATATGGGATTGTTGGCTTTTTTCATGTGGATGAATTTGAGTTCTCTATAGATCCTAGTTATCAAGCTTTTGTCTGATTGAAAATCTGCAAATATCCTTTCCCATTGTGTAGGTTGTCTCTTTCCTTTGGTTATTGTCTCCTTAGCTGTACAGAAGCTTTTCAGTTTAATGAAGTCCCATTTGTTTATTTTTGTTGTTGCAATTGCCATGGCAATCTTCTTCATGAAGTCTTTGCCCAGGCCAATATCTTCCCATGTTTTTCCTATGCTTTCTTGGAGGATTTTTATTGTTTCATGCCTTAAATTTAAGTCATTTATCCATCTTGAAACAATTTTTGTGAGTGGGGAAAAGTGTGGGTCCAGTTTCAGTCTTTTACATGTAGACATCCAGTTCTCCCAACACCATTTATTGAATAGGGAGTCTTTCCCCCAAGGTATGTTCTTGTTTGGTTTATCGAATATTAGGTGGTTGTAAGATGTTAGTTTCATTTCTTGGTTTTCCATTCGATTCCAAGTGTCTATGTCTCTGCTTTTGTGCCAGTACCATGCTGTCTTGATGACTATGGCTTTGTAGTACAGCCTAAAATGTGGTATACTGATGCCCCCAGCTTTATTTTTATTACTAAGAACTGCCTTAGCTATACGGGGTTTAAATTGGGTGCATAAATATTTAGAATTGAAACATCTTCTTGTTGTATTTTTTCCCTTGACCAATATAAAGTGACCATCTTTGTGTTTTTTGACTTTAGTTGCTTTAAATCCACCTGAATCTGAAAATAAGATTGCAACTCCTCTTTTCTTCTAAATGCCATTTGCCTGAAAAATTGTCTTCCAACCCTTGACTCGGAGCTTTAATTTGTCTTTTGAAGCCAGGTATGTTTCTTGCAGACAGCAAATGGATGGCTTGTGTTTTTTAATGCAGTCAGCCAATCTATGTCTCTTCAGTGGGGAATTCAAGCCATTAACAATTATTGAGATAATTGATAAGTGTGGTACTATTCTATTTGTCTTATTTGCTGAGAGTCCATTGCTTAGTTTTATCTTTTGCATCAGTGTGGAGGTTAGGTTCTGTCCTTTAATTTCTGAGTTCTGACTTTGCTGCTGATCCATTGTGGTGGTCAGTGTGCAGAACAAGTTGAAGTATTTCCTGTAGAGCTGGTCTTGTTGTGGCGAATTTCCTCAATGTTTGTATATCTGTAAATGATTTGATTTCTCCATCAATTTTGAAGCTTAGCTTAGCAGGGTACAGAATTCTGGGTGGGAAATTGTTCTTTTAAGTAGATTAAAGGTAGATGACCATTGTCTTCTTGCTTGGAAAGTTTCATTAGAGAAGTCTGTGGTCACTCTGATGGATTTGCCCCTGTAGGTCAACTGGCTCTTACTCCTGGCAGCTTGCAGAATCTTTTCTTTTGTCTTGACTTTGGTCAGGTTCATCACAATGTGTCTTGTAGAAGCTCAGTTAGAGTTGAGGTGACCTGGGTTCCGATATCCCTCTGAAAGCAGTGTGTCAGAATCTTTGGTGATATTTGGGAAATTTTCTTTTATAATATTCTCTAGTATGGCTTCCATTCCTCTGGAGCATTCTTCTTCCCCTTCTGGAATTCCTATAACTCATATGTTGGAACGCTTCATAAAGTCCCATAATTCTGACAGTGAACGTTCTGCTTTCTCTCTTTCCTTGTCTGCCTCTTTTGCTATCTGAGTTATCTCAAGAACTTTGTCTTCTACCCCTGAAATTCTTTCTTCTGCATGGTCTAACCTGTTGCTGATACTTTCCATTGCATCTTTAAGTTCCCTAATTGACTGTTTCAGTTCCTTCAGCTCTGCTATATCCTTTTTATATTCTTCATATCGTTCGTCTCTTATTTGATTCTGTTTTTGGATTTCCTTTTGGTTATTTTCCACTTTAGTAGCAGTTTCCTTCATTGTTTCCATCATTTCTTTCATTGTTTTCATCATGTGTATTCTAAATTCCCTTTCTGTCATTCCTAACATTTCTTTATAGGTGGAATCCTCTGCAGTAGCTACCTCATGGTCCCTTGGCAGGGTTGTTCTGGAGTGGTTCTTCATGTTGCCTGGAGTTTTCTGCTGATTCTTCCTCATGAGTTATTTCTTTTATCTGTTTCCTTGCCCTAATTTTCCTTTCATTTTCTCTTGCTCTTTAAGTTCTTGTTCCTGTGGACTAAGGGTTCGATGAGTCCTTTTGTACAGGAACAGAAGGGTGAGAAGGTTGAAGAGCAAGAAAGGGATGAAAGAAAGGAGGACCAAGTGAAAAGAAAAAACAAAAATAGAGAAAGGAGAGGGGGTGGGTGAAAGGAATATTGACAAAAAGAAGAGAGGCACCGAAAGAGGGAGACAAATCAATATAGGTGTACAGTAGGGTACTTTGACACAATCTTTAAAGAAAACCACCTTCTGGGGGTGCCCAGTTGGGTGTGTCCTTTGAGATCAGCAGCTCTTTTCTAACCTGATCTGACACAGTACCCCACCTCCACCAAGTAGAGAGGAAAGACAAAAATGCTATAAATAAAATCAAAACAAGCAAACAGAAAACTTTACAGGATCAAATTGGGTGAAAAAACAAATAATAGTGGTAGAAACACTAGCTATATGAAGTTCTAGTTATTAAAAAAGGCAGCAATGGGAAATTATAATTAAACTAGAAAAATTGAGAAAGAAAAAAGATGTGTACGGAAAAGGTTGAAATTAAAAAACAAAACAACATCAACATCAAAGTGAACAAAAAAAAACCAGACCAAAAAAAAAAAAAAAACAAAAGAAAACAGAAAAAACAAAACGCAACCAAAAACAAAGCAGTATGTATATGTTGTTGAATATTGTCTGGGCAACACGTGGTCTTCTGGGGTATGAGTTGTTAATCACAGTTCTGATATTACTGGAGGCTGCTGATTTCTCAAACCCCAGCAGGTAGACACCCTGAATCTCTCTTCAGCCCACTTAAAAGACACTTTGAACTTGTTCACTTGCTGAGCAGAAGCTTTCCCAGGAAAGTACTTGTCGCTCGAATCACTGCTGAAGTGGCTATCCACTTACCCAGTGTGCCAAAACTGGTCTCACTCTGCCCCTGAGGTTTAGGGCTGCAAGGCGGCTCAGACCCCACCCTTCTGCTACTCAGTCACTGGGTTACCAGCTTCCACCTGATTCTAGCTCTGTGACCCTGAGGGCGAGCTTGCTGGGGCAGATCACTCACAATGGCTCCCTGTGGCCCACAGCCAAACACTATTAGCTCCGTCTGGCTCAGCGGCTCAGACTGGGGCCCTAGACAACGGCCAAAGTTCTCCATATTCCCGCTCAGGCTCTCTTCAAGGCAGTTCAACTGAGTGCCAAGTCCAAAGACACCAAAACAGTTCACAGGTAATGCCTTTCCGGTTTGCAGTCTCGCTGCTACTGAACTTACAGTTGTGGGCAGGTTTAGACCAATTGAACACACGACCACTTGCCAGTTTTCCACTGTTTTAGTCCTCCTCTTGGGGTCCAGACATCTCTCGCTGACTCTCTATATCCTCACAGGGGTGATGATACGCAGATCCTACCAGCCAGAGATGCCTGGAGTCCTATCTCCCCGGACTCACGGTGCCCAGGTGCAAGGAGGCTGTTACTCTGCCACCATCTTGCTCTCCTCCTCCAGTAATGATATTATATGATTTATTAATTATTACATGACTATCAAAACCTGAGGTTTAAAGTAATCAGATATTGCTTGTTACTTTTAGATATGTATAGTAAACATATAAACGTTAGATAGAATGAATAAAATTCATCATTTCTTCATGATGAAAATTCTCAACAAACTAAGCATGGAGAGAACACATCAAAATAGTAAAGACCATATACAAAAAGAAAAAAAAAACAGCCAACATTATACTTAATGAAGAAAAGTTGAAAGCCTTTTTCCTAAGAACTGGAGCAATACAAGGATATCCACTTTCACCACTGTTATTCAAAACTGTACTCAAAGTCCTTGTCAGAGCAATCAGACAAGAAAATGAAATAAATATCTTCTAAATCATCCTTGTTCATTAACAATATTATCAATGAAACCCTAAAGATTTCATCAAAAAACTCCCAGATTTGATAAATGAATTCAATAAAGCTTCAGTATACAAAGTCAATGTACAGAAGTCAGAAGCATTTCTGTAGCTGAGAATCCAATCAAGACGGCAATCCCATTTACAGTAGCTATTAAAAAAAAAAACTGGGAATATATTTAACTAAGGAAGTGAAAGATTTCTACAAAGGTGAACTACAAAACACTTAGGAAAGAAATTGTAGATAACACACACAAATGGAAAATCATCCCATGCTCATGGATTGGAAAAAGTAATATTTTTAAAATGGCAATAGTACCCAAAACAAAATATAAAGTCAATGCAATCCCTATCAAAATATCAATGTTACTTTTTACAAATTTACAGAAGATAATTCTAAAGTCCATATTGAACCAAGAAAGAGTCCAGATAGCCAAAGAAATCTCCAGCAAAAAGAAAAAAGCTGGAGGCATCACATTCCCTGATTTTAAACTATACTATGAGGTAACCAAAACAGTATGGTAGTGGTATAAAAATAGACACATGGGCCAGTAGTGGTGGCTCATGACTATAATCTTAGCACTTTGGAAGGCCAACCTGGGAGGACTCCTTGCAGGCAGTTCAAAACCAACCTGGGCAATATATTGAGATCTTGTCCCCACAAAATAAAATTGACAAAATAAGCCAAGCATGGTGGAGTTGAAAAGCATTCTTCTTAGTAAAGTATCTCAAGAATGGAAAAAATGTATCCAATGTACTAATATGAAACCAATATATAAACAACTACATGGTCACACAAAAGAAAAAACACAAGTATAGTCTAGCAAGCCCTCTGGGAGAGGAAGTACAGGGATGGGGAGAGAAGGGAGGGAGATTTGCAGGATCTCACCTAATGTGCATAATGTGAGGGTGTTCAGCACTCCCTTGTGTGAAGGGCTCAACTACAACTTGAACTTTACCTTAGAAATAAAAACAATGTATTCTAGACGTTTCTACCCTCATATTAATCTGAAATTTTTAAAAATGGGTTAAGGATATGAATAGACATTTTGTAAAAGAAGACAAACTAGTGGGCAAGATGCATATGAAAAAGTTCAGCATCACTAATCGTCAGAGAAATACAAATTAAAACTACAATGGGATATTATTTTACACCATTCAGTGTGTTTATCATAAAAAAGATTAAAAAAAACACAGATCTTGGCAAGCATGTAGATAAAAGGTAATATTTATACACTATTGGTGTGGATGTGAATTCGTGTAACCTCTGTGGAAAACAATATAGAGATTTCTCAAAGAACTAAAAACAGAAGCATCACACAATCCAGCAATTGCATGACTGCATATTTATCCAAAGGAAAAGAAATCAATATATAAAATAGATACTGGCATTCATATGTTTTTCACAGCAGTATTAACAATAGCAAAGTTATGAAATCAACCTAAATGTTCATCAATGGAGGATTAGATAAAGAAAATGTGGTCTATATAGACAATGAAATACTATCTAGTCATAAAACAAATGAAATCATGTCTTTTGCAGCAGCATGGGTTGAACTGGAGGCCCTTAAGTGAAAGAACTCAGACACAGGAAAACAAATACTGTGTGTTCTCATTTACACATGGAAGCAGAGTGCAGAATGATGACAATGGAGACTCAGAATGGGAGAGGATTGAGAGGGGAAAGGATTATGGCAGGTTGGTTGTTGGGCACAATGTGCTTTGCTCCAGTGACACATGCTCTTAAGGCTCTGATTTAAGCACAGTGCAATATATCCATGTAGCAAAATTTCACTAACACTTAATGAAATATGCAAATAAAGACAAATGAAAAATTATAAATAAATAAATTTATAGAAGTGTGGAGGCAGAAATAATCCAGGTGGATTGGGTGAAATAATGTGTATTTCAGCCTAAGCAACATTGATACCCTGTCTTTACAAAAATAGTAAATTACCCTTTATAGTAGCTGTAGCCTGTAGTCCCAGCTACTTCAGAGACTGAGGCAGAAGGACAGCTTGAGCCCAGGAGTTTGAGTTTGCTGTGAGCTATGATAATCCCACTCAATTCTAGACCTGACAACATAGGGAGACCCTGTCTCAAGGAGAAAGGAAGAAAGGAAAAAAGGAAGGAAGGAAGGAAAGAAAGAAGGAAGGAAGGAAGAAAAATATATAAATCAACTATAAAATTCATCAGGAAAGGGAAGGACAGAGGTAAAGCATAACCTAAAAGATTATAGAGCATGGAGAGTTTAAAAAATATTTTTAAGGGGAGATAATGACAATGTTTTTATTTCAAAGAGAAAGATTGTATTTATAGCAGGCATTTGAATGAACAGGAAAGGCTTGGTACATAATTTGTAGGATGCACTATGTATACTCTAAATCAGTGAAAAAAAAAAAACACAACATTATGTATCCCCAATATATAGAATACATGGGTCCAGGGATGGAGTTTGAACAAAAGTGGGTGCTTCCCAAAGTCACCCTAAGTGAGTGCTTGAGGAATTTGTGTGCTTGGAGGCCACAACTCTGACCTCTTCAGGTTTAAATGCATGTATCCTAAAAAGGTACCAGACCAGGACTATCCTGGGTAGTAACATTGCTAGGAAGCTAGGAACCATCTGAACCAGCCAGCTTTCAAATCTAGATTTTGAATTTGAAATTGAAAATCTCTGTGCTGTTCTTATGGACAGTAGGAGAGCAAAGTGAGGATAGTGGGCAAAGTGTCAGGTTCCCAGGATATCATTCACCTCAATCTTGGTCTCTTTCTTTGAAAGAAAGTTACATGAGAGAAAATAATGTTTTCAATATTAAATAAAGTCATACATGTAAAGCAACATACAATCTTGATGTTGTAAACACTGTGTATGGCACTCCATGATTTTCATTTCATTTTCTACATGGAATAAGTAAGAAAAAAAGGCATACTAGGTGAGGAATATAAACATTCAAAAGGGTAAGGGGTGGAGCAAGATACTGGACTAGAGACATCTCCTTGGCAGTCACTCATGATGAGACTGGCGAGAGGACTTCAGCCACCTCTGGCTGGGGTGTCCTGTCTAGAAACAACTCCCTGGGGGCACAGTGCAGCAGCAGGGGATGCCAGGAGCTAATGAGGTCAGGAGCAGTGGAAGACTGACACAAAAGGTGAGTGCCTAAGGGCAGTCAGCACCCCTCTGCACGGCTAGAGACAGGGAAGTCTCTAGCCGTGAGCAGACAGGGAAGCCCTGTCCACTCACCACAAATACCTTGGGAGGGCTTAAGTGAGTGAACTTGAACAGCACCCAGTGGCTGGGATTGAATCACTGGGTAGAGTAGAGATTTCATCAGTTTGGCTGCTAGCAGGGCACCAGGAGTGTAAGAGGGTTGCCTCGGAGGAACAGTCCACAGGGTCCTAATGTGAAGTTAGCTGTAGCACGCCTGCTGTGCTGGGCAGGTCCCACTCCCCGGGGAAAGTCACTATGTGGCCAAGGAACATTGTTTAGAAAATCAAGGTGTGTCTCTTAAGAAGACTGGTAAAAATACTTCTGGCTTCCAGCACTGTGGGGATTGAAGGCTGGTGAAGCAACCAATCCCAGATTGAGAGCAAATAAATTATGAGGATAGGACTAGGTCCCCTCCGTAACTAGATAGTGGCTTCTGGCCCCATCTTATACAGCAGAATCGGTATGAGCATTTTGCATCTCCTAACATCACATCGCCACCTGGTGTCCAGACACCATATTGCAATATGTATTATTTTCTTTCTTTTTTTAAAAAAAATTCTTTATTAAATCATAACTGTGTACATTAATGCATTTATGGGGTACAATGTGCTGATTTGATATACAATGTAGAATGCTTACCTCTAATTATTTTCTTAGTTTTTTTGTTTGTTTAGTTATATTTTCATTTTTACTTTCTGCAATAGTAAGGGCTCCATTTTTGGTATAGTTTTTCTGTACCTTTTATTCTTTTTTTTTTTCTATTTCTTTTCCTTTTACTCTCTTTTGGTAGAACTTTTTCTACTTTTCTCATATTTCCCATGTAAATTTGTTGAACAACAACCAACATATCCCTTTGTTTAAATCTTAAAATGTTTTGTTTTTAACATTTTATATATATATATATATACATATTTTTTAATGTTTTCTTTTTCTGATTTGTTTTGTTCTATTTCATATTGTTTTCTATTTATGAGACAGAGCCTCACTCTGAGACCTGGGCTGAGATGCCATGGCATTGGCCTGTATCAAGGAGGCCTTGAGTCCCTATGATGTCCTTCTAGCTTTGGCCTTAGAAAGGAAGAATTGTGACATACTGCTGATTTTATTGTATATTTGGTGGATGTGGGGTCTTGCTCTTTCTCAGGCTGTAAGGAGCTCCTGATCTCAAAGGAACCACCCAGTTCTACACTCCACAGTCCTTGAATTGTGGTTGTAGGTCAAAGAACCCTGTTGAACACCACTAATTCTCCCATCTCTCTCTTTCTGTTCTCTTCCTCTTATTTCAATTTTTTTTCCTTTCACCCCCCCAAACACCCCTTTTTCTCTTGTCCTTTTCTCTCATTTCTCTCTTCTTGCTTCATACTTTTCTCTTCCTTTTGGCCTTATACCAAAAGGACATTTCAACACAAAGACAAGCTAATTTAAAGAGAAAGAGGAAGTGAGGAAAAATTAGGAAAAAGAAGTGAAAGAGAAGGAAACACACATAAGGAAGAACCAAAAGAAAATTTCTGACAACATGAGAAATCAGAATAGAGCAACCCCTCAAGGGATCATGAGGTAGCTACTACACAGAATTCCACCAATAAAGAAATAATGGAGTAGCTGGGCGTTGTGGTGGGCGCCTGTAGTCCCAGCTACTCGGGAGGCTGAGGCAAGAGAATCGCTTAAGCCCAGGAGTTGGAGGTTGCTGTGAGCTGTGTGAGGCCATGGCACTCTACCTGAGGGCCATAAAGTGAGACTCTGTCTCTACAAAAAAAAAAAAAAAGAAAGAAATAATGGCTATGATATAAAGGGAAATTAAAATATTTATGGCAAAAATAATGAAGGGAATAGAAAAGAGAGTGGAAAATGATCAAAATGAAATCTAAAACAGACCAAAATCATGAATAAAAAATATGAAGAAATTAGAAAAGATATAGCAGAACTTAAGGAATTGAAGAAGTCAATCAGATCAGGAAACTTAAAGATGCAGTACAAAGTATCCATAACAGATTAGACCATAGAGAAGAAAGAATCTCAGAGGTAGAGAATAAGGCTCTTGAGGTTTAAATACCCATGCATTTAAAGTGACAGAAAATAAGAGAGAAAAAGCAGGGTGATCACTTAAAAAATTATGGGGGTTCACAAAGCATTCAAACAAACATATTATAGTTATCCCTGAAGGGGAAGAAGAATGATGCAAAGGAATGGAGGCCCTACTTGAGGTTATTATAAATGAAAATTTCCCAAGCATTACCAAAGCTTCCGACACACTGCTTTGAGATGGACATCAAACCCCGTGTCATTTCAACACAAATAGAACATCTCCAAGACACATTGCAATGACCTATCTAAAGTCAAGACAAAAGAGAAAATTCTGCAAGCACCCAGGACTAAGCACCAATTTACCTGTAAGGGAAGATCCATCAGGCTGACAATGGACTTCTCAACTGAAAATTTTCAAGCCAGAAGAGAATGGTCATCTGTACTTTATCTTGTTCAACAAAACAAATTTCAGCTCAGAATTCTCTATCCTGATGAACTAAGCTTCAAATTAAATGGAGAAATCTAATGTATTACTGACATGCAAACATTAATGAAATTCACCACAACAAGGAAAGCTCCACAAGAAATACTCAGACTTATTCTACACATTGACCATCACAAAGGACCATTAGCAAAGTAAACACCCAGAAAGTAAAGGACTGTTTCATAGAACGAGCAGACCACACAAAGGTGAGACCCACAGGTGGAAAATGCTTTATACTTGTTCACAGTGGACAACATCCTCACTAAGGAGGAGACAATCTGAAAGTAAGAGAAGATGATCCCTGTGATGAGAAACACTCCCAGCAGCACAGTTTACACATACAACACGATGTTATCGATGAGAGTATCAGAGCAGGCCACCTTGAGGACCTGAAGTTCACAGAATAAATGTGGGACTTCAGTGCCTATAGAGAAGGTCAGCCTTGTGATCAGTAGAATGTGAACCAGGGTAACCAGGGAGACAATGAACCAAGACATCCAAACCAGGAACCCACAGAGGTAGGGGTTCATGATGACCATGTAATGCAGGGGGTGGCAGATGGCCACAAACCAGTTGTAGGCCATCAGGGTCAGTAGGAAGTCATCCAGTGCAGCAAAACTTATAACAAAATACATCTGAGTGAGGCATGGTGTGTAGATGTCTTTGCTTTCTATCTGAACATTCACCAGCATCTTTGTAGCTGTGGGGGAGATGAAACAGATGTCAGAAAAGGACAGATTAGAGAGGAAGAAGTATATGGGGGTGTGCAGGTGGGAGTCAGAGCAGATGGCCAGGATGATGAACAGGTTCCTGAGCACCGTGACCAGGTACATGGATAGGAACAGCCCAAAGACAAGGGGTTGCAGTTCAGAATCTTCTGAGAAGCCCAAGAGGAGAAATTGTGGTAATTCTGTGTGGTTTTCTACTTCCATGTAGCTGGTGTGTCTGCCATGGAGGGAGACAAATGGAACTTTTCATTAAAAGCCAAGTGGCTCCTCAGCCAGTCATCACACTGCAGTATCACTCTTGGATAGACATTCTTTTCACTCAGTGGAGTCTTTTCAGAGACTGATTCACTCAGCCAAGTGATAGCTCATTCGTATCTTCAGGATGAGGAGTTGTTCAGACTTAATTCTGTTTAGCAGCAGTCTCTATTTTATAAAATACACTAGTTTTTATTTTTTTAATTTGTTTTTTATTCTTGGGGATTCATTGAGGGTACAATTAACCATGTTACACTGATTACATTTATTAGGTAAAGTCCCTAATATATTGTGTCTTGCCCCCAAAAGGTGTGTCACACACCAAGACCCCCACACCTCTCTCTCCTTCCCTCTCTCTGCTCTTCCTTCTCCCATCCCACTCCCTCCTTCTCTCTGCCTGCTTTCCCCTTCCCCCACTATCCCCATCATGTACTAGGTCATGAATTGTCCTCATATCAAAATTGAGTACATAAGATTCATGCTTCTCTGTTCTTGTGATGCTTTACTAAGAATAATGTATTCCTCTTCCAAATTGGTTAATACAAAGGAAGTAAAGTCTCCATCTTTTTAATGGCTGACTAGTATTCCGTGGTATACATATACCACAGCTTGTTAATCTATTCCTGGGTTGGTGAGCATTTAGGCTGTTTCCACATTTTGGCGATTGTAAATTGAGCTGCAATAAACAGACTGGTGCAAGTGTCTTTATGGTAAAAGGATTTTTGTGGCTCAAGGAGTAGGGTGCCGGTCCCATATGCCAGAGGTGGTGGGTTCAAACCCAGCCCTGGCCAAAAACCACAAAAAAAAAAAAAAAAGGATTTTTTTCCCTTCTGAGTAGATACCCAATAATGGGATTTCAGGATCAAATGGGAGGTCCAGCTTGAGTTCTTTGAGGGTTCTCCATACTTCCTTCCAAAAAGGTTGTATTAGTTTGCAGTCCCACCAGCAGTGTAAAAGTGTTCCTTTCTGTCCACATCCATGCCAGCACCTGAAGTTTTGAGATTTTGTGATGTGGGCCATTCTCACTGGGGTTAGATGATATCTCAAGGTGGTTTTCACTTGCATTTCTCTAATAATTAGAGACAATGAGCATTTTCTCATATGTTTGTTAGCCATTCATCTGTCTTCTTTACAGAAGGTTTATTCATCTCTCTTGTTCATTGATCCATGGAATTGTAGGCTTTTATCATGTGAATTAGAGTTCTCTATAGATCCTACTTATCAAGCTTTTGTCTGATTCAAAATATGCAAATATCCTTTCCCATTGTGTAGGTTGTCAATTTTCTTTGGTTGTTGTCTCCTTAGCTGTACAGAAGCTTTTAATTAAGTCCCATTTGTTTACTTTTGTTGTTGCGATTGCCACGGAAAGAAGTCTTTTTCGGAAAATGTCTCCCAATATCTTCACATGCTTTTCCTATGCTTTCTTTGAGGACTTTTATTGTTTCATGCCTTAAATTTAGATCTTTTATTCATCTTGAAGCATTTTTATGAGTGGAAAAATGTGCACATCCAGTTTCAGTCTTTTACATGTGGATATCCAGTTCTCCCAGCACCATTTATTGAATAGGGAGTTTTTCCTCAAGGGTATGTTTTTGATTGGTTTATTGAATATTAGGTGACTACAAGATGTTGGTTTCATTTCCTGGTTTTCTACTCAATAACAAATGTCTGTGTCTCTATTTTTGTGCCAATACCATGCCGTTTTGACCTTTATGGCCTTGTACTACAGCCTAAAGTTTGGTATGCTGATGCCCTCAGCTTTGTTTTTATTACTAAGAACTGCCTTAGCTATAAGGGGTTTTTTATGGTTCCATACAAAATGAAGAATTATTTTTTCCAACTCTAGAAAGTACGATGTTGGTATTTTAATTGGGATGGCATTGAATCTGTAGATTGCTTTGGGAAGCATAGACATTTTAACAATGTTGATTCTTCCCAGCCAAGAACATTGTATGTTCTTCTATTTGTTAATATCCTCTATTTCTTTTTCATAGGGTTTCATAATTTTCTTTATAGAGGTCCTTCACCCCTTTTGTTAGGTATATTCCTAAGTATTTCACTTTCTTTGCAGCTATGGTGAAGGGAGTCGTGTCCTTCATTAGCCTCTCATCTTGACTGTTATTGTCATATACAAAGGCTACTGACTTGTGGACATTGATTTTATATCCTGAGAAATTACTGTATTTTTTGCTGACTTCCAGGGGTCTTGTGGTTGAGTCTTTGGGGTTCTCTAAGTATAAGATCACATTGTCAGCAAAGAGGGTGAGTTTGACCTCCTCTGCTCCCATTTGGATGCGCTTTATTTCCTTCTCTTGCCTGATTTTATTGGCTAGAACTTGCAGCACTGTTGCATAGTAGTGGCAATAGAGGATAACCCTGTTCCACTTCTGAGTGGAAAAGCTTGCCGTTTTACTCCATTCCATAAAATATTAGCTGGGAGTTTGTCCTAGATAGCTTCAATAAGTTTAAGAAATGTGCCACCTACATCTATCTTCAGTGTTCTGATTAGAAAAGGATGCTGGATTTTATCAAATGCTTTTTCTACATCTATTGAGAGGATCTTATGGTCTTTGTTTTTGTGTCTGTTAATATGGTGAATAACTTTTATGAACTTGCATATGTTAAACCAGCCTGGCATCCTTGGGATGAAACCTACTTGATCATGAAGTATGATTTTTTTGATAATAAGCTGTAATCTATTTGCTAGGATTTTCTTGAGAATTTTTGCATCTATATTCATTAGTGAAATTGGTCTGAAAATTTCCTTTTTAGTTGGGTCTTTTCCTGGTTTTGATCTCAGGGTGATGTTTGCTTTGTAGAACGTTTTTGGGGAAGATTCTTTCTTCATCAATTTTTTGGAATAATTTCTGAAGTATAGGAATAAGCTCTTCTTTGAAGGTTTGATAGAATTCTGGTGTGAAGCCATTCAGAGCATTTTTTGCTGGGAGGTTTTTATTGTTTCTTTGATCTCAGTGCTTGAAATTAGTCTGTTCAGGAGATCTTTTTCTTCCTGGCTATGTTTATGGAGAGGGTGTGATTCCAGATATTGATCCATTTCCTTCACATTGTCAAATTTCTAGGCATGAATTTTCTGGTAGTATTCAGAGATAATCTCTTGCATCTCTGTGGCTCAGTTGTTATTTCCCCTTTATCATTTCTGATTGAAGTTACTAGTTATTTTACTTTTCTGTTTCTTGTTAGTCTGGCAAAAAGTTTATCTATTTTGTTTTTTAAAAAAAAAAAAAAACAATATGCAGCCTTAAAAAAAGATGGACACTTTACCTCTTTTACATTTACATGGATGGAGTTGGAACATATCCTACTTAGTAAAGTATCTCAAGAATGGAAGAAAACTATCCAATGTACTCAGTAATATTATGAAACCAATTTAAAATCACTCACACTTTCATGTGAAGACTATGGCCCAGGATGAAGGAGGGAGGAGGCGGGATGGGAGCAGAGTGGGGGAGTCAGATCAAGGGAAGGTGAATGGTGGGATCACACCTATGATACATAATACAAGGGTACTTGTGGATTTATTAAGTATAGAGTATAAATGCCTTAACACAATAATTAAGTAAAGAAGATGAGGTTTATATTAACCAGTGTGATGTAAATGCTCCTAATTCTATATGAAATTAGCATGTTGTAATCCATACATGCATTAATATATACATGATTTAATAAAAAACCACTCCTCATTTTATTAATTTTCTGAAATGATTCTTCTGTTTTCAATTTCATTAATCTCTGATTTAACTTTGGATATTTCTTTTCTTCTGCTGGGTTTAGATTGTTCATGTTTTTCCCATTCCAAAAGATGGCTATGTGTTTGTTGATGTGCTCTCTTTCTGTTTTTTGGATGTAGGCATCTAAAGCAATAAAATTTCCTCTCAGGACTGCTTTTGCTGTATCACACAGGTTTTGGTAGCTTGTGTCTTCATTGTTGTTATGCTCAAGGAAGTTAATGATTTCCTCTGTTATTTATTCCTGCACCCAACTGTAATTAAGTTTAAGGTTGTTTAATTTCCATGACTTTGTGTGTGGTTGAAAGTTTTTTTTGGAGTTGAGCTAGACCTTAACTCAAGGTAAAATTACAATTCTTTTGATTCTGGTGAAGTTTGTTATCTGTCCTAGGATATGATCAATTTTGAGGAATGTTCCACGTGCTGATGAGAAAATTTTGTATTTTTTAGCTTTGGGATGGAGGGCTCTATATATTTATATCAAGCACAGTTGTTCTAGGGTCTCATTTAAGTCCCCTATATGTTTGTTTAATTTCTGTTTACAGGGTTTGGTCTGTTTAGAGTGTTAAGGTTCCCTGTTATTATGGTGTTATAGGATATCATATTTTTCAGATTAATTAAGGTCTATTTCATGAATCTGGGAGCTTTTAACTTGGGGGCCTAAATATTTAGAATTAAAATATCTTCTTGATGTATTTTTCCCTTGACCAATATGAAGTGTTTTCCTTTGTCTTTTTTGACTTTAATTGCTTTAAATCCACTTGTATCTGAAACTAAGATTGCAACCCCTCTTTTTTTCTGAATTCCATTTGCCTGAAAAATTGTCTTCCAACCCTTAACTCTGAGTTTTAATTTGTCTTTTTACATGAGGTGTGTTTCCTGCAGACAGCAGATGGATGGCTTGTGTTTTTTAATTCAATCAGCCAATCTGTGCCTCTTCAGTGGGGAATTCAAGCCACTAACATTTATTCAGATAATTGGTAAGTGTGATAGTGTTCTATTCATCTTATTTTCTGAAAGTCCATTGCTTGCTTTATTGTTTGCATCATTGTGGAAGCTAGATTCTGTCCTTTATTTTCTGGGTGCTTACTTTGCTTGTGGTCTATTGTGATGGTCAGTTTGTAGAACAGGTTGAAGTATTTCCTGTACAGCTGGTCTGTTGTGGCAAATTTCCTCAATGTTTGTATATCAGTAAAAGATTTGATTTCTCCACTTCTAAGTTTTAAGATTAAAGTGTAGCATAGCGGGATATAGAACTCTGGGTTGGAAATTGTTTTCTTTAAGTAGATTAAAGGTAGATGACCATTGTCTTCTGGCTTGAAAAGTTTCATTAGAGAAGTCTGCAGTCACCCTGATGGATTTGCCCCTGTAGGTCAACTGGCGCTTACTCCTGGCAGCTTGAAGAATCTTTTGTCTTGATTTTGGACAGGTTCATCACAATGTGTCTTGGAGAAGCTCTATTTGAGTTGACGTGACCTGGGTCCAATATCCCTCTGAAGGGAGTGTGTCAGAATCTTTGATGATATTTGGGGAATTTTCATTTATAATATTCTCTACTATGGCTTCCATTCTTCAGGGGTATTCTTCTTCTTCTTCTGGGATACCTATAACTCATATGTTTGAACACTTCATAAAGTCACATAATTCTGTCAGTGAGTGGTTTGCTTTCTCTCTCTGTTTCTGCCTCTTTAACTATTGAGTTATCTCAACAGCTTTGTCCTCTACCTCTGAAATTCTTTCTACTTCATGGTCTATTCTGTTGTTGACACTTTCTGATGCTCATTTAAGTTCCTTAGTTGGCTGTTTCAATCACTTCAGCTCTGCTATATCCTTTCTATATTCTTCATATCGTTCATCTCTTATTTGATTCTGTTTTGGATTTCTTTTTGGTTATTTTCCACTTTCTCAGCAATTTCCTTCACTGTTTTTTGGTTATTTTCCAATTTCTCAGCAATTACCTTCATTGTTTCGTCATCTGTATTTTAAATTCCCCTTCTGTCATTTCTAACATTTATTTATAGGTGGAATCTTCTGCAGTAGTTACCTCATGGTCCCTTGTGGGGGTTGTTCTGGACTGATTTTTCATGTTGGCAGGATTTTTCTGCTGATTCTTCCTCATGAGTGTTTTATTTTATCTGTTTCCTTGCTCCAATTTTACTTTCATTTCCTCTTGCTCTTTAAGTTACCATTCCACTGGCCTAAGGTTTTAATTAGTCCTTTTGGTACAGGACTAAAAAGATGAGAAGATTGAAGAGCAAAAAGGGAAAAAAGATTTTAAAAAAAGAAGAAAACAGAGAAAGGAGAGGGGGTGAGTAAAAGGGAATATTGACAAAAAGAAGAGATGCATAGAAAGAGGGAGACAGGAGTAATACAGATGTACAGTTGGCTATTTTGACCCACACCTTAAAAACCTGCAATGTCAGGGTTCTGGATTTGGTGGTTCCCTTGAGGTCAGCAGCTCTTTGCCAGTCTGAGCAGATACAGCACCCCACCTCCACCAAATAGAGAAGACAGACAAAAATACTATAAATCAAACCAAACCAAACAAACAGAAAACCTTGCTGGGCATGGTGGCTCACGCCTGTAATCCCAGCACTGTAGGAGGCTGAGGAGGGAGAATCGCTTGAGCTCAGGAGTTCGAGACTCACCTGAGTGACAGTGAGACCCCAACTCGTCAAAAAATTGGAAAAACCCAGCCAGGCGCCACGGCAAGCACCTGTAATCCCAGCGGCTTCTGGAGGCTGAGGCAGCAGGGTGCCCACAGCCCGAGTCTGAGGTTGTGGTGAGCTACCACGCCCACTGCACTCTGCTCAGGGGCATAGGGTGGGACCCTGTCTCAACAAAAAAAAAAAAAAAAAAAGAAAAAGAAAACCTTACAGGATAAAATCGGGGTGGGGGGGCAAATAACAGGGGCAGAAACACTAGCAGAACTGAAGTTTTTATTGCTAAAGAAGGCATCAATGGAAAATTATATTTAAACTGGAAAAATGAAGAAAGAAAAAAACTATGTGGAAAATGTTGAAATAAAAAGAAAAACAAAGCAGTATATATCTTGCTAAATATTGTCTGGGAAACAGGTTTTCTTCTGGAGTATGAGATACTAATCACAATGGTGATACAGCTGTATGAGACAGAGATTGGGGGCTTCTGCTGACTTCTTTGTCCTCAAATCCTGCAGGGTTGAAAGCCTGAACCTCTCCTCAGCCTGCTTAAAAGAACTTTAAACCTTTAACCTTGGCTAAGCTGAAGCTTTCCCAAGAAAGCTCTTATCACTGGGATCTCTCCTAGAGTGGCTACCCACTTATCCAGTGCACCAAAACCAGCCTCAGTCTATGCCCCTGAGGGCCAAGGCTGCAAGGCAGCCCTCTTATTGCCAAACACTGCAAGCTCTGCTCTTGCCCAGTGTCTCAGACCCGGCCTTTGGCACTGCTCACAGTCACTAGATGACTTATCAAAGTTCTCCCAGCCCAAGCCTCACTCTGCAACCCTGAGGGTGGAGTCTGCAGGGGCAGTTCTCCCACAATGGCTGCGCATGCAGCCCACAGCAGAGCAATGTTAGCTCCATTCCATCCCAGTGGCTCAGTCCCAGACACTGGACAATGCTTAAAGTCACCCACACTCTTGCCAAGTTTGCTCAAGGTAATTCAACCAAGTGACCAAGTCCAAAAAAACTCAAAACAACCCACAGGGGAGGCCTTCCCTATCTGCAATCTTGCTGCTGTTGTAGTTACAGCTGCCACAGCTTCAGAATGATAACAACTTCTTGCCACTTTTCCACTGCTTTTGTCCTCCTCCTGGGGTCCAGAAGTTTCACTTTGCATCTCCACAAAGATACAAGCCAGAGATGCCTGGGGTCTTCTTTCCCCAACCTCACTGTTCCTGGTTGCAAAGAAGCTGTTACTTGGCTGCCATCCAGCTCCCTCCCTCTACTCGCTAGTTTTAATTCTCAAATCTGAACCTGTATACTTTAATTGTTTTTTGGATTGAATTTTTTTCTTTTTTCTTTCTTTTTTTTTTTATTTTGGGGATTCATTGAGGGTACAATAAGCCAGGTTACACTGATTGCATTTGTTAGGTAAAGTCCCTCTGGCAATCATGTCTTGCCCCCAGAAGGTGTGGCACACACCAAGGCCCCACCCCTCTCCCACTTCCTTCTCTCTGCTTTTCCTTCCCCACCCCATGACCTTAATTGTCATTAAATTGTTCTCATATCAAAATTGAGTACATAGGATTCATGCTTCTCCATTCTTTTGATGCTCTACTAAGAATAATGTCTTCCACGTTCATCCAGGTTAATACGAAGGATGTAAAGTCTCCATTTTTTTTAATAGCTGAATAGTATTCCATGGTATACATATACCACAGCTTGTTAATCCATTCCTGGGTTGGTGGGCATTTAGGCTGTTTCCACGTTTTGGCAATTGTAAATTGAGCTGCAATAAACAGTCTAGTATAAGTGTCCTTATGATAAAAGGATTTCTTTCCTTCTGGGTAGATGCCCAGTAATGGGATTGCAGAATCAAATGGGAAGTCTACCTTGAGTGCTTTGAGGTTTCTCCATACTTCCTTCCAGAAAGGTTGTACTAGTTTGCAGTCCCACCAGCAGTGTAAAAGTGTTCCCTTCTCTCCACATCCACGCCAGCATCTGCAGTTTTGAGATTTTGTGATGTGGGCCATTCTCACTGGGGCTAGATGATATCTCAGGGTTGTTTTGATTTGCATTTCTCTAATATATAAAGATGATGAACATTTTTTCATGTGTTTGTTAGCCTTTCATCTGTCTTCTTTAGAGAAGGTTCCATTCATGTCTCTTGCCCATTGATATATGGGATTGTTGGCTTTTTTCATGTGGATTAATTTGAGTTCTCTATAGATCCTAGTTATCAAGCTTTTGTCTGATTGAAAATATGCAAATATCCTTTCCCATTGTGTAGGTTGTCTCTTTGCTTTGGTTGTTGTCTCCTCTGCTGTACAGAAGCTTTTCAGTTTAATTAAGTCCCATTTGTTTATTTTTGTTGTTGCAATTGCCATGGCAGTCTTCTTCATGAAGTCTTTCACCAGGTCAAAATCTTCCAGTGTTTTTCCTATGCATTCTTTGAGGATTTTTATTGTTTCATGCCTTAAATTTAAGTCCTTTATCCATTTTGAATCAATTTTTGTGAGTGGGGAAAGGTTTGGGTCCAGTTTCAGTCGTTTACATGTGGATATACATTTCTCCCAACACATTTATTGAATAGGGAATCTTTCCCCCAAGGTATGTTCTAGTTTGCTTTATGGAAAATTTGGAGGTTGTAAGATATTAGTTTCACAGGGCTAGCGGGGCCGCCTCACCTGGCACGTAGATCTCGCCGCGCTCCTCGTTGGGGAGCTCGCTCCAGTTCCTCTTGCACGTGGAGACGCACGGCTTCTTCACCAGGAACGCGCGGGGCATTTTCCAACCCTCTTCGCGGGCACGGTCTGCTTCTGTAACTAGAACCGGGAGCCGTCCCACCTTTCCGGGGCTGACTGGAGGCGGGAGGGAGGGAGCACGGTTCAGGGAAGGAGTCGCAAAGGCGCCCCCGCGTTCCGCTAAAAGACGGTGCCTGGACGGCGCGCGCCGTTTCCAACTCCGCCGAGTATCGCCGTCCACCCTCGGAACGAGGTTCCTTGTAGCCAGGTGCAGCGGGCGGCGGGGGAAGCGGCAGGTAAATCCAGGAGAAACAACATTGACAATGCTGTCTAGGAGAGAAGTGAATTTAATGTATTTCGTCAACAAATGATTACTGAGCACTTCTGTTGTGCTAGACCCTGCCAGCCTATACTTGTGTCCCTGTATCGGAGAGGCGGAGCAAGATGGCAGCCGAGTAACAGCTTCCTTGCATCTGGGCACCGTGAGTCGGGGGAGATAGGACTCCAGGCATCTCTGGCTGGTGGGAACTGCCTATCATCACTCCTATGAGGCTACAGGGAGTCAGCAAGAGACTTCTAGACCCCAAAAGGAGGACTAAAACAGTGGAAAACCGGCAAGTGGTCGCGTGTGTTCAATCCGTCTAAACCCGCCCACAACTGTAAGTTCAGTAGCAGCGAGACTGCAAACCAGAAAGGCCTTACCTGTGAACTGTTTTGATGTCCTTGGACTTCGCACTGAGTTGAACTGCCTTGGGGAAGGCCTGAGCGGGAGTGCGGAGAACTTTGGCCGTTGTCTAGGGCCCCAGTCTGAGCCGCTGAGCCAGACGGAGCTAATAGTGTTTGGCGGTGGGTCACACGGATCCATTGTCAGTGATCTGCCCCGGCAAGCTCCGCCCTCAGGGTCGCAGAGCTAGAAACGGGTGGGAGCTGGTAACCCAGCAACCAAGTAGCCTAAGGGTGGGGTCTGAGCCGCCTTGCAGCCCTAACCCTCAGGGGCAGAGTGAGACCTGTTTTGGCACCCTGGGTAAGTGGATAGCCACTTCAGCAGTGATTCCAGCAAGAAAGCTGGGAAAGCTTCTGCTCAGCAAGTTTACAAGTTCAAAGTGCCTTTTAAGTGGGCTGAAGAGAGATTTAGGGTGTCTACCTGCTGGGGTTTGAGAAATCAGCTGCCTCCAGTCGTATCAGAACTGTGACTAACATCTCATACCCCATAAGACCACGTGTTGCCCAGACAATATTCAATAACATATACAAACTGCTTTGTTTCTGGTTGTGTATTTTTTTCTTTTTTTTTTTTTGTTTGTTTGTTTATTTTGACGTTGTTGATGTTCTTTTGTTTTTTAATTTCAATCTTTTCCATACAGATCCCTTTTTCTTTCTCAATTTTTCTAGTTTAATTATAATTTCCCATTGCTGCCTTTTTTAATAACTACAACTTCATTTTTGCTAGTGTTTCTACCTCTATCATTTGGTTTTTCACCCCATTGTATCCCCGTAAAGTTTTCTGTTTGCTTGTTTTTGTTTGATTTATAGCATTTTTGTCTTTCCTCTCTACTTGGTGGAGGTGGGGTACTGTGTCTGATCAGGTTAGCAAAGAGCTGCTGACTTCAAGGGAACCACCCAACTGGGGCACCCCCAGAAGGTGGGGTTTTTTAAGGTTGTGTCAAAGTACCCTACTGTACACCTATATTGCCCTGTCTCCCTCTTTCTGTGCCTCTCTTCTTTTTGTCAATATTCCTTATCCCCACCCCCTCTCCTTTCTCTATCTTTCTTTTTTTTCTTATCACTCGGTCCTCCTGTCTTTCATCCCTTTTTTGCTCTGCAACCTTCTCACCCTTCTGGTCCTGTAACCCTTAGTCCACAGGCACAAGAACTTAAAGAGCAAGAGGAAGTGAAAGGAAAATTAGGGCAAGGAAACAGATAAAAGAAATCACTCATGAGGAAGAATCAGCAGAAAACTCCAGGCAACATGAAGAACCAGTCCAGAACAACCCCGCCAAGGGACCATGAGGTAGCTACTGCAGAGGATTCCACCTACACAGAAATGTTAGGAATGACAGAAAGGGAATTTAGAATACACATGTTGAAAACAATGAAAGAAATGATGGAAACAATGAAGGAAACTGATAATAAAGTGGAAAATAACCAAAAGGAAATCCAAAAACAGAATCAAATCAGAGATGAACGACATGAAGAATATAAAAAGGATATAGCAGAGCTGAAGGAAATGAAACAGTCAATCAGGGAACTTAAAGATGCAATGGAAAGTATCAGCAACAGGTTAGACCATGCAGAAGAAAGAATTTCAGAGGTAGAAGACAAAGTTTTTGAGATAACTCAGATAGTAAAAGAGGCAGAAAAGAAGAGAGAGAAAGCAGAACGTTCACTGTCAGAATTATGGGACTTTATGAAGCGTTCCAACATACGAGTTATAGGAATTCCAGAAGGGGAAGAAGAATGCCCCAGAAGAATGGAAGCCATACTAGAGAATATTATAAGAGAAAATTTCCCAAACATCACCAAAGATTCTGACACACTGCTTTCAGAGGGATATCGGACCCCAGGTCGCCTCAACTCTAACCGAGCTTCTCCAAGACACATTGTGATGAACCTGTCAAAGTCAAGACAAAAGAAAAGATTCTGCAAGCTGCCAGGAGTAAGCGCCAGTTGACCTACAGGGGCAAATCCATCAGAGTACCGCAGACTTCTCTAATGAAACTTTCCAAGCAAGAAGACAATGGTCATCTACCTTTAATCTACTTAAACAGAACAATTTTCAGCCCAGAATTCTGTACCCTGCTAAGCTAAGCTTCAAAATTGATGGAGAAATCAAATCATTTATGGATATACAAACATTGAGGAAATTCGCCACAACAAGATCAGCTCTACAGGAAATACTTCAACCTGTTCTGCACACTGACCACCACAATGGATCAGCAGCAAAGTAAGAACTCAGAAATCAAAGGACAGAGCCTAACCTCCACACTGATGCAAAAGATAAAACTAAGCAATGGACTCTCACCAAATAAGACGAATAGAATACTACCACACTTATCAATTATCTCCATAAATGTTAATGGCTTGAACTCCCCACTGAAGAGACATAGATTGGCTGACTGGATTAAAAAACACAAGCCATCCATTTGCTGTCTGCAAGAAACACACCTGGCTTCAAAAGACAAATTAAAGCTCCGAGTCAAGGGATGGAAGACAAATTTTCAGGCAAATGGAATTCAGAAGAAAAGAGGAGTTGCAATCTTATTTTCAGATACATGTGGATTTAAAGCAACTAAAGTCAAAAAAGACAAAGATGGTCACTTTATATTGGTCAAGGGAAAACTACAACAAGAAGACATTTCAATTCTAAATATTTATGCACCCAATTTAAATGCTCCCAGATTCTTGAAGCAGACCTTACTCAGTCTGAGCAATATGATATCTGATAATACCATCATAACAGGGGACTTTAACACACCTCTTACAGAGTTGGACAGATCCTCTAAACAGAAATTAAACAAAGATATAAGAGATTTAAATGAGACCCTAGAACAACTATGCTTGATAGACGCATATAGAACACTCCATCCCAAAGATAAAGAATATACATTCTTCTCATCACCCCATGGAACATTCTCCAAAATTGATCATATCCTGGAACACAAAACAAATATCAACAGAATCAAAAGAATTGAAATTTTACCTTGTATCTTTTCAGACCATAAGGCACTAAAGGTGGAACTCAACTCTAACAAAAATGCTCGACCCCACCCAAAGGCATGGAAATTAAACAATCTTCTGTTGAATAACAGATGGGTGCAGGAAGAAATAAAACAGGAAATCATTAACTTCCTTGAGCATAACAACAATGAAGACACAAGCTACCAAAACCTGTGGGATACTGCAAAAGCAGTTTTGAGAGGAAAATTCATCGCTTTAGATGCCTACATTCGAAAAACAGAAAGAGAGCACATCAACAGTCTCACAAGAAATCTTATGGAATTGGAAAAAGAAGAACAATCTAAGCCTAAACTCAGTAGAAGAAAAGAAATATCCAAAATCAAATCAGAGATCAATGAAATTGAAAACAAAAGAATCATTCAGAAAATTAATGAAACAAGGAGTTGGTTTTTTGAAAAAATAAATAAAATAGATAAACCATTGGCCAGACTTACTAGAAATAGAAAAGTAAAATCTCTACTAACCTCAATCAGAAACGATAAAGGGGAAATAACAACTGATCCCACAGAGATACAAGAGATCATCTCTGAATACTACCAGAAACTCTATGCCCAGAAATTTGACAATGTGAAGGAAATGGATCAATATTTGGAATCACACCCTCTCCCTAGACTTAGCCAGGAAGAAATAGACCTCCTGAACAGATCAATTTCAAGCACGGAGATCAAAGAAACAATAAAAAAGCTTCCAACCAAAAAATGCCCTGGTCCAGATGGCTTCACTCCAGAATTCTATCAAACCTTCAAGGAAGAGCTTATTCCTGTACTGCAGAAATTATTCCAAAAAATTGAGGAAGAAGGAATCTTCCCCAACACATTCTATGAAGCAAACATTACCCTGATACCAAAACCAGGAAAAGACCCAAACAAAAAGGAGAATTTCAGACCAATCTCACTCATAAATATAGATAGAAAAATTCTCAACAAAATTCTAGCCAATAGATTACAGCTTATCATCAAAAAAGTCATTCATGATGATCAAGTAGGCTTCATCCCAGGGATGCAAGGCTGGTTTAACATACGCAATTCCGTAAACGTTATCCACCATATTAACAGAGGCAAAAATAAAGATCACATGATCCTCTCAATAGATGCAGAAAAAGCATTTGATAAAATCCAGCATCCTTTTCTAATTAGAACACTGAAGAGTATAGGCATAGGTGGCACATTTCTAAAACTGATTGAAGCTATCTATGACAAACCCACAGCCAATATTTTACTGAATGGAGTTAAACTGAAAGCTTTTCCTCTTAGAACTGGAACCAGACAAGGTTGTCCTCTGTCACCTTTACTATTCAACATAGTGCTGGAAGTTCTAGCCAATACAATTAGGCAAGACAAGGAAATAAAGGGAATCCAAATTGGAGCAGAGGAGGTCAAACTCTCCCTCTTTGCTGACGACATGATCTTATACTTAGAGAACCACAAAGACTCAACCACAAGACTCCTAGAAGTCATCAAAAAATACAGTAATGTTTCAGGATATAAAATCAATGTCCACAAGTCAGTAGCCTTTGTATACACCAATAAAAGTCAAGATGAGAAGCTAATTAAGGACACAACTCCCTTCACCATAGTTTCAAAGAAAATGAAATACCTAGGAATATAGCTAACGAAGGAGGTGAAGGACCTCTATAAAGAAAACTATGAACTCCTCAGAAAGGAAATAGCAGAGGATATTAACAAATGGAAGAACATACCATGCTCATGGATGGGAAAAATCAACATTGTTAAAATGTCTATACTTCCCAAAGCAATCTACCTATTCAATGCCATTCCTATCAAAGTACCTACATCGTACTTTCAAGATTTGGAAAAAATGATTCTGCGTTTTGTATGGAAACAGAAAAAACCCCATATAGCTAAGGCAGTTCTTTGTAACAAAAATAAAGCTGGGGGCATCAGCATACCAGATTTTAGTCTGTACTACAAAGCCATAGTGCTCAAGACAGCATGGTACTGGCACAAAAACAGAGACATAGACACTTGGAATCAAATTGAACACCAGGAAATGAAACTAACATCTTACAACCACCTAATCTTTGATAAACCAAACAAGAACTTACCTTGGGGGAAAAACTCCCTATTTAATAAATGGTGTTGGGAGAACTGGATGTCTACATGTAAAAGACTGAAACTGGACCCACACCTTTCCCCACTCACAAAAATTGATTCAAGATGGATAAAGGACTTAAATTTAAGACATGAAACAATAAAAATCCTCAAAGAAAGCATAGGCAAAACACTGGAAGATATTGGCCTGGGGGAAGACTTCATGAAGAGGACTGCCATGGCAATTGCAACAACAACAAAAATAAACAAATGGGACTTCATTATACTGAAAAGCTTTTGTACAGCTAAGGAGACAATAACCAAAGCAAAGAGACAACCCAGACAATGGGAAAGGATATTTGCATATTTTCAATCAGACAAAAGCTTGATAACTAGGATCTATAGAGAACTCAAATTAATCCACATGAAAAAAGCCAACAATTCCTTATATCAATGGGCAAGAGACATGAATAGAACTTTCTCTAAAGACGACAGACGAATGGCTAACAAACACATGAAAAAATGTTCATCATCTCTATATATTAGAGAAATGCAAATCAAAACATCCCTGAGATATCAACTAACCCCAGTGAGAATGGCCCACATCACAAAATCTCAAAACTGCAGATGCTGGCGTGGATGTGGAGAGAAGGGAACACTTTTACATTGCTGGTGGGACTGCAAACTAGTACAACCTTTCTGGAAGGAAGTATGGAGAAACCTCAAAGCACTCAACCTAGACCTCCCATTCGATCCCGCAATCCCATTACTGGGCATCTACCCAGAAGGAAAGAAATCCTTTTGTCATAAGGACACTTGTACTAGACTGTTTATTGCAGCTCAATTTACAATCGCCAAAATGTAGAAACAGCCTAAATGCCCACCAACCCAGGAATGGATTAACAAGCTGTGGTATATGTATACCATGGAATACTATTCAGCCATTAAAAAAAATGGAGACTTTACATCCTTCGTATTAACCTGGATGGAAGTGGAAGACATTATTCTTAGTAAAGCATCACAAGAATGGAGAAGCATGAATCCTATGTACTCAATCTTGATATGAGGACAATTAATGACAATTAAGGTCATGGGGGGGAAGCAGAAAGAGGGATGGAGGGAGGGGGGTGGGGCCTTAGTGTGTGTCACACTTTATGGGGGCAAGACATGATTGCAAGAGGGACTTTACCTAACAATTGTAATCAGTGTAACTGGCTTATTGTACCCTCAATGAATCCCCAACAATAAAAAAAAAAAACTGCAAAAAAAAAAAAAAAGATATTAGTTTCACTTGTTAGTTTTCTATTTGATTCCAAGTGTCTATGTCTCTATTTTGGTGCCAGTACCATGCTATCTTGACCACTATGGCTTTGTAGTATAGACTAAAATCTGGTATGCTGATGCCCCGGGGTTTATTTTTTTTTTTACTAAGAACTGCCTTAGCTATACGGGGTTTTTCTGGTTGCATACAAAACGCAGAATCATTATTTCCAAATCTTGAAAGTACAATGTTGGTATTTTGATAGGAGTGGCATTGAATAGGTAGATTGCTTTGGGAAGTATAGACATTTTAACAATGTTGATTCTTCCCATCAATGAGCATAGTGTGTTCTTCCATTTGTTAAAATACTCTGCTATTTCCTTTCTGAGGATTTCATATTTTCTTTATAGAGGTCCTTCACCTCCTTCGTTAGGTATGTTTCTAGGTATTTCATTTTATTTGAAACTATGGTGAAGGGAGTTGTGTCCTTAATTAGCTTCTCATCTTCACTGTTATTGGCGTACACGAAGGCTACTGACTTGTGGACATTGATCTTATATTCTGAAACATTTACTGTATTTTTTGATAACTTCTAGGAGTCTTGTGGTTGAGTCTTTGGGGTTCTCTAAGTATAAGAACATGTCATCAGCAAATAGGGAGAGTTTGACCTCCTCTGCTTCCATTTGGATTCCCTTTCTTTCCTTATCTTGCCTAATTGTATTGGCTAGATCTTCCAGCACTATGTTGGATAGAAAGGTGACAGAAGACAACTTTGTCTCATTCCAGTTCTAAGAGGAAAAGCTTTCAGTTTTTACTCCATTCAGTAAAATATTAGCTGTGCGTTTGTCATAGATAGCTTCTATCAGTTTTAGAAATGTGTCACCTACGCCTATACTCTTCAGTGTTCTAATTAGAAAAGGATGCTGGATTTTATCAAATGTTTTTCTGCATCTATTGAGAGGAGCATATCATCTTTATTTTTGCCTCTGTTAATATGGTGGATAATGTTTATGGACTTGCGTATGTTAAACCAGCCTTGCATCCCTACTTGATTATGATGTAAGACTTTTTTGATGATGAGCTGTAATCTATTGGCTAGGATTTTGTTGAGAATTTTTGCATCTATGTTCATGAGTGAGATTGGTCTGAAATTCTCCTTTTTGTTTGGGTCTTTTCCTGGTTTTGGTATCAGGGTAATGTTTGCTTCATAGAATGTGTTGGGGAAGATCATTTTTTCATCGATTTATTGGAATAATTTCTACAGTACAGGAATAAGCTCTTCCTTGAAGGTTTGATAGAACTCTGGTGTGAAGACATCTGGACCAGGGAATTTTTTGGTTGGAAGATTTTTTATTGTTTCTTTAATCTCAGTGCTTGAAATTTGTCTGTTCGGAAGCTCTATTTCTTCCTGGCTAAGTCTGGGAGAAGGTGTGATTCCAAATATTGATCCACTTCCTTCACATTGTCAAATTTCTGGGCATAGAATTTCTGGTAGTATTGAGAGATGATCTCTTGTTTCTCTGTGGGATCAGTTGTTATTTCCCCTTTATCATTTCTGATTGAGGTTACTAGAGATTTTACTTTTCTATTTCACATTAGTCTGGCCAATGGTGTATCTATTTTATAAATTTTTTCAAAAAACTAACTCCTTGTTTCATTCATTTTCTGAATGATTCTTTTGTTTTCAATTTCATTGATCTTTGATTTGATTTTGTATATTTCTTTTCTTCTAGTGAGTTTAGGCTTAGATTTTTCTTCTTTTTCCAAGTCCATAAAATGGCTTGTGAGTTTATTGATATGCTTTTTCTGTTTTTAAAATATACCCATCTAAAGTGATAAATTTTCCTCTCAAAACTTCTTTTGCAGTATCCTACAGGTTTTGGTAGCTTGTGTCTTCATTGTTGTTATGCAACAATGTTAGGAAGTTAATTTTTTAGGAAGTTAATAATTTCCAGTTTTATTTCTTCCTGCACCCATCTGTTATTCAACAAAAGATTGTTTAATTTCCATGCCTTTGTGAGAGGTCAAATGTTTTTGCTAGAGTTGAGTTCCACCCTTAGTGCCTTATGGTCTAAGAAGATACAAGGTAAAATTTCAATTCTTTTTATTCTGTTGATAATTGTTTTGTGTCCCAGGATATGATCAATTTTGGAGACTGTTTTTTGGGGTGATGAGAAGAATGTGTATTCTTTATCTTTGGGATGGAGTGTTCTATATGCGTCTATCAAGCACAGTTGTTCTAAGGTCTCATTTAAATCTCTTATATCTTTGTTTAATTTCTGTTTAGAGGATCTGTCCAGCTCTGTAAGAGGAGTGTTAAAGTCCCCTGTTAGTATGGTATTGTCGGATATCATATTGCTCAGACTGAGTAAGGTCTGTTTCAAGAATCTGGGAGCATTTAAATTGGGTGAATAAATATTTAGAATCGAAACGTCTTCTTGTTGTATTTTTCCCTTGACCAATATAAAGTGACCATCTTTGTCTTTTTTGACTTTAGTTGCTTTAAATCCACATGTATCTGAAAATAAGATTGCAACTCTTCTTTTCTTCTGAATTCCATTTGCCTGAAAAATTGTCTTCCATCCCTTGACTTGGAGTTTTAATTTGTCTTTTGAAGCCAGGTGTGTTTCTTGCAGACAGCAAATGGATGGCTTGTGTTTTTTAATGCAGTCAGCCAATCTATGTCTCTTCAGTGGGGAATTCAAGCCATTAAGATTTATTGAGATAGTTGATAAGTGTGGTAGTATTCTATTCATCTTATTTTGTGAGAGTCCATTGCTTAGTTTTATCTTTTGCATCAGTGTGGAGGTTAGGTCCTGTCCTTTAATTTCTGAGTTCTTACTTTGCTGCTGATCCATTGTGGTGGTCAGTGTGCAGAACAGGTTGAAGTATTTCCTGTAGAGCTGGTCTTGTTGTGGCGAATTTTCTCAATGTTTGTATTTCCGTAAATGATTTGATTTCTCCATCAATTTTGAAGCTTAGCTTAGCAGGGTACAGAATTCTGTGCTGGAAATTGTTCTGTTTAAGTAGATTAAAGGTAGATGACCATTGTCTTCTTGCTTGGAAAGTGTCATTAGAGAAGTCTGCAGTCACTCTGATGGATTTGCCCCTGTAGGTCAACTGGTGCTTAGTCCTGGCAGCTTGCAGAATCTTTTCTTTTGTCTTGACTTTGGACAGGTTCATCACAATGTGTCTTGGAGAAGCTCAGTTAAAGTTGAGGTGACCTGGGGTCCGATATCCCTCTGAAAGCAGTGTGTCAGAATCTTTGGTGATATTTGGGAAATGTTCTTTTATAATATTCTCTAGTATGGCTTCCATTCCTCTGGAGCATTCTTCTTCCCCTTCTGGGATTCCTACAACTCATATTTTGGAACACTTCATAAGGTCCCATAATTCTGACAGTGAATGTTCTGCTTTCTCTCTCTTCTTTTCTGCCTCTTTTACTATCTGAGTTATCTCAAGAACTTTGTCTTCTACCCCTGAAATTCTTTCTTTTGCATGGTCTAACCTGTTACTGATACTTTCCATTGCATCTTTAAGTTCCCTAATTGACTGTTTCAGTTCCTTCAGCTCTGCTATATCCTTTTTATATTCTTCATATCGTTCATCTCTTATTTGATTCTGTTTTTGGATTTCGTTTTGGTTATTTTCCACTTTAGTAGCAGTTTCCTTCATTGTTTCCATCATTTTCTTCATTGTTTTCATCATGTGTATTCTAAATTCCCTTTCTGTCATTCCTAACATTTCTTTATAGGTGGAATCCTCTGCAGTAGCTACCTCATGGTCCCTTGGCGGGATTGTTCTGGACTGGTTCTTCATGTTTCCTGGAGTTTTCTGTTGATTCTTCCTCATGAGTGATTTCTTTTATCTGTTTCCTTGCCCTAATTTTCCTTTCACTTCCTCTTGCTCATTGAGTTCCCGTGCCTTTGGACTAAGGTTTAGATGAGTTCTTTTGGTACAGGACCAGAAGGATAAGAAGGTTGAAGAGCAAGAAGGGATGAAAGAAAGAAGGAAAGAATGAAAAGAAAATAGAAAAAGGAGAGTGGGTGGGTAAAAGGAATATTGACAAAAATAAGAGAGGCACAGAAAGAGGGAGACAGAGCAATATAGGTGTACAGTAGGGTACTTTGACACAACCTTAAAAAACCCCAACCTCTGAGGGTGCCTGGTTGAGTGGTTCCCTTGAGGTCAGCAACTCTTTGCTAACCTGAGCAGACACAGTACCCCACCTCCACCAAGTAGAGAGGAAAGACAAAAATGCTATAAATCAAACCCAAGGAAGCAAACAGAAAACTTTACAGGATAAAATTGGGTGAAAAACCAAATAATTGGGGTAGAAACACTAGCAAGAAACACTAGTTATTGAAAAAGGCAGCAATGGAAATTGTATTTATACTAGAAAACTGGAGAAAGAAAACAAAAATTTGTACGGAAAAGGTTGAAATTAGAAAACAAAAGAACAACAGCATCAAAATAAACATAAAGCAAACAAATAAAACAAACAAAAAAAAAACAAAAACAAAGCAGTATATATATATTGTTTAATATTGTGTCAACAAGTGGTCTTCTGGGGTATGACATGTTATTTACAATGCTGATACAACTGGAGGCCTCCACTGATTTCTCAACCCCCACAGGGCAGACATCCTAAGTCTCTTTTCAGCCCTCTTAAAAGGCGCTTTAAGCTTCTAAACTTTCTATGCAGAAGCTTTCCCAGGAGAGTGCTTGTCGCTGAAATCACTGGTGAAGTGGCTATCCACTTACGCAGTGTGCCATAACTGGTCTCACTCTGCCCCTGAGGGTTAGGGCTGTAAGGCAGCTCAGACCCCGCCTTTAGGCTGCTCAGTCACTAGGTTACTAGGTCCCACCCGATCCTTGCTCTGCAACCCCTAGGGTGGACCTTGTTGGGGCAGTTTTCTCACAATGGCTCCCTGCAGCCCACAGCCAAACACTATTAGCTCTATCCGTCTGGCTTAGTGGCTCAGTCTGGGGTCCCAGACAACGGCCAAAGTTCTCCCCACTCCTGCTCAAGCTCTCCCCAAGGCAGTTCAACTGAGTGCCAAGTCCAAAAACACCAAAACAGTTCACAGGTAAGGCCTTTCTCATTTGCAGTCTCGCTGCTACTGCACTACTGCTGTCGGCAGGATTAGACAGATCGAACACATGCATTTGCCAGTTTTCCACTGTTTTTGTCCTCTCTTGGGGTCCAGAAGTCTCTCTCTGACTCCCTGTATCCTTAAAGGGATGATTATAGGAGATCCCACCAGCCAGAGATGCCTGGAGTCTTATCTCTCCAGTCTCACGGTGCCCAGATGCAAGGAAGCTGTTATTCGGCCGCCATCTTGTTCTCCTCTCTTTTGGACTGAATATTTCCAAATTATTGCAGATATGTTCCATCTTTAACTGATATTTCCACACTCCTTTCATTCTAATGGGTCTAAAACAGTGATCAGTGTATGGATTTTCAACTCCATCTTTTTTCTGTGACTTGACATTTCCTATTGAGGTGACAGTTACCTCTTAGAGTCTTATTAGTTTTCTAAAAATGTGATTATTAGTATTACTTTATGATATTTAAAATTACTTTTGTGTACAAATAGATTCAATAAACAAAATTGTGAATATTATTATTAAGCTGTGCCTTTTAGGATAATTATTTTAGATATATAACTCTTCTAAGGTACAGCATAGAGATAGTTAATAAAATATTTAATTGAGCCAGTCTTCCTGAAATAGAAATCCTGATCCACCAACTTATTATAGGATGATTTTGAGATATATAAACTATCAACTGTAGATATTTCATCTCTATAGTAGGAAGAGTAAATGTTTACTACATGGAAGCAAAAATGAGGTTAAACAAAATTATGCATGTCTTTTTCCACTGTGGATCCTACTTTATACAATGGACCTTTCATAATTGTGAGCTTATGTTCTTAACCATTACAGTCATTCAATCTTGTATTCCTATCATTTATCAAGCTCCCACATAAATGGAGCAACTATGAGGATGTAATTCTAATCATTATAAATACAACAGATCTTGGGTGGCGCCTGTGGCTCAAGGAGTAGGGCGCCGGTCCCATATGCCGGAGGTGGCGGGTTCAAACCCAGCCCCAGCCAAAAAAAAAACATATCTTTTACCTCGCTTCATCACCATACAGGACTTTTAATTAGTGAAGATACTATATCTCCTTCTTTCGAAGCTTGTCTGCAAGGTGAGTTCTTATAAAAGAAGGAAATAAAAGCACACAAATATTAAAATAAAATCCAAAGTGTATGCCAAGTGCTGTGTTCATATGGATATGCTTGCAGTTGCAAATGTATTAAAAATTGGCAAAGTTAATCACCAACATATATAATTGATAGTGTTCATTGAAAATATTCAAAACTTACATATGTCTAATTATCCTAGAATACTTAAAAGCCTTATTTGTGATATTAAAGTAAATGTTTACATTATTCATGGTAGAAAAGGAATCTGTGAATTAAAGACAGAAAAAAATCATTGAGGAAAAATTTAAGCTGGGAAGTTGTAAAGGTGGAAATTCTCTGATTTATTAATATATGAGCTTAGAGAAGAAACATGTGTTACAGCTAATCAGGAAAGTAAATAAAGAATAATTTTTCTAGGCTGAGAGAACAGAATGGAATACTGCATGTGGCTCAGTGGGCTTCATAATGAGGCCTTGAGGGACAGTGAGATGGAGAGCAGAGGATGAGGGTCAGGAGGGCAAAGGTGTGAGCCCCATAGCAGAGCATCCTGTGCCCTTTTGATGTGAATCTCGTGTCTGTAATTTTATGTTAGTTTGTGGTTCTGATGTTCCAACTGCTTTGTCTCATTATTTTTCTTTCCAAGGATGTACTTAGTACCTATCACATTGTAGAGGCTCAAGAAGTACAAACACTAAATGTTTAATAAGTCAGACATAATGTGTCAACAATGACATAAGACAGAAATCTCAAAGTCTGTTACATGCCTGAATATAAACACGAAACTGAACACCAATGTTAAATAAAATATATTTATATTGATTTTAAAAGAATAATAAATAATAAGAAAGTAATACCTCTTCTAGGAATGGGAAACTTTGTTCATGTTAGGTTGTTTGTTAACATAGTACATCACCAACATAGGTCTATGAAAAGATTCATGATTAAAACCCCAAATAAATGGGGCGGCGCCTGTGGCTCAGTCGGTAAGGCGCCGGCCCCATATACCGAGGGTGGCGGGTTCAAACCCGGCCCCGGCCAAACTGCAACCAAAAAATAGCCGGGCGTTGTGGTGGGTGCCTGTGGTCCCAGCTACTCGGGAGGCTGAGGCAAGAGAATCGCTTAAGCCCAGGAGTTGGAGGTTGCTGTGAGCTGTGTGAGGCCACGGCACTCTACCTGAGGGCGGTACAGTGAGACTCTGTCTCTACAAAAAAAAAAAAAAAAAAAAAAAACCCCAAATAAATGTATCTGAGAAGATGAGATAGCTGTTTGTGTGGTTTTAGGCCAGGGCAGAGACTCTCCAGACACAAACACATACACACAGACAAGGAAAACTTCCTAACCCAGGAGAGAATGGTTGTTTGAAAACCACAGCCAACGGGATAGTCTACATCAAAATACTAGAACATTTGTGTTCAATTTATGAGCAGGCTAAGGCACACTATTCCAAAGTTAATTACACGTATCCAATATTCTTCTAAATACTTAAAGATATTGTTAAAATGAAAAAGGGAACTTGGTCTGAGTGCCAAAGTTCATAAATAAGTATATTATATCCATTATATAGTGGACACCAAAGTGAAAAATCATGATGATAACAACAATAAAGAACCATTTAGTGATTTCAGAAAGTCAGACCCACAAAATGCAATCAAATTAAGAACAAAATATTCAATACCTGGGTCATAATAGGTCTTCTGTGAGTAGTTAATGAATAAATTATTGGATAGAGAAACTCTAACAGGAACGTACAATATTTGGGTGCAAGTGAGTGGAGATGCTATGAAAACTGCTCAGAAAATGATATATTCAACAAATAGCCATTTCTAACTCTTACAGGAAAAAAGATTCTAAATTCTAAAAAGAAAGAAAAGCAAACAGACTGTGACCTGCACTATTTTTTTTTCTCTGTATAATAAGACTACTCTCAGTGGAAACTGAATTACCTTCAATGCAGAAGTACTTCACCTGCATAGACTAAATATAATAAATATTAGACTATAACAGACTTGTAATTCTAGAGATGAAGCCTAGCACACACCTTCCTCTTTTCCTTCCTTTTTAAAAATTAAATCATAACTGTGTACATTAATGCATTTATGGGGTACAATGTGCTGATATTATATACAATTTGGAGTGCTTACATCAAACTAGTTAACATAGCCTTCACCTCAATTATTGTGTTAAGACTTTATACTATACACTTAATAGATATGACATGTACCTTTGCAATATGTACAATAGGTGAGGGCTCACTGATTACCCTCCCTCCAGCTGGACTCCTCCCTCCCCTCATCCTTCTCTTCCCTCTTTCATCCTGTGCTATAGTTATGTTTTATCTTTCATATGAAAGTGTGGGTTATAATATATTTGTTTCTTAATAAGACTGAATTCATTGGATACTTTTTCTTCCGTTCTTGAGATACTTTACTAAGAAGAATATGTTCCAGCTCCATCCATGTACCTCTTTTTACACAAAAGATGTAAAGTCTCCACATTTTTTATGGCTCCATAATATTCCATGGTATACATATACCACAGTTTGTTAATCCATTCATGAGTTCATGGGCACTTGGACTTCTTCCATGGCCTGGAATTATGAATTGGGCTGCAATAAACATTCTGCTGTAAATACCTTTGTTGTAAAATTATTTTTGGTCATCTGGATATATACCCAGTAGAGGAATTGTAGGATCGAAGGGCACATCTACTTTTAGCTCCCTCAGTGTTCTCCAAACTTCTTTCCAAAAGGAACATATAATCTTATGCTGAATGATAGCTGGGTAAAAGATGATATTAAGAAGGAAATTACCAAATTTTTGGAGCAAAATGACATGACAATAAAGATACCAATTATCAAAACCTAAATTTATACCGTTGCAAGTGTTCCTCAAGAGAACAGAAAGAGAACTTAATGGGTCATCTCAAGCAATTGGAAAAGGAAGAACATTCCAACCCCAAATCCAGCAGAAGAAAGAAAATAACCAAAATTAGAGTAGAATGAAATGAAATTGAAAACAAAAGAATCATTCAGAAGATCAATGAATCAAAAAGTTGGTTTTTGAAAAGATTACCAAAATTGGTAAATCTTTGGCTAATCTAACCTCTTTTCCTTCCTATACCACCTGCTCTCATTGAATCTCTTTGATGGTATCACTGAAGCTTTCTCTCCTCAAAGGTCTGTCCCTGGGAAGCCCAATTGCATTTCCACACAGGCTGGGATTTGCAGAATGACAGGTGAGAAGGCCCAATAGGCCATGTTTTACATTTCTAGTGTCTCGAGGGTTGAATGCCACAGCACCTAATCAAATGAATTGTGCTATTTTCTCTCCACTCTGCAAATAGTTCGCCTCCCTTGGGATATAAAGAAGACAGCAGAAAGCAAAGTTTATGCCAATAATTTGTCTACAGAGACAGTAGCTTAAGTGGGATTTACTTCCTTCAATGAGAACTCTTCATCTTTGGTTAGTTTACAATCACAAGGTTGCCCCTAAGGAAAGTTTAATTTGTATAAGAAACCAGCCCAGCTATCATTTCACTGTGATGTGCCAACATGGAAGGAAGTTTGAATATTTTTTAAAACAAAATTCACATTTTATTTAGATTGAAATAAACTATACAAAATTGATTTTATTCACCAAAAATAACAGCAATATTTTCCATATTATTTGTAGCTATCACAAGTTTTGCTTATAAATCAAGACAAGGCAGTAGACAGAATCATGGAAAAAGATGGAAGAAAACAATCAAGTGAGCCTTCAGCATACATGCCCTCTGATTCAATCATGAAAGAGAAATGCTCGAAGATGGCAGCCGACTAAAAGCTTCCTTGCATCTGGGCACCGTGAGTCTGGGGATATAGGACTCCAGGCATCTCCGGCTGGTGGGATCTGCCTATCATCACCCCTGAGAGGATACAGGGAGTCAGCGAGAGACGTCCGGACCCCAAGAGGAGGACTAAAACAGTGGAAAACCGTCCACAGGCACGAGAACTTAAAGAGAGAGAGGAAGTGAAAGGAAAATTAGGGCAAGGAAACAGATAAAAGAAATCACCCATGAGGAAGAATCAGCAGAAAACTCCAGGCAACATGAAGAATCAGTCCAGAACAACCCCGCCAAGGCACTATGAGGTAGCTACTGCAGAAGATTCCACCTATACAGAAATGTTAGGAATGACAGAAAGGGAATTTAGAATACACATGTTGAAAACAATGAAAGAAATGATGGAAACAATGAAGGAAACTGATAATAAAGTGGAAAATAACCAAAAGGAAATCCAAAAACAGAATCAAATAAGAGATGAACAATATGAAGAATATAAAAAGGATATAGCAGAGCTGAAGGAAATGAAACAGTCAATCAGGGAACTTAAAGATGCAATGGAAAGTATCAGCAACAGGTTAGACCATGCAGAAGAAAGAATTTCAAGGGTAGAAGACAAAGTTCTTGAGATAACTCAGATAGTAAAAGAGGCAGAAAAGAAGAGAGAGAAAGCAGAACATTCACTGTCAGAATTATGGGACTTTATGAAGTGTTCCAACATACGAGTTATAGGAATTCCAGAAGGGGTAGAAGAATGCCCCAGAGGAATGGAAGCCATACTAGAGAATATTATAAAAGAAAATTTCCCAAACATCACCAAGGATTCTGACACACTGCTTTCAGAGGGCTATCGGACCCCAGGTCGTCTCAAATCTAACCGAGCTTCTCCAAGACACATTGTGATGAACCTGTCCAAAGTCAAGCCAAAAGAACAGATTCTGCAAACTGCCAGGAGTAAGCGCCAGTTGACCTACAGGGGCAAATCCATCAGATTGACCGCAGACTTCTCTAATAAAACTTTCCAAGCAAGAAGACAATGGTCATCTACCTTTAATCTACTTAAACAGAACAATTTCCAGCACAGAATTCTGAACCCTGCTAAGCTAAGCTTCAAAATTGATGGAGAAATCAAATCATTTACGGATATACAAACATTGAGGAAATTCGCGACAACAAGACCAGCTCTACAGGAAATACTTCAACCTATTCTGCACACTGACCACCACAATGGATCAGCAGCAAAGTAAGAACTCAGAAATTAAAGGACAAAACCAAACCTCCACACTGATGCAAAAGACAAAACTAAGCAATGGACTCTCACCAAATAAGACGAATAGAATACTACCACACTTATCAATTATCTCAATAAATGTTAATGGCTTGAATTCCCCACCGAAGAGACATAGATTGGTTGACTGGATTAAAAAACACAAGCCATCCATTTGCTGTCTGCAAGAAACACACCTGGCTTCAAAAGACAAATTAAAGCTCCGAGTCAAGGGTTGGAAGACAATTTTTCAGGCAAATGGAATTCAGAAGAAAAGAGGAGTTGCTGCCGCACCCACGGCATATAGCCGTAGTGAGGCAGTGCTGTCCGCGTTACAGAACGACGGGAAGGTGGTTTGTGCTCCCCGGAGCTTTGCCCCCAGCGCCCCCAGTATGCACAGCATCAGAAATGTTGCCTAGCATACTCAGTTACCGGCTTAAGTTTAAAGATTGTGGCGTCTACTCATGTGTTTGTCATCCTGTACCAGAAGTCTGTTTGTTCTGATAAATTGTCAATATGTACTTTCCTAAGAATGAGCACAATGCACTACTAATCCAGATAAAGCACAGCCTTGTGAGCTGCTAAAGATGTTTTCCCACCAGTGAGCTAAGACAATAAGCCCAAGGACATGAAATACAAATTATCTACATAAGTTACAAAGTCACTAAAACACATCCACCCACCATAAAGTCCTGTTCAGAACATCTTGTTTCACCAACTGTCACTCATAATAAAAATCAATAGGAAAAATAATACTTGTCAAGGAATTTACTCTAAATCAAAATTATAATTATCAATAACAATAAGATCAAATAGTAAATGTAGAATTAGTCAAGCATTAACGTAAAGAAGATGTCAAGCTGTTCTAAAAAGATAATAAGAAACTGAGATAGGAGGAAGCGGGCAGAGTTGACTAATAACCGCCACCCTCCGGAAGCGGAACGTTAAAACATAACAATGCATGATAAATCACACTTGTAAACGCAAAGATAACCCGCACACGTAAGCAAAAAGATTGCATTATGTAAGCTCTGTAAAAATGTATAAATACCAACATGTGTACCCAATAAATTCACAGCTGCATACTTCACCCGTGGTGTGCCAGACTGTCTTTCCTGCGCCGACCTCTCAACTTTCCTCGTTCCTTCTCCCTGCACTCCCTCGGACTGAAGGCCACCGACAGGGCGGTCCGTAGCAGGTGGCACCTCGAACAGGGACCTGAAGGACAGGTAATCTTCTCTCTCTTTCTTTCTTTTTCAAGGTTGAGGGCGGCTCTCACCAGGGAACTGCAGTCCCGCCGGTAAAGGCTGACCGGTTAAGTGTGAGCAATCAGCAGGTACCATGGGGCACGCATTAACCAAGGAAGAAAAAATCTTGAGTACTATGTTGCAGCGTTTGTTGGCAAAGAACGGGTTCAATGTGTCCCTCAAGTGGTTGGAGGAGCTTATGCATTTTCTCAGACATGTCAGCCCTTGGTTCGTGGAGGAGGGATCGCTCTCCCTAGAAGATTGGAAAAGAGTTGGGAGGGAGATGCGCCGTTATGTGCAGGCACACGGGGAGCATACACTCCCCGCTCAAGCCTTCCCCCTGTGGCTACAGATTAGGGAACTGCTAACTGATACTACGTCTCTTGAGGCGTTTGTACGAGAAACTGCTTCAGAGACTAAAAGTCCAGAGGCTAAAAGTCCACCTATTTATGATGAAGTACCAAGAGAGACTCATGAAGAGGCAGAGCCAGGGCTTCTGCGTGCTGTAGCAACAGCTCCCCCGCCGCCGGAGCGGGAGGAGGACTTTTTTCCTCCGCTGCCGGAGCTTGGAGCCCTTTTTGATGACGATGATTGGGATTTAGCAGATGAAATGGCAAAGCAAGATCTGGAGGATGATTTCTTTGATCATGATAATGAGCCCCCCATGGCGTTTGTAAGCATGACAAAGGCACGTCCTGCTAAAAGGGTCTCTCGTGCCCCTTGGCCACCTTTGCCTCCCATGGGTTTTCAGAACGCAAGGCAGGAAGCCCGAGGCTTTCAGGGTGCAATGCAAGAAGCACGGAAGCAAGGGGATTTTACTTTCGCTTTTCCAGTGAAAGTGTCAGCTACTGACGATGAGGATCCCGTATGGGAACCCCTGCCTCTTAAAACATTGAAAGAGTTGCAGCAGGCTGTCCGTACTTCGGGCGCTTCTGCTCCATATACTTTACAAATTGTAGACTTAGTTGGAAGCCTCTGGCTTACTCCCTATGATTGGCACCAAACAGCTAAAGCCACTTTATCACCTGGTGATTATGTCTTATGGAGAACTGAATATGAGGATAAGTCCAAAGAAACTGTTGTTCAATTTAGTAAAAGAAGGGGAACTAAGCCCACTATGGCTATGTTATTAGGAACTGATGATTTTGCATCCCCTCAGGCACAGACGGCCATCCCCCGCCAATTTCTAGAAGCCATAACAAAAAATGCCATCAGTGCTTGGCGCAAGCTCCCTCCTCCCGGGGCCAAAGGCGGCACATTAGCCAATATTAGGCAAGGTACGGAGGAGCCGTACCAAGACTTTATTTCAAGGCTGGAAGAAGCCATTAACAGAATGCTCCCCCCGTCTGAGGGCACATCGCTGTTGCTTAAACAGCTAGCATGGGAAAATGCCAATATGCTGTGTCAGGACCTTATACGTCCTCTAAGAAAAACAGGTACTTTACCAGATTATATTAAAGCATGCATGGATGCCTCACCAGCTATAGTCCAAGGTATGGCTTATGCTGCAGCAATGCAAGGACAGAAATTCAGCGCCTATATTAAAAATACCTTCAATAAGGGAGGTAAGGGGCCGAAAGCTCCTGCTAACACTTGCTATAATTGTGGCAAGCCAGGACACATGCAGAAGGACTGTAAACAGTCCCATGCCAATAAGCCGAAGGGGGAACCGCCCGGCTTATGCCCTCGTTGTAAGAAGGGGCGACATTGGAGAAATGAATGTAAATCAAAATTTCATAAGGATGGAACCCCCTTGAATGACAAGGGAGACACTGATCCTGAGGATCAGGACGTACGGAGATCAAAAAACTAGTAAGGGGGCATTCTCCCAGCCCGGACCCCAAGGGAGATCAGGCTGCAGTCCAAGACATGCAGCACTCATCTACTTTAAATCCTCAAGCCCCTGAATTTACTATTCATGACCTTTCACGGGGCACTCCTGGGAGTGCAGGTTTAGACCTTGCAAGTGAAAAGGATGTATTATTATCCAAATGGGACGGTGTCACTTTAATTCCTACTGCCGTCAAAGGACAACTGTTACCAGGAACAGTTGGGCTTGTAATTGGGAGAAGTTCCAATTATACTAAACATTTTGAAGTGATTCCAGGAGTAATTGATTCAGATACTCAAAATACAATTAAAATAATGGCTAGGGCTTTAGTGGAAACAACGCAAATTCACAAAGGACAAAGAATAGCTCAATTATTATTATTACCATATGTCCCTTTACCTGCACCACATTTAAAGATAACCAGGGGACAAGGTCAGTTTGGTTTCACTGATCATGTAGCTTTGGTGCACGATTTGAATGACAGGCCATTCCAAGAGATAAAATTAAATGGCAAGGTATTTAAAGGGTTAATGGATACAGGAGCTGACAAAACCTGTATTGCAGCTTCTGAATGGCCTCACTCTTGGCCGGTGCAACAAACCGCTTCTTCTTTGATCGGGCTTGGTTTAGCCGCAGGAGTTATGCAAAGTACAGCTTATCTCTCTTGGGAGTTTGAAGGAAAAACAGGTTTTGTTCAACCATATGTATTGCCCTCATTACCATTCACTCTATGGGGCAGGGACCTCCTACATGTTTTGGATTTAAAATTAGTCACTGCTGATCAGTTAAATGACCAACATTTTACATAGGGGCCACTGCAGAAAATCATGCAATCAAAATAAAATGGTTAACAGATACGCCTGTATGGGTTAGTCAGTGGCCCCTAACAACAGAAAAGTTACAGGCATTACAAATTTTAGTTCAGGAACAAGTAGACAAAGGGCACCTGGAGGAATCCACTAGCCCTTGGAATACTCCTGTATTTGTGATAAAGAAAAAATCTGGAAAATGGAGACTTTTACAGGACTTAAGAGCAGTCAATATAGTGATGGAAGATATGGGAACCTTGCAGCCTGGACTCCCTTCCCCTGTGGCCATACCTGAGGGTTGGCCAATTATAATTATTGATTTACAGGATTGTTTTTTCACCATTAAACTACATCCTGATGACAGCCCTCGGTTTGCTTTTAGTGTTCCTTCACTAAATTTACGAGAGCCTTTTAAAAGGTATCAATGGAAAACTTTACCTCAAGGTATGAAAAATAGTCCTACATTGTGTCAAAAATTTGTGGCTGCTGCTTTAGCAGCACTGCGAGTACAATTTCCAGATGCTTACATTATTCATTATATGGACGATATTTTATTGGCTCATCAACATCAGGCACAAGTACAACTTATGCTGGAAAAGGCCATAGAGCAATTAACTAAGTTTGGTCTAATTATTGCCCCAGAAAAAATTCAAAGAGATAAGCCGCTTAGTTATTTAGGTCAGTGGATTCATTCGGATTATATCACTCCACAGAAAGTACAGATAAGAAGAGATAAATTACAAACACTTAATGATTATCAAAAACTCTTAGGAGACATAAATTGGATTCGACCTTATTTAAAAATTACTACAGGGACTCTCGGTCCTTTGTTTGCTATTTTGCAAGGAGACTCAAATCCACGGTCTCCAAGAATAATGACTAAAGAAGCTTTACAGACACTGGAGGTTGTGGAACAGGCACTCAGCCAAGCTAGAGTTAAACAGATTGATTATCAGAAACCATGGTCTTTATTAATTTTCTCTACTGAATACACACCCACTCCCTGTTTGTGGCAGGCAGGCATTTTAGAATGGATTCATCTACCACATGTACAAGCAAAAGTTGTTGCTGATTATCCTTATTTAATCTCCTTACTCATAGACAAAGGCAGGAAACGATCTAGAGAGTTATTTGGCAAAGAACCTCATGCTATTATAACTGCTTATAATAAAACTCAAATAGAACAATTACTTCAAAATAATGAAGATTGGATATTGGCCTTGCAAGGTTACACAGGACAAATTTTATATCACTATCCAAAACATCCTTTAATTGAATTTGCAAAAACAGTTTCATTAGTATTTCCTCTTTTGTGTGCCAGACAGCCACTACCTCAGGCTGTCACCTTATTTACTGATGGCTCTTCGACAGGAAAAGCTGTGGTTTTTAGTCCAGGCTTGCCGCCTCTCATAAAGGAAGTGGCACAAACTTCAGCTCAACAAGCAGAACTATGGGCATTAATCACTGCTTTTGAACATTTTAACCAGAAGTTTAATTTGTATACAGATTCTAAATACGTTGCTTCCTTATTTCCAGCCCTTGAAACTGCTCTTTTAACAGGAACTTCAACTATACTGCCTTTGTTAAAAAGGCTACAAACTTTGATTCAACAAAGACATAATCAATTTTATATTGGGCATATAAGAGGGCACTCACAACTACCAGGACCATTGGCACAAGGTAATGCTACTGCAGATCTACTTACAAGAACTGTAGTGGCCACAGTCACTCAGGCTGAGGACAGCCATGCTTTGCATCATCAAAATGCTAATGCATTGAGAAAAATGTTTCGCATTACCAGAGAACAGTCAAGACAGATAGTCTTACGGTGTAAGACATGCCCTCTTACTCATCATCCTTTAAAGTTTGGAGTTAATCCCAGAGGTCTACGACCCAATGTCCTATGGCAGATGGATGTTACCCATGTGCCAAGCTTTGGAAAATTAGCATATGTACATGTAACTGTAGATACTTTTTCACATTATATTTGTGCCTCTGCAAGAACTGGCGAGGCTTATAAGGATGTTATTCAACACTTGTTTAACTGTTTTCAACAGCTAGGTGTCCCTCTTCAATTAAAAACAGATAATGCTCCAGCTTATACCTCCCGAGCATTTACTAATTTCTGTGCTCAATGGAAAATAGCTCATTCCACAGGGATCCCTTACAATCCACAAGGGCAGGCCATTGTGGAGCGATCCAACCAAATATTAAAACTACAAATCGAGCGCCTACAAAAGGCCCATACATATTTCTCTCCTCATCACATTTTATCACATGCTTTATTTGTATTAAATCATTTAAATGTTAATTCAAATAATCACACACCGGCATTTGTACATTGGCAACCAGAAACAAAAAACGTCTTACCCAAAGTTCTTTGGAAAGATTTATTAACTGGAATATGGAAAGGACCCGATATCCTTATAACCTCGGGACGAGGGTATGCTTGTGTTTTTCCACAGGATGCAGACTCCCCCATCTGGATTCCAGACCGACTGGTCAAGCCGGCTCCTCCGGAAAAGACAACGCAGGAAGAGGCGCCAGCAGCTTCTGCGGAACCTCACACATCAGCTGGAGAAAGTGAAAATACATCCACCGACAACAAACAAGATCACGTGGACGCAAGTTAGAACTCTTACTCAGGAGGCAAAACGTTTACTGTTGTCTCAAGGCAAAGCTTTAACTCCTGTAATGTATTTTGCAGCATTTTTAACTCTCTTGTCCAGCCCTAAAGTAGAAAGTGCAGCCTATTCCTAATCCACCTTTGTTACACCCTGTAGGATGGCTGGATCCAGAACCTATAAAAATTTTAACTAATGACACCCTCCGTTTAGGAGGCCTCCAGGATTCAGAGTCACAGAGACATGCTTCCTCCTTTGTCAATTTTACAGGCAGAGCGGATTCGCTCCCCATCTGCCTTACCTTAAAAGGAAGACCCCCACCATTTTGTGTACAAACAGAATTTAGAGTGTTTTTAACAGACGCTCCAGACCCTAATGACTCCAATAAACGCTTTGTGTGGCAATATGAAATGACAACCCTAGGCTATGCTAATTTCAATGAGACCTTTGAAAAAGTAACCACTCTACCCATTCCCAACTGCAAAGAAAAATATAGAGACGTTAATCAATTTTGGAATTCATCCCTAACTAAAACTCCTGTGTGGTTGACATGCGGATTTGCTGATGCAGCCAGTCGGCATGTCCCAGTCAATTCTAAATTTATTATTTGGGACTATTCTGCTTCCTCTGGGGAGGGTACTTATGAAAAATATTTAACAGATAATAGTGTAAAATTCCACAGATATAGATGGTCATCTTTCCCTCCTCAAAAGATTAGACGTTGGTATTCAGCTGGTCTAATTGAACCAGTATGGGTAGCACAAGGACAAAATAAAACACAAACTCATTATGATTTATTCAAGTTGGTTGCTGCGTCCAATGTAATATTAGAAAAGAAACCAAGTATGACAAAATCTGCAGCTATACCTGTTAGAGTGTGTGTAGGATATCCCTATGCTTTGCTATTAGCATCTACAAAGTCCTTCAGTATAATTGAACATAACAAATCTTATAAAGTCACTTGTATTGCATGCAAATTAACCAATTGTATTGCTTCTTTTGACATATTACATGTTAAACTTGAAGTAATGATGATTGTTAAGCGGCCTTCTTATGTTATGTTACCTGTTGACTTACAAGGTGATCCATGGTATGACAATGCAGCATTACAAGTTTTAAAAACGCTTAATGAATTAATTAGACCCAAAAGATTTGTACCAGCTTTAATTTTAGGTATTACAACTTTAATTTCTATAATCACTACTTTTGCTGTAGCTACTACAGCTTTAGTGCAACAAGTGCATACAGCACACTATGTCAATACTTTTAGCAGTAATCTAACTTTAACTTTAATGACACAAGCCAGTATTGACAATAAACTAGAAGCCAAATTAAATGTCTTAGAAGAAGTAGTGTTAGCTTTAGGTCAAGATATTAAGTATATACAGCAGAAACTACAAACAAAGTGTCACTCAGCATTTCAGGCTATTTGCATTACACCTTTACCATACAACATGTCTGAATCATGGAGTAAAGTGCAAGCACATTTACAAGGTGTTTGGAGAGACAATGATATAACACATGATTTACACGGCTTACAACAAGATATTACAGCCCTAAGTCAAGCTCACTTGCCAGTAACTTCTCTTAATACATTAGCCCAATCTTTAACTAATGGGTTTAAAGCACTCAATCCTCTTAACTGGATCCAGTATGTTGTGCTCATAGCTATTATTAGCTGGCTGTTATTTTGTGTTATGTTGTTGTTACCATGTCTCATACGGTGTCTGTTTTCCTCTATTATCTCTATACGCCAAGAAGTCTTTGAACTGCGGTTTAAAAACAAAAAAGGGGGAAATGCCGCACCCACGGCATATAGCCGTAGTGAGGCAGTGCTGTCCGCGTTACAGAACGACGGGAAGGTGGTTTGTGCTCCCCGGAGCTTTGCCCCCAGCGCCCCCAGTATGCACAGCATCAGAAATGTTGCCTAGCATACTCAGTTACCCGCTTAAGTTTAAAGATTGTGGCGTCTACTCATGTGTTTGTCATCCTGTACCAGAAGTCTGTTTGTTCTGATAAATTGTCAATATGTACTTTCCTAAGAATGAGCACAATGCACTACTAATCCAGATAAAGCACAGCCTTGTGAGCTGCTAAAGATGTTTTCCCACCAGTGAGCTAAGACAATAAGCCCAAGGACATGAAATACAAATTATCTACATAAGTTACAAAGTCACTAAAACACATCCACCCACCATAAAGTCCTGTTCAGAACATCTTGTTTCACCAACTGTCACGCATAATAAAAATCAATAGGAAAAATAATACTTGTCAAGGAATTTACTCTAAATCAAAATTATAATTATCAATAACAATAAGATCAAATAGTAAATGTAGAATTAGTCAAGCATTAACGTAAAGAAGATGTCAAGCTGTTCTAAAAAGATAATAAGAAACTGAGATAGGAGGAAGCGGGCAGAGTTGACTAATAACCGCCACCCTCCGGAAGCGGAACGTTAAAACATAACAATGCATGATAAATCACACTTGTAAACGCAAAGATAACCCGCACACGTAAGCAAAAAGATTGCATTATGTAAGCTCTGTAAAAATGTATAAATACCAACATGTGTACCCAATAAATTCACAGCTGCATACTTCACCCGTGGTGTGCCAGACTGTCTTTCCTGCGCGGACCTCTCAACTTTCCTCGTTCCTTCTCCCTGCACTCCCTCGGACTGAAGGCCACCGACAGGGCGGTCCGTAGCAAGTTGCAATCTTATTTTCAGATACATGTGGATTTAAAGCAACTAAAGTCAAAAAAGACAAAGATGGTCACTTTATATTGGTCAACGGAAAAATACAACAAGAAGACATTTCAATTCTAAATATCTATGCACCCAATTTAAATGCTCCCAGATTCTTGAAACAGACCTTACTCAGTCTGAGCAATATGATATCTGATAATACCATAATAACAGGGGACTGTAACACTCCTCTTACAGAGCTGGACAGATCCTCTAAACAGAAATTAAACAAGGATATAAGAGACTTAAATGATACCCTAGAACAACTGTGCTTGACAGACGCATATAGAACATTCCATCCCAAAGATAAAGAATATACATTCTTCTCATCACCCCATGGAACATTGTCCAAAATTGATCATATCCTGGAACACAAAACAAATATCAACAGAATCAAAAGAATTGAAATTTTACCTTGTATCTTCTCGGACCATAAGGCACTAAAGGTGGAACTCAACTCTAACAAAAATGCTCGACCCCACCCAAAGGAATGGAAATTAAATAATCTTCTGTTGAATAACAGATGGGTGAAGGAAGAAATAAAACAGGAAATCATTAACTTCCTTGAGCATAACAACAATGAAGACACAAGCTACCAAAACCTGTGGGATACTGAAATAGCAGTTTGAGAGGAAAATTTATCGCGTTAGATGCCTACATTCGAAAAACAGAAAGAGAGCACATCAACAATCTCACAAGAGATCTTATGGAATTGGAAAAAGAAGAACAATCTAAGCCTAAACTCAGTAGAAGAGAAAAAATATCCAAAATCAAATCAGAGATCAATGAAATTGAAAACAAAAATCATTCAGAAAATTAATGAAACAAGGAGTTGGTTTTTTGAAGAAATAAATAAAATAGATAAACCATTGGCCAGACTAACGAGGAATAGAAAAGTAAAATCTCTAGTAACCTCAATCAGAAATGATAAAGGGGAAATAACAACCGATCCCACAGAGATACAAGAGATCATCTCCGAATACTACCAGAACTCTATGCTCAGAAATTTGACAATGTGAAAGAAATGGATCAATATTTGGAATCACACCCTCTCCCTAGACTCAGCCAGGAAGAAATTGAGCTCCTGAACAGACCAATTTCAAGCACTGAGATCAAAGAAACAATAAAAAAGCTTCCAACCAAAAAATGCCCTGGTCCAGATGGCTTCACTCCAGAATTCTATCAAACCTTCAAGGAAGAGCTTATTCCTGTACTGCAGAAATTGTTCCAAAAAATTGAGGAAGAAGGAATCTTCCCCAACACATTCTATGAAGCAAACATCACCCTGATACCAAAACCAGGAAAAGACACAAACAAAAAGGAGAATTTCAGACCAATCTCACTCATGAATATAGACGCAAAAATTCTCAACAAAATCCTAGCCAATAGATTACAGCTTATCATCAAGAAAGTCATTCATCATGATCATGTAGGCTTCATCCCAGGGATGTAAGGCTGGTTTAACTTACGCAAGTCCATAAATGTTATCCACCATATTAACAGAGGCAAAAATAAAGATCACATGATCCTCTCAATAGATGCAGAAAAAGCATTTGATAAAATCCAGCATCCTTTTCTAATTAGAGCACTGAAAAGTATAGGCATAGGTGGCACATTTCTAAAACTGATTGAAGCTATCTATGACAAACTCACAGCCAATATTTTACTGAATGGAGTAAAACTGAAAGCTTTTCCTCTTAGAACTGGAACCAGACAAGGTTGTCCTCTGTCACTTTTACTATTCAACGTAGTGCTGGAAGTTCTAGCCAATACAATTAGGCAAGACAAGGAAATAAAGGGAATCCAAATGGGAGCAGAGGAGGTCAAACTCTCCCTCTTTGCTGACGACATGATCTTATACTTAGAGAACCACAAAGACTCAACCACAAGACTCCTAGAAGTCATCAAAAAATACAGTAATGTTTCAGGATATAAAATCAATGTCCACAAGTCAGTAGCCTTTGTATACACCAATAACAGTCAAGATGAGAAGCTAATTAAGGACACAACTCCCTTCACCATAGTTTCAAAGAAAATGAAATATCTAGGAGTATACCTAACAAAGGAAGTGAAGGACCTCCATAAAGAAAACTATGAAATCCTCAGAAAGGAAATAGCAGAGGATATTAACAAATGGAAGAACATAGCATGCTCATGGATGGGAAGAATCAACATTGTTGAAATGTCTGTACTTCCCAAAGCAATCTACCTGTTCAATGCCATTCCTCTCAAAATACCAACATTGTACTTTCAAGATTTGGAAAAAATAATTCTGCATTTTGTATGGAACCGGAAAAAAACCCCGTATAGCTAAGGCAGTTCTCTGTAACAAAAATAAAGCTGGGGGCATCAGCATACCAGATTTTAGTCTGTACTACAAAGCCATAGTGCTCAAGACAGCATGGTACTGGCACAAAAACAGAGACATAGACACTTGGAATCGAATTGAAAACCAAGAAATGAAACTAACATTTTACAGCCACCTAATCTTTGATAAACCAAACAAGAACATACCTTGGGGGAAAGACTCCCTATTCAATAAATGGTGTTGGGAGAACTGCATGTCTACATGTAAAAGAATGAAACTGAACCCACACCTTTCCCCACTCACAAAAATTGATTCAAGATGGATAAAGGACTTAAACTTAAGGCATGAAACAATAAAAATCCTCCAAGAAAGCATAGGAAAAACACTGGAAGATATTGGCCTGGGGAAAGACTTCATGAAGAAGACTGCCATGGCAATTGCAACAACAGCAAAAATAAACAAATGGGACTTCATTAAACTGAAAAGCTTCTGTACAGCTAAGGAGACAATAACCAAAGCAAAGAGACAACCTACACAATGGGAAAGGATATTTGCATATTTTCAATCAGACAAAAGCTTGATAACTAGGATCTATAGAGAACTCAAATTAATCCACATGAAAAAAGCCAACAATCCCTTATATCAATGGGCAAGAGACATGAATAGACCTTTCTCTAAAGATGACCCAGACGAATGGCTAGCAAACACATGAAAAAATGTTCATCATCTCTATATATTAGAGAAATGCAAATCAAAACAACCCTGAGATATCATCTAACACCAGTGAGAATGGCCCACATCACAAAATCTCAAAACTGCAGATGCTGGCGTGGATGTGGAGAGAAGGGAACACTTTTACACTGCTGGTGGGACTGCAAACTAGTACAACCTTTCTGGAAGGAAGTATGGAGAAACCTCAGAGCACTCAAGCTGGACCTCCCATTTGATCCTGCGATCCCATTACTGGGCATCTACCCAGAAGGAAAGAAATCCTTTTATCATAAGGACACTTGTACTAGACTGTTTATTGCAGCTCAATTTGCAATCGCCAAAATGTGGAAACAGCCTAAATGCCCACCAACCCAGGAATGGATTAACAAGCTGTGGTATATGTATACCATGGAATACTGTTCAGCCATTAAAAAAAATGGAGACTTTACATCCTTCGTATTAACCCTGATGGACGTGGAAGACATTATTCTTAGTAAAGCATCACAAGAATGGAGAAGCATGAATCCTATGTACTCAATTTTGATATGAAGACAATTAATGACAATTATGGTTATGGGGGGGGAAACAGAAAGAGGGAAGGAGGGAGGGGGGTGGGGCCTTGGTGTGTGTCACACTTTATGGGGGCAAGACATGATTGCAAGAGGGACTTTACCTAACAATTGCAATCAGAGTAACCTGGCTTATTGTACCCTCAATGAATCCCCAATAATAAAAAAAAAAAATCTTTTTATGTCTTAGAGAAACAGTTCTGGATTTGTTACTGAGAGTTGTGTTGACAGGGCATATTTGGCCATACGTTACCCAGTGACCACATATATAAAACATACCATTATAAGACTGGTTTTATGAAACTCACTAAGTAATGAAGTCAGATAGGTCAGCACTAATCCCTGCAGTAATGGTACATTAGAGATCAAACCTGAATAGGAGCAGAGGCATGAGTAAGTGGCACGAGCAGGCAGCCCAGACCCCAACATAATCCACAATTATTGTACCCACACTACTCCTTCAGTCTAAACTTGTGGCCTACTGGAGACAGGAGGTGTTTGGTTCTGCTAACTGAAAGAGGAGAAAAAGATACGACTTTGGTTTACAGATAGATAGGCTTGGCTTGTTGGTAAAGGCAAAAAAAATGGACCATGGCTTCATTATGGCCACTTTCCTGTGTATTTTTGAAAAGAAAGACACACAAAATATCTCTGCAATGGATGGAGCTCCAGGCAGCATGCCTGGTCATCCACTTTGTGTGCAAGAAAAATGAGTTGAGGGGATGAGGCCATCTGTTCAAGGGTCTTGAAGAGAATAGACCAGAAGAGAGGAAATAGGAATGTGACTGGACAAGGAGGAGTGGACATGAAATAGGAACAGTTTTGTTTCCTCGGTCATAGAAGATGCATTGAAAAACCAGGTAGCCAATCAGTAAGCCACATTCATTTGTAAATCTTCCTCATCAGCCACCTGATGTTAGGATGGCCCATTAACAGAGTGCCCATGGTGAAAGAGACTCCCGTTGACAAATATTTATCTAGCTACTACTGCACACAAATGTCTATACTATCAGCAACAGACAAGAAAGCTGACCCTACACACAGCACTCTTCCTTGAGGTGACCAGCCAGGTGGTGTTGCCTTGACCACACAGGTCTCCATCTATCCTGGAGAGTCTAGCACTTTATCCTCCCAAAGAGAGAACTTATTCCAGGAATCAGTTTGCATTTCTACCTGCAGAGTATCCATCACCCAACAAGTGGGACTTACAGAATACCTGATTCATAGGCATGGAATCCCACAAAATGAAGCATTTCACTGATGTTCCTATGTCATGGTGGGGGAAGTGTGAAATAGGCATCAGTACTTATGGGATTACTTCATTATTTCACATGTCTCACCATCCAGAAGCAGACAACTTCACCAATTCTTTGCAAAGGCATAGCTAAATGTCAGCTTAACCTCTGAAAAGATTGTGCCATCCTGCAGGAGGCAATACTGGAATATGTATTAAATTGGAGAAATCTACATGGTGCTTTTCCTCCCCAGAGAAAACATACATGGGTGTAGGTACCAAGGGGTGAGAGCATGGGTGATTCCGCTCACCACCACTATCACCAACCCACTGGAGGACTTTGTTAAGTACAATACTGATAACTCTAGGCTCAGTAGGCTTCATGTCCTGGTCCCCAGAAGCTCTTCACTCTTGCAAGGAGTGTAGCAAAGGCCCCATTTAACTCAGAGCTTCACTTCCTGCCAGGGTGTTTTAATGTGCTCAGGTCCTGGGACCATAGGAAAGGAGAATCAAAATACTTTGTTTTTATTAGTGGCTTGATTGAGATATAATTGATATATCATAAAATATCCCCATTTAAAGCATATAGTTCAGTGGTTGTTTGTATATTCACAGAACTGTGCAACCAATATCTTAATCAAATTTTAGAATATTTTCATCATCCCTGAGGAAATATTGTACCTGTTAGTAGTCACATTCTATTTTCCTACTTTGTCCCTTCCCTAGGCAACTGCTAATCTATTTTATGTCTCTACATTTTAGACAATTAATGTAAATGAAATTATACCATTTTACACTATGTTGCCTTTGTGACTTGCTTCTGTTATTTAGCAGGTTTTCAAATTTCATCCATGTTGTGTCCAGAGTGAAGAGACATCCTATGGAGCAGGATAATGTATTTGCAAAGTCCACATCAGATAAGGGGTAAATATCCAGAATTTTTGGAACTCAAACAAATCAACAGTGAAGAAACAAATAACTCAATTAAAAACTAGGAAAATGATTTAAAGAGGCATTACTCAAAGGAAAACATGCATCTCTACCCATTCCTGAAACAAAAAAAAAAGAAGAAAACATAAATGAACAACCGGTATATGAGGAATAGCTCAGGATCCCTCATCATCAGGAATGAAAATAAAGCACAATGTGACATCATCTCACAAGTGCTAGAATATCTAGTATCAGAGAGTAATGAGTATTGGTGAGGGTGTGAAGGACAGGGATCCTTGACCGCTGTTGGTGGGAACATACAATAGTGTAGCCACTATGCAAAAACAATATGGAGTTTTCTCAGAAAAGTTAAAATAGAATGAATGTGATTCAGAAATACCACTACTGAATGTATATCCAAAGCATATGAAATATATATATTGAGACCTCCCTGCCTTCCGATTTTCATGGAAGCACTAATCATAATAGCCAAGATACATAATCAAACTTGATGCCCATTGTCCGTAGAATAAAGAAAAGGTGGTATATACACAACTGAATACTGTTAAGAAGAAAGAAATCCTGCTATGTGCACCACATGGATCAACCTGGAGGATCACAGGTAAAGTGAAATAAGGGAGGCACGGACAGACAAACACAACATGAACCCACTTATATGGGGTTCTAAAAACATAAAAACATCTAAAAACATACAGCTCATAGAAGCAGACAGAAAAATAGTTCATACCAGAAGCCATGTGGTGGGGAGATTGGTAGATCTTGGTGAAAGGATACAAAATTTCGTATATACAGAAGAAGTAATTCCAAGAGCTCTATTATACATTGTGATGAGTGTAGCTATAAACAATAAATTTTATGCTCAGAAAATGAAAAGATGACATACCCGGTGGGGGAAAATTTTGCAAAAAAAATACACGTAGTAAAGGGTATTATCCAGAATATAGAAAAAACTAGTATAGGCAAGAAACAAAAGTAAAAACTAAACAATTAAAAATGAAAAGAGACTTGAAAATACATTTGTCCAAAGAGTATTTTCAGACTGTCAACAAACACTCAAACAGATGTCCAATTAGTCATCAGGGAAATGCAAATCAAAAGCATGAACAGATACCACTTAACACATACTGGAAGGTTATAGCCTTTTTTAGGAAGTAAAATAACAAGCTTTGCAAAGAATATGAAGATATAAGAACCCTAATGCATTGCTGAAAGGTAAAAACTGCCAGCCACTATGAAACATAGAATTGAAATATGATCCAGCAGTTGGACTTCTAGGTATGTTCTCCAAATAAGTGAAAAGGAACATCAAACAAATAGTTTTACATAAATGTTTATAGAATAGTATATTTTACTTTCCATAATGTCTTTAAAGTTCATCCACATTGACAACTCCTTGCAATAGTGAGGTAAAATTAGATACCTAAATGCTGTAATACTTACTGGCTTTGGATTATACTGATTTAACTCAATTGGAGCAAAACATAGCACTGGAGATTCATTTAAACAAGCATAGAACACTATCTCTTGAAAATAAAATGGAAGACATTAGTTAAAGGCTTTAAAAATGACACAAAATCAAGAAAGTCATGATATGTTCATAGATTGAAAGACGTAAACTTGGCATAATGTTAACAATACCCAATGAGGTATAGATTCAATTTAATAATTACAAATCTCCAGGAACAACTAATTTTGATGGGTCCTAAATAACCAAAACAATCTTTAAAAAGGCAAAAATGGAGGGTCTCAAATGGTTCAGTTATTAACAAGGTTGCTGCTCTTTGCATCACCCTTTGGAAATGTAGATTGTAAAGTTCAGGGAATCTTCTGGAAGTTCTCATCTAATGATTTGTCCAAAGCCATTGGAAGCCACAGCTTCTTGATGCAACTTCTTCAGCTGCAAAGACCAGGAAAGTAGGAGTGAGGCTCAAGAGGCCAGAGGCTTCTGCAGGCAGCCTTTCAACCACATGTGCCTCCTCCTGGAAGAGTCCCTCCCTCAGCCTGACTTCATGTGGAAAACTCAGCCTTTTGAAAAGGTATTACAATGAACATAAACAAATAGATATAAATATCAGGTGAATCTTATAAAAATACAGTTTGGTAGTGACCAGCCCCAAATTCTAGTATCAAAGCCCTCAGTGGCCACTGTGTCAGGATTCACCAAAATATTCACAAAATCTGTATTTATTTATTCAAGATGACTGAGTCTCAAATGAGACTTCGCATATAAAAAACTAGAAATTTGCTCTCAGAATCCTATAAGGTATTTTTCTTTTTTGTTTTTGTTTTTTTTAATTCTTTATTAAATCATCACTGTGTACATTAATGCATTTATGGGATACAATATGCTGATTTGATATACAATGTGGAATGCTTACATCTAACTGATTAACAACATAACCATCTCCTTGCTTACTTATTTGTTGTGGTAAAAACATTCATTCTCTATTCTTAATAGTATAGAAATATATCATTGAATTATGCACATTAGGTTGGATCCTCCCCCCAAACCATCCCTCCTCACACCTCCCCACTCCCTTCCCCTCTCTTTCCTCTTCCCTCCTTTCTGGACTATAGTTATGTTTTACCATTCCTATGAATGTGTAGGTGATTATATATTGATTTCATAGTAGTATTTGATACATTAGATACTTTTTTTCTACTCTTGAGATACTTTACTAAGAAGAATAAGTTCCAGCTCCATCCATGTAAACATAAAAGATGTGAAATATCCTTCTTTTTATGGCTGCATAGTATTCCGTGGTGTACATAAACCACAATTTGTTAATCCATTCATGGGTCAATGGACACCTGGGTTGCTTCCATGACTTGGCAATTATGAGTTGGGTTGCAATAAACATTCTGGTTCAAATGTCTTTTTTGTAAAATGATTTTCGATTATCTGGGTAAATATTTAGTAGGGGGATTTCAGGATCAAATGTTAGGTCCACTTTAAGTTCCTTGAGTATTCTCCAAACTTCTTTCCGAAAAGGTCATATTAGCTTGCCTTGCCACCAGCAGTTCCCTTCTCTCCACATCCACTCAAACACCTGTAGTTTTGGGATTTTGTTATGTGGGCTAATCTTACTGGAGTTAGATGATATCTCAAAGTAGTTTTGATTTGCATTTCTCTGATGATCAAAGATGGTGAGTATTTTTCATGGTTTCAGAAAAGTTTCTGTTCAAGTCTCTTGCCCACATAAAAATGGGTATTTTTTTCTTATTGATTAGTTTGAGGTCTCTGTGGATTATCAAAAGCATAACCTGCAAATATCTTTTCCCATTCCAAAGGCTGTAGTTTGCTTTATTTAATGTGCTCTTGGCTATGCTTTTTAGTTTGATCAGATTCCGGTAATATAATTTTGGTGTGGCTCCAGTTGCCTGGGGGATTCTTCCTCATAAAAATATTCTCCCAGGCCAATTTGTTCAAGCGTTTCCCCTGCACTACATTTTAATATTTTTATAGTTTCATGTCTTAAGTTTAGATCTTTTATCCAATGAGAATCAATCTTTGTTAATGGTAAGATTTGGGAGTCCAGTTGCGTTCTTCTACAGGTCCCAAGCAAGTTCACCCAGCACCATTAAATAGGGAATCTTTCCCTCATTGATTGTTTCTGATACGTTTGTCAAAGATAAATGACTGTAAGTGTCTGGGTTCATCTCTTTTTTTTTTTTTTAATTGTTGGGGATTCATTGAGGATACAATAAGCCATGTTACACTGATTGCATTTGTAGGTAAAGTCCCTCTTGCAATCATGACTTGCCCCCAGAAGGTATGGCACACACCGAGGCCCCACCCCTCTCCCCCTTCCCTCTCTCTGCTTTTCCTCCCTCCCCCATGACCTTAATTGTCATTAATTGTCCTTATATCAAAATTAAGTACATAGGATTCATGCTTCTCCATTCTTGTGATGCTTCACTAAGAATAATGTCTTCCACTTTCATCCAGGTTAATACGAAGGACGTAAAGTCTCCATTTTTTTTTAATAGCTGAATAGTATTCCATGGTGTACATATACCACAGCTTGTTAATCCATTCCTGGGTTGGTGGGCATTTAGGCTGTTTCCACATTTTGGCGATTGTAAATTGAGCTGCAATAAACAGTCTAGTACAAGTGTCCTTATGATAAAAGGATTTCTTTCCTTCTGGGTAGATGCCCAGTAATGGGATTGCAGGATCAAATGGGAGGTCTAGCTTGAGTGCTTTGAGGTTTCTTCATACTTCCTTCCAGAAAGGTTGTACTAGTTTGCAGTCCCACCAACAGTGTAAAAGTGTTCCCTTCTCTCCACATCCACGCCAGCATCTGCAGTTTTGAGATTTTGTGATGTGGGCCATTCTCACTGGGGTTAGATGGTATCTCAGGGTGGTTTTGATTTGCATTTCTCTAATATATAGGCATGATGAACATTTTTTCATATGTTTGTTAGCCATTCGTCTGTCATCTTTAGAGAAGGTTCTATTCATGTCTCTTGCCCATTGATATATGGGATTGTTGGCTTTTTTCATGTGGATTAATTTGAGTTCTCTATAGATCTTAGTTACCAAGCTTTTGTCTGATTGAAAATATCCTTTCCCATTGTATAGGTTGTCTCTTTGCTTTGGTTGTTGTCTCCTTAGCTGTACAGAAGCTTTTCAGTTTAATGAAGTCCCATTTGTTTATTTTTGTTGTTGCAATTGCCATGGCAGTCTTCTTCATGAAGTCTTTCCCCAGTCTTTCCAGTGTTTTTCCTATGCTTTCTTTGATGATGTTTATTGTTTCATGCCTTAAATTTAAGTCCTTTATCCATCTTGAATCAATTTTTGTGAGTGGGGAAAGGTGTGGGTCCAGTTTCAGTCTTTCACATGTGGATATCCAGTTCTCCCAACACCATTTATTTAATAGGGAGTCTTTCCCCCAAGGTATGTTCTTGTTTGGTTTATCGAAGATTAGGTGGTTGTAAGATGTTAGTTTCATTTCTTGGTTTTCTATTTGATTCCAAGTGTCTATGTCTCTATTTTTGTGCCAGTACCATGCTGTCTTGAGCACTATGGCTTTGTAGTACAGACTAAAATCTGGTATGCTGATGCCCCCAGCTTTATTTTTATTACTAAGAACTGCCTTAGCTATACGGGTTTTTTTCCGGTTCCATACAAAATGCAGAATCATTTTTTCCAAATCTGGAAAGTGTGATGTTGGTATTTTGATAAGAATGGCATTGAATAGGTAGATTGCTTTGGGAAGTACAGACATTTTAACAATGTTGATTCTTCCCATCCATGGGCATGGTGTGTTCTTCCATTTGTTAAAATCCTCTGCTATTTCCTTTCTGAGGATTTTATAATTTTCTCTATAGAGTTCCTTCACCTCCTTCGTTAGGTATGTTCCTCGGCATTTCATTTTCTTTGAAACTATGGTGAAGGGAGTTGTGTCCTTAATTAGCTTCTCATCTTCACTGTTATTGGTGTATACAAAGGCTACTGACTTGTGGACATTGATTTTGTATCCTGAAACATTACTGTATTTTTTGATGACTTCTAGGAGTCTTGTGGTTGAGTCTTTGGGATTCTTAAAGTATAGGATCATGTCGTCAGCAAAGAGGGAGAGTTTGACCTCCTCTGCTCCCATTTGGATTCCCTTTATTTCCATGTTTTGCCTAATTGTATTGGCTAGAACTTCCAGCACTATGTTGAATAGTAAAGGTGACAGAGGGCAACCTTGTCTGTTTCCAGTTTTAAGAGGAAAATCTTTCTGTTTTACTCCATTCAGTAAAATATTAGCTGTGGGTTTGTGATAGATAGCTTCAATCAGTTTTAGAAATGTGCCACCTATGCCTATACTCCTCAGTGTTCTTGATTCTATATTGTATTCCATATATCTACATCTTCATTTTTGTGCGTACTAGGCTATTTTAATCACTATAGATCTATAGTATAGTCTGACGTCTTCTAACATGTTACCTCCTGATGCGTTTTTACTTCTGAGTAGTGTATTTGCTTTTTGAGTTTTTTTCTGATTTCTTATAAAATGAAGCACAATTTTTTCAATCTCTTTAAAGTACGATGATGGTTCATTAATAGGGACTGCATTAAATCTGTAGATTTCTTTGGGTAGTATAGACATTTTAACAGTGTTGATTCTTCCCAACCATGATCAAGGAAAGTTCTTCCATTTGTTAACATTTTCAGCTATTTCTTTTCTCAGAGTTTCATAATCCTCTTACATAATTCATAATTGGGGTTGGCATGTACTTTCTTTTCTCTTTAAAGAGATCTTTCATTTCCTTTGTTAGATAAATTCCCAGATATTTCATCTTCTTTGGCACTACTGTAAAAAGGATAGAGTCCTTAACTATATTTTTAGCTTGCCTATTGTTGGCATATACAAAAGATACTGATTTATAAGTATTGATCTTGTATCCTGAGACACTGCTGTATTCCTTGATCCGTTATAAGAGTGTTGTAGTTCAGTCCCTGGGGGTTTCAAGGTGTAAGATCATATCATCTGTGAAGAGTGAGAGTTTGATCATCTCTGACCCCATTTGAATACCCTTGATCCCTTTCTCTTGCCTGATTGCAGTGTCTAAAACTTCCCTTGCTATATTGAATAGCAGTGGAGACAATGGACATCCTTGCCTACTTCCAGATCTGATGTGGAAGTAGGAAGGTGCAGTGCTTCCAGATGTTGGTCCATTTCCACCAGATTTTCATATTTCTGAGAATAGGAATATTTATAATAATCATTGAGGATTTTTTGGATTTCTGAGGAGTCTGCTGTTATTTCTCCTTTATCATTTCTGATTGATGATATTAAAGATTTTACTTTTCTGTTTCTGGTTAGATTAGCCAAAGGTTTATCAATTTTTATAGATATTTTCAAAAACCCAGCTTTTTGTTTTATTGATCTTCTGAATGATTCTTTTGTTGTCAATTTCATTTAATTCTGCCCTAATTTTCGTTATTTCCTTTCTTCTGCTGGGATTAGGGTTGGCATGTTCTTCCTTTTCCAGTTGCTTAAAATGATCCATTAAGTTGTTGGCTTCCTCTCTTTCTGTTTTCTTGAGGAAGGCTTTCAATGCTATAATTTTCCCTGTTTGGACTGCCTTTGCAGTATCCTACAGATTTTGATAATTTGTGTCTTCAGTATCATTTTGTTCCAAAAATTTGGTGATTTCCTTTCTAATCTTGTCCTTGACCTCTCTATCATTGAGATTTAGTTTCCATGTCTTTGTTCCAGTATGAAGATTCCTGTTGCTATTGAGTTCAACTTTTATACTGTGATGATCCGTCCAAGAAGATAGAAGGAATAATTTCTATTTTAAATTTGTGGAGGTTAGACTTGTGTCCTAAGATATGATCAATTTTGGAGGATGATCCATGAGCTGATGAGAAGAATTCAGTTGTATTTGAATGAAATGTTCTGTAGATGTCTGTTAAGTACATTCGTTGTAGGGTCAAGTTTAAGTCCAATATTTCTTTGTTTAGTTTTCTCTTGGGGGAATCTATCCAAAACTGCCAAAGGGGTGTTAAAATCTCAAACTATTATAGTGCTGGAAGATGTGAAATTGTTCATGTCTGTTAGGGTTTCCTTTATAAATTGAGGAGCATTCTCATAGAGTGCATAAATGTTAATAATTGAAATTCTTATTGAATAATATGAATTTGTCTTATAGGAATTCCTTATCTTTCCTTACTATTGTATCTGTGAATAAAATTGCAACACCTGTTTTTTTCTGATTTCCATTTGCCTGAATTATAGATGTTCATCCCTTCACCTTGAGTCCATTTTTATCCTTTAAGGTAAGGCGAGACTCTTGTATGTAATAGATATCTGGTCTGAGTTTATGTATCCAGTCAGCCAACCTGTGCCTCTTTAGAGGACAATTTAAGCCATTCTCATTAATTGAGAGAATTGATAAGCATGATAGTGTTTTGGGTGTCATGTTTTTCACATGACTAGTGTATATTTTTAGTCCTTTCCCTACTCTGGAAGTTATATTTTATTCAAAAGTTTCTGGGTGAGTTTATTTTGGCCATGGACCATTCTGCTGATCATTATGGAGGATAGAACTGAGAATATCCTGGAGAGCTGGTTTATTTATGGCAAATTTCTTCAACATGTGTATGTCATTAAAGTATTTGATTTCTCCATCATAGATGAAGCTTAGTTTAGCTGGATACAGAATCCTGGGATTGAAGTTATTTTGTTTTAGGAGATTGAACCATGACCAACCTCTTTTGGCTTGGAAGGTTTCAGCTGAGAGATTTGCAGTCATTATGATATTTCTCCCTTTGTACATAATGCTTTTCTTAATGTCTGGCTGCTTGCAGAATTTTCTCCTTTGTCTTAACTTTCACAAAGTTAATTACAATGTGTCAGGAGATGCTTTATTTGGATCGAGTCTTGCTGGAGTTCTGAACCTGTCTGCTGAATTTCAGTATCCTTTGCAATGCAAGGGAAATTCTCCTCAATAAGGTCTTGGAGTAGAGCATCTGTGCCTTTAGGACCATCCTCTTCTCCTTCAGGAATTCCTATAAGACGAATGTTTGATCTTTTGGAGTGGTCTTTCAACTCTCTCAGGGAAAGATCAGTTTTTGCTTTCCATCTGTCTGCCTCTTTGAGCATTTGGGCATGTTCAAAAGCTTTGTCTTCGATTTCAGAGATCCTTTCTTCTGCCTGCCCCACTACTCTATTACTGAGGGATTTTGCTGAATTTCAGAGCTGCTCAAATATTTTTTTCATTTCTTTGAGCTCTGCTATCTCTTTTCTCATTATATACATATCCTTGGTGAATTTGCCTTTGGTTTCATTTATTTTTTGAGACTTTTGCACAACTTTTTGTATTTCAATATCCATCTTTTCCTCCAATTTATTCATCTTATATGTCATCCATATTCTGAATTCTCTTTTTGACATTTCAGCCATTCGTTTATGAATTGCATCTTCTAACATATCACTTTTGTCATTCCTTGAGGGAGTTGATTTACTCTGATTATGCATGTTTCTAGAGTTCTTCCTCTGGTTCTGCCCCATGTTTATTTTCTGTAGTTTGGATATTAAAACTGGTAGGGTGTGAATGAATTGGGAGATCTAGGAATTGTAGTTAACTATCTCTTTACCAAAGAGCTGGGATTAGTGATTGTAGCTTTTTCCTTACAGCCTTACAAAGGTCCCTTTCAGACCGGCTGCTAGAGACTCTGAGGACCAAATTGGTTTGATAGGGCTAGTTAGCTTTGACTTGAAGTCAGCAAACCTCTATCCAATCCAATTGAGTTGCAAAATTAGGCTAAAATCTCAGCTGGGGGGTGATACAGGTACCTGAGATCCCTTGCCCCACCATCCCAGCAACTATTACAGGAGAATTCAGTTTCTCCCAGTTCAACACAACCTCAGTTCAACTTTCAAGGGTCCCTGGGTCAGTAGTTCCAAAGTCAGTAGTTCCAACCCAAGTCAGTAGTTCCAAAAACAAGTATCTTGAACAGTACAAATCACTGCTCAACTGCAAGAGTTTGCCTTGTTACCAACCTGATGGTAGGGTTCCACAGGCAGCTTGGACCCAGAAACCCAAGATGCTGGAGTTTGGCTCTCTATGGTGTTCAAGGGATCAGAAAGGCTTGCCCTGGCAAAGAGTCAGGCCAGAGGAATTCCTGCCTCCTTCCCTGCCCTATGCCGCAGTCTTGCCCCACCTTTGGTAACCCCCAGGCTGTAGCCGAGCTCCCTTCAGTGGGTGAAGGTGACAGGGATATGGGCTGTCTGGAGACAAGGGGGATCAATGCTTCCTCCTGTGTGGTACTCTGCCACATGGGCAACTTCGTGGATCTGAATCTTGGCACCCTCTAGTGCTCAATGGCTTCTGGGGAGTGCAGCAGCAGCAACAGACCCTGGGTGTGTTCACTACCATCCACGAGGGGGCACTACCATAGGACGTATTTTGCTCTTACCAAGTCAGTGTCTCTGTCTCAACCCTGACCTGCTTGGGTGGATTCCACCACTGGGTGTATTTTGCACTCACAGCGGTTGTGACTTACTCCCAGCCCCACCCTGCCATGGGTAGGTGCTGCCGCCACCCATGCTCTTCTGAGGAGTATGGGTCTCTGTCCAAGCTATGCTCCCATGCTGGCCAGGTGTATTTTGAGGTCACAGAGGCTGCGTCTCTGTCCTGGCCTCACCCTGGGCTGGTGCCAATGCAGTAAGTATTCTCACGGAGTCTGCATTTCTGTCCTAGCCACACTCCACATTGGGCAGGTACTGCCAGGTATATTTTGAGCTCACAGAGGCTGAGCCTTTGTCCCAGCCCTGTCCCACTACACGTGGTGCCACAGCAGTGTGCACTCTCATGGAGTCTGTGTCTCAGTCCCAGCCACACCCCACCCAGGAATGGTACCACCACAGGTGTACCCACAGCTCACAGAGCCTGTGTTTCTGTCCCAGTTCTGCTCCACCTGTGGCTGACCACCAGGTTGAGGCCCAGCTCCCTCCGGGTTCCAAGAGTAATGGGAGGTATTTTTCCAAAATCCAACCTGGAGCGTGAGACCTGCCACCACTGCAGCCACACCAGTCTGCCACGGTCCACATTACTCCCTCTCTTGCTTGACTGCCTCACTCACAATCCCAGCTTTACACCTGTGCTTCTGTTTCAACACAGACTTACAGCAGCCCAAGCCATGCCCCTACCTGTTGAGGAATTGCCAAACACTCTGGACTCCACAGGGGACAGGCTTCCAGACTGCAAGGTGGGGGTGGAGGGGTGGGCTGGGAGTTCAGAATTGTGAGTAGAATATTTGTTCAATTTTATGCTGAGCAGGAGAATGCCTGGGCTCACAGGCGGAATCTCTCTGGAGAAGGAATTCCAGTTATTAATGTCTCTCTGCAGTGTAATAAAATAAGAGAAGATTTGAACTCTGCTCACTTGTTTGTAGAAAGCACACAGTGAGCTTTCTTAGGACAGAGGACTTTTGTCCACTTGGGAATGGGTTTTGTACCTTTAGTTTGTTTCCTTGGGGTTGCAGCTTGCCTGAGTAGGGGTGATTTGCACTCCTCAATCGTCTCCCTTAGCTCAGTTCCTAATCTTAAGCTTTCTTGAGAACGTTCTGTCATTTATCTCTCTTTCTGGATAGCAGCCTCTGTGGAAAGCAGGCTCCCTTTGGCCATCTTGCCAACCCCATGAAGTTTTGTTATTATTATCTGACTCAATGCACAATCATTAGAGAAATGAAAAAACATTGTATTTCACTGAGAGGAATAGTTGAAAGTCTCACAGTTCATGGTTTCCAAAATAACTACAAAACTTCAGTAACAATAAAAAAACCTGTTACTACATAAATGTAAATATAGAGATAAATGGATAGAACCCTGAATGACAGTCTCACATGTATGGTCAAATAATTTTCAACTTTGGCACTAATATTTAGACTCTAGAGTAATAATCATTACATGGTGGAACTATGCCAAGAATATTTAAAAATAGCCCTTTTTGGAAATGGTTTTGGTAAAACTAGGTATTCACATGCATGCCAAGAGAATGAAAGTGGAACCATATCTTATGTTATATGCAAAATTTAACATAAACTATGAACTACTCAGAAGATAATATTGCAATCCTTCCAGACATTGTATTTGGCGATGATTTCTGGGACATGCCATCAATAGCACAGTTAACAAAAAGAGAAATAAATATTATGGACTGTATAAAAATGAAAACACTACTGTGTATTCAGAGGATACTATCAACAGAATCAAAAATTAATTCATAGATTAATAAAATATATTTAAAGCATACATCTGAGAAGAATGTTATAACCAGAATGTATGAAGTACCCTAAAAATAAACAAGGAAAATTCAAATAGCCATTTTAAAAATGGCTGAATAGATAATTCCCCAAAGAAGGTGTACAATGGCCAATAAGCATTCAGAATGGTTTTCAACATCACTAATGATCATGGAAGTGTATATCCAAGCTACAACAATGTACCACCCATGAAAATTGATATCTTAACTGAACAACAAATGACAAGTGGTACAGAATGAATGCTTGTATGCTGCTTCTGGGAAGGTAAACTGGTACAGCAATATGGGAGACAGTCTTGCCCTTGCTCATGCAGTATATAACAGAAATGCCTGATGTTCCCGCATTTGCACTTCTGGATATAGACCTGAACAGATTGAAAACAGGGACACCAAGATAAATTTTTACACCCATATTAGCAGTATTATTCACATTAGCCAAAACTGAAGGATTCCTCAGTTGGGTCCACAACAGCAGATGGATGAACACAAAGTGGTCAATCCATTCTATGGAATATTATGCACCCTTAAAAAAGGAAGGCACTTATGACATATACTACAACGTGGATGCACCTCAGGATATTATGGTAAGTGAAATACACCAATCTCAAAATGACAAACACAGTATAATTCCATTTACACAGGGTCCTCAGATAGCTAAAATAATAGAAACAAAAAGTATAATGATAGTTTCCGGGGGTTAGGGAGATGAAGGAAAAGATCATTTCTTTTATGGGCAAAGAGTTTTTCTGTATTTCAAGATTAAAAGGTTCTAGAGATGTATGATTGTGATGGGTGTACAATAAATGTACTTACTTCAACTAAACTGTACACTTACAATGGTGAAATGGCAATTTAAAAAATATTTTCCATTTTATACAAATCCACTTATATTTACAATATTATATGTACAATGTTCATATGTGTTATATTTTATCACATGAAAATGTGATATAAAAAGTAGATGGATCTTCAAAGAAAAAAGAAATAAAAGAAGAGCAAAATACACATAAGCTTCCTGATGAGTAAAGAAAGATTCCCAAAGATTATCTGGTTATTCATTTTCTCTTCTTCCTGAATTAACAGGAGAGAGTCCTCAGAGACTGGGATAATGTGGACCCATTTGGCTAATGAGAAGCTCTGTACCTGGAGACCCCTAGGCCACACAGCAGTAGATAATCAGCCTGGTATTCCAGCCCTCAGCCTGATGGTTCAGTCCAGGCTGCATTTCTTTGTTCAAGGTTTATCTGCAACAGGAGGCTTGTGTCTGACCTTCTTGAGAAACCAGTTAATCCAGGAAAAATCTTATAGGATGGGCAGTAGAGAATGTGGGCCCTCAGGGAAACATCTGGGTCCCAGCCTGATCACCCTACTGCTCCCAGCCAGCTTTTTAGTGCCTTATTCTTAATTATGAACAGCACACAAGGACCATGAGAGATCCGGGCAAAGCATTTAACAGAAAAGATAAAATAAAACAAATGCTTTTTAAAAAACTGGGAAAAAGCCAGGAGCACTGGCTCACACCTGTGATCCAAATACTCTGGGAGGCCAAGGTGGCTGGATTGCTTAAGCCAGGAGTTCCAGACCAGCCTGGGCAAGAGAAAGACCCCATCTCTACTAAAAATATGAAAACTAGCCAGGCATCATGGCAGGTGCCCAAAGTCCCAGCTATGTGGTAGGCTGAGGCAGGAGAATCACTCAAACCCAGGAGTTTGAGGTTGCTGTGAGTTATGACACCACGGCATGCTACCCAGGGTGATAGAATGAGACGCTGTCTCAAAACAAACAAACAACAAAAAAAAAAGGAAAAGACAATTCATGGAGTAGAAGAAGATATCATATCAACAAAATAAGAAAAGATACCTAGAAAGGAAAATTTGGAGGTGAAGAAAAAGTTTTTGGCAATTAAGAATGTATTAGCTAAACTGAAAATTAATAAAAGCTTTGAAAGATAAAGTTGGAGACATCTCCTTCAAAGTTGAAAAAGAGAGAGAGAGAGAACCAAATAAAGAAAGGTAATATAAGGAAGTAGGATTATTTCAGCAGGTCTAATACTCAAATCATGGAGCTCCAAAAAAATTGAACATAGAGAAGAAAGACAATCAAGAAAAAAATAGAAGAAATTTTCTCAGAAGTGCATAACTCTCCAGATTGAAAAGTCCCCTGAATGCCCAGCAAATGAATGAAAAAAAAATCTGCATTAATCAAAGCAATGTGAGATTTTAAAACATTAGGATTAAAGAGAAGATTCTAAAACTTGAAAGATGGGGAGGGAAGAAGATATACCAAGGATATATCCACATACCAAGGATAGAGAAAGTGGACCACAATGAAGCAACACCTTCAGGTTACCAAGGGAAAATGAAATTCACCTAGAATTCTATAGCCACATATTGTTAGCTGAGTGTGAGGGTAGACTACAGATCACCAGGCTCTTTAAAATATTTACTCTAGGACCCACTCTCACGGCCGCAGCGCGGACGGATGGACGGACCAACTGCACTGCATGCAGGAAGCGCCCGGCCATGTTCAGACGGAGCTCCCAGAAAAGACTCTCCAGTTGCTCGTTGACTGGACTAGAGAGGATAGAGTAAGGCCAGCCATGCAACACCTGTGGTGACCAGTGCCCTGGGTTTGCCTTGCATAAATGGAGGATAAGCTTTCCACAGAGGCTCCTGTCCAGAAGAAGAGTTAAAGGACAGAAAGTTAGCAAGTAACCTGGTGGATTAGAGCTGCACCAAGAGAGAAGGTTGAAGAATGCACATCAACCCCGCTGAGGTGAGCTGCGACCCCAAGGATACAAACAAAAGGTACAAAATCCATCACCAAGTGGACAGGAGTCCCCTCCCCCATGAGAACGGCTTGGAGTACCCCACAAACAAATAAGCAGAGTTCAAAGGTCCTCCTACTACACTCCATGGGAGAGACCATCTAAAATCTGGACCTACCTCCCCTACTAGGGTGCCACGGCATTCTCCTGCCAGGCATAAAACTGTATAAAACTATATGTATTATCTACCTGCAACTCTGAGCTCCCAGCACTCCCCTCCACTCTCACTCTGAGGTCTGGAGGCCTGTCCCCCAGGAGTCCAGATTTTTGGGTGATTTCTCGAGGGGTGTGGACGGGGCCTGAACTGCAGCTGGTCAGTGCTGAATCTGGGGCACAGGAGTGAGGAGAGTACGTGGACCACACTGAAGCAGCAATGCCCTGAGGCGCAGAGCAGCAGCCCTCTTTTTGCAACAATAGGCCTCACTTCCGGATATTCTGAAGCCATACCCCCTGTCTCCCTGGGCAACCAGAGGAGGCCGGGCATCTACTCAGGTGGCAACCACCACAGAACAGATCTGGGACAAAAACACAGGCCCTGTGAGTAAAGGGTTTGCCTGAGGTGGTACCAGCCTGCTGGGAAGTTCCCAGGGCAGGACTGACCCAGAGGACCGCTTTACTAAGCCTAAGATGCACCCGGCCCTCAGGGGATCGTCAGCCTATAGACAAAGGAAGATAGGAGGCTAGAACTAATAGGTAACCAAATACAAACCTGCAGGAGCAAAGAGAGGGCCTGAGGCACAGGCTCCGGGAAATCAAAACAGCTTCTCTTCTGCAGGGGAATTTAGCAGGTACAGAAAAAAATTCCTGCAAAGTTCTTCTGTTCTGTTCTGTCAGTAACATCAATCAGGGGTGGGGCTGGAACTGAATGAACACCCCCCAGCCTCCATAAAGCGCCCAAAGTTGTCAGGCCTCACCTTCCCCTGCTAGATAGAGGCAGAGAGCAGTGCCCTGGCTGAGCAGAAATAGATTTCCTTGTGATTCAGGCAGGTGCAAACCCCTGGAGTATCTGTTCACTACAGGCAACTGGGTCAAAGTCCTGCGGGACTATCAGTGACTGGGTGTGACAGAGATGCAAGGTGGGGAAGGAGGCATCAACCTTCCCAGACTGATCTATTTGCTGGGTGGGTCATCCTGACTCCACACAGCACTGCAGCAAGCCATATCAGAGTAGTCACCAGACCGCTGTGATCCGGTTGCCAGAGACCTTTTAAACTCTTCTGCCTGAGACAATTGATTTGGACCTTTTTAAATGAGCCAATTGCCTAAGGACTATTCAGGTGGTGCCCTGGGTGTGTGGTTGTAGGAAGCTTTGATTTTCCTTTTCCAATTGTTGCCTGTGGGAGGCAAGGTGACTTAATTGCTGGTATTTCTCCACAGCTGAGACTTCGACCCAGAGTAACTGTTTCACTAGGGTTGAACAGAGACCAGCTGAAAACAAGACAGAACCACTTAGGCCGACCACACCAAACAGGTCTCCAGTTTCTCAGCTATAGCACTGTATGGATCCTCGACAAAGCTCCAAGGGAAATATCAAACAGTGTAAAACAAACATGAGGCGGAATCAGAGGAAAACCTCTGGTAACAAGAATAACCAGAATAGATCAACCACTCCAAGGAAAAATATGGCAGATGTAACTGAAGATCCCATTCATAAACAGCTGGCCGAGATGTCAGAAATAGAATTCAGAATTTAGATTGCAAACAAGATTAATAAAATGGAGGGAAATTTGGAATTAGAAATTCGAGCAGCAATTCAAAAGTCGGAATTAGAAATTCGAGGAGAAATTCAAAAGTTGTCTCAAGAATTTAATGAATTTAAAGACAAAACCACCAAAGATTTTGATGCACTGAAGGATGAATTTGCAGCCCTCAAAATCTGAAAAATATAGTAGTAACAGAGAGGAGCAAGGAGAAGAAGATTTCTGACATTGAAGACAAAGCCTTTGAACGCTCCCAAACTCTCAAAGACAAAGAGAAATGGAGAGCAAAAATGGATCATTCCCTCAGACAGCTCTGGGATAATTCAGAGAAGGCTAATATCTGCCTCATTGGAATCCCTGAAAGTGATGAAGTGGCCTTGCAAGGCACAGAGGCCCTTCTCCAAGAAATTATGAAAGAGAATTTTCCAGACATGCCAAGAGATTCTGAAATTCAGACAGTTTCAGAACCCCAGCATGACTCAACCCCAATAAGACATCCCCCAGGCATATTGTAATTAACTTCACTAAAGTTAATATGAAGGAGAAAATTCTGAAAGCAGCCAGACGTAACAAAACCATTGTCTACAAAGGGATGAATATTAGAATGACTGCAGATCCCTCTGCTGAAACTTTTCAAGCCAGAAGAGGGTGGTCATCAACTTTTAATCTCCTAAAGCAAAATAACTTTCAACCCCGGATCCTGAATCCAGCTAAACTGAGTTTCATTTATGATACAGAAATTAAATACTTTAATGACATTCATATGTTGAAGAAATTTGCCATTACCAAACCAGCTCTTCAGGATATTCTCAGACCTATCTTCCATAATGGTCAGCCCAATCCTCTACCACAAAAGTGAACTCACTCAGAAACTTTTGATCAAACTCCAACTTCCACAATGCTGAAAGGATTAAAAATGTCCACTGAACTTTCGAAAAACTTGATACGCAAAATTTTACCAGACTTATCAATATTCTCCATTAATGTGAATGGCTTAAACTGTCCTCTAAAGAGGCATAGGTTAGCTGACTGGATACAAAAGCTCAGGCAAGATATTTGCTGCATACAAGAGTCACATCTTAACTTAAAAGACAAATATAGACTCAGGGTGAAAGGATGGTAGTCCATATTTCAGGCAAATGGTAATCAGAAAAAAGCAGGTGTTGCAATTCTATTTCCTGACACAATAGACTTTAAACCAACAAAAGTAAGGAAGGATAAGAATGGCTGCTTCATATTTGTTAAGGGTAATACTCAATATGATGAGATTTCAATTATTAATATCTATGCAGCCAACCAGAATGAACCTCAATTTATAAGAGAAACTCTAACTGACATGAGCAACTTGATTTCCTCCAGCTCCACAATAGTTGGAGATTTCAACACTCCTTTGGCAGTGTTGGATAAACCACCAAAAAGAAGCTGGGAAAAGAAATTTTAGATTTAAACCTAACCATCCAACATTTGGATTTAGCAGACAATTACAGAACATTTCATCCCAACAAAACTGAATACACATACTTCTCATCAGCCCACGAAACATACTCCAAAATCGATCACATCTTAGGTCACAAGTCTAACCTCAGTAAATTTAAAGGAATAGAAATTATTCCTTGCATCTTCTTGAACCACCATGGAATAAAAGTTGAGCTCAGTAACAACAGGAATCTGCATACTCATACAAAAACATGGAAGCTAAATAACCCTATGCTGAATGATAGCTGGGTCAGAGATGAGATTAAGAAGGAAATTGCCAAATTTTGGGAACAAAATGACAATGAAGACACGAACTATCAGAACATCTGGGATACCACAATGGCAGTCCTAAGAGGGAAATTTATACTACTGAAAACCTTCCTCAAAAGAATGGAAAGAGAGGAAGTTACAACATAATGGGACATCTCAAGCAACTGGAAAAGTAAGAACATTCCAACCCCAAACCCAGTAGAAGAAAAGGAACAACCAAAATTAGAGCAGAATTAAATGAAATTGAGACAAAAGAATTATAGAACAGATCAATAAATCAAAAAGTTGGTTTTTTGAAAAGGTCAATAAAATAGATAAACCTTTGGCTAACCTAACCAGGAAAAAAAGAGCAAAATCTCTAATCTCATCAAGCAGAAATGACAAAGATGAAATAACAGCAGACTCCTCAGAAATTCAAAAAATCCTTAATGAATATTACAAGAAACTTTATTCTCAGAAATATGAAAATATGAAGGAAATTGACCAATACTTGGAAGCATGTCACCTTCCAAAACTTAGCCAGAATCAAGTGGAAATGTTGAACAGGCCCATACCAAGTTCTGAAATAGCATCAACCATACAAAACCTCCCTAAACAAAAAAAAAGCCCAGGACCAGATGGCTTCATGTCAGAATTCTACAAAACCTTTAAAAAGGAATTACTACCAGGGAGGCGGAGCAAGATGGCAGCCAAGTAACAGCTTTCTTGCATCTGGGCACCGTGAGTCTGGGGAGATAGAACTCCAGGCATCTCTGGCTGGTGGGATCTGCCTATCATCACCCCTGCGCGGATACAGGGAGTCAGCGAGAGACTTCTGGACCCCAAGAGGAGGACTAAAACAGTGGAAAACCGGCAAGTGGTCGTGTGTGTTCAATTGGTCTAAACCCACCCGCAACTGTAAGTTCAGTAGCAGCGAGACTGCAAACCAGAAAGGCCTTACCTGTGAACTGTTTTGGTGTCTTTGGACTTGGCACTCAGTTGAACTGCCTTGGGGAGAGCCTGAGCGGGAGTGCGGAGAATTTTGGCCATTGTCTAGGGCCCCAGTCTGAGCCGCTGAGCCAGACGGAGCTAATGGTGTTTGGCGGTGGGTCACAGGGAGCCATTGTGAGTGATCTGCCCCAGCAAGCTCCGCCCTCAGGATTGCAGAGCAAGAATTGGGTGGGAGGTGGTAACCCAGTGACCAAGTAGCCTAAGGGCAGGGTCTGAGCCGCCTTGCAGCCCGAACCCTCAGGGGCAGAGTGAGACCAGTTTTGGCACACTGGGTAAGTGGATAGCCACTTCAGCAGTGATTCCAGCGACAAGCACTTTCCTGGGAAAGCTTCTGCTCAGAAAGTGAACAAGTTCATAGTGCCTTTTAAGTGGGCTGAAGAGAGATTTAGGGTGTCTACCTGCTGGGGTTTGAGAAATCAGCACCCTCCAGTCGTATCAGATCTGTGATTAACATCTCATACCCCAGAAGACCACGTGTTGCCCAGACAATATTCAATAACATATATATACTGTATTGTTTTTGGTTGTGTTTTTTTTTTTTTTTTTTTTTTGTGGTTTGGTTGGGTTTTTTTGTTTATTTTGATGTTGTTGATGTTGTTTTGTTTTATAAGTTCAACCTTTTCCATACAGATCCTTTTTCTTTCTCAATTTTTCTAGTTTAATTATAATTTCCCATTTCTGTCTTTTTCAATAATTAGAACTTCATTTTTGCTAGGGTTTCTACTGCTATTATTTGGTTTTTCACCTAATTTTATCATGTAAAGTTTCTGTTTGCTTGTTTTGGTTTGATTTATAGCATTTTTGTCTTTCCTCTCTACTGGGTGGAGGTGGGGTACTGTGTCTGATCAGGTTAGTAAAGAGTTGCTGACCTCAAGGGAACCAACCAATTGGGCACCCCCAGAAGGTGGGTTTATTTAAGGTTGTGTCAAGGTACCCTACTGTACACCTACATTGTTCTGTCTTCCTCTTTCTGTGCCTCTCTTCTTTTTGTCAATATTCCTTTTACCTACCCTCTCTCCTTTCTCTACTTTTCTTTTTTTTCTTATCACTCGGTCCTCCTTTCTTTCATCCCTTTTTTGCTCTTCAACCTTCTCACCCCTCTGGTCCTGTAACCCTTAGTCCACAGGCACAAGAACTTAAAGAGCAAGAGGAAGTGAAAGGAAAATTAGGGCAAGGAAACAGATAAAAGAAATCACTCATGAGGAAGAATCAGCAGAAAACTCCAGGCAACATGAAGAACCACTCCAGAACAACTCTGCCAAGGGACCATGAGGTAGCTACTACAGATGATTCCACCTATGAAGAAATGTTAGGAATGACAGAAAAGGAATTTAGAATACACATGTTGAAAACAATGAAAGAAATGATGGAAACAATGAAGGAAACTGCTAATAAAGTGGAAAATAACCAAAAGGAAATCGAAAAACAGAATCAAATAAGAGATGAACAATATGAAGAATATAAAAAGGATATAGCAGAGCTGAAGGAACTGAAACAGTCAATTAGGGAACTTAAAGATGCAATGGGATGTATCAGCAACAGGTTACACCATGCAGAAGAAAGAATTTCAGAGGTAGAAGACAAAGTTCTTGAGATAACTCAGATAGTAAAAGAGGCAGAAAAGAAGAGAGAGAAAGCAGAACGTTCACTGTCACAATTATGAGACTTTATGAAGCGTTCCAACAAACGAGTTATAGGAATTCCAGAAGGGGAAGAAGAATGCCCAAGAGGAATGGAAGCCATACTAGAGAATACTATAAAAGAAAATTTCCCAAATATCACCAAAGATTCTGACACACTGCTTTCAGAGGGCTATCGGACCCCAGGTTGCCTCAACTCTAACTGAGCTTTTCCAAGACACATTGTGATGAACCTGTCCAAAGTCAAGACAAAAGAAAAGATTCTGCAAGCTGCCAGGAGTAAGAGCCAGTTGACCTACAGGGGCAAATCCATCAGAGTGACCGCAGACTTCTCTAATGAAACTTTCCAAGCAAGAAGACAATGGTCATCTACCTTTAATCTACTTAAACAGAACAATTTCCAGCACAGAATTCTGAACCCTGCTAAGCTAAGCTTCAAAATTGATGGAGAAATCAAATCATTTACGGATATACAAACATTGAGGAAATTCGCCACAACAAGACCAGCTCTATAGGAAATACTTCAACCTGTTCTACACACTAACCACCACAATGGATCAGCAGCAAAGTAAGAACTCAGAAATTAAAGGACAAAACCAAACCTCCACACTGATGCAAAAGATAAAACTAAGCAATGGACTCTCACAAAATAAGACAAATAGAATACTACCACACTTATCAATTATCTCAATAAATGTTAATGGCTTGAATTCCCGACTGAAGAGACATAGATTGGCTGACTGGATTAAAAAACACAAGCCATCCATTTGCTTTCTGCAAGAAACACACCTGGCTTCAAAAGACAAATTAAAGCTCCGAGTCAAGGGTTGGAAGACAATTTTTCAAGCAAATGGAATTCAGAAAAAAAGAGGAGTTGCAATCTTATTTTCAGATACATGTGGATTCAAAGCAACTAAAGTCAAAAAAGACAAAGATGGTCACTTTATATTGGTCAAGGGAAAAATACAACAAGAAGACATTTCAATTCTAAATATCTATGCACCCAATTTAAATGCTCCAAGATTCTTGAAACAGACCTTACTCAGTTTGAGCAATATGATATCTGATAATACCATAATAACAGGGGACTGTAACACTCCTCTTACAGAGCTGGACAGATCCTCTAAACAGAAATTAAACAAGGATATAAGAGACTTAAATGAGACCCTAGAACAACTGCGCTTGACAGACGCATATAGAACACTCCACCCCAAAGATAAAGAATATACATTCTTCTCATCACCCCATGGAACATTGTCCAAAATTGATCATATCCTGGGACACAAAACAAATATCAACAGAATCAAAAGAATTGAAATTTTACCTTGTATCTTCTCAGACCATAAGGCACTAAAGGTGGAACTCAACTCTAACAAAGACATGGAAATTAAACAATCTTCTGCTCAATAACAGATGGGTGCAGGAAGAAATAAAACAGGAAATCATTAACTTCCTTGAGCATAACAACAATGAAGACACAAGCTACCAAAACCTGTGGGATACTGAAAAAGCAGTTTTGAGAGGAAAATTCATTGCTTTAGATGCCTACATTCGAAAAACAGAAAGAGAGCACATCAACAATCTCACAAGAGATCTTATGGAATTGGAAAAAGAAGAACAATCTAAGCCTAAACTCAGTAGAAGAAAAGAAATATCCAAAATCAAATCAGAGATCAATGAAATTGAAAACAAAAGAATCATTCAGAAAATTAATGAAACAAGGAGTTGGTTTTTTGAAAAAATAAATAAAATAGATAAACCATTGGCCAGACTTACTAGAAATAGAAAAGTAAAATCTCTAGTAACCTCAATCAGAAACGATAAAGGGGAAATAACAACTGATCCCACAGAGATACAAGAGATCATCTCTGAATACTACCAGAAACTCTATGCCCAGAAATTTGACAATGTGAAGGAAATGGCTCAATATTTGGAATCACACCCTCTCCCTAGACTTAGCCAGGAAGAAATAGACCTCCTGAACAGACCAATTTCAAGCACTGAGATAAAAGAAACAATAAAAAAGCTTCCAACTAAAAAATGCCCTGGTCCAGATGGCTTCACACCAGAATTCTATCAAATCTTCAAGGAAGAGCTTATTCCTGTACTGCAGAAATTACTCCAGAAAATTGAGGAAAAAGGAACCTTCCCCAACACATTCTATGAAGCAAACATCACCCTGATACCAAAACCAGGAAAAGACACAAACAAAAAGGAGAATTTCAGACCAATCTCACTCATGAATATAGACGCAAAAATTCTCAACAAAATCCTAGCCAACAGATTACAGCTTATCATCAAAAAAGTCATTCATCATGATCAAGTAGGCCTCATCCCAGGGATGCAAGGCTGGTTTAACATACGCAAGTCCATAAACGTTATCCATCATATTAACAGAGGCAAAAATAAAGACCACATGATCCTCTCAATAGATGCAGAAAAAGTATTTGATAAAATCCAGCATCCTTTTCTAATTAGAACACTGAAGAGTATAGGCATAGGTGGCACATTTCTAAAAGTGATTGAAGCTATCTATGACAAACCCACAGCCAATATTTTACTGAATGGAGTAAAACTGAAAGTTTTTCCTCTTAGAACTGGAACCAGACAAGGTTGTCCTCTGTCACCTTTACTATTCAACGTAGTGCTGGAAGTTCTAGCCAATACAATTAGGCAAGACAAGGAAATAAAGGGAAGCCAAATGGGAGCAGAGGAGGTCAAACTCTCCCTCTTTGCTGACGACATGATCTTATACTTGGAGAACCACAAAGACTCAACCACAAGACTCCTAGAAGTCATCAAAAAATACAGTAATGTTTCAGGATATAAAATCAATGTCCACTAGTCAGTAGCCTTTGTGTACACCAATAACAGTCAAGATGGGAAGCTAATTAAGGACACAACTCCCTTCACCATAGTTTCAAAGAAAATGAAATATCTAGGAATATACCTAACGAAGGAGGTGAAGGACCTCTATAAAGAAAACTATGAAATGCTCAGAAAGGAAATAGCAGAGGATATTAACAAATGGAAGAACATACCATGCTCATGGACGGGAAGAATCAACATTGTTAAAATGTCTATACTTCCCAAAGCAATCTACCTATTCAATGCCATTCCTATCAAAATACCAACATCGTACTTTCAAGATTTGGAAAAAATGATTCTGCGTTTTGTATGGAACCGGAAAAAAACCCGTATATCTAAGGCAGTTCTCTGTAACAAAAATAAAGCTGGGGGCATCAGCATACCAGATTTTAATCTGTACTACAGAGCCATAGTGCTGAAGACAGCATGGTACTGGCACAAAAACAGAGACATAGACACTTGGAATCGAATTGAAAACCAAGAAATGAAACTAACATCTTACAACCACCTGATTTTCGATAAACCAAACAAGAACATACCTTGGGGGAAAGACTCCCTATTCAATAAATGGTGTTGGGAGAACTGCATGTCTACATGTAAAAGACTGAAACTGGACCCACACCTTTCCCCACTCACAAAAATTGATTCAAGATGGATAAAGGACTTAAATTTAAGGCATGAAACAATAAAAATACTCCAAGAAAGCATATGAAAAACACTGGAAGATATTGGCCTGGGGAAAGACTTCATGAAAAAGACTGCCATGGCAATGGCAACAACAACAAAAATAAACAAATGGGACTTCATTAAACTGAAAAGCTTCTGTACAGCTAAGGAGACAATAACCAAAGCAAAGAGACAACCTACACAATGGGAAAGGATATTTGCATATTTGCAATCAGACAAAAGCTTGATAACTAGGATCTATAGAGAACTCGAATTAATCCACGTGAAAAAAGCCAACAATCCCTTATATCAATGGGCAAGAGACATGAATAGAACTTTCTCTAAAGACGACAGACGAATGGCTAACAAACACATGAAAAAATGTTCATCATCTCTATATATTAGAGAAATGCAAATCAAAACAACCCTGAGATATCATCTAACCCCAGTGAGAATGGCCCACATCACAAAATCTCAAAACTGCTGATGCTGGTGTGGATGTGGAGAGAAGGGGACACTTTCACACTGCTGGTGGGCCTGCAAACTAGTACAACCTTTTTGGAAGGAAGTATGGAGAAAACTCAAAGCACTCAACCTAGACCTCCCATTTGATCCTGCAATCCCATTACTGGGCATCTACCCAGAAGCAAAAAATTCCTTTTATCATAAGGACACTTGTACTAGACTTTTTATTGCAGCTCAATTTACAATCGCCAAAATTTGGAAACAGCCTAAATGCCCACCAACCCAGGAATGGATTAACAAGCTGTGGTATATGTATACCATGGAATACTGTTCAGCCTTTAAAAAAAATGGAGACTTTACATCCTTTGTATTAACCTGGATGGATGTGGAAGACATTATTCTTAGTAAAGCATCACAAGAATGGAGAAGCATGAATTCTATGTACTCAATTTTGATATGAGGACAATTAATGACAATTAAGGTTATGGGGGGGAATCAGAAAGAGGGACGGAGGGAGGGGGTGGGGCCTTGTTGTGTGTCACACTTTATGGGGGCAAGATATGATTGCAAGAGGGACTTTACCTAACAATTGCAATCAGTGTGACCTGGCTTATTGTACCCTCAATGAATCCCCAACAATAAAAAAAAAAAGGAATTAGTACCTACATTACTCAACTTGTTCCAAAATGTAGAAAAAGAAGGAGGACTATCCAACACGTTTTATGAAGCAGACATCACCCCGATCCCCTAACCAGGAAAAGGCCCAACAAGAAAAGAAAATTACAGACCAATATCACTAATGAATATAGATGCAAAAATATTAAGCAAGATCCTAACAAACAGAATCCAGCAACACAACAAACAAATTATACATCATGACCAAGTTGATTTTATCCCAGGGTGTCAAGGGTGGTTCAATATATGTAAATCTGTAAGTATAATTCAGTACATAAACAAATTAAAAAACAAAGACCATATGATTCTCTCGATTGATGCAGAAAAAGCTTTTGATAATATCCAGCATCCCTTCATGTTCAGAACACTTAAGAAAATTGGTATAGAAGGGACATTTCTTAAACTGGTAGAGGCCATCGACAGCAAACCCACAGCCAATATCGTATTGAATGGAGTTAAATTGAAATCATTTCCATTCAGATCAGGAACCAGACAAGGCTGCCCATTGTCTCCACTGCTCTTTAACATTGTAATGGAAGTTTTAGCCATTTCGATTAGGGGAAAAAAGGTGATCAATGGTATCCATATAGGGTCAGAACTTTCGCTCTTCGCAGATGATATGATTGTATATCTGGAAAACACCAGGGATTCTACTACAAAACTCTTAGAAGTGATCAAGAAGTACAGCAGCATCTCAGGTTACAAAATCAACATTCATAAATCAGTAGCCTTTATATATACCAACAATAGTCAAGCTGAAAAAACAGTTAAGGACTCTATTCCATTCACAGTAGTGCCAAAGAAGATGAAATATTTGGGAGTTTATCTAACAAAGGATGTGAAAGTTCCCTATAAAGAGAACTATGAAACTTTAAGAAAAGAAATAGCTGAAAATGTTAATAAATGGAAAATCATACCATGCTCATGGCTGGGAAGAATCAACATTGTTAAAATGTCCATACTACCCAAAGCAATACATAATTTTAATGCAATCTCTATTAAAGCTCCACTGTCATACTTTAAAGATCTTGAAAAAATAATACTTTGTTTTATATAGAATCAGAAAAAAACCTCTAATAGCCAAGACATTACTCAGAAACAAAAACAAAGCAGGAAGAATCATGCTACCAGATATCAGACTATACTATAAATCGATAGTGATCAAAACAGCATGGTACTGGCACAAAAACAGAGAAGTAGATGTCTGGAACAGAATAGAGAACCAAGAGATGAATCCAGCTACTTACTGTTATTTGATCTTTGACAAGCCACTTAAAAACATTCAGTGGAGGAAAGATTTCCTATTTAACAAATGGTGCTGGGTGAACTGGCTGGCAACCTGTAGAAAACTGAATCTGGACCCAAACCTTTCACCATTACCTAAGATAGACTCTCACTGGATTAAAGATTTAAACTTAAGACATGAAACTATAAAAATACTAGAAGAGAGTGCAGGGAAAACCCCTGAAGGAATCGGTCTGGGTGAGTATTTTATGAGGAGGACCCCCAACCCCCGCCAGGCAATTTAAGCAGCTTCAAATATACACTACTGGGACCTGATCAAACTAAAAAGCTGCTGCACAGCCAAGAACACAGTAAGTAAAGCAAGCAGACAGCCATCAGAATGGGAGAAGATATTTGCAGGTTAGGTCTCCGACAAAGGTTTAATGACCAGAATCCACAGAGAACTCAAACGTATAAGCAAGAAAAGAACAAGTCATCCCATCGCAGGCTGGGCAAGGGACTTGAAGAGAAACTTCTCTGAAGAACACAGGCACATGGCCTATAGACATATGAAAAAATGCTCATCATCTTTAATCATCAGAGAAATTCAAATCAAAACTACTTTGAGATATCATCTAACTCCAGTAAGATTAGCCCATATCACAAAATCCCAAGACCGGAGATGTTGGTGTGGATGTGGAGAAAAGGGAATACTTCTACACGGGGGGTGGGAATGCAAATTAATACATTCCTTTTGGAAAGATGTTTAGAGAACACTTAGAGATCTAAAAATAGATCTGCCATTCAATCCTATAATTCCTCTACTAGGCATATACCCAGAAGACCAAAAATCACATCATAACAAAGATATTTGTACCAGAATGTTTATTGCAGCCCAATTCATAATTGCTAAGTCATGGAAAAAGCCCAAGTGCCCATCGATCCATGAATGGATTAATAAATTATGGTATATGTACACCATGGAATATTATGCAGCCTTAAAGAAAGATGGAGACTTTACCTCTTTCATGTTTATATGGATGGAGCTGGAACATATTCTTCTTAGTAAAGTATCTCAAGAATGGAAGAAAAAGTATCCAATGTACTCAGCCCTACTATGAAACTAATTTATGGCTTTCACATGAAAGCTATGACCCAGTTACAACCTAAGAATAGGGGGAAGGAGGGGGTGGTGGGCGGAGGGAGGGTGATTGGTGGGATTACACCTGCGGTGCATCCTAGAAGGGTATATGTGAAACTTTGTAAATGTCTTAACACAATAACTAAGACAATGCCAGGAAGGCTATGTTAACCAATGTAATGAAAATGTGTCAAACGGTCTATAAAACCAGCGTATGGTGCCCCATGATCACATTAATGTACACAGCTATGATTTAATAAAAATAAATAAATAAATAAATAAATAAAATATTTAATTATGTTCTTTTCCCAAGAAGTTCTGAAGAATGAAAAGATGCAGCTTTAGGTGATACTTATAGAAAAGTGGTCACTCATCTACTCTTTTTTATAGCCTTATCAAAATAGTAAGAGCATCTGCTTTCACTAGAAACCATTATGAGGCTCCAAGTTGTTCTGAAAGAAATATATTTCCAAGCACAACTAATGAAATCTTCATTAACAAACATTTCCTTAATCACCCAATACATCTTCAGTGGGAGAAAGGTTCTGATACATTATAATAGCCTTCAGAGATACAGAAGGGGGCTGTACAGAGAAAAGTCTCTATCATTCTGTACTAACAAGAGTTGGGGAAGAGTCCTCTGCTTTCCATCAGTCCACAAAGCTACCGAATCCAGATCTGCTGAGAGCCGTCCACTTACCCTGACACACCCCAGAGAGTGCAGATAAATCCTATTCACAGTGAGACCTAAAACCATGAAAAACATATTTTTGTGCTAAATGTTTCACTATTTTCCTTTAGTGTCTAGCTCAATAGTAGTTAGCTTTAAAATTAAAGAAAAAAAATTTATGGGACAAGAACTTTTATAACTAAGAAACTTCCTTTGCCTATAAATTACAAAAAGATAACTATTGCTCCATGTCTGAAAAATAGTCACATGTCAATGAGAAGAGCATATCTACTCCCCCACAGTGCAAACATTTAACATGAGGGGGAACTGAATTCTTTTTCGATTTCTTATGAAAAGGGTAGTATCTCTGCTGAAAGGTGGCAAAATATGTCACCTCAGGATATACCACTTTGGCATAATGATTACTTTGAGCGAAAGGCACTTATGAAATTGCAAGTACAAGAATTTTTCTGACCTCTTCTTTGCTTCCTGAAAGTAGAAGATAAAACTGCCATGTGAAAAATGTCTTCTTTATACCAGAAGCAAAGAAACACTCTTATCACCAGAGACAGGGAGTTGAGCCCAAAGAATTCCATACAAACCTTGTTAAAATAACTTATCTTCCTTTAGCTTTCACATATATTTTAGTTGTTTTCCCACAGTTGCCTCTCTGTTTAACTTAATATAAACTCATTCAGGTTTTGCCACTTCTTTGGGTCTTCATTTCCTTATGAAGACTCTTGTGCCACGTAAGATTTACATTAAATAAATTTGTGTACTTTTCTCCTATTAATCTATCTTATGTCAGTTTAATTATCAGGCCCAACGGAAAACCCTAAGAGGGAAAGGGTAAAGTTTTGCCTCTGCTACATCAAAAAAGAGAAAAATATTTGCAGATTCCATGATCTTATATGTGTTGTTTGTACAAAATTTGCAAAATCGTATTTATATATAAAAATTAATTTTATATGAATTTTAGAAATCGTCGTAGGGAAAGACAGAAAGGAGTAAGTGCTATATAGAAATAACAAATACCTTTTTTTTTTTGAGACAGAGTCTCAGTCTGTTGTTCAAGCTACAGCACAGTGGTGTGGTATCACTGTAGCTTACAGCAACCTCAAACTTCTGGGCTCAAGTGATTCTCTTGCCTTAGCCTCCCATGTAGCTGGGACTATAGGCATTGTCACCATGCTTGGCCAATTTCTTTTTATTTTTGATAGACACAGGGTCTTTCTCTTGCTCAGGCTGGTTGTGAACTCCTGAGCTCAAGCAATTCTCCCACTTTGACTTCCTAGAGTCCTAGGATCACAGGTATGAGCATCTGTGCCCAGCCAAATTTCTTAATTATTGATATTATAAAATTACATTTTGTTAACTAATTAGCTCTTCCTTCCTTCCTTCCTTCCTTCCTTCCTTCCTTCATCTCAATGTATTACCCTTGGGCATCAGTATGAATTTGTATCAGAGGCAAGATCATAACTTACTGAAGCCTCAAACTCCCTTGGACTCCCCAAGTGCTAGGATCACAAGCATGAGCCACCATGCCTGGCCATACTGTGGTATAAATATGCATTTTTCTAACAGCTGATGGCATCAAGCAACTTCTCATGTGCTTATTTGCCACTTGTATATATTCTTTGGTGAAGTGCCTATTAAAATTTTCAGCCTGTTATTTTTGGAATTGAATTATTTATCTCCTCATTAAGTTGTAAGAGTTCTTGTTATACTCCGAATTAAAGTTTTTTAACTGAAGTATCAGTGAGTATTCAAACAAAGAATCAGAACCCCTAGGAAGGCATATATATTTTTGAAAATATACACCCACACATACATTTTGAAAATCAGGGATTTGGCCTTATCTATGTTAGCTTTCAGGTCTGATTGTTCACTATTTACAAGGTAATAAGTTAGCCTGTCACTGTCTCACTGATGCTGGCTGCAGATGTGAGAGTCTTGGATCAGATAAAAAGTTATTTAATATGCATGGCACCAACTCCATGAGTGTCAGCATTTGGGGGTCTTCTTCCTGTACCCCTGAAGTCCCACGGGTGACATGGATTACACTGACGGGTGCCTTACAGGAGAAAGCATGGAGGCTCAGGATCTCAAAACTGTGTGACAGCCTGTGAACAGCCCACCCTTTGTCCTGAAAGAAGACATTATTGCATCCCACAGGGTTACTCACTGGAACGATAATCCTGAGAAATGAAGTGGGTATAGAGCACTGAGGGCCTTGTGGACTTGGCATTCTTGGCAAGAGCCTGCTCAGGGCCTATGTCCAGGCCTCTCCCAACAATCCAATTGTGGTCCCCAAGACCCCTTGGACACCAGAAGTGAATGAATTTATATCGGTGACATTGAAACAATGTTGTTCTGGTCCCTATGTTTGTACATAAATGGGACTACAGGACACATTTGGGAGTCATCACTGATGGCCTCAGATGTAGGAGACAGGTTCAGTATCAGGCGTCTACAGGAGCTGTTTGTGTTTTCACAGCATATAGACAGGGGTGACAAACTCATTGGGAGATAGATTGTACCTAATAACCACTACTGTATACAGTCGGACCCCATAACTGTTTTGCCAGGCTGTGAATGGGTGGGGCACAGCAGACAGAGAGCAGAAATTACCCTCCTCACAAAGCAATTCCCTTTCCTGATGTCAGGGCTATTGCTCTCCCTCCAAGGCCATGAAACTGATATCTCTGTCCCATTCCAGTAGCTATGACTTTATCATTTCTTCCTAACAATCTCTTATCTGTACCCAGAGGAGTCAGGTATAAGAGGGACAAGGGTATTTTTATAAAATTTACAGAGACGCATCATCTTCCAGCGTGGCTCACAGGGACCACTCTACAAGGACTTGGCAGTTAGTGTACTGAACCAAGTGCTCATTATCTTTAGGATCTAGGACCATGCCAGTCCAACAAGCTGACTTCAACAGGAGACTCAAACAAGTCTGAATCCTTAGGTGTCCTTTTTGTCAGGCTTCCTCTGCTATCCAGAGGCTAAACCAATCACAAAAGTCTGGGCACAAGTTGGGGAATAAAAGAATCATTATGCCCAGAAATGTTAAGGGTGAAATATCACATTTTCACAATAGGTCTATATAACCCTCTCTTTCTTTTCCTCCTGTGAGCATTGTACACAAAGAGGTTGAAAGAAAAGGATCTCTCTGTGGTCAATAGTCATTGACCAAACTACCTTACTGAAGTGTGTGAACCAGAAAGAGATGAAAAAGATAGACTAAGAAATCTTTCTGAGTTGATTTTTTAAAGAGGTGATTTTAATGCTCTATGACACCTAATGCCAGCACATGGAGGGGAGCAGAGAGTCTCCTGTGAATAACTTTATATTTGGCCTATTATCAGACGGTCTTTGAGAGATAAAAGGGAGATAGGATATGATGGCCTCAGCTTGTGCCAGGAAGTTCAAGCCACCTAGTCTTCCCTTCCTGACTACAGATTTTAGACTTGCTTAGATAGCCCCCATAATTTCATAAACCAATTACTATAATAAGTCTATCAATCTCTCTCTCTCTCTCTCTCAAGAATTAGTAGGAGGAACAATTTTGGAGGTGAGGATCAGGAATTCTCTTTTAGATATATTCAGCAGATGATACAGGCCTCCAAAGGAAGAAGTCCCGTAGGCATTTGGATGGCTAAGAAGCATGAGGGCTAGAGACATAAATGTGGGACCTGGGATTATAGAGATGCTTATTTAAACCATAAAATTGGATGGGATCACCAAGGAACAAAATGTATATGAGAGAATGAGGGCAGTCACAACTGAGCCCTGGGCAGTCTAACATTTAGAACTCCAGCAGAGTAGGAGAAACCACAAAAGAAGATGGAAAAGGGATGGTCACTGAGATGAGAGAGAACAGAGGAGTGTTGTGTCATGGAAATCATGAGAAGACTGTTGTTGGAAGCTAGAAGCTAGAGGTCATTTAACAGCCCTGTATTCGACAAAAATATAAGTTCAAGGCCAAATTATTCCAGTGCCTTTAGACTATGAGATGAACACTGGATTTGACAATCACCATAATTCAGAGTTTATGTCATCTTGGAGAACTTTTATGAAATCTAGAATCTCAGAGTTTTTCTCTTCTATGAGATAGTGGGAGGTAGTTATGATCACTATTGCATCTCTTTCATTAATGATGAACCTCAGCTCACATGCATTCCAGGGAGTTGCTCAAGGTTAAAGTAGCTGGTCAAGGCAAACCTGGCCAAGAGCCAGATTTATTCATTCCAACTCATTCCTGTGATTCTCAATCCTGGCTGGCAAAAGAATCACCTGTGGGACCTTCTAAATGGACAGACACTATAATGCACCCCAAATAGTCTCATCAAGAAACTCTGGGTAGGGCCAGGGTATGAACATCAAAAAGGAAACACAACTCAACAAGCCATTCTAAAGAGTGGCCAGAATGGAGTTAGTTTGTAATATATTCTGAGCAACCTCTAAACTGGAACTGGAACATATTCTTCTTAGTAAAGTAGCTCAAGAATGGAAGAAAAAGTACCCAATGTACTCAGCCCTACTATGAAACTAATTTAGGGTTTTCACATGAAAGTTATAACCCAGTTACAACCTAAGAATAGGGGGAAGGAGGAAAGGGAGGGGAGGGGAGGGAGGTGAGTAGAGGGAAGGGGATTGGTGGGATCACACCAGCGGTGCATCTTACAAGGGTACATGTGAAACTTGGTGAACGGTCTGTGAAGCTAGTGAATGATGCCCCATGAATATATCAATGTACACAGCTATGATTTAATAAAAAATAAATAAATAAAATAAATAAATAAATAAATAAATTTCTAGTTAAAAGGGAAAAAAATAAACTGGACTTCTCAGGATTAAAGTCTATGCAAAGCTTGATTAAACTAGTTCACAAAGGTCAGCTGAAATTTCTTTGTGTCCCAAGGGTGGAAATGCTAATTAGCCCAATATTTTAATACCTCAGTTCAACCTGCTAAGGTGTTTTCTTATAATTAGTCCCCTGCTTCTGAATGGAGAAAGCATTTCCCTAAAGATGGTTCTTTTCTTTGGGTTTGAACTTCCAAATTAAACTTAGTTGTCTCATCAGGTGAATTTCCATGACCAGGTCGAGAACCACTTGAGTTATGAGAAATGCAACAGAGGGATATGTGTGGAGACAGCCCTCTGGAAGTTAGTGATGTCAGAATGTGTCCAAAACAGGCATGTCTACCTGCTGCAAACAGAACATTGTAGGGTAGGGGTGATTTATGGCAGGGATTCAAACTCTCTAAATTGTGAGGCACTTAAATTTTTTTTAACAACCTATGCTCATCAGTTCAGCATGTCGATGTCACAGGCATTTCCATCCTTTCTGTGAGAAGTTTATTTAGTCCTACTGTGCTTTTTCCTGGGAGTATGGTCAGTACATACCAGAGCAGACTTGCAACTTCCCAGACACTACCCTTCCTAGAAGAGGCCTCTTGAATTTGCCCATCATTTGCTACTCTGCAGTATCTTTTCCCACCTCTTCCTCTAAGAACTGGCTCCACATTAGAATCATCAGTGAGCTTTTAAAACACACCGTGTTGCCTCAGTTCTCACCCTAGAAGTTTAATTTCCTCAAATGCTCCTTTTATTATCATGTCCTTGGACTTCTGCTCTAGCCTTCTCTATATCAACTAACCTATTTTACCTATTCTCACCAGTTTATCTTTCTAAAACACATCTGATGAGTTGAAAATGTTAGAGATTAATAATGACCTGCCTGCCTCATCCCATATATAAAATTAACCTAAAATGGATCAAAAACCTAAATGTAAGAGCTAAAAAAAACTATAAAATTCTTAGAATTTTTTATTGCCTTAGATTAGGGCCCAGGGGTCCTCAAACTTTTTAAATAGGGGGCCAGTTCACTGTCCCTCAGACTGTTGGAGGGCCGGACTATAGTTTAAAAAAAAAAAAAATGAACAAATTCCTATGCACACTGCACATATCTTATTCTGAAGTAAAAAAAAACAAAACAGGAACAAATACAATCACACCATCTCATGTGGCCCCCAGGCCATAGTTTGAGGACCCCTGGTAGGTAATAGCTGGAGATATGACACCAAAACCATAAACAATAAAATAAAAAAAAATAACCCTGGACATTAGTAAAATAAAAAATGTTTGTGCCTCAAGGGACTCTATTTCCCATAGATTGGGAGAAATTTTTTTTCAAATATGCATCTGATAAAAGACTTGTATGTAGAATATATGAAGAACTACTACAGCTTAATAATAAAAAGACAAATAACCCAAGCAAAAGGGCTGGGCTTAGTAGCTCATGGCTGCAAGCTCTTTGGGAGACTAAGGCAAGAGGACTGTTTGAGGCCAGAAGTTTGAAAGCAGCCTGGGCAACATAATGGTGACTCCTCCCATCTCTAACAATAAAAAAAATGTTAAAAATTAGCCAGCATGGTGGCAGGTGCCTATAGTTCTGGCTAATCAGAAGGGTGAAGTGGGAAGATCACTTGAGCCCAGGAATTTGAGGTTGCTATGAGCTATGACCCTGCCACTGTACTCTACCCGGGGGGGACAGAGTAAGACTCAGTCTTCAAAAGAAACAAACAAACAAAAAAATGGGCGGCGCCTGTGGCTCAGTGAGTAGGGTGCCAGCCCCATATGCCGAGGGTGGCAGGTTCAAACCCAGCCCCGGCCAAACTGCAACAAAAAAATAGCCGGGTGTTGTGGCGGGCTCCTGTAGTCCCAGCTGCTCCGGAGGCTGAGGCAAGAGAATCGTGTAAGCCCAAGAATTAGAGGTTGCTGTGAGCCGTGTGACGCCACGGCACTCTACACGAGGGCTTACAGTGAGACTCTGTCTCTACAAAAAAAAAAAAAAAGAAACCAAAAAAAACCAAGAAGTCACGAAGGACTATATGCTATGTGATTTCATTTAAGTGAAATGTCCCCAACTAGGCATCTATAAAGACAGAAAGTAGATGAGTAGTTGCCTTGGGCTGAGGGAAAATGGAGAATCAAGGGGGTGATGTTCAGGGTGTGGGATTTCTTTGGGGGATAATGAAAACATTCCAAAACTGATTATGATGCTGGACACACAACTCTAACTAAGTCCATGGAGCCGTACACTTCAGTGACCTGCTGGGTTTTTCAAATGCCCTTTGGCCTTCTCCTCTACTCAAACTTTGGTTTTCTGTCCTTTATTTTTCTGCCTGTACTAGGTGACAGTCAAACTGGACTTGTCAAGCTTTCCCTACTAGGCCTTACACTTTCCTGCCTTTCCTCTTGAAACACCCCACCTACCTTCCACAGCTAGTTCTGAAAAATCTCAGTGAAATTCCTTCCCTTTCATCCCTGCTAATCTCAGTTCCCACAGTATTTTTTTGCTCATTCTTCTAAGCATGCAGTTATTATCAAACATGGGAAAAACTGGCCTTCCTCCACTGTCTCGCTCCTCAGGTCACCTCTAATTGCCTTCATTCTCTCTTCTCAGCAATTGCAAAATACATTAAAAAAGAAGCCAAAATCACTTTTTAGGGGGCAAAGAGGGTTGTAAGTACACACATAACCTGATTTCAGCTGTTTGTGAGAATGTTCACGTGTTGCACAGTTTGCATCCACAATCTGACCATCCAGGCCAGGTTGCACCAACCGGAACACACTCGGGGTGAGAAAACCCGGGGCTGAGCGAGAAGAGTTGAATATCAAGTTAGGAGGGATGCTCTTTTGTTGAGTGGGTGGATGACAGACACACAGAGCCTCCCAGGACCTCTGCTGCAGGTAGGTCAGAGGAGGCTGCGGGCAGGCTCACAGGCACAGACACTCTCTCTCTCTCTCTGTTTCTCTCACTTTGTCTACAGTGCCTTCCTCTCTTCCGTCACTCAGGGCGTGCAGGGCGCTTTCCAGGTGGTGGCAATAAATGTCAGGCAGGACCTAATTTAAAGTATATGTCAAATGTGCGATTTTAAGTTTTCAACTTTTACCTTTTAGGAAGCCCTGAGAATTAAAGGACTGTTTTGTTTGAATTTATCTCCCTACTTTAAATATTCCTAAATTAAGATTTTAGAAAATTTGTATAGTCATAGGTCTCAGGTTAAGGGAATCTAAATGGGTTTAGCATTACAAATTCGAGCATTATGTAAGCATATATCTTTCAGCATTTTGCTTGTATATTATGACATTTAGCTCATCCTGTCTTGTATTCTGTAAGTGGAGAACCAGGACACCGTGTGTAAAGAGCATGGGCTTTGGGGGTCAGAGAGACCAACATGGATTATAGCCTGGGTTTTACAAGGGTTTTACCCTGAGTGAATGGCTTAATCTCTCTGAGTCTGTTTCCAAGTCTGCAATTCTCCTTTAAAGGGTTGTTTATTGAGCCTGAGGTGGAGGTGGAGGTTCCTGTGAGCTATGATGTCACAGCACTCTACCCAGGGTGACAGCTTGAGACTCTGTCTCAAAAACAGAACAAAACAAAACAAAAAAACCCAGAAGAGAAAAAGGTTGATTCCTTTTCTGTCTTTTTTTTCCCCCAATGCATTTTTATGGGGCACCTCATTTTCCCTGATTATTCATTTCCTTCTCCCCAACCCACCAAGGTTTATTGTAAGAGTTCCCTCATTCAGCAGGAAAACTCCAGCTCTTTATAAGCCTATCTGCTTCCTGAGGAGTGAAGGCTGGCTCTGGGTCATTAGGTATACTGCATTTCAAGGTGCAGGATCCCATGGCTACCGTCAGTTAAGAGTAATATGCTGTGCTACCTCAGTCCATTAAAATGAGACCTAAGACATGTGGTGAACATCCATCAGCTTCAGGGCTACCTAAATCTCCACAGCTTGGCTCCTGGTGTTGTCATATGCTAAGGACTTCCCACAAATCAATGTGGAAGATTAGTCTCTACAGACAGTGATGTGTCTGTTGCCCTTGGTATTATTTGTACATTATCTTGTTATTAACATGTGCATTATCTTAAGTTCAAAATATTAATTTTACCTGGACTTTTGTTTGGGTGATAAAAATCTCAACTAATGTAAGTAATGGAAAGAACTACCATGACGAAGAGAGAGAAACCCAGAACAGGAATAGAAAGTGTTCTCACCTTAAGTTTGCCTCATATAATCTTACATAAATTATCCAATTTCTTACCATCTCATTGTTCTACCCATAAAATAATGTTAGTAAGAGAAATTAAATTCATTCTTCCTGTCAGAAAATTAAGGTATATTTAAACATTCTTGGCATATAATATTAAATTATTCCTGTCATATTATTTTTGTAATAAAATCTTGGTTAAAAAAAATCTTTGCCCAGGCACTTGGTCTAAAAAAAAAAAAAGAAAGAAAGAAAAGAAATAGTTACACAAATCATGGTAGTTATATTTGTTGTTAAATTTATTTCTTTAAAATTATTATTCAACTATTATTATTTAATCAACTTAAAACTAGTCTTTTTTGGTAGCAGCTTCTCATCTCTGGACTGATTTTTGTTCAGGTTACTTTAATATTTCTTTGTTATCTGTGTAATCTGTTTATTTTGACAGTTAAAGCAAAGAATTAGAATATAAATCCGTAAATAAAATATCCTTACTTGCCGCTTGAAATGCTAAATATGACCATATCCCAGAAGGTGCCTGTTTCAGTCATGTGGCCCTATGGGTCGCTTCTGTGGGTCCGTAAGAGTCAACTGAGGCAACTGAAGTCCTCAGCCCTTTTGCAAAGAATAGAGATGCTCAAAAACCCTGATGAACTTGGCACGAAGGTTTCCCCCCTAGAACACAGAGAGAGAACCAAAGGTAATTTTTTAAAAACCTAAACATTTAGGAGTTGTGCTGGGACCCGTGATCAGCACCTCCCACCTCCAGAAGAGCTGCACCAGGACCATGATCGGCACCCTCCTACCTCTGGAAGAGCTGCACAGACTATGACTGGCACCCTCCCACCTCCGGAAGACCTGCACTGGGACCCCGGTAAGAGCTGCGCTGGACCTCAAGAAGAGCTATGCCCTCCAGGACCCCTGTAAGAGCTGTGCAGGGACCCTCTACCCCACCCCACTGCCCTGACCAGGAACTCAGGGAGCAGCGCAACCCTGTGTCCTCCCTCCTATACCCTCCCTGCCTCTGCACGGAGCCCTTCTACTGGCCAGAGACTGCTAGAGCCTCTGGCCCTCTGTGCCAAAGCCACTGGGCACCAGGCACTCCCAGAATCGTGTACACCATCCCCGCCCTGTTGCTGGATCCAGAGGTGTCACATTCTGGAGCTGCTCCCACAACCAGAACTCCCTAGCTGGGGCAGCCCCAGAGGAGCTACACAGGGTCACTCCCTACAAAGATCCAACAACAATAGAGTGATCCACTTGGGTCTAATCTTGGAGAGACACCTCCCCAACTCTGAGGATGCCCAGAGGCAATGGTGAAAAACAACCATGAGATGAAATCAAAGGAAATACTCTGGCAATATGAATAATCAGAGTAGATCAACTCCCCCAAGGATCAATGGGGCAGACACAGCACAAGATCCCATGCACAAACAAATAGCTGAGATGTCAGAAATTGAATTCAGAATCTGGATAGCAAATAAGATTGAATTAGAATTCCAAGCAGTAGCCCAAAAGATGTCTCAAGAGTTCAATGAATTTAAAGACCAAATGACCAAAGATTTGAACACATTGAGACAAGAAGTTGCAGCCCTCAAAGATCTGAGAGACACAGTAGAATCCCTTAGTAACAGAATGGAGCAAGCAGAAAAAAGGATTTCTGACATTGAAGACAAAGCTTTTGAAAGCTCCCAAACTCTCAAAGAGGAAGAGAAATGGAGGGCAAAAACACATCACTCTCTCAGAGACCTCTGGGATAATGCGAAGAAAACCAATATTTGTCTTATAGGAATCCCCGAAAGTAATGAAGTGGCTTCACAAAGCACAGAGTCTCTTATCCATGAGATTGAATGAGAACTTTCCAGACATGCCAAAAAATTCTGAAATTCAGATAGCAGTTTCAGAACTCCAGCACAACTCAACCCAAATAAGACATCTCCCAGACACATCATAATCAATTTCACTAAAGTTAATATGAAGGAGAAAATTCTGGAAGCAGCCACATGAAAGAAAACCATCACCTACAAGGAGAAGAATATTAGAATAACTACAGATCTCTCTGCTGAAACCTTTCAAGCTAGAAGAGGATGGTCATCAGCTTTTAATCTCCTAAAAAAAAAATAACTTTCAACCCAGGATCCTGTACCCAGCTAAACTGAGTTTCATTTATGATGGAGAAATTAAATACTTTAACGACTTTCACATGTTGAAGAAATTTGCCACAACTAAACCAGCTCTCCAGGATATTCTCAGACCTATCCTCCATAAAGACCAGTGTAATCCTCCACCACAAAAGTAAACCCAGAAAATTTTGATCAAATTCCAACTTCCACAGTCACAAAAGGATTAAAAATGTCCACCAGACTCTCGAAAGGCTTATCAATATTCTCAATTAATGTGAATGGTTTAAATTGTCCTCTAAAACAGGTTGGCTGACTGGATACAAAAACTCAAGTCAGATATCTGGGGCATACAAGAATCTCATCTTGCATTAAAAGACAAATATAGACTCAAGGTGAAGGGATGGTCATCTATACTCCAGGAAAATGGAAAGCAGAAAAAAGCAGGTGTTGCAATCCTATTTGCAGATGCAATAGGCTTTAAACCAACCAAAATAAGAAAGGATAAGGATGGACACTTCATATTTGTTAAAGGTAATACTCAATACAATGAGATTTCAATTATTAATATATATGCACCCAACCAGAACGCACCTCAACAGACATGAGCAACTTGATTTCCTCCACTTCCATAGTAGTTGGAGATATTAACACCCCTTTAGCAGTGCTGGATAGATCCTCCAAAAAGAAGCTAAGCAAAGAAATCTTACATTTAAACTTAACCATTCAACATCTGGATTTAACAGACATCTACAGAAAATTTCATCCCAACAAAATTGAATACACATTCTTCTCATCAGGCCACGGAACATACTCCAAAATCAACCACATCCTGGGCCACAAATCTAACCTTAGAAAATTTTAAAAAATAGAAATTATCCCTTGCATCTTCTCAGACCATCATGGAACAAAAGTTGAACTCAAAAATAACAGGAATCTGCATACCCATACAAGAACATGGAAGCTAAATAACCTTATGCTGAAGGATAGAAGGGTTATAGACGAGATTAAGGAAATCACCAAATTTTTGGAACAAAACAACAATCAAGACATGAATTATCAGACCCTCTGGGATACTGCAAAGGCAGTCCTGAGAGGGAAATTTATAGCACTGAACACCTTCCTCAAGAAAATGGAAAGAGAGGAAGTTAATAACTTAATGGGACATCTCAAGCAACTGGAGAAGGAAGAACATTCCAACCCCAAACCCAGCAGAAGAAAAGAAATATCAAAAATCAGAACAGAATTAAATGAAATTGAAAACAAAAGAATTATACAACAGATCAATAAATCCAAAAGTTGGTTTTTTGAAAAGATCAATAAAATAGATAAACCTTTGGCCAATCTAACCAGGAAAAAAAGAGTAAAATCTCTAATTTCATCAATCAGAATGGCAAAGAAATAACAAAAGACCCCTCAGAAATTCAAAAAATCCTTAACGAATACTACAAGAAACTTTACTCTCAGAAATATGAAAATCTGAAAGAAATTAACCAATATTTGGAAGTATGCCACCTACCAAGACTAAGCCAGAGCAAAGTGGAAATGTTGAACAGGCCTATACAAAGTTCTGAAATAGGATCAACTATACAAAATTTCCCTAAAAAGAAAAGCCCAGGACCAGATGGCTTTACGTCAGAATTCTACCAAACCTTTAAAGAAGAACTAGTACCTATATTACTAAACCTCTTCCAAAATATAGAAAAAGAGGGAATACTACCCAACAGATTCTATGAAGCAAACATGACCTTGATCCCTAAACCAGGGAAAGACCCAACAAGAAAAGAAAATTATAGACCAATATCACTAATGAATATTGATGCAAAAATACTCAATAAGATCCTAACAAACAGAATCCAACAACACATCAAAAAAATTATACACCATGACCAAGTGGGATTTATCCCAGGGTCTCAAGGCTGGTTCAATATACGTAAATCTATAAACATAATTCAGCACATAAACAAACTAAAAAATAAAGATCATATGATTTTCTCAATTGATGCAGAAAAAGCTTTTGATAATATCCAGCATCCCTTCATGATCAGAACACTTAGGAAAATTGGTATAGAAGGGACATTTCTTAAACTAATAGAGGCCATCTACAGCAAACCCACAGCCAATATCGTATTGAATGGAGTTAAATTGAAATCATTTCCACTTAGATCAGGAACTAGGCAAGGTTGCCCACTGTCTACATTGCTCTTTAACATTGTAATGGAAGTTTTAGCCATTGCAATTAGGGAAGAAAAGGTGATCAAGGGTATCCACATAGCGTCAGAAAAGATCAAACTTTCACTCTTCGCAGATGACATGATCATATATCTGAAAAACACTAGGAATTCTACTACAAAACTTTTAGAAGTGATCAAGGAATACAGCAATGTCTCAGGCTACAAAATCAATACCCATAAATCTGTAGCCTTTATATACACCAACAATAGCCAAGCTGAAAAAACAGTCAAGGACTCTATTCCTTTCACAGTAGTGCCAAAGAAGATGAAATATTTGGAAGTTTATCTAATGAAGGACGTGAAAGACCTCTATAAAGAGAACTATGAAACTTTAAGAAAAGAAATAGCTGAAGATGTTAACAAATGGAGAAACAAACCATGCTCATGACTGGGAAGAATCAACATCGTTAATATGTCTATACTACCAAAAGCAATATATAATTTTAATGCAATTCCTATCAAAGCTCCATTGTCATATTTTAAAGATCTTGAAAAAATAATACTTCGTTTTATATGGAAACACAAAAAACCTTGAATAGCCAAGACATTACTCAGAAATAAAAACAATGTTGGAAGAATCACGCTACCAGACCTGAGACTGTACTATAAATTGATAGTGATCAAAACAGCATGGTACTGGTACAAAAACAGAGAAGTAGATGTCTGGAACAGAATAGAAAACCAAGAGATAAATCTAGCTACTTACCATTATTTGATCTTTGACAAGCCAATTAAAAACATTCAGTGGGGAAAAGATTCCCTATTTAACAAATGGTGCTGGGTGAACTGGCTGGTGATCTGTGAAAGACTGAAACTGGACCCTTTCACCATTAACTAAGATAGACTCTCACTGGATAAAAGATTTAAACTTAAGACATGAAACTATAAAAATACTTGAAGAAAGTGCAGGGAAAACTCTTGAAGGAATCAGCCTGGGTGAATATTTTATGAGGAGGACTCCCCAGGCAATTGAAGCAGTATCAAAAATACATTACTGGGACCTGATCAAATGAAAAAGCTTCTTCACATCCAAGAACATAGTAAGTAAAGCAAGCAGACAGCCCTCAGAATGGGAGAAAATATTTGCAGGTTATACCTCTGATAAACATTTAATAACCAGAATCCACAGAGAACTCAAATGTATTAGCAAGAAAAGAACAAGTGATCCCATCTCAGGGTGGGCAAGGGACTTGAAGAGAAACTTCTCTAAAGAAGACAGATGTATGATCTACAAACACATGAAAAAAAGCTCATCATCCTTAATCATCAGAGAAATGCAAATCAAAACTACTCTGAGATATCACCTAACCCCAGTAAGAGTAGCCCACATAACAAAATCCCAAGACCAGAGACATTGGCATGTATGTGGAGAAAAGGGCACACTTCTACACTGCTGATGGGAATGCACACTAATACGTTCCTTCTGGAAGGATGTTTGGAGAATACTTAGAGATCTAAAAATAGACCTGCCATTCGATCCTATAATTCCTTTACTAGGTATATACCCAGAAAACCAAAAATCGCAATATAATAATGACATCTGTACCCAAATGTTTATTGCAGCCTAATTCATAATTGCTGAGTTGTGGAAGAAGCCCAAGTGCCCATCAACCCATGAATGGACTAGCAAATTGTGGTACATGTACACCCTAGAATATTATGCAGCCTTAAAGAAAGATGGAGACTTTACCTCTTTCATGCTTACATGGATAGAGCTGGAACATGTTCTTCTTAGCAAAGTATCTCAAGAATGGAAGAAAAAGTATCTAATGTACTCAGCCCTACTATGAAGCTAATTTATAGCTTTTATATGAAGGCTATAACCCAACTATAGGACAAGAATATGGAGAAAGGGCCAAGGGAGGGTAAGGGAGGGGGGAAGTCAGGGTGGAGGGAGTGCAATGGGTGGGGCTACAGCTATGGTGCATCTTAGAACGGGTATAGGCGAAACCTATTAAATGCAGAATACAAATGTCTACATACAATAACTAAGAAAATGTCATGAAGGCTACGTTGAACAGTTTGATGAGAATATTTCAGATTGTATATGAAACCAGCGCATTGTACCCCTTGATTGCACAAATGTACACAGCTATGATTTAACAATAAAAAAATAAATAAAAACTATAAAAAAAAATAAAACCTAAACATCTAGCCACCTTTTTATGGCTTAACATTTAACCACTCTTTAACACCAGGCAACCGACTGCAGGTTTCCCGGGAAGAAAAAGCAAAGGAAATAAGCATCCCTTGTGAATTCGTGAGTTGCTTCTCCCCAGGCTGCTGCCCAGCGCTTGCGCTTTGGAAGCTGTCCTGGAAACCACGGACTCTCCCCTTGATCTGTATTCACTACTTTTCAACAGAACGCAGCAGGCAGGGATGCCCGCAGGTGCCTGAACCCTGGACCTGCTGCTCCCCTAACTTGAGGGAAGCTGTGTATGTCAAGCAGAACAGATAGAGCTATTTGGGGACTTGATCAAGTTCCCATGATCCCTCGCACATACCTTTATTCCTGAACCTGCCCACTAATTATTCCTTTACAGCTCTGTCACCAGCAGGAATATACATAGCTCTGTCAGGGCCAGGGGGTTGCAAACTTTCATGGACCACTAGGTACATAGTAGCTGGTGGGAATGGTGCCTCCTGGGGATGGCAGCGCACAGCCTGGGCAGCCATCTGCAGCGCTCTGCCTGGGACGTGGGGAAACGAGTGGTTAGGAGATTAGCCTTGTATGTCTTTTGTTCTGGCATCAGGTACATGGTAGGTGCTAAACAAATATTTTTGAATAAATGACCCTGGATTTCCCACTTATTTCAAATTGATTTAATTCAACTTCTTTCCTTCCTTTCCTTTCCTTCCCTCCGTTCCTCCCTCCCTCCCCTCCTCCCTTCCTTATTCCTTCCTTCCTTCCTTCTCTCTTTCTCTTTCTCTCTGGACAGAGTCCCCCTCTGGGTAGAATGCTATGGCATCAGCCTAGCTCACAGAAACCTAAAATTCCTGGGCTGAAGTGATCCTCCTGCCTCAGTCTTCTAAGTAGCTGGGTCTACAGGTGCCCACCACAACACCAGGCTAACTTTTTAATTTTGATTGAGACAAGGTCTGGCTCTTGCTCAGGGTGGTCTTGAACTCCTGGTCCAAGCTCAAGCAATCCACCCACCTCAGCCTTCCAGAGTGCTTCCAGACAGCCTTCCACCTGTAGGATTACAGGTGTGAGCCACCTTGCCCAGCCTGATCTATCTTCTTATTCTGTTCAGGGGTTCTCAAACTGCGTCCTGCGGGCCACATGAGGCGGTATGATTGTATTTGTTTTTGTTTTTTTACTTTAAAATAAGATATATGCAGTGTGCACAGGAATTTGTTCATAGTTTTTTTTTTTTTTTTAAACTATAGTCCAGCCCTCCAACTGCCTGAGGGACAGTGAATTGGCCCCCTGGGCACCGCCTGTAGCTCAGTCGGTAGGGCACTGGCCCCATATGCCGAGGGTGGCGGGTTCAAACCCGGCCCTGGCCAAACTGCAAACAAAAAATAGCCGGGCGTTGTGGCGGGCGCTACTCAGGAGGCTGAGGCAAGAGAATCGCTTAAGCCTAGGAGTTGGAGGTTGCTGTGAGCTGTGTGAGGCCATGGCACTCTACAGAGGGCCATAAAGTGAGACTGTCTCCACACAAAAAAAAAAAAAAAAGCTTGAGGACCCCTACAGGATCTTTTCATCTAGTCAGGTGTCCTGCTATTAATACACGCTTCTCCCCTTCAGTCCAGGAAGGCACTTCAGCTTTAATAGCTTTGTGTTAATGATGCTTCATGTGCGTCCAACTAGGGGGCTACTGGTCCATGCTTGACCCACTTTGAGGCTTGAGAATAACTCAGTGATTTTCTGGATTCATTTCTGATCTCACAGATGTGTTTCTGGAGAAGAAACCAAGTGTATGGCTTCAGAATACAACATCAGTGAGTTCAGGCACAGCCGCAGCATACCTGGCCACAAACAGATATACGGCATGTATACCAAGTGGAAATCAATTCAACCCATTTTCCTAATTTGGAATATGGAGACTGAGGGGTGAGCTGTGGTTGCTTTATCTGTTGTAGGGTCTTCTGAGTTCTTGATTTTGTGCTTTAGTGAAGAGAAATTAGCTCTGGTGCCAGAATGGGAAAGCCCCCCACTTATATCCCCTCCTCTGAGTTTCCAGGTGCACACACAGTTCTGAGCACTCACTGTGTGTCAGGCTCCAGGCGCCTTTGGGATTTTCACTGCCTTCTGATCGTTTCACCTCAGGCTGCAGACACGTGGTGGAGTGGGGGAGAGTTAGAAATCACATCCTCCTAATGGTTCTGAAAAAATAGAGCTTCCCAGACTTAGGCTCACCTGATTTGCTTCTTAATTGTTACAGAGGAACATAAAGGCAGGCAGAAAATCATTTCCTCTCGACAAGGACTGGCTTTCAGGTTCTATTGTGTTGCTGCAGATCCCAAACTCATATATCTGAATGTCAGAGACTGAATATTGATATTTTTTTATAAAAATGCTAGCTCACTTCTCCCTGCCTGAGTACCCAAGAAAGCTGTATGTCTCAGCCCGATGGGAGAGAGGAGACACAAGTGGAGATGCCACTGAGGGGAGCCCCTCAGTGCCTGTCAGAAGTGCTACCTTGTAACACCAGAACTCATGTGAGGCAAGGAACTCCCCAAACCCTCAGCCTCCCAGAAGGGAGGTGAGAGATCCAGTCCCACGTGTGAGAGCATGAGGTTAGGGCTCTCTCACAAGCAATCCATGCTGTTGCCTTATACCACCCCCAGCTACCTCACCCATGAGCTGAAGTTGTGGTCTAGCGGGCACACGCCAGGTTCACCAGGTTTGGGAAACAAGCTTCCTTAAGAGTGAGCAGAAATAAATTGAAGGGTTGTTGTTTCTTTCTTTTTTCTTTCTTTCTTTTTTTTGGCAGGGGTGGGGGGGGAGACAGAGTCTCACTCTTTTGCCCAAGCTAGAGTGCCATAGCTTCATAGCTCATAGTAACCTCAAATTAAGCCATCCTCTTGCCTCAGCCTCCTGAGTAGCTGGGACTGGAGGTGCCCATCAGAATGATGGGCTATTTTTTTCTATTTTTAGTAGACATGGGGTCTTGCTTTGGCTCAGGATGATCTTGAACTCCTGACCTCAAAGGATCCTCTTGCCTTCGCCTCCTAGAGTGCTAGAATTACAGGTGTGAACCACTGCACCTGGCCAAATTGAAGTTTATAATAAAGGATTGTTGACAGGCCATACTACAAAAATAATTTGGAAAGGAGTGAATAGATCTTTGCTTTTGGCTCTTTGTATTCTAGTCTAGGCCTATGACTTGCAGGATTTCCTTTGCTGCTTCTGTCTTTTTTTTTTTTTTTTTTTTTTTTATTGTTGGGGATTCATTGAGGGTACAATAAGCCAGTTACACTGGTTACAATTGTTAGGTAAAGTCCCTCTTGCAATCATGTCTTGCCCCCATAAAGTGTGACACACACTAAGGCCCCACCCCCCTCCCTCCATCCCTCTTTCTGCTTCCCCCCCATGACCTTAATTGTCATTAATTGTCCTCATATCAAGATTGAGTACATAGGATTCATGCTTCTCCATTCTTGTGATGCTTTACTAAGAATAATGTCTTCTACTTCCATCCAGGTTAATACAAAGGATGTAAAGTCTCCATTTTTTTTAATGGCTGAATAGTATTCCATGGTATACATATACCACAGCTTGTTAATCCATTCCTGGGTTGGTGGGCATTTAGGCTGTTTCCACATTTTGGCGATTGTAAATTGAGCTGCAATAAACAGACTAGTACAAGTGTCCTTATGATAAAAGGATTTCTTTCCTTCTGGGTAGATGCCCAGTAATGGGATTGCAGGATCGAATGGGAGGTCTAGGTTGAGTGCTTTGAGGTTTCTCCATACTTCCTTCCAGAAAGGTTGTACTAGTTTGCAGTCCCACCAGCAATGTAAAAGTGTTCCCTTCTCTCCACATCCACGCCAGCATCTGCAGTTTTGAGATTTTGTGATATGGGCCATTCTCACTGGGGTTAGATGATATCTCAGGGATGTTTTGATTTGCATTTCTCTAATATATAGAGATGATGAACATTTTTTCATGTGTTTGTTAGCCATTCGTCTGCCGTCTTTAGAGAAAGATCTATTATGTCTCTTGCCCATTGATATAAGGGATTGTTGGCTTTTTTCATGTGGATTAATTTGAGTTCTCTATAGATCCTGGTTATCAAGCTTTTGTCTGATTGAAAATATGCAAATATCCTTTCCCATTGTGTGGGTTGTCTCTTTGCTTTGGTTATTGTCTCCTTAGCTGTACAGAAGCTTTTCAGTTTAATGAAGTCCCATTTGTTTATTTTTGTTGTTGTTGCAATTGCCATGGCAGTCCTCTTCATGAAGTCTTCCCCCAGGCCAATATCTTCCAGTGTTTTTCCTATGCTTTCTTGGAGGATTTTTATTGTTTCATGCCTTAAATTTAAGTCCTTTATCCATCTTGAATCAATTTTTGTGAGTGGGGAAAGGTGTGGGTCCAGTTTCAGTCTTCTACATGTAGACATCCAGTTCTCCCAACACCATTTATTGAATAGGGAGTTTTTCCCCCAAGGTAAGTTCTTGTTTGGTTTATCGAAGATTAGGTGGTTGTAAGATGTTAGTTTCATTTCTTGGTGTTCAATTCGATTCCAAGTGTCTATGTCTCTGTTTTTGTGCCAGTACCATGCTGTCTTGAGCACTATGGCTTTGTAGTACAGACTAAAATCTGGTATGCTGATGCCCCCAGCTTTATTTTTGTTACTAAGAACTGCCTTAGCTATACGGGGTTTTTTCTGTTTCCATACAAAACGCAGAATCATTTTTTCCAAATCTTGAAAGTACGATGTAGGTACTTTGATAGGAATGGCATTGAATAGGTAGATTGCTTTGGGAAGTATAGACATTTTAACAATGTTGATTTTTCCCATCCATGAGCATGGTATGTTCTTCCATTTGTTAATATCCTCTGCTATTTCCTTTCTGAGGAGTTCATAGTTTTCTTTATAGAGGTCCTTCACCTCCTTCGTTAGGTATATTCCTAGGTATTTCATTTTCTTTGAAACTATGGTGAAGGGAGTTGTGTCCTTAATTAGCTTCTCATCTTGACTGTTATTGGTGTATACAAAGGCTACTGACTTGTGGACATTGATTTTATATCCTGAAACATTACTGTATTTTTTGATGACTTCTAGGAGTCTTGTGGTTGAGTCTTTGGGGTTCTCTAAGTATAAGATCATGTCGTCAGCAAAGAGGGAGAGTTTGACCTCCTCTGCTCCCATTTGGATTCCCTTTATTTCCTTGTCTTGCCTAATTGTATTGGCTAGAACTTCCAGCACTATGTTGAATAGTAAAGGTGACAGAGGACAACCTTGTCTGCTTCCAGTTCTAAGAGGAAAAGCTTTCAGTTTAACTCCATTCAGTAAAATATTGGCTGTGGGTTTGTCATAGATAGCTTCAATCAGTTTTAGAAATGTGCCACCTATGCCTATACTCTTCAGTGTTCTAATTAGAAAAGGATGCTGGATTTTATCAAATGCTTTTTCTGCATCTATTGAGAGGATCATGTGATCTTTATTTTTGCCTCTGTTAATATGGTGGATAACGTTTATGGACTTGCGTATGTTAAACCAGCCTTGCATCCCTGGGATGAAGCCTACTTGATCATGATGAATGACCTTTTTGATGATAAGCTGTAATCTATTGGCTAGGATTTTGTTGAGAATTTTTGCGTCTATGTTCATGAGTGAGATTGGTCTGAAATTCTCCTTTTTGTTTGGGTCTTTTCCTGGTTTTGGTATCAGGGTGATGTTTGCTTCATAGAATGTGTTGGGGAAGATTCCTTCTTCCTCAATTTTTTGGAATAATTTCTGCAGTACAGGAATAAGCTCTTCCTTGAAGGTTTGATAGAATTCTGGAGTGAAGCCATCTGGACCAGGGCATTTTTTAGTTGGAAGCTTTTTTATTGTTTCTTTTATCTCAGTGCTTGAAATTGGTCTGTTCAGGAGGTCTATTTCTTCCTGGCTAAGTCTAGGGAGAGGGTGTGATTCCAAATATTGAGCCATTTCCTTCACATTGTCAAATTTCTGGGCATAGAGTTTCTGGTAGTATTCAGAGATGATCTCTTGTATCTCTGTGGGATCAGTTGTTATTTCCCCTTTATCGTTTCTGATTGAGGTTACTAGAGATTTTACTTTTCTATTTCTAGTAAGTCTGGCCAATGGTTTATCTATTTTATTTATTTTTTCAAAAAACCAACTCCTTGTTTCATTAATTTTCTGAATGATTCTTTTGTTTTCAATTTCATTGATCTCTGATTTGATTTTGGATATTTCTTTTCTTCTACTGAGTTTAGGCTTAGATTGTTCTTCTTTTTCCAATTCCATAAGATCTCTTGTGAGACTGTTGATGTGCTCTCTTTCTGTTTTTCGAATGTAGGCATCTAAAGCGATGAATTTTCCTCTCAAAACTGCTTTTGCAGTATCCCACAGGTTTTGGTAGCTTGTGTCTTCATTGTTGTTATGCTCAAGGAAGTTAATGATTTCCTGTTTTATTTCTTCCTGCACCCATCTGTTATTCAACAGAAGATTGTTTAATTTCCATGCCTTTGGGTGGGGTCGAGCATTTTTGTTAGAGTTGAGTTCCACCTTTAGTGCCTTATGGTCTGAAAAGATACAAGGTAAAATTTCAATTCTTTTGATTCTGTTGATATTTGTTTTGTGTCTCAGGATATGATCAATTTTGGAGAATGTTCCATGGGGTGATGAGAAGAATGTATATTCTTTATCTTTGGGATGGAGTGTTCTATATGCGTCTATCAAGCATAGTTGTTCTAGGGTCTCATTTAAATCTCTTATATCTTTGTTTAATTTCTGTTTAGAGGATCTGTCCAACTCTGTAAGAGGTGTGTTAAAGTCCCCTGTTATGATGGTATTATCAGATATCATATTGCTCAGACTGAGTAAGGTCTGCTTCAAGAATCTGGGAGCATTTAAATTGGGTGCATAAATATTTAGAATTGAAATGCCTTCTTGTTGTAGTTTTCCCTTGACCAATATAAAGTGACCATCTTTGTCTTTTTTGACTTTAGTTGCTTTAAATCCACATGTATCTGAAAATAAGATCGCAACTCCTCTTTTCTTCTGAATTCCATTTGCCTGAAAAATTGTCTTCCATCCCTTGACTCGGAGCTTTAATTTGTCTTTTGAAGCCAGGTGTGTTTCTTGCAGACAGCAAATGGATGGCCTGTGTTTTTTAATCCAGTCAGCCAATCTATGTCTCTTCAGTGGGGAATTCAAGCCATTAACATTTATTGAGATAATTGATAAGTGTGGTAGTATTCTATTCGTCTTATTTGGTGAGAGTCCATTGCTTAGTTTTATCTTTTGCATCAGTGTGGAGGTTAGGCTCTGTCCTTTGATTTCTGAGTTCTTACTTTGCTGCTGATCCATTGTGGTGGTCAGTGTGCAGAACAGGTTGAAGTATTTCCTGTAGAGCTGGTCTTGTTGTGGCGAATTTCCTCAATGTTTGTATATCTGTAAATGATGTGATTTCTCCATCAATTTTGAAACTTAGCTTAGCAGGGTACAGAATTCTGGGCTGAAAATTGTTCTGTTTAAGTAGATTAAAGGTAGATGACCATTGTCTTCTTGCTTGGAAAGTTTCATTAGAGAAGTCTGCGGTCACTCTGATGGATTTGCCCCTGTAGGTCAACTGGCGCTTACTCCTGGCAGCTTGCAGAATCTTTTCTTTTCTTCTTGACTTTGGACAGGTTCATCACAATGTGTCTTGGAGAAGCTCGGTTAGAGTTGAGGCGACCTGGGGTCCGATAGCCCTCTGAAAGCAGTGTGTCAGAATCTTTGGTGATGTTTGGGAAATTTTCTTTTATAATATTCTCTAGTATGGCTTCCATTCCTCTGGGGCATTCTTCTTCCCCTTCTGGAATTCCTATAACTCGTATGTTGGAACGCTTCATAAAGTCCCATAATTCTGACAGTGAACGTTCTGCTTTCTCTCTCTTCTTTTCTGCCTCTTTTACTATCTGAGTTATCTCAAAAACTTTGTCTTCTACCTCTGAAATTCTTTCTTCTGCATGGTCTAACCTGTTGCTGATACTTTCCATTGCATCTTTAAGTTCCCTGATTGACTGTTTCATTTCCTTCAGCTCTGCTATATCCTTTTTATATTCTTCATATCGTTCATCTCTTATTTGATTCTGTTTTTGGATTTCCTTTTGGTTATTTTCCACTTTATTAGCAGTTTCCTTCATTGTTTCCATCATTTCTTTCATTGTTTTCAACATGTGTATTCTAAATTCCCTTTCTGTCATTCCTAACATTTCTGTATAGGTGGAATCCTCTGCAGTAGCTACCTCATGGACCCTTGGCGGGGTCGTTCTGGACTGGTTCTTCATGTTGCCTGGAGTTTTCTGCTGATTCTTCCTCATGGGTGATTTCTTTTATCTGTTTCTTTGCCCTAATTTTCCTTTCACTTCCTCTTGCTCTTTAAGATCTTGTGCCTGTGGACTAAGGGTTACAGGACTAGAAGGGTGAGAAGATTGAAGAGCAAAAAAGGGATGAAAGAAAGGAGGACCGAGTGATAAGAAAAAAAAAAAAAGAAAGATAGAGAAAGGAGAGGGGGTGGGGATAAGGAATATTGACAACAAGAAGAGAGGCACAGAAAGAGGGAGACAGGGCAATATAGGTGTACAGTAGGGTACTTTGACACAACCTGAAAAATCCCCACCTTCTGCGGGTGCCCCAGTTGGGTGGTTCCCTTGAGGTCAGCAGCTCTTTGCTAACCTGATCAGACACAGTACCCCACCTCCACCAAGTAGAGAGGAAAGACAAAAATGCTATAAATCAAACCAAAACAAGCAAACAGAAAACTTTACGGGGATATAATGGGGTGAAAAACCAAATGATAGCGGTAGAAACACTAGCAAAAATGAAGTTGTAGTTATTTAAAAAGGCAGCAATGGGAAATTATAATTAAACTAGAAAAATTGAGAAAGAAAAAGGGATCTGTATGGAAAAGATTGAAATTAAAAAACAAAAGAACATCAACAACGTCAAAATAAACAAACAAACAAAAAAAAAAAAAGAAAAAAATACACAACCAAAAACAAAGCAGTTTGTATATGTTATTGAATATTGTCTGGGCAACACGTGGTCTTATGGGGTATGAGATGTTAGTCACAGTTCTGATACGACTGGAGGCAGCTGATTTCTCAAACCCCAGCAGGTAGACACCCTAAATCTCTCTTCAGCCCACTTAAAAGGCACTTTGAACTTGTAAACTTGCTGAGCAGAAGCTTTCCCAGCTTTCTTGCTGGAATCACTGCTGAAGTGGCTATCCACTTACCCAGGGTGCCAAAACCGGTCTCACTCTGCCCCTGAGGGTTAGGGCTGCAAGGCGGCTCAGACCCCACCCTTAGGCTACTTGGTTGCTGGGTTACCAGCTCCCACCCGTTTCTAGCTCTGTGACCCTGAGGGCGGAGCTTGCCGGGGCAGATCACTGACAATGGATCCGTGTGACCCACCGCCAAACACTATTAGCTCCGTCTGGCTCAGCGGCTCAGACTGGGGCCCTAGACAACGGCCAAAGTTCTCCGCACTCCCGCTCAGGCCTTCCCCAAGGCAGTTCAACTCAGTGCCAAGTCCAAGGACATCAAAACAGTTCACAGGTAAGGCCTTTCTGGTTTGCAGTCTCGCTGCTACTGAACTTACAGTTGTGGGCGGGTTTAGACGGATTGGACACACGCGACCACTTGCCGGTTTTCCACTGTTTTAGTCCTCCTCTTGGGGTCCAGAAGTCTCTTGCTGACTCCCTGTAGCCTCATAGGAGTGATGATAGGCAGTTCCCACCAGCCAGAGATGCCTGGAGTCCTATCTCCCCCGACTCACGGTGCCCAGATGCAAGGAAGCTGTTACTCGGCTGCCATCCGTCTTTTTTTTTTTTTTAATGTGTCAAGGCCTAGGTACTTCAGCTTGCACAAACCAGATGTGGTAAACCATGAAGTTTCTGATCATTTTTGCCCATGTGGCTGCAAAGACAGGCAAGTTTTGTTTTTTTCTTTTTTGAGACAGAATCTCACTCTGTGCCCTGGGGTTGAGTGCCATGGTGTCATAGCTCACAGTAACCTCAAACTCTTGGGCTCAAGTGATCCTCTTGCCTCAGCCTCCCAAGTAGCAGAAACTATAGGTGCCTGCCACAATGCTCAGCTATTTTTTAGAGATGGGGTCTTATTCTTGCTCAGGGTGGTCTCAAACTCCTGAGCTCAGAAAATCCACCTGCCTTGGCCTCCCAAAGTGCTGCGATTACTGGTGTGAGCCACAGCATCTGGCCTGCAAGTTTGTGTGTGTGTGTGTATGTGTGTGTGTGGAGACAGTTGTCTCACTCTGTCACCCCGGCTAGACTTCAGTGCAATCATAGCTCATTGCAACCTCAAATTTCTGGGCTCAAGTGAACCTCCTGCTGAGTAGCCGGGATTACAGGCATGCACCAATACGCTTTTTGTACAGACAGGTCTCACTCTTGTTCAGACTAGTTGTGAACTCCTAAGCCCAAGTGATCCTCCTGCCTTGGCCTCCCAGTGAGCTAGGGTAAAAGGTGTCAGCAATCGTGCCTGGCCAGCAACTTTTCTCTTCCTGCCTTTTTGTCTCTCCTTGTCTGTTCTACAGGTAGGTTACCTCCCACTGCATAACTGCATAACTGCGCTTTTTTTTTTTTTTTGCAGTTTTTGGCTGGGGCTGGGTTTGAACTGCCACCTTCAGCATATGGGGCCGGTGCCCTACTTCTTTGAGCCACAGGGGCTGCCCCCCCCCCTTTTTTTAATTAACCAAGAGAAATGTATTGGCTTACAGGCTGGAATCCAATATGAAGGTGGGAGCAGGGCTGGTTTCCTCTGGAGGCCGTTATAGAAGGATCTATTCTAGCCCTCTTCTTGGCTTGCAAATGGCCATCTCCTGGTGGTTTCACAGGCTTTAGCTGCATTCACACATGTCCTTCCTTCTCTCCTTACAGGGACCCCAATGATATTGGATTAGGAATTGATCCTAATAGCCTCATTTTAAGTTACTCATCTTAAACAACCTTATGTGCAAATACAGTGGTAGGCGAGGTGAGCAACAATAACCCTGCACCACATGCCCTAGTTTAGCAGCCCGGAGTGAAAATATTGTAAATGGCTTCTCTTCCAAGGTCCTTCCATCACACTCAGAGACTTCCATCTACTCCACATGGGTCATGTGTTTACCCTTGAATTAGTACCTGACCCAGGTGGGTGGTAGATGTGAACTGGACCATCCGGGTCAGGTGCTCATCCCTATGATGGGGATGGCAGAGCATTGCAATCGAGAGGACACATGCGGTGAGGGAGGAACCAGAAAGAATCCAAAGAAGAGGGGTGAGGGCAGCACCTGTGGCTCAGTGAGTAGGGCACCGGCCCCATAGACCGAAGGTGGCGGGTTTGAACCCTGCTCCGACCAAACTGCAACAACAAAAAAAAGAATAGCCAGGCATTGTGGTGGGTGCCTGTAGTCCCAGCTATTCTGGAGGCTGAGACAAGAGAGGGGGTCCTCAAACTACGGCCTACGGGCCACATGAGGTGGTGCGATTGTATTTGTTCCCGTTTTATTTTTTTTTTTTTACTTCAAAATAAGATATGTGCAGTGTGCGTAGGAATTTGTTCATAGTTGTTGTTTTTTTATTTTATCAGATAAATCTTTGTTGTCTACTGCTAATAGAGCAGTTTAAGTGATAACTCTACATGATCCAAAATTATATTCAAAATATATATTTTCTAATTACTTTCTCTTACATATAATCATGCTACATAGTCTGCATTTGTGAGGCAAAGTTGTAGTTGAGTTCTTTATCCAGGAGGTTTACCATGTACCCCTACATTATACCAGGTAGGTAGAGATGAAATCTTGGGGAGTGAATAATATCTCACATTTTGGGGCAATTTTTGATAAAAGCCTCCACAATTTGTTATGGGATAGGTGATATTATATTGCCTAGGTGGGAATGAAGGCTAGATTGGGAAAGAATTAGAAAGTAAGTAAAAAAAAAAAGAAAGAAAGAAAGAAAAGAAAAAAAAAAGTAAGTAGACTTCTCTTTGATCCTGCAATACAATTATTAGCCATCTAACCTAAAGAAAAAAATCATTTTATCATAAGTACATTTGCACTTGAATGTTTATAGCAACTCTATTCACAACTGAAAAGATGTGGAAACAGTGCAAGTCCCCATCAATCCATGAATGGATTAATAAACTGTGGTATATGTATGCCAAGGAATATTATTCAGCCATAAAAAAGATGAAGACTTTACATCCTTTGTATTAATCTGGATGGAATTGAAGAACAGTCTTTGTGAGGGCATTTGCACTAGAATGTTCATCACAGTTTAATTTACAATCACCAAGAATTGGAATTAACCTATGTGCCCATCAACTCATGGATGGATTAATAAATATGCCTACCATGGAATACTATGCAGCCATAAAAGACAGAGACTTTACATCTTCTGATCTCTTGTATTAAGCTGGATGGGGCTGAAGAACATTCTTAGTGAAGTATTACAAGAATGGAAAAGTAAGCATCCAATGTATGCAATACTAATATGAAACTAACAGATAAACAACTATGTGCTGACATGTGAGAAAAACACAATTAAATTCAAAGGAGGGGGAGAAAAGGCGAGGGGGGGAGGGAGGGCAGCTGGCAAACTCTCACCTAACGGGCATAATGTAAGAATATATAGCACACCTCATGGGTGAGGGGCTCAAATATAATTCAAACTTTACCTAACAAACATAAACAATGTAACCTAATCATTCATACCCTCATATTAATCTGAAGTAATAAATAAATGAATAGTGAAAAAAAATCAAGACCAGTATATGTTTGAAATTTTCCATAACTAAAAGTTTAAACAGCTGAGTATCAACCATGCACATAGGAAAAGTTGTTTCCCCTATCATTTAGTAGCATCAAGCTTGTTTTTTTTTTTTTTTTTAATTTAACTATAGTCCAGCCCTCCAATGGTCTGAGGGACAGTGAACTGGCCCCCTGTTTAAAAAGTTTGAGGACCTCTGCAAGAGCTGGGGGTTGCTGTGAGCTGTGACACCACAGCACTCTACCGAGGGCGACAAAGTGAGATAGAAAAAAAGAGGGGTGGGAAAAGGGGACTGGCAGATACAAGGCCTGGTTACCACAGTCTTGGAAATGGTCTCACAAAATGACTGCCTTCCTCTTGTTTTACCAGATCCTGACTTTTCTTCTGGAACCTTCCAGGTTTCTCTGGCTTCAGGAAGCTTCTTTTCCTTACCCTTCCTCTAATGTCTTCCTTTATTCATGGGCCAGGGCCATGAATTTAAAAATTAATACATGCTGCGTCTTATTCTTTTGAATTGACAAAATTACTTAAAATGTTGTAAATGATTTGATGATGCACTTGGCCACAAAAAATAACCAGTTTAATAAAAATTTAAAAAATCACATTTTTAAAAAGGAGGGTGTTGACGGGCGTGGTGGTGCACACCTGTAATCCTAATTCTTTGGGAGCCCAGGAGTTTGAGATCAGCCTGGGAAATAGTGAGACCTTGTTTCTGCAAAAAAAAAAAAAAAAAGGAACTTAGCTAGGCATTGTGGTGCATGCCTACAGTTCTAGCTTCTCAGGAGGCTGAGATAGGAGGATTGCTTTGAGCCCAGGAGCTGGAGGCTACAGTGGGTATGATGATGCCTCTCCACTGAAGCCCAGGCAATAAAGCAAGACCCTTTCATTTTAAAAAGAGAGGCTTTGTTCCTGTATAGAGTAGATGTTTAATAATACCTATTGATTTGATTCATTAATACCTATTAAATAAAACCTATTTGATTCAATAATACCTATTATTATGAATGATGGCTAGCTCCAGCAGGGCCTGGATTTGGTAGTCTCTGAATGGCCCAGAGGGCCTGGAGCAGTGGCCAGCCCATGAGGCTGCATGCTGAATGCTTGAGGCGTCCCACAGAGGCCTGCTGCCTGTGTGCTGTCTGCTTCGTGTCAACGCCTCTGGTGCTCATACAACTTACTCCTGTTACAATTATTTAAAATAGAGTACGGTAGGGACTCTAAATAGTATAGTCCCCTAGTTCTAGACTTTTACTGACCTATGCTGCTAAGGAAGATCCGGTCTTTGCAATGGTGCAATGACTGGGCCATCTTGTTGTGCTGTTGATGTGATAAACAGATAAACGGAAAGTTTAGAAGTGAGAGGTTAAACTGAATTACATAAGAACAGATACTAGTTGGCAGGGGAGGGGCCATTCAGAGAAGGGAATCCTGTGAGGTCAGTGGACAAGCGAGAGAAGAGAGACTGGGAGAGCCAGTGGTGCTACCTGAGACTGTAGGAAAGAGAAACACAATATGAATGTTTATGGGACATGCTACAGATTGTATCCTGGGATTTCCTCCCTCACTCCACCCCAACTCTGCTGGTAGCTCAGGTGAATCAGAACTCACTTGTCAAAAGTAACAGGAAATACAAGTGCAAAAAGAAAAAAGAATGGGATTTATAGCCTCTGTAACTAACTTGTTATCAGGTTGTTAGATTATCTTGATTCAGGTACAGTTTGATTAGAATCTCAGGCATCAGGGCCAGGGTTTGATTTCTGTTCAGGTTTTGACTCTGTCTTCTGCTATTTTGGTTTTATTCCTAGATGTTCAGACCTTCAATCTCAGTTTCATGTCCAGTGGAAAAAGAAAGCATGTCTGTCTTCTGTCAAGCCCAAAAGAAGTTCTCCTTTGTCCCACTGGCTCTGGTTCAGTCCCATGTCCACCCCTGAATCACATGCATAACCAGGAAGACATGCTGCTCTGACTGGCCAGGCCTGAGTCTCACACTTCTCCCCAGAGACAGAGGGGCCAGGAATGGAGAGAGACAAGGTAGGCTGGTGCCAGAAGAAAGTCGGCACAGGCCAAAGGGAGAGTAAAAGCTGGCCAGCTAAGACAAAACACATAAAGAGAATTTGTTCTTTGTTTATTTTTTCTAGGGATAGGGTCTTACTCTGTCACTGAGGCTGGAGTGCAGCGGTGTGATCATAGCTTACTGCAGGTGGGAACTTCTGGGCTCAGCTGGGGCTTCCTGCTTCAACCTCCCAAGTAGTTGGGACAACAGGTGCCCAGCACCATGCCAGGCTAATTGAAAAGAAATTGTTTTAGAGATAGGGTCTCTCTGTTGCCTGGGCTGGTCTTAAACTCCTAGTGTCAAGCAATCCCCTCCCCTTAGCCTCCCAAACACTGGGATTACAGGCGTGAGCCATTGCATATGGCCCACATTAAGAGACTTACTACAGATTTGCATTGATTGCTTCAGCTTTTTGAGGTTGGATTTGTTTTCTTTTACATGTGTAAAAATATCAAAACCCAAGGAATTGTAAATTCATCCCAGTTACAAATGTCTGTATGTGTTGAGTGGTCTTGATTTCATATGGTTCTTCCATAAATCCCTATCATAATCCCATGATGTCTGTGACTTTTCTCATTTTGCAGGTGAGGGAACTAAGGCACGGAAAGGGTAAAGACCTAACGCACAGCTAGTGCCCAGAGGAAGCTGCATTCAGAGCCAGGCTGTCAGTCCTCGTGATTCCCACTCTTCCCTGTGAGAGAGAAAGGAGGTGCAGTTTTGGTGTGAATGGGAAGAGGGCTCAGATTCAAGAGATAGCTCCGAGGGACTGTCAGCAGACTGTGTGACTCATGGCTGTGGGTGGAGGTGGTGGCGGTGGAGGAGACATGCATGACTCAGCTGCCAGCTCGGGCGACTGATGGGTGGATGCTACTGCTATTAAGATAGAGCCCACGGGCGGGCTGCCTCCCTGCTTCCAGGTATCTCCCATCCCACCTGAATCCCTGAGCCAGGCTGGTCAGGGGCCAGCCAACGGCAGCCTTCTTTTTCAACACCATCCGTCATCTGGTGGGGCTCCTTCTTCTGGACCTGGGACCGGTGGTCTGGCTGGATCTTGCCCTGTCATGGTCCAGTGGTCTAGTGGTCTCACTTTATGTCCTCTCTCAGTTCCTCCAGGACACAAGTTCTTTGCTACCAGGAATTTGGACCCAGGGTTTGGTGTCCCTGGGTGTGTGCATCCTGTACTTGGGTGGCCTGAGTTTCAGCACGTGTAAACTGTCTCAGTTTCTCCTCCTGAGTCTAGCACTCTAGTGCTGCCTTAAGGACTGGTCCAATGACTGGGCCCTGGAATCCCCTTTGTCCGGCTTCCTGGCACCGGGTACCTGCTTAATGGTCACAGCTTGAATGCCCTCAAGCCCTCCTCTGCCAGATTGCCTGTATGGCTGGGCCCCTGCCCTTGCCTCCTCCAAGCTTCCCAACCCTATGTCCCCGGCTTGGATGGCTTTGCCACAGTTCTCAGGACTGCTGTTGTTCCTCTTGCTGCCCAGACTCTCCTCACCGCAGGTCTTTTATGCCCTCTGTGCCGGCCGCCTGCGCTGTTTTCTGGAGTGGTTGGCCTTCCTTGCCGTTTCTCTTTCCCATCTCTGGTCCTTTGCGCCATCTGTGCCCGCCTGTGGTTGGCCTTCCTTGCCGTTTCTCTTTCCCATCTCAGGTTCTTTGCGCATCTGTGCCCGCCTGTGGTTGGCCTTCCTTGCCGTTTCTCTTTCCCATCTCTGGTCCTTTGCGCCATCTGTGCCCGCCTGTGGTTGGCCTTCCTTGCCGTTTCTCTTTCCCATCTCAGGTTCTTTGCACATCTGTGCCCGCTTGTGGTTGGCTTTCCTTGCTGTCTGAGTCCCAGATGATGTGCCAGGTTCCCATTTAATGTCGCCCACCCTCTTTCCATCCCTTTCCATATCATCGGCTCACCTCTCTTTCTTCACTATATGCATCTCTTTGGATTTATTTTATTTGAGTCTTTTTTTCTCATCCTTCTCCTCACTAGAAGGAAAGCTCCTAGAGGCAGGGACTGTCTCCCTTGTGCTCAGTGTTCTAGCAGGCCTAGGAGAGCACCAGCTACCCTGTGGCTGCTCAGCCGTTTATGGGATGTGCTGAACAATCTTGGTTGCTGAGACCATGTCATGTCTAGCTTGACCCAAGGGAGAGAAGATAGAATGGATTTTTCCTTTTTTTTTTTTTTTGAGACAGAGTTTTTTGTCACTCTGGGTAAAGTGCCATAGTTCATAGCAACCTCAACCTCTTGGGTTTGAGCAATCTTCTTGGCTCAGCCTCCTGAGTACCTTGGACTATAGGTTCTTTCCCTGACACCTGGCTAGTTTTTCTATTTTTTCTAGAGACGGGGTCTTGCTGTTGCTCAGGCTAGTCTGAACTCCTAAGCTCAAGCAATCTACCTGCCTCAGCCTCCCAAAGTGCTAGAAGTACAGGTGAAAGCATAGTGCCTTGCCAGATAGGATGGATTTTGTGCAGGTTGAATTGGAAGGCTGTCCACCTGGAGCTGTCCAGTTTCCTCTGCTGGAATTTTCCACCTTTTATGTCTCATAGGCTCAGATTAAGAGACAGTTCTCAAAAATTTAACCTTGCCCCCAAAGCAGTACCAGGATTCCTTTCCTCCTTGCTCTGGTACAAACTCTTTCCTGTCTTTAATTACTCACTCGTCACATAGCATTTTACAGTTATTTGTTTGCTTTCTTATCTTTCTTTCCAGTTAGATTGTGAGCTTTGCTGGCAGGAATTCTTTGGGGTTTTTTTGTTTTGTTTTGTCATCTCTGATGTCCAGTACAAAGTTACAGTTCAATTCCACAAGTCTTTTGTGGGGATATACAAGCTGAGCACATTAAGAGATGAGAAGTATGAGTCTGGTAAGCCAAACACAGGTCAGGCTTAGAGATGCACTAACAAAACTAATTTGTCCAAAAACCATGTCATTGAAGAAAGAATGCTTTGAAACTTTGGCTAGTCATTTGCAAAAGAGTTCATGTCATCATTTTGTGTCATGTTCTCAAGGTCATCTGAGCAATCTTCCTAGTCTCAAATCCATGTTTACTAGGAGACTTGTATTCTGACCACACAGGATACCTTGGATTTATGGGTCTGGCATTTTCAGCTCTGGAGTAACTTGGTTTTCATCTAACCCGAGTTACAGTTGTGGGGTCTTGTGAGACCAGCCTCATCACTCATAAAAGTGCTGGGGAGAGGGCGGTGCCTGTGGCTCAAAGGAGTAGGGCAACAGCCCCATATACTGGAGGTGGCAGGTTCAAAACCAGCCAAGGCCAAAAACTGCAAAAAAAAAAAAAAAGTGCTGGGGAGGCTTCTGCCTCCTCTTGCCACATGCAGGTTTACCAACGTCTGATACAAGGGTTAACTCAGGCTCATTCTGTTCACTTTTCATTCATTGATGATTTTATTCCATTCATCCCTTGGCTCACTGCGTTATCATAGATTTGCAATTCGAGGGCATAATTCATTTGGTAATTTTATGTAATACCCAAGATGAAATTTTAATTGTGAAAGAAAATTAGTTATGTATTCAACAACCATTTATAAACTGTGTGTTACATTCCAGGCATGTGCTAGGAGCTGAGGACAAGGATGAGTAAGGTAATGCCCTTGTCTTTGAGGAGCTGATAGTCTAGGGAGATGCGAGACAACATTTGGAAAAGATTAATTAAAAAGACAGTATTAATAATGTTCACTTGGTACCTGTGTGTAATGAACCCTGTGCTTCATCCTGAGTTAGGGAAGAGAAATATAGGGCAGAATGAATAGATCCTGTCCCACACCCCTGAGGCTTGCAAGCCAAGGAGAAAAGTAGGAAGTAAACAGATTATTACACACAATTTGATAAGTAATTATAAGTGAGGAAAGTCTCAGGAAGGAGCCTGCAGGGTGTTACTGAGTATAGGATAGAGTGGTTAAAAAGAACAGTAATTAACACTCTCTTAAGCCCATGCCATGAACTAGACATTGAGCTAAGCACGAAGGGCTTCATGGTCTTCAGTATGCTTAAAAAAGGCAAGTAGGGCATATGCTAATGTGCTTTTGCATTTCTTAGTGTTGGGCATAGCAATGGGGCCATTTCCCAAATGAAATTGACCACAGGATGGTTTTTCCACAAAATATTCCTTCCCTTCTGTGGTGGTTTTGGCCAGGCTGCTAAGAAGCATGGGGAGCCAGTGGAGGCTGCTCCGATGGGGAGAGAAATGGGGAGGGCTAATTTTTCATTTCCTCTAAGATCTGGTGATTCACAAAATGGAAGAAATGTTAGGGATCCTCAACTTTGCTAGTGCATAAGAATTACCTTTACTTTTAAAAACACTGGCTTATTACATCTAAGTTTCCTGGAGAAATTTTTTTTTTCCTGAAGTTTTTAAAAGATCCAGATAGTAGGAAACTGGTGACACTGGCTGTCTCTGGGGAGGAGAACTAGACAGGTGGACACCAGAGGCATGAGGAGGACTCTGCACTGTAAAATAGTGAACTGTGGCTAAATTACCTATTAAAAAAAAAATTTTTTTTTTTTTTGAGATAGGGTCTTGCTCAGTCATTGGAGATAGAGTGCAGTGGCACAAACCTAGCTCCCTGTAACCTGGAACTCCTGGGCAGAGAACTCATGCAGCAACCTCCTTCTGTAGCCTTCCAAGTAATTGGGAATATAGGTTCACACCACCAGGCCTGCCTAATTTTTTTTCTACCCACTCTGTCGCCTAGGGTAGAGTGTTATGGTGTCATCATAGCTCACAGCAACCTCAAACTCTTGGGCTCAAGCAATCCTCTTGCCTCAGCCTCCCAAGTAGCTGGGACTACAGGCACCTACCAGACTGCCTGGCTATTTTTAGAGATGAGGTCTTTCTCTTGCTCAGGATGGTCTTGAACTCCTGAGCTCAAGTAATCCACGTGTCTTGGCCTCCCAGAATGCTAGTATTACAGGCGTGAGCCACCGTGCCCAGCCAATTTTTCTTTCTTTCTTTTCTTTTCTTTCTTTTTTTTTTTTTTTTATATAGACAGGGTCTTACTGTGTTCCTCAGGCTAGTCTCAAACTCCTTGGTGCAAGTGCGTCTCCCTTCACAGCCTCCCAAAGTGCTGGGGTTACGGGTATGAGCCACTGTGTCCTGCCAAGATGAATGTGTAAATTAAAAACAAAGCAAAAACAAAAACAAAAACTCCACAGGTGATCCAGATATAGCCAGGATCAGGAACCACTCGTATAATTAAAAACCAAATAATGTAAAACAAGAAATTAAAATTTTTGGCTCAGAGCCTGTAGCTCAAGCAGTTAAGGCATACACCAGAGCTGGCGGGTTCGAATCCAGCCTGGGCCTGCCAAACAACGACAACAACAACCAAAACACAGCCGGGTGTTGTGGCGGGCGCCAGTAGTCCCAGCTACTTGGGAGGCTGAGGCAAGAGAATCGCTTGAGCCCAGAAGCTGGAGGTTGCTATAAACTGTGGTGCCGCGGCATTCTATCCAGGGTGACAGCTTGAGGCTCTGTCTCAAAGAAATAAAAAAAAAAATTAAAATTTTCTATTAGGAGGTAGGATGACAGGAAATGAGGGATGAAAAATTAACCTTTGGATACAAAGTACTCTATTTGGTTGGCAGAAACAGTAAAAGCCTTGACCTCACTATACAATTCATATGTGAAACAAAAAAACCATTTGTACCCCCTAAACCTATTAAAATAAATTTTTTAAAATGTGAATTCAGCAAAAGATGTTCTAGAATAGATTTGATCATTGGGAGATTATTAGTGTTAAAGAAAGCAACTTTGCAGAGCTGGGTTGGAAGAGTCCGATCACAGTGGGTTAGGGAGACAGGATGGGGAAGCAGAGAGGGACGGGGCAATCTATTCTCCATCAGGCAGCCACAAGGGGGGGCTATCTAAACCGTGATCTCTCCTCTCCCGAGCTGTGGGACTTGGGAAAGCTCAGTTCCCCAGATTCCTCACTGTAACATAGTATAATATTATCTGCCTTAGAGGATGGTGGGGGAAATCAAATGAAACAGTAACAAGATCATACACAGAGCAGAGCACTTAGCATCATGCCTGGCGCAAAGGAAGCAAACAGCAGAGATGCGGGTGGTTTTGTAGGGAGAGGAGCAGATGGAAGTTATAGACAAAGATCATGCAGATGGAGGGAAAGGAGGGGAGGAAAAGTGCAGAAACTATTTCTTGGCTGGGGGCAGAACACTTTCCTCTGGAAGAGAAAGGAAGGAATAAATGGGCAGGTGGGCAGGTGGAACATGTTGGGAGAGAGGATGGAAGCTGAAGAGCTTGGGTAAGAAATCTTACTCCCCTGTAAAGAAAGAGGCAAGGTTGAAACTACATAAAACGTTTCAAATACTTATGCATTTGATGAACACAAACAATATTTTTAGGTTAAAATAAATTGGTGCCAGTCCTTATATTTGGATAAAGACGCACTCAGCTTGTCTGCTGTGTCACCTTCCTGCTTCTCTGCTTTTTTTACTTCACACTTCAGGCACAAGTAACTTCCAGGAGCATTTATTCATTCAAGCCTTTTCTTTTTAGCCTACTGTGGGGCAGGTACCAGAAGACCAGGGAGGTTGACAGTGACAAAGGTTCAGGATTGTGGGATGGTGGGAAGGAGAAGCACAGGTTGCCCCTTCTTTTTTTCTTTCTTTCTTTTTTTTTTTTTTTTGTGAGACAGAGTCTCAAGCTGTGCTTGTCCTAGGTAAAGAGTAGAGCTGTCACCCTGCTGTGAGCTGTGACGCCACAGCAACCTCAAACTATTGAGCTTAAGCGATTCTTTTGCCTCACCCTCCCAAGTAACTGAGACTACAGGCGTCCACCACCCCATTCGGCTATTTTTTGGTTGTAGTTGTCATTGTTGTTTGGCAGGCCCGGGCTTGATTTGAACTCACCAGTTCTGGTGTATGTGGCTGGTGGCCTGTGAGTTACAGGCGCCGAGCCATCCCCCTTCTTATATCTAAACCTAGAAATTCAGAGAAGGCTGGATGTTTCCAGAGCTGGAGTTGTGTGGTTTTCTCTGCTCTGTCATGTCAAAACCTACTTATTCCCCCAAGTGAACTGACTGAGATGAAACTGAATTCAGGTAAGTAGACCTGTTTCATTTGTCTCAAGAAAAATGCTGGCACAAAAAGCCTAGAAAAGAAAATGTTAACACAAGGTTAAAAAAAAAATCCTCACCATAGTTGCCTACTTTCTTAGCAAGGAAAACAGAAGTGTTCAGTCCCTTCAGCCACAGTGTCCTCTTCATAGCAAACACTTTGCGATTTGAAATGAGTTCATAGACTGATTTCTATGTTATATATATTTACCCACATATAAAAATATAATTCTTTAACTATAGGATATAAGATAAATTGAAGTTAAGTAATTTATTATTAACATAACTCCCCATGTGAATATGTGAGCATGGCTCAATCAGTAGTGCAACTCAGATGCTTACATCAAAGTCAGCAAACACTGTGGATATTACAGCAGAAAACAGGCCGATTTTGATGTGTTCTTGTGTTGGCAACTCAGATACTATGAATAGCTTTGCTTCTGGTAATATGGTTTTCTAAAATGGTGAAGAATTTTTGTAGATTTTTGTAGATTTATTTCAATTTACACAGTACATGTGTTTTTGGGAAATTCAGTGGATATTGGACAAGTGCTGAAGATACTCAAACACAAGATATTTTATGTTGATACATAAAATGGAATTGGGTTTCAGCTCAGATCATTATTATACTATAAATACCCTTTTCATCTCCATGAATTTCCAGTGAGACGTGAAAAATTCCGTGGCTCTTGAGCAATTCTTTGTTGCGTGGGACTTCCCTGAAAATTGCAGGGTGTCTGCAGCGTCCGGTTCCCTACTTCTTAACCACCTGGCAAGGGTCCTGCAATCACCATGATGAACGAGAAACACTCCCCGTGATTTCCAAAATGGCCACCAGGGGGCGGCACCGTCCCTTTGAGAACTACCGGGGTGAAAAGTTTGAATAAAATCGAGCCCTTTATAATGCGCAGCTCGCCAAGTGCTTGCTGAGTAGAATGGCTAAGAATCTCTCAGAGCCATCATTTGGAATTTTGATTCACGGTGTGGGGAGATTGTACATACACAATAAATCAATAAATAAGGATAACCTAATGTTTGAATCTTTCCAGCCTACCCTGATTTCTTGGTTGGAACCTGATGCCCTTAATGCTATGTACAGAATAATTTTTGAGATAGTATCTGGTGTATTCAATAATTCAGGGACTATTTACTGAGCATCTCCACTAGGCACCATACTAGGAACTCACGATACCACGATGAGTAAAAAACACAGATTCAGGTCCCCATGAAGCTATAGTTTCAAGTTCAGCAGGAGCTGACCAAGGGGTCTGCCTTGGGGTCAGGATCACACTGACCATGACTTTGTCTTACCTGAAGCAGGAGAGTTATCCGAATCATTACGGAGAGTTATCCGAATCATTACTGAGCCCAGGAGCTCTCCTAGGATTTATTTTTAAAACTTAAGTAGATGGGGCGGCACCTGTGGCTCAGCGGGTAGGGCGCCGGCCCCATATGCCGAGGGTGGCGGGTTCAAACCCAGCCCCGGCCAAACTGCAACAAAAAAATAGCCAGGCGTTGTGGCGGGCGCCTGTAGTCCCAGCTACTCGGGAGGCTGAGGCAAGAGAATCGCCTAAGCCCAAGGATTTGGAGGTTGCTGTGAGCTGTGTGACCCCACGGCACTCTACCGAGGGCCATAAGGTGAGACTCTGTCTCTATAAAAAAAAAAACTTAAGTAGATGTTTGTTCATTTTTCATTTTTTATTTTCTCCTCAGGAGGAGAAACATCAACAACACAAAATAAAACAAAACAACTTCTAGTTAATTGAGAATTCAGGTTATTTGGATTCTTTTTTTTGAGACAGAGTCTCACTCTGCTGCCCTGAGCAGAGTGCTCCACCTCATCATAACTTAGAGTAACCTCAAACTCCTGGGCTCAAGTGATCCTCCTGCCTTGGCCTCCCAGAGTGCTAGGATTACAGCAGTGAGCCCTTGTGCCTGACCGGTTATTTGGATTCTTGTTAACAAAGGTTATTCTATAATTTTTAAGGATATAATAACAAAGGTTATTCTATAATTCATAACCGGATCTCACTTGCCAAGAAATAGGGATTTAGTTTAGCCCGGAACAAGAATTTATGAAAAAGTCATCAAGACATCTAGATTTATCAAAAGTTATGAACATCCTGTTTGTAGGATGACTTGGTCAGCAACATACCTGGTAGGAAGGGGTAGGTTCCCTCAAGCCTTGAAAATAAGATACTTACAAGAATAAGCTCAAGCCATTGAGTGAGGAGACAGAATACTATTGTCAGCAAAAGCATGGGCTTTTGAATCTTATCTATTCTGGAACTCTGGACCAACTCCTCGTTGCTTTGTGATTCTGTGCAAGTGACTCAGCCTCTCTCATCATCAGTGTGCTCACCCGAAGAGTAAGTAGAGTACCTGCCTCCTCGGGTTATGTGACTGGAGGACACAGTGCTCCCATATAACTAAGTACAGTGCCTGACGCATAGTTGCTCAGGGCACCCAAGTTATCATTATTTGTCTGGGACAAGTGAGGTCAGGATGTAGTGGTTGGATTCTTTTCTCTTCTTTCTAGATAATTGTCACCTCTCAGTAGCTGACAGGGAAGTTTTGGCATCCACCAAGAGAGAAAATATCTGCTCCTTGCAAACAAATTTATGGTTTCACACAGTTTATTGGACCCTAAAGATAGATCTTTTTTTTTTCTTTTTTGTTTTGAGGCAGAGTGTCGCTGTGTCACGCTTGGTAGAGTGCTGTGGCATCACAGCTCACAGCAACCTCAAACTCCTGGGCCCAAGCAATTCTCCTGCCTCAGCCTCCCAAGTAGCTGGGACTACAGGCACCCACCACAACGTGTGACCATTTTTTGGTTGTAGTTGTCATTGTTGTTTGGCAGGCCTGGGTTGGGTTCGAACCGGCCAGGTCCAGTATATGTGGCTGGTGCCCTAGCTGCTGAGCTATAGACGCCAAGTCCCATGTTGCACAGAGAAATAAGCTGAATCCCAGGGCGATCTCAGCTGAATCCCAGGGCAGCAGAATGATTTATGATTAGAAATGGTGCTTAGAGGATGGTGGTCATGGAAATCAGAATCTGCTAAGGACTGTGTAACAACTCACCTACCGAATATAAATAAGTAAGTAAGTAAAGAAGGAAGGAAGGAAAGAAAGAAAGAAGGAAGGAAGGAAGGAAGTTAGTTTAGGTTCCCAAGTCCAGGCCTCTAAGCCTATTCAATGCAACCCAGTGTTCCCCAAAGTATGAATGATCCTGCATTAGGATCATACAAAGGGATATTTAAAATGCAGGTGCTTGAATCCTATACTCAAACTATTTTATCAGAATCTCTAGATATGGGACCTGAGAATCTATATTTCACAGAGTCACACTTAAATTCAAGCACCACTCATGTAGTGAACAATTACCTTGACTTACAATATTATAAAATGTGTTCACACCCAGCACCACCTGGTAAGGATTTCAAACAAGACCATACATGAAGGGCTGTTGAACTCTATAATAATTTCAGCTATTTTTTATATAGTTTCTGCCTCAATTTTCCATTGAGTTGTCTGTATGACGGGACAGGCCCAGTTCTGTGGCTCCTGTGAGATTTGGTAAGTCAGTATAGCTCTCCTCGCTGCTCTTGAAAAAGCCCAGAAAGTGAATTAAGAGGGTGAACTAGAGGTACCTCAACAGCCATTTGTGGTGAGACAGGAGAGAGAGGACTCCAGCCACCTCTGGCTGGGGGGTCCTGCCCAGAAACATCTCTCCAGGAGTACAGTGAAGCATTAGGGGACTCTAGGAGCCAACCAGGAGGTCAGGACCTGTGGAAGACCACACAGAAGGACACTTCAACACTAAGCACAGAGACAAGGTAATTAAAAGCGAAGGAGGAAATGAGAGGAAAAAGGAAGTAAACAAGAAGAAAGTGCACATGAGGAGGAACCAACAGAAAAATTGTGACAACATGAAAACCCAAAACAGGGCAAACCCCCACCCCACGCCAAGGAGTCACAAGATAGCTACGGCAGAGGATTTCACCTCTAAAGAATTAAAGGTAATGACAGAAAGGGTACTTAAAATATAGATGGCCAAAATAATGAAGGGAATTGAAGAGAAAAGTGAAAATAATCAAAAGGAAATCCAAAAACAAACCACAAAAGAGAATTAAGGTCTGCCTAGGCTTAGAACTGTGCCCCATACTAAATGCTCAATAAATATTAGCCATTAGTAGTAGATGTTACTTAGAGCAGGGAAAAATCTTCATGGAAGTGATGCTGGTACCTTGATGGGAGCCTAGTTCATGGAGATCAGGTGTCCATCTGCCCTAGCAGAGATGGCTGGAGATCATGGTTAGGAGAAAGGAGAAGGAAGAGCCTGTCTAAGGCTCCAGAATTGTGGGGCACAGATCATACTTTCTTGTTTTTTGTTTGTTTTCTATTTTCTGTAAAGAGAATGTAAGATCAGACTTTACTTTTGATAGTACAAATTGTTGCTTGCATCAGCAAAAATTTTTTTTTAGTTTTTATTCTTTTATCTCATTTATTTATTTACTTATTTATTTATGTATTTATTGAGACAGAGTCTCACTATGTCACCCTCAGTAGAGTGCTGTGGCGTCACAGCTCACAGCAACCTCAAACTCTTGGGCTTAAGCGATTGTCCCGCCTCAGCCTCCTGAATAGCAGGGACTACTGGCGCCCACCACAACACCCAGCTATTTTTTTGTTGTAGTTGTCATTGTTGTTTAGATGGTCCAGGCTGGGTTCGAACCTGACAGCCTCAGTGTATGTGGCCGACGCCATAACCACTGTGCTATGGGCACTGAGCTGCATCGGCAAAAATATTAAGATGATTGTTTAGTTAGGAGTTTGTTTATTCTCCTACACACAAATATACACAGTCATACAAAGAACATAGGCTGTTGTATACTTTCTATGTGCTGTAAATGATTTCTGCATCTTGAAATTTGAAAACACATATATAGTTTTCATAAGTGGAGAATTTCAGCTATAAATAGATTCTCAGTTGTTCTTACCTTATAACTAAGGTAATGTGTAATTGAGAGAATGTGAAAAAGAATGAGAAAGTAGTTTCTCTAGCATGGTGAAAGAGAGAGAGAGTTCTTTTTTCCCCTCAAGTAAAGCTTCTATTAAATGCAAAATAAATAACGGGGTCTCTGGAACCAAGAATCAACAATGCCAGCATTTTGCAATAATAGCCTCTTTCATATATATATATATATCATAATGGGTTATGGACACTAAGTTTTATCATGCTTATACACTCACACTGAGTTGTTATTCACTCCTTTTTTTATTGAGGAAAACCAGGACAGGAAATTTTTAAAGAGTTACTTGAAGTCACAAAACTAGATTTGAGCCCAGTAACCAAAGCCTTTGGGCCAGATCAGGAGGGGCCCACATGGCGGGCTTGACAGTTGATTCACAATTGCTGTTTTGTGGAGCAGGCAGTGATCTCCAGCAACTTGGAGAAAGAAGTAATCTAGGGGTTCAGGGAGAGTCCAGGGACCAGAGACCCTGCTGTACAGGGTATAGTACAGCACCCAGCCAGGTGGAACACGGAGTTAGCACACTCCATCTGGCTCAGCCCTGCAATATCACTCATAGACACGTCAAGATTACAGTTCACATAACCACTCTGCGCTCTTCCTGAGAGGGAGGCTGTGAGCCCTGAATGGAATATGTATGAGTATGGTGCTTGTCTCTAAGGGAAGAGGGGAGTGGGTGTGGTATTTATGGACAGAGACACCAGTCAGTTATCCAGTGAAGGGGGATGGGGAAAAAAAATTAAAGGGCAGAAAGTTCTGTCATTCTCATCAAACTGGAAGAAAGAACAAAGCTCAGGCTAGGTCTGTGATCAGTCTAATAGGGCCAATTGTGACAGTTATACCTAAGATATAGCTGGGCTATACTTGTTCAGGACCCAAAATAAATCAGTCAGGTCCTATCATAACTCTTGAATCAGGACTAAAAATAACTTAAAATAATCCATTGTCTCTATTCTAACCTTTTAAAGATCATACATAAGTTTTTAAAAATTATTATTATTTACTTACTTTTTTTTTTTTTTTTAAGAGACAGGGTCTTACTCTGTTGCCCGGGCTAGAATGCCATAGCATCAGCCTAGTGCACAGCAACCTCAAACTCCTGGGTTCAAGTGGTCCTCCTGCCTCAGCCTCCCAAGTAGCTGGGACTATATTAGGTGCCATCACGCCCAGCTTATTTTAAAAGTTTTTTGAAAAGACAGGATCTCACTATGTTCTCCAGGCTGGTCGTGAACAGATCCTCCTGTGTCAGCCTCCCAAAGTGCTAGGATTATAGGCATGAGCTAGCATTCTAAGCCTCTTTTTAATGAAACTAGAATCATAGTGGAAATGACCAGAAAGTTCTAATAAAAGCAGATGCAAGTTTTGGGTGCCAAATGAGTCACATGGGCTCAAAAATTGCCCTATTTCTGAGGTTGAATTAATGACATAAAACAGCAGCAAATCATTCCTCAAAGAGAGTTATATGCCAAGTTGAAGGGGGAATTTATTAGCATATGTAAATCTGAAAAGGAAAAGTGATCATATATTTATGAGGCTAAGTTGGAAGGAGGAGGCAAAAGGAAAAAATTCTAGTTGCTATCAGTTTTTATTCCAAATTGCATCAGTTCATTAAAATCAAATATTTTATGAAAAACATAGTTCTTAATGGTAATAGAATACAAATCAGAAGTATATAAATATATATATTTTAAACAATATTAAAGTGGCTGCAAATAACAGTTTATGTGGCTATATATACATGGATATTTATAGATGAAATTATGCTTGAGTTCTTGCTCACACCAACATTTTGGAAAATGTTAAGATAATATTTCCTTGGCTAAGTGGGACCCTGTAATCCTAGCATTCTGGGAGGCCTAGGCACATGGATTGGTTGAGCTCAGGAGTTTGAAACCAGCCGGAGCAAGAGTGAGAACCCATCTCTACTAAAAACGAAAAAACTGAGGCAAAGGGATTGCTCAAGCCTAAGAGTTTGAGGTGGCTATGAATTAGGACACCACAGTACTCTACCGAGGGTGACAAAGTGAGACTCTGTCTCAAAAAAAAAAAAAAAAAGAAGAAGAAAAAGTTTCCTTGACTAAAAAGCATACATCAAAAGTGGTCTATTTGTCATCCTGTCACCCACAGCCACAGGTGCCTGTAGCAAGGTGTGGTACTATATATACAGTGGTAATTGATGTTCATAATTTGGGAGTATCAGAGAGGATCCTCAAATATCTTTGAGGTCATCAAAGAAAGATAAAATAATTTTCGATATCATTTTTTAAAAAATAATTATTTTTAGAGATAGTTTTAATGGTGAATTATTTGATGGTCCTTTGAGTCTTGAAAAATTAGGAAGTCACATATGGTATAAAAGCTAATTCTCTTTATTGGAACATGCCATTAACCAGAAAAACCCATTCTCTAAGCTTGCACTCTAACTGACAATTTGTGGAAAAGGAAATGTGCCCAGGGCAAAATATTTCCTCTTCTTATAAACCTTGAACTGACCGAGGGTCCCCTGGGTCTCAGAACTTTCCACAGGCCTTGAGGTCTCTATGGCGATGCTCTGGGCCGCTGAAGCGGAAACGGCGGCGACAAGGTGGCAGCAGGCACCTGGCAGCCACCGGGGAGAGGCCCGGGTCCTTCCCGAGTGTCCAGGCCTGGCTGCCCCGCCTCGCCGGCCGCCAGCCCGGAGTCCCCGCTTATCCAGGCGCCTGCTCCTGCGGGCGGCCGCGCCGGGGACTGGGGTTCCTGTGGGACCCTCTTCCTGGATGCGTCAGCCTCGCCCTGCTCCGGTGACAGGGCTGTGCTTGGCTCAGCCCCCGGTCTCATGCAGCCCTTTAGCATCCCGGTTCAAATTACGCTCCAGGGCAGCCGCAGGCGCCAGGGGAGGTAAGTGACCCCGAGCATCTGTCCGCCCAGGACAGTGGTTACAAGGGGCCCATCTTGAGTGTGCGGGTTGAGTGTGGTCTTTGTCCGCCAAGATGCCCACACGTCAGATGCCCTGAGAGCTTCCCCAGCAGCGCTGCCATCGAGGGATGCGCCCATTCCTGGTGGCTCCCTCCTGCAGGTTGCAAGCTCTGGGACAGCAGGGACTTTTTAACCTCCTCTCTGGCTCAGCACGTCGTTGGTGCTCAATGCTGGCTCTCGGTTAATTGAAGGAAAGAGGAAATTGCACCCGTGTTCTGTATTAGTGAAGCCTTGGAGCGGCATCCCTGGTTTCGAATCCCAGCCCCGCCACTCACCTGGCTGGATGGCTGTGGGTGAGTCACTTGACCTTTCGTGTCCCGCTCCCATATATGTGAGATGGACATGGGTGGGAGAGCCCTCAGCACAGTGTGTGCTGTCCTTGTGTCTCTCTACCCTGCCAGGATAGTCTGTGTGCTCCGGAGCTGGGGTCATTACCCACCCACCGCCACTCCTTAAAGGGGGAAGCGAGATAATCTTCAGGACGGCTTTTCTCCCCAGGGAGACGCAAAGCAGAGGAGCTGATGGTCGTCAGTGAAGGCTCTCAGGGGCGGGGGTGTCAGAGGCAGTCAGAACTGGATACCAGAATGGGAGAAGAACAATGCCTAAGGGTCTCTGAGGCTTGAGATATTAAAGTCTCGCCAGCTTCTTCTTGGGAGGAACACATTTCACAGCCAAATTCAAACCACTCTCCAGAAACTTGCATTTAGTTAGGGGCTCAGGTACAGTTGGGAGCTGAGAATGTGGAAACGTGAAAGATGGTAATGGTTTCAGGTTACCTACTTCCACTATCATTTATCTGTATTCTTGGATATGAGAGAGAGAATGAGAATGCAGGAGAAGGGAGAGATATGGGGGTTTCGACGGTGCAGGGATTTAGAGGGAAAAGAACAAATAGACTGCAGAGGAAACAGAGGCTCATCTCTCCTAGACATGAACTAATTCTTTTCTGAACAATTAAAGTGAATCATCTTGTGGCAAAAGATCAAATGACAAACATGCACACAAACAAGTTTTAAAGCCCTGCTCGTAATATAATTAACTGGATATAAAGGCAGCCACATTGTTCTCAGAGCAATGCAGTATCCCGTTTTCATTTCTGAAATGCACAATTGGATTATCCCTCTTTCCTCTTGCCAAACTTGATGGACCATGTTGACTTTACTCAGTCTTATTTTCTGTTTCCAAAGATGTTGTTAGATAATTCTGTAATTAAAAAATAGAAGGATAAAAATCATTGCTAAAGTCTCCTCTGCACCAAAAAACAAATTACAGGGAAATGTTAATTTAACAAACCCAGTGCTTAGAAGTTACATGCACGTGTGGACTCAGTGTTAGATGAATTATGAAGCTTTGGTGAGCCACAGTGCCTTTCTAAGGAATACTTCTTGTTCAAGTTTCAGTGTTGAAGGGAGAAGCTGCCGGCTTCTGTGGGGATCACACCCAGATGACTGTTCAGACTCAGTGACTGAGTTTGCCTCTGGCTAAGCCAGAAAGCACCTGTAGCAATGTATGTTCTTGTCTGCTGGGAAAGTCAGCCCTATCTGCAGTGAAAACAGCAGAAGTGGGGTTGATACTGCCTTGACTATGAACAAAACACCTTGAGGCAATACACTGATTATAAGTGGAGATGTATTACTGGCAAAAAAAAAAGAATAAAATGCTTTGTATCCGTGTCACTGACTAGAGAGCACACAAGATGGTTCTTCAGTGTTTTGAGGTCCTTGGTGTCTAAGTGTGCTTATAAACACCACAGAGTGAATTACAGGGTTGTTTATAGTCTGAGAAAATTGGAAACATCTCAGTAATACTCAGCAGGAAATGGTTAAGGAAATATGCCATATCCAATTGATGGAATAGTATGTAGCTAATAGAAGGGTTATAGAGAACTGTTAATGACACAGGAATGTGCTTATTATGTTAAGAAAAAAGATAAGACTAGAAAAAAAAACCCAAATTGTATCTAGTGGTATGATCTGATTCCATTTAAAAGGCATAAAGAAGGGTGCCGGGCATGGTGGCTCACTGTAATCCTAGTGCTCTGGGAGGTTGAGGTGGGAGGATTCCTTGAGCTCTGGAAGTCAAGACCAGCCTGAGTAACTCGAGACCCCATCTCTACTAAAAATAGAAAAATTAGCGCAGCATCGTGACAGGTGCCTGTAGTCCTAGGTACTAGAGAGGCTGAGGCAGGAGGAGTTTGAGTGAGCAAGGCTGACGCAAAAAAAAAGACAAGAAGTGGAATAACCACCCAGCAAGTGAAAAGTAATTCCTTTTAAGCATTAGATTTGTGAGTGACTTTTTGTCTCTTAGACTTTTTTATATTTTCCAAGTTTCATACGATGAACATATATTATTTTTATGAATCCTTTGACATTTGTTAAAGAATTCTTTTTTTTTTTTTTGGTTGTTGGGGATTCATTGAGGGTATAGGAAACCAGGTTTCTCTGATTGCATTTGTTAGGTTAAGTCCCTCTTACAATCGTGTCTTACCCCCAAAAGGTGTGACACACACCAAGACCCCACCCCCTCCCTCCTTCCCTCTCTCTGCTCTTCCTTTCCCCCACCCCTCCCTCCTTCTTTCTCTCTCTGCTCTCCCCTTCACCAACCCCCATTGTGTCCTTAACTGTCATTAATTGTCCTCATATCAAAATTGAGGATTCATAGGATTCATGATTCTCAATTCTTGTGATGCTTTACTAAGAATAATGTGTTCCACTTTCATCCAGGTTAATACAAAGGATGTAAAGTCTCCATTTTTTTTAATGGCTGAATAGTATTCCATGGTATACATATACCACAGCTTGTTAATCCATTCCTGGGTTGGTGGGCATTTAGGCTGTTTCTACATTTTGGCGATTGTAAATTGAGCTGCAATAAACAGTCTAGTGCAAGTGTCCTATGATAAAAGGATTTTTTTTTCCTTCTGGGTAGATGCCCAGTAATGGGACTGCAGGATCAAATGGGAGGTCTAGCTTGAGTTCTTAGAGGGTTCTCCATACTTCCTTCCAAAAAGGTTGTAAGTTTGCAGTCCCACCAGCAGTGTAAAAGTGTTCCCTTCTCTCCACATCCCTGCCAGCATCTGCAGTTTTGAGATTTTGTGATGTGGCCCATTCTTGCTGGGGTTAGATGGTATCTCAGAGTGGTTTTGATTCGCATTTATCTAATAATTGGGGATGATGAACATTTTTTCATATGTTTGTTAGCCATTTGTCTTCTTTAGAGAAGGTTCTATTCATGTCTCTTGCCCATTGATATATGGGATTGTTGGCTTTTTTCATGTGGATTAATTTGAGTTCTCTATAGATCCTAGTTATCAAGCTTTTGTCTGATTCAAAATATGCAAATACCCTTTCCCATTGTGTATGTGGTCTATTTGCTTTGGTTGTTGTCTCCTTAGCTGTAGAGAAGCTTTTCAGTTTAATTAAGTCCCATTTATTTATTGTTTTTGTTGTTGTAATTGCCATAGAAGTTTTCTTTATAAAGTCTTTCCCCAGGCCAATATCTTCCAGTATTTTTCCTATACTTTCTTTGAGGCTTTTTATTGTTTCATGCCTTAAATTTAAGTCCTTTATCCATCTTGAATCAATTTTTGTGAGTGGAGAAAGGTGTGTGTCCAGGTTCAGTCTTTTACATGTGGATATCCAGTTCTCCCAGCACCATTTATTGAATAGGGAGTCTTTCCCCCAGTGTATGTTCTTCTTTGGTTTATCGAAGATTAGGTGGTTGTAAGATGTTTCATTTCCTGGTTTTCTACTCGATTCCAAATGTCTATGTCTCTATTTTTGTGTCATTACAGTGCTGTTGAAGAATTCTTAAAGTTGTGTTTGCAATCAAGTCTCATAAATGTTCCATACATGCTTGAAAAAAGTATATATTCTGAAGAGATCAGTGTTCTACATTTATCATTTAGATTAAACTTGCTCAAATATATTACCTTATTGATTTGTCTGGGTTGAGTTATCTAATAATAAAGGAGTACATTAAAATATCTCATAATTTAATAGTGGATTTTATCTGTTTTTTCTTATAGTTTTTGGTCAAAGTGGTAATACTATCAGTACAAACAAATGAACACTGTTATATTTTTCAGATAATTGAACCTTTATCAGTGTTATTACTTTCTTCTGATAAAGTTTCTTAACATTCATATCTGTTTTTTGTTGTATTTTGTCTATAAATTTAAACTTTTCTGTATTGTATTTTACATATATCTTTTGTAAAAACATAAATACAGATGTTCCTCAATTTAGGATGGGGTTATACCTCTTTTTTTTTTTTTTTTTTTTTTTTGAGACAAAGTCTCACTTTGTTGCTCTCCATAGAATGTTGTGGCATCACAGCTTACAGCAACCTCAAATTCTTAGGCTCAAGTGATTCTCTTGCCTCAGCCTCCCAAGTAGCTGGGACTACAGGCGCCCACCACAACGCCCGGCTGTTTTTGGAGGCAGGGTCTCACTCTTGCTCAGATTGGTCTAGAACTCTTGAGCTCAAGCAATCCACCTTCTTAGACCACCCAGAGTGCTAGGATTATAGGCATGAGCCACTGCACCTGGCATACGATGGAGTTATATCCTGATAAACCTATCTCAAGTTGAAAATATTATAAGTTGCAAACTTACAAGTAATGGTTGCTCACCCTTGTGATCACGTGGCTGACTGGGCTGTGGCTCTCTCATTCACTGCCTTTTCCCAGCATCTCAAAAGAGTATGGAACTGCATTTTGCTAATCCAGGAAATAATAAAAATTCACAATTCATAATTACTATCTCTACTGAATGTGCATCACTTCTACACCACTGTAAAGTAAAAAAAATTGTAAGTCAGGGACCAACTGTATATTTTTATTTTTAGTCTGACAATCTTTATCTATTAACTGGATCATTTAATCCATTTAGATTTATTGTAATTACTGATTTACTGGTAGAATAACATTATTCTAACATGTTATTTTGTGCTTTCTATTTGTCCTGTCTTTTTCATGAATTTTTTCCTTTCTTTCTTTCTTTTGGATTGTTTCCCACCCCCTTCCATTCTTTCTCCCTTTGCTAATTTGGAAGTTACATCAACCTATTTTTGCTCTTTTAGGGAAAATTCTAGAAATTTAGCTTACTGACTTGAACTGAAAAGTTCAAATGAAATTGATGCCTTTATTTTTCCCCATAGAAAAATACCAGGCATTTAGAACACATTAGTACTGTCACCTCTAAATTATATTCTCATGTTGTGTGTTTATTTTTATTTTTAACCCGGCAAGACAGCATCTATTGAGAGAAATTCAGTTTTGTGTGTGTCTGAAATGTCTTTATTTTACACTTACGCTTGAGAGTTTTTTGCTAGGTATAGAATTTTACAATTACTTTCACTCAGCACATTGACACTATATATTCTTGTTTTCTGGCTTCTATTTTTGGTATAGAGAAGTAAGCCTAACTGTCATTCTTTTGAAGTTCACGTGTCTTTTTCTTTGGGTGCTGTTAAGATTTCCTCTAGTCTTTGTAGCTGTGCAATATATCTGTGATGTGCCTAAGTGTGGATTTCTTTTTATTTTTTCCCGTGGGGCTTCTGGAATGTATGGACTAGGTCCTTCATCAGTTCTGGAATTTTATTATCATATTAAAATGTTGTTTCCTACTTAAGTTTGTTCTCTTCCAGAATTCTGGATTGATAATATGTTAGACCTTTTACTCTACCTTCCATGTCCCTTTACCTTGTTCAATATTTTTAATTTTAAAACTCTCTGTTTTATACTCAGGCTATTTTGTGGATCCAGCTCTCTGTTTACTAATTATCTTTTCAGATATATTTAATTGTTAAGTTTATTAAGTTTTTACTTTCAATAATTTTTTATTTCTAAAAATTCTATTTGCTTTTTAATATCAACTAGTCATATCTTAGAGTCTTTTGCTTTTCCTGATATTTTCAGTCTTTCATTTCCTTTATTTCTTTCAACATATACATCGTACATATTTTATATTCTGTTCAAATGTCTGAAATTTTTGTAGTTCTGGTTTTGTTGTCTATTTTTTTGCAAAGCCCTTGATTTTTTTGTGTGTTTTATGAATGAGAGCACATGCTATCCTTAGAAACTGACAGGATTCTTTCAAGGTCTAAGTTGGAGGTGGCCTCCTACAGAGGGGATACGTATTTGCTTCTGCCAGATGGCAGGGGGCACTACCTACTTAAACAACATTAGACTAAAATTCTTAGCAAGAAAGTTTTGGATTATCCAGGTAGTATGAATTCAGGCAGCAACCTCTTTTGAAAATAAAAAAATTTCAGGGGAGATTGTAATTTTCCTACCCTAGTCAGTGTCAAGTTTTGAGAAAGTCATTTTCTTGCAATCACCTATGGAGTTGTTTGTGTGTGGAGAGGGGAAGGATTATTTCTAGTTCAACCTGACTTGGGTCCTTCGGGCTCCCAGCCCTAGATGAATGGTGTTTTAAACTCCACACCTTGGATAGACTCTAGGAATATCTCCTGTTCCTGCAACCCTAGGCATAAATTGTGAAACTAAGGCTCAGGTTCACCAAGTTCTGCAAAGGCCCTCAAAGGAAAGCTGTGTTTCTGTCCACTTTCCGCTCTGGGTTCCCACTTGCATGTAGTTTTTGTCTTTTGAATGTTTGCGATTCTTTTTTTCCTAAACTTTGTCTCTTTAGACAGGGTGTCTAGTCTACTATACTGCTGAAACAGAAGCCTATTACTTTTGCAATGATGAAAAAATACCTGTTAATTTTAAATTATTATTTTATATTATCCCTTCCCACAACTATGAATTAACCTCTTTACAAGGGATCTGTGAGACTGTTAACTTTTCAAAAGTAGAGGGTGGACAGAAATATTAGAAAGTCTAATCTAGGATACCACCAGGCCTGTCTTGCTCTTAAATTAGATCAGAATCAGGTGGCGCCAGTTTTCCTATAACATTCCATAATAATTGGGTATGTGAAACGAATGTGTTAGAAACACCATATAACCCATTATAACCCTTTTCACTCATGGATCCCAAAGATATCTTCTAGTAAGCCTCCAGAATATCTTATGATACTGAGCCAGTTTCAAACCACAAGGGAAAATGTGAGCATTGAGTACTGGAAACTACAGAATATGCTCAAACCTTACTTAGAGCTACAACTCTGCCCTTAATCTACCATATTTTTTGATAAATTATAAAATGTACTGGTTAAATTTTATTAAATTAGTTTTTGTGCTCCTTCTCTCAGGGCAGGCTAACAGAGGATGAGTAAACTATCCAGGGGGACTAAGAATACCCACTTCCACAGCTCCTGAAGTGGGATTAATGTGAGTGCTGCTGTCTTCCGGGCTCAGCGCTTCCCAGTACAGCCTCCCCAGACTTTGTGGACTGCCTGACATTCCTCTCCCTCTCTTCAGAGTCTAGAGATGTTGCTGGAGAGAACGGGAGCTAGAGAGAGGAGAGGGAAGGGTGTGGCGTAAGATTTGAAATATGCTATGGGGACAAAAACAACTAGCAATTCCCTTGATAGAGTTTTGACTTGGCTTCAAAATTTAGTGAGTTTTTAGGCAGCCAATGGAGCCCGTTTCTACCATACTGCATTGATTTGGCTTAAGATTTCATTAATCTTCTTGAAATGGAAATACTTCTGGAACTCAAATGGCTATTGAGCAGGGAGCAGCAAATCAGTGACAGTGACCCCAGGAAGTGGTGGGACTCTGGCCAACTGGAGAACACACCCCTGTCCACAGGGGCAGCCACTGTTCCACCAGCTGTTTCTATGTAGCGTGTGGATCTTGTGATTTTTTTTTTGACAAGTCAGAAATCAGCATTTTTATGAGAAATGGCATGATTTTTAAAGTGTTAGCAACTTATCTCACGATTAAAAAAAAAAAGCACAGAAAGGCTCAAAATACATCTGTGGGATGGATTCTGGTCAGAGGCCGCCAGTTTGCAACCTCTGTGTTGGACTTTACCATTTGCTGGGTATCCCATTAAGAACGAGCTTACCACATCCTTTGAGGGAGCAGGATTTCAGGCAGAGGAGAGAGAGAGAAAGAAAGAAGAAATGCAGGGACGCTTGTGGAGAAATGTGCGTGGACAGAGAGAAGGAGAAGAGGAATGAGGGGAAAGAGGAAGCAGGGAAAACCTCATTCATGATTCTGAGTGGATGGGGCCATGGGCCAGAGGGCCCGCTGGTAGGTGTGCTCCCTTTCCGGCAAGTGGACATGAAAGAACAAGTCAAACCCTGCGATTTCAGGACACTGTTCATTCCAAATGTGAACTTTTAGAGTCATTCTTTCCATATGGAATTTATAAGAGAATTTAAAGCTTATTTTCAGGAGGCACACGCAGCATCCCTGAAAGATAAATAAGTTCGGAACACTTATTTACATTAAACAAAAGAAAGCTGCTTATAGGTAATTCTTTTGTAGTCATTGATTAAACTGATTTCTAGAGACTTCTCTACCAGGCAACACTTGTTTGTCTTGTTTGTTACAATATCTTTAAAAATATTTGATAACATACAGTTCGTCATTTTAAGTTGTTTAGATGGACTGTTGCCTAGACCCTGAGCTCACTGGGTTGCACTGAACCTGCTCATGGTCTTCAGGTGGGAGGCAAACAGGATTATCCCTCCACCTGCCCCCACCCCTGGTGGGCAAACTTTGTGAGCTTATCCCAATATCTCCTCTTCACTTCCCCCACAGGACAGCCCTTCCTACCTCAGGGAGGAAGAGAGACACAGACTCCCGTGATGGAGACCTGGCAGATGTGCACCGGAAGCTGCCGTCCAGCGCTGGTGAGGACCGAGCCCTGCTGCTTGGGTTTGCAATGATGGGCTTCTCCGTCCTAATGTTCTTCCTGCTTGGAACAACCATCCTAAAGCCTTTCATGCTCAGGTAAGAAACAGAAAGGAGACCTGGAGACAGTGGTAAAGTGGGGAAGCTGGCTTTGGTTTCTGCCTTCCTGATGTGGCCTAGGACAGAAACCCTTTTGGTTTCTGCCTTCCTGATGTGGCCTAGGACAGAAAGGCACAGCACCTCAGCCTCTCTGTGCTGGGGGAGCCAGGTGTGAATGAAAAGGTGGTTAGCAAGTTGAAGATATTCCTTTGTCCTTCTCTCCCCCACCCCAGTCTCATAATCCACATATAACATGGTCCACATTCATTAGGTCATAAATTCTCCCTTCAACATATACGTATTCCAGGGAAGAGTTGTACTTCAGTGCAGTGGAAGTTTTTTGAGTCTGAGGTTTTTGAGTTTGACAGTGTCTACCTGGCACATGGTCAATATTAATTCCCTTCTTTTATTTTCATTTCCTTATTAAACACATGTAATAATACAATTGACCCTTGAACACCATGGGTTTGAACTGCATGGTCCACATACCCTTGGATTTTCTTCTGCTTCTGTCACCCTTGAGACAGCAGAACCCACCCCCCTTCTTCCTCCTCCTCATCCTCTTCAGTGTGAGCATAGCGAGGATGGTGACCCTTGATGACCCACTTCCACTTAATGAGTAGTATATTTTCTCTTCCACACGATTTTCTTAATGAAAGATCCTAGAAGAGTCTTTGCTACTCCTGAGCAGTTTACTTTTGTTCAGTAAAATAACAGGAATCCGTATCTGGTTGTGCTTCTTGTGTTGGCTGCGAGGAAGTTCTGAGCCACATTTGTATCTCAGTTCTTATGACCATAAGGGATGTTTTGGTCAGTGGGTTACATGTTCATATCTACTCCTGACTTCATTCCAGCTTTGTCTCCTCCTTTTCCTGTTAATCCATTTTTCTTATCTATTTAAAAAAAATATAGCTGCCTTATGTGAGTGTATCACGTAAGTTGAGTAAATGTAGGTATGTATGTGCACATGTGTGTGCAGGTTGGTCATATTATTTTTTAAAATGTGATATATTTGAAAGATTTATTTTGTTTGATCAAGGTCTCTGGCTGGAATGCAGTGATATTATCATAATTCACTGTAACCTAAAACTCCTGGGTTTGAGCAATTCTCCTGCCTCAGCATCCTGAGTAGCTTGGACTACAGGTGCACACCACCATGCCCAGCTAATTTTTCTAGTTTTTGTAAAGATGGGGGTCTCACTCTGTAGCTCAGGCTGGTGTCAAACTCCTGGCCTCCAGTGATCCTCCCATCTTGGCCTCCCAAAGTACTGGGATTACAGGGATGAGCCACTGTGCCCAGCCTAGATTTGGGAGATGTTTTGAAGATACTTTCTTCAAGCTGATGCCAAACCATTGGTCTTCTTTAAATTTTACTTTTTTAAGCGTTTCTGAAACTTGTTCAGTGAAAGTAATTAGTGAATGCTTAAGAGTGGCTCTCTAAATACCTGTATCTTAAGAGCAGCAAATTCTCACATCTCTCTAGCCTTACAGTCTTGTGCCACCTCAGAGAGTAGTTTGGTCCATAAAAGCTGGTTGTTCAGAAGCCCTGGGTAGCTTGTCCCCCCTCCCTCATTGTCTCATCTTTCAGTCAAATGATTTTGTCACAGCTGTACACAGACACACACCAGCATTGAAGAAAATGCTTATTTTATTTTCAGCCCTAAATATATCCCTGGTTCCACCTGTAAGCTCTGCCCTGGACCTTGTGCACAGGACAGAGTGTTCTACTCTCTGTATTGGAGCTTTCTGAGATCTACAAGGAAAATTCAAATCCTGCCCAGTTTAGTACTTGGTTAAGGTTTCAAGAGCTGAAGTTCTAACTAAGATAGTATTTTTTGAGATGTCTAGCTTAAATAAGCATATATATCAATTCAGTGAAAAGGCAGGCTGGTGCCAACCCTATGAAAGAATCTTATTTTTTTATTTTTTATTTTTTTGAGACAGAGTCTCACTATGTCACCCTCAGTAGAATGCATGATGTCACAGCTCACAGCAACCTGAAACTCTTGGGCTTAAGTGATTTTCTTGCTTCAGCCCCCCAAGTAGCTGGGACTACAGGTGCCCACCACAACACCTGGCTATTTTTGTTGTTGTTGTTGTTGTTGTCATTGTTGTTTGGCAGGCCCTGGGCCGGGTTTGAACCTGCCAGCCCTGGTGTATGTGGCCGGCACCCTAGTCCACTGAGCTATAGACGCTGAGCCAAGAATCTTATTTATTTTTCACTTCAGAATATTATGGGGATATGAATACTTTTTCATATTTATATTTTCATTTACCTAATATTTTTTCTTGGGCCACATCCCATAATTTTTATACCATGGTCCTTCAGATTACATTAAATGGCATGATGTATTTCAGGACCATTTATAGTCAAAGGCAGTAAAGCACAGTACTAACGTGTCTAAGTGCTTTTGAAACTTTCTGACTTTGGAGCTTGCTAATCTAACTTTCTGTGTTTAAGGCATCAGTAAGTAAACATTGGGACCCACCTAGATGTGAGTGTGTAAATGAGGTGCTGGTTGCACACATGTGCATTCAAAGCATTTCTTCTCATCCTCATTTACTGTATCTTGGACTTTTTCTCTAATTATTTCATATATATATATACATTTTAATCTTTTCTCCTCAACCATCACAAGGGCTTCATGGCAGGAATTTTGTTACCACTTCTCATAGCACCTAGGACAGTCTGTGTGTGTAGTACACATGCAAATTCTCAAGGAATGTTTTCCAAGTAAAGTTTAAGTTCAGCAAAACACTTACTGAGCAGGTGCTCTGTGAGAGGCCTTCTGCTTCATGCCTTGGGGAACATAAAAAGGTGAGTAAGAATGTAGTTCCTGACCTCAAGTAACTTGCTGATAGCAAAAACATGGCAAGTATTCTAATGAGAGATTCCTGGCATGGTTTTGCCCTGGCCTCCTGGAAGGAGGATGGGAAGGGGAAGTGGCATTGCACCTCCTCATTCCATCTTCTGTAGGCCATGCAGACTAAGGGCCCTAGAGGGGGAGTCGTTCCAACCACACAGTTTTATCAGGACAAAATAATGAAGCAGGCATGAGAGATGCTGCTTCTGAATGACACTGAATCTTGGTGGTTACAGTATTTAGAGTAACATTGCTTAGAATATGGTTCTCCAAATACCTGCATCTTAAATATTATTAAATAGACAGATTTGGGGGCCTCAATTCAGATGGACTGAAATGGAATATCTAGGAGTGGAACCCTAAAATCCACGTTTAAACAAATTCTTCATTCTAACAATTCAATCAGTTTGAAGTTTGAAAACCACTGATGTGAGGGTTGGCATGGTGAAAACTGTGCCAGAAGGATTACAGTGAGATGAAGCTTGGCGGGGTGCTGCTGTGTCCCCCTTGCTCCCTGATCATTATGTGCCTTCTGCAACGGCCCTACATTGCACTGGAATAGACAAATGCCTCTGGCCTCCCTAACAGAAACGTAGAACTACATTTTCTGGTAGGTGGAGAACATTTATTTCTTTCACATTGAAGCACTCAGAGAGAAGAATCCAACTGCACTACTGTCCACACACACATCACCGAGGACTGGCTGGACTGCACTTTCCCCTGCGGCACCGACTGCCGAGGGCAGGGGAAGTTCCTGTGTCTGCAGGTGTTTGTGATCCTCGCCCATTCTGGTCAGAAAGTCCTGCTACATTATAATGAAGAGGCTATCCAGGTAAATCCCAAGGTAATGGAAAGTTCATGTAATTAGCGTTCTTACTGCAACAACTCTTCCATGCCAGGCTGTGTCCAGTAGGATACGAAACCCAGGGCCGTCTCTAGAGATAAATCTATTTGCTTCTAGTGAATATTTTTATAGTGATCAAATCAGGATACATGAAGCTAAAAGCATTTTTAGAGGGACATGGGACATACAAAAAGAAGAGGAGTTATTCTAGTTTTACGAATTGGTGTCTGGAACTCACAGGCTGAGCCAATGAGCCATCATTTGGGGGCAGTCTGACTTGGAGCTCCCACTCCCCATCATATCACAAATGTTAAAATGTACTCACAGTCTACTCTAAAGCAAGCAATTTTTTATCAAAGAAATTTAAGGGTCTATGATAATTTTTATTTTGATAAGTACACAACTGGGTCCTATGATTTGAAGATTATGTTTACACCTAACTTGAAAAGTTATGTTAGTTGACAAGTTGCATTTTGTTGTCTTTAATTGAGCATTAATTTCAATTTGATGACTTTTGTTTTCTATTTTGGATGCAGTAATTTTTAAGATTTCAAACATTTTGTAGGCCCTTAGCACTGTACCTCTAGTGACTAATGGGTTTAGTAATAAACTCAGGGTTTTTTTTAAGTCACCAGCTGGTGGAGATCCCTTCTTCTGCCCTGGCCCTGCCCCGCAGGAACCGAAGCCCAGGTGGAGCCCCTCTGTGTGGGCCTGAAGCAATGAAGCTTCAGTGTCTCAATGTGCTGACCTGGAGGGAAAGAGTCTGCTACAGAGATCAAGACGAGGACAATAGAGGCACTGAGAGGCGGTGGAAGCTTGTAGTAGGGCTGAGGATGATTTGGGGGAAAGGACAGATGGATTCCTTGGGTTACCTGGCCATGGGGAGGGGTCACAGTCCATCTGAGAATCCCTTCCCCTATCTTTGCTCGGTGCCTGGAAAATAGCCATTTCACTCTGGCCCTCCTGCTATGTAATATTTTACCCCCTTCTAAGGGTGAAAACGCCCCACAGTAAGAACTTCAGCCTTAAGCTAATTCAGAATCGAACTGTTAAGTGCTTGGCCTTGGTGACAGTGCCCTTTCTTCCTCCTCCATATTCCTAGTGCTTTTACACACCTAAGTGCCGCAGAGATGGGAATGATTTGCTCAACAGCGCTCTGGACATAAAGGAATTCTTTAATCGCAAAAATGGAACCCCCTTTTCATGCTTCTACAGTCCAGACAGCCAATCTGAAGACGTCATTCTTATAAAAAAGTATGACCGAATGGTCATCTTTCACTGTTTGTTCTGGCCTTCACTCACTCTGCTCAGTGGAGCCTTGATTGTGGGCATGGTGAGATTAACCCAGCACCTGTCTCTACTGTGTGACAAATACAGCACTGCAGTCAGAGGTGAGGTAGGTGGCAAAGCGCCCCACATGGGACAGCATCGCTTCCAACTGTGGAGCATGGGGAGGAGCAAAGGCAGGAGCAGGGAGATCTTCAGATGGTGACCACATTAAAGTCCTGGCCGCTGGCTGCTGCAGTTTCTGCAGACGATGACCTAATTAATTATGTCTGTTTGTAAACTAACCATGGAAAGGGTCATTGAAGTTAAGTATCATACCTCATATTTTCGTGTGGGAAAATATTCTTAAAACCCTCACTATTTATTCTATAAATACACAGAAATCTACCATCTTTTAGACTCCAACTCTCCACGTGAGCCCAGAAAACACTTTTTGTTTCCACATGGCAAAATTAAATCGAGGTTTTTTAAAATCTAATTTCAGTGCTAGCTAGAATCTGTCAATATGGAAATAAACAATGAGGGTACCTAACCTATTGAACACTGAATTATTAGCCTAATTCTATGCAATATGTTCGTAGTAAAACATCTCTCATAAAAAAATCCTTAGTGAAGAACAGTTTGCTCACTGTAGGAAGTTAAGTCTGATATAAAATGTAAGAAAACCTGGACCTACTATATTTATTATGGTTTGTTCTTTCTTTGCTGATACATGAGGAAAGCTGCTGCCCAGAACATTCATTAAGTTTTATTTGTATGTCACCTTGCCATGTATTATGTAATTTTTCTTTTTACAACATTTTTCTAGTTAATTATACTTACATAAGCTCATTTTTCTCTTAGCGCACGTTCTGGTGGGAGTGGGAGAAATGGCCAGAGATGTGAAGGAAAAGCTGTACTGAATTTCAATGTTCATCTCAGATAATCCACTCTGTAGAAAAGTCCCACATGGGTAGTCAGCAATTGTCCATACTTTAATGAATTAACCATGGTTACTAAGAATGTAACAGGATTCTCCCAACAAATGCTTTCCAGATTAAGCTGCATTTATGAGTTAAAAATAGTTTATTCTGATTTTTCAATGTACTTTGAAGTTATCTTTAAAATTTTACTAAAAAGTCTTGGTGCCTGTGGCTCAAGCGGCTAAGGCGCCAGCCTCATACACTTGAGCTGGCGGGTTCGAATCCAGCCCAGACCCGCCAAACAACAATGACGGCTGCAACCAAAAAATAGCCAGGTGTTGTGGCAGGCGCCTGTAGTCCCAGCTACTTGGGAGGCGGAGGCAGGAGAATGGCTTGAGCCAAGGAATTGGAGGTTGCTGTGAGCTGTGATGCTACAGCACTCTACCCAGGGTGACAGCTTGAGGCTCTGTCTCAAAAAAAAAAAAAAAAAATTCACTAAAAAATCTGAAAATTATGTACAATAGAGACATTTGAAGCTACTTTTATATGTAGATGTAATCAAATAAAAGCTTTGATTCTGGGCGGCGCCTGTGGCTCAGTTGGTAAGGCGCCAGCCCCATATACCGAGGGTGGCGGGTTCAAACCGCCAGTTCAAACCAGCTGAACTGCAACCAAAAAATAGCCGGGCATTGTGGCAGGCGCCTGTAGTCCCAGCTACTCGGGAGGCTGAGGCAAGAGAATCGCTTAAGCCCAGGAGTTAGAGGTTGCTGTGAGCTGTGTAATGCCACGGCACTCTACTGAGGGGTATAAAGTGAGACTCTGTCTCTACAAAAAAAAAAAAAAAAAAGCTTTGATTCCAGGTCAGTTTAATGCCTTTTGACAATTAATTTTAAGTTACAAATTATAATGGAATAATTAAATAGAGTAATATTGACTTGACCAGTAGTAACTAATCTTGGGTAGTTTTTTCCTTTCTTGTGTGGAATTGTGGAAAAATACATGTCTCAGAAGAGGATTTGACTTTTAGGCTGTAATTACAAGGTGGATATGTATCCTTTGGCAAATCAGTTAAACTGTGCCTCTCTTTCTCATCTACAAAATGGATATAACCCCTACTTTCAGGGTTATTTTAAGGAATAAACAAGGTATAGTAAGTGAAACACCCAGGTTTTAGATTGTAGCATCTGGTAGAGGTGCTCAAAGATGTTAGCACATAGATTTTAAAAAAAAGAAGTCTTGTGTTAATTTGTAATAGTCAGTGCTGGTAATTTTTACTGGACTACTGGTATAGAGGCTAGGGGTAGGAACTGCAGAGCTGACTCCCCTTGCCCCTGCCTCTGTTCTCTCAGGTAAACATGATACACATTTAAGGCCCAAAACTTGCTGCTTAAAAGATTGTGGTAAATTGTTTTGTCTACTAAAGCCTTCTCCGTAATAAAGTACATATGCATACACAATGCTTTAAATCATTCTGCGAATTGAGACTGAAGCTTTCTTAAAGGGCCATCACTATGTCATTTCATAGTAAATTTGACTTCCACCTAATAATACGCAATTACTGAGATTTTTCACCTAAAAAAATTCAAAGCTACTCATTTGAAACCTTAAGTGTGTGCTTCAATTACCAGTTTTCCAGATAGTGGCTACTTGGTTCATTCTAGGAAAGAGAACAAAGTCAATTCAAATTTAAGCAATGCTTTGTTTAATTGCTCAGAAATACTAAGTTAAAAACGTCCATATGCATTATTGGCCAAGGAAAAATCCACACTTACCTTCTGCCATAGTTTTGCAGTGTTTCCGATGAAACCAATTTGCTTCTAGCCTACCTTCACTTCTGGGTTCTGGTCTTTAAGTGACGAGTCCCACTGCCTGTACACGTACATACACACCTTTCTGCTTAAAAAACAAGTGTATAATTGGTTTATCCTTAAAGGAAGTTAGTATTTAAACATATTTCTCTCATTTCATCACTTTACCAAGGCAGGAAAACTTGCCTTTAAGGCATAATTGTTACAGATTTTCAATCAAGTATTCTTAGTCATTATTGAAAAGAACTCAAATCCAGTTAAATTTTGATTATCAATAACACTGGCTTGCTTTTCAAAAGAAATGGCAAAATAGAATTATCTTTTTTTTGTTTACATAGTACACTAAGGATGGTTTGGACACAAGTCGAAGTAATATGTACATTTTTTTTTTAATAAACGGCGTGATGTTACAGACTGCAAAGTTAAAGAAAAGCAGACATTGACAGTTTCTGATGAGCACAAACAGGAAGTGCAGTCACAGGCCAAACTTCTTGCTAGGAAAAGAAAGATGGGGAAGAGGTCTTAAATTTATTGATACTGTATTACTCTATATGCTCAACATAATAACACATGCATCTTGCTGTGTCAGATACTTTTTGGGCCATCATTAAAAGAACATTAAAAACATTTTTCTTCTAACTAATGCAGTATACCACAGGATGTAATTCACTGAATGACAAAATATAGAGAAATAGAATTGCTACTATTATAGAATTGCTTCTATTTATAGGGCCAAAAAGGGGTAGTTCGAGCTCCTTGTTGAAGTGTTCAAAGTAAACATTGGATGTGCGAGTAAGCAGTCTTCTCTGGTAGTGTCACATTCCCCAAGATACTAAAATTTTGTTATGCCCCAACAGGATATGTTTCTTAGATTTTATTCAATCCAATTAAGTCTGAGGATTGAACCACATGAAACTATTAACTTCATTTGAAACTTGGGTTCTGTAGCCAAAAGCATTTCTAGAAATCAGATGAAGACTTGAGTCCTCCAACCACTCTTAGAAACATCAATCTAGTAAGGGACTTTTTCTTATGAGATCATAGATACTGACCACATTTGGAAACTCAAACTAGAATTAAGCTTAGTTATCATATTTTAATATGAAACAAAGATTTTATGCTTCTTGCTAATCTAGAAAAATTAACAAAAATAATACCTAAAAATATACACGGTTCTTAACAAAACCACAAAATTATTGTACTGACAAATTATATAAGGTTGCAGATAGTCATAGACTTAAATTGGTTTGAAAAATACATTTAAAAACCTTTTCTGTACTTACCTACATGAGAAATGGAGTATACTGTTGGTAGTGAAAATCAGTTACCTAACTACACTATATGTACAGAGGAATATCTTTTACTATTGTTCTCCACTAAAATTTGTATATGTAGTTGTGTAAGAATCAAGCCAGAAATGTCCTTATGGCTCACACCTGTTGCTTTATGCTAATTAGCAGGAATAGAATATTAACCTACCTAAAATCAAGCAAAAGAAATGCACAACGCTAATAAAAAGGAAGTGCAAACCTTAGTCAAGTGCATACATGAAGGCAATGTTTATTCAAAGACTAACATCCCAACTTGGGAGACTCCTAATAAATTCTGAACGCTTCTGAATTTTAGAACCTTGATATTTGTTTATACCTTTTAAAAGATGCCTCTTGACCAGGGCTAGCAAGCAGTGTGTATACAAATAGAAATGTGTCAAAGTATACACACAACCAAATGCACTAATAATAAAGAAAACAAAATGAATTTCAAATACCAAGTTTAAGAATCTAGTACCATGAGCCTCCCCACACTAGAGCATTTTCCAAATGGCTACAGCAGTGATTAAATTTTAGCCAGAACATTTTTTTTTAGTGTCTTCTGTACCATTAAAAACAAGGCATGCTAACTCTGACTATATAAATCTAAAATACATTGATCTGAAAGAAATTCTGCAATACATGTATCAGAGCCTGGAGTATTGAACTGTGACATCTGTATTCTTCTCTATTAACCTCTTTAGGCAGAGTTATCAATCCAATTTTATCAGGGCCAGAGTTATCTTGAGCTAAACCCCATAATCTTTTCAGAGAGTGAAAATAACATTGTTAAAAAAAGAAAAGAAAACAGGCTTCCCAGGCCATGGCACGTAAGATATATTTACAATTTTTAATGTAATAATTAAAAATGGTTTTCTGCTTGTATTTAAAAAAGAAAAAAGAAAAAAAACCAGCTCAGCTGTATTATTATGTCACCAGGAATGATTATCTGAGGATGCTGTCAGTGCTAAGTTTTACAGTTCAGCCTTCACAATCCTATTCTGGATGAAGGAAGAGTTACTTTTTTTTGTATACACAATACACTCTCACAACTTTCAGGCTTCTCTTGGACACGCCCTGTCTGAGATGGACATAAAGAATGTAATTCATTCAAACTCCTCCTCCCTGTTCTGCCCCTCCCTTCACATTCTCCTCTTCTCAAAAACATCTGAAGTATGAAAGTTGTCTTTAAATAGCAGAAGCACCACAGTCTGTTAACACCACACATTATCTTTAAACCAAAATATTTTAGTGATGTCTTGGACATCAAAATAATTTTTTAAGGTGGACTGAGTGTGTGGGACCAGCCCAGGTCTGCGAGTCTGTGCAGACATAGAAATGAGAGGAACTTAATTATATTCAGAAACAGTTAACAGACTAGCTTTAAAATACTGGTGGAAAGAGTTGACAGGCATGGGCTATTGACCAAAATATGAATTAAACAGATTTACAAAGTAATTAAGAAAAGAAACAAATTCAAGTTTATGTGCTGTGAAGTTTCCATGGTGCCTTTAAAATAGGCTGCTCACAATTTTTTTATAAAATGCCAAATCATTCAATTTTTGATGGAAAAAAGAATACAGATGGACTGTGTTTTACCTATGTGAAAGTTACCACCAATCCATTTAAAATAAAATCCAAGAGGGTATGTACAATCTAATCAAGTCATTTTTCCTGATTAATAAGAACTACACTTTACACAAAATACTTTATCAGCAGCTGTTTTCATCAAAAAACCAATAGTTTTCACAGTTGAAAAAGTTACACATTAAAATATTTTACAATTCATTGTATATTCACCAGGTTCCCATTTCCTAATGGGCTTTTAATATAAAGCAGAATAGAAGGGAAAACCTCAAAGTTGGTTACCTTGACACTAAGTTTTACATAGGACACTAAGGAACACAAAAAATGTAGGTTCTATCATAAAATAGCAACCAAATTCCATTCTTCTTTTAAAAATCCAATTAGAAACATCTTTAAAAAAAAATTCCACAATAAGATTAACAGATTTCAAATTAACACCAATCTAAAAATCTTCAAAATAAATGTTTTTTTTTTTTATAGCTGAATATATGGCAAAAGGTTAAAACATGATTTTCACAGTTATTTCTTGCTACCATGTGTTTCAAATCAAGTTTTATTTTCCTTTAGACATTTTTCTTTTCTCCAAAATAATTACTGAAGGAAATATTTCTCAAGTGACCCAAAGAAAGTGTTGAGCCAATAGTCACACCGCCTTCACTGACAATGATCGTTGGTTACAGGAACTGTCCAGTCCATATGCTGAAAGGAGCAGAAGCGGCCATGTTAGCGCTGATTTGAAATAGGTCCTATTCATAGCGTTTAACTCAATTTTGGGCTATCTGACTTTCTGAACATTATCTGTCCCTCATTTCTTTCTTAGATCACTTAATCTATATTCTTTATAGGATTTGTCTATACTTTTTCAAATAGAACTTGAAGTAATTACTTGTAGTAATTCTTGAAAATAAATGTAAATGATAAAATATGCTATGTGGAGTCTGTTTTAATGGTGGAGAGGTCCTGGGAGAAGCGGGGACAACTATCTGGAATGATGTAAAAAAAAAAAAAATGCAAAAATGTTGAGCAAGGAGGCTCAAGGCTTTATGGCACTCAGGTAAAACACAGTTCTCTGTTAAATCTTCAGTTTCCACCTCAAAGTTTCAGATTTGTACCATTTCTTTGAGTTTTCTTATTATTATTCCCTGATATAGAAAAGACTGGGATGTTAGTATATATCAACTGTATGTATCTAAATGACAAAATATTGTGAAGTTTTAGTAAGTTCTGAAATCTTCTAGATCTCAAAACAATAACAACAACAACAACTACTATCTGGTTTCCTGCTTAAAACAGAGTTTAAATTCTGCTTAACCATTTGAAGACAGTTTACAGAAATAAATTCATTAATCTTCAAATTTATTTTTCTTGTTGGCAATATTATATACATGCTTTAATGAAGTACCTAAATCTTTGATAATTATTCCCTTTAAGGGTTCTAAAATTGCCAGATATTAAGAGTATTTGTATTAGAGTCCCTTGTTCACTATTCAAGACTTCTACTATAGATAATAGATTTCATAAATGAGTATTTTTAACGTGATGCTGTTTTACTAGCGCATACAGTGTTCACTCTTTATATAAAAAAGTTGTTTTCCAATAATATGCCTAATCTAGAAAACTGTCAGTAAACTATTGCACTTATTTTGGTGTGGCACCTGGACATTTGCTAAAGCTAATTTCCTAGGACATTAACTATTCATCTCAAATACTAAGTAAAATATCAGAATCTAGAGAGATGAGTAGCACTAGCCCTCTATCTGGGTAAAGACTTTTCAGAATGTTGAAGAATGTGTGCTGTGCCTGGATGGCATTCAGTAAAGATGGAGACTGAGCCCTGACTACGTGGACATGGGATATGATTTTAAAATAGTTTGATGTCCTATTTTTATTTTTGAGATATGGATAAATAGCTTAAAAAGGTAAAAAATTCATGGTTTCTATCCCCCCATATTATTAAGTATCATCCATGAGCATACCTCAGTAGAGAGGTTTAAACGACCAGGAAGAGAGTCTAACTTGTGTTAATTTTGGTAACTGATTTCATATGACTGAGCCGTTCTCATCTATACATGAGGATGAAAGATGGGGATTCATATGAAAACAAAGAAATCACAGGAAAGAGGATGAAGTTTAAACTGTTTTAAGTACTTATACACTGGTTATTGGTATAAATGGGATAGTGCCTGAGCCTCATCTATAGACAAAGAGGTGACCATGCTGCTACAAATAATAAAAAATTTGGGGTGCAAAACAATGCATGTCTATGGGACAGACCATGTAAATAAAGAATATATATTAATGATAGTTTCTATAATATAAATAGCCTTTAATAAAAAAAATAATCTTTTTAATAACATTAATACTTCTATCTTCTGGAAAACATGCATGAAAAATGTATTCAGTTCAATTGCAAAAGAAGAAAAAAAATCAACTTAAGGTGAATACTGTACAATTCGGGAATAAGAACTATTCCTGCTCTTTCTTTTTCTATGATGATTTTTTTTAACGTAGTGGGAGTCCAGAATTTCCTGGAAAAATAAGAATCAGATCCTTGTAAATACTGTCCAGAAAAAAAAAAAAAAACCCAAACACCACCTTATAACAGGTCTCATTTGTGACTGCTTCCAAAACTGTGCAGATAAGACCCTAAATCGTCAAAATGTTTATTAAAAAGAAAAAGTCTCTGGGGAAATCTCAAGAGTCCCTTCCATCCCAAGCATTTTTCTTCATTAAACAAGAAGTCAAAAAACCCACTTCAAACTATAAATTGAATAGCAATGGAAAAATAAAAAATTTTCATTCTTTCCAATCTTATGTAGTTTAACATTAACTCCAGTTTACTTAGACCTAATGCAATAACAGCCTTTGTTGTATCCACATTTCAAAACATAGAACATTTGTTAAGACAAAAAAAGAACATTTTTTTCCTTCTCCATCATTTCTACATATTTTGGGGATTTTTGTTTTGTTTTTTAAAAAAGGATACAAACAATCATCAAAGTTTACCTTTTTGGACTTAAGGCATAACATGAAATCGCGCATTATTCTAAAGCTTAATTTTGAAATGAACTAGTTTAAGTGCTATCAAACCCTGTTTGCATTTACATTATTTAAATTATATAGTATTTTATTTCTGTTCTTGCTGTAATTCTAATGCTGTTCATGGATTGTGCAATTCCTATGCAATCAGTCTTTGCCTGCTGACAGTTATTAACAGTGCAGTGTAGAATCCAGATAGTGAGCTTGCAGTTTCTCAGTTATCACTTCAGTTCAACGCGTGTTGCTTAATTGTGTGGAAGATCCAATCCATTTTTGTTGTCCAGCCACCATGATGTGCATCATTCATTTGTTTCATAAAATACTCCAAAGCCTCTTGCTCAGTTTTATCTAAGGCTAGGGTCTTTCGAATGTAAGCAATGTCATCAAAAGATTGCAGTTCTGGCATTCCAGAGCCAAGCATCATTGAAAAAAGATTTATGAAGAGATTGGCATGCTGCCGAATAGCTAGGTAAGCCTTGTAACACATCTCCTGAAACCTGTAAGTGATAAGAACAACTTGGTCAGTAAGGAGCAAATGGCATTCATACCTGCAGGTCTTTGCTGAAAGTCACGTAATTAGAGAGGCTTTCTTAGACAAAGCTACAAAAAATAGTATTCCTTTCCCACTCTTTTCTACTTCCTTTGCTAGAATGTAAACTCAATGGGAACTAGGACATAGCACAATGGCTGGCACATCAGGAGTTTTAAGTATTTATTAGATGTAGAATTGGTTCATGCTAACGCCTTTAAAGCTTTAAAATGTAGAACTGAGTGATAGGTAAAGCAGAATTCTATAAAAGGTTTCTAAAAGTACTTTAAGGTCTAAGGTAGACTAATAATATGCCACAACATGGTAAAAAAATTATGAATAAAAATGGTAATTATAGTTGATTTTTCCTCAAATTATATGACTAAAAATGCTGTCTTAAGTATTTTTACATTATTTATTTGTCAATATGGAGAAGGTGGAATCCAACTATTTAAAGAGCAATAAATAAAAACACTTAATGTGTTATGAAGTTTAAAAATTACTTTGTCTTTAGGTCTTAATTAGCTCAATAAATTATTATTATTATATTATTATTATTAGTGTTATTTTTCTTTGACATAGGTTCTCAGTCTCTTGCCTGGGCTTGAGTGCAGTGGTGTCATCATAGCTCACTGTAACCTTAAAATCCTGAGCTCCAGTGATCCTCCTGCCTCAGCCTCTTGAGAAGCTGGGACTACAGGTGTGTACCACCACACCCACCTAATTTTTCCATTTTTGTGGAGATGGAGTCCTGCTACATGGCTCAGGGTGGTCTTGAATTCCTGGCCTCAACTGATTCTCCCACCTCACCTTCCCAAAGTGCTACAGCAGTGGTTCTCAACCCTTCTTTTTTTTTTTTTTTTTTTTGTAGAGACAGAGTTTCACTGTACTGCCCTCGGGTAGAGTGCCGTGCATCACACGGCTCACAGCAACCTCTAACTCTTGGGCTTATGCGATTCTCCTGCCTCAGCCTCCCGAGCAGCTGGGACTACAGGCGCCCGCCACAATGCCCGGCTATTTTTTTGTTGCAGTTTGGCCAGGGCTGGGTTTGAACCTGCCACCCTCGGCATATGGGGCTGGCACCCTACTCACTGAGCCACAGGTACCACCCGGTTCTCAACCCTTCTAATGCTGTGGCCCTTTAATATAGCACAGGTTGAGAACTGCTGTGCTATGGGATTACAGGCAATAAATTAAATTGGTTTCTCTTTTTTTTTTCTTTTGTAGCATCACACAAATAAATAAATAAAACAAACATTCAAATAGTTTCTGCCAAAGTGGTCATATAACATCTATTATTTTAAAATTGCTTGAAAATTATCAATTACAGTAGAACCTCTGTAAGTTGGCCACCTAAGGGACTGTAACAAACTGGTCATCATGTGGAGGTGGTTAAAATAAGGAAGTAGGCCTATAGTATTGATACATGTATGTGGTGCATGTATGGTCTATGAAAATCAGGTCAACTTAAAGAGGTGGTCAGTGTAGGGAGGTGGTCAACCCTAGAGGCTCTACTGTATCTTTAATAGAGCAGCAAAAATTCTTTATTTTATGCTTTTGATTTCTTGAGCTCACCTCTCAAATTCTCTTGTCTTTGTGCATTCTTGGGCTCCTTTACTAATCACTATTAAGAAATCTTGTGTCAAAACAAAGGGCACACGCTCTCTTTTATAACCAAATTTTTTCTTCTTATGATCCAAAAAGTGTCCAAAATCTATATGAAACAGCTTTCAAAAATAGGAAATTCTGTTATAGTTTGATATATGAGGCACACAGTATCTTAAAATAACAAATTTAGTTTAAGAACACCAAAACATCTTAAAGAGATAAAGCCATTACTTGTCCATCATCTTTCACCATGATGTTGCTGTTGTGACGATCTCCAATCCCCAAAATGAAGGTAGCTACACAATATCCAGCACAGGAACGTGTAAACAGATCAATGGCTGCGTCATAGCTACAAGGAAGAAGTAAACACCTTCAGAGTAGTGTATACGGTGATCCAGGCCAAAGTGGGAAAAGATGGCCTTATTTTCTACTTAAACAATAAAACCCACCACTGACATAAACCATAAACAGTGCAGTGTAGAATCCAGATAGTGAGCCTGCAGTTTCTCAGTTATACAGCAATCAGTTCCAGTTATGGATCAGATTCATAAACTGAATTATGGAAGGAAATAATTATGTTCAAAGATCTAAAGAATTCTGAGATTCTGAAGTTTTGGTGTGCTTCTAAGGAAATTGTAATATTCCCTTACCAGAGCATAATTCTTTTTTTAATTATTATTTTTTATTAAATCATAACACAGCATAATTCTTATGAAAAAATAAGATATAAAAAGTGAAAAAACACTTATGTTATTAAAATTAACTTTTCATAATTACCATTTTAACAATGAATTAGAAATAAAATTTTGACCGCATGTCATGAGTTCTGAGGTAAAAAAATTTTGAATGTGCAATGTTAATTTTATTTTATTTTAATTAATTAATTATTTGAGACAAAGTCTCGCTATGTCCCCCTGGGTAGAGTGCCGTGGTGTCACAGCTCACAGCAACCTCAAACGCTTGGGCTTAAGCGATTCTCTTGCCTCAGCTTCCCAAGTAGCTGGGACTATAGAAGCCCACCACAACGCCTGGCTATTTTGTTGTTGTAGTTGTCATTGTCGTTTGAAAGGCCCGGGGCTGGGTTTGAACCTGCCACCTCTGGTGTATGTGGCTGGCACCCTAGCCGCTGAATACAGGTGCCAAGCGCCTGCAATGTCAATTTTAAAAAGAAAGAATATGCAATAGTAACACATTTTATATACATGAGTTGAACGTATAGGATTTTGCCAAATTATAAGCCCTTCTGATCATTTAAACATGATAACCTCAAATAGTTCAGAGGTTGAGCATTTTTTCCCAAAGTGAGTACAATTATTTCTTCTGGTCTAATTCAGAGGTATATACAACTACTAAAGACTCATCATTAGTTTTTTGTTAAAAAAATTTAGATTAACATAGAAAGATAGAATACTAACACTCACATTTCTCCTTTATTCTTGTCCTTGAGCCACTGATGCAGCGTGTGGCTGTTGAACTGCAATGCGCCTTTCAGGCCACCTTTGCACTGAATTTGCATAATAGTGTGAGAATTTCTCACCACCTCAATGAGACCTACACAGTCACCAATGGACAGACAACCATAGGGTAACATTCTGAAAAAAAGAGCAACATATTTATAATTAAAAGATGGACTTTAAAAATGGAAAATATCTTAATAAGCTAAAACATGAATGCTCTATTTACAAACCTGTCATGCATGACTTTAATTAACTACCTCATTCCAATTTAACTTTATTATAATGTGACAAATATATTCCTAAAAAAATCCTCAAAATTATCTGCCATCACTTACTATAGCCTTCAACTGAGAAAGTACTTTATTATATATCCAAAAAGCATTATTAAGAAAATCAGTGTGGCAATTAAAATTTTATAAACATTTATTACTTTAAAATATGGGAAAATTTTAAAGATGTTTGATATCTAAATAAAACTCAGGGCAGCAGTTCTCAAATTTTTGGTCTCAGAATTCCTTTACATTTGCAAAAATTACTGAAGAACCCAAAGAGCTTTTATTTACAGGGATTACATTTGTCTATGTTAGACATTAAAACAGAAAAAATAAAAAAATTTTTATTAGTTTAAAAACAGCAAACTATTTTATAGACATATACACCATGACATGTTTATATACTCTACAGTATCTTTTCTTTTGGGGAAGGGAGGGCTGGGCAGGGTTTTGCTCTGTTGCCCAAAAGGGTACAGGGGCATCATCACAGCTCACTGCAACCTCAAACTCCTGGGTATAAGTGATCCTCCTGTCTCAGCTTTTTGAGTAGCTCGGACTACTGGTATGCACCACCGTGCCTGGCTAATTTTTCTATTTTCGTAGAGATGTGGTTTCACTATTTGGCTCAGGCTGGTCTTAAACTCCTAGCCTTAAATAATTCTCCCCCAAAGTGCAGAGATTATAGGCATGAACCACCATGTCTGGCCTAAATAACATCTTTTATGAAACAAAAGACCCTATATTAACAAGAATATCTAGTGAGAAGAGTAATACTCTTTCACATTTAAAAAATTTTTTAAATGTCTGACTTTATAGCACCTGGCTGGATTCCCATATATGCTTTTGTATCTATTCCAATGCAATGCAATTTCATCAGAAAAGTCTTAAGCTTGGGGATGCTGTTAAAAGTGGCATATTAAGTTTTTTAAATTTTAATTTTTGCTTGAAAGCTCAAATTTTCTCATTGGCAACAAATACCATCACAGTTGTTTTCTTTTAAGAGATAGGCACATATTGTTCATTATCAAGAAAATGTCTGCCAAATATTCATGTCTGAATAACCATAGCTTGCCTATTATTTTTTAAGCAAAAGTGGTGTTCCATGAATGAAGTAGCTAGTTAAGCTCACAAGTCAAATAATCCCACAAATATTTCTGCTTGGTACAAATACTGTGATTTGAGTACTTGCACAAATGTCTTTAGAGTAATTCCCATTATATCACATAGAATATTAAATAGGACATGTAGTAAAGGGTGGAGATGTGACACCTTAAAGAGCCAATGAAGAAAAGCACCCACCATCCAAACTGGCACACAAGGACTTACCAGTGTGGTTTTCCTTGCTCTGCTGTTCTCATTATTTCCACCTTTCCTTTACTTTCTAAGATCCTAAAACAGTCTACTCTTATTTTCATTTCCTTAATTACTTGCAGTCTAGCTTCTATGCCTACCACACTAGTGAGTAAACTCTTCGTAAAGCTAATCATGAGTCATCAAATCCAAGGGCTTTTTCATAGGCCTTGTTCTCTTAAGCCCCTTAAAGCACATGGCACCACAAACTGCTTGTGAATCCCTCCCTTCTTCCCAGTTCTGTGAATCACTTACTCCGGTACTTCTGCCTCTTTGACCATTCTCTTACAGAATGAATCTTTTCTTCTACCTGACCTGGCAAATACGGAAATTCCTTAAGGTTGTGTTCCTGCTCATTCTATCTTATTTTGTTTCCATTTTATTACTGTTGTGAGTGCTTATAGGTTAAAGAGTCAAATTGTCTTCTAAGCTATCTTCTATTTAAAAAAGTCATAATAAACCTGAGTCTGAATTACAGTTTTGCCAAGCATAAATAAAACTGCTTCTACAATTTTACTTAAATTAAGTGCTTTTTATTTAAAATTAAACTTCAAGAACATTTTTTAAATTTACTTAAGCTAAAGGCATTTAAGATACATTGCAAAGCTGAAAAAACCTTAATATTTTTAATGATCTTGCTTAACTTCAGATGCATTTTTGCACAGTCACTAATTTATAATTACATATTGTAATTACCAGGGTTATATAGTTAAACTCCTTACTTGTTCTAATCTTTTTTACACTGTACTCCTCTAGGGGAAGTGGTAGTAGTAGCATGTGAATCTCTCTCTTTTTTCCTTTCCAAAAAAGGAAACTTGACTCATAAAATATTAATTGTCTTTGGAAAACAGCAGAGATTAAGCAATGTATCAGGAGTTAAGAATTTGAAATTGATGGTTTAATTTTGTGTTTAGCAGGTTACCTGAAATGTCAGTTTTCTTCTTTGTAATAAAGGAGTTCTACCATTTGTCACTGATAGAACTGTCATATACTAGCTATTCAATCTACGAAAGGCATACAAATAAACCCTTGCCTGGTCTTACTCGCTACTTCTACCTAACCTATGTAGTTGTTGCAGCCAGACTCGACTTTCACGCCCACTTATGGACAGAAGTACTTTCAGAGAGATTACCTTCTGTCAAAATAGCTATGGGTTTGCATAGAGATGAATCAGAGAAGGAAAAACTGTAAGAAGCAACAATGACAGAGAAGATGAAGTCTGACAGAGTCTTGAAGATAATACTGACGACTGTGGAAAGCTGGGCGGAACAGACGAGTATAAACTTTTAAGATTATTAGTGTCATGAACTGTGCTGTAAAACTGATTCAAGTTAGGGGATTTATAAAGCTTTAGCAAACTGCTATTATGAAACTTTGTTTTAAACTTGTAACTTCTGAAGGAAAAGAGAGGCCTTTTGTGTCTCCCCATGCCGTGTTCCTAATGGTGACACTTCAAAGGCAGCTGCCAAGTCTTTAGCAGCTTATTAGATACGGCTCTTCTTAGTTAAATCCTATTGCCTATTTGAGCCAAGTAAGAGAAAAAAAATTAAAGTACCATAGCATAAACAAATATTATTACTCACTACTGTGTACATTTCTTTATAGAAATATACTTCTATAATTTTTATTAATAGTTTACTCTTTCACGGTAACTTTCTAAAGTTACAATTTTCTAAGTATGGCAATATAGTTGCCTTATTGGTTACCTACCGTAGATCGAGACCTTGATTTTGCCATATATTTTCCATAATACGAATAATTTGAAGTGTTAGCATATCTTGCCGTAAATCTGAAATTCAAATAGTATGTATCACCACTTAATACCACAAGTACAAATTTAAGGATCATGTCATGAAAATGGAAAATAAATAGCTGTATTTACTATTTAAAAGAATCTATGCAAAAGCAATATTCTGATCCTTTAACTTCTAAACTATCTTCTAAACACACCTGTATAACAACAATAGGATAAGTGAGCAAGAATTTCAGAAACATTTTAAATCAAAATGTTTCAAGTGTTTTTCTGACATTTGAAAAATAAATTTTTCAAATTTCTTAAATTTGAACATATATTTATATCAAAATACTGAGATCAATAGACTCCATTGCTAAAATGTCATTTCCCACTGTAAACCCATCCATAAGCCATGCCATTTTCCCCCATAACCTGTTCTCCAAATAATTAGGCTCTTCTTTTATTTGGTTCTTTAGCAGACTACATTTTTTGTTTGTAACAAGGTTGTCATTTTATTTTTGTAATTATTTGTTTAATGTCCCCTTTTTACTTGTTAAGACTATGAGCTCCACAAGGGCAAGGATGTATTTATTGCCCAGCACAAAAAATATTTATGGAATGAATGAATACTCACGTAATAAAAGACTGATTTCAGAACTGATAATTAAAAGACTGATTTCAGAACTTCTAATTCTAAACCTAGTACTTACTTTCTTTTCAGTGATTAAATATGCATATTATAAATGCTAAGACATTTGTGTAATATTAGATATTTTATCAAGTGTGTAATCCTTAAATGATTTTCAATAGTCTTCATGGTACATAAACACCCTGTGTATAAAGATAGCTAAATTCACACATCATATGCTCATTAACACTCTTCCTTACCATCCCCATTTTTAAAGATGATCTCATTGTTCTGAAACAGTAACTCTGACATGATGTCTGGGTTCTCCCAATTCAACCACAGTGGCCTTTTTGCAGAGGACATAATTCGACACTCTTCAAGCCTTTAAAATAGTTAAAAAATGTTACTAGGCATCTTAGCTTTGTCATTCTTTTTATCTTCAATTTTATTTTAAAATACATAGTGTAGCTTTTTGAAGTCTATAAAGATTTAAAACTTACTCTTCAATTTTTATTTAGGAATTCATGTCTAAGGAGTATAAAGAAAAAAATTAAGCTTTGTTTTTATAATGGATATGAATTTTAATAGACACATATCATTAATTTTACAGATATTATATTTCATTTCTTATCTTATAATACCTACTGTAGCCATAGAAGGTTTTAAACTCTATCATTAAGCAGTAAAAACTCATTCTGAATAAATGTGGTTCTAAACTTAAAACCATTTTACTACTCCTATTTAGAGGGTAGGAGAATGAAAGTAAGCCTATATAATTGGAGATTCTAACAGACATTTTGACTTTTTTTGGGTGGGGGGGAGGGAACAGTTTCACTATGTCGCCCTGGGTAGAGTGCCGTGGCATCACAGCTCACAGCAACCTCTAACTCTTGGGCTTATGCGATTCTCTTGCCTCAGCCTCCCAAGTAGCTGGGACTACAGGTGCCCACCATAGCACCCGGCTTTTTTTTGTTGCAATTGTCATTGCTGTTTAGCTGGCCTGGGCTGGTTCAAACCTGCCAGTCTCAGTGCATGTGGCCGGCACTGTAACCACTGTGCCACGGGCAGCGAGCCAAGCCTTTTGACTTTTCTTCAGATTTTCTCCAGAATAATTTGAAATGTTAGAAAAAGTATCAGTAAAACTCCCAAGAAAGTACTTACCTGAGATTTCCTAGTTGATGAGCAGGGTTTAGAGGAGACAAAAAGCCCTGTAGAGCATCCATGAAATCTGGTCGCCTCATTTGCTCAACTAAAAACTTCATCTGTACCTGATAAGAAAGCATAATAATGGTAAGAAACTCATTTCATAAAAACTGCTAATCTCTTTTACCCATTGAAACTTCAGTATTGTGTAGTGAAGTCTTTGAATCCATATCCTAGACTGGCTGTGTTCTAATTAGAAGGGTTTCTACAAAACAGGGCAGCATAACTCAGAGAGACAGGCAGGAGCTGGCAGGACAGTGAACTGTGAACTGTAAACGCTGTGTGTTGACATGCGGCTCTTGAGCAGGGTTGGTGGCCTATGGCCTGCAGGTCAGCTGCCAGTTTCTGTAAATCAAATTGCATTAGAATACAACTATGCCTGTCCATTATATATACTGGCTGCCGTCACACTAGAAGAGTAGAGACCAAATGGCCTGCAAAGTCTAAACATTTACTATCAGCAAAGAAAAAATTTGCTGATTCGTGTTCCAGAGGAAAAACTGAGGCAGCCACGCTATCTTAGCTTAATAACCTTACTGTTGGCCTTTTCTGAAAACATCACAGTCACACTTTCTGTTGCGTAGAACATACCTAGTGAGGCTAGAATAAACTATTGGGAAAAGGACTTGTTAAAAACACGTGCTATGTGGAATTTCACACTATACTTAGGATCTAGTACGTAGCTGCAAAGATATATCCCTTTCTTATCAGTTCAAACCAGAGCCTAGATTGCTAGCATGCAGTATCTGGCATTTTATTTTAGGAAAACTTCATCCACTGAAAACATAAAATGTAGGGGGGAAAGAAAGAGGTTAGGAGCTAGGAATTTATAATAAATTAATTTTCCTGCCAGAATTTCAGTAATAGTTTTTTTTTTTTTTCCTTCTTACTATATATAAATGAATAGCTAGAAAATCTAGTCACCTTTGACTAGGTAGCTCTCGTTCATATACGGCATTTCTTTTTATATCACTGACAACCCTAATGTTAGCACAGTGCTTCATACACTTTATTGCAATTGTTATGATAAAACACAAAACTACTGAAACTGCTTTTGTTTCTACGACTGTAATTTTAGTTCCCTATCAGAATCTCACAGAAGCCAATAATTATCTGAGCAATGAATTTTATGTTCTTAATTAATCCATTGTATCACAGCCGATTTGTGATCTGAAAACTTGAGCTTAGAAGACATGCCTGCACAGATGGTCCCTGACTTACTTTTCACTTCCGATTTTTCATCTTTACCATGATATGAAAGTTGATAGGCGTTCAGTAGAATTTTCCTCTTTTCCTGGGCTAGTGCTATGGGACATGCTATTCTCTTGTGATAACAGGGTGCTGCTCCCAGCCAGCCGTGTGGTCACAAGGCGTATAACTCACACTCTACAGTATACGTGCTGTCCGCAGCTGTTGTTGGATGTTGTATTTTTACATCCCCAAAAGTCTACAAATGGCCATTTTAGACTTTAGATATTTTCCATTTATGAGTGTTTATTAGAATGTAGCCTATTCCTATCGGAACATTGTATATTTAGAAATGTATCTAACATCTATTTACTTTCTTCTTAGCTCAGTTTCAGTGTAAGTGTAATAAATTTTGTTTTTTCAAGGCAGTCTAGTCTTCTCTCGCCTGTCAATTCCAACATCTGAAAGAACACAGTTATTTCTAATACCCTCTACTTGAACTTACATACTACAACTTCAACAAAATCAGCTCAGTCATACACTGTATAATATTTAGATCAATACAGTAACGTTTAAGTTTTTTTTCCCCTTCGAGTAATATTGATGAAGATACTGGCAAAAATCATTCAGTATTGCTGATTTATGTTCTTTGTCATTTGAGAACCCACTTATCACCTGGGACCTTTTTTCCCTTTTCACTAGAGATGAGAAACAATCACACTTTTTACTGTAGGATGAGGTGAATGTAGATGTGGTTGATTGAATTGAATGAAGGATAAGGAGTAGGAAAAGGTCACAAAAAACCCTTTACATTGTATTTTATCTTCCTTAGTTACACCAATCTAGACTGCAGATGACTAAAGTATGTGATATATTTACTGCCTGACTTTAAGTTGATTTTAAACTTAGATATGTTAAAACTAATTTCTTTTCCACTCATTTTCATGGCCACTGCTAAGAGGAAATAAATGACAAAACAGGGGAAAAATCATTTTAAACATTTAAAGCTATATAAAAGAGAAAGGATGGGAAAGTAAAGGTATCCAACTAACATCTGTTGGATACCTTCCATGTTCTAAGAACTGTGATAGGTGCTTTGCATGTAATATTATTCTCACAACAACCCTATGAAGAAGGTATTATTCCCATTTTACAGATGAGAAAAGTGAGTTTTAAGAGCCTAAATTAAGTGTCTAACTTTACACAGCTAAGAGGCAGTGGAAAAAGGACCTAAATCCTAATGTTCTTGAGTTCAAGGACCATGACCTGTATGTACACGGGCTTCTAAACAATCTCGCCCTACTGCCATGCACACACTAAGGAGTTTCACAAACAGGAGTCACATACCTTTTGTGTCTCATCCTTCTTTTCCTGTTTGAGAATGTCAGTTAAGTTAATGAGCTTTTCCATTGCCTCCACTTGCCTATTGAGGTGCTTCAAATACATCCCACATGCACGGCAGTAGGACTCCAACAGCAGACCAAACCTCTGACTGACCGTTTTGTTGTGCATCTCAGATCTAAAATAATAGCGCAAGATTAAAAAAAAAAATACACATATGGTCTTAAATAAGTACACATATAATCTTTATCAAGAAAATTTAAAAACCCATTTTGTAAATTGTTAAGTACTATAATCATACTGCCAATAAAATAATTCAAACCTATCTTTTTTTTTTTTTTTGAGGCACAGTCTCACTTTGTCATTCCTGGTAGAGTGCCGTAGTGTCACAGCTCACAGCAACTTCAGACTCAAGTGATTCTCTTGCCTCAGCATCCCGAGTAGCTGGGATTACAGGTGCCTGACACAATGCCTGGCTATTTTTAGAGTTGGGGGTCTCTCTCTAGCTCAGGCTGGTCTCAAACTCATGAGCTCAGGCAATCCGCCTGCTTCAGCCTCCCAGAGTGCTACGATTACAGGTGTGAGACACCATGCCTGGCCCAAACCTATCATTTAGAAGCAAAACAATCATGAATTTCAGGTAGTTGCTGAACATGTAAACTTAAAAAATAACAAACCAGTTTTTAGTTTTAACTATTTTTCATCAAGGAATCTCAAGATAAGATATAAAAACATGAAAAAAGGAAAATTGGGCACAAAATAAAATGAATAGGAAGGGAGCAGAAAGCTCAGTGAGTACTATTTGACTCTTCTGGAACATATTATCTACACTTTTCTATACCTTTTCCAAATTTAATTTATTTTCAACCTAGCCTCTAGGTTCAATTATATATTTTAACATTAAAGAAATCGTATTAGACACAAATCTATTTCAAATTTATAAAAAGATATATAGCTTACAACCTCTAACTTTGAGTACTAGATATATCACATTTTTCAAAATATTTTTTACTCTGAATTAGCTTTTTTCATACTAAGAACCATGGGATTTTGACATCATTGTTCTGAATTTCAAGGTTAGTTTTTTCCCATATTTTGGGATATTTTCATCCACATATGTAATGAAACCTAAAATAATACCAATCTGGATATAGCAAATTTTACTTCACTGAAAGTAGAATAAAAATCTTTAAAATATTTTAGTTCTCATTCATATATAAAATTCAGTTTTGAATTTTGTTGCTTATTTAATTTCAAAAAGAAAAAGGAGACGCTTATCCCTGGTACAAAGTATTTTCAGTATGGAAAACTCTTCCAACTAAATAAAACAAAAGTACGTAAGTAATACACATTTATACATCTATTAAGAAAGCAAATGATATATGAAAAATTTAATGGGGAAATAATGACTTACTTTAAATGCCAAAAGAAAAAGTGCCCAATCCTTTGATTAGTCAATGCTTTCTTGAGTAAAAATCTCACAAGCAGATTATCTAAATATTGTTCATATTTTAGGACCTAGGTGATTAAAAAGACAAACAAAAACCCAAATAAATCAGGGTCAGTTTCTGCATGGCTAAAGAAAATTTTTCAGAAAGAAAATAAATACTACTGGTAAAAAAATAAAAAAAAAAGATTTTTTAAACAACAGCATAAAACTAGTTAATGCAGAATGTTTTAGAAGTTGCATAGATTTAGAATTAATCATTATTTTGATTAAAAATCATTTACTATTTATATTATTTTACCTGTACTAGCTGAATTAAGTACTGAGAAAGTTTATCATCTGTTAAATACTTTTCCAAGCATCGCACAGCAAACCCTCGAACCATAGGATCTGGGTAATTACAGTCCAGAAGCTCCATAGCCTGTTCAGGTTTGATTGGAGGCCAATCTTTTACCAAGCAATACATCTGTGTATGAGAAAGACAATAAATTATATTTAAAAAGTAAAGAAAGCTGTGATGAACTCTTTAAAACATTGTTAGTTTAGATAAAAGATACCCTTAAAATACTCTTAAAATAAATTAAAAGTTGTAATTCACTTATCAGCGGAAATGATGTGAATGGTACTTAATCCCACTATATTACCATTACTATGAATTCAAAACATAGTATATTTCATCTCTTATATTTATGTAGACTTTCTGAGAGAAAACAGTTTGAGACATACCAATTCTGTGCAATAGTTACTCAGTAATCCCAAACATGCATTTACCTGGGCTACTTCGTCTCTAGAATTCCATTTAACGGACAGAAGCAATTTGGGCAGAATTTCAGGGATAGTTACACAATAGTGTCTGTGTGGAAAAGATAAAACAAAATAAAAAAACTTTCTTATGTGTTACTCAAAGGCTTAGATGTCTAATTTTTCAATTATGCAATCTTTAAGAATTTCCAAACTACTTACCATTACTAGCCATTTTTAAAATCAAATGTGTTTAACCCCATAGTTGTGTATGTGCGTTCATATATACAGTTATAACAGCAAAGACGACAAAAGGAAAATCCACAGGGAGGGCAAATACTTAAGTTCAATTGATAACTAAGAAAAATTACAAACAGATGTTACAGTTCATATTTTTCACCTACTTATGCAACATGAACCACAGAGTCACATGTATTGTGGTCACTGGATAAAATTTACATTTTAATGGACTTTCTATAGGAATGTACAATGACTAATTTGTTTTCACATCCCAGTGTCACTTTTGAATAGCAGGATAATTTCTTCTTAAGTAAAAAATAAGGCATTATGCTATTACTTTGAGGAAGTGTAAGAAAAAAGTAAAATGGAAAATTATAATATCTACTAAATCACAAAAAAAATGGCCTAAAACTATGGGGTTTTTAATGAGTTTTACTTTTAAAAATCCTAAGAAAAGTCATATCAGAAATTTAAAATAAAAAAGCCTTCAATGAGCAAAATAAGTACCAATGCAGCATAATTTTCTAGAAATATAGATTTATATCTATAGTTTTACAAAAGGCAATATTTATAATTTAAAAATCATATAAATTGTGCCTTCTTTGATTGGCAAAATATATAGCAAGATCAGCCAAAGTCAGTTCTTTTGCCTGCAATATAAGAAAAAATAAACCAGAAAATTGCCATCTTAACGCTTACCTGTGGCTCCACAGAAAGTCTTTCTCTTGCTCAGTAATTTCAGATAGAGGATCTCGTGTACAGATTGCCCGGAGCTGTTCTTTGTCATTTTCTCTTAATTCATTGTCTCTAGCTAGTCTGTTACTCTGTAAAATAAATATCTCATGTAGTTTTCTTTGCTTTATTCTCCCCACACCCACCCCAGATTCATGAGTCGTCCACCAAAAAAGTTAATTGTTAGTAAACTTTACATTGTTTATTAATTGTTCTAAAATTTATTCTCACTGCATGATTTTATTTTCAGGGATAAGAAAGAAGCAACGTCAGACACACCGTATGTGGAAGAAATCCAATACTTTACTTTTTTACTATTATCACCATCCACAGTTAGAATAACTGCCAAAGCTAGGTAGGGAGAAGACCAGTTGGATACTATAGGATAGTAGTGAACAACTTACTTAATTCTCTTCCTGATAAGATCCTATCTCAGTATACTATTATATAATTTGTTAATGTTTCTGATATAAGAGAAAAAGAAACAGTGAAATAATAAAAGCCAGGTGTGCTAGCACACACCTGTAGTCCCAGCTGAGGCAGGAGGGTTGCTTGAGCCCAGGAGTTTGAAGCCAGCCTGGGCAACATAGTGTGACTGCCCTCACTAAACAAATAAATAGATAACAACTTTTAAAAAAGTAAACACTTCCATGTCCCTTGTGGTAACACATCCTTATAATAACTGCTAAAGCTTTCAAATTTAAAAAGTAACAATTAAGGGAAAAAGGGGAAGAAACACTCCCATTGAAACACTGTATATTGAATGTTAGGAAACTAAAAAGAAAATAATATAACTTTGTATAGTTCTAAATAATATATTTATTCCCTTTAGATATAAATATACTAACTGTACAATGAATAATTATAAATGCATATTAATGTATTATGTAAAAAAGTACACCTTTAGAATGGATTACGCATATCCCTAATAGCTAAAAATGAACATAGACATCGAAGATACTTGGTTTTTATACATTTACAGATTGTTTGTTTATTCAAGAGTATGAAGAAATATTACTGGCATATACTTGTTCAAGAGGTATTTATTAAATACGTACTGTGTGCTTTGTCCTTCTTACTATTGAGGTTACAAAACGCTAAAAGACCCCCCTACTAATAAAGCCTCCATTTCAGTGTGATCAAATAAACAAATAAAAAAAATGTTAAACAGTTGCTGTAAGTACCCCGGATGATATAACAGAGAGTTATATCCTATTTTAGACTGAGTATTTGGAAATCGTCTTTCAGAACATAATGTTTAATTTGTGTGATTCAAATGTTGAGAAGGAATTACAACAAGATCAGGGAAAGACTACTGCAAGTGCCCTCAGGAAAAAAATGAGTTTGGTGGGACAGAAAGAAAAACAGTAAGCCTAAGGCACAGTAGAAGAAGGAGAAGAGAAACAGAAGGTCAAGTTTAAAGCACATAAAATTTGAAGGTTTGCATCAATTGGAAATGTTTGCAAATCATTATGGGATCTTAGTTTTTCTGTACTGTAAATATTTTATTATTTCATCATCCTTGGAATTATTTTATAAGTATTCATTAATTATTTTCAGCTATGCTAAAAAAGACCAAATTAATGTGAAGGATAGTGTAGCCTAGGATGATGATGCAGTAGTGAAATAAATCATCACTGTAACATCTAAAAGATAGAGTAGGTTTTATTCTATTATAAAAGTAAGCAATTTTTCTTTTTTCTTTGGAGAAAAGAAAATTCTCTTAAGAATACAGTCATGAAATATCAAACCTTACAAAGTGTTAAAACTGCTCAAAACAGAAACTCATATATTTACAATTATATATGCAGGAAAGATATTATTCAATTTACAAAAAGAACTGGTAAACTTCTTCCTGAGATTGCAGCTGTAAATTAATAAAGTTCCTAAGTACAGTATTCCAGGCTGCCACGTGGTGCTGCTATTACTGCTACTGGGACAGGCATATTTCAGGGCTTCTTGGCTCAATATTCATTAGCTATTCCATCTATAACCTACAACCAGGCCAAGGGAAAAGTGGTAAATTTGGAAACTGGGAGAAAGAGATACTAATGAATCAAAATATCTTCTCGTGGCACTGATACCTTTTCACTTGAAAAATTAGGGCGAGTTAATCCTTGAACACAGTCTCATTGTGGTTCTAAAGTTTTTGCCAAGGTTAGACAACTAGATCAGTATTTCAAATCCACTTTCTACACATTCTTTTCCTGGGAACCTGGACTAACATGGTGAAGACCTGCTACTTCCTCTGCTTCCAAGCTCAACTAACATCACATTTATATAGGCATTTCTTATTTCTATCGTGCTTTGCTTTAATGGAGATTTTACAAATTGAGGGTCTGTGGGAACCCTGGGTAGAGTGACTCCACTGGAACAATCTTCCCAACAGTGACAGTGCTCACTTACTTAGTCATGTTTTGGTAATTCCCATAGTATTTCAATGTTTTTTAATTGTTCTTGTATCTGTTATGGTGATCTTTAATGTTACTATTATAATTGTTTTGAAGTGCTGTGAACCACACCCATGTACGACAGAGAACTTAATAAATGATGTGTGTTCTGACTGCTCCACCAACGGCTGTTCTCCACCTCTCCCCCTGCTCTTGAGCCTCCTTTATCCCTAAGACACAAACATATTGAAATTAGGCCAGTAATAAGCCTATGATGGCCTCTAAGTGTTCAAGAGAAAGGAAAAGTTGTACTTGTAATGAAAAGCTAGAAATGATTAAGCTTAGTGAAGAAGACATGCTGGAAGCCAAAATAGCTGCAAAGCTAGCCCTCTTATGCAAACAGTTATCCAAGTAGTGAGTGCAAAGGAAAAATTCTTGAAGGAAATTAAAAGTGCTACTCCAATAAATACACAAATAATAAGAAAGCAAATCAACCTTACTGCTTATACAGAGAGTTTTTTAAATGGTCTGGGTAGAAGATCAAATTAACCACAACAATACCTTAAGCCAAAATCTAATCCAGAGCAAGGCCCTAAATCTGTTCAATTTTATGAAGGCTGAGAGAAGGAAAGCTAAGAAGCGCGAAGCTACAGAAGTTGGTTCATGAAGTTTTTTTTTATTTTGTTTTGTTTTTTCTGAGACAGAGTATCACTCTGTAGCCCTTGGTAGAGTGTCATGGCATCACAGCTCACAGCAACCTCAAACTCCTGGGCCAGTGTGATTATCCTGCCTCACTCTCCCTAGCAGCCAGGACCACAGGTGCTCACCACAACACCTGGCTATTTTCAGAGTCAGGGCCTCGCTCCTGCTCAGGCTGGTCTCAAACTTGTCAGCTCAAGCGATCCACTGGTCTCAACTTCCCAGAGTGCCAGGATTACAGGAGCCCAGCCCAGTTCATGAGGTTTAAGGAAAGCAGCTGCTTTCGTAACATAAAAGTGCAAGGTGAAGCAGCAAGTGCTGATGTAGAAGCTGCAGCAAGTTACCTGAAAGATCATTTGGTGGTGACTACACTAAGCAATAGATTTTTTCATGTTTTTTTTTTTTTTAAGAGACAGGGTCTTGTTCTGTCACCTAGGTTGGAGTACAGTGGCATGACCATAGCTCAGTGAAGCATTAAACCCCTGGGCTCAAGCTATCTTCCCTCCTTAGTCTCCTGAGTAGCTAAGACTACAGGTGAGTACCACTACCCTGGCTAACTTAAAAATTATTTTTGTAGAGATAGAGTAACAGATTTTTGATGTAGATAACAGCCTTCTATTGGAAGAAGATGGCATCTCAGACTTCCATAGCTGGAGAAAAGAAGTCAATGCTTGGCCTAAACGCTTCAAAGAACAGGCTCCCTCTTTCATTACGGGTTAATACAGCCGGTGGCTGTAGCAGCTGGGATAGACTCAAGTTTTGAAAGAAGTACTACTGTGAGTCAAATGCTATCAAACAGTATTGTGTGCTACAGAAAAATCTTTCATGAAAGTTTGAGTCACCTGATGGGGCAGAGTCCACTGTTGTTTTATTTTAAGAAGCTGCTGCAGCCACCCCAACCTTCAGCAACTACAGACCTGATCAGCCACCAATCAACCACACTGAGTTAAGACCTGCTTCCAAAAAAAAGATCACGATATACTGAAGGCTCAGAAGAGCATTTAGCATTTTTTAGCAAAAAAGTATTTTTAAATTAAGGTATGCACCAATGCTACTGCACACTTAACAGACTATGGTGTGGTGTAAACGTAACTTTACATGCACTGGGAAGCCAAAAAGTTTGTGTGACTCTTTATTGCAGTGGTCTGGACCCAAACCTGAAATATCTCAGAGGTATGCCAGTACTTCAGTCTCTCTCTACCTATTACTATGTCAGAGGTCTTTTCTGCATTCAAATGTTCACCAAACCTGTCCTCTCAATCCTGTTATTTATTCTTAGAACACCATTGCTTTTTCCTTTATGGCACTTATCATAATTTTTATAGTTGACCCTGGAACAATACAAGTGTTAGGGGTATCAACTCCTCACAGATGAAGATCAACGTTTAACTTGTGACTCCCCCAAAACTTAGTTACTAGCACTCAGTTAACACTTATTTTCTATGTTACATGTATTAAATACTATATTTTTACAATAGAGTAAGCCAGAGCAAAGAAAATGTTAAGAAAATCATAAAGAAAATAAATTTATAGTAGTATATTTATTGATCCTGTATCTGTTATGTGTTTTTGAGATGAATCATCTGTGTGAAAAGTGTGTAGACTCAATCTATGGCATTGATCTTGTAATATCATGACTTTCTCTGCTTCTTGAGAGCATTTCCAGCATCACTAGTTGCACTTCATGTGGGTTCCATGGTGTTATTCAAGGTTTACATATTGCACTAAACATGACACGGTGGGGGTGGGGGAAGGGGAGAGCAGGGAGAGAGAGGAGGAGGGAGGGGTGGGGAAAAGGAAGAGCAGAGAGAGGGAGGGGGGTGGGGTCTTGGTGTGTGCCACACCTTTTGGGGGCAAGACACAATTGTAAGAAGGACTTTACCTAATAATGCAATGGTTCCTTGTACCCTCAATGAATCCTCAACAATAAACAAACAAACAAAAATACATAAGAACTGTGAGATCACTTTTCACTGCAATATACAATTTACCGAAGGCGAACTGTTCATAAGAAGATAACTAGCATCCCACAGCATTTTAAGCAGATACTTGCAACACTTGAGCTCACCGCAATAGCTATAGAAGGTGGCTATGAAATTATTACAGTTGTATAGTATTTACTACAGATAATTTTATGCAGTTGTGGTTTAATACTGCATCATTACATAGGTTTACATTTTTCTCAACCGCAAATGGTGCCATGCAGTTTATAAGTGTTTGCATGTGTAAGTTTTGATAAATTTGAAGTTTTTATAATGGTTTTATATATACAGTAGAACCTCTATAGTTAACCACCTCACTACACTGACGGACTTCTTTTTTTTTTCTCCTCATTTTGTTGCCCTTGGTAGAGTGCCATAGCATCACAGCTCACAGCAACCTCCGGCTCTTGGGCTTAGGCGATTCTCTTGCCTCAGCCTCCGGAGTAGCTGGGACTATAGGCGCCCGCCACAATGCCCGCTATTTTTTGTTGCAGTTTGGCCGTGGCCGGGTTTGAACATGCTACCCTTGGTATATTGGGCCAGTGCCCTACTCCCTGAGCCACAGGCGCTGCCCACTGACTGCCTTCTTAACAACCTAAATTTCGTAGACTGGAAAAGCACCACAAACCTATCAGTACAACAGGCCTAGCTCTTTATGGTGACCACCTCCATATACTGACCAGTTTGTTATCATCATTTGAGTGGTCAACTTTACAGAGGTTCTTATGTGTTACATGATAGTAATGATAAATAAGAGTTGTTACATATATTTTATTCGTTCATGATATACCTAAGTTTTCCTTAATTTTTTTTTATATCTTCAGAATACACAGTTTGTGATTTTTTTTCAAATTGTCGCAAATCCCCAAGAATTTTTCCAATACATTTATTGAAAAAAATGTGTGTTTAAGTGGACCTATGCATTTCAAATTTGTGTTGTTCAAGGGTCAACTGTAATCTTACATTTCTACTTTTATCTGTTTAATGTCTATTTTCTCCATCAGACATATATACTCAGTGGAAGTCTGTCACGACTTTATTACCAGAGTCTATACCTGTACTTTATATACAGTCAGCATTCGATAAATATCTGTTAAATGAAGGCAGGTGAAAGCTCTGAAGAAGCACAGATACAGTAAAAATATTAGCATATTGAGAATTTTATTTCATTACACTATTATCCTAGAGCTCAAAATATCTATGGCAGTTTAAATAAAATACATTGAACCCTTTTCATACAAAGAGTATGTACCCAAATCCACAGACTATGACTAGTAGTTAATAAACTGAGTGATTTGTCTTACCAGTCCTGCATGGGAATAACTAAATCCTGCTTCTCGGGACACGGACCAGTTCGCGTGCTCTTCAATTACTGACATATCTGGAAACTTAACCACACTGCTGAACCAGTCAAACTCCAACTCTAAGCATGGTGTTTCCTAAGACATGGAAGAAAAGTTATTTTACTACATGTATGTGTGTTGCTTGACTGTCATAAAAAAAGAAAAAATATATAATTTATGATAACAAAAATTTACCTTATTTGGATTTGATCCAGTAACACCAATTGGGTTCAGCAAATCTTCTAATCCATGAGGTACTGGCCAAAGATTCAAAGCCATTTTTCCAGATACCAAAGTGTCTGTATAATCAAACAAGTTTATATTTCCCCAGGCCAATGGACAATGTTCCTTAAAAAACAAAGGAAAATATTCATTCCCATATGGATTTAATTATAAAATACATATCAAAACACCTCTCTTCCCCAGAAAGGAGATGTCTCACTCTGGGGAAGAGAGGGGTCTTTATTTTTTTTAGAGATGGGTCTCACTCTGTTGCCCAAGCTGGAGTTCAGGGGCATGATCATAGCTCACTGCAACCTTGAATTACGGGGCTCAAATGATCCTCTTGCCCTAGCCTTCCGAGTAGCTGGTACTACAGGTATAGGCCACTATGCCTAGCTAATTTTTCAAGATTTTTATGTAGAGGTGGGGTCTGTTTACGTTGCCCAGACTGGTCTCAAACTCCTGGCCTTAAGCAATCCTGCTGCTTCTTCCTCCCAAAGTGCTGGGATCATAGTTGCAAACCACTATCCTGGCCGGCAAACAGGTTAATTTGACAATTGTCTCTATATCAATAGGAATGTGAGAGCTACAAAAAAAGAAATTGATTTTTCAAAATTTAAGCACTTTTGGGCGGCGCCTGTGGCTCAGTAAGTAGGGCGCGGGCCCCATATACTGAGGGTGGCGGATTCAAACCCAGCCCCGGCCAAACTGCAACAAAAAAATAGCCAGGCATTGTGGTGGGCGCCTGTAGTCCCAGCTGCTCGGGAGGCTGAGGCAAGAGAATCACGTAACACCAAGAGAATCACGTAACACCAAGAGCTGGAGGTTGCTGTGAGCCATGAGATGCCACGGCACTCTACCGAGGGCAGTGAAGTGAGACTCTGTCTCTATAAAAAAAAAAAAAAAAAAAAAGAAATTTAAGCACTTTCTCTCCTTTTTCTCATTTGGAATTATATGTATTTTCTTTAATTATTAATTAGAAATGTGAACCAAAGCAAGCATGACATTATTGTATGCAGTCACTATTATATAGTAACTTTGCATGTTTAAAAAATTTTATCAATTGGAAAGCAAAACATACTTATGAAAAATAAATTCCTGAAGCTCTCTCAAGGTATTCTTCTGTAATATATTTATTAAAAATTTTAAGATAGCTTTGATCTATTAGTGTTTTCTTAAATAAAGAAAAAATTATGTCCATTTAGTGAAAGAATTCAATCAGCAGTACAATTAGCATGAGTTTTGGAGATAAACATAACGGATCCTTCTGAAATATTTTACCTCTTTAGCACCCTTGCGGCCTTTAACAGAACAAATGGAAAGGCAGAGTCGAGCAGCACGAGGAAGATCAGGAATGTATATATCATAATTCAGCCATTCACTCCATCTGTGAAAAAGTTTAAAGAAAAAAATAATTTACCACATAAAAAGGTTTTTGTTCATAGTATATAAAGGAATCTCATAAATCATCAAGAAAAAGATAAGCTAACTGAGAACCAGGCAAGAGACTGAACAGAATGGGCACTTTATAAGATCATATCCAAATGACCAATAAATGTGAAAAAGTAGTCGTTATTATTTGTAATACAGAAAATGCAAATAAAAATCTCATGGAGGTATCACCATACATGAGAATGGCTAAAACTGTAAAGACTAGTGATGCCAAGGCGGTGGTAAAGTTATGTTGTAGCAGGAAATTTCATACACTGAGAGTAGGGCTACAATTTGTTATAACCAATTTGGAAAGCATCATCTACTGAAAGTAAACTTATATATATCCTATGACGCAGGTCCATTTACAAGAAGAAACTCATAGAAATGTTTGTGCATCTGTTATCAGCAGAATTATTTGCAATACTTCAAATCTCAAACAATAAAATGTTCCACAGTAACATAGATATATTGTGGTACATTCATATAATGGAATATTACATAGCAAGTTATTTACAAAATAGATGAAATCTTGTAAGTATAGTATTCAGTAAAGAACTGACACAAAAGAATACCCACTCTTTCAAATAAAATTCAAAAACACGCAAAATTAGTCAGGATAATAGTTACATTCTTTCTGGAAGAGAAGTTTAACCATTCAGAGTGGACAAGAGAGGGTCTATTTCTGGACCAGTGTAGTGGTTACCATGGGCATTTACTTTGTGACAATTCACTTAACTATACACTTAGAATTTGTATTCTTTTATGCATGTATACTATGTGCTTCACTAAAAAGCAAAATATAATTTTACTTATAAAATGTCAAAAAGAATGGCTTGGCACTCCTAACTCAGTGGTTAGGGCGCCGGCCACATACACCAGGGCTGGGGGGTTCAAACCCAGCCCAGGCTTGCTATAAAAAACAACAACGAAAACTACAATAAAAAAATACCCAGGCATTGTGGCGGGTGCCTGTAGTCCCAGCTACTTGGGAGGTTGAGGCAAGAGAATCACTTAAGCCCAAGAGTTTGAGGCTGCTGTCAGCTGTGACACAATGGCACTCTACCAGGGGCAACACAGTGAGACTCTGTCTCAAAAAAAAAAAAAAAATGTCAAAAAGAAAGGGAAACCAAAGAAAATGAAATTTCGTATTATGATTATAATTATAGTAGAACCCCATAGTTGACCACCTCCCTATATTGACCATCTCCTTAAGTTGACCTGATTTTCATAGACTGAACACGCACCACACGTACGTATCAGTACAGTAGGCCTAGTTTCTTATGTTGACCACCTCCACGTGTTGATCCCTTGGGTGGTCAACTTACAGAGGTTCTACTGTATATTTAATTATTTTTATATGTAATATAGCTTTATTCAGAATAGCTTGTGAATTTAAATAAATCAATAGGTAAATAAAATGAAGGCTATATAAAGTATCTGAAGTTTAGAACAATTAAGTGGTAATAAAACTTATCATTCATAGTAAGGAAAGATAAAAAGTTGTCATAAAAAGTTTTAGGATATGGGGAGGAGACAAGATGGCTGACTGAAGCCAGCTTTCTACAGAGGCTCCCGTCCAGAAGGAGAGTTAAAGGACAAAAACTTAGCAAGTAACCTGGTGGATTTGAGCTGCACTAAGAGAGAAGGTTGAAGAATGCACATCAACCCTGCTGTGGCGAACTGCGACCACAAGGATACAAACAAAAGGTACAAAATCCATCACCAAGCGGACGGGAGTCCCCTCCCCCATGAGAACGGCTTGGAGTGGCCCACAAACAATCGGGCAGAGTTCAAAGGTCCTCCCACTACACTCCACGAGAGAGACCCTCTAAAAACTGGATCTACCTCCCCTACTAAGGTGCCACGGCGTCCTCCTGCCAGGCATAAAACTGTATATAGTCTCTACCTGGAATTCTGAGCTCCCAGTGCTCCCCTCCACTCACACTGAGGTCTGGAGGCCAGTCCCCCAGGAGTTCAGAGTCTTGGGTGATTTCTCGAGGGGTGTGGACGGTGCCTGGATTGCAGCTGGTTGGCGCCGGCTCCGGGGCATGGGAGTGAGGAGGACAGTTGGCTGAGAGGGGACCGCACCGGAGCGGCGGTTCCCTGAGGCACAGTGAGACAGCCGTCTTTTGGAGACAATACGGCCAGGCATAAAACTGTGTAAAACTGTGTGTGTTCTCTGCCCGCAACCCTGGGCTCCCAGCACTCCCCTCTGCTCTCGCTCCAAGGTCTGGAGGCCTGTTCCCCAGGAGTCCAGATTCTTGGGTGGTTTCTGGGGGGGGATGGGAGGGGTGGACAGTGCCTGGGCTGCAGCCGGTGGGTGCTAGCTCTGGAGCACTGGAGCGAGGAGAGGACAGTTGGCTGAGAGAGAGCTGCACTGGAGCAGTGGTTCCCTGAGGCACAGTGTGGCAGCCGTCTTTTGGTGACAATACAGGCAGGCATAAAACTGTGTGGAACTGTGTGTGTTCTCTGCCTGCAACCCTGGGCTCCCAGCGCTCCCCTCTGCTCTTGCTCTGAGATCTGGAAGCCTGTCCCCCAGGAGACCAGACTATTGGGCGATTGCTTGAGGGGCATGGACAGTGCAGGGGCTGTAGCCGGTCAGTGCAGACTCTGGGGCACGGGAGCAGAGAGAGGACAGTTGGCTGGCAGGGAGCTGCACCGGAGCAGCGGTTCCCTGAGGCATAAAACAACAGCCCTCTTTTGGTAGCAATATGGCTCACTACTGAATATTCTGAAGCCACACCCCCTGTCTCCCTGGGCAACCAGAGACTGTGAGTATAGGATTTGCCTGAGGCAACACCAACTTACAAACCGGGGAAACTCCCAGGGCGGGGCTGACCCACAGGTCCACTTTACTGAGCCTTATATGCACCTGACCCTCAGGGGAGCATCAGCCTATAGACAATACAAGAGCAAAGACAAGTCTTTTGGAACTCAATTCAGCTTCTCTTCTGCAGGAGAACCGCAAAGTTGTTGCGTTCTGTTCTGTCAGTAACATTAATCAGGGGCGAGACTGGACCTGAGTGAAAAGCCCCCAACCTTCATCAAGCGCCCGAGGTTGTCAGGCCTCACCTCCTCCTGCTAGAGAGAGGCAGAGCGCAGCAGCCTGGCAGACTTCCTTGTGATTCAAGCAGGTGCAAACTCCTGGAGTATCGGTTCACTATAGGAAACTGGGTCAGCCAACTGCAGGGCTATCAGTGACTGGGTGTGACAGTGGTGCAAGGTGGGGAAGGAAGCATCAACCTTCCCAGACTGATCTATTGGCTGGGTGCCTCCTCCTGACTCCATGCAGCACTGGAACAAGCCACACCAGAGTAGTCCCCAGACCCCTGTGATCCAGTTCCCAGAGACCTCTTAAACTGTCTCACCTGAGACAGGTGCAGATTGAGACAATTAATTTGGACCTTTTGAACTGAACTAATTGCCTAAGGACAAATCAGGTGGTGCCCTGGGTGCACGGTGGTACGAAGGTTTCATTTTCCTTTTCCAATTGTTTGCCTATGGGGGGTGGGGTGACTTAATGCTGATATTTCTCCACAGCTGAGACTTCAATCCAGAGTATCTGTTTCACTAGGGTGGAACAGAAACCAGCTGAAAACAAGACAGAACCACTTAGCCCCAACACACCAGACACGGCCCGAGTTTCTCAGGCCATAACACTGTACAGGCCCTCGACAAAGCCCCAGGGAAAAAATCAAAGGGAGTAAAACAACCATGGGGCAGAATCAGCGGAAAAACTATGGTAACATGAATAACCAGAATAGATCAACCCCCCCAAGGAAAGATATGGCAGATGTAATTGAAGATCCCATTCATAAACAAATGGCTGAGATGTCAGAAATCGAATTCAGAATTTGGATTGCAGACAAGATTAATAAAGTGGAATTAGGAATTCGAGGAGGAATTCAAAAGTTGTCTCAAGAATTTAATGAATTTAAAGACAAAACCACCGAAGACTTAGACACACTGAAGCAAGAATTTGCAACCCTCAAAGATATGAAAAATACAGTAGAATCCCTCAGCAACAGAATGGAGCAAGCAGAAGAAAGGATTTCTGACACTGAAGATAAAGGCTTTGAATGCTCCCAAACTCTCAAAGAGGAAGAGAAATGGAGAGCAAAAACGGATAGTTCTCTAAAAGAGCTCTAGGATAATTCGAAGAAGGGCAATATCCGAATCATTGGAGTTCCTGAAACAGATGAAGCGGCCTCGCTGGGTACAGAGGCCCTTCTGCATGAAATTATGACAGAAAATTTTCCAGACATGCCTAGAGATTCTGAAATTCAGATAGCAGACAGCTTCAGAACCCCAGCATGACTCAACCCCAATAAGACATCCCCCAGGCATATCATAATTAACTTCACTAAAGTTAATATGAAGGAGAAAATTCTCAAAGCTGCCAGGACAAAGAAAACCATTACCTTCAAAGGGAAGAATATTAGAATGACTGCAGATCCCTCTGCTGAAACTTTTCAAGCCAGAAGAGGATGGTCATTGACTTTTAACCCCTAAAGCAAAATAACTTTCAACCCCGGATCTTGTATCCAGCTAAACTGAGTTTCATTTATGATGGAGAAATTAAATACTTTAACGTCATTCATATGCTAAAGAAATTTGCCATTACCAAACCAGCTCTTCAGGATATTCTCAGACCTATCCTCCATAATGACCAACCCAATCCTATACCATAAAAGTAAACTCACTCAGAAAATTCGGATCAAACTCCAATTTCCACACTTGCAAAAGGATTAAAAATGTTCACTGGACTTTTGAAAAACTCAATACCCAAAATTTCACCAGACCTATCAATATTCTCCATTAATGTGAACGGCTTAAACTGTCCTCTAAAGAGGCACAGGTCAGCTGACCGGATACAAAAACTCAGGCCAGACATTTTGTGCATACATGAGTCATGTCTTAACTTAAAAGACAAATACAGACTCAGGGTGAAAGGTTGGTCATCATACTTCAGGCAAATGGTAATCAGAAACAAGCAGGTGTTGCAATTTTATTTGCAGATACAATAGGCTTTAAACCAACAAAAGTAAGGAAGGACAAGAATGGTCACTTCATATTTGTTAAGGGTAATACTTAATATGATGAGATTTCAATTATTAATATCTATGCACCCAACCAGAATGAACCTCAATTTATAAGAGAAACTCTAACAGATGTGAGCAACTTGATTTCCTCCAGCTCCATAATACTCGGAGACTTCAACACTCCTCTGGCAGTGTTGGTTCGAACCTCCAACACGAAGCTGAGGAAAGAAATTTTAGATTTAAACCTAACCATCCAACATTTGGATTTAGCAGACATCTACAGAACATTTCATCCCAACAAAACTGAATACACATGCTTCTCATCAGCCCACGGAACTTACTCCAAAATCGATCACATCTTAGGTCACAAGTCTAACCTCAGTAAATTTAAAGGAATAGAAATTATTCCATGCATCTTCTCGGACCATCATGGAATAAAACTTGAGCTGAGTAACAACAGGAATCGGCATACTCATACAAAAATATGGAAGTTAAATAACCTTATGCTGAATGACAGTTGCGTCAGAGATGAGATTAAGAAAGAAATCGCCAATTTTTTGGAACAAAACAACAATGAAGACACGAACTATTAGAACCTCTGGGACACCGCAAAGGCTGTCCTAAGAGGGAAATTTATAGCACTGCAACCCTTCCTCAAGAGAACGGAAAGAGAGGAAGTTAACAACTTAATGGGACATCTCAAGCAACTGGAAAAGGAAGAACATTCCAACCCCAAACCCAGTAGAAGAAAAGAAATAACCAAAATTAGAGCAGAATTAAATGAAATTGAAAACAAAAGGATTATACAACAGATTAATAAAGCAAAAAGTTGGTTTTTTGAAAAGGCCAATAAAATAGATAAACCTTTCGCCAACCTAATCAGGAAAAAAGAGTAAAATCTCTAATCTCATCAATCAGAAATGACAAAGACGAAATAACAACAGACTCCTCAGAAATTCAAAAAATCCTTAAGGAATATTACAAGAAACTTTATTCTCAGAAATATGAAAATCTAAAGGAAACTGACCGATACTTGGAAGCACGTCACCTTCCAAGACTTACCCAGAATCAAGTGGAAATGTTGAACAGGCCCATATCAAGTTCGGAAATAGCATCAACCATACAAAATCTCCCCCAAAAGAAAAGCCCGGGACCAGATGGCTTCCTATCAGAATTCTAGCAAACCTTTAAAGAGGAATTAGTACCTATATTACTCAACCTGTTCCAAAAGGTAGAAAAAGAAGGAAGACTACCCAACACGTTCTATGAAGCAAACATCACCCTGATTCCCAAATCAGGAAAACACCCAACAAGAAAAGAAAATTATAGACCAATATCACTAATGGATATAGATGCAAAAATATTCAACAAGATCCTAACAAACAGAATCCAGCAACACATCAAACAAATTATATATCACGATAAAGTCGGTTTCATCCCATGGTCTCAAGGCTGGTTCAATATATGTAAATGTATAAATGTAATTCAGCAGATAAACAAATTAAAAAACAAAGACCATATGATTCTCTCAATCAATGCAGAAAAAGCTTTTGATAATATCCAGCATCCCTTCATGATCAGAACACTTAAGAAAATTGGTCTAGAAGGGACATTTCTTAAACTGATAGACACCATCTAGAGCAAACCCACAGCCAGTATCATATTGAATGGAGTTAAATTGGAATCATTTCCACTGAGATCAGGAACCAGACAAGTCTGCCCATTTTCTCCATTGCTTTTTAACATTGCAATGGAAGTTTCAGTCACCGCCATTAGGGAAGAAAAGGCGATCAAGGGTATCCATATAGGGTCAGAAGAGATCAAACTTTCGTTCTTCGCAAATGATATGATTGTATATCTGGAAAACACTAGGGACTCTACTACAAAACTCTTACAAGTGATCAAGGAATACAGCAGCGTCTCAGGTTACAAAATCAATATTCATAAATCGGTAGCCTTTATATATATGAACAATAGTCAAGTAGAAAAAACAGTTAAGGACTCTATCCCATTCACAGTAGTGCTAAAGAAGATGAAATATTTGGGAATTTATCTAACAAGATGTGAAAGATCTCTATAAATAGAACTATGAAACTCTAAGAAAAGAAATAGCTGAAAATGTTAACAAATGGAAAAACACAACATGCTCATGGCTGGGAAGAATCAACATTGTTAAAATGTGCATACTACCCAAAGCAATATATAATTTCAACGCAATCCCTATTAAAGCTTCACTGTCATACTTTAAAGATCTTGAAAAAACAATACTTCATTTTCTATGGAATCAGAAAAAACCTTGAATAGCCAAGACATTACTCAGAAATAAAAACAAAGCAGGAGTAATTACGCTACCGGACCTCAGACTATACTACAAATCGATAGTGATCAAAACAGCATGGTATTGGCACAAAAACAGAGATGTAGATGTCTGGAACAGAATAGAGAACCAAGAGATGAATCCAGCTACTTACCGTTATTTGATCTTTGACAAGCCAATTAAAAACATTCAGTGGGGAAAAGATTCCCTATTTAACAAATGGTGCTGGGTGAACTGGCTGGCAACCTGCAGAAGACTGAAACTGGACCCACACCTTTCACCATTACCTAAGATAGACTCTCACTGGATGAAAGATTTAAACTTAAGACATGAAACTATAAAAATACTAGAGGAGAGTGCAGGCAAAACACTTGAAGAAATAGGTCTGGGTGAGTATTTTATGAGGAGGATCCCCCAGGCAATTGAAGCAGCTTCAAAAATACACTACTGGGACTTGATCAAACTAAAAAGCTTCTGCACAGCCAAGAATACAGTAAGTAAAGCAAGCAAACAGCCCTCGGAATGGGAGAAGATATTTGCAGGTTGTGTCTCCGACAAAAGTCTGATAACCAGAATCCACAGAGAACTGAAACACAGTAGCAAGAAAAGAACAAGGGATCCCATCGCAGGCTGGGCAAGGGACTTGAAGAGAAACTTCTCTGAAGACAGGCGTGTGGCCTTCAGACATATGAAAACATGCTCATCATCTTTAATCATCAGCGAAATGCAAATCAAAACTACTTTGAAATATCATCTAAGTCCAGTGAGACTAGCCTATATCACAAAATCCCACGACCAGAGATGTTGGTGCGGATGTGGAGAAAAGGGAACACTTTTGCACTGCTGGTGGGAATGCAAATTAATACATTCCTTTTGGAAAGAGATATAGAGAACACTTAGAGATCTAAAAATAGATCTGCCAGCTTTGCGCACTGGCAGTATCGTAGCCAATGAGGTTTATCCAAGGCGCGATTATTGCTAATTAAAAATAGATCTGCCATTCAATCCTGTAATCCCTCTACTGGGCATATACCCAGAAGACCAAAAAGCACATCATAACAAAGATATTTGTACCAGAATGTTTATTGCAGCCCTATTCATAATTGCTAAGTCATGGAAAAAGCCCAAGTGCCCATCGATCCACGAATGGATTAATAAATTGTGGTATATGTATACCATGGAATACTATGCAGCCTTAAAGAAAGATGGAGACTTTACCTCTTTCATGTTTACATGGATGGAGCTGGAACATATTCTTCTTAGTAAAGTATCTCAAGAATGGAAGAAAAAGTACCCAATGTACTCAGCCCTACTATGAAACTAATTTAGGGTTTTCACATGAAAGCTATAACCCAGTTATAACCTAGGAATAGGGGGAAGGCGGAAAGGGAGGGGAGGGAGAGGGGAGGTGGGTAGACGGAGGGAAGCGGATTGGTGGGATTATACCCACGGTGCATCTTACAAGGGTATACGTGAAACTTGGTAAATCTATGAAGCTAGTGAATGATGCCCCATGATCTTATCAATGTACACAGCTATGATTTAATAAAAAAAAAAAGTTTTAGGATAAAAAATTATTCCAAGTTTTATGACAATTTCCTTCAATTTAATGCATGCTACCTGTGAAATTATGTCTACACTTGGTGGACATATTTGTGAATAGATATATACAATGAAGTTTTGTGTTGTGGGATTATTAGAATTTGATTTAATTTTCTTTCAGAACAATATGGGCATACAAACATTTTGGTTACATAAATCATTTTTGTAGAATGTGAATCAAATTTATAAGAGTGCTCATCACTCAGACAGGGTGCATTGTACCCATTAGGTATGAATTGACCCACCTCCTCCTCCCCTGTCCAACCTGCTTGATTTCCCAGCAGTGTAATTTACACATGTGGACTTAAGTGTTGAATAGTTTTATGTTTTTTTAAAAAACAGTGTAACAATAGTTAGATTTTTTTTTTAAATGTGATCATTTATAGAAATAAATGGGAATTTTGCAAGAAAATTAAAGGTAAAACAAAGAAATGTTGCTGCTGGGTGTTGCTACTATTATTTTAGAGATGGAGTCTTGTGATCTTGTCCAGCTTGGGGTACAGTGGCTATTCATAGGTTGCCATCCTGGGACACTACAGCCCCAAACACCCAGGCTCAAGCAATCTTCTTGCTTCACCCTCCCGAGTAGCTGGCACTATAGGAAGCACCACCACACCTGGCAATAGTATTATTATAGAAATACAGGGAGAAGAAATCCTGTGGGATTTGGTTAAGTGTACAGTAATTTAAGAAAAACCAAAGATAGACATCTATTTAAATGTACCTAAGACTTACTACTTCTGTATCTTTAGAAACTGCTCATAAATAAGAAGTGTTCTACACACTAACAGAGAGACGCCCTATGAATCTAGTTCAGCACTGTGCTATCAGACAGAATAAATCATATTTCCTCTCAAGTCTACCCATCCTCCAACACACAGACTTATACCCTTAAAATTAAGTATTTTTAGGAAGTGGTTTTATAAGGTATGGTATACAGTTCAAATTGATTCTGATTTGGGGAGATAACTGGTAATATTCATGAAGAAATCATAAAGTATCTAATTCAGTGTTTCTCAACCTTCCTAATGCTGTGGCCTTTTCATACAGTTCCTGTGGGTCATGACTCACAGGTTGAGAACCGCTGATCTAATTTATCTAACATATGGAAAGCACAAATTAGAAACAATGTCAGTAAGAATTAAAAAAAAATCTACTTTTTTTACCTTTCTAATAACTTCATATTCATGTATCTCTGATTTTTTTGTTTTTATATATAAAGTTGAAAAAATTGTTTGAATCTTTTATCATAAAGATTTTACCTTTTCGACCAGAGAATTCTTGTAGATAACCAATTATAGCCCTTTCTAAATACTACTATAATTTACTAAAATGTCAATATTTTAATCACATATTATTAAAAAAATTCACCTTATATTTTTATAAAGCTAGATGACTTTTGGTACTTAGAAGAAGGACAAATCTATCCAACATTATTAATATTTGGGGGTCTTTGCTTAGGGCTTGCTGAACTCCTTAGATTGGAGAGTTTATAGTTTTTACCAAATTCAGAAAAATTCTAGCCATTATTTCCTCAAATACTTTTTCTTTTCCTATCACAATAATCCCACCTAACCTGTGACAGACATATAGTATGAGTAGGAAATAAACTTTTGTTTTAGCAAAAATTAAAAAAATCCTGGGGTTGTTTGTTACCAGAACATAACTTCTACCCTGAACAATATGCTTTCTGGCCCTGAAGGTTCAGGCAGGCTGAGGAGCTACCTCTCTTTCTACTGGTAGAGGAGGCTACTCTCTCTTTGAACTTTACCTTTGAAGGCTCTAGAAGAGTGGCTACCTTTAGCAACTGAATTTAAGACTAGGATTTTTTCCTGAGTCTCCCAGAAGTCTGTCTAAATTTGTTATGAGACTTACTTCTGGAAGATTCACTAGTTGTGAGCCCATTTTCAATTTTTAATACTAACTTAAATTCTCTCAAAATATTACTGATAATATATATTCAGTCTATAGGAGTAGACTCTTATTCCAAAATGATTCCCAAGAAGGACAAGAAAATAGCAGGTTGGCAAGCTATTGGATTATATCACCTTTTATTTCTTCATTATATCTAGGAAGCAGTAATTAAAAATGTTCTCAGCAACCCCCACCACCCCCTAAGAAATTGATTTGTTTTTAAAGATCCCCTATTTAAATACCATCAATCTATTCTTGGGAGTGATTTGAAGGAAATTGCCATAGAGTAGTTTGGCCATGAAGTTCTTTGCCAACTCTTATTTCTCCTTCACATAAATGATGATGGATAGGAAAAGAAGAAAATGCTAGATTTCTGACCTAATGTGGGGATTCAGCAGCGCAAAACTGCAACTGTATTCTGTTCTCTCCTTGATACAATGGGAAGAGAGAATTAAAAAAAACATCTGATAAAATTTTAGAAATAGTCAAGAATGTGATCCTGTGATTGATACTCATTTGACAGATACGTATGTAAATGTCTAGTTAATTTATATAACTTGTATAAAACTGACACAAAATACACTGTTTTTTTTGATCACATTGCTAAACACTAATATGATCTTTGGCAATAGATGTTCACATACCGCCTTACCTGGGATTGGAACAAGGAACTCTTTGAGTATTCACATTGTCACATAAGGGTTCTCCTCCATGGTAAATACCTGTTCGAACATAGATCTAAAAAAAAAAAAAAAAGTATGCATATACAAATATATACATTCTTATATATACACATGCACACATACTAGACAGAACCAAATATCAAATAACATTTTTATTCAGATATAGCTTTTTTGTTCTTTTTTAAACATATATATAATAAGTTAATACTGATTTAAATTCTTTATCCCAAAATTTGTTGCTGCCTTTATCCATTAATAATGATGGGGTCATTAGACTATTAAAAATTTAACGTAGTCACACAATACCTTTAAGCCAGGTATGTCATTCAGAGTTTTTCATATTTTAGAAAGATAAATTGGTACCTATACTAAATGTTACTTAAAATATTTCCCATAATGACACTAGTATTTCTATAGTAAGACATGTGAATATTTACATTAAGTGGGATTAATAAAGATTATAAAAAGCCTCCCTTTAGATTGGGTCAGGTTTCATTCTTTCAAATGAATTCTGTAAAACTTTTTTTCCTTTTTTGTTTTTTAAGAGGCAAAGTTACACTCTAATACTCTCTCTCCCAGGCTGGAGTGGAATGCAGTGTTATGAATTTAGCTCACTATAACCTTTAACTCCTGGGCTCAAACAATCCTTTTGCCTCCGCCTCCTGAGTAACGAGGACCACAGACATGTACCACTATGCCTGGCTAATTTTAAAATTTATTTGTAGAGACAGAGTCTTGCTATGTTGCTCAGGCTGGTCTTGAACTCCTGGCCTCAAATGACGCTTTTGCTTTTGCCTTGGCCTTCCAAAGTGTAGGGGTTACAGGCATGTGCTGCTATTCTTAGCCAAACTTTTGGTTTTAAGAGCTAGAATTATGAATATCAGAGTTGTTGACAAAGGACTGTGAGCTGTGTAATAGCTGATGTAGATGGAAGCTCAAATGGAATTTATTATGTGTTTTTATTTACTGAGATTTGGGTACCTTTCTAGCCATCTGAAAAACATAATACAGGCCAACAGATTATTGTACATAGTATAGATCAATAAAAAGGTTTATATAAAATAATATATATATAAAACAATAAGTACTGGCATTTGGTTTTACCTTATCAATGTCTCGAATATTTACATTCACGTAGGTTGCACAAAGAATTTTTATTCTGAGTGCACTATTTATAACCCAAAGAGACTTTGTAGATGTTTCTCCATTCATATATGGTGTAGCTGTGGAAATACGTCTGGAATAAGATGGCATTGTAAAACAGTCCATTGGCAGTTGAGAGTAAAGGCTTTCTTTAGCCATCAGCATCAAATTGGGCATCCTCCCAAGCATTATACAGCTTCTTATATACTGTAAGATATTAAGGGGAGAAGCCATTTCCTATAAGGCTTTTCATTTTAAAAACAACATGTAAGAGTATTATGGGAATTTACACATTAATCTGCAAAGGTGATAAAAAAAATCAAACATTATAGACCATGTTTATTAGCAGTTGTCATAACATTTAAAATATTTAAATATTTAAAATATTTAAACTCTTGGGAGTTAGGTTATAGTACAGGATAATCCAAGTGCATGTGAACATAAAGTGTACAAAAGACAAAAATAAAGTTAGCTTTTAACACTATAGGTTCCACTCTTAAATGGAAAAAAAAAGAAAAAAAGAAAGAAAAAGAAATTAAAAGCAAGGATCAGAGGATATTCATTATGGAAACACTGCACTTGATAAGAGAAAAGTAGTATCACTAGTAAGCCTCTGTCACTGAAGAAATTAAGACACTGATGTCCCATCCAAGAGTTACTGATAACATGTTCTTCTGTCCAAACATTTCCTGAGAAACATTAATTTTGTTTAAAAACAAAACAAACCACAATAGAGGAGACTGATAAAATTATGGAGATGCAGTATTTACAAAAAATTAAAATCCATTGGTCTGAAATTTGAAATGGTCTTTAGGATAGAGATTTTTAATACAAATGGTACTGTTTAAGTATTCTATAACTTATTTTCCTACCCCTAAAACCCACTAGACAATAAGTAACCTGAAAGCCAGGACCATATATCGTAAATTATATAAACAGTTTCTTTCTTTTTTTTTTATTTTGGAGACAAGGTCTCACTTTCTTGTTGCCCAGACTAGAGTGCAGTGATGTCATCATAGTTCACTGTGATCTCAAAACTGCTGGGCTCAAGCAGTCCTACTACTGTAGCCTCCTGAGTAACTGGGAAGCAAGTGTGTAACACCCTACCTGGCTAATTTTTGTATTTTTTATAGATATGGGGTCTCACTATATTGCTCAGGCCAGTAAAGAATTCCTGGCCTCAAGTGATCCTCCCACCTTGGCCTTTGGAAGGGTTAGGATTACAAGCATGAACTACCATACCCAGGCCATAGTTGCTTTTTGTAGATATTTAATGAATAGAAAAATAAAGCAGAGAAGTACAAATAGTACATCTTAACAGTTGATCATGGATTTTCGGAAATGTCTATTTTAATTCCATTTTAATGCCATTGCTTGGTGATAAAAATCATAAAATGCCCCAGTTAGTATAACTGCCAAAATTTTCAGCCTCTCAAATAACTTAAATAATAATTAAAAATAAACTTAAAAATGCTACTTATGGGCGGCGCCTGTGGCTCAGTGAGTGGGGCGCCGGCCCCATGTGCCGAGGGTGGTGGGTTCAAACCCAGCCCCGGCCAAACTGCAACAAAAAAATAGCCGGGCGTCTGTGGTCCCAGCTCCTCGGGAGGCTGGGGCAGGAGAATCACGTAAGCCCAGGAGTTAAGAGGTTGCTGTGAGCCGTGTGACGCCACGGCACTCTGCCCGAGGGCGGTACAGTGGGACTCTGTCTCTACAAAAAAAAAAAAAAAAAAAAAAAATGCTACTTATACTATTAATCAATTTTCAAAAATCATGTCCTAAAAATACAGATACTAGTCTTCAGTATGATTACTTTTTAAATGTAAATTAATATTCTTGAAACTTGTACTCACCTTATACTGACTTAGCGGATATTTTTCTAGGAAGTACTCATCACATCCACACACTTTTAAAATATACTTGCCCTGATATTCTAAAACACAGAGTTTTAGTTGTTCAGAGGATAGCAACATACTTCGAGTTTTTTTTCTGATTGCTTCAGCAATTACTTGTTCTGGCACACAGTCATGGTTGATTTTCAGAGTATACTTCTGTTTGTCATTATTTGGAGAAACTATTACCCAAATCACCACTATTATTTGCCCTACAAGAGGAAAACAACACGAAATGCCATCAGTGTATCTCTTTCTTCAAGAGGTAAATTTTTAAAAACTATACACTATCATTATTCTAACCATAATTAGAAATGATTTATAATTAGCCTAATTAAGTCTAGGGAAATATCAGGTAACATATAGTAAGACTTCATATACAGCAAGGTGGCCAGACCATGGCCAGCTCTCATGCTTTATGACAAACACGTAAAACTGTTGCTAGTGGGTCACAAGTATGTGTGATTACACTACTTTCCATTCTAATCTGCATGACATACTTCAATTGCAAAAAAGCAACTCATGATGGTATCAAAGGTCCCAAGACTGCCTAAAGTGGAAATATTATTGGTAACTATGGGAAGTTAAGAAAGAATCAATGGAGGCTTAACGATGCTGAATTAGAATGTTAAGGAAGTTGAGAGGAAAGGTAGAAAAACGAGTAGGGAGAAGAAACGAATCTTCTAGTTTTTATCCTTTTAAGATTAAGTCAGAGGACAGAAAAAAAAAGGAGAAAATGGAAAGATCAAAACTCTGTTAAGGGGGTGTGGGTGTTCTTAGTACAATTCTTTCAATTGTTCTCTAGGTTAGAAAAATTTCATTAGAAATGTTGGGGAAAACAAAGACCATTTCCTTAAAAAAGTATGCTACAGTAGAGAAGAATTTTGAATAAAGATCTTATGTTCTACTAAACAACTTTGATAAATATGGGTGAAACAGTAATACTAATGTCTTAAATCATTCTAACAGAATTTTATATTTTAATAGTGTACGAGACTCATTCTTCTTCAAATTGAAAATTTCACCTTATCACAAAAATAGACATTTATCTGATAATATTTATTTCTAAAACAATATAGTTTATATATTTTCACGTGTGTTTCTTAATTCTAGAAATCGATATGGCGTAAAAGTCAAAATTCTATCTATATATTACAATCATTATGATCACTTACTGTATTTAACATTTAAGAAAATTGTTTATGTTTTCTATTTTGCTACATATATCTGATATGACAACAAAAATGTGTAAAGTTTTCCCTAAACTTTATAGTGTTTCTATTTATACTTGTTTTACTTGTAAAAAGACAATCAGCTCTAAGTGTTAGTCATTACTAACAATTTAGTAGACTAATAATAGGAGACTAATAATTTTCTTACCTTTATCTAATTTATTATATATGTGCTTTGGCAGTTCTGGTGAAGATTCTACATTGGGGGGATACACATACATTGCTCTACTATGAGGTGAATTGAGATCTCTAAGATCCACAGCTTCTTTACAAACATTCAGAATATTTCTTCGGAAGTCTTGTACTTCTGGATCTTTAACCATATCAAATTCACACACTGGCATGCCAATAGCAAAACCTTTTAAAAATTATATAAAGAATATTCTATTAAACACACAATATGAACATGTTTCTTATAAACAGGGAAGTGTGCAGATGTGGAAGATCACAATAGAATAAAAGTTTCTCTAGGTTAAAATTTTTTTTTTGATGACTACATATACAGTAAAACCTCCAGGGTTGACCACCTGCTCCAGCTGACCAAATCTGCATAGACTGGACATAGGGGCCTCATTCCTTATGTTGACCACCTCTGTATATTGACCAGTTTGTTACTGCCCCTTGGGTGGTCAACTTACAGTTTCTACTGTATATTAGGAGCTTACTAAGTCTCAAATACTTTTAATATATAAAAGATAATCAGCAGTTTAGAGTAAAGGCGGCAAACATTCATATCAATTAGTTTTAAAAGAATAAAACAAACAAAATGGGATATAACAACTATTTCACAAATGGTATTTCTTACAGAAAACTTTATGGAATAGCAATGTGTTAAAAAGTTTTATAGTTCAATAGTCAAAAATATTTCAGATTTATAATAATTTTTATTTAGAAAAGAATTTATTTAAGATTACAAAGGTACTGGTTCAGACAGAAATATTTTGGTGAAAAGACGATAGTTAAGCTTCAGAGTTAGTTGCATTTTAGAATGACAATGCCAGTTAGCTGAAAGTTACATCATACCAATTTCTCGATTGAGGATCTTTTCTTCACGGTTGCCTACTGGTTCAATTACTTTTAAAAAAGGTTGAAAAAGCCGAAGGTCACAAAGTCGTCTTGTTTCATCAAAAAATTCTTCCCTTTCTGCTTCTTGGGTAACACTTACGAAAATGTAAGAAGATTCATCTTGAAGAAGTTGATGGAGAGGGTATTTTCTTGCTTCTTTAAATAGTTCATGCTTTATAGTTATTAATGTAGCCTCACGGAGGCATTCTAAAGTCACTATCATTCCATTTGGTAGTAAACATTCCACTAGGATTCTTGGGGGCATCAAGTGGATGCCCCACAGTTCACCCGATGATGGTCGTGGAGGCATTGTTCTGATCCTTCACAAGTTTTACATATAAAACTACTTTAAGGAATTAGATGTCTGTCTATCCCAAAGCAGAAACCTAAACCAAAGAAAGGAAACGTCTGTTAAAAGAGAAATAGCAATGAAGAATATCATCATGGCATTGCCAAATGTAAAACTTCATTTTTTGTAGTTTGAATTGATAGGATAAGTACTATATTTTGCCATGTATAATATATACACATTTTTAAGGGAAAAATAAAGATGTGCATTATACTTTATACGTGGGTGGTATAGTTCAGGAGCAGGGGAGCCCAGTTGAGTCTCTGGGGCCACTGCAGCTCTTTGGCCCGGGCCTGCAGGGCACATGTGGTTCCAGTCCAGGAGAATCTAGAATCCTGTGGTAGCAGACCTGAGCAGCCTCAGGGAAGGGAGTGATGAATGATGGGGCTGGCTGGTGAGGCAGGCTGCAACCAAGTAGGGTGAGGGCTGAGGCTGGGAGCCTCAGAGAGGCCTGGGAGCCCAGTGCAGGCCCCAGGGGAAGGGCTCCCGGGAGAGAGAGGAGAAGAGGGAAGGTGCAGCCTTCACAGAGTGGTCACACATTTACCAGGGTAACATTTACCCTCCCAAGAAGTATCTCTCCTAGCCAAGAGCAGGCCACTTTGTGGAGGGGTGTTTTCCTAAAAGTTTGGGCCAAAAATGTGGGTGGGAGCACATTTTACATGGCAAAGTATGGTAGTAATAATTCACCTTAAATATTTTAATTGAGACTGTTGTTCTAAGGCTATAAAGAATTGATTTTAGCAGAGATTAGAAAGACCACTTGTATTTAAATAAATTTAATAAAATCATTTTAAAAACATTATATTTGACTGGGTTACCTAAGTCAATTCTCATTAAGACAGACCTGGGAAGAATGAAAAGTTGTAATTCAACCCCAAATTCCCATCACATATCATCTTTATCATTCTCTTCTAACTTATGAAACAAAAGAATTTGGGCCAGAAACAATCATAAGATCATAGGATCCTCTGCCCTTATTTGAAAGATAAAGCTTACGGAAGTCAAATCCTTTTCCTTTTATACCCTCTACCACCAACTTGCAATAATGAGAAATTATGTGGCTTAGTCTTGTTTTCTTAAAACAATTTTTGTAATTTTGGGGTATTGATTCTTGTCTACATGGTATTTTAGACCATTCTGTTCTGAAAGTATGATTTAGGTATATAGTGAATAGGTATATTAGGTATATATATAAAGTATCATCAATATATATTTTCCTTGAAGTATGATGAATTTGCAATGACCAATTCACTTTCTCAAATAACTCAGTTCTAATACTTCTGATCAAAATGATCTACATACAAATAGGATCCATGACGCTCTTTGTCAGTACGATGTCCCAACCACTTATGTTACGAACTTGTCATATTTTAAAAACTATTAAGTGCTATTATGACTTGAAGGCCCTTAATTTTCTAGACTTAACAATCTTGGGTGTTCTTTTGGAAGATAATATCAAAACTCATGGAACAAACATTTATGTCTTATTGTTTGTGTTTACATTTTCTTTTATTCAGTAAGCTAACTATACGAGTAAAACAAAAGGTAAAGTAAGAGATACCAAATAAAAAAGAAAGTTAAGCTAGAGAAAGGAATCACATAGGACCAGAAAACCTATTATGTGATTACTCTTATCAGGTTGGGGTGGGAAGATTTCTCACAGAAGGTAAGTGTAACATATAAACTAAATCCTTTAAAGATAAGTAGGAATCAAACAAACAAAAAGAGAAGGAAGTGAGGAGCGGGACACATCTAATCCAGAAACCTGGCATCCCTAACTCCTCTTCTTATCTCACACCTGTCAACATGTAACCCTTCAACAAATTTTGTTGTTCTGCCCTCATCCTGTCATATTCCTTCATTGCCACTCTCAGCATTTTGGGTCAGGCCACCACTATTTCTTGCATGGACCACTGCAAAGGCCTAAATAGTCTCCTTGCATCAATGTTTGCCCCGTAGGTCATCTGCCACCTCACAGTCAGTGTGACCTAAAGAGAATAATAGTGCCTAACTTGATCAGACCTTTCTGCTATACCAATTCTTTTTTTTTTAGAGACACAGTTTTACTTTGTCGCCCTCAGTAGGGTGCCGTAACATCACAGCAACCCCGCCAACTCTTGGGCTTAGGCGATTCTCTTGCCTCAGCCTCCCGACTAGCCGGGACTATAGGCGCCCACTATAACACCTGGCTATTTTTTGTTGCAGTTTGGTCACGGCTGGGTTCGAACCCGCCACCCTTGGTATATGGGGCCAGCGCCCTACTCACTGAGCCACAGGCGCCACCCCTGCTTTACCAATTCTAAGCTATAAACAATGATTATGGTATGCTTAAGAGTTATACCCCATGAAGGAGAGGAGAAGTAGGAACAGCAGAAATTTGTAGCCTTCCTTTTTCCTCTAGAAATACAGAGATGAACTGGAAGACAATGTAGAATGTAAGAAAATCCTTTTCTTTCTTTTTTTTTTTTTTATTATGGATACAGCACTCTAAAAACATTTCAGATTAATATGAGGGTACAAATTATTAGGTTACGATGTTTGCTTTTGTTAGGTAAGGACCCTGTTGCAGCTATACCCCTCACCCAGGAGGTGTGCCATATACCCTTACATTGTGCCCATTAGGGAAGATCACACCAATCCCCCAGCCTCTTCCCTTCTCTGCCTCCCCCCAACTTGAATTAAATTAAGTTTTCCTCTTGTGTGGGCCTGTATTAGTTTGTCTATTGGCTTCATATTAGTTCATGTATCAATGAACATATATAAAAAATATGTTTTCAAATGGAGACTTTACATCTTTCGTATTAACCTGGATGGAAGTGGAAGACATAATTTTTAGTAAAGCATCACAAGAATGGAGAAGCATGAATCCTATGTACTCAATTTTGATATGAGGACAATTAATGACAATTAAGGTTATGGGGGGGAGCAGAAAGAGGGACGGAGGGAGGGGCCTTGGTGTGTGTCACACTTTATGGGGGCAAGACATGACTGCAAGAGGGACTTTACCTAACAATTGCAATCAGTGTAACCTGGCTTATTGTACCCTCAATGAATCCCCAACAATAAAAAAAAAGAAGAAAGAAAATATGTTTTCATTTTTCCATTCTTGTGATAGGTTACTAAAGAGGATGTTCTCCAACTCTGTCTAGGTCAATACAAAAGATGTAAAGTCACCACCTTTAGAAAATTATTTTCTGAGAGTTGAAAATATTTTCTTTTAAATTTATCAAAGAGATAACTGAAATTACAGAATTAAAATATAATTATCCTATTTTATATACTTGAAAAAAATTCTTTGGTTAGTAAAAAGATCAAATGGATCAATCTGTGCACACACTTATAGAAGTGACTTAAATTAAACTTTTTAAAATACACACAAAAAATTTGAAGAATGCAAGGGAAAAATGCCAAAGGACTACTTTTAAATGATAATCTGCCTGCATAGAAAAGTTCAAATGAAAACAAAACCAAAACCACAAGCCACAGCAAAATAGCAGCTGTGTTTATGACTTTCTTTGTTGGATAGTGCTGTTATGGGACCACTGGGGCAGCTATTTTATATAATAAATAACCTACAGAGTCTCTTATGTTCCCTAAATATTACCAAGAAAGAAGTCTAGTAGAAGATAATTGGTTTTATTCCTCATTTCTTCTCATTAAGAGAATGAATGTGATCACAGCCATAAAACACTTGGAGATTCTGGACAGCAATGGTGGACATTATGGTAGTACCAGGCAGAAGACAGAGGACGATGACTTTGTCTGGAGGTTATTTGCCTTCTCATGCCAGGTACACCATTACCCCAGTGCTCCCATAAAGAGACGTACAGAAGAAGTAAATGGAGCAAACATTTACTATTTAGTATGTACCATGTACGTAGAGGGTGCAGTAACTTGTTTGGGGTGGGTATTACTATTTTACACATGAGGAAACTGAGGTCAGAGAAGTGAGGTTTTATTTGCCACCAGTAAATGAAATTTTGAATCCAGGTCTAGATGATTTTTAAGCCCTCACTATGACCATGCTGCTGTTTGGGCTTCAGTTATGGTTAGACAATATTCACTGGAGGTGAATGAGAGAGTGAGCTCTACATTTACACTACATTCAAATTTGAGCTCCGTCAGTTAATACTCATAGTCGTATGGCCTTGGGCAGTTTACTTAATCTCACTGAACCTCATTTTCTGCCCCCATATGTTAAATTGGGATTACAGCATCTACTTCAGTGGATTGCTTAGAAGATTCAATGAGGATAATTCATCAAAAATATATAAGCAAAGAGGTCAGCCTACGGTAAGCACTGAATAAATGTTAAATGGTTATTAATAAACTTGTGAATTATTTCCAGCATTATCTTTTTGGACTAGTAGGAATTATGTAGGGCTGGCACGAGATGTGGATAAGAAAAAGGAGTTTCTTCTTCTTTTACTGAGGAGGCAAGTCAATAAGGCGTTCATAAAGCTGGGCCAGTCTCAAGTGCTAATGCTGGGAGCCAGCCTGGATAGCACAAGGCTCACACCCAGCCCAGAATAACACTGAATGGTGCAGATGCTGATGCTTTCCAGCTGCTCCCAGTTCCCCAGATTCCCCAGAATCCTACCTAAATGATACAGTTATCTACAGTTTAGAGGGGGAGGAATCCTTTGTCAGCTCTCATGACCACTCCTTCCCCCTCTTTCTGAAAAAGCACCTACTTAATGTCAGGCTCCAGGCTAAACATGGTATGAAAATGAAGGTAAATAAGATGCTTCCCTTCTTTTGTGGAGGGACTCAGTTCATTGGGGGAACAACTTTAACAATATGTTAATTGTTACAAGACAGAATATGAACTATGGAAAAGCCAGAGGAAGTTAAGGAAGTTTTCAGGGAGGTAAAGTGTTAGTAGAATATTACAGATTAGTAGGAATTTCAGAGAGAATGATGTGGGAAAGCTGATGAGAAGGGTGTTCTAGATTACCACAAGAGTGCGATATTCAAAGTCACAGACCTAAAGAATATAGCCAGTTTGAACTGTTTTTTATTATTTGAGTCCAAAGTGCATAGGAACAGGTGGGATATGTAACATGGAGGGAAAGTAGGCAGGGGGTAAGATAATAAAACCATGTTAGAGAGTTTGAATTTTATGTCACACAAGGTTAGTAAAAAGGAGTCCTTGAAAGATTTTGAGCTAAAAAATTATACATTTTGCACGATTTTTAAAATTGTCTCAAATTTTTTTTAAAAATCGCTTTTCAAATACAGGACATAATCAAATGAATATTAACGTATAAAAACTACATGTTCTGGGGCGGTGCCTGTGGCTCAAAGGAGTAGGGCACCGGCCCCATATGCTGGAGGTGGCAGCTTCAAACCCAGTCCCGGCCAAAAACTGCAAAAAAAAAAATCCAATATGTTCTCAATTCTCAGAGTTTAGAGAAAAATCCCTAACATTAGGAAATCAGAATAAGGCTGGGTATGGTGTCTCTTGCCTGTAATCCTAACATTCTGGGAGGCTGAGGCAGGCAGATTGCTGGACCTCAGGAGTTTGAGACCAGCATGAGCAAGAGAGAGACCCTGTCTCTACTAAAAATAGAAAAATCAGTTGGGTGTTGTGGTGGGCACCTGTAGTCCCAGCTACTGAGGAGACTAAGGCAAGATTGCTTGAACCCAAAAATTTGAGGTTGCTGTGAGCTACAATGGCCATAGCACTCTACACTGCGTGAGAGAGTGAGACTCTGTCTCAAATAAAAAAAGAAAAAGAAAAGAAAGAAATCAGAGTATATAACCTTTAGGTTGTAGAAAAACATAAATATTTATGAAGAAGATAGAATTATCAGATTTAAATACATGTGCTTCCATTTATAAAGAAAAATAGCTTATTTGGTAAGTAATAAAGGGGGATAAACCACTCAAACTAATTTTTGGAATACTAACTGCTGCAATTTGGAGGTGTTAGGTCACAGAATTAAAAATGTATTTACTAAAAACAAAATGGGGTGGTGCCTGTGGCTCAAAGGAGTAGGGCGCTAGCCCCATATGCCAGAGGTGGCAGGTTTAAACCCAGCCCCAGACAAAAAATAAAAATGCATTAAAAAACAACAACAACAACAAAAACAGTTTAAGGGTCAAGAAACCACTCTATTGGGGTTATGAGTTCAGAATTCCAGGATTAAATATTCATATATATCCCAACTAATCATGACTATTCAGTACTTGCAGGAAATAAACTGTTTTTGCTTATCCTAATTTTCTATATGTCTAACTGATAAGTTACTTCAATTAGGGCAGTCCTGTTTTCTTAGAAGATTACATATATGATTCACAATTAACTCTTTTTTTGATGAGTTACAGTCCTCACTGTAAGTGACAATTACTCTGCTACACTGAAACATGCAAAGCGCTTCAGGATTATAGAGAAATTTAGTATGTGGGTGCGGGGATAAAGAATGTGTTTTTGACCCTAAAACCAACAACCCTGGGTTGTTGAATGCTCCCTAGTCCCCTGTTTTCCACCAGTCAGTGGTCACTTCTCAGCTGAGGTAAGCCTCCCTGATTATAGTAGTACCTTCTCCTGTTACCCTTAGTTAGCATCAACATGAGCACCATTTCACAAAAGTTCATAAACTAAAGGCCAAAAGACCAGATGGCGATCTGAGAGTCTCTGCTATGTTACCTTAGGAGTATAAAACATGGGAAAGATGCTTTGATAAAGAGAGATTTTTTCTTTCCCTCTTTCTTCTAGAGTTAAAATTACCATTAAAAATTACTATAGCTAGGCAAGAAGTACTGAAAATCTTTTGGTTCTTAGAAGGTTTGGACCTGCATTTATTTCTTTATAAAAACTAGGTCTGCATTAGTCATCCATTTGGGATAGATGGTACTGCTGAGCAGGAGTAAAGACAGCTTTAAGGACAAAATAAGCAAAACTGAAGAGCAGAAAATAGATGCAGACTCTCCCCTGTCACTTGCCTTTACTGGAGAGTTTATAATTCATTAGGCAATTCAATATTTTGAACATTTGATATGTACTCTTTCAGTCCAAAAATGTAACAAAATCTCAATAACTTGTTAATCCCTAAATTGAAAGTCTTTTTCCATTTATATTAGAATTCTATTTCTAGATTTCATAATTTAAGGCAAGGGTGGTCAAAATATGGCCCACAGGCCAAATCAAGCTTAACACCTGCCTTTGGAAATAAAGTTTTATTGGAACACACTAACAAACTGTGTTTACATATCATCACTAGAACAGCAGAGTTGAACAGATGCTATGGAGACCACATTAGCCTACAGAAGCTAAAAGGTCACCATCTGGCCTTTTGCAGAAAAAAAAAGTTCACTGACCCCTGATATCAGAATTACTTGATATCAATTAGAGAATTTTCTAAATATACACTGGCTAAGAAGTTATGCTATGCCCACATTGTCCTTATAACCACAAACTTAAATTCTTTGGGGGGACCCCAAATCAAAAAACCAGTGAAGTTAAAATCTTACAATATGAAAGTATTATAGAAGTCATTTAATTGGGAGCTCACTTACAACTTTCGTGGAGTACTTGGAAGTTGTCCCTAAACACTGTTACTCCTAAATTATCTTCTTTATTCCCTCAGTTTTGCTTTTTCTTCTCTAATCACATACTTGAAAGGGATTGGAATTTCCCCTAGGTCTTTTTATCTTCCATGTTTCAACCATAATTCAAGCAAGATAATTTGTCACCTCATCTTTGCCAACATAGGATGTGCTCTTTTGCTAACATTCATCTCAAAATGTGGCAAAGGGAATTAGTATGACATTCTACAGTCAATATTACCAAGGCAGAGTACAGAAAGCCACTTGACTGTGGTATGGTCTCTATAAACACAACCTAAGACTGCAAAGACATTTCCTGACTTGATTACTTTAAAAGATACCAAAAGTATATTTTATATATTTTAAATTCAGCTTCAATTTCAGAATTATGTTTAAAGCAGCTATGTTTTAAACACATCAACATTATACCTGCAAAAGAAAGTCATTAAATACAAAAAAGCTAGTTTGAAGCATATTACAAATTTAGGGGCTATTTCTATTACTGACTCAATTGGCAATCTAATCAACTCCAACAGCCACAGTTTGCTAAACTAAGCAGCAACTTGTAGTTTCTCGATATGTATGTTCCACACACACGGAGGCTGGTTAAACGTTCACTGAAGAATCAGTGGTTTTACAAATAATTGTTTCTGATTTTTAAGTAAAACATTTACGAAGGTGTATTTTCCAACCACATTCTCAGATCAACAAGAAAACATTAATTATTCTAGTTTTGTAGCCCACTTATATCTCTTTATTTGCTCAAGTTGGGGCTCAGAAAATGATACTCCAAAGTGTGGTGCTTTGACATAAAGAGTATTGAGATCTTAAAGCAGCAGCTTCAGAACCAAGGTCTCTGACCTTGCCCTGCACCCCTGTCTCTAAATCCTTTTTCTCTACCAAAGAGAAGAAAGAGCTTTGTCTGGTTTCCTTATCTGATCAAGGGAAGTTCCTCCAGAAGGAATGTGAATGTGAGCCCCCACCCTGGAGTCTACATTAACCAGAGAAGATTCACTATCACAGCAGAGGATACTCACATCCAGGCAGACTTCTCACCTATCCTTCTGAGAGCTGCTACTCAAGAGACTTTATCTGCATAGTAAGACAATCTTTGTTCACAATGCAGTTCTTCCTTCCCCTAACCCTCCCACAGCTTGTCACTGCCACCTTCCAGGAGCCTTGAAGCCCCTATTTCTTTCCATAGCTCAACTGCTATTTAAGTTTCAACCATTTGGCCCCTCTTTGAGTCTTACACTTTGTGGAACCTGTATGCATATGCATATAATAAATGTACATGCCTTTTTCTCCTGTTAACCTGTCTACTGCCAAGTTTATTTCACAGACTCAAATTCTGAAGCTTCAAAGGGTAGAGAGAAGGTTCCCTCACCCCTTATGCTCATTGACCAGAAAATGAAAATGAGCTTTCCTGATTTTTAAATTACCAATTGAATCTTTAGTCTGATTTAGAACAGGAGAACAAAAACTGCCTTCTACATGTGCTACAGGAACATGATTAACATCTGGGTTAATAATTTAATGGTGAAATCTACTGTACTTGAAAGTTACTCTTAATATTTCTAGAGCCCATTATTCCCGTTTTATTACCACTGCCTCTTATATATATTTCTATACCTTTAACACATTTATTAAAATGATCTATGTCAGGCTGGGAGCAGTGGCTCATTCCTATAATCCCAGCACTCTGGGAGACTGAGGCGTGTGGATTGCTTGAGCTCAGGAGTTAAGAGACCAGCATGAGCAAAAACTAGACTGTTTCTAGAAATAGGCCAGTGTTCTGGCAGGTGTCTATAGTCCCAGCTACCCAGAGGCTGAGGCAAAAGAACCACTTGAGCCCAAGAGTTTCAGGTTGCCGTGAACTACGATGCCATGACACTCTACTGAGAGTGACTGCATGTGATTCTGTCTCAAAAAAATAATAAAATAAAATGATCTATATCCATGTTTGACTTCCTACTAGACTATGAACTTTTCCAGGATAGGGTCTTTTTGGGGGGAGGGGGAGCATAGGGGATAGCGACCCCTTTTTGGAGGGTGTCACTATAATCCTAGAGCATAGAAGAATGTGTAGAAAAATTAAATTGCTGGAAATACCCCAGAGAGAATGGATTGAGGGCCTAACAAAGAGAGGAAGGAATAGAAATAGAAATAAAGAGATGGGTGAAGATACCCTGGTAAAGGAAAGTCAAAAGCATTCAGAAACCAATTGGATTCAAGGGATAGCATGCTTTTAAACAAATCTCACTGCAGCAGAGAAGCATGGGAAGCAAGGGCCCCCAGTTAGGGCCTCTAAAATTCTCTTCCTCTAAGAGTCACTGAACTGCTGCTAAAGTGAGTCCAAAGGGACAGCTGTAATATACACAAGCTTTGGAAGGATGCATATTACCCGTTTCTTTCAAAGTGTTGTCCTTCATTGACCTTTGAAAGCTGGCCATGAGAAAATAGATTAAACTCATGCTTTTAGCGATACAGAAAGACCTTTACAATTTGAGGGTGAAAAATCAAATTCTCATAACTAGTATGTAGAAAATTCAAATTCCTTTAGTAAGGGCTGCAATTAATTTTTACTATTAAATACATATTTACAGTGCATGAAAGGTATTATGAAAATACTTTGCGGAGGTTTAACGCACTATAAAAGAAAAGAGTTCCTTAACGTGATGTTAATGGATGGGTTCAGTGAGGGTCTCTGCTAACAGATTTTTAAAAAATGACAGATAATTAAGGCCTAGGTGAGCAACATATAAAGCAATACATATACACTTTTGATTATCAGTTAAATGTGAACAAGATGGATTCAAATAATCCAGTTTGTTATTTTTTTGAGCCCAAAAAGGATTTTACTTCAGATTAATATGATAGTAACGATTTGATTACAATGTATTTGTTAAATAAGGTCCCTTTTGCAGCTGTGTCCCTCACCCAGGAGGTGTGCCACATGCCCTTACATTTTGCCCATTAGGTAAGATCACATTAACCTCCCTCCCTACTCCCCTCTCCCCCATCTTCCTCCTCCCAACTTCAATTTTTCTTGTGTGGATATATATTCATTCATCTTCTGGCTTTATGTTAGTATTTGAGTGCACTGGTAACTTGCTTTTGCATTCTTGTGATACTTTACTAAAGAAAACATTCTCCAACTCTATCCAGGTTAATACAAAAGATGTAAAGTCTCCATCTTTTTATGGCTGAATATTATTCTTCATGGGTTGATGGGCACTTGGGTTATTTATACATCTTGGCGATTGTAAATTGAGCTATGATAAAAAATCTGACAAAAAATACAGTTTAAATAGCAAAATCAAACATGGTAAAGAGCCAGTAATGAAGTTTGGATTAATAAATATTTAATTGTAGATTATTAGATATACATGATTTTTAATTTTATAAACATACATGAATAAACCATACCAAGTCTTTGAAATGTATAATATTAATCGTTTCAATTTGAATTTTAAAAATTCAGATTTTAGTGTATAATAGGAGAAATTAAAATTTCTTAAAAATTTAAAGCTCAAAGGGAGATTAAACATTAATAAAGGTGAAGGTTAAAGAGATAGGATTATAAGGAAAGGCAAATGTTGAACAATGTGGAAAGTACAGTAAGAGCTATTTCATGATATTACATAATTTGATAAAAATGATCCCACAGTGATAAAGAGTTTTCTAGTAGATACTTCCTTTCTCATCTTCCTGAGGGAATCAAGGAAGATTATCACAGTTTCACATAAAACCAAGCAGCAGGCAATCAGAAGACAACTGTAGATCAGGCAACTCTAAAAACCCTATTTACATTTTTAGATCAAGATAAATAGACAGTATTTAGCAAATTATGATTTCAAAATAGAGAACCAAAGAATGACTAATATAATTCTATTTTTTCTAGTAGAAGACTACTTGATCTCTAATTCTTTAAATCCTCTTTATTAATCAGCCCAATTGTATCAGGGGTGCCTTCTTCTGGCCACACCACAGAGAGAGTCTTAGCAGTGACTTAAGCCAAGGAGCCTGAAAACATTTTGGAAATCTTGAGATTTTTTTCAGCCATGGTAATGTTTATTAGTTAACAGCAATGAGAACAATGTATATTAAGCCAGTCTAGCCCTAAGCACAGACAGTCCAATCAGAGTGTTTTGCTTTAGTTCAGAGCAGTGCTCCATCATCCTCAGTTCCACTCACCCTAGAGAAAACGATGCCGTTCTTACCTCATTTGAAAGCAGTTTCCTTAATTGTAAGAGGTGAGTAAAAATAGTTACTAACTCATAGAGATGCTAATAAAAATTAAATGAGAGGGCAGCGCCTGTGGCTCAAGGAGTAGGGTGCAGGTCCCATATGCCAGAGGTGGTGGGTTCAAACCCAGCCCCAGCCAAAAACCAAAAAAAAAAAAAAATTAAATGAGATACTATATGTAAGATATTATATTTCAGTGCTTAAAATATGGAAATTCAATAAAAGTTTCCTCTCTCTCACCTACAGGGTTAATGGTATCTAGATCCATGTGTCTAGAAAGGGGCCAGAACGATACAGTTTCAGGATTGATCAACAGCTCATAGTTTCTTGTAAGATCCCTCACATTTAGTAAGACATTATTTAGTTCACTGAAGCAATACTTAAAGGAAATTTGGCATAATGTAGAGAGAAACAGTTTAAATTTGGCAGCTGGATCTCCATTTAAGGCTCACGTGTATATTTAAGACAGTGAGAATAGGGCGGCGCCTGTGGCTCAAGGAGTAGGGCGCCAGTCCCATATGCCGGAGGTGGCGGGTTCAAACCCAGCCCCGGCCAAAAAAAAAAAGACAGTGAGAATAGAAGTCTATGTACCTGATTTTCTCAATGAAAATTTAACCAATGAGATCAATGAAAACCCAGCAAGAAAGTGTGGTCTAATATAAAGGAAATGCAAAATACAATGGGGTTCTTGTAATGTTACTCCAATTTCCTGCTAAGCAAAAATGTTAACCCCAATGGAACGCAAACAGAAAAGGTCCTGAAGGTTTAATCTTTTACAGCAAGTTTATAACCAAACCTATACTGATGAGAACCAAAAAACAGAGCTCATGGGGCTTTGTAATTTCTCTTTACAAATTTCTACTATTTGGCCAGTCATGCATTGTTCTATTCTTATTTATTTTTTTGAGACAGAGTCTCTTTTTGTTTTATGTCACCCTAGGTAGAGTATGGTGGTGCCATAGCTTACAGCAACCTCAAACTGTTGGGTTTAAGCGATCCTCTTGCCTCAGCCTTCCAAGTAGCTGGGACTATAGATGCCTGCCATAACACCTGGCTAGTTTTTCTGTTTTTAGTAGAGATGAGGTCTCCCTCTTGCTCAGGCTGGTCTCCAACTCCTGAGCTCAAGAGATCCACCCACCTCAGCCTTCCAAAATTGTTCCATTCTTGATAAATTCATTTTTAAAAAAAATATAAAAAGGGCTCTACTTTTCAACTGAAAATCAGTAGTAAAAGCGACTCTCCCTCCTTTTTATTTCAAAAGCCTTGAGCTTCACCCAAAGAAACTCCATTCTTTCTTGCCATGATGCAGTTAACACCATTCTGAACTTGGCTGACTTGTGAAATATAGTAGTTGTTTTCTCACTGCTAGAGACCTACAGAAAAAGAAGAAACCCAGGAGTACCTCATCCAGGGCCAAGCTAAATGAGCTCACTGAGAGTTTAAGAATATCTAGATAAACATCTTAATTAAGAACATCTCTGTGACATTGCGATAGATACCTGAAGTCCACCTCTTCCGGCATACAACTCCTAAAACCCTGGGACTTTCCAAGGTGCTAAGTGTCTTTCTGTATGCTAATGAGTTGACTGGTGGCAGCCACTTGGAGGTTGCTTCAGAATGGGGGCTGGTCATCAGAAAGATCAAGACATATTTAAGGTTTGGGACTTTTAGCACCAACTCTCTACCCGCAACCTCCTAGGATCGGAGAGAAACTGAAGGTTAAGTTGATTATCAATGACCAATGATTTAATCAACTGTGCCACTTAATGAAGCTTCCATAAAAATCCAATGGCCTGGATTCAAGGAGTTCCCAGAGGGTGGAGTGCTGGGAACCCCAGCACTCAAGTCTCTGGAGCCCCTTCCCACGCACCTTGCCCTACGTACCACTTCATCTGCATCTTTTGTTACATCCTTTATAATAAACTAGTAAACATGTTTCCCTTAGTTCTGTGAGCCACTCTAGCAGATTAATCAAACCCAAGGAGGAAGTCATGGAATGCCACTTGATAGCCAGTCAATCAGAATGCAGGTAAGACAACCTGGGGCTTGTGACTAGTGTGGGAAATGGGGTGGCAGTCTTGTGGGCCTGAGCCCTTGGCCAGTGGGATCTGATGCTAACTCACCCAGCTGATGTCCCCTGAGGAATCTGCTGCAGGACTGATTGGTTGTAGGTGGGCATAAATCCCCACACTGCCTGGTGACCAGTGATCATGGAAGTCTTCATTATTGATCGTTGTGCCCTGAGAGCAGCAGAAAAGCTTTCTCCTACAGAATCCAGGAAAAGGTAACACTAGCCAACTAGTGCTCTAGCTCAAATGACTTGATTCTTTCAAAGATCTGCAATAAGCTAAAAGCAGCATGTTTGTATAATGCCTACTTTATTTCCTTATGTCAGGAGATGAGGGCATAATTTGCCCACGATAGGGATTTATTTTCATGTACCATTCCTTCTGGTTGTACTTCTCTAGTGTCTCTATGCATTGAAACCCGCTTGTATCCCACTGACTAATCTTATTATCTTGATGATGAAGAAAAGATAAATCTTTTGTACAAACCTCATACAGTACTGCCATCATATGCAAAGCAAAACTTGAGTCTGTTTCAGGTTTCTTAGCAGAACCAATTCCTTTATCTTCGTTAAACATTAACAGTTTGTATTCAGAAAAAAAAAAAAAACCTCCACCAAAACGTTAAAATAGATTTTCAGTCTAGTGTAGTGTAGTCTAATAAGGATAAAACTAGAAACTCTGGGGATACTAACAAACAATATATTCACCTAACTGCATCCAGATATGTTTCAAAAAAGGTCTCTTTGCTTTGGACTATTATTTTCATTTCTGACCAACTCAGCATTCCAAATTTAACAGAGTTATCTACACTATCGGTCAGTGTCAGAGGCCAAATTGTTCTGGGGAAAAGAGAATGCCGGACCAATCATAAAGCTACATCATGGTCTAATGTTCCTAATAGCATTCCCTATTTCCCAAGGCCAAGCGTCATAAAACTGAAGCTATTGTGTCTGTGCCTACGATTACACACTCCCAGGCATAAATAACGAGCAAGGCAGACCTTCATACATCACTGCCCTATTTGGCTGCTGCAAAGACAGTATGTTTAAAATTGAATGACAAGGTCTGGACTGTGGTGCTGTGATCACGGGGGAGATTCTGCCAACACTGACAGGCTGAGGAGGTTTAAATGGACTCTACCAATTTCCTTTGCAGCATGAAAACAGCCTGCTAGTAAGTGAATTAAATTAAAAGATTAGTCTGAAAGACAGAGTACTTCTTGAATGTGTGTATCAATTCTGCACAGGCAGTGACTATGCTAGTCTTCTGTTGTCATGCTAATTTCATTAGTATGTGCAATGGAAACAGGGACTAACCAAGGAGATTTTACCAAAAATCCCGGCAGACCTTGCTTTTTTTTGTTTTTGTAGAGACAGAGTCTCACTTTATGGCCCTCTGTAGACTGCGGTGGCCTCACACAGCTCACAGCAACCTCCAACTCCTGGGCTTAAGCGATTCTCTTGCCTCAGCCTCCCGAGCAGCTGGGACTACAGGCGCTCGCCACAACGCCCGGCTATTTTTTGGTTGCAGTTTGGCCGGGGCTGGGCTTGAACCCACCACCCTCGGTATATGGGGCCGGCACCTTACCCACTGAGCCACAGGCGCCGCCCCAGACCTTGCTTTTTAATTTCATTCATCCCATGCTATAGTTCTTGATGGTTTTTATTACATAATTATGCATTAATTAACATACTATCATGAAACATGTTTTAATTTACCAAGTATTTAATATACAACTAGAATTAGACTACACACTGAAAACAATCTGGCTCTAGATGTACTATCTTTATCATATTAATTCTTAGGTCTCTGACCTTTTTGTCCAGTTATTTATCTACCCTTGCTATTATCTTTTTACCCCAATTCACTATCTCAGCATATGTCCTTGAACTGATTCCCTTTCTTGGTTATTATTATTGTAAACTCCTAAAGTATCTTTCCTCTTATACCGTATCAATATACATACTACACATTACTGGCATTCTTATAAAAAAGATACAAAACAAAGAATGTATAGTGGACTGGAATTTTATTTAATCTAACGTGATCACTTGATGTCTAGTCTTAAACCTGCCTATTTCAAATACCAAATTTATTAGCCAAAACACGTTTTTCTCAGTTCTACTTAATGAGATCAAACCATAAAGAGCTATTTGCAAAAATGGTCCATTTTCTTCAAATTGCACTCTAACAAGATATTGTATTATTTGTTCATTATTTGCTGTATACTCCCCACCTCTCTCTGGGAGGTTATGACAGTGGATGAAAGATACAAGTGTACTAGAAATTTGTCTTTTCAGTGATAAAAACCAAACAATAACATTATATTCTGGTATAACTGTTTGCCATCTGTCCCATTTTCTGGCACAACAGAATACTCTAGTATTACATTAGTAATAATGAAAAACTTCATTGCAAGCAATTGTTGGACAATTTTAATAGTGATTTATCCTCCTACAGTATTTGATCTTTGGTAAAAGGGCGATTTCACTATGGCAAAATGAAGTAACGTATATAGCTGTTCGGCAAGCAAAGAACACAGACATCTCCCAGAAGTGTAATCAGAAATAGGCTAGCTAAATTTCAGCATGTGTCAACCCAGCCAAGATGTAAGAGAAGTAGTTTTACAAATGATAGCAACAACAGGAAGTCACATAAGCATAGATTTAAAAAAAAAAAAAAACTACCTTTTTAAGCAATACAATAAAGGCAAGGGACTTCAGAATCCCATTTAATGGTGGAAGAAAAACACTAGTATATGGTTTTTATTTTTCTCTTTCAAACATTACTGTTTACTTATACTTGTCGTGTAATACCATGTACCAAGCATCCTGGAAACCATAGTTTCTATGCCAGTGGTTCTCAACCTTCCTAATGCCTCCTAATGCTGCGACCCTTTAATATAGTTCCTCCTGTTGTGGTGACCCCCAACCATAAAATTATTTTTGTTGCTACTTCATAACTGTAATTTTGCTACTATTACGAATCATAATGTAAATATCTGATATGCAGGATGTATTTTCATTGTTACAAAGGGGTCGCGACCCACAGGTTGAGAACTGTTGCTCTAAACCTTAATAGAGAGCAAAGAGAATGACAAACAGAAATGGGTATAACAGTGTAAAACCAGCAACATCAGTATGTAGAATCTTGGCATTTTTATTCATTGATAATTTATATATAATAAACTACCCAAGGCGTACAGTGAAATAATAAATTACTTATAATAATTTAACGAGTTAGGTACTACTTTATAAAATTTATCAACTGACAAAAAGTTTAAATTGGTTATTTAACATAAGTCATTAAGCTATTATCCCAATAACTGTTTAACACATTATGATTTATTGGCTAACTTTTGCTGAAACTAAAATAAAGACACAGAAAGAGAAAGAGAAGGACAGTTTGAAAAAGGGAACTTTAAAAGCTAAAATACTAAGCCTTCACTAGGGAGTGGTTGAAGAGGTAATTCAAGAAAGGGAATGACTACAAAGATTAAAGTGAAGAGCTAAAAGAGAGTCCCCAGGCTGGAGAGAGATAAAGTGAGGGACGTTAACAGAGACGTGTGCACGTGCCCAGTCACAGCAACTACAGGGAAGAACGTGCAGTGGAGTACACTGATGTGGTTTACGGCACGTGAAGAGCACACTCAAACCTCTCTTTCTTAAACTACGATACTAAGGTTAAAATTAGAACATAACCTTCCAATTTCATGTCACAATACTAATAGTTTTTATTATTTGACAGTTGCTTTATGGTCTACGTGACCAGAATTTAATAGTCTTACACCAATTCGGAGGGCCATTAAGAAAAAATAAATAATGTAAATTATCTCCGCTGTCAATATTGGAAGTTAAAATTTACCTTCTGACACAAACCCCTTAACATGAGGAAGCGTTAAAAAACTAAAACTATCCTATTTTCATTGCATAATTCACAAAATTAGTAAGTAGCTTATTAGTTTCTATAAAACTCTCCTTTCACATCTCCCAGAATCAGCTAATTAAAACATGCTTGGTTCCTTTGTTACAACTGTGTTTATAATACTAGTATTCTTACCCATCACTAATCTACTGACGACAGTGTCATCAGTACTAAGAACCAAGTAACAGAGCTGTATTTATGACTGTGCTTTAGTTTCCACAAAAGCAAAATTCTGAGAAGAGTGTGAGTCATTATCCCAAGGGTAAAAAAAAAAATAAATAAATAAATAAATAAATTATCTGGTCAGAATATGAGACTTATTACTGACACCAGTAATTTAGCCCAGAAATTCCTTTTCTGAATAAAAGGAACAGAATGTTTCTTTTCTCTATTCACACACTCCAAAACTAACAGAACTGTCCATCTGCCTGCTTTTACTACTCTCCGTATCTGGTGTGTGATGATAGAAAGCCTTTAATCTAGCTATTTTGTTCTTCTGTCCTTTCAGGATGTCATTTTCCCAGGACAACACACATGTAGACACACACAAGCACAGTCTTTTCTCTTTGCCTTCTTATTTGAGTATCTATCACAAACTTTTTGCAATATGCATAGAGAACATCCTAAACATGGATATTTCCATAATGTTAAATGTTAAAAAGTTCTCAGGTTTCGGGTGACGCCTGTGGCTCAAGGAGTAGGGCCCCGGAGGTGGCGGGTTCAAACCCAGCCCCGGCCAAAAACCACAAAAAAAAAAAAAAAAGAACAAAAGTTCTCAGGTTCCTTTTTTATTTTACAAAATGTCTCTCATTTGTAAAATGTAATAATTTGGTTGTTTAAATGTTTTTGAAATCGACTCTTTGTCAAAGATTCTTTTTTTATTATTCATAAATCATAGCTGTGTACATTAGTGCAATTGCCTGTACCCATTCTAAGATGCACCATAGATGTGGCCCCACCCATTACCCTCCCTTCCCCTTCCTTGGCCCTTTCCTCATAGTCTTGTGCTATAGTTGGGTTATAGATTTCATGTGAAAGCTATAATTTAGCTTCATAGTAGGGCTGAGTACATTGGATACTTTTTCTTCCATTCCTGAGATACTCTGCTAAGAAGAATATGTTCCAGCTCCATCCATGTAAACATGAAAGAGGTAAAGTCTCCATCTTTCTTTAAGGCTGCATAGTATTCCATGGTATACATGTACCACATTTGCTAGTCCATTCGTGGGCCGATGGGCACTTGGGCTTCTTCCATGACTTAGCAATTATGAATTGGGCTGCAATAAACATTCTGGTACAGATGTCTTTGTTATATTGTGACTTTTGGTCTTCTGGGTATAAACCTAGTAAAGGAATTATAGGATCGAATGGCAGGTCTATTTTTAGGTCTCTAAGTGTTCTCCAAACATCCTTCCAGAAGGAACGTATCAGTGGGCATTCCCACCAGCAGTCTAGAAGTGTGCCCTTTCCTCCACATCCACGCCAACATTTCTGGTTTTGGGATTTTGTTATGTGGGCTACTCTTACTGGGGTTAGGTGATATCTCAGAGTAGTTTTGATTTGCATTTCTCGATTAAGGATGATGAGCTTTTTTTCATGTGTTTGTAGATCTTGCGTCGGTCTTCTTTAGAGAAGTTTCTCTTCAAATCCCTTGCCCACCCTGAGATGGGTTCACGTGTTCTTTTCTTGTTAATACGTTTGAGTTCACTGTGGATTCTGGTTATTAGACCTTTATCGGAGGTATAACCTGCAAATATTTTCTCCCATTCTGAGGGCTGTCTGCTTGCTTTACTCACTATGTTCTTGGCTGTGCAGAAGCTTTTTAGTTTGAACAGGTCCCAGTAGTGTATTTTTGATACTGCTTCAATTGCCTGGGGAGTCCTCCTCATAAATATTCACCCAGGCCGATTCCTTTTTCTTCAAGTATTTTTATAGTTTCATGTCTTAAGTATAAATCTTTGATCCAGTGAGAGTCTATCTTAGTTAATGTTGAAAGGTGTGGGTCCAGTTTCAATCTTCTACAGGTTGCCAGCCAGTTTACCCAGCACCATTTTTTTTTTTTTTATAGAGACAGAGTCTCACTTTATGGTCCTCGGTAAAGTGCTGTGGCATCACAGCTCACAGCAAACCTCCAACTCCTGGGCTTAAGTGATTCTCTTGCCTCAGCCTCCCAAGTAGCTGCGACTACAGGTGCCCACCAAGACGCATGGCTATTATTTAATTGCAGTTCAGCCGGGGCCAGGTTTGAACCCGCCACCCTCGGTATATGGGGCCGGCGCCTTACCCATTGAGCCACAGGTGCCGCCCCCCAGCATCATTTCTTAAATAGGGAATTTTACCCCACTGAATGTTTTTAATTGGCTTGTCAAAGATCAAATAACGGTAAGTAGCTGGATGCATCTCTTGGTTCTCTATTCTGTTCCAGACATCTACTTCTCTGTTTTTGTGCCAGTACCATGCTGTTTTGATCACTATCGATTTATAGTACAGTCTCAGGTCTGGTAGCGTGATTCCTCCTGCTTTGTTTTTATTGCTCAGTAATGTTTCGGCTATTCGAGGTTTTTTCTGATTCCATATAAAACGAAGTATTATTTTTTCAAGATCTTTAAAGTATGACAATGGAGCTTTAATAGGAATTGCATTAAAATGATATATTGCTTTGGGCAGTATGGACATTTTAACAATGTTGATTCTTCCCAGCCATGAGCATGGTATGTTTTTCCATCTGTTAACATCTTCGGCTATTTCTTTTCTTAGAGTTTCACAGTTCTCTTTGTAGAGATCTTTCACGTCCTTTGTTAGGTATACTCCCAAATATTTCATCTTCTTTGGCACTACTGTGAAAGGAATAATGTCCTTGACTGTTTGTTCGGCTTGGTTATTGTTGGTATATATAAAGGCTACAGATTTATGGGTGTTGATTTTGTAGCCTGAGACATTGCTATATTCCTTGATCACTTCTAAAAGTTTTGTAGTTGAATCCCTAGTGTTTTCCAGATATACGATCATATCATCTGCGAAGAGTGAAAGTTTAATCTCTTCTGACCCTATGTGGATACCGTTGATGGCCTTTTCTTCCCTAATTGCAATGGCTAAAACTTCCATTACAATGTTAAAGAGCAATGGAGACAATAGGCAACCTTGTCTGGTTCCTGATCTAAGTGGAAATGATTTCAATTTAACTCCATTCAATACGATATTGGCTGTGGGTTTGCTGTAGATGGCCTCTTTTAAGAAATGTCCCTTCTATACCAATTTTCTTAAGTGCTCTGATCACGAAGGGATGCTGGTTATTATCACAAGCTTTTTCTGTATCAATTGAGAGAATCACATGGTCTTTATTTTTAAGTTTGTTTATGTGTTGAATTACATTTATAGATTTACGTATATTGAACCAGCCTTGAGACCCTGGGATAAATACGACTTGGTCATGGTGTATAATTTTTTTGATGTGTTGCTGGATTCTGTTTGTTAGGATCTTATTGAGTATTTTGGCATCTATATTCATTAGTGATATTGGTCTATAATTTTCTTTTCTTGTTGGGTCTTTCCCTGGTTTGGGGATCAAGGTGATGTTAGCTTCATAGAATGTGCTCGGTAATATTCCTTCTTTTTCTATATTTTGGAAGAGGTTTAGTAGTATAGGTACTAGTTCTTCTTTAAATGTTTGGTAGAATTCTGACGTAAAGCCATCTGGTCCTGGGCTTTTCTTTTTAGGGAGGTTTTGTATAGTTGATGCTATTTCAGAACTTGATATAGGCCTGTTCAACATTTCCACTTCGTTCTGGCTAAGTCTTGGTAGGTGGCGTACTTCCAGGTATTGGTCGATTTCTCTCAGATTTTCATATTTGTGAGAGCAGAGTTTCTTGTAGTATTCGTTAAGGATTTTTTTAATTTCTGAGGGGTCTGTTGTTATTTCATCATTACCATTTCTGATTGATGAAATTAGAGATTTTACTCTCTTTTTCCTGGTTAGGTTGGCCAAAGGTTTATCTATTTTATTGATCTTTTCAAAAAACCAGCTTTTGGATTTATTGATCTGTTGTATAATTCTTTTGTTTTCAATTTCATTTAATTCTGCTCTGATTTTGGTTATTTCTTTTCTTCTGCTGCGTTTGGGGTTGAAGTGTTCATCTTTCTCCAGTTGCTTGAGATGTTCCATTAAGTTATTGACTTCCTCTCTTTCTGTTTTCTTGAGGAAGGCTTGCAGTGCTATAAATTTCCCTCTTAGGACTGCCTTTGCAGTATTCCAGAGGTTCTGTAATTCGTGTTTTGATTGTTGTTTTGTTCCAAAAATATGGTGATTTCCTTCTTAATCTCGTTTATAACCCTTGTATCCTTCAGCATAAGGTTGTTTACCTTCCATGTTTTTGTATGGATATGCAGGTTCCTGTTGTTATTGAGTTCAACTTTTATTCCATGATGGTCTGAGAAGATGCAAGGAATAATTTCTATTTTTTAAAATTTGCTGACGTTAGATTTGTGGCCTAGGATGTGGTCGATTTTGGGGTATGTTCCATGGGCTGATGAGAAGAATGTGTATGCAGTTTTTGGGGGATGAAATGTTCTGTAGATGTCTGTTAAGTCCAGATGTTGAATGGTTGAGTTTAAATCTAAAATTTCTTTGCTTAGCTTCTTATTGGAGAATCTATCCAGGACTGCTAAAGGGGTGTTAAAATCTCCAAGTACTATGGAAGTGGAGGAAATCGAGTTGCTCATGTCTGTTAGGGTTTCTCTTATAAATAGAGGTGCATTGTATTTGGGTGCATAAATATTAATAATTGAGATCTCATATATTGAGTATAACCTTTAACAAATATGAAGTGTCCATCCTTATCCTTAATTATTTTGGTTGGTTTAAAGCCTATTGCGTTTGCAAACAGGATTGCAACGCCTGCTTTTTTCTGCTTTCCATTTGCCTGGAATATAGATGACCATCCCTTCACCTTGAGTCTATATCTGTCTTTTAATGTAAGATGCGATTCTTGGATGCAGCAGATATCTCGCTTGAGTTTTTGTATCCAGTCCGCCAACCTATGCCTCTTTAGAGGACAATTTAAACCATTCACATTAATTGAGAGTTAAATAAGCCTTTCGAGAGACAGGTGGACATTTTTAATCTTTTTGCGACTGTGGAAGTTGGAATTTGATCAAAAAAAAAAGCCCTAAACAAAATTTAATATGTGGGTCAAAATAAACATTAATTATTTTTGGTCATTAAAAGACACCGTTAAGAAAATGAATAGATATGCCACAGAATGGGAGGAATATTCTCAGTACTTCTAAGTTATAAAGAACTTGTATCCAGAATATATAAAGAATCTCTGAAATCAACATTTTGAAAAATGAACTAACAAGTATAAAAATGGGCAAAAGCCTCAAGCAGACATTTCACAGAAGATACACAAATTGCTAGGAAGCACATAGCAAGGTTTTGTACATCATCAGCTATTAGTAAGTGTATGTTAAAACCCCACAGTGATATACTACTACAAATTAAAACCATAGTGAGGTACCCACTAGAATAGCTAAAATAAAAAAGACTGATTCCAATAAATATTCATGAGGATGTAGAGCAGCTGGAACTTCCATAGATTGCTAGTGGGAATGCAGAACGGACAGCCACTGTGGAGAACTGTTTCTCATAAAGTTAAGCATAACATTCATCTTACTATGTTGAGAGGTCCTAAGACCCTCCCGAGGTTTTGATGGTTTGCTCAGAGTACCCAGCACGTAGACATGGCTCCCTGACTTACTTTGACAAAAAAGGGAGCCTGCGGAGACAAGACTCCAGGCATCTCTGGCCGGTGGGATCTGCCTATAATCATCCCTTTGAGGATACAGGGAGCCAGCAAGGGACTTCTGGATCCCAAGAGGAGGACAAAACAGTGGAAAACTGGCAAGTGGTTGCATGTGTTCGATCGACCTAATCACCCCGGCAACTGTAAGTACAAGCAACAGTGAGACTGCAAACCGGAAAGGCCTTACCTGTAAACTGTTTTGGTGTTCTTGGACTTGGCACTCAGTTGAACTGCCTTGGGGAGAGCTTGAGCAGGAGTGTGGAGAACTTTGGGCATTGTCTGGGGCCCCAGACTGAGCCACTGAGCTGGGCACAGGAAGCCATTGTGAAAGAACTGCCTCGGCAAGCTCCACCCTCAGGGTCTCAGAGCAAGGATTGGGCGGGTCAAAGTAACCTACTGACTGAGCAGCCTAAGGCAGGGACTGAACTGCCTTACAGCCTTAATCCTTAGGGGCAGAGTGAGATGGTTTTGGCACACTGGAGCCTTGGGCTGTTGCCCTGGGTAGAGTGCCATGATGTCACAGCTCATAGCAACCTCAAACTCCTGGGCTTGGCGCTGCCCAGACCTCCATAAGAGCTGTGCAGCGACCCTCGACCAGTGACCCGCACCCACCGGGCCTCCACATTCCCTGACCAGGAACTGCGGGAGCCACGCAACCCTGCGTCCTCCCTCCTGTGTCCTACCAGCTTCCACATTAGCCCGTTCATCTGCACAGGGACTCTGGTAGCTGCGTGACATTTGGAGCCCTCCCTGCCTCTGCACAGAGCTCTTCTCCTGGCCAGAGACTGCTGGAGCCTTGGGCTCTCTGTGCCAAAGTCACTGGGCGCCTGGCACTCCCAGAACCGTGTGCACCACCCCCAGCCCTGTTGCTGGATCCAGGTGTGTCACGAACCGGAGCTGCTTCCACAACCAGAACTCCCTAGCTAGAGCAGCCCCAGAGGAACTACACAGGGTCACTCCCTACAAAGATCCAGCAACAATAGAGTGATCCCGCTGGGGGTCAAAACAAAATTAAATTTTGTTTAGGGCTTTTTATGTCCTGTCCAAGAAATCTTTGACTTCTTGGTAGTTTTAAAAGATTTCTTTAAGTATATTCTGCTATAGTTAAAGTTAATTTCTAGATAAGTGATCTTTTTATTAATTTTATGAATGGGTTTTCCTCTTCTATTACATTTTATCTTTTTTTTTAGACACAGTGTCTTGCTCTGTTACCCAGGTTGGAGTGTGGTAGTCACATCACAGCTCATTGTATCCTTGAATTCCTGGACTCAAGTGATCCTCCTGCCTCAGCCTTCCAAATAGTTGGGACTTAAGGTACACGTCACCATGTCTAGCTAATTAAAAAAAATTTTTTGTAGAGACAAGGTCTCCTGATAAGACCAGGCTGGCCTCATGCAATCCTGTGATGTGCTGGGATTATGGACACGAGCAACTGTGTTTAGCCCGTAATATTTTACAATTGGTTATTGTTCATATGAAGGAAAACTATAGTTTCTACATTAATATCAAGACGACACACAGAAAAAGATCAATATATCTCACAAAACAAAAGCCAAAGATTCTGGTTCAGCAAAACGATAGCACAAGTCAAACTGAAAGACCACTGGGTAACTGGGAAGACATTTGGAACACATCTAACAAAGGGATAAAATCTATAACTTACAAATAGTTCACACAAGAAAATAAGAATAAAAAGGGTTACAGATACAGTTTGTAGAAAAGGAAATTTAAGCAGTCAAAATAATTTTAAAAAGGAAATAAAACCAGTGACATATTCCCATTTTTTACCTTTTATATTGAGAAAATTTACATGTCATGAAACCTAGTAATTACAAAGATAGTTCTTTCACATTGGTGGTGGGAATGCAAATTTTCTGGGAGACAATCTGATAGTATAATTCAAAATTTAAATGCACATATGCTTAGACTAGGCAATCCCACTACTTGAAATTTATTATATAGGTGTATTTGTAAAAATTTACCAAAAAGTAGGCTAAAGAATACTCATTGCAGCAATATTCACAAAAGCAAAAACTAGAAACAAGCAAAATATTCATCACTAGGGAAATAATTGTGCAAATTACAGAAAAACATTTTATGGAATGCTATAGGCTATTCATATGAATGATACAGATTTGTACAAGTTGATATGAAAAGTAAGGTGGTGGGAAGGAACTGCAGAACAGCATGTATAAAAAGGAGAACAGACTTTTGATGTCAAAATATCAGAATACCTCTGTGCTACTAATCATTCCTTCCTCAGACTGAGGCCCTGAGCAATGGCTCACGCCTGTAAACCTTGCACTCTAGGAGGCCAAGGTGGGAGGATCCCTTGAGGTCAGGAGTTCAAGAACAACTCTTGAGATGGCTCTACTAAAAACAGAAAAATTAGCTGGGTGTGGTGACACCTGACTGCAGTCCCAGCTACTTGGTAGCTTAGGCAGAAGGACTGTTTGAGCCCAGGAGTTTGAGATTGCTGTGAGCGAGGATGATGCTACAGCACTCTAACCTTGGGCAACAGAATGATACTCTGTCTTAAAAAAAAAAAGAAGAAGAAGAAGAAGAATGGGGAAAACATCTTTGATGTAGGTGGGAAACTATAATACTAAACCACAATATATACGTAATACAGACTGGGAAAAAGGAGAATGAAGGATGACTCAGTAGAAATGAACAATATTAATGGGCCTAAAATAGGAAGCAAGCCAATTCTTATGAAAGCCCAAAAGGTTCAGGACTAGGAGATTTCTGGAACTATTAGAATTCCAGGTCTGCAACTGGACCAAATGCAAGAGGCTCTGAAAGTCAACAGGCACAGAAGTGGGTATGGGTAAATTAGTAACTAAAACCAGATTACGTGAAAATCTAATGAGACACAAATCTCCTTTCTTCAATATAGCTCCAGAACATAAGCAGCCCCACAGAGGTGACTGTACATTTTCTCCAAAGTCCAAAACCGACTAACCTAAAGAAGAACCGTGACATAGGGATTTCTTAGAGCACAGTTTGCTAACACACCAAGAGCTCTGTCTTCAAATCTAGGGCCTTCATCTCACCTTTAATGACTATTAAATAAGTGACAACCAAGGATCTTTACACATTTGAGGAAAGTCTGCAATACTAAATAAAGACTGAGACTAGTGGTTAGAAACACACAGACAGAAGAAAACGTCACAGAAACTGTAACTAAAATACTTTAAGAGAAAACACTGCATCCTGAAGAAGAACCAAAAACAAAGAACAATCAGAGCTAAAAAAAAAAAAAAAAAAAAAATCAATAAAAGTTTAACATTAGGCTCAGTGCCTGTGGCTCAAGCAGCTAAGGTGCCAGCTACATACAACTGAGCTAGCGGGTTTAAATCCAGCCCGGACCCACCAAGCAACAATGACGGCTGCAACCAAAAAATAGCCGGGCGTTGTGGCAGGCACCTGTAAGTCCCAGCTACTTGGGAGGAGGCAGGAAAATCGCTTGAGCCCAGGAGTTGGAGGTTGCTGTGAGGTGATACCACAGCACTCTACCAGGGTGACAGCCTGAGGCTCTGTCTCAAAAAAAAAAAAGTTTAACATTAAAAGCAAGGCAATTTTCCAAAAGGCAGAATAAAAATAGATGAGTAATAGAAAGGAAAGGTAAAACAATTAGAAAAGCAATCCAGGGGGCGGCGCCTGTGGCTCAGTCGGTAAGGTGCCGGGCCCCATATACAGAGGGTGACGGGTTCAAACCCGGCCCCGGCCAAACTGCAACCAAAAAATAGCTGGGCGTTGTGGCGGGCGCCTGTAGTCCCAGCTACTCAGGAGGCTGAGGCAAGAGAATCGCTTAAGCCCAGGAGTTGGAGGTTGCTGTGAACTGTGTGAGGCCACGGCACTCTACCGAGGGCCATAAAGTGAGACCCTGTCTCTACAAAAAAAAAAAAAAAAAAGAAAAGCAATCCAGAGCACCTAAAATCTGATTAGTAGGAGTTCCAGAGAAAAAATGAAAATAGAGGGGAAGAAACTATCAAAAAAGTAAGGCAACAAAACTTTCAAGAAGTTCTTACATTCTTTGAAATGTAAGTCTACAGAAAGCAAGGACCTATTGAGTACACTGCAAAAGATGCACACCAGGGTACAACACTATAAAATCTCAGAGCACTAGAAATGAAAATAATCATTTCCAAAGAAAGAAAAAAATACAAAAATAAAAGATCAGAAACCAGAATGGCTCTGGACCATTAAATAGCAAAATTGGAAGTTAGAAAGTATCAGAGGAATACTTTAAAGATTCTGAGTAAAAATGTTTTTCTAAAATTCTATACTCATTTAAAATATCACGTAATTGTAGGGGTAGAATAATGACGTAGTCAGGTAGTGAAATCTCCGGGAGGTAAATTTCCCAGCCACTAGAAGACATGCTTTTATAAAATGAGGGAGCAAAACACGAAGGTATGGAAGGTAGGAAGGCATCAACATAGGAAGCAGATGCAGGGAATTTCCAGGATAAGTGCAAAAAGAAGTCTTACGATAACAGCTGTGAATCAGATCTAGAGAGCAATCAAGATTCAATCAGAAAGACTGAAGGGGCTCGGAGCCTGCAGCTCAATGGCTAGGGCAACAGCCACATACACGGGAGCTGGCTGGTTCAAATCCAGCCTAGGCCAACTACAACCAACTACAAACCAATTAGCTGGGCGTTGTGGCAGGCGCCTACTGTCCCAGCTACTTGGGAGGCTGAGGCAAGAGAATCGCTTAAGCCCAAGAGTTTGAGGTTGCTGTGCGCTGTGACACCATAGCACTCTACCACGGGTGACATAGTGAGACTGTCTCAAAACAAAAAAAAAAAGAAAGAAAGAAAAAAGAAAGACTGAAGGCTCTAGTAAGAATATTGTGGGAAAATAACCAACCTACTTATTATGTGTGAGTTATTACAAAGATTGATTAAAGCCTGGGGGAAGATGCAATGGTAACTAAGCAAAATTTTAAGATGAGGCAATTATTTAATTAAAAAAACAACAAAACTGTTACAGAAAAAAACAACTTCATGCAGTATTTGCTACATTACTATAAGGTCAGTGAATAATGACCACACTAAACATGGACATGGGGCAAGACGAGGGGGGAGGTGGTGGGAAGGAGATACAGTGATGAGCAGCTGGCTGTTTTAATCAACCCTCTGTCATATTTAAAGCTACACATATGTATTTTTTTTTGTTTCAGCTTTATATAAAGTATAATTTAAAGTTCAGTTCCACAAGTCTTGGTAAATGTACACAGTTGTGAAAACCACCACTGACAATCAAGTGTCAAAACACTTTCCTTAACCGTCCCTGAAAGTTTTCTCCCTTTGCAGTCAGTCCCACTCCTACTTCAGATAGGTAACTTAACTACTAGGTAAGCACTTAAGTTTAGGTCTGGGATCCATTTTGAATTACATTTGAGGTTTGGTGTGAAGTCAGCATTAAGTATCTTTTCAAAAATTCCTCCATTTGGATTTCCAGTTACTCTGGCATCATTTTTTAAAAAGACTATTCTTTCCCCATAAAATTACCTTGGCACCTCTGCCAAAAACCAATTACCACATAAATAACCTTATAAAGTAAAAGTTCTTAGGAGAACTTATGGGTTCTTATTAGCAAATAATATAAAAAGCAAAAATGTTCAATTAAATTGTAAATGTTATTTCATTAATGTCATGGGGAAAAGATAGATGGTATGTACTAAATTCTCCAACAGAAGAAATTAGAAAAAAATAAATTACTGTATTGTATTATTCTACTTTTACCCTTTCAAATCTCTTCCATTAATCTAGGTCTATCCTTATGCTAATTCTGTACTATTTTGATTACTGTAGCTTTACATTAGTCTATTAAGTATAAAATGTCCTATTTATTTAAGTATTAACAGTTCATATCACTGATATTGCACTTCAATATTTCTTATTTTTATTGTGAAGTTACATCCTCATTCTTTCAAACACACATTTTGGTTTAGGATTATCTTCCTTTTTTTCAGAGCAGTTTTTGTGAAATCATGGATATGTAAAAAAATTTGTGTTATTTTCAATACGAGTTCCATCAAGGAACCAATGGAGCATATTCAGCTCATAGTATCAACGAAGTGTTTGGGAAGGATGTGGCTGATGAATGCACAGTACATCCATGATTTGAGAAGTCACGTTCTGGTAATTTCAATCTTGAATGAGCCACATGGCTGACTTGAGACCGAAGTGAACAATGATGAGCTGAAAGCTGTACTGGAAGCAAATCCATCTCAACCTGCACATGAATTAGCATTAGGGTCTGATGTTACTATCCCAACAACACTAGACCATTTGGAAGGCAAAGAAGCTGAACAGATGGGTTCGACATGAATTAAATGAATGTCAAAAGGGAAACTGTCTCGAAACTTGTGATTCTCTGCTGTCACAACATAAAGGCCAACCATTTCCACACCATATTGTGATAAGAAATAGATTCTTTTCGATAATCACAAGTGTTTGGCACGATGGCTGGATAAAGATGAGGTGTGAAACACAATCCAAAACCAAATATTCATCAAAAAAAACTAATGATGAGGACGGGCATGGTGGCTCACACCTGTAATCCTAGCACTCCGAGAAGCCAAGGTGGGTGGAGTGCTTCAGGTCAGGAGTTTAAGACCAGCCTGAGCAAGAGTGGGATCCTGTCTCTAAAAAAATAGCTGGGTGTGGCTGAGGGCACCTGTAGTCTCAGCTACTTGGGAGGCTGGGGCAAGTTTAAGACCAGGAGTGCTTCAGGTCAGGAGTTTAAGACCAGCCTGAGCAAGAGTGGGACCCTGTCTCTAAAAAAGTAGCTGGGTGTGGCTGAGGGCACCTGTAGTCTCAGCTACTTGGGAGGCTGGGGCAAGAGGATCACTTGAGCTCAAATGTTTGAGGTTGCTGTGAGCTATGACACCATGGCACTCTACCAAGGGCAAAAAAGTGGGACTCTGTCTCAGGGGAAGCAAAAAAAAAAGCTAATGATGTGTGTTTGATGGTCTAGTCCTGGTATTGTCCACTCCAGCTTGATGAAACCTGGTCAGTCGATTACAGTGGACGTCTACCGCAACCAGGTGAACACCATGATGAGGATGCTTGCAATTAAGCAGCCAAGACTGGAGATAAGCCAGACAACACTGTCACACAAACAACTCTGCTCAAACTAGAGAAGCTGGACCACTTCTTGCAAATAAAAATACTCAATTCTCAACAAGCTGTGGAAAACACCTTTTGTGATTTTATCTCCACCTGCTCTCCAGGCTACTTTGACACTGGCGTAACAAGTTACTGTTAAGAAGGGAAAACTGTGTTGACAGTTTAGGTGCATACTTTGATTGTAATGCTTCTTGTCTGAGATATAAAAAACTTTTGATTAAAAATCAGACACTTCATATTTAATGAACTAAATAGCAAGTGAAAAATCAGGTACTTGAAACTCCTCAGATTTTGTAGGGTTTTTTTTCCTTCTGGTTTTATGTTTTTGTCCTTTCACATATTTTAGAAGCAGCTTGTCAATTTCTATGGAAAAAAACTGACAAGATTTTGATTGAGACCACAATCTCAATAGATTCTATAGATGAATTCATGAGAATTGCCATCTAAACAATATTCTTCAAAGTATGAATTATCTCTCAATTAATTTAGGTCTTCTTTAACTTCTGTAGTTTTCAATGTATATGTATTTTTCATTAAATTTATTTATAAGTAATTAGGCAATGCTAGTGTGAATCCTTTTGTTTTTTAATTTCATTTTTGGATTGCTCATTGCTAGTATATAGAAATATAATAAATTCACTTATAATCTCATATTCTACAGCCTTGCTAAATTCACTTCTTAGTTCCAGTAGGGTTTGTTTTTGTAGAATCTTTAGAGCTTTCTATCTACATGCCATGTGCTCAGTTTTACTTTTCCATTCTCTACTTTCTTTAATTTCTTTTTCTTGCCTTATACTGCACTGGCAAGGGCCTCCTGTAGGTTAAACAGAAGCAGTAAGAGTAAACACTCCTGCCTTATTCTTGATCTTAAGTCGAAAACCATAAAATTATTCATAAAAGTATATTAGCTGTTTTTTTTCATAGACATATCAGGTTGAGGAAGTTGCCTTCAATTCTTAGCTTGCTAAGAATTTTTATTATGAATTTGTATTAAATTTTGTCAAATACTTTTTCTGTATTTATTGCCAATGATCACAGTTTTTCAGCTTTATTAGTATGGTGCATTACTCTGAATTGATTTTTCTAAGTTAAACAAGTCTTGCATTGCTGGGATAAAGCCCACTGAATACAGTGTATCATCCTTTATATAATATTGTTAGATCAAACATACTAATATTTTGTTAAGGATTTTATGTCTGTATTTATGAAAAACTTTGGCTGCTAGTTTTCTATTCTTCTGATACCTTTGTTTTAGCTTTGGTATCTGGAATACTGGCCCCATAAAATGAACTGTGATATTCTTCTTTGTTAATCTGACCTCATAAAGAGGATTGATATTCTTCCTCTTCTATCTTCTGAGAATTTGGGTAGGATTTGTATTATTTTCCTTCTTTTGATATTTAACAGAATATTATGTCATTGGGGCCTGGATTTTCTTGGTTGGAAGGTTTTTCAATTTCTTTACTCTATTAAAGGTCAACTATTTAGATTTTCTGTTTCTTCTGGAGTTAATCTTGATAATTTGTATCTTACAAGAAATTTGTCCATTTCATCTAAGTCAGCGGTTCTCAACCTGTGGGTTGCGACCCACAGGAACTGTATGAAAGGGCTGTGATGTTAGGAAGGTTGAGAACCACTGATCTAAGCTGTCAAACTAATCGTAAAGTTGTTCATAATATTCCTTATTTATTTATTTATAGACAGAGTCTCACTCAGTTGCCCTGGGGTTGAGTGCCCTGGTGTCATAGCTCACAGAAACCTCAAACTCTTGTCACACCTCAGCCTCCTGAGTAGCTGGGACTACAGGCTCCTGCTATAATGCTCAGCTAATTCTTCTATTTTTGTAGAGATGGGGTCTTGCTCAGGCTGGTCTCAAACTCCTGAGGTCAGGTGATCCACCCACTTCGACCTCCCAGAGTGCTAGGATTACAGGAGTAAGCCATTGTGCCTGGTCATAATATTCCTTTATTACCCTTTTAGTATCTATAGTATCTCTAATAATATCTATTCTTTCTTTCCTAATATTGTTAATTTACATCTCTCTTTTTCTTGATCAATCTAGCTAAAGGTTTATCAATTTTATTGAACTTTTTAAACAACTAGCTTTTAGTTTCTTCGATTTCTGTTCTGATCTTTATTATTTCCTTTCTTCTACTTACTTTGGAGTTATTAGTTCCTATAATGCGTAAACGTTTCCAAAATACAGAGAAAGAAGGAATCCTTCCCAGCATGTTCTATGAAGCAAATATCACCTTGATCCCCAAACCAAGAAAGGATCCAACAAAAAAACTATAGACCAATATCATTAATGAATATGGATGCAAAAATATTCAACAAGATAATTAGCAAACAGAATACAATAAAAAGTTTATACATAATTCTGTCAATTTTTAAATGTATTTTGACCCTTTGTTAAGTGTTTATACATTATTTTTTATATTCTCCTGCTGTAGTTGTTTCTCTGTAATTCTGAAATACCCCTCTTTATCTCTAATACTACTCCTTACCTTAAAATCTACTTTGGCTGACACTAATACAGCTACTCCGGTATCCAATGCTTTTTTACTGAGGGGAATCACGCAATGTCCTAACACTGTCCTTACCTGAAGATACATTTATTTTGATCAAAGTTAAATAAAAACTTTAAAGGGGAATATAATTACAGAATCAGAAGATATTTAAAGTAAAAAAAAATGCTGGTTATAATTCTATGCCAATAAAATTAAAAATCTGGGTTAAAAAGTAGATATAAACACACATGTATTTCCATATCCCCTTCCAATCCTCCCCACCCCCCACCCCCGGAATTCATCATCCCCTAGATTATTCGCATTAGCAGTACTTCGGGAAATACATAAGTGGGCAGTTAGAAGAGACAGAAATGGATATGGAAAGTAAAACCTGCAAATAATAATTTGTCTCTTCCTTTCTTATTATACTTTCTCTTTCTGTTACCTAACTGAACTGGTATTGGATGCCAACACAAAAAAGGCTAAAATAAAAGCTATTGATTGTTCATAGTATCAATAAGAATGTGAATCTTTCATTATTAAGGCTGACTGAAGCTTCTGGTTTGGGACAACTATTATTTAATATGTCAAGGAACAGCTTTCTATTCCTATTTCACTAAGGTCGTGTGTGTGTGAGAGAGGAAGAGAAGGAGTATGTTTGTTATAGATTTCTCAATATTAAAATGACCCTTATATTTAGAATAAACGACGTGTGTGTTTAACAAACTACTAAATTTGTTAGCTAAAATTTTATTGAAGATAACTGATATTTCAGGTGAACTGGTTTGTAGTTTTCTTTTTGTATGTGTCTAATGTCCACTAACTTCTAAAATAGTGTAAGAAATGTTTGTAATAGCTTTTAATATGGTGAATGTTTGAAAGAGGAGTGAAGAGGTTAGTTTTAATAAATATTAAAGCTGCAGTTAAGGGTGGCCCCTATGGCTCAGTGGGTAGGGCCCCGACCCCATATATCAAGGGTGGCGAGTTCAAACCCAGCCCTGGCCAAACTGCAACAAAAAAATAGCCAGGTGTTGTGGTGGGCACCTGTAGTCCCAGCTACTCAGGAGGCTGACGCAAGAGAATCGCTTAAGCCCGGGAGTTGGAGGTTGCTGTGAGCTGTGTGACACCACAGCACTCTACCCAGGGCAATAAAGTGAGACTCTGTCTCTACTAAATAAATAAATAAATAAATCTGCAGTTAAAAAAAATGGAATAGTACTGGCCCATGCAGACACAGGGAACAGAACAGAGCTTAGAAGTCAATCCAAGAAGATGCTGCAATGCTGTGTAAGGAAAAATTCCAGAAAAACTTCTAGTTGGGTAACAGGAGAGATTATTTAGTAGATGGTCCTGGGAGAATTGATTAGCCACATGGGAGAAAGAAATGTTGAATTTTTACTGCCTTAAGATAAAATGAAGAAAACTTCTAAAATTCTCCCGAGTAACACCAAAGATGGAAGAAATGGAAAAACATACCCCATTCTAGGATAGGAAGATACCTATTCATAAAGCTATAGCTTCTCCCTCAGATTATCTATACATTTGTTATAATCCACGCAGAAGGCTGACTCTAATGTCAAAAAATAACTGCAGGAAATCAGAAAAATTAGGAGAGAGAAGAAAGCAGGTGGGAAAGAAGGGTTTAGTGCTACCAGATTATTAAAATATGTCATTTCAAAGAGGGCTTTATGGGGCTGTGAAACCAACAGCTCTTAAGGTTATGACCAGAGTCTGAGGTTCTATATGGGATGCCACAGAGGAGATATAAGACTTAGTCCCTCATAATTATAAAATACGAATCCACGATGGGTGATGTGGGAAAGTAAATGTCTCAAAGATTAATCAAAATCTCTCTTCTTTAGAACAAAATTATAGAATTATAATAATTACAATAGTTAAGATATAATTCATAAAAAGTCAGATCAATACAGCGAAAATTCAAAAATAGACAAAGAATGTATTATATGGTAAAGGTATCCTTTACGATCAATAAGAAAAAGACCATGTGGAAGTGGCTAGAAAAAAACAGGGAGTGTTTTTAATATATACCTTATATTAAAATAAATCCTCAGAATAACATACACAATGTAGAAATGAAATCATAAAACTACTATAAGAAAATATGAAACAATTCTTTTTAATGAGAGGAAGTTTTTTCGAAGTAATTTTTTTTAAAAAGATTGATGAATATAACTACACAAGAAACAAAAATTCCATCGCTTCTCGGCCTTTTGGCTAAGATCAAGTGAAGAAACAAAAATTCCTGTATGTAAGGGAAAATCCCATAGGCAAAGACAAAAGATAAACTAGTTACTCAAATAACTGAAAAAGGTAGAATACCTACTGTATAAAAAGAAACAATCTAATAAGAAGTGGGCAAAAGGATATGAATTGAGAGCTCACAGAAAAAGTAATGTAAATGCACACTAAAACTGCTTATCTTTACCCATAATAAAAATGTAAATTTAATGACATAACACTTCACTTGCTGGATTTGTAAAATTAAAAATAACTGTTAGAACACAGGTGAAAAATACATAATGAAAACAAGAAGGGCAAAGATATACAATGAATCAAAGAGGTCTAACAATCAATGCTTCATTATTGCAGAAGTTCTAAAATAAGAAAAAAATGAAAGGAGATTAAAATAATAATAGAAGTGAAAAACTATGCAGTAATTAAAGCCTGTTGGAAAATAATTTGACCAGGAATTCTATACTTAGCAAACTATCATTTATAAAGAAAAAATAAAGGTATTTCTGGAGAATTAAGTTCTGAAAGTTTTAATTCCCCGGAACCAATTCTAAGGCACTAAACTGATTACTCTAGCCAACCAAAAGGAGGGGTCAAAAAAGAGAAAGATACCACGTGCTAAAAATAGTGGAACTGACCCAGTGGCCAAATAACATAAGTAAATAATTAAGGAAAAGCAATCCTGGAATAAAGTTTTATATTAATCACAGAAAGTAATTGGCCCAAACTAGAAGATGAAACCTGCATGGTCAAAGTAAAGTGTGTTTTGGTAAAAGGAAACAACAGGTGCTAAGCAATAACACTAAAGAAATGTTGAAGAATGTAAATGTCTATTTTCTCAACAGGAAAAAAAGGAAGGTAACTGGAAACTTTAGGGAAAAACAAAGTGTATAATAAAATCATGTTTAAAATCAAGCAAACAACACAATTTTGAGTATATGCAGTTCATGTGACCATAACTGGCTAAGAATACTCTCTGTGTAATTCACAATGTTGAACATTGAGTCAAAAAAAGAAATCTAACCTCAGCACTCTACTTGGCTAAAAAGTGAAACATTTTTACATAATCATATTTCTGTAAGTACTATTAATTTGAAGTATTACTATCTACTTATAATCAAAACACAGTAGGATTTCAGTTTGGTTATGGAACAGAATGTAAACTTTTTAACAACAAAGTAACTGTACATAGTATAATGTTTTGTGAAATGGTGGAAGAACACTTAAAAGGAAGGACACGATACTATGATCATGGTTTAACACAGAGAGGAATCAGAAATACTGAAAGGTGATATGACAGAAAATGGAGATCTGAGTTATCTTCAAAGTGGAATGATAACAGTAACAGCTAAAGAAAGGGAGAATGGAAGTACAGCGAGATGCTGATTAAACATAGTAATAAAATTAAGAAACAGGCCAGGCCTGGTGGCTCATGTACATGATCCTAACACTCTGGGAGGCCAAGGCAGGATGACAGATTGAGGTCAGGAGTCTGAGACCAGCCTGAGAAAGAGTGAGACCATGTCGCCACCAAAAATAGAAAAAAAATAGCCAGGCACAGTGGACTGTGCCTGTAGTCCCAGCCGTTTGGGAGGCTCAGGTAGGAGGATAAGGTGAGCCTAGGAGTTTGAGATTGTAGTGAGCTATGACGATGCTACTGCACTCTGGCCTGCTGACAGAGCAAGACCTTGTCTCAAAAAAAAAAAAAAAAAATTAAGAAACAGCAGAAATTTTAAGTTGAAATTATTAAGCTGGTACATGCTGAGAATCCGAGACTAACCTGAACAGCATAGTGAAACTGTCTCCAAAAAAACAAATAACAACAAAAAAGAATGCTCAAATTTAATTTAATAATCTTCAAGTCCAGTACCTATGAATAGAGGCAATTCTTCCATTTCTCAAATACTCTTATTTTTAAAAGTATAGATAAATTTCAACGTAATATTGAGGAACGTTATTACAAGTATTTGTTTTTTATAAAAATTTTTTGAGGCACGGAGGAACTCTTTTTGGAAATCTCATAAAATTAACAGTATTTCATGTATTTAGTGTACTTGAAAGTGTGGTACCCTAATTTCTATTTTCTTAGTTTTAGTTCCAGAAATATTGGCAGAAAAAGTAAAAAGCTGACAGCTGGGTATAAGGATATTACAGGATGACTCTAATTATCTAAAATGTTTCTTTTAAAAGAACAGTTGCTACTAAATATTTCATTGCTAACATTTGGTTTAAACCATGGCTACACTTATTCTATGGCATAATGGATCTGAATTTTGCAGCTGGTGGTTGATTTCCATCAGCACCTGAAAGACTGAAGTCTACGGCAAGGTTAAACACATCTAAACTTTGGAAATTGAGCTTTCAAAACTCACTTGAATACTTATACATCTTTTTGCCTTAATTGTTGCAGAACAAAATGTTTCCTACATAAACATCAGTTCAATTTAATTAAACAAGTGTTTGTGGACATCCCATTAGGTATTATGTTTTCTGTAAGCCTCACAAAGCAGAGTATAGGGAGTTAGATGTGAAAGTGAGACAAACAGCTGGACTAGCTGGCAATCAGTTCTTACCCTGGAGGAATAGGCATTTTATTTTTGTGAATATCATAAAGAATTTATTAAAATACTCCCCAAGTGTTTTACTATTTGAGCTAAAAAAGGAAAATGCTTGCAAAAAGAAAGGGTAATTTTACAGTGATGGCCTACCAAAACCAAAAAAGGTGGCAGATATTCTGAATGTTGAGTTCTTGGGTAACTGCAAACAAGTACTTAAATTTCTCAAGACTTAATTTTCCTCACTAAAAAAATGGTACTACTCTTTCCCTGCCTTCTTTATTGAAATGTTAATCATTTGACAAACATTTACTATGCAATTATTATGTGCCAGCCTTAATGCAACAGCAGTGTTTTTTAACCTCTTTTATCTCATGGCACACTTGAACCTATAAACTTCTGCAGCACACTTAAATTATGTTGATTAAAAAAAAAGAATAAAAACAGACAATATACTTACTATGCTTTGAGCATCTTTTGAGAATAATTTATTAGTGATCTTTACAAATTTTCATGGCACACCAGTTAAAAATCACTGTGTCTGAGGTATAAGACAAATAAAATGGCATCCCTGACTTCAAGAAGCTCACAGTCTGGTGAGGAAGGTATGTAAATAAGCATAATTTAGTATGTGTGTGTTGCAATAAATAGAGGCTATGGAAACACAGGGGAGGGAAAGAGTCCAGGAACACTTTACACAGATTATACACAAACTGAAGATAGTGTGCCAGGTCAATGAGTTACCTAGCAAAAAGGGGTTCTAAGCAGCAGAAGTAGCACAAACACAAGCACAGGAGTCCACAAAGGCCTCGGTGAGTATAAGGCGGTCCATGATGGCCGAGGGAAAAATACATAAAATGAGTACAGAAAAGTGGGTTGATATCAACTCGGGAGGAAAATTATAGTAAATTAATGAAATTGCACTTTACGCCAAAGTCACTGTTCCTCAACATCCTGTCCTGGGATCACTCCCGTGAGGTTCATGAGAAGGAAGGCTTATTAAAATTCAGGTTCCCAGAATTGTGGACCCACTGAATCAGAATTTCTAAGGCCTGGGTAATCTACACTTTAACAAGTTGTGGAGATAATTTTTTTTTTTTTTTTCTGTCAGGAGTCACTACATTGCCCAGGCTGGCCTCAAACAATCCTGCCTTCTACCTTTGAGCCGCTCAAAGTGCTGGGATTACAGGCATGAGCCACCATGCTCAGTCCCTTCAAGTAATTCCTACACATCCAAAATTTGAGAAGCTGTACAGGTGATAATGAAATACTAAGCTTTACGCACATCAACTTTGCATTTTAGGGGGATCATTTTCATGGCAGTGAGGAAGACTGCGCTCTTCCATGTAATATGTTTATTATAACACATTGATATGTGTAAAGTCTGCTAGTTACCTACATGTTTCATCACTCTGGCAGCAGTGAAAGCAGTAAGTGGAGGAGAGGAGAAAAGCAGAGTGACAGGGTGGGATACTTCAGTGACACAGGAAAGGACACTAAGGCAGTTATGAGAAAGATGGGAATAACACAGATAGTCTATGTAATAAAATAGAAAGATGCAAATAAAAGTTTTTTTTTTGTTGTTGTTTGTTTGTTTTTTGCAGTTTTGGCTGGACCTGGGCTTGAACCTGCCACCCCTGGTATATGGGGCCAACGCCCTACTCCTTGAGCCACAGGCACCACCCAAAAGAGATATTTCTTAAAAAAGAGTACTCAAAATTTGGTGATCTGCTGGATTTGGTAGGTCAGAAAGGGCAGGTCAAGGCCAGCAGAAATTTCTAAGTTAAGCAATTAATGATGTTATTAAATTTGAACAGAAGAGGAAACAGAAATGTGAAAACATTCTGAAAACAAATTGTCAGTGTAAAGTATTATTAATCAGGTTCCTTTCTAGAGTGCTTCCCACACTTCTTTTCTTAGCTTAGATGTGGATTGTATTCATGCTTTTTTCAAAGTAAAAGTAACCCCCTATTTTTTGTTACAAAAATTCATTCACTTAAGCATTGACTGAGTAGTATGGGCCTATGACTGTGCTCTCTAAGTGCGGCAAATATAGTGGTGTGGAGATAAATGAGGAAAACAAAACAGAAAGATGCACTTAAGACAACTATTATTAGCTACTTTGATGTGTTCTCTTACAGCTCTTATTTCTATGCATATTTTTGGTTTATTTCTTTGTTTTCTGTAGTTGTACTCATCTAGTACACCTAATTTTGTATCTTGCTTTTTGTCACTACAAAAACATGTCCTCAAATTATTGTAAATTCTTCATAAACACATTTTCTATGACTACCTTTTTCCATGGGAGATGTAACAGGAATACTTAAACTGTTGCAAATTATTATATATAATGCTGCGAATGGAGCTATTAGGTCAAAAAGTATGTTCATTTTATTTATTTATTTATTTTTTATTTTTTCTTTTTTTGCAGTTTTTGGCCCAGGCCGGGTTTGAACCCGCCACCTCTGGTACATGGGGCTGGCACCTTTCTCCTTGAGCCACAGGTGCCACCCAGTACGTTCATTTTAAAGGCACAAAAATTGCCCATTTGCTTTCCAAAAGGGTTAATTCAATTTAGACCACCAACAGAAACAAAGAGCAAGTACATTTCATGGCACCTTCACCAATAAGAACACCATTAAAAAAAACTTTTGCTAAGTCAAAAAGTAAAATTTATCACTGTATCTTAAAATTTCACTTCTTCAATTACCTGTCAGGGAAATACATTTCCCATCTGTCTTTACCTGTATTTCTTCTTTAGTAAGTGAGCCCAACTTCTCAAGTTCTTTGCTCACTCATTTACGTGGGTCTTGGTGCTTTTTAAAATTATTTATACTAAAAATTTAAAGACCAGCAACCATGTCGATATTTCGCAGAATTCTAATCCTGGTTTTCACGTTTTTAATCTGTTTATTTGTTGGGGGGGAGGGGTAGGGAAAAGGAGGTGGGAGATAGAATAAATGTCAATGTTTTATTTAAGAGTCAAATGTAATGAACTTTCCCTTTATAAGTACTTCTAATTCTTTGAAGTTTTGAAGATACTTCCCTATCCAGATAAATATCTTTTATGAATGAAACTAGCATAAGGATACTCTTTTTCATTTAACTCTTCAATCTACCTGGATTTTATTTTGGTATAGAACATGAGATAAAGATTCAAACGACCAGTTTCTGAAGTGTTAACCCTCCCAAAAACGTTTATTAAGTCTTCCTTTTTCTCCTGATTTCTGATGGCTCCTTTATCGTGAGTGCCCATTTCTGGTATCACTATTCCCTTTTACTGACTGACTATCGCCAGTATCCAACTCTTCTTTTTACTTGGTGTGGTGTGTTTTGATATTTATTTATTTTTTTTTAAAGGTTTATTTATTTATTTTTGCAATTTTGGCTAAGGCTGGATTTGAACCCGCCACCTCTGGCATATGGGGCCAGCGCCCTACTCCTTTGAGCCACAGGCGCTGCCCAGTGTTTTGATATTTGCTATCTGTAAAGTTAGCTCTCTATCACTGATCTTGGTTTTTCACTTAGAAGTTATCTCACTTTTATCTGATTATAGTCTCTCACACAAAATTAAGAATTATCTTGTTGATATCTCAAACACACTTCTTAAAAAGAGAATTACACTAAACCTGTACATTAATGAGAAAAACTAATATTTGTAATAGCAACACGATAATCCTCTCCTCCATAAATCCAGGTTTCTTCACATGGACTCATATATAACTTTATATTTTCTGTTATTTTTATGATTTTTCTATTTTCTAAACAATTACTGCTATCATAAAAAATAATTTCTGATTTTTAAATATCTTTCTTACTTCCAGTTACCCAACATTCTCATTCGTGCTAGTAACTTCTCATTGACTCTTGGTTTCCCTGGAACTGAATTCTATCACACCAACAGTGGGAACTGTGCAGCTTCATTTTCATGCCTTACTGTATTGCTGCAAACAAACTTTAAGAATACAGAACTCAAAACAGCAACTTTAAATAAAACAGGACCAAATATAATTCAATAGTATATGAAGTGTATTTTATGACTTACAACTATGAATTATCCTAAAAATGCAATGATGACTTCATATGGCCACAACAAACTCTCCCCGGTGCATGCCTATTCTCTGACACACATATGTGCACAGCCTTTTAAATACTGCATATAACTTAGTCATGTGTTTTATACTACTGTACATACATCTATTTCAGAATAAGACATTTCTGTAGTTGATATATAAAAACCATACACAGTGCTCTCTTTGCCAGCACTTAAGACTACAACTGGAATGATACAGAGTCAAAAAATTATGAAAGATCAAAAAAAATTTTAAATGTACACTGTACTCTGTGGGTGATAAAAAGAGATTTTTCATGGAACTTGTTGATTCTGAACAATCACAGACTCTGTTTGTGTTGTTCACCATTACATAGCCAGGTTTGACCACACTGCCAAGCAGGGAGCTTACTGAATAAATGAGAAATAATGCTTAATCTTTCATCTATGTTTAAAATTATAAATATACATACAGTGGTATTTTCTCAGCCTAAATTTTGAAGGTACTTTTGAAAACTGTATTTCAAGTCATGTTAGAATAGTAACAGAAATAGAATTATTAGGAATTACCACTATCTCATAATATCTGGTCCTGTGACCACTGAGCTTCCAGCTGTTTATGTTTCCTTATCTGTTCCCTTATATTTCTGTGGACTGCCAAGGGAAACTCAACCATACTAAGCAGAATTTATTTTAAGAAAATACTGAGGTTTCTGCTAACCCCTATGCCTAGAGAAAAGGAAAGACAAGAAGACAGAAACGTAAATAAGGTGACAAATCTATGTGTTCCTCTCACCTTATGTAATATTCATTCTCTTCCTACTAACAATGAACTTCTGTCCTATCCGATCAGTGTGGAGAAGGAGCACTTCCCTTAGAGCAGTGCTTTTCAACCTTTTCTATCTCACAGCATACTTGATCTTATAGTTGAACTTCAGAGGCACACTTGAATTATGTTGATCAAACAAACAAACAAAAGTAAAAAATATATATACTTACAGTACTTTGAACTTCTTTTGAAAATAATCTTTACAAATTTTCGTGGCACATCTAAGATCCTCTCACGCAGACCAGTGTGTCATGGCACAGAGGTTGAAAAATCTCTGTTTTAGAGCCTTGTAAAAAGAAAAATGTACCGAGCCTCATGTGCATTCTTGGTAGCTGGCTAGAAGACACGGCTGCTAGGCCAAGAAGACATGATCTCTCTTAACAGTGGGGGAGAAAAGAAAGGTTTGATATGGTGAAATGGTACATATGCTTATAATTCTAGATGGGCGTTAGAATACTAACCTGCCTGCTAACTTTGTGACATTGAACAAAGTTCTTATGAGTCTGAAAAGTTGTTACTGAATGGCTAGTGACTGGAAGAGATGTTTCCGGAGTGCTATGTTCTAGAAATCAGCTTGTGCAAATAAATATAGTCTGCAGTTGTACAGAGTCAACATTTTCCTTCAAAAACCTAAGCCTCCCATAAAGTATAATGTATATGGTTTTGTATACCACACTGTACAGAAATATGTATTATACAAGGATATGATGTAAATATAGCAATAAAGTCATATACATGATATATAAGATATATGTAGAATTTAAAAGGGTGTGGGTGTGTGCATGTGTATATAAAAGAGCACGCATGTGAACAGGTGACAGCTTGCTGAGGCCAAATCCACGGGCCACCTCAGAGACCAACACAACTGCTCAGCAAGTCTAAACATCAGCACTCAAACTGCTGTTTCTTTGAGCATTAGAGGCTGGGTATTAGGGGTCATGCTCTGTGAATATTACCTGTGCCTGCATAACAGAATCACACAACTCAATGCAGGGAGATGTTTATACCCAGGTATTGAGACCAACAGAAGGGACAGCAAATTCACATCTTTAATCACCTATCTACTTTGAAGCAAAAGCTCTGTTGTAGGATGTGACTGTAATATTTAAATCAGCAGTTCTCAAACTGTGGGTCGTGACCCCTTTATAACAATGAAAATACATCCTGCATATCAGATATTTACATTACGATTCATAACAGTAGCAAAATTACAGTTACAAAGTAGCAACGAAAATAATTTTATGGTTGGAGGTCACCATAACATGAGGAACTATATTAAAGGGTTGCAGGATTAGGAGGCATTAGGAAGGTTGAGAACCACTGATTTAAATTACAGTTATATGCTGCATAACAACATTTTGGTCAACGCAGACCACATATACAATGGTAGACCCATAAGATTATAATTGATCTAAAACATTCCTATTGCCCAGTGATGTCCTATCTGTCGTATCATTGCAGCACAATTATCTTATTTTTAAAAAAATCTAGTGTAGCCTAAGGATACAGTGTTTATGAAATCTCAGCAGTGTATAGTAATGTTCTAGGCCTACATATTCACTCACCATTCACTGACTCACCAGGAACAACTTCTCGTCCTAGAAGTTCCATTAATTAAGTGCTGTATACAGGTGTATCATTTTATAATCTCATACATCATAATTTTATTGTAATCTTGCTACGTTTAGATAGATCAATATTTCCCATTGTTAAAACTGCCCCAGTACTCAGTACAGTAGCATGCTGTACTGGTCTGTAGCCTAGGGGCAATAGGCTACACCAGAGCCTAGGTGTGCAGAAGCCTATCCCATCTAGGTTTGTGTAAGTACACTCTAGGATGTTTGCACAATTATGAAATTGCCTAATGGTGCATTTCTCAGAACTTACTCTCATCATTAAGTGATACGCAACTATATTATTTTTGTCATGTTTTTATGTTTGGCTGAGTCTATTTAGTTTATTTCACATAAATGAAATGTGATGAGCAATTCTCCTGTATTTCTTAGATGATCAGGGATTTCAGTTTCCTAATCCTTAAAATGGGGTACCTACATGTTTATCAAAGTCCTATCGTGAGCATTGAGGGAGATAACAAATAAAAAGTCCATCATGTTTCCCTTCCTTAGATTCAGGATATTAAAGTTTGGGTTTGAGGGAACTCAAAATACCCATATCCACATGCACAGTTAGAGAATTAAGAGAGCTTTCTTCCATAGCTTTTCAGCTATAATTCTCTATGATGCCTTTTAGAAATAATTCTTAACTTCAATGCTTAGGTCAGTTATAAGCCCATAGAATGGAAACTCTTGGTTAGTACTAAGGCAATCCAATGTAATGTTATTTTTTCATTGGGCATGCCCAAAAGACAGTGTATTCTATACAGTTTCACATGCATAAAAGTTTAAAACGACGCTTAATAAAAATCTTTATTCTTTAAACACAACAATGAAAATTTTTGAACAATTATACCAAAAACTATAGATACTGCCTAAAGCAATTTCCATACAAGTTATATACATATATTTTAAAGTGTGTGGATATTATTATTATTATTCTTATCCTGGTTTATGACAGATACAGACTATGGGATCACCAACTTAAGAAGAATAAGTTATCCTGTATGACCATCAGGAACAGTCTAGCCAAGACTGCTAAATTAAAGAAAGAGGTTAAGAAAGCATAAACACATAAATGTTTACCATAAACATAAATATGAGCTAATAGTCTCATTTAGATAAGAGTACCAATAACAATACTGAAACCAGGTAGATGCCACAGAAACTTCAGTGGCACCAGGCAAAGACTCGGATTGAACTGATGGAAATAATAGAAACACACAGTTGCTTTCCTTATTTTCACATTAACGACTTGTGAGGTTTACGCAATGTCCAGTCAGTGCACACTAGGTAACAAACAGAATGATACACAAAAGAGTCAACCATTATATTCAATAAAGATTTCGCAGCAAGTAGATACAAGTGAGATACAAGCAGCTTCCGGACATGAAAATTCTTTAAAAGTCATGCAACACAGGGACTATGTGACAACATGACACAAATACTGTCCTTAGCATATGAACACAGGGAAAGGAAATACCAAGTATTTGCAAAACAAATACTACCTCAATGTCAGATATCAAGATAGTTGCAGGATACTCAGAGATTCCAGGAATGGACTGAGAAAGTCAATCCATAGGAAGTTCAGACTAGCTGTGAAAAAAGTACATCAATTTACTTAATACCTTTTGTCCATTAATTCCTCATATTAAGCTAAATCTCCATATGCTAACTTCTCTAAGGATTAGGTATGAAATTGAATTCAGATTCCTAGAACTAGAATGAAATTCTAAGTTTTAATATAACAAAAAGCAAGCGGTAATATAAAAAACCTAAAACTACTCCAAGCTTGCTTGGTAGAAGTCAACCTTACTTTGCTAGTGGATCCAGTTTACCATCCAGAAACTGGATCCACTAGCAAATTCTCAAAATAGACAGAATTCAGGGCAGTGCCTGTGGCTCAAAGGAGTAGGGCGCGGGCCCCATATGCTGGAGGTGGTGGGTTCAAACCCAGCCCCGGACAAAAAAAAAAAAAAAAAAAAAATAGAATTCAATTCACTACATAATATTAAAGTCATTTTGGGGTGGGACACAATTGTAAGAGGGACTTTACCTAACAAATGCAATCAATGTAACCTGGTTCTCTGTACCCTCAATGAATCCCCAACAATAACATTAAAAAAAAATATATCTTAAAGACCCAAAATAAACTGAAGAATATGTAATTCTTACTCTCGAGGAGTTCACAGATATTTACTGAATGTGTGCTATGTGCTAGGCACTGTTCTCAACATTTTCATGTATCACTTAGTTAATCCTCATTACCATGTAGGTATATATTATCTCTTATTTACAAATAAAGAAATAAGTATTACCCAGACAATATTTAATAGATTAAATTAACTTAACCAAAGTTACAAAACTAGTAATCCTGGTGATCTGGTTCCAGAGAAAATGCTCTTGACCATTATAACATATATTTAGGAGAAGAAAAAGAAAATTTAAAAAGCCTAAGTACAATGACTATATTTTATGAATTTTAAAAGACTATTCTGACTTCAAATATCCTGTCCTATTGTCAGGTTATCTGCCCAAATTTTGACTGGGGGGAAAACTGTTTGCAGGAGGAGTTTACTAACCTGTATGTCTAACATTTACACTAACAAAAGAAAAAGACCACACTAATAAAATGACTAATACTTCAAATTTCTTTGCTTTTTAGTACTATTGTTATTATCAAGTACAGAAACTGCTTTGAAAAAGTCATTTCAACCTTTAAAATTGGTATATAGTTGAAAAAAGAATACAAATATCACTTTCAGAAATGAAAGATGCTGCCTATCATGGCCTCAACAGCAGATAATAATGGCCATTACATTTTTAAGGAAATCTTCATAAGGCAAACAACTTGAAAATAATGTTACTATGCATTAATATTTATAAGTATAAAAGTAAGAGCTTTAAAATATAATTCTTTCCTTTCCTGGATGTCATGTATGGTTTCATTTCATATTAGAGTTTACATCTGGTACCTAATTTTAATATTTTCCCCACTAATGCCTCTTTACATTTGATTATATTCTCCATAAACCTAAATTCACAGGAGTGGCTGATTTTAGAGAAAAAAATTCTAAGGTTTTTGAACTTGCCAAGAAGTTAACCTCCTAAGGAAAAAAATACAATTCAGTCACTTTCAGGCTGAAAGTGATCAGTTGCTTTGAAATACAACAGTACTTTCAGGTCTAGATCTCCAGTAAGTCCATCATGAAAAGTACTGTGAAAAGCAAGATCTCTCAAAGAAAAGTAAGCCACAGAAATCTGCTTAGCTTGTTGAAAAATGCGCATATCCTCAAAATAACTCTAAATAGTATCTCATTACCTGAGCAGTTTGCTGGTTAAAAAATATTCAAAAGTTGGCTCAGTGCCTATAGCTCAGTGGTTAGGGCACTGGCCACATGTACCAGGGCTGATGGGTTCAAACCTGGCCCTGGCCTGTTATGCAACAATTACAACAACAACAAAAAAAATAGCCGGGCATTGTGGCAGGCACCTGCAGTGTAGTCCCAGCTACTTGGGAGACTGAGGCAAGAGAACTGCTTATGCCCCAAGAGTTTGAGGTTGCTGTAAGATGTAACACCACCACAGCACTCTACCAAGGGCGATAGTAAGACTCTTTCTAAAAAAAAATCAAAAGTTGAAGGCAAGTAATTTGAACATTAATAAAACTACCAAATCAACAGCATAAACATCATTACTTTCCATCACGGACAATAGTTTTTTTTTTTGTTTGTTTGTTTTTTGAGACAGAGCCTCATGCTGTCAACCCTCAGTAGAGTACAGTGGCATCACAGCTCACAGCAACCTCCAGCTCCTGGGCTTAAGTGATTCTCTTGCCTCAGCCTCCCAAGTAGCTGGGACTACAGGCACCCACAATGCCCGGCTATTTTTTGGTTGTAGTTGTCATTGTTGTTTGGCAGGCCTGGGCTGGATTCGAACCTGCAGCTCTGGTGTATGTGGCTGGCACCTTAGCCGCTTGATCTACAGGCTCCGAGCCAAGGACAATGGTTTTTATCATCTTTTCACACACATATCTGCACAACTGAGGACACGGCAAGAAAAAAGAGGCTTACTATGCCTCTGGAATTATGTTTCTAAGATTAGAACACATTTTCTGAAAACCATCTAATGGGATGGGTTACCAAGGGAAATTATGGAACATACTTTCCTAGAAGTCTTTAACAAGTAAGGATGATGGCCAGAGGCTATTCAGGGTGCTGTGACAGGTCTGCTGGTCTTCATAACCCTAGCAACTGGTGTGCCGTAGATGATCTACTCTTAATGCTTGCCATTTAACTGCTCTAAGTGCTAGTAACCAAAATGACCACGCCTGCAGTATGTTTGATTCTCCAAAGTCACTGATGGTTTCAGAAAGAAAACAATCCTTCCACTCCATCCTTTTCCCGTGGCAACTTTTCTCTGTCACAGAATTTCACACGAAGGCTTTCAAATATGTGGAAATTTATTACAAACAGGCAGACAAAAAGATTTTAGCTTCTGAAAATGCAACAAACTGACATAGACTGTCCTTCGTTCAGGGAGTGGTTTACTTACTCTTCCCTAAAATAAAAAATACACATTAAAATACTAGGAATCACATAATGTTTGGGAATTGTAAAGAACCTTAATATTTTTGCAGGTGAGGAGTAAGTTTTGAAAGGTCAAAATATGAGGCCAAACAGCTAGTTAATACCTGAATATAGAATAAGTATTTTCTGATTCTTGATCCAGTGTCCTTTTCACTATAGCTCACAGCCTGTCCTTAACTTAGCAACCTTGTTTAAAAATGTCTCCAAAATCAATAGAAATATGCCACTACTTTACAACTTACACAAAAGTGTTTCTTACATGCAATCTCCCTGAACATCCATGAGGGACTGCTACCAAGACTACCCACAGAAATCAAAATCCATGGATATTTGACTTTCTTATATAAAGTGGTGGAGTATCTGTATATAACCTACACACATGGAGCAGTGTGAAGAAGAGGCGGCAAGAACGACCCCCTGACCGACCAAAGCTCGCACGTCGCTGCATCCCTGCGTACAGCGCCTACGTCCCGCCGCCGTTGCCACCATGCCCAAGAGAAAGGCTGAAGGGGATGCTAAAGGAGATAAAGCCAAGGCAAAGGACGAACTACAGAGAAGATCCGCAAGGTTGTCTGCTAAACCTGCTCCTCCAAAGCCAGAGCCCAAGCCTAAAAAGGCCCCTGCAAAGAAGGGAGAGAAGGTACCCAAAGGGAAAAAGGGAAAAGCTGACGCTGGCAAGGAGGGAAATAACCCTGCAGAAAACGGAGATGCCAAAACAGACCAGGCACTGAAAGCTGAAGGTGCTGGAGATGCCAAGTGAAGTGTGTGCATTTTTGATAACTGTGTACTTCTGGTGACTGTACAGTTTGAAATACTATTTTTTATCAAGTTTTATAAAAATGAAGAATTTTGTTTTACTTTTTTTTTTTTTTTAATCTATGTTGTTAGCACACAGAACACTTCATTGTTTTTTGGGGAAGGGGCATATGTCACTAATAGAATGTCTCCAAAGCTAGATTGATATGAGGGAAAATGTTTTTCCCTCTAGTTTTAAGAGACTTCCTCTTGGCTCCCAAGAGGAGGGATTCCCTGATGTTGACACACAGCTACCTTGGCACAAATGCCTTGTGGTATGGAAAAACTAATTTGTTTTTATGTCCTATTCTCCCTCAGTCTTCAGCATAGTCTTAACTCCCTTAAACCCAGTCACCTCTTGTGACCTGACCCCCAAAAATTGGTTACCAGTATATCAAGGAATCTGGACTTTTTCAATAATACCACTGAGATGGCATCCCTCAAAAGAGCAGCAGTTCCATTTGTAGATTGTTGGATCTTCAGATAAATTCTACCATTTTCATTTCATTTCCTGAAAGTTAGGGTCGGCTTGTGAAAAGTTGTTAAACAACATGCTAAATGTGAAATGTCAACCCTCACTCTAAACTTCCCTGTTCAGAGCATCAAATGAAGACTTCATTGGGTTTTACAGTGGCTTTCTGATTTTTGGTAGAACACTGAAGAAGGGAGTTTGAAAGTTGTTGTATACTGTTAACGATTGTCTGCCCATGTCCTGCCTGAAATACCATGATTGTTTATGAAAAGTATCTTTAATAAAGCTGGATACAGTTTGGCTTGGAAAAAAAAAAAAATAACCTACACACATCCTCCTGTATACTTTTAATATCATCGCTAGATAACATACAATGTAAATGATAAGTAAACAGTTATTATGTTGTATTATTTAAGGAACGAAGACGGGTGGGGGGGTGGGGGGGGTGGATGTGTACATGTTTAGTACAAATGCAACCACCCATTTTTCTCCCTAATATTTTTAATCTGAGATTGGCTGAATTCGTGGATGCAAAACCCATGGATACAGAAGGTGAATGTACTTCAAATCTACACTCAACAAATGACCAACTGGCACATTGAAATTTACCTGCTTTTTAGATAATTTAGCATATAGCTAAATGATATGAGATAGTATTTTAATTTCCAAATATGATTCTGCTTCAAAAAGATCAATGCTTACTGATCATCTACAGTCAGGCCCTATGCTAAGTACATGAAGATACAAGAATGAATACAATATGGTCTCCACCTATTCAAAAACCTATGCCTAAAATTCTCTTCATAATATCGTTTTACATTTCTGTTGTACTAATAAGACACATTTCTCCAATGAGCCTACTAAGCCCAGTGAATCAGAGAAGAGAGTTATAAAGAGCAGAAAGATACTATCCCTATATGGCTTTTTTCACATCACACTTCTTTAGCTTCTACTATACAAATATTAAAATCTGAAGTCTACCTGATAAGTATGGTATGTAAAAATTCTTACAAATTTTTAATATCACATTTATTTCAATGGCAATGCTGGCCTTGATACAAAGACTCCACTGCAACAATTCAATTCAATTATATGCCAAATTACTAAAACTTAACCTCTTACAAAGTATAGCTTAGATAAATTATTAAGCTAACTACCAAAATTATACAGAAGAAATGAGTATTTAATTTTTAGGTTAAACATAAAATATTATTCTTGTACGAGGCATACATTTAAAATAACTAGTATGCATATATTTTTGCCTAGTTTGATGCAATTTGGGATCATTTAAATTATCTCATTAACTGAGTTACTTAGCAAGTAACACATTATACTTCCCATTGTATCAATGCAGAAAAACAGGCAAAAATGTGATATAACCTGTCCCCCACCATACACATATACAAAGTAGCAGGGTGGGACTGGAATTTAGTCTCTTAGGCAAAGCATGGCTTTCTAACACATACTAAAAACAGTTTCACTTTAAGAACTATGCAACTTGAAGAAAATGACAATTCCAAGACACCACTTTTATTACAAACTTAGAAACTCTTTACTGGAGCCCTTAACCTTTAAACTCCCTAAACTGTATAGGTGGAGTGGGAAGAAAAAATGCCTAAAAAGTCCTTCAATCAGGATCGCCTGATTCATGTAAAAAAGGATTATATTATATAAATAACGTAATAGCTACAAAACATTACCAGTATATCCAAAGTTGAATAACCTTTTTGAATGATGGAAATCTCCAGCCTTGAAATTGAATCTTCAGACTTCACTGTAGGTTGCCTCATATTTCTCTTTTACATCCTAACACTTGAGTTTCTCCTATCCACAGGTTTTAACTTTTATTAGAGCATTTTTTTTCCAAATAAGCTGTTTCTAAAAACTCACTTTGCAATAAACTTAAGGGGTAACTCAGGCAAGCAAATTTGATTTACACAAAAATATTCTCTTTTAGCAGAATAATATCCTTACCCTAAATGCTTTCAGATTTTGGATTTTTTAATATTTGCATATATGTGAGATGTTTGGGGGATGAGATCCAAGTCTAAACACAAATTTCATTTATATTTAATATACCTCTTATACACTGAGCCTGAGGTTAATTATGTAACATTTTAAATAATTCTGTGCATGAAACATAATGTGTGTATACTGAACCATCAGAAAGCAAAGGTGTCCAGTATAGAATGTTCTACTTGTGGTATCACAACAGCATTAAAAAAGTTTTAGCTTTTGGAGCATTTTGGATTTCCAGTTTGGATTAGGGATGCCCAATCTGTATTACATCACATGTAAGGTTACTCTCACTATCATCAAATAAATAAAGGCTACAATCATTCTATAAAATTAAGAAACATGGCTCCCAAACAGAGATAAATATCAAGAACTCAGTCTACTGACTGATACCAGAAACTGCTAATCTGACACAGAATTCCAGTTTGTTTTTTTTATTTAGTACACTTCTAATAAGAATTCTAGTTTTTTTTAATTCTAATTTTTCCTATATTTCCTTTTTCACCTGGAAATTACTAAGTAACAGTCCCGGAATTTTAAGGTTTGGTGAAATTGGTGAAATTTTCATTTATTCCCTTCTTTTAGAATGATCAAATCTGATGGTTCTTATCTTTGGAGATGGTATAAGGTTATCAGTTTAAGTTTGGACTCTACCCTCCAATATATTCATATTAGGCCACATATTAAGTATTAATAGCTTGGTACTTACTATCCTACCATGGTTCAAACTACCAAGCATAATGATGTCCCAAGTAGGCTGACTGACACCTAGGTGTTTCACAGTGGAATGGGGTTCCAAGAAAATGAACCAAATGCCAGATTTGGTTTTGGTGCCTAGTCACATCTGCAGTGCTAGCAATCAACAAGATAGAAAACAGGACTTACTACATACATAAATTGCGTCCTTCTCTTACCTCAAATAAGTCTGGTTATGAGACCTCATACCTCCTAAGGTGAAAGGAAAGGAACGTTTATTAAGCATCTAATCCAGGTCAAGAACTCTCTTGGATCTCTACATTATCTCATTTAATTCAACAAAAAGTCCACTGAGTAGTAATCACTTCCATTATACAGATCAAAACTGTCCACAGTAATTTTTTTCTTTTTCTTTCTTTTTTTTTTTTTTGAGGCTGAGTCTCACTTTATCGCCCTCAGAAGAGTGCCAGGGCCTCACACCTCACAGCAACCTCAAACTCTTAGACTCAAGTGATCCTCCTGCCTCAGCCTCCTCAATAACTGGGACTACAGGCCACAACACGCCGCTATTTTTAGAGATAGGTCTTGCTTATCCTCAGGCTAGTCTCAAACTCCTGAGCTCAGGCAATCCATCCTCCTAGGCCTCCCAGAGTGTTATGATTATAGGCGTGAGCTACCTTGCCCAGCCTTCCTGCTAATAATTTTAAGAACCAGGTTTTGAACCAAGGTGGATCAGTTAACAAAGCCAGTACTGTTAATACACAGAGAATTTTAAGGCTAGATCACTCACCATATAGCGCAATAACTTGCTCTGAGGAGTATGAGGCTCAAAGAGATTGAGACTTGCACAATGGGCATACGAATTCAAGTCTCCTGATTTCTGGAGCAGTACTATGTAAAATAATGATCCTTACTTTCGCCTGCGTGTGCACGTTAGGGGTGAAATGTCACTCTTGATATAATTTATAACATCTCAATTTTCTCCAAATAAAATTCATAAGAGTGGCAATTTCAGGGAGGTACACTTTAAGTGACCAAAAATATTAAATATATTTGGGAAGAATAAAAACTTAATTGGTGCCTATGAATGATCACGTTGTAAAAAAAGTCTATTCCTGCTATATTTATTTGTTCAGTCAAGTACTTTATAATGTATGGGCTACTATACTTGGTGATAACAATACAGGATGTAAGACAGAAGTCCCTACCATCTACCATCACAGAATCTGCACCCTAATGGAGGACAGTGGGAGTAGAAGATGCTACTATGGGAATGGGAAGCAGGGACCAACCCAGACAAGACTTTTCAAAGGAGGTGATGTGAAAGATGAGTAGGAGTCATTTAGTTACCAAAGGGGAATGGAAAACACAAAAGTCTCAAGTACAAAAGTATTTTGCACACGAGAGCAGGAAAGGCCAAGGGAGCTGTTAACAGTAGGGAGGAGATAAGCAAAGAGGACCTATAATCATACAGGTCCTTGAAAGCCAGGGCTTTACAATTCTTTCTATTAGAATCAGCTGGTGAACTTGAAAACAAACAAAACACAGATGTGAGGCTCCACCTCAGAACAATTAAATCAGAATCTTTGGGGATGAAACCCTGGCACTAGTTTTTTTTTTTTTTTTTTTTTTGTAGAGACAGAGTCTCACTTTACGGCCCTCGGTAGAGTGCCGTGGCCTCACACAGCTCACAGCAACCTCCAACTCCTGGGCTTAAGCGATTCTCTTGCCTCAGCCTCCCGAGTAGCTGGGACTACAGGCACCCGCCACAACGCCCGGCTATTTTTTTTTTTTGGTTGCAGTTTGGCCGGGGCTGGGTTTGAACCCGCCACCCTCGGCATATGGGGCTGGCGCCCTACTCATTGAGCCACAGGCGCCGCCCCTGGCACTAGTTTTTTAAAAAGCTCCCTAGACGATTCAAATATGTAGCTGATTAAAAACCACTGTTTAAGTTGTAAAGCGAATTAAACATTTTTATTAACGTAAATAAGAAAAGGGATGATTTTAAATCTTTCTGGGCCCCAGTTTCTTTAGTTCTAGTAAAAAATGGGTTGGAGCAAATAAGAAGTAGCATGATAAAATAAAAGGAGTCATAAAACATTTGTTTTGTCAATGAGTCTGTTGCTTGCCACCTATATGACAATAGATTAGAATACCATCATTTCCTAGAGTTACTTGATAACACTGCTCTGTCTACAGGACTATTACATACTTCAAGATACATAAATGCTTAAGAAAAATTGATAACTGTTTTAATAAAATACAAACCATGATATCCTAAGATTTACATTTCTAAATTTGAATAATTTTTAACATTATATTTTTATCAGAGATGAAATCTGTTGTAATGCTTAAGAAACACATTTTATTTAAAGAATTACCTCTACCCTGAAATTTAAAATATAAAATAATAGAGAACTGATCCTTTTAATGCTATGTTAGCTGTTAAAGAGATCAAATGGGATTAAGTTATCTCTCTTCAAATAAATAGATCAACAGAGAAAATGCCCTTTAAATGGTAAAAAAAAAAAAAGTTTAAAAATCGTTATTCAGTATAGAGCACTAATAAGGTAAAAACTACTTTGGAAAAAATTATAATCTATTTTACATTATTTAAGTATTTTATTTATAATGTAGTTTATAAAGCTCTGCCGCCAGGACTGTCCATGCATAAAGTCATGCAAAGCTACTGTACTTTAGTCTCCCTTTTATATTGAGCCCATGAGAATTTCATGAAGTTTTCAGTTTAAATACAGTATTAGTATTTAATGGTATCTCTTTAATACTATATCCAGTTCACTTAGAATAAAAGAAAAACTTTAGATAAAAACATTGTTTGTGTTTATTTGTGGTTCATTTTAAATTCTTTAATTAAAACTGACAGGAATGCCTTTCAAAGTTTAGAGTTATAGTGGATGATATAATATCGTTAATATTTACTTACTTTCTTGTTATTTCCTCCATGCTGCTATTACTACTCTGATGTGCTATCATTTCTTCCAATCACCTATTCTGTGATTTTAACAGGAAAGCAGTCTACTCTGAAAACGCACAAGAATTTTTTGAAGTTATAAATGAATTTTTTTTACCCAAAATGTGACATGAGAAAACTTAAAAAAAAAAAAAATCCACCAACACACACGCACATACACGGCCCTCTTCTGATAATTTTGGCTGATGACACTGCAGAACAGTTAATCTGATAATTAAAATTTTCCAGAACACGTGATGTTTAGATGGGATCTATGCTGTCAACCTGAACTCAGCACTTCAGTTAAAAAAAATCTTAAAACTTGAATACCCAGACATGTTAAATTCTTAGGCTGCAGTTTCTTTGAGAGCCATTAATAAAAATACAAACTGTTTTGATTTACCCAAACTTACTTAGCAACAAGGTATCTTAAGTATTTTCCAGGACTTTTTTCCTACAACACGCAATCCAGCACATAAACAAATTTTGTCGGTACAATGTAAGCAAACACCCAGAGAATCCAGTTTCCAGGCAGGAAAACACGAGACCAATATTGCCCGAAGTGGTTCGAAAGTGGCAGTAGAAATCACTCCTTGAGTTCACTCCTGGAATTCACCTACTCAAGTTTTCTAGAGGTTTTCACCGGCCACATAAACTACGATTCAAAATAACTATTCCGCAAACCCCGGACCTCCATGTGCACAAAAGCGCAGTGCTGGAATGAGGAAGCTACACCAAGATGAAATCACAACTCTAATTCACTAAAAAATATGCCGCCTGTTTTCTCAAGCCCCCTCTTGCTGTGCTCCCTTTACCCTTCAACTGTGTCAACAGCTTCCCAATTATTGACGTCCAAGAAAATAGCTTTAGATTCCCTAGTCTAGTAACATGGTCGGCCACCATCACCACTATTCCTTTAGCATCCTAAAATAAACTCCTCACGCCGCGGTCGAAACCCACTGGCTGAACGTCTGGTGTTTACACAGTCAGGTCCTGGGTCTACCCTACCTTTCTGAGCCACTTAGCAGACATGAAAACAGGCATCACATAATGGACTTAGTAAAGACACAGTCACATGAGACAATGTCTCAGGTCTATGAATGAAAGATCCAAACGCTGCATCGTCTCGGTTAAGAGGAAAAAACAACCTCAGAGGAAGGGTGGGAGGGGAGCTGCCGAGTGGGGGAAGCGGTTTTCCTTCCATACCCCTGCCGGGCGATTTAAACCCAGGAAGATGCGAGCGCAGGGCCGGAGTCCTCCCTCGGGCGTGACAGCCCCGCAGGATCCGCGCCGGATCTCTCACGCCGCGGTGTCCGCTGCGGCCCCGCGCCCGCGGGCCAGGTGGGCGTGCGGGGCGCGGGAGACCCAGCCACTGCGGCCGGGGCGGCGGCCCGAGGCGTACTTCCTCAGCCTCCAGCCGCCCCATCCCCAAAAATGGGAGGAAAGGAAGGAAACCAAGAGCCGGGCGGCTGCCCGAGGGAGAAAGGAGAGGGAGCGGCGCGCTCGCCTCTGCAGCTGGGAGAGGCCAGAGGCGGGCGAGGCAGAGGGAGCGGCGATCATCGGCGAACTCCGCCGCGGGCCAACTACGGGAGACCCGGCCGGCAGCCCCCGCCCGACACGGCGGGCGCGCCCGGGAGTCCCCGCACCCACCCCGTCCCTGTCCCCACCGCGCCCGCTCTACTCACGCTCGGGGCTCTTCCAGGCTCCCCGGCTCCAACCGCATCGGGTCCCAGCCCGGCGGGCGGCGGCGGCGCCGGCGCCGAGGGAGAGGAGAGCGGGCGGCACGGCCCCCGCCTCCCGGCCCCTCTCCCCCGCCGCTCCGGAGCTGCCCGGCCGGGCCCGAGCCCTGCCTCGCCGGCGGCCCCAGCCCCAGTCCCAGCGGCGGCGGCAGCAGCAGCCCGAGACCTCAGCGGCCGCAGCGGCAGCACCGGAACTGCTGCTTTCTCCTTCTGGCTCGCTCTCCTCGCTGGCCCCCGTCACACGCCCCCGCCCCCGTCTCCTTTCTCTGTCGCCCCTGTTTTTTTTTCCTTTTGTTTCCAGAATAAACTTTATTGGTCTCTTTTTCCGCTCACATCGTGTAAACAAACAACGAACTCTTCCCCACCCCCTCGACTCCCCCCTCCTCCGGCAGGAGAGGGTAAGAGCTGAGGAGGGGCCGAGCCTATAATACCCCGGAAGCAGATGGGCCAAGGAGAGGAAGTGAAATTGAGAAGAAGAGGCGGGGGAAGTGGGCAGTTCGGGCAACTGTGTGTGCTACTGCGCCTGCGCCGTGCTGTTTCGCCCGAAGTTGGGTGCTGTTGGGGCTGTTTTTCTGACCTGTGTTTGTTTACTGCTCTAGCTTCTGCAGTAGTGAGTGGGTTGTGTCATCCTTCTACAGCGTACCCGTCGTGTATTTGTTGCTACAGGCACCAGACGGGCTAGGGTAGAGACATGGAAAGGAATATTGGGAACAAGTGAGTTCATTCACTTTTACGAGAGGAAACGAGATTAGTTTGGGGGCGAGAGAAGGGGGCGCGGTGGTTAACCGCTGTCAGTGCCTAACCAGAGTGGTTATTGTATCTAGAAATAAGGCCTTTTACAAAGCTTTGCTGCGCGTCCTCTGCTCAGAGTGGTTTAAGTTACAGCCCGTCTCGAAGGCGGAATGCACTGCCACAGCCCTCCGCAATCCTGAAACACTTCGGGAACACCTTTTGCTATGCTCCCATTTTTGTTTTTGTTTTTCTGATTTGAATCTGCTTGTAGGATTCAATTGTATTCAAAAGACGTGCTTTATTTGTGTAAATCCAACCAAGACTTCAGAGATTTCATGTTGGCGATAGACTAGGTTCAAGGTAGTACCTTGCTGCTGTGAACCTTATATGTCTCTTTTTGCTTGAAAGTAATGGAAACTGCTGATTCGGAGCTCTCGCCTGATAAGGATCTGGTATTGTGCGGTTTCCTCCCCCTAGTGGTCTTTCTTTGTATTGAAAAAGCCTAGGAGCTGTGATTAGAAATCTGACAGTCCCCCAGCTTCCGTTTCCCCTTGAATTTTTAAGGAATAGATGACCCACCCTAGAAATTTTACAGTTCAATTTATCGTCCAGAGCAAAAACCTGACCAATAACAGTCTTCTCAAACACTACACATCCATAACCCAATCGTAAATGGGATCCATTCCTCTATGGTCATAGTTAAACTTGACTGTATTTCTATATTTCTGTATTTCCTGTGTTTCTTTGACTCCCTTAAACTTATAGTAGTCTGGGGGGGGGGTAGTGTCTATGTTTCTAAATATTTTTCTTGAACCAGTGTTTTTCACCAGTTTCAGAACACTCTTCACAGAAGGGAATTAAAAACAACAAAAGGCCATCAACATTAAATTACGACAACAAACCATAAGGCGGTGTTTCCCAAATTTGTTTTCAAGAACAGAGTTCTGTGAAATACTAATGGGCAGACGTTGGTAGGGAGAAATTATGCCTTTTAAGATTTATTTTTTGGTAAGAAAATGCTAATGATATTATATGATTTTTATTATGTGATCATCTGCCCCGAAGAAATCATAAGTGGTAGCAGAAAAAATGCCATGTCTTTTGAATGCATGACACTAATCATAAGTGCAGAAGTAACATTTACTACCCAATTCACAATTGATAATTTGCCTTATTGCGTGGTCATCATTGGTCTTGCTTTCAAGGTATTTTTCAGTGTTTAACATGTTAGACATCTATCTGATGAAATTCATTGCTCAAGGACTTGGGACTGAAAGAAAGGTGTTTTAAAGGAAAAGTAGAAATAGTGATACTCTTAGATCATAAATCAAACAAAAAATGGAATTCCTCAAAATTAATTGCCTCCCAAGAGTTCTAAAGAAATAGCCAAGATAAAACTGTTATTCCATTGTAATACATTGTAATTATAATGACAGTTACTTACCTTTTGGATTTATTTCAATTGGAAATAATAACTGGTACTTGCATGTGTGTTGTGCATCAAAACGTTCTCTACTGAGCTTTGAAGTCATTTGCAAATGAACCATCAATAACTCTGTGGCTTTCTAACTAAAGACTATAATCTTTTCAGGATACTCTTGGCTTTCCATAAATAATCTCACTCTGATTTTCCTGTCTTATTTTGTCAACTTGATTATGTAGTAGTATACTCTGAATGTATAAAATTGACAAGTCAAACAGTGAAAACACACAGAGGTAACCAAGTGAGCTAACTACATAGCATTTTTTAATTCTGTTGTGGTCAACACAGAATTAAAACATACTTTTAAGATTTCAGGGTTTTGTTCTTTTTTTCAGTTTAAGGTTTATGTTGGCCTAAAGTATCTTGGTGAATGTCCTATGTGTGCTTGTAAGAGACTATGTGTTATTTTTGTTGGGTGGAATGTTCTATAAATGTCAGTTATATCAAGTTGGTGATGCTGTTGTTAGGACTGATTTTTCTCTACTAGTTCTATTAGTTGCTGGGAAAGAAGCATTGATGTCTCCAAATATAATAGAGGATCTGTTTCTTCTTTTTCTTCTGTGTATTTTTGTTTGATATATTTTGAAGCTTTGTTGTTAGTGCATACACATTTAGATTTGTGTATTTTAATGAATCAACTCTTTTTATCATTATGGATGTCTCTCTTTATCCCTGGTAATATGCTTTTTGTTCTGAAATTTACTTTGATATTAATATGGCCACCCCAGCTTGCTTCCTTCCTTCCTTTACTTTCCTTTTCGCTTTTTTTTTTTTTTTTTTTTTGAGAAAGAATCTCATTTTGTCACCCTCAGTAGAGTGCTGTGGCATCATAGCACACAGCAACTTCAAACTCTTGGGCTCAAGTGATTGTCTTGCCTCAGCCTCCCAAATACCTGGGACTACAGACAACTGGCACAAGGCCTGGCTATTTTATAGACACAGGGTCTCCCTGTTATTCAAGCTGGTCTTGAACTCCTGAGCTCAAGCAGTTCACCCACTTTGGCCTGCCAGAGTACTAGGATTACAGGTGTGAGCCACCCTGCCCAGCCTCCAGCTTTCTTTTGATTAATGTTTACATGATATATTTTTTCTATCTTTTTTTCCCAATTTTATCTATGTTATATTTAAAGTTAACTACTGGTAGGCTTGGTGTCCATAGCTCAGTGGTTAGGGCTCTGGCTACATACACCAGGGCCGGTGGGTTCGAACTCCTCCTGGGCCTGCTAAAAACAGCAATGACAACAACAACAACAGCAAAAACCATAGCCTGTCATTGTGGTGGGTGCCTTTAGTCCCAGCTACTTGGTAGAGTGAGGCAAGAGAATTGCTTAAGCCCAAGAATTAGAGGTTGCTGTGAGCTGTGACACCATGGCCTTCTACCAAAGGCGACACAGTGAGCCTCTGTCTCAAAAAATAAATAAATAAATAAAGTTAATTACTGGTAGACAACACATATTAAATGTCTTTTTAATAATTTCAATCTGACAGTTTCTATCTTTTAATTGCTACATTTAAATGATTATATTTAATTAATGTAATTAATAATATGGTTGGATTTAGGCTTACCATCTTATTATTTGTTTTCTGTTTGTCCCCTATAGTTTGTTTTCTTTTGTTTGTTTGTTTAGTTTTCTTTGAGACTCTGTTGCCCTGGGTAGAATGCAGTGGTGTCATTGTCATTGTAGCTTGCTGCAGCCTCAAACTTCTGGGCTCACCAATAATCCTACCTTCAGGTTCCCAAGCAGCTGGGACAACAGGCCCAAGCCACCAGGCCTGGCTAATTATTTCTACTTTTGGTAGAGAGAGGGTCTCTCGCTCTTGCTCAGGCTCATCTCAAATTCTGAGCCTCAAGAAATCCTCTGGCCTTAGCCTCCCATAGTGCTAGAATTATACGAGTGAGCCACTGTGCCAAACCTGTTTTTGTTTTTTATAGATTTTATTTTATTTATTTATTTATTTTTGTGTGTGTGTGGTTTTTGGCCGGGGCTGGGTTTGAACCCACCACCTCCGTCATATGGGACCGGTGCCCTTCCCCTTTGAGCCACAGGTGCCTGTTTTTGTTTTTATGTTACCGCTTTCCTGTCTTCTTTTGGATTCTTGGAACATCTTTTAAGATTCCATTTTAGTTTGCATATTGTCTTGTTAAATATATTGCATTGTATAGTATATATATTCCATTTGGTAGTTGCTCTATGGATTACAGTACACATACCTGAATTTTCTCAGTCTACTTCGTGTTAAAATTACACCACCTCAAGTAAAACATAGACAGAATCCTTGCAACCATTGTTTTTGAATTGTTTCCTATTTCCCACAACCTTTATGTCATAGTTGGTATGTGTTGTATCTGCATATTTGAAAATCCCATCAGATGATTTTATAATTTTGATTTCAGCAGTTCTACAGAACACAAAAAGAAAAAAAAATCTTTTATACTCATCTTTCCATTTACATTTATGTTTCACTTCATTCCTGAAAAATCCATGTTCTTTCTGGTTTCATTTTCCTTTAGCCTGAAGAATTTTACATTCCTTCAGAGCAATTCTGCTAATGACAGATTCTCTTAGTTTTCCTTTATCTGAGAATATTTCCTTTTTTTATTATTAAATCATAGCTGTGTACATTAATGCAATCATGGGGCACCATGATTAATTAATTAAACCACCATACACTGGTTTTATAGACCATTTGACATATTTTCATCACACTGGTTAACATAGCCTTCCTGGCATTTTCTTAGTTACTGTGTTAAGACATTTATATTCTACATTTACTAAGTTTCACATGTATCCTTGTAAGATGCACCACAGGTGTAATCCCACCAAACACCCTCCCTTTGCCCGTCCTTCCCCCACTCCTCTCCTGACCCCCTTCCCCATATTCTTAGGTTATTCTTAGTTTCAAAGTAGGGCTGAATACATTGGATACTTTTTCCTCCTTTTTTGAGATACTTTACTAAGAAGAATATGTTCCAGCTCCATCCATGTAAACATGAAAGAGGTAAAGTCTCCATCTTTCTTTAAGGCTGCATAATATTCTATTGTGTACATATACCACAATTTATTAATCCATTCGTGGATCGATGGTTACTTGGGCTTTTTCCATGACTTAGCAATTATGAATTGGGCTGCAATAAACATTCTGGTACAGATATCTTTGTTATAATGTGATTTTTGGTCTTCTGGGTATATACCTAGTAGAGGAATTATAGGATTGAATAGCAGGTCCATTTTTAGATCTATCTGAGAATATTTCAATGTTGCCTTCATTCCTGAGGGATATTTTAGCTGATTATAGAATTCTGAGTTAACATTCTTTTCTTCTCCTGGTACTTTAAAGAATCATCATTTCTTAGGAGATAAAGAGCAAACTGTATGCTTCCCCTAAAATTCCATCATGACATACAGTATTTGAGGAATTCATTTCACAAAGCTTGACAGTCCATGTTTTCCCATCCAAGGAAAGGGAAATTCCCTTGTCCAGGATCAGATATGTACACTCATTAGTGTTTCAGAACCACTTTGAAGTGTAACTGCTCTACCATTAGCACTGGAGTATTGAGGCAAAGCACCTTCCCATCCTTGAGTTATAAAACAATCCTGGCCAGAAAAAAGACCACAGACATACCATGTTCCCAAGTCGTCAGGAATGCACTCATGGAAAATGTAAGCTTCTATGCTTGTAAAAAACACTGCCCTCAGGCCTCCTTTGTGGTCAAATAGTTTTTTCCCATAGGTAATTTGTCATTTTTCTCTTGATTATTTCAGGAATTAAAATGTTTGGCTTTAAATGGGTCTTGATACATCTAGGCATTGTTTTCTTTTATTTACTCTGTTTAGATTTGTTGAATTCCTGGATTTGTAAATGTACATATTTTGCTAAATTTGGGACATTTTCAGCAATTTTTTTTTCAAAAATATTTTGCTTTAATTGTTTCCTCCTCTTCTGGGAATCCAATGACAAAAATGTTAGATATTTTGATATTGTCCTACCTGTCGCTAAGGTTCTATTCGTTGTTTTCAATTTTTCTTCTTTCTCTACTGGATATTTTTTTCTCTTACTGTATCTTGAATTCACTTATTTTTGTGTCTTTTATATCTGTTCTGTTATTGAGCTCATAGAGATTTTTAAATTGTAGGTATTGTATATTTCTTTTTTGGGGGGTTCTTTTTTTAAATTTCAGATTAATGTGAGGATACACATGTTTAGGTTACATTGTTTCATTTCTTTTCTTTTCTTTTTGTTTAAGACAAAGCCTTAAGCTGTGGCCCTGGGTAGAGTGTCCCATGGCATCACAGCTCACAGCAACCTCCAACTCCTAGGTTCAAGCGATTCTCCTGCCTCTGCCTCCCAAGTAGCTGGGACTACAGGTGACTGCCACAGTGCCCGGCTATTTTTTTGGTTGCAGTTATCATTGTTGTTTGGCGGGCCCAGGCTGGATTCAAACCCACCAGTTCCGGTGTATGTGGCTGGCGCCTTAGATGCTTGAGCCACAGGCGCCGAGCCACATTGCTTCATTTCTAAGGTAAAGTTCAAATTGTAGTTGAGCACTTCATCCAGCGGGCATGCTGAACACCCTCACACTGAACACATTGGATGAGAACTTGCCAATCAACCCTCTCCCTTTTCTCCCCTCCTCCTTGATAGATTATACTTGCCTCTATCTTTTGAGTGGGTGTGTAGTTGTTTATATATTGGTTTCATATTAACTTTGAGTATATTGGATACATTTTTTCCATTCTTGAGATACTTTACTAAGAACAATGTGTTTCAACTCCTAACACAAAAGATGAAAATTCCCCATCTTTTCTTAAGGCTGAATAATATCCATGGTATACATGTACCACAGTTTGCTAATCCGTTCAGGGGTTGATTGGGCATTTCGGTGGCTCCCACAACTTGGCAATTGTGAACTGAGCTGCAATAAACATTCTCGTGCAAACGTCCTTTTGGTAAAATGATTCATTTTCTTCTGGGTAGATACCTAGTAATGGGATTGCGGGATCAAATTAAGGTCAACTTTTAGTTCTTCGAGAATTCTCTATACTTCTTTCCATAGAGGTTGTATTAGTTTGCAATCCCACAAGCATAAACAATTGTGTTTTTCAACTCTTAATTTTATAATTGGCTTTTCTTATGGCTTTTGTTTCTCTGCTGAGAACATTCATTCTACATCTTTCCATTCATTTCAAATTTGTTAGTCTTTACCTCATGGACTATAGTTAGTATAGCTGCTTTAAAGTCTTTTGCTAACAATTCCAACTTTTGGATCAACTCAGGATTTGGCATCTACTGATTATCTTTTCCCTTGAGAATTGGGTACATTTTCCTGTTTTTGTTTTTGTTTTTTAATGTCAACTAATTTTAGATTTTTTACTGGAAAATGTGAGTGTTATGTGTACTGTTATCCTCTGGATTATGTTAATTTTTTGTTTATTTGTTTTGGTGCACAATCAACATGGTTAGGTATAGTCATGCTTTTGTGGGAAGTAGTTCTAACCTCAGTGTAGGTTTTAATGTCCTTGTGATGCTGCTTTCAGCCTACCTTTTGCATGTGCCAGTCAGAGGTTCATGTGACACTTTTTAGGTATAGTTTAAACTTTTGTTCAGGTTTCACAATGTTTGCTCTGTTTTTGTTGGTCTATCCAACATTTACATAGTCCAGGGATGAGCCCAAGTTTTATGTAGGCTCATGTACATAATTGGGAAATCCCCTTTCCGGCTCTCTACTCTCTGGAAATTCCCCCTGCATTCTGCCCTTCAGAGGCCCCTTTTCCTGGTTCCTCTGGCCGGAGCTCTCTAGTTTTAGCTAGTCATGCTGCTTCTGTGCTGCACATTTCTGTGACAAGGGCCTTCCCTTGGGGAAAAGCCATGAGATAAAAACAAAAATCTAGGAAACTTGTCCCCTAGCAGATGGAACCTCCAAATTTTTTACCTCCCTGTGTGATCCATTCCCTTTTATTCACTCATCAGGTAGTTGCTATTTTGTTTTATCCAGAGCTTTAGCGAGATAATTAGGCTATAATGGGCTTATCTTACCATGTTGAAGTAGAACTCTGAATTTATTTTTAAAATATGTTACTTATTATTTGTTGATAGGTTTCATGCCACTAGAAAGTAAGTTCCATGACAACGATCCTGTTTTCATAGCACTTGGGTGCCAGATTTTTAGCAGGGTTAATAATAAATATTTGTTGAATAAACAAAGGAAGTATTATATCAGTTTTACATGCAAATATTAAATTCAGTGGAAAGCATGCATTATATATGTGCTAATTGTTAGGGAACAAACCTATGTTGCAGATGGAAGTGTGGCAGCAAAAATCACCCATTAACGTGGGTTACAAAGACAAGCATTAACAATGGAAAAAAGGTCTGCATCTCTGAAAGTGTGATTACATTTAGTCATTTTTAATTTTAAATAAACAGATTATTTATAAATAACCTTTCTTTATATGCAAAGTAGAATATTATTCACAAGTAAATTTTTTAGTTTATTTGGGCTATCTGGTAAACTATATTTTTTTCTTTTAAAGTTTTTGATACATTGTATTTGTTCACATTTATGAGATATGTCTGATATTTTGTACATGCATAGAATGCTCAAGTCAGGGCATTTAGGGTACTTATCACCTCAAATGATTATTATTTCTATATATTGAGAACAGTTCAAGGCTTTTCATCTAGATATTTTGAACTACTGGTAACTTCCATTTTACTCTCTATCTCCATAAGATCAACTTCTCTCCTGCATGTGAGTGAGAACATGTAATATTTTTCTTTCTGTGTTTGTCTTATTTCACATAACATAATGATGTCCAGTTCCATCTGTGTTGCTACAAATGGCAGGGTTTCATTCTTTTTGTGGCTGAATAATATTCACTTGTGTTTTTATACATCACAGATTCTTTATCCATTCCTCTGATTGATTCTATATCTTGGCTGTTGTGAATAATGCTGCAATAAATATGGGGGTGCAGGTATCCTTTTGATATACTAATTTCCTTTCCTTTCCATGAGATAAATACCACGTAGTGGGATAGCTGGAGACTGTTTTCCATAATGGCTATACTAATTTACATCCCTATCAATACTATATAAGTGTTCCCTTTTCTTCAGATCTTTACCAGCATCTGCTATTTTTTTCCTTTTATATAATGGCCATTCTAACAGAAGTAAGATGGTATTTCATTGTGGTTTTGAGTCACGTTTCCCTGATGAGTAGTGATGTTGAATTTTTCATATACCTGTTGATGATTTGTTTGTCTTCTTTTCAGAAATATCTATTCATGGCCTTTGCCCACTTTTAAATGAAATTACTTGATTTTTGCTGTTGAGTTGCTTGAGTTCCTTATACATTTGGGAATTTAGTTCCTTGTCAGATGAAGAGTTTGCAATTTTTTTTCTCACATTCAAGAGATTGTCTCTTCACTCTTTTGTTTCCTTTGTTGTGTGAACCTTTTTGGTTTAATATAGTCCCATTGGTCTGTTTTTATTTTTGTTGTTTTTGATTTTGAGGTCTTAGTTATAAAATCTTTGCCTAAACCAATCTCCTGGAATGTTTTCCATTTTCTTCTGGTAGTTTTATAGTTTCTGGTATTATATTTAAGTCTTTTGAGTTAAGACTAATTTCTCTCTTTTGCATATGGTTATCTAATTTTCCCAGGACCCTTTATTGAAGAGGGTGCTCTTTCCTTAATGTTTGTTCTTGATGACTTTGTTGAAAACCAGTCAGCTATGAATAAGTAAATTTGTTCCTGGTTCCTCTATTCTGTTCCATTGGTATATGTGTCTGTTTTTATACCAATGCCATGCTGTTTTGGTTACTATTGCCTTATCAGATAGTTTTAAGTCAGATAGTGGGACACAAGCAGCTTTGTTCTTTCTGCTCAATATTTCTTTGGATAGTCAGCCTCTTTTCTGGTTCTGTGTGAATTTTAGGATTGTTTTTTCTATTTCTATGAAGAATGTTATAGATGTTTTTCATAGAAATAGAAAAGTCAATGTTATTTTTATAGGGATTGATTCAATCTATAGATTGGCTTGGGTAGTGTGGGCATTTTAACAATATTACGTCTTCCAACACATGAAAGTGGAATGTCTTTCCATTCATTTTTGTCATCTTTAATTTCTTTAATCAGTATTTTGTAGCTTTCTTTGCAGGGGTATTTCACCTTCTTGGTTAAATGTATTCTAGATATTTAAAAAAAATTGTAGCTATATTAAATGGGGTTGCCTTCTTAATTTCTTTTTCAACTATTTCATAATGGGTGTGTAGAAATGTTACTGATCTTTGGTTTTTGATTTTTAGTTTGAGGTGAGGTTTTACTTTGTAGCCCAGGCTTGAGTGCAGTGGGATCATCATAGCTCACAACAATCTCAAACTCCTGAGCTCAAGCAATGCTCTTGCTTCAGCCTCCTGAGTCACTGAGACTACAGGAGCATGCCACCACTCCCTGCTCATTTTTCTATTTTTTGGTAGAGATGGGGGTCTAACTATGTTGCTCAGCTGATCTCAAATTCATGGCCTCAATCATTTCTCTTGCCTTGGCCTCCTAACATGCTAGGATTAGAGGCATGAGCCACCATGCCTGGCCCGATTGTGATATGTTGATTTTGTATCCTAAAACTTGACTGAATTCATTTATTAAATTGCATAAGAACTTTGAGGTGGAGGCTGACACTTTTTCTAAATCATGTCATCTACAAAGAGGGAAAATTGGACTTATTTTTCAATTGAATGTCTTTTATTTCTTTCTGTTGCCTGATTGCTCTGACTGGGACTTCCAGTATGTTGACTAACAATGGTGAAAATGGACATCCTTGTTTTGTTCCAGTTCTTACAGGAAAGGATTTCAGCTTTCCCCTTGGTTTGCTATATATGATCTTTAATTCATTGAGATACGTTTCTTCTGTGCTTAGTTTATTGAGAGTTTTTAACATGAAAGGATGTTATTTTTTATCAAATGCTTTTTCTGCATCTATTGAGATGATCATATGGTTTTGTCCTTCATTCTGTTGATATGATTATCATGATCATGGATGTTAAACCATCTTTGCAACCCTAGGATACTTCAAGATATTTAAAATTTCTATCTTTAAGTTTTTCTTTGACCCAATGGTCATCTGGGAGTATGTTGTTTACTTGCTATTTACTTGTACAGTTTCCAAAGTTCCTCATTATAGATTTGTATTTTTATTGCACTGTAGTCTGAAAATATACTTGATATAATTTCGTTTTTTAAAAATGTGTTGAGACTTGTTTTGTGGCCTAAAATATGGTCTATCCTGGAGAATGTTTCATGTATTAAAGAAAAGAGTTATGTATTTTGCAGCTGTTGATAAAATAGTCTCTAAATATTTGTTAGATCCATTTGGTCTAAAATCCAGTTTAAATTTAATTTCTCTGTTAATTTTCTGTCCAGATGATCCGGCTGATGCTGAGAGTCAGGTATTGAAGTCTTCTGTTATTATTGTATTCAAATCTATCTCTCCCTTTAAAGCTAATAATATTTGATTTATATATCTGGTTGCTCTGGTGTTGGGCACATATGTATTTAGAATTGTTGTATCCTCTTGCTGAATTGATCATAATTTTATAGATGAAGTGAGTTTCTTGTAGGCAGTATATAGTTGGGTATTCTTTTTAATCCGTTCAGCCAATCTACATCTTTTAAATGGGAAATTTAATCCATTTACATTCAAGATTATTACTGATATGCGAGGACTTATTTCTGCCATTTTGTCAACTTATTTCTGCCATTTTGTTATCTAGTTGTTTTGTGTGGCCTTCATTCCTTAGGTTCTCTCTGACTGTTTTTCATTGAGGTTTGGTGGTTTTCTGTAGTGGTAACACTTGAGTCATTTTTCTTCTTCATTTGTTTGTCTGTTGTACTAGTGAGTTTCATACTTTCAGGTGTTTTCATGATGGCAAACATTGTCCTTTTGCTTCCATGTGCAGTACAGTCTCAAGCACTTCTTATACAGCTAGTCAAAGGTGATGAATTCCCTCAGTTGTTGCTTCCCTGGGAAATATTTGTTTCTCCTTCACTTATGAAGATTAACTTGGCTGAGTATAGTACTCTTAACTGACAGTTTTTTCTTTCAGTGCACTGAATATATTACTGCATTCTCTCCTAACGTAAGGTTTCTGCTGAGAAATCTGTGGCTAGTCTGAAAGAGGTTCTTGTACATGTGACTGGATTCTTTTCTCTTGCTGTTTTTATATTTTGTTGTTGTTTAAAAAATTAATTAAGGGAGTACAAGGTTTTATGTTAAGTGGCTAAATTATATCACGTTGAAGTCAGGGCTTTCAGTATACCACCACCAGAATAGTGTACATTGTAATCAATAGGTGATAGGTAGATTATTATCTCTCACTTCCCTCCCAACCTTCCCCCTTCTTAGTTTCCACTGTCTGTTACTGCTTCCTATGTCCATTACTGCTCTTTATGGCTATATATTTCATTTACCACCCACTTATAAGTGATAACATGTGATATCTTTTTTTCTTTCCTGAGATACTTAGGATATTAGTCTCCAATTTGATCCAAGTTGCTGCAAATGACATTATTTTATTCCTTTTTATGCCTGAGTGTACTCCATGTTGTGTGTGTGTGTGTATTCTTTATCTACTCATCATCCACACATACATATTCTTTATCTACTCATCAGTTAATGGACACTTTGACTGATTCCATATCTTTGTTGTGAATTATGCAGGATTTTATTGAATGCTTTTTCTGCATCTATTGAGATGATCACATGGTCTTTGTTTTAGATTATGTTTATTAAATAAATCATATTTATTGATTTGTGTATAAATATATATAAATATATATATATATATTTTTTTTTTAGAGGCAGAGTCTTACTGTGTCCCCCTTGGTAGAGTGCTGTGGCGTCACTGCTCACAGCAACCTCCAGCTTTTGGGCTTAGGTGATTCTCTTGACTTAGCCTCCCGAGTAGCTGGGACTATAGGTGCCCACCACAACGCTCCTATTGCAGTTTGGCCGGGGTGGGTTTGAACCTGCCACCCTCGGTATATGGGGCCAGCACCCTACTCATTGAGCCACAGGCGCCACCCATGATTTGTGTATATTGAACCATCTTTGTATCCCTGGGATGAATCCCACTTCATCATGGTGGCTTTTTTTTTTTTAATTTCTATGTTTATTTACTTATTTCTTTTTATTTATTTTTATATGGTGAATGTTTTTTATTTAATAAGATTTTTATTGTTTCAGGTTAATTTGAAGGTACAAAAAATCAGGTTACAATGTTTGCATTTTTTAGGTAAAGTCCCTCTTATAATTGTTTTGCACCCCCAAGAAGTGTGCCATACTTCCTAACATTGTACCCATTAAGAGGAGCTCACCCTTCCTCCTCCTTCCTCCCCACTCCCTGCTCCCTCATTCCCCTGTCCCCCACCTTTTTTTTTTTTTTTTTTTTTGTAGAGACAGAGTCTCACTTTATGGCCCTTGGTAGAGTGCTATGGCATCACACAGCTCACAGCAACCTCCAACTCCTGGGCCTAAGCGATTCTCTTGCCTCAGCCTCCCGAGTAGCTGGGACTACAGGCGCCCGCCACAATGCCCAGCTATTTTTTGGTTGCAGTTCAGCCGGGGCCGGGTTTGAACCCGCCACCCTCGGTATATGGGGCCAGCGCCTTATTAACTGAGCCACAGGCACCGCCCTGTCCCCCACCTTTAATTGATTTAAATTTTTCTCTTATTTGGTTATGTATTAAATCATCTACTGGCTTCATATTAGTATTGAGTACGTTGGATTCTTGCTTCTTCATTCTTGTGATACTTTACTAAGAAGAATGTGTTTCAACTCTACCCAGGTAAATACAAAAGCTGTAAGTTCTCCATCTTTCTAATGGCTGAATGTCTATTCCATAGACATATACCACAGCTTACTAATCCATTCCTAGGTTGATGGGCATTTACTCAGAAATAAGAACAAATCGGGAGGTATCACGTTACCAAACTTCAGGCTATACTATAACTCTATAGTGATCAAAACAGCATGGTACTGGCACAAAAACAGAGAGGTAGATTTATGGCACAGAATAGAGAACCAAGAGATGAACCCAGCTACTTATTATCATTTGATCTTCAACAAGCCTATCAAAAATATTCAGTGGGGGAAAGACTCCCTATTTAACAAACGGTGCTGGGTGAACTGGCTGGCAACCTATAGAAGACTCAAACTGGACCCCCACCTTTCACCATTAACAAAAATTGATTCTCACTGGATAAAAGATTTAAACTTAAATTGTGGAACTATAAAAATACTAGAACAGAGTGCAGGGAAAACACTTGAAGAAATTGGCCTGGGAGAATACCATTCTTTTTTGTAGGTCTAATAGAATTTGGCTGTGAATTTGGCCAGGGCTTTTTTGTTGTTGTTGAGAGAGGTTTCCTTATTGTTTCGATCTTATTATTATTGGTTTGTTCAGTATTTCTATTTCTTCCTAATTCATGTGTGAGAGGGCATTTGTTTCTAAAAATGTATCCATTTTTCTAGATTTTCTGATTTGTGTGTGTAGAGGTTTTCATACTAGTTATGGATGATATTTTATATTTCTATGATGTCACTTGTAACATCTCTTTTTCCTTTTCTGGTTAAATTTAAATGAATCCTTTCTCTTCTATTTCTGGTTATTCTAGCTAGAGGTCTATTGATTTTGTCTTCTAAAGAACAACCTTTTTGTTCTGTCAATTCTTTGCATTGTTGTTTTTTGATTTCCATTTTAGTTCTGATCTGAGTTTTGTTATTTCTTCTGCTAGTTTTTTGTTTGATTTGTTCTTTTTCTAGTTTCTTGAGTTGTGACATCAGATTGTAAATTTGTGTACTTTCTGTCTTTTTAATGTAAGCATTTAAGTCTATGAAGTTACCTCTTAACACAGCTTTTCTGGCATCCCATAGATTTTGGGTACTTATGTCATGTTTGTTATTCAGTTTGAAAAATCCTTGATTTTCATCTTAATTTCATCATTGACCCAAGGATCATACATCAGATTGTTTAAAGTCCATGATTTTGTGTAGATTTGAGTGTTGTTCCTGAATGAGATTTCTAGCTTTATTCCACTATGGTCTGAGAAAGTATGGAATGATTTTGATTTTTCTGAATTTGATAGCACTTATTTTGTGGGCTAAAATATGTGCCAATGAGAAAAATGTATATTCTGTAGTTTGGGGGGTAGAATGTTCTCTAGATGTCTATTAGGTCATTGTTCTAGAGTCTTGTTTAAGTACAGTCTTTGTTTGTTGATCTTCTACCTTGATGATTTGCCCTTTTCTGTCCATTAAGGGCCACCAATTAAGAGACTATCACATGAATTATCCTGATACTGTTTGTTTATTTACTTTTTTGTTTAGCAGGCCCAGGCCGGGTTCGAACCCACCAGCCCCAGTGTATGTGGCCAGCGCCCTATCCACTGAGCTACAGGTGCCCAGCCCCTGACACCATTTGTTAAATCATGTCTTCTTTCTTCCCTGATTTAAAGTATCATAACAGATTCCTATGTATACCCGAATCTGGTTCTGGACTTTATACTTTGTTTCATTAATCTGTCTATGCCATCAAGGCAGTTTTGTAATATGGGAAAATTGAAAATAACCTATTATTTGTTGATTGGTATAGTGTTAAAATTCATTAATTTGTTCATTTAACAAATATTTAAATCAGATATTTATTAAATATTTAATATGTTTAATTTATTTAAGAAATATCCAATTTAACAAATAGATGCTATGTGTTAGGCACTGTGCTAAAAACAGTAAACACAGCACCTAATAAAATATACAAAAATTCCTGCCTCCATGTAGCTTATATTATTGTGGGAGACATATAATAAACATCAACTCAACCTATACTTTCAGTATAATAATACTCAGTTAAGAATCAATAAACTACAAAACATATGTTGGAAGTGATAGAGTTATGGAGAAAAAGAAAGCTAGAAAGAGAAAAGAGAAGTGGTGGAGTGTATGATTTTTAAAAGGATGGTCAGGGATACTGAGATTTGAGTAAAGAAAAAGTGAGGGAACAAGTCAAGTGAATGTAGGGATTGAAGGTAGAGAGAAGATTATGGCAGGCAGTTAAAATAGGTAAAGTAGATCAACCAGATAACATGTATCTCAAAAAGATAACATTGCATGAAAAAAGGCTACAGAAATAAATGACCATTTGACATTGTCTATAACAATAGTGTTTCTTATTTTAGATATAGGTAGGCAAAATATGAAAAACAGAAGTAAAACTTGGCTTGGTTCCACTAGCTCAGTGGTTAGGGCGCAGGCCACTTGTGCCGGCGCTGGTGGGTTCAAACTCTGGCCGGGGCCTGCTAAATAACAATAACAACAACAACAAAAAAAATAGCTGGGCATTGTGGTGGGCGCCTATAGTCCCAGCTACTTGGGAGGCTGAGGCAAGAGAATCGCTTATGCCCCAAGAATTTGAGGTTGCTGTGAGCTGTGATGACACGGCACTCTACCAAGGGCAACACAGTGAGACTCTGTCTCAAAAATAAATAAATAAAATAAAGAATTAAAACTATGAATTTCCCCTTATCTTTTCTAACTATTGATAATGTCAGCATTTTTAACTTTTGTCAAGATGTGGAGTAAAAACTAGTACTCCATTATTAATTTATGTTTCCTTTGATGTTATTAGTAGTCAGTTTCCCATCATTTAAAAAATATTAACATAGTTAAAAAGAATATAAGACTTGGTAGGGTTCTGTGGCTCATGCCTGTAATCCTAGCACTCTGGGAGACCGGGGCAGGTGAATTGCTTGAGCTCAGGAGTGTGAGACCAGCCCGAGCCGCAGCGAGACCTTGTCTCTAAAAAGAGCCAAGCGTTGTGGTAGAGGTCTGTAATCCCAGCTACTTGGGAGGCTGAAGCAAGAGAATTGCTTGAGCCCAAGAGTCTGAGTTATGACACCAGGGCACTCTACCCAGGGCAAGAAAGCAAGACCCTGTCTCAAATAAATAAATAAATAAGACTAGTGAGATTATAGAAGAAACAATAGTTCCCAACTCCTTTTATTTTTGTAGCCAAGCACATTAAACTCTTCTACCACTTCAGGCATTCTTATGATAGCACGATTTTGCAATTTCTTGATTTAGCTTTTATGCATAAGCACGCACATATCCTTGCTTCCCCCATCCTATACTTAGGGTATAGTAATATTCAATTGAGAATTAGTATTTATATAATAGCTACATCACTGTTGTTAACTACAGAGCCAAGTAGTATGTACTTTTTTTTTTAAAAACTTTTAATTTTTCCTGAGGAAAATAACTGCATCATTTGTCACATGTATAATTTTTCTATGTACCTAGTCTTAATTTTTTTCCCAATTACTTGTTCAATTCTGTCATATTTCCAATACTTGTTCTCCTAGTACTCAGATATATCAGACAATCTCTTAATTCCACTTGTTTTTCTGAGGCCTCCTCCTTAAGCCCTTCATTCTCCTGCCCTAGGCTGGACGGGTTTCTTTCTACTCTCCTGCCGTCTCATCTGAGACTTCCTTTTGCTGTTTTCCTGTTTTAAAATCTTTGTTTCCTAAATCCTATGCATTTCTCTTTCTTGATTGTTTCCTCATTTTAGAGGCATACGCCTTTAGTAGCTTCCTGAAAACGAGTGACTAGAAAGTAAATTCTCTGAGATGTTGGATATCTGAAAGTGTTTTTGTTTTACTCCAGTGGTTCTCAGCCCTGGCTGCATATTGGATTTACATGGGAGCCTAGAGAACAAAAACAAAACATTGTCCCACATCCTGCCTTAGACCAACAAAGTGAACATTTCTGATACTTGGATTTAATACTACCTCAGGAAATTTTAGTGTGAGACCAGAGTTAAGAATCAGATGTCTTGAAATGGTTTGGCTGAATGTGTCAGGTAGAATACTAAAATATTCCCCCAGGATTTCTTTCTATTGATATACAGCCTACATAATACCCCTCCTTTGAATGTGGATAGTACTAGAATATATTATGAGTGAATCAAAAGCTAGATTATCCTAATTGGGCCTAGCCTAATCAGGTTAGCCCCTCAAGAGAAGGCAGCTTATCAGAAAAATGCTCTCCTGCTGGCCTTAAAGATGAAGAAAGCTGCCATGTTGTAAGAGGAGTGAGCCATGTGGCAGGGGCTTGAGTGTAGCCAAGGAACAAAGGTTAGCAGGAAGCAAGGACCTCAGTCATACATCCTCAAGGAACTAACTTCTGCCCACAACCCAGATGACCTTGGAAGAGAACACTGAGTTCCACGAAACCATGGCTGTAGCTGACATCTTGGTTGTAGCCTTGTAATACTCCAAGTAGGGAATGCAGCTGTGAAATTATGGTAATTTGTCATGTATCATTAGAAAACTGATAATATAGCTGGGCATACAATTCTATGAGAGAAATCATTTTCTCTATGAGTTGTAGGGGCATTGTTGCTATCATGAAATTAGATTCCATTTTGATGCCCATTTTTCTGAGCCATTAAAGTGTGTATTCCCTAAGAACAAAGAAATTCATTTACATAACAGTGCAGTTATGAAAATCTTGGACATTTAACATTGATATAGTACTTTTTTCTATGAAGCTACAAAATTCCAACCATTATCCTAATAATGTCCTTTATTGCATTTTAAAAATAATGATCCAAGGGTGGCGCCTGTGGCTCAAAGGAGTAGGGTGCCGGCCCCATATGCTGGAGGTGGCAGGTTCAAACCCAGCCTTGGCCAAAAACTGCAAATAATCATCATCATCATCATCATCATCATCATCATCATCATCATCATCCAAGGTCCAATTCAGGGTCACACTTTGCATTTAGTTTCCATGACTTTGACATCTTTGAAAACTACAGGTCAGCTATTGTGTAGAATATCACTCAATTTGGAGTTGCCTGATGCTTCCTCGTGTTTAGATTCAGGTTACCTATTTTTGGCAGGATTACTCCATAGATGTTCGTGTGATCTTATTACATTAGCAGGCATGTAATATCAGATTGTCCTACTATTTGTGACAATAACTTTTATCAATTGGTTTAGGAGGCATCTTCCAAATTGTCTGCTTTTTGTCCTTTTATAATTAATAAATAACACTTGGAGAAAATAGTTAACTATGTAACTATTCTTTTCCTAAATTACTTTCACCGACTACTTTTAAGATTCTTTGATGATTATTGCTTGAATCAATTGTCACCATTTTTTAATGACCTGAATCAATTGCATCACTTATTTTTAAGTAATCTATTTTCCTCTGGAAGCATCTATTCTCTATTCAAGTATACCATAATTTTATCATTATGATACTGGTGTATTTTTTTCTTTATTCATACTATTGAGTGCTTGGTTGTTTTTTTTAAATCTGGGGAATTGTCTTCTTTGGAAAATTTTATTTTTGACTATTTTCTCTCATTTTCTTTATTCTAGACATCTTAATTAGTCAGATATTATATTCCTGTGTCATTTTTCTTTTTTCTTTTTGTTAATATTAGCTGTACTATAGTCTATCTCCCTAATCTTCTCTTTGCTGTAACTTCTGAAACTTATGTGTCCATTCTCTCTATTTACTTTTTAAATTTTGTGACCATGTTTTTAATTTTATAGAGCCATTGTTTTTTTCTTCTCCAATTGTTACTTAAAAAAACAACAACCAGTTCTGTGCTTTCTCTCTAGGAAACATAATAAAATGTCTGGATATTTTCTTTTGTTTGTTTCTCATGTAGGTTGAATTTTCTTTTTTTCCCATTTTGTTTAAGTGTTGTATATTAGGGACTTTCCTTAAATGTTTGATAACTCCAGCTATCCATTTATGTGTTAAAATGAGGCACTAAAACATCTGGGTGCTACTCTTTGACTGGTAGGCTTCATTGTGGGATGATTAGGCATTAGAATCCTCAGAATAGGGCACTTGGTTCATCCATATGTTGAGCTTTTCCATTCAGTGAGGTAATTAACATGCTTTTTAGTTATCATCTTAACTTCTATCACCCTTCCTTTTTCTGTTATCATCTCTTCATCTGTTTTCCATTTTCCAAAAATGTGTTATCTTTTGCCAATTGGTGTCCCCAGTTTTCCTTCTTTTCCTTGTGAAATTATTTATTCTTTTCAAGAATTTACTTAATGCTATTTTAAAGTGGGACTTTAAAGATGAGGAATTAAACTTCTGCGGTCAGTGTAGCATCCATTTCTGGCTGTTTTATTATATTTATCCTTCCTAATAAACTTTACAATCAGTTTTTCCATTTTATACCAAATCATCTACCTATCCACATATGGGAATTTATTTAGAATTCCCTTTAATCTGTGGGTTAATTTTTAGGGAACTACATCTTTCCAATACTGAGTTTTCCATTCTAGGAATCTCCACTTACAAGTTTTCTTTGATATGAGCTCAGACCATCAAGTTTGCAAATTCATCCTAGAAAAAGTGTTACAGGCCTCATTGCTGAATATCATTACAGCCACCAGATGGCCAAGGGCAGTACTTCAAAAGTGACCATAGTAATATTCAGCGATGGGGTTATGTAGCACTTTTTCTAGGATGAGTTCATGAACTTAAGTATATATTATATAAAAGTTTATATATGTCAGTGAATTGATACCAGGTACTTTATATGCAGCTTATATATTTCTTATAATCTTAATGAGAGATATTTCATTGTTTTGGTTACTCTACGGAACAGATTCCTGTTCCAGCTTTACCATTACGTTTTCTAATTAATTATAGAAAATATAACTATTTGTATATTTATCTTATATCTGATCACCTTGATGAACTGCAAGTTCTAAAAAACATTTAGTTGATTCTTTTATAAAAATGTATATGAATATAACTTGCAAATGTCTATATATTTTATAACAAGTTTTGATATTAAAGCTGTTTTTCTAAGCTTGATACTTTTTTTATTTTGAAACATAGTCTTGCATTGTCACTCAGGCTACAGTGTGGTGGTATCATAACAGTTTACTGCAATCTCAATTCCTGAGCTCAAGCAATTCTCCTGCCTCAGCCTACCAAGTAGCTAGGACTACAGGTGCATACAACTAGGCCCGGCTAACTCTTTCTACTTTTTGTAGAGATGGGATCTTACTCTTGCTCAGGCTGGTCTTGAACGCTTGGCCTCATGCAATCCTCACACCTTGGCCTCTCAGAATGCAAGGATTACACCCCTGAGCCACCACACCTGGCCTGATACATTTTGCTAATAAGTAATATTTTATTTTCTTACAGAAATTAATCTGTGAGACTTTTTTCTATTTCTTTGTATCTACGCAAACATTGTATTGTAGAAGTTTCACTTGATAGAAGTCTATCACACACTTTCATTTGAGAAGTATTCCATGATGAAACAAATTTGTAAAATGCTATCTTACAATACTCAGTACCTAGTATAATACTAGGTACTTAGCAGCAGCTCAATAAGTATATACTGCAAGAATAATGAATAAATAAAATTATTCAGTCTTCCTGATTGTCTTCTTTTCTTCAGGCTTAATTCTCTAAACCCAGAGAAATGAGGAATGTTTTCTAAAAACTCTCCAAGGTGAATATTTCATAACATCCCTGGAAACCTAAGTCAGTGTTTAACAACTCTCAATGTCAGGAAACTTCCTTATTCTAATGGTATTTTGCTGTAGCTTAAGTCATTTCCTTTTATTCTTTCTTTAGTACTGCAAGAGAACAGGTTAACATTCCCTGTATAAAAATGTAAGAAGAGCAAGATAACTCAAAATGTAGTTAAGGTTTGCTTTAAAATTTCTTTCCTCCTTCCTCCACCATGATTCTATAAGAGCAGAATAATTCAGGTGGTGCCTGTGGCTCAAAGGGTAGGGTGCTGGCCTCATAAGCTGGAGGTGGTGGGTTCAAACCCAGCCCTGGCCAAAACCTACAAAAAGAAAAAAATAAAATAATAATTCTGGCACTGAGGGAGAAATGTAGATTTATTTATTGCAGAATATTAGAAAATTGTGTCTAACTATTTTAGAAAAAGTTGATATTTAAGTATGAAGATCTTTAGCTTATTCTTCTCAGAATTAACAAAATATATATGTCTAGACTTAGGCAATCTTTAAAAACACTTAACATGTTAAGGAACTTAACATGAAGACTTTTAGACCCCACCTAAAATATATTGAATCTGAATTCTAGGTGGGTGGTTTTTAGAAAATTTTAATAAAACAATAAAAACAAACAAAAAATGCCATAACTATAACTCTCCAAGGTGAACAGCCTTGTTTTCTGTGTTAAAATTTCCTGCAGTCAGAATTTAAATTATGTAAATTTTTTACTTTGCGTCATAAAGTATCTTATTTTTTTCTCATATACCTTTTTATATTTCTTAGAGTTAAAATTATCTCATATTTCCATTTGTTTCATTTTGTATGTATTTCTTGCTAATTCCTTTCACACTTCATCAACTGATGGTTAAACCTGTCAGACAATTTAACTCTTAAGCATGTTTTTACCGAGAACCCTACATTATCCTCCAATTTGGACTGTTTCCACTCTAAAACAATACAGCTGCACAGCTGTTATCTTGGACTTGACTTTTTGGAGTTCCTGTGTCTAATCCCCTGCTTCTTGTATCTCATACCCTTTTATTTTTTTTCTTTATTTCTTCATTTTAATAAAGCACATTTTCTATAACATCCTAAGAAAAGGAGTATGAGACACACATTTTTGAGACCTATGTGTCTGAAAATTTCTTTGTTTAACCCTCACATATGATTAATACTCTCTTAGCTAGCTTGGGCTGCCATAACAAGATACCATACACAGGCTTAAATGATAGGAATTTATTTCTCACAGTTCAGGAGGCTGGGAGTCCAAGCGCCAGTGTGGTGAGAGCCTCTTTCTGTCTTGTGGCTGCATTCTCGCTATATCCTTACACTAAAAGGTAGTGTCTTTAGAGATGGTGTGCGACTTTGGCTCCATCCTCATGACCTCTCAACTTACTTATCTCCCAAAGACCTCTTCCCTAAATGCTATCACACGGGGGTGAGAGTGGGGGACAAAATTCAGTCCATAGAAAATAATTTAGTGTTATAGAATTAAGGTAGAAATTACATTCTCTCAGAATTTTGAAGATAATGCCTCATTATTTTCTGGATGCTATGTTATCAAGAGATCTCATGTCATTCTTGCTGTTGTTGTTTTGTATATAATCTGCTTCTGCTGTGGGAGCTTTCAGAACCTCCTCTTTATTTCTGGCGTGTCTGTGCTTTGGTCTGGATAATTTTTCATACATTGTACTTGGCAGTAGGGGACCCTTTTATGAAATTGGAAATTTGTGTCTCTCAATTCTGGGTTTCTTTAATTATATCCCTCTTTTATCATCTTTGTTCTTTTTTCCTGAAATAAGAGATGAGTTGGGTATTTGAGCCTCTGGATTAAAGCTTTATTTTTCTTATCAATTTTCTCATGGTACTCATCTCTGCCTTATGGGGCAACTTTTTTCAACCGTATCTTTAATACTTCTGTGAACTTTTATTTTGATTATCACACTTTGATCTTATTTATTTTTTACTCGTTACTAATGAGGAAAAACTCTTAGTTTTTAAACTTTTGAACTTTTAAACTTTTTTTTTTTGAAACAGAGTCTTACTAATGAGGAAAAACTCTTGGTTTTTAAACTTTTTGAACTTTTAAACTTTTTTTTTTTTTTGAAACAGAGTCTTACTCTATCATCCTGGGTAGAGTCCCTTGGTGTCATCATAGCTCACAGCAACCTCAGTCTCTTTGGCTCAAGAGCTGCTCTTGCCTCAGCCTCTCAAGTAGCTGAGACTATAGGTACCCACCACAATGCCCAGCTGGTTTTTCTTTTTTTTTTTTTTGTGGTTTTTTTGGCCGGGGCTGGGTTTGAACCCGTCACCTCCAGCATATGGGACTGGCGCCCTACTCCTTGAGCCACAGGCACCACCCCCCAGCTGGTTTTTCTATTCGTAGAGACAGGGTCTTGCTGTCACTCAGGCTGGACTCAAACTTGTGAACTCAAACAATCCACCCACCTTGTTGTCTCAGACTGCTAGGATTACAGGCTAAGCCACATGCCTGGCTCTTTGATCATATTTATAATAATTTCCAACAGTTATTTTTATCTTGTGTGATGATTTTAAGTATGTCCAAAAATTTTGTGATCCTCCCATAAAACAGAAGAGCCCAATAATCCTCCCCTTGCATATAAGCTGTATTTATTGACTTGCTTCTAATGAACAGAACAAAGTATAAGTGATGGTGTGTGACTTTGGTACTAGGTTATAAAGGACACTGTAGCTTTCTAATTGCTTTTTCCCTGGATTACTTGCTCTAGGGGTAGTCAGTAGCTCTGTCATGAGAACACAGGAGTCTTATGGAGAGGTCCATGTAGAGAAATGGGGGGGTCTCTTGACAATAGCCATGTAATGAGCCATCTTAAAGAGGGTCCTCCACATCTTCAGGAACAGCTGACAACCTGACTGCAATTTTACATGAAATTCTAAGTCAGAACTATCCAGCTAAGTTTCTCCCAGATTTTTGACTCACAGAAACTGTGTGAGATAATACATATTCACTTTAAGCCGCTAAGTTTTGAATTTGTCATGCAGCAATAAATAGCACACATTACCTCTGAGTGTCCTTTTTATAGCATCCTGGTTTTGGTTCATAGGCACCCTATCTTATGTTATTTCACAGGGAATTAATAGTTTATATTGTGTATTTTACTTTTTTGTTTGCTCACTACATTGTCTTTAATTCCTCTGAACTTTATTTTTTTCTGTATTAAGGATAGTTGACAAAAAGCCAAAGAAGTGGAAGGGGATACAGATTTTGGAGTGATTTTCTTGTTCCAAAAGTTGTATGATGGATAAACCAAGAAGTTATTTGCCGTATTAAGAAAACCTACATTGTTATTTGCCGTATTAAGAAAACCTACATTTGTTGGTGGTGCCTGTGGCTCAAAGGAGTAGGGCACTGGCCCTGTATGCCAGAGGTGGCAGGTTCAAACCCAGCCCTGGCCAGAAACTGCAAAAAAAAAGAAAACCTACATTTGTTTGTATAACAAGTAGATTGAGTATTACATTATCGTTTTCAGACAAAGATAAGTGAATGAAATCTTTGTAGACTGTATCATTTTACTGTGACTGTAAGTTTCTTAAACTTTAAGAAACTCTTGTAAAATGGGAATATTTATAGTATCTGCCATAAGATTGTGATAACAATTCAATGAGATACGGTGCCTAGAATAGTGCCTGGCACAGTGTTTTCCTTCTTTTTCCCTCCTCTTCTCCTTCTGTTTTCCTTCTCCCCCTCTTCTCCTTATTCACATTCTAATTCTCCTTTTCTGCTTCTCTTCCACTTTATATTTCTTCTTAGTATAAGTATTATATAACAACATATTGTTATGAGCCTTTAATCTGCATTGGAAGGACTGCTGGCTTTTTGGCCAATTTGATAAGTCTTATCCGTATGATACCACACCGAATTATGAGATATTTGCACCCACATAATCAGACCTCTAACACAGATGCATGATTTCCTGTGACATACCTTAATCACTCAACAAAATTTTACAGAAAGCCTATTCTATAAGGAAAACTGTGCTGTGTGGTGCCAAAATTTGACACACTGCTCACAGTTTAGTGGAGGAGGCAGTCAAAAATAATACAACACAGAACTACCCACTGTTATGGGCAGCCACAGGCTGTTCTGGAAACTGAGAAGAAGGAGTCGCTGAAGGCTTGGCACAAGAGAAGCACTTCACAGTGGTGACGGTGGTGTGTGTGTGTGGGGATTGGGGCCTTGCGTCATATGTAGAGATTAACATCTGCAAACTACAGATGTGAGAGTGCATGTTATGAGTGCAGAGTATAAATTCTGAGGACCTGGTACTCGGTATCAAAGTTGTATGGTAAACACTGCATCTTCAAACACCAAATTATAGTTCTTTCCTGTACGAGAGCAACAAGTCATATTTGTTCTTGGTATCTGAGAACTATAAAATCAGCAGAGAGAAAATACTCTCATAGCTCTTTGTTAAAGTCTAAATATTAGTTTAAAAATATGCCGATGCTTATTGGATGAAGAAATGAATGATAAATCTGTTCAGGAGTCAGCCAGATTATATTTCTTTTTCCTAAAAATTACTATTGCCTGTCAACCCCAGTGCTTCGATATTTATGTGTATTCATGTATTTGCTTTTATGTATCTGGCCCTTCTGATTGCTTACTGCCATCCAGTGTAATAAAGTTGATGTAATGTTGTCTTTAATTGAAATGATAATTCTGTTGTTTTGGGGGGGAGTACTGCCCTTCTTCATTTCTAAATTTTTAAAATTATTTTTCTAATAAGCTTTTTTCACTCCTAGTCATTCTTAATTCATTTTAAAATTTAAGCAATTAAAATTTCAATAAAAAGTGGGAAAGTATCATCATGATGGTACTGTTTTAATAATGTGATAATTTTTGAGAATAGATTCTAGATATTAAAGCTAAATTCTATGCAGTGAAAAACCTGAATAGAATTCAAGAGATTTTGGGTGTAGTAAAAGTAACGAACATAATTTTAAAAAATTCAGAACATTCTAAGGTAATACATGAGCAGAACACAATTGGGAACATCATCTGTCCAGTATTGCTATGGCCTGTCTTCCTGTGGTCCATCTGCTCAAAGTTCATTAATGTTTTCCTTGGAGTGAGTTTTAAAATGCGAAAATGAGGTAGCCCATATTATTTCTTCATAATTAAAAACAACCTAAGTAAATTAAGGCCAAGAAACATCATTTAATTTCTTCACAGGCTTTCCTTGTTGCTATGGTCTGAATATTTATGTCTTCCTAAAATTTATATGTTGAAAGCCAGTCCCCAAGGCAATGGTATTAAGGGGGAGGACCTTTAGGACGTGATTAGGTCATGAGGGCAGAGCCCTTATATATGTGACTGGTGTCCTTATAAAAGAGGCCTGAGTGAGCTTGTTTGTCCCTTTCACTACATGAGGACATGTGCAGTGCCATGTATAAGGAATGAGCCCTCACCAGACACCAGATCTGCCGGTGCCTTGATCTTGGACTTCCCCATCTCCAGAACCATGAGCAATATATTTCTTTTGTTTATAAATTACCCAGTTTAAAGTATTCCATTATAGCATCCTAAATGGAGCAAGAAAATTGTCATATATCTATCATAATGTCATCTTCTCCCTCCTCCTGTCCTCTGCTCTTTCATTTTGCATTCTGTGAAATGGAAAATATGTTTTGTTTTTATTGTGTTTTTAGAAAATTTGTAGCCCTGAAGAAAATGTTGGCTAGGTAGTCTTGCCATGACAACAGTGCTAGACTGTAAGGAAAATGTAAAATGTAAAAGTTGTTTTCGATGCCAGCACATGCTGTGATGGAAGATACTCCAGATGGAGAACTTCTTGCCCTTTCAGACCTAAAGGCCTCTTAGAGTTTTCTCTGAGCACCACTGAATTAGAATTGGAATGTTCTGTTAGAATATTTCATTTTGACGGTGCCTGTGGCTCAAAGGAGTAGGGCACCGGCCCCATATGCCGGATTCAAACCCAGCCCCAGCCAAAAACTGCAAAAAAAAAAAAAAAAGAGTATTTCATCTTTCCTCTTTTCCCCAATTCTCCACCCACTTGTATCATAAATTCCTACATAAAAGAAACTCTAGGCCAGAGGTTTTCAATCTTTTTTTATCTCACAGCACACTTGAACCTATAGGTAAACTTCCATGGCACACTTAAATTATGTTGATCAAAACATAAATAAATAAAAGAATACACTTACTGTGCTTTGAACTGCTTTCAAAATAATTTAATGATCTTTACAAATTTTCACAGCATAACTGAGCTCCTCTCATGGCACACTGTTTAAAATCACTGCTCTTGGCTGACCCTGGGAGAGCTGAATTCCACTCCTGGCCTTGGCTGTCCATTGTGGTGTGACATTAGTCAAGACACATGGGTCACAGGGAGCTTCACTTTCTTCTTTTATATGTTCAAGCATTAGGTTTAGGTGTGTTTTTCTTTTTTGTTTTTCCCTCTCCATCTCTAACATGTAGATGTTCTTTTTTTTCTTTTTCTTTTTGGTGGTGATCCTGACCTGAGATGTAGTTTTTCTTGTTATTTACTTTGCTGAGCATTAGTTAGTCTGAGGATTTGAGGAGAAAGCAAACGTAGGTAGAAAACAATCCATGAAGAGGGAAGAAAGCAGTAGTGGGAGGGTTGTAGAGAGGGCAGGTGGGCTAACTGGCTATCTTCATCTTTCAGGTCCATGTGCTCAGCCAAAAGTAGAGTAATAGTTTCAGGCATATTTTTCATCCTTCTACCCCCCAAAATATTTAAACTTGATAGATTAATTCTGGACATTGTTTCTGTTGCTAAAAGGATACACTATCTGGCCTAGGGAAAGATGTAAGTTCTGAACACAAAGCTCAGGTGAGGTAAGATGACTCGGAAGTCACAGTGAAGCACTGGAGGTGTTTAAATATTCAGAGCACCACACCGATTCCTCACTCATCACTTGTGGACTGTAACCCTCTACCTGCATTGCTTATGGAAACTGGAGCTCTTTTGTATGAAGTAGTTAATGATTTTCTAGAATGGTTTATAGAAATTGGCCTTATTGTCTTATAAACAGGATATCAGACTTAATGAACAAATTATTGGGATAATCTGAAAAAGGCCAAGTTCACATTTAAATGTGAGGCAATTTAATTTTGTTTAGAGATAGCAGCAAGGCACCACTTAACCTTATAAAGAAAATAAAAGAATAATGTGTTAGATGGAGAGTCTATCACTGCTAAAAACCCTTCCTGGGGGCTTGTATTATGAGAAAAAAGATTCAAGCGTTTCATATGCTTTCTTTTCTATTTTCTGCCAGGCCTTTATAATCTATTAAAAAACATTTATATACCACTAGTGGTTCCCCACCCATTTAAGGGCCCCCTTTTAAAAGCATCAAAAAGATTAAAAAGATCTCCGCCACATAGTAATTATATTTTTGTATTTTGTAATTGGGAGAAAGCACAATATAGAAAATCTGCCATGAATTTAGACCACTTTTAATGGAGTTTGGTTAATTATACCTTAATGGCTCTACGCATCTGAAACATAGTGCATACATTATCCAGAACCACTTTTCAGACTACAGATAGTTCCACTATGGTAAAAAGTTGAATGGCCTTTCTTATATAAGCAGGGCCTGAGATCCAAAGGTAGGAACCTGCCTACTCGTCTAGAACAATGACACTCAGCTGTGTTCAACCACAAGGGGGTTAAACTTTCCCTTCTGTAGTTAATGTTAGGGAAACAAAAGATATGTCGGAACTAACCTAAGGATACCTATGTGCATGTTAGGTATTAAAACGCAATGGAAAGCAGGCAGGTGGGGAGAGTTAAATCCACACCTAACAGGTACAGTGCACACTGTCCAGGAGAGGGACACACTTACAACTTTGATTGAAACTGTACAAAAGTAATTCATGTAACCAAAACACTTATATCTCCACAATATTCTGAAATTAAAAACAAAAATCTACATGAAAAAGACATAAGGGTACGTGGCACACGTTTTGGGTGCAGGACACAGCTACCAGAGGGACTCCACCTGACAAATGCAAATATTGTAATCCAGTTGTTTGTACCCTCACATTAATCTTTTTTTATTTTTATTTTTTTTTTTCTTTTTTATTGTTGGGGATTCATTGAGGGTACAATAAGCCAGTTACACTGATTGCAATTGTTAGGTAAAGTCCCTCTTGCAATCATGTCTTGCCCCCATAAAGTGTGACACACACTAAGGCCCCACCCCCCTCCCTCCCTCCCTCTTTCTGCTTCCCCACCCCATAACCTTAATTGTCATTAATTGTCCTCATATCAAGATTGAGTACATAGGATTCATGCTTCGCCATTATTGTGACGCTTTACTAAGAATAATGTCTTCCACTTCCATCCAGGTTAATACGAAGGATGTAAAGTCTCCATTTTTTTTAATGGCTGAATAGTATTCCATGGTATACATATACCACAGCTTGTTAATCCATTCCTGGGTTGGTGGGCATTTAGGCTGTTTCCACATTTTGGCGATTGTAAATTGAGCTGCAATAAACAGTCTAGTACAAGTGTCCTTATGATAAAAGGATTTTTTTCCTTCTGGGTAGATGCCCAGTAATGGGATTGCAGGATCGAATGGGAGGTCTAGGTTGAGTGCTTTGAGGTTTCTCCATACTTCCTTCCAGAAAGATTGTACTAGTTTGCAGTCCCACCAGCAGTGTAAAAGTGTTCCCTTCCCTCCACATCCCCGCCAGCATTTGCAGTTTTGAGATTTTGTGATGTGGGCCATTCTCACTGGGGTTAGATGATATCTCAGGGATGTTTTGATTTGCATTTCTCTAATATATAGAGATGATGAACATTTTTTCATGTGTTTGTTAGCCATTCGTCTGTCGTCTTTAGAGAAAGTTCTATTCATGTCTCTTGCCCATTGATATAAGGGATTGTTGGCTTTTTTCATGTGGATTAATTTGAGTTCTCTATAGATCCTGGTTATCAAGCTTTTGTCTGATTGAAAATATGCAAATATCCTTTCCCATTGTGTGGGTTGTCTCTTTGCTTTGGTTATCGTCACCTTAGCGGTACAGAAGCTTTTCAGTTTAATGAAGTCCCATTTGTTTATTTTTGTTGTTGTTGCAATTGCCATGGCATTCTTCTTCATGAAGTCTTCCCCCAGGCCAATATCTTCCGGTGTTTTTTCTATGCTTTCTTTGAGGATTTTTATTGTTTCATGCCTTAAATTTAAGTCTTTTATCCACCTTGAATCAATTCTTGTGAGTGGGGAAAGGTGTGGGTCCAGTTTCAGTCTTTTACATGCAGACATCCAATTCTCCCAACACCATTTATTGAATAGGGAGTCTTTCCCCCAAGGTAAGTTCTTGTTTGGTTTATCGAAGATTAGGTGGTTGTAAGATGTTAGTTTCATTTCTTGGTGTTCAATTCGATTCCAAGTGTCTATGTCTCTGTTTTTGTGCCAGTACCATGCTGTCTTGAGCACTATGGCTTTGTAGTACAGACTAAAATCTGGTATGCTGATGCCCCCAGCTTTATTTTTGTTACTAAGAACTGCCTTAGCTATACGGGTTTTTTTCTGGTTCCATACAAAACGCAGAATCATTTTTTCCAAATCTTGAAAGTACAATGCAGGTACTTTGATAGGAATGGCATTGAATAGGTAGATTGCTTTGGGAAGTATAGACATTTTAACAATGTTGATTCTTCCCATCCATGAGCATGGTATGTTCTTCCATTTGTTAATATCCTCTGCTATTTCCTTTCTGAGGATTTCATAGTTTTCTTTATAGAGGTCCTTCACCTCCTTTGTTAGGTATATTCCTAGGTATTTCATTTTCTTTGAAACTATGGTGAAGGGAGTTGTGTCCTTAATTAGCTTCTCATCTTGACTGTTATTGGTGTATACAAAGGCTACTGACTTGTGGACATTGATTTTATATCCTGAAACATTACTGTATTTTTTGATGACTTCTAGGAGTCTTGTGGTTGAGTCTTTGGGGTTCTCTAAGTATAAGATCATGTCGTCAGCAAAGAGGGAGAGTTTGACCTCCTCTGCTCCCATTTGGATTCCCTTTATTTCCTTGTCTTGCCTAATTGTATTGGCTAGAACTTCCAGCACTATGTTGAATAGTAAAGGTGACAGAGGACAACCTTGTCTGGTTCCAGTTCTAAGAGGAAAAGCTTTCAGTTTTACTCCATTCAGTAAAATATTGGCTGTGGGTTTGTCATAGATAGCTTCAATCAGTTTTAGAAATGTGCCACCTATGCCTATACTCTTCAGTGTTCTAATTAGAAAAGGATGCTGGATTTTATCAAATACTTTTTCTGCATCTATTGAGAGGATCATGTGATCTTTATTTTTGCTTCTGTTAATATGGTGGATAACGTTTATGGACTTGCGTATGTTAAACCAGCCTTGCATCCCTGGGATGAAGCCTACTTGATCATGATGAATGACTTTTTTGATGATAAGCTGTAATCTATTGGCTAGGATTTTGTTGAGAATTTTCGCATCTATATTCATGAGTGAGATTGGTCTGAAATTCTCCTTTTTGTTTGGGTCTTTTCCTGGTTTTGGTATCAGGGTGATGTTTGCTTCATAGAATGTGTTGGGGGAAGATTCCTTCTTCCTCAGTTTTTTGGAATAATTTCTGCAGTACAGGAATAAGCTCTTCCTTGAAGGTTTGATAGAATTCTGGAGTGAAGCCATCTGGACCAGGGCATTTTTTGGTTGGAAGCTTTTTTATTGTTTCGTTGATCTCAGTGCTTGAAATTGGTCTGTTCAGGAGGTCTATTTCTTCCTGGCTAAGTCTAGTGAGAGGGTGTGATTCCAAATATTGAGCCATTTCCTTCACATTGTCAAATTTCTGGGCATAGAGTTTCTGGTAGTATTCAGAGATGATCTCTTGTATCTCTGTGGGATCAGTTGTTATTTCCCCTTTATCATTTCTGATTGAGGTTACTAGAGATTTTACTTTTCTATTTCTAGTTAGTCTGGCCAATGGTTTATCTATTTTATTTATTTTTTCAAAAAACCAACTCCTTGTTTCATTAATTTTCTGAATGATTCTTTTGTTTTCAATTTCATTGATCTCTGATTTGATTTTGGATATTTCTTTTCTTCTACTGAGTTTAGGCTTAGATTGTTCTTCTTTTTCCAATTCCATAAGATCTCTTGTGAGATTGTTGATGTGCTCTCTTTCTGTTTTTCGAATGTAGGCATCTAAAGCGATGAATTTTCCTCTCAAAACTGCTTTTGCAGTATCCCACAGGTTTTGGTAGCTTGTGTCTTCATTGTTGTTATGCTCAAGGAAGTTAATGATTTCCTGTTTTATTTCTTCCTGCACCCATCTGTTATTCAACAGAAGATTGTTTAATTTCCATGCCTTTGGGTGGTGTCGAGCATTTTTGTTAGAGTTGAGTTCCACCTTTAGTGCCTTATGGTCTGAAAAGATACAAGGTAAAATTTCAATTCTTTTGATTCTGTTGATATTTGTTTTGTGTCCCAGGATATGATCAATTTTGGAGAATGTTCCATGGGGTGATGAGAAGAATGTATATTCTTTATCTTTGGGGTGGAGTGTTCTATATGCGTCTATCAAGCATAGTTGTTCTAGGGTCTCGTTTAAATCTCTTATATCTTTGTTTAATTTCTGTTTAGAGGATCTGTCCAGCTCTGTAAGAGGTGTGTTAAAGTTCACTGTTATGATGGTATTATCAGATATCATATTGCTCAGACTGAGTAAGGTCTGTTTCAAGAATCTGGGAGCATTTAAATTGGGTGCATAAATATTTAGAATTGAAATGTCTTCTTGTTGTAGTTTTCCCTTGACCAATATAAAGTGACCATCTTTGTCTTTTTTGACTTTAGTTGCTTTAAATCCACATGTATCTGAAAATAAGATTGCAACTCCTCTTTTCTTCTGAATTCCATTTGCCTGAAAAATTGTCTTCCAACCCTTGACTCGGAGCTTTAATTTGTCTTTTGAAGCCAGGTGTGTTTCTTGCAGACAGCAAATGGATGGCTTGTGTTTTTTAATCCAGTCAGCCAATCTATGTCTCTTCAGTGGGGAATTCAAGCCATTAACATTTATGGAGATAATTGATAAGTGTGGTAGTATTCTATTCATCTTATTTGGTGAGAGTCCATTGCTTAGTTTTATCTTTTGCATCAGTGTGGAGGTTAGGTTCTGTCCTTTGATTTCTGAGTTCTTACTTTGCTGCTGATCCATTGTGGTGGTCAGTGTGCAGAACAGGTTGAAGTATTTCCTGTAGAGCTGGTCTTGTTGTGGCGAATTTTCTCAATGTTTGTATATCCGTAAATGATTTGATTTCTCCGTCAATTTTGAAGCTTAGCTTAGCAGGGTACAGAATTCTGTGCTGGAAATTGTTCTGTTTAAGTAGATTAAAGGTAGATGACCATTGTCTTCTTGCATGGAAAGTTTCATTAGAGAAGTCTGCAGTCACTCTGATGGATTTGCCCCTGTAGGTCAACTGGCGCTTTTACTCCTGGCAGCTTGCAGAATCTTTTCTTTTGTCTTGACTTTGGACAGGTTCATCACAATGTGTCTTGGAGAAGCTCGGTTAGAGTTGAGGCGACCTGGGGTCCGATAGCCCTCTGAAAGCAGTGTGTCAGAATCTTTGGTGATGTTTGGGAAATTTTCTTTTATAATATTCTCTAGTATGGCTTCCATTCCTCTGGGGCATTCTTCTTCCCCTTCTGGAATTCCTATAACTCATATGTTGGAACGCTTCATAAAGTCCCATAATTCTGACAGTGAACGTTCTGCTTTCTCTCTCTTCTTTTCTGCCTCTTTTACTATCTGAGTTATCTCAAGAACTTTGTCTTCTACCTCTGAAATTCTTTCTTCTGCATGGTCTAACCTGTTGCTGATACTTTCCATTGCATCTTTAAGTTCCCTGATTGACTGTTCCAGTTCCTTCAGCTCTGCTATATCCTTTTTATATTCTTCATATCATTCATCTCTGATTTGATTCTGTTTTTGGATTTCCTTTTGGTTATTTTCCACTTCATTAGCAGTTTCCTTCATTGTTTCCATCATTTCTTTCATTGTTTTCAACATGTGTATTCTAAATTCCCTTTCTGTCATTCCTAACATTTCTGTATAGGTGGAATCCTCTGCAGTAGCTACCTCAAGGTCCCTTGGCGGGGTTGTTCTGGACTGGTTCTTCATGTTGCCTGGAGTTTTCTGCTGATTCTTCCTCATGAGTGATTTCTTTTATCTGTTTCCTTGCCCTAATTTTCCTTTCACTTCCTCTTGCTCTTTAAGTTCTTGTGCCTGTGGACTCAGACACGAGGGGTAGCGCGCAGTTAAGATGGCCGCCCTCACATTAATCTTAAATTAAAAAAAAAAATACAGTGAAAGGGTAAGGGTATTTCTCCCCCTCGGACATTCTCCTGCCTTGAGATTTGTGCCCTGCCTTGATACTTCCTCACCATCCACAATAAGGAGCAGTGGTTCCTGCATTTAGTGGTTTTATGAACAGGGAAAATTTAATAAGATAAAACCAAACAAAAATACAATAATTCTGGGAGAAATGGGGAAACTGTATGATTAAGAACATTAGAAAAAACAACCACAATCTACTATTAAAAACCTATTATAGAAGAAGATATATCAAAATCAGGAAGAACATAGCCTCAACATAAATAGTCAAATTCAAGTTGAATAAATTTTATTTAATAGAAAATTGACTGCATCATCTTTATTTTTCTTGCTTTGTAGCAGACTAGTGAAAATATTTGTATAGACTGGTAATTAGGAATCACTACTAGAGGATAAAACTATAATCGACATTTTGAGTAATTTATACTTTTGTGGAGTATTTTTATTTTTTCTAAATAAAACTTATATACAAATATTTTAAGTCTTTAAGAAAGGCTCAGATAATAATTTAGTTTCTTCCATGTCAAAGAAAGCTCCAGACTTAAACCTAACATGCAAAGTTTGTTTGCTTATATCCTATTATACATTTTATATGTATATATATTTTCTTTTTTTTGAAACAGAGTCTCACTCTGTTACCCTGCCTTACAGCAACCTCAAACTCCTGGGCTTAAGTTATCCTCCTGTCTCAGCCTCCCGAGTAGCTGGGTCTATGGGTATCTGCCACAACACATGGTTAATTTTTCTATTTTTTGTAGAGATAGGGTCTTACTCTTGCTCAGGCTGGTCTTGAACTCCTGAGCTCAAGGGATCCTCTTGCCTCACCCTCCCAGAGTGCTAGTATTACAGGTATGAGCTACTGTAACTGGGTTCCATCTGGTTATATTTTGTCATAAAAATACTATGACTCATTCTCTAAAACTATTTGTGGTAGCTTATAACATATATTGTAGTAAAAAAAAGTTAAATAGAAGATGAAATTGAAACGAGAAAAATAAAAATAAAAAAGTAAAAAATAATGCTATAACAAAAAATACAGGCAAACACAGAGTTTCATGGGAGCAGTTTGGGAGGTTGGGGAAGGAGGATTGCTTGAGGCCAGAGGTTTGAGACCAACTTGAGCAACAAAGTGAGACCTCATCTCTACATTAAATATAGAAAACTTAGCTGTTGTGTTAGTATGGCCTATAGTCTCACCCACTTGGGAGACTGAGGTAGAAGGATCATCAGCCCAGGAAGTTTGAGTTTGCAGTGAGCTATGATGATGATGCCACTGCACTCTAGCCTGTAAAACAGAGTGAGACACTGTCTCACCAAAAACAAAAACAAAACCATTATGAGACTCTGGTATAGGTTTTAGAAACAAGCCTTTTATTTGAATCTAGGATTCTTAACAGCCAAAAGAAAGAAGGAAGCAGACTGATACATTCTCTGTTACTATGTAACGAATTACCTCAAAACTTAGCTACTTCAAATAACAAATGTTTATTATCTCTGAGGATCAGGAATCTAGGCGTGGCTCAGGCTGGGTGGTTCCGACTCAGAGTGTTGTAAAAGGCTGCAGGTAAGATGTCAGCTGGCTTCCAAGGTAATTCATCATGTGGGTGTTGGCTGAGCTAATGCCTTCAGCTCCTAGCTGGACTGGCTGTGGGCAGAAGGCACGAGCTCCTGACCTCTTCACAGGGCTGCCTCGGTGAGCTTACATCACAGCAGCTGAATTTACCCAGAGTGAATTATTAGAGAGAAGGAGAGAGGAAAGCTGCATTGCCTTTTATGATCTAGTCTTGGAAATGGCATACCAACACTTCTGCACCAACCCAGGTACATTTTGGAGTACAATGGGAATATCAGGAAGTTGGGATAATTGCACCCATCTTGGCAGATGTTCACCACAGTGATCAAATTAGAAGATACAATGTTATTAGTTCAAAAAACAAAATATTTTTCTGCACTGAGATACAAAAGAAATTTATTTTGAAGGAAAGTACTACCAAATCCAAAAGGGGGGGGGACCAGATATGTAGTAGCACCCCTTGCCCTCTACCATAAGAATGTGACCTTTTATAGCCGGGTGTTGTGGCGGGCGCCTGTAGTCCCAGCTACTTGGGAGGCTGAGGCAAGAGAATCGCTTAAGCCCAGGAGTTGGAGGTTGCTGTGAGCTGTGTGAGGCCACGGCACTCTACGGAGGGCCATAAAGTGAGACTCCGTCTCCACAAAAAAAAAAAAAAAAAAAAAAAGAATGTGACCTTTTGTAACTGTCCTAGGAAATAGCCCCGAGCTGAAGCAGATAACCGGTAACTGGTTCTGAAAGAAAAAAGCTAAGCAAATGTTTAACTGCTGATCTTGTCTTAAGACAGATGAGTAATGAACCAGAGTTCTTCTTAGCTGGAAAAGCCCCTATGTCTGCTACCCCTCCCTAAAGCCCCTGTTATGTCTGCTACCCCTCCCTACTTTGTGGTTTTTGCCTTTATAAGCTTGTAAAACCTGCTGTTCAGGGCTTGACTCCTCAGCTCCTAAAAGAGTTGCGAGTCAAGCCCCAGCAGGCTGGAATAAAATCCTCTTGCTATTTGCATCAAGCACTGTCTCTTGCGGTTGATTGGGGTCGTCATCACTCAGGGCAGAGTGGGGGTTCCTGCCCCAAGTCTTTCATTTGGGGGCTCATCCGGGATTGGACAACCAACCCTCACCTGCAGAGTCGACCTTGGAGGTAAGAAAGGGGTACCCCCAAAACTGTCTGGTCTGTGTCTTCAGTCCTTTGTTTGACTTTGTGTGCGCTTTTGATTTTGCAGCTGTTCGGCACCTCGTTAGAGTGGCCGGACAGTGGTCGGTAGACGTGCCCGGAGGACCACAGGCTGAAATCCTGGGGGACGCCCCAGGAACTGAGGAGAACCAGGGACACCTGGTTGTCTCCTGCTGTAAGGGCACTGATCGAGTCCAGTTGTTCGATCAAAAATTACGGGAAACACGCCCGTCTGATTCTGTTGTAGGCTTGTGAGGGACCAAGTGTGGTAGGTAGGTCCTTGTATCCGTAATATTTCTGTTATTCCTGTTATTTGTGTTTCTGACATATCTACTGACGATGGGACAGACTGTGACAACCCCTCTGAGTTTGACTCTAGATCATTGGACTGAAGTGAAGAGAAGAGGTCGTGACCTGTCAGTAGAGGTTAAAAAAGGCCCATGGCAGACTTTCTGCTCCTCGGAGTGGCCCACTTTTAACGTCGGCTGGCCCTCAGGAGGAACCTTTGACTTATCTCTTATTTTTGCTATCAAAGAGATTGTTTTTCAGAGAGGACCGGAAGCCCATCTGGATCAACAAACTTACATCATAGTCTGGCAGGACCTGGTGCAGAATCCGCCCCCCTGGGTTCGGCCGTGGACTGCCACATCCAGGCCCCCGTCTAATCCTTGGGTGCTCGCTGTCCAATCTTCCGGTTCCAGAAAAGGGGGCGACAGCTCAGACCCCCCTAAGAAGATCTACCGGGAAATTCAGATTAATCATCTTCTCCTCGACCCTCCGGCCCCTCCTCCCCCATACCCTCCCGCCTTGGCTCCTGTCAGGGGCAGGGAGGACCAGCATCGCCGGATCTGGCGATTGCCCCCTCTGCACCCCCGGGGGAACCTTCACTGGGGTCCGCACAAGGTACCAGGAGTCACCAGTGGGGAGGAATGTCTCCCAACACTACTGTTGCCCTGCCCCTGAGGGCATACGGCCCCCTGCTGGTGGCAACAGATGAGGGACCACCTCCTCTCCAGCCCCTCCAGTACTGGCCATTTTCTTCCGCAGACCTGTATAACTGGAAAACTAATCACCCCCCTTTTTCAGAAGACCCCCAATGCCTGACTGGGCTGGTAGAGTCCCTGATGTTCTCTCATCAGCCCACATGGGACGACTGCCAGCAGCTCATACAGACTCTCTTCACTACTGAAGAGAGGGAGAGGATTTTACTAGAAGCTAGGAAGAATGTACTCGGGGCGGACGGGCGTCCTACCCAGCTCCCCAACATCATCGAGGCTGCCTTTCCCCTCTCCAGACCTGACTGGGACTTCAACACGGCAGAAGGTAGGGAGCGACTGACAGTCTATCGCCAGGCTCTAGTGGCTGGCCTCTGTGGGGCAGCAAGACGCCCCACTAATTTGGCTAAGGTAAGAGAAGTAATACAGGGGACCACGGAACCCCCCTCAGTGTTTCTTGAGCACCTAATGGAAGCTTTTAGGCGCTACACCCCATTTGACCCTGCCTCTGAAGGACAGAGGGCTTCCGTGGCTATGACTTTCATAGGGCAGTCAGCTGTAGACATTAAAAGAAAGCTGCAGAGGATTGAAGGATTGCAGGACTATACCTTGAAGGATTTAGTTAAGGAAGCTGAGAAAGTATACCATAAAAGGGAAACTGAGGAAGAAAAAGAGCAGAGAAAGGAGAAAGAGAGAGAGGAAAGGGAAAATAAGAGAGACTGAAGACAGGAGAAAAACTTAACACGGATTTTGGCCGCAGTAGTAGGGGAGAAGAGCCAAGAACAGACCCAAGGTAGAACTAAGAAGTCAGGTAGCCTGGGCAACCGCATCCCGTTAGATAAGGATCAATGTGCCTACTGTAAGGAGAAGGGGCACTGGGCCAGGGAATGTCCTAAAAAAGGAAGAAAGTACTGGCCTTAGAGAAAGAAGAAGATTAGCGGGGATGGGGCTCGGAACCCCTCCCCGAGCCTAGGGTAATATTTGAGGTGGAGGGGAAGCCAGTTGAGTTCCTAGTAGACACCGGAGCTCAACACTCAGTCCTACTGGAACCATCAGGACCCATCTCCAAGAAAAAATCCTGGGTTGTAGGGGCCACAGGGCATCAGCAGTATCATGGACTACCCGAAGATCAGTAGATCTGGGAGTGGGACGGGTAACCCACTCATTCTTAATTATCCCTGAGTGCCCTGCGCCCCTCCTTGGGAGAGATTTACTCACCAAAATGGAAGCCCAGATCACTTTCACTCCTGATGGCCCAGAGGTAACCCAGAATAAGAGAGTAACAGCCCTGACCATGCGTTTGGAGGATGAACATAGATTCTTTGAAAAGCAACGGGAGAAAGGAACTAGTCTCATACATGACTGGCTAGAAAAATATCCCGGGGCATGGGCCGAAACTGCTGGAATGGGACTGGCCACAGAAAGGCCACCTATAGTCATAGAACTCAAAGCTACTTCCACTCCTGTGGCAGTGCGCCAGTATCCTATGACTAGGGAAGCTCGGGAAGGGATTAGGCCTCACATTCAGCGTCTCCTACAGCTGGGCATACTAGTAAAGTGCCAGTCACCATGGAACACCCCCTTATTACCCGTCAAGAAACCCAGCACAGGAGACTATCGCCCTGTGCAGGACTTGAGAGAAGTAAACAAGCAGGCACAAGACATCCACCCCACCGTGCCTAACCCTTATAATCTGTTAAGCTCTCTCCCTCCGGACCATATCTGGTACACTGTCCTGGATTTGAAGGATGCCTTCTTCTGCCTCCGACTACACTCCTCTAGCCAGAACATCTTCGCATTTGAATGGAGAGACCCGGACTCTGGAATGACGGGGCAATTGACATGGACCCGACTTCCACAAGGGTTCAAGAACTCCCCAACCATCTTTGATGAAGCCCTCCACCAAGACCTAGCTCACTTTCGCACCAGCCACCCTCAGGTAATGCTCCTACAATATGTAGATGACTTACTACTAGCTGGAACGACAAAGGAAGAGTGCCATCGGGGCACAGAACTGTTACTGGAAGAGCTAGCCCGCTTAGGATATTGAGCCTCCTCCAAGAAAGCCCAGATCTGCCAGAAAGAGGTAACGTACCTGGGTTACACCCTAAGAGGAGGGCAGAGATGGTTAACAGAAGCCAGGAAGCATACTGTGACTCAGATTCCAGTTCCCCGCTCGCCCCGCCAGGTGCGAGAATTCTTAGCGATTGTGGGATTCTGCCGCTTATGGATACCGGGGTTTGCTACTCTGGCAGCCCCCCTCTACCCTTTGACCAAGGAAAGCACTCCCTTCGAGTGGGGTGCCAGCCAACAGGGGGCCTTTGACAACATTAAAAAGGCATTATTATCAGCCCCGGCCCTGGCTCTACCAGATGTAACAAAGCCCTTTGTCCTATACGTAGATGAGAAGAGAGGAGTGGCCCGAGGGGTGCTGATGCAGCCTTTAGGGTCATGGAAAAGACCGGTAGCATACCTCTCCAAGAAATTAGACCCCATCGCTGGTGGTTGGCCAGCCTGTCTGAGGTCTGTGGCGGCAGTGGCGGTACTGGTAAAAGATGCAGACAAATTGGCTATGGGGCAGAAGTTGACAGTCATTGCCCCCCATGCCTTAGAAAGCATCATCAGACAGCCCCCTGATCGGTGGCTGTCCAATGCCTGCATGACACACTAGCAGAGTCTCCTATTAAATGGAGACAGAATCCAGTTTGGCCCGCCTGTCATCCTCAACCCGGCTACCCTACTACCTGATACCTCTGTCCAGGAGGATGTATTACACACATGCCAAGAAGTACTGGCTGAGGAGACTGGAACTCGGAGGGACCTCTGTGATCAGCCCCTGCCGGATGCCCAATTGACCTGGTTCACTGATGGGAGCAGCTCCATAATAGAAGGTAAAAGGGTGGCCGGGGCGGCGGTGGTGGACGATAAGCAGACCATCTGGGCAAGTAGTCTGCCTGAAGGGACGTCGGCCCAGAAGGCCGAGCTGGTCGCCTTGACCCAGGCCTTACGTTTGGCAGAAGGAAAAAAAGTTAACATATACACCGATAGCAGGTATGCTTTTGCTACAGCCCATGTCCATGGGGCCATTTACAGACAGCGAGGACTGTTGACTTCAGCAGGAAAAGAAATTAAACACAGGGAAGAAATCCTAGGTCTACTGGAGGCTGTTCACCTCCCTAAGAGAGTGGCCATAATCCACTGCCCTGGACATCAGAAAGGGGGGTCCAGAGTTGCCAAGGGAAACCAAAGAGCTGACCGAGAAGCTAAGCTAGCGGCTCAAGGGCTCAACATCCTACCGCTATATGAAAACACTTTAAGGCCTAGCCTTAAAGAAACAGCACCCCCCCTTATCAAAAACTTTAAATATTTGGAGCGGGATCTCGAGAGGATGGACAGATTAGGCCTCCACCTAGAATCCCCAGAGGGGATCCAAGAAACCCCGGAAGGGAAAAACATCCTCCCTGAGGAGCAGGCAATCACCTTTCTCAGGCAACTTCATAAATTAACCCATCTGGGCCCCAAGCATCTGAAAACCATTGTTCAGGCCTCTCCATACTATATTATAGAATTAAGTAAGCTCGTTGATGCAGCTGTAAAAGAGTGCAGACCTTGCCAATTAGTAAACACCCAGCCTAGCACACTACCTCAGGGAAAACGACTCCGAGGTGATCGCCCTGGAAGCTACTGGAAAACAGATTTTACGGAGATTAAGCCGGCTAAGTACGGATACAAGTACTTGCTAGTGTTCATAGACACTTTCTCAGGATGGGTCGAAGCTTTTCCTACAAAGAGGGAGACTGCTCAAGTTGTGGCCAAAATAATATTAGAAGAGATTTTTCCAAGATTTAGGCTACCCAAAGTAATCGGATCCGGCAACGGTCCCTCTTTCGTTGCCCAGGTTAGTCAGGGTTTGGCCAAAATCCTGGGGCTTGAATGGAAATTACATTGTGCTTATTGGCCCCAGAGCTCAGGGCAGGTAGAGAGGATGAATAGAACCCTAAAAGAGGCCATGACTAAATTATCCTTAGAGACTGGCATTACTGACTGGACAGTCCTCCTTCCCTTTGCCCTGTTCCATGTGCGCAACATCCCTAGTACTCTCAAGCTAACCACCTTTGAAATCCTATATGGAGCTCACCCCCCGCTTGTTGCTATGCAGCACCTCCCTTCCCCAGAATCTTACTCCTCTCAATCTCTATACACCAGATTAAAAGCCCTTGAAACTGTGCAAAAGGAAGTGTGGAGCCGGCTGATCGAAGCCTACAAGCCCGCAGATCTGCAAATACCTCACCAGTTCCAGGTTAGAGATTCAGTGTACATCCGGCGCCACCGGACAGCCAACCTTGAACCACAGTGGAAAGGACCATACCTAGTACTGCTCAAAAGATGGAGGGTTATGCGCTGCACTGAGAGAAGAATGCTGTTTCTATATAGATCACTCTGGCATGGTAAAAGACTCCATGTCTAAACTCAGGGAGAGACTGGAAAAAAGGCAACGAGACCGGGAGGCCCATCAAGGGTGGTTTGAAAGTTGGTACAACCAGTCCCCGTGGTTCACCACTCTCGTTTCCAGTTTAATAGGTCCCCTTATCATACTGCTTCTAATTCTTACCTTTGGGCCCTGCATTTTCAACCGTATAGTCACCTTCGTCCGGGAGAGAGTAAGTGCTGTACAAGTGTTAATGCTCAGACAGCATTACCAGTCTCTTCGCCGGGACGATAGCCATGAGAATGAATACATAGAGCCAGAAGTTCCATGATTAGAACTTCCCAAAAAACAAATGGGGGAATGAAGGAAAGTACTACCAAATCCAAAAAGGGGGGGGGACCAGATATGTAGCAGCACCCCTCGCCCCCTACCATAAGAATGTGACTTTTTGCAACTGTCCTAGGAAATAGCCCCGAGCTGAAGCAGATAACCGGTAACTGGTTCTGAAAGAAAAAAGCTAAGCAAATGTTTAACTGCTGATCTTGTCTTAAGACAGATGAGTAATGAACCAGAGTTCTTCTTAGCTGGAAAAGCCCCTATGTCTGCTACCCCTCCCTAAAGCCCCTGTTATGTCTGCTACCCCTCCCTACTTTGTGGTTTTTGCCTTTATAAGCTTGTAAAACCTGCTGTTCAGGGCTTGACTCCTCAGCTCCTAAAAGAGTTGCAAGTCAAGCCCCAGCATGCTGGAATAAAATCCTCTTGCTATTTGCATCAAGTGCCGTCTCTTGCGGTTGATTGGGGTCGTCATCGCTCAGGGCAGAGTGGGGGTGTAAAGGGGACATTCTATGCTCTTGAAAATACCTAAAATAGCTCCAGTTGTGTTGTATATGAAGGATTTTTTGTTACCCTCTTAATGTAAATTGATGGTATAAAAATGAAATATTGCTCAGTGAAAGCACTGATATGAAAAATCCACACAATCAAAATTCAGAGTGTTCACATGTACCACCACGATCCAAGGATAATCTTTAGGGAAACCAGCATAACGCACCTTAAATGGAGGTAATTTAACCCTGGGATTAAACATACAGATAATAGGATGGTGGGGGTACTTAAAACCAAAAAATTAACAACTCCTGTCTTTATGAAATCCATGTGACTGTTCTGGAGGAAAGTTGTGAATAATTTTTCTTAAGACATTTTGTCACATAAATCCACAAGGAAAAGCAGCAATTACCTTTTATCATTTATTCCAACTTTACATTTGTTCAATTTCGTATGTTTTCATATTACTACATACCAGGAATTACTGGAAAACGAGGACTTTTGTATCACCGAGGAAACCTGGCTTATTTACTCTCTTCCCCTTCCCAGTTGAGTGTGAGGCTAGATTACCGCAGATGCAACTTCCTCCTCGTTGCCTCCCTCCTCCCAGACCTAAACCATTTCTCAGTCGTCCTGGAGGCTCACACATTCGTTATTTTTTAAATTTTTTTATTAAATCATAGCTGTGTACATTGATATAATCATGGGGCATCATTCACTAGCTTCACAGACCGTTTACCAAGTTTCACATATACCCTTGTACATTCATTATTTTGAAGAATGAGGTTACCTCTTTTCAAACTCCTGTGTAGTTGTTAATGCATGTATATGTGTATGATTGTTTATTTATAATTTTGATTATAGAAAACAATTTTTTCTCACAAATCAGCACAACTTCCTAATTTCACATAACAAAATATTTTGTTGATAAATATGAAGCTCTGCTTAATTTTACTTCTCATGCCAGTGAGTTTTCTGGCAATACAAATATACCTGAAATTGTTTTTAAAATTATTATAATTCTGGGCAGCACCTGTGGCTCAGTGAGTAGGGTGCTGGCCCCATATGCTGAGGGTGGCAGGTTCAAACCCAGCCCCGGCCAAACCACAACAACAAGAAAAAAAATAGCCGGGCATTGTGGCGGGCGCCTGTAGTCCCAGCTGCTTGGGAGGCTGAGGCAAGAGAATCGCGTAAGCCCAAGAGTTGGAGGTTGCTGTGAGCCGGGTGACGCCACGGCACTCTACCCGAGGGCGGTACAGTGAGACTCTGTCTCTACAAAAAAAAAAAAATTATTATAATTCTTCTTTTGCCTTCTTAAAGTATAATATTAGGCACATAAAATTATGTCTTTAATTAAGACCACCCATTGTTGCTGGGAAATGAAAATTTTGATACATTGAACTTGAAACCTATGAATATGTAAAATATTCATACTCAAAGAAAATACAGTATTTGATCCAGGGTTGTAAGCAAGTAAGATCATCCCTGAAGGCTACCTCACTGAACCTGGCAGAATAAAAACAGCTAGCGGTATTCCAACCACAGTGCATCACCACCAAGAAGCAGGAATTAATCAAAAAATGTAGAATGGACTTAGATTCTAGGTTATGTGTGGTAGCAAATTAGCTCAGAATCTTAATGGCTTATTATTAGTAGAATGGCTTATTTCTCACTTTACCAGGTGTCTTGGAGTCTAGTGATTCTCCAGGGAAGCTCCCTTCCAAATATGGGCTCAGGGATCTAATCTACTTACATATTGTGACTCTCATCTCAAAACACAACTTCCATATTTGGAAGATTATGTACCACTCCCTAAATGCTTTGACTTAGAAATGGCATACTTTATGTATTTATTTATGTATTTATTTATTTATTGACAGAATCTGGCTATTTCCCAGGCTAGAGTACTGTGGCATCAGTCAATCTCACAGCAACCCTAAACTCCTAGGTTCAAGCGATCCTCCTGCCTCAACCTCCAGGTAGCTGGGATTAAAGTTGACTGTTATGACACCCAGCTATTTTTTTTTCTATTTTTAGTAGAGATGGGGTCTCATTCTTGCTCAGGCTGGTCTCTAGCTCCTGAGCTCAAAAGATCCTTCTGCCTTGGTCTCCCAGAGTGCCAAGATTACAGGCATTAGCCATCATACTTTAGTTTTTCCCCAGCCTAGACCTAGTTACATTGGTTTGTCTAAATGTAAATGTGTAAGGAAATGTGAAGAAGCATATAGATACTTGATGGGCAATAAAGGTCTCTGCCATGGAGGCTTCTGTACACATGGGTCTACTGTGGATGTGCAAAACAGCTTAAACCTTACCATGATTTATGGGGACGAACTCTGTGTAACTATGTAAAACTACCTCTTAGTGGCTTTTAAACACCAGCCATGCAAATTATGAAAAAAAGTCACTAAATTTTTTCAAACTAAACAAACAAACTGCACTATAATTTAAACAGAAAATAATAAAAGCTCTCTTTAAAATCTGTTTTATATCTATAGGGACAATGAAGCTACTGGTGAGAGGAGGCTGGGTGAAGATTTGGAACTGTAGATTTAGCCAAAACATATTTTGCATAAAAATTTGGTACCCAAGGTGAAACAATTGACGTTTTTGAGCTCTATCATTGAAGAATGTATTTTCATAAACTCAAAACACATACTCGAATACAGCATATTATGTTGAAGACATATATTGATCTGGCTTTTTGTTGATTTTTGTTTACCATGGCTTACAGTGATAATATTTGTGAGGTCACATTTATTTGCAAAGTACAAAACTATTTCAGCAATATATGTGATTTTCTAGTGAACAGAATAGCAATTTAAAAAAATTAATAAACTGAGCCAAGTCAATAACATATAAAACTGCAGGAGTGCTTATCTCATGAATTTAGAAGTTAATACTGTTACTTTCTTTGCATTCTTATTATTAGTTAATATTTCAATGTAGCAATTGTCTGATTCCTTTTCTGAATGTATTTATGTTCATTTGTTCTTTACAAGGTTTTTGTTTCTAGTCCTTATTTTAAACATTGTGATTGTTATTAAAATTTAAGCCTTTTTAATTTTGTGAAGGCAAAAAACTGGAAACCTAATAAACACATGTATATGTAAAAATAAAAAATACAATAATAAAAAAAGAAGTTAATACTGCTTCATATATTGAGAACATCCCACTCTCCGTCCCCCATTTTTCTCTTTACTTCATATAAGAAGATGGTAAAGACAATAAATTGTGAATGTTTTTACTGAAAAAAAAATTAGCATTGCTTCAATCAAAAATGAAGTTTTGGAATTGTGAGAAGAAAGCTCATCTTGATGGCTACAAACCATTTAAGAAATCTTTACTTACATGTGATAAAAATTATAGCTTCAATGGTGAAATCTCACTTTTTTCACTGAGAATGATTTTGATCAGTAATCCTGAGATTGTAAAATATACTGACTCTAGAGTAGGGAGCCCATCGGTCTTCCTCCTGTCATTAGTGATTTGTTCTCACAGAATGTCTGACACTATCTGAGATTTCTGCTGTCTCCTACTGCCGTGGTAGCTGTAGTCTAAGTCTCTTCCCTTAATGATTTTCTTTCATAGTACAATGTAGCAAAAACAAACATATGTACAAAGCTCTCATCGTCTCTATCCACATTCCATATATGTTTGAGATTCTTGGATCTTCTAAATATTGTTACTCCAGGAAAGAAGAGAAAATTGACAAACAATTAAAACTGATACTTAGCAGCAGCTAGCTCCAATCCAATTTTGCAAAATTGATACCTTCACTGCAATAGCATCTTGTTCCTTTGCCACAAGGCATGCTTTTACTCATCTTTTTTTTTTTCTTGTCAGTAACTAATTTAAAATATTGTGTCTGTCTTCAAACGGATATATAAAGTACATTGTAAAAGTTTTAATAGGCAGTTTCTATTCTGGAGCTCCCCGTTGAAATCTGCATTGTCTGAAGGTTTTTTGTTTGTCTTGTTTTGGCCCAATCCTGCTTTATTCACCTTAACTCCCATAGATATCACCTGACAATAAATCTCTTGTGGTCCTAATAAGACCTTGGCTCGTGCTTAAGAGGAGACTTGCAGTGATGAAGGGGTGGCCATGAGGGCCTCTCCTAGGTAGTACTGAACCACAGATAGTTTCTGGCATGAAATAGCAGCCAAGTTGCTAAAATGTTCACCAGTGGTGACTTGCAAAAATGTTTTGGTGGAGAACACTTGGCTGGTACAGTAAGTGAGGCTTTTAAAAAGTGGTTTGGCACTGGCCAATGGGAAAGCTACTGGGCACTGGCCAATGGGAGTGCTCCTGGGCTCGGTCGCAGGGCCATACTGTAAAGCAGGCTCTCTGGGCTTTCTACCCCACCACCCCCAGTCCAGGGGGTTCAGCCAGGCGTTTACCTCCCCCAGATGAGTCTAGCCATAGTCCTTCCTCTGCACCCCCAGGGAGGTTTAGTTGCAGTCCGTAAGTGTTCCAGAGCCTTCCTTGAGCAGCCATCCAGGGAGAAGGACCCAGCTGGGGAGCCTGCTGAGAAGCCACAAAGCACTAGGTGTCGTAATGGGTTCCCCGAGCAGGAGCCACCATGCACCCCACTACCATCACTGCGCAGCCGGCTAGTGGAGAAGCCCCCGAGGCCCAAGGTAAAGAGGGCCCAGCCCGGAAACAGCTGGGAGGGCAGCCCCACAGAGAGGAGGATGATGTGCTGAACCTCTCCAACTTGGCAGCCGCCTACTCCACCATCCTACGCTTGCTAGGCGAGGACACCGGGGCAAGGACGCCCAGGACGCCCTGGATGGTGGCCAAGGCCACGCAGTTCTTCACCAGGGTCTACCAGGGGGCCATCTCAAGTGACCTAAATGATGTTATATTTGATGAAGATTATGATGAGATGATGCTTGTGAAGGACATAGATATGTTTTCCAATGTGAGCATCATCAAATTCCATTTGTTGGAAAGGTCTATATCTGTTACCTTCCTCACAGGCAGGTCCTGGGCTTCTGCAAACTTGGGAGGATTGTAGTAGACCACTCCAAGTTCAAGACTGCCTTACAAAACAAATTGCCATAGCAATCACGGAAGCTTTGCGACCTGCTGGAGTTGGAGTAGTGGAGTGTGAAGCAACACACATGTGTATGGTAATGGGAGGTAGACAAAATACGAACAGTTCGGTGTGTTCCAGGAAGACCCGAAAACTTGAGAGAAGCGTTTTTCTGACGCTCAGCTGGAGCTGAAGTCAAGGTGTGCAGTGTGGTTCTGCAAATTGTACCGCGAGTAGCATCGTCTAAGTCTTGTTACTACATTCCATTTTCAGTTGTTACAGATGTGAACTTTATTCCTTGTCACTAATTTTATTTAAAAATCATCTATAGCTCTGCGCTTGTAGTACAGTGGTTATGGCGCCACATGCACTGAGGCTGGCAGGTTCCAAACTGGTCCAGCCCAGCTAAACAATGACAACTGCAACAACAACAAAAAATAGCCAAGCGTTGTAGAAGGTGCCTGTAGTCCCAGCTACTTGAGAGGCTGAGGCAAGAGAATCGCTTAAGCCCAAGAGTTTGAGGTTGCTGTGAGCTGTGACACCACTGCAGTCTACTGAGGGCGACATAGTGAGACTCTGTCTAAAAAAAAAAAAAAAAAAGAATCATCTACAGAAACTCAAATAAAAATAACAAAGGGGGAGATTGCCTTGGTGGCAGTAGGGAGACAGTGCACAAAAGGTCATAAAATTGGTTGGCTGTCATTAAGTTGCAGTGATGCCCTGTAGCAGAGGGACAATAAAATGTTGAGAGCATCTAGCAAACATTTGCAAACCAAGTGTGAAGGATCTAGGGCCTCTTTGGTATTTACAAAAGGCCTTTATCTCCTGCAATGAGAGAGCAGAAATAGCTAAAAACCATACTTAGGACTTAATAGTTTGAGCCACCAAACCTCAAAGACAATTGATTGCTTAGCCAAGGCAGGACCAGGCTTGGGGCCCTGACACCCCAGGATTTTGAATTCCCAGACTTCTCTGCATTCTCAGGAAGTGCCTACCCTTCCCTATTAAGAGCCTTTATCCCCATTGTGGGAAGACGCTACAGAGGCCTCTCCCTTGCAGGGCCACAGAGGCTCCCTCAGGATTTGTACCTATTACCCCCTCTTGCTGCCAGGCTGATAACTGAGATTAAGTCACAGTGTAACCCATCTAGGAACATCTGGACTTGACATGGGAAGAAAGAGACCAGACCCTAAAGAAGCTGCAAGAATTAGCATGCACTGAAAGGAGTTAAGGAAGGTTCTTGGTTAAGGTGGCTGGATCGGAAGAATTTATTGGCTTGGGGCCACTCTCTTGGACTATGAGATTTAATAGCCTAATGAAGACTCCAAGTGATGGTAAAACGTATTGCTACCATGGCTCATAGAAGCTTGGAAAAAGTAATGGTCTTATTGAATTTGAAATCGAAATGCTGTATCCTCCTCTCTTATCACAGCAAGAGGGATATAAGATCTAGCTTATAGGAAGAAAAGTTGTGAGTTCCTGGGCTTTATGCTAGGAGATGTTGTAGTAGTCTATTCTGGCAATTCTCTGACGGAAAATATATTCAGTTATTTTTTATTTATTATATTCAATATAAACTCTAACCTGGAATCAAGGCTCTCATTCCAAGTGATAAGAATAATCAGGCCAGGCGCAGTGGCTCACGTGTGTAATCCTAGCACTCTGGGAAACCAAGGCAGGTAGATTACCTGAGCTCAGGAGTTCAAGACCAGCCTGAGCAAGAGCGAGACCCGATCTGTAAAAAATAGCCAGGGCTGTTATTAAAAAAAAACAAAAACAAACAACAACAACAACAACAAAAAAAAAAAAACAGGGAAGAACAAAATCCTAACATAACTGATGCTATTTTAAAAAAAGGAAAAAAAAAACAAAAGCCCAAGGATAAAAAACAGCCAGGAGCCAGGGGTTGTAGTGAGCGCCTGTAGTCCCACCTACTTGGGAGGCTGAGATAAGAGGATTGCTTGAGCCCAAGAGTCTGAGTTTGCTATGAGCTTTGAGGCCGCGGTACTCTACCACGGGCGGCAAAGTGAGACTATGTCTCAAAAAAAAAGAATAATTATTCCTCTGCTTTACTGAGCTGCTATTATAGCTACTTTTGTCCCACTGAGACCTAATAATGGATATATTACTTACATGTTTTGTCTAATTTAATCTCAACTTCTTTCCACTGTCAGTTGTTATTATCATGCTTATTTTGCAGATAGGTAATTTAAAGCTTAGACACGTTGAGTTACTAATATTAGTGAGCTCCATGGTCCTGGGTAACTAAAAGCCATGGAAGCCTTTTTGTGCCATTACCAAGATGAATTGTCTGCATGTGTTCCCATCCCTATTTCCTTTGATTCCAAACTCTGACACCTAGGAGAGGACATGGATTTCATTTAGCTTGGATCATGTCCCCATCCCTCAGCTAGTAGAGTGTGACCTTGATTGACAGTCATTCTATACTCCATGCACCAGGGTAAGAATATTTCTCTAAGGAGAAGTCAGAATTTGGTTCCAAAACCATGGCAGAGGCTGAGAACAGGCATGAACAACCAATATCTACCATTGGGTGACATTACCAGTAGGGTTAAATAAACAGAGGTAGCTTTAAAGACTTGGTAGGTAGAAAAAAGTGTGAATTAGTTTAATTTCAGCATCCCACTCCTTGCTCCTGAAGAGGTCATATTTATCTGAGTTCTACATATCCAATAGTTTTCAACAACTCTTCAAACTCTTTTTTCTTAAGTGACAGGATGCCATCTGTGTGTATAAAAGTGCCCACACTCATGTATGTGCAGTTGTGTGTGTCCAGAAGGAGAAGAAGAAAGGGAGAGGTAGGGAAGGAATGTGCTATTTGGGAAGTATAGAAACTGGGAGGAAAGGGGAGATTTGTGCTTTTTTAGAAATAGGGACTGGAAAAGTGAATCAGCAACTTTGGTATGTATTTTACATCCTGGGAGTGGGACAGTTTGGGATGGGGCTAGTTTCATCAAGGAAAAGGGATGCAATATCTGTAAGGCATTAAATACTTTGAAGTAAGATTTTTAGATTTTGACTTACAATAATCAAAAGAAAAAGGCACATCTCTTTTCTGAACTGCTGCTACCCTCAAATAGCACATTGAAGTAGTTGGGGAACCTGAAAGTAATCTTCAGAATGTCATAGTTTTTAAAACTTAAGCCCATTGAGTTGAGTGATTGTTTTATCAATATAATAGGACTTTCCTATGAGACCAAAGGTCACATATTCAAGTGTTTTCCAGACTGAAACAGATGAGACAGTAACTGCAGTAGGCTATTGAAAGATGAGAAGTGTCAAATGACACTCCCTCCGTCAATATAGAGGATGTATTAATAATAAGTAATAATAGGGACTATGAGTAAAATGTCATATGCATGACATATGTGGTGGCAGCAGCTGAGGACTAAGATATGAACTGCAGGCCTAGTGTTAGTAGGCAATCATAAAAGCTAACACTTACATAATTCTTACTATGTGCAAGGCTCTGGTGTATATACTTTATATAAATCAATATATTTAGTCTTCAGAACAATGCTGTGGTTATATACAATTATCATCCCCACTTAGCAGATGAAGAAACTGCTAAGGCATGGAGAGGTTAAGTAACTTGTCCAAGGTGGCACAGCTAGTGAGAGATATAGACAGGGTTCAAATCCAAGTTCAGATCCAGAGTCCATGCTCTTAATCACTATTCGCAGCTAAATTCATTTCAAAAGAAGGTATGGTTTGTTTTATGTGAACTCTACCAGCTTAAAAAAAAGTAACTCCCCACCCCCAAATAAACCCATGTTCTAGGAATTTTATTCCAGGTAGGGCTTCTGGATTATAATACAAACTGAGCTCCATGGAGAAATGGCTGGTTCCAGGGCCGGGCAGGGAAAGTCAGACAATGAACCTAAAACATTTCATGGTACCAGGAGATAGAAGAATGTTCAAGTGGGCGGCGCCTGTGGCTCAGTCGGTAGGGCGCCGGCCCCATATACCGAGGGTGGTGGGTTCAAACCCGGCCCCGGCCAAACTGCAACCAAAAAATAGCTGGGTGTTGTGGTGGGCGCCTGTAGTCCCAGCTACTCGGGAGGCTGAGGCAAGAGAATCGCTTAAGCCCAGGCGTTGGAGGTTGCTGTGAGCTGTGTGAGGCCACGGCACTCTACCGAGGGCCATAAAGTGAAACTCTGTCTCTACAAAAAAAAAAAAAAAAAGAAGAATGTTCAAGTGATCATGGGAACACGTCACCAGGACACAAAAGACAACTTCAAGGAACTTCCAATGGCCAAATCTAGGATAAATAGAACAACAAATTAAGTGATGACAATAATGGATTATAGTCAATAGAATAAAATAAATATATATGAACCCAGAGCATTATAAATAAATGAAGGAGAAGGAAAAATTCTTCCTTACAGATTGATTCTGGTTAATATGTAGAATAATAAGGGAAATAGAATACCACCATTTGGCAAACATCACGATAACATTTGTTTTGGGCAAGAATCATCAGTAGATGCTAAAATCAGTGAAAGTATGATGATCTCACAAATGAATATTCACAAAGTCTCAAAGTCTCTCCTCAAAAGACTTTTATTAATTGTAAAAGTAAAAATAGTAACTTTATGGTGGAAAACCTGGCAGATACCATCTTAAACAAATTATCCAAGGTAATAACCATGAATAATTAGACATATTCACATCATGTGCCTTCTGCTATGATGCAATGTAAAGGTATAGCCTGACTTCTATGATATTCTTGGTGAAAATACATAACTTGAGGGCACATTTTCTCAGAACTTCTCGAAAACGTGTTCTAGGCCGAGGTCACACACATTTGGCTCAGAAGAAAACTCTTTAAGTTATTCAGCAGAGTTTGTTTCTTTCTTTTTTTTTTTTTTTCCTGTTAACAAGATGGTACCAAAAATGGGGCTCAGAAAAGACTCAGGACCTCCCAAACTCAGTGCTGTGTACCAGCATGGCTGCCCTGGGGATCATCCCCTATGGACTTCTCCTTGGGTGGAACTGGTAAGTTTAGCCCCAGACCTCACAATCTTGGTTAATGGTCCTGGTTTATTCTGTTTGGGATCCAAATTTTGATTTGGAGGTACATTCTAAAGAGTCTTCTCCATTGCTGCTTCCTTCCAAAATTAATCACAATCAGCTTTTCTGTGCATTTGCAAAAGAAGAAACCAAATTATCCTTTTCGTAGATAAATGAGAGCCTGAATTCCTCAGCTCCAAGAGAAAGGGCATTTTACTTATCCCAGGTGAAAGAGACTCCTAGGTGAATAGAGGCCTAAGTAGGAGTGTATGGGGTAGCTCTCCAAGATGCAAAGTGGCCCGACAGGGAACCCCCCCCCAAACAAAATTAATTAAAAGTATGCTTATCCAGGAAACAAACATAAGAGCTGATTACTTTGTGATTTGAGCCCAGTTGGAGGTGGTAATCCTGCAAAGAGAGAAACTGAGACAGAAAAGAGGGCAGGAACAACTCAGTGGTCAAACAGGATGGAGCCCCACCCACAATCAGGACACTCTGCTCCACTACACAAAACTGTAGACTACAGTTCAATTCCTTCTTTTAAACAAAAATGGGAAACAAACCTCCTTGTCTGAGGAAAGATAAGGAGAATGACCCCCTTCTGATACCCCACTTGATCTATGGTACCTCTACTTGAAGTATTTGTGTAAATGGAAAGGTTTAAAGGCATGGCACATTTTCTAGAACTGCAGCTGGTTAAGGCCAATTCTTGTGCACATGTTTTAACTAATGAGTAAATTACATCAAGAAAAATTCAGAGCTCAAATGGTTGACCTGCTGCTATAAAGTTAAAATGTATTTCCTAAGCTCTTTATCTCTCTATTTTCTTTTCTACCTACTTTAAATCTGCTAACTTTTTCTATCCTGATGTTGAGATAAAACTCAGTGTTTATGGGTGGCACCTGTGGCTCAAAGGAGTAGGGCACTGGCCCCATATGCAGGAGGTGGTGGGTTCAAACCCAGCCCCGGCCAAAAACTGCAAAAAAACAAAACAAAAAAACCCTCAATATTTATAATATTACTAATTCAGGCTATTTGGAGATCTTGCCTTGAAAACTCACTTGAACTAAAAATAAAAAGCGTAAAAGAGGCTTTTAAAAATCAAACTTCCATCAAAATCAAACTTTTAAAAATCAACTGCTTTACCCAAAACTGCTCCCAGTCTTCATTAGATTACCTGTCAGAGCAACTAAAGTCTAGCCATGTGAACAATTTCCAACTTTGTGAGAAATAATTTCGATCCAGTCACTTTTTGTAAACCAGTGAATCTGTACTACAATCTCATGGCTAGAGTTCTGAGCTGAAAGCTATTAAATTTTGTGTGTGCCTAAGTGTGGATGTACGTGTTTAGATGTGTTTTGTGCATACACATATAGCATATGCTATCTGTATAGTACCAAACTGGCTTTTAATAAGGGAGAGCTCTCATAAGTTAATTAAATAAACCAAAATGCTTTGCAGGTTCATACGAACTTAGTATTTGGTGTATAATTGGGTTATTAAAAATAAAAAAGTATTATTGGTGACGTAAAAATAAAAATGTCTTCAAATTTTTGCCTGTATTTACCAGTCATTTTTATGTTCTTAAGGTATGAGCCTGTGACACAAAGTTATAAAACTATAAACCCAGCTAAACCAAAATGATCTGTGTATATGTGATTTTTGATACATAAGACTAATTTAATATTGTTGGTTTAATGGTAACAGCTAAATCTCCTGAGTTGTCAGGAAAAATATCCATGTGGGTTTCAACTGTAAGGTTCTTACTTTGGTAAAAATATAAGTGTGCCTAAACAAAAATAAGGGTCAGTAAATTAGAATAAATAAAATATCACAGAAATAGGAGCACAGAAACAGAAACTTATGGTTAAAGGTTTATGAAGATATTCTAGTTTTGGTCTCTTAATTGTGGTTTCTTCCACTGACTTCAATGTCCATGGAAAGAAACATATAAAGTCTGCTTCTAACTCACGCCTTCTAAAATTTGGTTGTTTTTTTCCCAGCACTGAAATAAAACAAACAAGCAAAAAACTATCATCTGATATTAGCTGGTATTAACAGTACCACTGGGGATTTAAAACTGCCGTAGGCGCTGTAGTACGAGAGCTTAAATTGGAGGCTTCAGTTTTCCCTTTGGTCTTGCCCACTCACACCTGATGTGTTCTGGGCTACGCATTTGTTACACGTACATTGTGTTGCCATTGCAAAGTCCTTTGCATGGGAAAATTTGAGGAAAAAATCCCTAATGTGTTAAAATTTGTATAGTAATTTATTTTAACCCATTCCGATCCTAGGTTGGACCTCGTCGGACTTAATGATTTTCCTGTTCCACTCTGATGTCAGAAGATGTCCAACACGCGTTTTTATTGTTGTTCTTGCCCTAGCTCGCCGATACCGCTGTCCCAGCCTCATGCAGTGCGCACTGTAGCCAACAGATGGCGCAGCTTGTGCTCGTCCTGCTTCTCCGCAGGCCCAGCGAACAGGTGATCGCACCAAGGTGTCTGCCCCCGCGTGCTTGTAGGAAAATGGCAGGGAGAAGGCGAGTAAGTGAAGAGGATATTGCAGGGTGGATTTTTGAGGACACTGAGGTTGAAGGAGCGTTTAGTTGTGAAGGTGAGCGCGAAAAAACTCTTCCTCTATGCAGTGATTTTGGTTTGTAACAAGTGGCTGGGAAGTTTATTGTAATGGTAATGGCCAGGCTATAAATTTCCCATGCTCTGTCACACAACAGGGATTCACCCTTCCTCCAAGTACTTGGCCAACAACTGAACTTGAATATTTCTAGCTCTTGTTCTCAGATGATCTTACTGGTGAAATTTGGATCTTAGCAAATTATACGTCTGCATTGGGGAAAAGTACAGAAGGAGACTCTACTAACAAAATACTCAGTGTGGCACTCGTGGAAGGATGTATGTCAGAAGAAATGCAGGCCTTCTTTGGTATAATACTGAACATGGCTCTGAATTTGAGGGCACAATTGGCTGACTTTTTTTTTTTTTTTTTTTTTTTTGAGATAGAGTCTCTCTTTGTTGCCCTTGGTAGAGTGCTCTGGCATCACAGCTCCCAGCAATCTCAAACTCTTGGCTGGGCTGGGTTTGAACTGGCCAGGCCTCGGTGTATGTGGCTGATGCCCTACCCACTGAGCTATGGGCGCCATCAATTAGTTTCTTTACCAAAGATTGGCTAGAGGTAATTCCATTCTTCAAGGATGTTTTCTCTTGTCTTTATTTTTTCCCAATATTTTGGATGCTGCATTTAGTTCCTCCTGTCACAGCTCAAGGGATTGTGTGTACCCAAGGGAGCAAGGTGAAGAATGTTAGTGAGTATGTTGACAATAAATGTAAAGAACTTTATGTACCGGGAAGAAATGTGGCTATAGATGAGAGCACAATAGGTTTCAAAGAAAGGATTCAATGCAAGTGCTACAAAGTGGGACCTATGAATTTTTCGCCTGTGTGAATCAGAAAATAGTTATGTGTTTTCTCATATCCCTTATTATGGCAGGACAACAGCAGAGAGTATTATTCATCCTGATTTGCCATTTGTGTCTCGAATAGTGATTAATTGGCCACAAGCTTTGCAAGCACACATGAGTGGTCCAGGCTATCACGTCTACACGGGTTCTACCCAAGCCCTCAACTTGCTCGGGAATTGCATAGAATGAAAATACATGTAACAGGAAGAGTGATGGCTTGAAGGAAGGATTTTCCAAGTGATCTGAAAGAAAAGGAAGTTCAGGAATATGAATTACGTGACTATCAATGTGGTATGAAAATAATATGCCTCATTCCATGATAACAGGTTAGTGACAATGCTGAGTATATTCTTTGGCCCCCAAACACAGTTGATCACAGGTTATAGGAAGGTTGTTCAATTTGAAAACCTGACAGTTATTTTACAATATAAGAAGTGGAAGAGTGGACAGAGCTGATGAGAACCGTGGATTTACTCCTTGTAAATCCTACAAGGAGGTCCTACAATGGTGGAAAACATTATTCTTCTGGCTGATGAAGTTGCAGCTGTGAACAACTACATCCTTTACTCACTAGATAAGAAGGAAAGTGGAGAACAAGTGCAGAAACACCTTTCTTATAGGAGAAATATCATTACCCAGCTTGTGAGTGATATGAGAAACAGAATGACATTGAAGAAAGGCTAACTGGGAAGATGCATTTTATAATGCAACATAAAAAAAGTCAACAAAAGATTGCATGGTCTGCAAGAGAAGATGTGGGAAAGGTACAAGGAGAGAAACCATTTTCTACTGTGAGACATGCAGGAGGAAGCCTGGACTTCATCCTGGAAATTGGGTCAAGAAGTATCACACTCAAAACAAATAAACAAAAAAGTAAATAAATAAATAAAAACACTTTAATTATTTTAATGTCACCTAAATAGATAATAGAATCATCAGGTGAGTTCATGTTTATGTTTTTCTTTTTCAAAACTGTAGAATAATTATAAGTAACCCATGAACCTCTTTCCCACCTAAAGTAAATAAGAGCTGAGGAGTATGCAGGTAACAGAAAACTTGGGATTGGAAAAGGTTAAGATAAACCAATGGGTTATCCTTAGAATCCAAAGAGAATCTCAAAATTATCTTATTCTTTGAAAGTATTACATGTACTCAACTGAGACACACATTTCTATAAAGAAAGTAAAGTTTTTATTGTTTCTTCAGTGCCTGGTGAACCTGGATGCATTGGTATCTCCAGTGACTTACTCATCAAGAATGCTGAGAAATTGCAAAAAAAAAAAAAAAAAAAAGTTTTCCTACTCACTTCTAATCTCTGGGATTGGGGTTGTCTTTTCTGTCGGGAAAGGTCATGAAGAGTATGCCCTGTTCTTAGTTGTAATATATTAAATCTGTATCTTTATGATCTATACTTTTTGTGTCAAGTTTCAGAGCTCCCACACTAATCTGAGGTTATAAAAATATTCCCTTATATTGTCTTTTAAAAGTTTTATAGCTTTGTCTTTAATATTTGATTTCTAATCAACTTGAAATTCACATATAAAGTGCACATATATAAATTTTAGTATTGGTTTGTCAAGTTATACCAAATAAACTTGTTAAGATTTTGATTACAATTATTTTTTAAAAATTTTAAATCATTATGAGTTCATAATAGTTGTATATCTTTATAGGGTACATGTAATGTTTTGATACTGGCAAACAATATGAACTAATCAAATTGGGGTAATTGGGTTATCTGTCACCTCAGGCATTTAACACTTTTTGTGATAGGAACATTCCAATTCAACTTTTCTAGTTATTTTGAAGTATACTCTAACTTATTGTTGATTGTAGTTATTTTATTATGCTCTCAAATATTGTTCATTCTATCCATCTAACTATATTTTTGCACCTGTTAACTATTTCCTCACTTAGCCCCCACTCCCTGCAGCCCTTCCCAGCTTCTGTCTCCATGACATCAACTGTTTTTAATATTTAGCTCCCACATACAAGTGAGAACATGCATGATTTGTCTTTCTGTGCTTGGCTTGTTTTACTTAACATAATGTTCTCCAATTCCATCCATGTTGTTGCAAATGGCAGGCTTTCATTCTTTTTCGTGGTGCATATAACAACCCATTGTGTATCTACTATGATTTCTTTACCCATTCATCTGTCAATGGACACTGAGATTGATTCCATATTTTGGCTATTGCGTGTAGTGCTGCAATTAACTTGAGAGCACAGATACCTTTTTGATATGCTGAGTTCCCATTCTTTGGATATATACTCAGAAGTGGGATTTCAGGGTCATATGGTTGTTCTATTTTTAGTTTTTTGAGAAACATCCATGCTGTTTTCCATAGTGCTTGCAGTAGTTTACATTCTCACTAACAATGTACAGTTTCCCCCTTTTCCATGTCCTCACCAGCATACATTATTACCTGACTTTTTGATAAAAGCCATTTTAACTGGGGAGAGATGATATCTCATTGTATTTTTTATTTGCATTTCTCTGATGACTAATGATATTGACCATTTTTTCGTATGTCTATTACACATTTGTGTTTCTTCTTTTGAGAAATGTCTATTCTGATCCTTTGCCCATTTTTAAATTTGATTAATTTTTTCCTATTGAGTTGTTGGAGCTTCTTAGATTTTCTAGTTATTAATCCCTTGTCAGACAGGTAGTTTGCAAATGTTTTCTGCCATTCTCTGGCTCATTTCTTCAGTTTGTTGATTACTTCCTTTGCTGTGCAGAAGCTTTTTAAATTGATGTGACCCCTTTGTCCAGTTTTGCTTTGATTGCCTGTGTTTGGGGAGATTACTCAAGAAGTCCTTGCCCATGTCAATGTGCTGGAGCAATTTCCCAAAGTTTTCTTTCGGTAGTTTTATAGTTTCAGGTCTTAGATTTAAATCTTGAATCCATTTTGATTTTATTTTTGTATATGGTGAGAGAAAGGGTCTAGTTTCATTCTTCTGCACCTGGATATCCAGTTTCCCCAGAGCCATTTATTGAAGAGACTGTCCTTTCCCTTCTGTATGTTCTTGGCACCTTTGTGAAAGGTATGTTCACTACCTCTATTCTGTGAATTCTCTATTCTGTTCTATTGATCAACGTTTTTACGCCAGTACCATGCTGTTTTAGTTACTGTAGCTCTGTAGTATAATTTGAAGTCAAGTAGAAAGGAGTGAGGGATAAAAGAGGTGATGATTAATAGGTGCAAAAATATAGTTAGATAGATAGAATGAACAATATTTGATAGTGCAACAAAATAACTAAAATCAACAATAGGTTAGGGTATACTTTAAAATAACTTTAAAAGAGATGAATTAGAATGTTCCTATTTATAAAGGATAAAGTTGAATAAGAACAGAGAACAATGGGAAGATATTCCATGCTCATGCATTGGAAGAATCACTTTTGTTAAAATGTCCATACTATCCAAAGCAATCTACAGATTTAATGCAATCTCCATGAAAATGCCATTGACATTCTTCACAGAAACAGAAAAAAATATCCTAATGTTTATATGGAACTAGGAAAGACCCAGAATAGCGAAAACCAGTTTTGTTCTTTTTGCTTAGGGTGTCTTTGGCTATTCTGTTTTGTGTGTGTGTGTGTGTGTGTGTGTGTGTGTGTGTGTGTGTGATTCCATATAAATGTTAGAATTATTTTGTGTGCTTTTTTCAATTCCTTTCTTCAATGTTTGTATTATTTTAATTATTGAGAGTTTTCACTTATTTTTAAAGGTTATTCTTAGATATTTTATTTTCTTTGTAACTATTGTAAAAAGGTTTATTTCTTGGTTTCTTTTTCAGATTATTTCCTGTTCACAAACAGAAATGCTATTGATTTTTGTATGTTGATTTTGTATTTGCAATGTTACTGATTTTTTTTTTTTAATCAGTTCTAATAGGTTTTAAGTGGAGCCTTCAGGTTTCTCTGGATATAAGATAATATAATCTGCAAACAAGTATAATTTGACTTCTTCCTTTCTAATCTGAATGTTCTTTATTTATTTCTCTTGTCTGATGACTCTAATGAACTTCTAGTACAATGTGGAATAACTTTTAAAAAACATTTTGAGACTTGTTTTTTGGCTTAACATATGGTCCATCCTTGAAAGTGGGCACCCCTATCTTGTTCCAGATCTTAGAGAAAAGACTTTCAGTTTTTCGTCATTCAGTATGCCACTGGCTGTGAGTCGGTAATATATGACTTTTGTCATGTTGAGGTAAATTCTTTCCATAACCATTCTTTTAAAGAGTTTTAATCATGAAGGTATGTTGAATTTTATCAGATGCTTTTTCAACATCAATTGAAATGATATGATTTTTGTCCTTCGTTCTCTTGATATGATGCACCACATTAATTGATTTGCACATGTTGTACCATCCTTGCATTTGGGGGATGAATCCTACTTGATCATGGTGAATAATCTTTTTAAGGTATTGTTGAATGTGGTTTGCTTAGTACTTTATTGAGGATTATATTTGATCTATGTTCATCAGTAATATTGGCCTATAGTTTTGTTTTTGTTTTTGTTTGTTGTTTTTGTTTTTGTTGTTTTCTTTTTGTGGGTGGACATGTAAGTACTTAAGGGAAGAGTCATATCTTGATGTACTTGCATTGCTAGAAACAATGATTTAATACGTTTAAAACGAATTTTTCAATTGTTTGTTATAAGTAAGTTAGGAATTGAATTAAGAAAATGATTGCTGATGATGGGCAAAAGGAAACAGACAAGAGAGAAGTGGGTCAGAGGAAAGTATGTATACATTTAGATTGCAGAAGCAATACTTGGAATCTCAACTCTGTTGCAAAGTGCGACAGCCTGGAGCCTGATGTTTTCAAACAGAAATTGTCTGGCCAGAGCTTCACCCTCCTCCAGCGCAACTCAGCTCAAAGGTCATTGAGCACTGAGAGACAAGGCTCATGCAGGCGGGGCTGCCCTCTCAGGGGGACTGAGTGCATTTGGGGAGTTAGGAAAATAGCGAGGGAGTACAGAATGAGCTGGAAAGAGGGTGGGCACCTAAACCTTGTTAAGAGAGAAAAGGTCTCTCAGGGAGACCAGAAGGAAAATGTCTACTTTTTTCTGTTTTTGCAGTAATGGTAGCAGTGCCAGCCCATCTGTCCACAAGTCTTCCCAAGGATTTAAGCCCACTCTTGAGATTTGTGTATGTGGTCTGATTGGGGTCTTCTTTGACATCCTGCTCCTGGACTGTGTTCCCTGTCTAATGCTCTGTTTGTGTTAAAATCATAAGTAACTTAGAGTAATAAACATAAGAGGTAGATAAGTCTAATTAAAATAGTTAAAGAAACAGTTTGGTTAGGAAATGCAAGCCCAGGAAGATGTAAGGGTTTCCTGCATTAGATTAATGATTAAAACAGTCATGTGTGTAATAGAAACAAAGCTAGTCTGGAGTTAGGGGATTTTGCCTGTCCTCACGTTTGGAGGTGGAAAGCCCCTGGCCCAGATTTTTTAAAAACTTTCTTCTTGTCTCAACTCTTAATTTTTCCCTCATCCTCTTGTCACCACCAATCATTGGGAAAGAACTCACGGTGTAGTTTGGGGCGGTCCCCAACATTTTTTGTTATGTCTTTGTCTTGTTTTAGATTCAGGGTGATAAAGGCCTCATGAAATTGCTTGGGAGTATCCCTTCCTCTTCAACTTTTTGGAATAGGTTACATAGGATTGGTATTAGTTCTCTGAATGCTTAGTAGAATTCAGCAGTGATGCCATCAGATCCTGGGCTTTTCTTTGATGGGAGATTTTTTTTTTTTACTGCTTCTATCTCATTATTTGTTATTGACTTATTCAGCTTTTAGATTTCTTCCTGGTTCAATCTTGGTAGGTTGTATGTTTTTAAGAATTTATTCATTTCTTCTAGATTTTCTAATAGATTTTCATAAAGGTGCTTGTAGTAGTCTCTAATAATCCTTTGGAAGTTTTGCAGAATCAGTTGTAATGTCTCTTTTTTATTTGTGATTTTATTTATTTGGGTCTTCTCTTTTTCTTAGTCTGGCTAAAAATGTGCCAATTTTGTTTATCTTTTCAAAAACCAACTTTGTGTTTCTTTGCTTTGTTGTTGTTGTTGTTGAAACAGTGTATTGCTCTGCACTTGGGCTATAGTGAAGTGGCATCATCATAGCTCACTGCAGCCTTAAACTCCTGGCCTCAAGTGATTCTCCTGCCTTAGCTTCCCAAATAGGTGGAACTACATGCATGTGCTACCATGATTGGCAATTTTTTCTATTTTTTGTAGAGATGGGGTCTTACTCTTGCTCAGGCTCATCTTAAACTCTTGGTGTCAAGCAGTCGTCCCACTTCATCTTCCTAGAGTACTAGGGTTATAAGGATGAGCTGTTGAACTTCTTTTATTGTTCCAATTTTATTTCTGCCCTAATCTTTATTATTTTTTTTTCTTATACTAATTTTGGGTTTGGTTTGCTCTTGTTTCTCTAGTTCTTTGAGATACATTGCTAGGTTGTTTATTTGAAGCTTTTCTACTTTTTTGATTTGAGATTACCATGAGGCTTACAAAAACCATCTTGTAACCAATTACTTGTTTGTTTGTTTTTGAGACAGTCTTACTATGTCACCTTGGCTAGAGTTCACTGGTGCTATCATAGCTCACTGCAACCTGCAACTGTTGGGCTCAAGTGATCCTCTTGGCTCAACCTCCCCAGGAACTGGTACTACAGGCAAACACCACCACATCTGGCTAATTTTTCTATTTTTTTAATTGTAAAGACAGGGTCTAACTGTGTTGCTCAGGCTGGTCTTAAACTTCTGAGCTCAATCTGTCCTCCTGTCTCAGCCTCTCAGAGTGCTAGGATTATAGGCATGAAGCACTGTGCCTGGCCTTATAACCAATTACAACTCTGCTTTTAAGCAAGCAAATCAAATAAACAAGGAAAAAGAAATCTAACAGAAATTCTGCCATATAAGTCCATCCCTGATCCCCTGCTTTCTTTTTAGCTTTTTGTTGTTTCCATCCATTATCTTTTCTTCCTTTCTTTTCTTTTCTTTTCCTTTCATTTCCTTTCCTGACCATTTCACTCTGTAGTCCTGGGTAGGGTACTGTGGCGTCATAGCTGACAGCAACCTTGAACTCTTGGGCTTAATTGATCCTTTTGCCCCAGTTTTTCATTTTTAGTAGAGATGGGGTCTCCCTTTTGCCCATGCTAGTCTCAAACTCATGAGCTTAAGCAATCTGCCTTGGCCTCCCAGAGTGTCTTAGCATTGAAGAGTTAGGTATTTATTTTAATCTTTACATTGATGTCTTAGCATTGAGGAGTTAGGTATTTATTTTAATCTTTACAGTTTGGCTTGTTTGAACCCATCTTCCCTGAGAAGACTTTCCAGATACTCAAATGTAGATGAGTGTTATTATCTAAGTCTTTGTCACTGTGACTATATCAGCACTGGGGACCTCAACCCCAGTAATGCTGTGACTCTTGTAGACTCCTGGTGGTACTGCCTTGGTGAACTTTGGTAAGATATAAGAGCATTCCCTGGATTACCAGGCAAAGTCTCTCACTTTCTTTCCTCACTGTCTCTGCTGGGCTGCTGGAGTTGGGGGAGCAGTGATGCAGGCCCTTCTTCATGGCCACCAGCACCAGGTTACACATGAGGTCAGCCCAGTCTCACCCAAAGCCAATGGTGACTGTTGCCTGGCTGATGTTTATTGAAAGCTCCAGGGCTCTTTACTCAGCAGGCAGTGAATCCTTCCAGGACTGGGTCCTCCCATTCAGGGCAGCATGTTTCCTTCTGGCCCAACGTGGGTCTAGAAACTCTGCTTATAAGGTGTGAATTAGGAACTAATCCAGGAATTCAGGCTTGGATTAGGATCCTCAGGAGTGTGCTCAGTGCTTCATATTACCGTGGCTGAGCTGGTAACCAGGTTGCAATAGTCCTCTAAGCACTTTCCTTTCCTTTTCTCCAGTGAAAGAAGACTCTCTCTGAGCCACACTGCTTGTAGTTGGGGGAAAGGTGACACAGGCACTAGCGTGGCCTCTTCTGCAGGTGTCTCACTGGGTCATGTATACCCCAAGCCCACTGGCTCCAAGACAGCAAAACCATAGGAATTTCCAAAGGACTGCTGCCTTCGTGGCCGGCCTGCCTTACAAATTTAGTCCAGGCCCCAGGCTGCTCTTCATCTGCTGGTGGTGGGGCTAGTGGGAACTTGGCCACTTCACAGCGGAAGATATCCCTCTGGTGCTCCCTGCGTGGGTACCAGCAGAATTCTGCCCTGTGCATTGTTCCCCTGAGCCAGAGCAACCCTGGGTTTCGATGCCCTTTACTCTTCCTCCCTTTCTCTTCACTGGGCATGCTGGCAGGGACTGCCAGGGAATGGGGAAGGGATAGCACAGGCAACACAAGATTGTCTCTTCTGCTCGCTTTAGAGCCCCTTTCCTTGATACAATGATAAAACCAGGTAGTATGGTCACTCACCTGATTTTGGTTCTTCTTAAGGTGTTCATTTGCTTGGATTTTTGTGGAACTGTGTGTCCAGGTGGAGGGATGATAGCTACAGATTTCTCCCATCCAAGTACTAACCAGGCCTGACCCTGCTTAGCTTCCAAGATCAGACGAGATTGGGTGCGTTCAGGATGGTATGGCCGTAGATGATAGCTACAGATTTCTATTTGGCCATCTTGCTCCACCCCCTTTCTTGATTACAATTATTATTTTATGTTGGGGGCCTAAACCCTTCCCCTTCCTTCTTTCCTCCTGGAACAAAAACCCCAAGAAGTTCACCAGAAAGACCCTAGGTCACCAAAATCTTCCAACAAGCTGTGGAATCTTTCTCCCCCTATGCCCAGTATAAAAACAAACCTCCAACCACCCTGGTGCAGACAACGTCTTTGCCCAGGTGGGTGTCTGTGCCCTTTCATTAAACTTGGCCTGAACCTCTCCTGGTATTGTCTCTGGGTACATCCTGAACCCCTTTCACTGTAGATCCATTTAGGGAGAATTGACATCTTGATGATACTGAGTCTTAATTTTATGAACATGGGTATTTTATCTTTATTTGTGTTTTCTTTAGTGTATTTTAATAAATTCTGTGTATCTTTCTTTAAAGTATTTGCTTCTCTGTTGCTGTCCACTGGCCTAGTCAGAGACTCAGAGACACAGAGGCAGATACTGCAGATGAAATGAATGATTTATTAAGGGATGGCTGGTGCTCGCTCAGGCACAGCAGCATATGGCCGTTCTTATTCACATTCTCATATACCCAAAATCATCAAATAGAAATAATCCAAGAACAAGGAAGACAAAAGGTAAAGATGCCTTATCAGAGTTAATCCAGCAAGGTATGTATACAACTTTTTAAACCAAGAGTATCTTATTTAGAGATAAACAACAGTGGAGATGAACCACAAAGGGCTGGGTTGTCTGTTCTGTTTGCCTACTATATGATTAACTGAAAGTTTTTGTGTAAATAGAAGTAGGGGATTAAGTGCAACAGTCCATTGCCCGAGGCAGGTGCTCTGTCTCCAGCTATGAGGTGGCGAGAGCCCTCCAGGACATTCTTTCCTTTAAGATGTGACTACCTGCATTTTTCAGCAAAGCCGCTTATGTGAGCTGGGGGAGAATATCCCCCAAAACTCACATCTAGCCCAAGTACTGGAAATGTCCCTTCTCAGGGTCTCGTAACTTCAAGGAGTACGATTGAGACTGATTCACCTACAAGGGTGCAGTGGACTCTGCTCCTTCACTCCTCTTTGTTTGGAGTAATTCCTGAAAGGTACTTTTAAAAGTACTTTCAATTTTGATACTTTTTTTTTTTTGAGACAGAGTCTCACTCTTTGGCCCAGGCTAGAGTGCTGTGACATCAGCATAGTTCACAGCAAATTCAAACTCCTGGGCTCAAACAATCCTCCTGCCTCAGCCTCCTGGGCAGCTAGGACTACAAGTTCACAGCATAACATTGGGATAAGTCTTCTGTTTTTAGTAGAGACAGGCTCAGGCTGGTCCAAACTCTTGATCTTAGGTGATCTTTTGGCCTCAGCCTCCCAGAGTGCTAGAATTACAGGTATGAGCACTGTGCCCAGCCTATTTTGATATCTTTTATAGGTATCAGTTTAAAAATTTTACTCTCTATTAGAAATATAATTCATTTTTTTCTTCCAATAACCTTGCTAGACTTGCTCATTAATTATCTGTAGATTCTCTACAGATTTTTAGATTTTTAGATTTTCAGATTATTCTCTACATATTTTTGTGTAGATAATCATCTTTTGCAAATAATGTCATGTTTTTCTTCTTTTATATCCTTACATTGTTATTATAAATTTTAATTGTTCTCTCTCTCTCTGTCTTAACTGCCTTTGTTCAGATCTCCAGTGCGGTGTTGAAATGATGTGATAGCAGATACTCATGTATTGATTCCACTTTTAAAAGGGATATTTCCAACATTTTACCATTATTTAGTTTTATTAATCTAAGTAATTCCTATTACTAGGTTGCTTTTTCAAAAAATCATGACTAGATTTTGAATTTTTAATAAAATGCTTTTTGTTTGCATTTATTGAAATCATCACAAGTCTTTTTTAATCTGCCAAAATAGTTACTTATATAATTGTTTTTCTAATTTAAACTAATGGCACATTTGTGGAATAAATCCAAATGGCAGGCCATTTTCACACAGCTAACAAAGTGATATACATAAAAGTACAAATCACATCATGTTATTCCCTGTTCAAAAAAATTCAACCCCTTCTCATTCTCTAAGAATAAAATTTGAACTCTTTCCTTGACATCTTTGATGTGCTCTGTGCCTTTCTCCAAGTTTGTCTCCTATCACCCTCCTTCTTGTTCATATTGGATTTTTTTCTGTTTCCTTAGCCCATCATGCCTATTTCCACTATAGAAGTTTTGCTTTCTGACTATAATGCTGTTCCTTTAAATCTTCCTGTGGCTGGCTCCTTTTGCTCATTCAGCCCTCAGTTCAAGTATTACCTTCTTATAAGTCCCAAATGAGGTTCCCAAATAATACTCCCATCATGAATCTCCCCTGTCACTTTTTAAAAATCACTTTGTCTTCATAGCACTTACGACTTTGTGATATTTTATCCATGTCTTCATTATGCATTTATTGTCTTCTTAATTTGCATATAAACACCACAAGCTTAGGAATCTCCTTTGTCTTGTTCTGTCCAGGCAGTCCATGAGTTATAAACATCCGACTTATGCACAATGCACACTTACAAATGGGGGCCATTACAGTAAGTCTCCGAGTTACAAACATCTGACTGATATATGACTTGCATATGACTTGCATTTATGAATGGAGGCCATTACAGTAATAGGTAAACGTACCTGTTCTAACTTACACACAAATTCAACTTAAGAATGAACCTACAGGGGCGGCGCCTGTGGCTCAGTGAGTAGGGCGCCAGCCCCATATGCTGAGGGTGGTGGGTTCAAACCCGGCCCCGGCCAAACTGCAACAAAAAAATAGCCAGGCATTGTGGCGGGCGCCTGTAGTCTCAGCTGCTTGGGAGGCTGAGGCAAGAGAATCGCGTAAGCCCAAGAGTTAGAGGTTGCTGTGAGCGGTGTAACGCCACGGCACTGTACCGAGGGCGGTACAATGAGACTCTGTCTCTACAAAAAAAAAAAAGAATGAACCTACAGACCTTATCTCATTCTTGACCTGGGGACTGCCTGTACTATATTATATCATAGCACCTGGAACTGTGCCTGATGCATAACTAACCTCAACTGTATTTTTTAAATGCATGAGAACGTGAATAAGGTGATATATTCTCCTAAAGTAATGGCCTTGTTCTTGGAAGGCAGTCAGCCTTTTTCTAGCTGAAACCTTTCTAGATGAAACTTCAACTGTGGATATGCTTTTATTACCTGTGGTTGTTTTCAACCCTGGTGTCATTAAGCAGAGAAAGTGTGGGATTTCCTTGCTTGAAAAGAAAAAGTAATTGACAGTCAAGGCCAGGGATAGGTAAAACACACCATAAATAATTCTATCAACTTCAAGCGCACACTTCTCTCAAATGCAACTGTGAGCCACCAGGACATTAAAGAATACTAGCACTGAATGCTACTCTGGGACCTTGCCAAGTATGCCTGCCATTCTTCAATAGCCTGAAAAATTCTAATGGAAGATGGTGTCATTTTATAGATTTTTTTTTACAAAGCTAATATTTAAACTTGTGTAAATACCACATTTCTACTTTATATACATAGATTCATAAACTTTTATATTTGAATATGACCTTAGATATCATCTAATCCAAAGCTGCTCAGTGATTAATCCAAAGTCATTTAGGAAATGAGTGGTATGATCGAGACAACCAGCTAGGTTACTGAGTACTAGTCCAGTTCTTCCCTGTAGCACTTAAATGCCATTCACGGCTGTAGTTACCAAATGACCAATTAAGGTAGCTAGTACTTCTCAGCAAGACCCCATTCTCTGAACCCCTGCCCCTCTGATCAGAGATGATGGATCCAGGGCTGGACATCTGAGCTACTCGTTTCCACTCAAATTCTATCTCAAGGATTTAAATTTGGGATAGAAAGATAGGAACAGATCCAATCTTCTCCACTGGTGGAAGTCATGAGCTATAAGACTTGGGAGCTATATTCTTCTTAGCAAAGTATCTCAAGAATGGAAGAAAAAGGGCGGCGCCTGTGGCTCAGTGAGTAGGGTGCCCGCCCCATATGCTGAGGGTGGCGGATTCAAACCCAGCCCCGGCCAAACTGCAACAAAAAAATAGCCGGGCATTGTGGCGGGCGCCTGTAGTCCCAGCTGCTTGGGAGGCTGAGGCAAGAGAATCACGTAAGCCCAAGAGTTAGAGGTTGCTGTGAGCCGTGTGACGCCACGGCACTCTACCGAGGGCGGTACAGTGAGACTCTGGCTCTACAAAAAAAAAAAAAAAAAAAAAAAAGAATGGAAGAAAAAGTAACCAATGCACTCATCCCTACTATGAAACTAGTTTATAGCTTTCATATGAAAGCTATAACCCAATTATAACCTAAGAATATGGGGATAGGGGAAAGGGAGGGGAGGGGAGGGCAGAGGATAGGTGGAGGGAGAGTAATTGGTGGGACCACACCTACGGTGCATCTTACAAGGGTACATGTGAAATTTACTAAATGTAGAATATAAATGTCTTAACAGAGTAACTAGGAAAATGCCAGGAAGGCTATATTAACCAGTTTGATGAAAATATTTCAATTTGTGTATAAAACCAGTGCATGGTGCCCCATGATTGCATTAATGTACACAGCTATGATTTAATAAAAAAAATAAATTAATTAAAAAATTAAAAAAAGACGGGAGCTATAGAAACCCTGGTGTCTCTCCTTGTGACACAAAGCTGCAGTGAGGCAGAACACATCTGTTTGCCCTAGGAGAGGAACAGCTCTTAGCGAGCGAGCGAGAGAGAATCTAGGCAGCATCTTAGTCTTTAGTTCTGGGTTCCCAGCTCCTTTCTCATAGTTGGACAACTAGGGAATCTCCAAGATCTTTCCATTCCTTCTGCCCCAAATAGTGTGAATGTATTTCTGTTATTGTCACCCAAAAGTACATATATTGAACACCTAACTGATTTATAGCAAAGTTCCCCTAAGTTCCCCAGGAGAGGCAAGTCAATACTAAACGTCTCCTGCATGTGAGGTACTGGAAATATATTATTTTTATCCTGACAATCCTGTGAATGTGGTCTTATTTTCTGTTTTTCAGATTAGGGACCTGAAGTTCAGAAAGAGTCCATGGTAAGTCAGAAGGTGAGTATCTGCATGAGAATTTAGACTCAGATGATCAAACTCCAAAGACTGTATACCTTCCACTGAGTACAGGTTATATTGTTTTAAATTAAGTGTAATCACACGAAGTGTGGCATCACCTGGCAACTTGTTAGAAATGAAAACTCTTAGTCTTGACCTCAGACTACTGAGACATTATCTGCACTTTAAAAAGATTGTAAGGTGATGTATGTGCTTATTAAAGTTCGAGAAGCTCTGATCTAATGGAAACCAAGGCATGGGGTTAGGGAGACCCATGCTTTAAACTGTAACATAACCTTTCAGAATCATTTCCCTCACTGTAGAATGGATAAAATAGTACCTACCTCATTGGAATTGTGAGGATTATGAGAGCTGAGGTGTGAAGGCCTGACATAATAGGCTCTTATTACAAGTTAGTACCCTTCCTTTCTAATACTATGTAAGTGTAGTAGGCTCTTATTACAAGTTAGTACCCTTCCTTTCCAATACTAAATAAGTGTACAATTCTTCCCATTGTTGGATGACTCCAATAAACACATACACAAAATTGTACAGATAAAAATATCTGGATGCATAATGAATAGGCATTTCCCCCAAATATTAAGGTTAAAGGGTCAAAAGGAAATACGTTTTAGTTTTCTTTGCCATAATGGATACACAAAATTAAATTCACATTATTAGTGGCAATAGCAAAGAAACAGTTGGACACTAGAAATAATAAAGGAGACATATTATTAAAAGTTAAATTAACTTGAGTAATTTTTAGAATTGATAGAGAAGTTGAAGATGTTGAGAGAAAGAAAAGAATTTTATGTCAGGAAAAGAATATGGAGTTTTTAGGAAAGTACCTAATTATTTCTACTGCTTTCAGATCCTAAGACCTAAATTGGATAATCTGAAAATCCACAGGATACCAAAAAGGAATGTGATTGCTATCATATTAAAAGTATTCATTTTCTCTCTATATTTCCCTATTTTATTAATAATAAATCAAATATTATATAATTGATGAAGAAAATAAAAAAAATCTTGGTGAAGGGCATGAAAGTCTTGAATCATTATAGAATAGCAGAAAAGAAAATACTGTAAAATTTTAACTTCTCCCCAGGTGAACTTATAGGTTTGATACAATTGTGATTAAAATCCCAGTATAGGTTTTTCTTGGGGAATTTGACAACGTGATTCTGAAGTTAATCAGTATAAACAGCACAGAAATAAAAAAAATATAGTAATGAGATATATATTTTTATTTTTGCAAGGTAACTATATACATAGTTCAAAGAGTCAAAAACAGAGAGGGGTTACATTAGTTATCTTTACATAACAAACTAACCAACACTTAGCAGTTTATAACAATATTCATAATCTCACAGGCTCTCTGTAGTTAGTTAATTGGGTGCTTCTAACTCAGGATCTCCCACATCACTAAGGTCACTGGTTATTGACAGGAGGCCTCATGCCATGGTGGTCCCTCTTTAAGGTACTTTGAGTGAGGCAAGGGTCTGAAAAAGAGCAAGCTAATTAACTGTTGCAGTAGGTTCATATTCTTATCTTCTAGGAGCAAATATGTCCGGACAAGTTACTAAAGTTCTGTTTAGCTTGTTCTAGTTTTATTTAACATAGATACAGGGAATTGTACCTGGCCTCAGAATCAGTTAACATGATAGGAAAGTGTGTTTGGTTCCAATACTGTTTAACACAGGAGCAGGGAATTATGTTGGTTTACTTCTCAGTTGTACGAAGGGAAGAGTAGGGAACTCAGCGTAGATGAACCTAGGAAGGACTGGTAACCATAACTTTGGGGTTAAGCTAGACTTCACAGAAGTGCCATACAAGCTGAGACCCAAAGGGTGATTAATATTTTTGTAAGTAAAAAGATATTGTTAGTTAACAAAAAGTAAGGAGAACCATTTTTAACATAAAGCAACTATAGGTTGACATTCTGAAAAGTGCTTATATCATCCATCAGACTATTCTTCAAAAGAAAAATAAAAGACAAGATCAGACAGCCTGTAAAAAATAACTGCAACAAATAAATGAAAATGACAGCCTACCATTTTATTCCCTTTCAAACTGTAAAGAAAAGGACATTTTAATTTGTGTGTGAACAATGGGAGGATCACGCTAGATAGCAGTGTCTCATGAGAATGTTGAGTGGGTCACTGTTTTGGAAAGCCGATTTAGCAAAATGTATTAAAAATCTTAAAGGTGCTCATTCCCTTTGATCAAGTACTTTCATATTCTAACAATAAAATAAGACACATAATTATAAATTTAAATTAAGATGTATGAACAAAGATGAAAAACAGTGAGTGGTATTTATTTTAGTGAAAAATTAGAAAGAAGCATAACCCTAAGTGAAGGTGTAAATATGTTGAATGGAATATTGTGGAGCTATTAAAATTAAGTGTCATTTTCTGGAAACAGCCTAAATGCCCACCAACCCAGGACTGGATTAACACACTGTGGTATATGTACACCATGGAATACTATTCAGCCACTAAAAAAAAAAAAAAAAGGTGGAGACTTTACAGCCTTTGTATTAACCTGGATAGAAGTGGAACACATTATTCTTAGTAAAGCATCACAAGAATGGAAAAGCATGAATTCTATATACTCAATTTTGATATGAGGACAATTAATGACATGGTGGGGGTGGGGGAAGGGGAGAGCAGAGAGAGAAAGAAGGAGGGAGGGGTGGAGGAAAGGAAGAGCAGAGAGAGGGAAGAAGGGGGGGTGGGGTCTTGGTGTGCGATACGCCTTTAGGAGCAAGACACGATTGTAAAAGGGATTTTACCTAACAAATGCAATCAGTGTAACCTTGTTTCTTGTACCCTCAATGAATCCCCAACAATAAAAAAAAAAAAAAAGGATGGCGCCTGTGGCTCAGTGAGTAGGGCGCTGGCCCCATATACCAAGGGTGGCAGGTTCAAACACAGCCCCTGCTAAACTGCAACAATAACAACAACAACAAAAATCTCAAAAAAAAATTAAGTGCCATTTTCTAGAACTATTGAAAGTACTTACAAATGAAAAAAGTATGTACATAGCATAATCCAATTTCACTAAAAAATACGTCTTTATATGTGTGGAAAAAAGCCTGAAAGGAAATTGTACAAACTTAAAATGTGTGGTATGATTATGAAAAGTCAATTTTTGGTTTATGTTTCTGGATTTACTACATCAAGGACATAGGTGCATTATTTGTTTTCTTCTATTTTTAAAAGTCTCTTTATAGAAAAACATGACATGTGGCTCAGCGCCCATCGGACAGTGGTTATGGCACCAGCCACATACACCGAGGGTGGCAGGTTCGAACCTGGCCCAGGCCAGCTAAAAACAACGACAACTGCAACAAAAAATAGCTGGGCGTTGTGGCAAGCGCCTATTGGGAGGTTGAGGCAAGAGAATCGCTTAAGCCCAAGAGTCTGAGGTTGCTGTGAGCTGTGATGCCACAGCCCTCTACCAAGGGCGACATAGGGAGACTATGTCTCAATAACAACAACAATAACAACAAAACCCCCCCAAAATGACATAGATATTGAAAAATGCACAAAACAAAAACACAGCTTGATTATCATTGTAAGTTCTATTTCTTGATCACCACCCATGTAAAGAAATGGAAAATTTCCAGCTAGTCCAGAAAAGTCTTCCATGTTCCTTCTCCCATTCATATATTCCCCACAGGAAAATAACCATTATCCTGACTTTTGTGGTAATTAATTCTTTGCTTTTTGTTATGGCATATCACCCAAACACTCATTTTTAGACACTGTAATTTGTTTCTGCTAGCGTTTTAAAATATTTCAAGACTAAAAAAAAAAAAAAAAAACAACTCTATGCATTCCCCTTTCATTCTCTGTCCCCCTTTTACTGTGCAATTTAATTGTGGAAATCATGTCACTGTTCTATATGCCACATTTTGCTGAGTGCGTGCCCACAGTGCAGTTTAACATGTTTCTCAGCCCTCTTATTTCTTGCCAGCTGGCAGATGAACCTACAGGTCTGTTTAGGATACACTTCCAACTCCAGACTCTGGAGCTCTCTTTTCTCTGGTCACAGTGTTCACAAAGGTGAAGTCTTGCTTTCTGAGAACTCCTGGCTCTTTCCCCTCTTACGGATTTCTTCTTTCCTATTTGTCTGAGCTTTACCATTTGGATTCCTTTCCCAGAATTTTCTCTTCAGTATGGGAAGGGAGTTTGGCTTAGTTATTTCTGAGAGTTTATGGGCCCCTAACTGGTGCAACCCCTTCAGAACTCACCACTTAGCTACTGTGTGAATCCGTTCTTGGGATGTGCAACTCTTCTGGGTTTCAGCTGCTGTTCTCAGGTTGACCCTCCCAGCTTCCCAGGGAGTCCCACCAGCCACAGCCTTTGCTTGGTATCCCAGGAGGATTTGTTTCAAGACACACAGACCCCTGGCCCTGCCCCAAATCCAAGGATGCTTAAGTCCTTCAAATAAAATAGTATAATATTTACATATAATTTAAGCACATCTTTCTGTACATTTTAAATCAGCTCTAGGTTGCTTATAATACATAATACAATGATCTATAAATAGTTGTTACACTGTATTATTTTTATGTTTAGTTTGTAGCAGCCTATATAGCCTATGGCTAGGAGGAGAGAGAGTTATAAGAAATACCAGCATAGCTCAATGGAACACCTTGGTGGAAAGGGCAGGGAGAGGGATTCAGCTCTCCTAACAAGCATGAGAGCTCGCAAGATGAGAGCAGTGGTGAATTGGCAGTCTCTACACCTGTGGTGTTGAGAGGCATGAGATCAGCCTTATATTAGGCTGGAGGAGAAGGCAGTCAGGGGCGTGCACATTCTATCACCGATCCGCTTACTCTGACTGTGTCTCCGCTCCTGCCTGCAGAATGCCGCCGCGGCATCTCTCAGTGCTGAAGATTACCAAGCTGTACTAAGATCTATCTATTCTAAAAAGACTGCTTTACTTACTCTAAGACACTTTCTCTCTCCAGCTAAAGTAGATAGCCCTCAGGCACCTAAGAGACCTGAGCAAGGTAACTTAGCGGTCCGTGTTCGGAACCTAGTTAAGCTATACCTGAGACCTGGCCAGTCCTGGGCCTTGACAAGTGGTGTCATGAATAAGATGTGACATTAATTCTTTTTTTTTTTTTTTTTTTTTGAGGCAGAGCCCCAAGCTGTTGCCCTGGGTAGAGTGCTGTAGCATCACAGCTCACAGCAACCTCCAACTCCTGGGCTTAAGTGATTCTCTTGCCTCAGCCTCCCAAGTAGTTGGGACTACAGGCGCCCACCACAATGCCCGGCTGGATTCTAACCCGCCAGCTCTGGTGTATGTGGCTGGCACCTTAGCTGCTTGAGCTATAGGCGCCGAGCCTACTTTTAGTATTTTTTTTTCTTTTTTTTTTTCAGTTTTTGGCCGGGGCTGGGTTTGAACCTGTCACCTCTGGCGTATGGGGCCAGCACCCTACTCCTTTGAGCCACAGGCACCGCCCCCTACTTTTAGTATTTTTATTGTAATATTATTTCTGTCAGATTTTTTTTTTTTTTAGACAGAGTCTCACTGTCGCCCTTGGTAGAATGCTGTGGTGTCACAGCTCACAGTAACCTCTAGCTCTTGGGCTTAGGCGATTCTCTTTCCTCAGCCTCCTGAGTAGCTGGGACCACATCTACAGCTGGGACTACAGCCACCACAATGCCTGGCTAGTTTTTTTGTTGCAGTTTGGCTGGGGTTGGGTTCCAACCTGCCACCCTGGGTATACGGGGCCGGTGCCCTACTCACTGAGCTACACATGTCACCTTTTTTTGAATATTTTTGATCCTAGTTGCTTGAGTCCCTGGGTACAGAACCCCATGGATATGAAGGTGAGAGTGCACTGTGGTCACTCAGGTCTGTCCATTGCCCTGTTATTTCTCTCTGCTTTCTTTTGCTGCCAACATACAAGTCTTGCAACTGTTGGTGGTTCCTCTCCCACATTTATATTTTGGGTTTTGGGAGAATATTTTGTTATAGTAGTACCCACATGGTCCATTTATTTAATAAGGGAAATTTGGGAAAGTGAAAAAAATTGTGCCATAGCTCTTGGCATCTTTCCACTATTTCTGTATATTTTATTTTTTGGTAAAAAAATGTTATTAAAATGCCTGAGAGGCTAATTTTTCTTGCTTTGAGATTTTTGTTGTATTGCATTGCTTTGAATGTAAAGAAAGGATTATGCTGAAAAGCAGAGGTGAGCGTGAGAGGCAAAGAATTCCAGAGGCTTTCTCTGACGGATTTGAAGAAAGAAGTAAATCTGGAAGACATTATGTGCTATGACCTGGGTGTGAGAGCAAAAGCAATTGGAGTCTTAAAGGATAATGCAAATTTCCATATAAGAGAGGATATGACCAAACATGTCAGTACATGGGATAGGTACATCTCCTCATTGTGGGCACAGCATGAAGATTTCTGGCTTAGATTCTGCAAAGATTGAACACATGACATGAAAAGTTAAGTGTGTTAGAAACATCTTCTTGGTAAAGAAATTAATACAAAATGTAGATTTTCCCTACATGTAGTGTGAGATCTAGCATAATGAAAAATAATTATCTTTGTTTTAATATGAAGTTTCCTCCTGACACATCTCACATAATAATTTCACTAAAAGGACAACATTTCTGTGAAGTACAATTGTCGGGCACGATCATGTAATATAGAAGGGAGGAAACAAATTCTTCATTCATTCATACATTTATTCAGTCAACCAACGTCATACAAATATACTGGCTATGCTGTATCAGGTCATAAAACTCAAATGTACAAAAATATTCTTTTAAAAAATAATTAAAATTATTCTCAATATTGAGATCTTGTTTCTCCTAAAGTGAGAAAATTTAGCCAATTCACCATGCACCGCCATAACCCACAAATATCTCTTGTCCTCAAGTCATTTTGGCTAAAATGCAATCAAAATCGTGTCCTTCCCACCCCTTGATTTACTGAGGGTAGTCTTAACATTTGAGGGGAGGGTGTTGGGGGGGCGCCAGGTGGCAAGGAATGGTATCTGGTTGATAGGTACAAACCTACCTTGGCTTTGACCTCAGAAATTGATGTCCACTTTTCCATTGATTTCAGATATCTGATCTGTGCTTTCAGTTCTGTCCTTCCTTCTTCTTACTTGAAGGCTCTTCAACTTACTACAGCTCTCCCTCAGCTCCTGTGAATGGTTTTAAATGCCATAAATACTTTAAAACAGAACAGGTTTAGGAGCATTCCTCGTGCTCTTCATTCCCAAACACTTCACGCTGACATCTCACTCTCCGTTGGCTCATTGAGGGGAAACCTTGGTTGCTGTTTCGATCGCCACTGGGAATAAATAACAGATGTCCTTGATTTTTAGATCTTCAAATGCATCTGGGAGTTCTATTATTTCCACATCCACAGCTTCTTTCAAACCAATCCCAGGGCCTGGGGGTGAGGGTAGGAGTGGGTATATACGCCAAGATTTTGAAGGTGAGGAAACGTGTTCTCTTACGTTTGTGGCAGATTGAGTGTATTACTGTTTACAGTTAACCACAGCTGTCCTCTCCACTCCACTAAAAGATTATAATCCATGACCATTGCCATGGGATTTGCCTATAGACACAATTCACTTCTCCATTGACTTGGGAGACATTGGCCAATGGGATTTGAAGGGATGCATCACGATATCTCGGAGAATCAGTTTTAGAGGCTTTGCACGTTTCCGGCAGCTCCCTGGATCTTCCCATTTGCCATGAGAATTGCCAAGTCCCACATAGAGGCTGCTTCATTAGCCTGGGTGCTGGAAAGAGAAGACCCAAGAAACAGAACCTCCGCTGATACACAGCATGTAATTCAAGAAAGAGATAACCCTTTGTGGCCACAGGTTTTGGGGGATTTTTGGTTTGTTTTTAACAGCAAAATTGACAAGTTGTTTCTGATCTATTTTTATTTTGGCTCCTTAGGAGCTGAAACTCATGAATTCTAGCTATTCCAAACCCAAAGCTCTGATTTGTGAGACTATTTTCAGTGCCATGAGCTTCTATTAAATAAACAAAATAAATAAGATTATTTTTAATATTACTTTCTTTCTTCCTGAGATAGGGAAGGAAATGCCCTAGCTATCTAAGAAGAGTGTAAGACCAGGCACAGAGGACATGGAATTATTCACGTTTTTGTCTTTTTTTGAGATAGAGTCTCACTTTGTTGCCCTCACTAGAGTGTTCTGGTGTCATAGCTCACAGCAACCTCAAACACTTGGGCTCAAGTGATTCTCTTGTCTCAGCCTATAGAGTAGCTGGGACTATAGGCACCTGAGATAGCACTCAGATATTTTAGAAACAAGGTCTTGCTCTGGCTCAGCCTGTTCTCCAACCTGTGAGCTCAGGCAATCCACCTGCCCTGGCCTCCCAGAGTGCTAGGATTACAGGCGTGAGCCACCATGTCTGGCCAATTATTTAGGTTTTTACTGTGAATATAAGAATGCATAAAACTGAAATATAAAATTTGCAATCTCAAAGACATGTATCTTTCCTATACTCCAGTTTATAGGACAGATTAAGCATCTCTTTAAGTAATTATAATTGGAGATAACAAATAAAGACGTTATCAAGGTGCACAAAGGAAATATTGTGGGGGGTCAAGGAAGATGAGGCCTGAAAGGATAGGTAAGATTTGGATGTGCAAGGAGAGGGGAGAAAAATCATTTTATTGAAAATGCAGACGGAGCTGAATCACAGAGGTAGGAAAGTAACAGGCGTGGATGGAGCTTGAATGAAGGCGAGGAGACTGGTGGGAGGTCAGTTTGGAAAGGCTAGCCAAGGCTTAGCTGTGGTCCTAGCTAAAGCATGTGGACTAGGTAGTTCCACAACTGGCTAAAGACTGTATAGAAAAAGGACTGGAGAGTGGATTTCAGTAGTATTTATTATTTTAAAAACAATGTGGACATATAAAATTTTGACACATAAAGTATATGTATATATACAATTGGACAACAATTCAGATTATGGATTACTCTCCTCAGATGGCCAGTATATACTAGCTGTGTGTACATATTTGCTAAATAATCATTGTCATTATGAAATCATTTCTGGCTTGCTGATGGTGGTATGGGATGGTGCATGTTTTAGCTAAAAAAATCCAGCTTTAAGTTTCTTCAGTAGTTTTCTATTTTAGGGCATATGTTATCATACTTAGATCTCCTTGGCATTTTAATTAATGATTAAAAAAATTACCAGACAACAAAGTGAATGTCATCAGGGCTCGGGACTGGCCAGGTCTCCGCCTGGCTTAACTAGGTTCTAGACGTGGACCGCTAAGCTACCTTGCTCAGGAACAATTTCTCTTAGGTGACTGAGGACTATCTACTTTCCGGGGGAGAGAGAGAGTCTTAGAGAGAGTAAAGCAGTCTTCTTAGAAAAGATAGATCTTAGTCTTTAGTAGAGCTTGGTAATCTTCAGCAGAGAGACACGGTGTTGGCTTTCAGCAGGCAGGACAGGAGACAGAGTACCCGAGGTTGGTGATAGAATGTGCCTGCTCCTGACTGCCTCCTCCTCCAACCTAATATAAGGCTGATCTCTTGCCTCTCAACACACAGGTGTAGAGACTGCCAATTCACCAATGGTCTCATCTCATGAGCTCTCATGCTTGTTAGGAGAGCTAAATCCTTCTCCATGCCCTTTCACCAAGGTGTGTTCCATTGTTGAGCTATACAGGTATTTCTTATAACTCTCACTCCTAACTATAGGCTATACAGGCTGCTACAATTGTACTTAACACTACTGAACTATCACCTCAGCTCCTCTCAACGTCAGCCCTAGGGAGGATGTGACATCCTAGCGTTGGCTAACCTCTTGCTGGTCCTTCCCCTCTTGCAGGCCGGGTCTCTGCGGGGCAGAAGAAATTCTCCTTTCTTTCTCTCTCACTCTAGTGCAGTGCAGGGGACAGGGGTGTTGTGTGTACGGAGGATGGGGGGGATGTTCTGGTGTGATGGGAGGCCGCTGTGCATGCAGCCACGCTCTTTTTCTCCATCCCAGTGTGGAAGTGGAGAGACGTGCAGTTTAAAGACTCACTCGCAGTCATTTAAAGGGTCCTGGACATTTTGGCAGCTCCAGCCCCCCGCCTTAGACGGCGACCAGCAGGCTGAGGGAGGGGCTGGCATGAAAAATGTCTGGAGCTCAGGGTAGGAGATGAAAGTTGCAAAAGCTCTGCCCAGGCTTCTGCTACAGGCCAACTTTCCAGGGTATCCGAGGCACAGCTCCTAGGAGGCGCTCGAGGAGACGGGCGGGGGGCAGGCTCGCCCTGACGCGCGCCTTTGTGTGCGGCGGCGCCCCGCTCCCTGCGCCCCGCGCCCCGCGCCAGCCGTCTGGGTTCCTGACCCGCGCGCCGCGGGCCGGCAGGGAACCGGAGCGGCAGCGGGGCCTGCTCGGCCAGGCACATGCGCAGTGGCGACTCCGAGCCGGCGCCCTCAGTCTCCTCCTCCGCCGCCTCCTGGTTCCGCAGTCACTTCCTGCAGCTGTTTCCATGTGGGTCGGCTTGGACTGACTTTTGACAGTCAGCCCTCAGCCGCGGAGGGGACTCGGCGGCGGCCAGCAGAGAAAGTTGCTGTGAGGAGAGCGGCGTGGAGCGGGGCGGGTGTCCGGGCGGGCGGGCGGGCGCCGCGGTGCCAGCGCGTCCGGGGTTCCGGGAGGTGCGCGCTGCGGGCGCCGGGGCGTTCGGGGCGAGCCCGGGGGCGCCGGGGACCGGCGACTGCTTTCCGGGGCGGCCTGCCCACGGGCGCTGCTCTGTTTACCTTTTGTCAGCGTTGAGCGTTTCACGTGTCCCGGCGGCGCCGCCGTCAGTGCGGGCGGCCCCTGGGCGTCGGGGTTCCATCCTTGGTGACGGCGTCCCGGCCGGGGTGAGGTGTGTGCGCGCGTGTGTGTGCGCGCGTTAGTGTGCGTGCATGCACGTCTCGGGAATGCAAGATCTACGGGGGCGATGGTGAAGTATCTGTAGCTTTGATTCAAAAACGTAACCGGTTCCCTAGGCTGGGCAAGCGTCACAGCGGAGCCTGGAAACGTTCGCTCACTACCAAGGCCTCTCCTCCAGTTTCTTGCGTTCTTTTCCAGCCTTCTGTGATAACACCTGGCCTCCGCTGAGTATAATTTTTTTTAATTTTTTCTCTCTCTCATTCCTTCTTGTTGCGTTCTGATGACCTCTCTGTAATGCTTGAATCCCCAATGACAGACTTCCCTAGTTTGCTGAGGTGCCAGTAACCTGTTTCTTCATTCTATCCTCTTAAATTGGAAAAAGAGTGTCTTAAATACAGTGTGTGACTAGTAGGCCCCAGTCATGAAAACTAAATGTGCTATGATAATTCATTTTCTCTAAATAGGGTACATTGTGAAGCTTTGATTTTCTTAAATGTCCTTTCAACCCTTCTCTAAACCAGGACATTAACTGTCATAAATCATTAATGCCACTGCAAGCATCCGATTGAGTAGTTTTTACTATCTGAGGAATATTTACATCAATCTTCAAATTGATCCCTTTTAAACTAATGTAGGAGTTGAACACTGCTTTGAGTTGAACACTGCTTTGAGTTGAAACTGCTTTGAGTTTCTCTATTTCATCATTCATGCGTTAACCAAAAGCTTGCTTTCATTTTCAGATTTATGTTTTATGTTAATTTTTGTTTACAAAGGTATTAATATTCGAAGTAATCGCCACACATAGATACTTTTCTGGGACTTGACATTACTGTGTTGATTGTTAAATATGAAAGAAGATATAAATTTGGAATATCTAGCTATTCTTTAAAAATTATAAACATAGAACATGATAATGGGTATGTCTGTATTTGGCAAGATTTTTTTCTTTAAATCAGGGAATGTTGTCACCTCTGGCCTTTTGTACCATTGTGCTTTGAGAAAGGCCTTTATTTTGATGGATACCCACAAATAACTCTGGGGGAGACCCAGGCTGGAGTTTCTTCAAGTGGGAGTGAGCTTACAATAAACAAGTCCAGGCATGTCTAGGCACTTGGTAGCATTTGGTTTTCGGTTCATTTTGCTGATTTCCTTTATCCAGATGTTTTCACATCCTCCTCTACCTTTTCCAGTGTGAACTGGCAGCATGTTTGGCAATTTGGCATCAGTATCACTGTACAGGTAGCATGTGTGGATTTTTAACACTATGAATTATTACACTTAGGTAGTTAAACTTCTTCGTAAAGAGCTGGTCTTTGTCTCCGTGGTCTCCCCTCTTTAACTGTCTGTATCTGTATCAGTGTTTTCTTTCTGGTTGTTTGTACTTGATTTAATTGAAAGAAATAATACCATTATTTGAGAACTTGACTTTTTAACTGTTTCAAATCTATATTGTGTTTCTTTATGTTCCCAGAGATATGGCAGCATACATCTGCTTAAGAGTCAAATATTTTTATTGTTTTTCTAAATAGCCTGATTAAGTAGAAGTATTGTTAAATCCTGTAACTAATAATTTATGCACTTTGCCCTTAACTATATTATTTCTCCATCAGACTGATTTCCTCTGCTGTCCCTGGAAACCAAATTTAGTATAAAAGTTGTTACTTGATAGTATTTTTCAGGTGCTGTGTAGTTATCAAATGGGATAGACTTTGTACTTCCAAAATTTACTTCATTCATTTTAGTAATCTATTCTTGCCATAAGGTACACATTTCCATTGCTGATGGAAAATTTCAGCAGCTTAAAATAGTAATATTCTATTGACCAAGAAAAGAGGTTTTAATAGTACTGTTTTGAGAGAGTGGAGGGAGTTGTGGATTTTGCAATAAGGATTCTAATTTGGGTTAATTAGAATCTTGGGAACTCAAAGGTGTACTGTGGTTCATTTTGAGATACTCAAGGTTAGAAGATGCTATCTGGGTAGGAGGCAGGAGGAATCATTGATAAAGATTGAAGAGAGCTTGTAACAAATTGGGTCTTTTCTGAGGGAAATAGAATAGCGACTACTATTATTTAATAAAAAAGGGGGGAAGAAATGGCCATAAGACTGAGGAAGTAGAATTATAGTAGGGCTTATGATAATGTGATCCATTCTACATTGGATATTTACTTGATATTTTATTTTGTGCAGGTGATTTGCCTTTAAAAGGAGAGAAAGTATTTTTGATTTTATAGGAGATTCGTCAGTATTGTCTAAGGCATTGGTTCTCAACCTTCCTAATGCCGTGGCCCTTTAATACAGTTCCTGTGGGTCAAGACCCACAGGTTGAGAACCTCTGGTCTAAGGCTATATGAGGTGAGGTCATAATCTTAAGAGCTCACAGGGAGTCAGCAAGTAATAGAAGTACAGGCAATAGCTGACTGGTGATTCAGGTGGCCTGGGGAAGGCAGTGCTTCTGAGCATGAACCAGGTAAGTGTGGGCCAAGTGTTGCCAGATCATCCTTTCATCAAGAGATGCCACAAATCTCTTTATTTTTAAATGTTGTCAACTAATGAAAACAAAACATTGTATATTACAAACAACACATCTGTGGCTATATGTGGCCCACAGTGCATCTGTTTGCAACTTCTGTAAGGAATCATTGGCTACCACTTAAATATTGCTAGTTGAATCAGAAGGAACACTTTTATTTATTTCTGTCACACTCTGTGCGTTATTCCTAGAGTTTCTTGATATTTTAGCTAGTACTGAGTGCTAAGTGCTTAAGTATTCTGAGAGGCTGAGAGGTGATACTCGTCCCTCCCCCCACCACTTTTTGACCTAGGACAGATAAGAGATATTTGCTAAGATTCATAGCTGGTGGTGTTTTTGTCTATGCGTGGTTATCCTCAGAGTATCTAAGTGTGCTGCAGGGAAGTGGTCTGGATTAGGTGACCTTTGATGTCCATTTCGGCCATGTGACTTTTAGATTTAATTAGTCATGGATGCAATGCTATTAATGTTCATGGGCCAGAGGGATGGCACTTGGAGTTGTGCCAAACAAAATAAAGCCAAATCTATAAAGCCATTCTCAGTGGAAGAGCATTGTGTCAATATGGATTAACACAGGGGAAGTCTGCTACATGAGGTAAAAGGAAAGAAGTCCCAAAGATGGGATTGGAGAAGTGGAGGAAAAGGTCATATGATGTTTTTTATGTGTGGTATTGCTGAGGCCCACTTTTGTTTTTTTTTTCTTGCTGTTGATTCAGAGTTGAAGACCCAGATTCTCATCACCCACTGGATTATGCCCAAGGTTTTCCTGCCTGATGATCCTCTTGCAACACACAGGGCTTCCTCCGCCTAAGCGGCCCTCATCCTCTCCTCCTATGTCAGTGGCCACCAGGTCTACAGGATCCTTGCAGCTTCCACCACAGAAGCCTTTTGGGCAGGAGGCTTCCTTGCCTCTGGCAGGGGAAGAAGAGTTACCTAAGGGAGTGGAGCAGGACTCTGCCCTGGAGGAGCTATGTAAGCCCCTGTACTGCAAACTCTGCAATGTCACTTTGAACTCAGCGCAGCAAGCCCAGGCTCATTATCAGGTAAGATGAGAAAAGAAACCAGGCAGTTAGTGGGGTGACCGTGCAGGACTCTGCCTGTTTAGTAGTTGCTGCTCCAGATGTGACTAAACAGTGATTGTGCCTGGAAAATCAAGGTGGCTTAGAGAACAACTAAGTATTCATTTGTTTGCTTAAAAGCATAATGTTCTTACTTTAGGAATAAGTATCAGTTTTCACAGCTTCTCCCCCTCTACAATAAGCTGCGTGGTGCTTCATAACTGACCAATCTTTGGAGGCGAGTGTAAATCATCTATGCTGGCATTGGAACCTGTAGTTCTGAGGAAAAGAAGAGTTTAAAACGTGATGTGCCAAACTCAAGTCAGTGTATGATGGGTTAGAAGCCAGTATAATTTGCATCAGTTCAAGGTAATCTCTATGTATGGGTCTTACTCTTTCCATTTTTGACTTCTGACTCTTCCAGTATATCCTGTCGCTATTACGGAGGGCACAGAAATCTTTTGGTAAGGAGAATAAAGTGACATTGGAGTATTGAAACCTATCCTTTATTCATAATAAGCATGCTCTGATTTCTGTTAGCACATGAACTGATACTTATTTTTAATATGTAAAGTTTTCACTTATGTGTATCAGAGCTGGTGGAAAGGATCATTTTAAAGGTTAATATTACCTATGAACAAAAGGAAAATTAAAATTTGGCTAGAAAGAGAGGGTACTGTATTTCTTTTTATTCTAAATTTTTGTCTGTATAAAATTATATGATTTCCTTTTATTGGAGAAATGAGATCAGGGAAATAATTGAGGCCAAACCCCACTGATTAATGCCTTCAGGGTCATCAGTGATTTGATTAGTTATTATCTACGTGAATGTCTGTAATAACATTCAGCAGACATTACAGCAAAAGACTTTTACACAGGTATTTCTTCTATTATGCGAGCCATAACTCTCTCCAACATAAAGTTTTTGTTAGTCTGGTATAAGTCTTTTCCATTTTGTTTTGATCCTAAAGACCAATAATTGTGACACTTTGTTCTTGTATAAAAGAAGTATTTTGATGGCTTCTCAGGGATTTAGGTGAAGACATAATATATTGCTTCCCTTGAGTTCCCATTCCTTGGCTTTGTTTTCCCTCAGCTGCAAATAGTTGAATTGATTATTTCTCTCAGGTCTTGGCACATGTCATCATTGGTCGATAAAGGCCTCTTCTGGTTTTATTTTCCATTTTCCCCCCTTTTTCCTGGTCTGTGTTCTCACCGCTCTATGTACAGAGTCTGCCTTTGCTTGTGTTTACCATTCAAGCACAATCTATTAATCCCAAACTCAAGACCGGATTGGCTTTCTCCATTTATTCCTGTGGAATGTTCAGTTTTGTAGCCTAAGACCCACTTTGAAAAATGACTCTGAGTTCTAAAGTTCTGATTTTTAGCTGTATAAAGCCCCTAATAAGTCATTCACTTAGGAGCAAACCCATTTATGTGCCATGCACACAAGAAGAGTTGTTTACTTTTATGAGGGAAAACCCTGGGCAATGTGTAATTTTAATATGTGTGCATGGATTATACATAGACTTCCTTTTTTTCTCTGAGTATCACTTTGTGACTCTATAGGTAGTGATGGATGCTTCTGATATGCATAGAAAGAATTAAATTTGATGCAAAGTCATTGTATCGTAAGGCTTAAGCTACATAAGAACAGAATCAACATTGATTATTTTCTTTTTTTTTTAACATTGATTATTTTCTTTCATTCATTTTTGTGTGTATTTGCTATAAACTTCTTAGTTGACAAGATTATCCATTATGCTTAATTTTGGTTTCCTTGGTGATGCAGTGAATAGATAAATTAGAAAATATAAAAAAAGGGATGTATAATTTAGGTAAATTTCTTAAAAAACCTAAATTTTTAAGTGGAAAAATGGGAGTAGAAGAGTAGTCTGTCCTAGAGACAATTTAAGCAGCAGAAAATATAGGGGAAAAGAAGAAGAGGCAAGTGGGTATTGAGAGAGTAGAACCTAAAAGAAAATGGAAAATTCAGGTGCAGTGGAACATATTTCTAAGAGCTTAGATTTGAATACCCGATGTCATGGGTACCTCTTAAAGAGGGAGAAGTCAGGATGAGTGTGGATTACAATAATATGAAAAGATCATCACCTGGAGGAGGGAGAACCGGCATAGAAGGGAATCCTAGCAATGTTAGCCGGAAACGTGCATCAAAGGGTGTGATGAAAGAAAGGCCATTAAAGACAAGGGTCAGATCAGTGGGTAAGGCGTGCCAAGCACCAGGAATAGGCGAATGGCACTGATGGTAGACTAAGAAAACAAAGTGGTGGGCTGCGCCTGTGGCTCAGTTGGTAAGGCACCGGCCCCATATACTGAGGGTGGTGGGTTCAAACCCGGCCCCGGCCAAACTGCAACCAAAAAAAATAGCCGGGCGTCGTGGCGGGCGCCTGTAGTCCCAGCTACTCGGGAGGCTGAGGCAAGAGAATCGCTTAAGCCCAGGAGTTAGAGGTTGCTGTGAGCTGTGTGAGGCCACGGCACTCTACCGAGGGCCATAAAGTGAGACTCTGTCTCTACAAAAAAAAAAAAAAAAGAAAACAAAGTGGTTTTCATTTAGGTTTAAGTGAAATAATGGACATAAAGTTTTATTTTAAGGCTAAACTTCTGCTTTGTAATGTTTAATACGGCATGATACCAAAATCATACATTCACTGTTTCATTTATGTGCAGGGTAAAAGGGGTCACTGGTAACCTAGAAACACGTGGTGGTAAATCACTGTGATCACATCACTCAAAACATTTTAATCAATTGATGGCATTACTGAAATCACAGTTTCAAACTGCCAAAGGTTGTAAACAACTGTAGTCATACTAGAACCTGACTAGATCATGTTCCAGTGATCCAGGACGCACAGTGGAAACTGCTCAGTAAATGCTTCTTTTTAAGCTTGCTGCCCATTTTTTCTGACTCTGATGTTCCCAGGCTGGAGCTACCTCATACATGACCCATGTATATCTGTAGTCATCACAGCTTTAGTTTTATTCCTAGGACTTCTTAAATTTGGCCTGTTGGCTTTAAAACATTCTCTGCTGGGCAGCGCCTATAGCTCAAAGAAGTAGGGCGCCGGCCCCATATACCAGAGATGGCGGGTTCAAACCTGGCCCTGTCCAAAAACTACAAAAAACAACAACAACAACAACAACAAAAGAACAAAAAAAAATTCTCTGCTGATGTTTTGTTTTTAATGAAGTTATCTTTTTTTTTTTTTATATTTTGCAGTCTCAAATTACGGCTTTGGTTATAATTTAATTTAAAAATCAAATCTTTGGAGGAGAAACATGCCTTCATTTTATTAAAATCTATCTGTATGCTTTAGTCACTCAAGGCAAGCCCGGCATGGACGAACATGATACTGGTTTGTCAGCATAAATGCCCAGAAGCAGAGTTGCTTTAGGGTGAAAGGTTATTAATGGAAATAGAAACAGCATAAATTACGCTAAGGCACCCACAGTTTAAAATCACCAATTTATCTGCTAATTTGTATACCATTTGAAAAGAACTAGTTACTCAAAGTATTTTTCTACAATTTGTCATAAAGAACACAGATAAAAAATAGTTTTAGAATTATGCTAAATGGTGTGGTCTTAATTCATAATGCAATTGGAATTTTCCCAAAATTTAAAGCATTGATTTTGGCATGTACATTTAATACCCAGGTTTAGATCACCTTAATTAAATCTTAGCTAATTTTTGTGTTTTCAAAATTCTCCTGTCTGGTTTTTTTCCAAATGAATTTCTAGTGGACTAAGAATGGTCAAAATACATCTCAAATTTGGTTTGACTCACAGAACTTCACATGGCTCAGGTGCTTTAAGGGAAGATATGTCAGTTCTCTTTATTTAATGTCTGTAAAGCAGGAGTCATCAGGATTGTGAGAATTGTGTGTGTGTTATATCAATGAGTGCAGATTGATCGAAATAGATTTCTGTTATTATATCTTTAGAAGTGTTTATGAGCTCGACCTCCAGCTCTTGGGCTTAGGCAATTCTCTTGCCTCAGCTTCCCGAGTAGCAAAACTTTTTTTTAAATGAGTAAAACTTCATTTTTCTGGGTCGTTCTCTAAAGATACTCTTCTAGATTTAGATACTTAGTTATCTTAAAAGATTCTCCCACAGAATAATTCAACAACCAACAGGTAAGGTAACATAAAATGATTCTCAAATGTAAAAGTGCTTTCAACCATACAGTTAGGCCTCCACTTTAGTCCATTCACCTAAGAGTAAGTTCTTGTTGGCTTTTGTTCTGCTGTCTGAAATGACCATTTCTGTAGGTTGTTCCTATTGCTTTGGTCACATTAGGGGTCAAAAGCTCTCTGTGATCCTGCCTTTAGCTGGATCTCACCTCTTTTCTGCCCCCTCATCTCAGTCTGAGTCTACCCCTACATTGTTTCTTTTTATTTCAGAAGAATAGATACCCTTCTTGTCTGGGTTTGATTCTTCACCCTGTCCTCTGGATTTCATCACCAGTCTTCATCTCTTTACCTCAATCAAATTAGTAAAGTGTCTCAAGAATGGAAGAAAAAGTACCCAATGTACTCAACCCTACTATGAAACTAATTTAGGACCTTCACATGAAAGCTATAACCCAGCTACAACCTAAGAATAGGGGGAAGGGGGAAAGGGTAGGGAGGGAGGGGGGAGGTGGGTAGAGGGTGGGAGATTGATAGGATTACACCTGCGGTGCATCTTACAAGGGTATATGTGAAACTTAGTAAATGTGGAATGTAAATGTCTTAGCAAAATAACTAAGAAAATGCCAGGAAGGCTATGTTAACTAGTGTGATGAAAATGTGTCAAACGGTCTATGAACCAAGTGTATGGTGCCCCATGATCATATTAATGTACACAACTATGATTTAATAAAATAAATAAATAAATAAAAATTTACTGAAGTCTCTTCCCTATAAACAAAAACAGCAACACCTTCTCTTTACTTTGAATCCCTCTTGTTAGCAATCTTCCTCCTCCTCCCTTTCATCCTTAAAGTTCTGCTGGGTCGTTTCCCTTTCATTCCCCAGTTCACTGTTCTCTGGTCTCCATTACAATATTACATGGAAATGGTCCTTTGCATGGTCACCCGTGATCCCATAAGCCAAATCTAGCTGTTTCTTACTTGATCTTTGGTAGCATTTGCCACTGGAAGTTCTTCCTCAAAAATTAAAAAAATGTATTTTTACTAAAAATAATGTTCTGGAGTAAAGTACTTATAATGAAAAGTAGTGTTTACCTGTTCTCCCCTCCTTACTCATTTCCTAGTTTTTCTTTCTTCTTAATTTTGTTTTTCTATTTATAATTCTTAGTAGCCAAATAACTATACCTCTAGCTACGGTTTTGACACTATCAAGATTGACGACATTCATTTCCTATTCTATCCAATTAAATTTTCTGGGCTCTCTTTACACATTTATTCCATTGTTGAAAATTAACATTCAGCTTTTGCACTGCTGTGAGTAGGGAAATATTGTTCATACAGATGTTTCTTTTCATGTGTTTCTAGTGTCATGGTCCCTTTTGACTCAAAGAGATGTTCAAATAGATAACCCTTTCTTGAATGCCACTGGTTGCTCAAAATCACGTCCTGTTCAGTTTGCTTTGTGAGTGGATTATGACTTTGAAATAGCCTTTTGTGTTTCCTTGAGTTTCTGATGTTTTATTTAAAAATATGGAGAAGAATCTTATGCCTTTTAGAAAAACTGTTAGCTTCTTTTTTTTTTTTTTTTTTTTGTGGTTTTTGGCCGGGGCTGGGTTTGAACCCACCACCTCTGGCATATGGGACCGGCGCCCTACTCCTTGAGCCACAGGCGCCACCCAACTGTTAGCTTCTTAATCTGGAATTTTTTTTATTGCTTATAGTCTCTCTCATTATTCTTCACGAAACCCACTGATTTCCTGTTCTGATTTGGACTGGTTTTTCTAATTAGGATCAGTGGTTCTGTATTTGAATCACGACTTCACTGTGCAGCTTTCAGTCTTTCCTGGAGTTACTTGGGTGGTTTTCTTTTCTGCCTCTCTTTTTCTTGCATTGTGTTGATCATATTCTCGTTCCTCTTCTCCCCCAAACCCTCAATCACCCCGTCTATTGTGTGGCACCCCGCTTTCGTCCTAGATTTCTCTGCCTTCTTATTCCATTTTCAACTGGTTGCCCTCTGGGTTTGCTAAACAGTTGTCAACTTTGGAATTTTCTTAGGGCTCTTCAGTGTTGGGGCTATGATTTTCTTTTCTTTTCTTTTTTTTTTTTTTTGAGACAGCGCCTCAAGCTGTCGCCCTGGGTAGAGTGTCATGGCATCACAGCAACCTCCAACTCCTGAGCTCAAGCAGTTCTCCTGCCTCTGTCTCCCAAGTAGCTGGGACTACAGGCACCCACCACAATGCCCAGCTATTTTTTGTTGAAGCCATCATTGTTTTTGGTAGGCCCAGGCTGGATTCAAACCTGCCAGCTCAAGTGTATGTGGCTGGCGCCTTAGCAGCTTGAGCCACAGGTGCTGAGCCAGGGGCTATTATTTTCTAAACGCACGTTTTTTTTCCATCTTGTTGTGTTGGAGTACATCTTTACATTACTTTAAGGGAAAAAAAAAAATGAATATAAGTATATGTTATCACATGTCTCTCTCTTAGGATAAAAGGAGGGAGCAATAGGAAATAAATTTTTCCTAGCACTTGTATTTATAAAAAACATTGGGATGGTGCCTTTGTATTTGACAATTCAATTCCTGTTTGAGAATTATTTTTCTTCAAAATGTTAAAGGCTGTATTCCATTTTTAAAAATCATCTAATATTGCTGAAGAGAAATCTTACTCTGATTTTTGTTCTTTTGTAGGTGACCTGTTTTGATTGTGTGGTTCCTCCCTCCCCCCCAGAAGCGTTTAGCCTCTCCTTTTTATCACTGGAGTTTGAAATTTCACAATGGTGATTGTGTCTAGGCCTGGATCTTTTTTCATTTGTCCTGGTCAGCACTTAGGTAGATCCTTTAGTTTGTGTACTCTGTTTCTTTTGAGTTCTGGGGAATTTTTTAAATAATATTTCTTAGTTAATACTGACTCTTTGTTTCTTTTTCTGGAAATCCTGTTAGCCCCTGTCTTGCTGGATTGATTCATTTTTGTTTTCCCAACCTTACTGGAGTATAATTAATGGTTCTTTATATTGTTTGTCTCTGCTCTCTTTCTCATTCCTTTTTAAGTATTTGAATTTTAGAGGTGCTGTTAACTTCTGATCTTATACTGACTTTTTAAAAAATTCTGCCAGTCGTATTTTTAATTTTTAAAGACCTCTTGATTTCTTTTTTTTATTTTTTTATTTTATTAAATCATAGCTGTGTACATTAATGTGATCATGGGGCACCATACACTAGTTTCATAGACCGTTTGACACATTTTCATCACACTGGTTAACATAGGACCTCTTGATTTCTTACAATTCCCTTCACATAGCATTTTTTTTACTTTTAATTAATTAGTTATTTTATTTCAAATTAATATGAGGGTACAAATGTTTAGGTTACATTGTTTTTGATTTTCATAAAGCATGTTTTAATTAGTTAAGAACATGAAATCATGGACTTTGGAGTTAGGTTATTATTCAGTTTGTGGTCTTACTTGCTGTGTTTATGATTTTGGAAACATTTCTTTAATTGTTCAGTGATTCTAGAGTAGGGTGTGATAAGATTATCCCCAGCTTGGGCGGCGCCTGTGGCTCAAGGAGTAGGGCGCCGGTCCCATATGCCAGAGGTGGCGGGTTCAAACCCAGCCCTGGCAAAAAAAGAAAAGAAAAAAAACAAACAAACAAACAAACAAAAAAAAAAGATTATCCCCAGTTCTATCACTTACTTATGGCTTTGGATTCTTTTTATTTTCATTTCATTAAATTTTTAGTCTGATTATTTTGAACTTGCAAAACAGTTCCAAAAATGGTACAAAGAATTCTTGTATGTACCTTACTAAGAGTCCACAAACATCAACATTTTTTACACAACTATGGTACAATTTTCAAAATCAGGAAATTAACACTGATTCAAATACTATTATCTGTAAACTATGTATATTTCACCAATTGTCTACTATGAACTATTTTGGTTCCAGTGTTAATCCAAGATGAAATTCTGCAGGTACTTTTCTATCTCCTTTAATCTGATCAGGTCTTTGGTTTTTCTTTGATTTTTATGATCTTATAATCTTTGAAGACTTATTTTATAGAATGTCCAAATTTGGGCTTCTTTGATCTTTGCTCAAACTCAGATTTATGTGTTTTTTGGCCAAAATACTTGGCAGGAATACTACAGAAGAAATACTGAGTTCTTCTCAGTACACAGTATCGGGAAGGACTGGCTGTGAATGTGGTGTTGTATTACTGGTGCTGTAAACTTTGATTACTTGGTTAAGGTGGAGACTGTCTCCTTTGTAAAATTGCTGTTCTTCTTTTTAGGTTCAATACATGGGGAGATCCTTTGAGACTATGCGAATGTTTTATTTCTCATATTTTTTTCACTGATGATTCTTGCCTGCAACAATTATTACTGTGACATTTGCTGAATGACAATTTTTCTGTTTTAATCATTTCTTCTAAACTTATTAGTTAGAATTTACATTGGGGAAGACCGTTCCCCTTGCTCCATGTATTTATTTATTCAGTTGTTTATTTAAATCACCATGTATATATGGATTTTTATTTTATTCCAGCCATATGATCTGTTACTATCATTATTGATTTTCATGTTTAAAGTTTCCCAGATTTGACTAATGTGAAGCCCTTCAAGTTGATGCTTGTATCTTTTTGACACATCTTCATGTATTTTTGTATATTCCCTTTCTGGTTATATAAAATATTTGATGCTCTTATACTTTCCATATGCCAGCCATTCTTCAAGAAGTCTGGTCTCTTAATGGTATTTAGAAGCCAAAATATAGGTGCTAGCTGTCTCTTTGGCACTAGGATGTTATTGTTTTTGGACCCTCTAGTGGACAGAGCTAGTAAATACATGCATGTGTCTGTATTTATTTATTTATTTATTTATTTATTTTTTAGAGACAGAGTTTGATTCTGTCGCCCTCAGTAGAGTGTGGTGGCGTCACAGCTGACAGTAACCTCCAACTCCTGGGCTTAGGTGATTCTCTTGCCTCAGCTTCCTGAGTAGCTGGGACTACAGGCGCCCACCACAAAGCCCAGCTATTTTTTGTTGCAGTTTGGCCGGGGCCGGGTTCGAACCCACTACTCTCGGTGTGTGGGGCTGGTGCCCTACTCACTGAGCCACAGGCGCCGCCCCATATATCTGTTTTATATCTACATGTACGTATATTAAAACTGAGTTTAGATTTATTTCTCCAGTTTCATTACAAGTGTTCATTCTTGCTTTCTCTCCTTTCTTATATTTAATTCCTTTGTTTGATAGCAGGAAACCTGGGCTTTCATTATTCAGGAAATATACATGCAGGTACACACATACATGCCTGAACTCTTATACTCAATCCATATAAGCTAGTTTAGGAATTGACAATGCATACCCATGGGCGGTGCCTGTGGCTCAAAGGGTAGTGAGCCAGCCCCATATGCCGAAGGTTGCGGGTTCAAACCCAGCCCTGGCCAAAAAAAAAAAAAAAAAAAATCCTACTACCAATGGATAATATTTGTGTACTATTTATTTTCTCTTTAGCAGAGAAATATACAGTCAAAATACTGCTTTTCAACATTCTTAGGTTACAAAGATGGGACCTGCAATGGTTTACCCTTTGTAAAGTTACTGTTTTTTTTTTTTTTTTTTGTAGAGACAGAGTCTCACTTTATGGCCCTCGGTAGAGTGCCGTGGCATCACACAGCTCACAGCAACCTCCAAATCCTGGGCTTAAGCGATTCTCTTGCCTCAGCCTCCCGAGTAGCTGGGACTACAGGCGCCCGCCACAACGCCTGGCTATTTTTTTGTTGCAGTTCAGCCGGGGCCGGGTTTGAACCCACCACCCTCAGTATATGGGGCCGGCGCTTACCAACTGAGCCACAGGCGCTGCCCACTGTTTTTCTTTTTGTGTTTAATAAGCATCATTTGGGAGGATAATTCGTGACTATGTGAAATTTGGATAGCATTTTTCTTCTCTCCTCCTTCAGTGTGGGTATTCGGGTTTTTTTTTTTTGGTATAGTTAAGGTTGTTTCTGTTTATATTTCATTTTGGGTTCTCCCTGATTTTGATTCTTTTTTTTTTTTTGTAGAGACAGAGTCTCACTTTATGGTCCTCGGTAGAGTGCCGTGGCCTCACACAGCTCACAGCAACCTCTAACTCCTGGGCTTAAGCGATTCTCTTGCCTCAGCCTACCAAGTAGCTGGGACTACAGGCGCTCACCACAACGCCCGGCTATTTTTTGGTTGCAGTTTGGCTGGGGCCGGGTTTGAACCCGCCACCCTCAGTATATGGGGCCAGTGTCTTACTGACTGAGCCACAGGCGCCGCCCTGATTTTGATTCTTAAGTCTGTGAAATATTAATATAGTTCTAAAAGTCAAAACTGTTAGAAAAATACATACTCAGAGAAGTGTCACATCTCACCATCCTTTGTAGTCTGTTCTTATTCCCTTAATATTAATGTTTAAGCCTGTTTTATTTTTTAATGTTCTAGCATTTAGTTTTCCAGTTTGGTCTCACCTGCTGCCTGTGCTGGAACACAGTGGCATGATCATAGCTCACTGCACCCTCAAACTCCTAGCCTCAAGTCATCCTCCTGCCTCAGCTTCCCCAGTAGGGAGGATGACAGGCATGCACCCCTATGCCAAGCTAATTTAAAGAACTTCTGTTTTATAGAGATGGGGTCTTGCCATGTTTCCCAGGCTGGTCTTGAACTCCTAAGGGCAATCAATCCTCCTCACTTGGCCTCCCGCAGTGCTGGGATACAGGTGGGAGACACTGCGCCTGGCCTGCTTGCCAGTTTTTTATGGCATCCCAGCTGTTGCCTGTTGTGGGATCAATGAGCTTGTTCTGCTTCCCTCTGGTATTTTTCCTTTTCTTCCCTTTTTTTTGCATTATTTCTTTTGTGCCATAATTTGTAGCACTTGAACATTAATCTTTCACCCTCCCCTCCACCTTTATTTTAGTTTTTGAAGTACAGTCATATGAAGATGCTAATCTGAAGTTTTTTAGCCATTTTTTGGTTAGATGAAGCCCTAATATATTCCTCAAGAAGGATTTTATGAGTACTGAATTCCTGAGTTCCTCTATGTTGAAAACTATTTCTCTCTAGTCTTGAAATTTAACACAGGGATACTTGGCTGGATATAAAATTCTTGATTTACATTTTTATCAAGTTTTTAAAAGATGTCACACCTATTGTTGTGTTGTTTTTGTATGTTAGGGATGCTCTTTTAAATAGTTTGCCTTTTTATTTGATCTTTTTGCTTGGAGAGCATGAGGGCCTTTTCTTTTTTCTTTGAAGTCTCATAAATTTTTAAGATGTACCCCAGATTTGATTGTTCTGGCTTAATTTTCCCAGGTACCTGTTATCATTTATTTTTGGAAAGTTTTCTTGAGTTATAGTTTTAAATGTTAGTTCTATTTGATTGTGTTGTTTTTCTTCTTCAGGGACTCCAGTTTTATATAAGTCATTCCTTCTTTGCTGTCTTCCATTTCCACTGCTGCCTCTTGGACCCTTTTTAATTCTTTCTTGGTATCTCTGTTATTTTCTGGATTGCTTTTCTGCCTTACTTCACAGCCACTTTTTACTTTTCCTTTGAGTATTCTGCCACTTGTAATTTACATTTTATTTTCGAGATGATTTTCATTTTCTTTCTTGAGTTATCCTTTTCTTTTCTCACTGTGGTTTTCTTTGTACATTTTTAATTTCTGATTCAAGGTGACTTCTCATATCCTCAAATGATTGAATATATTCAGTTCAATTTAGAGTGTTACTTTACTGGTTTTCTTCTTTTTCATGTTTTTCTAGTGGTTCAAAGGAAGAGATTTCATTTGCTGAGATGTGTTGAATTTTTGGTAGTAACTTTGTATATTCTTTTTTTGTGTGTGTGTGGTTTTTGGCCGGGGCTGAGTTTGAACCCGCCACCTCCGGCATATGGGACCGGCACCCTACTCCTTGAGCCACAGGCGCCGCCCAACTTTGTACATTCTTGATTAATTTTCTACTGTTTATTTTGTGATTTGGGGGTAGTTTATGCGATTTTTTGTTTGTTTATTTGTCTCACTCTGTTGCCCTGGGTAGAGTGTTGTGGTATCATAGCTCAAACTCCTGGGTTCACGCAATCCTCTTGCCTCAGCCTCCCAAGCAGCTGAGACTATAGAGACCTGCCACAACGCCTGGCTAATTGTTTTGTTTTTAGTAGAGAGAGGGTCTTGCTCTTGCTGAAGCTGGAGAGATTCTTAATTCAGTAACATCCTCTTTCATCACTGCAATAAAGTCTAGTTTTTTAAGTAATTTTTTTGGATAGTCTGTGAAGGTTTGTATGTCCTCTGATTTTTATTTTTCAGGACATTGGCTTTTCCTATTTTGCTTCATTTCCCTTTAATGTCCCAGTTGCCAAAGGATTTACCTCCTTCCTTTTTGCTTTTTTTTTTTTTTCTCCAGAAGCCACGTTGAAAGCATCCACTTTTAGTCATGTGTATATTTATGCTGTTTTCCAGTGGTCAGTGCTCTGACTTACCAAGTTATGTTTTAGTGTTTACAAACTTAGGGTGGATTTTCTCCTTTGGATAGTGATTTTAGAGCAGTTTTAGGCCAGTTTCTAGTTCCCCTGTTTTCTCCTTACAGTTTTTGTTAGATAGCCATTGTTTGCTTGAAGGCTGTGACGGGAGGGATTATTCCTGGTGATTTGATGGTTTTTCTTTTCTTTCTTTCTTTTTTTTTTTTTGTACTTAAAATATCTTAGTCCTTTATTTGAATAGATTTCAACTCAGTTGACAGGCTGATGGCTGATCTAGGTAAAGATTTCATGGTGCAAAAACACTTCCCATCTATAATATTAGAACAGATTCCTGATAAACATGGGTGTGAATGTCCTCAGGGTCTTTGTCCCATCTTCTTTAGGGTTCGATTAAGCTCCTCAAATTTGTGGATTTGGCGGATAAAGAAATCCCCATAGCGTCTGGCAACTTTGGTGTCTGCAATGTGGATCATATCCATATCAATGTAGAAGTCAACTTATGGGGACAAGATGCTACGCGTGCAGAAAGGTGACCCACAGGTTTATGAGGAACTTTTCAGCTACTCCTGCCCCAAGTTCCTGTCACCTGTAGTGCCCAACTATGACAACGTGCATCTGAACTACCACAAAGAGCCCTTCCTGCAGCAGCTGAAGGTGTTTGCTGATGAAGTGCAGCAACAGGCCCAGCTCTCAACCATCCGCAGCTTCCTAAAGCTCTAAACCACCATGCCCGTGGCCAAGCTAGCTGGCTTCCTAGACCTCACAGAGCAGGAGTTCCGGATCTTTTTTTTTTTGAGACAGAGTCTCACTATGTAACCCTGAGTAGAGTAGAGTAGAGTACTGTGGCATCAGGTTGAGCTCACAGCAACCTCAAACTCTTGGGCTTAGGTAATTCTCTTGCCTCAGCCTCCTGAGTAGCTGGGACTACAGGCGCCTGCCACAATGCCTGGCCATTTTTTGTTGCAGTTGTCGTTGTTTAGCAGGCCCAGGCCGAGTTCCAACCTGACACCCTCAATGTATGTGGCTGGCGCTATAACTACTGTGCTAGGAGCACCGAGCCTGATGGTTTTTCTTTTCATAGTTATTTTGAAATCTAGGCACTTTGTGCTTCTAGTTATTTGGAGGGCATGTTTTTTATATAGTTTTATTTGTTTTTCTTATTCTGTGTTGCCATATTGTCCACAGAAAATACATATACGAGGAGAACCAAATCTAAGCAGCCACTACCTAAATCTATCTATAGAGAACCTCTTGGGCAAGGTTTTTGTTTGTTTGTTTTTGTCTTTTTTTAAATAGAGATGTCTCTGTTGCCTAGGCTGGAGTGCAATGGCATCATCATAGCTGTCTATGACCTTGAACTCCAGACCTCAAGTGATCCTCTTGCCTAAGCTTCCTGAGTAGCTGGGATTATAGACACATGCCACCTTAACTTGGCTAATTTTTAATTTTTTTTTTTTAAACAAAATGCTGAATCTCCCTGTGTTGCCCAGAGTGGTTTCAAATCTCTGGGCTCAAGCAATCCTCTGATCTCAGCCTCCCAAACTGCTAGGATTACAGGTGTGAGGCCACATCACCCACTTTTTGAGCAGATTTTTTTTTTTAATAACATTTTTTTTTTATTAAATCATAACTGTATACATTGATATGATCATGGGGTATCATACACTCGCTTCATAAACCGTTTGACACATTTTTATCACAGTGGTCAACATAGCCTTTCCGGTGTTATCTCAGTTACTGTGCCAAAACATTTACATTCTACCTTTACCAAGTTTCACAAATACCCTGTAATATGCACCACAGGTGTGATCCCACCGATCCCCCTCCCTCTACCCACCCCCCTCCCTTTCCCACTTCCCCCTATTGTTAAGTTGTAGCTGGGTTATAGCTTTCATGTGAGAGTCCCAAATTAGTTTCATAATAGGGCTGTGTACATTGGGTACTTTTTCTTCCATTCTTGAGATACTTTACTAAGAAGAATATGTTCCAGCTCCATCCATGTAAACATGAAAGAGGTAAAGTCTCCGTCTTTCTTTAAGGCTGCATAGTATTCCATGGTATACATATACCACAATTTATTAATCCATTCGTGGATCGATGGGCACTTGGGCTTTTTCCATGACTTAGCTATTATGAATTGGGCTGCAATAAACATTCTGGTACAAATATCTTTGTTATGTTGTGATTTTTGGTCTTCTGGGTATATGCCCAGCAGAGGAATTACAGGATTGAATGGCAGATCTATTTTTAGATCTCTGAGTGTTCTCCATATATCTTTCCAAAAGGAATGTATTAATTTGCATTCCCACCAGCAGTGCAGAAGTGTTCCCTTTTCTCCGCATCCACGCCAACATCTCTGGTCTAGAGATTTTGTGATATAGGCTAGTCTCATTGGAGTTAGATGATATCTCAGAGTAGTTTTGATTTGCATTTCTCTGATGATTAAAGATGATGAGCATTTTTTGATATGTCTGAATGCCGTGCGCCTGTCTTCTTCAGAGAAGTTTCTCTTCAAATCCCTTGCCCAGCCTGCGATGGGATCCCTTGTTTTTTTCTTGCTGATGCGTTTGAGTTCTCTGTGGATTCTGGTTATTAAACCTTTGTCAGAGATATACCCTGCAAATATCTTCTCCCATTCTGAGGGCTGTCTGCTTGCTCTGCTTACTGTGTTCTTAGCTGTGCAGAAGCTTTTTAGTTTGATCAAGTCCCAGTAGTGTATTTTTGAAGCTGCTTCAATTGCCCGGGGGGTTCTCCTCATGAAATACTCACCCAGACCAATTTCTTCAAGGGTTTTCCCTGCATTCTCCTCTAGTATTTTTATAGTTTCTTGTCTTAAGTTTAAATCTTTAATCCAGTGAGAGTCTATCTTAGTTAATGGTGAAAGGTGTGGGTCCAATTTCAGTCTTCTGCAGGTTGCCAGCCAGTTCACCCAGCACCATTTGTTAAATAGGGAATCTTTTCCCCACTGGATGTTTTTAATTGGCTTGTCAAAAATCAAATAGCGGTAAGTAGCTGGATTCATCTCTTGGTTCTCTATTCTGTTCCAGATATCTACTTCTCTGTTTTTGTGCCAATACCATGCTGTTTTGATCACTATCGATTTGTAGTAAAGTCTGAGGTCTGGTAGTGTGATTCCTCCTCAGTTTTGTTGGGATGAAATGTTCTGTAGATGTCTGCTAAATCTAAATATTGGATGGTTAGGTTTAAATCTAAGATTTCTTTGCTCAGCTTCTTTCTGGAGGATCGATCCAACACTGCCAAGGGAGTGTTGAAATCTCCGACGATTATGGAGCTGGAGGAAATCAAGTTACTCATGTCTGTTAGAGTTTCTCTTATAAATTGAGGTGCATTCTGGTTGGGTGCATAGATATTAATAATTGAGATCTCATCATATTGAGTATTACCCTTAACAAATATGAAGTGACCATTCTTGTCCTTCCTTACTTTTGATGGTTTAAAGCCTACTGTATCTGCAAATAAAATTGCAACACCTGCTTTTTCCTGATTACCATTTGCCTGAAATATGGATGACCATCCTTTCACCCTGAGTCTGTATTTGTCTTTTAAGTTGAGATGTGACTCTTGTATGCAACAAATATCTGGCTTGAGTTTTTGTATCCAGTCAGCTAACCTATGCCTCTTTAGAGGACAGTTTAAACCATTCACATTGATGGAGAGTATTGATAAGTCTGGTGGAATTTTGGGTATCGAGTTTTTCAAAGGTCCCGTGGACATTTTTAATCCTTTCGCCAGTGTGGAAGTTGGAGTTTGATCCGAAGTTTCTGAGTGAGTTTACTTTTGTGGTATAGGATTGGGTTGGTCATTGTGGAGGATAGGTCTGAGAATATCCTGAAGAGCTGGTTTACTTATGGCAAATTTTTTCAACATATGAATGTCATTGAAGTATTTAATTTCTCCATCATAGATGAAACTCAGTTTAGCTGGATACAAGATCCTGGGTTGAAAGTTATTTTGCTTTAGGAGATTAAAAGTTGATGACCAGCCTCTTCTGGCTTGAAAAGTTTCAGCAGAGAGATCTGCCGTTATTCTAATATTCTTACCTTTGTACGTTATAGTTTTCTTTCGCCGGGCTGCTTTGAGAATCTTCTCTTTCATGTTAACTTTAGTGAAACTAATTATGATATGTCTGGGGGATGACTTATTGGGGTTGAATCGTGCTGGGGTTCTGAAGCTGTCTGCTATCTGAATTTCAGATTCTCTAGGCATGTCTGGAAAATTTTCTTTCCTAATTTCATGCAGAAGGGCCTCTGTGCCCTTGGAGGCCACATCATCGTTCTCAGAAATTCCTATAATCCTTATGTTGCTTTTTTTCGAATTATCTGAGAGTTCTCTGAGTGAGTGATCCGTTTTTGCTCTCCATTTCTCTTCCTCTTTGAGAGATTGGGAGTGTTCGAAGACTTTATCTTCAATGTCAGAAATCCTTTCTTCTGCTTGCTCCATTCTGTTACTGAGGGATTCTACTGTATTTTTCATATCTTTGAGGGCTGTAAATTCTTGTTTCAGTGTGTCTAAGTCTTTGGTGGTTTTGTCTTTAAATTCGTTAAATTCTTGAGACAATTTTTGAATTTCTCCTCGGATTCCTAATTCCATTTTATTAATCTTGTCTGCCATCCAAATTCTGAATTCGATTTCTGACATCTCAGCCAGTTGTTTATGAATGGGATCTTCAATCACATCTGCCGTATCTTTTCTTGGGGGGGTTGATCTATTCTGGTTATTCATGTTACCAGAGTTTTTCCGCTGATTCTGCCCCATGGTTATTTTAGTCCCTTTGGTTTTTCCCCTGGGGTTTTATCGAGGGCCCTTACAGTGTTGTGGCCTGAGAAACTGGGGCCCTGTCTGGTGTGGTGGAGCAAAGTGTTTCTGTCTTATTTTCAGCTGGTTTCTGTTCGATCCTATTGCAACTTCTACTCTGGCTTGAAGTCTCAGCTGTGTGGAAAAATCAGCAATTAAGTCACCCCGCCTGCCCACCTCTGGCCCCAGTTGGAAAAGGAGAATCAACCTTCCTACAACCATACACCCAGGGCACCGCCTGAAAAGTCCTCAGTCTATTAGCCCAGTTCAAAAGGTCCGAATCTACCGTCTCAATCGGCACTTGTCTCGGGTGAGAGAGTTCAAGAGGTCTCTGGGAACTGGATCATCGGGGTCTGGTGACTACTCTGACACAGCTCACCCCAGTGCAGTGTGGAGTCAGGAGGAGCCACCCAGCAAACAGAGCAGTCTAGGAAGTTTGACGTCTCCTTCCCCACTTTGCCCCTCCGTCAGACCCAGTCACTGGTATCTCTGCAGATGGCTAACCCAGTTGCCTGCAGTGAACAGACACTCCAGGGGTTTGCACCTGCCTGAATCGCAAGGAAGTCTGCCAGGCCCCCGCAGACTGCCGCTATCTAGCAGGAGGAGATGGGGCCTGACATCTATGAGTGTTTGATGCAGGTGATGGGAGGGAGGTGTTCACTCAGGCTTAGCCCCGTTCCTGATGGATGCTGCTAACAGAACAGAGCAGAACAGAACAGACAACTTTGCGGGGTTCTGTCTCTGTTCCTGTCGAAATCTCCTACAGAAGACGAGCTGTTTTGAGTTCAAACGTCTTTGCGGCTGGAGATTTGCGTTCGAACACCTCTCTGGGTCGGCCTCGCCCTGGAAGCTTCCCGGGTTTGTGAGCAGTGTCAGGAAATCCCCAGCTCACCGGTGGCCTCCTCTGGTTGCCCAGGGAGACAGGGGGTGTGGCTTCAGAATATCCAGAAGTGAGTGTTCTGCCGTTAAAGAAAAAACGGCTGTTGATCTACCTCCAGGGAACTGCTGCTCTGGTGTGGGCACTCAGGCGACCCTTTTCTCTTCTGTCTCGCGCCCCAGAGTCAGCACTGAGCGGCCGCAGTTTGTGCTGGGTCCACACCCCTCAAGAGATCCCCCAAGAATCAGAACTCTTGGGGGATAGGCCCCCAGACCCCGAATGGGAGTGGGGGGGCGGAAGCTAGAGTTTCATTCAGTTTTAGGCAACAATACGGCCCGGGGAGGGCTCCTGCACTGCACCGCAGGGAAGTGCCGCCAAGGCTTGATTTCCCCTCAGCAGAGTGCCCTCTCCTTGCTCACGTGTCCCAGAGTCGGCGCTGACCTGAAGCAGCTCAGGCACTGTGCACTCCCCTCGAGAGATCACCCAAGGACCCGAACTCCTGGGGGATAGGCCCTCAGACCCCGAGTGAGAGTAGGGGCTCTCAGCTCTCCGCGGGGAAGCTAGAGTCTTATTCAGTCTTGTGCCCGGGGAGGGTTGCTGCACTGCACCGCAGGGAAGTGCCGCGAGGCGTGACTCCCCCTCAGCCCGGTGCCCTCTCCTCACTCGCGCTGCGCCTGAGTCAATGCTGACCAGTCGCAACTCTGGGACTGTCCACTCCCCTTGAGAAATCACCCAAGGATCCGAACTCCTGGGGGACAGGTCTCCAGACCTCAGTGGGCGGGAGGGGAGCGCCGGGAGGGTTGCCGGCGAAGGATTCCCAAAGTTTTATTCCGTTTTATGCCTGGCAGGAGAACGCCACGGCACCCCAGTAGGGGGGGTAGGTCCAGTTTTTAGAAGGTCTCTCCCATGGAGTGTAGTGGGAGGGCCTTTAATTTCTGCCCGCTTGTTTAATTGTGGGGCTCTTGAGCCGGTCCCATGGGGGAGGGGGACTCCTGGCCGCTTTGTACCTTTTGTTTGCATCCTTGTGATCGCAGCTTGCCTCAGCGGTGTTGATGTGCGTTCTTCAACCTTCTCTCTTGGTGAGGCTCAAGTCCACCAGGATACTTACTAAATTCCTGTCCCTTAACTCTCCTTCTGGACGGGAGCCTCTGTTGAAAGCTGGCTTCAGTCCACCATCTTGTCTCTCTCACTTGTCTTGAGCAGATTTTTAAGTCTCTAAGCTTAGTTTCTAAATAGGTAAAATGCAGATAATTGTACTACCTGATAAAGATTACATGGATATTAAGAGAAAATATTTATGAAGTGCTTTGAACACTGCCCGGCACGTTACAATTGCTCAAAAATTGTCAGTTGCCTTTATTGTCATTATCACTATCATGTTATGGATGCAGTATCTGCTTGAATACTACTGGGGATGCAGCTTTGGAAATAAAAATCCTGACAGTACCTAAATTTGACCCTTCCAGTAATACTGTACACTTCATGTGCTTCTTCAGGGACTGTGCTCCTGTAGCCATGCACTTGCCTTTATTGTCATTATCACTATCATGTTATGGATGCAGTATCTGCTTGAATACTACTGGGGATGCAGCTTTGGAAATAAAAATCCTGACAGTACCTAAATTTGACCCTTCCAGTAATACTGTACACTTCATGTGCTTCTTCAGGGACTGTGCTCCTGTAGCCATGCACTTTACTCCCGTGTCATCTGTTCTGTTTGTGACAATTTCCTCCTGTTGTCACCTAATCAAGCCTGAGCAAAACCCATCTTAAAAATCCCCCTTTGATCTCATTTCCCTTTTCTCTGCTCCCTGTTACAGTGTAACGTTTTTTGGATAGTTGCCTATCATAGTTGTTTCCGTTTTCACACACCTTCCATCCTTAAGCCACACCACATGACTTTTTTATATCTTACTGTTCTACTGAAATCATTCTTACCAAGGCCGATTTTCACCTCTCTCTTTGCATATCCAAGTACCACTTCTCTGTCTGACTTTACTCAACTCCATAGTAGTTTTTGACCTAGTGAAAACAGGTCAAAAATAATTTAAAATAGCATTAACCTTTTTAAAATCATTGTTGTAAATTAGTATGAAATCCTCCAGACATGAAGTACCAAAAGAAAAAAAGAAAAAAATGAACATTTGTATTTGCCATGTAGTTTAAAAGAGTAAAAATTATTAATCTGACTGAAGTCCCCATGTGTCCCTTCCCAGTTGTATCCCTTCTATACTCCTAGGTAAATTGGTGAATTCACCAATTCACTTCTAGGTGAATTAGCGAATTGGTATTTATTGTTACCACAACTTTTTTGTTTTTAATACTTTTACTACATACATGTTTTCCTGTAAATATGTAGTATTTTCCACGTTTTTGAGCCCCATGTTGAAAATTATTTTTATACATCTTCTTTTACAGCTTTATATTTTTATACAGCATTTTGCTATGAGAATCATTCCTGCTGGCAGGCATGGCCTTAGAGCAGTGGTTCTCAACCTTCCTAATGCCGCGACCCTTTAATACAGTTCCTGTGGGTCTCAACCCACAGGTTGAGAACCACTGCCCTGGAGTGTTTATTTCATCACTGTACAGTGTTCTCTTGTAGGAATAGACTATAATTTGTCTGTTCTGTACATGGACACTTCAGTTGTTTCCACTTCTTTTGCTGTTATAAAATAATCTTTCTACCAGCCTGGGCCTGCCAAACAACAACTACAACCAAAAAATAGCCGGGTGTTGTGGCGGGCACCTGTAGTCCCAGCTACGTGGGAGGCTGAGGGAAGAGAATCGCTTAAGCCTAGGAGTTGAAGGTTGCTGTGAGCTGTGACACCACAGCACTCTACCGAGGGTGACATACTGAGACTCTGTCTCTACAAAAAAAAAAAATCTTTCTAGGAACATTCTTGTAGGTGTTTGCTCATGTGTGTTTCTGTTAGGTAACACCTGGAGGAAGAGTTGCAGGTCATGTTGTATCTAAATTTTCTTTTGAGCCCCCATGTTTGAGGCTTCCATGGTGCTACAGTTGCCTGGTTTTCAACTTCACAGGCATTTTCGGTCTCAGGTTTTAAAGATCCTCATTCTTTACCATGCTCTACATCAATGATTTTCAACATGTGTGCTGTGAGAGGATTTTAGGTCTGTCCCCCAAATATTTAAAGATTGTTAATTAAATTATTTTTGAAAAATGTTCAAAGCACAGTGAGTATATTCCTTTTATTTTTATTTTTTATTTTTTTGTAGAGACAGAGCCTTACTTTATGGCCCTCGGTAGAGTGCCGTGGCCTCACACAGCTCACAGCAACCTCCAACTCCTGGGCTTCAGCGATTCTCTTGCCTCAGCCTCCCGAGCAGCTGGGACTACAGGCGCCCGCCACAACGCCCGGCTATTTTTTGGTTGCAGTTTGGCCGGGGCCGGGTTTGAACCCGCCACCCTCGGTATATGGGGCCGGCGCCCTACCGACTGAGCCATAGGCGCCGCCCCGAATATTCCTTTTATTAATTCTTTCTTTTGATCAATATAATTTAAGTGTGCTGTGGCATTTTAACTGTAGGTTCAAGTGTGCCCTGAGATAGAAAGGGCGGCAGCATTGCTCTATGTTGTAGGGTCTTAGGGTTTGCTGGCCATGGTTTCATTGGGGTTTTTGTTGTTGTTGTTATTGTCTTATTGTTTTGTTTTTCAGTTCCATGGTTTTAAATACTGTATGTACTGACAACTTCTCAGATTGTATTTGTCAGTCTGTCTCTCTTTTTTTAAAGATGGTCTCACTCTGTCACCTTGGGTAGAGTGCTGTGGCGTCATAGCTCACAGCAACCTCAAACTCCTGGGCTCAAGCAATTTGCTTGCCTCAGCCTTCCAAGTAGTGGGACTGCAGGTGCCGGCCACAACCACTGGCTATTTTTAGAAATGGAGTTTCACTCTGGCTCAAGCTGGCCTCTAATTCATGAGCCCAGGCGATCAATCCACCTTGGACTCCCAAGTACTGTGATTTCAGGCATGAGCCACCATGCCCAGCCTAGATTCTATCTCTGAACTGATGTTCTACTTGAACTCTAGATTGGTCTCTTCTGTGGATGTCTAAAAAGACCTCAATGGTCTTTGGACATCTTGGAGGTCTTTTTTTCTCGCTCACGTCTCTCCTCCAAGGAGCCTTGTTTACCTTCCCCACCTTTTCTCTGCCTGTTACATCGTCCTGTCTTATTTTCTGGAGAACAGCGTCCCTGACTCTTATCTTTTTTCTTTGCTTGTATATGTGTGTGTGTGTGTATGTATGTATTCTATTTTAACTTACTGGGAAAGTTTTGTAAGAGCAGGAACATTGCCTCTGTGCACCATTCCATCTCTCTTGGAGTGGTAGCCAGCACATGGGAGTAGCCAGTAACTATTTAACTCTGTTATCTTCCTTAAGATCTGTGGATTCAGTTTCCCACCTGTTTTTAGAAAGTTTCCTAAAGCCTCTGAGCCTTGAGTTCATGAGTGCTAGTCCACATGGTGGTCTGTCTCTCAGATTCATCGGGGTCTTCAGGACGGCTTGTGGTGGTTGCAATCTCAGCATGCTGACCCTGTCTGTTGCCCCGAAGCCTTCTCTCCCCTGCCTTAATTTTTTTCTTTTTTGTAACTGTTACCCTATCTGCCTTGTGGTTTACCTCCTTCACATTGAGTTTGTCATTACTTGTCTTCACTTTCTTCGCATGAATAGTTCTGTCTTCCCCTCACTCCAGCCATTATCTTGCTCCAGGCCCATTCCAAAAGCTCTTAACTGTCTACATTCTATCTATTTATCATTTTTGGTTTCATGAATTTAAAATAACCCTTTCTGATACTATATTGGACCTTGTCTGACATTTTTTTTTGTTATTTACAAACAATAATAAACAAAAACACTTTATTTTATGTAACCTAAGATAAGAAAATCATCAGTAAGCTCATATTTATGTTTTTCTCTTTTAAAACTGTAGAATAATTACAAGTAATCCAGCAACCTCTTTCTTCCCCCAAGTATATAAGAGCTGGGGAGTATGTGGGTGGCAGAAAACTTGCACAGGAAGGGTGCCGTCTACAAGCTGGTAACTCCTCAGATTCCATCTGCAGCCTGACCACCCTCTTCAGCTCCAGTTTGGTTCTGGGCTTCCATGACAACGCATCATCTGGTTTTCGTCTTTACTTCATGGGCCTGCGTCCTCATTTTCATTTTCTGGATCTTTATTCTCTGCCACACTCTATATTGTGATGTCCCAGGGTTTTGTCCCCGACTCTCCTCTGTATCCCAGCTTCTAGCTGTTGTACTCTAATTTATCCCCATGCTGACCTTAGGATGACCTTTATCAAATTCATTCAATCCTGTCGCTGCTTTGCTTAAAGTCTTCCAGAGTCTCCCTGCTGCCTCTGAAGTCCTAGTTCTGTATCCTGGAGAAAACCATTACGATGAGTCCCTGTGGGTCTCATTTCCTGCCTCTGCTCCAGAGCATCCCGGAGACCATCGTCCCTTCTCGCAGCTCTTCAGCGTAACAGGCCAGCCTTTGCTCCTGCTGTTTCCTCAGTGCACACTCTTCTTTTTTCCTCCCTCTGTACTTCCTAAGTAAACTTCAGCCCATTCACAGAGGTGACTCAGTGTTCCTCTTTTCAGGTAAGCCTGCCCTGACCCATTCAGACAGAAGTAAGAAATTTCTTCTCTGCATTCTCCTGGCACTTTATTATGTCCATTATAAACTTGATTCATTAATCTGACTGTTGTTTATTGCTTGCTTGCTATGTGCTAGAAACCATTTTAGGCACATTGGAGATAGAATAGTAAACATGAAATACAAGGCCCTTATTTTCAAGGAGTCTACATTCCAAAGGGGAGGAAAGAGAAGAAATAAGTAAGCAAACTATTTTATTTTAGATAGTGATGGGTGGTATTAAGATAAAACTAGAACCAGACAATGTAGATATGATGGAGTGTGTGTGTGGCCAGAGTGGGGGCTGGAGGGCCGTGACACTTGAGAATGAGAGAGATACTGTTGGAGTTGCAACTTGAAAAAGAACACACCGGCCATGCAGAGATGTACAAGAGGCACATTCTAGGCCATTGTTTTTCAATCTTTTATATCTCACAGCTCACTCGAACCTATAGTTAAACTTTCATGGCACATTTAATTATTTTGATCAAAAAATGAGTGAAAAAAGAATATACTTACCATGCTTTGAACTTCTTTTGAAAATAATTTAGTTAATCTTTAAAAATTTTTGTGGTGCACCTAAGATCCTCTCATGCAGTCACCTGAGTGTCACAGCACTCCTGTTGACAATGACTGTTCTAGGTGGAAGGAACAGTAAGTACACAGGCCCGGGGCTACAGAGAGCATGGAAGTTTGGGGAGCAGAAGCAGGTCAGTGATCAGGGACATAGGAGCAGGGGGAAGGGTGTGTCAGGCATGATCCATGTGGAAGAAGGGTCAGATCAGGTAGGGCCTTGTAGGAAGGTCTGTCACCTTGAAGTGTGGTAGGAGGCCACTGGAAGCGTTTAAGTGAGGGATGTGATCTGATTGTCTTGATCTGATTCACGTGTAGCATTATCATTCTGGTTTGTTGTGAGGAGAATGATGGGGGGCATGATTGTGAGCAGAGGCCAGTTAGAAGTGTTGCCTGCTGCAAGCGGGAAATGTCGGAAGCTTGGACTGCTGTGGTTTGTGTCGTGGAGAAGTGGAGTGACTTGGGGCATATTTTGATAAGACCTACTGTTGGAATGGATGTTTGGGATTTAGGGAAGGATGGAATCAAGATGAGGACACACTTCTTGAGTAACGCTGAGGATGGTGGTGCTGTATACCTATTGTGGGCGAGGAATTGGTGGTGGTGATGAGAAAGTTCTGTGGGTGAGGAATTGAAAGTTACATTCAGTTGAATATGCCTGTTAGGACTCCAAAACTTAGATGGCAAGAATGGGCTTGGATATGTGGTTCTGAAGGTCAGGGCTGGGGATAGGTAATTTTGGGGGTCACCAGCTTACTCACTGTATCTTATAGCTATGAGACCAGTAAAGTCAGTTGGGGTGTAGATGGAGAGGGAGAGGAGCCCAGTGAGGGGCCTTGGGCCGGTAGCATTTAGAGGTCTGATAGGAGAGGAGGCACCAGGGAGGGAAGTGAGTCATCGATGACATGGGAAGAGTGTTTTAAGGAGGGAAGGTCAACTTGTGTCATGCTGCTTGGAGTTCTAGGAAGGTGAAGACGTAGATGTGATCCCTGGATTTGACCCTGGAGGTCACTGTGGCTCCCATGAGAGTACCTTCAGGCCCTCTGAGAGGGCAAAAGATGGAAGTTAGTTCATTACTTTAACTGCTTGTGTATCCATCACCTCCTCTAGCTGTGTGCTGGCCCTTAGTTTATTTTGGGGGCTTAGCATATAGTAAATGGTAAATGTTCGTTCACAGGTTTGAATTTTACAATGCGGTTTAAAGAATAATAACCTCTTTTACCCTCATTTAGAATACTTTTGCACTGTTAACCATTGTCACACTCTATATTGTGATGTCTCAGTTTGTGTCAGTGCAAGGACTATAACCATGTGAATAATACTTAAATAAGATGTGATGAGAAGAGCAAATCCATTTTAATAGCAGTTCCAGTGTACCCTGAAGGCATCGTGCTGTAGTGAGAAAGGGCAGTTCTTTGGCTGTAGTACCTAGTCCCTCTGTAGGGGCCTGGGGGCGAGTGCCCCCCACTGTCTGGATTGCAGCCCTTGGCTGTCATATGTAGATACTGTTAACAGAGTCCAGTTACAGGATTTTTGTGAGCAGCAAATGAACTATGTGCATGAATATCCTTAGTTAGTAAAAAGATGCTCTATAAGTGCTATTTTTGTAAAAATAATTGGATTATTTATTTCATTGCTGACTTATAAAGTAGATCAGAGTGTCATGAAATTCATATTTAAACATTTAAATATTGGCATTAAAATGGCAACAAATTGAGTGAGGACATAGATCACTGGAAATGTGGTACTTTTTCAGAAACATATAGGAAATTGATTTCTGTTAGCTTTGTTCTCTTATCTCTCCCAGATAAATTTAATCATTTTGTTATGCCCAAAAGTAGACTCTTTTACATCAAGATAAAGTAGTCAAATCTAGCTAGTGGCTTCTGCCCTGGTGTTGTGTATAAAGGATAAAATGTAGTTACTATGGCTTATGTTTTTTTCTTGTTTTAAGTAAATGTGTTAACTCAATCTGACACTTTCTCCTCATGGTGACAACAGTCTTCCCTTACCCATAGGAGATACCAATGGCTGCAGAGGATGCTTGAAACTGTGGTATTACTGAGCCCTTCTTATATGTGTACTAGGTTTTTTCCTACACATACTTACCTAAGATAAAGTTTAATTTATAAACGAGGCACAGTAAGAGATAAATAACCAGAACTGATAATAAAGTAGAACAGTTATAAGAATATACTATGATGAAAGGGTGAAGAATGTGGCTTCTTGCTTTCTCTCCAATATCTTAATATTTTTGGACCACCGTAGACCACTGAACCTGTGAAAGCAAAGCTGCAGATGGGGATTAGGGGGGCATCTACTGTACTCACTTTATTTTTCCTTTGAGGGTAAAAACCATGGTAAGAAACTCCGAAATTACTATGCAGCAAATAGCTGTCCCCCTCCTGCCAGAATGAGCCATGCGGTGGAGCCTGCAGCCACTCCGGTCCTTCCAGTCCCTCCACAGGTGAGATGCATCTGGATAAAGCAGCTTTGGGGGAGGAGCTTTCGTGTGCACAAAATGTTGTGAATGAAATTTGTTGTCCATGTGTCCATTAGGGTAAAGTTGGGCAAATAATCCTAAAAATGATGCTACTTGGTACTTGTAAGCCCTTGAACTATATAGTGCCCAAATCTGTAAGTCTTGAGATTTTTTCATTGGCTGTGTTTGTGGTGCATGAAGTGATGAAGCAAATACTGTTACATGAGTCTTTCTCTCTGCATTTCTCAGAACTTAGGTTTAAAATGACTGTGAGTGAAAAGAGAAATTTTTAAACATTTCTTTCTTTTTCACATTTAATCCATTTTCTTTAGTTTTTTGTCTTTCATTTGTAAGATTAGTTTCTAGAGGTTGCCCTTTACTTACCTCTATGTTGGCAGCCTGTGTAAACATTTTTTGGACTTTGCTATTATGAGACATCCTTGAGAGCCAAATTTCTTTTTGGTCTTTGGAAGATAGAGCAAGTTGATTTAGGGAGATATTCCTGTATCTTAGTAGCCTCTGAAATATGGATTTACTCTTTAATCTATCTTTGAAATGTTATTTGTCCATAAAAAAATACAATGCTCATAAAAAATAATAACTATAATTGAGTACTTGATATGCTAGGCACAGCGGTGAGCACTTTACACACATCGTTTCATTCAGGGCTGGAAATAGGGTGAGGTAAGGGGTATGCTAGATGGGCACAAGATTTAAGGGTGAGCCAAAAAACTCAGTAATCTAGATAAATACTTAATGTGATGTTTTAAAAGTTTAAAATTAATGTAAAAAAAAAATCAGTGGCGAAGAAAGCATGTAATGCGTAAAGACAGGATATAAGAGTTAACTTTGACTTCCCTGTTGCCTCAGGCTGTGATGTGGCTGGGCACGGTGCTGATACTGGTGAAGTATTTAAAGTTTTGGTATTTTGTTTATCGATTTATTTGCATGGGATCTGATTTTTAAAAATTGTATATTAAAATATTATCTTGATTATATTAAATCTTGTGTGTAAGGAGAGTATCTCACTTGCTTTATTCTACTCTGGGGCCCTGGCTTGATTTAATGCTTGTAACAACTTAGACAGTGAGCCAGTATCATTTGCCTCACTGGAAGTTCATTAGAAGCTCAGATAAGCTAAGTAACTTAACACAATGTTAGATGTTTTGCAAAGTGGTGGAGCAAGAATTTTGTTTCATTTTAGACATTTGTTTCTAACCATCATGGTATGATGTTGCTTTTCTGAGGGTTGGTTAGCCTTTAACCGTTCTTCCATCTCATGGATTTATGAAGACAATGAGGTATATTAAGAATGGAATCAGAGAACAGGAAAATACCCAAGAGATCTTTAAGCTGTAAACAGTTTTCATGTTACTGGTTCCTGAAGGCTGCTCCGGAATTGAATGCCTGCCCCCATTCAGGATTGTTGTGAGCTGGCTCCACTTTCCTGGGCAGACAGCCTAAGCCAGTGGTGTCCAACCTTTGGCTTCTGTGAGCCCCATTGGAAGAAGAATGGGCCACACATTAAATACACAAACACTAATGAAAGCTGATGAACAAAAAAAGGTCTATTCATAATTTCTGTCACCACAGATAAGCAAAAAAGTCCTCCTATAATAATCCTAATTGTGCAGCAGCCTATCACTAACGTAGAAAATGTACATATCTACCTAATAAAATGTCTTTTTTTGATATTTTTTATTTTAAAAGTAAAAGAAAAGTGGACAACACAAAACTAGTGGCATATTTGATAGTGCAGTTGACAAACTAATGCGTCAATATCTGGTTCGATGGAAGTAGCTGCAGTTCTCAATGAGGTCTCAAGGTGTTCAGATATTTTGGTTCTAATTTTACTCTTAATGGGCTTCATTCTTGAAAATAATAGCTTGCAAATGTAGGTGCTGCCAAAAGGTGATGACATGAATAAGGCATGATTCTTCAGTGAGGGATAATTGTCTCTTGGAAGATGGAACCTATAAAAGTCTAGTAAAGAGAGATGATCAAATTTTTCTTTAAGCTGAATGTCAGGTTGCAGATCGGTGCATTCCATTTGAAAATTGGCAGGTAGTGTATTTATGTCAACTGAAAATGGAGTCACAAATGCACTAAAATATTAATTATTTTCCTGGAAATCTTAAAATCTCAAGTTCTTATATCAAATCAAAAAGCATGACTCCATATTTTTCGCTACTCACAGGACTGTGTTTAGCCAATGTGTAGAAATGCATAAAATTGTTTGTCTTAATTTGAGTTTGCCATGATTTGTTTCATTTGGAACACTGTTATGGTTTTAAACATTGTATTGATAAATTGGTTTTCACCTTGAAAACACATGTTTACTCATTTAAATGAGCAGTTAAATCCACTAAAAATGCTAAAATCTGTAAGTCAGTTATTATTGTCAAGTTCTGGCACAAATTTGGGTATTGATGCCATAAATGACTTAACATGTTGCAGATCATAAAATATTTTCAACATTTGGCCTTGACTGAGCCATCTTACTTCTGAAAAGTAAATGATATCACCGTAACATCTGTACTTTAAAGGAATTCTTAGAATTGGCAATAATTCGATCCCTCGGCCACTATGAAATTCAGTCTTGATGACAATTTCATGACATTATCCATTTTTAAAGCTTTTGCATATAAATTTTCTTGATGTACTATGCAGTGATACTTCATCAAATATGAGTTTTGGGGCAACAATTGCATCCATCTTCCTTTAATTTCCCAAGTCCCCTTCTTTTACCTACTGTCATGGGGGCACCATCAGTCAGCATACCAGATATGTTGACATTGGACAAAGAAAACTGCTTTAACATATTTTTTACTGCTTTGTATAAGTCTTATGACTTGGTTGTGTCTTTTAATGACACTAAAGAAGCCATTTCTTTGGTGACACTATATTTGTCACCAATACCTCTAATACAAATGGCTCGTTGAGCTGTATTTGTAGCCTTAGTGCTGCCATCCATCTCCAAAGCATAACATTCAAAATTAGCAGCTTTACTCTCCAAACTTCTTTTAAGAGATTTTCCAGTTTCTTCAGTTTTCCTGGCTATCATCTGGTGAGACAAACTGATTTTAGAAATAATCCTCCTTTTTTCAGAGCAAATTTTATCTGCCGTGCTTTCCATACATTGCTTAATAAACTAACCATCAGTAAATGGTTTTGGGTTTTTTGCTGTGAAGCATGCAACCACATAACTGGCTTTTACAATGGAATCCATCTGAGTTGTAACTTTTTTTTTTTTTTTTAAAGTAGAGATGGGGTTGTGCTCTTTCTCAGGCTGATCTTGAACTCCTGAGCTCAAGCAGTTCACCCATCTCAGCCTTCCAGAGTGCTAGGATTACAGGCTTGAGCTATGATGCCTAATCTGAGTTGTAACTTTTTAAAAAATATTTTGTTGAGAAGGAAGACTTTTTTCCAGTTCTTCTGTTTTGTCCTTATGATACAATCCTTTATATGCATTGAATTTGGCAGCATGTTTTTGCATATAATGCCTTTTCAAATTACAGTCTTTGAAAACTTGCCCAGATTCCCTACAAATTAAGTAGAGTGAGTACCTTACTATCTGCCTTGGCAAAACAGTAGTCATCTGCCTATTTTTCATTGAATAATATTCCTTTACCGTAGTTTTTCTTTTTGGGGTTCTGTTTTCTTTTGAGACATTGTAGAAGCCATTCTGGGTTAAAAAATAATAATAGATAAGAGATTATATTTATGTTTACTATGAGAATTAATTAACAGGAAAATAGAAGGCAGGGTTTGGGCCCTTCCACGTCTCGACTGCCGATGTAGGGGCAGGAGGAAGCTGACTGTAACATGCTGCAGAGGGTGTGTGAGGTGCTGCTGAGGTGTGACGCACCTTAATAAGCAGATAGGAACTCTCACCCGACTTCTACAGAACATTAAACACCTAACGTTGCAATGTTAGTTTGAGATATTATTGATAATTGCTGCCTCATCAAGTCACTGAGAGCACATGTAGTGTCTGATGGTGTCAATTAGACCATGTGCACGTGGAAGGTGACACATTGGAAGCCGCACACCACTGAAAAACTGAAGCTGCAAGTAGCAAGAGTTTACGTTTCGTGAAATTGCAACATGACATTGTTGTCTATAAAGTTCATGCTCAAGAACCAGGTAATCGATTTCTGCCCAAAAATCTCCTAAGGTTTACAATTAGTTATGTTTACAAAAAGTAGGTTTACAATTTTGTGTTGGGCCACATGTGTCCCTCAAGCTGTGGATTGGACACCCCTGGACCTTTCTTCATAGCATAGCTCTTCATGATTTTTGAAGACAGCTATACTGTCTCTAGAAAATCTTCCCTTCCAAATGAAAGTTTCTTTTTCTTTAACTGTTCACGATGTAAATGGTTTTCAGAATCTTTATCATGTATTATTCTCTTCTAGCCAAAATTTATTGTCATTTTTTGTTGACCCAGCAATATTTATTGAGTACCTACTATCTTCCAGGCACTGTGTTAGTTTTCCCTTAACACGTAGTTTACCAACCTGAATACAGTCATCTGAATCTGTTCCTTGTTTTTCCCTGATTATATTTTACCTGTAGCTAGTTTGTAGCCTTTTTGAGGACAGGGGCTCTTTTTAAATATGTGACTTAACAGTAGAACCTCTGTAAGTTGAGCACCCAAGGGACTGTAACAAACTGGTCAACATATGGAGGAGGTCAACACAAGGAATGAGGCTTCCTGTGCTGATACTGTCTGGTCTATGAAAATTAAGGTCAGGGTGGCGCCTGTGGCTCAGTGGGTAAGATGCCGGCCTCATATACCCAGGGTGGCAGATTCGAGCCCTATTTTCAACAAAAAATAGCGGGGCGTTGTGGCGGGTGCCTGTAGTCCCAGCTACTTGGGAGACTGAGGCAAGAGAAGTGCCTAAGCCAGGAGTTGGAGGTTGCTGTGAGCTGTGACACCACATCACTCTACTGAGGGCAATAAAGTGACACTCTTGTCTCTATTAAAAAAAAAAAAAAAAGAAAATTAAGGAGGTGGTCAGTGTCGGGAGGCAGCTAACTATGGCATTTCTTCTGTGTATCGCTTCTGGATGAGGCAGCAAGCCCAATAAATAGATTTCAGTGAATGCTTTTTTTTTTTTTTTTCTTTTTTTGTGGTTTTTGGCCGGAGCTGGGTTTGAACCCACCACCTCCAGCATATGGGACTGGCGCCCTACTTCTTGAGCCACAGGCGCCACTCAGTGAATGCTTCTTGATGGATTCTGAGCAGACTTTATGCTTTCTGGTAATGTGATTTTAAGCCATACCTATTTATTATTTACCCATTGTTGATTGCCTTAAATCTTCGATTTGGGGGGCTTTAAACTCATGTTAGAAATTTCTTCAATGGATATAGTAATGAGCCATTCATTAACATAGTACGTAGATGATTATAATACAGAACCATGATTAACTATCTCCCAGCCATTTTTTCTGGATTGAATCTGTTTCTTTGTGAAGCTGAGTGTTTATGGTCATGCCCTGCCACATCCCTTGTTTTTCAAAGTACCTTTGAGGAGGGGGAGGGAATAAGCTCTGTATTTTTTTGACTTTGTTTCTTCTCGTGTCTTTGACGTCAGGTGGGCTCCATTAAGCCAGGAGGCCGAGTAATCCTGGCCACAGAGAATGATTACTGTAAGCTCTGTGACGCCTCTTTCAGTTCCCCGGCTGTGGCGCAGGCACACTATCAAGGGAAGAATCATGCCAAGAGGCTGCGGCTGGCAGAAGCTCAGAGTAACTCATTCTCGTAGGTATTGCCATTTTCTCTGAGGCCAAGGTGTTATATGAAACTCTTCTTTAAAGAAAAAGTTGAAAGGGATTCTTTAGAAATCTCACTCTTTTTAATTTTCTATCCTCCAGGGATTCCTCAGAGGTGGGCCACCGGCGGGCCCGGAAGGACGGGAATGAATTTAAGATGATGCCTAGTAGGAGAAATATGTATACAGTGCAGAATAATTCAGGTATTCTATGTATTTCCACATGCCTTGGCTACATTCTGCAAATGTTCTCCTTTAATTTATTTCCTTACGTGGTAATAGATAGCGATGAGAATTTGGGGTTAGTCATTGTTATGCTGAATTGGTCTAGTGGCTATGCAGGCTGGTGTTTATTTCAGGTCTTTATTTATTTGCTTTCTACTTGGTATATTATTTATTTTAGTTTTAAATCATAGTCTTATGTTTTAGGGTCTTATACAGGCCCTTTATGTTTGTTCTGGTATTTTCCAGCTAAGAAATGTAAAATACATGATAAAAATGGGCTATTTGGTTCAAAGATGTACCATGTGTAATTCCCATTTTAGGGGAAAATAAAAAAGATTATAGCAGTGGCTTTTAACTGGTGTAGTGAACCATAATTACTTAGGAAGCTTTTTGTTTTGGGGGTGTTTTTTGAGACAGAGTTTCACTCTGTCACTCCGGTAGAGTGCTATGGCATCATAGCTCACAGCAACCTCAAACTCTTGGGCTCAAGCATTCCTCTGTAGTAGTTGGCATTATAGGCTCCTGCCACATACAAGGCTAATTTTTCTATTTTTAGTAGAGACAGGGTTTCATTCTTGTTCAGGCTGGTCTCAAACTTGGACCTCAAGTGTTTCTCCTGCCTCGGCCTCCCTGAGTGCTAGATTACAGGCATGAACCACTGCACCAAGTTCTACCAGGGGAATTTTTACAAAATGCCTGAACCATGACTCGAGAGAGTTTCAAACAGTAAATTTGGACTGGGACCTATATGTGTGTTCTGAAAATGCTACCTTGAAGATTCTATATGCACATTCAGTTCACAACCATGCATTTATAGGAATGCTTTCTGCATGTTCTGATTATCTTCAGAAGTAGAGTAGGACCAAGCAGTCCCACATCCTCCCCTGTACCTGAGCCTGTGATACAGACACATGCCAGCAGAGATCATTTATATGAACAGTAAAATAAACAAAAAATGAACTTGATTATACATGGTACAACTTTAATTGAAAAGGAACAGAAACTCAGTAAAACAGGGATGTATAGAAAGCATGATGTAATATGATAAGTCTAAACATTTACTAGTAATTATAATAAATATAAATTGACATTTATTGTTGTTAGATTGGATAAAAGGAATCCAGCTGAAATGAAAGAAACCTGGATAACTAGATTAGTATGAGATAAAGTAAATTTTAGGGTGAAGGTAATACAGATTATGTTGTCTAAAGAGTACATTTACATGATGTGTCAATAACAAAAGTATAAAAACACTGCTGAGACTTGGCGGAGTTTAACAAGACAGACAAACAAAAATATAAAAGTAAACGAAATTTTCATTTATTTAGTGATTTTGAAACACTTGGGAATGACTCATGGTTCAAAGAAGAAGTTATACTGGAAATTAAAAATTCTTAGAAACAAGCAGTAATAAAAATATATCAAAAATTTCAGGCTTCATTAAAAGCAGTATTTTGAGAAAAGCATTAAATATTATAGCAGAAAGAAAAGCAGAAAATTAATGAACTAATCATCTACTTTAAGAAGTCAGTAATGGAAAAATAAGAAAGTAAAATTATCAGTAATGTCACTAACATTTTGTGGATGTCATTCCAATCTCTCTCTCTCTCTCTCTCTATATATATATATATTACTTCTTTAAAATAGAAATGGGGCTGGGCACAGTGGCTCACACCTGTAATCCCAGCACTTTAATTCAGACTAACCAGGCAACAATGAGACCCTGTCTTTATAAAAATTAAAAAAAAAAATTAGGTATGTTGATGTGCACTTGTAGTTCCAGGTACAAGGAGGTTAAGGCGGGAGGATCATTTGAGCTCAGGAGATTGAAGCTTCAGTGAGCTATGATCACACCACCGCATTCCAGTATGGGTGACATAGCAAGACCCTGTCCCTAAAAGAAAAAAATATATATGTAGAAATGGTATCTGATTTTATGATATTCTTGGTTTACTTACTGGCATATTATAAGACTTTTCTATGGCATTATATTTAGTGACTACATAATTTTCCATTGCATTCATTACCATAATTTTTCAAATCCTATTTTTGGATCTCCCTTCCCCCTAAATTTTTGTTTTTATAGACATTACTGAAATAAATGTCCTTGCTGGTAAATCTGCATGTACAAATTCTTAGTGTTTTCTTAAGATAATTCTTAGAAGTAGAATTTTTGGAATAAAGGATTAGCATAATTATAAGACTTCTGATATAATGCTTGGAAATTAAAATATTTTAAAAATTGTATTCCCTTTTTTAGAGACAGAGCCATTTGGAGTTTAGATTTGGTTCTACAGCAGATTTTCTGACAATATTTGGATTAAGTCATTTTATCTTTTCAGATCAAACTTGTATAAAATTATAATTTTTAAAAATCCATCAACTTCACATTCCTTTAAAGCTTAGAATCTATGAATTTTATAATTTGAATTTTATAACTGTAATTTCACTTAGTGAATATTTTGAATGTATTTCATCTCTTGCTTTAGCAGGTCCTTACTTCAATCCCCGCTCTCGGCAGAGGATTCCGCGTGATCTAGCCATGTGCGTCACTCCAAGTGGCCAGTTTTACTGCTCCATGTGTAATGTTGGGGCTGGTGAAGAGATGGAATTCCGGCAGCATTTAGAGAGCAAGCAGCATAAGAGCAAGGTGTCTGAGCAGCGGTACAGGAGTGAGATGGAGACTCTGGGCTATGTATAGTGATTGTCTCACGCAGATAACGCGGCTGTCCACTCACGCAGCTCTGTGGTCCTTTTGATATGAGTACATTCCTCTGCTTACTGTTAATATGTGTGACCTGCACTGGTACCATGAGATGTCAAAACGGGGCGGGGGGTGGAGAACCAGCTTCTTAGGTCATAGTGCTATAGTGCTTTTCAGGTTAATTGTGTCGAGCTACTTACAGCATGTGACTTACTTACGCCATCAGAAATAACTTTTTATCTGGCCCAACTTCTGGTCAGCTTGCAGCCTGGCCATTTAGAACTATGACATCTTCTTTTACAATTTTGGTTCTATGTACTATTAAATAAATAATTGTGTTGAGTTCTTCTGATCACAGTGAAGCTAGGTGAGCAGAGGTTTCAGTTTCCCTAGGCTGCATTGGAACCACCACCTCTATGCCTCGTGAGTCAGACTCACTGTTATAAACTGTGGTAGGACCTTTCCCAGGATAGTTTTTTGCTGTATGGTATCCCCGCATCATTGGAATGTAGGTTTTTCTTGAACTCAAGATACTTCCACTATGCTTCTGTCCTTCAGACAGCTAAACACCATTTCCAGCTATGGATTTCACACGTCTGATGGCCACCTTTTTCCCTCCTCTTTTTTTTCCTAGTTGAACCAGCTTGTGTAACAAGCTCATTTTCATGTCCCAGCTGTGCTGTGGGTTTCCAAGCCTCACATACGAATATTCAATGAGTTTAAGATGGATATGAATTTAAAAACATATGTTTTTCAGTTTATTTTAGGAAACAAAAAGATGTGTGTGATTTTTCCATTTAGAGTAACTTCTTCATTGATCAGAACGTCATGTGTGATGGTCTCTGTTGTAGATTGCCTGATATTTTATTTTGTCAGACTTTTTAGATAATCTGATTCTTACGCTTTACTTAAATTCTTCTCTGGCCTGCCCGTTTGTTGGCAGTCCTGAAAAAATATCACTACCTGCTATTTTATACGTAGAGAAGAATTTTTAAAAAAGCAAATCAAGTATCAGTCTTATCATTTCCAATAGATAAAACACATGAACTATGGTTTTATTTTTGTCATTTGGCTTTTTTGAGGTTACTAAAAATATAGATTACTTTAGTGTCTGGTAATTACAGTAGTATTGGGAGTTTTTTTGTTTGTTTTTTGTTTTTAAATAAGCTAGTGTGTGCCTAGATTAACTAATGGAATACTCTGTGAACTTGAACTGCATTTGATCTATTTACAGTAGTTTAGTTTACAAAGGATAAGACTGGTGCTCATCCACACTTCTTAGATAGGCCACGCTCACCAGGAAGTTTATATTAAACAGTATCTTTGCACTATGTTCAATTCAGATGTGATTGCTTACATTGCTAACTAAAGATAGAACTCCTGTTTTTTCTTGAGATTTCTATGGGCAAATATATTGGGGAGGGTGGGAAGGCAAACTGTAATCATCATTCCTTTTCTGTAATATTTTGGAACAATTTTTAAACAACATAGACCCATCTTTAAAAATCAGTTTTGTGATTAACCTCTTGTGAAGTATCAAATTACTGTCTTCTGTTGAAGCAGTTTCTTTCTTTTTTTTTTTTTTTATACAGTAGAATTATTTGGTCATTTTTTTTTTCTCGCAGAGATAGAAAAATGAAATAATCTTTTGCGATTCTAGACCTATGACTTTTAGTATAACAGCTCTTTTTGTAGTAATCTATAAAGTATGGTGGATTAGGCAAGTTAAGCCTTTCCTTATTGGCCAGTAGGTTACTTATTTTGCTGCTAAGAATAGTTTTTTTGGTCTATTTTAAACTATAGTGCTGGCCACTTGGTCTGTGATTATTTAAAAATCTCATTTTCTTTCTCTGCAGATGTGTGTGCTTCCCACACACATGATACCATAGAGAAGATTTCATTAAACCTTTACTTCAAATAGGAGTAGAAGACATGAATTTACATTTTGTAAAAGTGACATTCATCCATTTTTAGTTTTCCTTTGGAAGTAAAATTAGAAGAAGGGTTCGCGGCTCCCAGCTCCCACCACTTATCAGTTTCATTATTTACACAAAAAGCAGTGGACTTAAGGGCTTGATGTTTTTCAGGCTTTATGTATTCAGGTTTCCAGCGTCTCAGTGCCCTTAACAGATGTTAGGAATGCGTAAGTGTGTTTTCTTTTAAAGAAGGAGGTTAGATTTATAGCGTTGTTTCTTACTTGCTGTATTTCTTTGCACTAAAAAAGAGCTATGTGTTTGTTTTATATGACACTTTAGTACCATATTGCCTACAATAAGTCAGTTTTCTCCTTAATTTCCAAACTCCAGGAAGTTGTTAAAGCACATCCATGATCATTTATAGAGGTTACATGCACATCTGAAAAACCCTGAGATTTCTATTACAGTAGGTTGTTTGTTAGACTTGTTACCTTACAGTTCTCCTGTGCTCCATGAGTGGAACAAAGGGTGACCAAGGTCGTCAGGCAGCAAATGCCTGTACAGATATATCTCTACATGGTAGTTTCCCTTTTCATATATTGCGTGTGCTCAGTGTGTTTTCCCTGTCTAAGCAGACCTTGTTGCTTCTGAGTCAGTGGTGTGTGATCCATCTCCATCGGTTTTGCTGTGTGAAATCTGTCCTGCTGTGTTGTTACTGTGACCTCCATAGGTTTTGCTGTGTGAAGTCCGTCCTGCTCTGTTGTTACATGCTTTAGGATTTGCAACCTGTGCTCCCAGGAATCATGTCAGTGTCTTATCAGCTATATTCAAGGATGGACAGAGGCTGAAACAATGGAAAACCTTTATTAAAAAAAAAATAAGTAGATTTCAGTAAACATCCATAAGAATTAGCATCGCAAGCCTCTTTTTTCTGTGACTATCTTTGTGTAAACCAGTGGTTCTCAACCTGTGGGTCACGACCCCTCTGTAACAATGAAATACATTGCAGCATTAGGAAGGCTGAGAACCACTGATGTAAACTGCCATTAAAAAAATCAGTGTTAGAAGATAGCAGAAACTCTTCTTAGGGATTGAAGGCAAGAAGTTTTTTTTTTTTTATTTTTTTATTTTTATTGTTGGGGATTTATTAAGGGTACAATAAGCCAGGTTACACTGATTGCAATTGAAGGCAAGAAGTTGTTAAAAAAAAAATTCCATTAAATTGTTCCATTTAGTTGTTTCCATTAAAAGACTGGATTGTGGCCATGCACAGTGGCTAAACCTATAATCCTAGCGCTCTGGGAGTCTGAGGTGGGTGGATCATCAGAGCTCAGGACTTTGAGACAAGCCTGAGCAAGCATGAGACCCCATTTCTACTAAATATAGGAAACCTAGCTGGGTGTTGTGGCAGGCACCTGTAGTCCCAGCTACTCAGGAGGCTGAGGCAAGGGGATTGCTGAGCCCAACAGTTTGAGGTTGCTGTGAGCTATGAGGCCATGGCACTCTACCAGGGTGACAGAGTGAGATGCTGTCTAAAACAAACAAACAAACAAAAAAATACCCAAGGTTGGATTGCATATGCCTTCAAAGTTCATTAACAAAACTGAGTATGCCCTGTAATCCTTTTGACTCCACGCTGACCAGAGCATCCATTATCAGTCTTGGCTCTGTATATCACATCCTGCAACTTGTAAATATGTGCATGTTGTTTACAGTGTTTGTCTGCTTGTCTCTTATGAATCCTGCAAAGGGAATACTTTTTTTTTAGACCATTCATTTTGAAAAAGTTCTCCTTCCAAATCTTTCTGTTTCTCCTAATTAGTTTTTGTGAAGTCCTGAGATTGGAAGAAAAATCCTGGCTATCTGAGATCATCCTCACCTCCCGCTGACTTAAAAAGTTAACTAAGGAGAAGCATGAGACCTTTCACCTTATTTTACAAAGCTGCTCTACAGAACTGTGTGCTTGCATTTGGTCACCTGCTTGTTTCTGCAGTTTGAACAAGGATCAAAGGAGAAATATATGTGTATATATGTGTATGTATACATCTGGTTAAATCTTCATCTTTAGATAGTTTCTGGGGATAAGTGGTGGAATTTATGGTTTCTTCACTCCTGAGTTGGCTGAGACTGCAGGTTTGAGGATTGCCCTGTGACCTGTGTAAAATGAGTCTTGTTTGTGTCAGAGGAGACCTGTCACCCTTCCACATGTATCCTCTGCAGAGAGGCAGAGAGGCCTGGCGGTTTGGGAACCTAACCCTGTTTTGTTTCCTCAGTGTCAGAACTTAGGCTGAAAGTACTCGGAAGAACTTGGGGAGGCGCATAGTGGTGCCCTAGAAATAAATTAAGAAATGTACTGTCAGGGTAGGCAGGTTTTGAACAGGTATTTAAAAAAATTCTGCCTCATCAGCTGTTTTTTTCTTGCCAGGTAAATGATTGTTTCACACACAATAAAAAGTGTTGTGTTGTTTTGGTTCTTTTTTGGTGGGTAAACCCCTATTGTTGTGAGCTATTGCTGTCAGTCTAACTGAATGAACAAATAGTTGTGTAAATAGCTTCTCTTAAAACATTTCTACTGATAGTTGTTTGACTTATTCCCCCCATTATGAATGGGAGGAACATTTGTAAACTCCCTTTCTGGGTAGCTACCAAAAAAAATGCTGGCTTATGGTCCCATGTGACCCCGTCTCCGTTAATCCCAGAATATGAGTGCCTTTAGCAAGTGTTAGCATTTCACAGAGAGAAGAGATGACAGAATTGTTGCCATTAATCACAATCCACAAGACAGGAGTTTGGAATAGCAGAGCTCTGTGTGAATTCTGTTCTACATCTTTTTTTTTTTCTTTCTTTCTTAATGCAGTCTCAATTTGATAAAACTGCCCTCATTATTGATCAGGACTCATACACTCTGAAGATGACTCCAATTGTCCCAGGATGGCAATCAGTCATAGGTCATTTTCCCTGTGATCTGTTACATTTCTACTTTGTGCGTGATTGGTAGTATGGTAGATTGGGAGAATTTGACACTGATGTTTGGAAAAATTCTTTATTTCACTGGTCTTTTTCAAATAATTTTTTTTTTTCCATAGAGGAAAGAATTATATATTTGCAAACAAAGTGTATGAAGAGACTGGCAAAATAATTATTGTGTTCATTTCTACATTAAAAGAGGCATCTTCACCAATCAGGTTTGAGGCCTTTTAAAGCAAAATTTTCCCTAGTTCAATTAATTTAAAATTTGAAATTGCCTGAGTGCTTCAAATCTTTGAAACATACTTCTAAATTAATTTTATTTTAGAACTATTCATATTTTCCTCAGCATGTTTAATGAAAAATTTCATATGTCAGCATTGAAAAACGTTTTACAATATACCCACTCCTAGATTCCATCATCAGCTTTTTACTGTGTTTGTATTACCATACACCTATTCATCTCTTCATCCCCCTAGTCATCTGTAAGTCCATTGGGTTTAAAAAAAAAACTAATTTCAGGCCGGGTGCAGTGGCTCACACCTGTAATCCCAGCACTCTGGGATGCCAAGGCAGATCGCCTGAGCTCAGGAGTTGGGAGACCAGCCTGAGCCAGAACCAGACCTAAAAATAGCCGGGCTTTGTGGCAGGTGCCTGTAGTCCCAGCTACTTGGGAGTCCCGAGGCAAGAGAATCAAGAGCCCAAGTATTTGAGATTGCTGTGCACTGTGAAGCCACTGCACTCAATCCCAGGGCAACAAAGTGATACTCTGTCTCAAAAAAAAAATGTTTTTAATTTCAATGTAAAGTTCAGACAATACACTTCCCCTCGACACTTAGCATAGGTGTCATTAACTAGGGTCTAATATTTGTTTAAAAATCATTCTGAAAGCAGTGTCTGAAGTTGATAACCTTGCCAGTTAACATACTTTTTTTCCTCCTGCGCTCTTTAGTCTTCCAGTTCCTGCTATGCTAAGAGGGAGGGAAAACAACTCCTTTTCAAACTGAGCTTTATTCTAAAATTGGTCTTTTAAAATGCTTGTCATAAATTCTAAAGTTTCGTGATCACTTTTTTCTTTCCCCCTCTTCCGATGATATATTTTTGCCAAACTATGCAGCTTCTCCACAAGACTGTAAATTACTGACTGGGGTTTATGAAGCCGGCTTATACCTCATTTCAGGCTATTGCTGCTTTTCTTCTGGTTTCATGTGTCCTGTCACTGCTTCCAGCTGCTGAACCAGAAGGTAGAGGGGAGTAAAGGGTCCAACCCATATGCGACCAGCTGCTGTCAGCAACTCTGGGAGAACAGACTAGTTGTTTAGGAAGTTGAAAGCATCTAAAAGGTTTGATTTGAATTCCCTGAGAATTATAATTAACCATGCTTCCTGTAGCTATAATTAGCAGATTGTACTGTACAGTGAGTTGTTGAAATTACCAGCCTTGGTAACACTCTTTAGCTTTACTCTAGTGATGTTTAGAAAACTTTCTTGACATATGCCTTTATTGTTATGCCCACTTTTTGTGGAAAACTAAAGAAGCGAAGTGACTTGCTGTAGGCCATGAAGATTCGATGGGTAAAATTGATTCAAAATTGAAATTTAAATATTCCAGATTCATATTCTTGTGCTTGTTTGATAAGATTAATGGCTTCTAAAATAGCTAATGGATTCCTTTGGAACCTTAAAAAGAAAATATGTATTTTTACTATTTAGATTTTTATTTTTAGACATTTCATAGTTCTTTGAACTTACAGGTACTCTCATGGCGTAGTTCCTAATTAAGTCCAACGCAATGGCTAAAAAAAAAATCTCACCGCACTGTTGAGTATTAACTAATGTAGAGTTTATCAGATCTCTTTTTCATTTAAATGACCTTTTAATCCATTTGTAACTCTTTCCATGTGAGTGGTTGAGTGACCCCCCTCACTAGTGAAAATAAATATTCCATATCACTGGTTATATGTGTATTCTCGACATGATGTATATATTTTAAGGAAAGTAACTCCATGTGTCAGGATGAGCGATATTATCCTAGAACAAAGCACATATCTATTGTGCAAATCTGGCATTTACAGGAACAAAACTCTCTTGGAGTGGTGGGCATTGTTTTGCCTTTTTTTGGTACCTGAGTACCTTTCTGTGGTTTTGTCAGTTAGTGTGTCATTTTGTAAGAATTTCGTGTGCCTCTATGTTAACTGGCGTTCACCCGTGGTATGTTAGTTATTTAGTTTTGTGTTACGTGTCTGCTTTGCGATGCCTTACCGGAGTGTGTCAGATCCTGCTGTAAAGCAGTCCATTTATTATTAGGACAACAAATTGCCTCTCTTGGATGTGTACTTTGGATACAGAAGCAAAACTAATTTTGCTTTCACTGTCAAGTTTGCATCTAAATGCAGCTATAGTTTCAGATTTGAGAATAAAATCATGGAAAACCAAGGGAGATTTTAGAATCCTTCATTTAATGGCATGGCAAACTTTTAAAACTGCTTTCGCTATTTCACTAGAACCGTATCTTTGGTAAAAGCTAGAGCTAAAAAATGCCAGCCAAAACCATATGAGATTGGGGTTGTTTCCCAAAATTGTCTCTTAATGTCATCCAGGGGCTTAAGATCTGTGTATGCTATTGGGGCAAAATGCCAATCACCACTTTGGAAATCTGTCTGTGCTCTGGGACTACAGAAATGACAAACATGTTGTGGGATTAAAACCAAACAACTGTGAATTGTGAAATTGAAATTGCTTTTTGGTTTTATTTTCTTTAGCATACGGAATACAGAAATCTGACAGTTATTTAAAATTTACACTGCTTATGTTGATGGCTCATTTTGGCTGTGTATCCACACTTATGTACTGATTTCTGATAAAGGCTTGATGTTAATATAACAAGCATTTTGTGTTCAATTTAATAAAACAGTTTCTGAGTCTTGTCTGAAAATCATTTGATTATGAGTTGAAGATCAAGAGAAGGTAGGTTGTCACACTGAGGTGTTTTCTCAGTGCTGATTGTCCATGGCTGTGCGTTTTCCATTCGTAATCTGCCACAGATCCCCTGAACTGACGGAATACTGCCAGTTCTTGTAAAGTCCACCTATTTGCCCACACTGCCCCTTCCCTGTTACTGGAGTTGGCCTGGGACTGGAAAGAGTTCTCAATTTAATGGTATATTTTAATATTTATCTTCTCTTTGAATTCACAGAAATCTGGACCATAACCACTGCTCATGGCAGTACACACATCAAATACCACGGACCCATTAATCTCTTGGGTGCTTCACCTTTAAAATAATCTTACAAATATGAACAGTCTATGTGTGATGTATTATTGAGATGTGGTCCTTTAAGCACTCTATTTCCCTGCATGCAGTGTGCTTTTGGATTTAAGTACTTATTTCAAAAAGTAGATTACAGGCTGTAAGATACTGTTACGCTTTGTTTAATCAGGATGCAAGACACATCCACTTAATGTCGTGGGAAAAAAAATGTTACTGAATGAAGTGAATGGATCACATTCAATTTGTGTGTTGTAAACTAAACAAGTCATCAGTATAAGTTTTAAATCATCTCCAAGAGATTTTTTTGCTTCCATGAAAACCATGATGATAGGCATCAAAAGAAGTCTTAAACCATTGGAGGTATTTAGCTTTTCTTCAGGCATTTCAGAGATTTCTTGTTTGGCTGGAAATCTATTCAAGAGCAAGAGCTGGGTGTTAATCCTTTAAAATTCTTGTATATAAAAAGGCTATCAATGAACTTTCCTTATCTTTTATAATTGATGTAAGAGTGTAAAGAAATCAGAAATAAGAATTTCATGGTGAGCTTTAAGGCATCATTTTAGTTTAGACTTAACCCACCAGATTTTATTCTTGGTGGAATAGAATTCCACAAGAAGGGTAGAATTTTCTTCTGTTGAAAATTAAAAACTTACAAGCAGGGTGTGGTGTTCATGCCTATAATTGTAGCACTCTACAAGGCTGAGGCAGGAGGATAAAAATAGAAAAATTAGCCAGCGTTGTGGTGGGCACCTGTAGTCCAAAGGCTGAGGCAGGAGGATCTCTTGAACCCAGCAGTTTGAGGTTGCTGTGAGCTATGCTGACACCATGGCACTCTAGCCTGGGGCAATAGTGAGACTGTCTCAAAAAAAAAAAAAAGTTAACTTACAAAAGAATAAAGACATTTACCTATTGTGAAATGTGAATATTATTTAATATTGATGATTGTGAGTTCTTACCAAAATAGTCCCCTAAAAATGTATTTTACGGCTTGTGTGTTTATTTATGTCTTGGATACACACATGTATATGTTGGAGGGCTTTGATTAAGAGGGAGTTTGTGGAAATATGTTTAAAATGATGAAATACTAGTAATAAACTGCATCCAACGGAACAGATGTGTATTTGCTGCTGGAGGTAATACTCTCCCATAGGTGGTCTATAACTTTATGTCTGGCATTTTGGATAAGTCTTTAAGTATGTAATTAGATCTTTAAATGTTTTTGGCTGGCAGCCGTGCCTCCAGACAGGAACAAGATGTCTTTAATATTAGTTTCAATTTTTAATGTTTGCTGATGCTAGAGGCACTTCTCTAACCCTCTTTTCTGGAAACTTAACTGGGTTATGGACTTTGATCAAAGGTATCTTAGTGCCACCTTGTGGACTCCCTAATTTTTGCAGTTACAGTTTGAACGTTGGTATAATTTGAAGTAGGATCTTAGGTTGAAAATCACCTTGTGGAGGATATGAGTTTTTAACCATAAATAAAGCAGAGACATACCTCACGTCTTTAAGAAAGATTGAGGACTGTCTTTTACAGCTTCATCTGCTCAAGTATCACAGAATGGCAAAAGCGTTGAATTGGGAGTCAGGATAACATACATAGATACGGAGATTCATGCATATCTGTGAGTGAATGTACAATTTTTTGTGATGCCTTAAAATTTTCTATTTTGCTTTTAAAATATGTTATCTAAACATTTTTGGGTATGTGAATAATAAACATGGAATTTAGATTTATAAAACAATGATCAATGAAATCCCCAAACAGAAAATAAATGATTAGAATTTTTTTTATCAAGGACATTTGAATATTTAAAAACAAAATATAAAGGGATAAATGTTTCCAAACATGTGGAAACCAGGCTGACATATAAAAACTAAACTAAATATAAAAGTTTTCCCAAACATAATTCATTTGGGGCGTATTTTCTTCTTTAATAAGCTAGCAATAGAGACATACTAAATATTTCAAACATTTAGAAAAAGTAGATGCTGGATAACTGGTCTCAGTTTCATCACTACTGTGTTCTTTAGCACGTCACTCAACCTCTCTGAAATTCAGTTCCCCAGAATTGGAGCATTAGGTGTGAAATCCAGTTATTTTTTTCAGCCCTCTCTCAGTACTAGAGATAATTTAGAGGATTTTTTATTTTATTTTTTCTTTTGAGACTGAGTCTCACTTTGGCACCCTTGATAGAGTACTGTGGTATCACAGCTCAGGGAATCCTCAAATTCTTGGGCTCAAGCAATGCTCTTGCCTCAGCCTCCCAATTAGCTGGGACTACAGGTGCCCACCACAATGCCCAACTATTTTTTAGAGATGGATCTCACTCTGGCTTAGGCTGGTCTTGAACTTCAGAGCTCAAGCAATCCACCCACCTTGGCCTCCCAGAGTGCTAGCCTTATAGCACAATTGTTTTGAATAGGAAAATAGTAACCTCACCTGAACTCCCTGCTCCCTTATGCTCCTGCCCAGAGGCAATTGGAGTAATGAGTTTCTTGGGTACTTTCCAGAGGTATTCTATGCAGTGTGAATGGTGGCATTCCATACCTATTTAGGTTTTTGGCAAACATTCCATACCAGCATATGCGGATCTGTTTTTCTTTTTGATTATATGGTGTTTCCTTTTATGATTTCTGAAATTTCTTAAATTGGCCCTCTATTGATGGACATTTATATGTAAAATAAAATTATAAAATATACATAACAAATTTACCATTTTAACCATTTTTTATGTATGGTTCGGTGGCATATTTTGTTTATCCATTTGCTGATGGACACTTGGGTTGCATCCACTTTTTTTGGTTATTGTGAACGATGCTCTTCTGAATGTGGGTGTACGTAAATTAAAACTTAGAAAAAGTCAAGTTATTTTATGTTTGCAAAGTACAGAGAAGTTTAAATTTTTCTCCTAAAGCCTTGATAATTTGATTCTACTGATAATACGTTAACAGGAAAAAAAAAGTCACACAAATGTTTTAATTTACATATGGCACAGAAGTACACAAAATAAGAAAAGCTCAAAGGCATGACCAGATGGTTGACACTTTTATACTACCCCGAGGTTACTCAAAGAACAGGGGCTTGGAATGTGGCAAGACAGATTACTGTGGCAAGATAGGTTAGGGGAGGGAGAGAGGAAGAACGCATGGGGCAAAGGTGGTCTTGTTTTGCCCACAAAACCTCACAGGCAGCAGCCCTCAGAAAGAATAGGTGGGGGCCTGTGGTGAACGTTTCTCTGTCAGACAAAGATGTCAGACTCTCAGGTAACCTTTCCTAGATCTGGACAGGGGACTCAGAAAGAGCCTGTTTCCGCCAAAACTGTAAGAGACAGTTTTGCAGGGCTATTGTATTAACAGGTCCTCTCAATAGCCATCTTGAAACATGTCAAAGAAGTATATTTTGGGGTGAAGTATTTTTTATTTCCTTTAGTCCACCATTTGAAACCTTATTTTTAGACATTTTTGCATAGTAAAGTAGGATTGGAAGCTATGGAGAGATCGACCGACAAAGAGGGAGGAAAACAAATTGGGAGCAGTAAAAAGAAATACATTTATGTATATCATCCCATATCCTTTCATCAATCCCTTAGTCCTGAGAACAGGTCAGTTCATTTAAACAGTTGTGTCCCATTCCAGCAGGTGGCGTTGCAGATGGCTTTCAAAACTAGGCTTTCATAGATTTCATGCAAACATCTTATTGGGTCTTTAATAAAGAGGAATTTCTATGAAAACAGAGGAAAAATAAAGATTAATTTTGGAACAATCTCTGAATCGGTTTCTTTAAATTTTTTTTTTTTTTTGTGACAGAATTTTATTCTGTTGCCTTGGGTAGAATGGTGTGGTGTCATCATAGCTCACAGCAACTTCAAACTCTTGGGCTCAAGTGGTCCTTTTGCCTCAACCTCTTGAGTAGCTGGGACTACAGGTGCCTGCTTCCAGTCCTGGCTAGTTTTTCTATTTTTAGTAGAGATAGCATCTTGCTCTTGCTCAAGCTGGTATCAAACTCCTGAGCTCAAAATGATTCACCTGTCTCCACCTTCCACAGTGCTAGGATTACAGGTGTGAGCCTATGGACCAGTTTCTTTAGCAGGGGTCCTCAAACTACGGCCCGCGGGCCACATGAGGCGGTATGATTGTATTTGTTCTCATTTTGTTTTTTTACTTCAAAATAAGATATGTGCAGTGCGCATAGGAATTTGTTCATAGTTCATAGTTTTTTGTCTTAATAAGAAACCTCCTTAATAGCTAGGACTATAGGTACACATCACTATGCCCATCTATTTTTTTTTTTTTTTTTTGAGGCAGAGTCTTATTCTGTCTTGCTCACCGAAACCCCAAAGTCTTGGGCTCAAGCAGTCCTCTTGCCTCCCATGTAGCTGGAACTACAAGTGCCCACCACATATCTGGATGACTTTTCTATTTTTAATATAGATAGGGTCTTTGCTCCTGATCAGGCTGGTCTTGAACTTCTGATCTCAAGGGATCCTCCTGATTCAGACTCCCAGAGTGGTAGAATTATAAGCATTAGATACCATGAGGTTGTGAAAATATCTTGAAGTTCCTAGACCTGTCAGAAAGTGACATTCTTTACTTACATACAAGGTATCTCTTAACAGAACCATGCAGAGAAGATGCCAGGCCAGTCTTTTTCCAAGTTTATTGGCTTTAAAGTCAACTTTGATTCCTCAAAGCAGTCTGGACATGGAGACTCCAGGAGCCAGCGAGGGGTCTGGAACTGAGGAGGACCAGCACAGAAAGCAAATTCCCAGGTATAGGCAGAGGCCAGCTGGCTAGCCCTTCTCACAGAGGACTGAGGACAGGAAGGGGTGGTTCTGCAGTTTTCTGATTTTGGTCTGATTTGCTTGTTGGAGTTGCCATGGAGGAGATTTAGTGAGCTAGTGAACTTGAACAGCCTATGACATCCAGGATTGAGTGCCAGGAGGGATGAAATTCCCAATGGCTTAGGTACAGGCAGGGTGCTGCCTGCCTTATGAGTGTAACAGTCCACAGAGTTCTAGTGTACTGCCTGCTCTGGTGTACCTGCTGAGCTCAGGCAGCCTCCTTGGGGTGAACTGAATAGCCACACCCTGGGACGGATACTTCATTTTCAGGAGGCACTGTTTGAAGACCTTCTTAAGAAAACTGGTGAGAGCTTCAGGTCCCCAATCCTGCAGGGACTGAATGCTGGTGAAGAGACCAGCACTGACTGAGGGCAAATAAGTCAGGAAGAAAGGACTGGATCTCCTCTGCAACTGAAGAGTGGCTTCTGGCTCCAGTCTTATACAGAGAAACCAGTGAGGGTCTTCTCTGTCTCCTAACACCACAGCACCACCTGGTCTCCAGGGAATACATTGCAATATATATGTATACACACACAAACATACATATATTATTTTTCTTTTCATTATAATTGTCTTTTTAATTTTCTTTATTTTAATTATTTTTTTCTTTTCTCTGAGGATGGGGGTGGTATGTCACAGCATTGGTTTGGCTGGGGCAGGTATCCTAACAGTGGTCTGGCTCAAGAAGGCCGTGAGCTCAGGGCCTAGGGTATCCTTCTAACTTTAGCCTTTGGAAAGATGATATTGCTAAGTCGCCACTGCAACAGCCTGCTGATTCTTTCTATATTTAATGGAGGTGGGGTCTTGCTTGCCCATGCTGGGAAGGACCTTCTGACCTTGAGGTGCCAACCCAGCCCAAACTCCTAAAGTCCTAGAGGTGCAGGGGTGGGCAAAGTACCCTGCTAAACACCACTATTTCAGCTGTTGCTTTCTTTCTCTCTTTCTGATCTTCTCCCCTTTTCTTCATTTTTTTCAACTGCCCCTTCTCCCCACTTTTTTTAATTAAAATTTTTTTCCTTCTTTATTGTTTTCTTTCCTTTCTCACTTCTTGCTTTTTACCTTTCTCTTCCTTTTGGCCTTATACCTAAAGGCTACTTCAACATCGAAGCTCAGAAACAAAGTAATATGAAGCAAAGGAAGTAGTGAGGGGGAAAAAAGGAGGAGAAAGACGTGAACAAGTAGAAAACACACACGAGGAGGATCCAACAGTAAAATTCTGGCAACATGAAAAATCAGAACAGACTAACTCCCCCCTCCCAAGGGATCATGAGACAGCTAATGCAGAAGATTCCACCTATAAAGAATTAATGGAAATGACAGAAAGAGAATTTAAAATACGGATGGCAAAAACAATGAAGGGAATTGATGAGAAAGTGGAAAAACAGAATCAAAAAAGGAAAAATGATATGAAATAGAAAGAATATGGTAGAGCTTAAGGAATTGAAGAAGTCAGTCATGTAACTTAAAGATGTAGTAGAAACAATCTCATAGCTAGAGGATAAAACTCTTGAGTAAACCCTGGTTGTTAAAGAGGCAGAAAAGAAGAGAGAGAAAGCAGAACATTTGCTGAAAGAATTATGGGACTTCTTGAAGTGTTCAAACATATGAATTGTAAGTATCCCTGAAAGGGAAGAAGAATGTGCCAAACTGGAAGATTTTATAAATGAAAATTTCAGAAGTATCACGAAAGATTTTGGCAAACTCCTTTTAGAGAGATATTAAACCCTGTGTTGTCAATGCAAACAGAGGATCTCCAAGACATATGTAATAAATCTGTCCAAAGTTAAGATGGAAAAGAAAATTCTGCAAGCAGTCAGGAGTAAGCACCAATTGACCTATGGGGAAGATTGATCAGGGTGACAGTGGACTTTTCAGCTGAATTGTTCCAAGCCAGAGGAGAATGGTGATCTACCTTTAACCTTTTTAAAAAAGACAATTTTAGCCCAGAATTCTGTATCCTACAAAACTAAGCTTCAAAATAGATGTATAAAGATATGCAAACACTGAGGAAATTCACTATAACCAGCAGCTCTACAGGAAATACATAGATCTATTCTCCACACTGACCATCACAATGGACTACCTACAAAGTAAACACTCAGAAACTAAAGGAAAAAAATTCTAGCTTCTACAATGCTGCAAAGGATAAAACTAAAAAATGGACTTTCACAAAATAAGATGAATAGAACTCCACCACACTTACCAATTTTCTCAATAAATGTTAATGGCTTGAATTCCTCACTGAAGATGCACAGGCTGACTGATTGGTTTCTCCAGGAAACACACCTACCCTTGAAGGGCAAAACAAGACTCAGGGTAAAGGGTTGTAAAATAATATCTCAGGCAAATAGAAATCAGAAGAAAGGAGGTGGTCACAATCTTATTTTCAGATACAAGAGGATTAAAAGCAACTGAAGCTAAGAAGGACAAAGATGGTCACTTCATTCTGGTCAAGGAAACAATACAAGGCTAATTTAGAAAAGAGGACATTTCAATTCTAAATATTTATGCACCCAATGTAATGCTCCCAGATTTATGAAACACGCCTTAATAGGTTGGAGCAATATCATATCCTATAACACCATTTTAGTAAGGGAGTTTTACACTCCTCTTACAGAACTGGACAGATCCTCTAAACAGAAACTAAACAAAGATACAAGAGACTTAAATGTGACTCTAGAACAAATGGGCTTAATAGACATATACAGAATACACCATTCCAAAGCTAATGAATATACATTTTTCTCATCAGCCCATGGAACATACTCCAAAATAGATTTTATACTAGGACACAAAACAAACCTAAACAAAATTAAAAGAATTGAAATTATACCTTGAATCTTCTCAGACCATAAGGCAATAAAGGTGGAACTCAACTCCAACAAAAATTTTCATCCCCACACAAAGGCATAAAAATTAAACTGTCTTATGCTGAATTAAACAGTTAGGTCAAGGAACACAGAAAAAGGAAATAATTAACTTCCTTGAGCATAACAATGAAGATATAAGCTACCTTAACCTGTGGGACACTGCAAAAGCAGTTCCAAGAGGAAAATTTATTGCATTAGATGCCTAAATCCAAAAAATAGAAACAGAACACATCAATCACCTAACAAATCATCTTAGAGAAATGCAAAAGGAAGAGCAATCCAATCCCAAACCTAGCAGAAGAAAAGAAATAACCAAAATTAAACCAGACATAAATGAAATTGAAAATAAAAGAATCATTCAGAAAACCAATGAAATAAAAAGTTGGTTCTTTGAAAAGATAAATAAAATTGATCAACCATTGGCCAGATTAACCAGAAATAGAAAAGTAAAATATTTACTAACCTCAATCAGAAATGAAAAGGGGGAAATAACAACTGATACCAAAGAGATACAAGAGATTATTTCTGACTACTACCAAAAACTTTATGCACAGAAATTTGACAATGTGGAGGAAATGGACCAATACCTTGAATCACATCATCTTCCTAGACTTAACCAGGAAGAAATAGATCTTTTCAGCAGACAAATATCAAGCACTCAGATTGCAGAAATAATGAAAAAGCTTCCAACAATAACAACAAAAAAGCCCAGGACCAAATGGCTTCACACCAGGATTCTATCAAACCTTCAAAGATGAGCTTTTACCTATACTGCAGAAACTATTCCAAAACATTGAGAAGGATGGAACCTTCCCCAACACATTCTATGCAGCAAACATCACCCTGATACCAAAAACCAGGAGAACTACAGACCAATTTACTAATACTACTGATGTAAAAATACTCAATAAAATCTTAGCCAATAGATTATAGTTACATATTTCAAAAATTATATATCTTGATCAAGTAGGCTTTATCCCAGGGATGCAAGGCAGGTTTAACACACATGAGTTCATAAATGTAATTCACCATATTAATAGAAGCAAAAATAAAGACCATATGATCCTCTTAATAGATGAAGAAAAAGCATTTGATAACATTCAGCATCTTTTTATAATTAGAACACTTAAGAATATGGGCATAGGTGATATATTTCTTAAGCTGATTGAAACCATCTCCAACAAACCCACAGCTAATATTATACTGAATGGAGTAAAACTGAAAGCTTTTCCACTTACAACTAGAACCAGACAAAGATGTCTATTACCTCTACTATTCAACATAATTCTGGAAGTTCTAGCCAATGCAATCAGGCAAGAGAAGGAAATAAAGGGCATCCAAATGGGTGCAGAGGAGGTCAAACTTTCACCCATGATATGATCTCGCTCATGATATGATTTTATCCTTAGAGACCCCAAAGACTCAACCACAAGACTCCTGGAAGTGATCAAAAAATACAGCAATGTCTCAGGATATCAAATCAATGTCCACAAATCAGTAGACTTTGTATATGCCAATAATAGCCAAGATAAAAAGCTAATCAAGGACACAATTCCCTTCACAGTAGCTTCAAAAAAAAAAATGAAATACCAAGAACATACATAAGAAACATACATAAGAAAAGAGGTGAAGGACTTCTACAATGAGGATTATAAAACCCTAAGAAAAGAAACAGCAGAAGGCATTAACACATGGAAGAACATACCATGCTCTTGGCTGGGAAGAATCAATAAAATGTCTAAATTACACAAAGCAATCTACAGATTCCATGCAATCCCTATGAAAATACCAACATCATACTTAGAAGAACTGAAAAAAATAGTTCTTTGTTTCATATGGAATCAGAAAAAGATCTGCATAGCCAAGGAAATTTTTAGTAATAAAAACAAAGCTAGAGGCACCGCTCTATCAGATGTTACATTATATTACAAGTCCACAGTGATCAAAGCAGTGTGGTATTGCCAAAAAAATAGAGGCATAGACATATGGAACCAAATAGAAAACCAAGAGATGAAACCAGTCTATTATAGCCATCTGATGTTTGACAAACTAAACAAAAGCATACACTGGGGAAAAGAATCCCTATTCGATAAATGGTGCTGGGAGAACTAGATAACCACACGTAAGAAACTGAAAGTGGACACTTACCTTTCACCACTTACAAAAATTGACTCAAGATGGATAAAAGATTTAAATCTAAGACATGAAATGATAAAATCCTAGAAGAAAGTGTGGGAAAAACTCTTAATGATGTCAGCCTGGGGAAAGATTTTATGAAGAAGAATTTGATGGCAGTTCCAATGACAACAAAAAAACAAATGGGACTTAATTAAACTGAAAAGCTTCTGTACAGCTAAGGACACAATAATCAAAGCAAATAGACAACCTTCAAAATGGGAAAAGATAATTTCATGTTATGAATCTGATAACTAGGATCTATGGAGAACTCAAATTAATCAACAGAAAAAAATTAAGCAATCCCATATATCACTGAGCAATAGACATGAACAGAACCTTCTCTGAGGAAGACAGACAAATGGCTAACAAACATATGAAAAAATGCTGATTGTTCCTTATCATCAGAGAAATGAAAATCAAAACTACCCTGAGATATCACCTAACACAGTGAGAATAGACCACATCACAAAGTCCCAAAGCTGCAGATGCTGGCATGGATGTAGAGAGAGGGGAACACTTTTATACTGTTGGTGGGACTGCAAACTAATATAGCCTTTTGGAAAGAAGTGTGGAGAATTTTTAAAGAACTCAAATCAGAACTTCCATTTGATCCTGAAATCCTATTAGTAGGCATCTAGCCAGAATAAAAAAAAATCATTCTATCATAAAGACATTTGCACTGGTTTGTTTATTGCAGCTCAATTTACAATCACCAAGATGTAGAAACAACCTACACGCCTATCAACCTAGGAATGGATTAACCGTCTATGTTATATGTATACCATGGCATATTATTCAGCCATAAAAAGATGGAGAATTAACCTGGATGGAGTTGAAACATGTTCTCCTTAGTAAAGTATCATGAGAATGGAAAAGCAAATATCCAACGTAATCAATATTAATAAGAAGCCAGTAGATCTAACACACACTTGTATAAGAGAAAAACTCAATTCAATTCAACTTGGAGGAAAGAGGTGAGGAGAGGGGAGGAGAGTGGTGTTATCTCACTATTAATAGTCACAATGTAAAGGTATGTAGCATACCTTTTGGGTAATAGGACACAACAAGAGGGACTCAAGCTACCAAACCCAAATACGGTAACCTAGTTGTTTATACCCTCACCTTAACCTAAAATTAAAAAGAAAATAATCCATCTGGTCATATATGAAAAGATGAAATTCCAAAGACTTTGTAAGATAACCAGTGTCTACAATTATGTCTTCTTGCTGAAAGAGCAGATTTTTATTGAATTTATACAAATAACTATGTCATCATAATAATACTCACCAATAATTGTCAAATTGTAAAGAAATCAGAGAGAAATGTAAATGGTTCAATTTTCCTCACAAAAGTATATTTTTCCCAATATACTTACAAATAACTTAACATTTTCCCCCTAACTTTGGAAGACAAGACATAAAAAGAATAACCAATGTTTTAAACAAAAAAGTCATAAAGAAATCATTTCAGTCTTCAATTAGTTCAGTCCCATATAATTAATTCTTGCTTTGCTTGAATTAAGGTTAGCAATGTAAGGTTAGAAATTTAGTGTGTCCAGTTTATTTAATTAATTTATTATTATTATTTTTTGAGACAGAGTCTTACTATGTCACCCTTGGTAGAGTGCCATGGCGTCACAGCTCGCAACAACCTCAAACTCTTGGGCTTAAGCAATTCTCTTGCCTCAGCCTTACAAGTAGCTAGGACTACAGGTGCCTGCCACAACATCCATCTATTTTTTTGTTGTTGTTGTTGTTGTCATTGTTGTTTAGCAGGCCCAGACCGGGTTTGAACCCACCAGCCCTGGTGCATGTAGCCAGTGCCCCAACAACTTAGCTATGGGCTCCCAGGCATGTACAGTTTATTTTTAATTGGGGCTTTGAAATTTATACTCAGTCATATTGTATTATCTTAATGTTGCCAGAAATGTGCATTTAAGAACATTAGTAGTTTTTTCCAGGAGCCTCCTTGAAGACACAACACTCCAGAATATAAAAGCTCAAAATCAAAGATACAATTTCACAGTAAAATGTGTGCAAAGCTTGGCTTTGGCTCACAGACAAATTAAGTGAGTATCAGAAAGATCACAGAGGCAACAGTTTTATAGTTTTAAAATATCTAAAGTCACAGAAATTTGAAAAGTGGCTGGGCTTCATTTATGAGCATTCATTTACTTATATTCAATTTATACAACACAGACATATATATATAAAAATACAGAGAAACATAAAGATTTTATAGATTTGACTTAAAAACTTTAGCCATTAAGCAGATAAATCCCGTTAGTGTAAAGGAACAGTTGGATTAAACTATGCTTCTGTAAATGTAACAAGTTCAAATTTGTCTGTCCCTAACGCCGGAAAGGCTATGTTAACCACTGGGATAAAAATGTGTCAAATGGTTTATGAAGTGAGTGTATGATGCCCCATAATCATATCATTGTATACACTTATGATTTAATAAAAAAATTAAAAAAAAAAAAAAAAAAAAAAAAAAGAAAACAATATAGAAAAGAATATCAAGTGTAGAAATGATGGGACAAAAGGTTCATAGCGGTTACTTCTAAAGAATGGAAAAGATTTTTGCTAATACTGTTTATGCTATTTTGTAACAAAAATAGAAGAAAAGAGAACAGATATGAAAAAGAAGGTCAATAAAATAAAGTCACTGTTTGATAAAGCCAGGCTAGTTAGGGGCAATATTGATCACACAAATGAAATGTATTACAACTGACTTCCATTATATATCATTATTTTTCCAGGACCATGATCAGACTGGTCCATGCTATATATTTACAAATTATACACAAACATGGTAAAAGGCCTCAGCGATAGCTGAATATCACCTATACAAAAGAAAATTAAGCATATTAAGCCAACGTTAACATTTTAAATCCAATTATAGGTAAATAGAAGTAAGATGTTACAATATGCTTGGAGAATTATTTTTTCTGATGAAATAAATATTAGTCAGAGATCTGGTGAACAACATATATGTAAACAAATAATTTTTAAAAGAAAATGGCAATATCTGCATCCAATCTGATCCATTGTGTTGCCAGAATGGCAATCACAATTGAGGATAGAAATAAGTTTCTCCTCACAACTTTCCAACTTTTAGACTGGGCCCACTTAAAAATAAGAAACAAATCACATCTTAGACCACATAGCCATAAGGTTTCCCAAACTAATGTGCATAAAAATTACCTTGTGACTTGTTAAAAGTACAGATTCTTGCCTACTGACCTGGCTAGGGTCTCGAATATGATATTGAATAAGAGTGAGAATAATAGATATTCTTATTGATGAATTCAGCAAGAAAATTGTTAATATTCAACATTAAATGTGAGGTTTGAAATATTTTTGTAGATATTTATCTGTTCAAGGAATTCCTGACCTGTTCCCATTTTGCTGAGTTTCTACCATGAATGAATGTGTTAAATTTTATCAAATTTTTTTTCATCTATTGAGATGAAGACATGGATTTCACTTTACTCCATAAATGTGGTAAATTGCATTGACTTATTTTCAAACAATCAACTTGTATCCTGGAATAAATCCAACTTGATAATGAAAAAAAAAAAAAAAAAAAAAAAAAATTTGTCTGTCCCACATGGCTGAAATCCATACCAAGTTTTAGAGAGAACAGGGTAGCAAATTTACATCTCAAAGTACAGAGATGAATTTAAGATTTTTAAGGAGTGCATGTGTGTGAGACATAGAAAAAGTTTAAAAGTGGATATCACAGTATAATAAAATCATGGGAATTCATCACCGGATTTTATAAGGAGACCAGTTTTAGCTAGCTAGGTGGCTTCAACTGGAACAATGAGCTCAGGATGGAGCTATTAGAGAACAGGGCAGGGCCAGGTGGCTCCTGCCTATAATTTCAACGTTCTGGGAGGCTGAGGCAAGATGATCCCTTGAGCTCAGGAGCTCTGAGACTAGCCTGAGCTAGAGTGAGACCCTGTATCTACAAAAAAAAAAAAAAAAAAAAAAAACAAGAAAGAAAGAAAAAGAAAAGAAATAATTAGCTGAGTAGACGTCTTAGTGGGTGCCTGCAATCCTCTGAGCTATGACACAATGGCACTCTATCCAGGGTGACATAGTGAGACTCTGTCTCAAACAAAAAAAAAAAAAAAAAAAAAAAAAGGAATAGGACTGACAAAGCTATATAGTTTCCCGGGCCTAATACTCATATATGTGAAACACAGAGACAGTCAGTCTCAGAAATCAGAGATCCCAATTTTACACTGAATTCCAGGTCTGCTGGAGCTGAGGCAAAATCCTGTCACAAGGCCAGGCCATGCAGCAATCACCCAGTGCACCTCACAGCAAGACATTTCCCCCGAGGCTGAGGGCAACTTAGGGCCAATTCACCTACTCTATGATTGGCCCATCCTCCTCGGGGGTCTTATCCCTTGGTGGGGAGTGTTCCCACAGCCTCCAAATGTACAAAATCTAAATGTACAAATTAATAAGTTGCCCATGAAGTAATAATCATTTACTGCAGCCACCGTCAGCCACTCCAGAGCTGCAGCCCTCACCTGTGACTCACCAGCCCACAAACACCCAAAACTCAAGGGCTCTCACAGTGCAAAGTAACCTCTGGCACCCTAAAAGCCAAAGAAATCAGGAAACTCAGTGTGAAAGGGAGCAGAGCTTTTTGACCTGAAGGAATCTGCCACACTCTTTGAGCTCCCTGAGGAAGACAGATAACCTCTGTGTGTTGTCTTTTAATGTGCTTTTGAAAGGGAAACTCAGGGCTTCTAGAAGTACTATCTAGATTTCTTCACCCACTGTCACAGTTGGCAAGTAAGGAAGGCATAGAAGTAAGTGAGAAAACAAATCTTAAAGGAGCTAATTTGGGGAAATCTTAAACTTCTCAAAAAGGCCAATGAAGTTTTCCATTTTTCTCAGCAAAACTCATACCAAGAAGAAAGGAATTAAACAGAGAGAGAATATAATTTTTTTTTACATATACAAGTGTTTATTAGGTTTCCATTTTTTGCCTTCACAAAATTAAAGAGGCTTAAAATTTAATAACAATGTTTAAGATAAGGACTAGAAACAAAAACCTCGTAAAGCATGAAGGAACATAAATACATTCAGAAAAGAAATCAGAGAATTTCTGCATTGAAATATTAAGCAATAATAATAATAATCCAAAGAAAGTAACATTCACATTGTCAAATAAGAGTATGTCTATTATAGAATGCTTTGACTCTGAGATTCAGCATGGAGTCATCAGTTAACTTCTTCTTATTTTTGTAAAGTCTCAAAAAATAACTAATATTTATAAATAAATGTAAAAGATAATTTCAAAAAACGGATCATGCCAAATCTTATAGACAATAGAAAAAGAAGAAATACTTCAAAATCATTCTACTTGATCTGGATACACCTGATATTAAAATTGGAGAGAATATATTATTATAAAGGGAAAATTACAAATATATTTCACTTATAAATAAGGATGGCACATCCCAGACAACATATTAACAAGTTGAATTAAAAATTAATGTTTACGTAATATACTTTGGTCAAAATTAAATCCAATTTATGTGAGAATTAGTCACTATTTTCTTTTCTTATCTTTTTTTTTCCTTCTTCTTTTCCTTTCCCTGACCAACTCCTTCCTTCTCTATCTGGTCTCCCCTTCCCCCATGCCCCACTGTGTCATTAATTATCATTAATTGTCCTCATATCAAAGTCGACTAAATCAGATTCATACTTCTCCATTCCTGTGATGCTTCACTAAGAGTAATGTGTTCCACCTCCATCCAGCTTAGTACAAATGCTGTGAAATCTCCATTTTTTTATAGTTGAATAATATTCCGTGGTATACATATACCACAGCTTACCATACATTCCTGGGTTGGTGGGCATTTAGGCTGTTTCCACATTTTGGCAATTGTAAATTGAGCTGCAATAAACAGTCTAGTGCAAGTGTCCTTATGGTAAAAGGATTTTTTTTTTCCTTCTGGGTAGATGCCCAGTAATGGGATTGCAGGATCAAATGGGAAGTCTAGGTTGAGTTCTTTGAGGTTTATCCATCTTCCTTCCAAAGAGGTTGTATTAGTTTGCAGTCCCACCAGCAGTGTAAAAGTGTTCCTTTCTCTTCACATCTGTGCCAGCATCTGCAATTTTGAGATTTTGTGATGTAGGCCATTCTCACTGGGGTTAGATAATATCTCATGGTGGTTTTAATTTGCATTTCTCTGATAATTAGGGATGATGAGCATTTTTTCATGTTTGCTGGCCATTCGTCTGTCATCTTTGGAGAAGATTCTATTCATCTCTCTTCCCCATTGATGTATGGGATTGTTGGTTTTTTTCTTGTGGATTAATTGAAGTTCTGTATAGATCCTGGTTATTAAGTGTTTGTCTGATTCAAAATATGCAAATATCCTTACCCCTTGGGTAGGTTGTCTATTTGCTTTGGTTGTTGTCTCCTTGGTTGTACAGAAGCTTTTCAGTTTAATTAAATCCCATTTGTTTATTGTTGCTATTGCCATGGCAGTCTTCCTCATAAAGTCTTTCCCCAGGCCGATATCTTCCAGTGTTTTTCCTATTCTTTCTTTGAGAATTTTTATCATTTCATGCCTTAAATTTAGGCCCTTTATCCATCTTGAATCAATTTTTGTGAGTGGAGAAAGATGTAGGTCCAGTTTCAATCTTCTACATGTGGATATCCAGTTCTCCCAGCACCATTTATTTTTATTTATTTATTTTTTTGCTTTCTAATTTTTTTTTTATTGTTGGGGATTCATTGAGGGTACAATAAACCAGATTACAATGATTGCATTTGTTAGGCAAAGTCCCTCTTGCAATCGTGTCTTGCCCTCAAAAGGGAGCACCGTTTATTGAATAGGGAGTCTTTTCCCCCAGTAGATGCTCTTGTTTGGTTTATCGAAGATTAAGTGGCTGTAAGTTGCTGGTTTCATTTCCTGATTTTCTATTCTATTTCAAATGTCTATGCCTCTATTTTTGTGTCAGTATTATGCTGTCTTGACCACTATGGCCTTTTAATACAGCCTGAAATCTGGTATGGTGATACCCGGCTTTGTTTTTATTACTAAAAACTGTTTTAGCTATGCGGAGTTTTTTCTGGTTCCATACAAAATTCAGAATCATTTTTTCCAAGACTTGAAAGTAGGATGTTGGTATTTTAATAGGGATGGCATTGAATTGGTAAATTGCTCTGGGAAGTATAGACATTTTAACAATGTTGATTCTTCCCAGCCATGAGCATGATAAGTTCTTCCATTTGTTAATGTCCTCTGCTTTCTTAGGGTTTCATAATTTTCTTTATAGAGATCTTTCACCTCTTTTGTTAGGTATATTCCTAAGAATTTCGTTTTCTTTGGGGCTAAGGTGAAGGGAGTTGAGTCCTTAGTTAATCTCTCATCTTGGCTGTTGTTGGTGTATACAAAGGCAACTGACTGGTGGACATTGATTTTATATCCTGAGACATTACTGTATTTTTTGATGACTTCCAAGAGTCTTGTGGTTGAGTCTTTAGGGTTCTCTAAGTATAAGATCATATCATCAGCAAAAAGGGAGAGTTTGACTTCCCTGCTCCCATTTGGATACCCTTTATTTTCTTATCTTGTCTAATTGTATTGGCTAGAACTTCCAGGACTCTGTTGAATAGTAATGGTGACAGAGGACAACCTTGTCTGGTTCCAATTGTAAGAGGAAAAGCTTTCAGTTTTATTGCATTCAGTAAAATATTAGCTGTGGGTTTGTCATAGATAGCTTCAATCAGTTTCAGAAATGTGCCACCTATGCCTATCCTCCTCAGTGTTCTAATTAGAAAAGGATGCTGGATTTTATCAAATGCTTTTTTTGCATCTACTGAGAGAATCATATAGTCTTTGGTTTTGCTACTGTTGATATGGTGAATAACGTTTATAGACTTGCGTATATTAAATCAGCCTTGCATCCCTGGGATGAAACCTACTTGATCATGATGTATGAATTTTTGATGATAAGCTGTAAATCTATTGGCCAAGATTCTGTTGAGAATTTTTGCATCTATATTAATTAGTGAAATTGGTCTGAAATTCACCTTTTTGGTTGGGTCTTTTCCTGGTTTTGGTATTAGGGTGATGTTTGCTTCATAGAATGTGTTGGGGAAGATTCCTTCCTCCTCAATTTTTTTGAATAATTTCTGCAGTACAGGAATAAGCTCTTCTTTAAAAGTCTGATAAAATTATTCTGGTGTGAAGCCATCTGGACGAGGGCATTTTTTTGTTGGAAGGTTTTTTATTGTTTCTTTGATCTCGGTGCTTGAAATTGATCTGCTCAGGAGATCTATTTCAACTGGGGTAAGTCTAGGGAGAGGGTGTGATTCCAAATATTGATCCATTTCCTTCACATTGTCAAATTTCTGGGCATAAAGTTTCTGGTAGCATTCAGAGATAATCTCTTGTATCTCTGTGGCATCAGTTGTTATTTCCCCTTTGTTGTTTCTGATTGAGGTTACTAGAGATTTTACTTTTTTATTTTTAGTTAGTCTGGCCAAAGCTTTATCTATTTTATTTATTTTTTTCAAAAAACTAACTCCTTGTTTCATTAATTTTCTGAATGATTCTTTTGTTTTCAATTTCATTAATCTCTGATTTAATTTTGGATATTTCTTTTCTTCTACTGGGTTTAGGCTTAGATTGTTCTTCTTTTTTCCAATTCTATCAGATGTTTTGTGAGTTTGTTGATATGCTTTTTTTCTGTTTTTTGAATATAGGCTTCTAAAGAGATAAATTTACCTCTCAGCACTGTTTTTGCTGTATCCCATAGGTTTTGGTAACTTGTGTCTTCATTGTTGTCATACTCAAGGAAGTTGATGATTTCCTTTTTTATTTCTTCCCACACCCAGCTGTCATTCAGCATAAGGTTGTTTAACTTCTGCCTTTGTGTAAGATTGAGCATTTTTGTTGGAGTTGAGTTCCACTTTTAGTGCCTTGAGATCTGAGAAGATGCAAGGTAGAATTTCAGTTCTTTTGATTCTGTTGAGGTTTGTTTTGTGTCCTTGGATATGATCCATTTTTGAGAATGTTTCATAAGAAGAATGAGAAGAATGTATATTCTTTATCTTTGGAATGGAGTGTTCTATATGCGTCTATCAAGCACAGTTGTTCTAGGGGCTCATTCAAATCTCTAATATCTATGTTTAGAGGATCTGTCCAGCTCTGAGACAGGGGTGTTATAGGATATCATATTATGGTGTTATAGGATATCATATTGCTCAGACTAAGCAAGGTCTGTTTCAAGAATCTGGGAGCATTTAAATTGGGTGCATAAATATTTAGAATTGAAATGTCTTCTTCTTGTATTTTTCCCTTGACCAATATGAAGTGACCATCATTGTCCTTTTTGACTTTAGTTGCTTTAAATCCACATGTATCTGAAAATAAGATTGCAACCCCTCTTTTCTTCTGAATTCTGTTTGCCTGAAAAATTGCCTTCCAACCCTTGACTCTGAGTTTTAATTTGTCTTTTGAGGTGAGGTGTGTTTCCTATAGACAGCATATAGATGGCTTGTGTTTTTTAATTCCATCAGCCAATCTATGCCTCTTCAGTGGGGAATTCAAGCCATTAACATTTATTGAGATAATTGATAAGTGTGGTAGTGTTCTATCCATCTTATTTTGTGAAAGGTCATTGCTTTGTTTTGTCTTTTGCATTTTTGTGGAAACTAGGTTCTATTCTTTAATTTCTGGATGTTTACTTTGCTAAAGGTCCATTGTGATGGTCAGTGTGTAGAACAGGTTGAAATATTTCCTATAAGGCTGGTCTTGTGGTGGCAAATTTCCTCAATGTTTGCATATCAATAAAAGATTCGATTTCTCCATCAATTTTCAAGCTTAGCTTAGCAGGATATAGAATTCTGGGCTGGAAATTATTCTGTTTAAGTAGATTAAAGACAGATGATCATTGTCTTCTGGCTTGAAAAGTTTCATTAGAGAAGTCTGCTGTCACCCTGATAGATTTGCCCCTGTAGGTCAGTTGGTGCTTACTCCTGGCAGCTTGCAAAATTTTTACTTTTGTCTTGACTTTAGATAGATTCATCACAATGTGGCTTGGAGAGGCTCTATTTGAATTGAGGTGACCAGGGGACTGATATCACCCTGACAGGAGTATGTCAGCATCTTTGGTGATATTTGGAAAATTTTCATTTATAATACTCTCTAGAATGGCTTCCATTCCTCTGGGGCATTCTTCTTCCCCTTCTGGGATACCTATAACTCGTATGTTTGAATGCTTCATAAAGTCCCATAATTCTGTCAGTGAACATTCTGCTTTCTCTCTCTTCTTTTCTTCCTCTTTAATTATCTGAGTTATCACCAGAGCTTTATCCTCTACCTCTGAGATTCTTTCTTCTGCATGATCTAATCTGTTGTTGATATTTTCCATTGCATCCTTAAGTTCCCTAATTGATTGCTTCAGTTCCTTCAGCTCTGCTATATCCTTTCTATATTCTTTGTATCATTCATCTCTTATTTGATTCTGTTTTTGGATTTCCTTTTGGTTATTTTCCACTTTCTCAGCAATTTCCTTCATTGTTTTCATCATCTGTATTTAAATTCCCCTTCTGTAATTTCTAACATTTCTTTATAGGAGGAATCTTCTGCTGTAGCTACCTCTTGATCCCTAGAAGGGGTTACTCTGGACTGGTATTTCATGTTACCAGGATTTTTCTGCTGATTCTTCTTCATGAGTGCTTTCTTATATCTGTTTCCTTACCCTAATTATCCTTTCACTTCTTCTTGCTCTTTAAATTACTGTGCTGCTGGCCTAAGGTTTTAATGAGTTCTTTTGGTACGAGACCAGAAAAATGAGTAAATTGAAGAGCAAGAAAGGAAAAAAGATTTTTAAAAGAAAATAAAAGAGAAAGAAGAGAGGGTAAGTAAAAGGAAATATTAACAAAAAGAAGAAAGGCAACAAAAGAAAGAAACAGGAGTAATATAGGTGTATAGTAGGGTACTGTGACCCAACTTGAAGACCCCCAACCTCTGGGTGTGCTGGGTTGGGTGATTCCCTTGAGGTCAACAGCTCTTTGCCAGCTGGATCATAGTACCCCACCTCCACCAGGTAGAGAAGAAAGCCAAAAATACTATAAATCAAGCAAAAGCAAACAAGCAAAAACCCTTATGGGATAACATTGGGAGGGGGAGAACAAATATAGGGGGAGAAATAATGGCAAAAATGAAATTCTAATTGTTAAAGAAGGCAAAAATGGAAAATTGTGTTTAAACTAGAATAGTGAAAAAGAAAGAAAAAAAATGCCAAGAAAAATGTTGAAATTAAAAAACGAAAACAAAATAACAAAACCCCCCAAACCAAAGAACCGAATGGTATATATATCTTTCTGAATATTGTCTGGGCAACAGGTGATCTTCTGAGGTATAAGATGTTAATCACAAAATTGATACAGCTGTACAAGATGGAGACTGGAGGCCTCTGCTGATCTCTTAGACCCTGCAGGCTTGGGAGCCCCCAAATCCCCTCAGCCCACTTAAAAGACACTCCAAACTATGAACCTCGGCCAAGCAGAAGCTTTCCAAGGAAAGCACCTATCCCTGGGATCTCTCTGGCATAGCTGTCTGGCTTATCTAGTGTACCTAGTCCAGTCTCCCACTATGCCCCTGAGAGCCAAGGCTGTTAATCTGCCACACTTGGATCTCCACACTTCCCCAGCGTCTTAGTACTTGCCTTTGGGCAGCTCAGTCACTAGATTGCTCACCCATGGTCTCCCACTGATCTCCACGGTGCAACACACAGGGAGAGGTCACCCACAGCAGCTGTGCGGGCAGCCCACAGCTAAGCGATATTAGCTCCTTTCCGGCTCAGCAGCTCAGACCAGGGCCCCAGACAACTCCCGGAGTCATTTGCACACACTGGCCCAAGATCTCCAAAGGCAGTTCATTCAAGTGCCAAATCCAAGAAAACCAACAGCCCACAGATAAGGCTTTTCCTGCTTGCAGTCTCGCTGTTACTATGGGTACAGCTGCAGGCAGCCTCCAACCAAACAAATGCACCTACCACTTGCCAGTTTTCTGGGCTTCTGTCCTCCTGGTGGGGTACAGAAGTCTCTCATCATCTTCCTGTGTCACTGAAGGGAAGCCTCTGGCAAAACCCACCTGCCAGAGATGCCTAGAGTCTTCTCTCGCCACTCTCACTGCTCCTGGCTGCACAGAAGCTGTTACTTGGGCGCCATCTTTCTCCAGGTGTTGAGAATATAATTTTTAAAAAGGGTTTTGATCAAATGAAAAAAAAAAATTTAGGAAAGAAACTAGGTCTTTTTTTTTTTTTTCTTTAAAAACTAGGAGGCCAGACAATTAAGTTCATTAACTCATCATAGTAAAATTGCTGCATACCTCATTGCTGAATATTCCTGCCCTCACCAGATGGCCAAAGGGAGTACTTTGAAGGTGATTGTAGTATATTCAGCAAGGAGGTAAGAGGCATTTTTTTCTAGGCTGAGTTCGTGAACTGTGTCTGACCTTTTGTGTGTGTGTGTGTGTGTGTGTAGCTTTGATACCAGCTCTTAATTAAGCGACTTCTAAAAACAGTTATTTCATTTTTTAGAGACAGGGTCTTGCTCTGTTAGTCAGGCTCTAGTGCAGTGGTGTTGTCATAGCTCAGTGTAGCCTTGAACTCCTGGTCTCAAGTGATCCTCCTGTCTCAGCCTCCCAAGTAATTGGAATTACAGGTGTGGCCCACTGTGCCCAGTTTGAGCCAACCATAGAACTCTTTAAAAAGTCTTTTCAAATATCTTGCTAGATGTTAGCCAGGAACAAATAGCCAACACTTCTGGCCTTTGAACTCTTTTTAAAACCAAAGCTTTAAAACCAAAGATTTAATCTTTCAAGTGAAAACTAACAAGCCTTTTATGACTTAACAAAGGACACACAAAGCATCCCCTAACCTCAAAACTACCTCAAAGAAAGTATTGTTAGTTGCAAATAGGGTAAAACCTGCATTTTGGTTCAAGCTGCTCATAAGGTCTCAGCTTCTCAGCTGACAGTCTGCACACAAAGGTCCTGCTGTTGTGTGCCCCACAGGTACAAGATTAAAAGAGACAAAAACATGGTAAGAGAAGAAATCAAAAGCTGTCCAGGAAAGGGAATAGGATCAATAAATAGATACCGCCAAAAGTCAAGAGTCATATAAATATCAAACCAAAGTTTAAAGAAGTATTTCCTTTCCTTTTCTTTTTGAGTTAAGGACTCACATCTCTAGGGGACTGGGTCCCTGAGTGGGAATCTGACCTAGATGGAGGTGGCTGAGTGTGGAATCTTAACTACCAGGTGGAGCGCCTTTGTTTGCAAATCCCAAAGGGACTTCCCAATAGGCAACTTGAGCATAAAAAGGATTTTAACTTTGTTTTAAATCTGATCTCTGTTTTTTTCTTTTCTTTTCTTTTTTTTTTTAAATCTCGCCAAGGGGAATTTCTAAGGCTGTATTTCGTTTGTTTCTTTTCATAGGTATTCTTATCTTATTCTTATCAAACAAGATAGCTGTTTAAGATAAGGTTTCTCTAAAAAGTTTTCTTTTAAATATAGCTAATTTATTTATTTCATTAAGTGAACTCCTGTTAATCCAACCTGGAAGGGAGAAAGACTCTTTCCTCTGTTTTGGGCAAATCTTGGGACAGAATAGAAAAACCACCCTCAAAACTGAGATGATACCACCTCAAATCTGATATGGTTCTGAGAGAGACCAGAGAATGACCCAGACAAATCCAGCTTGGTGGCTCGGATTAGTTCATTAGCTGTTGCTTACACAGTTCTCATTCCTAGTCAAGACAGGAATCGTCTGGGCATTCACTCCTGGGCATCAGCAGGAGTTTGGAAACCAAGATCTGGTTGCCTGCCCATTTATGGAACCTTCAATTCCTTTCTGACGGGTGGCACAGAGCTCTTTGCACCCTTGCACACTTAACTCTGAGAAAGGTTAAGCATGCACAGTACCTCCGATTAAATGGGTACTGTAAGACAATTAAGGTAGCATGAACTAGTGCTACTGGTTTAATGAACCAGCATTAAACCAATCTGAAGATTTTTGACATTCTACCCCAAAGGATCTACTTACAGTAATCGTTGGTCTTCGCATTTTTTTCACTTCCTTGCTTCGATCTGTGCCTTTAAGTTTAAAAGGCAACTGCACGAGTTCTGTTAAACATTAAAAGCCAGTGTGAGGAACTTGTATTCCTCCCTCATCTTCCTCATTCCACCTGCATGCTATAGGCAGAGATTTAGATGAAATGACTTAGTAAAAAAAATTCTTACTTTTGTTTGCTTTTCCAATATTTCAACCATAGGTTCTGGAATAAACAGTGATTTGTTATCCTGCTCACAGGGCCATAACTGTAGGAAAGGTTAAATTTTTCCCCTGAAGTTTCAATAATTTGAGTCGGTAAAACAGAGTGATGATAGATTAACTGAAAACAAATTTAAAATTTTTTGAAAAAAATGTATTAACATGCACAGGGGTATATGGAAGTCATACAAAATATAAAAACTCTAAGAAATGGCCAGATGGTTGGCACTTTTATAATGCCTTAAGTTTATAGGACAAGACAGATTATGGCAAGATAGGTTAGGGGAGGGAGGGGAGAGGAAAGCTGGGGCAAAGGTGGTCTTGTTATGCCCACAAAACCTCACAGGCAGCAGTCCTCAGAAAGGATAGATGGGGGTCTCTGGTGAACCTTTCTCTGTCAGACTCTCAGTTAACCTTTCCTAGATCTGGACAGGGGGCTCATAAAGAGCCTGTTTCTGTCTATAATCTACTTCATTTTATTTCCCCTATACATGCAAGTCTTTCTATAAGAGACAGTTTTGCGGGACTGTTGTTGTGTTTGCAGGCCCTCTTCATAGCCATCTCGAAATATGTTGAAGAAGTATGTTTTGGGGTGAAATATTTTTGTTTTCCATTAAAAGTGTAGATGATAACTAAATTGACACACACATGCTCACCACTGAGCTCCCTAGCACTAGCAAATCATAAGATTTTTCTGTATTTTATTGTATTTTAACCATTTTCTATTTTTTTGTTTTAATTTCAATAGATGTAGCAGATAAAAGTGGTTTATTGGGATGAATTCATAGTGGCGAGTTCAGGACTTTTAGTGAACCCATCACCCGAATTCATTCTATCTGCCAGGCAATTTTTGACTCTCACCCCCCTTTCTGAGTCTCCAGTCTGTTATACCACTCTGTATGACCAGGTATATACCCTTTGCTTAGCTCCCACACACAAGTGAGTACATGAAGTATTTCTTAATTCCTGAGATACTTCACTTAGGATGATGGCTACCAGTTCCAACCAGGTTGCTGTGAAAGATATTCTTTTTCTCACTTTTATGGCTGAGTTCTCCCTGGTGGTCTAGTGGTTAAAATTCGGCGCTCTCACTTTTATGACTGAGCAGTATCCTAAGGTATGTGTGTATACATATATATGTGTGCATAAATACACACGCACACACACATATTCCACGTTTTCTTCCTCCATTCATCAGTTGATGGGCTCTTAGGTTGATTTCGTATCTTTGCAAATATGAATCGTGCTGTGAAAACACAAACGTGCATGTTTCTTTCTGACATAATGACTTCTTTTCCTTTAGGTAGACACCTAGTAGTGGGGTTGCTGGATTGATGATAGGTCGTTTTGTTCTTTGAGAAAGCTCCATACTGTTCTCCACAGCGGTTGTACTAATTTACATTCCCACCAACAGTGTATAAACATTTCCTTTTCACTGCATCTGTGCCAACATTTATGGGTTTGTTTTTGATTAATTCGTGAAGACCATTCAGTTAGGGGGGTGCTGGCATCTCATTGTGGTTTTAATTTGCGTATCCCCAATGATTAGTATGTTGAGTGTTTTTTTTTATGTGTTTGTTGGCCACTTTTTGCCCACTTTTTAATGGCTTTTATTTACTTTTATCTTGCCACCTTATTTAAATTCCTTGTTGATTTTGGATATTAGCCCTTTGTTGGATGTATAGTTTATGAGTATTTTCTCCCATTTTGTGGATTATCTATTTACTCTTTTAGTTATTTCTTTTGCAGAATTTTTATTTTTTATTTTTTTATTTTTTTGCTAAATTAGGTCTCTTATTTATTTTTGTTTTGACATATTTGCTTTTGGGGTCTTAGTCATAAATTCTTTGGCTAGGCCAATGTCTGGAAGAGTGTTACCTAAGCTTATTCTTGAATTTTTATAGTGTCAGGTGTTACATTTAAGGCTTTAATGCAACTTGAGTTAATTTTTTTTTTTTTTTTGCAGTTTTTTTGGCCAGGGCTGGGTTTGAACCTGCCACCTCCACTATATGGGGCCGGCGCCCTACTCCTTTGAGCCACAGGCGCCTCCCTAATTGAGTTAATTTTTGTGTATAATGAGAGATAGGGATCCAGTTCATTCTTCTGCATGTAGGCTCTTCAGTTTTCCCCATGTCATATTTGAATAGGGAATCCCTCCCTGTGTCTGAATTGTCAAAGATCAGGCTCAGCTCCTGTAGCTCAGTGGTTGGGGAGCCGGCCATATGCACCAGGGCTGGTGGGTTCAAACCCAGCCTGGGACTGCTAAACAATGATAATAACAACAACAACAACAACAAAAATAGCTGGGCGTTGCAGCGGGCACTGTAGTCTCAGCTACTTGAGAGGCTGAGGCAAGAGAATCACTTAAGCACAAGTGTTTGAGGTTACTGTGAGCTATGATGCCATGGCACTCTACCAAGGGTGACATAGTGAAACTCTGTCTCAAAAAAAAAAAAAAATCAGTTGGTTGGAGGTGTATAGTTTTAATAATATACTTGGGGCCAGGCACAGTGGCTCATGCCTGTAATCCTAGCACTCTGGGAGGCCAAGGTGGGTGAATTGCTTGAGCTCAGGTGTTCGAGACCTACCTGAGCAAGAGTGAGGCCCCATTTCTACTGAAAATGAAAAACTGAGGGAAGACAATTGCTTCAGCCTAAGAATTTGAGGTTGCTGTGAGCTATGAGGCCACAGCACTCTACTGAGGGTGACAAAGTGAGACTCTATCTCAAAAAAAAAAAAAAATACACACACACACTTGGGTTCTCTATTCTGTTCCATTGATCTATGAGTCTACTTTTTACCAGTACCATGCTGTTTTCATTGCAATAGCCTTGTAAAGTATAATTTGAAACCAGGTAATGAGATGCCTTCAGATTTTCTTCTTTGCTTAGGATTGCTTTGGCTCTTTGGGCTCTTTTTCAATTCCATATAAAATTTAGATTTTTTTTTGGTAATTCTGTGAAAAATAATGTTAGTATTTTGATGGTAATTGCATTGAACCTATAAATCACTTTGGACAGAATGGACATTTTAACAGTATTGATTCTTCTAATCCATGAGCATGGGATGTTTTCCGTTTGTTGGTGTCATCAGGGATTGCTTTCATCAGTGTTTTGTAGTTTTCCTTTTAGAGATCTTTCATCTTCTTAGTTAAGGGTATTCCCAGGCATTTCATCTTATTCTTTTGCAGCTGCTGGAAATTGCATTGAGCTCTTGGACCTATTCTCACCTTTTTTTTTTTTTTTTTTTGGAGACAGAGTCTCACTTTGTGGCCCCCAGCAGAGTCTGTTGCATTATCATAGCTCACAGCAACCTCAAATACTTGGGTTCAGCCTCCCAAGTAGCTGGGACTATAGGCGCCCACCCACAACTCCTGGCTAGTTTTTAGAGACAGGGTCTCAATCTTGCGCAGGCTGGTCTCCAACTCCTGATCTCGGGTGATCTACCCACCTCGGCTTCCCAGAGTGCTAGGATTTCAGGAAAGAATCAAAATATTGCAGGTTTATCTGAGGCCTACTGTGCACCCCTCCACAATTCCAATATCCTTTTTCCCTCTCAACACAATCTTGAGTTTAGTGCTTATTATTTTCATGTCATTGTTATTTTAGTGCCATATGTATTAATATATAACACATAGTGGTGTTGTTTATGCATTCAAATTAATATACATAGAATCACAATGTGCAAATCTCTATGTTTTTTTATTCAATATTGTTTACGAGATTTATCTATGATGATACATGTAATCATAATTTATTTTAAAGTATATAGTGTTCTATTGTTTGATATCACACCTAATTCATCCTCTGTTGATAAATAGGTGGTTTTGGGTATTTTCTCGTTACAAACAATACTACAGAGATGTACAGTGTTTTTATACATATCTCCATAGACATCTGTATGGAGACTCTGGAAACTAAATCCTGTGACATCACCTTGGAGCCTGTTTGAAATGGAGTATCCAGGCCTCCGTCAAGATGTTACAGAGTTAAAACTTATCTTTATTCGAGATTCCCAATTGATTCATAGGCATAATAAACTTTGAGCAATGTTCTCACACTTAGTAGCATATTAGAATCACCTTAGAAACTGAAAACAAAACAAAACAAACAAAACAACTTATGGCAGGGTACACCTCCATAGATTCTGATTTAATAACTCTCAGACGTGCCTGGGTTTCTAGGATTTTTAAAAAGCTCCTTAGGTGATTCTACTATGTAGACAAGATTTTACTGCTGAACCATAATAGCTCTGACTGCATTGGCTCTCCAGGTAGAAAGCACTATGTCACCTGGCTTTTACTAGATACCTCCTTGGAAAGGACAGTTTGCTCATAAGGGGCTAGAGCAAGCAGGAAGATGGAACTTTTAATCCAGTAAATTACCAGAACACTTGGGCCAAAGCTTTGTCTTATAATAGTATGATTAGTTCTTAGTCGATGGAGGTCACTTTACTTAACAAATACTTGTAAGGCCCTGACTACATATCAGGTGATCTTCTTCTACTTTATTAACATTGTTTCACTTAATATTTATCAGAAGATTTCCTTTCCATTTAAAACTTCTACATTTTGAATGAAGTAGTACAGTTTATCAGAAAGTCAGAACAGGTTAGTAATAAGAAATAGCGTATTGAAGGAAGGTGAGTTTCTTTGGTTTGTCTTCAGGGAGACAGTGCTGCACTCTGCTTTCACATCTAGTCTGGGCTTTGTCACAGGGCCAGACGCCATTTGCTTGCCTGGATATGGAGTGGGGTTTTGAGTGCACACAAGAAGAGAACTCAGGACTATCTGTTTAGTGATTTGGGATTTTTCTACCTCACACTACCCCATCAGTGTGGTCAACATTGAGAAAATTCCTGATCTCTGGGCTTAATTATTATTTTATCCAGTCACTCCATGTCTTTGCAAATAAATTGTAGAACAGAACACTTAAATCACAAGCAGATCAGATATTTCAGAGTACATTTACATGATCTGAAAGAATTACCTCGGAGTGAGGAAATTCATTTTTTTAATTACATAAATTTATGTTTCATCACATAAGTAAACATGCACACTTTTTCACTGTCAAATATTCAAACATTGCTTTCTGAAAAGGGAAAAAAAGCTTCATAAAATCCCAATTTCCTCAATCCCATCGTTCCCTTCGCAGAGGTGACAATTATTATTAGCATAATGTGTACTCTTCCAAATCTTTTTCTATGTATTTATAGATATACAGTTTTTATGTTTTACTGGAGAAAAATTTCTAAGCCCTCTAGTTTTAATATCAATTGTAGTTTTTCTTATGCAACTATATTTTCTTACCTTTCTCCCAGATTTGCTAAATTCTTCCTTGTGTTACAGTAGCTATGAATTTATTCACCCAGGATACAGTTTAAAAATATCCTCTAATTGGGCGGCGCCTGTGGCTCAAGGAGAAGGGCGCTGGTCCCATATGCTGGAGGTGGTGGGTTCAAACTCAGCCCTGGCCAAACACACACACACACACACACACACAAAATATATATATATATCCCCTAATGACTAGGCGTGGTGGCTCATGCTTGTAATCTTAGTACTCTGGGAGGCAGAGGTGGGTGGATTGCCTGAGCTCAAAGACCAGCATGAGCAAGAATGAGACCCCATCTTTAAAAATAGCCAAACGTTGTGGTGGGTGCCTGTAGTCCCGGCTACTTGGGAGGCTGAGGCAAGAGGATCGCTTGATCCCAAGAGTTTGAGGTGGATGTGAGCTATGACGCCACATCACCCTACTGAGGGCTACAAAGTAAGACTCTATCTCAAAAAAGAAAACAAACAAACAAAAAAACAACAATAAACACTCTAGAGGATTGAGGCAGCTTACCAAACTGGAAGAGCTCACTGCTGTGTCAGAATTATATTTTAAAAGGCAAGCAGGGGTGGCGCCTGTGGCTCAGTCGGTAAGGCACCAGCCCCATATACCGAGGGTGGCGGGTTCAAACCCGGCCCCGGCCAAACTGCAACCAAAAAATAGCCGGGTGTTGTGACAGGTGCCTGTAGTCCCAGCTACTCGGGAGGCTGAGGCAAGAGAATCGCTTAAGCCCAGGAGTTGGAGGTTGCTGTGAGCTGTGTGATGCCACGGCACTCTACCGAGGGCCATAAAGTGAGACTCTGTCTCTACAAAAAAAAAAAAAAAGAAATGGCAAGCAGTAACAGCCCAGTTATATATTTCTTGTTTTATGGATAAAATTGTAAGAACAGGGCCTTTCCTGGGAGTGAGAAATGTGCCTTATTTTTGCACTTGGATCTCCCTTTCCTCTGGTGCTGGTGGTTCCTTCAGTCAGCAGCTTGGGTGATTTTCATTCGCTGAGTGAGATGCTGTTCTTTCTCTCTTCCCTTCCTCCATCTCTGCAGGGAGACTGATGCATTTTGTTCTGTAGGTAGGAGAGCTGACAGGACAGTATCTGGCCATAGTGTTTGGGTTTAGGAAGGGCCTCAGGAAACACCCACTGTGTCCTGCAGATGGGCACTCAGAATGATTGTTGTCTAATGCCTTTATGCTCTTCTCCAACATGCCCTCCTACCAAAGCCTCGTTAGTGGACCGAGAAATGAGAATGGGCAGCTTAATGTTTCTTTGACTGTGATCACCATTTTATCACTTGGTGGCTGGGGAGGAAAACAGGAAATTCATCTTTGGGTTCAAGGACTTTGCAAAGTCACTACCAGCTAGGAAACTCTGGGCTGTGCTGGATTTAAAGAGAGATTTGTATGCTGCCTCATAATAAATTGTACTCTTGCAGTGGTGTCACCTTCCAAATTCATGGACTGACAGGGCTCATGAGTAAAAGCAAAACATTTGAAAGTGCACAAACTTGGAAAGGGAGAGTATTCCCAAGTATGATCTGGCAATGACATTCTTTTGCTTAAAAACTTTTACTGATTTCTTATTGCATAAAATTTAAATTCTATTGGCAGAGGTCACAAAACAGCAGCCTAGGGCTGAATGTAGCTGACAGATGTGTTGTGTCTGGCTGCACAGTGTTTTAGAAAAATTAGAATTCATTAACAAGAGATCAAGGTCAAAGGATTTAACATACAAATTTGGATTTCTGGTTCTATTGGCCAACATTTCTAAATAAACAGATGAAATGAGTTGTGGCTCTTTGGATAGGCACCAGCTCTCATCCACTCTGCAACAGTGCAAATACCTAATATTCCAATTTCCTAGCAACAGTTAAAGATCAGTCCTATGAATCCTCTCACTAACAGGCCGTTAGGAGTTCTGTTTTGCACAACTTCTGAAAAGAGCTGAACAGGCAGAAAAGAGATGTAAATCTTTCTCTCTCAAAGTTGTTTTTAAGAATCTGCTTTTATACAGAAGTAAACAGCAAGAAAGAGCTTCAGGCTTCAGCCATATCTCAAGGACAGCTATATCTCCTGTGTTAATTCTGATAATCTAGTCTCCAAAGAAAGGCAGAGAAGCTAACTCTTGCACTTGGACATCCCTGCAGTTTCTATTATCTGTTTTCTACCAAGAAGAAAGAAAAGAGTAGCTGCAGCAGTTTCTCGACTGTACCTGTCAATTTATAACCCCCTGAAAATCGCCCAGCCCCTCGGCCTCAGTGCAGGCTTTCCTCTCCTCTTTCCTTGCGTTGTGTAAGGCCATCATGGATGGCTCAGACCAGAGGTGCCCATTCACCCATATAATTGTGAGCAATAATAAGTCTTTGTTATTTTCAACCATTAGGTTTTGAGGCAGTTTGTTACGCAGCAGAAGCTAACTGACATACATTTAAAGAATGGCAAACTCAAAGTGCTTTAGTGGTCAGGAGGTAACATCAATATTTAGTTAGGTCTTTGATTCCTTTCATCAGCATTTTGTAGTGTGCAGCACATGTGTAAGTTGTTAGAGCTACACATCAGTACAGATGGCCTCTAACTTACGATGGCTCATCTTATGGCTTTTGGACCATATGATGGTTTGTCAGGACTTAACCCTGTCATAAGTTGAGGAGCTCCTTCTGATTTACAAAGAGATCATAATTTCTGCTGAGCATGTATGACTTTTGTACTGTTGTAAAGTCAAAAAACCCTAAGTTGGATCATTGTAAATAGGGTGCTGCCTGCTGTGTTAACAGCATTAAATGCATTTTCTACTTGTAATTTTTTTGACTTTCTGTGGGTTTACCAGGATGTAACTTCATCAAAAGTCAAAAAGCAACTGTATTTCATTTTCTTAGTGATGGTAAATAGCATTCTATGGTTAATTTTAATGTCCATGAGTTCATTGCTAGTATATGAAAAAATTGTTGATTTTTAAATGTATATCTTTTTTTTTTTTTTTGAGGCAGAGTCTCACTATGTTGCTCTCAGTAGAGTGCTGTGGTATCACAGCTCAGGGCAACCTCCAACTCTTGGGCTTAAGTGATTCTCTTGCCTAACCATCCTAAGTAGCTAGGACTACAGGTGCTCACCACAACGCCCAGCTATTTTTTGGTTGTAGTTGTCATTGTCATTTGGCAGGCCCGGGCTGGATTTGAACCCACCAGTTCCAGTGTATGTGGCTGGTGCCCTAGCTGCTAAGCCTAAGTATATCTTATATACTGCAAACTTGTTGAACTCATTAAATTATTCTAGGAGTGTTTTAGTAGGTTCTGTGGAATTTTCTATGTAGATAATCATGTCATCTGTAAATAGGAACAATTTTATTTGTCTCCTGTCTGATCTGTATACTTTTTATGCCCTTTTCGTCCTTATCATATTGGTTTGAATTTTCAGTACTATGTTGAATAAGTAGCTGAATGGATATCCTTGCTTTATTTCTAATATTAATGGTGAGACATTTAGCTTTTCACTATTAAGTGTATTGTTAACTTTAGCTTGTTTTTTTTTTTTTTTGAGACAGAGTTTCACTTTGTTGCCCTTGGTAGAGTACTGTGGCATCATAGCTCACAGCAACCTCAAACTCTTGGGCTCAAGCAATTCTCTTGCCTCAAGCTCCTGAGTAGCTGGACTACAGGCTCCACCACAATGCCTGGCTATTTTTAGACATGGGGTCTCTCTCTGGCTCAGGCTGGTCTTGAACCTGTGAGTTCAGGCAATCCACCTGCCTGGGCCTCCAAGAGTGTTAGGATTATAGGCATGAGCCATCATGCCTGACCCCTATCAGAGAGTTTTTTTAATCACTAAGTATTGATTTTTGTCAAGTACTTTTTCTACGTTCATTTGCTTCCTCTTCTTTAGCCTCTTAATATAGTGGACTACACTGATTGACTTTCACTTATGAAAACAACTTTGCATCCCTCAAGTAACTTATTACAGTTTTTTGGAATTGTTCTTTTACTGGTTCAAGTGAAATATGGAAACCTTACCCATTTTTTTGTTGTTGTTTCTTTACTCTCCCCAATTTATAATATAATTGTACTACTTCCTCTACATACATGTAGGACCATATCAGATACTGTTATAATTTTTGCTTCAATTCTCAAACATTTAGAAAACCGAAAAGCAGAGGAAAAGGCAGTTGTATTTACCCATAATTGTGGCTCTTAGGGTTTTTCTTTTTTCTGGATAAACCAAGATGTCCACTTGTCTTATTTCCTTTTTATTCAGAGAACTTTCTTTAGCTCTTCTCTTTGGGTAGATCTACTGCTGCCATGTTCTTTCAGTTTTTCTTTCTCTTAGAATGTCTTGATTTTCTCTTCCTTTCTGAAGGCTATTTTTCCTGGACATAGAATTCTGAGTTGCCGGTTACCTTGAAGCACTTGAATAATGTGATACTTTCTCTGGCCTCCATATCTTCTGATGAGAAATCTTCTGTCCCTTAAATTGTTTGCCATTCAGTTGTTTAAATTCTTTATTATAGATAAATGTAATTTTTCTCTCACTGCTTTTAAAAGTTTTTCTTTGTTTTCAGAAGTTCGGCTATGATGTGTTTTGGAAAGGATTTCTTTGGATTTATACTGTTACGGATTTTACCAACTTCTTGAATTTGTAGGATTATATCTTTTGCCAAATTTTAAAAGCTTTCAGCCATTATTTCTTTGAGTCCTTTTTAGCTTACTCTTTTTCCTCTCTTTTCAGAACTCAGATGACACAAATGTTTTATCTCTTGTTTTTGTCCACAGGTCTCTGAGGCTGTGTTATTTCTTAAAAATAAATATTTCTTTCTGGTTGTTCAAATTGGGTAATTTCTGTTATTCAGTCTTTCATTTCACTAATTCTTTCTTCTGTCCTTTCCATTCTACTGTTGAGCCCATCCACTGAGTTTTTTTTTTTTTCCTTTTTCCCTTTATTGCTTTTTGTTCTGATTATACATAGTATATGAAAGAAACATATTGTTAAAAATTAGGAAAAACCTTATTCACAGCATTAGTATTGATCTATATCTTTCCATTAAAAAAATTACTTTTACATAGTTGTGGTCAAACTAATTGCACAGCTTTTAGTTATGCCCTCACTTCAACTCACTTGCTCCGTCTTAACTTGGTGGATGACAGTTTAGGAAGGCGGAAACATTCACTTCACCTTGCCACATGCATTTGAATGCCCATATCCCTTGGATAAAAGGAAGAGAGCTTACATGGTACTTTCCCAGAAGGGGAAATCAAAGGGACATCCAGATCCACGAAGTTGGCCAGGCACAGTGGCTCACGACTGCACTCTGGGAGGCTAAGGTGGGTGGATCCCTTGAACTCAGGAGTTGGAACCCAGCCTGGTCAAGATTGAGACCTTGTCTGTACAAAAATAGAAAAATTAGCCAGGTTACGGTGGGAACCTGTCGTCCCAGCCATGTGGGAGGATGAGACAAGAGGATTGCTTGTGCCCTGGAGGTTGCTGTGAGCTATGATGATGTTACAGCACTCTACCCTGGGTGACCAGAGCCAGGCTGTCTCAAAACCAACAATAAAACACAATAAAAACAGGTCCACAAAGTCCAGACATGGTTCAAAAAAGGGAGCCATTCATTTGACAAATACATACTAAACATTTTCTGTATGTCAGGTATAATCTGCTCTTTGTATATATTTAATATCAATTGTTTTGCATTTTCCATCGAAACACCTAGCCCAGTATCTTAAAGATTTAAATATTAGATGAAAAAAAAACACATGGTGGCAATATTTTAAATGAATCTGGATTAGCAGTACAAAAACATACATTAAGTGTATCAGAAACTGAGAAACAGATGAGGAGAAAATTCACTGTATTTTTCCAAGACTCCTAAGTCCACACGCATACCAATAATTTATAAGAAAAAGTTTATTTGCTGATCATTGTTTGAATCTTGAAATTCCCCATAGATGATACTGATATAAAATGCTAACTGATTTTTATGGTAAAGATCAGTCATTTTTGAATCTTCATTAACACTTGAACTATTATATAAATGAATCAGCAGTAACAATTGAAAATTCCTTTTCACTCCTCATACAATTTAACTTCCAGTTTCAATCGTCCAATGTTTGAGGACCCCTGGTCTAAAGTATCCTCCTGGGTGAAAAGTGCACAACCATGTCAGGCGTCCTCAAACTGGGGCCCGTGGGCCACATGAGGCAGTGTGATTGTATTTGTTCCTGTCTTGTTTTTTTACTTCAAAATAAGATATGTGCAGTGTGCACAAGAATTTTTGTTCATAGTTTTTTTTTTTTTTAAACTATGGTCCAGCCCTCCAATGGTCTGAGGGACAGTGAATTAGCCCCGTTTAAAAATTAGTTTGAGGACGCCTGATGTAGGTGGTCAAGCACAATAATGGTTTTTATCTGGTAGTGAAAAACAGCTGCAGTTTAGTACTTAAATTAAACCCGCAGTTAATGGTAAGCCTTCTAGCCAAAGTAATTAGGGAAAGCTGTGAAATCTAAACTAGAAGAGACCAGGAAAAAGAGGAAAAGAGCTTGCAGTGGTTACAGTGAGCCCAACCACTGCAAGCTGGTATGCACCCCTGTACTTTAGAAAGGACAGATAAGCCAAAATAATACAAGTAGCTCTCCTTACTGACTTGACCAAATAGTATGTTTTTCCTACAAAAACTGTCAAGGGGCCGGGCATGGTGGCTCATACCTATAATCCCTGCACTCTGGGAGGCAGAGGCAGGAGGATCATTTGACTTCAGGAGTTTGAGACCAGCCTGAGCAAAAGTGAGACCCCAGCTCTATGAAGAGGAAAAAGCAGAAATATTAGCTGGGCAATGAGGCAGGAAGATCACTCGAACCCAGGAGTCTGAGCAGTGTGAGTGAACTGACACCATGACACTCTAGCCTGGGCAGCAGGGAGGCTCTGTCTCAAAAAAAAAAAAAAACAAACCCTTGGCAAGGGTTGCATTTCACTGTACCTAGCATAGAATCAGCCCACGAAACAAAAACTGCACTTTTCAGAAGAAATGCTATGCATAGTATATTCAGAGTCACTGACTGCTTTTTCTTCGTCTTTTTTTCTGTGAACGTGTAGTAGGTGTTTGAGTCTCTTGTGCTTCTTCTTTTACACTGGATTTGGGCTGTTTGAAAACTATTTCATTATCTTCATCATCATTCATTGCAGCCACTTCAGATTTTCGTTTTTCCAAAAATGCTGGTGTACAAACTGGTGTGGGGCCCTGGCTATCCACAGTCTTCTCAGTAGTGCCCGAAACCTGTTGTTTCTTTCCCTTAGGTAAAACCAAAGGAAGAAAATTATAATCAATTCCTTTTTTCGCTAATTTCTTCGTGAGTAACCGTTCCTTCTTTTTAAATCGCCTCTCCATCTGTAGTCTTTGTGTAAGTGTCCGTTTCTGATTATACCGTTTCACTGCCGGATGTGATGGCTGTTTAAATGGCGTTTTGCAGCCCTTAAAAAGTTCTTTATGTACTTTTCCACGTGGCACAACACGACACGAAAAAGTCTTTCACCAAAAAGGTAGTTGTTCATTGTTTCAGCAACTATCTTGGCAACATCATCAGACTCAAATTCCACAAAGGCATAGCCTTTGCTATTTCTAGTCCTTTTACTTCTGGAAAGTCTTAATCTTGTAATAGTGCCAAATTGGGAGAAATAAGCTTGGATCTGAGTTTCATCAAGTGTGCTAGGTAGGTGGCCCACATAGATTACTCCACGCTTAAGCTTTTCTTGCTTTTGTTGCTGGGTTACGCGCTGGCGAACCTGCACTACCTCCTTTCGAAACTCTACATCTTCCTGCGGGTTCAAAGACAGCATCGGCCGGGAGGGTCAGCAAGGCCCGCCATACTGAAAGCTGCGAAAACGACCAACTCCACGCGGCGCTCCCGGAAGTGCCTGGCTCTCTATGCCTCCGAAACGGAAGTAGAGGTACGAGCATCCACTGAGTTTTTAAAATTTTGGTTGTTACGTATTTCAGTTTTAAAATTCTCATTTTACTCTTCATTATGTATTTTATTTCTTCACTGAGACTTCCAATTTTTTCATTTGTTTCAAATGTGTTCCTTATTACTCACTGAAACATTTTTATGGTGCTTTGAAACATTTGTCAGATAATTTTGTCATCTCTGTCATTTCAGTGTTTGCATCTCTTGATTATATTTTTCATTGTGTTTGAGATCTTCCTGTTTCTTGATATGACAGGTCATTTTTGATCAAAACCTGGACATTCAGGGTATGAATAAGAATGTGGATCTTGGGCGGCACCTGTGGCTCAAAGGAGTAGGGCGCCAGCCCCATATACTGGAGGTGGTGGGTTCAAAACCAGCTCTAGCCAAAAACAAGAAAAAAAAAAAAAGAATGTGAATCTTATTTAAACCTTTTGTATTAAATGTGTATTTGAAATACTGTTCTAGAGAAACAGATCTTGTTACCATCTGGTGGGGGTGAGTTTCCCACTTTGTATCCATTGACTCTCAAGGGAGGGATTTCTTATCACTGCTGATCAGGGTGGAGATTCTGGCTCATGAATTAGGCCTCAGCTGATAACCTGTCTTGCTTGGAAGGGTAGGAGTGCCTTCTTATTCCCCATATGATCTGCACTGACCAGGAGGGGAGGATGGCCCCTCTAAACTTGAATACTATAATTTATACTTTTTTGTTGATTTAAAAGGCAAAAAGAGTATTTTCAAATTTTAAATAGGGTATCCTTGATTAACAGCAAGGCTGAACTTTACCACAATGCTAACTAAATAAATTCACCAATATCATGAAAGTTTAAAAAATAAATTCTAAGAGTTAAAGCTATATATAAATCTCTATATATAAAGCTATATATAAATCCTACATAAGTGATAAAATTGCATAGAACTATATATGTGCACATACAGAAACATATACAAATGAGGGCATGCAAATGAAACAAGGTAAATCTGAATAAGGTCTATGCATTGGACCAATGTCAATGTCTTGATTTTGATATTGTGCTATTGTTTTATGAATTGTTACCCTTGGAGGAAACTGATTGAGGGGTACATGGAACCTCTTTGAACAATTTTTACAACTTCTTGTGAATCTGTAATCATTTAGTAACAAAAGGAGAAAACAAACAAAAAATGTTGATAATCAGTATTTTCTGCTTTATTCTGAACAAGTCTGGCTCTTGAACAAATTTCCTTTAAAGTTTCTTTATTTGAACCAGAGAGACATGAAGTCTCTATTCTACTTATCATACCTGAATCTGATAGGTAACTATTCTTACTCATGGAGAGACATACCAGATATATAATGACAAGGGTGCTGCCAACAAGCAGAGCTGGGCAGGTTTTGCACCTGACCCTGCTTCAGGTCTTGCTCCTGACTCATATCTGAACTGGGAGTGTCTTCCCACTTCTCCATCCTGGACACTGTGTCTCCTGCCATTTGATTTCACTTGAGAACTGAATCTGTTCTGTCCCTTCTTTTCCCAGAAGAAGGGACATTGAGGGTTTTGAATAATATCTGACTAAAAATGAGGCCATGCATTTAAAATAATTAAATTTAAAAATAGGAAATAATTTTTAAAATTCTATAGTGACAGTAAAGTTTCAAGTAAAAAGAAGACAGTGTGTAGGAATTTTTCTAGGCTGTTAAGATTTTTTCTGTTGGGGGACAGGACCAAGATCCGGACTTGAAGGCTGCTTTTGAATTATATTTATGCTCATCATAAAGACAATACACACACAACTTTGACAATTTTGACTTGTATCGTATACGCAATGCCTGTAATCAGACATAAAAATTAATGTGCCTTAAAGTTATATTTCCAAAGGTCAGAATTGACAAAATATTTTATCCAATAGATTGTCTCTCAAATAGCATTAATATTTGGTGTCAGCTTACTAATGATCTTTCCAAGTGCTATTTTGCTTGGGAAGAAATCAGGAGTATGTGCATTGTTTCAGTATTAAAATTACCTAAGGAAAAGCATAGTCTTGTGAACTAGATGAAAAACGGATTTTAAACTTATTTAGGGGTGGGAAAGTTTCCTTTTTACCTGCTGAAGGTTCACTTAAACTCACTGACAAAAGATAAATCAATAGAAGAAAAGACATACGAATTTATTTGATCATAGTTTTAGGTGGCTTGGGAGGCTTCAGACTGAAGACCTAGACGGGGATCCCAGGGAAACTGATCATTTTTATGGGTAGGCTTAATACAGTTGGACACCTGTGTAGAAATAAGACTGGGCAGAAAGGCGACAATCTAATACTAACAGATGTGATGAGGAAACCCAACCTGGCCTGTCTGTTTAGATTCTTCTTGGCCTCTGAGTATACATTTCTGCCTTCTGTGGATGGGGCAGGACTCTGTCTGGAATGAGAATCTTATGTCCTACTATCAGACAAGATGGGTCAGATAATTTCTTTATGGCCAGTTTTTACACAGAGTAATATTTTTCAGTTTTATGGCTGGCTTTTGGAAAAAAGGAGTTCTGATTTCTATTATCTGTCTTGGGGAAGAGGGATTCTGGTTTCTATGACTAGTTTCAGGGGAGAATGAAGGGCCAGAGACAGTAGGGTAGGAGTTCAGAGAAAAACTTTGGCTTCTGAGGCTGCTTCTGAAGGCTTCCTTTTTGGGATATGGTTTTTGGATCTGGACAGCACTTATTAGCATTCAAATATATAAGACTGCTTCAGTGGTGACCTTCTGGAAAGTCTAAGGGTACAGTCTATGGGTACAGAACTTGTTGATTTGGAATAATGGTCTAGATGTCTAAAACATTTTCCAAGAATCTGTCATCCTACACTGCTTAAGTAGTTCTTCTTTGGGAAAGTACATGTTATGAAAATTTACAGAATTTCTGTCTTTTCTTGTTAAGCCTTGGTATCCAGAGTGTTAACTGTTTTTGGTTTTGAGGTATTTTTTCAGATGAGACCTGAATCTCTCTTGGTGTGTGGAACCCCTTTATAGAACAAATAGGTCTTTCCAAAGCTGAATTTGAAAAGTTTCCTGGCCTAACAGTATTACTGATGCCTTTTATGACCTTCTGGTTCTCAAATGACAGGCCTGCTGGGCAGCAAAGTGACCCTGACAGTAGAGATTCATCTTTCTTCTGCATTTTTCCATCACACACCCCTTTCACTCCTTTACTTCACTTTTGAAACCAATGTCTGTAGTCATTTCTGTCTATTCTTTCACTTTTCTGAGACGATTTTGAATCTGTTGTTTTCAGTAAATGTCTGGACTCAGGGTCCTGGTCAAACTTAGCGCCAGACCCAAACTTAGCGCCTGGTCAAACTTTGCCAAACTTAGCGAACCTCTTAACCTTTCCATCTATGTTCATGAAGGTTCCCAACAAGTTCAGGGGCAGGGTGGTATATAAAGCATTCACATACTGTGTGTGTGTTTGAGGGGGGACTGGTGGGCGGTGTGTTTGGTGAACTGATTGATAACAGTTGACTTCATCATTCTCCTCTTTCTAGATATCCTAGAAGATGGAGCTAAGGGCATGGTGAGAGAGGACTGTGGAGCTCTCCAAACTAATTCTGTTAGTATTTACTGGAAGGGCAGATTACAGGAGAGGACAAAGTTCATATTTAGCTAGCATCTTCAATAAGGAATAGAAACTTTCAAGTGAAGAAAAATGTGCATGTTCCTTGGCAGGTGACATGCTGAAGTTTTATGTAAAAAGGAGCACATGTCTCCCTTAATTCTTGCTTTATTTATTTTTTTTCTGTCTTCAAAATAAGATAAATAACGGCATAATAATAATTCCTTATTATAGGGAAATGTAATTAACTAATGAAATTAAACTTATTTGTAGTTCTTAGAAAAGATTGCTTTGGAAGAAAAAGTATTATTAGTGTTAAAACTAGTAGTTGTGTATTTTTTTTCTAAGTAATGATTTTGTTCTAGATGTTTATATATTCTGGGTCTTCAAACTCTCTCCCCCATGTAAAGAATTAAAGAATACACCTGTGTCTTTTGTATTGAGTTACTAATTTCGAAGTCCCTGTTGAGGCTACAGGTCAGTAGAAGTCACCTCCTGATGACTCCTCATCACTCTGACATTGTAGAGCTGTTCACAGGCCTGGATGTGCTTTCGTAGAAGTCATCTTCTCACATCTTACAGCAACCTCGTGAAGAAGGCTGAGGATTAGATGCTGTCGGTTTGGGGTTTGCAGCTCAGCGACTCTTCTGTCCGGTGGGCTCAATTCTCTGGTCGTGACTTGGCTTGTTTGTGCTCCCACTGCCTGTCCCTGCCTGTGGAGGGGACAGTGCCTGCCGTGCTTCCTTGCCTCCCTCGCCCCAACTCCCTTGTCAAGGATTAGTAAGTTTTTGTCACAGAGGACTCCCCTCATCCTCACGGTAGTATCTTAAGGTTCTATGGGACTATTTTGAAAGTGTCTTAAGGATGGGTTGAGTTTTCTTTCTTTCTTTTTCCCCCCATACCCTCTTCTTTTTCTTCATTTCTTATAGGGTGAAAGAGTGAAAATAGTAAAAACGAAAAGTTAAGAAAATCTCATTGATTTTTTTTCTTTCTTCATGAGACAGGGCCTGTCTTTGTTGCCCAGGCTTGAGTGCGGTGGTGTGATCACAGCTCACAGCAACCTTAAACTCCTTGGCTCAGTGATCTTCCTGACTCAGTCTCCTCAGTAGCTGGGACTACAGGTGTATGCCACCATGCCTGGCTAATTTTTTAATTTTTTTGTAGAGAAGGGTCGAACTATGTTGCTTAGGCAGGTATTGAGGACCTGGCCTCAAGTGATCCTCCTGCCTTGGCCTCCCAAAGTGCTATGATTATAGGCATGAGCCACGGCATCCAACCAAAACCCCATAAATTTGATCATTTGCAGGCACAATTCAACAATGTATGGCACATGGTAGACATTCAACAGATAGTTGATGAATAAATGAATAAATAAAAACATTCCCTATCCATTCTGGGAACTGGCATGTCTAGTTACAGAGTGTGAGCTTTGGAACTAGGCTACTTGTATTTGAGTCTCGGAGATTCCATTTAGTAGCTGGGAGACCTGAAGCAAATTACTATATTTCTCCGTCTCAGTTTTCTTATCTGTAAAGTAGGGATAACATACTATCTTTTAAAGTTGTGAAGATTAAATGAATTAGTCAATAATAGGGTTAAGAATAGTGCCTAATACATATTAAATAGCATTTATTGAGTAATAAACACTATTAAAGTGTATTTCTGCACATAATCTCATTTATCCTAACAGATATTTGATGAGAGGAATATCAAGTTCACAGGACTGGAAAGTTGTAGAGAAGTGTCTAACATTTGGTTCTGATTCCAAGGTCTGATTTTCTAGATTAAAGTTATTTGTTTAATTTTGAAGATGATTAAAAGACATTTAAAAAGAAGAGCAATTAGTTTGTTTCCAGAAAGGGTTGTGGGTCTTATGCAAGGTCAAAATCACTTTCTGTAGCTGAACGAGATGAAAAGAGGTTGAATGGAGTAATGCAGATAAGGAGAAGCCACGGAACCTTATCAAAGCCCCTGGGTGACTCTGGGGAAGAGTGAAAGAAGCAGTTTGGAATAACCAAGAAAAGGAAATCAATCCGATTTAGAACTGAATAATACCTTCTTTATTCTTTCGTGTTAGCACTGAGCTTTTGCTGAAAATTCACTTTGCTTTAAAATGGCCTAATTTTTCCTTTTAATTTGCATTTCCTTCCTGCCCAGATGCAACTGGCAGCCACCCAGTGGTAGTTCCACTAAAACAACTGTGCTCCAGCACCTCCACGTGGATCTTGGAGCCGTCCTTTTACATCTGTTTCTTTGCATAATTTGTCAAATTTTGCAGGTTGCACACCAAAATTTTACCAGCAAAGAGCAGAAAGTTGGGGTCTTCCTTATGGGTTTACTGTTACATGGTAGGTTTTCAGTAACTGGAATCAAGCTCTGGTAAAAGTATTAACACATTAGCAGTTTGGAATCGTGCTCCCGGCTTCTGGGCAATGAATGTGAAAAAACTGAAAAACGGGGAAACTTGGGCACATTATTTATACATTTGGTGAGCTCATTCATTCACACAGGGAAATCAGGCAGTGTGGATGCCAGCCCAAGGTTAATTTTGTTTTCTTCTTAGCCAGGAACAGGGTGTGCTGTTACCCAGAGAGAAATGAGGACTTTTTAATTGGCAAAGACAAACTTCTGCTGCAGAAGGAGATATTCCAGTTGCTGGAGGTCAACAGAAATGCTTTTGGATTTTAAAATCCTGCTGGGTTCACAATTTAATGTAAAATCCTTCAAATTGCTAGTATTCCAAAGCCCTGCAGTAACTGTTCAGTAACAGAAGAGGGCACCTCACCACTTCTTATGCCAGATTTATTATTTATTTTTTAAGAATGAAGAGGAAATTGGCCTTTGAATGAAAATGAAAAACACTTCCTTTTCCTAATGAATGAAAAGATTCTGTTAATATTTTCAAAAGCTTGAATAGAAGTAACAATGCTGTATTCACTTTCTAGTTTTGAGAGACCTTAGAGTTTTATTTGAAGGCCAGAGATAATAAGCTTTATTATATCCTAAAGTGGCTATCAAATACAATGCATTTAGATTTTAAGGAAAGAACTGAAGCCAGAATTTCAGGTCCTTGATCTGGGGGTGAGGAGTTCAAAGAATGAAATCACATACCATGTGAATAAGCAAAAGGACAGAGTTTATTGAAAGACAAACAAATACGTAAGGGAAAGAGAAGGAACAGAACCTCCAGGAATGGGGGGAACCCAAGTGGGTGTCTTCTGTCTAGGGGTTCATATACCACACCCCATCCTTTGGGCAGGGGGTGTTTTGGGAATGTAAGTCTGGGATATGTCGAAATTGGCCAGGGACCGGCAGGTAGAAAATAATCTTAAAATTAGCAAAAGAATGGGGTCCTGTGGTTTTTGCCCCAGGCAAGGCATTAGGTGTGTACTCCCTACTGCAGGAGGAATCACCTGATGAGATGCTGGATCAGACTGCTTGTTTCATGACCTTGCTTGAATGCTGGGTATAAAGTGTCTGTTTTTGCCTAGACGGGGGCCATGATGAAACTGATTCCTGAGCTCACCCAGGCCTAGAAAGTGGGGGTCCCTGTCAACTCTGAATGGGGAACCTCTTATCAGAACCACATGGATAACATGCTGGGAGGCTAAGGTGGGTGGATCACTGGAGCTCAGGAGTTTGGGACCAGTCTGAGCAAGAACGAGATTCCACCCCAGCTACTTGGGAGGCTGAGACAAGAAGATCATTTGAGCCCAGGAGTTTGAGGTTGCTGTGAGCTATAACACCACAGCACTCTACCCAGGGCGATAGAGTGAGACTTTGCCTATTAAAGCAAAGCAAAGCAAAGCAAACAAACAAACAAACAAAAAAACCCCAGAGCCACATGGATCCTGTTTCCCCTCCACTAGTTATGTGGGCAGCTCATTGGGTTACTCCTTTTTCTCATGTTCAAATCCAAGCTTTTCTTAAAATTTAGTCTTTCTAAGCAACTGTGAATCTTCTAAAAATTGTGTATTTGTGCACTTTTGTAGAGGAGATTTCATATTTTAATCATATTATCTACCTTCTTTCCTGGGTTAAAACCATAGGGAGTTTCTATGTTTAAGCCTACCTCACAGTAGTAATTCTGTATTTATTCTGTATAATAAACATCAATTAGAATGACATCTCAGGATTTGCTTAACAATTTAAACCACAACCATCATGAAATATAGTAACAAACCTTTTGAAAGTCTTTAATGTTTGGGTCTGGTGTTGTGGCTCACGCTTGTAATCCCAGCATTTGGGTGGCGAGGCAGGTTCAAGACCAGCCTGAGCCAGAGTGAGACCCTGCCTCTAAAAATAGCTAGGTGTTGTGGTGGACACCTGTAGTCCCAGCTACTTGGGATGCCAAGGCAAGAGAATTGCTTGAGCCCAAGAGTTTGAGGTTGCTGTGAGCTGTGATGTCACAGCACTCTATGGAGGGTGAAAAAGTGAGACTCTATCTCAAAAAAAAAAAAAATAGAGAAAGAAAAAAAGAAAGTCTTTGATTTTCTTTGTATTAAAATTCTAGTCAGAGCCAAAAAGGAACTTTTCCACCTAATCTAATTACTTGAATCACTGGTCCCAGGGAGAGGCAGTGATTTGTCCAGGGATACACAGGCAGTGAGTATCAGAGTTCAGGATTAGAAAACAGGCTTCATGTCTTTTTTCCAGAGTCTTGCTTGGTCCAAAGTTTGCAATACCTGGAACCCTTCTACCCTTAGATGTTGCTCTTTTTTGCTCTGCCCTCTCTCTCTCTTTGTAGAAATGGAGTTTCCTTATGTTGCCCAGGTTGGAGAGCAGGGGCTATTCATGACAGCACGTGTAGTGAGAATAAGATGGAGTCAGTCAGGCTCGGCCCAGCGTTATGCAGCTGGTCTGGTTGGTTTAGGTCCTGTGTGACCTTCACCCTGTCTCCCATTTTTATTGTTTTGTAAATTCAGCTCTCACCCTAAAGATGCCTATTTTGAGTTGTTTAGGAGAATTGATTTAGGAATTAACTTTTGAATTGGAAATGTTGTAATAGGTCACTGATTTATGCTGATTATTGTTTAAAATAAGGGTTAATATGGTCTTTGCTTTGAAATTTTATGTATAAAATCATGATTTTGGAAATGGAAGAAGAGAACAGTCTTGGAGAGGCTACTCTCACTGTTCTCTGGAATCCCTGCCCTCTGGCCAACAAAGTTTGGTGGACCTATCTCCATCTCTGCATATTGACTGACAGTGACAGGCAGCCAGACCCTCTTCATTTTGTAACATTCAGAATCGTGATCATGATCATCGTGGCCTTCAACTCCTGGCCTCAGGCACTCCTCCTACCTTAGCCTCTTGAATATCTGGAACCACAGATATCACCGCATTTGGCTTCTCTGTTGCTTTTTGGTGTTTTATAATTTTGTGGCTTGTTTTATTCTCTAAGTGATCACTTAAAAGCAGTAAAATGCATTTTGTTTCTTTTTTAAGTTGTCCTAAATTATTGAACCTAACAGTGCTTAATTTAATTTTATGGAAAGATGAATTTAATGAGGGCAAAGTGCATTGGAAGCAGGTATTACAGCCTTATCAAGTTCATTGCCCACTGCTCAAAAGGCATCCAGTACAGAGAGTAGGGGTTACAGCAGAGAAAAGGTTTCACATTACAGGCACCATGCAAAGAGATGGGAGGAAGTTCGTAAGTCTGTGTCTCGGAGAATTTGGGAGAATGTTTTTAAAAATAGTTTGGTGGGCAAAGGCTTAGGCAGTTGGGTCTGCCAATTGGCTGGGTTCCAGGTGAAATCATAGGAGAGTAGAAATTAGCTTTTTGTGCTGAGTCATTTCTTGGGTGGGAGTTGCAATACCAGTTGAGTCAGCTCTTTGGTATGGGCCACTGGTCTAGATGGTGAGCCATTCCACCAGAATAAAGAGCCCCAGAGATACCTCGAAAACTAGCCTTTACATTTCCCAAGAGTGATACTATCAATGGAAAAACTTAAGAATCTTTATGGCTTCCAGCTATGTGAATGGCAGTGATAGGAAAGAGAACTAGGGGACAAAGGCTGGTTATTATTAGTATGTTTAACCATTGCCTGTGCATTTGCAGAGTTTAGGTCCCTCGCACAGTTCTCGCCTTTCATCCCTTTATTAATTTGTGGGTTTTAAAGCTGATTTCAAAGGGAGGAGCTATTGGGCAGGATAGGGTAGGGAAAGTTAGCTCCCAATTCGATTACTAGATTGTTTATAATTCTTATTGTATGGTCATAACTGGTGTTCATTGTTCTGTTGATGTATTCATTTGAAACATAAAACTGGTCCTTTGTGGTCCTCTATTTCCATGAGAGAATGGCCATTTTCTAAGAGCTCTCAAGGAAAAAAACCCCCAAAACTTCCTTGTTGTATGAGATGCCTCATTCCTGTAGCTTAAACTTTTTCCTGAGCCCCATCTTAGGGGTATAGATGAGGAATGTCTGTTGTGTACATTACTTAGTAATTAAAAAAAACTTAAAGTTTTGAAGTGGCCATGTTGGCTTGATTTATCAAAAAAGACAAAATAATGTCTTGCTTGGCCCTTGGAATCTCCAGAAGATATCATAAATAACCCTGGAATGGAAAGGAGAACCTCTAGGAACCAGAGCAGCCTGGACCAGGTCTTTCCTTAGAGTACAGGTTTCATCTTCTACTTAGCCCTGAAGTGCAGGGATCTCCCTGTCCTACTGGGCTATATTTCAGCACATAGGTTGCTTCTCAGACAGACAGCTAAGAGTCTGTTGTCGTTATTCAACTTAGACAGCTAAGTTGTCTTTATTCAGTGGTATTATTGCAGGAAGACAAGGCCCAAAGGAGAGAAAGCTCACCCTAACACGTTTATAAGAGGAAGGGCTTTATTCACCATCCGGGAGCTTATGGTATAGAAGAATTCCAAATGACTGCACTCCCCAACTGCCTTGGTCTTTCTCTTTTTATTGACAGTCAAAAGTTTGACCCCACAGGTACCCTTCTCATTGGCCAGTTTGAATCAAGTGGGAGATGCTATTCCCGCCCCCACAGAACTACAGGATTTCACAGAAATTGTAAATTTCCAAGTTTCAGGAAGTTGAGTTTACAAATTCCCAAGAGCTGAGTCACAGTGGAGAGGACCCCGCAGTTGTATCCTTGTGCTCTCCTTGAGAAGACCCGTTCTTCTAGACCTCATCCTTCTCGGGTATCCTCTTTCATTCCCTGCTTTTGAGACTCCAATATATTTTAATTTGGGGTCTCAATATCAGCTTGTTTCTGTAGGTGCCAACATTAATTACTTTTCGGCACTGAAGTTTTAGGGACTGTGATTCTTCTTGGATTCTCTACTCAGGCCTTAATAGTACCATGGTGTGGGCTAATATACATACGAGTTTTTACTTTTCCCTGTGACATTTTCCCCCCCTTTCCAAAAGTTCAAAGTCCAGTTAAGACAAGTCCCTCGAGGAGTTTCCTCAGTCTTCAGCCGTGCGTTGAACAGCCAGCTCCCAGTAGGTGGCTGGAGCAGGGCATGTTGATTGTCTTAAAAGTTATCTTTACTTTCCAAGGGGCAGTGAAGCCCTATTCAGCCAGCTGTGATGACTCCAGGTGAGGATTCTTTCCATCTTCACTGCTGTGCGTGTGGTCAGAATGATGGTGTAAAGTCCTTTCTACCTTGGTTTCAGGGGGACCAGGTTCTGATTCCAGACCTAGACTTGGTCCCCTTAATCTTCCAGAGAGAAAAGATGTATAGACACAAAAGACTAAACAGAACACAGTTAATTACCCCAGTGGAGATTTTCCTTGTTACTCTTTCTAGGGTTTTTGTCTATTCAGTTTAGTCTTTTCTGGTTCTTTAGGAGTTCCTGCTAAATTGCAGAGAATTGACAGAGGCCTTTTTGAACAACACCAGTGGCAAGGCCTGCATCCAGTTAAGCTTTGCTTCCTGGCAGAGTTTACCAATGTCTGTTTTTATGGTCCTGTTTATGCACTTTATCCTGTCTAAGCTTTGAGTGCCTTCATCATGTCCTATAGAACAAAACAGATTCTTACTGAATTTATGCAAATAACTGTATTGTCAGAAATTAAGAATACTTACAAATGGCTTTCAAATTCCAGAGAAATCAAGGAGAAAGAAAAATACATGTTTCAAACTCTGCTCATAAGCACATACATTGCTTGAAAAGCTACAAATAGCTCAAAAGACAGAAAATTATTTTCTTGACTTCTGGAAAACAGAACAAAGAAAGAATCAATAATATTTCAAACAAAAAGCCATTAAAACTAGCCCAGTTCTTGGGCAGCGCCTGTGGCTCAATTGGTAAGGTGCTGGCCCCATATACCGAGGGTGGTGGGTTCAAACCCGGCCCCGGCCAAACTGCAACTAAAAAATAGCTGGGCGTTGTGACGGGCCTGTAGTCCCAGCTACTCGGGAGGCTGAGGCAAGAGAATCACTTAAGCCCAGGAGTTGGAGGTTGCTGTGAGCTGTGTGAGGCAACGGCACTCTACCGAGGGCGATAAAGTGAAACTCTGTCTCTACAAAAAACAAACAAACAAACAAACAAAAAAACTAGCCCAGTTCCACATAACTGATTTCTGTTCTATCGAAGTTAGGTTAGCAATATTCATAGACATGTTAATTTTCCAATGAAAGTTCTAAAAATCTGCTTTTAGTTTGAAGGTATTCAGTTTCCAAAGACATTAGGAATTTGAATTTGAGAGAATTCGTCAGCCTCTCTTAATATTTCTTTTTCTTTTTAGGATAAACTTTGGATTCAGCCAGTTACATAAAAATATACTTTCTTTTTTAGATGAATTAGAATTATTACTGACAATGTATGTTAGGACAGACCAATGTCTTATACATTAGGACAGATTAAATGCTTTATAGGTGAGGACAGACTGATGCTTTATACATTAGGACAGACAAATGCTTTATAATATTGGAACATATATATATCCATAACCCACATAAAATTAATCACCATTTCATATTTGACAATGTTTTCTATATATTTTTAATTTTTAATAAATCAAATAAATTTAATTTGTTTTCCCATGACTTTCAGTGGTCTTAATATTTCAAGAAGACCAAATTTAGAGTTGTGTTTTTTGGTTTTTGTTGGCCTGGCCCAAGTTTGAACCCGCCGTCTCAGTGCATGTGGCCAGCATTGCAACCACTGCCCTATGGGCGCCAAGCCCCAGATTTAGAGTTTTTATTTTGGAAGGTTTGTCAAAGATCAAAGGCCTAAAACATTTGTTTAAACAAAATTATAAGCCAAAGATTGATTGATTGATTTATTTATTTATTTTTTATTTTTTTTTTGTAGAGACAGAGTCTCACTGTACCGCCCGAGGGTAGAGTGCTGTGGCGTCACACGGCTCACAGCAACCTCGCTCTTGGGCTTACGCGATTCTCTCGCCTCAGCCTCCCAAGAGCTGGGACTACAGGCGCCTGCCACAACACCCGGCTATTTTTTTGTTGCAGTTTGGCCGGGGCTGGGCTTGAACCCATCACCCTTGGTATATGGGGCTGGCGCCCTACTCACTGAGCCACAGGCGCCACCCAAGCCAAAAGATTTTAAAGGAAATACATAGTCAACTGGATCACATATAAATTCTTTCACAAATTCTCTTATATGAGGTTCATTTAACCTGCACAGACCATCTACAAACATTCTAAACTTTCTTTAACTTTTGTCCTGCTGAAAGACTTGGGGCAGGACCCCCCACTCTGCCCTGAGCGATGACGACCCCAATCAACCGCAAGGGACTGCGCTTGATGCAAACAGCAAGAGGATTTTATTCCAGCATGCTGGGGCTTGACTTGCAACTCTTTTAGGAGCCGAGGAGTCAAGCGCTGAACAGCAGGTTTTACAAGCTTATAAAAGCAAAAACCAAAGTAGGGAGGGGTAGCAGACATAGCAGGGGCTTTAGGGAGGGGTAGGAGACATAGCAGGGGCTTTAGGGAGGGGTAGCAGACATAGGGGCTTTTCCAGATAAGAAGAACTCTGGTTCATTACTCATCTGTCTTAAGACAAGATCAGCAGTTAAACATTTGCTTAGCTTTTTTTCTTTCAGAACCAGTTACTGGTTATCTGCTTCAGCTCGGGGCTATTTCCTAGGACAGTTACAAAAGGTCACATTCTTATGGTAGGGGGCGAGGGGTGCTGCTACATATCTGGTCCCCCCCCCCCTTTTTGGATTTGGTAGTACTTTCCTTCACTGCCTTTCACTTTCTTACACAACCATTCTGTTTCAGGACAAAATTTATCATACAAGATTCTTTCTTTACACAATGCCATTCTCCTTTCTGTCTAATTTCTCTTATTCTCAAAAACTCACTTCCCACAAAACAGGATCCCAGTTTACCATGAAATCACCCATTCACTCAGCCAAACTGATAACTAGCAGGTTTAAAAGAAAAAGAATCTTATCTTTTGACAAAGATTCTGTTTCCCCAACAATTTAAACAACCAAATTATTACATTTTACAAATGAGAGACATTTTGCGAGATAAGATTGATACAGGATTTTCCCATTCTGGGATGGATAGGGAACCCCCATTTTTCAGGCTCAGGTGAGCTTAGACATCAGACTCCCATCTCCAGGTACAAATGCTCTGAGCCCCAGCAAGGTTATGGACAAAGCAGCCCGAAACCTTTTGGACGGCTCCACCCTAAGGAGCACACATCCTAATCCCCTCCCCAGACAAAAACTGCAGCAAAGACTTAATAACCTTGTCCAAGGTGAGGCACTGCATTCATCCATTTGCTAGAACACCCCTTCAGTTTGTAAAGGTATTTTTCCATCTACCACGTCCTAGCCAAAATATGTCTCAGGGCCAATTATTTACCCCTAGAAAAAGGACTTATGCAGGAAACCTCCTATCTGGGCCTCCTTCCCACTTCCAGAGACTGTTGGAGACCTGTTGCTTATGTGGATACAGCCTCGTCCAGCATGAGATTTACACTCTCTTTCCCAGATTTCCAAGGGCCATCCAGAGCTCACTGGACTGACTGCCTGAACCGCAACACTTTTCAAGGCACGGCCCCTCTGCCAATAACGCTGCCACTCTCCACTTTCTCTGCATGCCCCTCAGTCCAACAAAATGCCATTTTATCACTGATCTGTGGCCCGTGGGCTCAATTCTCAAATTCCTGAGACTAAACACTCACTGAAGAAATTCCAGTAAAAAAACTACAACAATATTCTTTCTAATGTCATTTCATTTTCTCCCAAGTCCCACATGGCCATGTGGCCACCACCAAAGACAAAAAGTGGAAAACCTGGAACTTCCAGTTTCTCTTAGAATAGCCAGGGGGCAAAGTTGGAGCAGGGAAGAAGGGCACACTCACACATTCGTTTCATCCCATGAATGGGGGGAGGGGGTGCGAAACCCCGCCTATTGTTACCCATCTCAGTCATTCTCAAAGCACTCACATGCACACAATTCCAACTCACTTCTTAACCTGGGCAGCCTCGATTTCCCACTCAAGCTGCTACTTAGTCATAGGAGGCAAACCAACACTCCCCTAGGCCCTGTGAAGGGAGGTCCAACTCCACCCTCGGAGTTCTCTCAGTCACACCACATCCACACACTCTCACACACCTCTCAACAGACCTGCCAGCAATCTAATAATTGATCAGGCTCCTCTTCCACTAAAACTGTAGTGGGATCCCCAGATCGATCATACCTTGCCTTAGACACCTCCCTGCGTAGGTACCTGTTCCTGCATGCCAGTTCCTCCCGGTGTTTGACTCCTTGAAGACCCGCCGACGGGGTCCTTTATCAGCCCAGTTGAGGCATCCACACAGGGAGTCCAAACTGCCTCCCTGGCGCACTCAGTGGTTCACGTCACCCAGGCCTATCAGGGGTCCGCACGTGAGTGTCCAGAGGATTGGTGGCAACTACCAGGTGCATGTTCTCTCCAGGGGTGATCTCGCTTTCCTGGTCAGAGAACCAAAAATGTTGCAGGAAGACAAGGTCCAATGGAGAGAAAGATCACCCAAACACCACGTTTATAAACCGAAGGGCTTTATTCACCAGCCGGAGCTTATGGCATAGAAGAATTCCAAATGGCTGCGCTCCCCAACTGCCTTGGTCTTTCCCTTTTTATTGACAGTCAAAAGTTCCACCCCACAAGTACCCTTCTCATTGGCCAGTTTGAATCAAGTGGGAGATGCTATTCCTGCCCCTACAAAACTACAGGATTTCACAGAACTTGTAAATTCCCAAGTTTCAGGAAGTTAAGTTTACAAATTCCCAAGAGCTGAGTGGCAAGAACCCTGCATGTGTATCTTTGTGGTCTCCTTGAGAAGACCTGTTCTTCTAGACCTCACCTTTCTCGGGCATCCTCTCTCAGTATTTGTGCCCGTCACTCTCCCCTTCATATTGTTGTACCCAAGTCGCGGGATTCCCCCACATAAATCACTGGAGACCAAGTATGATGCAAAAGCAAGAGGTTGTTTATTTACAAGCTCAAGCCTGGGCTCCCTGGTTCTGGTGCAGCAGGAGAGCAGAGAAGCCCTGATCTTGAAAAGGAGGGAGATTTTTAAGGGTACAGAAAGAAAAAAAGGGAGGGGGTGAGGTAAGCTGCTGGGGCGAGTTGATGGGGGGTCTAGGGGACTGAGCACTTGTCCTTGGCTTGTCTGGGAGAGTGTTTTTATTGCTTGGAGCAGATGTTGTGCAAGGGCGCGGATCATGGGGCAAGAACGGGGGGCAGAAGCGGGAGCAGGTTGCCTAACGCCTTTGATATGCAGCTGCAAAATGAAGACTGAGGGACAAGATGAAGTTAGTTTTAACAGAATGGGGTTAACTTGGTCCTTACATTCCCCCCTTTTCTTGTGCCTAAAAGATCCAATCATGGGTCTTCAGTGCATTTTACGAGCCCCAGCTCTATGCCATTGCTGTTGTGTTCAGTGCTGAGGGGGGTATACTGGGTCCATAAGACCATTAATTGAACAGTATTAATGTCTAGCTTGGATGAAAGCAAGTAATTTATTAATTATGCAGGGTCCAAAAGTTAATAGGAGTAACAGGATTACAAGTGGGCCCGTTATGGTTGAAATTAAAGTTGTGAGCCAGGGTGACTTGCTGAACAAAGATTCATACCAGCTCTGAGACTGTTCCTGCTCGAGTTTTCTTTTGCGGAGACCTTCTCTCACTAACTTCATGGACTATTTGATTACTCCTGCGTGGTCAGTATAAAAACAGCATTCTTCTCCTAGGGCTATGTATAATTCACCTTGCTGAAGGAACAGTAAGTCTAGTCCCTGCTTATTTTAGATTACTACTTCAGAGAGGGAAGTTAGGGACTCTTGAAGGTGGGAAATGGAGTTTTCTATTCTTTCTATGTCTTAGTCTATTGCAGCATGCAGAGCTCCGTAGTTCTTGTCTTGTAGGACTAAGGAAGAGATTCCTGTGCCTGCTCCTGCTATACTTATTAGGAAGGTGACTGGGGCAGACATAAAAGTACTTGGTTAGAGTATTTCCAGACCAGTATGACTGCCACCCTGAGGGGCAGGGTCTAATCCCTACCAGATTATGTAGGTCAACTAAGAGCTCCGGGAACCAAGTACCCTTAGAGTGAACTCCAGAGGTCTGGTTGAGCACCGTCCTGTGCTAGCAGCAGTGACTAGCCACGTTATCTCAATGGGGTGATGAGGGTTAGCTGTGAGGGGTATAATCAGCAAGGCAGAGTAAGTCAGTAAGTGGTACACATATGGTGGCATCAGGGATCCTGGCATTTCTGCTGTTTGAGCTTCAGTGGGTTATCAAGGTCCTGTCGGAGTTTCCACTGGGGGGTGGAGTCTTCTTTGATGGCGAACGGGTCGGCTAGGCAAACGTGCATGTGATGTATCCAGGAGGTGATGCAGCCAATCTTGAGTGCGGTGGGAGTAACGAGGACCATGGTGTATGGGCCCTTTCACTGGGGCTCCAGCATTTCTTGTCAGTGATGTTTCATGTACACCCAGTCTCCAGGCTGGAAAGCGTGTGGTTCAGGGACAGGTCCTGAGCTGTAGAGGGCTATGAGCCTATCCCAATCAGCTTCTTGTGCCTTTTGATAAGAATGTAAAGTTACTGCATAATCTTTCCAAGCTTTAAGATCCCGGCCCTTTGAAGTGAGGGCATTGTAATGCAACTTAGGGACTATAGGGGGTTGCCTTCCAAAGAGAATTTCATAGGGAGTTTTTTCTATAAGGTAGGGTGAGTTTCGCACCCTGTACAGGGCAAAGGGGCAGAGAGACACCCAGTCACTGCCAGTCTCCATGATTAATTTAGTCAGGGTCTGTTTTAGGGTGCGGTTCATCCGCTGTACCTGCCCTAAACTTTGGGGTCCATAGGCACAATGCAATTTCCAATTAGTCCCCAAGGCTTACGTTAGACTCTGCACTACCTGAGAAGTAAAGGCTGGGCCATTATCTGATCCTATCTGATTAGGGATTCCAAACCTAGGCATTATATCTTCCAGTATTTTCTTTGCTACTACCTGCGCAGTCTCATTTCTGGTCGGAAATGCTTCTACCCATCCTGAGAATGTAGATATGAAAACAAGGAAATATTTGTATCCATATTTACCTGGCTTAACTTCAGTAAAGTCCACTTCCCAGTATGTACCTGGCTCCGTCCCACGCTCTCTGGACCCTGGATTGTGGGAGCTAGATACACTGTTAGTCACAATACATACTTTGCATGAAGCTACGACTTCATCAATTTTAGTATTCTGGTTTTGTACTTTGATTTTGGCCTGGCACAGTAAGTCTTTCATTTTGCATGACCCTAGGTGGGTGGATGAATGTATTCTATGGAGGATTTCCTGTCCTAGTTTTGCTGGCACAAGCATTTTGCTATCACAGGTGACGTACCATCCGTTGTACTTCTTGGGGGAGGGGTCTTGTGGGATCTGATTTATCCATTTTAGGTCCTCCGGAGTGTACTCTGGGGGTTGTGGAAGTGTTGGGGGTCCAGTGTCTGGCACTGTAGTAATAGGAAGCTCTTGGATAGCCGAAATGGCTATAGTCCTGACGACTTGGTTGGCCGGCTGGTTGCCTCTGGCTATAAGGGAGTCGCCCCGCTGATGGCCAGGGCAATAAATGATGGCTAGTTTCTGGGGAAGCCATAAGGCTTTTAGGAGTTCGAGTATTTCATTTTTTTTTATTATTATTATTTTTTTTTGGTAGAGACAGAGTCTCACTTTACTGACCTCGGTAGAGTGCCGTGGCATTACATGGCTCACAGCAACCTCTAGCTCTTGGGCTTACGTGATTCTCTTGCCTCAGCCTCCAGAGCAGCTGGGACTACAGGCGCCTGCCACAACATCTGGCTCTTTTTTTGTTGCAGTTTGGCCGGGGCTGGGTTTGAACCCGCCACCCTCAGTATATGGGGCCGGTGCCCTACTCACTGAGCCACAGACGCCGCCCTCATTTTTATTTTTGATATTCTTTCCTCTATAAGGAGTTCTCTTTCCTGGTAAATTTCCCCTTGTATGTGGGCAGTGGTGAAGGCATATGGCTATCAGTATAGATGTTAAGTCTTAGGCCTTTCCCCAGGGTCATGGCTTGTGTTAGAGCTATGAGCTCAGCCTTTTGAGCTGAAGTCCCAGCTGGGAGGGGCTCTGCCCATACAGTCTTGGTCCTCATGTAGGGCTTCATCAAAGATTGTACGGGAATTCTTAAACCCTTGCCGCAGCTGGGTCCAGGTAAGTTGACCATGGATCCCTTGCTCTTCATTGTTCCACTCAAAGACAAACATTGCCTGGCTCTGGGGGGGCTAGTGGGAGGCTGAAGAAGGCATCTTTTAAGTCGAGAACAGTGTACCATACTCGACCAGGGGTGAGAGCACTTAATAGTGTATAAGGGTTTGGGACGGTGGGGTGGATGTCTAGTACCCGCTTATTGACCTCTGTTAGGTCCTGGACTGGTCTATAGTCATTAGTCAGTAGCTTCGGGTAGTCCATGAACATTGTTTGATGCCCATGGCCCCTTGGACCCATGATTTGCTGGCATCCGTAGGGCCATGGTCCTGTGTCAGGACTGAATGCTGGGTTCCGATATCTACCAGGAAATTAATTGGGGTCCCCTCCACTCTGAAAGTTACCTGGGGATCAGGGAGAGGAGGCGAGCCCTGACCCCTCTACACTTTGAGCCGGCTCAGTTCCAAGACTGGCACTGAGTGGGGGCATGAAGGTCTGGGAGGTGGTTTCTTGGGGCACTCCCGGGCCCAGTGTCCATGTTCCTTATAATAGGTGCACTGGTCTTTCTGGAGGTGAAGCCTTTCCCCACCTGGGGAGCCCTCCTTATCTCCTGCTGCCAGTCAGCACAGCCGCCTGTTTCTTTCATCCGAGGTCGCGGCCGTGGAGGCCAGGAGGATCCTGGCTAATTCCTGGGTCTGTCTTTTAGCCACCTTTATTTGCTTTTCTTCAGGGATCTCACGGTTGCTGTAGACTCTTTCAGCAACTTCTAGGAGATCCTGCAAAGACCTCTCACCCAGTCTATCTATTCTCTGCAGCTTGTGCTTAATGTCTGGAGCTGACTGATTAACAAAGAACATGACAACTGCTGCTCTATTATGTCCCAACCTGCGGGACAGCAATGGGGGACGCAGGAACCACCTAAAGAAGAAAAACAAACAAGGGGTGCGAGAAAGGGAGACAAGACAGTTTTCTGATCAAGTCTCAAACTATTTATTTTTTTTTTAATTTTTTTTTTTGTAGAGACAGAGTCTCACTGTACTGCCCTCGGTAGAGTGCTGTGGCGTCACACGGCTCACAGCAACCTCTAACTCTTGGGCTTACGCGATTCTCTTGTCTCAGCTTCCCGAGCAGCTGGGACTACAGGCGCCCGCCACAACGCCTGGCTATTTTTTTTTGTTGTTGTTGCAGTTTGGCCCAGGCTGCGTTTGAACCCGCCACCCTCGGCATATGGGGCCGGCGCCCTGCTCACTGAGCCACAGGCGCCGCCCAAGTCTCAAACTTTATTGAAAAACTTGTGCCTTATAAGCATTACAGGGAAGGAGGGTGTGTCTTGTTGGGAGGTTCAGAGGAGTTGTTAACTGGGGATTGGCTAGAGTAAGTAAGATGGGGCATAAGGTGATTGGTTGGCTAGTTGCCGGGTAAAGTTACTGGGAAAAAGTGAAACTTTTTTACTTAAAGAGGAAGTAAGGCCGAGCTGTGCCTTATATGGCTTCTGACACTATTCTCCTCAGCTTCAGGGTCTAGGGGTGTGTGCATGTGGAATGCCTCCATAATTCTTTCTAAGAAAGCTGCTGGGGATTCTGCCTTTTCCTGCTGTACATTACCTACCTTGGCCAAATTAGTCGGCTTTCTAGCTGCTTTATGGAGACCCCTCATCAGAGTCTGGCGGTAGACTTGGAGTCTTACCTGATCTGTTCCCGTATTAAAGTCCCAATTGGGGTGAGTAAGAGGAAAAGCGGCATCGATGAGATCCTGGTTGGTGGTGGGGCTTCCGTCTGCATCCTCAACAGCCTTCCTGGCCTCAGCCAAGATGTGGTTCCATTCCTCAGTGGTGAAAAGAACCTGTAACAGTTGGTGACAATCATCCCAGGTAGGCTGGTGGGTAAAAAGAATTGAGTCTAAGAGGTCAATCAAGGCAGTAGGTTTTTCAGAGAACTTAGGGTTCTGCATTTTCCAGTTATAGAGATCACTTGTGGTGAAGGGCCAATAGTGGTGCGGCTGATTCGGGGGGTCTGCTCCATGAGGGGGGCACGCTGTGTAGAGAGGCAACACTGTGGAGTCTGCCATCAGATCGCGCAGGGCTCTATGGCGGGTGTGAGGTGGGCTCCGGTGGCTACCCTCTGGACGTGGGGCTGGAGTGGCCTTGCTGCCGGGCGGACTCTGAGGAACAGGTGCCTCCTGAGGTGAGGGTTGATAGGGAGGGGAGAAGAGCACTTCTGGATCAGTTCCTCCTTGAAGGACCAGGGGAGGGGCAGTGGGTTCGGGGGACTTCTCCTTTTTCTCCTTCAAGGCTAGGAGTTTAGCTACTTCCTTGCCTGACAGAGGAAGGAGGGGTTCTCCAAGAGGTCCTGCCAAGCAGTTATATATGGGATCTGGTCCCGGTGCCCAGTCCCAGATCGATAGACTATATCTTTGACCTGAAAGATAATGGGGAGATGAAAAGTGCCCTCTGGTAGCCAACTGACGTGGTACGCTGGCCATTCATTCTTGCAAAAACCCACAAGTTTACCTCTGGACACATTAAAGTCGTACTCTTGGGCTTTGTCTTTGAAGTCCTGGAAATGAGTCAAAGTTAGGGAGAGGGGGGTAGTCTGTGTCTGTCCCATGTCACCCTCCAAATATAATAAAACATAGACAAAACAAATAACACCCAAGATTCCTCCAGAAGACAGAAGCCTGCCCTTGTGGGTTTTCAGGCAAAACTGAAAATGAGACGATGGCATAACCCCATCTGGCAGTCACGACCCACCTTGTCTCTCAACCAGAAGGATTGCCTCTCTGTGGTCTTCTTGACCAGGGACTGGGGAATCCACGTCCCAGTCCCCCATCCATGGGGAGGCCCCTCTTCTACTCTGTTGGGGATTCCACATCCTGACTACAGATTCAACAAATGGAAAACCAACACGGAACAGGACAAGGCAAATGCTTGCACATACACACTCACCTCTGGAGCAGGTACTTGGTGATTTTGGGGGTTCTCCCAAATGAGCCCACAAATGTTGTACCCAAGTCACGGGATCCCCCACATAAATCACCTGGAGACCAAATCCAATGCAAAAGCAAGAGGTTATTTATTTACAAGCTCGAGCCTGGGCTCCCTGGTCCTGGTATAGCAAGAGAGCAGAGAAGCCCCGATCTTGAAAAGGAGAGAGGTTTTTAAGGGTACAGAAAAGAAAAAGAGGGAGGGGGTGAGGTGAGCTGCTGGGGCAAGTTGATAGGGGGGTCTTGGGGACTGAACACTTGTCCTTGGCTTGTCTGGGAGAGTGTTGTTATTGCTCGGAGCAGATGTTGTGCAAGGGCACAGATCATGGGGCAAGAGGGAGGGAGCAGGTTGCCTAATGCCTTTGGTATGCAGCTGCAAAATGAAGACTGAGGGGCAAGATGAAGTTAGTTTTAACAAAATGGAGTTAACTTGGTCCTTACAATATGCTTAGGGAATGTGTGTGTTGGAATCTCACAGCTGCTTACACTCCCTTCTTAGTAAAAGTATAACTGATGTTTGTAAATTCCTTTGTATTAGGTACTTATTTTGCTTACTTTCTTTCCCTCCATTGAACCCTCATCTTCTATAAATTCTTAACCATTAAGCAGAGATGTGGAGGACAATGGGAAGGAATTTTAGTTGTAAATACTTCCTTTTTGGAAGGCAAAGTCCAAGGTCATGAAAATTGTTACAGGGGCTTCAAGTTAGATGTAGCACCACCTAAGTTCTCTAAGAGCGAAATGCATGCACACAAGTCTGATAATCAGATTGCTTTCTTAGTTTCTATTTTTTCTTCCTATTTTTAATTAAGGCATTTTTACAGAAAAATATTTCTCTATCATAAAAAGAAAAATAATGTAAGAATAATGATTGCCGATAGCTGACATTTATCCTAAATTTTAGAAGGCAATAGAGGTGGGTGGGGATTACAACATATGGGAGATTGCTTGCCCTGTCTAAAAAGGCAGATTGTTATTAGATCTGGTATTATTAAGTCCTTTGTGAAGAAAGGACAGTTTTCCATATTTTTATGTAAAATATGTGAATTTCGATTGTTAGTTTGGTATTTAAAAAGCTACAAAAAGTTAAGTAAAGTCAGTTTTTTTTTTTTTAGTTAGAGTTTACCAGTTTGTAGCCTCTGGAAGAAAGGACATCTTGTAATTGTGCTTATGGGGAAGAGCAGATGAAAGAATAGATGGCAAAATAGATACTGTTTTTTTGTACCCTAATAGGACCAAAGCCAATAATGAACAATTACATTTATCACTTTTTAGCTGGATTGTATTATAAATAAGAGTGGTTTTCAAAGATCTGAAACAATTTTTCAATTATTTTGTTTCTTAGTCAAAGAAAGAAAAGCTATGGAAAATTTTCATAATAACAGGTTTATAGATTTATAAAGTAAAAAAACTTCATAAATATTTAAAGTGAATTGATATGGTCTGTGGACAATAATAATAGGTATAGCTCTCTGTGTGTACAGAGAAATCTGCAATTGCTGTAGCAATTTGCATTTTGATGGATGGGTTATTTTATTTAGAATTTTGAACTCTTCCTTTATTCTGTAAAAGTATAGGTTTAGGCAGGCTTTATTTTTTTTTCTTTTGCTATTGAGATACTGAGAAAGTGTAAACAACAAATATGCTTAGAGGGAAGAAGAAATTAATTGTAAATTCTGCTCGTTTTAGTCTCATCCCAGCTGGAGTGAGCATTCTGGAGGCTTCCCTGCCTCTCTCTGTTCACTGATGAAAGTCCAGTTGCAAGTTTCAATGTGGCAATGGCCCTTTTTCAGTTACTATTTGAAAACAGGGAAGTATGACTTTTCAGATACAAGAGTGAGAAGTATAGTAAATCCTCTTCCCTGAAAAGCAATGGCAACACTGGACAGTGCTATAAAAATCAACCATTCCAGAAATATGAAAATTGCCCAAATTGGAGGAAATTGACAACAAATTGATAAGTGTTTGTCTAAAAGGAACTGCTAAGTGTTTGTCTAAGAGGAAGTGTTTGTCAAAGAGGAACCCCTTCACCCTCTTAGTCCCATCACATGGTAGCGGGCAAGCCCTGGGAAAGAGGAGCTTAGCTGCTGGAGGAGGATGACTTGATTTGGAGAGGGGAGAACGGAAACCCCACAGCCTCAGGTATCATCAGAAACATTGGCAAACAAATGGTCTAGCTCAGTGTTGCTGCTAGACTGACTTTACGATCCTGTTTGGGGGAAGGAGCAGGAGACCAGCAAGAAACCAGCAGACTAGAGATAGACATCGTGGGCCTTGGTCAGCTCCCACTTACCCATGGTGGTTTGGAAGGCTGCCTGTATGCTCAAGGCTGTGTATCCACAAATCCTTGACTGAATGTGAGGCTGTCAGCCAAGAAGATTCAGTGAGAAATAAAAGCTGGAATAGGCTTTTAAACAATGTTCTTGGTGTAGGAAGTTGTACAGTGTACCCCTTGCCCTCCCCCACCAAAGATAAGTGTAACTCCTAATTCCTGGCACCTGTGAATGTGACCTTATTTAGAAATAGAGTCTTCGCAGATGTAATTAAGATTCTTGAGAAAAGATCATCCTAAGTCACCCTACAAGAAAAAGGCAGGTGTCCATATGTGAGAAAGGAAGGGGAGATTTAGGACACACAAACCCCGGGGAGAAATATGGAGTGGAAGGTGTGTGGAGATGGAAGCCGAGATTGGAATGATGCAGCTACAAGCCAAGGGACATCACGGATCGCTGGCACCACGGAAGCTGGGAGAGGGGCCTGGAGCACCTTCTCCCTAAGCCTTCAGGAGGGACCAACACTGCTGATACCCTGATTTCAGCCTTTGGGTCTCCAGAATTGTGAGAGAATACATTTGTAATGTTATCAACCACCAAGTTGTTGGTAACTTGTTATGACAGCCGTGCGAAACTAATGTACTCGGTATTGGGAATGTACAGACGGACTTGCCATAATGCAAAGGATGTGGGAATTGGGCTCAGAGAGCCCGATTTCTGGCTCCACCACTTACTATTTTGTGATCATGAACATTTAACCTCTGTGAACTTTGTCTTCTTATCTGTAAAATGAGCTTCTTTGAAGAGGCTTTCAAGCCTTCCCTTAAATCTAGGCTGCTCTTGATTGTATAGAGAACAATAAACTCTTGTTCTCTACACCAATTTTCCTTTTATCTCTGCACTGCTCTCCTTGTGTTGAATCAGTTTTGCACATATTTGATCCCATCAGACTGCAAATTCTCTAAGAACAGAGACGACGCCTTATTTGCCTTAACGGTGGTGTACTCATTCCTCCATGTGATAGGGTGGATTTGAGGAGTACGGCTGGCACTTGGGAGCAATGGTATCTATAATTATTATTTACGACTGTCTTTAAGGTTTGTGTTCCCGTTTTTTTCCACACATCTGTGCTTTCCTTAGGAAAAAGGAAGAATTTAAAACTGTTTCTTGAGCTGGTGGTGAGGTTCAAGGAAGATGCTGCTGGTGAAAGAAACAACAGGAGATGAGCTTGGTCTGCTCACAGGGGCTGGGAGCCTGTCTGCAGGGGGGAAGCATCACTCCTGCATATGGAGATACAAATATATCTTTACCTGTATTGTAAGCTCCCTATCCCTTTAAGTATGGCATGCAAACTTTATAGTATAGGATCCCTATTTGTGCACATCTGTTTCATCTTTATTACCTTTCTTTGTTTATATACATTCCCTTAACATGTGTGTGGCCTAGGATCATATGTGGTAAAACTAAATGGGATCACGGATCTTGGAACTATAGGCCAGACCAGCTGTCTGAGCCTGAAATCATCTCCAGTTATAAATAGTGCCTGGGCGCAGAATCAACCAGCAAAATTAAGGGCTATAGGGATTGGGTATTTGGAGGGAAAGGAAGGAAAGAGTGCCAAGAAATCTAAGTGTTATAAATTAACCCTCCAGGAGCAGGAGCAGTAGGAAGCTATAGTCAACTGCGGTTGACAGCAATAAAGCTCAACAGGAAAGGAAATGTAAGACTTGATAAAGAGGGAAATGCATGGTGTTTTGTGAAGCTAAACCCTCTTTGTGGTGGAACCGGGCTGCTTGTTTAAAAAAAGATGAAAAGATTCCAGTCTTTAAGGATATTGCATGTGAAAAAAATGGAAATCTTTACATTTATAAATTAGCACTCAAAATGATGTTCCTTTCGTAAATGCCATAAAAAATTATGTATGCTTTCTTAGAAGGCATCACATAATTACCACTAGAATCAGGAATCTCCTCACCCCGTTATTATTTTGGTAAAAAATTATGGCACATGATGCATATAAATTGTAGATAAATTTAGAAGCTCTAGCTAAATATAAACTTTTTCTTTTTCTTTTTTTTTTTTTTTTAGGGATGAGGTCTCACTGTGTTGCCCCAGGTTGGCCTACAACTCCTAGGCTCAAGTAATCCTCCTGTCTCATCCTCCTGAGAAGCTGGAAGGACAGGGGTGCACCTATAGCTAGCTTAGCTAAGTATAAATTTTAGAAAATTATTTATTTTCCACCACCCAAAGGTAATGGCCCAAACATTTTTATGTGGATCCTCCTAGATATATAAATATATGTGTGTAGACGTAATGTTAAAATGAGCTTTGACATCATTATTGATAAATTTTTTATATTAGTTCGGATCTTGCATAGCAATCATTTTCAGCCACTTTTAACGAAGTTTAATTTATGTAGAGATGAATGTATTTCTTTATGTTCCTCAGTTATATTACTTATTGAGAGTCTGTCTTTCTCTCTCTCACTTATCACTATCTATCTATGTCTTAATCCCCTGTCTGTTTTTTAGCTAGCAGGCTAGCTTCCCTGGGTCTGGACCCCTACCTATATTTGGAAAGTGCCACAGCAGAGCCCGACTTCTGTGGTAGAAGCTGAACAGGCCACACGTTTGCGTGTTCTTCAAACTGCCTTGCAGTGAAGTCCTAGGGTCCAGAGTGCAGTGGTGCGGTGGTGCTGAGCCCATCAGTCTGGTCTGTCCTAATTTTTGTTCTGGTCCTGGTTGCTACCTTGTCTCCCTTATTCTTGTCTATTTCCCCAGCCTGTATCTCTGTATTTTCTGTTCATTTTGGAAAATACCCCCAAAATGTTTTTTTTTTTTTTAATTACTGTCTTCTTAAATTAGAAGAAGGTCTCCAATGGGTAGAGTACTCTTCTTTGAGTGAGCCATCTAGATTTTACTCATTTTCAAGGAATCTAAGAATTAAGACCAGAAGGAATTTTGGAGAAGGCCTTGTTATCTGCTTATATTGAGGATAATAATGTGCTCCAGTGGAAAGAGCACTGGACTCTGAGCTGGAAGCCCTGGGTTCAAATCCTCAGGGTCCCTTGCTAGTGGTAGGACATTGGGAAAATCAGCTAATTTCTTTGGTTATCTGCCTGGAAATAGCATCAGATTAAAAAAAAAAATCCTTGGGTTAAATTTGTATGTATATGTGTACATCAACCTGTATGCAACTGTATATGACCTCTGAAGTGAGGCACTGAGGCTTGAATTTCCTCTGACTTTGGAGTTCTATAATTTTAAGCAGATTCAGAAACTTTAGACTTTAGATCTTAGCTCCTAATTCTGAGTTGTCAGTCCCAGTAGTTACATAATGCTGAATAAGTGTAAGTAATAATTAAAACATCAAAGAGCATTAAAGGGAGTAAATCCATATTCTTCTTTTGAAAGTTTAAACTCGTTTGACCTTTTGATGAATCAAGCTGTGGCCCAGATATCCAGCTAGAATAATTGATGGGGATGGAGCAGCGTCGTGAGCTCAGGTTCATAGCTACAGACATAAATTAGACTTTGGTGATTATAAATTATTAGTTTCTTCTATTGTGGCTTCTTATGAAGGAAAGTACTTAAAGTACTATGCATGTTAAGTGCAGTGCCTTTCCCTATGGTCTCTCAAGGACTCAAAATCTTATCTCAGGTGAAACTTTGAAGATTAAAACTGAAGATAATTAGCCAGTATGTTCATAGGAAAGAGCAAGTCCAGTCAACCTTATGGGTAATGAGGGCTTTCATCTGCTCCCTTTGACGTAAACCCAGCAATAAACAACAGCAGTATAAATCTTCATAGTATTTAGTACTGGAAAGAACCTTGTCTAACTTCTGTATTTTACAGACGATAATAAAGAGGCTGAGAGGTTAAATGACTTGTCCAAGGTCGTGTAAGTCACTACAATTTTAGTGGTAAATCTGAAGCTAGAATCCATGGCTTTTTGTATCTTAAGCAATGTGATGGCTGAGAGTGTTTTCCTTGATCACTGTTGAGAACCAGAGCCTTATTCATACTGGGCACTGAGTCATTAACTGTTGGCTATCAATCAATTTCAGTACAGTGTAACCTTTGCTATGATATGTGTAGTGAGGAATCAAAGAAGATATTCCAAGAGTTAATTTTTTAAAAACAGGACTGAATATTTTAGTGCTGGGAGCCAGTGATTTATTTTAGTACTTTGGTTTCAAGTTGCTAAAATCAGTTACTATTCATGTTATGTGGCAATAGATGATAACTGACCCTGAATCTTTTGTTCTAAAAGCTGGGCTTGGTGCAGGATGGTAGTGCCATTGCTTGTCTCTACCAAATGGTTGATCAGAACCTGAATGTTGATGTAGAGCAGGTGGTGGGGCATTTAACCTAGGCTGATTCATAGGGCATCACTGCTCTCCCAAGGACCTTGACATAGCACAGCGAGGTGCAGTGATGGTGGTCTCTGATCCTCTGGGTAAGGATTATTTGCTTGGTTTTTGATCTGAAATATTTATAGTGCATTAAATAGTCAGAGCACTTATTTAAAAGTGGCTAGAGCAGAATGGCAAATCTTCCTGAGCAGTGCATAATGACTTAGTTAAAATGTAGTTTAACAGATGAGACTGATGTGTTCTGCCGATAATACCCAACTGAGTTAAAATAAAGGGGAGCAGAGATGAAATCCTGCTGGTGATGAGCTCCGAAGTCTGTGTGTAGATTTATTTTGGAACCCTGGTAATTAATGCGGAGCCGATCTGATTTCTTAGCATTCTTCTTCCTCCTTTCGTATTTCACTATCATCTCTTCCAAATTTTGGCTTCTCTTTTATTTTCTGCTTTAGTGGGCTGACGTTTTTTTTTTTTTTTTATTGTTGGGGATTCATTGAGGTTACAATAAGCCAGGTTACACTGATTGCAATTGTTAGGTAAAGTCCCTCTTGCAATCATGTCTTGCCCCCATAAAGTGTGACACATACCAAGGCCCCAACCCCCCCTCCGTCCCTCTTTCTAGTGGGCTGACATTTTCTTCCCCTCCAGTGAGAAACTGTTTCTTGGACCTCTTTTCATACATAAAGAAACAGTCTTTTTACATCCAAGGTTTGTAGTTAGTTCTCTAGAATTAGAGGATCTATTTCAACAGCACAAAAGGAAAAAAAAATATTTTTCAATACTTGTGGATCTTGAGTTTCCCTAGGCTTTTAGAGGTAGGGGAGGAGACTTTCTGGCAAAAGAGGAGGGCTTTGGATACTCATCAGAAATTACTCTGCTCTGAGACTTTTCCCACTGTGGTCTTATTCTTTCCATAGGCTTTAGACTGTGACAGGGACCTGACAGGAACCTTTCCAGATTCTGTGTTTTACAGGGTTCTGTGCACATTATTTATACATTGGTGTTAATCAGAAGAGAGGAGAGAAACAGAAGTGGCCTGGAATAAACAAGGGCAGCTATGGGGGAATGTTGAAATAAATAGGCTTTTTAACTATAGAAGGGAAGAATAAAGCATTGCATTGTATGAAAAGTATTTTCCATAAACATCTGTTCCCTGATAGGCTGCTTACTCCCTACTCCATTACCTGGTACTTCTGCTCGTTTATAGGTCAGGAAAACGTATAATGAAGCCCCGAGATACTGTAAGATTACTAAATCCCTTTTGAACAAAGTTAGTTACCTAACTAAAAAGAAATTATCAGAAATCGTAAAAGAAATGAAATCATACGTGAAACCACCATATGAAACAGAAAAAGGTAGAGTTGTTGGCTGCTTTTCTGGAGTGGAGTAGTGGAGGCTGAACCTGCCTTGCTGGGCCTCCTGAGTCAGCCTTCCCCATGCTTGGATTCTCTGGCATTGTTTTAGGGTAGCATATTTTAAAAATCAGATTCTAATTTGGAATTTATCAATCTATATTTAAATAAAATAGAAAACTCTTTTATAGACCTCACTAGATAACAGTATATTATCCGAGCAGGGAAGATTCTTTAAGTAGGTTAAGTAAATGGCTTCATTTATGATTACATTTAAGGGGTGTCTAAAGGCTGTGGGGCAAAAATATCTCCTTTATAAGACTAGAGGTCACGTCCGAAAGAGAATTCTGAAAGGACCCTGGATGTAAGTGGCTTAAGTAATTACTTTATTTGGGGAGGGTAATATATTAGGGAGAAATTCAATCAATTCAACGTGAATGTGTCAAATGCCATGATGTGTAAAGCACTGTGCTATCTTTCTGCAATATGAAGAGGAAAAAAACAGAGCTTGAACTCAGAAAGTTTACAGTTTGGTAGTGGAATTCAGGTGAACAGAATATGACATCATTCAAATTCAACCTCCACATTTTGTCAAGAACTGTTAGAAATCACCATAGAATTTGCCAAGGGTCACCCAAGTGGTTATGATGTAAACCTGATGACTATTTGGTTGTTCACCAATCTTTCCTACATCTCTAAGAAAAAAAAAATCTACTTCTTAGAGTTTTACTAATTCTGTACATGGAAATTAGGAAAAACAAATGACTTCTCTGTCATGGAAAAATTTAAACATTCATACAAAAGTAGATATAATTGTTTAGTAACGCCCCCATGTGCCCGTCCACCATTAGCCTGCAGCATGCTATGCCCTAACCACTCCCTCTCATCCCATTATTATTTTGAAGCAAATTGAAGACGTCATATAATTTCATCTGTAAATATTTGAGTATGTACTTCTAAAAGATGGGCCCCTTTTGTAAAAAGCATAGGCATAATACCATTGCCATTCTTAAAAATTGAACTTTTTTTTTTTTGCAGTTTTTGGGTGGGGCTGGGTTTGAACCTGCCACCTGTTATATGGGGCCCCGGCACCTACTCCTTTGAGCCACAGGCACCGCCCTGAACTCTATTATTATTATTTTTTTTGCTTGTTTAAGATTAATATAAGAGTACATATGATTAGGTTACATTTTTGCATTTGTTAGGTAAAGTCCAAGTTGTAGTTGAGCCCTTCACCCAGGAGTTGTCCCATAAATCCCTATATTGTGCTGTTTGGTGAGAGTTTCACTACAGCCCCTCCACTTCACTCTCCCTCTCCTTAAATTTGTGTTTTTCTCTTCTGTGAACAGTAGTTGCTTAATACCATAAAATTTCCAATTGTCTTATAAATGCCATAAACATATTTTTATTTATTTCTTCCTTAAAATCAGGATTCTGGTTGCGTCCTCACCTCTAATTGGTTGACACATTTTAAAACTCTTTTAATGTATAGGTTCCCTCTTTGCATCTCTTTTTTTCTTATTCTTTTTTGTTTGTCCTCTGACGTTTTTCACATCCAGTTATTTGCATTGAATCCCCATGGTGTGGTTCAATATGTTCCACTGTTCCTTTGTATTTTTTGCAGATTTGTAGTTAGATCAAGAAGCTTTATCAAATCCAAGTTAGATTATTTTGGTAAGACTACCTCACAGATTAGGCTGTGGTCATTCATTTTCCATAGCAAGAAACAGACACATCATGTCTGGTCTCTCTCTCTCTCCTTGTAACCATTGATCAATGCCTCAATCCTTCACTACCTTGGGGGTTTCATAATGGTAATATTCTAATTCTGTTATTCCTTTTTATTTACTGGCTGGAATACTTCCCTTAAGAGAAACATCCCTATATTAGTTCATTTTTTGTTGCTTACAACACAATACCTGAAAAATGGGTAATTTATAGAGTAGTAAATATAGAAGATACATCTAGACAATCTCTTACTGCCAGATAGCAGGGACTAGATGTCAAAGACTACTAAGCTCACATCAAGAGGACTCAGGAGTTGCTTTGGCATAAAAAGCATATGCCTATGCTTTTTAAATTATACAGAAAAACTGTATAATTTATCTTACAGTTCTGGAGGCTGAGAAGTTCAAGGTTGACAGGTCACATCTGGTGGGACACTACGGAGTCCCAAGGTGGCTGAGTGTGCTAATGTGATAGCTCAAGTCTCTCTTCCTCTTCTCACAAAGCCACCAGTTCCACTTACATGCTAACACATTAATTCATCAACTCTTTATTCATTAACCCATGATCCAATCACCCTGAAGGCACCCTCCTTTCAATATTGGTGCACTGGGGGGTAAGTTTCAAGGTGAGTTTGATGGGGACGTTCAATCAATCTTCTCGTCTACTGTTTGGTTAAAACAGTGGTGCAGTTTGTGTAGGAGGAGGGAACAATACTTGATCCTTTCCTTTTATTTATAAGCTTTTAGAATAATGAACTGATTTCTTATCATCCCCCAAGGGAATCAACAATGACTTTCCACGTCCCCTTAATGTGACAGCTAATTTTGTGTGCCATTTGACTACACTAAGGGATGCCCAGTCATCTGGTAAAACATTTTTTCTGGGTATGTCTGAAATGAGAGTGTTTCCAGAAAAGATTAGCATTTGAATCAGTAGACTAAATAAAGAAGACCTCTTTTCCTAATGTAGGTAGGCATCCTCAAACCGCTGAGGGCCTGAACAAAATGTGGTGGGAGGGTGAATTTTGCCCTCTTGAGCTGGGACACTGGTCTGCTGCTGCCCTTAACATCTGCACTCCTGGTTCTCAGACTTTCAGATTTGGGCTAGAACTATACACTGGCTTTTCAGGGTCTCCCATTTGCAGATAGCAGACTAAGGTATTTCTCAGTATCCTTAATTTTGTGAGCCTCTACAGTAAATTATCTATCTATCTATCTATCTATCTATCTATCTATCTATCTATCTATCTATCTATCTATCCTACCAGTTTCTTTTCTCTGCAGATCCCTGATTAATACAAGTTTCATTAACTTGTGATATTTAAATGAATCTGATGTGTTTTAATCCATTATTATCTCCTGAGTCCTCTTGACATGAGCTTAGTAGTCTTTGACATCTAGTCCCTGCTATCTGGCAGTAAGAGATTTTCTAGATGTATCTTCTATATTTACTACTCATTTATCAAAATTTAAGAGGAAAATGTTAACATTTCTCAATAATTTTCCTGATTTAGAATGGCTAGTTTCAGTTGCAATGGTTTCTCAGTTATTAACCTTCACAGGACACACCCTCACGGAACTGGTTCTTGGTTCTAAATTTGAGTCTGAGCCACACACAAGCATGGTTACCTCGGGCTACTCCTACCTTCACTGACAATGTTTCCTGATCTTATCTGAGCCACTTCTGCCAGTCTGAGGTCTTGTAATTTCCACACTGAACAAATATCTCCTTGCCACTTGACTCTCCAGCAATGATGTCCTCATTCCACAGGAAGTGATTCATTACCTATATACTATCCTCTAAGTGGCCAATTCATCACATGGCTTTGCTTCTCTCTGCAAAACTGTCAAGGTTCTCTGACCATGCATTCTCGCTATCATCACAGTATGAATTATATCTCCCCCAAAGATATGTTTAAGCATGAATCCCAGTATCTCAGCATTTGACATGATTTGGAAATAGGATCACTGCATGTATAATTATTTAAATAAAAATGAGCCCATGTTAGAGTAGGGCAGGTCACTAATTCAGTATGATTGGCATCCTGATAAGAAGATGATGTGCAGAGAGCCAGAGAGGGAGAGCCCTATGTGACAACAGAGGAAGAGATTAAAGTGATGCAAGTACAAGCCAGGAAATGCCAAGAGTCGATGGCCACTGCCAGCTGGGAGGGGCCAGAGAGGATCGATCTGCAGTCTGTGGAAGCATGACTCAGCTCACACCTTGACTTCAGACTTCTATCCTGTTTCCCCAAAAATGAGACAGTGTCTTATTTTAAGGTGTGTTCCCAAAGATGCGCTAGGTCTTATTTTCAGGGGACATCTTATCTTTCCTGTAAGTAGGTCTTATTTTCAGAGGATGTCTTATTTTCGGGGAAACAGGGTAGCCTTCATGAATGTGAAGGAGTAAATTTATGTTGCTGTAAGCCATGCGGTTTGTGGTACTTTGTTATAGCCACCCTAAGAAATGAATGCAATTATCTCTGGCGGTCATGTACTAGAAGGACCAGTCTACTTGTAGTCATGCACCACATAATGACATTTTGGTCAGCAATGGGCCATATAGACAATGATGATCTCATAAGATAATAATGGTGCTAAAAATTTCCTTTCCCCTAGTGATGTCATAGCTGTCCTAAAAGCATAGCACCACGTGTCACATGCTTATGGTGATGCTGGTGTAAATAAGCTCACTGTTCTGCTGGCTATATAAAAGTCTGGTATATAAAATTATGCACAGCGCATAAGACTTGATAATGATAATAAACAACTATATTACTTGTTTACATATTTATTACACTATGCTTTTTATTGCTATTTGAGAGTGTACTCTTCCTACTTGTCAAAGCAAAAGTAACTGCAAAACAGCCTCAGGCAGGGCCCTCAGAAGATGTTCCAGAAGAAGGAAATTACATCTCCTTGTTACCATGGGAGATGCCAGCTTCAGCAGGTCATTGTCTTGAAGACCTCCCAGTGAGGTAAGATTTGGAGGTGGGGAGACAGTGGTATTGATTATCCTGATCCTGTGTAGGCCCAGGCTAACATGTATGTGTATATTTGTGGGCTAGTCTTTAACAAAAAAGTGCAAAATAAAAAAAATTAAAAGTAGAAAATAATTTATAAAGATATAAAAAAGACTATTTTTCTATAGCCATGTGTGTTTTAAGCTAAGTGCGATTATAAGAGCCAAAGAGTTAAAGAAATTGAAAAGTTTATATAAAGTAAAAAAGTTACAGGGCCGCGCCTGTGGCTCAAAGGAGTAGGGTGCCAGCCCCATATTCCAGAGGTGGTGGGTTCAAACCTGACTCTGGCCAAAAACTACAAAAAAAAAAAAAAGTTACAGTAAGATAAGGTTAATTTATTATCGGAAGAAGAAAAATTTTTAAAATAAATTTAATGTAGCCTAGGTTTACAGTGTTTATAACGCCTGCAGCAGTGCACAGTGACATGCTAGGCCTTCACATTCACTCACCACTCACACACCAGCCCACCCAGAGCAACTTTCAGTCCTGTTACCTCCAGGCATGCGATGTGCCCCATTTGGGTGTACCATTTTTTGTCTTTTATATTGTATTTTTAGTGTACGTTTCTTATGTTTAGATTTTTTTGTATATAGAAATATTTACCATTATGTTACGATTGCTGGCAGTACAAGTTTGTAGCCTAGGAGCAACAGGCTGTACCCTATGGCCTATGTGTATAGTAGGCCCATATATACCATCTAGATTTCGGTAAGTGTGATGTTGGACAATTCATCCTAGAAAAATACCTCAGTGTTGTATATTACTATGGTTACCTTCAAGATACTCCCTTTGGGAAGCTATGCACCAATGCCAGCACCTAGTCCACCACTCAAAGCAATGTTAGAATGGCCATTAGAGATGTCATCATATGAGGTTTGACAATTAAGTTCACAAACTCAGCCTAGAAAAAGTGCTACATACCTCATTGTTGAATATCATTATAGTCACCAGATGGCCAAGGGGCTTACTTCAAAGGTGACTGTAGTGATATTCAACAATGCGGTATGTAGCACTTTTATCTAGTTGAGTTTGGGAACGTAGTTGTCTGACCTCATACATGCTATGATGTCACGTTTTTCAGAACATATTTCTTTTGTTAAGTCATGCTTGGCTGCATTGAGGGTGTTTTTAAACAAGGTGGATTGTTTTTTTTTGTTGTTGTTGTTCTTTTTGTTGTTCTTTTTTAGATTAGAAAATAAAGTATTAGTATTTCTTAGCACTTAGCACAGAGTATTAGAGAATTTGGGTCAAAATTTCATATAACTTATGGAGAAAGTGAAGCCTCAGGAAGAAAAATGGCTGTCCCAAGACCACATAGATATTAGGTGAAAGAAACAGAATCAGAACTCAGATTCTACTAATACCTATGTGGTCATAAGCTAATGCCTTTTCCATCACATGTATTGGAGCCCTTTCAATTGTTCTCAAGTTTCTTTTAGCACTAGATTCTTTCACATTATTGCCTTTTTCATTTTATCTTTGCAGTGAAATTTTAATATTAATGCAGTATGCCTAGCCAGTGGAATATAACATGGAGCTCAGAGGATAGTTCTTCCTTATGCCAATAAATAAATAAATAAATAAATGAATTCTTTTATTACATTCCCCCTGCTAATGTGAAAGTGGATCTTGGTTTCACCAGAACACCTTTGAGATCCTTCTGTGTCTCTAGAGGTCAGTGTGGCTTAACAAAACCTTGTTTTACTTGGTTTCAAACTATATTCAGTTAACATTTACTTCAAGACATTGCCCCATGATCACATTAATGTACACAGCTATGATTTAATAAAAAAAAAAAGACACTTTAATCAAAGGTGACAATAAATGGTGGCTCAGGGAAACAAAAATTAATTCAGATTTACAACCACTATAAACACTAACATATGAAATAATATTAATTTAGGCACATAGAACTTTCCACTGGGCTGGTAGACCTTAATATTCTTAGAAATAATTGAACAAATTCTTACACCTTCTATCACATAAAATATTATTTATTTATTTTTCTTTTTTTCTTGTTAAATCATAGCTGTGTACATTAGTGCAATTGCCTGTACCCATTCTAAGATGCACCATAGATGTGGCCCCACCCATTACCCTCCCTCCACCAAAACCTCCCCCCTCCCTTGCCCTTCCTTGGCCCTTTCCCCATAGTCTTGTGCTATAGTTGGGTTATAGCCTTCATGTGAAAGCTATAAATTAGCTTCATAGTAGGGCTGAGTACTTGGATACTTTTTCTTCCATTCCTGAGATACTTTGCTAAGAAGAATATGTTCCAGCTCCATCCATGTAAACATGAAAGAGGTAAAGTCTCCATCTTTCTTTAAGGCTACATAGTATTCCATGGTATACATGTACCACATTTGCTAGTCCATTCGTGGGTCGATGGGCACTTGGGCTTCTTCCATGACTTAGCAATTATGAATTGGGCTGCAATAAACATTCTGGTACAGATGTCTTTGTTATACTGTGACTTTTGGTCTTCTGGGTATAAACCTAGTAAAGGAATTATAGGATCGAATGGCAGGTCTATTTTTAGGTCTCTAAGTATTCTCCAAACATCCTTCCAGAAGGAACGTATTAGTGTGCATTCCCACCAGCAGTGTAGAAGTGTGCCCTTTCCTCCCTATCCATGCCAACATTTCTGGTTTTGGGATTTTGTTATGTGGGCTACTCTTACTGGGGTTAGGTGATATCTCAGAGTAGTTTTGATTTGCATTTCTCTGATGATTAAGGATGATGAGCTTTTTTTCATGTGTTTTTAGATCTTGCGTCAGTCTTCTTTAGAGAAGTTTCTCTTCAAGTCCCTTGCCCACCCTGAGGATGGGGTCATGTGTTCTTTTCTTGTTAATATGTTTGAGTTCTCTGTGGATTCTGGTTATCAGACCTTTATCGGAGGTATAACCTGCAAATATTTTCTCCCATTCTGAGGGCTGTCTGCTTGCTTTACTCACTATGTTCTTGGCTGTGCAGAAGCTTTTTAGTTTGATCAGATCCCAGTAGTGTATTTTTGATACTGCTTCAATTGCCTGGGAAGTCCTCCTCATAAAATATTCACCCAGGCCGATTCCTTCAAGAGTTTTCCCTGCACTTTCTTCAAGTATTTTTATAGTTTCATGTCTTAAGTTTAAATCTTTTATCCAGTGAGAGTCAATCTTAGTTAATGGTGAAAGGTGTGAGTCCAGTTTCAATCTTCTACAGGTTGCCAGCCAGTTTACCCAGAACCATTTGTTAAATAGGGAATCTTTTCCCCACTGAATGTTTTTAATTGGCTTGTCAAAGATCAAATAATGGTAAGTAGCTGGATCCATCTCTTGGTTCTCTATTCTGTTCCAGACAACTACTTCTCTGCTTTTGTGCCAGTACCATGCTGTTTTGATCACTATCGATTTATAGTACAGTCTCAGGTCTGGTAGCGTGATTCCTCCTGCTTTGTTTTTATTGCTCAGTAATGTTTTGGCTATTCAAGGTTTTTTTCTGATTCCATATAAAATGAAGTATTATTTTTTCAAGATCTTTAAAGTATGACAATGGAGCTTTAATAGTAATTGCATTAAAGTTATATATTGCTTTCGGCAGTATGGACATTTTAACAATGTTGATTCTTCCCAGCCATGAGCATGGTATGTTTTTCCATCTATTAACATCTTTGGCTATTTCTTTTCTTGGAGTTTCATAGTTCTCTTTGTAGAGATCTTTCACGTCCTTTGTTAGGTATACTCCCAAATATTTCATCTTCTTTGGCACTACTGTGAAAGGAATGGAGTCCTTGTCTGTTTGTTCGGCTTGGTTATTGTTGGTATATATAAAGGCTACAGATTTATGGGTGTTGATTTTGTAGCCTGAGACATTGCTATATTCCTTGATCACTTCTAAAAGTTTTGTAGTAGAATCCCTAGTGTTTTCCAGATATACGATCATATCATCTGCGAAGAGTGAAAGTTTGATCTCTTCTGACCCTATGTGGATACCCTTGATCACCTTTTCTTCCCTAATTGCAATGGCTAAAACTTCCATTACAATGTTAAAGAGCAATGGAGACAATGGGCAACCTTGCCTGGTTCCTGATCTAAGTGGAAATGATTTCAATTGAACTCCATTCAATATGATATTGGCTATGGGTTTGCTGTAGATGGCCTCTATTAGTTTAAGAAATGTCCCTTCTATACCAATTTTCTTTTTTTTTTTTTTATACCATTTTTTTTTTTTTTTATTGTTGGGGATTCATTGAGGGTACAATAAGCCAGTTACACTGATTGCAATTGTTAGGTAAAGTCCCTCTTGCAATCATGTCTTGCCCCCATAATATACCAATTTTCTTAAGTGCCCTGATCATGAAGGGATGCTGGATATTATCAAAAGCTTTTTCTGCATCAATTGAAAGAATCATATGGTCTTTATTTTTAAGTTTGTTTATGTGTTGAATTACATTTATAGATTTACATATATTGAACCAGCCTTGAGACCCTGGGATAAATCCGACTTGGTCATGGTGTATAATTTTTTTGATGTGTTGTTGGATTCTGTTTGTTAGGATCTTACTGAGTATTTTAGCATCTATATTCATTAGTAATATTGGTCTATAATTTTCTTTTCTTGTTGGGTCTTTCCCTGGTTTGGGGATCAAGGTGATGTTTGCTTCGTAGAATGTGTTGGGTAATATTCCTTCTTTTTCTATATTTTGGAAGAGTATAGGTACTAGTTCTTCTTTAAATGTTTGGTAGAATTCTGACGTAAAGCCATCTGGTCCTGGGCTTTTCTTTTTAGGGAGATTTTGTATAGTTGATGCTATTTCAGAACTTGATATAGGCCTGTTCAACATTTCCACTTCGTTTTGGCTAAGTCTTGGTAGGTGGCGTGCTTCCAGGTATTGGTCGATTTCTTTCAGATTTTCATATTTGTGAGAGTAGAGTTTCTTGTAGTATTCATTAAGGATTTTTTGAATTTCTGAGGGGTCTGTTGTTATTTCTTTTTTTTTTTTTTTTTTTTTGTGGTTTTTGGCTGGGGCTGGGTTTGAACCCACCACTTCCGGCATATGGGACTGGTGCCCTACTCCTTGAGCCACAGGCGCCGCCTGTTGTTATTTCATCATTACCATTTCTGATTGATGAAATTAGAGTTTTTACTCTTTTTTTCCTGGTTAGGTTGGCCAAAGGTTTATCTATTTTATTGATCTTTTCAAAAAACCAGCTTTTGGATTCATTGATCTGTTGTATAATTCTTTTGTTTTCAATTTCATTTAATTCTGCTCTGATTTTGGTTATTTCTTTTCTTCTGCTGCGTTTGGGGTTGAAGTGTTCTTCTTTCTCCAGTTGCTTGAGATGTTCCATTAAGTTATTGACTTCCTCTCTTTCCATTTTCTTGAGGAAGGCTTGCAGTGCTATAAATTTCCCTCTGAGGACTGCCTTTGCACTATCCCGGAGGTTCTGGTAATTCATGTCTTCATTGTTGTTTTGTTCCAAAAATATGGTGATTTCCTTCTTAATCTTGTCTATAACCCATGTATCCTTCAGCATAAGGTTGTTTAGCTTCCATGTTTTTGTATTGGTATGCAGGTTGCTGTTGTTATTGAGTTCAACTTTTATTCCACGATGGTCTGAGAAGATGCAAGGAATAATTTCTATTTTTTTAAAGTTGCTGAGGTTAGATTTGTGGCCTAGGATGTGGTCGATTTTGGAGTATGTTCCATGGGCTGATGAGAAGAATGTGTATTCAGTTTTTTGGGGATGAAATGTTCTGTAGATGTCTGTTAAGTCCAGATGTTGAATGGTTGAGTTTAAATCTAAAATTTCTTCTTTTAGCTTCTTTTTGGAGGACTTTCCAGCACTGCTAAAGGGGTGTTAAAATCTCCAACTACTATGGAAGTGGAGGAAATCAAGTTGCTCATGTCTGTTAGAGTTTCTCTTATAAATTGAGGTGTATTGTGGTTGGATACATAAATATTAATAATGGAGATCTCATCATATTGAGTATTACCTTTAACAAATATGAAGTGTTCATCCTTATCCTTAATTATTTTGGTTGGTTTAAAGCCTATTGCGTCTGCGAACAGGATTGCAACACCTGCTTTTTTCTGTTTTCTATTTGCCTGGAATATAGATGACCATCCCTTCACCTTGAGTCTATATCTGTCTTTTAATGTAAGATGCGATTCTTGGATGCAGCAGATATCTGGCTTGAGTTTTTGTATCCATTCCGCCAACCTATGCCTCTTTAGAGGACAATTTAAACCATTCATATTAATTGAGAATATTGATAAGCCTTTCAAGAGACCGGTGGACATTTTTAATCCTTTTGCGACTGTGGAAGTTGGAATTTGATCAAAAGTTTTTTGGGTGGGTTTACTTTTGTGGTGGAGAATTATGCTGGTCTTTATGGAGGATAGGTCTAAGAGTGTCCTGGAGAGCTGGTTTAGTTGTGGCAAATTTCTTCAACATGTGAATGTCATTGAAGTATTTAATTTCTCCGTCATAAATGAAGCTCAGTTTAGCTGGGTACAGGATCCTGTGTTGAAAGGTATTTTGTTTTAGGAGATTAAAAGTCAATGACCATCCTCTTCTAGCTTGAAAGGTTTCAGCAGAGAGATCTGCAGTTATTCTAATATTCTTTCCCTTGTAGGTAATGGTTTTCTTTCATCTGGCAGCTTTCAGAATTTTCTCCTTCATATTAACTTTAGTGAAATTGATTATGATGTGTCTGGGGGATGTCTTATTTGGGTTGAGTCATGCTGGAGTTCTGAAACTGTCTGCTATCTGAATTTCAGAATCTTTTGGCATGTCTGAAAAGTTCTCCTTCATAATCTCATGGAGAAGAGACTCTGTGCCTTGTGAAGCCACTTCGTCACTTTCGGGGATCCCTATAAGACAAATATTGGTTTTCTTCAAATTATCCGAGAGCTCTCTGAGAGAGTGGTCTGTTTTTGCTCTCCATTTCTCTTCTTCTTTGAGGGTTTGGGAGCATTCGAAAGCTTTGTCTTCAATGTCAGAAATCCTTTCTTCTGCTTGCTCCATTCTGTTACTGCAGGATTCTACTGTGTTTCTCAGATCTTTGAGGGATGCAACTTCTTGTCTCAATGTGTCGAAATCTTTGGTCATTTGGTCTTTGAATCCGTTGAATTCTTGAGATAACTTTTGGAATTCTAATTCAATCTTATTTGCTATCCAGATCCTGAATTCAATTTCTGACATCTCAGCTATTTGTTTGTGCATGGGGTCTTGTGCTGTTTCTGCCCCATTGATCCTTGGTGGAATTGATCTACTCTGATTATTCATATTGCCAGAGTTTTTCTGTTGATTTCACCTCATGATTGTTTTTCACTGTTGCCTCTGGCTGTCCTCAGAGTTATGGAATTGTCTCTCCAAGATTAGATCCCAGCGGGATCACTCTATTGTTTCTGGATCTTTATAGGGAGTGACCCTGTGTAGTTCCTCTGGGGCTGCTCTAGCTAGGGAGTTCTGGTTGTGGAAGCAGCTCTGGTTTGTGACACACCCGGATCCAGCAACAGGGCTGGGGGTGGTGCGCACGGTTCTGGGAGTGCCAGGTGCCCAGTGACTTTGGCACGGAGAGCCCAAGGCTCCAGCCATCTCTGGCCAGGAGAAGAGCTCTGTGTAGAGGCAGGGAGGCCTCCAAAGGGCACGCAGCTACCAGAATCCCTGTGCAGATGAACGGGCTAGTGTGGAAGCTGGGAGGACACAGGAGGGAGGACACAGGGTTGCGAGGCTCCCACAGTTACTGGTCAGGGAATGTGGAGGCCCGGTGGGTGCGGGTCACTGGTCTGGGGTCGCTGCACAGCTCTTATGGAGGTCTGGGCGGTGCCAAGCCCAGGAGTTTGAGGTTGCTATGAGCTGTGATGTCATGGCACTCTACCCAGGGCAACAGCCCAAGGCTCCAGTGTGCCAAAACTATCTCACTCTGCCCCTAAGGATTAAGGCTGTAAGGCAGCTCAGTCCCCGCCTTTAGATTGCTCAGTCAGTAGGTTGCTTTGACCAGCCCAATCCTTACTCTGAGACCCTGAGGGCGGAGCTTGCCGGGGCAGTTTTTTCACAATGGCTTCCTGCGCCCAGCTCAGTGGCTCAGTCTGGGGCCCAAGACAATGCCCAAAGTTCTCTACACTCCTGCTCAAGCTTTCCCCAAGGCAGTTCAACTGAGTGCCAAGTCCAAGAACACCGAAACAGTTCACACTAAGGCCTTTCCAGTTTGCAGTCTCACTGCTGCTTGTACTTACGGTTGCCGGTGTGATTAGGTTGACTGAACACACACAATCACTTGCCAGTTTTCCACTGTTTTTGTCCTCCTCTTGGGGTCCAGAAGTCCCTTGCTGGCTCCCTGTATCCTCAAAGGGATGATTATAGGCAGATCCCACTGGCCAGAGATGCCTGGAGTCTTGTCTCCCCAGACTCTCTGTTCCCAGTTGCAGGGAAGCTGTTACTCGGACGCCATCTTTAATCTCACATATTTATTTATTTTTTAAAATGCGTAACTCAACAGACTAGATTCTTCTTTAAAATTATTTTTTATTTTTTATTTTTATTTTAGGTTAATGTGAGGGTACAAACAACTAGATTACAATGTTTTATTTGTTAGGTAGAGTCTCTCTTTTAGCTGTGTCCGACATGAAAGAGTTGTGCCATACACCTTTACATTGTGCTGTTTATGTGGAAGTATAATAATCCTTTCCCATCCCCCAACCCTCCTCCTCCATACCCCTTCCCCCCAGTTTGAATTGAATTGTGTTTTTCTGTTATGTGGATGTGTATTAGAGTGTCTCTTGGCTTCATATTAATACTGAGTACATTGGATACTTGCTTTTCCATTCTTGTGATGCTTTACTAAGGAGAATGTGTTTCAATTCTATCCGGGTTAATAAAAAAGATGTAAAGTCTCCATCTTTTTTATGGCTGAATAGTATTCCATGGTGTACATATACTACAGCTTGTTAATGCACTCCTGGGTTGATGGGCATTTAAATTGTTTCCACATATTAATTGTAAATTGAGCTACGATAAACAATCTAGTGCAAATGTCTTTATGATAGAATTTTTTTTTTCCTTCTGGATAGATGCCTGGTAATGGGATTACAGGACAAAAGGTGAGGTCTGATTTGAGTTCTTTGAGGATTCTCCATACTTATTTCCAAAGAGGCTGTATTAGTTTGCAGTCTCACCAACAGTATAAAAATGTTTACCTCTCTCCACATATATGCCAGCATCTGTAGCTTGGGGTCTTTGTAATGTGGGCTATTCTCATTGGAGTTAGGTGATATCTCAGTGTGGTTTTGATTTGCATTTCTCTGATGATTAGGAATAATCAGCATTTTTCATATGTTTGTTAGCCATTTGTCTGTCTTCCTCAGAGAAGGATCCTAGTTATCAAACCTTTGTCAGATTTGTAACAAGTAATTATCTTTTCCCATAATGAAGGTTGCCTGTTTCCTTTGATTGTTGTGTCCTTAGCTGTGCAGAAGTTTTCAGTTTAATTAAGTCCCATTTGTTTATTTTTGTTGTTGTTGTTGCAATTGCCACTGAAGTCTTCTTCATAAAATCTTTCCCCAGGCTGACATCCTGAAGAGTTTTGCCCATACTTCCTTGTAGGATTTGTATTGTTTCATGGCTTAGATTTAAAACTTTTATCCATCGCGAATCATTTTTGTAAGTGTTGAAGGGTGTGGGCCCAGTTTCAGTCTTTTACATGTGGTTATCCAGTTCTCCCAGCACCATTTATTGGATAGGAATTCTTTTCCCCAGTGTATGGTTTTGTTTGGTTTATCAAAGATCAGATGGCTGTACTAGACTGGTTTCTTCTCATGGTTTTCCATTTGGTTCCATATGTCTATGTTTCAGTTTTTGTGCCAATACCATGCTGTTTTGATCATTGTAGACTTGTAATATAATGTAACATCTGGCAGAGTGATGCTCTGGCTTTGTTTTTATTACTAAAAATTGCCTTGACTATATGGGATTTTTTTCTGGTTTCATACTCACATCTCAGACTAGATTATTTTTGTTTTTTTAGCTCACAGCAACCTCAAACTCCTGGAATTGAACAATCTTCTTACCTCAGCCTCCTGAATAACTGGTACTATAGGAACCTGCTACAATGTCCAGGTAGTTTTTCTATATATTTTTTAAGTAGAGATGGGACTTTTCTCTTGCTCAAGCAATCCACCCACCTTGGACTCCCAGAGTGCTAGAACCATAAGCATTAGCCACTGTGCCCAGCCTACTAGATTCTTTTTGGAAAGTGATGTTTGTGCTTCTATTGGAGGCTTTTTGAACCAACATTTATGACTAATCACATTCATTTTTCATGAAGACATTTCGAATCTGTTATATATATGTTTTCATCTTTACATGGCATTTAAGAAGCAGAAGAAGCTTTGTGAGATACTTGGAATGGAGAATTTTTAGGGGAAAAAAACAGTTATTGAAAAGTCCCAGAACTCTCTTTGACAACTTTCAACTTTATTATATATCAGAGCTTTCAAACTTCTTTTCCTTTCCTACTCCCTCTTACTTACTCTTTTTTCCTTTCTTAGTTTGTTGGGATAGTGTGAGAATAAACTGCTGACAAAATTAATCTATTTTGTGCCATGAAATCCTGATGAATTTGCCTACTGAAGTGCTTGTCAATGAACGCATATTAACACTTAGACACTGATTCTAATTGTTAAGATTTAAATCCCCTTGTACAGTAGGTTAGAGATGGTAAATTATAAATAGAGTAAGGAGGGGCTGACTGGGAGTGGCGGACATGTTGTAGGCATTAAAAAGCAGTAGCTAAATTCTGACTATTGGGCAACAGAAAGAAAAAACAAAAGCACGGATGGAGAGTTCCAGATTCATGGTGGTCTGGGGCCATTTAGCGCTTGGAGAAATGACAGCATAGCAGAGCTGCTCCTAAGGGTATTGTTGCAGTCTAGTCATCAACATTCACTGAGCTTTTCTCCTGTGCTGGGCTCTGCTCTGATTGTAGGAGATACTAATAAATATTTAGCAGATTGTTCTCTAAAGTTTAGTTGATATGTAAAGCAAATATATAAAAAGAAAAAAAAATAACAATACAAGTGACCATGGCCTATGTGGCACCTAAAAGTTCTAGAAAATTTCAGAGGAGGGAGGAATTATGGAGAATTGTGTTGGTTAGGAATGGAGTCATCAGCAGGTATGGCAGATACTGACAACTGTTAATCAAACTACCTTTATCATGTTCCTGGGCCACAGCCTCCCTTGCCATCTTGGGTGTGGCTGTCTGAATGGTTTCTAGATAATGGAATGTTAATAGCCATGCTGTGTGCTACTGTCGGGCCTAGGCCATAAAATTCTTCTCTCCATGATCCTCTGTGTACTTCCTCTTTGGGCAGCAGTGACATTGGAAGCCAAATGTTAACAATAGCAGAGCTATCAGATAGAAAAGGCCTGGGTTCCTGAATCACGGCTTGGAAGAGAGCTGCCTGACTAACAGGAGCACTCAGTTTGGACTTTGTGAGAGCAAAAAATAAGCTTCAATTGTATTGAAGCATTGAGAGTTTGGTGTTTTTCTGTCTCACAGAAAGTGAGACTGGAGCAGTATGTTTAAGGATATGGCAGATATAGATAATTTTAGAAGATATTGAGGGTATCTCAGACATGAAGAATGAGGTAAGCAATGTTATGGAGAAGGTAATGCAACAGAATTGGTTGAAATAGTATATTAAAAACATGGATCAAAAACGTAGGTAGTCCTAGTTTATGGAGGGTAAGGAGTTTGGACTTGACTTTATTGCTAAGGTGGCAATTAGAAAGGTAAAGGGAAATATGATTATAATAAAATAGACATTTTATATTAAAATTTGTTGTTTCAGTGGTGGTGGATGCATATTCTGGAAAGATTTATCTACTAGCAGTGTATGAAAAGGAGTAGTTGTTGGGGGGTCATAGCAGAGGCAGAGATATCTTCTAGGAGGATGTGGGTAAACATCTGGACTGGGTGATGGTGGAGGGGATAAGAGCAAAGGATGAATAAATGAGGCATTACTAATGACTCACTGTTGGGAGCATTGAGAAAGGAAAGAAGGCACATAACTTCCAAGTCTGTATGTTAGCTCTGAACAGTGGGTATTCCTTGTGATTATGAACTTAGGGCACAGAGCAAAGAGTCTAATGTTTGTCTTTAAGAAAGCAAGGTAGTATATAATATGTTCTAGCAAGCTCACCATCAAAATAGGTAACATATAAACATATAGGCATATGGGATAAGTTAAGTTGGGCTTAAAGCTACCTCCCTATATTTTAAGATTGGTCTAAACATTTCTCCATACACAGTGAACTATAACCTAACTAGATGCACACACAGTAACGTACTCTTGTACTAATCACCAGGTTTCAGCCAATCAAAGACAGTTAACTGTTCCAACCTTTCAAATAAGGACAATGCTAAGCTGTAACCAACTCAGCTGTTTCTGTACCTCATTTCTATTTTCTGTACATCACTTTTGTCTATTAATACCTTCTGGACACAAGGCAGAGTAGGAGGCACTCTAAATCTATTCTGGTTTGGGGGCTGCCTGATTCATGAATTGTTCTTTGCTCAGTTAAATTCTGCTCAATTTAAGTTGTCTAGAATTTTTTTCTTAACATATGGTGTTGGAAATGAGAGTATAAGAGGAGCTTCTAGTGCCCCCACCCAGGAGCAATGAGTGACCAAGCAAAATATACACTGTGAGTACCTCCTTTGCAGCAAATTGGGATCATGGGTAAGGTTCTCTCTCAGAGTCCAGGGCTTCATAGATTTGACGTTTCAGCTATCAGAGTTTGAGCAAACTTGGTCCAAACTGGGGTCTAAGATCAGATTGGATCAAATGATTAACTGAATTGGATCCAGAAGCCTCAGATGTCTGTGCTGGACAGAAATTGGTGGTACTACAGAGGGGGTTAACTTCAACTTGCAAATATTTGCAGGTATTTTGGTGTTCTAGCTCCTTTGTTTCTTTTTCTTATATGCTTAGACATGAAAAAAAATCATAGGGTAACTGATCAAAGGAATCAAAGAGCCTTTTCCAATTGCTTGTGATGGCCCATTCCATTTCAGACTTGCTCTCTTTCTGTTTTCTAATGAAGGCATCTAATGCTATATATTTCTCTCTAAGGACTGCTTTTGCGGTATCCCACAGGTTTTAATGGTTTGCGTCTTCATTATTGTTTTATTCCAGAAATCTAATGATCTCCTTCTTGATCTCATCTATGACCCAGCTATTATTCAGCATAAGGTTATTTAGTTTCCATAATTTTGAGTATGAAGATTTCTGTTGCTGTTGAATTCAACTTTTATTCCATGATGATCTGAGAAGATACAGGGGATAATTCTATACTTTTGAATTGGTTGAGGTTAGCCTTGTGACCTAAGATATGATCAATTTTGGAAGATGATCCATGGGCTTATGAGAAGAATGTGTATTCAGTTTTGTTAGGATAAAGTGTTCTATAAATGTCTGTCAAGTCCATTTGCTCTAGGGTCTTGTTTAAGTCCTTTATTTCTTTGTTTAGTTTCTATTTGGAAGATCTGTCCAGTACTGCCAATGGGGTCTTACAATCTCTAACTATTTTAGAGGAGTGGGAAGATACATTGTTCAGATCAGTTAGGGCTTGTTTTATGTATTGAGGAGCATTCAGATGGTGCCTATTTGATGCATAGATGTTAACTATCAAAATCTCTTCATACTATGTGTTTCCTTTGACCAGTATGAATTGTTAATCTTTGTCTTTCATAATTTTTGTTGGTTTGAACCCCATGGCATCTGCATACAAGATTCCAACCCCAGCTTTTTTCTGCTTTCCATTTGCCTGGAATACCATTGCCCATCCCTTCATCCTGAATCTTGTTTTATCCTTTGAAGTAAAATGAGTTTCTTGTAGGAAAGAGACATCTGGCCTGAGTTTTTGTATCCCGTCAGCCAGGCTATGCCTCTTTAAAGGAGAGTTCCAAACATTCACATTAATTGAGGGAATTGATAGCTGTGGCAGAGTTTTGGTTATCTTGTTTTTCAGATGTTAAGAGCTTAATTTTCTGCCTCTTACCATTGTGGAAGCTAGGCTTTGTTATTTAATTTCTGGGTAGGTTTACTTTTGTGGTGTACCCTCCCTGTTGATTATTATGAAGAATGAGTCTGAGTATTTCCTGTAGAGTTGATTGAGTCATGACAAATTTCCTCAGCTTGTGGATGTCCGTGAAGTATTCAATTTCTCCATCACAAACGAAGTTCAGTTTAGTAGGGTATAGGACCCAAAACAATAGAAATTGTTTTTTTTAAGAAAGTTGAAGGTCAAAGACCATCCTTTATTGGCTTGGAAAGTTTTGGCTGAAGGATCTGCTGTAATCCTTATACTTTTCCCTTTGTAAGTATACTTTTCTTACACCTGGCTGTTTGCAGACATTTCTCCTTTATATTAACATTGGCAAAATTAATTGCAATTTGTCTAAGAGATCCCTTGTTTGGATTGAGTCATGCTGGGGTTGTGAAACTATCTACTACCTGAATTCTGTGTTTTTTGCAATACTTGGGAAGTTCTCCGCCATAATGTCTTGGAGCAGAGAATTTGCCTTTGGGACCATCCTCTTCTCCTTCAGGAATCTCTATAATTTGGAAATTTGATTTCTTGGAATGAGCCCATAATTCTCTCAAGGAACATTCTGTTCTTTTTCTCCATTTTTCTATCTATTTGAATGCTTGGGATAGTTTAAAATTCTTGTCTTCTTTATCTAAGATTCTGTCCTCACACTGCTCAACTCTATTTCTGAGGGACTCTACTGTATTTTGAAGCTTTCTCAAAAACCTTTTTCAATTCCTTGAGCTCTGCTATATCTTTCCTCATTATGTTCATATCCTTGGTAACTTTGTCTTTGAATTCATTAATTTCTTGAGACAACTTCTGAACTATTTTTTTGTTCTCTATTTCCATCTTTTCCTACATTCTAATTATCTTATTTGCCATCCATATTCTAAATTCTATTTCTGATGTTTCAGCAATTTCTCTGTGGATGGGATTCTCTGATGTATTTTCTTTGATGTCCCCAGGAGGCATTGATCTGCTCTGATTTTTCATGTTGCCAGAATTCTTCAGCTGATTCTTCCTTATGGTTATTTTCAGCTTATTTCCTTTTATCTTTTTTAATACGTTAATTTTACTTATTTAGTTGAATTGATAGGTTGTCCCTGACAAGTACACTTCTCACTGGTGGAATGCCATCACTATACTAACAAAGGCAGACAAGAGGGGAATCCGCAGCCCCAGACAGTGTCTCCAGGGTGACAAGAATCAGTAGGCAGTACTGGCCCAGAGTTCCAATCAAAGTTGTTCTGCCAGTGCTGACTCCACCCACCAAATCAAGCTTATAAGGCTGCCCAGCTGACAACACTGGCCCAGAGTTCAGAAGAAATGCTTATATACTAGGCACCATTCAGCCAATTGAGCTCTGAGGGCTGCAGCTCTGTGGACAGTGTAGGCTGAGAGCTCAGAAAAATTCACTTAGGCACTGGGCACCTCCTGCCCAGTCAAGATCAAGGGGCTGCCACTCAGTGGGGGTTCAGTGGAAGGGGGTTGCACAGGTCTAAAGTTTAGATAAGAGTTGCTCAGGCATCAGGCACAGTCCACCCAATTGAGCTCAGGGAGCCTCCACCCAGTGGAGAGTGTTAATCCAAAGTTCAGTCCTAAGTCCTATAAACCCCAACCCCACCCACCCAAGTGAGCTCAGAGAGCCTCCACCCCTTGGAGAGTGCTAATCCAAAATTTAGTCCAAAATCACTTAAACCTTGCCTGCCCACCTAATTGGGCTCAGTGAGCCCCTCTTGGTGGAGGCCAGAGGTCCAAAGTTCAGTTCAAAGTCACTTAAACTTAGCCCTGCCCACCCAAGTGAGCTCACAGAGGAAGAGGCCAGAGATCAAAAGTGTGTGTGGCTGCCTGGTCTTTCTTAAGTTCTTAAATTGTCCATTTTTAAAGGGTCTCCACTCCATGGTTCATCATGGAAAATATAAAATGATCCAAATTTTGTGTATTTTATGTGTGCATGTATATAATTATGTTTTACATAATTGTGTATATATGCATAATTATGTTTACATAATTATGTATGTATGTATATAGTGATTGTTCTATATTGCTAAAGTGGTTTTTGACCAATGATGTTTGCTTTGTCAAACCCTTAATCCTATCAAAATCTCTGGCAAAATTCTGTTGCCTGATGGGCCATTTGTACATTTATAAAGGGATTTGATTTGTGATTTTTAATTTTTCAATGCATGTTTTTTAGTTGTGTAGAAGTTTTTTCATTCATGCAAAAATGATAATGTTATAATAGCAACTAAAAGGTTATTAGGAAATGTGTTTCTCTCAGGGGTATTCTGGGGAAATATCTAGTGACAGAGATTTCTGTTTCACTGCAAAGATTGCAAAACAGACAAGGTATTGCAGGTACAATAACATTAGGCAAAGATAATGAATCACTGGATGGCATTTTGTCAAAGTTATTGAAGATTGATGACAATCAGGTCAACTTACAATAGAAGACATACATTGACCCCTTATGAAATAGTCACTGGCATGTCTGTGCCCCTAATGAAAGAACGTCATTGTATCTTCTGCTCCTAAACTCTGATATGATTAAATGTTATAAACCTTTAATGCATTATGCTAAAGGGTACAGTCACCATCAAACCCTTCATGATCTAGACTCTGAAGATTGGGTCTTCCATAAATGACATAAGAGAAAAACTGCTCTTGACATCCACACTGCAGCAAAGTTTCAGGACCTAAAACCTTGGGTTTATAATTTTATAACTCAGAATGGTCCCTCCAGACTTTTGGAGAACTTAAGGTAACTAACCAAAGAAGTTTCTCCCTAGAAGCAGATGGCATCCAAGACATGAACAGCTTCCCCAAGATCACAGATCAAGACTTCTCTGCTATCATAAGAAACTTAATTTTTCTATTTTTTTCCTTGCTTATGCCTCTATGAACAATGGAACTAGAAAATGAGGTTTTGGGTGTACTCATTGGATATAGTTTTATTTGTGGAAGATTTTGCATCCAAAATTATACATGGGCAACCTTATGCCTTAATGGATAGAAGACCTTCCAGTGTAGGTCAGGAATTTTAATGGTTGTTTCATAGTCAGAAACAGACATTGGTTCTCTCCTCTTAACCTACATCACTGGTTAAAGAGAACATTGCCAAGAGGCCTTCACCATTTGGAATGGGCATCATTTGTTAGGTCATTTTTTTCATGTTTTGGAGTAAATGAGACACTGATTAGGAATCTGTCTCTCATAATAGGCCCTATAGCAGAATCTACACAAGGCTCTAGTCGCACAACAGATTTCTTTAAATTCTCTTGGTAAAGTTATGTTAGGTTACAGAATTGCTTTATATTACTTACCAGTTGAATGGAGAGAAATCTGTGCAGTTACTAACATTTCTGGTTGCACATGATTGAATACGTCAAATATGTAGGGGATTAATGAACAGGCTTCTTGGTTGAGATGAGCAGATTTTTAATCTAGCTCATTCTTTGATCTATTTGATTTTAGCTGATTTGGTTCATAGGGACCTTGGCTAAAGAGTATTCTTCAAACTCTTGGTGTTATTCACCTGATAGCCATAACACTAGTCTCCTTGGTATACTATATTCTCTCAAAAGTTTTAAATGTTTGCATAGAGCCACATATATAATGTCAACGGTCTCTCTTCAACTGAAATGACAAAAATGCAAAGAAATACATGATCCTGGGGACATCACAACCTATGAATGATGTGCTGAGTATAGAAACCCAAAATCATGGTAACTGAGAGTAGTCCTAAAGCCCTAAGCTTTGGTAACACTTTACCAAGTGATAACCTGCCAAAAAGGGGGAGATTTTCAAACAAAATTATGAGAGGTCATTGTTGTACACTGAGCTCATACATTAGACCCCACCAGACCAGACCAAAGCAAATTGTAGTGACTCATGCTCAATACAACATAATCAATGTGAAACTTTAAGGAAGCAGATAGATCTCAGAACAGACCAGGTTCTTTTTCTCTCTTAAAAACCGGAGATTGCAACACAAGGAGGTTCTCTCTGTTCAAACTCTTACAACAATTAACCTGAAATACTTTTTTCCATCCTAAAAAATCCATTTTGTTCTGCTGTTTACCTGGAGGACTTGAGGCCAAAAAAGAACATTTTTGATGGTGACAGAGTGGCATCAATGCCCAAAATCTCGATTTTGAGAGGTGGCCTAAAAGGGGGGAATTGGTGGATTAAGTTTATCCTAAAGCTGCCTTCAGTTTCCTTCTTAAATTTTCTCTGACCATGTGAAATTTCTCTGAACCTATTTTGGGCCAGTCTGCCTAACTCATGAATCACTCTTTGCTTGGTTAAACTCTGTTAAATTTAATTTGTCTAAAGTTTTTATTTTAACATATACTCAAAAATCCATTTTAAGTTCCTGTGCTCACAGAAGGACTATATTTCTTAGCTTCCTTATAGCATGCTGAAAGCAAGTAGCTGAGTTATAGCCAAAGGAATATGGATGGAAATGATAGATATGACTTCTAGGTCTGTCTATATATCCCTGTGTTTGATTCTCCAGCCTCCCATTTTTTCTCCCTCTGTGGAGATCTTGGAGGCTACATGTTCCAAATGATGAGTTGCAACATAAAAGACTCTTGTGTCTCTGAGTAACTCCTTGGATGAGAGCTTTCCAGAATAGTCACCTAACCACATTAAATTATAATTTGAGAAAGAAATGAACTTTTGTTGTCTTAATTGCTGAGATTTTGGAAGAATTATCCATGTTTCCTTGGATAAGAGCTTTCCAGAATACTCACTTAACTACATTAAACTGTAACTTGATAGAGAAATGAAATGAATTTTTATTGTCTTAACCACTGATATTTTGGGGGGCAGTATTTGTTATAGTAGCATAGTTAATGTATTCCTGAATAATGCACAACATTTATTCAATCATTCAGCAATTTTTTTTTTTTGTAGAGAGAGAGTCTCAGTTTATTGCCCTCGGTAGAGTGCTATGGTGTCACAGCTCACAGCAACCTCCAACTCCTGGGCTTAGGCAATTCTTTTGCCTCAGCCTCCTGAGTAGCTGGGACTATAGGCACCCACCACAATGTCTGGCTATTTTTTTGTTGCAGTTTGGCCGGGGCTGGGTTTGAACCCACCACCCTCAGTATATGGGGCTGGTGCCCTACTCACTGAGCCACAGGTGCTGCCCTGTTCAGGAAATTTTTATTGAGAATCTAAAATGGTCATGGGCTGATTAGCCCTGTAATAAAACTTTATTCCTAACATCTACTGATGGGAAATCTCTATGATAGCACTGTTCCAATAGATTTTTATAATTTTGAAATTTATTAAAATTTTAAAGTGATCTGTCTCCTGTTTATTTTCATTCTCTCATGATTTGTATCTTAGTTATTAAATTCTGGCCTTTGTGTTGGCTTTTTAAATAGGAAACTTAACAGTGTATTTTTGCCCTGCCTTTTATTAAACTCTCTTTTGAAAAAGCTTCTACTTAACAGGTGAGAGAGGCTTGAAATAAAGAAAACTTATCCCATAATATCTTGCCTTAGATAGTGTTGGGGGTGTTGGTGGATACAGTTTAGAGCCTCTTTTATTTTCCATTTATTTGACAGTCGGCTAACCTAATGATGTCATAACATCCGCCCACATGAACTAGAGAACTAAGCAAAATTAGAAAACCTTGGGAATTCTAGTTTTTCAATAAAATGTTAAATAACCTGAAATTTTTATTCACAGACCTGTATCTCTTCTCTCTGCCAGATCTATCTACCTTCACATTGGAATGTTAGAGTCTGTAGTGAGCTCTCCTAAAAGAAAAAATTAATTTTCAACATGCTCTTAAATTCTTTTCTTTTCTTTTTTTTTTTTGGAGAATACTAGTTATAATATCATTTATATAAATTTGAAAAGTCACTACTATCTTTTTTTATTTTTTTTTTATTAAATCATAGCTGTGTACATTGATATGATCATGGGGCATCATACACTTGCTTCATAGACCATTTGACACATTTTCATCACAATGGTTAACATAACCTTCCTGGCATTATCTCAGTTACTGTGCCAAGGCATTTACATTCTACATTTACCAAGTTTTGCAAATACCCCTGTAAGATGCACCGCAGGTATAATCCCACCAAACCCCCTCCCTCTACCCACTACCCCCTTCCTTCCCTTCCCTTTCCCACTTCCCCCTATTGTTAGGTTGTAACTGGGTTATAGCTTTCATATGAAAGCCACAAATTAGTTTCATAGTAGGGCTGAGTACATTGGGTACTTTTTCTTCCATTCTTGAGATACTTTACTAAGAAGAATATGTTCCAGTTCCATCCATGTAAACATGAAAGAGGTAAAGTCTCCATCTTTCTTTAAGGCTGCATAAAATTCCATGGTGTACATATACCACAATTTCTTAATCCATTCGTGGATCGATGGGCACTTGGGCTTTTTCCATGACTTAGCAATTATGAATTGGGCTGCAATAAACATTCTGGTACAAATATCTTTGTTATGTTGTGATTTTTGGTCTTCTGGGTATATGCCCAGCAGAGGAATTACAGGATTGAATGGCAGATCTATTTTTAGATCTCTGAGTGTTCTCCATATATCTTTCCAAAAGGAATGTATTAATTTGCATTTCCACCAGCAGTGCAGAAGTGTTCCCTTTTCTCCACATCCACGCCAAAGTCTCTGGTCTTGAGATTTTGTGATATAGGCTAGTCTCACTGGAGTTAGATGATATCTCAAAGTAGTTTTGATTTGCATTTCTCTGATGATTAAAGGTGATGAGCATTTTTTCATATGTCTGAAGGCCATGCGCCTATCTTCTTCAGAGAAGTTTCTCTTCAAATCCGTTGCCCAGCCTGCGATGGGATCCCTTGTTTTTTTCTTGCTAATGCATTTGAGTTCTCTGTGGATTCTGGTTATTAAACCTTTGTCGGAGACATAACCTGCAAATATCTTCTCCCATTCTGAGGGCTGTTTGCTTGCTTTACTTACTGTGTTCTTGGCTGTGCAGAAGCTTTTTAGTTTGATCAAGTCCCAGTAGTGTATTTTTGAAGCTGCTTCAATTGCCTGGGGGATCCTCCTCATAGAATACTCTCCCAGACTGATTTCTTTAAGTGTTTTCCCTGCACTCTCCTCTAGTATTTTTATAGTTTCATGTCTTAAGTTTAAATCTTTAATCCAGTGAGAGTCTATCTTAGTTAATGGTGAAAGGTATGGGTTCAATTTCAGTCTTCTGCAGGTTGCCAGCCAGTTCACCCAGTACCATTTGTTAAATAGGGAATCTTTTCCCCACTGAATGTTTTCAATTGGCTTCTCAAAGATCACATAACGGTAAGTAGCTGGATTCATCTCTTGGTTCTCTATTCTGTTCCAGATATCTACTTCTCTGTTTTTGTGCCAATACCATGCTGTTTTGATCACTATCGATTTGTAGTATAGTCTGAGGTCTGGTAGCGTGATTCCTCCTGTTTTGTTTTTATTTCTGACCAATGTCTTGGCTATTCAAGGTTTTTTTCTGATTCCATATAAAACGAAGTATTGTTTTTTCAAGATCTTTAAAGTATGACAGCGGAGCTTTAATAGGGAGTGCGTTGAAATTATATATTGCTTTGGGTAGTATGGACATTTTAATAATGTTGATTCTTCCCAGCCATGAGCATGGTATGTTTTTCCATTTGTTAACATTTTCAGCTATTTCTTTTCTTAGAGTTTCACAGGTCTCTTTATAGAGATCTTTAACATCTTTTGTTAGGTAAATTCCCAAATATTTTATCTTCTTTGGCACTACTGTGAATGGGATAGAGTCCTTAACTGCTTTTTCAACTTGACTATTGTTGATATATATAAAGGCTACCGATTTATGGATGTTGATTTTGTAACCTGAGACGCTGCTGTATTCCTTGATCACTTCTAGGAGTTTTGTAGTAGAGTCCATAGTGTTTTCCAGATACACAATCATATCATCTGTGAAGAGTGAAAGTTTGATCTCTTCTGACCCTATATGGATACCCTTGATTGCCTTTTCTTCCCTAATTGCGGTGGCTAAAACTTCCATTACAATGTTAAAAAGCAATGGAGACAATGGGCAGCCTTGTCTGATTCCTGATCTGAGTGGAAATGATTTACCTTTAACTCCATTCAATATGATATTGGCTGTGGGTTTGCTGTAGATGGCCTCTACCAGTTTAAGAAAAGTCCCTTCTAGACCAATTTTCTTGAGTGTTATGATCACGAAGGGATGCTGGATATTATCAAAAGATTTTTCTGCATCGATCGAGAGAATCATATGGTCTTTGTTTTTTAATTTGTTTATGTGCTGAATTACATTTATAGATTTACATATATTGAACCAGCCTTGAGACCCTGGGGTAAAACCGACTTGGTCATGATGTATAATTTGTTTGATGTGTTGCTGGATTCTGTTTGTTAGGATCTTACTGAGTATTTTAGCATCTATATTCATTAGTGATATTGGTCTATAATTTTCTTTTCTTGTTGGGTCTTTTCCTGGTTTGGGGATCAGGGTGATGTTACTTCATAGAACATGTTGGGTAGTCTCCTTCCTTTTCTACCTTTTGGAACAGGTTGAGTAATATAGGTACTAATTCCTCTTTAAAGGTTTGATAGAATTCTGACGTGAAACCATCTGGTCCTGGGCTTATCTTTTTAGGGAGGTTTTGTATAGTTGATGCTATTTCTGAACTTGATATGGGCCTGTTCAGTATTTCCACTTGATTATGGCTGAGACATGGAAGGTGACGTGCTTCCAGGTATCGGTCAATTTCCTTCAGATTTTCATATTTCTGAGAATAAAGTTTCTTGTAATATTCATTAAGGATTTTTTGGATTTCTCTCGAGTCTGTTGTTATTTCATCTTTGTTGTTTCTGATTGATGATATTAGAGATTTTACTCTATTTTATTGACCTTTTCAAAAAACCAGCTTTTTGATTTGTTGATCTGTTGTATTATTCTTTTGTTTTCAATTTCATTTAATTCTGCTCTAATTTTGGTTATTTCTTTTCTTCTACTGGGTTTGGGGTTGGAATGTTTTTCCTTTTCCAGTTGCTTGAGATGTCCCATTAAGTTGTTAATTTCCTCTCTTTCCGTTCTCTTGAGGAAGGCTTTCAGTGCTACAAATTTCCCTCTTAAAACTGCTTTGTGGTGTCCCAGCGGTTCTGATAGTTTGTGTCTTCATTGTCGTTTTGTTCCAAAAAATTGGTGATTTCTTTCTTAATCTCATCTCTGACCCAGCTATCATTTAGCATAAGCTTATTTAACTTCCATGTTTTTGTATGAGTATGCAGATTCCTGTTGTTACTCAGTTCAAGTTTTATTCCATGATGGTCCGAGAAGATGCAAGGAATATTTCTATTCCTTTAAATTTACTGAGGTTAGACTTGTGACCTAAAATGTCAATTTTGGAGTAAGTTCCGTGGGCTGATGAGAAGTATGTGTATTCAGTTTTATTGGGATGAAATGTTCTATAGATGTCTGCTAAATCTAAATATTGGATGGTTAGGTTTAAATCTAAGATTTCTTTGCTCAGCTTCTTGCTGGAGGATCAATCCAACACTGGCAAAGGAGTGTTGAAATCTCCGACGATTATGGAGCTGGAGGAAATCAAGTTGCTCATGTCTGTTAGAGTTTCTCTTATAAATTGAGGTGCATTCTGGTTGGGTGCATAGATATTAATAATTGAGATCTCATCATATTGAGTATTACCCTTAAGAAATATGAAGTGACCATTCTTGTCCTTCCTTACTTTTGTTGGTTTAAAGCCTATTGTATCTGCAAATAAAATTGCAACACCTGCTTTTTTCTCATTACTATTTGCCTGAAATATGGATGACCATCCTTTCACCCTGAGTCTGTGTTTGTCTTTTAAGTTAAGATGTGACTCTTGTATGCAACAAATATCTGGCTTGAGTTTTTGTATCCAGTCAGCTAACCCGTGCCTCTTTAGAGGACATTTTAAGCCGTTCACATTAATGGGGAGTATTGATAAGTCTGGTGGAATTTTGGGTATCGAGTTTTTCAAAGGTCTAGTGGACATTTTTAATCCTTTTGCCAGTGTGGAAGTTGGACTTTGATCCGAAGTTTCTGAGTGAGTTTACTTTTGTGGTATAGGATTGGGTTGGTCATTGTGGAGGATAGGTCTGAGAATATCCTGAAGAGTTGGTTTACTTATGGCAATTTTTTTCAACATATGAATGTCATTGAAGTATTTAATTTCTCCATCATAAATGAAACTCAGTTTAGCTGGATACAAGATCCTGGGTTGAAAGTTATTTTGTTTTAGGAGATTAAAAGTTGATGACCACCCTCTTTTGGCTTGAAAAGTTTCAGCAGAGAGATCTGCAGTTATTCTAATATTCTTTCCTTTGTACATAATAGTTTTCTTTCACCGGGCTGCTTTGAGAATCTTCTCCTTCATATTAACTTCAGTGAAGCTGATTATGATATGCCTGGGGGATGACTTATTGGGGTTGAATCGTGCTGGGGTTCTGAAGCTGTCTGCTATCTGAATTTCAGATTCTCTAGGCATGTCTGGAAAATTTTCTTTCATAATTTCATGCAGAAAGGCCTCTGTGCCCATCGAGGCCACTTCATCATTTTCAGAAATTCCAACTATTCATATATTGCTCTTCTTTGAATTATCCCAGAGTTCTCTGAGAGAGTGATCAGTTTTTGCTCTCCATTTCTCTTCCTCTTTTAGAGATTGGGAGCATTCAAAGACTTTATCTTCAATGTCAGAAATCCTTTCTTCTGCTTGCTCCATTCTGTTGCTGAGGGATTCTACTGTATTTTTCAAATCTTTGAGGGCTGTAAATTCTTGCTTCAGTGTGTCTAAGTCTTTGGTTGTTTTGTCTTTAAATTCATTATATTCTTGAGACAACTTTTGAATTTCTCCTTGAATTCCTAATTCCATTTTATTAATCTAGTCTGCAATCCAAATTCTGAATTCGATTTCTGACATCTCAGCCAGTTGTTTCTGAATGGGATCTTCAATTACATCTGCTGTATCTTTTCTTGGGGGGCTTGATCTATTCTGGTTCTTCATGTTACCAGAGTTTTTCCGCTGATTGTGCCCCATGGTTATTTTACTCCCTTTGATTTTTCCCCTGGGGCTTTATTGAGGGCCCATACAGTGTTGTGGCCTGAGAAAATGGGGCCCTGTCTTGTGTGGTGGGGCTAAGTAGTTCTGTCTTGTTTTCAGCTGGTTTCTGTTCGATCCTATTGTAACATTTACTCTGGCTTGAAGTCTCAGCTGTGTGGAAAAACCAGCAATTAAGTCACCCTGCCTGCCCACCTCTGGCACCAATTGGAAAGGAAAATCAAACCTTCCTACAACCGCATATCCAGGGCACTACCTGAAAAGTCCTCAGTCTCTTAGTTCAGTTCAAAAGGTCCAAATCGATTGTCTCAATCGGCACCTGTCTCAGGTGGGAGAGTTCAAGAGGTCTCTGGGAACTGGATCACTGGGGTCTGTTGACTACTCTGATATGGCTTACTCCAGGGTTGCATGGAGTCAGGAGGAGCCACCTAGCAAATAGATCAGTCTGGGAAGGTTGATGTCTCCTTCCCCACTTTTCCCCTCTGTGGGACCCAGTCACTGGTATCTCTGCAGATGGCTAACCCAGTTGCCTGTAGTGAACAGATACTCCAGGGGTTTGCACCTGCCTGAATCACAAGGAAATCTGCCAGGCCCCTGCAGTGTGCCACTATCTAGCAGGAGGAGATGGGGCCTGACATCTTTGAGTGTTTGATGCAGGTTGGGGGGGGGAGGTGTTCACTCAGGCTTAGCGCCATCCCTGATTGATGTTGCTAACAGAACAGAACAGACAACTTTCCGGGATTCTGTCTCTGTTTCTGCTAAAATCGCCTGCAGAAGACAGGCTGTTCTGAGTTCAAATGTCTTTGCTGCTAGAGGTTTGTGTCTGAGTACCTCTCTGAGTCGGCCCTGCCCTGGAAGCTTCCCAGGTTTTTGAGCATCATCAGGCAAATCCTTTGCTCACTGGTGGCCTCCTCTGGTTGCCCAGGGTGACAGGGGGTGTGGCTTCAGAATATCCAGAAGTGAGCCTTTTTGCTGTTAAAGAAAAATGGCTGTTGATCTGCTTCCAGGAACTGCCACTCTGGTGTGGGCACCCAGCTGACCCTTTTCTCCTCTGTCTTGCGCCCCAGAGTCAGCACTGACCAGCCGCAGTTTATGCTCTGTCCACACCCCTCGAGAGATTTCCCAAGAATCTGGACTTCTGGGGGGCAGGCCCCCAGACCCCCAAGTGAGAGTTGGGGGGAGTACTGGGAGTTCAGTGCTGGAAACGGGGAAGCTAGAGTTTTACTCAGTTTTATGCCTGGCCGTATTGCTGCCCCGGGAGGGCTGCTGCACCGCACCGCAGGGAAGTGCCTCCGAGGCGTGACTCCCCCTCAGCCGAGTGCCCTCTCCTTGCCTGTGTGTCTCAGAGTCAGTGCTGACCAGTCACAGCTTGGGCACTGTGTACTCCCCTTGAGAAATCACCCAAGGATCCGAACTCCTGGGGGACAGGCCCCCAGACCCCGAGTGAGAATGGGGGGGAGTGCTGGGAGCTCAGCGGGGAAGCTAGAGTTTCACTCAGTTTTATGCCTGGCCGTATTGCTGCCCGGGGAGGGCTGCTGCACCGCACTGCAGGGAAGTGCCGCTGAGGCGTGACTTCCCCTTAGCCGGGTGCCCTCTCCTCACTCGCATGCCTCAGAGTCAGCGCTGACCAGTTGCAGCTTCGGGACTGTCCACTCCCCTTGATAAATCACCCAAGAATCCGAATTCCTGGGGGACAGGCCTCTGGACCTCAGTGTGTGTGTGGGAGGAGTGTTGGGAGTTCAGGGTTGCCGGCAAAGGATATTTAAAGTTTTATACAGTTTTATGCCTGGCAGGAGAACGCCATGGCACTCTAGTAGGGGAGGTAGGTCCAGTTTTTAGAAGGTCTCTCCTGTGGAGTATAGTGGGAGGGCCTTTAATTTCTGCCCGTTTGTTTAATTGTGGGGCTCTTGAGCTGGTCTCATGGGGGAGGGGGACTCCAGTCCACTTGGTGATGGATTTTGTACCTTTTGTTTGTGTCCTTGTGATCACAGCTTGCCTCAGCAGTGTTGATGTGAGTTCTTCAACCTTCTCTCTTGGTGCAGCTCAAATTCACCAGGATACTTACTAAATTTTTGTCCCTTAACTTTCCTTCTGGATGGGAGCCTCTGTGGAAAGCTGGCTTCAGTCCGCCATCTTGTCTCTCCTTAAATTCTTATTATTTTTATTGAGTATTGTCTGAGCAATAAAGAGATATTATTCTTAGTATGGAAAGTGTAGGCAGACCCAATTGTTGGAAAACATACCACTAACCTTAATTAATATCGCTTTTTTTTTTTTTTTTTGGAGACACAATCTCACTATGTCACCCTTGGTAGAATGCTATGGTGTCACAGCTCACAGCAATCTCAAACTCTGGGGCTCAAGTGATTCTCTTGCCTCCACCTCCCAAGTAGCTGAGACCACAGGCACCCCCCACATCACCAGGCTGTTTTTTTTGGTTGCAGTTGTCATTGTTGTTTGCAGGCCCGGGCCAGGCTTAAACCGTCAGCTTCGGTGTATGTGGCTGGTGCTCTACCCACTGAGCTATGGGCACCGAGCCTGTTTTGTCCTTTTATTGAAATGAAATTCTTGAACAATTGTATGCCAACAACTTAGGTAATCTAGATTAAATAAATACATTTTTAGACAAGTACAACTTACAAAGAATAAATCATAAAAAAATAGAAAATATGAACGGATCAATAATGTGTAAGGGAATTGAGTCAGTAATAAAATATCTCCCATCAAAGAAAAATCCAAAATGAGATGGCTTCATAGTTGAATTACAAACATTTAAAGAACTAATACAAGTTTTTCTGAAATTCTTTAAAAAAACTCAATAAAGCCAGAATTACACTGTTACTAAAGCCAAACAAAGAAGCTGCAAGAAAAGAAAATTATAGGCTAATATCTTTGATTAACATAGATACAAAAATCCTCAACAAAATATTAGCAGACACAATTCAGCAATATTAAAAGAATCATTCACCATGATAAAATGAGATTTATCCCTGGGATGCATGGATGTTTCAACATATTCAAATCAATAAACCTGATTCACTATATATTTTTCTTTTTCTTTTCATGATTCACTATAGTAACAGAATGAAGAACAAAAACCATTTGATCATCTTTAAAGATGCAGAAAAATTATTTGAAAAAATTCAATATACCTTCATGATAAAAAATCCTCAACAAATCATGTATAGAGGAAATGTACCTCAATACAGTTAAGGCCATATATGACAAACTCATAGCTAACATTATTCTCAGTGGTAAATAGGTGAAAGCTTTTTCTCTAAGGTCAGGGACAAAAAAATGGATGCTCACTCTCAGCATTTCTTTTCAACATGGTGCTGGAAGTTCTAGCTAGAGCAATGAAGCATGAGAAAGAAATAAAAGGAATCCTATTAGGAAAAGAAGAAGTTAAATGGTTTGTATTTGCCAACAACATAATCTTATATATAGAAAACTCCAAAGATTCCACCAAAAAACTATTGGAGCTGATAAACAAATTCAGTAAAGTTGCAGAATACAAAATCAATATACAAAAATAGACAATGTTTCAATGTGCTGGTAACAAACCACCTGAAAAGGAAATTAAAACAAATCCATCTAAATGACATAAAATTAAATATTTAGGTATAAAATTTAACCAAAGAAGTGAAAGATCTGTATACTAAAAACTATAAAACTCTGAATAAAATACAAATAAGTGGAAAGATATCCCATGTTCATGGATTGGAAGAGTTAATGTTGTGAACATGTCCCTCCTATCCAAAGCAGTCTACAGATTTAATGCAATCCCTATCAAAATTCCAATGTCGTTTTCACAGACAGAAAAACAATTAAATTTGTATGCAATGACAAAATACCTCAAATAGTCCTTGACAGAAAGAATAAAGCTGGAGGCCTCACACTTCTGGATTTCAAAGCATATTACAAAGTTATTATAATCAAAATAACTTTATATTGGCATAAAAACAGACATAAAAACAATGAAATACAATAGAAATTCCAGAAATAAGTCTGTGTATTTGCAATCAATTAATTTTTAACAAAGATACCAAGAATACACAATGGGGAGTGACAGTCTCTTCAGTAAACGGTCTTGGGAAAACTGGATATCCACATGCAGAAGAATAAAATTGGGCCCTCATTTCATACCATATACAAAATGGCTTAAAAACTTATGTATAAGACCTGAAGCTGTAAACAACTAGAAGAAAACATGGGTGAAAACTCCATGACGCTGATCTGGGCAATGACTGTTTGGATATTATTCCAAAAGCATGGAGTACAGAAGCAAAAATAGACAAGTAGGATGATATCAAACTAAAAAAGCTTCTGCTCATGGGTGGCACCTGTGGCTCAAAGGAGTAGGGCACCCACCCCATATGCCGGAGGTGGCGGGTTCAAACCCAGCCCCAGCCAAAAACTGCAAAAAAAAAAAAAAAAAAAAAAAGGTTCTTCTTAGCAAAAGATGCAATTAACAAAACGTAGAGATAATCTACAGGATAGGAGAAAATATTCACAGACAAGACATCTGATAAGGGATATTAATATCCCTAATATATACAGAACTCAACTCAATAGCAAAACAAATAACCTGATTAAAAAGTGGGAAAAGTGGGCAGCGCCTGTGGCTCAAAGGGCTAGGGCTCTGGTCCCATATGCCAGAGGTGGTGGGTTCAAACCCAGCCCTGGCCAAAAACCACAAAAAAAAAAAAAAAAAAAAAAAAGTGGGAAAAGTTCCTAAACAAACATTTCTCAGAATAAGACTTATAAATAGACAATACATACATAGAAAAATGCTCAGCATCACTAATTGTTAGGAAAATGCAATTGAAAACTACAATGAGATATCACCTCATACCTATTCAAATGACTTTTACCAAAAGATGAAAGGTAAATGTTGGCGAGGAAGTGGAAAAGGGAATTCTTGTACATTGCTGGTGGGAATGTAAATTAGTTCAGCCATTATGGAAAATGGTATGAAGTTTCCTCAAAAAATAAAAATAGAGCTACTTTATGATCCAGTAATCCCACTTCTTGGTTTATATCCAAAGGAATGGAAATTGGTATGTTGAAGGGATAGCTACACTCCCCCATTCACTGTAGCACTATTCACAACAGCCAAGATATGGAATCAACCTAAGTGTCCATCAACAGATGGATAAAAGAAAATATGGTACATATACACAATGAAATACCACTTAGCCTTAAAAAGGGGAAAATCCTGTCATTTGTGACAACATGGGTGAACCTGGAGGACATTATGTTAAATAAAATAAGCCAGGCACAGAAAGACAAATACCACATGATATTACATACATGTGAAATCTGAGAGTTGAACTTGGAGAGTAGAACGATGGTTACCAGAGGTTGGCGGATTGGGTGAGAGAGAGGAAATGGGGAGTTGCCAGCCAAAGGGCACAAAGGTTCAGACAGTAAGTATAAGTTTTGAGATCTATTGCAGGTGACTACAGTCAAATAATGTATTGCATATTTCCAAATAAGAGTAAATTTCAAAATTTTCACCATAAAAAGCAGGAAAGCAAGGTGGTAGGTATTTTAATAAGCTTGATTTAATCATCCCACATTGTATACACATATCAAAGCATCACACTGTACTCCAGAAATGTAAACAGAATTTGTCAATCAAAATGAACAATAATAAAAAAAGAAAAAATTACATTCTGGTTAAGTTGAAAGGTGATAGCTAATAGATAGTTGAAAAATTTTCCCCCAAATACAATTTTATTCCTTTTATGGTTATGAATATGTTAACATTTTAAAAATAGAAGCACTATGGAAAAAAGTATACCCTCCAAACTGCTGTTAATATTTTGGAGTATATCTTTTAAGCCTTCTCTACTCACAAACAAAAACAAACATACACACAGTTTTAGATGGATAGAATCACATTACAGATATTTTTATATTGTAAATTTTTGTTCACAAACCTGACATGAATGTAATTGCATGCCAATAAATCCAGAGCTACAAAATCATTTAAGAACTATAAAATATTTATTTATAGATATTTCTTTATAGGAAGACATCATAACTAATATGATCAATCCAATCTTCTATTGATGAACATTTAGGTTGTTTCTCTGTTTTTCACTATTATAAGTGATGTTACCATAAACTTATCTGTATACAAGTTTGAATTTTTTCTTTTTTTTTTACAAGTAGTATAAATTGCTAGGGGGAAACTTCTGGGAGGAAAGTAAACACATTTAATATTAAAGTAAACACATTAATATTTTGAAGTTTTATATTACTGGGAGGAGAACATATTTGTTATTTTGACCAATGCATTGGAAAGACAACAAAAAGGAGTATTCCTAAATTTAAAGGGACTGAGGGAAGTTCACTCTTCTAACTCACCAAGAGTAAGTCGAAATTACCTAGACTGGATGAAAGAATCTGTGCTGGTCCCAAGGCCATGCTGTGGGCATTTTAAGTATTTCTTTGTTACTGAGTCTTATATTGTAGTGCATGACAATCTTTGGTGTATTAGAAAATTTTTGAAAGTTGAATCCAAGATGGAAATTTAGTGTGGGTGGCAAGAAGAGGAAGGAGTTTGTTGGAGTAGAGGAATGTCACAACCCATTTGCATTTCATTCGCTTCTCTTGCTGCAAGCCCATCTGTGGACATCCCTATGATACCAGTGTTGTTGTGGTATGTTGTGAAGTTAGCCATGAGCTACTCATGATTCCATCTGTCAGCTTCATAACTATTTTATTCCCCTGCTTCTGCTGAAGAAAATGGGAACATGTGCTATTTCTATTTCCTCATCCCTTTTCTGTGCCTTACATTCGATGAGTAAATGTAATGCAATTACATTACCGTGAAAATGCAAGTTGGAAGAAGATGGAGTTTGTGGGTTGAGAACACGGGTTTTGGAACCTGTATTTGTCAGGGTAATGCTAGAATATGCTATGGTAGGAACAGCACTACCACCGCCAAAGCCGCTAACTTTCAGGAGTGTTAGGGGAGTGTCAGCATAGCCCAGATTTGCTTCTTGCTTTTGGAAAGTCTGATGTACATCTCATGATCCTTTACAGCAACTCTTTTATGTTGGAGGCCTAACACCATCACACACAAACCCTTTCCCCTCCTTGACCTCCTTTCCTTCTAAGACAAAGACACAAAGATCTGGCTAGCCTCACCTCCCAGAAATTCGCACAAAAGAGCCTAACCTGACAAAAAACCTGTGGAATGTGCCCACCCCTCAGGGCCCATGTATGTGTGCTCTCTAAGTGCCCCCGCACAGATGCCATCCTTGCACTGCCCAGGAGGGTCACCTCCCCTTTCAATGATCCTGGCCTGAATATCTCTGCAGCCTCATCTCTGGGCACTGCCATTTCCACCTTTCATGTTGGACACAGTGTCTCATGGATCCAGGCACTCTGTTTTTTGAGATTAAGCCATCTCAATTCATGGCTTTCAGAGTTGCCACTTTTAAATGCTTCATCTCCGGAGAGACCCACATGGTTGTCATTTGCTCATAATTTGTTTTGCTCCCAGTCCCTTGGCCACATGACTGCAGGGAGGCTGAGAGATGCAAGGTGGCACACTGAGTATCTGGATAATGCTACCAGCTGGTGCAGTTGGACTTGGTGTCAATTCAGTCCTGCTTCTTACTAAGTGTGTCAACTCACAAGTTTACAGGAAACCAACCCTGCCTTGGTTTCTTCATTTGTAAAATGGGATCAGAATATAGATGCTGTCATGATGGCCTTATCAGAAGGCAATCCTATTGTCAGTTGACAAACATACTCAAAATGCATATTGTTTTTGCAACATTGTAAAGTGGAAAAATTGTAAGCCAAAACATCGTAAGTCAAGTACTATCTGTACCTCTTTCATGTAGGGTTGAATAAAAAAGGCACATGGCAAGTTTTCAAGAAAAGAATGATAGCTACTAATATTAGTGGTAGCTGCCTTGGAAATGGACATAATTAACCAGTCAGGGCTTGCATTGGTACAAAGAAGATGTACTCAAAGTTCAGAAGTGAGAGAACTCACTTTTAATGAGATTGACGAAGGAAAGCTGCATGGTGGAGAACCCGGTTGAGCTGGATTCTGAAAAATCTACTGCTTCTTTCAATTTCTTGAGAAAAGGGTAACTTTGTAGAGACTTGGGGAATAAAGGGGAAGAAAGTGCTGAGGAGATTTTAGTGTGTTGTGACCTGAAATGGAAAACAAATTGTGAGTAAATGACAAGTAAGCTGACACAGTAAATGACACAGTCATCTGTTTTTACCATGGAAGACTTCAGTCCTGGTTTCATTATTTTTGGAATGTACTATTCAGCTGGGTGGGAAGCACGTCCATTCGAGTCAGGACCACCTGAAGGTTTGACCTCCCCTGTCCTGAGTTGGGAGGGAAATTGCCTTGAACGAGGGAGACCAGTTGCCTGACAAGAAGCTTAAAGCACATCTATGGCTAGATTTATTTATATCGCTTCAAGCAAAGAGAACTTTTCTGAGCTCAGTTATGGGAACATAAGTTGAATAAGAAATTCTCTGCCTCTGCAACAAATCTGGCCCTGGGTCTCTTATCCTTAATGTCAGAGCCCAGCTTCTGCCATCTACACTTGTCTCTTGGTTTGTGAAGTCTTTCTTAGGGTGCTTGACTCATCTTCCCCTTTAATTCTTGGCTCTGCTTATTTTCCTGATTTGGGGACTCCCCATAGCTTTTGATGAAATGATCCCTTGACTCCTGCTTGAAGGAACCCTGTCAGCCAACCCAAGCCCTGGACTCCTTTCCAGCTTGATCTCAAGGGGCTCTCCGGCCATTGGGAGAACAGACTGCACAGCATTAGGCTGCCAGTGTCAGAGTCCCGTGCCTGCCACTTACTGGCTGAAGGATCTTAGGTAAAACATTCAGCCTCTTGGTGCCTCAGCTTTCTCATTTGAAAAACAAGGATAATGGTAATAGTACCAGCCTCCTGGGCGTGTTCAAAGGTTAAATGAGGGTTAAATTAAGTAAGTACAAATGCTTAGAACTGTGCCTGGCTATATAAAGAATTTCATCTATTACTGTTTAAAATAAAAGTGTTCTGGGAGCACAAGGAAGGAAGCAATTAAGGGCCCAGGGGAGCTGAGAATAGTTCTGTAGAAACAGGACACTGGGGCAGAGTGTTGATCCGGGAGGACTTTCCCTCAGGGTGGGCTGGGGGGAGAGCAATCTGAGAAGGGAGGCTGGTGCCGAGGCTCAGGTAGGGACTGGAGTAGGAAGTGTAGGGTGGCTGGGAATTGGGATGAATGGTGGGATGGAGTGGGGAGGCGCGGGAAGAGATACAGCTGGCAACTGGGACAGCTGCTCAGCCAGTAAGCTGGTGCTTCCCCCGGGGCAGCAGCAAGCCAGGAGAAGTCTTTAGGCAAGGAAGTAATTATGAGCAGGTTTGTAGCTCCCCTCAGGTATGGTATGAAGGATGGATGGATTGCGGTGGGTGGGAGTATTGGCAAGGAGTCCCTTTGAAGAGGCTATTCATTAAGGCAGGGGGGAAATCATGTGAGAGTTCTATATCATGGGTCATTAACAACTGCTCTCTCCTTCCCTTCTTATTACTGGGTTTTGTATAGCTTGGAAGTTTTGTGCTTGTTTGTTTTGTTTTCTATTATTTTTATTTTTATATTTATTTTGCTGCAAAGCACAATGTAAACATGCCAATCCTTCCTATACTAATAATTCTCAGCATAAGAACAATTTACCCGTTTCTCTCCACTCACCCACCACATCAGTCAACTTGAAAACTTTTCTGCAGCCAGCATGGCCTAGGATGGGTTAAAACATTACTTGACATGGCACTGTAGCTTTAAGTATATGCATGAGCTTTGATTTGCTCCAGAATGTAGTCTTTCTTCTGCTTCACTTGTCACACCATTAGGAATATCCCCTAGTGAATGACCTAGGGTTACAGATTAAATTTAAAAACCTTCTTGGCATTTTTCTGCTTGCATTGGTTGGACTTAGACTGAAATTTCACGAAATAATGAATTTTATTTGGGTTGCTGCAGGGTAAATCTAAAAGAACTCAAAATGGTAGTTTTTCCTCTGTTCACCTATAGTTCTTGTTATTCTCAAATGGAAGGATCCTTCCTTTAGATGCATAGTTATTTCAAGAATTTTCCTATCACAGGTCCTGCCTCAAGTGTTTTGAATTATGTTACCTATAGAACTAATCCATCAAGAGGTTAGGAAGGAGTCTGCACAGGTCTGAAAAGTGGGTCCAGTTGGAATTTTAAGTCACATTTCCAGTCTAAACCTTCCCTCCATCCTTCATTTATAAAGCTCACGTACACCCCACCCCTACCTGTATGCCTCCTGAAAAAGCTGCAAAGCTACCAATGCTTTTAGAATTTTTTTCCCCCAGAGCAGCTAGAAAAACAAATCTATAAAGTCAGAAGGAACCCCTGGCAGAGATTTATTTCTTTTCTTTTTTTCCTTCCTTCCTTCCTTCCTTCCTTCCTTCCTTCCTTCCTTCCTTCCTTCCTTCCTTCCTTCCTTCCTTCCTTCCTCCCTCCCTCCCTCCCTCCCTCCCTCCCTCCCTCCCTTCCCTTCCCTTCCCTTCCCTTTCTTTTTCTTTTTTGCAGTTTTTGCCAGGGCTGGGTTTGAACCCATCACCTCCAGCATATGGGGCCAGCACCCTACTCCTTTGAGCCACAGGTGCTGCCAAGATCTTTTTCTTTTTTCCAAACACATTTCTGGTTAGCTGAGAAAATGACTTTGCTCATGCCATGCAATTCAGCATTTCTTTTCGTTAATACTGAATAAAAGGTTTTTTAGAGTTGACCAGTTTGCCCCTTTGAAACATTCCTCTTCATTAAACAACGTTCAGAAATGCTCAACCCAAACTGAATGGTAATTGGGTTTCTTTTTACTTTCTCTTTTTGTTTTGGGTCTTCTGCATAGGGGAAGGTACTAGGCACTTTGCTCAAAAATGTTTCCCGAGAAGCAATCAATTAATCTGGTGAAACAGCTGGTAGAAGCATCCCCACTCCTGGTCTTGGTGCATTGCTGGATTTTCCAGCATTTTGTTGTTGTGGTTTGGAGGGGAGGACCTCCAGCTGACTGTGGAGATGCTCTTTATTGTGTCATCCCTTGTGAATCTCCCCGGGTGTGCCAGAAAGATCCCAGGAATTAAAGACCCTCAGTGCCTCCAAAGCCTTTAGGACTCCCGCTCACTTTTTATTTTCTGTACACACTGCCATCTTCCTTTAGGAAAGAACTCTCAGCTTCTGTGAAACCAGCCTCTGTGGGGTTCTAGAAGAAAATGAAGGTCCATTACGTAGAGAAGGAATTTAATATATTTGGTACATAGCTCCAAGTGACAGCTCCAGGATAAGCAGCTAAAAAATAAATGTCAGGAAGCAAAAATTTCCCCAGTGTGTTCTGCGGGCCTGTGGAATGCTAATGGGAGCTAGTGTTGGGTGTGGAAAGTTGAGTTAGAAAATGCTGTGTCCATGCTGTCAAACAGATTTCTTTATCAAAGCTAATGAGTGCTATAAGTATTTAGGAGGAAAATAGTACATGCTTATTTGACCATGGAACGTTATTCATAGAGCAGGTCAAGGCACAGAGTAACTTTGTAGAGACTTGGGGAATGAAGGGGAATGAAGGAATGTTGTTCATAGAGCAGGTCAAGGGACAGAAGCATACAGCACTAAGAAAGTGCTCTGCTGTCTTAATATGAAAATACATTTTGCTTTTATACACGTAGGTGTGAGTTCTAGCTGCAGTCAAATGCATTGGGGCCTTAAACATAAAGTTAACCTAAAAATATTTAGATTGAGTTTATTTGCAAGACAGAAAGTAGAACTGAATATCTTGAAGTCCCTGCTGGCTCTAAATTGCTACGGGCAGCATCAGTGGTGTGTTAACCCTCCCACTTGTGGAGGACCTGAAGTGGACCCCACTTGGTGAGCACATCTGGCATTCAGACTGGTGGTAAAACCTCAGCAGACCACTTCCAGAGCCTTACCAAAAATTTACCCTAAATCTGTACATGGCGCTGTCTTTACTACTATTATGTTACTTGTAGAATGAAGTTAATAATAGTGCTGATTCTCCTGCTAGATATTTTGGGCTCACTCTGTTAAGTGATAAAAGATTCATTGAAAGATATATACTATTTTGTTGGAATAAGGGTAATTTGGTGATGATGTGGTGACTCATTTTAGTTTGGAATTTCAAAGGCCAGTCAGCTTTTAACTGTTAATATTCATAGGAGTTGAAAACTAAGTATTATGGCATATTTAAAGCTGGGTTCTTTTCAGGCATTTATAATGGACTTCTAGAAAGGAGAAAGAACAGGGGAAATAGATGTACTATAACAAAGACATTTAATCTGTTTGTGTCAGTCAGTCCAAACCAAAGTAATTTTTAAAAAAAATAGGGACAAGGTCTTGCCCTGTTGCTCAGCCTGGAGGCTGAAGTGTAGTGGTGTGTTCATAGCTTTTTGCATCCTTGAACTCCTGTGCTCAAGCAATTCTTCTGCTTCAGCCTCCTGAGCAGCTGGGACTATAGGTATGTACCATCACGCCTGGATATTTTTTTGATTAATTATTTTTTGTGAAGATGGAATCTCACTATGTTGCTCAGTCTGGTCTCAAACTCCTAGAGTCAATGATCTTTCCAATTCAGCCATCCAAAGTGTTGGGATTACAGGTCTGAGCCACTGCACCTGGCCTCAAAGCGCTTCTTAAGTGGCATTTCTTAAGTATTGTAGGTGTAAATAAAATGAGGAAATCTAAGATATCACCGAGCCCCAGCAAGATTAGCCCATGTCACAGGGTCCCAAAGCACCAAATGCTGGCATGGATGTGGAGAGAAGAGAACATTTCTACACTCCTGGTGGGATTGCAAACTAATGCAGCCTTTTTGGAGAGAAGTATGGGGAATCCTCAAATATCTAAAAGTAGACCTTCCATTAGATCCTGAAATCCCATTACTAGGTATCTACGCAGAAGAACAGAAATCATTTTTACCACAAAGACATTTGCAACAAAATGTTTATTGTGGCTCACTTCATAATTGCCATGTTGTGGAAGCAACCTAAGTGCCCATAAACCTATGAATGAATCAACAAACTGTGGTATATGTATGCCATGGAATATTATTCAGCAATTAAAAAGATGAAGACTAGAGGGAGTTGAAATACAGTCTTCTTAGTAAAGTATCATAAGAATGGAAAAATGACTATTCAATGTACTCCATGCTAATATGAAATCAATATATAAACAACTACATGCTCACAAGAACAATGAAACACTCTTACAGTCGAGTTTGGGGGTAAAAGGAAGCAGGAGGGGGGAGAAGGGAGGACACATGGCAGAAGGAGGGAGGGCACGAGGTTGATCTCACCTAATGTGCACATTGTGAGGGTGTATACCACGCCCCTGGGTAAGGGGCTCTTCTACAAATGGAATTTTATCCAGGAAGTGAGAACAATGTAACCTAAATACTGTACCTTCATATTAATTTGAAATAAAACAATAAAAAGAGGAATATATGAAGATTCTGTATTATAGAATTCAGATCTTCAGAAATTTGAACAGGCAGGGGTGACTAAATATTTTTAGAGGTAAGAAGTCCTTCACTTGCATAAAAAAAATGTTTCAAAGTGCTAGAAAGGGAAGTTACTAGCTCTGTCTCACTAATTTTTTGGGAAAATTAATTTAATCAGCAGTGAGTAAAACTGTCCTGTTGTTACCAACAGAGAAAATGTGCTCTTAGGTGACAGGAAGAAGCCTGATAGGTGAGACGAAGAGATGACAAGTATGTTCAACCCGGCACTGGGCAATTCAGACCATCTCTTGGTTATTATGTGTTGGGAAGAATAGAGCCGATCTCAGTATCCCCAGAGGACAGAGACCACTGTGACAAAGACTTTAAACCGTGCAACAGGAGAACATACTAAAGTTTTATGGGGAGGTGAAACTTTGGATAAGAAAACTATCATGGGCTATAACCTTTAGATGTTTGAGGAATTGTCAGATGTGTGAAGACTTACAGCTCAGGGAGTGGAATTTGACCAGCCAGTAAAAGCTTTCAGGAAAGAGGTCATAGCTCCTTTTCAAAATGTTCTGACAAGCAGAGATTTTTCCTAAGTGTAATTAGTTGGCACAGGGTTCAGTTCTCTGTTTCCATGTAGCCTTGCTGCTACGTAGTTAAGCTTTGGGAAGTAAAAGGACCAGAGCTCTCAAAACATTTCTTCTGACTTTTAGATTATGGGCTTTTTAATTTTGCCTAGGTGCACGAATCAGTCTTTGTGAATACATGACAATCAAGTAAAAGGGCGGTATAATTTAGCCATACTTTGGAGCAGATTAGAAATAATACTGGGGGGGGGTCAACAAAAAATTACCATTGGGGCCAAGTATATCAGCTTATACTTGGGGATTAACTCTATTTTCTGTTGAATTTATCAAAGGACCGTTTACCCACTTGCCAGCAATCCATAACCATGGGTAAGCTTGGGCCTTGTGGAGCCTGTGAAACACAGTCTGGGAGTGTCAACTCGGGGTGCTCCACCTTCTACCCATTATGTCTAGGCTTCCTGGTGTCTTCCACATGGGACTTCAATTTTTTTTTTTTTTTATGTGCAAGGCAGACAATATATTTACTTTAGCCTTGTTTTATAGAATTGTATAGAGAATAATTTTCACTCATTATTTCTTTGGGACTCATTTTCAATTCAATACACCCAAAATTTCTATTCACTGATCATTCTAAAACCAAGGATTTTGTTCCTTCAAATGAGGAATGTTATAGTGCTCTGAAATACAATTACCCTTTGTGCCTGTGGGTTCTACATCCATGGATTCAACAAACCATGGATTAAAAATATTAAAAAATCCAATACAATAATAAAAAATACATATAAAAATTAATACAATATAACTATCATTTACAAGGCATTTATATACAGGATGCCCATAAAGTTCACGTGAAGTTTAAAATAGTGTGCAATTTTAAACATCTCTAGATTACTTTTAATATTCATACAGGATGTCCATAAAGTTAATGTGCAATTTAAAATAGTGTTCAATTGCACACAGACTATGGACACCCTGTGTTAGATATGAAAAGTGATCTAGAGATGTTTACAGTGTAGGGGAGGGTGTTCCATGTGATAATCCCATTGATTATATGCAATTACTATGCCACTTTGTGTGAGATGGGGACTTGAGCATCTGGAGTTTGGTATGGAGGTCCTGCCCTGGAGCTAATCCCTTGTGGAAACCAAGGGATGACTGTACTTCAGAAATGTCTCTTCTGTGAAAAGTTTGTGAGGGAAAGAGGCCAAGAGAAATGCATGTCTAGTTCTTGGTTGGGAACACTGAGATGAGACTAATTTTTGTTGAACTGGCTGCATTCATTTATCACTGAATACAGTAAATACTTGGTTGGGGTTGGGTAATGTTTGGCAGCCCAGAAAGATAATTAGCTAACCAGTCATTCTCCCTTTGTGCTTTAGATAGACATGTTTGCAGGTGTATCTCCAAGATACTCCAAGAGGGCGGAGCTGATGCTGAAAAACACATCAGTTGTGGGACTGAGTGTCTCCTGGATGAGAATTGCTCTGATAGTGTCTGACAATTCAATCCTAGGAAAATGTTGTTTTCTCAAACCTGCTTTCTTTTACATCCCCACTTTCCTTCTTTCCTTCCTCTCAAGGATAAAATTGGCATAATCTACTATTTATCCACGTTTAATTATCTGCCACAAAGCTTAGAACTAAATTACTACTCACATGCAAAGTACATCACTCAGCCATGATTTCTAGTTTACTGTTTAATGATCATTGTTTTATATCTATTTCACCTATTTTGTTTCGTATACAGCTTGACATTATAATTTCTTCAAATTATTTTTAAAAACAGGCAGAATCTATATTATGTACACATTTTAAAACATGCAAGTCTGGAAGGTACTATTAATAGATTACATCGTTTGCGTTTCACAAGTGGTTTTGAATGTCTTATGCTGTGTATTTCACACCAGATAATCAGGCTCTATTATAAGGAAACATCTTTTATGAAAATAATAAATATGATTTAAAACAAAGATAGGAGCCATCTGCTTAGTGGTGTTATATTAAGTAGAACTTTCCTCCACTGGGAGATCTTTTCCAAAATTAATATTTTGACTCTCTTTGTCACTCTTCTCAGCACCCACAATAAACAGAAATAATTTTGTAATTGTGCACAGATCTTCAAATTTAAAGACCTTATAGACAGGGCCAGAGATATTGACAGTGGCATATGGAGTGTTGAGAGAGAAGTGGTATGTGTGTAGACCAGTTGGGTGGCTGCCTTAATGGCTATGGCAGAAGCAGTGGTCCGGAGAGGGTGGATGGGATAAACCTGGTGAGAGTCTTATTTCATAAAGAGGAATCAAGCTGAGATGGGGAGAACCATTAGTTGCTTTGGAGAGCTGGTTACTAAGCATGGGCATACGCTGGAATTATCTGAGAAGCTTTAAAAACACCGAAGTCTGGGTAAGTGGGGAGGGAGATGCAGAGGTCAGTCTGATACAACTTTTCCTTGAAGAGAGGGTTTTCACTGGACTCTGGTGGTTATGAGGTCTTAGGAGTGGAGAGAAGGTGTGATTGTTTTCTTTGGAAAAAATGCTAGTGACTAGTTCTTGTGGGTTTGTTCTAACCATCTGTTCTGTTTTGGTTGGAACAATGTTGTCCCGTTAATTCCAACTTTAGTGTAAATGCTGCCTTCTCCCAAGGGAGATTTTGTACCTCTGGAGTGAATCAGTCCAGTTACTTATTTCACAATCAATACATATTAAATACTTTTGGTAAAACACTCAGGGTCTGTTGGTTGCTTCGTTTTGAATGCTTTGTCCACCACTTACTAGCAGAGTGACTCTGGGCAACTTATCCTCTTTACCTGTAGAATGCAAATATGAATAATGACAACTTCATAATTGTTTTATTTTATTTTTAATTGACAAATAATAATTGCACATATTTATGGGGCACAGTGTCATTTTTTAATACATGTGTAGATCACGGAGTGATCAAATTAGGCTAGTTAGTATATCCATGACCTAAAATATTTATCATTTCTTTGTGGTGAGAACATTTAAACTCTTCTCTTTCAACTATCTTGAAATATACATTACTTTTAATTATAGTCATCATGTTGTCCAATAGAGCACTTACTTCCCCCAACTAATTAAAACTTTGTACCTGCTGACCAACATCTCCCCTTTCCCTGTCCAGCCCTCCTTACCTCTGGTCACCAGCATTCTCCTCTCTTCTGAGTTTGACTTTTTTACATTACACTTGTAAGTGAGGTAGATTATATAGCATTTGTCTCTCTGTGCCTGGCTTCTTTCACTTAACATAATGACCTCTAGGTTTGCAGATTTTTATTGTAAATGTTATATGATAATATATAAGTAAATAATATGGAAAATGTCTGGGACATCGTAAAGAGTAGGTCAGTGAGTCTCAAAGTCCCCAGATCAGAAGCAGCAGTCATCTGGGGACTTATTAAAAATAGAAATTTCTGGGGCGGCGCCTGTGGCTCAAAGGAGTAGGGCGCTGGTCCCATATACCGGAGGTGGGGAGTTCAAACCCGACCCCAGCCAAAAAACTGCAAAAAAAAATAATAATAAATAGAAATTTCCCAATCTTATCACAGATTTACTGAATCAGAAACTCTCTCTAGGGTGGGGTCCAGCAATTTGTATTTTAATAAATTTTCCAAGAAATTCTTATTTTAGCCAAAGTTAGAGAGCTACTGTGTTAAGTTACTTGTAGTTATTTCACTAATTCCCACCAACACACATTTCAGACAATTCAACATAATGGTTATCACATTATCTACAAAGAAACACCTTATGGCAAATCAAGTGATTTACATTTAAATAGTCAAACTATTCTCCTTAATTTGCAATTAAAAAAAATGTACTACACAACCACTGCAAGGTTGTCCAAGTGGGTAATATCAATCCAGGAAAAAAATGTTCAGCATTGTTCTGGGACATGGAGCTGGATGCCTTGGGATTGAGGGAAGCTGCCAGGATTGTGAAATGGGGGTTCTGACTAGCACACTCCTAATGGTGGTAAACCAGGCTGGACCAAGAGGGCTTTTGTCATTTTAGAAAAGACTTGAAGGTCAGTAAAATTAAGCTTGATCTAGTAAGAATCAATAGTGACCATTAACCTTTTTTGAGAAGTGAAGCGATGTGGTGAATGGAAACTGATTAGGTTGAACTGTAATGGGGAGGGTGGTGACCAAAGCCGGTGTCCAGAAGCTCTGAGGAATGTGGAGATGTCAGAGGCCTTGGAATACATGGATGGACAGGAGGCCAGGAGAGGAAACTCATTAACCTCTCATTACTAGAGACACAGGTCAAGTTATGCTAATAACAGTAACATGATCAGCCTGTGTTCTAGTGTGTTCTAGGGGGGACTATGGAGCTACAGGATTTCCTAGATTGTAGGTTAGGAAATTGCTGTGTGTTTACATTTTCTTCATCAGCTAGTGGGTGGAGGTGGAGGCTTAAGAAAAGGACAGGTAATCTGGATCCCTTCAAATGCTCTGAGATTGGAGGGAAAGCTCTAGTTTCAGGGTTTGTGGTAAATGTACTGGATATGAACTGTAAAGTCAACAAGTGGTTCTAGAGAGAAACACAGCATGGGCTGGGGAAAGAGAGAGATGCTTGCCTTGTTACAGGTGGGAGTCTATTTATTCTTTTCCTTAATATAATTTTGCGAGTCATTCTGGAGTAAGTTCTTGTCTCAGGAAAGTCTTTCCTCATAGGGTCTGAGGGGGAACCGGGTTGATTCCGACTCCTGGGGAGCTTTTGTATGAAGATGTCTCGGTTCTCAGAGTCATTTGCCTTCTATTCTGTGATTTTGGAGCTGCAGCTGTTGGGTGGTTCTGTCACAGAATATAATTTTTTGCCAGAATCAGGATCACACAAAAGTTTTTCCTCTGTGGTAGGTTTTGTGCTGGGGGTGGGGAAGTTGATTTCTAAGGAAACCTTACTTTGAATTTATCTATTTTGGTGATAAAGTAGACTTACAGAGTTCTGTGATCATTTATTTGTGGGATGGTCACTTAGATCATATTCAAAGTCATCTTCAATAGGATGCCCTTGGCTTGCAGAAGGTCTGCAGGATTGCCCCCACCTATCTCACAAGTTCCATTTCTCAAGCAGGGAAAAGCATTAGCTAACAGAGTTACTGGAGATAAATGTGGCATGTCCTCTGTCCTTGGTGCTGATTCCGATTTCTCCCTCACTGCTCTCACTAGGCAGATCTGCATTGTTAAACTTGTCATCTTCTACTCTGTTTCCAGAGGTGTTAGGATCATTCATTGTTCTTTTGTCTATTTATTCTTCCATTATTCTACCTAATCATTCAATATACACACATTTAATGATTGCTTTCTACATATCAGGCACAGTATTCAGTACAGGGATTAAGATAGCTCATATTCAAATACTGTTGTGAAGATGTGAAGATATTTTATTATTTTTTATTAATTATTCTGAAGGTCACTGATATGACCAACTTTGGCATCTGTGCTGGTGAGAAAATACAGTTAGAGTTTTAATCAAGGAAGAAAGTAGGGTCTGGGTGTGGTGGCTCATGCCTGTCATCCTAGCACTCTGGGAGGCCAAGATGGGTAGATTGCCTGAACTCAGGAGTTTGTGACCAGCCTGAGCAAGAGCAACAACCTGTCTTTAAAAAGAAATAGCTGAGTGTTGTGGTGGGTGCCTGTAGTCCAAGCTACTCAGTAGGCTGAGGCAAGAAGATCGCTTGAGTCTAAGAGTTTGAGGTTGCTGTGAGCTATGATGCCACTGCACTCTACCCAGGGAGAGAATAAGACTGCCTCTCAAACAAACAACCAGAAAGTAAGGATAAAGTAGGAATTATTGGGTGGTGACAGTCCCAGCTTTTATCCACAGATTCAGGATTGTGGAATAAACAGAAGAATAATTCATAAACTTTCTAATTATTTTTGACTATAATTAATAGTTGGTATATTTAGCTATAAGCTTCAGAAATTGGTTGGCACCTACAGCAACAGCTTTTCTTCTTTGCAGAATGCCAGGATGACAATGTTGTATCTTTACAACACCACATTCTTATACTTTTATGTTGCATCACAACTTTTTAAGGATATTAATTATATTAAGCAATTACAAATAATGAATAAAATTTAAAAAGAATGGTTTTATACGTGTATGCAATTTCAATAGTAAATTCATTTAAAAATTAAAAAAATGTCCCTAAGGGTATTGCTTTCTAAGAGTTGAGAGATATCCTAGATCAATTTATGTGGTCTAAAAAACCCAGCATAAGTAAAAATGCATAGATTTATGTGTGTGTGTGTGTGTATGTGTGAATGTTCATTGTATATACATAAATGGCCCACAAATTAATCCTTCTTTTCTTATTTCCTCTCTAATGGGTCTGTCTCAGTTCATTTTATGTTTCTATAACAATAAATGGATGGGTGATTTATAATGAACAGAAATTTATTTGGCTCATGGTTCTGGAGACTGGGAAGTCTAAGAACATGGCATTGGCACCGGTGAGGGCCTTTGTGCTGCACCACCTACAGCAGAAGGTAGAAGGGCAAAGGAGTGTGAAAGCCAGCAAGCATAAGAGGCCTGCACTCATCTTCATAAGAGCCCATTCTTCTGATAATGAATCCATTCCCATGATAACAACATTAATCCAGTTGAGAGGGCAGAGCCCTTAAGGTCTCCTCACCTCTTAATACTGTCACAGTGGCAAACAGATTTCAACGTGAGTTTTGGAGGGTACATTCAAACTGTACCCTCTTGTAGAAGGAGCATTCTACTCCTTCCCTCTCCACATAATTCATATTCTTCTCAGATACAAAATGCATTTATTCTATCCCAATAGCCCCTAGTCTTAACTTGTTCCAGCATCAGCTCAAAAGGCCAAAAGTTGCGGTCTCATTTAGTCCAGATACAGATGAGATTCAAGGGAAAAAATTTCCTGAGGAAGATTCCTCTTCAGCTATGAGCCTATGGAATTAACAAGTTATATGCTTTCAAAATACCATGGTGAGACAGGCATGGGATGGACCATTCCAAAAGGGGGAAATAGTCAAGAAAAAAGGAACAAAGGTTTCAAATAAGTCTAAAACCCAACAGGGAAAACAACATTTAATCTTTAAGCTTCAGAATAATCTTCCTTAACTCTATGTCCCACCTTCTTGGAATACTGGAGCAGGGGTTAGGCCCCCAAGGCCTCAGGCAGCCCTGTTTCTACAGATTTGCTAGACTCAGTCTATCCAGCAGCGCTCATGACTAGACTCTTTTGCCTGCAGCTTTCCCAGGCTTACGTTGCATGCTGGTGGCCCTCCAGGTCTATGGTCTTGGGGCAGCCCCACTTCCCTGGCTCCAGTAGGCATTTTCCTAATGGGGAGTCTCTCCGGTGGCCTTGCTCCTACAGCTCTGCTGGGCATTGCTCCAGTGGGTGCTCTTTATGATGGCTCTCCCCCATGCCAAGTCTCTGTTGAGGCTCCCAGGCTGTCCACGTTATCCTTTGAAATCTAGGTGGAGGCTACCGTGGTACCATAACTCACATACTATGCATGCAACATGCATGGCCAGCACCATGTGGCTTCTGCCAATACTTATGGCTTACACCTTCTGGAATGGAAGTTTGAGCCACACTGAGGCCCACTTGAGCTATGGCTGGGATTGCTGAGGAGAGCTGCATTGGAATGCAGGGAACAGAGACCCAAGGTACCTTTGGGCAGTGGGCCCTTTTGAGGGTTCCCAGAGCCTGTCTTTGAAATCATTCTGTACCCCCTAGAGAGCTCTGGGCTTGTGGTGTGAGTGGCACCTCAAAGACCTTTGAAATAGAATCCATCAGGGTCTTTTTCCCATTGTCAGTGATTCCTTTTATCCATATTAATCTCCTTAGTAAATGGCCACTTGGTCATACCCTTAGTTTGCTCTCCCAAACATGCTTTTTTATTTTTTACATGGCTAGGCTGAAAAATTAAAAAAAAAAAATTCTATTTAGTTTGTTTTTCAATTATAATTTCCATTTTAAAATCATTTCTTTTTCTTTGTGTCTTACTGTATGTGGTTAAAAGTAGCCACACAGTTTCTTCAATATTTTGCTTGGAAATTTCTTCAGCCTGATATCCTAGTTCATTGCTCTTAATTTCTGCCTTTCATAAAGCCTAGGGAATGGACACAATTCCACCAAGTTCTTTGCCAATTTATTACAAGGATGGCCTTTATGCCCACTTCCAATAAGATATTTCTCTGAGACCTCATCAGAATGGACTTTTTTGTCTATATTTCCACCAGCATTCTGATCACGAACAGTTAAGTTTCTCTAAGAAGTTCAAACTTTCCTTGTAGCTCTTCTCTTCTTGCCAGAATTTCCCTTAATGGTCCATTCATGGCTGTTTAGTTTTTTTTCTAGCTTGCCCTTCCAAACTCTGTCTGCCTTTGCCTGCTACCAGTTCCAAAGGCACTTTCACATTTCCAGGCATTTGTTATAGCAACAATCACATTTCTTGGCTCCCATTTTCTGTCTTAATTCATTTTATTGTTGTTATAAGAGAATACCAAAGACTGAGTAATTTGTAATGAACAGAAATTTATCTGGTTCCTGGTTCTGAAGGTTAGAAAGTCTAAGAGCATGAAGCTAGCATTTGGCAAAACCTTCATGCTATACCATTTCATGGCAGAAGGCAGAGGGCAAGAAAGCTTGCGAGCTAGTGAGTGAGAGAGGGCTGAACTAGCTTTAATAACAATCCACTCCCACAAAAATGACATTACTTCATTCATAAAGGCAGAGCCTTCACAGCTAATCACCTCTTGACAGGTTCACTTTTTAGTAGCATCACAATGGCAATTAAATTTCAGCATGAGTTTTGAGGAGATATTCAAACCATAGCAATATCTATCTTTGTTTAGACAAGATTACATAATTATAGTATATTCAGATGAAGGTATTTCTATTGTCAGAATAAGTAAATCATTCTTTTTAAAGCTTTAACCTTTAGATGTCTATTAAAAGAACAACAGGGGTGGGTGTGCTGACTCACACCTGTGATCCTAGCACTCTGGGAGGCCAAGGCAGGAGGATTGCTTAAACTCAGGAGTTTGAGACTACTCTGAGCAAGAGTGAGACCCCGTCTCTATTAAAGAAAAACTAGCCGGGTGTTGTGGCGGGTGCTTATAGTCCCAGCAACTCAGGAGGCTGAGGCAAGAGAATTTCTTCAGCCCAATAGTTTGAGGTTATTGTGAGCTATGATGCTGAGGCACTCTATCAGCTCAGGGTGACAGAGTGAGGCTCTGACCCCCCCCCAAAAAAAAAAGAAGAAGAAAGAAAGAACAAGGGGAGTTTTAAAAAATGATGCTCTGAGTTATAATTTTAGTTAAGAAGGCGGTTTCAGGGGAATAGGAGGGAGTCTGAATATAGTGCTGATTCAAGGCTCTCCCATCAGCCAGTGTTCTGCTGGGTCTTTCTGACTAGCAGCACCTCCTCCTGAGATAGCACTAGGGTCCTGTGATTCAGAAGACAATGTCCATAATGTCCATGTAGAAACCCCTTCCAAGACGACGATGAAAGGATCAAGATGGGAATTTAGTTTTCTTTTTTTATCATGTCTCCTTCCTGTTGATAATATAATAGCTGAAAGGTCACCCTTACAGTTCAGAAGACACAGAATGTTAGTTTGAGAGATCATCTTAGAAAAAAAGAGTACAGATTTACTAGGAGGAAACAAGTAGTTGTTCAGTTGTTCAAGTGTGTGTGTGTGTGTGTGTGTGTGAGAGAGAGAGAGAGAGAGAGAGAGAGAGAGAGAGAGAGAGAGGGAGAGAATGCCTGGGTGACTCATGCATTAAACATTTTAGAAAATGTAGGCACACAGCTGGTGCCTGGACCAACGAGGCATGTGATTTATGAAACATCAGATAATCCTTGTCTGTTAATCTACTTTGTAATTATGGCCTGTCAAATTTCTCTCTTATATTTGTTTTAACAGTAAATACCTAGCCAGAGCAATTTAACTCTTTCCATGCCATCATTGGCTCAAATGTTACCCTGCCTGAGCTGTTGAAACCTCCCTACATGGCATTATATTCTGTAACCTTTTATTTCTCATAGGTCAACATTTGGCTTTTAAATGGTAGTAAATTTTAGGCAACACTGATTCATTCTGGGCAGCTAGGGGTGAAAGGCTTTTTCTCTCTGGAATCTTTGTGAAATAGCCAGCCATTCAAAAAGCAATTTTGAATCTTCCACACAAAACTAAAAGATTAATGCCATTACTGAGGTGACATAAAAGGGTTACGTCTATCTTACAAAACTAGTGGCTTTTTCATTGTCTTTTTAATATAACAGAGGCTACTCTGAATTGCTTGCTCTGTTTTGTTGTCTTTTGAAGTCTGGCGCATGGAAAGGTAAACGTGTTATTCAGTCTTGTCATTATTGTGATCTTTTTCAGTTGATATTTGGGTAGGAAAACATTGATCCATTAAATTTTTCTCCCTATGTCAAAGCTTCTGTTGCAATTTATCAAGACTGTCACTATCCTGGATCTGCTATTTGGCACCTACCCCAGATTTCTGAATTTGTGTCATTAATTTGGTCTAGCTGGTGGCTCATGCCTGAGGACTCTGGGAGGCTGAGGGGATCCATGGAGCTTAGGAGTTCAAGACCAGCATGAGGAAGAGTGAGGCCCCATCTGTACTAAAAATAGAAAGATTAGTCAAGCACGGTGGCAGGTGCCTGTAGTCCCAGATACTCAGTAGGCTGAGGCAGGAGGATTGCTTTAACCTAGGAGTTTGAGGTTGCTGTGAGCTATAATGTTGCTGCAGCACTTTAGCCGGGGAAACAAAGTGAGACTTTGTCTCAAAAAAAAAAAAAAATTGCATCATTGATTTAATTCTAGAAAAAAAATGATGAGTTGGAGAAGATGTGCCTCCCACAACAGTCTCTACTATCAACATTCATAGTAGCGAGGCTGCATTTGCCTCTGACCATGAGGAAATCTAAAATTATGCTTTGCATTTCTCTACAAAGAAGTTTATTCTCTGTAAATAACTATATTTTTTGACACTTCTTTGGTCTTGTTTCTATTTGTAAACTATTTACCACCTCCTAAGAAGAAAGGAGAGATGGGTTTGGAGTTGCACCAGCTCCCACCTGAAGAATACTCACGTAAAAACCTAGAAACAGTAGAAAGCAGTGTAGGAACTATATACAACACTCCTGGCCTTCTCATGCTGTATTTTCATGCCCATACAAAACTTGGCAGAAATTATGACTGAAACCATTAAGAAATTGTAGAACATGTTTTTTGTGTGTGTCAGCTGCTATGCTAGTTGGTGGTATTAGTATATCGTGAAATTTGTATCTGTTATTAACCCTACTCTACAGATGAATGTATTGAAGATGACAAAGGTTAAGTGAATTGCCTAAGTTTACATGGCAACTAAATGGAAAAACTGTCCATTTCCTTTAATTACACGTCACGTTCTCATTTTGCATCTTCAGTAAGATAATATAGGTCAACGTCTTGGTACTTAGTTCCCCCCGCTTCCTCCTCTCCTGTTCCTTCTCCCCACTTTCCTTTACCTGTCATCCTTTTTAACTCACAGTTTAAATAGTTAACATTTTTTTTGAATGTTGATTCTTCCAGAAAATTCTCAGATCTCCCAGACAAAAAAGTCTCTGTTCCACACTCTCAGGTCCACTCCTTCAGAGCACATCTCATAACCAATAATTATTTGTGAAATTATTTTCTAATGTCTCTTTTCAAACCAGACTGACATAGTCCATGAGGACAGAAAGGTACCTGTCTTGTTCATCATAATGTCATTTGCCCTTGGCTGAGGCTACATGTATAAAAGCAGCTCAAAACATATGAATAAATAAAATGAATAATATAATGTAAGTGGTGGCGTTTGGGTTGTATTTTTGATAATTAAATATCATTCCTTCTATGGAAACTCAAGGAAATAATTGAATAACCTATAAAAATAAATAAAAATATTTATTAAAAATAAAAGAATTGCTAGGTTCAGTGATTTCTGAACACAGTGTGAGGGTTGGGTGATCATTCAAAGAAGGATGATCTGTCCAAAGTGGAGGCAGGAGGGCCAGACGAACGGACAGCAAGTTAGCAAATGCTTTGCCTTTGACCTACCCGTAAGTCGCTTTTCAAGAACTCCCCCAAAAGAACAACCTTTCCACTTCTAGCTTTGATTTAAGAAAGGATGGATTCATCTCTAAGTTTAGTCTGCTAATAAAAAAAGAATGATCCAGAGGCATTTTCAGTTATATAGTTTTTTTTCCCTCAAGTATTTTACAGTTCACCCCGTTGTCTTCCAGAGCCAGTTATGGCTTTGCACATTCCTAATTAAACTTTATTTTTGAACTAACTGTCTACATGTCTTGCAAATGTGAAACATGCTGTTTCAATTTTGTGTGATGCTCAGGGACAGATTTCATTTTTTCTTTGTAGGTTTTGGCACATAAAGTCATGTTAGAAAACTTCAGCTGCATTTTTTATCAGTTCTGATTCATAGTATGTCCACCAAGTGGTTTTTGTAAGATCTTAGCCAAAGCTAATGTAATCTGACCCAAACTAGCCTCTGATTTATTAGTCTGATTTGTAGACTCAAGTTTTATACTCAATAGATGTTAATAATGCCAGTTTTTAGAGCTTCAGGCTAACTAAAATAACTATTGTATAGATGTTTTTAATTCATTCTAGAAGATAGTGAGTATTCAGTGCTGTAACAATATAGTAAAATATTTTTAACTGAGGAAATATGATTTTACTGCATAGAAACTATTTAAGATTATGGAAATACAGCAGAAATAAACCCCTTTTTTTTGGTCTAATATAAAGCTATGGCTCCAAATAAGTAAGATTTAAGTCAAACTCTAATAGAACATACAGGCACACAAAGAACAAACAATTAAAGCCAAAATACAGTTTTCTTACTCATTAAAAAAGAAATAATTTGGTAACTTACAGATATATACTAAGTACAATACATACAATAAAATGAAAAATAAATAGAAATATTTCACTCAGTAGAGCGGTTCTCTGGATCAGCCCCACCCTAGGAGTATTATTATGAAGCCTTAAAGAAAGATGGAGACTTTACCTCTTTCATGTTTACATGGATGGAGCTGGAACATATTCTTCTTAGTAAAGTGCCTCAAGAATGGAAGAAAAAGTACCCAATGTACTCACCTTTATTATGAAACTAATGTAGGACCTTCACATGAAAGCTATAACCCAGTTATAACCTAAGAATAGGGAGAAAGGGGAAAGGGAGGGGAGGAAGGGGGGAGGGAGGGGGAAGGAGGGGGATTAATGGGATTACACCTGCGGTGCATCTTACAAGGGTATATGTGAATCCTAGTAAATGTGGAATGTAAAGGTCTTAGCAAAATAACTAAGAAAATGCTACAAAAGCTATGTTAACTAATGTGATGAAAATGTGTCAAATGATCTATGAACCAAGTGTATGGTGCCCCACGATCATACTAATGTACATAGCTATGGTTTAATAAAAATAAATTAAAAAAAAAAGAGCAAAAAAACAAAAACAAAAAAAAAGTATTTGAAAAAAAAAAGAAATATTTCAGTTTAGGATCAATAAGATGCAAAGAAAGGGTTTTGTGTGTAAAGTTGTTTGATTTTTGAGGAGCAGAGCAACAGATTTTTAACAGTGGGACTAAGTTTCTACTTAGATTGTGTTAGGCTTTTCCAGCTGCACCGGAAGAAATATAGGTAGACTCTGATTTAGGAGCAGCCAATTCAGGAAGAATTTGCCCACGCAGACAAGGCCAGATGCTTCTCTTCATTCTTGTTTAGGAACAGTTAAATCCTAGACCCCATTTAAGGATCACTAAAACAGCAAATAAACCAGAAGTATTTTTTACTATAAAAATACAAGGAGGTAGACTCTAGAAAGGCTAGTCCTATTCTCTCTATATTATCTCTTTTCCCAGTGGTGTTTAATCTTGTTCTTGGGAATTGCTGGTGGGGAAGTGAGTAAAAATAGAGAAAGAGAAGTTATGCTTCTTTTGAAGTTCATTTTCCATAATTTTTATTTCATTATACATACATATTTTTTAATTTATACATTTAGACAAACGCAAAACATCCTGTACCCGTAACCCCAATCAGGATACAGTAGAGTTTCCATATAAGCCCCAGTTCCCTTCTGCTGCATCTCAAATTAAAACTTTCCCCCATCTCTGATCTGTTCTCTGTCTTTATAGTTTTGCATTTTCTAAAGTGCTCAAAAAATGAAATCATACAGTATATGATCTTTGAAGTATAGCTTTTTTCCACTTAGGATAATTTACGATTCATCCATGCTACGACTAGTTCGTTCTTTCCATTGTTGAGCAGTGTTCATTATATGGATGTCCCACTGTTTGTTTATCCGTTCATCCAGTGAAGGACACGTGGGTAATTTACAGTTTGTATCTACTCTAAAAATGCTGCTACAACATTCATGTCAAGTATTGTGTATTTATGTGTAAACGTAAGTTTTCAACTCTCTTGTGTAAATATTAGGAGCGCATTTGTTGACTGAGTCATATGGTAAATGTATGTTTAACCTTATAAGAAACTACCAAACCATTTTACCACAAAGTCACTCTTTTGGCAGACTTTCTTTCTACAGTAGGTCCTTGGTCTCAGAGATTTGAAGAATAAACCCATGGACCACAAATCAGTGATAAGATAGGATTTATTAGGCAGAAAGAAATACAGAAGGAATAAAAAGCACCAGAGCTTCTGGCAGAGGGAAAGACCCAAATGGGAAGTCTCCCATTGGGTCTTTAGTCTAGGGGTCTTTTGAATTATACTTGGCCAGGGCTTGGTAGATGGAAGATGCCTTTTCAATGTTGATGAGATATTAACCAGTGAATGGAGTCCCTCCAGCTCCAGGCAAACCAGCAGGGTGTCCACTGCAGAAGAGGCCCCACTTGGTCCCTGTCCAGCCCTGAATGGGAGACGCCTGTATCAACTCTACCATTTTGCATTCCCACCTCCAATGTACGAGGTTCTCATTTGCTTAAAAATTATATATATACACAATTAAAATATTCCATTAGGAGTACAGTGCTATCTTATTGTGGTTTCAGTTTATATTTCCCTAATGGTGGACATCTTTTTATTCGCTTTTTTTGGTCATTTGTAGATCTTTTGGTAACATGTCCGTTCAATTTTTTTGCCCATTTCTTTGGCTTCTTGTTGAGTTTTAAGTGTTCCTTATGTATTTCCAGTACAAGTCCTTCTTCAGGTATGTATTATGCATTTTTTTTCTCCCACTCCACAGCTTGGATTTTTAATCTCTTAATTGTCTTTACCCAATAAAACTTTTTAGTTTAGATGAAGATTGATTTATTGGTTTTTTTAATGGATCATGTTTTCTGTGGTATATCTAAGAACTCTATGTTTAACCCAAGGTCATAGAAATGTTTCATATTTTTTATGATTTAAATTTAAATTGCATTTATGGGTGGCAACTGTGGCTCAGTGGGTAGGGCGCTGGCCCCATATACCTAGGGTGATGGGTTTGACCCCCGCCCTGGCCAGCTAAAACAGCAGTGGCAACTGCAACAAAAATAGCTGGGCGTTGCAGCAGGTGCCTCTAGTCCCAGGTACTCGGGAGGCTGAGGCAAGAGAATCACCCTAGCCCAAGAGCTGGAGGTTGCTGTGAGCTGTGATGCCACAGCACTCTACTGAGGGTGACAAAAAAAAAATTTAAATTGCATTTTGACAGTTCTATTTTTAGGTCTCTAAGTATTCTCCAAACATCTTCCAGAAGGAACGTATTAGTGTGCATTCCCACCAGCAGTGTAGAAGTGTGCCCTTTTCTCCATATCCATGCCAACATCTCTGGTTTTGGGATTTCGTTATGTGGGCTACTCTTACTGGGGTTTTAGGTGATATCTCAAAGTAGTTTTGATTTGCATTTCTCTGATGATTAAGGATGATGAGCTTTTTTTTTTATGTGTTTGTAGATCATGCATCTGTCTTCTTTAGAGAAGTTTCTCTTCAAGTCCTTTGCCCACCCTGAGATGGGGTCACGTGTTCTTTTCTTGCTAATACATTTGAGTTCTCTGTGGATTCTGGTTATTAGACCTTTACCGGAGGTATAACCTGCAAATATTTTCTCCCATTCTGAGGGCTTCTGCCATTCAATCCTATAATTCCTTTACTAGGTTTATACCCAGAAGACCAAAAATCACAATATAACAAAGACATCTGTACCAGAATGTTTATTGCAGCCCAATTCATAATTGCTAAGTCATGGAAGAAGCCCAAGTGCCCATCGACCCACGAATGGACTAGCAAATTGTGGTACATGTATACCATGGAATATTATGCAGCCTTAAAGAAAGATGGAGACTTTATCTCTTTCATGTTTACATGGATGGAGCTGGAACATATTCTTCTTAGCAAAGTATCTCAGGAATGGAAGAAAAATTATCCAATGTACTCAGCCCTACTATGAAGCTAAATTATAGCTTTCACATGAAGGCTATAACCCAACTATAGCACAAGACTATGAGGAAATGGCCAAGGAAGGGGAAGGGAGGGGGGAGGTTAGGGTGGAGGGAGGGTAATGGGTGGGGCCACACCTATGGTGCATCTTAGAATGGGTACAGGTGAAACTTACTAAAGGCAGAATACAAATGTCTTCATACAATAACTAAGAAAATGCCACGAAGGCTACATTAAACAGTTTGATGAGAATATTTCAGATTATATATGAAACCAGCACATTGTACCTCTTGATTGCACTAAGGTACACAGCTATGATTTAACAATAAAAAATAAATAAATAAAAAATATAAACAAAAACAAAAAAGTAAATTGCATTTTGAGTTAACCTTTTGCATATGCACTAGATATTGGTCAAGGTTCTTTTCTTTTCCATATACAGGGTGGCCATTAAGTTTGTGAGCAATTTAAACTAGTAATTTGCACACGTTCTTCACGGCCACCCTGCATAAGTCCAGTAGCTTTACCACCATTTGCTGTGAAGATTATTTCCTTTATTAAATTTTTCTTTGCATCTTTGTCAAAATACATTGGAGGAATTCAGCAGTGCAGGCATTTGAGTCTGAAGTTTTCTGTATTGGGATGATTTTAATTACAAATTCAATTTCTTTAGTAGATATAAAGAGAACTCGGATTAGTTATTTCCTCTTGAGTAGGGTTTGGGACATTTGAATCTCTCAAGGAATTGCTCTGTTTTACACATGCTTTGCAGTTACGGAGCTGTTTTTAGTATTCTTTTATTACCCTCTTGATGTCTCTTAGGTTTGTGGGAATGTTTCTCCTTTCATTCATGATATTATCATTTGTATATTTTTATCTTTTTAAATTGATCTTTTTAGCTAGAGATTTATCAAATTTAGTGATTTTTTAAAAAAATAGAACCAACTTTTGATTTCATTAATTTTTTCTATTTTCTTTTTTTCACTTTTCCTGATTTCTGGTATTTTAATCATTATTTCTTTTCTTCTACATGATTGGGATTTAGTTTGTTCTTGTTTTCCAACTTTTTAAGTGAAAGTGTACTTTTATGATTTTAAATATTTTTATTTTCTAATATTAGCATTAATTACCATAAATTTTCACCTCTTAGAGCTGACTTATCTGCATCCTATAAATTCTGTTGTGTTGTATTTTCATTTTTATTTAATTCAAAATATTTTCTAATTTCCCAGAGTCTTATTTGACCTATGAGTTATTTAGAAGTAGTTTTTTAGTATTTAGAGATCTCCCCAGATATTTGTTTTATCGATTCCTAGTTTAATTCCATTAGGGTCGGAGAACGTATTTTGTATGATTTCGATTCTTTTATTAATAAAGTTGTTAAAGTTCATTTTACAAGGTGGATCATAGCCTATATTGATGTGTATTCCATGTGCACTTGTGTTCTAATGTTGTTGAATAGAGCGTTCACAAAATGTCAGTTTAGTTGGGTTGGTTGATGGTGATTTCCTCTATATTCTTTCTGATTTTTCTATGAGTTTTATTGATTGTTCAGAAAAGGTAATGAAGACTCATAAACATGGATTTGTTTATTTCTCCTTTCAGTTCTGTTATTTTTTTGTGTGTATTTTTAAGGTTTATAACTCAGGTGCATATGAATTTAGATTTCCTATGTCTTTTTAGTAAGAATTGGCCTTTTTATTACTATGTGATGTCTTTATATCTGGTAGCTTTCTGTGTTGAAAAATCTTTTGGGTCTGATATTAGCATAGCCCCTTCAGCTTTCTTGTGAATAGTATTTTCATGTTAATATTTTCCTATCATCTTACTTTTATCCTATAGGTTTAGTGTTTTACCCACTATGATAATTTTTGTATATCATTTGGTATATATAGAACATTTGCTTTCAATGTAATTATTGATATGGTTGGATTGGGGCCTAAATTAAAAAAAAAATGTTTCCCATTTGTCCTTTCTGTTTTTCTTTTTTATATTTTTTGTTTCCTAAATTTTTTTTGGATTATCGAATGGTTGTATTATTTATTATTTATTTTAGTTTTCTATCTGAATTTATCTATTGCCTTTGACTGCATCTCCCTATAGTTTTTTTTAATAGTGTTTAATCAGAGATTAAAATAGATAGGCATAACTTTCCACCGTCTACTATAATTAGTATTTTAGCACTTCAAGTGAAATATATTTTACCATTTCAAGTGAAAAACCACACAACCATATAGATTCCATTAACATCTCTTTATGTTTTAGATCAGTGGTCCCCACCCTTTTCTGCACGTGGGACTGGTTTCATGGAAGACAATTTTTCCATGGACCTGGCTGGGCGTGGGGTTGAAATGAGTCTGCCATCAATTGATGTCTTATGGTCTCTGTGCAGCCAAACATCTCTGCTAATAGTAATCGTATTTGCAGCCACTCCCCAGTGCATCAGCACCTCAGATCATCAGGCATTAGATTCTTACAAGTTACACACAACCTAGGTCTGTCATATGCGCAGTTTACAGTAGGGTCCTTGGAGAATCTAATGCTGCTGCTGCTGTGACAGGAGGCGGAGCTCAGGAAGTGATGCAGCAATGGGGGGTGGCTGTCAATACAGATGACGCTTCTCTCCCTCGGCTGCTCACCCCCTGCTGCGTGGCTTGGTTACTAACAGGCCATGGGGCCAATACCAGGCCCTTGCCCAGGGGTTGGGGACCGCAGTTTGAGATGATATGTGGAAACTATCTGCACAGTTTAAAATCTCACTAGTTATTATTCTTACTTCCAAAATTCAGAAGTACAGTTTATTTTATTTACTGAGATATTTATCGCTTATGTTATTTTTTATTCATTGCTGAAATCTAGTTTTCCTTCTGGTAACATTTCTCTGCTGGCCAAAAAACTTCTATTAGGTTTTTTTAAAGAGAAGTTCTGTTGATGATGAGTTTCATTAGATTTCTTTTATCTGAAAATTTTTTTCCCACCCATTTGTTCATGAAGGATTATTTCTCTGGATGTAGGAATCTTGGTTGGCAATTATTTTATTTCAACATTTGAAAAATGTTCCATTGTAATTTGTTCTGTGTGGTCGTGATGAGAAATCTTTAGTCATTTGAATCATTGTTCCCTTATATGTAATGGGTTGTTTTACTCTGAATTCATACAAAGGTTTTTTTCTTAGAAAAAAATAGTTTTCAACAATTTTATTATGTGTATAGGAGTGTTTTTGTTTGAGTTTGTCCTGTTGGAGTTCACTAAGCTTCTTTAATATGTAAATTTTTAACTTTCACCAAACCTGCAAAAATTTAATTTAATTTAATTTACTTGAGATATATTTCTGCCCTAATTTCTTCCTCTTGTCTTTTTGTAACTACAATAACCTGAATATTAGAATTTTGAGGTTATTTCACAGATCCCTGAAATTTTGTTCACTTTTTCTCCAAATCTCTTTTTTATCCCTATTGTTCAGAATGGATACTTTCTATTAATCTGTTAAAATTCCCTCATTACTTACTCTGTCTTCTCTGTTTTGCTATTAAGTCCATCCTATTAATATTTTATTTTAGTTCCAAAAGTTTTATTTATTTCTTGTTTTATATTTTCTATTTCTTTGATAAGCATTTCTATCTTTCTATTTATTCCCAGGCAGTTTGCCTTTCCTCCATGGTGCATGGTTATACTATTTGCTTTAAAGTTTTTGTTTGATAATTATAACATCTAGTCATAATGGAATTGACATTTGTTGATTGTCTTTTACCTTGAGAATTTTTAAGATTTTTCTGATTCTTTTGGATAATGTTTTATTATGTCTTGGACATTATGAATATTATATGACTCTGGGACTCTGGGTCTTGTTAAAATCCTCTGAAGGAAGTCAACAGTCAGTCTGGTTCAGTTTAGACCATGAGTCCCAATCCATCTCTTGGGGGCTCTGGTTCTGTCATGAATTTAGCTATCAGAACCTTTCTAGTGTTATTTCCTTTTTTTTGAGACAGAGTCTCAAGCTATTGCCCTGGGTAGAGTCCTGTGGCATCACAGCTCATGGCAATCTCAAACTCTTGGGCTTAAGCAATTCTCTTGCCTCAGCTTCCCAAGTAGCTGGGACTACAGGTGCCCACCACAACACCCAGCTATTTTTGGTTGCTGTTGCCATTGTTGTTTAGCTGTACTGGGCTGGGTTCCAACCCACCACCCTTGGTGTATGTGGCTGGTGCTGTAACCCTTGTGCTACTGGCGCAGAGCCTCTGGTGCTATTTCTGTGTGTTCTCTTGTGTTCACCCGGGGGCCAGCCTTGAACCAAGCCTTTGTGACTCTTCTTTGGATCAGTCCCACACATGCTCAGCTCACACATGACAGGGCATCATACGCAGATTCAGACAATGTCCTCTCTAGTTCTCTCATTTCCATTTCTCCCACACTCTCCAGCATGCAGAGACCCCTCCCTGCACCCTTGGCTACAAAGCTGCAGTTTTATCTTCCCTTTACTGCCATGCATTTCTTTTGATCACGTGAGCCTCTGAGCTGAAACACCACGAGAATAAGGGAGAAAGTAATAGCGTTTCCATCTTACACTGTTCAGAGCACAGAGTCATGTCTCCAGATTTCCCCAAAGAGAAGGTTTTTCCCTCAGAGTTTTAGGTGCTTGTGTCTGCTTCTGCTTCAGCAGATTCCTTGTGACCGAATCTGCCTTGGGGGCAGGGCCAGGAGAGTAAAAAGAGGAAAAAATGGGGATTTTCTCTACAGTCTCTAACACAAAGGCTGCCACCTTCATTCCTGGTTCTTTGGCTGGAATGAGAAGCTTTCTCTTAGTGATTTTTCTATCTAAATTGGCTGGAGGAGTTCTGTGATTCAGCCTAGCTAAGTGTCTAATAAAGGAGATACAGGAGGGAAATAAAGCCCTCTAAACATCCCCGACTATGTTGATTATTCCTCAAGTTTTGACTACCATACTCAGTCCATATGCTTTTAGTGACTATTCTGAGTCCTCACATAATTACTTTACATATTCTTTCCAGAGTTTTTTGTTTATGATTTATGGGAGAGAGAGGGGGCTTTCTCCATGTTAGCCCACGCAGGAAGCCTCCTCTTGTGTTTCAAAGCATTTATTTATTCTCCAAATGGTGATTGACTATAGTTTAAATAGTTCTATTTGTTTTGCCCTTCAGGTATGTTATGAATTAAATAGAATTGTAGGCTGTCTGGGTAACTTATTTCCATTTTAACATCATTTATGTGAGAAAATATATTCCAAATTCTAAATAGCCATCGTATGAAAATGGCATTTGGAACACACCTTGCATCTGTCATGTCTTCCAGATAACATAGGGGCTTGGACCTGATGCAAAAACTCACTTGTCCCTAAAGTTGTCTTTACTGCTGTGTTCTGTACCCTAACAATTGATTTGGTTTTCAGACATCCTTGTCCATGTCTGCCTCTCTGGCTCAGAATCTGTGCAGTGCTATTTCTCTAAGGCTTCTTGGCCTTTTTGTTTGATATGCCCTTTGCTTTTGTCCTACTAGGTCTTAGACTTATGCTGTCACCGTCTGTTCATACCCTTCTTGCGAATGACTGGAGAAGATCCCATTGGCTGAAACTACTAATTTGCTTTCTTTCTAAATTGATTGATGGATTCAAAGTCTTTTATACTCTGTGCCCAGCATTGTGTTAGGTGTTGGGGAATTCCAAAACAGATGGCCTGTTGACCATGGCTTTAGGAAGTTTATCCTTTACCAAAAGACATCAAATGACCATACTGTAAGGGCAAAAGGGAGGCTCTGGGAACTTAGAGAAAGGCTAGATTATTTCTTTGCTGGGGAGATTAGAGTAGACTTAATAAAGGGAATGGTAGTCAGACTGGTCTGAGAGAAGGGGTAGGGCTTAATTACTCAGAGGAAGGAAGACAATCATATTTGGAAGAAAGAGTATGGAGGAAAAAGTCAAGGCACTAGAGAAACACAAGTGGGAATAATGGTTTATTTCAGTGGCTGGAAGTAAGGATTCAGAAGGATTTATGCTCTTGTCAGGGTAGACGTGCCACAGCCTTGTCAAGGTCCTGTTGTTCAGGCAACTTCTATGTATATACCCATCTCTCCTTCAGTATCTGGCTTCCCTAAGATTTGATTATCGTGAAAATTAAGAAAGCAACATGCCTTTGAAGATGCCAAATACATACTGGAGCTCTTTAAGGGGACTCTAATCTCCAGTGCAAGTGATAGGGAACACCTGTAGGTAAAGGTCCTCCATCCCTTCAAAAGTACAACTCTCATCACTCGGAAGGCTCTGTCTTCAGGATGCCCGGAAATAAACTCTCTGCTCCCCTGATGGAGCCAGTTTGCTCTCCTATTGACCACAGAGAGGATTCCCCAATGACATCCAAGGACTGGAGGTCTCATCACCAGGGATGAAGGGATCTTGAGAAAGAACATTTCTAAAGTGTGTTCTAAGCAACTAGAAGGAATTTTGCAATAAGCAAATTGAGTCCCAAGATGACAACACTCATTTGCATGTAAATTTCCTGGTCTATTTTTATTTTAAAGCTTCATTACATCATAGTCATCCTTCATATAGTTCAGAGCTGCCTGTCTCACTTTTTCAAAAAGACAGTTTAAGGAGGCTAATCGTCTCAGTGTCTCTCACAACCTGTTATTTATTCCAAAGTGCATTTGCAATAATGCATTAAACAGTAGCCTAGTTACCTGAAAGAGTTAACATGCCTCCCCTTTAGCCAAACTCCTTTTACCTTTGAATCATTTAGGCACTTAGGGAATTTTATTCAGTGAATACAAAGTGGTCATGTTTGACCCAGGTATAGCCAGTACAAGCTTTTAAAACATGTTAAGACAGGGTTGTCTACTGACCCCTGACAAATAGCAAGGAGTTAGAGAATACCGTAGTCTGCTTTGCTGCAGCTGTGCCTACCATCACAGAGTATTTAAAGTCCAATCAGAGCCAAGACTGGAGATTAGCAAGCAAAATGCAAGCAAGTGACCAGGGTGAAGGTTAGCTTAAATGTAACACACAAGATAAACTGCAAACCAGAGTCTGTCATTCCCCTGCTTAAAACCATTCAGCAGTTTCAGGATGGATCTTCCATTCCTCAGCATGACAGGAAAGTCCTTCATGAACCCGTCCCAGACTCACTCTCCGGGCTCTTGTACCTGTGTTAGTTTTCCAGGGCTTCCAACACAGACTACCACAGACTGGGTGGCTTGAACAACAGAAATTTATTTTCTTTGGAGGCTAGAAGTCTGAGACGAAGGTGTCAGCTGAGTTGTTTCTTCTGAGTCCTCTCTCCTGGGTGTGTAGATGGCCACCCTCCCTATCCCTGTCTTTCATGGTTTCCTTCTCTGCCCTTCTGTGTTGCAAACTGGATTAAGGACCTCTCTAATGACCTCATTCTAACTTAATTTGCTCTCTTAAGACTCTATTTCCAAGCACAGTCACATTCTGAGGTACCAGGTGTTAGGATTTCAACATAGGAATTTGTGGGGGGACATAATTCAGCTTGTAGCAATGTCTGTCTGCTAGTCATATTCAACTGTTCTCCGCTCTGAAGACAGGCCCTGCTGCTCTCACTTCTTGCCTTTATGCGTTCAGGTCCCTTTTGCACTTCCTTGCCACATCAGCTCCTGCTTGGTTTAGAAATCACCTTGTTCCTGCTAGCTGTGACCTTGAGGCCAATGCTGTCTCTCTTTCACTCTTGCCCTGATGAAAGTCATGCTAAAAATATTGATAATTTTAGGGACTCAAAAAAAAAAAAAAAAAGAAAGAAAAGAAAAGAAAGAATGTAACAGGTGTTATTCAGTTTTCCACTGCATTTTCTGCTTTCCACAGCTCTGTTCTTTAATCACACTTGCCAATCCAGGTCCGGTCCAGGCCAGCCCTCTGGATCTGAGTCTGGCTTGAGTTGAAGCCACATGTTCGGTATGAGGGAGGAGGAGAGCGTGATAAGGTGAGGGTCTGTGTGGCTGGGAGAGCTAACCTGCTCAGTAGGGTAGCTGCTATCCCCATCTGGCTAATTCCATTTACATGACTTAAAATTACATGAAATTAAAAATTCAGTTCCTGAGATGTACTAGTTACATTTCAGGTACTTGATAGCTACAGATGACTGGTGGCTGCTGTGTGGGCAAATACACTGTTTCCATTATTGTGGAAAGTCCTTTTGGATAGCATTGTGGGGACCTGAAGGCCAGGTCGGTCTGTGTTTACTTCCTCTGTTTCATTCCAACCCTTTTATTTGGGTACAGGGCAGTCCCAGGCATAACTGACAAAGATTTTTTTTTTTTTTTTGCTTTCTGGAGGCAAATAAAACCTTGACTTCAGAATTTACCTGTTTTATTATGGTCTTTGGGCAAAATTTGTTGGGGTCCTGCCCTGACAACAGCATCTGCTGAGACCTGTAGAAACTGGTGGTGATCTACTGAAGAAATATAAAGTTAGGAGTGATGGTAAAGAAAGACAAGAGATATAGAGTGGAATTAAAATGGGAGCTCAGGGGTCCATTACCCATCATGGGATTCCAACAATGGCCCAGAGTGTTTGCTCCACTCTGATTTTATTGAAGTCTATTTGCCCAGAGGGAAAGATGACTGAGGGAACAAAGATGTCAGCAGTTTCTCCAATTGATCATATCAGCTCCTATTATTATTATTATTAACCTTAAGGGTGGCCTTCAGAAATCTGAAATCTGAGCCTTGTGCTGGGAGAGCCTCCTGCTTGAGGTCACACACACAGAGGTGTTAAGCTCCACTAGTGTTCTGTGGAGTAAAATATCACCAGCCTTAATCTTCTCTGAGGGATGGGTGGAAGGGAGGCATTTTCCTCCCATCACCACCACAGAGGATCTTCCTCTGCAATAAGGAATAGAAGCTCTTCTGCCCATATCTCAGAGCTGGAGCTACTTCCTTGCTCTCTGTCCCAGTCAAATGCAAATCTCCATGATGGGTATCTGATTTGCCTGTTTAATGGGAGGAAATGCACTAGAAGATGTATCTTTTCTAGGACTTGCCATAATCTCTTCTATGGCCATTATTCTCCCCAGAGTGCTCACAGACCCAGCAGGGTGTTTGTAAGCTGTATCCCCAACAGGCTAGAATTTCAGAAAAGGCAAGAAGCTTTCTAGCAATGTCTAGCTTAAATGTAAGCTAGCTGACTTTTCTTTGTTCTGACTCACTCAGCTTACTTTTTAGTTTTCCTCTTTTTCTGGGGGTGTTTTTCTTTGCCATGAACGGGGTTCTCAGTCCCCATTCTCCCAGAAGAACTCAGAGTTGATCCTCATATATTAGGCTTCTTGGCAGCAGAATAGACAATTCACTTAGCATGGTGCTACTCATAACCATTCCAAGGCTGCAGAAGCGTTTGGGGAAAACTCGGGGTGCAGGTGGAGGTGTCTTCCATGTACCTCGCTTCCTTTTATAAGCTTTGTTCTCCTTTTAAAGGTTGTATTCTCCTCTTAGAGTTATAAAATGTTATTTCCAATTTTTTCCTACAAAGACTTGATCTTAGGAAAAATTGTATATTCATCATTTCTTCTGGAGTATAGACTTATCATATAACCTTGCCCTGTAGTATGGGATGGAAAAATGTAATAAATCTAGATTAAGAAATATGATTCTGTCAGGGTGGCAGTCTGGCCTCAGCTCTTGGCCACAGAAAGACCAGACAGGCCAAACTGTCAAGTCCAGCCTTCTGGTTCTATTATCCTGGTTCTCTGGCTCCTTAGAAGGGAAAAATTGCCAGCAGTGCCAATATGAAGGAGTGACCACAGGGAGAAAACAATCTCACATAAGCAGCTCTTTATTATGAAATGGAATGTGTCTGTCTCCAGAAGTGGTAGAGACAGGCTGACTGACTCACTCCCTTAATCCCAGAATGTCTCAGGTTATTTTCATTCATTGGCCCAGTCTGGAGAGGGCTCTTGGAGGTGTGGGGTGGCACTAAACGACAGATGTCCTCAATTCCATCTGCATTGTGAGTGCCCTCTCTGAAAACCCACCTGGAGGTAGTTGGGGGTGGGTGGGAATTCCCAGTTTGATAACGCATCCTGACCTTCCTTGGGTATAGCATTTGCTTGGGATAGGGTCAAGGGTCAGGCAGTACCAAAATGAAGGAGCCTCTCTTATCCTTCTTCCCAGATGGAGCCATTGCGCAGATAGCATCAAAGCTAGGCACCCTTATTCCTAGAAGAGCCAGGGATCCCCTCTACCTAGCAATTCTACCTCTGTCAATGTGGCAAGCTTGGCAAGTAATCTGTCCCTTCCTAGCCTCTGTTTCTCTTAGTGTAAAGTGAAAACAGTAATGTTCACTTCATATTGTTGTAGATATCAACCTGGGAGGGTGCACAACACCCACCACAGGATGTGCATATGAAAGTAGTTTGATTTTTTTTCTTTGAGACAGAAATATAATTTTTGGCAAGTCATCAGAAGAATTTTCCTTTAGGTGTGGGATGAAGTGGGGGAGGGGTAAAGCACTTTGGTAGAGCTACGGAAAATACTCTCAGAGCCAGTCCTCTAAAGGTTTGCCTTTAGATCAGTTTGAATGGGGAAGGAGACAAAAAGCATTTTTTGGCTTGGTTTTTTTTCTTCTGCAGGTGATATGTCTATGATCTAATTCCTCTAACAATATTATGAGGTTCTTTATCATGGACAGAAGCTTCCCACTGTGATGAAATGTGACTTCTGGAAGTTTACAGCAAAGGCTCAGTTCATTATATTTGGTAGCCAAGGTGAGAAGAGGGTGGATCCAGCCCACCAGCAGACTGGACTTGCCGGGCGTGGCTAGACCTTTGACCTCATGAGAAGTCCCTCAGCTGCTCAGCCCAGCTACAAGTCAGTGGTCCCTGATATGGGGATAACAGGGCAAGGTGACGACTGACTACCAGTGTTCAATGAAGAAATTGGTACTATGGGAAAAGGTTACTTTTTTTTTTTTTTTGTAGAAACAGTCTCACTTTATGGCCCTCGGTAGAGTGCCATGGCATCACACAGCTCACAGCAACCTCCAACTCCTAGGCTTAAGCGATTCTTCTGCCTCGGCCTCCGAGTAGCTGGGACCACAGGCGCCCGCCACAACGCCCAGCTTTTTTTGGTTGCAGTTCAGCAGGGGCCAGGTTTGAACCCGCCACCCTCGGTATATGGGGCTGGCGCCTTACCGACTGAGCCACAGGCACTGCCCGGTTACTTTTTTTTGTGTGTGTGATGAGTTTTACAATTTTTATTTATTTATTTATCTATTTTTATTGTTGGGGATTCATTGAGGGTACAATAAGCCAGGTTAAACTGATTGCATTTGGTAGGTAAAGTCCCTCTTGCAATCATGACTTGCCCCTAGAAGGTGTGGCACACACCAAGGCCCCACCCCTCTCTCTCCTTCCCTCTCTCTTCTTTTCCTCCCCCCCATGACCTTAATTGTCATTAATTGTCCTCATATCAAAATTGAGTACATAGGATTCATGCTTCTCCATTCTTGTGATGCTTTACTAAGAACAATGTCTTCTACTTCCATCCAGGTTAATACGAAGTATGTAAAGTCTCCATTTTTTTTAATAGCTGAATAGTATTCCATGGTATGCATATACCACAGTTTGTTAATTCATTTCTGGGTTGGTGGGCATTTAGGGTATTTCCACATTTTGGTGATTGTAAATTGTGCTGCAATAAAAAGTCTAGTACAAGTGTCCTTATGATAGAAGGATTTCTTTCCTTCTGGGTAGATGCCCAATAATGGGATTGCAGGATCAAAAGGGAGGTCTAGCTTGAGTGCTTTGAGGTTTCTCCATACTTCCTTCCAGAAAGGTTGTACTAGTTTGCAGTCCCAGCAGCAGTGTAAAAGTGTTCCCTTCTCTCCACATCCACACCAGTATCTGCAGTTTTGAGATTTTGTGATGTGGGCCATTCTCACCGGGGTTAGATGATATCTCAGGGTTGTTTTGATTTGCATTTCTCTAATAGATAGGGATGATGAACATTTTTTCATATGTTTGTTAGCCATTCATCTGTCTTCTTTAGAGAAGGTTCTATTCATGTCTCTTGCCCATTGATATATGGGATTGATGGCTTTTTCCATGTGGATTAATTTGAGTTCTCTATAGATCCTAGTTATCAAGTTTTTGTCTGATTGAAAATATGCAAATATCCTTTCCCATTGTGTAGGTTGTCTCTTTGCTTTGGTTGTTGTCTCCTTAGCTGTTCAGAAGCTTTTCAGTTTAATGAAGTTCCATTTGTTTATTTTTGTTGTTGTTGCAATTGCTATGGCAGTCTCCTTCATGAAGTTTTTCCCCAGGCCAATATCTTCCAGTGTTTTTCCTATGCTTTCTTTGGGGATTTTTATTGTTTCATGCATTTAATTTAAGTCCTTTATCCATCTTGAATCAATTTTTGTGAGTGGGAAAAGGTGTGGGTCCAGTTTCAGTCTTTTACATGTGGATATGCAGTTTTCCCAACACCATTTATTAAATAGGGAGTCTTTCCCCCAAGGTAGGTTCTTGTTTGGTTTATCAAAGATTAGGTGGTTGTAAGATGTTTCATTTCTTGGTTTTCTATTTTTTTGCATCTATATTCATGAGTGAGATTGGTCTGAAATTCTCCTTTTTGGTTGGGTCTTTTCCTGATTTTGATATCAGGGTGATGTTTGCTTCATAGAACGTGTTGGGGAAGATTCCTTCCTCCTTGATTTTTTTGAATAATTTTTGCAGTATAGGAATAAGTTCTTCCTTGAAGGTTTGATAGAATTCTGGTGTGAAGCCATCTGGACAAGGGCATTTTTTGGTTGGAAGATTTTTTATTGTTTTTTTAATCTCAGTGCTTGAAATTGGTCTGTTCAGGAACTCTATTTCTTCCTGGCTAAGTCTAGGGAGAGGGTGTGATTCCAAATATTGATCCATTTCCTTCACATTGTCAAATTTCTGGGCATAGAGTTTCTGGTAGTATTCAGAGATGATCTCTTGTATCTTTGTGGGATCAGTTGTTATTTCCACTTTATCATTTCTGATTGAGGTTACTAGAGATTTTACTTTTCTATTTCTCATTAGTCTGGCCAATGGTTTATCTATTTTATTAATTTTTAAAAAAACCAACTTCTTGTTTCGTTAATTATCTGAATGATTCTTTTGTTTTCAATTTCATTGATCTCTGATTTGATTTTGGAGATTTCTTTTCTTCTACTGACATTAGGCTTAGATTGTTCTTCTTTTTCCAACTCCATAAGATTGCTTTTGAGTTTGTTGATGTGCTTTCTGTTTTTCGAATGTAGGCATCTAAAGTGATAAATTTTCCTCTCAAAACTGCTTTTGCAGTATCCCACAGGTTTTGGTAGCTTGTGTCTTCATTGTTGCTATGCTCAAGGAAGTTAATAATTTCCTGTTTTATTTCTTCCTGCACCCATCTGTTATTCAACAGAAGATTGTTTAATTTCCATGTCTTTGTGTGGGGTCAAACATTTTTGTTAGAGTTGAGTTCCACCCTTAGTGCCTTATGGTCTGAGAAGATACAAGATAAGATTTCAATTCTTTTGATTCTGTTGATATTTGTTTTATGTTCCAGGATATGATCAATTTTGGAGAATGTTCCATGGGGTGATGAGAAGAATGTGTATTCTTTATCTTTGGGATGGAGTGTTCTGTATGCGTCTATCAAGCACAGTTGTTCTAAGGTCTCATTTAAATCTCTTATATCTTTGTTTAATTTCTGTTTAGAGGATCTGTCCAGCTCTGTAAGAGGAGTGTTAAAGTCCCCTGTTATTATGGTACTATCAGATATCATATTGCTCAGACTGAATAAGGTCTGTTTCAAGAATGTGGGAGCAATGGGGGCAAGACATGATTGCAAGAGGGACTTTACCTAACAATTGCAATCAGTGTAACCTGGCTTATTGTACCCTCAATGAATCCCCAACAATAAGAAAAAAGAATCTGGGAGCATTTAAATTTGGTGTATAAATATTTAGAGTTGAAATGTCTTCTTGTTGCATTTTTCCCTTGACCAGTATAAAATGACCATCTTTGTCTTTTTTGACTTTAGTTGCTTTAAATCCACATGTATCTGAAAATAATATTGCAATTCTTCTTTTCTTCTGAATTCCATTTGCCTGAAAAATTGTCTTCCAACCCTTGACTTGGAGCTTTAATTTGTCTTTTGAAGCCAGGTGTGTTTCTTGCAGACAGCAAATGGATGGCTTGTGCTTTTTTAATCCAGTCAGCCAATCTATGTCTCTTCAGTGGGGAATTCAAGCCATTAATATTTATTGAGATAATTGATAAGTGTAGTAGTATTCTATTCATCTTATTTTGTGAGAGTCCATTGCTTAGTTTTATTTTTGCATCAGTGTGGAGGTTAGGTTTTGTCCTTTAATTTCTGAGTTCTTACTTTGCTTCTGATCCATTGTGATGGTCAGTGTGTAGAGCAGGTTGAAGTATTTCCTATAGAGCTGGTCTTGTGGTGAATTTCCTCAAAGTTTGTATATCCATAAATGATTTAATTTCTCCATAAATTTTAAAGCTTAGCTTAGCAGGGTGCAGAATTCTGGGCTGGAAATTGTTCTGTTTAAGTAGATTAAAGGTAGATGACCATTGTCTTCTTGCTTGGAAAGTTTCATTAGCGAATTCTGCAGTCACTCTGATGGATTTGCCGCTGTAGGTCAACTGACGCTTATTCCTGGCAGGTTGCAGAATCTTTTCTTTTGTCTTCACTTTGGATATGTTCATCATAATGTGTCTTGAAGAAGCTTGGTTAGAGTTGAGGCAACCTGGGGTCTGATATCCTTCTGAAAGCAATGTGTCAGAATGTTTGGTGATATTTGGGAAATTTTCATTTATAATATTCTCTAGTATGGCTTCCATACCTCTGGGGCATTCTTTTTCTCCTTCTGGGATTCCTATAACTTATATGTTGCAACGCTTCATAAAGTCTCATAATTCTGACAGTGAACATTCTGCTTTCTCTCTCTTCTTTTCTGCCTCTTTTACTATCTGAGTTATCTCAAGGACTTTGTCTTCTACCTCTGAAATTCTTTCTTCTGCATGGTCTAACCTGTTGCTGATACTTTCCATTGCATCTTTAAGTTCCCTAATTGACTAGTTCAGTTCCTTCAGCTCTGCTATATCCTTTCTATATTCTTCATATCATTCATCTCTTGTTTGATTCTGTTTTTGGATTTCCTTTTGGTTATTTTCCACTTTATTATCAGTTTCCTTCATTGTTTCCATCATTTCCTTCATTGTTTTCATCATGTGTATTCTAAATTCCATTTCTGTCATTCCTAACATTTCTTTATAGGTGGAATCCTGTGCACTAGCTACCTCATGGTCCCTTAGAGGGGTTGTTCTGGACTGGTTCTTCATGTTGCCTGGAATTTTCTGCTGATTCTTCCTCATGAGTGATTTCTTTTATCTGTTTCCTTGCCCTAATTTTCCTTTTAGTTCCTCTTGCTCTTTAAGTTCCCGTGCCTGTGGACTCAGGTTTCTATGAGTCCTGTTGGTACAGGACCAGAAGGATAAGAAGGTTGAAGAGCAAGAAGGGATAAAAGAAAGAAAGAAAGAATGAAAAGAAAATAGAGAAAGGAGAGGGGGTGAGTAGAAGGGAATATTGACAAAAAGAAGAGAGGCACAGAAAGAGGGAGACAGAGCAATATAGGTGTACAGTAGGGTACTTTGACACAACCTTAAGAAACCTCAACCTCTGGAGGTGCCCGGTTGGGTGGTTCCCTTGAAGTCAGCAGCTCTTTGCTAACCTGATCAGACACAGTACCCCACCTCCACCAAGTAGAGAGGAAAGACAAAAATGGTATTTATCAAATGCAAACATGCATACAGAAAACTTTACGGAACAAATTTGGGTGAAAAACCAAATAATAGGGGTAGAAAAACTAGCAACAATGAAGTTCTTGTCATTGAAAAAAGGCAGCAATGGGAAATTGTATTTAAACTAGAAAAATGGAGAAAGAAAAGAAAAAAAAAAGGACAAGAAAAAATCTGTATGGAAAAGGTTGAAATTAAAAAACAAAACAACAGCAACATCAAAATAAACAAAAAACAAACAAACATACCAAAAAAAAAAACAATCCAAAACAAAGCAGTATATATATCTTGTTGAATATTGTCTGGGCAACAGGTTGTCTTCTGGAGTATGAGATGTTAATCACAACGCTGATTTGACTAGAGGCCTCCACTGATTTCTCAAACCCCACAGGGTAGACACCCTAAATCTCTCTTCAGCCCTCTTAAAAGGCACTTTAAACTTCTAAACTTGCTAAGCAAAAGCTTTCCCAGGAAAGTGCTTATCACTGGGATCACTGCTGAAGTGGCTATCCACTTACCCAGTGTGCCAAAACTGGTCTCACTCTGCACCTGAGGGTTAAGGCTATAAGGCAGCTCAATCCCCGCCTTTAGGCTGCTCAGTCACTAGGTTACTAGCTCCAGCCTGATCCCTGCTCTGTGACCCTGAAGGTGGAGATTGCTGGGGTAGTTCTCTCACAATGGCTCGCTGTGGCCCACAGCCAAAACCATTAGCTCCGTCTGGCTCAGCAGCTCAGTCTGGGGCCCTAGACAATGGCCAAAGTTCTCCCCACTCCTGCTCAAGCTCTCCCCAAGGCAGTTCAACTGAGTGCCAAGTCCAAAAACACCAAAACAGTTCACAGGTACGGCCTTTCTGGTTTGCTGTCTCGCTGCTACTGTACTTACAGCTGTCGGTGGGATTAGACTGATCGAACACACGCGACCACTTGCCAGTTTTCTACTGTTTTTGTCCTCCTCTTGGGGTTCAGAAGTCTCTAGCTGACTCCCTGTATCCTCAAAGGGATGATTATAGGCAGATCACACCAGCCAGAGATGCCTGGAGTCTTATCTCCCCAGACTCACGGGGCCCAGATGTAGGGAAGCTGTTACTCAGCTGCCATCTGGCCACTTTTTTGGGAAAAGGTTACTTTTTAAATTATGCTTTAATTGGTTCTATAATTACCAATAACCAAAAAATAACTTTAAAAGGAAGACAGTTAGAATGTAGACTTCCAATGATAGCATAAATAAGGTGATTCTAGTATGCCAGAATCATTAATATGATTAATGATTATTATTAATCACTAATGAATGAATATTTCAAGGAAAGCGTTATTTTTCAGCTGAACGTTCCTCATGTTTAGGAGCCAAATTTATGTTTTAAGAGTTGCTTTTGTGGATGGCCATCAATGACAAGGAGAATGTGATACTCAGAAGTCGCAGAAGTAGGAAGAATAGTGCTAAGAATTGAAGCTTCTCACAAAAACGTCCTTAAAGTTTCTCCTGAAACTGAGCTACATGTTACTGGTTTTATCATGTTATTATTTTAATTGTATTTTTTTTCTGATGTGTTTCATATTTGAAAAATATAAGTGAAAGTAATACGGTTTTTACTTTAAAGTAATTTGCTCCATAATTCAAAACATTTTGGATCTGAGCTTTTATATGACTAGAATGGTCATAACTGGGTTAGAATAAGTTTCTGAAGGGTTGAATGAATCAGTAGGGTAAAGTGATAGTATTTTGAAGGATTGCACAGTATTTGATGTTATTTCTTTTGTTCACTAAGATAAATGATCCTTTTTCCATTTCTCTTTTCTTTTTCTCCTTCCTTCCTTTCTTCTTTTCCTTCTTATTTTTGCTCTCTTCCTCCCTCCATTCGTATCCTACAGTTTTTCCTCATGGTCCCATGGGTGTGTAATATCATGATCCCTCCTATATTGTCTTACATCTTATAGAATCATCACATAGCACTTACTGAATGCCTATCATGTTCTGCACATAATTCATTCACTAGGGAAACAGGGAATGAAAAGGTACATAATTGTCCTCTTTAAAATAATCTTTAGATCAATTCAAGTTTTTCTTAAAGCATTTTGGAAGTGTTGCCATAAACTGTAAAGGAGAATTCAATTTCTGTGGTTTTCAGCACACACTAAAAGACCATTTCCACCTACTTAATGAATTGTAGACAGTTGATTACCTAAAGCCTGGGAAACCTCTCCCTTAAGATAACCATGCAGGGAAGTGTTTTTAAAACATCTCTGTCTTTAAATCTCTCATTTCAGCTGAAGCTCATCTGGAAATGTCTATGGTCATAAGTCATTTCTTTAAAAAACAAACAAACACTGAAATTATTTTTCTTTTCCTTTCTTTCTTTAAAACACCTTGATGAATTGTCCTGTTTTCTCATTTCCAACTGAAATGTTTATGAGACAAAGTGCCACACAGATACTGATTTATCTTATTCCCTGTTCTGAAATTTGCAGCCTTTTCCCCCTGACACACAATAGATGGCAACGCATTCAGCATCAAGATCACAGCCGTTCTGTTTTTCTTAAGCTTAAATTATTTTTGAGTTCCTAAGCACCAACTGTCCAACTTTCAGACCACATGTTAACAGGTTAGGTGGCAGGACTCAGAACACAAGCAAACGAGAGCACTCTCAGTGAGACCCATTTCACATGAATCTAGCATTTATGAGTGAGAAATACCAGCAAGTTCAAAACAGTTTAGCTGAAGTGATAGACTTTGTCCTCCTCTTTTTAGATTTTCATGACTGTCCTTCTTTGTTACAGTTTGTTAAACTTTACCTAGTGATTCTGACTGTGAGTAAACTTAGGTAAGAATACACTAAATGATACCAGGAGAGGGCTCATCTGGTGTGCAAGAACGTTTTCATTTTTCACACTTATTTTTTCTTTCCCTAATAAAGACAATGAGAACAATGTAACTTAAAAATTGTCCCCTCATGTTAATCTGAAAAAATAAAAAGAAATACTCAAAAAAAATTAGAGTATTTTTATTCTAATTGGAGTAAAATTGGATGGAATTTTCTAGAATTGAGTAGAAAAGGTAGATTACTGTAAATATGAAAATGTTTTGATCTAAATTACATATGTGCAAATAGAAAAAAAATGAAGACCCATATTTTTTAAATTACACAAACTTGATTTCTGTATTCTACTTAATGATTTTTTCTGAGTATAACCACCCTAAAGCTTGGCTTCTTCCACTTACAGGATTATATTCCTAGAGGTCACTCAGGGAATCTGAACTTGATGAGAGTAACTCTTTTCCTCTAAAGGTCCAAGTTTCAAAATAGGAACTGTTGGTAGTACTTGTTGCCTGGGAAGCTTATGTCTATGGCGAGAAAAGTCTTTGCTCCTTTCCCCCACCTATTCCTCCCTTTCCTAACTTTTATCCTCAAATATTTAATGAAAATGTGTTAAATACTTATATTCATATATATATATAAAGTGTTGTTGTATATATATATTCATATATATATTAAGTGTTGTTATGGAACACTGTTAAATACATATAAAGCATTGTTTAAGGTGCTAATCTTGGGAATGAGAATTAACACAATTAATATGATGGTAATGATAATTAACAGAGACCACGCTCTTTACTAAGTTTATCCATGAACACATTTCATGAGCTCTGGCTTTGAGCTCTAAAATCAAGAGTAGAGCATCCTGCATATGCATGGTAGATGTATAATCAAATAGATTCAATTGGCACCTAATGCTCACAAAGAGCTACTTCCACTCTTCTCCTTTTATTTAAACCTGAAGATTTATTATAGTTTATTTTTTAATTAATTAATTTTTTTTTGGTGGTTTTTGGCTGGGGCTGGGCTTGAACCCGCCACCTCCAGCATATGGGGCCACACCCTACTCCTTTGAGCCATAGGCACTGCCCTATTTTTTAATTTTTTTATGGGAACAGTTTCATCTTTTTTTTTATAATTTCAGATTAATATGAGGGTACAAACAATTAGGTTACATTGTTTACATTTATTAGGTAAGGTCCTGTTGTTGTTGTGTCCCACACCCTGGACATATACCTTAACATTGTGCATGTTACTTGGGAGCACACTGATGCCCCTCCCTGATTCCTCCTCTCTCTTCCTTTCCTCCTCCTCTCCCCCTTCCTTCCCTTCTTCTCCTTTCTTCCTCCCTTCTCCCCCTTCCTTCCTTTCTTCTCCTTCCCTCCTCCCTCTAACTTGAATTGAATTTTTGTCTTATGTGGGTGTGTATTAGTTCATCTACTGGTTTCATATTAGTACTGAGTACGTTGGATACTTGCTTTACCATTCTTGTGATACTTTACTAAAAGAATGTGTTTCAACTCCATCCAGGGTAATACAAAAGATGTAAGGTCTTCATCTTTTTTATGGCTGAATAGTATTCCATGGTGTACATATACCACAATTTCTGAAGCTCAGGTGAATCAGGAAGAGGAAGAGGCAGCCTCTTGGTTGAGGACAGGAGTGAGAGACATCTCTGTGTTGCAGGTTCCAGTCTACACAGCTGGCTTCCCAGTCCCTCACTGCTGTGCTTTTTCATCTCGTAGTTTGGTGAAGGAAGGAGATTTGCCTTTTGCCTCTCTTCTGCAGAAAACGCTAACTACAACACTTTATTCTGGCTATGTTGCCACTGGTGGAGCTAATTATTCTGGTCCTAACTTTTCCCCTCCTATCTTTTCCCCATGTTTCTTTTTAAAACATGCTTAAAGAGCTTTTCAAGCTCTGAAGATTAGGAAAATGCCCATGACTACGTAAGGTGAACCATAACATTTAGGGATGGGAGGGAGTGTGATATGGGTGCAAGGAAGCCACTGATGATGAAGAGGGAATGACAGTGACATTAAAAACTTTTCCACATTTGTGACAGATCTTGAAACTTAAAATACAAAGCAATGTATTGTAGAAAAAAAAAAGAACAAAATAAATCATCTAATGAAAACTGCAGTTTTATGTTGAACCAAAATTGTTTCCTTTTTATTTATATTTATTTTCAAACTACATTTGAAATCTTAATGTCCAACAAATTTATTTCCACATAATTATTATTATAGCTGACTGTCATGATATTAAGATGTCATAATTTATTTATTTAATCACTTATGGTTGAGCCTGTATATTTATTCTATGTTTTAAAGTTATGAGTCCTTCTAGCTTATCAATTTGCTCATATTTTATTGTTTTCTTAGGAAGAATAGAAGGCTATTGCTGGGTTAAAGGTTATTTACATGTTTAATGATTTTTATTCATATTTTCAAAATGCATTCCAAAAATTTGTAACAATTTATACACCTATCAGTGAGATTGTTTATCTCACTAGATAGAGAAAAATGGTATCTTATTCATAAAATTATATGTCATTGTTATTGGGAATGAACATTTTATCCTTTATTTTATGGTTATTTGAATTTCTTCTTTACTGAATTGCCTGCTCGTTTCCTTTGATACTACTTCTATTTGGATGGTTTCCTTCTATTGAGTTTGAAAACTCATAAACTCAATAAAATTTTAAAAATTTTCAGAAAACTTTTATACACCTAGTACATTAACTGTCAAATATGTTGCAGACTTTTAGAAACTGTTCGTTAAATACTTTTAAAATTTTGTTAATGGCCATTCACAAAAGGTAAAATTTTTTTTTTGTAAAATTAGTCAATCTTTCATTTTATGAGTTTTTCTTCTAAAGTATTCTCCAACCCTATTTAGAAAACCTTATATCTATTTTCATCAGATGCTTTCATAATTTCATTTAAGTCCATGTAAAATTTATTTGGATTTAAGTTTTAAAACAGTGATTTAAGTGCATTACTTTTTCTAAGATTGTTAAATAGGTATTCTAATGCCATTTGCTGTAGTGGTTATTTTTTCTTTAATTTAAAGCTCATCTTTGTCAAATAGTGGATTTTTTTGACTTTGTATTATTCTACTTATTTTTTCTTTCTATTTCTTCACTGGTACTATCCTGGTTAATTGCTATATTTTTACCATCTGTTAGGGTAAGCTCCAAGTATTATTATTTTTGAACTTCTCTTGAGTAGATTTTTAGTTTATTTTCTTAGTTTATTCTTTCAGAAGATTAGATTATCTTATCACATTCCCCCCAAAATCTTCTAAAATTTTGATGGGACTTTTATTAAACATATGATGAATTTATTGAGAATTCTTTATAATAACAAGTTTTTTTTATTCAGAATGTGGTTTTTATGACTTTTGACTTTTGGTTAAGTTCTATCATTTTACTTTTTATATTTTTAGGTTTTATCATTTAATGTTCTATATAGTTTCCGTTTTGCCATTGAGAAAGGGATCTTTTCCTTTTATATTTTATATCTAGATACTATTGGTACAAATAAAAACAATAGGTTTCTGTTACATTTATTAGGTAATGGCCACCTACGAAGCTTACTTACCTTTTTTTTTTTTTTTTTTTTTTTTCAGTTTTGGGCTGGGCTGGGACTCAGGCTGGGTTTGAACCCAGCACTTCCGGCATAAGGGGCCGGCACCCTACTCCATTGAGCCACAGGTGCCACCTGGCTTACTTACTATTTTTAATAGGTGAGATCATTATTAGTGTTTTTTTTTTTTTAATTTCAGATTAATATGAAGGTACAAATGATTAGGTTACATTGTTCACATTTCTAAGGTAAAGTTCTAATGGTAGTTGAGCCCTTCACCCTTAGTATTTTACTAAGAAGAATGTGCCCTAGGAGTTAGAGGAAGCAGGTGCTCTAGGGGTTAGAGGAAGAACAACTTACTGGTCACTAGGAGGCCCCGCAGGCTGTGAAACTGGGCTCTCATCAATACCCCCGCAGACAGATGAAAAGCTGCATTATCAGGAGACTAAAGACTAAACAAGGGTGATAACTTATTAATATACCATAGAATGTACGCTGTGGAATGGAAATGATCTTATGGTTCAATTTAGTGCACTTTCATTCTTTATTTGAAGTAGCTGGGCAATAAAACTAACAAAAATTTGCTTGGGGAGAAGGCAGATCAATGGTCTTGGGGTTCATTTCAGTTGGGTCATAGTGGAATTGATGAATTTTCTCAAATCCTGAGCAGAGAAAACATGCCTCTTTTAGGTCCAGACTGTCTGAGTCCTTTCTGAGGACTTTTTATTCTCTGGGTCAGAGCTGGACTCCTAGGTGTGCCTTGTGAAGTCACTGACTTCTAATAGGTTATTTCTTTACAGGCATTCTTACTATTGAGAAACCTAGCAATTGTTTTTAGAGAAGCAATTCTTCCTGTAGGGACAAAGAGACTTTCTGTCTTCTCACATTATATATTGACTTACTTGGATTGAATTTCAGAAGATGGCTTTAATTTTCTGATTTTTCAAGTAGGGTGTGTGGAGGAAACTTACCCATGAAACCCTCTATTTATTACAGGCATAGTGGAAAAAAATAGAAGGATTGGTGGCCGTGTTCACTCCTGTAATTCTTTTTGTAAAAATTAACATTATTGAATACACAAAGGAAAAGTTAATAAGTCATTATGATGACACTGTGGACATTGCCAAAGGGTGGGAAGAATGGGGCAGAGGAAGGTCGGATGTGCACCTGTGACTCCATCCACCCCAGTTCTCTTTCTGTGAGCAGCAGCACCTCCTCTAGGAGAATTCTTCAGTGACAGCTCAAGTGTGCTCTAGAGAACAAAAGACCCAAAGACTTTGGAGAATATTTTTTGGTAATGGGCAAAGGGTTCTGTTTCTATCAGTGCCTCAAGAAAGTCTGTTGTTGTTTTCTCCTGAACCAAAAGAGAATTATGCCCTTTAATAAAAAATTAGCAGGTAAAACTGCTCACGAACTTAAATAAGCATCACCTTATTGCAGTTTGGCTTAGTGTGATTTATTGGCGTCAGTCTACTGGGTGTTATCTGAAACATTTGCCAGAAAGACTGTTACAACTTGCTTTGCTTAAGCTGAGAGAGCACATAATAATCATCTCAGTCAAGATAAATACAGACTGAGAGGAGCCAGAACAGAAAATAACATGACATCGTATAAGTAACCTTCTAAGCAACAAGGCTAATGAGCCTGAGCAGAAGCATTTTTCTTGGTCCTGCTGCTTAGAAATCTATTATTGGTCCTTTACTTATTCTATCTGTTGTGCTGGATATCACAAAAATGATGCACTTGACGCACAGATTTTTTTTTTCTCATCAGCTTTCATTAGTGTTTGTGTTTGTAATACGTGGCCCAAGACAACCCTACTTGTTCCAATACAGTGCAGAGAAAGCCAAAAGGTTGTACACTTCTCTTAGACTTCTCATACATTGCTAATGTGAGTTGATGGTCTTACTTTCACTTTACGGACAGGGAAAAGGAGGTGCTTTCTTAGATTAAAAGCTTAAAAGAGAGCAGCTCTCTGAGTGCCTGTGTTTTGGGCATCCTCTTTCCAGAACCTTCAGAGCTGTCACTGTGTATTCAGCTACATTACCTTCCCCAGGTGGTCGCTGGTTCTCAAGATTGGGGAAGCCAAGTCTTGGAACAGCTTCCACATTTGTCAGAATAAACATGTTGGAACCAGGAGGGGGACTCTTCAATCAATTATTCTGAATCGCTAGAAGATTTCTATAAATCGGGCTGATTTTTGAGTCATTGTGAGTGGTCACCAACAAAAGGTAAAAGTATAAAAAATAAAAAAGACAATCAAGAACAGACCTGAACTAGGAAAGAATCCAGACAAGGAAGAATTAGAGAAGTCAGGGAATGAGGAGGACATTGTGGACTGCAGCATCCTTGAGGTCAGCAGAGGCACATGGCCATTTTATTCAGAACCAGGAAAAAGGCACTAAATTTTGGAATTAAGAGTTCGTGAAAGGAGAAGTTTTAGCAGAGTGGGCAGAGCAGGTTCAGACCAAAGTGGTCAGGATGGGAAAGGACAGTCGGGGCAAAGGCCATGTAGCTGGGTGGGCAGCTCAGGCAATTGCAGGTCACAGGCCTATGTCCAAATCCACATCCTGCTATTTACAAACTCTGTGTTTCTGAAGATTTCCCAAACAATGTCTTCATTCATGCAGATACACTAATGGCGACCTGTGCCTCAAGAGGAATAAATGCAATAGTGCATATGAACACGGAGCACAGTCCTAGACCAGCAAATGCATCTAGTGAGTACCATCTGTCAGAAATAATAGAGGCAGTAAGTTAGATATTTTTGAGAAAGAAAGAGCAAAGGTGATTGAACAACAACAAAAAAAAAACCACTGAGAATGTTTATATGTTCAGTAAAATGGTCAGTGTAAAGGAAAGTGTTGGTGCTAGAAAAGAGGATAGTGGGTAAGGGGGGTTGTGAGCAGAGAGTGAGGCCGAATGATGCACAGAAGAGGGCCTTGGCCAGGGGCGCATTTTCAGGCTGAGTACAAGCATGGGAAAGAATTTGCTAGAGTACCCTAATCTCCAGAAGGAAAACTCAGAGGTAAATGTATTTGCTGAGACAGTGGGAGTGTGGTGAATGTTTAAGGGCTTAGTAGAGGAGAAAGGATTTTGAACAGTTGTCATGGCAAGTGCTACAGAAAATTAATAAAAGATGAGCACAAGACGTGATAACCAGTGAAGCCCTGTGGGTCCGGTGGAGGCCAGCCTGATTTTATGGTGGGCCGCACATCCAAACAATCAGTTATGAGGCTAACATTGGCTCACCTCCCTGGGCAGAGAGAAAGTGGAGTCTCTCCAGAGCTGGGACTGGCAATTAAACTACAGGAGGAGCCTGGAAAAGGGGGGTTCTGGGGAAGTGAGGGCATAATGGAAAATGGACTATAAAGTATAGGTGGGAAACAAACAAAGTGGTGCTTCAAATAAGATGCTGGCCACGGAGACCAGGGCAGGGAGGATTAGGTACAGGAAGAGGCTGGAATGGATATTTTACTGCATTTTCCAGAGTTCACATTAACTCATGTAAAGTTTAAGACACAGTGGCTTCTTGAACAAAACTAAGGCAATTTATCGCAGAAAACCTGGTAAACTTTCACTAGAAGAAATAAGCTTTAGGTCTGTCTCCTTCTGATAAAAACTAAAGAATGCACTGCAGTCATTTAGGGTTCCCTTCCTCCCCCTCCCCCTCCCCCTCTCCCTCTTCCTCTCCCTTCCCTTCCCTTTTCTTCCCTTCCCTTCCCTTTCCTTCCCTTCCCTTCCCTTTCCTTGAGATAGACTTAAGGCCAGAAAGACAGGAAATGAAATGTTAAAAAAAAAATTACCGAACCCTATGGGGACATATAGAAAGGAAACCTGCTCCAGATCTGGAGAACTAGATATAGAAAAGTGGACCCTGTAGTGAGGATATTTCAAAAATCTGAACTGTTGAATAGAAGCATTTTTGGTTTACAGAGATAGTTTACGTGTAGATAAGTTACCTCTCAGAATCATTTTGTAAAAATAGCCTTTGCTAATAAGAAATATTGTCATAATTAAAGGAATACTTTCAGTCCTCCAAAGAACTCTTAACAGGCATGTGTATCAGTTACCCATGGCTGCTGTAACAAACAACCATAAATTTAAAGGTCTGAAGGTGCACAGACTTGTTACCCTATAGTTTTGACAGTCAGAAGTCTGAAAAGGGTTTTGCTGGGCTAAAAACTAAGGTTTTGGCAGAGGCTGCATTGCTTCTGGAGGCTGTAGTGAAGAATCCATTTCTTTGCCTCTTCCAGCTTCTTGAAGCTGCCTGAATTCCTTGGCTCAGGGTCCCTTCCTCTTTTTCTAAACAGAGCTTCTTCAAACCTTCCTCTCTGACCTGTTTACACTGTCACATCTTGTCTGACTCTGACTGTCCAGCCTCCCTTTTATAAGGGTCGCTTGGGATTACGAGTCCACTGGGATAATCCAGAATCATCTTTCAATTGCCAGAGCCTTAATTTAATCACACTCGGAAGTCTGACATGGCATGCGAGGTAACAAATTGACATGTTTGGGAGACACCTTTGGGGCCACTGCTTTGCCTATCGCAGTAGATGCTATCCCATTTCATGGATGAAGAAATTGGGTCTCCGTGTTTAAGTGATTTTCCTGAAGCTGTGTAGTGATGGAGCGTGAATTAGAACTCAAGTCTCTCTGAATCCAATCATCCCATTCTTCTTATGAGACCACAGTCACTTCCTTGGTAATAAAAAAGTTTTGATTTTTATATTTTCATACAAGTGCTATGTGAATATGTATATGGATATTAGTTTTCTGCATAGCCACTGTAAAAAAAATGCCATAAACTTGATGTCTTAAGATAGCAGAAATCTACTCTCTCACAGTTTTGGAGGCCAGAAGTTTAAACTTACTTTCACTAGGCCAAAATCAGTGTGTCAGCAGATCCAGAATCCTACTGGAAGCTTCAGGGAGAAGACATTCCTCGCACTTTCCTGGTATTTCTGGGCTTGTGGCCACATCACTCCAGTCTCGGCCTCTGTCTTCCCGTTGTCTCTTTTGCGTGTCCCTCTAATCTCCCTCTGCCTTCCTCTTGTAAGGATGCTTGTGACAGCATTTAAGGGCCCCTGGATAATACACGGTCATCTTCTCCTCTCAAGATGAGGTCTACTTTTATCAATCATGGTTTTCCAGAGAGATTGAGTCTGTGGGAAGTACCAATATATACATCCACTTGTGTGTGTGTTTTTAAAGAATTGGCTCATATGACTGTGGGGGAGTGAGTAGGCTGGAAACTTAGGTAGGAATTGGTGAGTGCTTTACTCTTGAGGCAGAATCTGTATTCCAGGAAACCTCAGTTTCAGTTTTTGCTCTTAAGGCTTCAACTAATCTGATGAGGGTCATCCATATCACTGAGGATCGTTTACTTGAAGTCAGTTGATGGTAGATGTTTTTTTTTTTTTAATTAAATCATAGCGGTGTACATTAATGCAATCGTGGGGTACAATGTGCTGGTTTTATATACAATTTGAACTGTTTTCATCAAACTGGTTAACATAGCCTTCATGGCATTTTCTTAATTATTGTGTTAAGACATTTATATTCTATACCTAGTAAATTTCACACGTACCCTTGTAAGATGCACTGTAGGTGTGATCCTACCAATTACTCTCCCTCTACCCAAGATCTTAACCACATCTGCAAAACACTTTTGCAGCAATACCTAGATTAGCATTCAACTCACGGATGGGCTGCATGAAGATTATGTGAGGACTTTTTTACTGACCTGTGATGTCAGATATTACAAAAATTATGCATGGACCTTTTTTTTTTGCTCGTCAACTTTTGTTAGTGTTTGTAATATTTAAGGTGTGGCCCAAGACAACTCTTCTTCCGATGTGCAGTATAGAAAAAAAGGCTGGACACCCCTGGTTGTGTGCTGTAGTCTTGCCAAGTTGACACATGTCACATAGGTCACACATCTTTGGGGGCATCATTCAGCCTACTCTAGTATATTATAAAAATGAAGATTTAGATAGCATAGAAGAAGAAAAAAGTTAAAAGGGAAGCCCCCTTTTATTTTCTGTCCCTCCATCTTTTCTATTTCCCAGAAGAAACCACTGTTTAGTGTCTATAATTTCAAACCTCCCCTATGTATTTATAGATTCATGTAATATACATATATATTATTTGTATTATAAATTTGACTTGCTTTTAAAATATTGTCTTAATATTTTTCTATATTTGTGCAAATGGGTCTATCCAAATTTTTTAGCATCTACATCAATGTCCAAGGTAGGGATGTGTCATAACACATTTAACTATTTTACTTAGTGATAGACCATTGCTTTATTTCTTTAAACTATGAAAAAAGCTACCACAGTGCATAATCCTTGGTCATATTTATAAGTGGGTTATATCTCTAGGAGACATTCTAATTCTTGGAGAAGTAGAATTACTAGGTCAAATGGAATTCACATTTTAATATTTGATAATACTCCTAAATCATTCTCCATCAGGGTTATACTAATTTATACTTAAGCAGAGAATACAGTAGTCAATTTTCCTTACCCTTGCCATTACTGAGAACTATAATGTTTTAATATTTTCCAGTTCTATGCAGGGAGGAATGATATATCACTGTTGTTTTAGCTTATTTTTTCTTAGAGGCTAATGTCATTAAACATCTAAGCACTTACTGGCCGTTGTTATTCCCTTCTCTATGAATTGGCTGTACTTGTTCTTTGCTGATTCTTCCCTGTATGCCTTTTCTCTACCACTTTTTAGTAGCTCTTTATTGATTTTACAGATGGTTAATTTGTTTAGTACATGAATTGCAAATATTTTGCTTACGTTTTTCACTTGTGCACTTTATTTTTGCTTTGTTTTATGGATGCTTTCGAATCTACCACTGTTTTGATATAGTCAAATATGTTAATATTTTCCTCTTTGACTTCTTGTTTTTGTGCCTTTCCATTGCGCAGCAAATAGAAAACTTACAATTTTATGTTTTTAGCAGAGCTTATATTTCATTGCCATAGCGCTGGCAAACCCAGATTACTGTGCAGGGGTCTCAAAGTTGGATGCAGTTCTCATGATTTTCCATGGACTTTGTGTTCCAAGCGTTGACAGAATTGAGTTCTCCAGATTCAATTTTTTGTTTGTTTGTTTGTAGAGACGTGTCTCATTCTGTTGCCCAGGCTGAAGTGCAGTGGTTATTCACAGGCGTGACCACAGCCCACTGTAGCCACAAACCCCTGGGCTCAGCAGTCTTCCCTCCTCAGCCTTCCACGTAGCTAGGAATGCAGCTGTACACCTCCACACCTGGCTATTTTCTTATTTTTGTGCTTATTCATCAAGGAGTTGTTATTTTATTTTTTCTATAAGCATCAGGAGCTTTTCTTTTTGCTTCCTTATTTTTTATCCTATAATTCACAGACATGGAACTTTTGTTTACAATAAAATGAATGCCAAAGGAAGCAAGAAGTCAGTGGATAAACAGTTTAGCTTTCGGTTACATTCTGGCAATGGCTGTTTCTTAGTCTCCCTCTGTAAAATCTGTGTGTTGGCTTCTGATTTCCTGCCCTTATATTGATTGAGAGTTCTCTCCAGTTTCACATATCATAGTAATGATCTAAAAGGAAGATGATGTCTGATAGGGAAATTGTCCATTTTTTAAAAATAACACCATTTGCTTTTCCACACAGCAGAAATTGGTCCTGGTCAATACATCACCATCAAGTTAAATGACATACCCAGATCCCAGCAAATGTTAAATATGTAACATGGCATAATGGGGCTTCCTTTTGGGCTGCAAAGGCGTGCTCACCTGTTTCTTCGACGTTTTGCCCATTTCACAGTGAATGTCAACACTGTTTTTATACATGACATCAAGGCAACTAGAAAACTCTCCCTCTCTCATGCTGCTTTTAGCCTGAGAATTTGGCAAAGATGCATACTTTTCAACAATTTCAAAATCTTTTATAATTATGATGATTATTGAATTTTTCAATGCATAGATAGTTTTTTTAAGGAGTCACATTTTAAAAGTTGTGTGTTTCAAGTGAATTTTTGTTTTGGTCAATCTATCTAGGTCAGCTGTGCTAACCTGTGGGTCGCGACCCCTTTATAACAATGAAACTACATCGCGGCATTAGGAAGGTTGAGAACCACTGATCTAGGTAGACAAAGATGAGAACTGAATATGGAAATGGAAGAGAAATCACTAAGAAGGAAATTAAAACTCTTAGAGAATTATATATTTTTTAAAATAAAACATTACAAATCTTTGACTAGGTAGTGTATTCAAATAATTCAAAATTACTAAAGGCCATACACTGAGAAGTTTCTCTACATCCTTTATTTTCCAGTCACTAATTTTGTTCCCAGAAGGCAAACAGCTATACAAATTCTTATGCATTTTGCAAAGATAGTCATCTGTAAGTAAATGTGTGTGTATGTATGTGTATATATATATATGTGTGTGTGTGTGTATAGGCTGGCAGAAGGGCAAGCTAGAACTCTCAGGCCATAGGAAGGACTTCATGGAAACCTCAGTTCTACTCACAATAGCAAAGATTTGGAATCAACTTAAGGATCCATCAATGGATAAATCGATAAAGAAAATGTGGGGCATATATATACATACGTACTTGAGGCATATATACATACGTACGCACATACAGTGCACATACACACATATGTACACAATAGCCTCGGACCAACTGAGTTCTACTCTCTTTCCCACTTGTATTTCTAAGAATAGCTGTAGAATGTTCTGGAAATGCCACCTCCTGAGATAAGTAGGGCCTGGCTGGAATAGCTCAAGCTCTGCTCTAGTCCCTACTGGAAACAGGATGTCTTTTAGGGCTTTAGCCAGGAAAGTGGCCCCAAGTTTTAAAACCAGGCTGCTTTCTGGGGTTCCTCGGCTGCATTGCTTGTGACATGCAGTCACAACTCTGCCCCAGACAGCTTTCCTGAGCTGTGGGGGACCCGCTTGCAGTGAATTCTCACCTTCTGTTACCCTCTGCCACCTGCCTATAAGTAACAAAACTCGTATAGCTTGTTGTGTGTGTGCCCTGTCTCACTGGACTCAGGTCAGTAGCCGGTGTGCAGTGAACCTGCTTCACAGCACTGACTGGCTGTGCTTGTGCGAGTTTGGAGGGCAGAGGGAGACTCAGGGCAGATCTGAGAGGTCAGCAGGAGGGGGCTGACTTTGGCTGAGGTGGGAATACTGCAGGGAAGACTAGCAGATGAATGAGCAGTGCGGCTGTGTGGGTCTGGAAGGAAGACCATTTAAAGGCTACCTGGTTGGAGATGTCCAGAGGCACATACAGAGCTCTGAGATTTAGGAAAGAGATTGTAACTAGATCTACAAATCTGGGGATATTAGTTGTCTTTTAAAGGCCATAATGCTCTGACCATTCAAAATTACTAAAGGCCATACACTGAGAAGTTTCTCTACATCCTTTATTTTCCAGTCACTAATTTTGTTCCCAGAAGGCAAACAGCTATACAAATTCTTATGCATTTTGCAAAGATAGTCATCTGTAAGTAAATGTGTGTGTATGTATGTGTATATATATATATGTGTGTGTGTGTGTGTATAGGCTGGCAGAAGGGCAAGCTAGAACTCTCAGGCCATAGGAAGGACTTCATGGAAACCTCAGTTCTACTCACAATAGCAAAGATTTGGAATCAACTTAAGAATAGAATAGAATAGAATTCCTCTGGAAAAGGAAAAAATGATGTGGACCGTATATATTTTCATATATGTTATCTCATTTAATCTTCATAATAAATACCTGATGTAAGGAGGACAGAAATTATTTTCATAATCATCTCGTAAAGGAGAAAATCAAGAAACAGAGAGGTGAGGGGGCTTATTCCCCGACCTGGAAAGGGGACAGGGCCGAGACAAGGACCAGGGCCTTGCAGGGGTACCAGGGAAGTAAACCAAAATTACAATGTGATTTGTAAAGTGTTTCTGTAGAGAAGTATAATAGGTGTTATTGACACATGGAAGAGAGGCAGGTAGCCTCAGCCTGAGGAGGTCAGCCACCACCTCCTGGTGCAGATGAGGCTCCAGCTGAAACTTAAAAGGATGAGTACGAATTAGCTAGGGGAAGAAAAGGGAGCTCAGGAAGGGATTCAGGGCAGAAGAAACAGAAGTGCCACAGCCCGGAAGTGGGAAAGAATTAGGAACATTGGGGATGACCTTTGATTGGAGTGGGTGGGGTGGGGGAAGACGACTGCAGCGCCAGTTTGCTCTGAGCCTCCTGCAGCAGCAAAGTGTTACTCGCTTTCTTGAGGTATAAGCGTCTTCCTTAGTAGGGCTCATCTGTGGTACCTGGTGCAACAAAATCTCCTTTTAGTTTCCCTCAGAGCCTATAAATGTGAGGTTTGAGCTGGGTTTGGCTTATTGCTTTCTACAGAACATAAGTAGAAATTGGGGGCATTACATGTGAAGATGGATTTTTTTTTTAAGAGACAGTTTCTTCTCTCCCTGTTGCTCAAACGATCCTCCTATCTCAGTCTCCCACTGCTGGAACTACATAGTCATACACATGCACCTCTGTATCTGGCTAATTTTTCTTATTTTTTTTTAAGAGGTTGGGGTTTCGGCTGAGGCGGAGCAAGATGGCCGCCGAGTAACAGCTTCCTTACATCTGGGCACCGTGAGTCTGGGGAGATAGGACTCCAGGCATCTCTGGCTGGTGGGATCTGCCTATCATCACTCCTATGAGGATACAGGGAGTCAGCGAGAGACTTCTGGACCCCAAGAGGAGGACTAAAACAGTGGAAAACTGGCAAGTGGTCGCGTGTGTTCAATCTGTCTAAACCCGCCTGCAACTGTAAGTTCAGTAGCAGCGAAACTGCAAACCAGAAAGGCCTTACCTGTGAACTGTTTTGGCGTCCTTGGACTTGGCACTGAGTTGAACTGCCTTGGGGAGGGCCTGAGCGGGAGTGTGGAGAACTTTGGCCATTGTCTAGGGCCCCAGTCTGAGCCGCTGAGCCAGCCGGAGCTAATAGTGTTTGGCGGTGGGTCACACGGAACCATTGTCAGTGATCTGCCCCGGCAAGCTCCGCCCTCAGGTTTGCAGAGATAGAAACGGGTGGGAGCTGGTAACCCAGCGACCAAGTAGCCTAAGGGTGGGGTCTGAGCCGCCTTGCAGCCCTAACCCTCAGGGGCAGAGTGAGACCGGTTTTGGCACACTGGGTAAGTGGATAGCCACTTCAGCAGTGATCCCAGCGAAAAGCATTTTCCTGGGAAAGCTTCTGCTCAGCAAGTTTACAAGTTCAAAGTGCCTTTTAAGTGGGCTGAAGAGAGATTTAGGGTGTCTACCTGCTGGGGTTTGAGAAATCAGCAGCCTCCAGTTGTATCAGAACTGTGATTAACATCTCATACCCCAGAAGACCACGTGTTGCCCAGAGAACATTCAATAACATATACAAACTGCTTTGTTTTTGGTTGTGTATTTTTTTCTTTTTTTTTGTTTGGTTGTTTTTTTTTTGTTTATTTTGACGTTGTTGATGTTCTTTTGTTTTTTAATTTCAATATTTTCCATACAGATCCTTTTTCTTTCTCAATTTTTCTAGTTTAATTATAATTTCCCATTGCTGCCTTTTTTAATAACTAGAACTTCATTTTTGCTAGTGTTTCTACCGCTATCATTTGGTTTTTCACCCAATTTTATCCCCACAAAGTTTTCTGTTTGCTTGTTTTGGTTTGATTTATAGCATTTTTGTCTTTCCTCTCTACTTGGTGGAGGTGGGGTACTGTGTCTGATCAGGTTAGCAAAGAGCTGCTGACCTCAAGGGAACGACCCAACTGGGCACCCCCAGAAGGTGGATTTTTTTTAAGGTTGTGTCAAAGTACCCTACTGTACACCTATATTGCCCTGTCTCCCTCTTTCTGTGCCTCTCTTCTTTTTGTCAATATTCCTTATACCCACCCCCTCTCCTTTCTCTATCTTTCTTTTTTTTCTTATCACTTGGTCCTCCTTTCTTTCATCCCTTATTTGCTCTTCAACCTTCTCACCCTTCTGGTCCTATAACCTTAGTCCACAGGCACAAGAACTTAAAGAGCAAGAGGAAGTGAAAGGAAAATTAGGGCAAGGAAACAGATAAAAGAAATCACTCATGAGGAAGAATCAGCAGAAAACTCCAGGCAACATGAAGAACCAGTCTAGAACAACCCCACCAAGGGACCACGAGGTAGCTACTGCAGATGATTCCACCTGTAAAGAAATGTTAGGAATCACAGAAAAGGAATTTAGAATACACATGTTGAAAACAATGAAAGAAATGATGGAAACAATGAAGGAAATTGCTAATAAAGTGGAAAATAACCAAAAGGAAATCCAAAAACAGAATCAAATCAGAGATGAACGATATGAAAAATATAAAAAGGATATAGCAGAGCTGAAGGAACTGAAACAGTCAATTAGGGAACTTAAAGATGCAATGGAAAGTATGAGCAACAGGTTAGACCATGCAGAAGAAAGAATTTCAGAGGTAGAAGACAAAGTTCTTGAGATAACTCAAACAGTAAAAGAGCAGAAAAGAAGAGAGAGAAAGCAGAACGTTCACTGTCAGAATTATGGGATTTTATGAAGCGTTCCAACATACGAGTTATAGGAATTCCAGAAGGGGAAGAAGAATGCCCCAGAGGAATGGAAGCCATACTAGAGAATATTATAAAAAAATTTCCCAAACATCACCAAAGATTCTGACACACTGCTTTCAGAGGGCTATCGGACCCCAGGTCGCCTCAACTCTAACCGAGCTTCTCCAAGACACATTGTGATGAACCTGTCCAAAGTCAAGACAAAAGAAAAGATTCTGCAAGCTGCCAGGAGTAAGCGCCAGTTGACCTACAGGGGCAAATACATCAGAGTGACCGCAGACTTCTCTAATGAAACTTTCCAAGCAAGAAGACAATGGTCATCTACCTTTAATATACTTAAACAGAAAAATTTTCAGCCCAGAATTCTGTACCCTCCTAAGCTAAGCTTCAAAATTGACGGAGAAATCAAATCATTTACGGATATACAAACATTGAGGAAATTTGCCACAACAAGACCAGCTCTACAGGAAATACTTCAACCTGTTCTGCACACTGACCACCACAATGGATCAGCAGCAAAGTAAGAACTCAGAAATTAAAGGACAGAACCTAACCTCCACACTGATGCAAAAGATAAAACTAAGCAATGGACTCTCACCAAATAAGACAAATAGAATACTACCACAATTATCAAGTATCTCAATAAATGTTAATGGCATGAATTCCCCACTGAAGAGACATAGATTGGCTGACTGGATTAAAAAACACAAGCCATCCATTTGCTGTGTGCAAGAAACACACCTGGCCTCAAAAGACAAATTAAAGCTCCGAGTCAAGGGTTGGAAGACAATTTTTCAGGCAAATGGAATTCAGAAGAAAAGAGGAGTTGCAATCTTATTTTCAGATACATGTGGATTTAAAGCAACTAAAGTCAAAAAAGACAAAGATGGTCACTTTATATTGGTCAAGGGAAAACAACAACAAGAAGACATTTCAATTCTAAATATTTATGCACCCAATTTAAATGCGCCCAGATTCTTGAAGCAGACCTTACTCAGTCTGAGCAATATGATATCTGATAATACCATCATAACAGGGGAATTTAACACTCCTCTTACAGAGCTGGACAGATCCTCTAAACAGAGATTAAACAAAGATATAAGAGATTTAAATGAGACCCTAGAACAACTGTGCTTGATAGACGCATATAGAACACTTCACCCCAAAGATAAAGAATATACATTCTTCTCATCACCCCATGGAACATTGTCCAAAATTGATCATATCCTGGGACACAAAACAAATATCAACAGAATCAAAAGAATTGAAATTTTACCTTGTATCTTCTCAGACCATAAGGCACTAAAGGTAGAACTCAACTCTAACAAAAATGCTCAACCCCACCCAAAGGCATGGAAATTAAACAATCTTCTGTTGAATAACAGATGGGTGCAGGAAGAAATAAAACAGGAAATCATTAACTTCCTTGAGCATAACAACAATGAAGACACAAGCTACCAAAACCTGTGGGATACTGCAAAAGCAGTTTTGAGAGGAAAATTCATCGCTTTAGATGCCTACATTGGAAAAACAGAAAGAGAGCACATCAACAATCTCACAAGAGATCTTATGGAACTGGAAAAAGAAGAACAATCTAAGCCTAAACTCAGTAGAAGAAAAGAAATATCCAAAATCAAATCAGAGATCAATGAAATTGAAAACAAAAGAATCATTCAGATAATTAATGAAACAAGGAGTTGGTTTTTTGAAAAAATAAATAAAATAGATAAACCATTGGCCAGACTAACTAGAAATAGAAAAGTAAAATCTCTAGTAACCTCAATCAGAAACGATAAAGGGCAAATAACAACTGATCCCACAGAGATACAAGAGATCATCTCTGAATACTACCAGAAACTCTATGCCCAGAAATTTGACAATGTGAAGGAAATGGATCAATATTTGGAATCACACCCTCTCCCTAGACTTAGCCAGGAAGAAATAGACCTCCTGAACAGACCAATTTCAAGCACTGAGATCAAAGAAACAATAAAAAAGCTTCCAACCAAAAAATGCCCTGCTCCAGATGGCTTCACTCCAGAATTCTATCAAACCTTCAAGGAAGAGCTTATTCCTGTCCTGCAGAAATTATTCCAAAAAATTGAGGAAGAAGGAATCTTCCCCAACACATTCTATGAAGCAAACATCACCCTGATACCAAAACCAGGAAAAGACCCAAACAAAAAGGAGAATTTCAGACCAATCTCACTCATGAACATAGATGCAAAAATTCTCAACAAAATTCTAGCCAATAGATTACAGTTTATCATCAAAAAAGCCATTCATCATGATCAAGTAGGCTTCATCCCAGTGATGCAAGGCTGGTTTAACATACGCAAGTCCATAAACATTATCCACCATATTAACAGAGGCAAAAATAAAGATCACATGATCCTCTCAATAGATGCAGAAAAAGCAATTGATAAAATCCAGCATCCTTTTCTAATTAGAACACTGAAGAGTATAGGCATAGGTGGCACATTTCTAAAACTGATTGAAGCTATCTATGACAAACCCACAGCCAATATTTTACTGAATGGAGTAAAACTGAAAGCTTTTCCTCTTAGAACTGGAACCAGACAAGGTTGTCCTCTGTCACCTTTACTATTCAACATAGTGCTGGAAGTTCTAGCCAATACAATTCGGCAAGACAAGGAAATAAAGGGAATCCAGTTGGGAGCAGAGGAGGTCAAACTCTCTCTCTTTGCTGATGACATGATCTTATACTTAGAGAACCCCAAAGACTCAACCACAAGACTCCTAGAAGTCATCAATAAATACAGTAATGTTTCAGGATATAAAATCAATGTCCAAAGTCAGTAGCCTTTGGATACACCAATAACAATCATGATGAGAAGCTAATTAAGGACACAACTCCCTTCACCATAGTTTCAAAGAAAATGAAATACCTAGGAATATACCTAACGAAGGAGGTGAAGGACCTCTATAAAGAAAACTATGAAATCCTCAGAAAGGAAATAGCAGAGGATATTAACAAATGGAAGAACATACCATGCTCATGGATGGGATGAATCAACATTGTTAAAATGTCTATGCTTCCCAAAGCAATCTACCTATTCAATGCCATTCCTATCAAAGTACCTACATCGTACTTTCAAGATTTGGAAAAAATGATTCTGCATTTTGTATGGAACCGGAAAAAACCCCGTATAGCTAAGGCAGTTCTTAGTAATAAAAATAAAGCTGGGGGCATCAGCATACCAGATTTTAGCCTGTACTACAAAGCCATAGTGGTCAAGACAGCATGGTACTGGCACAAAAACAGAGACATAGACACTTGGAATCGAATTGAAAACCAAGAAATGAAACTAACATCTTACAACCACCCAATCTTTTATAAACCAAACAAGAACTTACCTTGGGGGAAAGACTCCCTATTCAATAAATGGTGTTGGGAGAACTGGATGTGTACATGTAAAACTGAAACTGGACCCACACCTTTCCCCACTCAAAAAATTGATTCAAGATGGATAAAGGACTTAAATTTAAGGCATGAAACAATAAAAATCCTCCAAGAAAGCATAGGAAAAACACTGGAAGATATTGGCCTGGGGAAAGACTTCATGAAGAAGACTGCCAGGGCAATTGCAACAACAACAAAAATAAACAAATGGGATTTCATTAAACTCAAAAGCTTCTGTACAGCTAAGGAGACAACAACCAAAGCAAAGAGACAACCTACACAATGGGAAAGCATATTTGCATATTTTCAATCAGACAAAAGCTTGATAACTAGGATCTATAGAGAACTCAAATTAATCCACATGAAAAAAGCCAACAATCCCATATATCAATGGGCAAGAGACATGAATAGAACTTTCTCTAAAGACGACAGACGAATGGCTAACAAACACATGAAAAAATGTTCATCATCTCTATATATTAGAGAAATGCAAATTAAAACAACCCTGAGATATCATCTAACCCCAGTGAGAATGGCCCACATCACAAAATCTCAAAACTGCAGATGCTGGCGTGGATGTGGAGAGAAGGGAACACTTTTACACTGCTGCTGGGACTGCAAACTAGTACAACCTTTCTGGAAGGAAGTATGGAGAAACCTCAAAGCACTCAAGCTAGACCTCCCATTTGATCCTGCAATCCCATTACTGGGCATCTATCCAGAAGGAAAAAAATCCTTTTATCATAAGGACACTTGTACTAGACTGTTTATTGCAGCTCAATTTACAATCGCCAAAATGTGGAAACAGCCTAAATGCCCACCAACCCAGGAATGGATTAACAAGCTGTGGTATATGTATAGCATGGAATACTATTCAGCCATTAAAAAAATGGAGACTTTACATCCTTTGTATTAACCTGGATGGAAGTGGAAGACATTATTCTTAGTAAAGCATCACAAGAATGGAGAAGCATGAATCCTATGTACTCAATCTTGATATGAGGACAATTAATGACAATTAAGGTTATGGGGGGGGGAAGCAGAAAGAGGGATGGTGGAGGGGGGTGGGGCCTTAGTGTGTGTCACACTTTATGGGGGCAAGACATGATTGCAAGAGGGACTTTACCTAACAATTGCAATCAGTGTAACTGGCTTATTGTACCCTCAATGAATCCCCAACAATAAAAAAAAAAAAAAAAAAAAAGAGGTTGGGTTTTCACTGTGTTGCTAGGCTGGTCTTGAACTCCTGGCCTCAAGTGATCCTCCTGCCTCAGCCTCTGCATCTGCTGGGATTACAGGCTCAGGCCACTGCAGCTGGCTCAAAGACCCTCTTTGTCTGAGTCCTCCATAAGCTGTTTTCCTGAACTGAGCTCAGTGGTTGAGCCAGGGGTTTCTGGGCTATTCACCTGTGAACAAGCCTGCTTTTTAAGGAAGACAGGGTCGCTGATTTCCAGTGCTGGATGATTTGGGCCTGTGGCTTCTCAGATGTACCAAGCTGAATCTTCTAATTGGTCTTGGACATTTTCTAGGCTAACTTTAGGATTATTAGTGTTCAAAGGATTATTTATTCATCCAGATGGCGTGATATTTTCAAAGAAACAGCGTCGGAACAGGGAGAGCTTCTTTGCCGGTGTTACACAAAACCAGTCTGCTACAAGTGGGCTCAACTGGCCAAAGCTGGACCTTGCTCCTAAGATTTCTGTTGGCAGATGTCCGCACTTGTATTTAGAGCACCTTTTTCTAGGAAAGCTGAAATTTCTCTGCTGATTATCGGTTTTTGGAATTGGACCTAAACGTAGCATCGGCACCAAGTTCTCTATCTGTCACAGCTATTGGAATTGAGGGGATACATTTTACATTCGTTGTGAGTCCCCAGTCTGAACTCCCTGCTTTCTTCTCAGCCTTGCTAGATGTTAGCTCATGCTTTCGGTTAGAGACCTACACTGTTAATTGTTCCAAAATGATACTGCTGTCATGTTCAAGATGGCACGGGGAGGGCCTATTGTGTTTGCTCACCAGGAGAAGGAGCTAAGTGTCAGAGTTTGCAGTTGTCTGGCAGCTGCTGGAATTTTAATGCAGCAAATAAAAGAGCTGAGATTTGATGACTCTCTGACTAGAGGAGGCTGATGATTTGGAAAGAGGTGGGGGTGTCACATGGATTTGTAGATGTTAAAGTTCCACGCTGTGGCAGGCGGGGTGAGGTGTAGATGATGGTGAGTGACACTTCTTGTTGATTTATCTGGGACAAGAAATCTTGTTGGTCCAAGGAGGGGTCACTTTGTTAAACGTTATGATATGGGAAGAACTTGAGAGGTCAGGAAATCTCATTCCTTCACAAGCTATTTAAGTCAATCTACTCTGATATCTGCAGAGAATAGGGGAAATTCGATCTGTGTTCAACCAAGTAGGTATTCCTAAGCCCCAAAGGCAAGGGCCTGCGCCAAACCCAGAGAAACCCCTTAGTATCTGATGAATAGCAGTAGTTGCTTATAATACATTTTTTAATTTCCTAATCTTCTTTCCACATATATTATCACACCTGTCTCTTCTTTCAAAATAGTTTCTGCTTTCTATCAATTTTTTTTTTATTGCGATATCAATTGCCTCTACCATCTTTATCTAAGGCAATGATTTTCAACTGTTGTGCTGGGAGAGGATCTAAGATGTGCTGTGAAAAAATTTAAAGATCATCAATTAATTTCTGAAAGAAGTTCAAAGCACAGTAAGTATACGCTTTTTTAAATTCTTTTTTTTCTTTGATCAACATACTTTAAGTGTGCCACGGAAGTTTAACGATGGGTTTAAGTGTGCCATGAGATTAAAAAAAGGTTAAAAAACACTGCTCTGAGGAAACCTGTCTTTGGCTAAACCAATATTCCTGTATCTCTCATTTAGTGAAAATCATAAATTCTTTTCATCCCTTTTTAAACTGTACACAATTATCAGAGGAGTCATAGAACAATTATAAAGTAAATTCCAAGCACTGCTTCTCTTTACTTCTTTACCCTCTCAAGAAATATGTTTTTCTCCCCACAAACACAATACTTTTTTTACTCCAGTTAAAAATCTGTGCTGTGTTTGAGTTAGTGGACGTCTGCTGTTTTCACTTGCCCAGAACTCTTCCCTTCTTCTTCAGCACACATCAATTTTCCTTTGGGGAATTATCTGACTCCCACCTAGTGGGCTGTAAATTACGTGCCCCACCTCCATAGTTACAAAGGTGGGTGTGTAACGCCAGACTGTCTGTGTATAGCCTGGCTGGTAGGAGTTGACCATCCTCTGGGCCATACTGGTAGGGTCAGTAGTGGAAAAGTGACACAAAGAGAACTGAGTTCTTGGAGGCCTGATATTACATGTTTTTCTGGTTTTATTTGTAATTATAGACATAGGGTTTTTAAAAGCATGTAGTTGTTAGGGCCTGCCTTTGCTGATATGTAGAAAATTAAGAATGTAATCAAGGGAAGTAAAAAGAGCCAAAGAGAAGAGGAGATACTGATTTTTATGAGAGAGATTTTTTTTTTTTTTTTTTTGTAGAGACAGAGTCTCGCTGTACCGCCCCCGGGTAGGGTGCCGTGGCATCACACGGCTCACAGCAACCTCTAACTCTTGGAGAGAGATTTTTATAAATAGAAGTTGTGAGTTTTGCATGAAGAAAATTCTGGTAATGCCAATGTAATAGTGGGTGGAATTGGGTTGAGGACCGTGATGTTACTTCATGGTCTTGATGCTATAATTTGCCAGGGCTGGGAGATCATATTTAATCAAACTAGATTAAAGAGCAATTCTGGAATCTCCAATCAAATAATTACATGGAGAGAACAATTTCTTTTTCTACTTAAATGCAACGCATATTCACAAAGTTACACTTGGAATTCACAGAAGGACATTTTCTTCCAATTCCCTGGCTTTGCATTGGAGAATTAAAGGTACCTCAATCGAGACAAACATTTTGTTAGGAACACAGCTATCTATGTTCTTAAATAATCTTCCTCTGGTTGTCATAAAGCTGTATAAGAACATAAAGTAGAATTTCAGGCAGTGTTACTTTCCAGAAGGCCAAATCATACTTGAGAGGTGGTGCGGGGTTAAAATTAACATGGGCATCTGAAAATTTGGCTAACTCGTCAATTTAATTAATACATGAACATTCAGCTTCTAACAGACATATTCTTAACCTTTTAAAGTTAATTTCATGTGTGCCGCCTTCGTAAATTTCTCTTTATTTTGTAATTCTGGTTGAGTGGGTTTTTTTTCCATGGCCTTATATTCTTTTTTTTTTTTTTTTATTACCTCCTCCTTCATTAAGTCATTGAGACTTGAGGGCTTTTCTATTAAAATAGCTAGTTTTGCACTGACTAACCCTATTTACCTACTACATTTTCTTTTTCTATATGTACACAATTATAATACACTTTATAAATTCTCACTTCTCTTCTGAATAATTGTTCTATAATACAACCTACAAATTACTTTATTTTTTTTTTACCCAAACATCTCTGCATCTCCCTAATTTAGAATTAGTGAGTAGCAAACAACAGAGGCAGAAGGCCTGTAAACCTAGAGGGTATTGGAAAGAGTTCACTATGCCAGATGTGAGAAAATACCAACAGCAATTCCACAGGCTGTAACACTCATTCTTTATATGGTTTAAAACACCTTGGACCAACTTCCAGCAAAGCTTCCAGAAGCCCGTGTCATGGCCTTATATTCTGAACAAATGGAAGTGACTCTCTCCATACCCTCCTCCAGTTCAATCATACAACACTAGTAAAATAAGTTAGGGCAGGAGTATTGATTTTATTTTTTATAGATTTGATGGGCGGATATTATAGGAAGGCAGATTTCAACTTGTCATCCGGAAAATTTTCTAGCATTAAATGGTGACCTAGCCTATCACTGGTAGGATTCGGGTAGTAATCATCCCTAACATTAGGTGATCTCTGCTAAGGATGTTGTAGGAGGGATTTATGCACTGGTGTGAGTTTTGGGTAAAATGACATTTCAGAGCTATTCTAGTCCCAAATAGTGTAATAGTGGTTATACTAATACTACTTACACATTTTATTAATAGTCATTCTGATTGTTTGTAAAGCATCTAGTGCCTGCATACATGCCACTTCAACCTCATCTGATTCTTTGTAGATATGATCTCCACCCATATGGATTAGAAATGCAATGGCTGTTCTCTTTTTTTTTTTTCCCACTTGTGTTGTCTTGATCCTTCTAGTAGGTCACAAACTCATTCTCGAGAACGAAGGCAGTGCTATATACTTTGTATTATTCCTTACAGTTGCTCCAAACATAAAAAGTGGAATGGATTCAACTCAGAAGTTGTTCAGTCCTGCCGTTCACATCATGCTGACAGATTTTTCAGAAAAGTGCTGAAACTTTGTCCCTGAGTCAAATTCCCACATAGCACACATTGGTGTCGTTATTATGGAACTGTAAAATTGTTCTTATGGAATTGTTTTCCAAGGGGAGAGGCAAAAAAGTTGAAATCTAGAAGAAAAGGAACAATGTATCTAACCTTTAATCATCCCTCTTTCCACTAGGACAATGAGCTCTCCCCTACTTGCTTGAATATTGTTCATTTCAATGTTTCCCCGAAACATTGTGCTTTACACTGGAGGGGTAAAATTTAACTATTTTATAGCAAATCATTCCTCTGAATTTACTGTTTCAACTCACTTCAGTTAATTATATTATTTTGCTATCCTACAGGCCTCTTTGTTAATGCCAATGGGATAATTATGAGGTCAAGATATTTTACTAAGCCAGGTGTGTGTTAGGATCACACCTGTAATCCTAACACTTTGGGAGGCTGAAGCAGGTGGATGGTTTGAGTTCAGGAGTTGGAGACCAGCCGGAGAAAGAGCAAGACTCTTGTCTTTACTAAAAATGGAAAAATTAGCAGAGTGTTGTGGCAGGCACCTATAGTCCCAGCTACTTGGGACGCTGGGGCAGAAGGATCATTTGAGCCTAGGAGTTTGAGGTTGCTGTGAGCTAGGCTGAAGCCACAGCACTCTAGTCCTGGTGACAGAGTGAGACTCTGTCTCAAAAAAATAAATAAATAAAAGATGTTGTACTCACAGAAATGTGGTAAGATGTTTATGGCTTGACATGCTGATAATAATATTTGTTTTATAAATGTCATACATAATCATTTTGGGTTTTTTTTGTCATTCACAGCAGTAGGAAAAGGGTAACAGTTAGCTGGAACTCTAAATGTCACATGATCTACATAAGAGGCATTTTCTGATTGCTTACACCCATCATTACCATCAGCTAGCATTTTGCCAGTAACTTCCCATGTGATCATGTATTTTATCATAGTTATTTGCAAGCAATCATTGGTGTACTTACCATTTCTGGGTTTTAATACAACTGCAATTCATGGAATCTGAAATCAATAAAGTTTTAGATAAGATGTGCCAATTGGATAATGAAAGTAACTTGGAGGCATAGACCTTCACACCATTTGGGGAAGTTATTCATGTGGGATAATGTGGAGACTCAGATCTCTGTTTCTGGCAGATATGAATAAAGCTTTGGGCCCTAATAAGGCAGATGCCTTACTGGGAATATCAGCAATGAGGCTGTTTTTTAATCCATAGATTAATATGTACAGATTTTTTTTTTTTTTTTTTTTGAGACAGAGCCTCAAGCTGTCGCCCTGGGTAGAGGGCCGTGGCATCACAGCTCACAGCAACCTCCAACTCCTGGGCTCAAGCAATTCTCCTACCTCCTTCTCTCAAGTAGCTGGGACCACAGGCACCCGCCACAGCACCTGGCTATTTTTTGGTTGCAGCTGTCATTGTTGTTTGGCGGGCCCGGGCTAGATTCGAACCTGCCAGCTCACGTGTATGTGGCTGGCGCCTTAGCCGCTTGAGCCACAGGCGCCGAGCCAATGTGTACAGATCTTATTTGAAAGTCAGACCTGTGATCTGAATATTGGAGAATGGTATTCATTCTTCCTTCCGCGCATATCTAGGAGGGAATGTTAGTGTTAAAAAGAACTTTAGTCATCAATTGGTCTTTCTCTTAATTTTATAGTTAAAGAAAAGCTTAAAGTCACTTGGTCACCAGATCATCCTCAAAGCCCATTGATTCCAGGTTGATGGTCTTTTCTCATTACCCCTCAGAAACTTCAGTTTTACCTAAAAGATCCCAAAGTCATGCATATGGTTAGCATAACAAAAAACCTACAGGCTGTTTTCTCAGCTCTAGCTTTCCATCATCTTTTTGTGCAATCTTGGGGAAGTGATCTAACACCTCTGAGCTTCCACATTCTGTATCTATAGGATGAGATGATAATAGTGCTCCCCCCAATAGGCTTGTTATAAAAATTAAATAAGTTAACATGTGAAAGCATTTAAAACATTATTAGTCCCAGATTTTTCTCCTTTATTAATGAGCATTAATTACATATACGTATATCTAAATTACTTGAAAGAGCTCTTGCTGCATTGGGATTTAAGAAACCACTAGTAATTCCCTTTTGGTGTCATTATTTTGAAAATCTCTAGATTCTTATCCAAAACACCATTTGGGAATTCTTAATAAAAATTCAAAGGAAAATTAAAAAAAAAATCTAATAGTTTTACCCTTGGATCATTTGAAGGGAAGCCCAAAGAACCCTGAAGATTACGAATTTTCAGCTCTATCGTCCCAAAGCTTTCTCTGTTGTCTTTAGAATCATGTTTTCAAGGTGAAGTAAAAATAGTTTTCCATGACATTTTTCAAATATTCGCAACATTGTGTGTTTGTGTTTGGCTGTTTTTAAAAAAGGAACTTTCTTGATGGTCACACTTAAAATATCTTTAAAGAGAGTGAGTTACAGGCGATTGGACTACCGGGGCCTGTTCACAAGAAGTATTCACATTTTATGATTTAATGATTATCTAAAAAATTTTAATTACACATGAGAAGACCTGACACCCTAGGGATTTATTTGCTTATGAAAAGTCAAACTATGAATTACAATATTGCCGGATCATTTCCACTTCATCCAATTAGGTTCGCCATTCATTCCACAAGTGATTTGTAAAATTTCACAATACCTAAAAAACTTTGATACTACATTACAAAAAGGTACTTAAATATAGATGAGAAAGATAAATGTTTGTCTTCTTTTGCTATTGATATTAAATAAAAGATGGAATGTTTTTATTTAAAACCAATCCCTCATTTCCCCCCCAAACACAACAAATAGCAATGTGAACAAAGTCTTCCCTTAAATCTGTTATTCAGTTCAAATATGTGTTAGAAAAAAGGTCTATTTTGTGTATAAAATATAACAACAACAAAAAATAATTGCAAATAGAAAAATAAAACATGTAGAGGAGACAAATATTCTATGCATGTAGCTTTAAAATCTCAATAGGAAACACTTGTCAGAAGGAGAGACTACACATTCATTAACTTAAACAGAAATTCCCAAAGGGGAATATTCCAATATGTGAATTTGCCACAACAGATCTACCCATTGAAACGAGTCCACCAGTCTTTACCAGCAAGTAGCATCTTAATTTTAGCATCTAACAGTTCAGGTGAAAGGAAATAAAGATTTCCACACACATCCTTAGTAACTCATGGTTTCCTGGATTATGATGGAGCACCCACCAACATTCCATCATTCATAGGAAACGAAACTCCTCAGAAATATCATTTCTTTACACAGTAGCAGGGTCTTAAATGGAAAAGGGCTCTGTTCATTTTACTTAAATCACAGGAAGGTAATAGAGAACTGTCTAATGAAAAACAGTTTATTTTTTGGAAATTAGATTAAAAAATCTAAGGTTATGAATAAAAAGTAATGAAAGAAAAATAGCTGGCTGGGTTTCTCCTATTTCTTTTTTTTTTTTTACAGTAATATGGTAAAAATATAAGAAAAATGCTTAATACCCTTTAATTAGGAAATCTGGTCCCTTCACTTGCTATAGGGCTCAGTTGAGAATAAGAAAAGAAAAAAAATATTTTTTGGCTGTAGCTTTAGTAAACAATGAATGATAAAAAATATTGTCTTCGAGAGATCTGATAACTTAGAATACAGACTTCCTCACACTGATATCATCTACATTCTTCCACAAAAGCTTGGCAAAATGAGTAACTGAGCCCTATTTTGGTGGAATGAGAGACGCAAGTACTAGTTCCAGCACTGAAAGAAGACAATGAAAACAACTAACCAACACAGAACAGTTACTTCTCCTGAATGACAGAGACGTCCTGTTTGCATATAGAACAGCTTTTGCATTATTGCTCTACATATAAGAATATATTAAGGAACTCATAGCAGACTGCACATTACAAACTTAAGGTTCTTTGGTGAAGAATGAAAGAAAACAGTATTTGAGCTTTAAAGGAAATAATGTCATCCATTTTTGCGTTTATCTATTGATCCTCTGGATCCTCTCACAGAGCAGAGAGAGGTACTGTGTGAGTTTCACCATGGCGACGATGGCCACCCCCCCTGCCATCATACACGTTGGCCAGAAGAGTGAGTGGAATAGGACGTTGGAACTGTAGAGTTTGGTGAGGATGACACTCTTCTGGTTTCCTTCTGGGTCAGAATAGCAGGAGAAGTGTTGGTACTTCTTGAAGTTCTCCATGACCACATTCACCAGAGACATGGATTCCTCAAAGTTTTTTCCACATTTAGGTATATAGGAGCACTGTGGAGAAGGAGAGGGACTGTTACTAGGGACACTGCGTGCACATCTGAACTAGAAGGGGCCATCCGTGAAATAACCATGATCGTTACCCTTTCATACCCAAATCGGTGCCTTCAGTCACCCTAAAAAATCACACAGCTGATTAAAACGTGTTAAGCTATGCGGCCCAGATATTCCTAAAGAGCTCACCCATATATTATTTAAATATCGGTTAAAATCAACGATGGAGATTTTAATCAGCTTGATTTAATCATTTCACATTGTATACATAAAAAAATGAAGTGTCTCCCAAGGAATTCCTTTGCCATAGCTGGTTGTGGTGAGTTTTAATTATTCCCCACTGAACACAACTTTTTAGGGAATCAGAATGTCAACTTTTTCCATCTTTTGTCTGTCCATGTGATACCAAAAGTGACCAGTTCTCTCAAGGTAACCCTTATCTTTTTGGCTTCATTTTATTTGGTTTCTTTGCTACTGTTATCAAGAAAATAGCTACTCCACTGGTAAATTTTTAGAAAAGAAATCTTGGGAAACATAGGGATATTTAATAGTGAAAGAGCTGTGAAAAATGGGTCACTTAGTATGCCAGAGTAACTTTTCCCATAAAGTAAGGAAAAATAAAACATGATCAAATCTGTTTATTTTTCAATCATCATTCACCTGAGGACATAACAATACTTTCTTTGATCTTTTCACCTCTTCTTTCTTTCTTGCTATTTTTTCTACATGTCTCTCCTCTCTCTCTACATATGTCTATCCCATCCTTTTTTCTTTCTAAATCTTCTTTGCTCTTCCCTCAGCCCCTACCTGTCTTTATATTTTTCTCTCTTCTTTCCCCTTCTCTTTTTCTCTTCTCTGGATACAGATGAAATTAAATAACTTATTTTTATTCTGTATTAGATATATTTGAAAACATTTTTTCTACTTTAAGAAGTGTCCTCTGAGGAACTCTTTTTCCCTTGGTCTGTAAATGTGCAGTGACAAAACCGAAGTAACAAGTCTAATTTTTTAAAAAGTTGGAAAAAAGTAGTTTATGTCATTTTTCTGGAAGATGTGAGGGTTCTTGGTTAAGTCTTTCCCCAATAGTAAAAAGGGAAATGAATTCCCACTCCTTATTATGTATATTATCAAATGATTAGTTTAAACTGATTTATGAGAATAAAATTGGTTAATTTCATTGACAGAATCACTAACTTATATAGTGTTTTAGTGTGAATTAGAAAATTATGCCCCCTCTTTGAAATGTTATTTTCAGTTGGAAAATTATTCTTAATAAATTGATTTTATGAATAAACCTCATAATTTACTGTAATTTGCCAATTTATAGATTTCAATTATAAATATTTACATTTACGACTTTTACAATGTGACTGGTACCCTAAGGCTGTGCAGTGTGCAGCCCTAGACACAGATGAGGTAGGCTGTGGGGGAGTTCTGAGTTATACTGGTATGAGCTTTGGGGGTAATATCCTGAAATTTCAGAAAAATTTAAGCTTTTAGATTTCATAGGAGGAAAATATTTTTAAACATGTAGTGAGTTTTGGCTAATGGAGTATTGTTGGATTGCTCTTTACTCTAACTTTATTAGTGGGCACCTAGGCACCTTGCTTACTTTTTTTTTTTTTTTGCCTAGCTGTAATTATTGAATTACTGGAGTATAAATAGAAGGAAGGTTTTTTGATTAGTCAAGAATGAGCATGCTGGCTGGCATTTATTATAAACCACATTTAACATGATGTTCTTCAAGCAAGGTCTAGTTGGCACCTTGAAATTTAACAAGGTAAGAATAAATGTGAATACACTCATATATAAGAGTACAGCAAAGAGTTGGTACCAGCAAGCGTTAAGGGTCTTAAAGTACTTCTAAGAAAGCATAATTTCTCAGTGAGTTATAACTGAGTGTGACATTTGGCCACTGACTGCCAAAATGTTCTTATGAAAGAAAATTTCCTGGCTGGATCAAAAAGGTGCAATCAGTAGGAAATACATTTATTTTGTCCTTCAAAAGTACTCAAATCATGTCTTTAAAATTAAAAAACATTTAAAGCAAAGCATTAAAGTAAAATCATAAATAAGACAAATATAGATGAATTTAAACTGAGCAAACTTAATGACAAATGCATCAGGTATCTGTGCATTTTGTGCAAAGATCGTCTACAGTGGTAGTTTCAGTGGCCAAACAGTGCTGTTACTGAAATGATCTCGATAAAAATGACATGCCTAAATGCCCACCAACCCAGGAATGGATTAACAATTAATTAATATGTACACCATGGAATACTATTCAGCCATTAAAAAAAAATGGAGACTTTACATCCTTTGTATTAACCTGGATGGAAGTGGAAGACATTATTCTTAGTAAAGCATCACAAGAATGGAGAAGCATGAATTCTATGTACTCAATTTTGATATGAGGACAATTAATGACAATTAAGAACATGGTCGGGGTAGGGAAAGGGAGAGCAGAGAGAGAAAGAAGGAGGGAGGGGTGGGGAAAGGAAGAGCAGAGAGAGGGATGAAGGGAGGGGGGTGGGGCCTTGGTGTGTGCCACACCTTTTGGGGACAAGACAGGATTGTAAGAAGGACTTTACCTAACAAATGCAATCAGTGTAACCTGGTTTCTTGTACCCTCAATGAATCTCCAACAATAAAAATAAATAAATAAATAATAAAAATGGCATACCATTAACAGCAGAGTTATTTCTTAGGCTTTTGTCAATTGATTCAAATTCTAAAATTTCTTTTAAATTTGTCAGCCAAATGACAATAATTCTGTCAGTAGGTAAGAGTCTCCCAGAAAAAGCCCTCAAGATACAAACTACCTTTGTGACCATCCACGGAGGTTCTAGTAACTCAGTCTTATCATCAGGATCTGAAATGTGAGCTTTAGGGTTGGCCGGGTGGGGCACGTTTCATACATGGTTGGGCTTGGGTTGGTAGTGGCTCATGTAGGTGTGACAGGCAGATGATCCTCTGTTCTGGTGCTTTTAGCTCTTCTGACCTTGTCACCTGTCACTTCCCAGTACACAGGCAAACTGTTACTCCCCCCACACTGTCATTGCTCCTGAAAATTATACCAAACGTCAATGAGTTATCTCCTTGATCTCTGATGGATCCTTTTGTGCTGATGAGCAGCACCACAAGCTCTTGCCTGACTTGTGTTCAAGATCTGGTCACGGTGTGACTGCAGGTTTGAACGCTCAGAATCAATTTCTTTATCTACATAATGGGGTTAACAGAGCTTTCCTGGCAGGGTTTCTGTGAGGATTAACTGATGAATTTGCATTAAAGTCTCAGTAAATGTTCATCAACACGTTTTTTCTATTGGAATGTCACATTCGCCTACTTAATCTTCTCAACTCTTTGATCCAGTATCACATACTAAACTATGAAATCTCAAGAAGGGCAACATTACTAACTCACTGTACAGTTTCTACAGGGGCAGTCCTGTTCAATGCATCTTTTCATTGAGTCCCTAGCTTTTCTGTCCTGTGAGATTTGCGTTATGCTGAATTCTACACTAGGACTCTAGGTTTCTGTTTCTGTAGCTCAAACTACAGCCATGTGCATGGTCCTGAAGCAGAATTTGGAGTGAAGATATACTTACTTATGCTTTTATCGGGTGGGGGGAAATTTTCATGTGATAGGTTTAACAGAATGCATTGCAACAAGTGACACTTTACTGAGATCTACACTTAGTTGGAAAAATATAATGTAGATGGAAAAGATAAAGATCCCGGCACTTACAAATGATTCTTTTTTGTTTGTTTGGGGTTTCTTTAGTTTGTTTGTTTAGTGGGAGGTATGGGATAGGGATGAATTAAGTTTTGGAGTTTGTATGATACCTAACTCAAAGGAACACACAAATAACAGTTTTACATACACAACACTGTTTTTTTTTTTTTTTTTTGTAGAGACAGAGTCTCACTTTGTTGCCCTTGGTAGAGTGCTGTGGTATCACAGCTCACAGCAATCTCCAACTCCTAGACTTAGGTGATTCTCTTGCCTCACCCTCCCAAGTAGCTGGGACTATAGGCGCCCACCACAACGCCCCGGTATTTTTTTGTTGCAGTTTGACCTGGGTCGGGTTTGAACCCACCACCCTCGGTATATGGGGCCAGTGCCCTACCCACTGAGCCACAGGTGTTGCCCTACACAACACTCTTAAGCAGTGATCACAATATGTAGATACTTTTACAATGGTTATAGGTCCTTCTCTCTCTTTTGTGTCTTTAATTTATAATTATGTAAACCTACCAAGCCTCTGAGGCAGCCATTCAGGGCAAGATTTAGATTCTTATCTCTGTTCTTAATTCTGGGTTAATAAACCTTATAGCTTTTCCCAATTCTTTAATTCTTGAAGGAAATAAACTTCTCTTTGGTTTTGAAAAACCACAGAGATGGACCCACAGAGATGGCCTTTTCTCTCCCAGCTGAAGAAACTTGGGTTCTGTCATCATCTTCTGACCATCTTTCCCCTTACTTGGGCAATGAAGGTCCAGAAGTTACATCTTCTTTCCAATTCTTTGGGAATTCACTGGAAGTTTTCTTTTCTTAGCCTCACTTCCAAAATCTTTTACAACAGAGTTATTTTCATTCTCACGATGGACAGAAGTTTTGAGAAACTACTTGTTGGGCTTTTTTTAGACATGCTTTCAAAGGCTTGTGTGAAGCACAGAGTGACGACAGCCTTCATCCTAAAAATAAAAGACGTGGAGGGGAGGGGCAGCAGGAGGAAGTTCTGCTGAATAACCTCACTGCCATCCTCTTTTCCCTGGGATGCTTGGAAGGAAGCTATGAATTTCTCAAGATTACCTCAAGGGAAGGGTTTGTTCTTTAGCTGCTCTTTTATAAAAAAGGGAAATGTCTTATTTCAGAAAGAGGTTAGAGGTTTAATGAAATACGACCAGTATTTATTGTCTCCAGTATGCCAGCTAGCAGCTTAGATATAAGTGTCAACACCGTAAACAATGTAAGATGGACAGAAACAGAAACAGAATACAAAAATGGGATAGAAGGTTAAAATGGCTTTCAGTAAAGATAGCACCTGCCCCCAGGTGGGCCATAAATCTGCTGTAAGAACTCCTGAGTAGCCAGGGCTTCCAACCACAGTGTCCATGAGGTAAACAGGCAAACAAACACCACTGCTCATGTGAAACGTAAGTATTCTTGGTTCCAAAGATAGATGGAACATTCTCTAGTGTCTTAAACAATAAATATTTATTAAACATATACGATGTGCCAGATTTTGTGTTCTGTGCTAGAGAATAAGACATAAATCTCACGTTCAAAGAATGTAGAGAGTTCCAGCTAGTAGTCTTGAATTCTTCTAGCTCATAAGTATACTTTGAACTTCGGAGATTTGGGGAACATTAGTGATGGACAAAGGATGTGAGAGATCAAATTAGAACTTCATTTTTATTTTCCTCTGTTTTGAGACTTATTGCTCCTTATCATCATTTAAAAAATACGAATCCCAGGCCAGGCACAGTGGCTTAGGCCTGTATTCCCTGTACTCTGGGAGGCCAAGACAGGTGGATTGCTTGAGCTCAGGAGTTCAAGACCAGCCTGAGCAAAAGCAAGACTCCATCTCTAAAAAAATGTGTGGTTGGTGCCTGTAGTCCCAGCTACTCAGGAGGCTGAGGCCAGAGGATCGCTTGAGCCTAAGAGTTTGAAGTTGTTGTGAGCTACAATGCCACAGCACTCTACTGAGGGTGACAGAATGAGTCTCAAAAAAAAAAAAAGAAAGGGAGAGAGAGACAAAATGTGAATCCCATGAAATTTAGCTTGGGCTTGTTTGGTTTGCCCTTCTATTATTTGCTTAATTTTGGCAAGTGGACTGTTTGAAGTATTTAGTAGAGGAAAAGGAAAGCAGAGTTCACACTCTGCTATGCATGACCATTTCTTTCAGTATTGAAACAGAGAGGTTTTCCTTCCTGCATTTGCCCAGTGCTCTCACATCTTTCAGACATTTCTACCTGATTTGGAGCAGAGAGGAAACTTAAAAGACTTAGGAAACCACTCAGGAGATAGGAGCCTCCTGGAGCCTTGGGATTCATCAAAACCCACAGTAGCTTAAAGCACTGAGCCGGGGGTGGGGGGTGTCTGATATGTCCAGTTAGTCCTGGGGTGAGTCCAGTGGTCTGAGCTGAAGTCCTTCCCATGGTTCCCTTTCTCAGCAGTTGGAAAGGAATAGCGTCTTCTCCCTCTTTCCTTCCGATGCGCAGTGGAAGCTCCTTTCTGGCACATTCTTCCTTTCACTTCTGTACCACGTTGCCCTCGGCTGTCCCAGAATTCAGTTGTGATCAGGAGTGACTAAACTTTGCCAGCCACAAAAGCATTTCTGAGTCTGTGGATGTTCAGCAAGTGTCTAATATTAATAAATATCTCCAAATTAAAAATGCTAATTATGTGGATGTCATGATCACCCCACCTTAAAAAAAAAATCCTTTTCAGAGTGAATTTTTATCTGCTTAATGTCCACTCTGTGTGAACTGGGGCTGACAATCCAACCCTGACCTTTCCTGCAGGTCACACGCAATCCTGTCCCTTGCTCCTGGGCTTTTCCTTGATCTTAAGCATCTCCTGGTGGAAAATGAGTTGATGTGGATTCTCACCTGTTCACCAAAATACACCCTAAGAAGGATAAATATTTCATAGAATTTGGAATTTTCCAAACTCTTATCTTTAATCTCTCAAGGTGATGCTCTAATTTTTTTTTAAGAGGTAGCATGATGACGTAAAGAGATTTAGATTTTAATTCAGAACTAACTAGTGAGTATGTAACTTTGGTAAAATTATTTCATTTTCTGAGCTCAGAGGATAATAGTGGTACCTCACATGTGGAGTTACTGTTATAATTAAATACGTTAGTTCATAAAATATTTAGTACTGCGCAGTGCCTGGCACACTATAAGCTTCTGTTAACATTTGGTTGTTATTAACAGTAGCATTTTAGTTACAATGAAATGAGATGAATTGTACAAAGTTTTTAGTGCAGTGCTGAGCATGTGGTCCACAGGAGGCACTTAGTGAATGTTGGTCCCTCGTTTCCTATTTATATCCTCAACTTCACTTTATTTTTTTCTCTTTTACTTTACCCTACCAAGGCTTTGCAGAGGAGCTCAACCAATGCTTATAAGCATTGCTTAGAATTCTGGGACCTCACAGAGACTAAGCTCAAAGCTAAGTAATATCTAAGCAGTGACTCTGGCCACTGGAAACATTTTTAGTCTTCACAGCTGGAGAGGAGAGAGGCAGAGAGGCTGGTGATGCGGCTATACATGTCACAGTGGCCCAGACAGGGCCCACCCTTCCGGCAGAAAGGATGTCCCACTCAAAATGTCAGCAGCACCAAGGTCGAGAAAGTCTGGTCTCAAATCCATATTCTTTTGGATTTCCAGGAACTGGAAAACTTCAGAATGGGTGACAAAATGAGGGGTGATGCTGAGTTTGAAGTTGTAAATAACTGACTCATTTATAGAACTTAATATTCAACAAAAATAGCTGTCTTCCTCATGACAGTTATATTAAAATACCATATATAATATTATAAAATATATATTTGGTCTTTGTTCTATTTCCCAGTACTTGTCCTTTTGTATGCTAATGAGCTGGGAGCTGGCTGCTTCAAGGCTGGAGGCTGGTGACTGGCTAGACCAGGCCCTGCGTAGAAGGTCGGGGCTTTCCACCCCAACCCCAATCTTTGGTTGGAAGCAGGAGCTAAACACCGATTGATGGCCAGTGGCAACGATTTAATCAGTTGTGCCCGTGTAAGGAAGCTTCCATAAAACCCCAAAACGCCTGGGCCTTGGGAGTCCCCAAGCAGCTGACCTGGAGGGGTCCTGCAGGGTGATGAGCGGGAGAGGGCGTGGAAGCACTCCCTTCTCTTATGCCTTGGGCTGTGCATTCTTCATCTGTATTCTTCGTCATGTTCTTTAGAATCAACAGGTGGATGTAAGTAAAGCATTTCCCTGGGTTCTGTGAGCTACTCTAGTGAAGTCTTAGAGCCCAAGAAGGGGTTCATGGGATCCCCGGTTTGTAGCTGGTTGGTCAGAAGCAAGAGCAAAGTGACCTGGCTTGTGCCTGGAATCTGAAGTGGTGGTGGGGGCAGTGTCATGGGACCGAGCCCAGCAGCCATGAGTGGGGTCAGACACGGTGTCCAGGCACAGTGAGAACAGGTGAGTTGGAGGATGCCAGCTGCTGCCTGTACAGAGCTCCCTGATGGCCTGATGTCTGGGGAAGATCTCTCACATGTCCGGAGTCAGAAGTGTGTAGTGAAGCGCAGAAGGAGACCGACTTGTTTTCTACACCATCAGACCATGTATATGGCATAATGCACCATATAACCAAAAAAACGGGTATGGTTCCTGTTTCTCACCAAACTACATTTTGAATCCACCCTCAAACCAAATAGGCATGTTTTGAGAATTCCTGGTGCATAAAAGTGGTTTTAAGCTCTTGAAGGAGATCAGTATCGAGAAATTCACAAACAGCAACCACAGTGAAATAATACTTGGGGTCTGTGACCCTCGGACAACCTGTGGCCTTGGGAGGAGGGGCCCTGGGCCTGCTGGCAGCTCCCACAGACCACCAGTCCACTCCCGGACTGTTGTAGCAGCTTCAGTCCTAACACTGACCAGAAGTTGGGCACTGGGTGTAAAGGTTTAAAGAAGAAAATTATATGAGAAAGTATGAAAGTATGAAGATTGACAATAAAATCCTGTTGAATGTACTTTCCTTAAGATGCAGACATCTTAATTCATACCCTTTTGCCTCCTGTTATCTCAGATCAAATGCTATCAGCAGTGTCTGATGTGTCTCAATAAAACCATGCCTGTTTCTTGGTAACTGTGAGGAAGACCATTATTTTTGATCAGCTTGGTGGGGGGGGGGGTAACAGAAAGCAAAGGTTGACACAGAGAATATTTTAATTTATTTTTTGCCAAGAATATGTTAAATATTTCTTATGTTGCACAAAGATGGTTTAATGACTTTTTGACATGGAGATAGTTGTGTATTTTCAGTATGTATACTGCAGATTAGAAGCAGAGGCTAGCTATCCAGGGAGTAAAGAATGACTGGATTGGGAAAGTGAGCTGAGCGTTTGGTGCTTTTTCCCCGGGGGAGCATTTGCTCTGTGTGGAAGGGAACTCTGAGCCCAGGAGGCTGCGAGGCACTTCAGACAGCCTGGCAGAGCTGTGGGTGGAAATGATCCCTGAGGCTGTCAGGTGGAGGCTTGCTGACCTTCCTGTTCACTTTGTGTTGTGCCTCTGAAAGGCTGTGTCATTAGAGCAGTAGTCAACCTGAGACAGACAGGTCCCCACAGGGGCCATAGTCAGGTTTGCATATCTCAATTTATGAAGTCAGAGTGAGGTGATCCTGAATGGCTAGTGTCTTGGGGGCCTGGCAGAAGCAAATGGAAATAATTTTTGGAAAAGATGACATCATCCTAGTCTTAACATTATTTTTATAAATAATTTTGCAGATATGATATCTGGAACCTGATAAAAATTTCTAGATATTACAAGATAACATGGAAACAAACAAGAGAAGACAAAAATAGAATAGGAACATAAGGGCTTCAGATATTGAAGGCATAAAAATAGATTTAATGATTTCTACTTTGCATCTTACATTGAAGAATTTAGAAGATAAGAATTAGAACATTGTAGGAAATTGGAAATGACAAATCAAGACCCAAATGAATATTCTAGAAGTAGAAATATAGTAAAGGAACTTATGAACTCATGGATGGGTTTAATGGTAGATTTTTTGGAGCTGAGGAAAGAATTGCTGAATTACAAAACAAGTAATTATTCAGAAAGAAGCAAATAGAAGACAATGGAAACAAAATAATAGCCAATTTAGAATTTTGCACTCATTGAATGTATCCTTCAAGAATGAAAAATGAAATAAAACTATTTTAAGACAAATGAAAACTGGGAAAATCTTTGAAGACATTGTGCTAAAATGAATACTAATAAAGGGTGTTCTACAGGCATTAGAAAATTATTCCCAGGTAAAAGAACAGAGATAAAGGAGTAAAGAATAATAAAAGTGGAAAAATATGGAGACCCATGTAAATTAATATTTACTATGTACAATAAGAATAATGTGCATAAAAGAATTAATCATATCTATAAATCATATCTATAAAAACTCAATTATATGAAGAATAAAAAATCACAATATATAAATTGAGAAAAGAATAAGTGGAGTTAAAATGCTTACATGTCCTTAATTAGTCAAGACTGCAAGTTGTAATGTTGTAGGCTAAATAGTAAAAGAGCAGGAACAGAAGAGATAACTTCTGAGAAAATAAGGAGGGAATTGCATTGTAAAATAATTAAAAGAGGAAAAAGTGGTCTTTTCAAAAATGGACTGTAATGAATACTGTCCAGATGGAAAAAACCAAAGCAAAGAAACCCTGAAACTTAACCCCTACATAAAAATCAACTCCAGGCAGATTGTGCTCTATATGTGAAAGGAATAACAATAACAATAATTGCTTTATGACCTTGGGGTAGGGAAAGACTTTTGAAACGGAACAACAAAAGCACCAACCAAAAGGAAAAGATTGACAAAATTTGGCTGCATAGAAATTAGAAATTGCTTTAATTAAAAGATCTTGCTCAGAGAGTGAAAAGGCCACATAATATAAGATGTTTGCAACAATATAGCTACAAAGGTTTGTACTTAAAGAATCCTATGATGAATACAAAGAAGAAATAATTCAATAGAAAGTGGTCAAGGGACTTGAATAGACATCGCACAAAACAAGACATCCAAATGGCCAGATAAAGAAAGGAAAAGGCATTTGACGACATTAGCTATCAGAACTGCTAGGAAATATCACACCACATTAGCTAAAATTAAAATTACATTAATAGATGTCACCAAGTGTTGGTGAAGATTTGAGCAAGAAGAGTTCTCATACCCCTAGGCTTGGTGAGACTGTTATTAGGTATAGGCACTTTGGCAAATTACTTGACATTAAACTTCAAGATGTGACTACCCTGTGGTCTAGATATTCCTAGGCTTGTACTTGACAGCTGTGTGTATATTTGTGCACCAAGAGACATATCTGGGAATGATCATAGCTGAAATATTTGTAATAGCTCCAAACTGTAGACGACTCAAAATATCCATCACCAGTAAAACGAACAAGTTGGCATATTCATACAATGAAATATAATACAGTAATGCAAATGAATGAGCTACAAGCAAATGGAATGAATCTGACAAACACAATGTGTGAAGGACGCCAGAGAGAAAGGAAAATATTCTGTTTTATTTCGTTTATATGATGTTTAAAAATGAGGCAAAACTAAAATACAGGGCTCTGGGATACATGCTTTGGTAATAAAACTACAAAGAAAAATAAGAAAGTAATTGCCACAGTAGTCAGGATAGTTATCTTCAGTGGGCTTGGGGCAGAGGCTACAGTTACTGAGAGGGGGTGTGAAGGGTGTTTGGGGGGCACCGGAAATGCTTTATTTCTTTACCCTTGTGGTGGCTACATGAGAGAATCCCTTTGTGATAAATACTTCCACTGGCCTTTTTCATTTCACACATGTTTCTGTATGTGTGTTGGCATTTATATTTAAAAAGCAGGTACTGAGGCAAATAAAGCAAAAGATGACTTGCTTCCATGCTGAGGGAGCCAAGCTATGGGCCCTGAATACATAACTGGAACTTTTATTGGTAACCTCACTCCCTGTTTATAACATAAATAATGCATCCACAGGGGTGTAGTGATAAGCTGTCAAAACGAGGAAATGGAAATATGTTCCCGTTTTCAATGCCTATTCAAGTTGGCCACTTTCCAATTTCTTGGGGCTTTGAGAGTTTTATAGGCATTCATCAGAACAGGTCAGCTTTGATTTAAAAATCTGACTTGAGGGAAGATCTCGAAAGACAAACACTTTGTGAGAGAGCCATGCTTTCTACACGTGTATCCACAGCACAGGGTTGTGACTGGTATTATCTGCAGCTACTGATAATAGTGAAAGAGAATCAGAGCAAACATTTTCAAACATGCTGTGAAATATTCATTATGTTGAGTGCTCAGAGATCTCTGAAAGAACTGTTTTAAGTTATTGTAACTAAAACGCAGGGTGGATTTCCCTTTTTTGTGTCAATGCATCAGAAACAAATACTACTCATTCTTATGTTCTAGTATTAAAACTATAAGCTACTGAATTTTGAAACATAACTTAAGCTATATCACTTAAGTGTTGATAATTGTAATGAAAAGAATGTCTTTTACAAGAAAAATTACAGTTCTTGAGGGTTGTGTCCTGGTAATGAGCCAAGTGTCCTATTGAAGAATGGCAGTAGGTTGGCTTGGCATATGAGAGAATTCTGGACATTTAAATTTTTACATAAACCTCAAATGCAATATATTTAACTTAAAATTGATAATGGCAGATTGGTACTGCTGACACTTTACTGGTCATACCAGACTTTATAAATGTAAATTTTATCTAAGACTTTAATCCAACACACATTTGTTGAGCGTCCACCATGTGGACTTGAATGGAGCAGTGTTGGCAATTTCAGCCTCCCGGGACATAACATCTATGAAGAAAGACATACAAGCAACACGCTGTGACCACGGGTTGACGGTCTCCACCGGACTGGGTGCTGTGCTCTGCTCAACACTTTGCATACTCAGTTTCCATCTTTACAATGACCTTGCAAGGTGACTACCTGTTATTGTCTTTTTAGAAAAAGGAAGCTGAGGCTTAGAGAGGTTAACTGACATCCTCAGGGTCACAGAACTAAGTGACAATGACCATGAAAAAGCAGAATGGTTTTACCCCATGGCTCCCAAGCACATAACAAATACCTGGTTTTAGGCTTGTACATCTCTCACTAAGCTCAGAGGGACTCAATCCATTTGTATATAATTAAATAACATCAAGGCTACATCTGAACCACCACAACATGGGAAAATGATTTGTTCACAGCTTGCATGGAAAATAAAATTTCCTAGGCAGGAATCAAATAGCAAGTTTCATGAATAAAAGAGGTAGGGCTTGCTCCTGGTGGTATTTTCCTTTGACATGTTGGTAAAGGGGACCTTCAGAGAGAGATAACCTGGGTGACTGGAATGCAGGGGCCAAACTCTTACCTTTTGATTGATTTTCATCGTCTCCTCAGTGTGGTAGAGGAGGACCTTTTCCCCGGAAGAAGTCAGGTTAACATACACCTGGAGACAGGGGTACTGTGAGAGTTTCCAGCAGTCTGGACCACAGCTGAAGGAACAATTGAATGTCTCTGTGATGGACGCATTCAGCAAGGTGCACTGAGACTCTTCTGTCCACACGCTACAGAGAAGAAGTGGGAGTAAACACAGGCCAAGAGCTGACAGTGAGGAAGGTGTGATCAGAGGGGATCATCTCTCTGCTCCTGTGTCTGAAGAGTCTTTCCCAAGTTTATAATACAATCTACTGTGTAAAGTTTATGCCTTTGAATAGAGCAGCTTCAGGCAAGCTACAACATAACATATGAGGTCTGATAATTAAGTTTCTGAATTCATCCTAGAAAAAGTGCTGCATAGCTCATTGCTGAATATTACTATGGTCACCTGTGAAGTACTCTGCTTGGAAAGTTGTGCCCTGACACCAGCACCTTGTCTACCCTTCAAAGAAATTTTGGAACTCTTTTTCTGGAATGGCCATCTGAGCTTTTCTCGTATAGCACACAAAAACATGCAACAAAAATAATGAACACTTACTCATCAGGACAGCACCACACGTGGACAGGAACACAGCTGTGAGACCCTGATAGACCAAGGTTATGAAATCTTACCAAGTCGTCTGTATGGTGCTTCCAATATAAGTGCATGGTGACAAGATCACTAACTTAATTGTCAAACCTCATACAATGACAGCTCTGATGCTCGTTCCAAAAAAAGAGTTCCCAAGTTGCTTTGAAGAGTGGACTAGGTACTGGATTCAGTGCATAGCTTCCCAAGAAGAGTGCCTCACAGATGACCATAGGGATATCAGCAGTGAGGTTCCAGGACTTTTTCTAGGACAAGTTCATGAACTTAATTATCAGAACTCACAGACAAAATGGTGGTATGGGAGAACATTCTCAATGACTTCCATTGACTGTGGTATACTCCAGGGCTTGGCCTAAGTTAACCTTTTTCTTTGTTAGATTTGCTAGCAAGCGTAGAGCATGTATTAATATCACAACTTGCACCCACCTGTACTTCCACATTGTTACAGGGTTCTTGTCACACCCCAGCCCTTACTTCTGCTACGTTTTCCTCTGTAATTTCCTCATCCCACCCTAACCCCAATCCCAGCCCAGTTTGTAGATGGAGAAGGTATAAGGGAGAAGGGGAGTGAAGATGGCAGGTGGGTGGAGGGGATTGGGGTCCAACTTGACAGATGGAAGGACAGTGACATAGACCCTTGAGGTCTTTCTAATAAGGAATCAGAAGTAATGTGAGCCTTTGATCATACCAAGACTAATCGCTTATTGCATCCCCCTCACCCTAATTGGTGCTTTACATAAGTTGAGTTGAGTACTAATTCCTTTCATAGGTGAGTGAACTGAGAAATCTGGTGAGATGTGCAAGGACACATGGCTAGTAAGTGATTGGGAACTGTGATCCCACCTAACGCTGTCTTCCTCTGAGGCCTGAGCTCATTCTGCTGTGCTGTGCTGCCTCTCCATGAACAAAATGGAAAGGAAACTCTTCTAAGCAGAGCAACAGGTGAATAGGGTGCCCTGGCACCTCTCAGCTGGGAAGCTACCAGCTGCCCATCGGTCAACTTTTCATTTTAAAATACTTTTAATTTTATGATCAAGATTAACCTTTGTGATTAGGAAATAGCGCACTAGCAATTCATGGTTTGCTTCTGGGTGGAAGCTGATTACCGGGATGGGAAAACAACATGTTTTCTGTGTGGGTCAATGTCTTTTTGGTTGGCTTATATCGACAGCTCCCTGCCCCTTTGCACATGTGACATTTTATTCCAGAGGCAGGATCCTGGACCTGACCCCCTCTGGTTTGGCACGTTGTATTTTCCTGGAACAGGATGGTCAGATTTTGTTATATAATGAGGGGAAAAGCCTTGGATGGTTCTAAGCAGGAGCAAGGATCTGAAAACAGGTTTGGAATCAGGGAGAACTTGGGTCTTGAGGCGTCAGCAGTTTAGTGAGAGTGAGCACAGCTGAAGACCAACGGGAGACAGAGCGGGGCAGCCGTCAGTGTGAAAGATGATACCGTAATTTCAGCAAATTGCTGTATTTCAGCCAGATTTTTCTTCTAAAATGAAAGTATTAATTTAGATGGAGAAACAAGTGCCACAAAACAGTCTGATTTGCTTTTGGATTGAAACTTCAATTTTTTCTTTTATCTGAAAGGGTCTTTTTTCCTTCAGCTGAACCACCGTGTGACTCTTCCCCCCATTAGCTGTAGCAGAGCTGGGCTCACCCGTGTTTAACATGCCCAGCTTACAGACAACAGTCAGCTGGAGATGCTGGTGATGGGACTTACCACATGGCTTCCTTGAGGGGTGAGGGGGGAAGTCACTTGCTATCTCACTGCTATGCATATTTGCCTTCCTATCTATCCAGTAAACCTAAATTAAATATTAAAGTGAAAAGGATTCAAGTCTTCTTTTAAAGTGTTGATGCCATGTTTTTCAGCCCAGACCACATATTAGAGTCACCCAGGGAGCTTCGACAGAGACTGGTGACTGGGTCCCACTCCAGACCAACTAAATCTGACCTTGGTGGAGGGTGATGGCAGGGTGGTGCGGAGAGGAAGGGGATGAGGGTGGAGAATGGGCAGAGGTGTGAAGTGGCAGGAATAGGGATTCTGGAATTAATGGGACATAGGTCTGAACCCCAGCTCTGCCACATGTGGGAGCTCTGACACTGGGCAAATGGCCCTGGTTTTGCCACTTTCATGAGGAGTGTATTCCTATTGACCTCAGAGTGGTAGTGAGGGTTATACAGGCAATGCATGAAATGTCCCGGGCATGTAGTAGGCAGGTTATGCATAGAGCAATATTTACTGTTATTGTTAGATAACACCATTGAACATTATTATATACCAGACACTTCTCAAAGTTTCTATTAGAAGAGCAGGTGAGGAGAGTGACCTTAGGGTTGATTAAATGAAGGGGTAGGAGGGAGAGGAGAGGAGAAGCATTGGCATCCCGCCCGGGCATCACCTCTGCATGTAGGACCGCAGGAGCGTGATGCCCAGCAGGAAGTACATCATGATGGAGCACGCCATCATGGCCAGCCCCAGGAGGATGGCCCGGTCTTCTCCGGCCTTCAGCGCTGTGACTGTTTTCCTTTTGTCCAAGAGGTCGTGGTCCCTGATTTTTTGGTAAATATTTCTGAGGGAGAAAATGATACAGTCTTACAGAAAGTTCAGCGTTAACCAGCAGGCCTGTAGAAAGTGGATCAGTCTTTGCCTTGACTTCCTAGGGCTGAGAGGCCTACAAGAGGCCCCCAAACCTGCCTGAGCATGATGGAGCCCCAGTGTGTTACCACTGCCTCTCACCACGCTTAGCTATACGCACTGGCACAAGCACATGATTCATGCGTGGGCACCAACCCTGGGCACAAACAAGTTCCCTTTATTTCCCTTGGGGATCCATGTCTAGCTGTAAATTAATTTTCCTTCTCTCCAATTCTAAAGAAAGAAAATAATCCCCTCAATCCCCAGAATAATGCTTTGGCTCTGTTAACCTTACCCTTTAACCCAAAGATGATCATCCCTGGGCTTTTTATACTGTCTGGATATCTAATGGAGCACTGATTAGGATAAATGGCAACACACATCAGGTACCTGTCACATGAGTCCCTTACTTCCCCTCAGTAGAGACAGACAGCAATTATTTTGGTTAACATTTTTCTCAAGCTTAGGGAGGCCTGAGATCTATAATCAATGTAAAGATGTGGAGTGGTGACGCAGCCTTCTTTTCCTACACGTGTAAACACTTTTGTGAGTTAGATAAGTATCAGTCAAATCAAGGCCAGACCCCATAACTTTGGACTGTTTTTTGTTTTAAAGCAGCAATTCCAGGTAAGAAAGAGCATGAGACTGGGCCCCACTTCTCCTGAGCTGAGGCCCTGACTTTACTGCTTACTTGCCAGACCCCTTGTTTCCTGAGAAGTATGAGTAATGTTTAAATCATCCAGGAGAATGACCGACAGAGTCATAAATTCATTCAGAAGTGGGATATAGAGCTGAGGCTCAGTGATACAAATGTGAGAACATACAGAAATGGCTGCTACCCTGCAAGGGATTTCTAAACAACAGAATGGCAAGAAAATAGTGTATAAAGCTTAGGAATGGAGGACGGGACTTGAAAGGAGGTCTGAAGGGAAAGAAGAGAAAATGCCGGGGTGCCGGGTACTTGGGAGGTGCCTGAGAAACAGCAGTAGGAAGCCAGTGGTCAGGCTGGTGACCAGGACATGCTTGGGATCTCTGCTTCTATTCTGAGGAGGGGCACTTTGGATGGCAGAGCAGTGGGAGTGAGAAGTCGCTGCCCTTGGGGCCTGGACACAGAGGAGGACAAATAGTTGAAAATGGAAAAAGAAATACTTCAGTGATTTTTTTTTTTTTTTTTTAGCTTTAGGCAAAAAGCCAATACACACAAGAATAACTTCAGATTTTCCGTTAATATTTTTATCACTAATCACCCTTGTTGCTTGGGAAAGGAACCAGAGCAGAATCCAGTGTGGAACTTTACAGGGGAGGGGAAGAGATGCCTGTTTGTACAATCGTGTGTTTATTTAATGCTTATATTTAGCTTTGCCCTCCAGGATGGCCTGAGTGGTGTTTATGGCTGGTGTCTATTCTGGCTGGCTGGTCTATTCTGGGCTTGTTGTTTAGTATTTTGATTCCCTGTAGTGATGTGAGAATGTGTACGTTCTTAATATATTTCCATAAGGTTTTAGAGAAATATATTTTTACTTATGTTTAATATGTTTACTTATTAATCTAGGTATAAGCGTGCAAAATTAACCAAGTAGTTTATTATCATTATTATTTTAAAGTGCTCTTCAAGGGGTGGTTTATGTAAATCTTACTCTTGTTTTGAGGAATGGGCTCATTGTCTAGTGAGAGAGTCAGAGCTAAATAAAGGCCTTTGTCTATCATCTTTTCATGGCTCCTCCCTCCTGGCTGCTTCTCCTCATTGCTCTCCTGACTGCTCATTGTCATTGCCAGAGGCCCAGAAAGCCTAGATCTTTCCTTACTTTTCAGTTTCCAAGCCGAGGGCCCCTGGATTAGCAGGCCTGCCCTGCTTTTGGCTTCCACAGACAGGCAATCACCCACATTCTAAGTTTCCTTGTTCTTTTTTGAGCTTTTCTTTGGAAATTGTAGGATTTACATCAAAACTCTTTAAACTTGACCCTTTATGAGCTTGAATTAAAAACAAAAACATTGCCCATTAGTAGCTAAAGCCAGTGGGCAAGAAAACTTCTGAAGCAGGAGGAGAGGCTAAGCCTGAGTGGCTTCAAAGACGTGCTGTAAAGTAATAATCCAATGTCAGTTTGCTAACATTATTTATCAATATGTATTTAATTCTGATGGCCTCCACTGAGATCTGCATTTCCTGCAGGTGGAAGCCAGAGAGGAGGACACAATAGGCTCCCAATCCCAGAGAATGAGGCTGTCACACAGCATCACTTATGTCAGCCTATCCCCATAAAAGAGATGAAGTGTAATCAGTCAGTTATGTAACCAGAACAAGAAACATATAAAAATGATTCAAAGGGGTGATTCAAAAACAAATCACAATTCAAAAGTGGTTAACAAATGTTCTTTGTATGCTCTGCCGTGTGTGTGTGTGTTTGGGGAGGAAATGACTGGTTTCCACACAACCCAAAAGCATCTGGGAAGTCAGGATACTACCCAGCAAAATGAAATGGGCATATACCCCTGGGATTCATTCATGAATGATTGTTGAATTAATGGGTAAATGAAGAAATAAATAAATAAATTGGAAGAGCAAAGGGTCCAGTTTAGGTCCATAAACTTATACTGAGTGCTGGTAACCTCTTCTTATTGAGGATATGGCCCCTGCCCAATGGGAAGATAGACATAGAAATAATTATCAGCAGAGGGTGGTAAATTTAATGATGGAGATATTTAGAGAGAGTTATGAGGATACAGAAGAGGGGAAAATTTCCCAGCTTGAGGGACCATGACAGAGAACCTGGGTTGAGGTTAGGGAAGGCTTCCTGGAGGAGTACTTACCTTAAACAAACATTTGAGGGTGAATCAGAGCCAACAAAAACGACATAACAAGTCAAGGGTATTACAGACAGAAGGGCTCACATGAGCAAAGTGATGGAGACTTGCAATTGGATGGTGAGCATCAGAAACTACCATGCTTTATAGCACTGGGGTGAGTCTGGGAGGGGAAGTGGGGCGGTACCAGTTAGGGCCGTAACATGATTTAAAAATGGTAATGGTTAAGGGTCCTGTAACAGACTGAACCGAGTCTTAGATGAGCAAACAAGTGATAAGGGAACAGTATCTAGTAAGAATGTGAGAGAACAGGGGTAGTAGAGCATGACTGGGCTCCAGGATCTGGCATAGGGGGACAGTAGGCAGTGAGCTGGCTGGGTAGGCAGGGTCAGAGAGAAGGGATCATCTGTGTCTTCTGAAGTTAGAGGAGACATTGAAAGAATTTAAGCAAGTACAATGATTAGATATGCACTTTAGAAAGATCACCATACTGGTGTGGTAGGTTGTTTAGAAAGTTTATATCTGGAGGCAAAGAGACTTATCCTTAAACTCTCCCAATGTTTCAGATGTTATAAAGAAAGGAAGAGAGAGTGGAGATGATTTCACCACGGGTTTTAATGAGACTCTGTAGTTGGAAAAACTAAAGGCAGCATGGATACTAGAACATGCAAAGGCAGAAGAGAAGTCTGCAAAGAGTCCTGAAGCTGTTAGAGAGGTGATGAGGCGCCCGGTGGGTGCAGGAAACAGAAGAAGGAAGGGTATGAGTTAGATGTGAAGGATTAAGTAGTCTGAGGTTACTTGGCTGTGAACTTTTCAGGAATTTATGGCATACTGAGTACTTATGTGTGTGGCTCTCTGGCCCAGCGAGAACTGAACTACTCAAGAGTTAGAGTCAGACAACATTTATTTTTGTAGCCTCAGTCTCTTGGATTTACTAGGCTTACAAAACACGCTCTTTTTATATTGACTAGAAAGGGCTACAGTAAGCATAGGCTGGGAGGTAGTCAGCATTAAGAGGCTGAATGATTAATTAAAACTAAATAAATGAAGGAACCGTGGCTAGAACAGGCTTCTGCCTTCTCTCTTCCCATTAGTGCCTATGGGACTCTACCATCAACAAATTTAGTATTCCGTCTAGAAAAGAAAACATCAAACTTTTCAGGCACTGATAGCTCTGGTTTTCAGATTACAGGAAAAATTGCCCTTCTGTTAGATCCCAGGAGGGTGAACCCATGAGGGAATGGATTCCTGGGTACCTTCTGAGCTGAAATGAGCAGAGCTTCCATGTGTCTCTGTCCCAGGAGAACCCAACCCGTTATCTCACATGGCAGAATGGGCAAGCCACTGACAGACACGGCCACGGTTCTGCCTCTGTCCCCAGAGCCTTCCCCAGTTTCCAGAGGTGCTTCCTTGCATGAGTGTCCCCACTGTCTATTAGTTACAGAGTTTATTGATGGTCTTTGAGCTGGTAAGTATGTACTCTGTTTCCCCAAAAAGAAGACAGTGTCTTATTTTAAGGTGTGTCCCCAAAGATGCGCTAGGTCTTATTTTCAGGTGATGTCTTATCTTTCCAGTAAGTAGGTCTTATTTTTGGAGGATGTCTTATTTTCGGGGAAAGGGGTATTTTATGGTCCAATTTTATTAGTTTAATTCTTCTCTTTTGAATCATTTAATGTGTGCATTCTATTGAGAGCAATGTGTTTTTGAGCTTGGGAACAAATGATAGTCATACTTAATATACGCATGTATGTCATCAACGTGAGAGGTGTTGTCCATGAAGTTAATGTTATTATTGATGACTTATTAACCCATGAGACTTCCTAGCAATTCTTGTACTATTGTGACCCATGAATAAGACACTAAAGGGGAGAAAAAATTATGGAAACAAATGTAGGAATTATTTTTTAGTTTTGCCATTATAAAGCTTATCAGATCATACACTCTCCCAGTGATATCTCTAATATTTTAATTCTTACTTTTATCTGAATCAATAGCACATTAAATTTGATGAAAGGCTTTAGTGCAATATATAAAAGAACAGAAAATGAAGTGAATTGTTCAGATAAGTTAGGGCACCCCAGTAACCTGAAGAACCTTTGAGAAGTATTGCCTCTGCATTCATCACATTATTTGGCTCTTGTCCATAAATGGTAGAAATAAATGACAAAAATAACTAGAATGATATCTATGTATGGAAATAAAAACACAAAGAATTCAAAAGTTATAGAGTAAAATATGACAAAACTTAAGATATATTTAGAATCGAATGATATAAAAAACTATAGAATGACTAGTGGATATGCTAAAGCAATATATAGGTTTAAATGCTTATATTTAAAGAAATTATAAGAAAAATATAAGACATAAGAAAAAAGCCTAAAAATTAATGGGCTAAGTATTCACATTAGGAGGTTAGATAAAGATTAATAGACTATACTAAAAAATATATAAGGAAGGAAATAATCAGCATAAATAGAAATAAATGAAATAGAAGATAAACTATCTTCAAGGACCAGCAAATTCAAAGGTTAATTTTTTGAAATAGACAAACCAATGACAAAACTGATTAAGAAAAAAATATAAAAGGACCAAATTAATATCAGGAATTTAAAACCACAACTGCAAATACAGTGTGGATTAGAAAGAAGATATTTAAAACAACTTTATAATGAGACATTTGAAAACTTTGAACTACATAACTTACTGAAAAATACAGCAAAGTTTAACAAATAAACTTTCATATAACTTAATGAAACTGATTCAGAAATAACCAGAAAACCCAGATAGTTCTAAACCACAAAACGTTTGACCTGGTAATTTAAAAATATTACCACAGTGGAAACACCAGGCTCTGACGATTTATAGCTGAACCCTACCTATGTTATGGAAATCATTTTAGAATAGAGGAAAAGATGGAGTGCTACACAACCTATTTACGAAGTTAGAAACTTTGATATCAAAAGCAAATACAAACAACATAAAAAAGAAAATTACAGAGCCAATCTCACTCATATATGTAAATGCGAAAATTTTAAATATAAGTTAAATCAAGAAATATGTAAAAGCAAAAATATATTATCATGTTGGAGATATCACAGGAATATAATATTGCTCATTAATTTTTTAGCAATGTAAATAAATATATTACATAAATATATTAAAGGATTACAATAATATGACAATGTAATTAATGTAGAGAAAGATATTTGATAAAATTTAACATCCACTAATGATAAAAACTCATCACATTAGAAATAGATTAGAACACCCCTAATGTGATAAATAGCATATAAGGAGTGCTTTATAGTAATTTTGATGCTTAACGGTGAAATATGGGAAGAATCACCCATATGAACAAGAACAAAACAAAGGTACTCACTACATCTATTTTATTTCATGATTTATGGATTTATTAGCTAGTATAACAGCAAGAAAAATAAATGAGTGATATATTTATGAAAGAAAAAAGCTTATTATTCACTAGTGATATAATGATGAAGAAAATACAAAAGAATTGACAAATAAACTATTAATAGAAAAATTTAGCATACTTGTTGAAACAAAAACTTATATGCAATAGTCAAATTGCCTTTCACATGTCAGCAAAAACATAAAATGTAATTCAAATATTCAAAAAAGAGAGAATACTTAGGAATAAATGTAATAAACTATGTAAAGTCCTTTTTGGAGAAATTATAAAACTTTATTAGGAGACATTATGGAAGACAAATAAATAAGGAGATTAATCTTACTCATTCAGAGAAAGACTTGATGAGAAGGATGTACATTCACCACTAATGAAATGATATTTTCATAAAATTCCAATTAAAAATCCCAAGAGCTTATTTGGGAGTTGTAGTAGGTATAACTTGACAAGCTGATTCTAAAATCTACATGGAAATACGAGTGGCCAAGAATAGTAAACGCACTTCTGATTACAAAAGAACAAGATGAGTGACTTGTCCTATGGATATCAAGGTATATTATATGTATAAGGCTAAGGTCTGTAAACTCAAGTGTGGTGTCTGTCTAAGGGAGACATATCTAACCAGTAGAATAGGGTAGAGATCCAGAAAAGGTTCCATGCACAAATGGAAATCCAGTATACGACTTATGTGGTTTTAGATCAATGGGGAAAGGATAAACTTTCCAATAAATGGTACTGGGAAAATTAAAAAAATTGGATTCCTACTTCACACCCCATGCAAATGTCAATTCCAGATGATCAATGACTTAATTGCAGAAGGTAAAAAAATAAAATAGAGACAGACATTTGGAACCAAATTGAAAACCAAGATGAAACCAGTCTTTTATAGCCATCTGATCTTTGGTAAACCAAACAAAAGCATACACTGGGGAAAAGAATTCCTATTTATGGTGGTGGGAGAACTGGACATCCACATGTAAAAGACTGAAACTGGACCCACACCTTTCACCACTCACAAAAATTGACTCCATAGATAATTAAATCTAAGACATTATACGAGAAGAGGAGGGCATTGGTGTGCTCCCACTTAATGGGCACAAAGTGAAGGTGTATGGTATACCTCATGGTGTGGAACAAACTACAAGGACTCTACCTAACAAATGCAAATAATGTAACCTAGTTGTTTGTACCCTCACATTAACCTGAAATTAAAAAGAAAAAAAAAAAAAAGAATGGAGGATGAAGATAGAAATAGCATTTTGCATAAAACAGGTGATCAGAAAGAGGGCTAGCTTTGAATCAAAACAATGAAAAGAAAGTATAATTGACTTTAACTTCTGAGCAATAAAAAATTTGGTTCCTGAATTTTTAGTAAACTTTTCTTCCACTATGCATCTTTAATCTTGTGTCCTAGTGTTCTACTGTCTGAGGAGTCCCAGAATATGCAGTATCCTGAGAAGCTGGGCTCTTGTCTCAGGAAGATGTGATGTGGTGTGGAGAGGTGGATCCAGGGTGGCCTGGCCTCTGGGATGACCGCAGGGAGACAGCTGGAGAAGTTGGGTACACAGAGGCCAGATTTGTGGAATGAGAAAGCTGCGGGTGGAATAATTACCAGCAGTTTGGGGCAGTGGTGCCAGACAATCTAGTCAATTTATTTCCAAATAATTTACTTAAGAACCTTAATTATCTAGATTCATTAGCAGCCATCATCATCTCCATTTTAACCAGGATTACTGTCGCCAAGAGCATCTGAAACAGAGCCACAGATCCTTCTCAAAGTCAGTTTTAAAATCTGAGACTTATCTTACAAGAGATTGTGAATTGGTCAGTAAAGATGAAGCCATGGTCGAGACAGAGGCAGACGAACCAACATTAGACTGAGGATATTGACTGAGTGGCAGATTCTATTGCTTGTATTTGTTGGCTGTTTTTCATTAATTTCCTTTAATTTATAGGCTAAAGGCATGCAAATTGGGTTCATAAGCATTGGCACCCCAATCCCATAAATAAAGCTCGCTGAAAATGATTTCTTTGCAGTCAATATTTTAATCATTATAAATCCCATAGTTATTGAAACCATACTTTGAAAATAAAAAAAATAAGTAGTAATGTAAGTTTCATAAAATCTTACTGATGTAGAATATTAAGATAATTATTTGCTTCTTTTATTTTATTTTTATTTTTGAGACAGCATCTCTCTGTGACCCCAGCTAGAGTACAGTGGCGTCATCATCGTTCTCAGAAATGTTAAACTTCTGGGTTCAAGTGATCCTCCTGCTTCAGCCGCCCAAGTAGCTGGGACTACATACAGTTGTGTGCCACCACAACTGGCTAATTTTTCTATTTTTAGCGGAAATGGGTCTCACTCTTGTTCTGGCTGGTCTGGAACTGCTGAGCTCAAGGGATCCTCCCACCTTGACTTCCCGGAGTGCTCAGATTACAGGTCCAGACCGCTGTGCCTGTCCTATCTACTCCTTTTAAACTCTACAAATATTGCCAATATGCCATGGTCACAAGTTCATTTTCTTCTTTGATATACAATATTCAACTCTGTTTTAACACAATTGTCCTTATGTGGGTTTGGCTGTTTCCTGCCACTCCATGTAGGCCCTGGGCTTCAGGGGAGAGAGCATAAGCTTGGGTTCAAATCATGATTCCATCACTCACTGGTTATTGTATTCTTGGAAGTTATTTAAAATCTCTGAGGCTCAGACTTCTCATCTGTAAAATGGGGACAATAATCTATATCTTATAAAGTCAATATTTTAAGAGAACAATCCAATTAAAATGTACAGTATACAGGAATTGCTTCTTAAAGGCTAATTTCTTTGTTCATAAAAAAATAGCAGCATGTATTAAATTATTTGATGAGATTAAATAGAAGGCAAAAAAATATTACACTTGCTCTAAAAAAACCTTCAGAAGATTAGAAAGGCTGGCTGTGGACTGCCACAATGTTCTTGTAGGGCGACAAAACTCTGGGGTTTGGGCTTGACACCTGCGCTGTGAGACCAAATCTCTGCCCTGCCACACCCTCACTGGTGGTGGCATATTTTCTCTAAACCAAATGTGAAAATTACATATAAAAATGGGATTTTGAAATGACACATGAAATTTTATAGTGTTATGGTAAAGATCTTACTGCAAAATGATTCAACTTGAAAGCAAATAAATGAAAAAGCAGGGAAAATCCACTCTGAATACTAGTTGCCTTCTGGACTGTAATTTTACTTGAATATCATATAATTATTTTTTCCACAATTAAGGTAATATATTACAAAGCATTTGAAAAGCAGGGAAGTGAAAATAGGGCTTTTCCTTACAGACATTGTAGCTTATGTATCTTTCTGTGGGTGCAATCACAATGTGTATGCTATTTTTCAAGTTGCCTTTTTCAGTTACTATTATGTCAAAGCATGGTAAAGGGCTAAGTGATGTATTTCATCCAAAGATTTACCTAATAGCTCTTCCATTGTGAATATTCAAGTTGTATGTAAATTTTTGCAGTAACATGTAATCATTGCGAGAAACAACTTTGCTTTTAGAATTTTTTCAAAGGATTTTTATCTGTGGGGTAATTGAGGTTTTAAAAGGCAGAATGACAGAACCAGCTCTCAAAGCAATATTCAAGTAAACTTCCTTCAAGCCCTTCTCCTGTGCCCAGCACCATTTATCAGTCCTGATTTCTATCAGATTCTGCCTGAAGTGCAGCCTGCTGGTAAAGGCAGTTATGTTTACCATTTGCTTTATCGAACCCAAATAAAAAAGAGAGAGGATATTTAAAAACAGCTGGAGAAATTTTATGAATACATTTACTCCCTAAACCCAGGTGAGAGGGCTGGATTGAGCTGCATAATCGTCATTTTATCTTATGAACACTACCTTTGCCATTATCTTTCGTCTTATTCCCTCATCCCTCCCCTCCCCTCAGACTATTCTTCCAAGGAATTGAGGGCTCAATGGATTTGTCCATCTGCTTTTTGTCCTCTCATGGTTTCTGTTTTCCTTCCTTGACATACATCCAGTGCCCAGAAATGCAATTTTCAGCATTTTAGTCAGTACTGATTGAGCACCTATGGTGTGCTAGGCAGTGTCTGGTATTAAACAACCAACTACAGCCCTGGAAATAAAACACGGTTTATAAAGAGCATGATGGGGGTGGAGGTTCTGAGTGGCCTCCTGAAAGCAGAGCTGGCGTTAGCTAAGAGCCGAATATGTGTGAAAAAGGCATTTCTGACAGGGAAGAGCCTTGCAGAGCTCTGTGGGGAGTGAGCACGTGAAGTGCTAGGAAGAGAAGGCCCCTGGGACTGTCTGAAAACCTCTTCATTTAGCATGGAGTCCGTCTCCACGTGCAAACATAAGGCTCAGCTGCCCACTGCTTTCCTGTTGCCGTTCTCTCTGCAGAGTCACCTTAAATGCTTCTGGAAACTGCCCAGCATCCCAGCGTGTTTACCTTTTCTCATCATGTCTGTAAGATGAAGAGGTCCGGCCACTGGTCCATATAAACATCTTAGGGGATGTTGGTCCAGGGGCTCCTTTCCTTAGAGTGGAAGTCCTGGAGGAATGGCGAAAAGACCTGGAAGAGACACACAGGGAGGTAAGCCCATTACTGTAAGCTTTGGGAACTCTTATTAATGGTAACCAGGAGCACTCACTGGATTGACTCTCTCAAGTAACAGCAGATTTTCATGCCATGGAGCCAGTGGTTCTCAATCCTGGCTGCACAGTAAAAATAACTGGGAATCTTGTGAACCACTACATCCTGGTCCTTCCCTCAGAAATTTGCATTTAATCTTTTAAAGCTCCCTAGTTGTTGCTAATGCACTGCCGGGTTGAGAGTCATTGCCTTAGAAGACACGGTTTCCTAATTGCCACGTGAATCATATTTTCCCCAGAATGCCTTTTTCAAAATACAACTTTGGTATAGGTCATACTCTGTAATATGCTACATTTTTCCAAAATTGGGAATACTAAATTTGGAAAAACTAAATCAAATTTGGATACTAAACATCTTTCCTCTTCGAACTGTTTTTTTTTTTTTTTTTATAATGCTGACAGATGTGACATGTTGGTGATAAAACATCATCTTTTAAATGTGTTCTACTTTTGCCAGTTTTGTGACTTGACAGTTGAGTCTCTGCCTAAGAAAATTACGGATAGTGGACCCTCACTGGCTCCCAGAGACCAGGGTTGTCAGATCCACCATCAAGATATTTTAGGAATGTTGTGTTCTTTGGGTTATAACTTGGCTTTGGGGGATGTTCTTTCATTTTTAAGGTCAGCATTAAAAATAGCCATTATTATTTTTTCTACATAACACAAATTTTCTAGGGAGTTAGAAATATGAAATATAAAAATCTTAATCACATATGAAGTTTAAAATAATACATAGTTCATCAGAACAAAGGAAGGAAGAAGGTGATTCCTTTAGGGATACACAGCCGTTAGTGGCTTTCATTTTGGTTAACCACAGTATTAATGATAAACATGAACTAGAAACAAAATCAGCCACTGTACACTATGTTATCTACTGTACACCAGGCACTCTGCATATATTATCTATGCAAATAGCATGAAATGATCATGTATCTATCTAAGTTATTCTTATACCATGAAAACCCCACAAGGTGGGTGGTGATATGGCTAACAAACATATGAAAAAATGTTCATCATCCCTATATATTAAAGAAATGCAAATCAGAACCACCCTGAGATATCATCTAACCCCAGTGAGAATGGCCCACATCACAAACTCTCAAAACTGCAGATGCTGGCGTGGATGTGGAGAGAAGGGAACACTTTTACACTGCTGGTGGGACTGCAAACTAGTACAACCTTTCTGGAAGGAAGTATGGAGAAACCTCAAAGCACTCAACCTAGACCTCCCATTTGATTCTGCAATCCCATTACTGGATAAAATCCTTTTATCATAAGGACACTTATACTAGACTGTTTATTGCAGCTCAATTTACAATCGCCAAAATGTGGAAACAGCCTAAATGCCCTAACCTAGGAATGGATTAACAAGCTGTGGTATATGTATACCATGGAATATTATTCAGCTATTAAAAAAAATGAAGATTGTAATCTTTCGTATCAACCTGGATGGAAGTGGAACACATTATTCTTAGTAAAGCATCACAAGAATGGAGAAGCATGAATCTTATGTACTCAATTTTGATATGAGGACAATTAACGACAATTAAGGTCACGGGGGGGAAGGAAAAGCAGAGAGAGGGAAGGAGGGAGGGGGTGGGGCCTTGGTGTGTCCCACACCGTCTGGGGGCAAGACATGATTGCAAGAGGGACTTTACCTAACAAATGCAACCAGTGTAACCTGGCTTATTGTGCCCTCAATGAATCCCCAACAATAGAAAAATTAAAAAAAAAAATTTAATAATCTTTAAACATTTTCGAGGCACATCTAAGATCCTCTCACAGCATACCAGTGTGCCACTGCACACCAGTTGAAAATCACTGATCTAGAGAAAGACACATTATGGACTAGCCCAGTGCTTCTTCAACTGTAAAGTCCATATAAATTAATAAGGATTTGTTACAATGCAGATTCTGATTCAGTGGGCCTAGGATGGGACCTGTAATCTTCTTTTCTGATAAGCTCTTAGGAGACATTGATATTGCTGGTCTCCAGACCATGTTGGTACTCAGAGGAAGTGCAGTAGAACCTCCACAGCTGACCACCTCCCCACACTGACACCTCCTTAAGTTGAACTAATTGTCATAGACTGGACGTGCTCCACATGTACATATCAGCACAGTCAGCCTAGGTCCTTATGTTGACCACCTCTACATGTTGACCAGCTTGTTACAGTCCCTGGGGTGGTGCTACTGTAGTTGGTTATAGGCCCGGTTTTGTCACTAGCTGTGTGACCTTGAGGAAGTTACTTAATCTCTCTAAGGCTTAATCTGTGCCATGCAGAGTTTGAAACAGGTAATCTCTGATATCTCTCAGCTCCAATATTTTATGATTTAATAAATTGAATAATGAATGAAAGCATATGCTAGGTCATTATGAATTGGTTTTCTGGGGATAGGTCTGGGAATAGATCTCCTGTAACCCTGGGGTCAGCATCAGAGGTATAAAGAACAGAGGCTGCAGGAGGCAGTAAGGGTTTAGTAACCAGTACACATGTAAGAGGTCACACATCCATGCTTGGTCTCCTGGGATAAAGACGGGAATGTGAGGATCCACCTCCATAGATGCCCTAAATAGTTTTAGGGGGATTTAGGAACTCAATCTGCTAGTCTTTTAAATAACTTGGATCTGGGATAAAGTGATTTATGTTTCTTTTTGAACATCTTTGAAACATTAGATAGAACAGGGATTAAATCCTTTATTAAAACCAGTTATCCTTCAGGAGATAAGAATGATTTTGATCTAAATGGAATTAATCACTCACAAGAATAAGAATTGGCTTAAATTTTCAGGAAGTTATTTCAACGAGGAGTTTGGTAGAACCTTCTGATGGCTTCCATGATTCTTCAAAGGGATTGTGGTGGGGGGCAGGCAAAGAAAAGGGGCACGATTTGAGGCTTGGTAAGCCAATACATTACCAAGTGCTGTTTTGTCACTGGCTATTACACAGCATGAAATAGGTGCATCATACAAATCATAAATGCTTTGCAATTATTCAAAGTGAAGGGGCTGCAGTGATTTTAGTAAACTGAGAATACTTTCAGACTATGTGTCATTATTCCAGCGTTGTGGTGCTGTTTTCAGATGATGCAGAGTATTTATTCCAGCAAGCTGTCTAAATCTTGTTGGGGAGGACTTCATGACTCCTCAGGTTATTCCAATAAGTGGATTTGCCACTTCTCTACTCTGGTTTGCTTTCATAAACATGAACTGTTACTTAAAATTCATTCTGTTTGTTGTCAATTAAAATGAAAGAAAATAGCTGCTTTAATGACAACAGTATAAGGGTTCTGTGGAGGTTGAAAAAATATCCAAGCTTCAAAGAAACACCTAGAATTCAGAATATGTTAATGGAAGCTGGTTTGAAGTTTTTCTTCTTGCTCAAAGACAGCCTCCCTGAACTCTTCAAGTAATTAACTCAGTGTGGCTTGCAAGGAACTTTATCTAAATTGTGATTAGGAAAAAATAAATAGAGACAAAAGAAAAAGTAAATCCTCTATAAAATTTTGTGGCTTGGAGTTGTAGCACGAGGCAAAGCTGGGTGTGGTGGTGGCTGCACTGGGGAGGAGCCGGGATCCAGCTGCATCACTGAAGGACTTGGGGTGAACCTGGTGGAGCTCCTGTATATGGTTGCATATGAACACGATTTGAAAACCAGAAGCTCCGAAAGATGTAACTTCAGCCTTGAATGAAAGCAGGGAGTCAGAGAGAAATGTGACAATTTCTTGTTCCAGGAATTTGTAAATGGCCCCTTTCCATGTCTTCAGCACCCACCTTGCTAGTTTGTGCCTCCTTGACAGGGTTCCATCCATTCCTTCTACCTCATGAATAGTCATACTGTTTCAAAGCTGTCTCCAAGGACCCTTCTCCTGTGAAGCCTTCTCTGACCCCTACCTGCCAGCAGCGTCCTCATCTCTGTTTCCAATTCTTCATACTAGGTCTACTAAGGCCCGGCACAATTTATGCTGCTTGTATGCAAATCTATCTCCCTGCAAGGTTCTATGTGATACAGGGCTCCCCGTTCAAGGCTGGACGAGACCCCACCGCACCCCCAAGTTCTAGGCCTGGCAAACTGGCCTTTCCAGACGGCCTCTCTGGACTCATAAAGAGCAGAGAAAAGCAGCCAGTGTCTCAAGTGGGCGGCTCCTCCTGGAGTAAAGAACGAGCACCCTGGGGCCTCCCCGGACAGGGACTGTAAGCATTGTCTTCATTTGCTAATAACACGGCCAGAATGTTTTCTGCTTGCCAGCCTGTGGCCAAGTGTGACCTGAGTCCCAAGACCCCCTGCTGGCAGGTGGTAACGAACCCTAGACAAAGGCCCCTTGGGCTTCCCTCTCGGGTCCCCCACCTGTGCTGCTGGAGGTTCTGTCGACTTTCTTTCCCTTCTATTTCTTTCTGTCAATAATCTCTGTCTTGTCACTTATCTGTAGTTTCATTCTTCTAAACTGAGACGGAAAAAACTGGACCGGGACACAGAAGTTCTGGTGCCATAAGCACCTGCAGGGCGGATCAGCCCTGAGGCTCCTTAAAGGGCGCATCGCGGAAGGCAGGTGACTCTGGCTGTGTCGCTGCCCAGAAGGCAGGTGACGCTGGCTGTGTCGCTGCCTGAGTGTCTATCAGGGACGGTGGCCCAGGCGCCACTTGGCCTGGCGCTGTGGCTCAGCTGCCAGCTGGTTGGGGCTGACCCTCCCCTTATCCCGGCGTCCCATTCTTCTCCACACCGTCCGGCTCCCTCCGCACCTGTCGTTGACTCAGAAGGGAAGTTTCTATTGCTGAATTCTCCCCAGTGAGGTTGTCCTCGGACAGGGCAGCACTGCCCAGTGCAAAGAAGTTGAGCACCAGCTGTGGCCCCTGTTTACCTCCTGGAGTCACCAGCTACCACCTGTGTCACTTTGGAGGTGTCACTTAAACTTCTCGGAGTTTTAGTTTCCTCACCTGTAGAAACAGGAATACTAATATTTGCCTTCTTGGGCTGCAGAGAAGATTAATGAGAAAATAGATGCAAAAATACTTGAAGTTTGACAGGCAGTGGGCACCGACTAACAATAGTTTACTTTCCCACCCCATTATTACATTTAAAGAGATGGACTGCATTCTCCCTTTTTGTAAAAAACAAAACAAACAAACAAACAAAAACCCATTAAATTGCTTTGTACTTCTGCATTGAGACTGTTTTTTTAATGCGTCCGTTGAGTTTAATAGGGGTAAAGCAGTTTTCCGAGATATTGAGACGATAAACTCTGATGTGCTTCCTCATCAGCATTAAGTGCTGATACCCATTCTGAGCAAGGACTATAGAGACAGCATTCAGAGCAACCCTGGCCCTACATTAGAATTACCTGGGGGAAATTAAAAAAAAATATTGACCAATGAGAACCTCTGGGGCTGAGTCCTTGGAGTTAATATATTTTTGAAAGTTGCCCAGGTAATTCTGATGTGCGGCTAAGGTGAGGAGCATTGCTACAGCCTGTCAGGTTCTGATTTTATTTTAGTCAAATTCTTTTCTTTTTTTTTTTTTCCTTAAATCATAGCTGTGTACATTAATGCAATTATGGGGTACAATGTGCTGGTTTTATATACAATTTGAAATATTTTCATGCAACTGGTTAACATTGCCTTTGCCCCATGTTCTTGTTATTGTGTTAAGACATTTATATTTTACACTTAGTAGATTTAACATGTACCCTCATAAAAGGCACCATAGGTGTGGTCCCACCAATTACCCTCCCTCCACCCATTCTCACCCCTCTCCTCCCTCTGCTCTTTCCCCTTCATCTTGGGCTGCAATTAGGTTATAGCTTTCATATGGAAGTGTGGGTGTTTATAAATTGGTTTCATAGTAGGGCTGAGTACATTGAATACTTTTTCTTCCATTCTTGAGATACTTTGCTAAGAATATGTTCCAGCTCCATCCATGTAAACATAAAAGAGGTAAAGTCTCCATTTTTCTTTAAGGCTGTATAATATTCCATAGTGTACATATACCACAATTTATTGATCCATTCATGGGTTGGTGGGCACTTGGGCTTCTTCCATGACTTAGCAATTATGAATTGGGCTGCAATAAACATTCTGGTGCAAATACCTTTTTGGTCTTTTTGGTGATTTTTGGTCTTCTGGATATATACCTAGTAGAGGAATTACAGGATCGAATGGCAGGTCTACTTTTAGATCCCTAAGTGTTCTCCAAACGTCTTTCCAAAAGGAACATATTAGTTTGCATTCCCACCAGCAGTGCAAAAGTGTTCCCTTTTCTCCACATCCATGCCAACATCTATGGTTTTGGGATTTTGTGATGTGGGCTAATCTTACTGGAGTTAGATGCTATCTCAGTGGTTTTGATTTGCATCTCTCTTATGATTAAAGAGCATTTTTTCATGTGTCTGTAGGCCGTGCATCTGTGTTCTTCAGAGAAGTTTCTCTTCAAGTCCCTTGCTCACCCTGCGATATCACTTGTTCTTTTATCGCTAATACATTTGAATTCTCTGTGGATTCTAGTTATTAAACCTTTGTCAGAGACATAACCTGCAAATATCTTCTCCCAGTCTGAGGGATGTCTGCTTGCTTTACTTACTGTGTTCTTGGCTGTGCATAAGCTTTTTAGTTTGATCAGATCCCAGTAATGTATTTTAGTGTTGCTTCAGTTGCCTGAGGGGTCCTTCTCATAAAATATTCTCCCAGACTGATTTCAAGAGTTTACCTGCACTTTCTTCTAGTATTTTTATAGTTTCATGTCTTAAGTTTAAATCTTTAATCTAGTGAGAATCTATCTTAGTTAATGGTGAAAGGTGTGGGTCTTCTTAGTTAATGGTGAAAGGTGTGGGTTTCAGTCTTTTACAGATTGCCAGCCAGTGCACCCAGCACCATTTGTTAAATAGGGAATATTTTCCCCACTAAATGGTTTTGATTGGTTTATTGAAGATCAAATGATGGTAAGTAGCTGGGTTCATCTCTTGGTTCTCTATTCTGTTCCATACATCTCTATTTTGTACCAGTACCATGCTATTTTGATCACTATAGATTTATAGTATAGTCTGAGGTCTGGTAGCATGATTCCTCCTGATTTGTTTTTATTTCTGAGTAATGTCTTGGCTATTCAAGGTTTTTTCTGATTCCATATAAAATGAAGTATTATTTTTTCGAGGTCTTTAAAGTATGACAGTGGTGTTTTAATAGGGATTGCATTAAAATTGTATATTGCTTTGGGTAGTAGGGACATTTTTAACAATGTTGATTCTTTCCAACCATGAGCATGGTATGTTTTTCCATTTGTTAATATTTTCAGATATTTCTTAGAGTTTCATAGTTCCCTTTATAGAGGTCTTTCATGTCCTTTGTTAGGTAAACTCCCAAATATTTCATCTTCTTTGGCACTACTGTAAAAGGTATAGAGTCCTTGACTGTTTTTTCAACTGGACTATTGTTGGTATATATAAAGGCTACAGATTTGTAAGTATTGATTTTGTTACCTTAGATGCCGCTGTATTCCTTGATCACTTCTAAGAGTTTTTCAGTTGAATCCCTGGGGTTTTCAAGATATACAATCATATCATCTGTGAAGAGTGAAAGTTTGATCTCCTCTGACCCTATATGGATATACCCTTGATCACCTTTTCTTGCCTGATTACGATGGCTAAGACTTCCATTACATTGTTGAGACGATGGGCAACCTTGCCTGGTTCCTGATCTGAGTGGAAATGATTTCAGTTTAACTCCATTCAATATGATATTGGCTGTGGGTTTGTTGTAGATAGCCTCTATCAAATTAAGAAATGTCCCTTCTATACCTATTTTCTTAAGTGTTCTGATCATGAAAGGATGCTGGATATTCAAAAGCTTTTTCTGCATTAATTGAGAGAATCATATGGTCTTTATTATTTATTTGTTTATGTGGTGAATTATATTTATAGATTTACATATATTGAACCAGCCCTGAGACCGTGAGATAAAACCCACTTGGTCATGGTGTATAATTTGTTTGATGTGTTGCTGGATTCTGTTTGCTAGGATCTTATGGAATATTTTCACATCAATATTCATTAGAGATATTGGTCTATAATTTTCTTTTTATAAAAAATTTTATAAAAAATTTTCTTTTTTCTAAAAAACCAGGTCTTTTCCTGGTTTGGGGATCAAGGTGATGTTTGCTTCATAGAATGTGTTGGGTAGTATTCCTTCTTTTTCTATATTTTGGAAAAGGTTAGGTAATATAGGTACTAGTTCCTCTTTAAACATTTGGTAGAATTATGATGTGAAGCCATCTGGTCCTGGACTTTACTTTTTGGGAAGATTTTGTATAGTTGATGCTATTTCAGTACTTGATATGGTCCTGTTCAACATTTCTACTTCATTCTGGCTAAGTCTAGTCAGGTGGCATGCTTCCAAGTATTGGTCTATTTCCTTTAGATATTTGTATTTCTGAAAATAGAGTTTCTTTTAATATTCATTAAGAATTTTTTTGATTTCTGAGGAGTATGTTGTTATTTTATTTTTGTCATTTCTGATTGATGAAATTAGAGATTTTCCTCTTTTATTCCTAGTAAGGTTAGCTAAAAGTTTATTTGTTTTATTGACCTTTAAATCAACTTTTTGATTTATTGATCTGTTGTATAATCCTTTTGTTTTCAATTTCATTTAATTCTGCTCTAATTTTGATTATTTCTTTTCTTCTGCTGGGTTTGGGATTCGAATGTTCTTCCTTTTCCAGTTGCTTGGGATGTCCCATTAAGTTGTTAACTTCTTCTCTTTCTGTTTTCTTGAGGAAGGCTTGCAATGCTATAAATTTTCCTCTTAGGACTGTCTTTGCAGTATCCCAGAGGTTCTAGTATTTCATGTCTTCATTATTGTTTTGTTCCAAAAATTTGGTAATTTCCTTCTTAATCTCATCTATGACCCAGCTATTATTCAGCATAAGGTTATTTAGTTTCCATGTTTTTGTAAGAGTATGCAGATTACTGTTGTTACTGAGTTGAACCTTTATTCCATCATGGTCCAAGAAAATGCAAGGAATAATTTCTATTCTTTCAAATTTGCTGAGTTAGACTTATGACCTAAGATGTTGTCAATTTTGGAGGATTTTCCATGGGCTGATGAGAAGAATGTGTATTCAGTTTTGTTAGGATAAAATGTTCTGTAGATGTCTTTTAAATCCAATTGTTGAATGTTTAAGTTTAAGTCTAAAATTTCTTTGCTTAGTTTCTTATTGGAGGATATATCCAACACTGCCAAAGGGGTGTTAAAATCTGAGACTATTTTAGTGCTGGAGGAAATCAAGCTGCTCATGTTTGTTAGAGTCTCTTTTATAAATTGAGGCACATTCTGGGTGGGTGCATAAATGTTAATAATTGAAATCTCATCATGTTGAGTGTTACCCTTAACAAATATGAAGTGACAATCCTTATCTTTCCTTGTTTTTGTTTGTTTAAAGCCTATTGTATCTACAAATAAAATTGCAACAACTGCTTTTTTCTGATTTCCATTTTCCTGAACTATAGATGACCATCCTTTCACCCTGAGTCTATATGTATCTTTTAAGGTAAGATGAGATTCGTGTATTCGACAGATATCTGGCCTGAGTTTTTGTATCCCGTCAGCCAACCTGTGCCTCTTTAGAGGACAATTTAAACCATTCACATTAATTGAGAGTAACGATAAGCCTGGTAGTATTTTGGGTATTGAGTTTTTCAAAAGTCCTGTGGACATTTTTAATCCTTTTGCCACTGTGGAAGTTGGATTTTACCAAAAGTTTCTGAGTGAGTTTACTTTGGTGGTAGAGCATTGTGCTTGTTATTGTGAAGGATGGGTCTGAGAATATCCTGGAGAGTTGGTTTAGTTATGGCAAATTTCTTCAACACATGAATGTCATTAAAGTATTTAATTTCTTCATCATAAATGAAACTCAGTTTAGCTAGATACAGGATCCTGGGATATTCCTGGGATATTTTGTTTTAGGAGGTTAAATGTCAATGACTATCCTCTTCTAGCTTGAAAAGTTTCAGCAAAGAGATCTGCAGTCATTCTGCTATTCTTCCTCTTGTAGGTTATGGTTTTCTTATGTCTGACTGCTTGCAGAATTTTCTCCTTCATATTAACTTTGGCAAAGTTAATTATAATGTGTCTGTGAGATGCTTTATTTGGATTGAGTCATGCTGGGGTTCTGAAACTGTCTGCTATATGAATTTTAGAATTTCTTGCAATGTTTGGGAAGTTCTCCTCAATTATCTCTTGTGCTAGAGCATCTGGGCCTTTTGAAGCAAGCTTATTGCCTTCAGGAATTCCTATAAGGCAAATATTAATTTTTTTTTAATTATCCCAGAGTTCTCTGAGAGAATGTACTATTTTTGCTCTCCACTTCTCTTCCTCTTTGAGCATTTGGGAGCATTCAAAAGCGTTGTCTTTAATGTCAGAAATCTTTTCTTTTGCCTGCTGCATTCTGTTACTGAGGGATTCTAGTGTATTTCTCATATCTTGGAGGGCAGCAAATTCTTTTCTCAAAATCTTTGGTGATTTTGTCTTTGAATTCATTGAATTATTGAGACAACTTTTGAATTATTTGTAGAATTTCTTATTCTAACTTTACTTCCATTCTGTTAATCTTATTTGCCATCCAAATTCTAAACTCAATTTCTGACATCTCAGTCATTTGTTTATGAATGGGATTTTCTGGTGTGTCTGCCTTATTGTTCCTTGGAAGATTTGATCTACTATGATTATGCATGTTGCCAGAGTATTTCTGCTGATTCCGCCCCATGATTATTTTTCACCATTTGGCAAGAGGATTAGGTAAGGTGAAATTGAATTTGGGCTCCTGGAGTAGTGATTAACCAGCCCTTTTCCCAAGAGCTGAGACTGGTGACTACAGCTTTTCCCCTACAGCTTTGCAAAGGACCCATATAATACTAATCCTGAGACACTAGGGACCTGCTTGGTGTGGTGGAGCTAGGTGGCTCTGTCTTGTATTTGGCTGGTCTCTGTCCAATCCTGGTGAATCAGCAACTCTCAGCTGTGGAGAAATAGAAGCAACTAAGATATCCCGCTCCCGGTGAGCAACAACTGGAAAAGAAAAATCAAACCTTCCCACAACAACACATCCAGAGTACCACCTTGGATGGCCCTTGGGTGACTGGCCTAGGTCAAGAACTCCAAATCAATTGTCCCAGTCAGCACCAAGTCTTAAGTGGGAGTGTTCAAAAGGTCTCCAGCAAGTAGATAGCAGGGGTTTGCTAGCAGCTCGAGTGTGGCTCACTCTAGTGCTCCATGGACACAAAAAGGCCTGCCTAGCAAATGAATTAGTCCGGGGAGGTTGATGCCTCCTTCCCCACCTTGCACCTATGTCACACCCAGTCATTGGTAAGCCCGCAGGGCTGTGGCCCAGTTCCCTCCAATGAGCAGATGCTCCAGGGGGTTGCAGCTGCCTGAGCCACAGGGAGATCTATGTATCCTTGGCCAGACCGCTGTACTCTGCCACCAGCAGGCAGGGGGAGCTGAAGCCTGACTACCTCGGGTGCTTAATGGAAGCTGGGGAGTGTCACTCAGTTCCAGCCCTGCCCCAGTTTAGTGTTGCACCACTTATATTCTCACAGTATTTGTGTTTCTTTCTGGCTGTATTCCACTGTGGGCCAGGCACTGTTTGAGTTCACAGAACTGCAACTCAGCCCCACCCTGTGCTGCTGCCACTGTGCCAATTCTCAAGGAGTTGGTTTCTCTGTCTCCACTGCACTCTTTGTTGGGGTAGGCATGGTTAGAGCTCACAAAGGGCTCTCAGTTCCTGCCCTTCCCTGAGCTGATGCTGCTGCCATACCTGCTTTTGTCTCAGCTATGCTCCACTGTGGGTCAGGTGCCTTCTGGGCTCACAAAAGCAGCAATTCTGACTCAGCTCCACCCTGGGAGTATGCCGCCTCTGTGCACACATATTCTAGTCTCTGTCTCCACTACCCGGCCCAGGCAGGTACCACCTCAGACATACCCTTTGCTCACGGGGCCTGCATTTCTGTGGCTACCACTGGAGTAGAGGGCCGGCTCCCTCTGTGTGCTAAGAGAGATGGGAAGTGTTTCTCCAAAATATCACCAAGGGTTTGAGCCCTATTGTTCCTGCTGCCTGCCACGGGCCACCCACTGCCACTCCTGCTGCACTGTGCTGCGGGGCATTGTTTCTCTGTCTCCTGGAGATTGAAGTGCACTCTTCAATCTTCTGTCTTGGCTTAGGTCCAAATCACTCCTATATGGCTCCCTCACACCACAGTCCCTGCTTCACACCTGTGCCATTGATTCAGCACAGACTTGTAATAGCCCATGCCTTGTCCATACCTCTCAAGAAAATGCCCAAGAGTCTGGACTCTGTGGGGGACAGGCTTCCCCACCTTGGGGTGGGAGTGGAGGAGAGTGCTGGGAGTTCAGAATTATGGGTAGAGTATATGTTCAGTTTTATGCCTGCAGGAGAGTGCCATGGCACACTAGTGGGTCCTCTCTGGGGAAGGAGATCTGACTTTTAGTGGCTCTCTCCCATGGAGTAGAAAAAGAAGAGATCTGAACTCTGATCCCTTGTTTGTAGAAAGTACATTGTGAGCTATTCTTATGGGGGAGAGGACTCCCATCCACTTTGCAATGGGTATTGTACCTATTGTTTGTTTCCTTTGGGTCACAGCTTGCCTCAGTAGGGGTGATGTGCACTCTTCAATCTTATGTCTTGGCTCAGGCTCCAAATCATCAGCTTACTTGATAAACTTATGTCCTTTAACTCTCCTTCTGGATGGGATACTCTGTGGAAAGCGGGCTCTAGTCAGCTATCGTGTGTCCCCCTTCTAGTCAAATTCTTTATGTATACACTCCCTGTTTCTAGAACTTTCAGCTGGAGAGGACTGGTTTTGCAAGTGCCACTCTGTGCAGCACTGAGACCTCAAGGTGACAGCTGCAAGGATGAGAGACGTGGAGCAGGGAAAGAGCAAACTGGATGTGGTTTCCTAGTGTCAATGGCCTTGAGCTACACATATGGGATGCTCTTAACTCATTCTGCTTTATTAAATGAGCAAGCAGGAGCTAACAGCACCATTTAACACATAATTACATGCCTAATCTTGCATAAAATTGTAACACTAATGACATCATCCTGGCAATTCAAAAGGTCACTCTAAGCACAGAAATTTAGGGTTGCCTCTAATGTGTGAGACTTTATCTTTGCAGACAGCAAATTGTATGTTCTCCACAGGAATTGAGTTGTTTTGGCTTCAAGGCATTTGGGGGAGAAGCCTAATGTATGGAGAATAATTTTAGACCTACTGATTTAATTTAGAAAACATTGGTGTTTCCTATTAAGAGAAGTTTTAAATGTCATTGGGATGTTTTCCTCTCAAATCAGCTACACATTTTACCTTGCTTTTAGATCACACATTTATTAAGTGCTTCATATGTTCCAGGCACTGTACCAGCTGCTATAGGCACCAAGACGGTGAGACCTGCTTCTGGGGAATGCATAGTCCATGAGGGAGTTAGAATGACAAGTCAACATTTGCCCTCACTGAACCCAGCCTTTCTAAGGTTGCTGCAACTTCCCAGTGAAGATGCCACTAGTTACTTGTCTCCATATCTTCTTTGTGCTCTCAGCTTGCTGGATACGGTATTGTTGATCATTTCCTTCTTCTAACAAGGAAGAATATTACAAATGTTTTGCAGCCTTGACTTATAGAACATTGCTCCCTTCATTCTCCTTGCTCTCTAGCTGTCCATTTCTTTTGTGTGTTCTTATTTTTTCACCCTCTCCAAAAATGTCAGTATCATTTAGGGGACTAGCAAGAACGACTGAGTAGTCTCTTGATGATGCTTCATAACAGGAGTGAAAAAGGCCTTTCTTTCCCAATTTGATGCATGGAAGATTAAATGAATAGCTCTGTTGGCTGCCCAGTTGTAGAGGTGAAGAACTGCACTGTGGGAGCACTACTGCCCCTGTGAGAAGAATCAGATAAGAGAGAATGGATTCTCTGAATATTTATTGCAAGTGCTTTTCAATAGCTCGGGCAACCATGAATGGACTCCTCTGGCTGAAGGTAGTGTGGTGGTCACTTGTGACCTTTGTCTTGCATAACATAGAACAATAGTTACTCGTATAATCATGTATCTAACTTCTGTTGCAGGAGGACAGTGGTTTAAGTTGAATAAGGTACCTGTCCTTTAATCTGCTAGTGACTTGACTCATTGAGCTCAATACTGGGCTGGTACTCAGAGGCTCAGGGTTTTTAATCTGCACTGTCGCTGAGTAATTGTTATTACTGTGGGCAGTTTGACCATCTGTGAAAATACAACTGTGGAACTAATCTCTGTTCTTTCAGTCAATTCAGCATTAATTTCTATACTCAACAAACATTTATTGAAGATGTAACTAAGTTGCATACACTGAGTTGGGCGTTGGGGACATATTGATGGACACAGCAGACATTGCTACTCCTCTTTTGGAATTTATGGCCTAGAGGAGAAGACAGACTAGCCAGACAAGGGTGAATGGGTATCTGTAATATAAGAATGTTATGCACATTCATCAATAATGAAATTAGTCTTGTATAGTCTTACATTACATCACATCTATAGTCCTGACAGGGTCAGAAATTAGTTTAGTTGAAAGAGCTTTTAAATTAGTTTCAGGTTGAAATCCCAGCTCCATGATGTAGTAATTATGTGTCCTAAATACATTGTTAAATTCTCCTGAGCCTCATTTTTCTCATCAAGAAAACTGGAGCAATAGCAGATATCACACAAGATTGCTACACAAAGTATTTGAAATAACATATATATGAAACTCAGTTAATGTTAGCTTTTTTCCATTTGGAGGAAATAGTTGAATTTTTTTCCCCCAAATTGACTATGCTTTTACATCAAGTTCTTCTGTCTGATTTATTTTTTCAAAAAGCCCAAGAAATTCTATGCAGAAATGGAAAACACATTTTTACATGGTCATAATTATTGCACTGTTTGATCATTCATTTCTTTCTTTCTTTCTTTTTTTTTTTTCTTTTTTTGAGACAGAGTCTTGAGCTGTTTCCCTGAGTAGAGTACCATGGTGTCACAGCTCACAGCAGCCTCAAGGGCTTGAGCTTAAGTGATTCTCTTGCCTCATCCTCCCAAGTAGTTGGGACTATAGATGCCCACTACAACATTGGCCTGGCTATTTTTTGTAGTTGTCATTGTTGTTTAGCAGGCTTAGTCTGGATTTGGACCTGACAGCTCTGGTGTATGTGGCTGGTACCCTAGCTGCTGAGCTACAGGTGAGCCAATAATTCATTTCCTAAGAAGCTTTTCAAGTGGATATTCACAACTGAATGTGCAGGTTAGTTGTTAAGCATCCACTCTATTGGGCATCACACATGCAAGTACATGGCTGGTGTGAGAGACCCACCCATAACTCACACGTGCCTCCCATATTGACAGAAATGACAGATTTGTGCTGAAGCTGTCTATACATTCTTGGAGACTACTGTTCAAGTCTTGCTTGTAGTTGAGAATGAAGGAAGTCAAACTATAATAAGAGCTCTTTATGGAGAAGAACTAGAAATGACAATTCAGATTTGAGAGGTAGTACTTTAGGCCTATATAAATAAAATATTTGTACCCATTATTTTATTTAGTTCTGACATAAGCCTTATAAGAGTTCTCTCTATTTACCAGAAGGGGAATCTAATATCAGAAAAGTAGGTAAATTTTCTCAGGTTGCATAGCTATTAAGTGGTGAAGACAGCATTTCAATCCAAGCCTGTCCAACTTCAAAACCAACACACTCGTAACTTGAACATTTTTTCTGGACAAACTGAGTATTAAAATCCATATCAAAGACATAAGGATTGCTAAGTGATGGAGGCAACATTCATCTTATTTCTTCCTTGAGTATTGAATTCTTCATTACATCAAAGAGAGAGAGGAAAATGAGGGATGGTTAGAGTACAACAGGAGTCAGAAAAAGGCAGGAAAATGATACACAGATGTAAGACACAGATGGGGGACAGAAACACAGGCCTTGCTCCTTAATCTATGGGTAGCCTCAGGAAAATTTCTAATATTTTCTATCTTTGTCTTCTATTCTGTAAAGTGAGGATGATGATAATTATAATAGTGTACAACTTATGAAATTCTTGTGAAGATTGAATTAATTTATGTGATGTACTTTGTGATGTTATAATGTGTAATGTTATGCTATATATGTGCCTATGTAATAGTATGTAACATATGTAACATGAATAAATGCAAATTAATATATATTTATGTTAATATGGAATGTATATGACTTTATGTATATGTGAATTAACATGTGAGAAATGTCTGCATTGAGTATACACTATTATCACTTAAGAATGGATTAAATATAATTATATTTGGGAGATAAAATCTATGTAAAGGTTCACACAGTTAAATATATTCTGTGGACATTCATAAATGTGATCTCTAATATCTCGTGGAGAGAGGAGTGAAGACAAGAATAAGCTGAGGGAGCGCATTAGCTCTGCTATTAACACATCTATAATTGGGGCCCTTTTGCCTCCGGGCCTCCTATTCCACATAGTGACATGAGGGAATTGAAAGAGATGAGTCTAAGGTTCCTTTCATCTGGTAAGTTTTATTTTGTTCTGCTTTGGAAAATTGCAATCAAGGTCTGTTCCTGCAACGTATTTGACTTCTAATTTGTCTTTGGTTGAACATGGCTTCTATTTTACATTTTGTTGACTTCTTAAATGATGTATTCAGTAATGCTCATGGGAAATCTACTAAAGTTGAGGGAGGGGAGATCTAGCACCAGATGGCAAGGCAAATTGAAAGCCCTCCATTCATCCTTGTGAATGATTTCTATAGACTCTGCGTTTCTATAGAGTTGGGCATCTCAGGCACAAACCTTGTTTCGTTGTCAGCATTTCAGCCAGACTCTTCTCACTTATTTTTTCCTCTCCCAATTCCTCCTCCCCACAAAGCCCCATTTCTAATTCAATTGCTAAACCACTGCTCTATCCCAAAGAACAGTTAATAATATGTTTGTGGACATTTTAGGTGTTATGGTGGATTGATGAGGAAATATCTGGGGGGCAAAAAAATAAGGTTCACAGGTCCTGTTCTATCTAATCCTAGTGATTATTGAGTGAAGTATAATTAAATTTGTCCACAGCCTCTTCCAATAGTCTCTCTGAACTGACTGCTGATAATATGTGTAAAATTCTATTTCTGGACGAAACCAGCATTCTGAACTCTGTGTTGTCAGCCAGCCTCACACTGAGTCATCCAGCCTTTTCTTTCTGCCAACAGGACAATGATTCCTTTGATTTATCAATGTCTTATATTGCCAAATGCAATAGTGGTAAGAAACAATGGGCCCTGGATGTGAATACAACTGAGTTTCAGCCCCATTTCTGGCCCTTTGCTGTCAATGTTACACTAGATACAAGCTAATTAACTTTTCTGAGTCACAATATTCTTATCTATAAAATGAGAATATTAATGCAGCCTTTAACATTTGTTGTGAGGATTAATTAAAATAATAGACCTGACATTACAGGCAGCTATTTATTTATATGTATATAAATGAATATGCTTATTTAATTATGTTGTAAATAAACATGGTTATTTCTGTATATATCCCAATATACCTTATATGCCAAATTAAAACTATTATCTTGCCTAAAAGTATTTGAGACAGAATTGAGAGAAATTACTGTATCATTTTGATGCTGAAAGGTAAGTCACGATATTATGGGCCAGATGCCAATATTAAGACTAGGTTTTTTTTTTTTTGACTAGTCGTAAAAGGCCATTTAGAAGCAAATGGGTGCCATTTTAAATTTAGACTTTTACAATGCAAAAAGCACTAAACAGTACAAGGAAAATTTATTTTAAATTCTAAATCTTACTTTGACTCTATTGGAAGGCTGTACTTAAACAAATAAGCAGTTAATAGGAATAATAATTTTTTTTTTGATGGCTACAGGTCAAAGGAAAACCTATTCAAATTGCTTGGATCTTATGGTGAAAGATTCTTGAGAAATATTCAATGAGATATTTAGTCCTTTAAAAAAAACCCTATGTTTTCACAATTGTTTGGAAAACGTTTGATATGATGATGATTTAATTGCTGAGGAAGCCTTATAAATGATATAAATACTTAGGAATAGTTTTCTTAAAGAATTTGTAGCTCCTACATTTTGTAGTATACGTTCTTGGGTTAAAAATTAGAGACTTAGAACCCAAGAGACAAGGAGAAACCATCTAAGAGGATGAATGAATGACAGAATTTGGGATTCTCAATTTTTCAGTTCACACATATACCCCTAAAAGAGCACCCAATTTAGAAAGAGCCAGTATGGGTCAAGAAGGAGATATAATTGCTTTTACCTCTCCGTTACTTCCTTGTTATGGGAGATGAAGTGAGTAAATTAACCTCTCTTAATTCCAGTTTTCTTATTTCTGTAAAAATGAAGGTTGTAATATTTACCTCCAACAATTCTTTTACTATTCAGCAAGAAGACATGCTAAGTCTCTGGAACATGATAGGTTTGAATAAATGTAAATTCCTTCCCACAAAGGAACTGATTTGTTACCTTGTTCAATATCTGCTATCAAGACCAGTAGTACTGCATCTGTTCCTACAGGGAAAGAAGCCGATGTGTATAGCTCTTTTTTTGAGAACATGGACATCAATCTGTTAAGAAGCAGTTATTAAAAGTGGCTTCATGTTGTAGGTGCACAGGTTCCATGAAAACAGTAATTTAGGTCAGAGACCTGCACCTCTCTGTTCTTCAGGCCTCATCTAAGGAGTCACCAAACTCTTGTATTTTAGTGTAGTTAGTCTTTTAGTTAAGACATTTTAACAATATCTTAATATCTCCAGAGAAGTCTTGTCCAATAGCAGTACAATGTAAGCCACATGTGTAATTTAAAATTTTCTAGGCGTCACATTATAAAGAAATAGGAGAGATTAATTCTAACAATTTTATTTAAAGTAATATTCCCCAAATATTATCATTTCAACATGTAATAAAAATTAAAAAATGGTCCATGTCTCTTGCCCAATAAATGGGATCACTTGTTTTTTGCTTAGTAATAAGTTTGAGTTCTCTGTGGATTCTGGTTATTAGATCTTTGTTGGTAGTATAACTTGCAAAAGTCCTCTCCCATTCTGAGGGCTATCTATTTGCTTTACTTAGTGTGTTCTTGGCAGTGCAGAAGCTTTTTAATTTGATCAGACCCCATAATGTATTTTTGATATTGCTTCAATTGCCCGGGGTGTCTTCCTCAAGCAGTATTCTCCCAGGCCAATTTCTTTGGAAGAAGCCCAAGTGCCCATCAACCCATGAATGGATTAATAAATTGTGGTATATGTATACCATGGAATACTACGCAGCAATAAAAAAATGGAGACTTTACCTCTTTTATGTTTACATGGATGGAACTGGAAAATATTCTTCTTAGTAAAGTATCTCAGGAATGGAAAAAAAATATACAATGTACTCAGTACTACTGTGAAACCAATTTATAATAACTCACACTTGCATATGAAAAATGAAACACAATTTTACCCTAAGATGAAGGAGGGAAGGGGAGGGAGAGGGATGAGGAGGGAGTGGGAGGCATAGTAGGGGGACCACAACTATGGAGCACATTGCAAGTACAAGTCGGATCTATCATGTGTAGAGTACAAATGTCCTAATGTTATAATTGGGTAAATGAGGTGAAAGCTATATTGATTAGTATGATGTAAACACTCCAATTTGTACAAATAATCAACATACCGAAATTGGCATAAATGTATTTATGATCTATGTGCAAAAGACTTAATAAAAAAAAAGAAAAAAAATTTTTTGAAAGAAGTTCAATGCAAAAAAAACAATTAAAAAATGGTATAACTTACATTTTTTACTAAGGTTTTGAAATTCAGTGTATATTTTGTACTTAATAGCACTTTGCAACTCAGACTAACCACATGTGAAGTATCTAACAGACACATGTGGCTAATGGCTACTATATTGAATTGTTTAAGAGTCTGCCCTCTGTAACCATGTCAAATTAAGCAAAAATAATAAAATATCAAAAATAATTGCTACTTTCATTTATGTAGTACTGGCCATGTAATGGGCCCTGTGTTTTACATGTATTATTACATTGATAACCCTATCAGGTATATGTTATTACTATCTCACATTATAGGTTAGGATGCTAAGATGTAGAGAGGTTAAGTAATTTGTGCAAGGTCATGCAATTTTTAAGAAGTAAATCTGGGATTCAAACCCAAATCAGTTAGACTTTGATGCCTATCATGCTCCCGAATTACTTGAATAGCTTCCTAACTAGTTGTCTTGCATTACTGCAAGATATTTTCATGTGGCTATCCAGTTCTCCCAGCACCATTTATTGAATAGGGAGCCTTTCCCCAGGTGTATGTTATTATTTGGTTTATTGAGGATTACCTGGTTGTAAGATGTTAGTTTCATTTCTTGGTTTTCCATTCAATTCCAAATGTCTATATCTCTATTTTTGTGCCAGTACCATGCTGTTTTGACCACTGTGCCCTTGTAGTACAGCCTAAATTCTGGTAGAATGATGCCCCCAGCTTTGTTCTGATTGCTAAGAATTGCCTTAACCATATGAGTTTTTTCCTGAATCCATACAAAATGAAGAATTATTTTTTCTGAGTCTGGAAATATGATGTTGGTATTTTAATGAGGATGGCATTGAATCTGTAGATTGCTTTGGTAAGTATAGACATTTTAACAATGCTGATTATTCCCAGCCAAGAGTTGATATGTTCTTCCATTTCTTAATATCTTCTGCTATTTTTTCTAAGGGTTTTGTAATCTTCTTTATAGAGTTCCTTCACTTCTTTTGTTAGGTATAGTCCTCGGTATTTCATTTCCTTTAAGGTACTGTGAAGGAGATTGTGTCCTTAATTAGCTTCTCATCCTGGCTGTTATTGGCTTATACAAAGGTCACTGACTTGTGGACATTGATTTTATATCCTGAGAAATTACTGTTTTTTTTTTTTTTTATGACTTCCAGGAGTCTTGTGGTCGAGTCCCTGAGGTTCTCTAAGTATAAGATCATATAGTCAGCAAAGAGGGAGGGTTTGACTTCCTCTACTCCCATTTGGATGCCCTTTATTTTCTTCTCTTGCATGATTGTATTGGCTAGAACTTCCAGTGCTATGTTGAATAGTAGTGGCAATGGAGGACAACCATGTCTGGTTCCAGTTCTAAGTGTAAAAGCTTTCAGTTTAACTCCATTCAGTAAAATATTAGCTGTTCATTTTTCATAGATGGATTTGATTAGTTTAAGATATGTGCCACGTCTGCCTATATTCTTCAGAGTTTTAATTAAAAAATGATATTGAATTTTATCAAAATTTATCTATTGAGAGGATCATACAGTCTTTGTTTTGCTTTTGTTGATATGGTGGGTTACGTTTATGGACTTGTGTGTGTTAAATCAGCCTTGCATCCCTGGGATGAAACCTACTTGATCATGATGTATGACTTTGTTAATGAGAAGCTATAGTATATTGGCTAGAATTGGACCTGCACCTTTCTCCACTCACAAAAATTGATTTAAGATGGATAAAAGATCTAAATCTAAGGCATGAAACAATAAAAATCCCCCAAGAAAGTGTAGGGAAAACACTTGAAGATATTGGCCTAGGAAAAGACTTTATGAAGAAGACTTCCGTGGCAATTGCAACAACAACAAAAATAAACAAATGGGACTTAATTAAACTGAATAGCTTCTGTACAGTTAAGGAGCAACAACCAAAGCAAATAGATAACCTACACAATAGGAAAGGATATTTGCATATTATGAATTGGACAAAAGCTTGATGGGATCTACAGAGAACTCAAATTAATCAACATAAAAAGAGCCAACAATCCCTTATATCACTGGGCAAGAGAAATGAATAAAACCTTTTCTAAAGAAGATACATGAATGACTATCAAGCATATGAAAAAATGCTTATTGTCTCTAATTATCAGAGAAATGTAAATCAAAACCACCCTGAGATATCACCTAACCCAGTGAGAATGGCCCACATCACAAAATCTCAAAGCTGCAGATGCTGGTGTTGATGTGGAGAGAAGGGAACACTTTTACATTGCTGGTGGGACTGCAAACTAATACCATCTTTTTGGAAGGAAGTATGGAGAATCCTCAAGGAACTCCAAGTAGACCTCCCCTTTGATCCTGCAATCCCATTACTGGCCATCTACCCAGAAGGAAAAAAAAAATCCTTTTACCGTAAGGACACTTGCCCTAGACAGGTTTATTGCAGCTCAATTTACAGTCACCAAAATGTGGAAATGGCCTAAATGCCCACCAACCTAGGAATGGATTAAGAAGCTGTAGTATATGTACACCATGGAGTACTATTTAGCAATTAAAAAGATAAAAACTTTACATATTTTGTATTAACCTGGATGGAAGTGGAACACATTATTCTTAGTTAAAGCATCACAAGAATGGAGAAGCATGAATCCTATGTATTCAATTTTGATATGAGGACAATTAATGACCTAGTACATGGTGGGAGGTGGGTAACGGGGAGAAGAGAGGGAAGGAGGAAAAGGTGGGGGGTAACGGGGTGTGACACATCTCTTGGGGATGGGACACAATTTTAAGAGGGACTTTACCTAACAAATGTCCTTTACCTAACAATTCATACCTTCTATGAATCCCCAACAATAATAAAAAAGATATTTTCATAAGGTTGTGTTAAAATACCCATTTCAAATTGTAATGCCATGATTTCGTTATTTCTATGAAGTCATTTATGTCACAAACACCCTTGATCTTCACCTGTCTTTGAACCTCAGCCTATCTATTATCTTATTTTTGAGAATCTTCTAATCCCTCATTGCATCTTTGACTCTCTGTCTGGAGGTATAGGATTGGGGTGAAAAGCAGGGATATGACAGGCATTCATAGTGGGTTAATATTGTTGGAAAAAGTGTCAGCATAGTCCCTAAAAGGAATAAAGATTCCTTAGTAAAATGGTTGGGATTATATATGGGCTAGGAAATATGGTAGATAAATCATATCAGATAAGTAAGTCATTTATTGAAGACTATCATGAATATTTCTGAAGGATTCAGGGTCAAACTTGAAGAGGGCAAAGATACGAAAATCTGGTATCAATCAGGACAATTAAAATGGAAGGAAATACAGCAAATATATGTTGTTTAACCCATGATTTCATAATTAAAAAAATAAATTGGTTGCCATTAGAAGATGCTAGGAAATTAATGTATTACATTGAAAACTGGTTACATTGGATACTTTTTGTTCAATTCTTGAGATACTTTACTAAGAAGAATATGTTCAAGCTCCATCCACGTAAACATGAAAGAGGTAAAGTCTCCATCTTTCTTTAAGGCTGCATAATATTCTGTGGTGTACATATACCACAATTTATTAATCCATTTGTGGATCGATGGGCACTTGGGCTTTTTCCATGATTTAGCATTTATGAATAGCAACTATGAAACTAATTTATGGCTTTCACATGAAAGCTATAACCCAGTTACAACCTAAGAATAGGGGAAGGGGGAAAGGGAGGGGAGGGAGGAGGGAAGTGGGCAGAGGGAGGGGGATTGGTGGGATTACACCTGCGGTGCATCTTACAAGGGTAGATGTGAAACTTAGTAAATGTAGAATGTAAATGTCTTAGCACAATAACTAAGAAAATGCCAGGAAGGCTATGTTAACCAGTGCAATAAAAATGTGTCAAATGGTCTATGAAACTAGTGTATGGTGCCCCATGATCACATTAATGTACACAGCTATGATTTAATAAAACAAACAAACAAACAAAAAAACTGGTGAGTATAGGGAAATACTCCGTTATTCATCCTACATTTCTGATATTAATTAAGCACTGTGAAACCAAATAGTAGGTTAAATAAAGTTTCTTTTTACAGAAGTATTTAACCTAATTAATAAGGATGGAATATTAGAATTAAATTACCATCATTTTGCAATTTTTAATGAGCCAATGTACTGAGCAAGACTTTGATCATGAGTGATAGTTATCATCAAAAAGAGGAAAGACCAAAAATATCAATTATGAATTAGTTTTGCCAAAAACCCCAAAAGCTGAATCTAATCAATCCCCTAGAGCTAAAGAACAATTTATAGAAAGCAAAAAGAACAGAGAAACATGTTGTAAAATACTGTAGAAATCAAACAACAAAGTAAATTGCAAAGATAAAACAGAGAAAGAATCTATAAAGTCAATATTACTTAAAAGATGTATTGACTAATTATGACATGTGAACTTTATCTGGATTCTGATTTACACATTATAAAGGCAAAGGCATCTTCTTTCCTATTTTTATTGTAATCTTTATCCCAGTACATTTTTTACAACTATTTATTTCTAACATACATACATCTAGCATACATCCAGTTAGTTTACTTTTCAATTACACTCATTGATGGATTTCCATCATCTTTTTTAGGTAAACCCAAAAAAGATTTCATCATGCCCTACTTCAAGGAGGGTGTCATAAATGTAAACTTTAGAGAAGGCTTCCTGGAGAAGATGGTAATTTATAGATAAAGAAGAAAGATTTTCTGAAATGCATTGTTGAATAGACTCACTGACATGAGCACTTTGTGTTGGGCTGGGAGGGAGAGTGGGGCATCTTAAAGTGGAAAGTCTGTGTTGTGTGGCTGGAATATGACAAGCTGTGAAAAGAATAGACCTGGGTCTGGGAAGAGCTGTACTTAGTGCAGAGGGATTCATCACTGAATGTTCCTTTTGCTCCTTAAGTATCAATGTGAGATGAGGTGTTCTTTTAAAGCAGTGATTCTCAATCCCGCACACATTTTCTTGCACCATGGAACTCTCAGACCCTGAAGGTCAGGCTGTAGCATGGACTCCCAGTTACACATTGGTTTTAATGCTATCCTAATGAGTCACAGCGGAATATATGTTGACACTGCAGCTGAAAACCGATGATTTAAATGACTAAATCATAACATCCCTCTTCTTAAGGTGGTGATAAGGAAGCATCCACTGGCTAGGTCCTAGGAGTTTGATGGCGCTAGAGCTACAGGGAGGGATGTCCTAACTGGCTAGTGCAGAGCCAGAGGACATATGTAACCCTAAAATCAAGGATTATACTCGAGTCAAACTCTGGCCTTGGTGTGTCTCCTGGAGTGAAAGATGGTTCAGTACCAGAGAATATGAAGCACTTGCTTCATTGATCCTGAAGAGCTGAGATATGATTGGTTCCATGATGCGGAGAGTGAGCCTGGTACAAGTGAGAAGAGGAGATAGCACAACTGAGATTGCCTTGGAGGTCAATATCTTATATATCCCATTTTTCTTGTTAACTCTGAGTGTGTGTGTGTGTGTGTGTGTGTGTGTCAAGGAGTAAGAATGGGGCACAATAAATTTGGCATTATACTCATACAGTTGACTCCCTCCTTTCCCCCTTACTGAGTTGGTCATTAGCTGGCATCAGCCTGTTTCTTTATTGTTAACATGGAATTATTATAGGCACATAATAGAAACTCAAAGCTTCAGTTGAATCAAGGTCAAAAGTGATCTTATGTATTTGTTTCTGAACTTTCTCACCTTTTTAAACTGTTATAGCGGGTAGAACTAAAGCTCTTCTCAAAATCTCTTTTGAGATGTTACTTTCAAAACATTTTAATGAGTGAAAATAAATATTGCAATAAATTGTAGAGGAGAAAAATGGTCATTGTGTTTTTCAAGGAACTTTGGTAAGAAACAAAAGGAAAGCTAGCTGTGGTAGTCAGCAATAGCTTCCACTTGAAGGCATTTGGCTGGAATTGTCTATTATGAATCATGGGGCTGACGAAATTATTCCAATGATGTGGTGTATCCCTAGATCTAGGATTTACTCTTCACTGGGTATACAGGTTATTGACAAAACTAGAAGACAAATCAACATACAATGGTGCCATAAATCCTTATGCTTTATAGAGTTTATGAAAAAATAATCAATTACTGTAAACATGTATTTACCACCAAATGACACATGAAGATCTTTATTATCTGAGACTCATAAGACCTTTACAGTTCTTCTTCTCTGTATTTTTTGCTTCAGTCCATTGGGAATACTCCAAAGAAGGAGTATCCACCTTCTCTGAAAACTACTTTCCATTGATAAACATTCCCATTTGGTAGTAAGTGTTTCCATAATTTCAGCTGGAATTTGTCTCCCTACAGTCCACTATTGCTCCTGTTTCTGAACTCTCAGAATGTTTTGGTATAGCAGTAATGTCTTTCCAAGACCCGTGGCATGTATGATTTTGTTTCTGTTCTTATTCTGGACACTACCTCAGACCATGCTCCATACTGTCTTAAAGTATCATGGCATTATAATATTAACATTTATTATTTAATGGTGCAGTATATATTTGACTTCATTTAATTGCTGCAACCCCCTGTATAATAGACATTCTTTTTATTCCTATCCTGCAGATAAGGAAACTAAAGCATGGGGAAGTTAAATAATTTGCCCAAAGCTATCAAGAAGAAGAGCTGGGATCTGAACCCCCATAATTCACATTAAGAGTCTATCCTCTTGAACCCTGCACAATTTTGTTTTTCTGAATATAGTAGTTCACTTCTAATGTCATCTGGTTATTGCAGAGGATGGCAAAATTACCACTTCCTTCTATTTATGTATCCTGATAACATTCCTAGTTGGTGGTTGACCATAATACATGCAAGAATTTGAAAGTCAAGAGTCAGATTCTGAAATTCCACACTTGTCTTGGAAAGACCATGGAGAGGTATTAGGGTTTGTCTTGAAGAAGACAAAGTCCTATTAAGGATTATTTTTAATTTTGTACTTCATTGCACATTTTTAGAAAGGGAAAAGCCACAAGACTATATTTACATAGCTGAAATATCACTCTAGAGGTAATGTTGAGTATAAATTGAGCAGGAAAAAACTATAAACAGGGAACTGGATGGTGATGACCATAATCCAAGCAAGAGCTGCAGGGGATGGGGTGAAAAAATGAAGAAATGTAGGGAGATGCAGGCAATGTTCAGAAGTTGAAAGGAAGGTCCATTGACTAAACCAGTCTGGGGAACAGTGGTCTCACTCCAGGTATGGACAGCATGCTGTGGTTTGGTTTTTGTTCTTGGGAGCCTCAGAGGATAAAGTCCCTGAGCTGACCTTGGTGTTTTCTGTGTCAAAACTCAGGCAAAATGATTCTAATTTGCTTTATCATTTTTGTCATTTGTAAATGAATTTGCATTTAGATAGGGAATAACATGTTTGACAAAAGCCATATTCATCACATCAAAATGTTTTCTGATTAGCCAAGTAGAGTGGCCATTTGGTTTAAAATGGACACGTGTCCTGTAGCATATTTGATGATGATGAGTGATTATCTCTCAAGAGAAAGAATTTCTGTTTTAAGAATCTCTTATTTTTAGGTCAGGTCAGTGGCTCATGCCTGTAATCCTAGCACTCTGGGAGGCCAAGGCAGGTGGATTGTCTGAGCTCATGGATTCAAGACCAGCTTGAGCAACAGCGAGACCCTATCTCTAAAAATGGCCTATAGTCACAGCTACTCAGGAGGCTGAGGCAAGAGAATCACTTGAGCCCAAGAGTTTGAGGTTGCTGTGAGCTATGATGCAATGGCACTCTACAGAGGGCAACAAGTAAGACCTAATATTTTCAGCGTGAAAATCTAGGAAATTTATTTTCCAGTAAAATAGTAGTTAAGAGTCTCTATTTTTTTCAATTTCAGATTAATATAAGGGTACAAATGCTTAGGTTACATTGTTTGTCAAGGTGTAGTTGAGCCCTTTACCCAGGGGGTGAAGAATATAAATGTTAGGCCATTTTTCCTCAACACTTTTTCTAAAGAAGTTAATCTTTTAAAAAAAAATCTTTTAAACAGTTTCTGTGGGCTTCTCATTTACTGAGGAGTCATTTGTATAACGTTTGTTATACTACGTATAACACATGGTAGGTGTAAGTACCAACTAGATATGAGGGACTAATTCCATGCTCTCAGACAGTATCAGGAGTATGAGAAGTCTTAGAAGGAATCAAGTGCTTAAGTAAAGCCACGTACTTGGTGATTTGGCCATGAATATTAACTTGTGAATTGTTGACAATTTTTAATAGCCTGCTTATTTTGTATGTGAATTGTATATTAGTTCTTGCTCCAGAAAGTCAAAATGCTATGATATGTCTCTGAACCTTAGATGCATTTCCAAATTAGGCTATTAACACCGTGTGGTATAGAGAGCAGTGAGTCTGCTTCTGGCGGCAGTGAGACCTGACATTTGTGTACAGATGATTCTGAGAGGCCTGGCAGCCTCTGCATGTTGCAATCTTTTTCTGTTTTACAGAAGAGTTTCTAGTCAAAATTAAGGTCAAAGAGACAAGGGAAATACAGAGATAGTAGATAGAAGGATGAACACTTTGCCTTTAGAACTGCACTAAGTTTTAAACTGAAGTTCTACCTGTTGGTGTAGTGTCGGGCTGTTGTCCATACCATCTGCTCCTTTTGGATACACCTCAAATTACAGTAGGAGAGAGAAGGATGGTAGAGTTTTTCCGGGTTTGAATGGAGATAAAGCAAGTTCCTGCACTCCCAGAAGCATTTCTACACAAGCCTATCGCTTATCTCCATCACAACCCAGAGCTGGGTCACCTCATGGGGCCTTTCCTCGCTTTAGTCGCACAGGTCTGGCCTGTCCACACTTGTCTTAGAAAACAAATGAGAGTAGAGGACCCACAGTTCCCATGATAGGCCCGAGCTCCTCTATGTAGCACAGAGCCACTCCTTAGGACACACAGCTCCTTGAACTCCAAGTGTTTCCTTACTCACTTGCTCCAGATTTAACAGTGTCCTTAAGACTGTGAGATGGAAACAAGATATGCATGGAGCCGGGCCTCGGGATGGAGAAAGTGTGTTAAGGCTGTGCCTTCTTTCCTGCCCTTCCTGCCCACACCCCTTACATATTACCAAGCCTCAGTCTGAAGAAAGGTGTAGACATGAAGGCTAGGACTGTCCCTGCGATGTTCTGAAAGTCCTAAGGCCATGTGTTGAAAATTACTCCCCAGCAAGATAGTACTAAGAGGTCGGGCCTTTAGGAGGTTATTGGTTCAAAAGGGTGGGGCCCCAGAGAACGGGACTTGGCCCTTTGTAAAGAACCTTTCACACCCTCTGTCCAGTTTGGCACTTCTGCCTTTTGCCACGTTAGGAGGCCTCCTTGAGAAGATGCCACCAGGAGCAGCCCTCACTAGACACCTCGATCTTGGACTTCCCAGCCTCCAGAGGTATGAGGAAATACATTTCAGGTTTCATAAATTACTTTGTTATAGCAGCATAAGCAGACTGAGACAGTAACTGAACCACCAAACCATGTGCTGAAGTAACTCAGTTAACATTTTTCAGTAAAGACACACTGAACACTTGATCTCTGGCTGAAATGAAGAGGTAATGACTTTTTGTCTGTCAGTGAGACGGGTGTAAGGACATTTCCTGACCTGATGCAGCTTGGAATTATTTCAACAAGAGAAAATGAGGAATCATAAACCTTCAGCAGAATATCTCTGTGGAATTTTTAGAGGCCCCAATGAACATTGGGCTTGGCGCCCTCGTAGCACAATGACCACAAGCACTGAGGCTGGCTCAGCTAAACAACAATGACAACTGCAACAAAAAAATAGCCGGGCATGTGGTGGCCACCTGTAGTCCCAACTACCTGAGAGGCTGAGGCAAGAGAATCACTTACGCCCAAGAGTTGGAGGTTGCTTGTGAGCTGTCATGCCACAGCACTCTACCAAGGGCCACATAGACAGACTGCCTCAAAACAAAACAAAACAAAAGGAACATTGATCTGGAGTGTGGGCCAGTGGGAAAAGGAGGGAGGAAGAAGTAGTGAACATGCATATATGGTAATTTCCAAGATAGGAACAGTCTCCTCATTCCATTCTGGTAATGACCGCATTTTGAATGTTAAAGTGTCCCCTTCTGTTAAAAACACATTTGACTGTAGCTAGGCATTGTGGTGGGCACCTGTGGTCCCAGCTACTTGGGAGGCTGAGGCAAGAGAATCATCTAAGCCCAGGAGTTGGAGGTTGCTGTGAGCTGTGAAACCACAGGACTCTACCAAGGGCGATAAAGTGAGACTCTGTCTCAAAAAAAAAAAATGCATTTGACTGAACAAAGTGGGTAAAGTCTATTCGAGTATTCTGGACCCAGATTCAGAAAGGAGGGGAAAGGAAGCTTGAGATCATGGAGCACTTACTGCTATAAAGAAATAATATTCCATGCAAATACATAAAGGTCCATACTGATTAGAAAGAAAGCAATAAGAGCGGAGTAAATTGCAAGAGAATAATGAATGGGAAATGAAATGTGTATAGTATGCAGTAATATTGGAAATCAGGACTCTGTAAGCCCGAACGAAGGGAGCTGGAAGGGAGGACTACAGGAACCTCTGCCTTGTTCCTATTTCCAACTCAGAAAGAAGGAACCATGACGGGTGCTCTGGGAGCAGCTCTGCCCTGGCCCTGCCAGATTTCCTCTGCCCTAGTGCAGATTATATACAGGATTCCACAGCAAAAAGCAATAGGTGAGTTCTCTTTCTGAACCTGTCTGCAGAACCCAGATAGCTGACAATGGCAACTGGGATGAATATGGACGCTTTGTGTTCACAGGAAAATGGGAGAAAGCTCAGGAAGAACTGATTCTCTGATTGGGTACATGGTTCGGCAACTAAGGATGGAACCAAGCTGAGAAGAAGAGAGATTACATCAGTCAGACAAGATGCCTATCTATTCTTATGCACTCTGTTTTTTTGAAACTTATCTTAAGGAAGTCTTTTTAAACAAGTACTTATTGAGCACCTGCTATATGCAAGGCACTGTTATCTGTGTTAGGAAACTGAGCAGACTGTAAGACAGATCTTCATGAAGCTAAGTTAAACACAATGAAATTGTAGGCATTCCGCCATTTTTGACCTATGTAAAGGGCGATTTCATATGGCCTAACCTAATACATTCAAGTCTAACTCAACAGGACTGTACTTGTGTCATGCCAGCTGGAGACAAAGACAGAGTGTCTCCACTCTGGGAGAGGAGGTAAGCAAGGTGTGGGAGGAGGGGTTCATAGTTTCTACATCAGTGGCCTTGCTAATAAACTGATATTTGGGGGAGGACTTGGAGGGAAGGAAGTCAAGGATTTAGTCAGAGGTAAGGGGCAGGCAAGGCAGGACAGAGGTGACAAGGCACTTACTCTTTTTCAGGAACAACAAAGACTAGTGTTTCTGAGCCACATGGAGGTGGTGACAGTGCCTTGGAAGTTACTAGGAAGCCAGGTAACAAAAGGGCTGCAGGCATCAGCCAAGACTTGCCTTTTGCTCAGAGTGACATTAAGAGTCATTGCAGGGCTTTGAGCCTAAGAGGAACATGGTCAGCATATATTAGTCAGAATGGTTCTGACTAATGGGTTGTGAACATGCTTCAGAGGACAGGGGTTGGAGCAGGGAGACCTGTTTTAAGGCTGTAGAAAGTCAGGATGAGAGGTGATGGTGGGGCAGTGGGGTTGTGGTGGGGACACTGAATATATTGTGAAGGTAGGGTTGTCAGGATTCACTGAGAGTTGATTGTCGAGTGTCTGAGAAAAAGAACATCCAAGGATGATGACTCTAGAGCTGGCATTGTGATTTTGAGGTAAACATGGATAATTATAATTTAATGAGCATTTATATTCCTTAAAATGAAAGCATAACTGATGAGATTTTGTGGCATTGTTTTTTTCCCCAAGTGTGTCTGTTAGACTTATCCTGTGCTTACAGGTGTCTCTATTCATTTACCCTACAAAAAAGCCTGCTGCCAGCCAAACATACACACTGAGTCTAGCAGACCTGGGTTCTGACCCTGCCCTTCAGCAGCTGAGTGAAGTGTCTCCCTTCGGCTTCCCTGCATGCCTCGGCTTCCTTATCACGTGATGCTAATAAAACCACTTTGGAGTGGGAGCTGTGGTTAAGTGAGATAATGCATGTAAAGTGTCTAGCAATAAAAGCTCCGTGTAAATGTCAGTGATAGTAAGATGTGTACAGACACTAGCGGAGTCCTTGGCAGTCCTCCATGGCACTTTCACATATTTTATCTGATTTAACTTCTGGAGCCTTTTTCTTTTTTTTACTGAGAATCATTTTTGGTGGTTTGCTTTTTTTATGTTGATTAAAAATAATATGCAATCTGTCTCAAAAATTTCACTAAAAAGTTTGTGACATTTATGAAGTTGAAGTAAAAGAAACCAAGTAAAAACTCTCCTGGATCCTGCACAGTGCCCTGCTCAGTCCTCACCCTCTGTCCACTCCATGCCTGAGGCAATAGGTCTCTTGCATTTCTAAGTTACTGAAGGAGATTTCTGTCTTGACTGCTGCCAAATCCCCAGAGACGTAAATATGATCTTCTGATCCTGAGAATTTAGGCCCAACCTTAATCTTGCCACAACCTATGTCAGGGACCAGAGCTTGGTTCTTGAATATCCACCTAGTGACCAGGCCCTATAACTCCGGTAACTGTCGAATTTAGTGCCCAAAGTGGAACACGCCTGAGAGTGACATAGGGAGCTACTAATTAAGCAGGGATAACTCCATCTACAATTATGCACCGTACATCAGGATTTGCACAAGGCAGACAGTTTTGGCTGCTATTCCAGCATCCCACTGGTATTTCCCTTTACTCTCAACTTGCCCTGATTTGCACGATACCTTGCATAAACTACTGAGTGAGTTACAGACAAATGTTTTACTGTTAAAGCTAACTTCGTCAGAGATTAAATTCCTATACAGTACAAAGATCTGTTTCTGAATGTACTCTGGTCTATTTACATAATTTGCATATTCTGGCATCAGTGAAGTTTTGACTGTTGCAGCTTTATGGCATGTTTTAATATACAGTAAGGCTAGTCCATCACCGTATATATTTTTTCAACTAAAAATTTCTTGGTCATTCTTCAGCATTTATTCTTCTGGTGAACTTTAGAAGTAGTTTTTCACATTCTTTTTTTTTTTTATTTCCACATTCTTATTTTAAAAAATCTTCTTAGGATCTTGATTGGAATTTCTCTGAATTTGTGCATTAATTTGGGGGAAAATCAACATTTTTGTCAAATTGAGCATTTATGTACTTCCTGTCTTCCTGCTGGAATTATTGCTAATTCTGACTGTGAATGTGAACTTCTTTGCTCTGCCCACCTTTTGGGATACTCTAATGGTGGATCTGTGGCCTCTTTCCAGTATTTATTTATTACTTTTACCCCACGATGGTCTCGTTCCTTGTACAAACGGCACCATCTTTCAGTGTCTTCAGCTGGGTAAGATCCTATTCTTATCCCCTCCCAGCAAAAGGGTGGTGGTCTCACCCACTTTTCCCATGACTAGTGAGAACAAGTCATGTAGAGAAACAACATAAGGTATGGTAGAAATAAGGTAGAATGTACTTTATTACACAGTGCAAGCTTCTTGTATTCTCAGTGAATCTGAAAATGCATTTCTGCAATATGTACTTTAATAGGAAAATAATGACCAAAACATCAAATGGTTCCAGTAAATTCAAGGTAAATCGAGCCCATACACACCGGGACTGAGAAGCTAGATTGATAAGGCCAAGGAAGGAAGGCACATTTGGACAATGGGAGGTACCGGGCATAGCAAGAGGGCCGCTCACTTTCAAAAGATGGTGTGAATATACGTAAGCTTGTCTTTCACAGAGAAGGGCCTGGGTGGTGCTGGTTGCATTCGTTTTGCTTTGCACATTAGGCAGCCCCTCTGGGTACCTGGGGATGCTGCTCTCACTTCACTGCTCAGTGCTAGGGCATCACTGACATCCTTTTTAGGTTTCACTCATGCAAAAATATGGGACATGTGTGAAAATTAGAAACATCGAACTGATGAGTCTGGTTTGGGTTTTGTTTGCTCTGGGAGGTAGATATGCGGCTCTTTTATCACTGTTGCTGTTGATGTGAGGGGACCTGAGGCACAGGGCTGTAGGATCTATGAGGGGAAAATGCAGACCAGCTGCCTGAGAAATCATTGCTCCCTGCCTCGCCCTAGAAAAGGCAGAGCTCTTTTAGAGAGCTCAGGTGGCAAAGCACGTGTCCTGAGAGCAAGGCCTGTGCCCTTTGAAAATCCATATATCCCATGGTGCTTTTCATTCTATTTCTGCCAGCCAAAAACATTTTGTCAAGTTTTACTTTCTATTATATATATGATAGAACACCAAAACATACTGAATATACACTTCTTAAAACCACATGTTTGCTTTGAAATCACTGTTTAGAGAGCAGTGCATAGTTTTCAAACTGTCCTAAAGCTTTAAAACTCAGCGGTGCTATAATTTGCAAGACAGAAAATTGTGATGGAGAGTGGACCAGGATAGAAGGAGTAAGGTGAGCTCATTCTTAAGAAGTCAGTGGAAGCCCAGAGGAACTAGGCTTGGGCAGACACTTACTAACTAAGGCAGCACAAGGGTGAGAGGCAGCAGATGGCTCAGGCATCCGTTAGGGGGTCCAGAAGCAGAACAAGTATCTAATAACTAGTTTCTGGAAGAATATTTGAATAAATTGTTCTGGAGGAATCTCTGTGTCCTTAAATTCCTCTCTTCATGTAGTGAACAGTGGGGGAAGATATTAATATCTTTCCTGGGAAGAGATTTGGCAAGAGCCAGTCTGGGCATCAGCCCAATGCAGCTGCTGTGGGGACAGCCATGCAAAGGATCAGAACGAGGAGACAGTATCTCTACTAAAGTCCTTCCCACTGGATCGGACCAGTGTTAAATGTCTGGATAAGCAGTGTCCACTGACTGGACCAATGTGAAGTGTGTGTGGATAAGGAGTACTCTGTCTAGGGCTGAAGGGCCACAGACCTGCACCCAGCCTGCAGGGCTGCAGGTGTCAAGCTGCCCTTAAACGAGACTTTGAGGGTGAGGAGAGAGAGAAGATGAAGGGGACCCAGTGGTCAGAGCTGTAGCACCTGACCCTAAGACTGAAATCTCTGGGGCTGCAGATGCATGAAGAAGACGTTCAGAATATTTGCTCTTTGTAAAATAAATTTCTGCCTTTGGTGTTTCTTCAAGAGTTTTAAACATACAATGACTTTTTAAGAGTTTGATTTGTGTTATTTTTTGCAACAACAACTTGCTACACTTGATCTTAGCCAAAAGGCCGAGAAGCGATAACAACAACAACTTGCTAAAACTAGCCACAAGATGGACCAGATCTATGTGGGCACTAGAGAATATTAATTACTTACTTAATTAATTAATTAATCAAGTTTCAAATTAATATGAGGGTAAAATGTTTAGTTTGGTACATTGTTTTCATTTCTTTTTTTAACTTTATTCAAATTAATATGAAGGTACAATATTTAGGTTACATTGTTCTCACTTCCAGGGTAAAGTTCCAGTTGTAGAAGAGCCCCTCACCCTGGGGGCGGGTGTTATACACCCTCACCATGTGCACATAAGGTGAGAGCCCACCTTGTGCCCTCCCTCCTTCTGCCATACGTCCTCCCTCCACCCCCTCCTGCTTCCCTCTACTCCTGAACTGGACTATCATAGTGTTTTATTGTTCTTATGAACATGTAATTGTTTATATATTGATTTTATATTAGTATGGAGTACATTGGATATTTATTTTTCCATTCTCAAGCTACTTTACTAAGAAGAATGTATGTCAGCGCCATCCAGGTAAATGTAAAAGATGTAAAATCTCCATCTTTTTTAATGGCTGAATAATATTCCATGGTGTACATATACCACAGTTTGTTGATACCAGATGAGTTGATGGGAAACAACCTAAGTGCCCAGATGAGTTGATGGGCACTTAGGTTGCTTCTGTGAATTGAGCTGCAATAAACATTCTAGTGCAAATTTCTTTGTGCTAAAATGTTTTTTGTTCTTTTGGGTAGATACCTAGTAATGGGATTGCAGGGTCAAATGGAAGGTCTGCATTTAGATCTTTGAGGATTCTCCAAACTTCTTCTTCTTTTTTTTTTGAGAAGGAGTCTCACTATGTCACCTTCATTAGAGTGCTGTGGCATCACAGATCACAGCAACTTCCAACTCTTGGGCTTAAGTGAGCCTCTTGTCTCAGCCTCCCAAGTAGCTGGGACTACTTGTTGTTTGGTAGGCCTGGGTTGGATTCTAACTTGCCAGCTCTGATGTATGTGGCTAGCGCCCTTAGCCACTGAGCTACAGGCACTGAGCCAATTCTCCATACTTCTCTCCAAAAGGTCTGTATTAGTGTGCAATCCCACCAGCAGTGCAGAAGTATTCCCTTCTCTCCATATTCATGCCAACATCTGTTTTTTTTTTGGACTTTGTGATGTGGGCTAATCTTGCTGGGGTTAGGTGATATCTTGAAGTGCTTTTGATTTGCACTTCTCTGATGATTAAAGATGATGAGCATTTTTTCATATGTTTTTTTGCCCATTTATCTGTCATCCCCAGAGAAGTTTCTGTTCAAGTCTCTTGCCCACTTATAGAGAGGGTTGTTTGCACTTTTCTTAATGTTTAATTTGAGTTCTCTGTAGATTCTAGTTATCAGGCCTTTGTCAGAATCATAACATGTAAAAATCTTCTCCCATCTGAAGGCTGTCTGTTTGCTCTGTTTGTGGTACTCTTAGCTGTGCAAAAGCTTTTTAGCTTGATCAAGTCCCAGTCATTTATTTTTGGTGTTGCTGTAATTGCTAGGGGGTTCTTCCTCATAAAGTTTTTCCCAGACCAATATCTTCAAGTGTTTTTCTCACACTCTCTTATAGAATTTTTATTGTTTTGTGTCTTAAATTTAAATATTTTATCCAACAAGAATCAATTTTTGTCAATGGTGAGGATCCAGTTTCAGTCTTCTGCATGTGGATAACCAGTTCTCTCAGCACCATTTGTTAAATAAGGATTCTTTTTTCCATTGCGTGTTTTTCTTAGGTTTATCAAAGATTAAATGATGATATGTGGTTGGGTTCATCTCTAGAGTCTCTATCCTATTCCATAGATTTATGTCTCTATTTTTGTGCCAGTACCATGCTGTTTTGATCACTATAGCCTTGTAATATAACCTGAAGTCTGGCGACGTGATGTCTCCAGATTTGTTTTTATTTCTAAGAACTGTATTTGCTACTCAGGGTTTTTTTCTGGTTCCATATGAATCAAAGTACTATTTTTTCAAGATCTTTAAAATATGACATTGGTGCTTTGATGGGGATTGCATTAAATCTATAGATTGCTTTGGGTAGTATGGACATTTTAACAATGTTGGTGTCTTCTGCTATTTCCTTTCTCATAGTTTCATAATTCTCTTTGTAGAGATCATCCATGTCTTTTGTTAGATATATTCCCAGGTATTTCATCTTCTTTGGAGCTATTGAAAAAAGAATAGTCTTTGATTTTGTTCTCAGCTTGAAAATTGTTGGCATATATGAAGACTACTGATTTATGGGTATTGATTTTATAACCTGAGATGCTGCTATATTCTTTGATCACTTCTAAGAGCTTTGTAGTTGAATTTCTGGGGTTTTACAGGTATAAGATCATGTCATCTGGGAAAAGAGAGAGTTTGACCTCCTCTGTTCCCATTTGGATTTATTTAATCTCCTTCTCTTGACTGATTGCAATGGCTAGGACTTCCAACACTATGTTAAATAGCAGTGGAGACAGTGGGTTTTATCCCAGACATACAAGATTGGTTCAACATACACAAATATATAATATAATATACCACATAAATAAAATCAAAAACAAAGACCATATGGTTCTTTCAATTGATGCAGAAAAGGCTTTTGACAATATCCACCATTCTTTCATGATAAGAATACTCAAGGAAATAGGCTTAGAAAGAACATTCCTTAAGCTGATAGAGGCTATCTACAGCAAACCCACAGTTAATATCATATTGAATGGAGTAAAATTGAAAACATTCCAACCCAAATCTGGAACCAGTGTTTTCATTTCTAACGTGAAGTTCAAGTTGTAGTTGAACCCTTCACCCAGGGGAGGTGCCGAACACCCTCACATTGTACACATTAGGCGAGATTTCACCAATCATCCTCCCCTCTCCCCTCTGCTCTCTCTCTCGTTTTCCATCCCCCTTGGTAGACTATACTTGTGTTTTATCTTTGGTGTGAGCATGTAGTTGTTTGCATGTTGATTTCATATTCATATTGAATACATTGGATACATTTCCCCCCCATTTTTGAGATACTTTGCTAAGAAGAATGTGTTCGAACTCCATCCAGGTAAACATAAAAGATGTAAAGTCTCCGTCTTTTCTTATGCTTACTTATTCAAATGTAGAAGAGTATTACAAAGTTGAAAGCTACTCTGTTATTTTCTCTAGGTTCATTCACTGTTCTCTGACCCTTCAGACAGACAAAAGTCATGAATCTGATTCATTACCTCCAAGTTCATGTTCCGTATATAATGAAGCTTTGGCTGTTTCTCAAATATAAAAATAACCATACTCTATATTATGTGTATTATGTTGCCATACTATTGTTTCACTCAACTTTATGTTTCAAGATCTACCCTGTTGGACATATGTTGATTCTCTCATTTTAATGTTATTCTTTTGAGTGAGCATACTACAACTACTTGTTTGTCTGCTGATGAACATTGAGATCACACACTGAGAAATATTGCTTTAGATTGTTCCCAATTTGTCAACATGACAAGCAATGATGGTCATGCACCTGGTGCATATGTGCCAGCCTTTCTTGAGGGTAAGTATCTAGAGGCAGAATTGTGGGCTTTAGAGTGTGAAGATCATTAAATTACTCTCCAAAATTATAACACTCCTTTTAAAACCATTCATGCTTTTATTTGGCATTACATCTAAACAAACAAATTCTACATATCAAATCAAATGAATATGCATATTTAATAATTATGGAAATTTGTTATAATGTCTTCCCTTAAAACATTTAAAATCTAGTTAGGGAGACATAGTAGAAACACATGCAAAGTTAAATAACAAAACATGAAAATAAAGTAACAATTCAAGATAATTATGCAAAGGTGCAAGGCAGAGTTAGGTTAACTGCCAAATCACGTGTGTAAAAAATAGTTGTGATAGGAATCTCAAAGAGGAGGATGTCCTTTTCTCTGAGGAGGAGAGGAAGACTTTTTAGAGGATGTGGAATTTGAAATGGATCTTGATATTTCAATAAGACACTCACACATAGAAGTGGAGATGCAGACAGGGAGGTGTAAATGTAGAAAGGCATGAGGAGTATTGAAGGGATGGTGTTCTAGAGAAGAAAGGACTTAGATTAAAGAGAAAGGGAGAGAATGGGACAGAAGAAAGTAAACTCTAAATTGGAATATTTGGAGTAGGAGGAAGGCAGTTCCTATCTAAAAATCTACATCTTCTCAATAGAAGTAGGAGAAAAGGCATTTAATTAAATTTGAGTAGAGCAGAGATGGAATTGAGGGCTTGATGAACAGGGAGAAGGTCTGAAATAGCGATTTTTAAGGAATTCCAAATGCTAGGGAACAGACAGTGATTAAAAAAAGCTTTGCCTTGTACAAAACTCAAAAGAATACAGTTTTATCCCTGGCCTTCCAAATGCACATATGTGTGAACATTCACACAGAGAGAGACACATACACACATGTACACATATTCTAGCAGAAATGATCTATCTAGAAGCACAACTCAGACATTTGTTGAGGAAGGGGATGGGGTTGTGAAGGAATTGGTCGACAAGTTGTATAGGAGGCAAGACAAATCATGTTTACCGAAATAAATGCCCTTTTCTTATCTCCTGTCAGGCTCCCTTTAGAAAAATAAACAAGAAAAAGTAGAATGTGAAAAGTGAACAGGAGGTGGTTTTACTTTGTAAAACAGCAAACGAGCAAGGCTGTGACACACTCACACACTAACCCCAGACCTTAGTGAGGGGGTCTAGAATAGCTGGCAAATGATAGGCAGCCTGTTCTAGTGAGTAGCTGACAGCACATGTGTGAGGTGGGTCACCGAGACAGTGCCCTTTAGAAAAGAAAGCGCAGACCTTAGGGTTTCATGCTGGGGTGACTATTTTGGTGCCTACTTTACAAGAGGACAGAACTACTATTCCCTGCTTAGCAAAATGCAATTTGAGAGCAGTAAGATAGAACTTAGGTCAGATGTGTTCACACTATAATTTAGACAGGTTTCCCATATTATGTTATTCATTCCAGACATCAAAGAAGAGTGATAAATATGCTATTTTCCTTTCTTGCTTTTCTAAGTTTATTGTTCTCATCGATTGGTTTTCATAAGATCACATGAAGTGTTACAGTTTACTTGCATCGTTTCAGTTATCTGAGTGAGTTATATAACTACTTCAATACCCTTTGCTTTTATTTCTGTTTTCTCCTGCAGCTAACACAATGCTCTGGGCCAGGAAACAGGTTTCATTTTATGCTGTGGTCAAGTTTAGTTTCAACGTATGCATGCATGTCATTCTGGAGGATATTAAGTGTAAAAACTCCTAGTGTTCATAATGTGGGTTGCTCTTGCAGTAACACCAGTCTGAAGAGGATTAATGCTCAAAATAATTAGTTGTTTTGAGACTCATTCTTTGACTGCAGGGGGCACAGTCATGCATTGCTTAACAGTAGGGACATGTTCTGACAGAGCCTCCATTGGGCAATTCTGTCTGTGTGCACATCACGGATGTACTCACACAGACCTAGGTGGGATAGCCATCACTTTGAGGCCACAGACCTGCTCAGGATGCTGCTGCATTGAATTCTGGAGGGAGCTGTAACACAATGCTAAATATTTATAGATTAAATCTAAACATAGAAAAAGTAGAGTAAAAATATGATTTTATAATCTTATGGGATCAACATCCTACATATAGTCCTTTGTTGATCAGAATGCCATTATGGGGTGCATGACCACATTATGCTGTAATGGTAGACTGTTGAGGAGTTTTGTTTTATGGTGTGATAATTCATGAAAAATATGTTTATTATTCAGTGTGCCACCATGCTCCTTGCTATAATGTTTATTTGCCCAAAGATAAAAATATGCAATTTCATTTGTTTTTTACAAATGGGTTATGGATTTTGTGTTTCATTGACAAAATGGCAAATGGTATGATGGATAAAGCCCTAGACTGTGAATCAGATAATGGGGTTTTAATTCTGGCTTCTTCATTTGCTGTCTAACCTAATCATTTAATTTTCTTGAGCTTTGTTTTCCTTGCCTGTAAAATATTCCTGCTCATGGCTTGCACTTGACAGTGGTTTTCTGCTTTAAAATGAGTTTGATACATGTCACTCTATTTGGTAATGAGAACAATCTAGTGAATGCTGACATAGACACTTTTAGCCCCACGTTTTCAGATAGATGAAATGAGATGCTGAGGGATTTCCCAAATCATGCCACTAGTGAATGCAGAACCTGCTGTTCTCTACTTCCAAATAGAATATTTGTCCCCCACCTCCACGGTAGTGTGTTTGGGCTAATTCTTTTACTCGAAATGGCTGAGTATCAAAAGATGTGATCTAATCTCCCTGCCCACCTCAGCCACTGTCTTCCACAGTCATACCCTAAATTGTGTCATTACTCTGTTTGTGCCATCTCAGAAATCTTTATTTCAAGTATCCAACTTCTGGTCAACAGTGCTCACCAGAGGCTTCCTTTTTCCACGCTTCTCTGTGCAACAGGTTTTGATTTTACTGAATCTTCCAAGCCAATGACACTGCCTTTTTCACTTTTCTTTTTATTTAAATTTATGTCCTCAGCTTTAATTGTTATCCTTCCCTTGCTGTCTCCCTTGATTTCTCTGCCTCACTTTCCCTTCATATCTTTGACTAACCCCAACCTTGAATGAAAACAACTATCTGTTGTGCTCCTGTACAGTAGCAGGTAAACTTTCCTGAAGAAAATCACAAAGCCTGATTTACTGGTTTCATATTAAAGAATATTTCTGTTTCTAGTTGATCTGGCCAAAGGTTTATTGATTTTATTTATCTTTTTGAATTAACAACTTTTTGTTTCATTAATTTTCTGAATGATTCTTTTGTTTTCAATTTCATTTATTTCTGATTTATTTTCATTTATTTCTTTTCTCCTGCTGAGTTTGGGAATTGATTGCTCTTCCTTTTCCATTTCCTTAAGATGATTCATTAGTTTGTAGATGTGCTGTTATTCTGTTTTTCATATGTAGGCATCTAATGTGATAAATTTCCATCTTAGGATTGCTGTTGGAGTATCTCGAAGGTTTTGGTAACTTGTAGCTTCATTATTGTTGTGTTTGAGGAATCTAAAATTTTATCCTTTATCTCTTTCTTGACCCAACTTTCATTCTGCATAAGGTTTAATTTCAATGCCTTTGTGTAGGAATGAAAGGTTTTGTTGGAGTTGAATTCCACCTTAATTGTCTTATGGTCTGAGAAGATGCAAGGTATAATTTCAAATGCTTTATTTTTGTTGAGGTTTTATTTGTGTCCTAGTATATGATCTATTTTGGAGTATGTTCCATGGGCTGACAGAAGAATGTACATTCCTTAGCTTAGGATGATGTGTTCTGTATATGTTTATTAAGCCCCTTTGCTCTAGAGTCACATTTAAGTACCTTGTATCTTTGTTTAGTTTCTGTTTAGAGGATCTGTCTGGCCCTGCCAGAGGGGTCTTAAAGTTCCCAGCTATTTGAGGCCACAGACCTGCTCAGGATGCTACTGCATTGAATTCTGGAGGGAGCTGTAACACAATGCTAAATATGGTGTGAGAGGATATCATATTGCTCAGACCAATAAAGGTCTATTTCAGAAATCTGGGAGCATTTAAGTAGGGTGCATAAATATTTAGACTTAAAATGTCCTCTTACTGTATTGTTCCTTTGACCAGTAAGAAGTGACCATCTGTCACTTGTCTTTCTTAACTTTAGTTGCTTTAAATCCACTTGTATCTGTAAGCAAGATTGCAACCCAATCTTCTGATTTCCATTTGCCTGAAATATTGTTTTCCAACCCTTCATCCTGAGTCCTGTTGTGCCCCTCAAGGTTAGGTGTGTTCCTGAAGACAGCATATGGATACCTTGTTTTTTTTTTTTTTTTTAATCTATTGGCCAGCCTGTGCCTCTTCAGTGGGTGAATTCAAGCCATTAACATTTATTGAGAGAACTGATAAGTTGGAGTTCTATTCATCTTATTTTGTGAAAGTCCATAGCTTAGTTTTATCCTTTGCACTATTATGGAAGCTAGGTTTTCTCATTTAGTTGCTGGATGTTTAGTTTGCTGGTGGTCCATTGTGATGGTCAATGTGCACAATAGGTCTAAGTATGTCCTATAGAGCTGTTCTTTTTGTGGTGAATTTCCTCAATGTTTGCATATCAGTAAAAGATTTGATTTCTCCATTGATTTTGAAGCTTAGTTTAGCAGTGTAAAGAATTCTGGGCTAAAAGTTATTTTATTTAAGAAGATTAAAGGTATATGCCATTATCTTCTGGCTTGGAAAGTTTCAGCTGAAAAGTTCACTTTACCCTGATGGATCTTCCCCTGTTGGTCTATTGGCACTTACTCCTAGATGTTTGCAGAATTTTCTCTTTCATGTTGACTTTGGACATACTCATTACAATGTGTCTTAGAGATGCTCTATTTGTGTTGAGATGACCTGGGGCTTGATATCTCTCTAAAAGGAGTGTTATGGAATCTTTAGCACTACTTGGAAAATTTTCATTTATGATATTCTCCAGTCCCCTTCAGGGATACCTATAATTCCTATGTTTAAATGCTTTGTGAAGTCCCATAATTCTCTGGGTGAATGTTCTGCTTACTCTCTCTCTTCTTTTCTATCTCTTTAAATGCCTGGGTTAACTCAAGAGCTTTGCTCTATATCTCAGAGATTCTTTCTTTTTCATAGTCTAATTTGTTATTGATACATTCTACTGCAGCTTTAAGTTCCCAGATTGATTCCTTCAAGTCCTTAGCTTCATCATATCCTTTCTATATTCTTCATATCTTTTGTCCTTTTTTTGTTCTGTTTTTCCACTTTCTCATCTATTCCCTTTATTGTTTTTGCCATCCACATTTTAAATCCCCTTTCTGTAATTTTCATTAATTCTATGTAGGTGGAATATTTTGTAGTAGCTACTGTATTATCCCTTGGTGGGGAGGGGTTGTTGTTTTGTTCTGGTTTTTCATGGTCCCAGAACTTTTCTGTTAGTTCCTCCTTGCATGTGTTTTCTTCTTGTTAACTTCATCACCCTACTTTATTCTTCTCACTACCTCCTTCACTTTAAATTTCTTTGCCTCAGAGCTTAGATGTTGAAGTGGCCTTTTAGTATAAGTTCAAAAGGAAGATAAAGATAAACAGTAAGAAGGGAGAAAGAAAAAAAGATAAACAGCAAAAAACAAAAAAGAAGTGGTGGTGGAAGGAAAGAATCGATAAAAAGGAGAGAGAAAAAGAGAGAAAGAGAGTGCCAGGAGAAATGGTGGTGTTTTGCAGGGTGTTTTAACCATACCCACAATTCTAGGACTTTTGGGGGGCCAAACTGGATGGGTCCCTGAAGTCAGGAGCTCCTTCCCAGCCTGGGCAAAAGCAAGATCCTACCTCCACCAAACATAGAAAGAAATCAGCATTCTGTTTCAGTGGGGACCTACCAATGCCTTCTTTTCAAAGGCCAAAGCTATAAAGACACTATAGACCAGGATCTGGTGGCCTCCTTGAACTAGACTAATGTAGTGATGCCATAGCCAGACCAAAGCCATGACTCTCTAGCCTTCAAAGGAAAGAAGAAAAAAAAAAGGAAAAAATAGATAAAGAAAATAAAAAATGCAATTATTTAAAATAATGAAAAGAGGGATATCTTAACTGTTGTGTGAGAAATGTATGTGAGAAAAAGGAGAAAAGTAGACTATCTCTATGAAAAGAGAGAAAAGGAGAGAAATAAAAAACAAAGGAAGAATAAAATGGGCTGAAAAACTAACAAAAATGGAGGAGCCTTTGCTATTGAGGAAATTGTAAGAATAATTAGAATTAATTACAAAAACCAAATTAAAAAAAAATACCCCAAAACAACAACAAGAAAGAAGAAGAAGAAGAAAATAAAGCCAAGAAAAAAAAATTGAAAAAAGGAATCAAAAAATATTAAAAAAGAGGTGTGTTGCAATATATTGTCTGGACACCAGGTGGCACTGTGGTGTTAGGAGACGGATGATACATGCTGTTTTCACTGTATGTGATAGGGGTTGGAAGCTGCTCTCTTGTTGCAGAGGAGACTAGGTCCTGTCTTTCAGACTTACTTGCCCTCAATAAGGGCCTGTTTGCTTTCTCAGCATTTAGTCCTCATGGATTAGGGTTCTAAAGTGCTTGCTAGACTTAGAAGGCACATCAAACAGTGCCCCCTGACAACAAAGCGGCTCTCCCAGAGGTGGGAGCCATTCAGTTCACCCCAGGATGATTGCCTGAGTTCAGCAAGTGCATCAGAGCCGGTGATGCCCTAAAACCCTGTGGACTGTTCCTCCCATGCCTGTGGCTTTCCCACAATGGCAGTGCCTTAATACCCCGTTTCCCTGAAAATAAGACATCCTCCGAAAATAAGACCTACTTACAGGAAAGATAAGACGTCCCCTGAAAATAAGACCTAGCGCATCTTTGGGAGCACACCTTAAAATATGACACTGTCTTATTTTCGAGGAAACAGGGTAGTAGCCAAACCAATGAGAGATCCACCATGTCTGGTGTTCAATCCTGGCCACTGGATGCTGTTAGTGTTTATTCACTGCTCTAGTGAGCAACTCAGTCCAAAATTAAAAAACTGTAGGCAGCTCTTTTCCGTCTCTAGTCTTCATGGGAGAGCTGGCTGCCTGGCCTCTGCCTGTACCCACGCACTTGCCTTCTGTGCTGATCTTCCTCTGCTCTAGACCTCCTTGTTGGCTTCTGATGTCTCCTACTATTTCACTGTGCCCCTGGATTAATGTTTCTTGGTAGATTCTTCCAGCCAGAGGTGGCTAGAGTCCTTTTTCCTCTGTCTCACTGGGAGTAGTTAGTAAGGAGATGTCTCTAGTCCACCATCTTGCTCCACCCTATTTGACAACAGACATTGAAATGCTTCATTTTACTATTAGGCTTCCCATTCTATCTCTATTATAATTTCTTTCTGCCTTGGATTATTTGAAATATAATACATTATGGTAACTTGACAAGTTCCTCTGGCCTTGATAACAGTATGGAGTAGAATTCAGAAGAAAGTTGTATTGTAGTTGATACAGCCATACTCCAACATCAAATTTGCTAAGTGAGGTAAGAGTTTTTTAAAAAGTGAAAGAATAATAATTCAGATAGCTTCTTGCATGTAACCTAAAGAAAATCAAGAATTTTCTATCCAAGTAATCTCATTGCCTACCCCCCAAATTAATATTTGAAATAGTTTTGGCAATACAAAAAATATCATAGCAATAACAATGACATTTTGGTTTACCTGCTTGATACAAAAGGGTGCCTACAATCCCACAGGGGTGAAACATGGTTTTGTTCTTAAAATGATCTCAACAAAAATGTAATAATATGAATATGTATATACATTTTCCCACTCTGAAATAGGCTTCAAACAAAAATTCAAACAGATTATAACTTCTAGAGGCTCAAACCTGAAGAGATGATGATGGTTCCCACCCTCAATATGTAGTTACAAATAAAAATAATGCTAAAATGTAAAATAAGCATAAGGAATTTCACACTATCATTTTTCTCATAATGGCTATTTTGTAGCCTTTTTATTTTCTGAATAAAATTTCCCAATTTTATTCTCAATTTCTTTCCTGGAGTATTTATTGGGTGCCCCTGCTTTGCAGGTGTACCCCCTCATCTCCTGTCCCCGCTGCCCAGATGGAAGCAGTGCTGACACTACTGCCTAAGGCAGGGCACTCTCAGAGCTGTTGGTCATGCTTCCTTTCCTCTGATGCTGGCGTTAGCATCTCTGAGCTGCGGTAGGGGAGCCTCATGTGTGCCTGCCAGGATGGAGAAATGGTCCATCTGCTCTGCACCGGGCTTTAATTTCATTGCCAGTGATGGCTGCAAGACAGATGCCCCAAACAGAGTGGAGGCTCAGGGAGAGGGACCACAGCACTTGGAGGCTCAGGGAGAGGGACTCAGTCAGTCTGTTTACAGCCCACAGCCCAGAATGAGGATGAAGTGTGCTGAACAGGCTGTCCCTGAAGCTGCGGGATCTATGCAGTCCTCAACAGATGGGACTGGCATGGAAGCTGGGAGCGCTCAGTTTCTGCCCATTGAAGCCTCTGCGTGGTGGTGTGACCTTGAGCAAGTCCCTTCACCTTCATGCTTTGTTACAGTAGAGTGCCGTCTATAAACTGCAGATTAGAGAATGTCCTCTACCTATCTTGCCTGGTGGTTGTTGGAACATAAGACATCAAATCTCACTTACTCATCTGAATACAGCATAAATGCTGCCACCTCTGTGGTCATCTGAAGGACACTCTGATTCCACAAACAGAATGTAATCTTTCTTTTGAAATTCTATTGGCATTTTATTAGCATCTCTCTTTGGGTACATAAAAACTACATTTGCTAACATTTATGAGATGTGGCCACTTTATTCTAGTTACTATTGTAAATACTTTGTTGGTGGTGGGAAAAGGGGAGTAGTAGGATCAAGTACAGTAATAAATAATCAAGTCTTGAGGATTTGCTCTAAAATAATATGAATTAAAATGAAATTAGTAGGTTGAAGAGGTGTCACACCCCCATGTTCATTGCAACATTATTCATAATTGTAGAGAATGGAACCAACTCAAGCATCCCTCAGGGGATCGATAAATATGGAAAATGTGGTACATGTACATGGTGGAATACCATTTAGTTCTACAAGGGGGAAATGCTGTTATTTGTGATAATGTACATGAGCCTGGAGGACATTTGTTTAGACAGGCACTGGCAGACAGACGCCATATAACCTTACTTGCATGCAAAATCGAAAAGAGTTGAATTCACAGAAGTGGAGAGTAGAATGGTGGTGAGGGGCAAGGAAGGAGAATGCAGAGAAGTTGGTCAAAGGATAGAAAATTTTCATCTGACAAGAGGAATAAGTTTAAGAGATTCATCACACAGTATGACAATTATAGCTAATAATGTATTGTATATTTGAAAATATGTTAATCACTTGATTTAGCCCTTCCATAATCCTTATAAAAGATTTAGCAAAACACCATGTTTTATTAATCAATACATATAATTTTCAGTTGTCAATGTAAAAAAAATTACAAATGTTCTATATTCCATCTGATTCTTTCCCATTGACTTCTCCACTCCTTCATGAGGGAGGCTCTGCCCTTTACACCCCCTTGCCCAGCTCCAAGCCACTCACCAGAGCACCCCATAGGGAGTAATGTCAGCATACTGGACACTTACGGTGCCTGAATGCATTACATGAACTAACTCACTCAGTCATCATTCCATACTATTATTATTCCTATTTTATAGACAAGATAAGAAAATTGCCCAGAGGAGCTAAGAGAGACCTGAGTGGCCCGGGTCACACAGTGAGTGTGTGGCAGAGCTAAGACTCTATCCGAGGCAGCCCGAGTCCACAGCCCACGCTTCTCATCACCATGGTTACCTCCTGTGGTAGGTGAGGTCCAGAAAGATTGGTTAAATGGATGACTGACAAGTGTTAGAACTTTAAAAGAAATGCAAAGCAGTTTATAAGTTTAAGTCATTACTATTGCTGCTGCAGATGTAACTATTACTATGTGATTGCAATTGATATTCTATCGCATTTTAGGGGAAAAGGAATCTCAGTATTCTACTTTTGATGTTGGAGCTCAATAACATACATCTAGAGAGCAAGCACCTGACCAAACTTAGTATAAAATGCAAGTTTAGCAGTAGGAAAGGTACAAAAATGAAGTCTCTTCTTTCTTATCCTCATCCTTGGGGCCACGGTATTCAAGCTAACTTGGTGTAACTTCTGATTGCTGGCCTCAGTCCACTGAGATTACTTCTCCAAATGACTATGTGTGAAGTTGGTCTTTTATACCCCAAACTGGTTCTTCACTGACTTTATCTTTACCCCCAAATACACCGTTGTCAGTACTTGTGTTAGACAATGTGATCATCTTTAGCTCCCTTCAGTGTGTGGCCCACTGAGTGTTTCTGAAAGAACTCCCTCTCTTCTACTCCGACCACCATTAGATTCAGTACTTCTGATTTCACCCCTAGAATAGGTTCCTAACTGGAATCCCAGGCTATGATCTATATTTTCTCTAGTCTTTTCTCCATTATGTAATTTACATTTATGAAATTCACATCTGGTAATATTCCTTGTTAAAACATGTTAATGGTTTCCAATTGCTTCCCAGATACATGATAAACTCAGTGCACAATTCGGCCCCAATATGCTCTTTGAACATGACCTCTCCTTACACTTCCTTATTAATCCCATGTACTGTGATGACACCAGACACCACAATGGGTCAGGTGCCTCCCTGTCCCCAGGACACAAGTCCTACCTTCTTGCCAAAAATTCCTTTCCACCTGTTCCATCTTCTTCAAGGGACAGCTCAAATTTCCTTTCCTGATTACCTTGAGCTAGAATTTATTACTACTCCCAACAAGTCTCTCTTTATAGTTTTTTTCTAACACTGATTTTGTTTTATATCTCTAATAAATTGGAAGCTCCTTGAACTTTAAAAAAAATTATTCATCTTGATAGCCACACAACACAGAGTAGAGTTGCCGTATAGTTTTAGCTCTTTAAATACATAGGGCTCATCTCATTATTTAGACTGTAGGCTGTTGGCAGGCAGTGACCATTTACAACACAGGTCAGCTTCTGTATTTAAAGTGTTAGTTAACTTTAAATTTGCTTCTACCAGTTAACATGCTTGTGCATGTGACCAAAAGAAAGCTATTAACTCTAATTCCTTCTAAAGAAAGCTATTAATTCTAATTCCTTTGATTGGGATGAGGGATAAGAAAAGTAACATCTACGAAGGACTGATGCATAGCAGAAACTCAAAAGTAGCCATTGATTGGATGCACTGTACTTGAAGTAGGCATGTCATTTTATGTTGAGGAAATTTGGCATGAGCCATCTAGCCTCAGGCATCGATGGTTTCCGATAATAATGTTTGACTGCAGTTTCATTCTAGCACACTTTCCAAAGGAACATTTCTCTTCTCCTCTTCCCCACTGTACTTTCATGTCCTGCCACCATGTCTAAAGTAAATAATCTATTTAATGGTGTATTGTAAACACTTGATTTTGAAGAGTTTTTTAAAAAATTATTATTGTCCATTTGTCTCTAAACTATTTCTTTCTATTTATCTGTCCTGGTCTTCTTAGAACATGGAAGAAAGCCTCAGTCATGCAGAGTAGCATGCCTGCAGGATAGCACACAGTGAATAGTATTTGTGGACTCAATACACAGGGAATAAGTAAATGGCTTCCTTGATTCTGGTAGGCAAAAAAAGCACAAGTTGTTTATTTCTGTGAGTTGTCTATATCAGTCATGCAAAACTAGCCAGGGTTTCTAGACGGCCCACTTGGGAGTTTTTTTCCTATCCTTAGAGTAGATTAATCTACTCCACCCTCAAATAACAGGTGGGTCTATTGAAAAGAAAGGGCTGCAGCATATGCAGGTAGAATTTAAAAGAACATGAGCATTTCATGGAGCAAGAAATCAATTTGACTGCTAGAGTTGATGACAAATTAGCACAGGAGAATTGCTATTCATCTCTTTAGGACTGCCAGGGTGAAAAGTTCCATCTTCCATTACCTAATGAGGCTGTCTTTAAAGCAGTGTGCAATCAAACTCCTTGTTGGAAAATGTGACTCTAAGGTCTGGGTGTCTATGAAAGTCCAGCTGGATGATTTTGGGGAGTGTGTGTGGAAAGACAAGGTAAGCCTTCAGTATCTCCTCCAGTTCAGATCAGATTTGATGAGGGCCGAGCAGATAAAGTCAGCTAGGAACCTCCCTGTGTCCACGGCCCTGGGGTGAGGTGCTGCTGATCTCCCTTTCAGAGTGGAAGAGCTGACTGGCTATTCTATCACCCTCATCCATGGAGAAGAATTGACTGAGCGGTGGGTTTTTTGTAGATGGGGCCTCACATTGAAATTATACCATGAGCACGTTACAAACACTGTCACAATTCTATTTTACTTTCCTTCCTAGGACCCCTAAGTCTCCATGCCCTATTTTCCAAATCATTATTTTTTTATTTGGTCAAAGTCATTGACTAATGAGACCATGGGATCTTACTGGCAAAGTGAGTGGATGATTTTAATTCCTATTTGATTCCTTTTTCAAGTGATTTCCTCAGCAAGGAGTAAAGACTTTCCATCTCTGACCTCTAAAAGTGGCTAGTAACTATATCTCTCCCTAAAATTTAGTGTCTCAAAGACACTTGTCATATGTAAAGGCTGTGATTTTCATGTTCATGCCTGTGGAAAGAGCGCCTGTCTGAAGTCTTACTAGTTAATCTGGGTGCCATCGTCAAATTAAGGCAGAAGAAAATGCTGAAGTGGTAAATTTCCCAGAGGTTAGAAATATTTCTCAGGCACCTCTGTCCTGACACATCTATCTTCCAATCTGTTCAATTCATCTGTCACAGTATCACCCCAATTTACCCCTTGCTAACACTTGAAATGCCACTTTAATTAATTCTCTGCACTCAGAACTTTAAGCAATGCCAAGTTAGTTAATTATCCAAGTGTATTGCTTTAAGCATTTCCTAGATGCAAATTATGAAAATTCTTGGTGAGTGCCAGGATGGGATCTTCAAAGACTTTAGCTCCCCCTCCCTCCACAGAACTCTTCTGAGGAGTGAGAGGTGGCTGGGTACAAAATGGACAGATGGCATGGAACAGTATCTACATACAATTTTCTCTCCCAACTAGCAGATAGGTGTCCAGAAACATCCTCACAGACTTTATTTAAAAAGTCGGAAGGTTTAAAGGCAAGTCGTAACCAACTTTTGAATGAGGTGGACTAGAATCATTACTGGTTAATGTCTCCTAGGTCACCAAGGGCTTAGAGCCCTGTGTAAGGTGTTATCATTCGAGACCAGATATGACTATCATGGATGCCAAACTGTCCTGTTGTAGTGGAAATTTGTCTCACAAAATGTCCTGAGAAAAAGAAGGAAAGACAAAACCTGTATTTATTTTCCCTTTCTCTGAAGCTGTTCTAATATATACATTTTTTTATGACAACTGTATGATAGATATTAATATCTCCATTGTTAAAGATGAAGAAATTAAATCCCAGAAAGAGAAACGAGAAGATGACAGAGGAAGGATTTGAACTCGAACTCTCTGGCCTCACTGTTTCTATCAAACCAGGGTGCCTCCAGGTCATTGGATCAGCGGGTTCAGCCACTAGGAATGTCATTGGTAAAATTCTTTGTGGTCCCCTTGAGATCACCAGGAGCCATTTGTTTGTTAAACTGAGATCTTCTTGCTTTGTTGCAGACATAATTACCTGTCAGCAATAGATAAATTTGAGTTTCTCAAGTATAAGCACTTGTCTTGCCTCTCCTAGCAGAGGACACGTCTCCAGTCAATATTTCAACATAATGGACACAGTGTCACCAAGACACAAGGCCTGAGGACAGCTAAGAAATAGCTTGGGTTGCAAGCTTACTTCAGTGTTCTCAGTTTTCAATAGCTAGGTTCTGTTTCCGAATGTTAATCCAAAACTATGACAAGCATAAGCTCAGAAAATTTCCTGAAGACCCTGGAGAAAAGGTACATACTAAAGCCCAATCTCTTTATGGAGAATTAATTAGTACACACACACTCCCTACTGAGGAGTGGGGAAAGGATTGTGTCCTACGCTGCCCAATTCTCTACTCCCACTCATAAGCCATCAATTTTTCTTCTAAACTCTCAATGTTTGAAGATTATTCTGTGAGTCTTAGTTACCCTGCTCCCATCAACTCACTCCAATGGCATCTGGCAATGTTTGAGCTGGTGAGATCTCTGAGTTGTCAGGGGTGTGAAAAATTTCTCCCTAGCACATAAGGGGAAAATCCTGATACAGGAATCAAGAGGGAAGAGGAAAAAATGTTTATTAGAGAGAATTTCTTGTATTTAGACTAAGCCCTAGGATATGAAATATTCCTTAATTCTTTTCTCTTTACTTGCTATCATTGTATATAATTTTGCCTATAGTGTCTTTGAATGAAGTGAGGGCTCTGAGCTAGGCAGACTGTGGCTGTTAAATAGAAATACCTAAGAGGAAATATGGGAAGTTCACTTGTTTTGGAGTCCAAAGTCCCAGATGGTGTCCCACCTTTGGCAACAGTTAATAGAAAGAGCTTTGGTTAGTTATAGGACTTTTTAAAAGTTGGTTGATGAATCTGTAGAATGGGTACAATAGAAAGATCAACTATATCGTCTGCCTTGTCCACAGTGCCTTCTATCTAGTACTGTTTTGAACCACATAACCTCCTTGCCTATAGTGACAGAAAACTGGCTCAGGAAACCTGCCATAAGGTGTGCCATCAAATTCTGGGAGGATCAATGATGAAGAGATAAACAGGGATTTGATCTAGGACCAATAGAGTGAAGTCATGAGGTAGAATCAGGGCCAATGAAGGACATGGTGAGGGCAAGTTGGGAGCATTGCAATCAAGCAACTGAGGTGAAGAAAGATCTGATTTATAGATTCAAAGCCTCAATCAGGTACTGTGTTAGCACTGTCATTAAGACCATAGCTTTTAGAGTGAACTAGATGTGAATTCTTACTAGCTATGCAATCTTTGGCAATTTACTTAACTTCTCTAAGATTCTGGGTTCTTGAGAATAAAATGAAGACATCTGTATATACATCATAGGGGTGGGGGGTTATATTAATTAATATGTGAAAAATTCTTAGAATTGTGGTTGGAATTTTGCTAAATCCTGTATCACTGTCTGTTGTCATGACTTTCATTACCTGAGATGCACCCTACTGTTTATATGATTTATGTCTGTGAAGCCTTTAACAACTTCATGAAATACTTTCTTTAATATCTCCACCTTATGGATGAGAAAACTGAGGCATGGAGAGGTGAATTAATATTTTCACAGTCAAGCAGCTAGCAGGTGGTGGAGCTGGCATTTGAACTGGGCTTTTCGGTTCCAGAGTTGGCTTGTTCATTGCTACCTTCTACTGCTTCTCTGTTATTAATGTGTTCAGCCAGACAAGAGCTGAGCCGGTGGACACAGATGGCTGAAAACTGTGGAAGGAAGAGCAGAATTACCTGAGCAAAGGCATGGCAGCCCTGGCTTCACTTAGGTCTCCCAGGAAGCCTGGCCATGCCAATCCCTGTTCTTGGAATCTCATGGGTTTCTCATTTGTCCTTGCAGGAGAGGGCGCCAGTGAGCCTCTGTTCCAAGCATACAACACAAAAGAAGCATCAATAGGGCTGAGCCACTGAGTATCAACACCCACTTTGTCTTGAAGAAACAAGGTTTGGCAAAGATTTTTGTTCCATAGAAAGAGGGATTGTCTTGCTTTGGTCACCACTATCCATCTGACATGGACTATAGGACATAGTAAGGGCTCCTGAAATAACTCATCCAGGGAATGAGTGAAGAACTTTGAAGAATTAAATAAATGAAAAGTATTACTTTCTTCTAATGACTGATGTAACTATTCTCTTTCTTACAAAGATGAATTCCTCACATAGCAGTCTACATAGTTACAAAAAAGGACCTTTCTCAGTACAACAGGAGAAATTGTATTATAGTCAAAAAATGAATGGTTCAAATTCCTACTAGTTGAAGGAACAAGAGAACAAAAGGTCATTTCAGGTTGTTAATCTATATTTATCACATCAACAATTTATCAGGCTGAATGCTGAATAATAAAAGGCCCATTATATCTTCATTTAATGTGAAAGACCCTGTGATAATACAGGAGTATTAAGTGTACTTCATCTTAACCATGATAATTTCAAAGAGCTCACAGTCCTTTTCCATCTCTGCTAGTCGTTAAAATAAGATTTACCTTCTATTATTGATAGCAAACCATACTCTAGTGAAGATTAACCCCTGTGAGGGTTGCACGCCTATACACTTGAAACTAAAATTTGTTAATGATATTTCACAAGTCTCCAGAAATAGATGCTTTCTATTCTGACCAATGTTACATTTTCTTCAAGTGATGCCTCTCTTTTTCTTGCTGAAAATTCATAGCGAGGCCAGCGGTCGATGAAGCCAAACACTTCTCAGATTTCCCTTGATCCTCTTGCATCAAATACTTAACATTTAATGCTGGAGCTTATAGCGCCATGAGCTCCAGAGATGAAAGTAAATGAAAAGTCAACCTTTCAGGCTGTGTCCCCACGCAGGTGTTGTGTTTGTGTTTCCCCCCTGTGGCGGGTGAAGCAGTTTGCTATCAGACTCTCTCCTGTCAGAGGAACGTTGTGATCAACACAGTGCAGAGATTGGAAAATGTCACTATTAGAGAGTTACAGTAACCATGGCTCTTTCCCACCAAGTCCATTTGTGCCTGCAGAATTTTGTCAACACAGCAGGAGCCTGGGGATTCGTGTCACTTGTAGTAGAACTTGAGAGTCTATGTTTGCTTTGTCACAGGGAAAATTTAGAAGATGGGAAAGTTCAGCTGCTTTGAGAGCCTCTGAGCCTCTGTAACCTTGGAAGATAGTGTTAAGGAGGAGGGGCTTGGGAACGTGGGGTGGACGTGGGTCTGGGTCTAATCTACTATGGGATGTGGCCGTTTGGTTGTGTTTGTTTTGTTTTTGTTTTGGCCTCGATGAAAGCTAGAAATATAAATTTATATCTACAATTTCTAGAGCAGATTTATTCTAACATATTCAGAAACAGGCTCATTGTAGGAGACAGAGACTTTGGGGAGAGATGTGTGATGAGCAAGAACACTGCAGCTCCCTTTCTGCGCACTCTGCTACACCGCCATGGAGGGTGCAGTGGTCATGCCTTAAGTGTTTTCTTCACTTTACATTCCCTTCTAGGAATCCCATTCATTTTGCTCATCAGGCATCAGGCTTAGTTTTGGTATTTCTTCAAGATAACGTTTCCTATAACAGCCCCAGAATCCAAAATTCATGCCATTTGTTCTGTACCAAACTCCATACAGGCCTCTGGGACAAGCCTGGACAAGGCCCTGGTGACTTTCTCCTGGGATCCCTCTGTTAGTCCAGGGGGTTGGATATTAACTGGCCAGTGCCTGCCACAGCACAGCGATGGGAAATGGTGTCCCATGGCCATATTGAAACGGTATTCCAAGGGGTGTGAGGCTATCAACTCCAAGGCGTCTCAGGGAATTCCCACCCCCAGCCATATGCTCAGGGCTGCAGGTCTGTGTGTTCGCCTTATCACTTGGGAAGTTGTTTTGACAGTCCACATTCTACTCTTGTTTGCTCAGCTGACAAAGGCTGTGCAATGACTGCCTTGTCACTGTGCAGGGAAGAGAGGAAGAGAGAGATGAGACTTGGCTTTCAAGTGAGATATTAATTATCCCAGTGACAGAGCTGCCTTAAAAAGGCTTTGTCGACATCTTTGTTTCAATCTCAGAAAATCTAAACAAAGGACACTTAAAATTTTGCTTTAGTTTTCACCTTGACCAAAAAATTATTATTATTTGCATGGATTGTATAATGATGTGTCAGGGGCCAAATGGGAATAAAATTGGAGGCACTTCCAATGTAATTAGAGTCATTTGCTTTGCTACAGTCATTGCCACCCAAGTGTGGACTGAGCCTCATCAGATCAGAGGGTTTTAGTAGGACCAACAGCTGGGTGAGTGGGGAATATGTTGGATAAAGATCCTTCCCTGGTAGGAAGAGTGTGCTACTCCATTAGAGGTTTTATGGATGAGAACAGCATTTGAACAGCATTTGAGCCTTTCTAAATGAAGGTGCCTGATTTCCCTAACCATTAACCGCAGAGTGGTTTTAATGGTTGTGCTTCATGAAATACACACTGATAGCGAAATTGCCTTTATACTGTGTTCTATGACTTTCACTGCTATCGTTCCTTAGTCAGATGTATTTTTATTATAGATATTAACAGTCGGTTTGACTCTCTTTACCTGCCCATTATATTCATAAATCAGTGCATGTGCAATAATTAATGAAGATGAATTTGTTAAAACTTAACCTTATTCTTCCCTGTAATAATCTTGGCTGGATAGAGTTATTAATTACCCAAGAAGGTACGGCTTGTCTACAATTACTGGAAAACTCTAATCCTGTGGTTAGATTCAGAGATGGGATTTAAAAGAGAAGAATATAAATAGTTGTAAGGCAGGTTCATTCACTTGACAATCTTGCTGTTGGCCAGACCCTAAATAAGACTAGAGATCTGGCAAAGTAAGTAGGATAAGTCTGACCTTTGAAGAATTTGGGATCTTGTAGCTGGAGGAAGGGTTTGGATTCCCTCTGAAATAAGCCATGGGAAGCTCAGAAAATATCAACATCCTTCCCTCTCACCCTCAGCCTTGAGTCAAAGGACTACAGGGAAAAGGCAGGGAAGAAGATGGTTAGGGGCAAGGCAGGTTAAGGAAGGAAAGTAAAGAAAGAAGAAGAGGATAAGAATAGATTTTAATGGAAATAGGAGGTCCTAGTAGAAAACTAATAAAATAAAAACAAGCGATGTCTCCCCTTCCTTCCAAGAGCAGTGGGTGGAAATAAGCTCTCATTGTTTCTACTGTGTGTCACTCGGTGTGCTGGGGGCTTCATAGGTATTTTCCAATTAGTTTTTCAAACAACCCTGGAAGTAGATGTTATATCCATTTTATAGCTGAAGGAATGAAGTGAGCAAGGTGGAATATCTAACAAAAATTCACATTCTAGCTTGTGGCAAGTGCTGTTTAGATGTAGGTGTGTGTGACTCCAGAACACACACAGAACACCAAAACCTCAACCACAAATTCACAAACACATTTGCTCATTAATTCAATAGAATGTTGAGCCCTAAATAGAAAGTATTTCTCTCTCACTCCTTCCTTTTGGGTTTTCATGCTTTGCCCTTCTCTTTGCCTTCTGGTTCTTTCCCTTTCAAGTTATAAACATGAAACTTGTGAAGAATTGATGATTTTGTATCCCAGGTTTGTTGTTCAGGAGGTTAAATCATTTTGTGATGTTGTCTAATTTTTCTCCTTTAAAGTGGAGGAGAATCCACATTCCATGGTGGTGGGTAGTTTAAATGAAATAATACATGTGAGAACACAGTGTGCGGCAGATGGCAGGTGCTTCGTGTGTGTGGTCACTCACGTTCTCTTCACAGCTGCTCTCCTGGCAGCAGAAGATGGTACAGAGAATGTCTCCTTAGAGAATGATAACTCTGCTGATGGTCATGATGGTGAATAATGATGAAGACTATCCTTAAAGACAAAGATCACAAACAGGCTGCCCCTACACATAGTTTTTGTGGCATACATATTATTAAAAAAGAAAAAGAAGAAGAACCAGTTGCCAACATTTAAAATTGGGAACTTTTACATAAAAGCCTGCATTTCTGCATTCTCTTGAGAAATAGGCAGATTTGTCAATAGTAGTTTGGTGTCCCCCACATTAAAGCTGAGCAGGTACTGACCTGTTTGGCAGGGTCATTCTGCATGGTCCTGGTTTGTCTGGGATAGCCTGGTTTGGGTGCATTGACCTAGCATGTTTATTAATAGCATCTCCTTTCCCTCTGGTTTGGAGGCAATTTTATGTATTCCCTTCATCTCTTACTTAGAGGAGGCCCCTCTTGGGGTACATCTCACCTTTACGTTATCTGCCTGCCTCTGTAAGCATTTGAATTTGTGACCCCCTCTTAAGGTCATCTTCTTCCTCTTGACTGTGTTTCAATAGCACAGTTTTCCAAGGAATGCATTTGGAGGCCGGAAAGATTTAGCTTCTTGACCTCCAGAAACTACATTCAGTGATCATTCCTGACTGCAAGGAAAGGGTCGTGTCCTGTTAAGTCCTGTCTGCCCAGCATACACCACCAGGATGACAATTTGCTGGAAATTTGGCCAGACTTGGACTGTGAACTAGATAATTCAACAGTCAGTCAGCTCTGCAATAAAAAGAAAAAAAAGAAAGAAAGAAAAAGAAAAAATCTGGAATTGTCTTTGGAGACAAATTCTTTGAAGCACTTAAAACCATGGAGGTGGACATGGAGGTGGGTGGAGACAAGATGGCTGACTGAAGCCAGCTTTCCACAGAGGCTCCCGTCCAGAAGGAGAGTTAAAGGACAAAAATTTAGTAAGTAACCTGATGGATTTGAGCTGCACCAAGAGAGAAGGTTGAAGAACGCACATCAACCCCGTTGAGGTGAGCTGCGACCACAAGGATACAAACAAAAGGTACAAAATCCATCACCAAGTGGACGGGAGTCCCCTCCCCCATGAGAATGGCTTGGAGTGCCCCACAAACAAATGGGCAGAGTTCAATGGTCCTCCCAATGTACTCCATGGGAGAGACCTTCTGAAGACTGGACCTGACTCCCCTGCTAGGGTGCCATGGCATTCTCCTGCCTGGCATAAAACTATAAAACTGTATATAGTCTCTACCTGCAACTCTGAGCTCTCAGCACTCCCCTCCACTCTCACTCTGAGGTCTGGAGGCCTGTCCCCCAGAAGTTCGGATTCTTGGGTGATTTCTCGAGGGGTGTGGACAGTGCCTAAACTGCAGCTGGTCAGTGCTGACTCCAGGGCATGGGAGCGAGGAGAGGACAGTCGGCTGAGAGGGAACCACACCAGACCAGGAGTTCCCTGAGGCATGGAGCGACAGCTGTCTTTTAGCAGCAATATGGCCAGGCATAAAACTGCATATATTCTCTACCTGCAACTCTGAGCTCCCAGTACTCTCCTCCACTCTCACTCTGAGGTCTGGAGGCCTGTCCTCCAGGAGTTCAAATTCTTGGGTGATTTCTCAAGGGGTGTGGATGGTGCCTGACTTGCAGCTGATCAGTGCTGACTCTGGGGCATGGGAGCGAGGAGAGGATGGTCAGCTGAGAGGGAACCACACCAGAGCAGCAATTCCCTGAGGCTTGGAGCAGCAGCTGTCTTTTAGCAGCAATATGGCCAGGCATGAAATTGTGTAAAACTGTATATATTCTCTACCTGCAAATCTGAGCTCCCAGCACTCCCCTCCACTCTCACTCTGAAGTCTGGAGGCCTGTTCCCCAGGTGTCCAGATTCTTGGGTGATTTTTCAAGGGGTGTGGACAGTGCCTAAACTGCAGCTGGTCAGTGCTGACTCTGGGGCGCAGGAGCGAGGAGAGGACAGTCGGCTGAGAGGGAACCTCACCAGAGCAGCACTTCCCCGTCTTTTAGCAGCAATATGGCTCACTCCTGGATATTCTGAAGCCACACCTCCTGTCTCCCTGGGCAATCAGAGGAGGCTGGCAAGAACCCATGAGTAAAGGATTTGCCTGAGGCGGAACCGACTAACAGACCTGGGAAGCTCCCAGGGCAGGGCTGACACAGAGGACCGCTTTACTGAGCCTAAGACGCACCTGGCCCTCATGGGATTGTCAGCCTATAGACAAAGGAAGGCAGCAGGATAGAACTGACAGGTAACCTAATACAAACCTGCAGGAGCAAAGACAGGGCTTTGGAACTCAAAACAGCTTCCCTTCTGCAGGGGAATTTAGCAGTTCTGTTCAGTTCTGTCAGTAACATCAATCAGGGGTGGGGCTTCAACTGAGTGAACACCCCCAACCTTCACCAAGCGCCTCACCTCCTCCTGCTAGATAGAGGCAGAGGGCAGAGGCCTGGCAAATTTCCTTGTGATTCAGGCAAGTGCAAACCCCTGGAGTATCTGTTCACTACAGGAAACTGGGTCAGCCAACTGCAGGGCTATCAGTGACTGGGTGTGACAGAGGTGCAAGGTGGGGAAGGAGGCATCAACCTTCCCAGACTGATCTATTTGCTGGGTGGCTCCTCCTGACTCCACACAGCACTGGAGCAAGCCATATCAGAGTAGTCACCAGACCCCTATGATCCAGTTCTCAGAGACCTCTTAAACTCTACCACCCAAGACAGATGCTGACTGAGACAATTGATTTGGACCTTTTGAACTCAGCCAATCACCTGAGGACTATTCAGGTGGTGCCCTGAGTGTGTGATTGTTGGAAGGTTTGATTTTCCTTTTCCAATTGTTGCCTGTGGTGGGTGGGGTGACTTAATTGCTGGTATTTCTCCACAGCTGAGACTTCAACCCAGAGTAACTGTTTCACTAGGGTTGAACAGAAACCAGCTGAAAACAAGACAGAACCACTTAGCCCCACCACACCAAAACAGGGCCCCAGTTTCTCAGGCCACAGCACTGTACGGGTCCTTGACAAAGCTCCAAGGGAAAAATCAAAGGGAGTAAAACAATCATGGGACGGAATCAGCGGAAAATCTCTGGCAACATGAATAACCAGAATAGATCAACCCCCTCAAGGAAAGATGTGGCAGATGCAATTGAAGATCCCATTTGTAAAAAACATGGGAAGACCCAACAAGAAAAGAAAATTATAGACCAATATCACTAATGAATATAGATGCAAAAATATTCAACAAGATCCTAACAAACAGAGTCCAGCAACACATTAAACAAATTGTACATCATGACCAAGTCAGTTTTATCCCAGGGTCTCAAGGCTGGTTATACGTAAATCTATAAGTACAATTCAGCACATAAACAAATTAAAAAACAAAGACTATATGATTCTCTCAATTGATGCAGAAAAAGCTTTTGATAATATCCAGCATCACTTCATGATCAGAACACTTAAGAAAATTGGTATAGAAGGGACATTTCTTAAACTGATAGAGACCATCTACAGGAAACCGACAGCCAATATCATATTGAATGGAGTTAAATTGAAATCATTTCCACTTAGATCAGGAACCAGACAAGGCTGCCCATTGTCTCCATTGCTCTTGAACATTGTAATGGAAATTTTAGCCACTGCAATAAGGGAAGAAAAGGCGATCAAGGGTATCCATATAGGGTCAGAAGAGATCAAACTTTTCACAGATGATATTATTGTATATCTGGAAAACACTAGGGATTCTTCTCAAAAACTCTTAGAAGTAATCAAGGAATACAGCAGCATTTCAGGTTACAAAATCAACATTCATAAATCAGTAGCCTTTATATATACCAACAATAGTCAAGTTGAAAAAACAGTTAAGGACTCTATGCCATTCACAGTAGTGCCAAAGAAGATGAAATATTTGGGAGTTTATCTAACAAAGATGTGAAAGATCTCTATAAAGAGAACTATGAAATTCTAAGAAAAGAAATAGCTGAAAATGTTAACAAATGGAAACTCATACCATGCTCATGGTTGGGAAGAATCAACATCATTAAAATGTCCATACTACCAAAGCAATATAGAATTTTAAGGCAATCCCTATTAAAGCTCCACTGTCATACTTTAAAGATCTTGAAAAAACAACACTTCATTTTATATGGAATCAGAAAAAACCTCAAATAGCCAAGACATTACTCAGAAATAAAAACAAAGCAGGAGGAATCACACTACCAGACCTCAGACTATACTACAAATCGATAGTGATCAAAACAGCATGGTATTGGGAAAAAAATGGAGTAGATGTCTCGAACAGAATAGAGAACCAAGAGATGAATACAGCTACTTACCGTTATTTGATCTTTGACAAACCAATTAAAAACATTCAGTGGGGAAATGATTCCCTATTTAACAAATGGTGGTGGGTGAACTGGCCAGCAACCTGCAGAAGACTGAAACTGTACCCACACCTTTCACCATTAACTAAGATAGACTCTCACTGGATTAAAGATTTAAACTTAAGACATGAAACTATAAAAATACTAGAAGAGAGTGCAGAGAAAACCCTTGAAGAAATCAGCCTGGGCGAGTATTTTATGAGGAGGACACCCCGGGCAATTGAAGCAGCTTCAAAAATACACTACTGGGACTTGATCAAACTAAAAAGCTTCTGCACAGCCAAGAACACAGTAAGTAAACCAAGCAAACAGCCCTCAGAATGGGAGAAGGTATTTGCAGGTTATGTCTCTGACAAAGGTTTAATAACCAAAATCCACGTATAAGCAAGAAAAGAACAAGTGATCCCATCGCAAGCTGGGCAAGGGATTTGAAGAGAAACTTCCCTGAAGAAGACAGGCGCGCAGCCCACAGACATATGAAAAATGCTCATCATCTTTCATCATCAGAGAAATGCAAATCAAAACTACTTTGAGATATCATCTAACTCCAGTAAGACTAGCCTATATCACAAAATCCCAAGACCAGAGATGTTGGTGTGGATGTGGAGAAAAGGGAACACTTCTACACTGCTGGTGGGAATGCAAATTAATACATTCCTTTTGGAAAGATGTATGGAGAACACTTAGAGATCTAAAAATAGATCTGCCATTCAATCCTATAATTCCTTTACTAGGCATATACCCAGAAGACCAAAAATCACATCACAACAAAGGTATTTGTACTGGAACGTTTATTGCAGCCCTATTCCTAATTGCTAAGTCATGAAAAAGCCCAAGTGCCCATTGATCCACGAATGGATTAATAAATTGTGGCATATGTACACCATGGAATATTATGCAGCCTTAAAGAAAGATGGAGACTTTACCTCCTTCATGTTTATATGGATGGAGCTTGAACATATTCTTCTTAGTAAAGTATCCCAAGAATGGAAGAAAAAGTATCCAATGTACTCAGCCCTACTATGAAACTAATTTATGGCTTTCACATGAAAGCTATAACCCAGTTACAACCTAAGAATAGGGGGAAAGGGGAAAGGGAGGGAGGGAGGGGGGAGATGGGCAGAGGGAGGGCGATTGGTGGGATTACACCTGCGGTGCATCTTACAAGGGTATATGTGAAACTTAGTAAATGTGGAATGTAAATGTCTTAGTACAATAACTAAGAAAATGCCAGGAAGGCTATGTTAACCAGTGTGATGAAAATGTGTCAAATGGTCTATGAAACTATCCTGTTTCCCCAAAAATAAGACAGTGTCTTATTTTAAGGTGTGCTCCCAAAGATGCGCTAGGTCTTATTTTCAGGGGACGTCTTATCTTTCCTGTAAGTAGGTCTTATTTTCGGAGGATGTCTTATTTTCGGGGAAACAGGGTAGTATATGGTGCCCCATGATCACATTAATGTACACAGCTATGATTTAATAAAAACAAACAAACAAACAAACAACAAAAAAAATAACCGTGGAGGTAAGAAGACACTATTTCCATGGCCGTATGATAATGGCCTGTTACTTTCATAGAGCTCTTCTCCTTTGATGTGGGAGTCTCTCCTTCAACACGTCATGTGAGGTATTTCCAGTTTTAGAGACGAGGAAGCTGACTGAGAGGTTAAGTGCCAGAGCCTGAAGCCTCACAGCCTGTTAGTTATGGAAATGGGATTGGCCCACTTTGGACTCCTCCCTCTGTGCTCTTTCTACCCCCACCCATCTGTGTTTTCTGTTATCTAGGGACATATCTCTAATCTAGAAGCTCTTTTCATATATACTCACTATCCATTTTAGGATTTTAGGATGTTTTTCCTAACTTTGTATCAATTGATTACTGGACATTGTATATTTTTATAAACATACATATCTTTGCCGTGGACTTTCCTAATCTTCTACATGCTGGGAAATGGGCTGATTAGGTGAATGCTCACTGTGCCCTGGACTGGGTATGGTCCCCAACTTCATGATGCTTACAGGCTGGTGAAGAAGATGAACAGGCCGTGGTGAGATGATCCTGGGTGTGTAATCACAAACGGCAGCTGCTGTCAGGACAGAAAGTCTCCACCTTTAGGGGTTTACATTCTAGTGAAGGGAAGGCACTGAGTGTTGTGGAGGGCAGAGCAGGCCAGGAGGTGAAGTGGAGAGAAACAGAAGATAAGAGAGCCAGACCTCTGTGGGGAGCCTGGGCCCTGCTTAGGAAGGGACATTTGGCTTGAGGTCTCAAATGGGGTTGGGGTTTATAGAAGGCTCCATGGAAAGGGAAGAGAATGTGCAAAGGCCCCGACACAGGAGCAAGTTTCGTTCCACGGGAGAACTTAGAACTTAAACCAGTGATTTGCAACTGGTGTGCCATGGCTCACTGGTGTGCGGTGAAAGGGTCTAAGGTGTGCTATGAAAATTTTTAAAGATTGTCAATTAAATTATTTTCTAAAGAAGTTCAAAGCACAGCCAAGTATATTCTGTATTTTTTTTTTAACTCCTTTTCTTTGATCAACATAACCTGAAGTTTAATCATAGGTTCAAGCGTGCTGTGAGATAAAAAAGGTTGAAAAACACTGTCTTTTAAGCCATGAGGGACAGTGGTACAACCTGAAGCTGCCAGGTCATGTAGGACTTTGGGGCTATATTGAGGATCTTCTGAGGACAGTATTCTGAAAGCAATGGGAAGTTTGTAACAGTTTTAAGCAAGGAAATGACATGATTGGAATTGAACTTTGAAAACATCCATCTTGTTGACCCTTGAAAGCAGGGCATGCTGGTGGAGGACTAGTAGATGAGCAGAAGAGAGCAGGCTGGAGATGCCAGTGGCTGGGACAGAGGGAGGGGGCGTGGCTGGAAAGCAGACTTGGTGTGGGATTCAGGGTGGAGGAGAGACTGAGAGGGCATCAGGACTGCTGCTAGGTCTGTGTCTCTGACAGTAGGGTTATCATTAATTAAGATAATGAGCAGTGAAGGGAGAACAGTTCTGGAGGAGTGGAGATTAATACTGAAGAATTATAAAAGCAGTGAATCAGTGAACAAACACACCAACTTTCACTCGTCTATAGAAATGCGCACCCTCCTGATATGGGGGCGTTTTTGCCAATTTATAGCCATTCAGTCAATAAACACTGATTGATATTTACTAAATATCAGTGTTGTCAGCAAATGCAGATAATTCACAGCCTGTTAAAAGTGAATATCTTGGGTTTCACTGGAAAAAGTCATGGCTTTAGGGATTCACATGGAAGAATTTTAATCTAAACATGAGGAATTCTCATGTCTTAGTTGTCTTTCCTGAAATTACTCTCAATGTACATTTATATGTAGCTCTGTTAAGCCACTATGCCTAAAGCAAATTAGTCTTTTTTTCATGTTAAATTATAATTTTTTGGCTGTTTCCACCACTACTTTGGAAACTTCTTAAGAACAGAAGCATGTTAATGTTCACTGTTGTTTCTGGACTGTCTGTGTATAGGTCTTGCACTTGGATTTGTTCAGAAGGTGAGTGCCTGCTGGGTGTTTACTATCACAGACAAGTTCCTTTGTCTCATTTTGATCTCACCTACAGTATACATAATGACTGTAGGAACATTTCCTAGAAAGTGATGAGGAGGACAGTTGGGAACTAAATTAAAGTCCTTTAGGCTTCAGTTTGTTAAAAAGTAAAGAAAAACTGTTTTTACTATTACAAAGTATTAATAAAACTAATACAGAATGTTTAATATTTCAAACATTATGTCAAAAAATTAGCTACATGATTTTGGGGAAGAAACTAAGCTAATGTTTGCCACAGTGCTATTGTAACAAAGTTTGGTTGTGGAATTTTGGAGGGAAATGCCTGGGTTCTAGTCTTACTTCAACTTTACTGTCCTTTGAGGAAGCTGGTAGACAGTCTTTACATCCAGACGTCTTGCATGATTATGATACCCAGGTAGGGCCATTCATGCACCAACGATCATTGTTTGGCACCAGCACATCAATTAATTTGAAATATTAAACATTGTGTATTAGTTTTATTAATACTTTGTTAATTTTATTCCTGTCTGACTTTTCAACTTATTGTTGATGACTGTACATCATAGGCCTCTGGGTATGTCCATCGGGAACCAACAGAGTCGATGTTTCTGAAAAGGCTCCTTTAAGGCCCTTTCCCAACATTGGTCCATTTTGAAAGGCACCCAAACCATCCATCAGCCTGGGCTCTGAGTGGACAGAGGTGAGTGCACCTCTGATGTGGTGTCAGGTGTTTCTACAGCGCATGGGGCTTGGTCCTAGGTAGTCTCTTTAGCTGCAGAATGGTGAGGTTTGGTTTTCTGAATTCAAGAAGTTCGGTTGGTATTCCTTTGTCTCATTTTGGAAGGAGAGTATGGGCTAATCTTTGTTAAGAAAGACAAGAAAGCCTGAGTGGGTGTGAATGCTGGATTCCCAGTCTAGCAAACCAAACCCAGGATTCAGAAGCAGGCCCTTCTGAGACCAAAATCCATCTTTCCCTGGCCCTGGCAGTTCAATGGTTAATTAACCCTTTTAAAATAGGTTATTTTTACCGTAAGGTTATTAATTCCTCTTATGTGGCATGATGTAGATTTTTCTTCTTAATTACATGTTTTTATTATTTGAGATTTATCTTTTGGTGATCCTTGAAATACTAGTTTCAAGTAAATGTGCTGTTATGAAAAAGACATCTGCTCGTGGTCCAGAGTAGGGCTGGGTTTGTAGACCAGCCCTGTCACTCACGACCCACCTGTCCCATGACAGTCTCTCAGCTCCTCTGAACCTCAGGTGTTTGAGTGTTACATGGGATGTGTAAAACATGCCAAACGTGCAGCAGACACCAAACAAGTGGCGGATTTTAGTCATACTGATAGAAACATTTTACTGGACATCACTGAATTATCACGATGGTGTGTACACCTATATTTTGTGTTCTTAGAGTTGCCTCTGTGCCTTTCCATCAAATGCAAGGGAGAGCCCTAGTAGCATAAAGGTTTGGTTTTTTTTAATCTTCCTTTTCCAGCAATTAATTCAGTGCTTGATTATCTTATTTCAACGCCTTCTCCATTAATATTTAAGCCCTTTGCTTGCATTTCTGATTTGATTTTGCTTCCATCTTTTGGAATGTAACAATAACCACAAAACAATTTAAGAAAATAATTTACAGAAGCCAGTACTAAGCCCAGCATACATATCATCTTGCTCCAAATGCACACTGTGTTCCGAAATACATACAACTCCTGCATTAGATAGATAAAGATTGGAAACTGATCTTAGAAGCCTTGATGCAAAGATTCTAAAGGGGGAATTAGCTTGGATTATTTGGCGATCAGGAGGAAGGTCACCGTGGCTGTAGCAGGGTGAGCAAGCAGAATGGCATGTGGAGAAGTTGAAGAGGAAGACGGCTGAGATCTCACAAGCCCCAGTGAAGAGTTTGTATTATACTGTTTGGTGGGAAAAAAAAAAAAAAAATCAGAAGAAGGCTTGATTAGATTACAATTTGCGAAGGAATGCTCTAGATGCTATGTGAAGAAATAGCATTTAGATAGCAAAGGTGGAAACAAGGAGACCAGTTAGGAAATTATTGGTGTAGCTGAGGATTGGACAGAGAGAGGGGTGTATGGCTGGGGGTGGTGGTGGTGAAATGGTAGAGACAATGGAGATAAAGAAAGGTAGTTCATAATGTGATAGAACTGAAACCTGTAGATCTATTCTGACTTAATACATGCAATTACTTTCAATGTCTCTTAGGCTATGATAGTAAGCACCTATATTATGGACAAGGTATACAATTTGATAATTTATAGACCTTATGACAATATCAGAGCACAAAGTTCTATAGCTGCATGTGATTGTCATTGGTGTTGTTCACCAAATAGTTTTAGTCTCTAATTTCTTGGAACATGGTACAGTTGCCTTCCTGGTTTCCTTGTAGTTGGTTGGGGCCAGTACGATGTGAATGGAGGTAATGGATGCCACCCTGGACTAGAGCACTTAACTATCAATGTCAGATTTTCAAGAGGTCTCGTTTCCACTGACATGGTGATATGATGGGCTACTTTGTCATCCCTGGTCCCCTGCTCCATGGCTACTATGGGTCACTGCAGCATCATCTAGCCTGTTAGGATTGATATAGGGCACAGAAGGAAAATTCTGGGAGACAGAAAACCAAATTTCTTGCAGGAAGTACCTGGGAATGACCACTGTTCACAATCTCCACAGTCCATTGAAATATATATGATTAACAAGCTGAGATGAAGCAAAGTGTAAAATGTGCTTGGAAATGGGATAACATTGTAATCTGCCCCAAAGTAGTCATTTGATTAGTTTATTTATGAGGAAAATAACTTTCTTTTTCTTCTTCTTTTTTTTTTTTTTCTCTTTTTGCAGTTTTTGGCCAGGGTTGGGCTTGAACCTGCCACCTCCGGCATATGGGACCTGCACCCTACTCCTTTGAGCCACAGGCGCCACCCAAGGAAAAGAACTTTCTGAAGGGGCCTTTGACCTGAATGACTTCAGTCCAGCATTGGGCTAATTAAAAATTTTACCACATAAAATATAAAAGTCAGAATGGCAGGATTCTAGAAAGAGAGTGGCTCAAGGAGATAAAGGATCGCATGATTATGGATTTAAAAAAAAATTATAAAAAAGGCTGAGTTTTTTTTTTTTTAATTAGAAGAAGAAAGTAGAGAATGGATGAAATAGCTGGCTGGATCCTGGTTTGCTTGCAATTGTTGAACCCGACTGTGGAAGATATGATCATTTCAGCCATTTTCCTAATCAATGCTGTGAGCTGAGACCAAATTGATTGTGTGGTACATGGAACAGCCTAGGAAAAGGTGATAAGACGTAGGCACTGTAATATATTTGGCCTGATTCACTTATTTATTCTGTGCTACATTTTGGTCAGTTTCAGTAAAAACACAGTACTGAGGAATTCGTTTTTCATTTTTCACATCCCAGTGTGACTTCTTGGTTAACAAACCTGACTAGTCCTGGTTTCCTTTTGCGATCTTCAGGCAAGACTTTCTAACCTAGTACCATATAGGTAACTTCTTTGTTTGCTTGTGATTTATCCTACATCTTATTTCTAGAAGACTTTGTGAGAGGCTACAGCAGTTTTTTTCAACCTTTTTTATCTCACGGCACACTTGAACCTGTAGTTAAATTTCTTTGGCACACTTACATTATGCTGATTTTAAAAAGAGTAAAAAAAGAATATGCTTGCTGTGCTTTGACCATCCTTCAAAAATAATTTAATTAAAGACTAATAATTTTCGTGGCACACCTAAGATCCTCTCATGGCACACTGGTTGAAAATCATTGGGCTAGAATAACACACAAACCTTTCTCCTAAAGAGTTAACCAAGGCCATATGTGCGCTCATAGATGAACACTTAATCCCTTGCTTTGCAATGCTGAGAACAGATCAGGTAAACTTGCAGGAAAATGATTATCTCATTGATCATGCAAATGATAAAATAGGATTGCATGCCCAAATAACTTTCCAGGAAAGGCAAAGTTCTCACTATAATAGAGGGTGAGATACCAAGTCTGAAGTGTGTAAGCTACCTTTTTTTTAAGTAGGTGTATAGTTATAGAAATGGTTACTTAGAGGAACTAGGGTGGAGGCAGCCATCTGCAAATGAAGTGTAGTGCCAGGAGAGGGAGAAAGGGGAAGAGACAGAGAAACCTCCTAGACCTGATGCTGACAGAGGTGACTGGTGGGTGCCTCTTGCAAAGAGCCTACAAGAACACACATTCACCCCAAAGCTGATCTTATCTCTTTTGCTTCTTAGACAGACAGTGGTAATATGATTCATAACTTGGCTTGGAAACAGCTATCTGTCTGATGGTGTCCTGGACAACATTGCTTGATGCCTCCTGCCTGACACTGTTTCTGTGAAAAATAAGCAATTGCATTTCCTTTCTGCAGCTTCTCTCCCTTCTTTTTGGCCCATCACATTTCTCAAAATAACTTCACTGATTCACTGGAAAGATGTTTGTGGACATAAATATGTTTTTAATGTCCTCTGACTGCCAGATCTAAAGATATAAATGCTGTTAGGGTCTACGTCTGGGTGAAGTCACCCATCTTTATTATGTCTGATTCCTGCCCAATTTCTTTAATGACAAGTCACAAGCAGGAAACTGGAATGACAGGGGAATGTTAATATGCATTTTATTTTCTTTCTTTTTTGCAGTTTTTGGCTGGGGCTGGGTTTGAACCTGCCACCTCCGGCATATGGGGCCGGCACCCTACTCCATTGAGCCCCAAGTGCCACCAGTTAATATGCATTTTCAGAGTCTATCCCAGAGCATGGTGTCAAGTGATGACTCAATAACTGTTTTGCATAATAAATGATGAATTCACAGAGCCCAAGTTTCATGCATAAAACCTATACCTGCTTTCAAGGCATTCAAAGTCTAATAAGCAGATGAAATAAGCAGATGAAATCAGTAGGTATGGTGAATGCTGTGTGGTAATGTATTGTTAGCAGTATGTGTGAAATGCAGCAAAAGCTTGTGAAAATTACATTTTAACTGAACCTGGAGGGCACTGGTTTAGTTTCTATAGCTGCTGTCACAAGCTACCACAAACTTAGTGGCTTAGAACACAAATTTAGTACATACGGTCTTGTAGGTCAGAAGTCTTGACAGGGGTCTTATGGGGCTAAAATCAAGGTGTTGGCAGGGATGTATTCCTTTCTGGAGGCTCTAAGGGAAAACCATTCCCGTGTCTTTTCCAGCTACTGGAGGGTGCCCTTTTGGCTCATGGCTCCATTCCTCCATCTTCAAGACCAAAAACCTTGAATCTCTCTGACCTTCCTTAGTCAAGTCTGTCTGGCCACAGCCAGAAAAGATCCTCTCTGCTTTTAAGAACTCATGGAAATAGACTGGGACCACTAGAATAATATTGTATAATTGTCCAATCTCATGGTCATCAACTTAATCATATCTGTACCATTCCTCTTAGTAAGTAGGACAATATATTTTCAGGTTCTAGGGATTAGGACATAAATATAGTTGGGGTCCTACTATTCTACCACAGTGCAGGAAGAGGAAATGAAGAAAAGTATCCTAAAAGGAGGTGACAATTGAGTCTTAAAGGCTAAACTGAAATTCTCAAGGTACATAGGGGAAAGGATAGAAGTGAGGAAGGGACTCTTGGTCAAATGAGAACCTCAGATTAGATGGGAGTAACATGTATTAAGGAATACATGGGTTCAAGCCACACTGAGAGCTAAAATCAATATTTTCTTGATATTTCAAGAGGTATATTGCTATTTTCTCTTACTTCAATAAATACCTAAGTAGTCAGCAGTTTGGTATTATCATTAATTCTTGTTTAGCCAGCAGCCCACTGAGGGAGACAGGTGGTATTATTAATGAAGACAGAGGTTTTTGGTTTTTACTTTCAAACTAGTGATCTCTAGCCAGGGCAATGATGAAGATATGATCACAAAAGGATGAAAAAAAAAAAAGAAAGGACAATTGGAAGTATAAGGAGAGATGATATGACTTTTCGGTATATTGTGGGAAAAAGACCAATTCAGTAAAAGAGTGATGGGCTGTGATCTTGAGCTACACTGGCTCAACATCTCATGTTATCATAAGTAAAAATTTTATGTTTGCTATAGAAGCTTTCCTACTTTGAAATCTTGAGGGCAAATACAGAAGTGTAAATAAATATTTGAATGTCCATTTCATCATTTATCTTCTTAGCATAAAAAGATAATAAAATGAAACAGACTCTGTTCTCAGGTCTGCAAAAGCAATCTCAGTGTTCTCCAGATCTTGTGTTTACTAAAGAATATCTGAAGAAATATTTGAAGAAAAGAAACTGTCAACCAGAATTCTGTTTATTTTTCAGCTAGTATTTTTTTTTATTGTTAAATCATAGTTGTATACATTAGTGCAATCAAGGGGTACAATGTGCTGGTTTCATATACAATCTGAAATATTCTCATCAAACTGTTCAACGTAGCCTTCACGGCATTTTCTTAGTTATTGTATGTAGACATTTGTATTCTGCCTTTAGTAAGTTTCACCTGTACCCATTCTAAGATGCACCATAGGTGTGGCCCCACCCATTACCCTCCCTCCACTCTAACCTCCCCCCCTCCCTTCCCCTTCCTTGGCCCTTTCCTCATAGTCTTGTGTTATAGTTGGGTTATAGCATTCATGTGAAAGCTATAATTTAGCTTCATAGTAGGGCTGAGTACATTGGATACTTTTTCTTCCATTCCTGAGATACTCTGCTAAGGAGAATATGTGCCAGTTCCATCCATGTAAACATGAAAGAGGTAAAGTCTCCATCTTTCTTTAAGGCTGCATAATACTCCATGGTATACATGTACCACAATTTGCTAGTCCATTCGTGGGTCGATGGGCACTTGGGCTTCTTCCATGACTTAGCAATTATGAATTGGGCTGCAATAAACATTCTGGTACAGATGTCTTTATAATATTGTGATTTTTGGTCTTCTGGGTATAAACCTAGTAAAGGAATTATAGGATCGAATGGCAGGTCTATTTTTAGATCTCTAAGTATTCTCCAAACATCCTTCCAGAAAGAACGTATTAGTGTGCATTCCCACCAGCAGTGTAGAAGTGTGCCCTTTTCTCCATATCCATGCCAACATTTCTGGTTTTGGGATTTTGTTATGTGGGCTACTCTTACTGGGGTTAGGTGATATCTCAAAGTAGTTTTGATTTGCATTTCTCTGATGATTAAGGATGATGAGCTTTTTTCCATGTGTTTGTAGATCGTGTGTCTGTCTTCTTTAGAGAAATTTCTCTTTAAGTCCCTTGCCTATCCTGAGATGGGATCACATGTTCTTTTCTTGCTGATATGTTTGAGTTCTCTGTGGATTCTGGTTATTAGACCTTTATTGGAGGTATAACCTGCAAATATTTTCTCCCATTCTGAGGGCTGTTGCTTGCTTTACTTACTATGTTCTTGGCTGTGCAGAAGCTTTTTAGTTTGATTAGGTCCCAGTAGTGTATTTTTGATACTGCTTCAATTGCCTGGGGAGTCCTCCTCGTAAAATATTCACCCAGGCCGATTCCTTCAAGAGTTTTCCATGCACTTTCTTCAAGTATTTTTATAGTTTCATGTCTTAAGTTTAAATCTTTTATCCAGTGAGAGTCAATCTTAGTTAATGGTGAAAGGTGTGGGTCCAGTTTCAATCTTCTACAGGTTGCCAGCCAGTTTACCCAGCACCATTTGTTAAATAGGGAATCTTTTCCCCACTGAATGTTTTTAATTGGCTTGTCAAAGATCAAATAATGGTAAGTAGCTGGATCCATCTCTTGGTTCTCTATTCTGTTCTAGCCATCTAGTTCTCTGCCTTTGTGCCAATACCATGCTGTTTTGATCACTATTGATTTATAGTACAGTCTCAGGTCTGGTAGCATGATTCCTCCTGCTTTATTTTTATTGCTGAGTAATGTTTTGGCTATTTGAGTTTTTTTCTGATTCCATATAAAACGAAGTATTATTTTTTCAAGATCTTTAAAATATGACAATGGAGCTTTAATAGGGATTGCATTAAAATTATATATTGCTTTGGGTCGTATAGACATTTTTGTCAACCAGAATTGTATATCCAGTGAAAATATTCCTCAGAAATAAAGGTGACATGAAAACATTGTCAAGTAAAGGAAATCCAAAAGAATGTGTTGTCAACAGTCCTGAGATAGTGAAGAAAATCTCCAGCCAGAAGGGAAATAATACCAGAGGGAAACCTGAAAGATCAGGAATGAGGAAACAGGACAGAGATGGTAAATAGAGTAGACTATTCTCCTGAGTTCTGTAAATATGTTGAATGGTTGAAATTAAAAATTAGAATACTGTCATATGGGGTTTTTGAAATTTGCCGATGTAATTTGTAAAATAATTATAACATAAAGGGGGGAAGATAAAGAGACCTATATGGTGTATGTTGATATATTGTTAAAAGCACATTAGATAAATTAAGGTTAAGTATTAGAAATGTCTGAGTAACCAAAAATTCAGGGAATGGGGAAAAGAAAGGAATGAGAAATAGAGGAAACAAATAAAAAACATAAAATGATAGGTCTAAAATCACAATGATTACATTAAATGCAAATGTCCTAAATATATCCACTAAAAGCCGTAGTCAGCATGGATTAAAAATGAATGAACTATGTGCTATTTACAAGGATTTAATTTCAAATGAAATAACATAAGTAGTTAAAAGTAAATTAAAACCACAATGACATATCACCTTATGCCTGTTGGGATCGTTTTTATTAAAAAGTCCAAAAATAATGCATACAGAGAGAAAAGAACACTTCTACTTTGTTGGTGAGACTACAAACTAGTACAAAGTCTATGGAAAACAATATGGAGATACCGCAAAGAACTAAAAGTAGACTACCATTTGTTCCTGTAATCCCACTTACTGGTTATTTACCCAAAGGAAAAGATGTCATTTAATCAAAAAGATACCTGAACTCAAATGTTTAGTGCAGCACAATTCACAATGGCAAATATGTGGAATCAGCCTAAGTGCCCATCAATTCATGAGTGGATTAACAACCTGTGGTGTATGTATATCATGGCATACTACTCACCCATAAAGAAGGATGATTTAATGCCTTTTCCAACAATTTGGATGGAACTAGAGACAATTATTCTAAGTGAAGTATCTAAAGAATAGGAAAAAAAAATCCACCTCATGTACTTACTATTAAATTATAACTAACTGGAGCAGCACCTGTGGCTCAAGGGGTAGGGCGCCAGTCCCATATGCCGGAGGCGGCGGGTTCAAACCCAGCCCCGGCCAAAAACCAAAAAAAAAAAAAAAAAATTATAACTAACTGAAGAGCATACATGTGGTAAATGTAGCTGTAATATGTCAAATTACAGAGAAGGATGTCAAGGGGGGACTGGTGAAAACCTACGTAGTGAGGACAATGAACACTGGTTAGGTGATAGGCAGTCTTATGACTATGACTCAGGGATTATAAAATTATGTATGCAATGAAAAATATTTGTACTCCCATAATACTTTGAAATTAAGAAAAAAGAATCAAAATGAAATGTCATGCAAACACTAATCAAGGGCAAATTGAAGGGGCTTTCTTAACATCTGATAAAGTAGACCCCTGAGCAAAGTAAATTACCTGGGCTAAAGAGTGGGACATTATATCGTGATAAAAAAATTCACTAAAAAGAAATGATGGTTTTTGATGTTTGTGCAACTAACAATAAGTTTCAAAATACAAGAGTAAGAAACTGACATAACTGAAAGGTGAAGTGGACAAATCCACAATTTTGGTATATTTCAAAATATCTTCCTCAGTAATCTATAGAAATGACAGAGAGGAACTCAGCAAGGGCACAGAAGACCCAACAACATTGTCAACCAACTCAACCTGGTTGGCATTTATAGAACATTCCACTCAAGAATAGCACTTAAGAAGCCCTTTTTAGGGAGGCGCCTGTGGCTCAAAGGGGTAAGGCGCTGGCTCCATATGCTGGAGGTGGCAGGTTCAAACCCAGCCCCGGCCAAAAATCACAAAAAAAAAAAAAAAAAAAAGCCCTTTTTAAGTGCACATACGAAATTCACAAAGACAGATTATATTGTGGGCAAAAATAAACTTTAACAAGTTGGCCAGAAATGAAATGATAGAAGGAATGGTCTCTGACCACAATAGAATTAAACTAGAAATAAATTTAGTTGAAACATATCAGGAAAATCCCCAAACACTTAGAGGCTAAATATACTCTTCTTAATAGTGTCTGTCTACTTTATATGCTGAAAACTACAAAGAGCTGATGAAAGGATTCAAAGAAGATCTAAATAAATGGAAAGACATACTATGCTCAGGAATGGGGAAGATGTCAATTACCCTTAAATCCACAGATTGAGTACAATTTCAATCAAAATTATTACAGGATATTTTAAAGACATGGCAGCCTCAGTCTAAATTATATATGGAAAGGCAAAAGAATTAGTATAGCTAAAACAATGATGAAAGTAAAAAACTAAGTCAGAAGAATTATACTATCAATTATAAGACTTAATATAAACTATAGTAATCAAAACAGTATGGTATTGGTGAAGGGATCAATACATAGATATATGGAACTGAATAGAGACTCCAGAAATTGATCCACACAAATATAGTCAACTGATTTTTTTTTCGCAAAGGAATAAAGAAAATTCAATGGAGAAAGGACAATTCTGTCCTCCAAAGTTTATGAGATGGAAACTTAACCCCTGGTACAATGGTGTTGAGAAGTGGGAACTTTAAGAGGTGATTAGCTCATAAGGACAGAGTGAATTCCACCCCTTTCTGCTTCCTTACGCCATCTCACCCTCTTGCCACGGGATGGTACAGCAAGAAGGTTCTTACCAGATGCTGGCACCTTGATGTTGGACTTTCCAGAACTGTGAGACATAAATTTCTTTTTAAAAATAAATTACCCAGGGAGGCGCCTATGGCTCAAAGGAGTAGGGTGCCAGCCCCATATGCTGGAGGTGGCAGGTTCAAACCCAGCGCCAACCAAAAAAACAAACAAAAACAAAAAAAACTGCAAAATAAATAAATAAATAAATAACCCAGTGTGTGATATTCTGTTTTAGCAAAACAAAATGGACTTAGATGGTCTTTTTAACAAAGACCATTTAGAAACAAATAGATGTATACATAAGTGCAAAGAAAAGAACCACAATTTAAACCACATACCCCAATACAAAAATTAACTAAAATAGATGATAGGTCTTCATCTACGACATTAAACCATAAACTTTTAGAAATAACAGGAGAAAATCTTTGTGACCTAGAATTAAGCAGAGTTCTTGGTTATGACACCAAAATTGATAAGTTGTTCTTTATCAAAATGAAATAGTTTTGCTCTGCAAAATACTCTATTAAGAGAATGAAAATATAAGCCACAGACTAGGAGAAAATATTTGAAAATGTCTGAAATATTCTGGACTTACAGCTGGAAGATATAAACCCCCTTAAAAGATTAATAGTTTAAAAAGTACACAAAAGGCTTGAATAGACATTTTACCCAAGTAGATAAAAAGATGCAAAATCAGCACAGGAAAAGATAGGATCACTAGCTATTTGGGAAATGTGAATTAAAACCAAGATAAGATTGCCTGACACATTTATTAAAATGGCTAAAATTGAAACAGACTGACAATTAATAATCAGTGCTTCAAATAATGTGGAAAATCTGGGACTTTCATACATTGCCAGTGGGAATGCAAAGTGATACAGCAACTCTTTTCCACAGTATGAAAAAAAATTAAAAAATAAAACATCCACTTACCATATGACCCAATCACTGTGCCCTGGGGCCTTCATTACAAAAATATAATCACCCAAATCTGAAAACCACTCAAATATCCTTCAAGGGGTGAATGGATAAACCACTGTCATATGTCCACATGATGGACTCAGCAATGAAAGGGAGCAAACTATTCAGAAACACAACATGAATGAACTTCACATACATTACACTAACAGAAATAAACCAGATTCAAGACAATGTGAACTCTATGATTTCATTTATAAATCATTCTGGAAACAGCAAAACTATAGGGCAGGGGTTGCCAGAGGCAGGAGGGAGAGGAGAATTTGAGAAGAGAGGTATAGCGGGGAGGTATCCTGACTGCAGTGATAGTACATGACTGTATGTGTGTGTTAAAATTCTAAAACCAAACACCAAAATAGGAGCCAGTTTCACTGTACATTCATTTTTTAAATGAGAGAAAAGGAAACATATGGACAAAAAGAGGGTAGAAGCAGAAAAATCTGCTTGCCACATAGGATCTCCTGTTAGCAATGTTGTTTCTGATGTTAAACAGGAAAGAACATAAAAATCATGAATTTGTTCCCCTTGAAAATCACAAACATTCCTCAGCCAGATTTTGTTAAAAAAAAAAAAAAGAAAAGAAAAGAATCAAAGTTAGAGAAGGGATACAGTGTGGCCAAAGGCTGCCCACTGTCCTAGCAGGTCGATCCCTTCTGAAGGGGTGGAGAGGACCAGAGCAGAGTCTCACAAACTGTCCCCTAGGAGTTAGAGAATCAGGCCCTCTCTACCCGGATTTTGGGGATCAAGGTTGAATGTAGCATTGCCACAGCCTAAGGAGAAGGATCTTGAAATAGAGACCTTGGGAATGTTCAGAGATCCTGCAGGTCGCTCCTGCTGAAAGACTCTCACGAAAGGAAAGTGAAGGGCTCTGGCCTAACTAGGAACAATGCCAGCCAGCCCAGTGCAGGACCTGGTATGCAGAAAGGAGGAAGAGTGTCGGCATTCAGTAATCCTCAGGGAAAGAATGAAGCAAGCATCAAAAATGCAGGAAGTTGGGCCTAGCTGTGAAGATGTCCAGGAAAACAGGCTGGGTCCAGCCAGATGCAGCAATGCTTGTGAAAGAGCCCTAGGGCCCGGTTGGGGCTGCAAGAGCTCATCAGCTTAGGGACTCCCCCCTTCTGCACTTCTAGATGTCCACAGCTCGAGTTAAACCTCACCTCACAACCGTGCGGGGGTCTGGCTGCCTCCTGAAGTCGTACATCAACTAACACTCAGGTCCCCAAATCTGTGACTATGAGTTTAAAGAGATAAAGATTTGTGTCCCTGTGGTGCTGGTAGAACAGTACATTTGGTTAGGTCAGAAAATGCCTAAACGATACAGAGAAAAAAAAAGTCATGCTGACCTGTTTCATGTCGGAGCTTTCTCAGGAAGTGTAGGACAGCAGAAAAATCCTGGGAGCTGCTCTGAGTCCCATCTGTGTCCTTACTCAACATGTGGCCTTAATCAATCTCCCACCATATTCCAACTTATACCTCCCCTAATCCCTGTTGCTTCTGATCTCATGCCCAGAAATCAAGGCCCAGGAAGATGAAATGACTCTCTTGGCTGACACAGTTCCTGAGTGCCATCCTGCTTTAACTCAGAGTTAAATTCCAGAGTCATGACAGACCTACCTCACTTCTGAGAGAAAGCACTTACTTTCTCAAGGAAAAAAAATATATAGATATATAGACAGATGGAAAGACAGAACCCCGGGTACTTGATAACACTTTTTTGTTTGTTTGTAACACAAGACATGCAATAGATTATACCCACTAGAGAGGAAATCATAGGAAAATGTCCCTCCTCAGGCACAAAGCAACAGGACACAGTTATACCCCTGTACATGAGTTGGCACCTGTCAGGTGGTATTCTGACCTTGTGCCTTCTCAGACGAGATGCAGGGCGGCTTACACAGAGGGGCTCAGGTCAGAGCCTGCTGTGGGAAGGACAGCAAAAGGGAAGCGATTAAGATTATTCAGAAGGAAATGTGCATAAGGTAAATGCTATTTCCAAAAGGCATAACACCTGCCCATTTATTGTTGATAAGGAAATGGTGGCAGTGTTGAAAGAGAACAGGCAAACTGTCCAGAAAGGATGAGAGTGTAGGAATGATGATCTTATGTCTCATTCTTCAGAGTCACCAAAGATGAAGATGTCTCCTCTGTAGAAGAAGGTGTAGGAACTGGCAAGGCTCTGACTCTCTTCTTTCTTCCTAGTTTCCCATCATGAACCGACTTTGTTTACTGACTCCTCAGATTGCCCTGAGGTTATTATATTCATTTTTATCTCTCTCTCTCTCTCTTTTTTTTTTTTTGCAGTTTTTGGCTGGGGCTGGGTTTGAACCTGCCACCTCTGGCATATGGGGCTGGCGCCCTACTCCTTTGAGTCATAGGCACCGTCCCATCTTCGTATCTTTTAAACTAGTCTAGTAGAGTGTTGGTCACACAGCTAGTGTCCAATAAGTGCTCACTGAAAAAGTTGACACTGTTGACTTTATAAGCCCCAAAGGGCCACACAAAGAAAAACTATATGTATTGAGGAGATGCTTCCCTGGGACTATTTCAATCCCAGGTATAGAGGTCAGTTATCATTCTCAGTGTGAGCAGAAGGTCTAACTCCAATTGTCCAATTCTCTCTAGCGGAACTGAAGCAAACCTGGGAAGCTTAGAACTTGCAGATTGGCCCTGGAACAGGGTCTGGTACTGAGGGTGTACTAGGCTCCATGATTAGCTGGAGGGCCTGGGAGCCAATTTCTGGCAATTTATAGCCAAGGAAGGAAACAAATGTCAGCTTGAGAGAAACATGCTCAAAGGAGGTGTAGGTGTGAGCCCGAGCCAGGATCTGAGGAGGTTGGAAACGGCTGAGCAGATCATGGAGGTGGACAGGATGAAGGTAAACCGCTCGTGAACACAGCGAGGCTGGAGGCCCTGCTTCGGGAACAGGTTTAAAAGCTCAGGTCAGCTTGATACAAGGATATGAAAATATAACAGAGACAAACCGTTTTTCTTCTTCTCAACTTTTCATTTACATATTAATACATTGTGATGATGACATGTGTCTGTTTTAGGGTATACCTGTCGAAGTTGAATAGTTCATCTTTTTGTTACTGAAATTTGTCCAAACATAAAACACCAACATAGCATAAGCCTGACAAGCTGATCATGTGACTTATTCCAGAACAGAGATGCTTCTGTTTCTTAAGCAATACGGAAAGAGAGAGATGGACTCTGCTCTTAGAACAGCTGCCCTGAATAGCAGCTCTTCTTTCTAGGGGAACCACACCCCAGAGAGAGATGGGGGTGTCCTTGGGAGCTCTTCAGTCTCTGACTTGGGGTCAAATAAAACCCAGTTCAGGGAGCTCGGTCCCCATTCGACCCCCACAGTGAGTGAGATGTGGGGTGCGGGCAACCTCCCTTCCTGAGATGCTCCCACGGTGGTATTAAGACATGCAACTTTTAGTTCTGGCTTCGTCTCTTGAAACTTCTGTGACCACTGGCAAATTAGCTTTCTAAGACTCATTTTCCTCATTAATAAAATGGGGGAGAATAATAGTATTTGGCTCATTGTTGTGAGAAAGATGAATGAGACAACGTGAATGTTTAAGGTGACCCTGAGAAATAGTAAGTTCTCAACAGATATTTGACATTATCAGTGTGTTGTGTACATTGTGAAATAAGGAAGAGAAGCCGGAGTCACAGCTGGAGGACGTCTGATCACGCCGCAGAGTGCCCTGCTCTGTCCTGGTGTTAATTCAGAGGTGGCTGAACTGTAAACTTGGGTAAGAGGGATGTGTGTATTCAGTTGAGAACAGCTGATGGCATGCACAGACCCCTCCTGGGGCAGGAGTTCTGGCATCTAGATCTCAGGGCTGTGGAGACTGCAGGGCTTAGACTTGACTTCTATTCATCCAGGGACCTGGCCTCCTGGTCAGTTCCTGATCACCCGAACATCAAAGGGAAGCTTACTAAGTCAAAGGCCCATTGTTAAATCATGGGATTAAAACTGGTGATGATAGGAAACCAGACTTCATCGATTAAATGCACACAGCATGTAAAGAATGCCGGTACATACAGTGTCTAATAAGTAATCATCCACTGAGTAAAAGGCAGGTCCCAACTGGGGACAGCAGTGAATCCAAAGTACAGCAGCACCGTGTGGTCTCCAGATAACCTGGATTTGCAGCAGGACTCAGAACACACATCCCAGCCACGCAGGCCCCAACTTGTTCCTCCCGGAAATGCTGAATCCCAGCTGAAGACCAAGCCAGCCCAGAGATAGGCAGATGGACGTCAAACGTTGAGAAGGTGAGCTTCAGAGCACCGGCTCACACAAGCTTCCACTCGAACCTGTGGAAAGGATCTTGCACTATTTGCCCAAACAACTCCCTACTTTCTGAAACAAAGACACAAACAACAGACAAAACGAAACCGCTGCTCTGTCCTGACTCTCTCCCCAAGTGATGTGAGTGTTGAGGAGTTAAATTCCCTTCCATGGCTCCTGCAATCCCCCTAGAATAGAGCTCTAAAAGGAGGCAGGCAGCTGCTTCAGAGACGCGTGAGGCTGTAATCAGCCCACAGTGCTTACCAAAGCACAAAGCTCCTGGGAACACAAGCCGTTCCTCAAATCAGACCCAAACTCTCCATTTCTCTCTTTTTAAAATCCTCAAACTGAAAAAGTAGGCTGGAACCTCAAAATCTCTCTGTAATTTTCCTCCAAAATAAACAAAGTGGTCAAGTATTTTTTTTTTTTTTTTTCGATTCTGTGGAAACGCCTGAGTAGACATGCAGAATCTCATACCCAGGATGAAGAGCTTTGGAAGGCCGCAGATGCAGAGAGATGATTTCTTCTACACTCAAGTCTAGATGTTTTTTCCAGAGAGAAGACTCTGGTTGAACCACAATTTCCATGGTTACTATCTCCTCATACCCTTAAGAGAGGGGCCTACACAGACTCAAGGGTAAAACTTTCCCAAAAGCTGACAAACTTTAGAGGTTACTGAAGTGAGTGAACCTGAGTTTGGTCGCTACAGCTCAAGAAGTCTTCACTGGAGCAAAACTTGCTTGGGCCCAAAGGTCCCTTCGCATCACGAGTGCAACCTATTTTTCCAAACTTGGCTCACTCACTTCTGCCTGCCAGGCCAAGTCCTTCTCTCACTTCACCCTGCTTTCTCCCAAGTCTGAATCCTCCCCCGTGCTCTTTCCTCTGTCCGGGGCTCTGCCCAGTCTTCACTGGAAAATTCACACTGATCCTCCAAGACCCAGTTCAAAGTCATTTTTTTTGTGACGCCTTCCTGGGGTGTCTCAGGAAGACGTGGCTGTTCCCCTCCTACCCTCCCCTGTACTCTCCTCTCCTGCCCTCCCATCTTCTAGTCCGGGACCACCCCTGTACTCTAGTTGCCTGTGGGTCTTCTCTCCCAGGGAGCCCTCCAGGGGGGCGAACTGTATCTCCGTGGAGCCTGGGTTGAAGTACTATGTGCTGAATCAATATTGAAATGAAATACAGGGCGTGTCTGGTGCTACAATTGTGTGTGTGCATGTGTGTGTCTGAGACAGAGCGTTACTGAAGGCAGGGACATGCAATTTAAGCGTAGCCAGGAATCTTTTTCTTGGGAAATTAATGCCAAGTTTTGATGGCCAGTAGCTGCTTTTTGAAGGGTTCCATTTCTCATGGAGAACAGAAACCTTGAGAGTTAAGCAAGATGGTGATGAGGTTTTCATATGTGAGGAGAATTTTTATTTTTCTTAAAAAATAAGAAGATGCTAGTAAGACATCACAGAAAAATTCTTCTCCCACAGGGTGAAGGATGAAAGGTTTGTGTATTCTAGGAGTTCTGTTCATTGGGAACTTCCACATTATGTTTTCCCTACAGAGCTGAAATTTTTATAATGATGGGCATTGTCAGATCACACGGAAGGAGCTCCTCCTGTTAAGAGGAGACCACCTGACGGCAGGTGTATGAGAAGCAGTCTCAGGACATTGTTCCTGAGGTGGCCTTGCAGGGCATCTGTGAGACCCTAGGGGCCTGCCCTCCTTTGTGTCAGAGGTCATGTGAACAGGGCTGGGGGGAAGTGGGGGTGGGCACAGGGCAGAGGGGCAGGAGGCTAGTCCAGTACATTGCCTGACCAGATATGGACTTTGGACAGTTTATATCTGTGTTTTGGGTTCTAGATTTATTAGACCAGATCTCTGAAGTGATTTCTGAGAAGCATCTTTGCTCTAAGAGTGGGTGACCTCAGGAGTTGGTAAACACCTTTTTGATTTTCAGTTACAATATTATTTTTCTTATTTTGTCTGCCCATTAAACATTCATGTGGACCGTCTTCCCAGAGCTGATTTTGTATTATAATTAACTGCGATTTGACCGTTCGGAAATTTTCCAAGAATTAAATGTTTCTCTGAGTATTTGCCCATATCCAACGCAAAAGGATGAAAAACAAATCTATAACCATAAGATGAAGAGGTTCTAACATTTAGGGAATAATCATTACATGCTAATCACTGGGAATGCCTTATCAGTTCTCAACAATAACCAATCCAAGGCTACAATGTCATCTTGATTTTACAAGTGGTCTGGGATCCACTCAGCTCAATTCACATTTGAACCTCTTCCTCTTTTTCCCACTAAACGTGTATGTTTCCATAGTCCCACACGCCTGGGGTTTTGTGCCTGCTCCTTACAGACGAGTTTGCCGGCTGCTTCACTTTTCTATGCAGTTTTAGTTTCTGAAACGGTGATTTTTACCAGTTGCTATTACTAATTCACAGGTTCTATGTGCTCATAGAACAAAATATGAAATACTTTTGAATAAAATACAATACCACTCAAAAGTCTATAAGGCAGTTTGCACTGTGCTTGAGGCACAAATCTCTGGAGCCTGTCTGCATCCTGGCTCTGACATTCATTACGTGTGTGACCTTGGGCAAGTTGCTAAACCTCTCAGTGCTTTAGATTTCTGGTAAATTCTGTAAAATTCAGATAATAAAAGCAGCTAATGCTTCTTATGGGGCTTCTAAGAAAATAACATTCATCTAGAACCCCTACTATGGCAGGACCTCACAGACAGAATGTCAGCTAGCATTGCGATTTGTCATGAGGTTGAAGTGCCACAGAGTAGAGACCCTGTTAAATGTCTTCAATACTCAGACTGCTGGCTGCACCCAGGAAACATTTGATAAATATGTGTTAGGTCAATATAACACCCATAGTTACTCGCATTACTGCAGCTGTGCACACCATTAGCAGACCAATCTTCAGAATCTCTTGGGATAGGTTTCCTAAGTAACGGGTAAATTTTTAATCAGTTCCAAGTTCCAGTAATTCTACACATCTATAGATTACAATGCTTTGGTGGTTAAGTGCCCTGTAAATATGTCAATTTTGTTATTTTCTATTGGGGAAAAATGAGATGGAGCTAGCAGATACACTACTAGCTTCCTGGTTTGAACAGGCATGCCAAGGTGGAGGCATTTTAAAACTTTCAAGTGGCACAAGACAAAAATTGGACTCAGAAACATCACAGCGGAAAACACAGACTTGAGTACACCCTAGTCACAATGACATCAGCAAACATTTGTCTGATGGAGAGAGGGCGGAACTGAAGGAATCAACATTTTTTGCGTGCCATCAAAGACCAGATAACTGATTTTAGTTAATCCCATAACAACAGGCATTTTATACTTTCTGTCCTACGGAAGTAAAATCAGAGGTTCAAAGAAATTAAATAATTTGTCAAAGGAAACTATCATGATTTGAAAGGAGGGCATCATAGCCAAAACTAGTGCTTTCTGCATTATACCAAGCCTGGCACATAGAAAATTCTCAGTAAATGGAGACTATTACAGACAATTTTATTTGTCTGGCTCATTTTTAATTTTAAGTGGATCTTCAGGACTATTCTGGAGACTACTCTTTGGCTCTTTGGGGTGAACTAGGCTTTTCTAGCTGAGAGGTTGTTCCCAGCCCCAAGAGAAGCTAATCCAGGAGATGTATCTCATCCTGCAGTCTGATTTTTTGTCTTAGGATCAAGTCTTACCTCTTGGGAATCTGTCCTGAGGGGAAAGACAGTCTGGGGCGGTACCAAGTGGTCTTGGATATGGTGGAAGTTTTGGGAGCTCGGCAGTAGTTAGGCTTGCTTTGGGTAGGATGGGACAATAAAAGTAATTGGGGCAGACTACATGCCAGGCCCAATGTTATGGGCTTTGCTGGTATTATGGTATTTAATCTTCACAATTAAAATATTTGTAAACATACACAATTAAAATAGAAGCTGTATAGCATAGTAGTTAAATGTGTGTCTTCTGGAAGACCTGGGCATGAATTTTGACTTACTATTGGCAAGTGCCATTTCTCTACCAGTTTTTTTCACCTGTAAAAAGGATTTAATCATGATACCCATGTGATTGTTGTGAGAATTGAATTCAAAGGAAACTTAATAAACTAATGATGTAAATGGATCAGTATAGTTGCCAGAATATAGTAAGTGCTCAATTAATGCCCCCTCGATGGCAATCTTTTCATGTTCATTTAGTTCATCACTCTGTCCCCAGCTCCCCACACCTAGTAGGTGCTCAGTAAGTATTAAGCATGTGTTGGATAAATAAATGAACACACAGTGAGTACAACAGAGTACGCATTAGAAGGCCAGGACCTGAATTATTATATCAATACTATAAGGAGGTCTAATATTAAAATCAAATTAATAGGAGCCTCAGGGAAGACTGAAAACTTTCAAACTTTGCTCCCTACTTGCCATATGTACTAGGGAGAGTTGGAATGCTTTGAGTGGCTTTCCTTTGCCACCTCCTCCCACACGCACACACACAGCTGAGTTCCCAAAGCTCCAAAAGCAACTTTACCTCCAGGCCTTGAGCTCAAGGCATGTGCAGGTAGGAAAGGAGGAACTCGGTTTGATTTCCTCTAGCTGGTATGGAAATCTAAAATGCAGGTTTATTGAGGTTTGGAATAAAGAATTTAGGATTATCGAAGTTTGGAATTTAGGAAAGTCCCAGACTTCCCCACATTCCCCTCCCTAGTTTGTTTGTGAGCCTGGGGGGAAGTTCAGAAGTGAATCTATCTCTGGGCCCTGAGAAGGGCCTTGCTCTGAGATGCCAGTGGGGCTCTGAGCTGAAGTGGGGTCCTGCTTGATTCCTGCACATTGAGGGCGCCATTCAGTTCATGCCTGGAATTCCTCCTGCCAGTGGTATTTTTTTGTTAACTATAGTGCAGTGGGGGAGGGGATCCGAATGGGTTGGCTCCTGTAGGAGCCACAGTAGCTCATAGCTTGGGCTGAAATTTAAGTACTTCATGGAAAATGCTTTTGAGCCTGGGCTCCACCCAGCCATGAATTCCATGCAGGGATCTTATCCATGCAATCTCATCTGCTTTATCTTGACAAACCAAAATAAGTGACTGAGGCAAAAATCTCTATCCATGGAGGCTTATTAAGGCAGAGTGGAGGCTGCACCTGAGAAACAGGCAACCAGAGACAAACCTGTGGCATTGGTTAGAAAGGAAATTAAAAAGTTTCAGTATTTAAGGGGAATAAGGCAAATAGAAAGGAAATAATGGCAGGGGATTGGGTGGCTAGTGAGACAAAATGGTGACATACTTGTGAGACTTGGGAATATCTCTATTTTATATAAAATAAGGTGAATGCTAGAAGGGAAAATGGGAGTGAAGGAAGCATCAGTGAGGTAGATGTCCCTGGGTAGGTGAAAGATGTTTGATCCTGTCTTGTGTCTGTTCTGCACCTGAGAAGATAAATGTATAATTTATTATTTATGTGGAACTGAACAGACTTTAGTTTTAGGAGCTAGTCCTTGTTCCTAGTTCCTAGTCCCATGCTAGTCCTGCATGTCCTTGTTTATGGGAAGACAACAAGGGATTTCCTTACTGGATATTCTGCCTGGCAGGTCCTTTACAAGTGCCTGAGGTCTTCACTTTCCCTTGTGTATAGGGAGTTGGGGAGGTAGTCCTGAGATTTTTATCTTCTTTTATAATCTGTAAAAATGTTGAAAATCCTTTTCTCCCAGAATTGTTATGAAAATGAAACAACATGTATGTGCAATTCCCTAAAGGAACAGTACAAATAAAATCCTGAGGAGACTTGGTAAACAAATAACAGAATTGTTTAAACAGATGTGTCAATGTGTTGATTTAAAAAAAATTCTCTGTCTCTACAAAAAAAAAATAATAAAAATAAATAAAAATAATTCTCAACATCCAGTAAATAGAATTTCTACTTGACAATTCTGTAAAATTCATTGGAAGTCACTGAACTTAACCTAATAAATAAAATTCTATTCTGAATAATGTTCTGCAATTTATATACTTTTTACTATTTCAGAAGGGTCCTTTCTGATGTTTGAGTCAAGAGTGTCTTACTGTATAACAAACTGAGTTTCTAGAAAATCCACACTGGGTTAACCTATCTTTGCTATTGATCCAGCACTGACAGTGAGTCCTGCTAGTGACAAGCCTCCTATATATATATATATATATATATATATATATATATATATATATATAATAAAGGATAAAATCAAATGTTGTCTTCTGTGCTTCTGTTTCAATACCTATGGCTGGGAGTTTAATTCAAGATTTCCTCAGAGCGGAAGCCTAGGTGACTTGGTGGTGGCGCCTGGAAAGCAGGAAGACTGTTGCCTGGCAACCAGAAACATTTGAAAACACCCAGTACATCTTCTGTTTAGTGTTTGCAGCCCTCTTGATTTTCCAATACACATAGCAGATGTTAAGCCTCCTGTTTGAATTTCAAAGGCATCAAACAGAGTAGTGAAAAGTGGAGATAGCATTTTCATTTGCAAACTAGCAAATTGACTTCAGCTCCAAAATCTTGGGGAATTTGCAGAGACTCATTTCCTTCATGTTTCTTTTCCCTTCCACCTCCCTCAAATAGAACTGGCACACTGCTATTTTTTCCTCCTTTAACCTATACGAGGAGTTAAGCTTCTTATAAACCAGGAAGGCTTGCTGAGAATGTTGATAAAGAAGGCAAGGATAGAAAAAGACTATGGACGGTCTTTTATTCACTCATTCTTCACCTATTGGTTCTTTTATTTATTCATTGGTAAATTAAAAAAATAAGTGCTGTATTATTTAGCAACCAAGAGCCAAAAATCTGACATAGTTGAGTTCAAATTCCCACCGCAGTTGGAATGACCACACTTCTCAGTTATTTAACCTCTTACTGAGCGTCAGTTTCCTCTTCATAAAAGGGAAGAATAATAGGACCTGCTTTAATAAGGGCATTTTTGGGTAAAAATTAAATGAAATAAAATAGGTAAAGGGGTCAACGTAGCTCGAGACACATGGGGAGCTCTCAATACGTTGTGGGTGATAATATGGCTGCTGTTGATAGCTTTGTGGGTAAATGCCCCCTCCAAGCCGACACACTCAGGGGTGCCGAGGTTTCAGTGACTTAGTGGAAGAGGACAGGCTCTGCAGTCAGGATACCTTGACTGTATAACCCGTTGGTGCCTCAGTTTCATCGTGGTTAAAATGGGGCAGATAATTACAGTTTACCCTACAGGTTGCTGTGAGAATTAAATGGGAGAATTTTTTTTTAAAACAGTTTAGCCCAGTGCCAGGCAAATAGTTAGTGCTGTACAAAAGTTTGCTGCCATCATCATTCTAATTACTACACATGATCACCACTGGAGTTATAAAGATGAATAAATCATGCTCCCTGCCCTTGAGCAGTTTCACAGGGACACAGGCTTCACTAGAGCACTCTTAAAAGTAATTAACTAGAAGGCAACAGGGATGACAATAGGGGTATAAAGAGAAGGCCACAAGAGCCCCCAGGAAGAGTGTTACCCTCTTGAGAAAGCCATTGGAACTGTGGTTATCTTGAGAGGTAAGCTTTGGCACATGAAAATTGTAAAGAGTTTATTTCAGCAGATAATGATTTACGAATTGGGCAGCTCCATACTGGAAGTTGTTTGGGGCTTTGCCTGAAAAGCACAAAGGGAAGGCTTTTACAGTGTGAACATGGAAGCAGAGCAAAGGAATTATTTGGGTGGTTAAAGGTCAAGCAATTTTCCTTATGTGGACTAAGCCAAGGGGGAGTTCAAGACAATATGGTTAATGCCCAGTTGGCTGCTTGGGATTGACTGAGCTTGTTTGGTTTTCTTTCAAATTATCTACTTAGGGGAAATGTGTTTGAGCTGAGTTTCCATTGGCTTAGGGAGGAACCCAGGTGTTAAAACTACCTTGGTCTGGTGGCCTCCTGTTTAATGATTTTAACAGTCCTTACTCTCGGGTACATAGAAGAATCACCTTCAACATAATTTATACCTGGGTTCTCCTCTCAGAGATTCTGAGAATTGCTACAGGGCATAACCTGGGCCTCAGGAATTTTTAAAGCTCTCAGATTATTTTGATGTGCAGCCAAGTGCAGTTACCATAGGTGCTCACCACTTGACACTACCCTCTTTTTCGTAAAATTGGCACAAGTGTCTGAGGGGAGTTGTGAGATTCTTATCTTTATTATTTCTACCTTTACCAAGAGCATGGCATTTCAAAGAAAAACCTGCAATAGTGGCAATACTTTTTATTTTTCTAGTAGTAGTGTTGGCATTAATACTAATAGTATTAATTGGGAATCTATCATTCCTTGGGAATTTTTGATCTCATTTAATCATCCCAACAATGGTAAGAGGTAGGTACTTCTACCTCCTTCATACAGATGAGGAAACCAGTAATAAAAATACTTAATTCCTTTACCCCAAGTATCACAGCAGGTAGGCAGCAGATGTCTCGTCTCCTCTTAACTCAGCTGAAAGCCATCACTTCCCTAGCAGAGGCCCCAGCGACTCTGGAAATGAGTTCCACTCATCATCCTCATCCTTCTTCAGGCCTTTCTTCTCCTATCTCCACTTGCAAGTGGAAAAGTCTAAGTATGCTCATCCTGTGGTAGTCTGAGGACTGTGTTTTGTGTTGCTATGCTACGTCAGGCAAGCTAACAATAAGGCCTCTTGGATGGAGAGGCCTGGTGTCTCACGGAGGCACAGAAGCATTGGTGTGGACTGTAGATGGACTGGTACAGGACTGGGGTTTGGGAAGGTGGGGAGAGCAAGTTGCATTAGAGCTGGGTAGGGTCTGTGGTGCAGAGCTGTTTTTACTCAGTAAGGAAAAAGTTGGGTCCTGGCACAGGGACCACAAGCCAGGAAAGAATGACTTCCCCCTTTCCTGAATTTCCTGAGGCTGAGTTGTGTGGTTCAGATTAAGAGTTGAAGGCCCTGAGGTTAGAAAGACAAGGGGGTTAAAGGCCTGACCTTGTGTCTGTCTAAATTTTTCCACATCAATTTGGAAATAGTATAGACCTTCTAAATGGTCCCAATGTAGTTGTCCCTGCACACTCCAAAGGACAGGTCAGTGAGAGTTGCTACCATCACCTTATCTTACAAACAACATATAATCATATAAAGAAACAACAGCTGTTGTTTGGGGAGGTCCTACTTCATGCAAAACAGTATGCATACAGTATCTCAGTTAATTATTATAAAACTCCTGTCAGCTTAGAATTATAATGACCTTGCTATAAATAAAAACACTGAACCCTAAGACAAAGCATTTTGCAGAAGATCAAGCAGCTGGTAATTTGTGAAGTAGGCAAATGCCTTCAGTCTCTGGTTGCTGACTCCAAAGGTGGGGTAAGGGCCATGAAATAGGGGTTGCCAGTGTGTGTATCGGAGTGGGTGCTCATGTTCAACCTTGGACACCTGATTGTGAGATCTGACGAAACAAGATTTCCTTCTCCCTTCCTGAAGACTTCAAGGTGTGTCTGTGGTCTGTCATGGGGGTAAACACAAGAGCTTGCTAGAATTAAGGCCAAAGTCTCCCCACCTTCCCAAACCCCAGTCCTGTCTGCCTTCTCCACTGGTACCTCTCCCACTTTACTTCTAGGTCTATTTTTCTATTTAAAATTTTTGGCTGAAAGGGATGGGGTTTTATTTCTCCTACCATGGATTTCATTCTATTTTCTGGAGAAGATGACTTTGACTCTGCTTTTGATATTTCCTCTTGAGTATCATAATTCTTTCAGATGTGCTGAATCTAAATAACAGCTCAAAAACACAGGCATAAACAATAATTATAAAAAAGGTTTGTTAGTAAAGAAGACTATTTTAGACAACTATAAAAAGCATTCTTTTTTTAGTCTTTCCCAAAATGCAAGCATCACAACCCTTCTGGGGTTTGTGTATATCTGGAACTCATTTTCAAACCTTCTTTCCTGTGTGATTAAGCTCCAGTTTGAGCAATATTTCTGTAATCATTAATTTTATGAAAATAAAACCCACTCTAATTTATATAACTTGAAAGTAGACAATGAAATAACTATCCACAAAATCTGCTTGGCGTTCCAGGCTGGGCCAGTCTGATTGTGGACAGTACCTGCAGTGCACGGGTAATGTCTCCCTCCCTCAAGAAGCTGCTATACAGTGGCAGCATAATTTTGCAGGCCTGGGGTTTTGTGGCTTAAAATAGGAAATGACCACCTAAAAAGTGTGTAAGGAATCACCCCATGGGCGGCGCCTGTGGCTCAAAGGAGTAGGGCACTGGCCCTCTACGCTGGAAATGGCAGGTTCAAACCCAGTCCCAGCTAAAAACTGTGAAAAAAAAAGAATCACCCCTTATATGGATTCAGTTGCGTGGGAAGTTCAGGGACTCACAGGAGGTCTCTGCTTAAGAGTCTGGGGTGAAGGCTTGAGGAGGGATGCGTGAGGATATATTCTGTGGATAGGTTCCCGGGATCTGGCAGGTTTAGGCCCCCAGTTGGAGGATTGGGCTGGGGCATGAGACCTGGGACTTACAGGAAAGGGTATCTTGTTTTTGCATTAGAGAGCCTAATAAAGAAGCTCACAGGACCATCTGTGCTAATTTGGGTTTGGGTCTGAAGAGGAGGAAAGAGTGATGGCTCTGGTGGCGGTAGGTACCTGGAGAAGTGGAAATAGAAATGGTAGAGACTGGACACTTGTGAAAACTTCATTTTATAGGAGTCAGGAACTGATGATGGTGGGAAAGAAAATTTTCTGGCTATGCCAATGTACCATTTATTACCAACATGAGCATAAAAGGTCCTGTGGGGAGACTGAAAGTGAGTGTGATTCTACTGAGGTGAACTCCAGCCTTGGAGCTCTCACTGGTTGGTGTTATGACCTTGACAAAGCCAGTTAGCCTCTTGTTTTTAAATTATAGGAGAAGAGGAAAGGTGATTACTTCCTTGTTTGCTCGTCCAACAAAGTATCTTTCAAAGTAGGTTTCTATCTTTGCAAAGGGGAGCTCTTTGTCTAGAATAGCGCTGCCCAAGATAAAATCTTGGCAGTGATAGAAACTGTCTATAACCCTGTGCTGACCAATTCAGTAGACACTTGCCCCAAATGACTACTGACCACTTGAAATATGGCTAGTAAGACTGGGATACTGAGTTTTAAAATATTCTTTAATTAAATTACTATAGCCTCATATGGCTGATGACTACCATATTTACAGAGCTCTGCTTAGATCACTTGAAAACACATAATTGGCTTCTAAGTTTGGAATGTCTGCAAGGGTGATGCCCAAAATATTTCATAACTAGCATAAAAGAGGGAAGAGACCATCTTTTATTAGATGACCTGTCTTGCTAGGGGCTGACACCATTGTTTTGGATTAGCAGATAGCACTTGTTTGGGAGTGTGATTTACACAGTAAATTCACAGAGGGCACACCATTTTTTACCACGATATTTGAAACTTAATTGTTTTCCAGGGAAGACAGAGATTTTAAATAAAATTATCTCAACATAAAAGCACTTTGTCTCTTCCTTTCTCCACCTCTCCCTGCTTCTTTCTCTCTCTGCTCTCCCCTTCCCCCTCCCCCCACCATGTCCTTAATTGTCATTAATTGTCCTCAAGGAAGAGCAGAGAGAGGGAAGGAAGGAGGGGGCTGGGGCCTTGGTGTGTGCCACACCTTTTGGGGGCAAGACATGATTGTAGGAGAGATTTACCTAACAAATGCAATCAGTGTAAACTGGTTTCTTGTACCCTCAATGAAATCCCCAACAATAAAAAAAAAAAAAAGCACTTTGTTAACTACTAAAGCCATATTTTTCAAATTCCAGGGTTATAAATTGAAGTGATTTCTTTCCCTAAGGCCCACTGTTCATTGGTCTATGAAAGAAAGCATTTCCTTTATTATTTAAGAGAATCACCTTAGATCTGCTTCCTGAATTTTCTCTGGGATTAAAACCCTGGAGATTTTGCTACAACATGTCATTTAAACCACCTTATTCCTCACTTCCACATCTTATACTACTAATATATTTTTCCAGAATTTTTGCCCAACATTAACTGCATGCCGTTAGTTAAAGAATAACAGTTTTTTATTTCCTGTGATTAAAACCCTTGGGTCCTTTGTAAATTTCAACATGAATAGTAAATTTGAAAGCTACTGTTTTTTCCTGGGCACCTGAGGGGATTTACTGGAGTCTGTATCATCACTTGATTGAAATGACCCACAGGAGGCTAGAGAATTACAAATAGATAACTAAATATCTCTCTGTTATTTTTCTTTTTTCCCCAGCCACTTCTTTTTCATTTTTCTAAAAGCCTGGGGATAGTGGCGTGGTGGAAAGCACACAGGCAAATCCCCACTCCAAAAGCATTCCAGGTCTGTGTCCTTGGACTTAGCCCCTTTCCTCACCTGTAAAGTGAGACTATGAATACTGGGTGGAGAGAAGAATGCAGTGTTCAGTATCAAGCAAATAGGAGCCCCTTAACAGGTGGATGTTCATATCATTGGTCAAAACCTCAGTGTCATTCTCTGTCTTTTTAAATTTACTAGTCCTCTTTCTCTCTCTTTTTTTTTTTTATTTTTCCCTCTTTTCTTATTAAATATTAATCATTTTTTTAATATTCCTCTCGGCTACCTTATTCCTTACTGGAATAAGGCTATATGTATAATTACCTCAATACCTAATCCTCACCCTTTTCTCCTTTTCCACCTCCCCTTCCCTAGCCTGCAAATACATGGTTATCCCATTACTATATATACTAAGATAAAGTTGAAGGGAAAAGGTAGGGTAAAGCTACTTAAGCAGGAATAAAGCATTAAAATTATTAAGCATTTGCTTTGTGTGAAGCACAGGGATTAGAAGCTTTCAGTAAGGAAGAAATGTCTGGTTCTGCACCCTGCCTGCACCCGCTTCCATGAACAGATTTGACAGTAGTGGGCTCAGACTGGGATCACACCTCTTGATTAACAGTTTTTAGCAACACATTTATACAGAAGTGAATGCTATTAAAGCCTAATAGAAAATCATCAGATGAAATCTATTTTTGCTTTGAAAAACTGACCTGAAGTGTAAGCAGCTTTAAGTAAGTGAGTTTAGACTGACAATTGCAATGAATCCTATAGGGAAGGACCCTCAGCTCTGTAACAGAGCTCAGTGGGGGCACAGACTCACTCTCAACCAGCAAACTGTTTTTACAGCTTTAAGACCCTGATTTAAGAGTATTTGGTCAAAATAAAAAAAGCCAATGATCCCTTATATCAATGGGCAAGAGAGATGAATAGAACCTTCTCTAAAGAACATGGACTAATGGTTAACAAAAATATGAACAAATGCTCCTTGTCCCTAATTATCAGAGAAATGCAAATCAAAACCACCCTGAGATATCACCTAACCCCAGTGAGAATGGCCCACATTACAAAGTCTCAAAGCTGCAGATGCTGGCGTGGATGTGCAGAGAAGGGAAGACTTTTACACCACTGGTGGGACTGCAAACTAATACAACCTTTTTAGAAGGAAGTATGGAGAATCCTCAAAGAACTCAAACTAGACCTCCCATTTGATCCTGCAATCCCATTACTGGGCATCTACCCAGAAGAAAAAAAATCCTTTTATCATAAGGACATTTGCACTAGACTGTTTACAATTGCCAAATTGTGGAAATAGCCTAAATGCCCACCAACCCAGGAATGGATTAACAAACTATGGTAAATGTATACCATGGAATACTATTCAGCCATTAAAAATATGTATTAACCTGGATGGAGTTGAAACACATTCTTCTTAGTAAAGCATCACAAGAATGGAGAAGCAAGAATCCAACATACACTATAGCAATGAGCCACCACATCTGCCCCTCTAAAACTGTTAAAAAAAAAAAAAAAAGAATCCAACATACATAGTACTCAATTCTGATATGAGGACAATTGATGACCTAGTACTTGGTGGGGGGCAGAGGAATGGGGGAGTGGAAAGAAGGAAGGAAGGAGGGCAGTGTGGGGATCACAGTATGTGACATACCTCTTGGAGACAGGACATAGTTATAAGAGGGATGTTATCTGACAAATGCAATCAGTGTAACCTGGTTCTCTGTACCCTCAATGAATCCCTAACAATAAAAAAAAAAAAAATGCTGGAAAAAAAAAAGAGTATTTGGAAGGGTAAGCAGTTTCTTAGATTTCTTTTTTTAACACTACTCATCAAGAGGCTGCTGGTGGTTAGAATGAATTGGAAAAAGAAGTGAGCTCTTTTTTCTGTATTTTGAGCGCCATTTGCACTCCTCAGATATCTTTCTAAATCTTATTCATGTTAGATGTGTGAGAATATTCCAGGACATATTCTTATGTTCTGTAAGGAAATAGAAGCGTTATGACTCACAGCAAATCTCTTCACCTTGTGCCTGTTTCATTTTTTGAAAGAAGGGCATTGGGTTAGCACCATATGACCATATGACCCAAAAAGTCCTTTGAACGAATCTAAGTTCCAGAGGTCTAGTGATTTAATTTACCATACTGGGTTAGAAACCGGAAGCTGGAAGGGGGCTTGTGCATGTACTTGTCAAAATATTTGTGAACTTATTATGGATGCAGGCCTAAAAATGGATTTTAAAAGAAACTTGATAAATTTTTTAGACAATGCCATGGAATTATTTAGTTGATAGGAAATCACTACTGAATTGGGTATGAAAAATGTGGTTTTTTAATAGCTTGTTGTATACCCATAAGCAATGAATATAGGCTTTAGTTTTCTCATTGTAAAATTAAGGTAATTATATCTGCACAGAATTATTTTGAAGATTGAGACTGCACACATGAGAATACTCTGCAAACTTAAAGACCTTAATGGGTGTACAGATCTCTAGATCACTTTGATCATTTTTAGGGCATGCTTTAAAGAGGATTCCCTATATTGCCTGCAGTGTGATTAAAGCACATGACCTCTAAGCTTCACTTCAACCTTGAGTCTATCACTTGAGGATTGGATCTTTCTTGAATGAATTATCTATGGTGCTGAATCTGAGCACATTCGTTTATAAAGGGAAATCATATTTTATGTGATTCTTAATGACTGTACATAAAGCATAATTTGAAGAATCCAAGGCTAATTAAACCGAAGTAGTAAATGTGCAGGAGAAGGGTGCATTGCTGGAGACAGCTACACCCATTGTGGCGATTCTTCCTTCACTTCCTTTTTCCTTCCTTTTCTCTTGTCCGCCTCTCCTCCTTTTCCTACAAAGATGCTTTTATATATCTAGGTCCAGAATTATCTATTATTTACTAGAGCTCTCTCTCTTTAACTAGCTGCTTATTGTTTCATAGAAGTTATTTGGCCTTCTACAAAGTATTTAAGTATATTTAACCTTTGTTCCAAAATTATTTGTTTTAGGGGTTTGTTTTTGCACCAGCACTATGATTGGATGAATGATTAGAAACTTCATTATAGCATATTAAAAAGGCATATGTAATCATAGAAGTAAGTAATACAATAACAGCCGAATAGTCACCAGACTTATCTGCCACAGTTTTGATAAATGCAACATGATTCTGACAAAGGATAAGAGTTAATGATGCTGTTTGGTGACAGCATAATATAATCTATAATTCACTTGTGTTACTGACTTTGAAATTATATGGTTGTTAATTTTAAAAAGCCATAGATTTTTATTATATAGAATTTTGTGTATAAAGTGGCTTCATTGATACTTTATACATCACACTATTTTAAATTTGCATGTTCTAAATTTGCCCAAAGTTGTCAATTATGCTACATTTTAAGTAACATGTGCTTATGACTCTTGATTTTTTTCCTGTCCTCTGTTAACATTGATTTGTGGAAACCTACTTCAGCCAAGTTTAATATTTAAAAAATGACAGATGCAACCATACATAAGAAAACAGTGAAGAATTAAAGATCTTGAGTACATAGATATTCCCAATGCTTTCAAAAGATGAGTTTTTTTAATAAAGTCTGGCTATGCAAAAGCTAATGATTCAACCATTGCTGGAACTCCAATAGATCCTTTTTTCAATTTTCTTAGTAATATTTCATTTTTTCACAGAGATACTGTGGAGCAGTGGTAGGAGCAAGTGACTGGAGCAAGAAGACCCAAGTTCAAGTCCCTACTTCCTTGCTTTACGACCTTGGAAAGACACCACCCTATGCTTGGAAGGACACCTAGTCTCATAGGCTATGTTTCCTTCTCCAGACAAAGGAAAGGGTAGAGAGACATTTTCCAGAGTATTTGGGTAGTAAATGAGATCATTGGATGACTTTCTTCTATAACTGTTAAAGTCCTATATAAATGCAAGGTGTTTATTATTACTAGTAAAATGTATCTTCTTTGAACACTACACAAAGCACCAGAAAATGAGACAACAATTATGACTTCGAAAATCTCTGATTCTTGCCATTACCAAGTCAACCTGTATTTATTTTTTACCACATTTATTTTTTGAGGGAAGAATGCCACAAATTTACTGTAACAATAGAAATTCACATTATAGTTTACAACACTTATTATTTTCCTTAGAAACAGGATTTTCTAAATGTTACTTTTAAATCAATTTTATAATGCATAATAATTTCTCTGAAGACTTTGATTTAACTTAAACCAAAATAGATTATGGGTTTACAGTTTCTGTTCTCTAATTCTTATAGCTTTATTTTATTTATTTTTTTCTTTATTAATTTTTCTTAAACTATTTTTTTTACAGTATGAAAAACTTATTGAAACATTTGCTGCTCAACTAAAGATAAATATTGATAGCAAAGTTGATACATAATGTTATTCAAATTTCTTATTAAGACTATGAAGAGAGTTTACCACCTTTACTTAAATCTTACTCTATTTTTCTCATATCCAATAACTTTCTTTTGTCTCCTGCACAAAAGTTAAGAATATGCAACGACAAATACATAAAAGTCCATTAAAAACATACAATTTGAACTAGACACTCAATAGTAAAAATAAGTTAAACACTGAATCTATTTTTAGATAACTTTTCCTTTTTTCTTTTTCTTCTCCTTTCACTGTTTCTGAAATTGTAGATGGGACAAAATCATTTTAGACCTCTGAGATAAGTATCCTCTATGTATAATGTATAAGCTATAAATGAAAAAACATTGTTATCAGGTATTCAACCTCAGAGTTAGCACGTTTATGTATTTATTTGCTGTACAAGTTCTATTTTTGTGTACTGTTCTCAGGATAAATTTGTCATTAACTTTGTATTAGAAGAATCATTATTTACTATGTTCTCACTTGATCTAGAGCCCAAGATATCGTTAATCAATAAAATTTGATGACAAATTTCATGACGTTGTTAGAAAAATATAATCCCATCTTGCGTTTTTAAATTCAGGTTACAATTGTCTTTTTGGGTTCTTTTGTAGTTTTTGGCTGGGGCCGGGTTTGAAACCACCACCTCTGGTATATGGGGCCGGTGCCCTACTCCTTTGAGCCACAGGCACCGCAGGTTACAATTGTCATAACCAGCTTTATTTAATTCTACAGATGAAGTAGCAACATTTGCCAAAAGACTAAACCTTAAATTATTGTTCTATAAAGTATCTTTCACCTGAACACTCAGAATCTCATGAGTTTCTTTATCTTTTTAAACTGCTTGAGTCTGTGAATTGTTATTTGAAATATAAAAGCAAAAGAGCGAGTTGGTGTGTGACCACTTAATTCTCAAATTTTCTCACCCCAAATCTCTTAAGCTCTTTCTTTCCCTCATATCTTATGAACAAGTTCAGGACTAGTACTCAAACTTTCATTGATTGAGTTACCTTAGCAATGGTGGAATTCACAGGAAGCTTTCAACTGTGTGAGGCAAAGGCATTTTTCCTTCCCATTATACTCATCTGTATTTTCATCTTTAGGAAAAAAGCCCATTAAAAAAAAAAAAAGTAGTTTATAGAAATCTTTTGTCTCCAAGGAGCTTTTGATTTTTTTCCCTTTCTTTTTCTTCAAATCTTTGAAGATATTTTCAGAGGGTTAAAAAAATAAGTAAAATACTGAAAATGTCAAAATTATGGAATTTTCCTAATAGTTTCTGTTGGTGTCTTGGGAGCAAAACCAGCAGTCATAAAAGTCATATCTCATAAAATAATAAGATCTGAGATTTTGATTTTGATTCAAACTTTGTTTTACAACCCCCTGGTTACTTCCCCAATTTTGAAACTCTTTCTCTGTCCTGCGGTGCTGTTTGCAGCCCTGCTCCCCTGCTTTATTCACAGGATTCCTGGGCACTAGGCTAATTTTCACAAACAGCAGGGCACTTTGGTATTCTGCTGGTTACAAACCTCTCCTGCTATCTTTGCAAAAGCCTTCATTTAGTGGAAGCCACTTGATTTCCATTGGGCAGTGATGTAGAAACTCCAGCTCATGAGCACACAGAGGTATATTACAAAAATATGACGAGACTCAGTGAGGAACCTTTTGAAAGTACACGATCTTGGGGTTATCAGGACATGTTTCAAAGTTGATCTGACCTCCCAAATAGTTATTCATGCAGTTCATCCCACTCATGTGGAAGTAAATAAGGGTCAGCCCTTTTTAAATGATACTGCCTGTTTTGGAAAATGTCATGGCTGCAGCCAGAAATATAGAGGCTTGCTTTGTTCTCATTTCCAAGAGCATCCTGGTGCAGATTTGGGTGGAAATGCAGGGTTCTTCTGTGTTACCCTGGGTCACTTCCACTGGGACACTTTGTCCTCGGATGATATTTGTTTTTCTAAATTAAGAATGCTCAAGAGAAGTTCCCCATCCATCTAAATCTGTTCACAGTTCTAATATACAGACACTTGCTAATTTGCTTCTGTAATTAAAAAAATAAATAAAAGCTATCTACATCCCGGTAGAAACTCCTGATCCATAGTTGGTTGGGACATAATTTATTCTTCTCTTAGATGTAAAGTTTCCTGAATTAAGCAGATACAGTATGTCTAGATAGCACTCTCTGATTCTTCAGGGAGCCTCCTTAGTAACTAGCTTTTTCTTTTTGATTATTTGGGTTTTTGGTAAGGTTTTTCAATTAAGGTGAAAAGCTAAACGTAGTACGCCATATACAGATATGGACCTATGGGCACACATTCAAAAGAAGGGGCTGCTGGATGGGCTTGAGGGCGCACTATTCCCAAACAGGGCATCATGGAATTTGAAAAAAGAGCCACAGCAGCCTTCCCCTAAAGCGGGCTACGTGGGCCTCATTTGAGAGGGGCCCTCCCTCTACTCAGAGCAAAGGAACATCCTTCTCTCTGAAGACAGAGAGACGAGGACTCTGAATATACACGTCTTGCTAAGTCCCCTCCAGTTTATTAACATTATGCCATGGGATTTATCCAGTTATACTTCTTAAGGTCTACCCACTTCTTCACCAAATCTAGTAGAAAAAATACACAGGTTTACCCATTTCTTTGGGGCTTCATTCCTTTATGAAGACTCTCATGTCATAAAAAACATATATTAAGATTGGGTGTAGTGACTCATGCCTGTCATCTCAGCACTCTGGGAGGCCATGTTGGGAGGATCCCTTGAGCTCAGGAGTCCAAGAACAGCCTGAGCAAGAATGGGACCCTGTCTCTACCAAAAACAGAAAAACTAGCCAGGAGTGGTGGTGCATGCCTGTAGTCCCAGCTGCACAGGAGGCTGAGGCAAGAGGATCTCTTGAGCTCAGGAGAATGAGGTGGCTGTGAAATATGATGGTACTGTGGCACTCTACCCAGGATGACAGAGTGAGACTCTGTCTCAAAAACAAACAAACAAGCAAAAACTCCAAAGAACCATTTATATTAAATACATTTATATGCTTTTCTCTTGTTAATCTATCTTTTGTCATAGAAGCTTCAGCTATGAACCCAGAATGTGTGAGAAAAAGGTGTTTTTCATTCTCTGCATACTAAGAAATGACAGTTTCCTATTTGCAAAATTGTGGGACCTTCGAAGTTTATCTTTCTCACATCATGCAATGATTGGGAATGTGTTAGGACAGAACACTAGAGTTCCTAAGCTCCTAATATTTTGTAAGGACACTGGTTGTGACAGTGCTTTTTCACAAAACCTAAGGGAATTTCTACTTTGATTAACCAGATTTCCCAACTTGTGTGGCACTTATTCCTAATTTAAAAGGGTAAAGGATAATTTACATAGAAAATATTAGTTAGATGATTAAATGTATAACTAGGTTTTCCTTCTTTGGTTTTTATCTATTATTGCCTATTCTTTCAGATGGACAATATTAAAACAGGAAGTACTTGCTGGACTCTGGGGACATTGCTATGACATTCATGGTGAGGAGATAACAGCTGCCCAGATTTGCAGTTGATAATTTCCTAACAACAATCTTCCTAGCTGCAAATTAATAGCAAGGCAATAGGATGATTCTAAAAACAAGGTGACTAAAGTATTAAATATTAATTTCTTAATATAAAAATGGGAACAGTATTGATGTAGCTGGCTGACTTGGCAAGGATGAGCAATAGCTTCCTGGATCTCTCTCTGCTGACTCCCACTGGCTGACATGGAGTTCTAGCCCCATGTCTCACAACAGGCATCCCTGTTGAAAGAACCACTAACAGAAGCGTTCTTAAATGTGGGCCCTTGGGTTAAACTAGGGCATAATTGTTGCTAATTATGGCGTGTTTTATGAGCTTTTAAAATACTGACAGCTACTGGTCCCAGCCCCACCTGCACTCTGATCTGTCAAGGGTTCTCTCTATCTGAAGGTGCTGGAACTAGGCTTAAGTGCAATCTCAGCCTGCCTCCCTTCAGAGCCCTACTCTCTGCCTTGTAATCAGTGGACTCCTCCCAGTCTATGGCCTCCTGACCAGGTGGAGTTAAGCAAGGGCAGCGTCCCTGGAGGAGATGTCCACAGTCAGGGTTCTGAACGAGCAGAGCATGAGAGGAAGAGAGAAAATGCTTTCCAAATGGGATCTGTGCATTTATTTACACACGGGAGAATATGGGCATATTCTCCCTTGTCTAAATAAATTGCATATTTTAAAAATAAACTTAACTGTGTGTATTTAAGGTATACAGCATGATGTTAAGGAGTATGTATAGACAGTAAAAAGATTACTATAGTGAAGCAAATGAACATAATCCATCATCTCATAGTTACCCTTTTTTTTTTTTTTTGTAGCAAAAGCAGCTCAAATCTACTCATTTAGCATGAATCCCATACATGGTACATTTTTAGACTTGTTCAACCTTCCTATGTGATAATTTGCATCTTTGGATGTACAGCTTCCCGTTTTCTACCCTTCCCCACCCTTGGTAGCCACGGATTTATTCTCTATCTCTGTATATTTTATTTTTTTTTTAAATTTCATGTATACATGAGATCATGTAACATTTTTCTTTCCATATCTGGTTTATTTCACTTCTCGTGTTGTTCCCCAGACTTATCCACATTGTAGATGGCTTGCAAATGGCAAGCTCTCATTCTTTGGGGGATGAATAATATTCCCTTGTGTGTATGCACCACAGTTTCTTTATTGGACACTTAGCTTGTTTCCACATCTTGGCTGTTGTGAACAACAGTGCAGTGACCATGGGAGTATAGATATCTTTATGAGGTGATAATTTCATTTCCTCTGGGCTGTACTTGTTAGTATAGTGGTGACTATCTCCATCTGTTATTTCTTCTCAGTATATGCCCAGAAGAGGGATATCTGGGTCTCATGGGCATTTTATTTTTAATTTAGAAACTTTCATACCATTTTCTCTAATGGCTATACCAACCTTCCTTCCCACCAATGGTGTAAAGAGCTCCCTTTCTCTATAGCCTTGCCAATAACTATCATTTGAATTTTTGATCATGGCCAGGCAGATGAGTGTTTTTTATAAGTATTTTATAAGCCTGAAAATCAGAGTCTTTAGCAAAGAAGAGTAGTCATTGCGTGAAGGTTAAACTGAAATTTAGGCAGCACTGTATGATTTAATAACCATTAGACACGTAGGCCATTGAGCACTTGAAATATGGCCAGTCAGAAAGGAGATATGCTGTTAAGTACAAAATACTCATCTGAATTTAAGAATTATTGTTAAAAAGGATGTAAAATATTTCATTAACAGTTTCTATATGATCATGTTTGAATAATATTTTAGATATGTTGGGCTAAATACATCTTCACAATTAATTTTAGCTGTTTCTTTTTTCTTTGCTTTGATGTGATTGTTAGATAATTTAAAATCAAATATATGGGTCATATTTTTGACCTATTATATTTCTGTTGGACAGTGCTGATCTTGATTTTGAACTTTGGAGGAATATTGCCTAGGAGATTCTGAAGGAAATAGTCAATTAAATAAATGATGAATGAAAATTATAATTGAGGATGATGTTCTTGTGGCTGTTGCAGCTTAGAAAAATTTGCAAAGAGAAAGCATTAGATGGAGGAGAGAGATGACCAACAATAGTTTCTATACACTGACCACAAGCTAGGTGTACTAGTCCATTTTCCCTCTTTATCCCACAATAATCCCGCTATGTAGGTAAGTGATCTTTGTCTTCCACAGATGAGAAAACTGCAGTTTTGCAGTGGTAAGTAATTTTCCCCAAATTACTTAACCTAGTGAAATAAGATTGTAGGTTCAGGATCAGGTCTGCCCCCTGTCCTTCCACTTGTCCAGGGAGGCAGACAAGAATGGCATGATGTGCCAGGGCCATGGCCATAAGGAGGGAAACACGTAAAAAGTGCTGCAGCAGACAACATAGCAGGCTTCAAGAAGAAATAAGTGCAAACAGTTAAGTAAAAAAGAGACTTGGCACTCGTAGCTTTGGTGGTTAAGGCGCCAGCCACATATGCTGAGGCCAGTGGGTTTGAACCCGGCCTGGACCAGCTAAACAACAATGACAACGGCAACAAAAACATAGCCAGGTGTTGTGGCAGGCACCTGTGGTCCCAGCTACTTGGGAGGCTGAGGCAAGAGAATCGCTTAAGCCCAAGAGTTTAAGGTTACTGTGAGGTATAACATAACGGCACTCTATTGAGGGCAACCTAGTGAGATTCTGTCTCAAAAAAAAAAAAAAAAGATAAAAGAGACTTCAACAAACTTTAGAACCACAGTACCAGGGATAGTGAGAGTCCCAGGGAAGATAAAGACTCAAGTCTCAAGTCGGAAGTTGTGCTGATGAAATGGCACTGCTCTCCCCCAAACCTATTCTACAAATCCACTCTAACAATTAGGCAGGGTGCAGTGGCTCACACCCGTAATCCAAGCACTAGCACTCCAAGAGGCCAATTGGGGAGGACGAATTGAGGTCTAAGTTCAATATTAATAACATATGTTTAGTAGACTCCCTCAGCATGCAAGGCAGGGTCTAGCAGAATGGAAGAGAAAAAGAGTGAAATTGGGAGAGAGAGCAAGATGGCAGCTGAGTAACAGCTTCCTTGCACCTGGGCATCGTAAGTCTGGGAAGATAAGACTCCAGGCATCTCTGGCTGGTGGGATGTGCCTATAATCATCCTTTTGAGGATATAGGGAGTCAGCGAGAGACTTCTGGACCCCAAGAGGAGGACAAAAACAGTGGAAAATTAGCAAGTGGTCACGTGTGTTCAATCAGCCTAATCCCGCCAACAGCTGTAAGTACAGTAGCAGCGAGACTGCAAACCAGAAAGGCACCCAATTTAAATGTTTCCAGATTCTTGAAACAGACCTTACTCAGTCTGAGCAATATGATATCCAACAATACCATAATAACAGGGGACTTTAACACTCCTCTTACAGAGCTGGACAGATCCTCTAAACAGAAATTAAACAAAGATATAAGAAATTTAAATGAGACCCTAGAACAAGTGTGCTTGATAGACACATATAAAACACTCCATCCCAAAGATAAAGAATATACATTCTTCTCATCACCCCATGGAACCTTCTCCAAAATTGATCATATCCTGGGACACAAAACAATTATCAACAGAATAAAAATAAATGAAATTTTACCTTGTATCTTCTCAGACCATAAAGCACTAAAGGTGGAACTTAACTCTAACAAAAACATTTGACCCCACACAAAGGCATGGAAATTAAACAATCTTCTGTTGAATAACAGATGGGTGCAGGAAGAAATAAAACAGGAAATCATTAACTTCCTTGAGCATAACAACAATGAAGACACAAGCTACCAAAACCTGTGGGATACTGCAAAAGCAGTTTTGAGAGGAAAATTTGTTGCTTTAGATGCTTACATTCGAAAAACAGAAAGAGAGTGCATCAACAAACTCAAAAGCCATGTTATGGAATTGGAAAAAGAAGAACAATCTAAGCCTAAACTCAGTAGAAGAAAAGAAATATCCAAAATGAAATTAGAGATCAATGAAATTGAAAACAAAAGAATCATTCAGAAAATTAATGAAACAAGGAGTTGGTTATTTGAAAAAAATAAGTGAAATAGATAAACCATTGGCCAGACTAACGAGAAATAGAAAAGTAAAATCTCTAGTAACCTCAATCAGAAATGATAAAGGGAAAATAACAATTGATCCCACAGAGATACAAGATCATTTCTGAATACTACCAGAAACTCTATGCCCAGAAATTTGACAATGTGAAAGAAATGGATCAATATTTGGAATCACACCTTCTCCCTAGACTTAGCCAGGAAGAAATAGAGCTCCTGAACAGACCAGTTTCAAGCACTGAGATTAAAGAAACAATAAAAAATCTTCCAACGAAGAAATGCCCTGGTCCAGATGGCTTCACACCAGAATTATATCAAACCTTCAAGGAAGAGCTTATTGCTGTGCTGTAGAAATTATTCCAAAAAATTGAGGAAGAAGGACTCTTCCCCAACACATTCTATGAAGCAAACATCACCCTGATACCAAAACCAAGAAAAGACCCAACCAAAAGGAGAATTTCAGACCAATCTCACTCATGAATATAGATGCAAAAATTCTCAACAAAATCCTAGCCAATAGATTATAGCTTATCATCAAAAAAGTCATACATTATGATCAAGTAGGTTTCATCCCAGGGATACAAGGCTGGTTTAACATACGCAAGTCCATAAACGTTATCCACCATATTAACCGAGGCAAAAATAGAGATCATATGATCCTCTCAATAGATGCAGAAAAAGCATTTGATAAAATCCAGCATCCTTTTCTAATTAGAACACTGAAGAGTATAGGCATAGGTGGCACATTTCTAAAACTGATTGAAGCTATCTATGACAAACCCACAGCCAATATTTTACTGAATGGAGTAAAACTGAAAGCTTTTCCTCTTAGAACTGGAACCAGACAAGGTTGTCCTCTGTCACCTTTACTATTCAACGTAGTGCTGGAAGTTCTAGCCAATACAATTAGGCAAGACAAGGAAATAAAGGGAATCCAAATGGGAGCAGAGGAGGTCAAACTCTCCCTCTTTGCTGACGACATGATCTTATACTTAGAGAACCCCAAAGACTCAACCATAAGACTCCTAGAAGTCATCAAAAAATACAGTAATGTTTCAGGATATAAAATCAATGTTCACAAGTCAGTAGCCTTTGTATACACCAATAACAGTCAAGATGAGAAGCTAATTAAGGACACAACTCCCTTCACCATAGTTTCAAAGAAAATGAAATACCTAGGAATATACCCAATGAAGGAGGTGAAGGACCTCTATAAAGAAAATTATGAAATCCTCAGAAAGGAAATAGCAGAGGATTTTAACAAATGGAAGAACACACCATGCTCATGGCTGGGAAGAATCAACATTGTGAAAATGTCTATACTTCCCAGCACAATCTACCAACTCAATGCCATTCCTATCAAAATACTAACATTGTACTTTCAAGATTTGGAAAAAATGATTCTGCGTTTTGTATGGAACCAGAAAAAAACCCGTATAGCTAAGGTAGTTCTTAGTAATAAAAATAAAGCTGGGGGCATCAGCATACCAAATTTTAGTCTGTACTACAAAGCCATACTGGTCAAGACAGCATGGTACTGGCACAAAAATACAGTCATAGACACTTGGAATCGAATAGAAAACCAGGAAATAAAACTAACATCTTACAACCACCTAATCTTCGATAAACCAAACAAGAACATACCTTGGGGGAAAGACTCCCTATTCAATAAATGTTGTTGGGAGAACTGGATATGTACATGTAAAAGACTGAAACTGGACCCACACCTTTCCCCACTCACAAAAATTGATTCAAGATGGATAAAGGACTTAAATTTAAGGCATGAAACAATAAAAATCCTCAAAGAAAGCATAGGAAAAACACTGGATGATACTGGCCTGGGGAAAGACTTCACGAAGAAAACTGCCATGGCAATTGCAACAAATACAAAAATAAACAAATGGGACTTCATTAAACTGAAAAGCTTCTGTACAGCTAAGGAAACAACAATCAAAGCAAATAGACAACCTACACAATGGGAAAGGATATTTGCATATTTTGAATCAGACAAAAGCTTGATAACTAGGATCTATAGAGAACTCAAATTAATCCACATGGAAAAAGCTAACAATTCCATATATCAATGGGCAAGAGACATGAATAGAATCTTCTCTAAAGAAGACAGATGAATGGCTAACAAACATATGAAAAAATGTTCATCATCCCTATCTATTAGAGAAATGCAAATCAAAACAACCCTGAGATACCATCTAACCCCAGTGAGAATGGCCCACATCACAAAATCTCAAAACTGCAGATGCTGGGTGTGGATGTGGAGACAAGGGAACACTTTTACACTGCTGGTGGGACTGCAAGCTAGTACAACCTTTCTGGAAGGAAGTATGGAGAAACCTCAAAGCACTCAAGCTAGACCTCCCATTTGATCTGGCAATCCCATTACTGGGCATCTACCCAGAAGGAAAAAAAAATCCTTTTATCATAAGGACACTTGTACTAGACTGTTTATTGCAGCTCAATTTACAATCGCCAAAATGTGGAAACAGCCTATATGCCCACCAACCCAGGAATGGATTAACAAGCTGTGGTATATGTATACCATGGAATACTATTCAGCCATTAAAAAAAATGGAGACTTTACATCCTTCGTATTAACCTGGATGGAAGTGGAAGACATTATTCTTAGTAAAGCATCACAAGAATGGAGAAGCATGAATCCTATGTACTCAATTTTGATATGAGGACAATTAATGACAATTAAGGTTATGGGGGGGAAGCAGAAAGAGGGACGGAGGGAGAGGGGTGGGGCCTTGGTGTGTGTCACACTTTATGGGGGCAAGACACGATTGCAAGAGGGACTTTACCTAACAATTGCAATCAGTGTAACCTGGTTTATTGTACCCTCAATGAATCCCCAACAATAAAAAAAAAAAAAAGAACCACCCTGAGATACCATCTAACCCCAGTGAGAATGGCCCACATCACAAAATCTCAAAACTGCAGATGTTGGCATGGATGTGGAGAGAAGGGAACACTTTTACACTGCTGGTGGGACTGCAAGCTAGTACAACCATTCTGGAAGGAAGTATGGAGAAACCTCAAAGCACTCAAGCTAGACCTCCCATTTGATCTGGCAATCCCATTACTGGGCATCTACCCAGAAGGAAAAAAAATCCTTTTATCATAAGGACACTTGTACTAGACTGTTTATTGCAGCTCAATTTACAATCGCCAAAATGTGGAAACAGCCTAAATGCTCACCAACCCAGGAATGGATTAACAAACTGTGGTATATGTATACCATGGAATACTATTCAGCCATTAAAAAAAATGGAGACTTTACATCCTTTGTATTAACCTGGATGGACGTGGAAGACATTATTCTTAGTAAAGCATCACAAGAATGGAGAAGCATGAATCCTATGTACTCAATTTTGATATGAGGACAATTAATGACAATTAAGGTTATCTGGGGGGGAGGAAAAGCAGAGAGAGGGAAGGAGGGAGGGGGTGGGGCCTTGGAGTGTGCCCCACCTTCTGGGGGCAAGACATGATTGCAAGAGGGACTTTACTTAACAAATGCAATCAGTGTAACCTGGCTTATTGTACTCTTAATGAATCCCCAACAATAAAAAAAAAAAAAAAAAGAAAAAGAGTGAAATTTATTTTCTAATCTTTTGTTTACTTGGAGGGCAAAAAATAAGCTGTTATAACCACTGGATGATTACCAAGTCTGGGGGAGTGGGATGACAACTTACTAGGTGTTAGAACGGCTGTGGATGGTTGGATGGCAAGCAGCGTGACCTCATACAAGTGACTCAACCAGTCTCACGCTCAGTTTTCTTATCTGTAAAGCTGGCATGACATTCTCGATCCCCTTTCGTGGTTGTTGTGAGAACTAATGTCCAAATGAAACAATTTATATGAATTCATCATGTGAATTGTAAAGCTCTATATATGATTTGAGAATCTATTCGTTAGATGTTATTGGTCTAGACAGATAGATGGCCATTGATTGGGGGGGGCGGGGACGAAATGATATTGTCTGACTTCCGACTCTTTCACTGTAAGACCTGAATGTGAATTCCATCGCCTGAGTTAGCTATTTAAAAAATTACCGAGGGGTGAAGGAAAGGAAAAGGAAAAAAAAAAAAAAGTAAGAAAAGAAAAGAAAATAGTGACTAATTCTCATGTCAATTGAATTTAATTTTGACCAAAGTACATTACTTAAACATTAATTTTTTAATTCAACTTGTTAATATGTTGTTTAGGATATTGCATCCTCATTTATAAGGGACATATGTTTGTAATTTCCCCTTTATAATAATATATTTTCTCCAATTTTAATATCAGGTGTACCTAGATCAAATAGAATGATTTTGAAGTATTTCTTCTTTTTCTATTGTCTATAAGATTTGGCATGATCTTTTTTTTTAAATTATCTTTTACTTTTATTTATAAATATCAGTTGTCTATTTTTTGAGACTTAAAACAAAATAATAAGAAGTTAACTGATGACTCCATACTGAATCTGAGAGTCAAAGCATTCTATGATAGACATACTCTTATTTGACAACGTGAATGTTAACTTTCTTTGCATTATTATTATTATTGCTTAATATTTCAATGTAGCAATTGTCTGAAATATTTTCTGACTGTATTTTGTTCATTCATTCTTTACAAGGTTTTTGTTTCTAGTTCTATCTTAACATTGTTATTGTTATTGTTATTAAATTTTAGGCCTTTTTAATTTTTGTGAAGGCAAAAAAATGGAAACCTAATAAATACATGTATATTTAAAAATAAAAAAAATGAAAATTACCAAGCACATCTAACTTTCTCATAACTGTCCTGGGAAGTTGGTATTGTTCAACTTATTTTACTTACGAGAAAACTGCCGCTCTGATTCTGAGTGACTTTATTGGCATAAAGTGCAAGATGATGGTCTTAAATCTATGTTTTCTGATACAGGTTCTGTGCTCTGGCCTCCAATCCCTAGAGTCTGATTCTCTGGGTCATATATCTGTGTATTTTTAAAACTTTGCAGAGATTGCGACAGCAGTCACTGCTCCAGCGAGCTCTAGGTGACAGGTTGTCCCGTGAGGCCACTCAGAGCTCTGACTGAGAGGACAGTCCCAATCTGCTTTCTGGAGTGTCTACTGACTGGCCCCAGCCCCATCCTACAGGAATGCAGAGGTAGCCTAAAAATCTTTTGGAGACATCCTTTTCAACACATCTGGAATGATGTGTTGCTATTCATCAAGGGCCCCTGTTGAAGGTATCTGGGAGCCCCTCCCTCAGAGGCATATTCTCCAGACTCCAAGTCTATTATTTCTTTTGTTACTAGGACATCTTTTGCTGAGAGAATAGAAAGGCAAGATTGAGAAATGAATGAGGTCATTGTCACAACCCATGAGAGCAAAGCTAGGGGAGCTTGGTGTCTTGTGTCTACCGAGGCCAGATGTGTACAGATTCCAGCAGGGACATCACAGAAGCACGCTTCACATCTTCAAGAGCCAAGGAGGAAAATCAGAAATTCCTCCTGTTAGAATTGGGTTCTAATATTTCCTTTTTCAGTAAAATGTGATATAAAGTAGTTTAGATGCATTTCTATGTTTTTTTCTCGCATTGTCATTTCTCAAAACAATTTAAGAAAACAGCAACAACAATACAGACTCTTCAAAAATAAAGAAGGAAGTTTAGAGAAAGAATGGCCTACGTGGTGACAGCCAGCCTCCAGACAGCCCAGCTGTGAGGAGCGGGAGCTGTCAAAGAAGCTGAGGAATTGGGAAAGCGTGCTTCTAGCCAGACAGGTCTTAAAGAGACCCCTGGGCCTCACTAGGCAGACACTGGTGGAGTCAGATAGAAGGAAAAGGCAGTCCCTCTGTAGTCTCCACCTCAATCTGGCCTTATCTCTCTCCCGCAGGCTTTGCTGCAACCTTACTGGGATTATTAGAGAAGATGTGTGCAGTCTTGTTCCAAAAGAAAAGGGAGTGGGCAGCAGAAATAGTCAACTGCTAATCTGTGTGCAAGGGATACCCCAGGGCTGGTCAGGCTACTGAGGGCTGCGTACCAGTAACCCTGACGTCCGGGCAAGATGCCGTCTGTCCTTCCCCACTGTCACTGCCAAGGTCAGACTCTCTACACTTGTCCTCTAACTGCCTGGGGAGAGGGGGTAGCTCTGAAATGTGTCTTCAGGGATATTTCCAAGGACAGAGCATCTTATGAATGGGGACATTTTAAGTCACTTTGCCTTAACTCCTTATTGGAAAGAAATAGGGAAACATACCAAAATCAAACCGTGGAAGCTCTGGAGTGATGCGTGCACAGCCCAGGCTTCACTGAACTAGGGAGTTTTCAAATCTTACATCTTTCTAAGTGCTTGGTAGGCCGTGGTTCTGCTTTTTGGCTGGCTTAATGTTAACCGACACCCCCAGAAGTCAAGGGGGATGGAGCGGGTGGGCAGGAACATGCATTTAACTTCCCTTTGTTTACAAAGATTCTTCGAATGTACACGTGACCTTTCCTGGCCATCCCTGAGACCTTCCTTGAACATAATCTCCACATCCAGCTCTTCCTTTGTGGATCTAAATCACCCAGCCCCTGGCAAGCCTTGTGTGAGATTATGCACCCCTGTGTGCTGAAGCCCCAGTGCACTGCAGGCTCTGAGTGAAAAGCTGTGTCTGTGAAACACCTGGTGAAATCAGGCACAGTGCTGGGTATTTTGATGCTTGTTCATTCATTCCACTGATGTAATTTACGTTTTTACTTAATAACATATCATATTGGCGATTAATGTTAATTAGCTTATATCTTTCTGGTGAACTGGTTGACAAACAAACTAAGTGAGCTGAACAATTACAGCTATTGTTACAAGTTAAGAAGGATATAAATAAGGTTCCATGACACAGAACAATGAAAGGATCTATGTTAGAAACGACATTAGGGTAAGTGCATAGTTCTCTTTGAATCTGAGCCCTGAGAGGTGCTGAGGGAGTTATGATCCTGCCAGTGGCTGGGAGAGGTCTGCAGCCACAGAGCACTGCTTGGCCCCACCTCTTTCCAGGATGTATCCGTCTCCCTTCTCTCACTCACTTGAGTGCTTGGCTCCTGGAATACAAAAGCACCTGATGCCTTCCTGTTATTCCTCTTTCTGATACAGCAGTCGGAGGAATCCCTAGTGGATGAGGTCTTCTGAGGCATCATGGACCGGTGACTGTCAGTCTGGTGGGTACCAGATGGTGCCATAGACAGGGGCTCGGCCTACGCAAAGTATTTTCCAAGGCAACCCCGTTTTGATCAGCCATCTCATGAGAGGCTGAAGGTAGAAAGAAGTTCTATCCTGGTTTCTCCAATAGTTTTGCCAGATTTTCCTCTCCCCTCCTCCCAAATCCTTTTGAGCCACTTTCTTAGGAGCTCTGCTTCTCTTTACCTGCTGTTAAGACTTCAGGTCAGGCTGGGGAGGGAAACACAGGCTCAGAGGGTCCAGGTGGGGCCGGGGTTGGGGTCAGAGGCAGGCAGGGAGGAGGAAGGTGACTGTAGTGGGTGCTTCCCCCAGGCTGCACAGAGGGGTGGGGGCCTGCCAGGACTTCTGTGTGCGGGGCTTGTCCGTGTCAGTCCCCCTCCCTGTGCCTTCTCGTTTCTTGTCTTTCCCAGAGTCCTCCATCTGCTTGTCTTTTGTTGGTCGAAGTCCAAAGTTGTCCTCCATGCAAATCTTTTTCTAAGGCTTCTTCCAATATTTTTGCTGCAAAAACTATTTATCAAACTACCAACACATAGGGGAGTGGAATCCCTCAGTCAGGAGGCCATCTGGGCACTGCGGGGAGTTTTGATCTTCCACTATCAGTGGTCTGAGACGTGTTTTGGTTTGAACATTTTTTACTTGTCTTAACTGAGGCAGAGGTTACAACATGAGGAAATAAAAGTTCAGCTAACAAAGATATTCCTTCTGTGACAGTTTTATGTCTCTCTGCTGTGGTGGTGGGGGCAGCAGTGCACAGGACAGGCTCAGGCTCCTCCTCATGGGCAGCTGAGGCTGACGGCTTTGCGGGAGGTTAGGGGGCCCTGTCTTTTCTGTTTCCTCATCTGACCCCCAGGATTGTACCTCTAGCACTCTTGTGAGGACTCAGTGAAATAAGGCAGCTGAAAGTGTTTTGCAAACTTGTAAAATGCTAAGAAAAAACAAAAAAAAAAGGCAGGTATTATCTTTCTCCAGCTGGAAATGTCAGGAATAAGTGAGTGTCGGGCAGAACACGTGCAGCTGGGTCGGCTGCCTAGAGTCTGTGTGCCAGGCTTCAGGGACAACTCCAGAGACATTTGCTGTAAGAGGTTACTTACCTCTAAATGGCTTGTTTTCCACCTCTTTATAGGTTATTGTTACCTGGGTGACAGTGAAAACTGAAGCTTAGGGCAGAGCAGCCTCCTTAAGAGGTGGAGGTGGGGTACAAACGTGATGCCAGGATGTGCCTTTTGCAGAGGTGTGTGTAGAGAGAACGGTGGAGGGTGAAGGAGAAAAGAGGAGGGTTGAGGAGGCTGTGAGGTCAGACAGATATTATGGAGACAGAAGAGTGACTCCCACCCCCTCCTGGTAGCCCCGGCCTGCACTACCCATCCTGTGTGTCAGTATCAGAGCCCGTGGGTCAGTCCCCCTCTCTGTCTGCCAGGAATTACACTGCCTTGTGTGGAGCTTTTGTGGTTTGTGCCCATCGAGCTAGTCTTGCCACTGAAAGCCCCGTGGGTGGCCCGGGCAGCCTCTCATTCCTCACTGGGGCCTGAGTCCTTCCAGGACGCCAGCCCGCCTTCTCTAACTGCTGTCCCTCTCAGCCCTAACTGCTTTCTCTGGACCCCTGCTGCAGCTCAGATGAGAGTATTAGCATGGGTTTGGGGTTAAAAAGATTTGAATACTGACCCCATATTATACTAGCTGGGTGACTTTGAGCAAGCTGACTAACCTACCTGAGCCTCCGTATTTTCATTTTTAGATGGGGGTAGTAGGTGTTTTGAACAACTATGACATAATGTATGTAGAGTACTTAACAGACCTGGTGCAGAGTAGGTGGTCAGGAAATGATTGATGTAATTATGGCTGGCGTTGCACATGCAGAGGCTTCCTGTCCACCTGCCAGGGGGCAGAGTCCTCTAGCCACTGGACCTGAAATTTCTGATACCAGTCCTTGTTTTGGAATAATGCCTGCACCCTCTATGCCTGAGACTGAGTCTGTTCTCTTGCCCTCAGAAGTGGTCTAATAAAGCAGACAGATAGTTCCACTTTTAGACAGGCTTTTCCAAGAAAATGTGTGCATGCTAATCAGAGATTCCCTGCATTTATCAAAGCAAAAATGATTTTTTATGTCTAAGGAGAAGTGCTGGACGCTAACTTGCACTCTTAACTTGCCCAGGCCGGCCCTTGCTCAGGGTTTGTTCTGAGTTTACCCCGAGCAGGTGTGTCGGAAGTTGACACCTGCAGAATTCAAGCCCTGTGGGAAAGTCGGCAGTTCATCCTTCTAAATTGAACGTCACCTTGGTCTCCTTGGCATGTCCTCTGAAACATAGTGATTGGTTCTTAGCAGAGAAATAAACTCTTGTTATTTTAAACTTCCTCAGGTTCTGGCAGTCTTGGCTGATGTTTACTACTCAGTAATTTAAATACACCAGGCTTTTCACAAGTGCTTATTAAAAGGCTCATTAGGCTTTTAAATACTGAATAAGTTGTATGATAGTACATGCTGATGATTGAATTAAAATGAATCAAAATTAGATTTTAAAATTATATTATCCTTCATTCAACATTTAACAAATATTTACTAATTTTCCACCTGGTGCCAGACATGGGGCTGGGGATTCAAAATAATAAACGTATCTGCCCTTATGAAGTATACCTTCTATGGTAACAATTAGCAAAAGAAATTGATAAATAATATGTTATATTTGAAGATAATACTGTTACATAGGAAAACATTAGGTGGGAAGGAGGATAGGAAACGCAAAAGATGTGGTTATTAACATTTCAATGGGGAGAGAAAGTGTCACTGAGAATTGGAGAGTGCAATGCATGAATTCTGGGAGAAGAGGCTTCTAGGCAGGACTGAGAGGGGAACCCTGCGGACAGTGCCCAGCGTCCTCCCAGAGCCGCAGGCCACAGGTGTGGCTGAACCGGGCTGAGCCAGGGAAGAGTGGCAGGAGAGCTCCTTGTGGCAGCCAGGTTGTGAAGGCCTAGGAAGCGATTGTGAAGACTCTGGCTTCTACTCTGAGAAGAAGAGGCCTCCATCTGACCTGCCTGCTGGCAGGGTCACTGGTGCTGCACCGTGGGGGATGGACTGTGGCTGGGTTGTGGGGGTGGGGAGGTTGGAGCAGGGAGACCTGTAGTCTCTGAAGTGAGAGATAAAGGTAGTTTGGACTAACAGGGTAGCAGCAGTGGTGCCAGATTCGGGTTGTATTTTGAAGGTAAAGTTGGCCAGACTTTGTGGCGGATTAGATCAGTGGTTCTCAACCTGTGGGTCGCGACCCTTTCACAGGGGTCGCCTAAGTACATCCTGCATATCAGATATTTACATCACAATTTGTAACAGTAGCAAAATTACAGTTATGAAGTAGCAACGAAAATAATTTTATGGTTGGGGGTCACCACAACATGAGGAACTGTATTAAAGGGTGGCGGCATTAGGAAGGTTGAGAACCACTGGATTAGATATAGGAAAGGACAGCGAGGAGTCAAGGGTAATCTTCTAGATGTTACCAGCCACTGCCAGCCTGCAGTGCCATTTCCTGCAGGACGCTGCAGGTCAGGCGTTGGCAAGGCAGGAGAAGCCTATGTGCTGAAATCTGAGATCGTTTATTCACTGCTAAGGCTACCGTCAGAGGTAAGTTGGGGAACTGGACTCAGGGCACTCTCTGCACCCAGTAAGTGTTGTCTAAATTTAGTCTAGAATAAAAATGCTTTGAAGATATAACCACCTAAGATAGGAAAGTGTATGACTATGTGACCTATGAGGGGGCATCTGTCTGACGTGGAATAACACTGGGGATGTTTACTTTTACTGTGAGAATAAAAGGCAACAAGGAGAAAGAGGGGACAGAGCAGTTCTTTCAGGAGACATCCCTGCTGCTCTCTGGAGTCACTGGCTTTTCTATAAATAAAAGTCAAACTGCTGAGCTCTCATCTGCTTCTCTGTTGATTGGCTTGGGTGACAGGTGGACAGATGGACTTCTTGGTCCAGGGTGGGTGAAAAAAGTTTGGAGGAATACCAGACATTCAACTTAACATGCTAAGTTTAAGATATATATTAGACACTGAAGTGGAGAAGCCAAGTCAGCAGTTGGAGCTATGAAATATCAGGAGTTGGGAGTTTACAGGAGGTGGTTACAACCACAGCATCAGCTGAAGTCATCAGGGGCTGAGTGTAGAAAGAGGAGGGCAGAGATCAGGAGTGAACAGAGGAGACTAAGAATGGCCAGCGGGGGTATGTGTGTGTGTGTGAAGAGAGAGAGAAAAAAACTCAAACTGTCACCCTGGGTAGAGTACTTGGCATCACAGCTCACAGCCACCTCAAACTCTTAGGCTCAAGTGACCCTCTTGCCTCAGCCTCCTGAGTATGTGGGACTACAGGTGCTCACTACAACACAATAGACCCTTTTTCTATTTTTGGTAGAGATGGGGTCTCACTCTTGCTCAGTCTGGTCTGGAACTCCTGAGCTCAAGCGATTCTCCTGAAATGCTAGGATTACGGGAGTGAACCACTGCTCCCCGCCTGGGAATTGATATTTTGAGCTCAATGTTAGTGATATTTGTCATATAGGCAAAATTCTAATTGAACTGAATTCAAGAAAGAAGGAGAAAAGAAGAATTGGTTGGCAGACTTTTAAAGGATCTTACCATAAAGAAAAACAAGGCCATTCCTGTGGGGAAGTAAAATCAAAGTAGGGTTCTTAAAAGACTGGAGAACTATGGTTTGATCCTGCCTTTAGGTTAATGGTAAAGGTTCCACGGAGAAGAAAAATTAATGACGTGATGTTGGAACACTGTCTTGTGTGGGCCTGGGATCCAGTGCTCAAGTGAAGGGGTTGTTCCCTCCACACACCTTCAAGACCCACCCGTAGTAAGATCAGAGAAGGTAGGATCACACCCCTTGAAGACGCACCCATAGTAAGATCAGGGAAGGTGGGATTTACGGGCACAGATGCTGGTAGTTGGGGAGCTATGATGGTGGGAACTTGAAGGAGTTCTGTTACGATTGCTTCTACTTTTATTCGGTAAATGGAAATTAGGGCCATCAGCTGAGAGGGAAAATGCAGGACAAAGGGCTAGAGGTAGGACGTTTAAGGATACAAAATAAAAAGTGGAAGAATATTACATTTGGCAATTGACTAGGAAAATGGAATATACTTGCCTGTGGGTCATGAACCTGTGGCCTCAAGTCTAGATGTGGCCCTGCAGATCCCCAAGTGTGGCCCCGTGACCGAATCCAAACCTCACAGAACAAATCTCTTTATTAAAAGGATTTGTTCAGTCCAAAGTCCACACTGAAGGATGCAGAGGCCACATGTGGCTCAAGGCTGCAGGTTCCTGGGTAAGAGAGTGGGTCAAACAAGGATGTGAAGGGAACAAGGGCAAGTAGGACATATGGTCAATGAAGTGGGAATCTTTGTGCTATTGATGGTTTTTTGTCAGGGCAAAGCTGGAGATACAGGAGGTGGTAGGCAGAGTTGGGGGCTTCACACCTAGAGTATGGGGATGTCGCACCACGGAAGGACATGCTCGGAGGGGTGACCCTGGGGGTGTGTGGCTGAGATAGGACAACAGACAATATTACTGGAGGAGAGGAGTTTCAGAAACTGAAAGCCCAAGGTTCTAAAAAGCTCATCAGTGTAAGATATTGAAGTCACTAAGAATTTAAAAGAATCCTGTAGAAAAGATATTGAAGGCATTAGTTTGGGATGTACTATCAGCCTCCTTAAATCAAATACTGTGCCTAAAGGCATTTCACTGTGGGCATATGAAAACACGCAGTCAAGTCAGCATTGATCCTCAGCATGTCTTGGGCCTGTCCTCAGCCCTTCCACAAGGCCAGGGGTTACACTACAATTGTCTTTTTTATCATCAGCTTTCCTGACTCAGCTACAAGCTCTTTAAGGATGATAGGATTAGTCGTAGTCACCTTGGAGGCTGGCACCGTGTCTGCACAGTATGTACATGTTACTAAGGATCCTGACACTGAAGTCTGACAGACCCAGGTCCCACCACCCCCTGCCTCTTACTAGCTATGTCCATCTGGAAGAGACAGCAGGACCATTGCCTCATCTGTAAGATGGACACACCATGGCTTTCCCCTGCCTCCCACAGGGACGTGCTGAAGAACTGACGCAGGGGTCCTCAGACTTTTTAAACCGGGTGCCAATTCACTGTCCCTCAGACCGTTGGAGGGCCAGACTATAGTTTTAAAAAAAAAAAAACAACTATGAACAAATTCCTATGCACACTGCACATATCTCATTTTGAAGTAAAAAAACAAAACGGGAACAAATACAATCACACTGCCTCATGTGGCCTGCAGGCCGCAGTTTGAGGACCCCTGACTGAAGCCATGAGTCTTCTCCTGGAAAGTGTGCAGCACAGTCCTGGTGAATAGAAAGGGGAAACTTTAACTGCTGGCACATGAAGGCAATAGGACTCCACGTTTCAGGAATTTCCCGAGTGGGGATCTCCACATGGGCCAGTTCCAGGCTGCCGTCCTTTGGAACAAAAAGGCGTTGAGAGGAACCTGGCTCTCTGAGGGTCTCAGTGACCCCATGACTTGCCCAGCGGGAGAGGATGGAGGGATTTTAGGAGCAGAGAACCCCTCAGGGGTCCCCCCTGTGTACCTCTTTGACCACACAGCCGAAAAGCCACAGTGTCTTGTCTCCATAGTTACTGGCAGACTGGCACAATATTACCGGCTCCTGCTTCTGTGTTGTCAACCATCACATTATTAGGTTCCATGTTGATTAAGCCAGAGCACACAGAGCACACAGATGGAATAAATGCTCACTTATAAGCATAGAAACGGCCACTTTGTAAAAGCCCAGTTAAGGAGCAGTTCCTAGCTCTTTGTTTTTGGGGAAACCAGGGCAGACATAGAGCAGGTGAGGCGGGCTGACGAGCATGCTGTCATCCCACAATGTGGCCGTTCTCTGCTTCTTATTAAGCCCCTCAACCTTGTGACTGAACAGAAAACTGGGCCTTGGATCATCAATTTCACCTTCTGTATGTGTTCCGTGTCTTCTCCCTAAGCTCAGAGCTCACTGCTCCAAGACACGCGGGCCGAGATAATGAGTCTGCACTGCTCATTTGCTCTGCCCCGCAGAGAGCAGCGCCTGGACATGTGGGCAGACTGCCTTTCCAGGGGGTGGACGGCAACCCTGTATTCAGACCCTCTTTCTCTTTTAAATGCCACAAGCTTTCACAATTAAGGGAGAGTTTGATTCAAAACATCTGTGTCAACCCTCAAAGCAACTGAAAAATGACTTATTTTTTTGTTGATATGTGAGCAGAATCTCTCATGAATTGAAAATTTTAATTACAAGAAAGTTTTCTTTCAGTGGGGGCATAGGAATTTTTAGAAGGCATTTTTTCTCTCTCTTGATCTCTTTAGAACTCTATAGTTTCAATCCAACATTGACCATTTCCTTGTAGCCTGCTTTTGTGTTTTTTTTTTTTTTGAGACAGTCTCACTTTGTTGCCCTCAGTAGAGTGCTGTGACATCACAGCTCATAGCAACTTCAAACTCTCAAGCTTAAACAATTCTCTTGCCTCAACCTCCTACGTAGCTGGAACTATACGTGCTCCCCACAATGCCCAGCTGTTTTTTGGTTGCAGGTGTCTTTGTTGTTTAGCAGGCCCAGGCTGGGCTTGAACCCACCAGCCTAGCCTCAGTGTATGTGGCCAGCGCAGTTCCCACTGAGCTCTGGGTGCTGCCAGCTTGCGTGTTTTTATGTGTGAGTGTGTGTGTGTATGTGGACAGGTTTGACTTTCAGGAGTTAATCTCTAAATGTAGGAATCAGATTAAATCTGTACCTGCTTTCTATTCCACAGCTGATTTTATTGTCACCTGTTACTTGCTCTAGCCTTTACTATATCCAGATCTCCCAGCAGGAAGAATCAATCCCCTTTTTGTAATATCTGGATTGTGAGTTAGAAGACCTAGATTTTAGCCCCAGAGAAGTTACCAGCAAATGGGTGACCTTGGGCAAATCACATCGCCCCGCCCACCCCCTCCAGCCTCAGCAAATTCGGCTTCTTGAGAGTGAAACAACATAGCAGAGTGGTGAAGCCTTTGGACTAGGACTCATAAGACCGGTTCAAATACTGTATTCAAGACCAAGGAACTGAATGACTTTGGGTATCAGTTTATCATCTGCAAAATCGAGATAATGGCTGTGTATTTTACAGTAATAATAAGGAGTGAGTTTTTCTGTTAACGCAGTCTTCCATGAGTTGAGCAATGAGCTGTCATCTTTAGGTACAGTTTACTCAGCTAATTTTAAATCCATCTAATCTCAATACAATAAAGACCTTAGAACACTAACAGGTAGCATTAAAAGTGTGAATTCTTGTAGTTATTACTGATAATTAGACCTCTAAGGATTCCTCTGGTTTTAAATTTTTTGTTTGCTTGTTTCAATATTGCTCACTTCTTTAGTTCCCATCCCCTTCTAGAAGAACTTTGACTGTCATGACTGGTGTCAATGACACCTCCTGGGGAGCCCAGAGATGCTGGTAGACATTCTACATGCACAGGACGGCTCTGGATGGCTCTTCCTCCCTCCCTCCCCACGACACCCTTGTGTGCTGCTAAGGGAGAGGGACTTAAAGCCTGGAGAGTCTTGGCAATGAGTTTTCTTTGCCAAATTAGTACATATTAAAATTTAAAAGGCTTAAAATTTAATAACAATAACAATATTTAAGATAAGGAGTAGAAACAAAAACCTCATAAGGAGGTGTTTTTTTTTGTGGTTTTTTGGCCGGGGCTGGGTTTGAACCCACCACCTACGGCATGTGGGACTGGTGCCCTACTCCTTGAGCCACAGGTGCCACCCATAAAGAGGTTTAATTTTGTGAAGGCAAAAAGTGGAAGCCAAATAAACACATGTGTATGTACAGAGAAAATTAAAAAAATGCAAAAAAAAAATATTAGTACATATTGACAGTGGTGATGCTGCTGGCTCTCCTCCTCACATGGAGGAGGGAATGGTGGTAATTCCCATTTTAAACCCTTCACTTTACTGTGGCAAAGCTCAAATTCCATTCCTCTCAAAACAATAATTTTTTTTTTTCCCCGGGTCTGGGAGAATTAGCAAAACCCTGCTCTGGCCACGTAGAAGTAAGACTCTTCTTGGCTGTCCCTGCATTTCCAGGTGCTTCCCCTCATTTCTTGCGGTTTGCTGCTGCTTCATACTTTATCTTCATACTTTGTCCCCCTCTACTAAGCACTCTTTCATCTTCTCTACCTCAGAATCCTCCTCATCCTTTAAGCCCACATCAATCCGAGCTGCTTCACTGCTGTCCCCTAGCCCCGGGAGCCACATCTCATGGGCTAGCTCACGGATTACAGCTGTTCATCTATTTGCATCATCACATTTCCTAAGAGATAAGCTGCTGGGAGACAGAGATCTCCTTTTATTTATTTTTGAAGCATGCGTAGAGTTTAGCACAATGTGTTATGTGCAGTGAGGGCTCAACCAACACTTGTGGAATTCTAACATTGTTCCCAAGACTGGATTCTGTTTCCATGTGGTCACAGTGGTCACCTAGGACATCCCTAGGCCTGCTTCCGGATTCCTGTTTTAATGTTTCCAGTTATCACTTTGGAAACCTCCATACTTTGTGCTCTCCTTCCCTAGCTTCTATTTTTGGTGAAGGTTAATTATTTTCATTGATGAAATCTGCCGTGATACTCTTCATCTTTTTTTTTTTTTTTTTGTCCTCTTCTGTTAATGTGCAAGCTATTTTAGGAAGGCAGTAAAAGGTGGCAGCTGCTATTTATAAAGTAAGAAGAGGTCCTGAATTCCCCCGGGGGTCATGTCCTCATCCGTCTTCATTTATGTGTGAGAGGCGTTTCCTACGAGCCCAGACCATTTACTTATCACACTACCCATCTTATTCTCTCTATCAATCACTGAGGATTTTCATTTTATTTTTGCACTGGCTCTAATTTCACATTACATTTGGATTCCTCCCCTAGTCTGTCTTCTCATAAGATGGAGAGAAGAGGGGAAAACCCACTAAGCTACATAAATATCTTTTTATGAATTGGAACTCTAGAGAGGAGAGCTTCATTACTGGAGGAAAAAGAAGATTCTTGCTCTTGTGATCTGGTAATAGAAATGTGCCACTTTATAAAGTCTTAAGTGTTTTTTTTCAAAATAATAAACCATTTAATGTTCTAATTCCTTGCTACAATTGGAGTAAGTCACTAGAAGTAATAATAGCTCTATTTTCAGTGGTGATGAATTAAATTAAGATCTGCTCACGAGTATGCGATGCCCACACGGCTATATGTGGGGGTTGTGTTTCATGCTCAGAAACTGTAGGAATACTATTAGATTGGTGCACAGATTCATAACTTCAGGACCTAGTGAGTAATGAGATTCATTACTTCAGGACTTAAAAGACACTTCTTTCCTACTTCTATCTAACTTCACCTTTGGCAGGGTTATAATTTTAAAGATGATTCCACGTCTTACTTCCTTAAAAACTTTTGCAGAATCTCCGTTGTGTGTAGCAAGGGGTCCATAACTCCTCCATGTGACAGAAAAGACCCTTATACTCCACCAAATTTATCTCTTAGCTTCTGTATTCAGTTCACACTTTACTTCAGCCTCAGCAAACTTCTTTCCCATCTTTAAACACACTGTGGGCTCTTCTGTGCCTCTCCCTCATTCTGAATAAAATATTTCTGTTTCCTGGAAGGCCCTGCTCAGCCCCCTCTCTTTGTCTTCTCTTAACATACCCGCTGCTTCCTTCCGTGGAGGGGTACAGGGGAAAGGGATTAGCTGAGGGCTTGCTGTGGGGCAGGGGCTCAGTATACCTGTTCTGTGTGTGAATAGACAACGGAGTGAAAATCGCAGGAGGACCTCTGCCTATGAATGGGTCTGTTCTGGATGTTTCTAAGTAAATTTCACCCAGCATGACTGATCCATATACGGTATAATTATTAAGTAAAAATAGACACGTACTTTCCTTTCTTACAAACTCCCCAGGAAAATATAAGACCCGTCTTTTTCAACAACCTCACCAGTCTGGAAGCCTGGGAGACCAGAAGCCATAGGGCAGGGGAAGGAATGGGCGTTTGGTCAGAAAAGCTGATGTTCAGGAGCAGGGCTCTGGGGAGCAGAGGCCTCAGAGGTTAGAGTTCTGGAGGTCATGTTACTCGCTTACTAGGGCTGTCAGAACAAAGCACCACAGACTGGGTGGTATGCACAGAAATTTGAAGTGAACAGAATTTTTTTTTTTTTTCACAATTTCAGAGGCTGGAAATCTAAGACCAAAGTGTGGGCAGAGTCTTTAAAGAGGTAAATAAGTTGAAATGTGGTTACTAAGGTAAACTCTGACTATGACTGTTCAGCACGTAAGCATTCCCTCTCAATCTTTTCTCATATGTGAGTTTATCTGCATTTTTTAACATGCTCGTTTGAATAATTACTGAAAATACTGCCTGGGATCAGGGACTGAGGCCTTCCATAGCGCTGCCCTCCTGTGAGTTGGCAGCAACTGTTCTATCAGGCAAGTTTATTTAGCTTATTTTAAGTTCACCTAACTGTATCATCACGGAGTCTACATTCTTCTACAGAAATGTTTGTTACATGTTTATTTTACCAAAGGCATTCATGAAATTTTATTTCTGTGTTTATCACCAATCTGACTCCTAGAAAATGATTCCAGGTGGCTCTTGAAATGCAGACACTGTGTCTAGAGCATCATCCTCACCCACCTCTCTCACTTCCTGGCTTCAAATGCAGATAGTGTTGATCCACTGGTCTTGTTCTCTATAAATCACGTTGGCCTCACAATTGTCATTCTCCTAAGTGTCCACAAATCACTTTCCAGAGCATTGACACCTACCTCTCTGGTATGTAGAAGGCTCTCCAATAGCACATAAATGTCTACACTGAATAAACAGGTAGAGGTGAAACATCGAGACTCCATAGCTGCTCCCTGTGGCCAGAAAGGCCATATCACATATACCTGGCAGCTTTAGCTGGAGGCTTAATGGGGGATGCTGTTCAAGGACACCTCTCTACAGTATTTGTACAATGGAAGAATGTCAGGAAAAGCTCTGAGATTTGAGACACGTGGCTTCTGTGTTCCCATATCAGACATATGATATAATATGTGTCTCCCATAATAAATGGCTCAGCCTTGCCTCTTATTATCTGGACATCATATTATGCATTTATTTGTTTACATGTTTATGAGTAGCTCTCATTCTAGAAGATAAACTCTATGAGGGTAGGAATTTTGCTGTTCTTCTGCCAACAATCAAAGCAGTCCCTCATAGTAAGCTCATCACTTAGCTCCTCCAAGGCTAAAATCACTTATAGGCCACATTATAATACCAATACTTGTTCTGCTTAATTCAAGGTCATTGAGAACAGCTAATGGGATGTAAAGGCATTTTGTAGATTGTAAAGTGCCTTGTAAAGATAAGTGAAACAGTTAGAAAGTTGGGTGGTTTTGAATCCCAGGAAGCACAATAAGGAGATAATGTTGCATAAGAACTTCAGACTTGATCGAGTACACACCTTTGAGAAAAATCAATTTATTTGCTCTGTTGCCAACTTTGCATTTCAAACATTTTTATTAATTTTTAAAACAAATGTAGGATTTTTTGTTTTTTGGAGAAATTTGAAATAAGATAAACACATTTGAAAGGACAAATGGTTGCATGTTCAAGGGGGCACATGAACCTCTCTTCCTTGTTAATAAACTCAAAAGTGTGACTTCCCCCTCGGACGAATCCTTACTACAAAAAATGTCCTTTGTTGAAACCTGAAAGGTCACTGAGAATTCCTTGAAGCTCTTTGTTTAAATAATCACATGAAAAGATTCCTCTTAAACTCTCTGTCAGTGAACAAATACCACAAAGCAGAATGAATTCTACACCTTTTGGGAGTCCATTAATTTACTCTCAGTGGCATCACATGATGAACATACTTACAGCAAGGGCATGGTTCCATTCTAGATCAATAACTATCCTTTCTCATGTACAATACATGAAGCACATTTCTTGCTCAGGGCCATAGGTTTTATTAAAATTGTTTCCTTTGTTCTTTTTTATAAATTGTCCTTTGTGACAAGACAGATTATCTGTATAATATATCTCTTTAGGACATCCACTGTATAATTATACCAATAGAGCTTCGTCTAATGCTACATTAATTTTCCTCCATTGCTTTCTCTAGGAAGGATTCCATTATCGTTTACATGACAATGTAATTCATCTACTCATCCCTCCCTTCCTCCCTCCCTCCCTACTTTCTTTCCTTCCCCCTTTCTTAACTGTGACAGTTTATAAAAAGGCAATAAAGCAAATCAATCTCTCAGGTATGGAGAGGCGTTTTTCAATCCTCTGGGCACAAATGACACTTGATAGTTACAGATTTTGTAGAGCAAACAGGCCAATCTTTATAATCTGTCACCTCCCACTACCATGATTCTATTTTCCAGCCATTATGGATGAAATGGGAAAACACATCCTGTAGCAAATAGGACTACATGCCCAGATCGTTGTACTATAGAACCATCCTCTCTGTTGCTTGGACTTGGAATTTTATAGCCTTTCACCCAGATTATTTTACAAGCTTCCCAATTATTCTCCCTCCTATCTCCACTTCTGCTCATATACCTTCTCCTCTGTTGCCCAAGAGATCTTTCTAAAATGACAGTTAAGTCACTTATTCTCTACTTTTATTAAAATTACAATCTTGACCTTCTTCCTCCATCTCAAGCATTCACAGGAACAGCCACAACTCATTCCTGAGGGTCCCAGTGTAGCACATGAAGTTTCTCTGAGTGGGGGTGAACAACCCTGTCCTGCCCTCCCCATCAGGAGGTTCTGACATAAAGGCACCACATAAACTGAAAAGTGACAAGTATGAGGTCATTAAAAATAATCCAAGTGTCACTATAAATACCCCTACTCCCAATTATCTCCCCTCTAGATGGTCAGCAGGACCAGTTTTGTTCTTTTGTGAGGTTTTGTATCTTTTCCACTGTCAAGCATCCTTTTCAACATGTTTCACAATCTAATTATTCTCCTTGCCACCAGTGTCTCATCTCTGATGTGTGGTACATCTTTCACACCAGTTAAATATCCTTAAAACGCTCCTTTGCACCATGCTAAGAAAGCTCCAGTGGCTTAAAATGCCTATAGGGAAAGCCATAATACATGAGTTTTACATTTACTCTAAAAGTCCTATGTTGACAGTAAAGTGTTGTACAGGAATGAGGTTCATACTATTATCTTTTAATACATTGATGCCACTTTTGGTATCAGCTAGGTCACTGGAGAGTGGTTATGTAAAGTTCAATCTTTTCAATATTATAAATGACTTGGGGAGTGAAAAAGCAATCTTCCTTCAATTTGTATTTTGTTAAGCCTACCATAAGGTTCATGGGATTTTCTATGTCAGAAAGAAATCGTTTGGAGATGAACAAGTATTTTGTCTTTGCTGTTTCAGAAGTTGACAGTTTGAGGCACAACAGAAACTGACATCACCTAGAAGATACAGAGGGTATCAAAAACGTACACACATTTTAAGAAAGGAAAAGATTGATTAAAATTGTAATACTCAATATATACTGGAGTATATTAAAGAATAAATACAAGCCACATTTGAGCACCTTTTGTAACTGCAGAAGTCAAATTTGACTTGAGTATTACAATTTTAATACAGTTATTTTTCTTGCTTAAAATGTGTAAAAAATTTTTTGGCACCCTCTGTATTAAGGAAAATTTTCTTTCTTTCTTTCTTTTTTTTTTAAACAGTCCCACTATATGCCCTTGGTAGAGTGCTGTGGCATCACAACTCACAGCAACCTCAAACTCTTGGGGTTAAGTGATTCTCTTGCCTCAGCCTCCTGAGTAGCTGGGACTACAGATGCCAGCCACAATGCCCAGCTATTTTTTTCTTGTGGTTGTCGTTGTTTAGCAGGCCTGGGCATGGTTTGAACCTGCCAACCCTGGTGTATGTGGCCAGCACCCTAACCACTGAGCACAGGCACTGAGCCAGGGAAAATATTTTTGAAGGCAGGTGTGGTGTGACATTGAAGACCTGAATTTATAATTCTTAGATTCAAACTTCAGACACTCTTTTGTGTACTAGGTAAGAGAGCTTATTACAATACTGACTACCAAGGAATCACACTGTTGTGTGCATACCTTTGTTAAGTTCTGTCCATATTGACCCTAAACTTGGGATATTAGCACTATGATTTTTCACTGAGGCTTGCTCTTTTCTTCTGCTCACTGGGGATCCTTTGTCATCAAGTGAAGAAACCAATGCAAGCCTCCATGAAGACGACAAACCCCATGGAGAGAGAGGTGTTGCTGTCCCAGCCTTCACGTACAATAAGTGAGCCTAGCTTACACCAAACTGGAGCAAAGATGAACCACTCCAGCTGAGCCCAACCCAAACTGCTGACTTAAAGAATTGGGGTGAATGATCATTGTGGTAAGCCACCATGTTTCAGGTTTTGTATAGAAGAGCTGGGGTGAAGTTAAGTTACTAACTTCTCTTAAATACATTGTATGATGCCTAAATGTAGCTAATTTTTATAATTTAGAATTGTTGTGAAGATTAATAGAGGTAATCAATTTAGAGATCTTAGCATAAGTGATCAATAAATGCCACTTCTTATAATTATTTTGTATAATTAATTATTATAATGATTAAAAGGTCATTAAATTTGGAGCAAAATAATTTTTTTCACATTTCTTATTTCATACAAATTCTCTGTGAGATACATTATCTACATTTTAACGATGAAAAGGCAGAGATTAATCATAAGGACACTTGTACTAGACTGTTTATTGCAGCTCAATTTACAATCGCCAAAATGTGGAAACAGCCTAAATGACCACCAACCCAGGAATGGATTAACAAACTGTGGTATATGTATACCATGGAATACTATTCAGCCATTAAAAAAAATGGAGACTTTACATCTTTCGTATTAACCTGGATGGAAGTGGAAGACATTATTCTTAGTAAAGTATCACAAGAATGGAGAAGCATGAATCCTATGTACTCAATTTTGATATGAGGACAATTAATGACAATTAAGGTTATGGGGGGGGAGCAGAAAGAGGGACGGAGGGAGGAGGTGGGGCCTTGGTGTGTGTCACACTTTATGGGGGCAAGACATGATTGTAAGAGGGGCTTTGCCTAACAATTGCAATCAGTGTAACCTGGCTTATTGTACCCTCAAATCCCCAACGATAAAAAAAAAAAAAGGCAGAGATTAAATGATATGCTTGACAAGTAAGTGTTTTGGGGGTCTGGGATCTTTGGTTCATAAAGATACCAGGTGACACAAGCTCTGGCTATACTTTTTTTGTACCACAGAAAAGGTATAGAAACTTATCATGTGTACTTTTTATATGAACCTCATCCTTGGCCATATTTTATAGCCCTCAATAATCTGCATCATTATTTATTTCATGTTCATCATGAATTTATGTATGTCTCTATGTTATCTCAAATCCTTTTTCATAATTTTGATGAGTTATCAGGAAAATAATATTAAAATGCATAAAATATCAACCCAAGTAATGACGTAGCCCCTTAAATAATTTATGATGTTAGATAAAGTTGCATAAATGGAAAAACTCTTGAAGGAAAATGTGAAGAAAATAGTTTAGCAAAAGGTATTCTACTTTTAAGATTATCTATGAAAGTGGAAATTTATTTCTGTGGCTATATAATACTTTCAATACTTTAGAATAAAAATATCTATGCTGATAATTATGAAAACAATATTTATTTACAATCAGAGTTAATGCCTCTGAAATATTCTCTGGCCAGGTCATATCATTTCTGAGATGAATATTAATAACAGATTATTTAAGTTCTAATCAAATATCAATGACATCTGCTATCTTCTTGGATTGTTTCACTCCTCTTATCTTCCCCTCATCTGTAAAGGAGGATAGTAATAGCCATCTTGCCATGCTGTGAGGATTTTATGTCTAATATTATATAGTGTACTTGAAACAGTTTCTGGACTAGAAGTGGCATTCGGTGAATTGAAGATATACAGAGAACAGATTCTTAGACTTCAATGTGATTAGAATTACCTACTGATTGCATTAAATGTCAGATTCTGTTTCAGTAGATTTAGGGTGGGGTCTAACATTCTGCATTTTAAACAAGCTTCCAGTTGCTTGTGCATGGAGCCCACTTTGAGTAGCAAGAATAAAAATCAGGGGTTGGCAAATTATGACTCACAGGCCAAATCCAGCCAGCTGCCTGCATTTATAAAGAAAGTTTTACTGGAACATAGCCAAGCTCATTTGTTTATGTATTGTCTACATCTGTGTGCACGGTAGGGGGAGAGCAGAGTGATTGTCAGAGAGACTGTGTAGTCAACAAAGCCTAAAATGTTTGGTGTCTGGCTCTTTTAGCAAATGATATATAGAGAGAACATGGTAAGCTTGTAACACCTTGAAGGGCAATGAAAAGCTGCTAGAAGGACATGGTAGGATCAGTCAGAGGAATCAGGTCAGTAGATCCCAGAAGACCCACACGACCACCATACAGGAAGAAGCAGATGCTGGGGATAGGAGAGTCTTGATCTGTGAGTGTGAGTCTCTGTGGATGTGTAACAGCACAACCTGGTGTCAGGTGAGCAGACCTTGGAGTTTTACCAACTCTGTGATCCTAAGCAAGCCATTTTAAACTTTGTGAGCCTCAGTTTGCTCATCTGGGAAATGACATCCATTAAACCAGTTCCTGAATTCTCTTGGAGAACTAGCGATAACAAATGAAAGATATTTAACATATAACCTGCCACTGTTGGCAGCACAGGGACTGAGTGGGAGTGAGGTGGTCTCATCAGCTATGGCAGACATGGCTGCTGGAGTTTCTAAGTTATTTTTTTGCTTAGAGTCAAGTTTTTTCCTGGGCCTAGATGGTCCTCTTGGGACCAAGGGCTCTGCTTAGAGCTCGGATCCAGCCAAGTGGGTTGGGCTTCAGGACAGAGCTCCAGTCCTGTGGTAGTATTTCAGAAAGGGAGAGAAAAGCCTTATCACACAGATAGGGAATATTCATAATAAAATAATTACTTCTGGTTGAATGCTTACCATTATCAGGTGCTATACTGAGTATTTGGCATACATTATCTTCCATTATGATACATAAAAACATGGAAATGTCACCTAAGATATTAAAAAACTAAAACAACAAAAAAGTATAATTAACATATATAAAAAGAGAAAAAGAGGAAGAAGCTGAAAATACTCATGAGGAGGAATCAGCTGAAGAACTTTGGCAACATGAAAAATCAGAGGATGTCAACACCTGCTGGGGACCTCAAAGAAAATACAACAGAGAACTCAATCCACGGACAAATTGCTGAAATGTCAGAAATCGAATTTAGAAGATGGATGGCAAATAAGGTAATTGGAATGGAGGAAAAGGTGGAAACAGAGAACCAAAAAAATAGTTCAGAAGTTGTCCCAAGAAATTAATGAATTCAAAGACAAAGTCACCAAGGATATGGGCATAATGAGGAAAGATATAGCAGAGCTCAAGGAATTGAAAAAGGTGTTTGAGGAGCTTCAAAATACAGTAGAGTCCCTCAGAAATAGAGTTGAGCAGTGTGAAGAAAGAATCTCAGATAAAGAAGACAAGACTTTTGAACTATCCCAAGCATTCAAAGAGGTAGAAAAATGGAGAGAAAGAACAGAATATTTCCTGACAGAGTTATGGGATCATTCCAAGAAATCAAACATGTGAACTATAGGGATTCATGAAAGAGAAGAGGAGGAGGGTCCCAAAGGCAAATTCTCTGCTCTAAGATATTATGGTGGAGAACTTCTCAAGTATTGCAAGAGACACAGAAATTCAGATAGTGGATAGTTTCAGAACCCCAGCATGACTCCATCCAAACAAAGCATCTCCTAAATACTTTGTAATTAATTTTGACAATGTTAATATGATGGAGAAACTTCTGAAAGCAGGAAGGTATAAGAAAAGTACTATGTACAAAGGGGGAAAAGCATAAGGATGACTGCAGATCTTTTAGCCAAAGCTTTCCAGGCCAGAAAAGGATAGTCATCAACCTTCAACCTTCTTAAACAAAACAATTTTCAGCCCAGGCTGCTATACCTTGCTAACCTGAGTTTCATTTATGATGGAGAAATCAAATACTTCACTGAAATCCACTTGCTGAGAAATTTGCCATGACTAGACCAGCTCTACAGGAAATACTCAGACCCATTCTTCATAACAATCAACAGGAGGGTACACCACCAAAGTAAAACTACTCAGAAACTAAGGAACAAAGCCTAGTTTCTTCAATGGTGAGAGGCATAAAAATAAAATTAAGCTCTGGATTTCTGAAAAATAAGATGGCTGAAAGTCAGCCAAATCTATCAATTCTCTCAATTAATGCGAATGTTTTGAAATTTCTTTTAAAGAAGCATAGGCTGGCCAACTGGATATAAAAACTCAGGCCAGATATCTGTTGTGTATAAGATACACACTTTACTTCAAAAGGTAAAACAAGACTTGAGGTGAAGGAATGAGCAATGGTATCCCAGGTAAATGTAAAGCATTTATAGAACTCTTTATCCTAACAAAACCAAATATACATTCTCATCAGCCCATAGATCATCTTCCAAAATTGATCATATCGTAGGTCACAAGGCTAATCTCAACCAATTCAAAAGAATAGAAATTATCCCCCGTGTCTTCTCATACCATCATGGAATAAAAGTTGAACTCAATAGCAACAGAAATCTTCATACTCAAATAAAATCATGGAAACTAATCTTAATGCTGAAGGATAGCTGGGTCATAGATAAAATCAAGAAGGAGATCATTAGATTTCTGGAACAAAATGATAATGAAGCCACAAACCATCAAAACCTGTGGGATATTGCAAAGGCAGTCCTTAGAGGGAAATTTATAGGATTAGAAGCCTTCACCAAGAAAACAGAAAGAGATCAAGTCAGAAACCTAATGGGGCAACTCAAGCTACTGGAAAAGGAAGAACAATCGAATCCCAAACATAGCAGAAGAAAAGAAATATCCAAAATTAGAGCAGAATTAAATGAAATTGAAAATGAAACAATTATTTAGAATATCCACAAAACAAAAAGTTTGTGCTTTCAAAAGATTAATAAAATTGATAAACCCTCAGTTAAGACTAATCATATACAAAAAAACAAGATCTCTAATAACTACAGTCAGAAATGATAAAGAGGAAATAACAGTAAATGCCACATAAATGCAAAAGATTCTCAACAATGACTACAAAAAACTCTATTACCTGAAATATAAAAATGTAGAGGAGATGACCAATCTCTGGAAGCACAGTATCTTCCAAAACTTAGCCAGAAAGATTTAGAAATCTTGAATATTAAGTACTGAAATAGCATCAATTATACAAAATCTCCTAAAAAAGAAAAGCTCTGGACTAGAGCTTTTCACACCAGAATTCTATCAAACCTTCAAAGAGGAACTAGTTCCTATAATACATAAACTTTTCAAAAATATGGAGAAAGAAGGAATCCTCCCCAACACATTCTATGAAGCAAGAATCACCCTGATCCCCAAACCAGGAAAGGACGCAACAAAAAAAGAAAACTATAGACCAATATCATTCATGAATATTGATTAAAAAATATTCAATAAGATATTAGCAAACAGAATACAACAACACATTAAAAAGGTTACATACCATAATCAAGTGGGTTTTATCCCAGAGACACAAGGTTGGTTCAACATACATAAATCTATAAATACAATTCACCACAAAAATATAATAAAGAACAAAGACCCAATGATTCTTTCAATTGATGCAGAAAAGGCTTTTGACAATACTCAGCATCCTTCATGATAAAAACACTCAAAAAAAAATAAGCTTATAAGGAACATTCCTTAAGCTGATATCTACAACAAACCTACTGCCAATATCAACTGAATGGAGTAAAACTGAAAGCATTCCCACTCAAATCTGGAACCAGACAAGGATGCCCACTGTCCCCACTCCTATTTAACATAGTGTTGGAAGTCATCTCATAGCCATCTCAATCAGGCAAAAGAAGGAGATCAAAGGAATCCAAATGGGGGTAGAGGAGGTCAAACTCTCCCTTTTCACAGACGACATGATCTTATACCTGGAAAACCCTAGAGATTCAACTACAAAGCTCTTAGAAGTGATCAAGGAATATAGTAGCATCTCAGTTTGCAAAATCAATACCCACAAATCAGTAGCCTTTGTATACAACAACAATTGTCAAGCCGAGAAAAAAATTAAAGACTCTATTCCTTTTACAACAGCACCAAAGGAGATGAAATACCTGGTAATATATCTAATAAAAGACGTGAAAGATCTCCACAAAGAGAATTATGAAACTTTGAGAAAGGAAATAGCAGAAGATGTCAATATTGTTAAAATGTCTACACTACCCTCAGCAATCTATAGATTTAATGCAATCCTGAGCAAAGCACTAATGTCATACTTTAAAGATCTTGAAAAAACAGTACTTCAATTCACATGGAACCAGAAAAATACCTAAATAGCAATGACAGTTCTTAGAAATAAAAACAAATCTGGAGGCATCACATTGCCAGACTTCAGGTTATATTACAAGGCAATGGTGATCAAAACAGCCTGGTACTAACACAAAAATAGATACATAGATTTATGGATTAGGATAGAGAATCTAGAGATGAACCCAACCACATATTGTCATTTAATCTTTGATAAGCATAAAAAGAAAAAAAACATGCAATGGGGAAAAGAATCTGTATTTAACAAATGGTCCTGGAAGAACTGTTTATCCACATGCAGAAGACTGAAACTGGACCGGCATCTCTCACCATTGACAAAAATGGATTCTCATTGGATAAAAAGTTTACATTTAAGACACAAAACAATAAAAATTCCAGAAGAGAGTGTGGGGAAAATACTTGGAAAAAAATTTATGAGGGAGATGCCCCTAGCAATTGCAGCAACACCAAAAATAAGTAAATGGGACTTGATCAAGCTAAAAAGCTTTTGCACAGCTAAGAGTACCACAAATAGAGTAAACAGACAGCCCTCAGAATGGGAGAAGATTTTTGCATGTTATGATTCTGACAAAGGCCTGATGACTAGAATCTACAGAGAACTCAAATTAAACATTAAGAAAAGTGCAAACAACCCTCTCTATAAGTGGGCAAGAGATTTGAACAGAAACTTCTCTGAGGATGACAGATGAATGGCCAACAAACACATGAAAAAATGCTCATCATCTTTAATCATCAGAGAACTGCAAATCAAAACCACTCTAAGATATCACCTAACCCCAGCAAGATGAGCCAATATCACAAAGTCCCCCCAAAACAGATGCTGGCATGGATGTGGAGAGAAGAAAACACTTCTACATTGCTGGTGAGATTGCAACCTAATATAACCTTTTTGGAGAGAAGTATGAAGAATCCTCAAAGATCTAAAAGTAGACCTTCCATTTGACCCTGCAATCCCATTACTAGGTATCTACCCAGAAGAACAAAAAATCATTTTATCACAAAGAAATTTGCACTAGAATGTTTATTGTGGCTCCATTCATAATTATCAAGTCATGGAAGCAAACTAAATGCCCATCAACCCATAAATGGATCAACAAACTGTGGTATATGTATATCATGGAATATTATGCAGCCATTAAGAAAGATGGAGACTTTACATCTTTAACATTTACCTGGATAGAGATGAAATATGTTCTTCTTAGTAAAGTATCTCAAGAATGGAAAAATAAATATCCAGTGTACTCCAGACTAATATGAAATCAATATATAAATAATTACATGTTCATAAGAACAATGAAACATTATTATAGTCCAGTTCAGGAGTAGAGAGAATGTGCACATTGTGAGGGTGTATAACATGCCCCCCTGGCTGAGGGGCTCTCCTACAAATGGAACTTTACCATGGAAGTGAGAACAATGTAACCTAAATATTGTACCCTCATATTAATTTGAATAAAGTTTGAAAAAAAAAAGATATTAGAAAACTGATGCTCAGTAAAATTAAGTAATTAATCCAAGGTCAACCAGATCCAGGACTAGTTCCAAACCTAAGCTTTTTATACTTATCCACTTACAGGCTAGTGGGGAAGCCAGAAGGTTGGCATAGAGGCTAGTACTCAGGAGTCACCCTAGACTCACAGGGAATGCAGCCTACTATGGGAAAGCCAACTCCAGTCTCTGTTTGCTGATGGAAAATGATCTCATAAAAACACACACAGGCTCGGGCGGCGCCTGTGGCTCAGTGAGTAGGGCACCGGTCCCATATGCCGGAGGTGGCGGGTTCAAACCCAGCCCTGGCCAAAAAAAAAACACACACACAGGCTCATGTGTGATTAAATTGGAAAACTATATGAGGGGTAGACTGCCCGTTAGATAGAAATAATAATAATTATAATGATAATAATCATAGCAGCAGCTACCATATATAAAGACTATGATGGGCCATGGGTTACATTCACTCTCTAATTTAATTAGCATAACTCTGCGATGAAATAGGAGTTATTCATTTCATTTTAAGAGAAGCTGAGTAGCTTGCTCAGAAAACCTGTGTGGCTTCCTGACAGATCAAAGCATGCAGATAAGCTGAGGTGCAGAGCATGGCAACTGATGAGGTCTGGGTCCATGTCTTATTTCCGTTACTAGCTAACAGAGTGAGCTCCAACAAATCAGGTATCCCTCAAAGTTTCAATTTTTTTTAATCTTTAAACAAAGGGGATTGCACCAGAAAATATCTCATAGATACCACAACACTAATATTTTTATATTCTGTTAAATTGACATCAGAGTCCACTAATATTGCTATTTTGAGGAAATGAACGTTTAAAATTATAGTTTCAGGAAAATGTGGAGGGTTTTAACTTTCAAAGTTTATAATGTTCATACAAACAGTTAAATGTGAGGGACCTCCATATATAACTGAGTTTGTTCTTCACAGATGTTTTATCTGGCTGGCAACCTGAGGATGTAGAACATTCTGCCTTAAAATCAAATTGCATGATCTTATGCTTCTGTGATTTTCACCTGGCACTTGTCACATTGGATCTGGCCTCCATTCTGGAGACATGCACAGAATTCCAGAGCGACTGCTTCACAGATGAGCTGCCTTAGGTATTTGAAAAGTTGAAAACATCTTTTGCCTTATTGCTTGGGGAAAGCTGCTTTAGTAGGAGAAGCCAGAAGGAAATGCATGTCTTCTGTCACTTTACTATTAGTTTTTTGTTAAGGCCCAAGCCCAGGCATGTGTCTGAAAAGAAAGTAACTTGGTATCCTTAATAGTCTGCTGGAGTGGGAGCTGTCTCCCAACTATGTTATACATGCTCTCAGCATGGTGCATTCCAGGATAAGTGAGAGTATCCTAACTCAAGAATAAACACTCTGGGCACACTGTAAGCCATTTGTGTAGTCATCTGCACAATTCTTTAAATGTATTAGTGGGTAGGTCATCATTTACTGAGTAATATACCATTAAGCGTGGTATTCTACGAGCTACAGAATGCTTGGGGTGAAGTGAAGTAAACAGAAGCCATGGCCCTCTGGGCTTTCTGTCCACTGGCTGATGTGCATTCCATCTAGATCATGAGGCAACCACTCATATGTCAATGAATTTGCAGAGAAATTCAACTTTTAAACCCACACAGGAAAATGTGAAGTAGAAACCTTTACTCAGAGGAAAGGGAGAGTAAATGAACAGAGGAATCCATGTACGAGTTAGGAGTCATTGGTAAAATGAGTTTTTCAGATAGTATAAAATTTTGGTGCCATAGAAAGGAGGAAACCTACCAGAAAGGGGTTAATTGTACCTAGATTAAATAGTGAAGGCTCATTTATTGCTCATGAACAGGTAGCTTTGAGTTCAACTCTTCACTAATGAAAAGACCAACAGCCTACTAGGCCAACTGTTTCTTAAAGCCCATATTTTGGAAGTTTGACAAGTGGGGTGAGAAAATGGCTTCATTTTAGAGACAGTGGCTGCTTTGTCCCCCCATTCTCTCTTTGTTTGTTCTCTCTTCCTTTCCATATTTCTCTTTCCCAGACTCATCCATGCATTAAAGCAGAGTAGAATTGTACATGCCGGTTCCAAGAAGAAAACAATGGAAAAATGGGGCCAGATCAAGGTTGGAGACTTGGAACAGTGTGTGCTGTGCTTTGAATATGATCTGTCCCCTCTTCAAATTCATGTTGAGGCTTGATTACCAATGTGGTGATATTGCGAGATGACACCTCTAGGAAATGATTAGGGCATTAACATGGATTAATGTGGGTCTAGTTCTCATGAGAGAACTAGTTACCACAAGAGTGGGGCGTTATAAAGCAAGGCTGCCTCTTGTTCTTTGTCCTTGTCCACATGTGTCTCTGCCATGTGAAGCTTTCTGCCATGTTATGACATAGCATAAGGCCCTCACCAGATGTAGCTGCCAGAACTTGAACTTCCCAGCCTCTAGAACTATGAACAAAATACACTTTTTTTCTTCCTTTTTTCTTTATAAATTACCCAGTCTCAGCTACCCTGCCATAGCAACAGAGAATAGGTAAGGAAAGTGTGGTATAAAGAGTAATTATTGGGCAAAAGCATAACTGATGACATGTCACAACCATGAGGACAGCTCTTACCCACCTATGGAAAGCTCATTATGTACTAAGTTACTTTATTTTGAAATGAACTCCTGTGAGGGGCATGTACCTGTTCCTATTCCCATTTTAAACACTCAAGACTTAGAGAGATGACACAGTTTGTTCAAGGCCACATGGGCAGAGGTGGAGTTTGTCACCACATCAGTCCACTGCCAAAGGCTAAGCCCCATGCTGAGAGCAAGAGACCACTAATCCAGGCTAAAGTGACTAAGAACCAGCAGCTGAAGATAACCTGAAGACATCTCCAAAGAGTGCAGAGCAATTAAGAGAGAATATTAGCAGCCCAAACTCAGAGGACTGTCCTGAGAGGTGCAGGGCCCTTCCAGGGGGCAGTGTAGCAGAAGGGAAGGTAGATGGGCTCTAAAGTCGCTTACTGACTGTAGCCTTGGACAAGTTGCTTCCACCTTGTGAAACTTCTTTTCCTTACCATGCAGAGATGTGGTGAAAACCACGATGGTACTGAGGGACACAGCCCAGCTATCAGGCATAAAAGGCGTCCAGCTTGTGAGAACTCTGGAAGGCACAGCCTGAGTGCGGCTTTAAGTCACTGCCCTCTTTTTTATTCTTTTTACTTTAGCTGTACCTGCGTGCTTCCATTATTCTAGGAAAGGCACTTTTTAATCATTTTGATTCATTCTGTTTAAACTTTACACATTAGACTTTGAATATAGGCTGAGGTGAGTACAGCATCCCTTTAGATGGCTGAGGGAACACACTGTCACCTTTTCTATTACACCGATTAACAGATTTCTGACGTAATGCTATAATACGTCAGAGGACGAATTCTCAGATGATAATTTTCATTATATAAGAAAATCATTTCAATTCAGCATTCATTACCATTAAATGCCTATTAACTTACGAAAGGAAGAGTTAGTCTCTTCCTGGGGAATCATTTTCGTTAATTCCTAGCTTCCATCCTGTTGAGGTTTAGTTGTTACAAAGAGTTCTGTTTGCATTTAGTAGACTGTGAATGTAGCTCAGAAGAAATTAAAAACATATATTATTTATATTAATGTAATATAATCAAGGTCTTATTCAGCACTTTCTAGGTCATGTTTACTTGTAACCTTATTTTATTTCATCACATTTACATGATTTGAGACAACAGTTGCTACTTTTAAAAAGAAGAAGATTGAAGATGAGTACAGCATTCCTTTAGATGGCTGAGGGAACACACTGTCACCTTTCATGAAGAATACACCTGTCCCCCTAGGTTTCAGGACTGATCCATCCTCAATTAAAGGGGCTGACAGTTACTGTGATTCACACCTCTGTTTTCCCTGTGAGAAAAGTAAATTCTGGTGGCAAATGGTGAAATTCAGGAAGTTTGGGGAGCTCCCACTTGTACATAAATAACTTTCCATCATCAGGCTTTGGGAAAATCCTTAGAGGGCCAAGTGTTCTGCTTGGGAAGTGGCAGAAAACCACACTTCCTAGGCAGAACACATTGTTAGCTGGTGACCTTTGAGTCCAAAGCCCTGGACCTACACTACCTCTGGAGACCTCACTCTTCAGACCAGAAAACAGCTCTGACACCATTTCTGTGGCTCTATCTCTCCTTGCATTTTCTCTCCAACTTGTTTTGTTTTCATCCTGAGAATACTTTTTAAAAAAGATTAGATGCCAGGCATGGGTGGCTCACGCCTGTAATCCTAGCCCTCTGGGAGGCTGAGGCAGGTGGATTGCCTAAGCTCAGGAGTTAGGGAATAGCCTGAACAAGAGAGAGACCTCATCTCTAAAATAGCCAGGTATTGTGGTGGGTGCCTGTAGTCCTAGCTACTTGGGAGGTTGAGGCAAGAGAATCACTTGAGCCCAAAGGTTTGAGGTTGCTGTGACCTATGATGATGCCACAGCACTCCACCCAGGGTGACAGACTGGGACTCTGTCTAAAAAAAAAAAAATCTCCCCAGGGAGGGTCTTCACCATCCTTGCACGTTTCTAGTTCTTTCCATTTTTTAGCACTCCATCCAGGCTACAGATGTGACATTTTATTTCCAATTCCTTTTTCTACTTATTGTGGGTGAAACCCAGGGGTGATTCTGAAATGGCTCTTTGTCATTGAATTCCTCCCCTGAGCTGAAGCTGCCTTACAACATTTAAGTCTGGATTTGGGCCTATTCTTATTTATACAGTACTATCGAATTTATAGGAGAATTAAAATTAATACTCAAGCTTGCATCCCTAGTTTGTCCAAGATTTTCTTTTGTTGGACATGGAAGAGAGAGAGAGAGAGGGAGAGAGAGAGAAAGCTAATATTTACTGAACATTGTACTAAGCATATTATGAACTTTATCTCACTTAATTCTCATGACTGTTTTCCGAGGAAGTAGCCACTATATTCCTCATGTTACAGATAAGAAAACTGAGATCTAGAGAGCCTGAGATGATACAGAAAATAAGCAGAGAAGTCAAAAAGTGAACCTCTAGGCCAAAGATAGAACTGACTCCCTTGGACAAGTATGCTGTGCCGTCTGTCGGGAAGAACAGCTCTGAAGCTCTACCTTACATTTGGTAGTTGAAATATCTTTACCTCTATGATTTTCCTCACCAAAATGCTCAACATTGCAAAAATAAAAAAAGAAAGCAAACAAATAAAAATCCAAGCTTTTTTCTTTTAGTCCAAGTACTAGAATACAATTTAAAGCCATTTGTTAAGAGAGATCATGTATCTAAAAGTGCTTTGAAAAAGCATAAATCATCAATTTGGTCTGTTGTTGTTGTTGTTGTGGTTTTCTACTTCATTGAATTTTGTCACTAACTGTATACGTTCTTCTTCTTTCTATGAGTTTGCTCTATTGCTCCTTTGAGTTGAATGATCAGTTCAAACGTTTGTTCCTTCTCGTTTTGTGGTGAACATATTTAAAGTTATACATTTTCCTGTGAGTACCTTTTAGCTGTGCCCCTCATATGTTGACATGAGATGCTTTTACGACCCTTCAGTTTACATTATTTATAAATAAAACCAAAATCTTGTTTGAAAGAACAAACAAATCAACCTAAGACAAGCATACATTTTTAAAAAATATTTTAAAAAATGAAAAAACATGACATACAAAATAAAATAAGAGCAATAATCACATATATAGAATAAGTTAACAATACAATAAAAAGAATATAGTGAATCATTGGATGCCAATAAATTTGAAAGAAATTAAATAGCTAAAGTTCTGGAAATGTAGGAAGAACTAAATCTGGCTTGAGAAGAAAGAGACTTGGCCATAGCTTCTAGGTTCAGCTCATCCCATGGAATCACATTTATAAAATTCAGATAGATTGCATCTTACAAAAGAGTTTTCAGAAAAATGTCTCTTCATGGGGCTAGTATAATACTGAAACTCAAGACAGATAAGCACAGCACACACACACAAATTATAGGCCAAATTTGCTAATGGTTATTGATGTGAAAATTGCAAATGAAATATTAGCAAGCCAAATCTAACAATGTATTTTACAAAACCATAACAAAGCATGGTTTAATCCTAGAAATATAAGGATGATTTGATATCAACAAAAGATTAATGTAATTTAATACATTAAGAAATGGAGAAAAATTATATAATCATCTCAATTGTTGCTTTTGTTAAAGCATATACAAAACACTTGATAAAGTTGTTTATGGTATCTAAATCTCCTTGAGAACCAGGCTTCCCTTAACTTCCTGGAAGCTCTATGTCAAGAGTCTAGAGCAAACATCATAGTTAATGAAGATGCTCAGAGGTCAGGCACAAAACAAGGATGGCCACTATGTCTCCTACTATTCAATACAGTACATGGTCTTCTGGCTATGTACTAAGAAAATAAGTGAAAGAATTAAATATTGGAAGGAGAAAGACAGAACTGTTAATTATTTGAAAATAACATGATCATTTATATAAAAAAAGAATTCACAAATAAGCTTTGAAAACTCATAAGAATGTTTAGCAAGTTAATGGAAAAAATAGTAACTTGATTTTTTTTATATTAGCAAACATCAAATGAAAAATATTATATCATCAAAAAGTTATGACTATAAAACTTCAGCCTACAAATTACCCTAACAAAAATGTGTAGGACCATTACAAAGGAAATGAAAATCTTGTTAAAGAATATTAAAAAACACCTGAGTAAGTGGAGTGAGGGTACTATGTTTATAGATGAGCTGTTGTAAAGGTGTCAGTATTCCTATATCATTGTATCAATTAATCTATTGGTTTATAAATTCAACTAGAATACCAGCAATACAAAATAATACAAAAAGGAAAAGATGGAAAAAGCACACAGGTAATGAACTCATCCACCTGATAGCAATCTTCTCCCTGTACCTCATCCTTATAATCAGCATCAGTATACTTGCAACCCGAGCGGCCCAGGCCAGGTGGTGGCTCACCCCTGTACTCCCAGCACTTTGGGGGTCCAAGGTAGAAGGATTTCTTGAGCCCAGGAGATCAAGGCTACAGTACAAGCTATGATCATGCATATGCTCCAGCCTAGGTGACAGAGCAAGACCCCATTTCTTTTTTAAAAGAAAGTTCAATGGCAGAGCATTTGACTGCAGAGAGGTACAGTGAGAGACAAGCTGGGTCTTAAGTTAGAATTGAATATATTATAAATCAGTGAAGCAGAATCAAAATACAAACATGCTTTATAGCTGTCTTCTTTATTACCTCTATTTTCAATTACAGTGTAACTGTAAGATCATATTTGTTTTCCTTAAAGCTTTTTAGCATTGATCCAACAATAATATATATGGAAAGTTTGATTCAAAAGATTAATTATATAAATTCATAATGAATTTTACTATTAAAATGACTTTTTAATAAAGATAATCTATCAATGGAGCTGGTGATTTTTATTGAAGTCATTTTTTTTCCTTATTGAGTGGAGGATAAATGTTCTCTAATGAATTCTGTCACCATAGCCAGACCAAGTTCATTAGCAGCATGACACACTATTAACTTACTGTCCAGAGCTGTGGTTTGGGAGATTGATACCAGGGAGTGCTTCCACCACCCTCTTTCTGCAGTCCTGACTGACTCATTCTCAAGTCTACTAGCCTGAAAAATTGGCTTGAGCAAACTTACTGTAGCAAATTCTGACTTTTTTACAGTGAATGTCATGTTTACCAGGAGCTACAGTATTAACACTGCCCGATACCCATTCCCAAAACAGATGCCCTTTGCTGCTGGGAAATTCAGTCTACTTTTTTCTGGCCAGTGTAGCTAAGTTATACTAAGTCTGGGCCAGAATGAAGTTAGGAGTTCAACCAAGTTTTATGATGTAAACAAATTAGTGTGCCTGATGAGTCACCACAGCCTGTGTCCTGGGTGTGGGGCCATCGTCAGATCCTGCCTGTTGTCAGAACCTTAACAGAGCCTGCTGCCTGGTGCAGGTGGTAATGTGCAATGGGCTCTGCCCTGCAGCTGTTTGATGTCCTTGTGATCTTGAATAGGCAGGAACACAGATGCCCTCAGGAAATAAATGTTCTCAGGCCCACTTCTCTGGACACTGTCACCTTTTGTGATCCAAAACACATTTTCTTGCGTTCTGATCAGAAGTTTTTCTTGATGACTGCGGAAGCAGGTGAGTGCGTGCAGATGGATGACAAAGATGGGGGGCGATGGGCTGCCTTTTCCTACCTGGAAAAATGCAGAGGGACCTCATAAAGCACCTGTCTCTCCTCAGATGGTGCTAGACATTCTATTAGAGTTGCTGAATGCCTAATACTAATATTCTTTCTCCAGTTAAAAATAAATATGCACACTAATTAAACGTTTGGATACATGTGTTTCTCAGACCTGTGCCTCATCTATGTTCCCTCCCTCCGCTGGGCCAGAGTGCACCTGCAGGTCTCGCCCAGCTACTTTTTCAGGCCCCCAGAACCTGCTGTACTGACTGCTTAGCAGAATAAAGGCGCAGTTAAAGCCCACCCAGTGACTGGACAAGCACTTTCCCATCTACACTGGCACCCAGAGCTCCCTGGTGGAGTCTCTCTCAACAGACTGCCTTTCCTTCCTGTTTTTTTTTTTTTTTTGCAGTTTTTGGCTGGGGGTGGGTTTGAACCCTCCACCTCTGCTATGTGGGGCCGGCGCCCTACTCCTTTGAGCCACAGGCGCCGCCCTCCTCCCTGGTCTTAATTCGCTTCCCTCTTACATGTGTTTCTGTCCCCTCCCAAAGAAACGACTGGTGCTGGAATTGTTATCTCAGAGTTTTCTTTGGGGGGATTCCAGATATGAGAAGCAGCCAGAGAGAACATAAGAATCTTGGACCTTGAAGAAGGGAGGAAAACTTATCATAGAAAAAGAAAGCAAAACTTAGAAAAAACAAAAACAAAACCCCAAGAACCTATCTTTTAAGCGCTAAGGCATGGGAAAGGCATTTTCTCATATGTTCCTCACCTAGTTCAGTGTGGCACATTTCCTTTCCCCCTTTATAGGTGAGTAAACTAAGGCTCAGTACAGCGAACCTGCCTAAATGCACACGGGGAGTAAACTGGACCTCGGTCCATCCAGAGACCGTCTGGTTTCAAGGCCAGCGCCGCTGCAGGTGGCCCAGACAGGGCGCAAGTGAGGGCGTCTCAGCAGACACTGGGACAAAGACTGGGGGTGGTGGTGTCGCGCACACAGGGACCTGGTTGAAGGACACTCTATGAAAACACAGGGTAGCCCATTCTCAGGCCGCCACGACCCTCCCACAGCTGCAGCCCCGCCGAGGAGAGGGCCTGCAGGTCCAGGTGGGTGTCTCTGGGGGGGACGCGAGCGCGACGGAGACAGCGCTGTGGTTTTTGTGCAGCTGTGTCCCAGCCTCCCACGAGCACAGGGCGCTGCCCCACCGAACAGTCTGGTCTCTGACCTGCCGCTCCTGGCCGCGGTCCTGGAGTGATGGCTCCTTCCCGGCCACGGCTACGGCGCACCGGGTTCTCTGGATGGAGCTCTCCTGCCGCCTGGCTACCTGGAGACTTTCTCCTTTGCCTGAGAGGCACCTTGGGGCTTTTTCTGGTTTAGGTGTTCTGGTTAAGCATGTTATTGTGATGAGACTTCCCTGGTTTGGGTACTCTGGTTAAGCACATTATTATGAGACTTCCCTGGTTTGGATACTCTGGTTAAGCACGTTATCATGATGAGACTTCCCTGGTTTAGGAATTCTGGTTAAGCACGTTATTGTGATGAGACTTCCCTGGTTTAGGTGTTCTGGTTAAGCACGTTATTGTGATGAGACTTCCCTGGTTTGGGTACTCTGGTTAAGCACGTTATCATGATGAGACTTCCCTGGTTTAGGTATTCTGGTTAAGCACGTTATTGTGATGAGACTTCCCTGGTTTAGGTGTTCTGGTTAAGCACGTTATTGTGATGAGACTTCCCTGGTTTAGGTGTTCTGGTTAAGCACGTTATTGTGATGAGACTTCCCTGGTTTGGGTACTCTGGTTAAGCACGTTATTGTGATGAGACTTCCCTGGTTTGGGTGTTCTGGTTAAGCACGTTATTATGATGAGACTTCCCTGGTTTGGGTACTCTGGTTAAGCACGTTATTGTGATGAGACTTCCCTGGTTTAGGTGTTCTGGTTAAGCACGTTATTATGATGAGACTTCCCTGGTTTGGGTACTCTGGTTAAGCACGTTATTGTGATGAGACTTCCCTGGTTTAGGTGTTCTGGTTAAGCACGTTATTGTGATGAGACTTCCCTGGTTTGGGTACTCTGGTTAAGCACGTTATTGTGATGAGACTTCCCTGGTTTGGGTGTTCTGGTTAAGCACGTTATTGTGATGAGACTTCCCTGGTTTAGGTGTTCTGGTTAAGCACGTTATTGTGATGAGACTTCCCTGGTTTAGGTGTTCTGGTTAAGCACGTTATTGTGATGAGACTTCCCTGGTTTGGGTGTTCTGGTTAAGCACGTTATTGTGATGAGACTTCCCTGGTTTGGGTACTCTGGTTAAGCACGTTATTGTGATGAGACTTCCCTGGTTTGGGTGTTCTGGTTAAGCACGTTATTGTGATGAGACTTCCCTGGTTTAGGTGTTCTGGTTAAGCACGTTATTGTGATGAGACTTCCCTGGTTTAGGTGTTCTGGTTAAGCACGTTATTGTGATGAGACTTCCCTGGTTTGGGTGTTCTGGTTAAGCACGTTATTGTGATGAGACTTCCCTGGTTTAGGTGTTCTGGTTAAGCACGTTATTATGCTGAGAGTTCCCTGGTTTGGGTACTCTGGTTAAGCACTTATTTTGTCTTGTTGAAAGGGCATTACCCTTCCTTTCAGACCTGAGAGAACCCTGAGAACTAGGCACAGTTCCCAGTGTGAAGAACTGGTGGGTTGTCAGGGTGCACTTTGTGTGACGGCTGAGTCAGAGGTCACAGTCTATGACAAGACTGTCATTTGGATGCTGACATGTGTGGGATGTGAAGCAGGAAGAAGACAGTTGTCTATTCCTCTAGAACAGTGTTTTTCAAGTTCTTTTAATCTCACGGCACACTTGAACCTATACTTAAAATTCCACAGCACACTTAAATTATGTTGATAATAAAAGAGTATAAAAATAATATACTTACTGTGCTTTGAACTTCTTTCAAAAATAATTTAATTAATGATCTTTATAAATTTTTGTGGCATACCTAAGATCCTCTCGTGGCCCACTGGCGTGCCGTGGCACTCCAGTTGAAAATCACTGCTCTAGACGCTCCATGAGCAGGATCTAAGCTTTTGAGGGCTGATGTATTGAAGACAGGCTGCATTTTCAGGCAGCTCTGAGAATTGGGCACGGTGACTTGGTAGGCAACGGAGACACTGGAGGGAGAAGCGACATGTGTGAGGAATCCCTGAAGGTGCCCAGAAATCACAGGGTGAGGCCTCAAGAGGGTCTGGCTGGAGGGCCTGGACCTTGGGGTGTTTCTGTGACTGGAACCTACGGTGTTCCATAGGCTGGGGAGAGGGGGGAGACCTTACTTTTCATTCCTGGTGGGCAAGGAACTTATCTTTTGTGAACTTTGTGTTTTGTAATAATTACAGATTCACAGGACATTGCACAGACATGTAAAGGAGAGTCTCCTGCCCCCTTCTCCCAGACTTTCCTCATGTTAGCATCTTACACAAGTATAGTGCAATAGAAAAATCCAGAAATGGACATGCTACAATCTAAAGAACTTATTCAGGTTTCATGAGTTATATATGCACGTGTGTGTGTGTGTGTGTGTGTGTGAGATTATATATCAATATTCGATATATAATCACGTGTTTAGCCTTGTTCATCTACTACTATAATCAAGACACCCAATTGTACCTCGTCACAAGACTCCGGTCATGTCACTTTGTAATAGTCACCTCCATCCCTTCCACTCCCACCCTGGCAACTATTAAGCCATTCTCCATCTCTACAATTATGTTATTTTATGAATGTTATATCAATTAAGTCCTACAGTATATATCCTTTTCAGATTCACTTTTCTTACTCAGCACAGTTTCCTTGAGGTTCTTCCAGGTCATTGCCCACAGTGGTTCATTCCTTTTTCTTGCTGAGTTGTAGTCCTTGGCATGTGTGTACCACACAGACCTCGTCCTTTTATGCTTCCATTTGCTGTGTGGTACCTAGCACAGGGTTGGAGCTCAGCGTCAGCTGTGTAAAAGGATAATTGGCACTGCAAATAACTTGCTGTGTCAAATATCTTATGGGAGCAGGGAAGCTGACACTGGTTATTTCCACACCATCTAGGCCAGGCATTTATTTTGGCCTTCTGATTCAAAACTACCACAATGGCCCTGCTAAGTGACCAGTCACCTCATCTGACTGATGAAGAAGTAGATCAAATAAGACAAAATCATGCAGTAACTGCATTTATATGCTTGCATGACCTGACCAGATTGTTATATATATTAGTGATATATGTGCAAACTTCTTTAGCGCCTTGATCACCCCACATGATTTTTACTCCTGTAATAGAGTTCAATGAAAAACTTGAAATCTCAGAAAATGAACTGCATTAATAATGGTGGAGTTTATGTATAAAAATTCTGATGAGAGGATCTCTGAGCACCTTCTCACTAACTTACACTTGTAATAATAGTAATGCTTTCCATTTTTATTGTGCTTGACAGTTATAAAAGGCAGTCTCACGTACACTGTTTTCTTTAACCCTGAATTAATCTTAAGAGTTAGGTGGGAAGCACATGGTGGTGGCGATGGTGTCAATGCACTTGACAAATTAGACAATAGAACTATAAAGGTGTCGTCTGATTTGCCTAAGATTGCACAACTACTTAATGAATGAACCTGGCTAGAACTCAGATCTTCATTCAACATTCACCCTATTAGATTTCTATTTCCCAAGTATTTTCTAAGCAAATACTTAGAAAAGGAGAAATCTTTGCTTTTTACCTGGAGACTATTTTCATCATTTGACTTTCATAGTTCCAATGTCCAGGTATCTCATACATATATTTCTGCAGCACTCACTTGCTGAAAGTCATATTTGTAAAAACGGAAGCTCTGCTTGGTTGTTTTTCCCCAAACAAATCTTGGCGATATTTAGAATAAACTACTGTATGTTATTACACATGATTGCAGTAATTTATTTCACCTGGGGGCAAAATCCTAGCTATTTAGCAAGACTTATAAAAACCTCCAGATGGTAATTATACCATTTCAGGAATCAAGGGTATAAAAATAAAATGGATAAATAAGCATAATTTAGAAACATACAGAGATGATAGATAAAAGTTTAAAAGTAAGTTTGTCTTTAAAAACGAAATCTTCCCATTCACGATAAAAACTCCCCACAGACTAGGAATAGAGGGGAAGTTCTTCAATTACTACAGAAAATCGATAGTTAATACCTTACTTAAGGGTGAAAAACTGACCACTTTCCCTTAAATTAGATGACTAGGCAAAATTTTTCTCTCACCACTTTTATTCTACATTGTATCAAAAGGTTTTAGCTACTGCAGTAATATAGGAACAAAAAATAAAATGTACACAGTTTAGGAAAGAAGAATAAAATTTTCTTTGTTTGCAGTTGATGTAATTGCCCACATAGAAAATATCAAAGAATCATTAAAAAAACTCCTGGAACTAATAAATTATTACAGCAAGCCCACAAGATGCAAGGTTAATATATAAATCAATGCTTACCTACATGCCAGAAATAAGCAAATAAATTTGAGATAAATAAGTACCATATACACTTGTACCAGAATGAGTACTTAGGTATAAATCTAACAAAATATATATAGGAGAAAAGAAAGAAATCAAAGAAAGAAAGAAATCAAAGAAAATCTAAATAAATGAAGATATAATCCATATTTATTGATTAGAAGACTTGATGTTAAGATGTCAGTTTTTCCCAACTTAATCTATAAAGCAAACACAATCTCAGTCAAAATAGTTCCAGAGACCTATTTTTAGATATCAACCAACCAATTTTAAAGTTTATTTGAAAAGGCAGAAATCCTCCAATCGCTAGCACAATATTGAAAAAGAGAAGTTGGAAAACTCACACTATCTGATTTCAGGACTTACTATAAAGTTAAAGTAATCAAGGCAGTGCTGTACTGGTGAAATAACAGACACATGGATCAATACAATAGAACTGAGAGCTCACACGGGGGGGGGACCCAAACAAATACAGTCAATGGATCTTTGACAAAGAAGTAGACAGTTCAATGCAAGAGAGATAGTCTTTTCAAAAAACGGCGTTGGATCAATTGAACATTCGAATATAGAAAAACAAAACAGAAGAACTCAGACACAGCCCTTATGTCTTTCACAAAAATTAATTCAAAATGGGTCATAAACCTAACACAAAACTATAAAAGTCCTAGAATAAAACAGAAGAAAATCCAAGTGACCTTGGATTTGGTGATGAGTTTTGGGGTATTAACACCCCATGAAAGAAAAATTGATTAGTTGGTCTTTATTTAAAAAGGGGGAACTTTGTCTCTGTGAATTAGGAATTAATTTTTGTGGTAAATAATATTATGCAAACAGGTAAAGGAAGAACAATTTCAAGCCTTTGGGACTTACTGATAGAGATACCAGCATCTTGTGCCCATTTCATTGGGGTGTAGTAGGGTGTGATATAAAAACGCCAAAAGAATGTGAGGCTTTTTTTCCTTTTAAGTATTTCAATATCACAGGGCACCTTTTTCCTTCTGGGGGAAAGGAAGACATTTGATATTTATTGAGCTCCTGTTCTGTGCCATCGTAGTAGACACATGCAAAGCCGTAAGAGGGAATCTTTTCCTCACTCACTTTAAGTCCTGAGATTAACACATCCTCCCACTGCTCTCTGATTCCACCCTTCACTCCATACATAAATAATAGAAGAATATTCCGCAAGTCATACAAACCAAGAATTCGACCAAAAAATGGAGAAAACCTTTAATTTTAGGAAAGGTCCTTCTAATGTTTTATAGAACCAAGTGGAGGATGTGCTATAGTCAGTCCCGTTACTTTTATGTCCAAGGAGGCCTTAAAAGTGGGTTATAATTCATAGATAGTAGAAAAATAGAAAGGGGTATGCACCAGGAGAATGGGAAGCTTATGACTGGGTTGAGAAGAGCCACTTCTTCTCAAAGGGAAAGTTATCGTGAATATAAGGACCTTGGGATTTGGGTTATACAGGTATTATTTTATTTATTTATATTAAGAACTCTGTCAAATAGGTATTATTTTAACTATTTCACAGATAATGAAACATGTCTCAAAGAGGTTAAATAATTTGTTCAAGGTCACACAACTAATAGCAAATACCAGAAGAAGGATTGAACCCATGTCTAACTCCAAGGCCAATGTTCTTTCCTCTCTACAAAGGACAGGGCAGTATGGTGGCCAAACAGGTAGATTCTAGGGTCAAGTTACTTTGGCTCACTTTCTGGGGTTTCTATTTATTAGCTGTTTAATCCTGGATAAATTTATTTAACATATCTGTGCCTCGGTGTTCAAATCTGTAAAACAGTGATAATCATATGACCTCATCAGATTGCTATGAGAATTAAATGATATAATAAATGTCAAGCTTTTAATATTTGCATGTATTACATGGTATGTAACAAAGGATTGATATATGTCATCTAGAATTACTCTAACGTGACTTTGTTTCTGGCATAAAGAGAAAACAATATTGAAGATGTTCTCTGGATTTACAGACATAAAAAACATTATTTAGGAACTGGAACCTTAGAAGACCCATAAAGAGGGCGGCGCCTGTGGCTCAGTCCGTAGAGCGCAGGCCCCATATACCGAGGGTGGCGGGTTCAAACCCAGCCCCGGCCAAACTGCAACCAAAAAAAAAAAAAATAGCCGGGTGTTGTGGCGGGCGCCTGTAGTCCCAGCTACTCAGGAGGCTGAGGCAAGAGAATCGCTTAAGCCCAGGAGTTGGAGGTTGCTGTGAGCTGGGTGAGGCCACGGCACTCTACCAAGGGCCATAAAGTGAGACTCTGTCTCTACAAAAAAAAAAAAAGAAGACCCATAAAGAATTGGTTGACTTTTAAAGGCTTTTGTGGAAAGATTCTACAATGGTTTGGTAGTCTACATGGGAACAGCTCATCCAAGCCACACCTGTAATTCATATGTTCTTTCTTTTCACTATCAGAGAAAGTATTTCCTGGCTAAAATGTAATGCATTAATAATTTATTTCATATCTGTCTCCTCTGATGAGATTTTAGTATACAAATTAGGGCCATTCTGTTTACAAGGCACCTCATTAGTTACTCAAGCTTACATTTTTGTCATAAGTGTTTTTTAAATAAGAATTTTAACATAAAAAGTGAGAGATGCCACAAGAGAGGTGTAGATTCAATATTCTTGGTGTTCGTAGGTAGAAAAGATTGCTTCCCAGGGGGAAGATGTGGAAAAGCTTCAGAGAAAAGGTGGTATTTGATTGGTACCTTGATAAAAAGAGTCGATTCAGACATGTAATGGGGAAAGTGATCTAGAGGGGAATAAAAACAGGAAAATATAGAGGAAGTCTGGTAAGTTAGAAGTGCACATGAAAGAGAAAAGAACAAAATGGGCAAAAATGTTTGGTTGAAATCAGACTATGAAAGTCTCAAAAACCAGTCTAGGGAGTTTAAATTTTATGTGTAGGCTAAGGGGAGAAATTGAATGTGTTTAAGAATAATGGGCTCTGACTCATTCTTTGGGAAAGAATTCTAGCGGTTATTTACAGAATGGCCTGGAAGACAGAGGGAAGAGGTAAGGAAGTGAATTAGCAATTGTGAAAATCCACCATGAGCTCTGAACTAAGGTGCTGACTGCCGAGAGGGCCTGCCTGCGAGGGATTGTGAGTTGGAAGCTGCAGGATCGGCCTGTGTCTATGGGTTTCAGGAACAGAGAGATGTCTAGTAACTTTCCAAGTTGCCTGGTTAATGGAATGCTGGGACCTCTCATCAGAAACAAAAACAGAGGAAGAATCGGGATTGATAGAAATACTGAAATCACTGTGGGATTTAATAAGTTTGAAGTTTATCTTATAAAACATCCAAGCAGACATTCCTAGTTTAGATGCTGGGAAGGATAATGGCACATCGAGGTGGAAAATAACCATATACCCAGGGTTCATTATGAGCTTATGGGGCCTTCTACCATCTGTGGGGACCAATGTCCCCAGATTTTCCCTGGGAATTTGTGGCTTCTTCATAAACCATCTTGCCCTGCACAACCTTCACTTTACTTATATTAGATTATTTACCTTCTCTAATCCACAGAGTTAGAATAATAGGTGAGGGACTTCAGAAGATTTCTTATTCTATACTTTCACCTTACAGATGACGAAACTCTAGATCAGTGTAATTAAAGTATCCTCTAAAGGTTATGAGATATTGATTAGGAATCTGCTCACCACTATTCTGCCCGTGTCCAAGTCCTTTTGTATTACCCAATACTTCTTTGCCCATCCCTGTGTAACAAGAAGCTTGTGACCTCAGGAGAAGAAAAGGCAATGGTCCAAAAAGACCTAATGACAAAGAAAAATTGTTCTTGGAAAGAAGTCTCAGATGCCACACTCAAGTTGCCGGGCCAGTTTTGCATATGTGTTCCACACAAAGGTAACTAGAACCCTGGAAGCTTCAAGGTATTGAGAAGCTGAGGGAATATACTTTCTCTTTCTGAATTTATATGTTTTTAAGTCCTCAACATGCAGTGATATCCCAAAGCACTGAATTAGGATATGAGTCTCTTTGCATTTTTTAATGATGTGCCTAAATGAAAGGGATGAGAATTTGCTATAACTCCCTGGGTTAGGGCTGGAAAACTTGAAAGATCCTGGACATTGATTTATTGTCCTATCTGAGTGACAGATGTCAGTCACATCCAGTACTCAAATAATAAATCATTTGTTATAGCTAATTCAAAACTTTGAAGTCAAAGTTACTTTAGTTTGTTAAAAATGCACAAATCATGCAGTGTATGGTTTGCAAAGGTTGAATATTCTTTTTGCATCTCTAATAATAATGATAGCAATGAAATTATGAAACTCTAGCTTTTGGTTAATAACAATTATGTTTGTGCTACTAATGATTATGAATTAGTAGGCAATAAGCAATAATTGAAGTATTAAAATTTTATAATTAATCATTCACCAGCCAGTGATCTTTATAATGATAATAAGCTAAAAGATAATTTTATGCCCAGATGTAAATGGTGAGAAGTGGCCATACAGACTTGGGTGAATGAATGGTGTGAAGGACGCACAGAATGTGTGTCTGGATATAAATTCAGTTCTCTGATTTGATCATGCAGCTTGCAGGAAGAAGGAATCTGACACAGAAGAAGGAGCTGAGATGAGAAGTGGGCTGGAGAATGCCACAAGATGTCAGATGACACTCTGCTAATGTGTAGACACCTGTGACATGGAGCCCTTCAGACGCGCCTGTGCTGCCACATCTCACACCAGCCGTTCTTTGTCCCTCTCCCTGGTGGGAACAGTAAGCTCCATATGAGGAAGGTCGTGTCTCTGTGTGTGTGCGTGCGTGTAAACACCTGCATTAGGCACATTATAAACATTGCAAACCAGAATCCCTTGTCTGTTGGAAACATGTCTTAGTAACCTGTGGTCTCCAGGACTCACCGACTTATCAGTAGGGAAGAGAACAAATTGGTATTTTGTATCCAAATGGTGGAGGCTCTTATGTCTCCTCCTGCAGGTTTGTTTGTTTTTTTTTTAAAGAAGAACTTTGATACTTTATTGAAAAGGTAAAACATAAACTATATAAAATTTGCCAACTTAGACTTATTTCTGGAGAATTGTGGATGCTCAAGGTTTTATACTTGCTTAGAATATTTTAAGAAATATTTTGCTGATAAAACAAATTCGTGGAGCTGAAAATTGATTTCATGATTAAGAAAGCACACTCTGGGCAATAGCATGCTTTTAAACCTCTAGGGTTTTTTATTTTTTATTTTTATTCGGATTGGTAGTCCACAGGTCTTAGGCGGGTATTTTGGCTCATCTCCAGGGCTGCTGAGCTGTGGCTCGGTCAAATCTTTGTCCACCGGGCATTGCTGGCCTCCTTCCAGCTTTTGCACTACAGAGGAACTCTGCTTTGTCTAGGGTGCTGGCTCCTGTTACGTCCCAAAGCTGAAAACTCATACACCAGAACAGATCAACTCCTTTCTGTCATCGCAGTCCAGGAGCCCCAACATGAGCAGGGAGAGGGGAAACTTCTCTGCTGAGCTCAGACCTGCACCACTGCCTTCTCCTTTGCCTCTCCTGTTTCACCCCTGGCCTGGCTAGACCAGGCCCTTCCACACGGGAAAAAGTCTCTTCCTCAGAGTTCACCAAGTCAAAGGAGTAGAGGGCTGCAGAGTCACAGGAGCTCATAAACTTACCTCTCGCCTTCTTAAACATTTCCCCGTGAGATGTCACACCAGAAACATGGCACCTGCTCCCTCTAGCTTCTGCGGGAGTCTAACATCGTGTTTTGCACCGTTTGACCAGACTGTGGTCTCAGATTGATCCCAGGGTTTTAAGTGCACATTGTGTGTGTTGTGTTTTCCCCTGATCTAACCACTCTCTGTGCTGCAAGGTTATTGTTTGTTACAAAGATAAAGGCACAGGGACGCACCCAGCCTGGGTCTGGGCCTTGTGTTTCTGGCCTCTGTGCTGAGATGTGTGCATTTCCTCAGGCATCATGCTATTCTCATTTCTAAAGGAAGCAAAAGCATCGGAATAACATTGTCTTGCCTCCCAGACGATGCAGAATAATTTATGGTTTCAACTAAACTTCTTCCAAACCTGTTGCACTGTCAACCTGTTGTAGTGAATGCAAATTAAATAGCCCATATTTTTATTCTAACTGCAAACATTTTCTAGGGAGCTGAAAACCATGCATGGCATGAAAGCTGTGGCTAGAATTGCTGTTTTCTGCATATGAGAGTTAACATCTAGCTCCATTATTCTGAGTATGCTTGTCTGACTTGAGAATTATATGAGTACAGTTAAATCTGAGTAAAATCCAAATTAACTGAAGGAGTGACAAGGCAAGCTGAAATTGATACATCGAATTTTAGTCAGTAGTATCATTTGTCCTCACCAAACCTTTTAATATGAATTGCAATAAACATCACACCTAAGATTTTAATTTCCTTTTCTTACTCTTTATCTACCCTGGCTGTAGTCAAGGGACATTAGAAGTCCATCTATCCATCCATCCATCCATCCATCTGTCCATCCAGTGTCCATCAGCTCATGGCCTGTGGAGTAAATTGCATTCTCATCTCTTTAGCTAAGGGACTTGAGACCCTATCCTTTTCTTTCAATGAGGCAGTAAGTGATGACACTAATAACCTGTCAGTCCTTTTCTGGCCTGTGAATGACATCTCCACCAGAAATTTCAGAAGGCCCTCCGAGGTTTATCACTCTCAGATAGGAAGATACCCGAAGTGGGAAAGCGACCAAGAGGGTAAGGTAGTGAGTGAGAAGTGATTTTCACTCTGAAAGACCATATTCAGAAGGATAGAAAGCGTCTCTGCCTTTCAGGTATCTGAATCATTTAGAGAGTTAAGCTTCCATTAGGAGATAATGAAAATACCTTCTCTTTATTACGGATGCTGTTACGGTTTTACTGAGACTTTGGTTTGTTTCTTTGCTTGTAAATAATGTCTCACATAATGAGAATGACTGAAAGGGATGATATTTCACATAAATAGCTTTTCTGGATAATTGTATTTTGCTTCTTAAAACACTAAGCTGATTAGGCTTTGGTGAAAGTTTTCTAAAAACCATTCCAGCATTTCTGATCTTAAGAGTTGAGTCCAGTAATGTAATGAAACTTTTTTCTTCGAAGATTTGAAGTTTGGTCCCCATTTCCCACATCAATTTGCATCTACTGTTACAAACAATGGCTTCTCCTTTGTATCTGGGAAGAAAGGGAGAGGAAAGAGAGAGAAAATAGAAGGAGGGAGGGGTCAGTTGCTCTCACACTCGCTTGGATTCCCTATAATCCTGCAGCTGGAGCCTACAATAAAGTTATAAGGACCAGCAACTGGCACAGCTGTTTTCAAGAAAGAACTTGTGCTATTTTAGACCCAACGTAAGCCCTAGCTGGGGTCCAGGTGACAAAGAGTTTGGAAAAGGTCATTCTTGCTATGATTGGCAAAGAACTCAACAGTCTGTGATTTTGGCAATAGTAGAGGCTCCAGAATTCTTTTATAAGACAGCTTAGGAGGGGAAGTCTTGTTAAAAAGGAATCTGGGATACATTTTATTTTGAAGCGGATTTTGAGTATAAATCACATTTTGAAGCTGATTTTGAAACACATTTTGTGTGTTTCTTTGGCAGTGGGTCCTAGGAGAGTATTGATGGGCATTATGGGTAAGGGAGGGGATTCAGCTTACCCACATCATCCTTTGATGCCACCTTTTTTTTTTTTTTGTTATGGTCTTGCTATGAATAAAAATAGCTCAACCGTAGCAGAGATACTGTAAAAGCAGCTTCAGCAAGGTAAATTTCATCATCATTTTTTTCTTTTTTTTTTATTGTTAAATCATAGCTGTGTACATTAGTGCAATCAAGGGGTACAATGTGCTGGTTTCATATACAATCTGAAACATTCCCATCAAACTGTTCAATGCAGCCTTCATGATATTTTCCTAGTTATTGTATGCAGACATTTGTATTCTGTCTTTAGTAAGTTTCGCCTGTACCCATTGCAAGATGCACTGTAGGTGTGGCCCCACCCATTACCCTCCCTCCACCCTAACCTCCCCCCTCCCTTCCCCTTCCTTGGCCCTTTCCTCATAGTCTTGTGTTATAGTTGGGTTATAGCCTTCATGTGAAAGCTATAATTTAGCTTCATAGTAGGGCTGAGTACATTGGATACTTTTTCTTCCACTCCTGAGATACTTTGCTAAGAAGAATATGTTCCAGCTCCATCCACGTAAACATGAAAGAGGTAAAGTCTCCATCTTTCTTTAAGGCTGCATAACATCGGAAAGCACAAGGAAAGCAAAATGGCAGACACGGGGCAGGGTGAGGTCAGCCTTGAGCACTCAGGGTCAGACTGACCCTCCGCATAACAGTGAGTGTGAGTCTGCTGGTCACACGGCAACACTGGCAGCATGTTAAACATTGTGTTGTCTTTCTAGGTCTTAGAACCATCACCCCCATGCACTGCTTACTGTGTACTGGTTTCTAATCCAGGACTTCCCTTTAATGGTATGAAAGTACCCTGAGCATTTTTGCTTTACTCTAGATGGGCCCAAGGTTAATGAGGAAGTTCAACTTGGAAACTCCGGGTTGGCTATTTCCATGAATCCAAACTTACCACTTCTCCTCCTTGATCTTTTAATTGCTTCTTGAACTACTTGTGTTTATTGCACATGTATTTGAGGCCAAGGAGTTTGTCTTACTGATCTTAATGTATCTATGTGTCTGGCACAGAGCTTTTCCTATAGAGGGTACTAAGTGTTACCTGACAATATAAGGATGGTTGTGATCTTAGAAGTGGTAGCCTCATTTTCCTAAGCAGGATGCTGTTTATGTTGTTTGGTCCTCTCTGATTTCAATGCCCCAGCCAAATCACACCCAAAGCATATGCTGGCACTTTGATTGCTTTCCTTCTGCTCCGTTATGTTTTCCTACATAATTCTTTTAGGTCACGCTTCCCTGCTGTACACACAGAACCCACTATGTATGATAAATCCAGGTGAAGAAAGTCATATGAACAGATGTACAATGTAGAAACATTTAGGACTATAAATAGAGAACAGTGAATAGCTTAACATGGCTAGAACTAAAAATGCAGGAAAGCTAATTCCTGAAATAAGGAGCTTGAGGGCTATCATGCAGATGATTAGGAGCCATTTTTTAAAATTTTGGAAGTAGAGTTTCACTGTGTCACCTGATAGAGCTCTGTGGAGTCTGTTGCTCATAGAACCTCAAACTCTTGGGCCAAGTGGTCCTCTTGCATCAGCCTCCCAAGTAGCTGGGACTACAGGCACCCGCTATAACACCTGGCTTTTTTTTCTATTTTTAGTAGAGATGGGGTCGTACTCTTGCTCAGGGTAGTCTTGAACTCAAGAGCACAATCCTCCTACGTGGGCCTCTCAGAGTGCTGGGATTACAGGCATGAGCCACCACAGCTGGCCAGGAGCCATTTTAAATATTCAAGAAAAGGAATGATCTGAATAAAAATATTTATCACATATATTAAATTCAATTAATTAAATGTACTTCCGTTAATTAAGTACCTATTGCACTTGATTATTGAGACGGTATCAGGAGAAGGGATTTACATAAACAGAGATTTTATACTGCAAATAGTCTATACTGTGAGCCAGGAGCAAATTTAAAAATGGCTGAATGTTTTCTAAAGTATAAATATAATGGCTATAATATAAATATTGTTGGAAGTATTCTCTCCAGAGCAACCAGATGAGAATTCTTTAAGACTTAGGTATTTAACCCTTTTTCTACAATGACTGTCCTTTTCTGAAATCCCAGGAGGCTACATAATGTTTCTTAATACAAAAGCCAAAAATGTCCTTCCTCAGTGAAGTCTGTCGTATGTGGTTCCAGAGGGTTTATTGTGGTGGCATCTCCCAGTGACGGTTCTTTTTTTTTTTTTTTTTATTAAATCGTAACTGTGTATATTAATGCATTTATGAGGTACAATGTGTTGATTTTATATACAATTTGGAATGCTTACCTCAAACTGGTTAATATAACCTTGACCTCACTTACTTATTTGTTGTGTTAAAACATTTATACTCTCCCTTCATAGATTTCACATGTAACCTTGCATTGTGCACAATAAGTGAGATCCCACCAATTATCCTCCCTCCTCCTGTCCTCCCTCTCCTCCCCTTTCCCCCCTCATCCCTTCTTTATTCTGGACTGTAGTTGTGTTTTATCACTCGTATGAAAGTGTGGGCGATTCGTAATAGTATCGAGTTTTTCATTTAAATCATACCCTAAACTGGGTACTTAAAAACTCTCATCATTACAGGTTTTAGACTATAATTCCTTAAAGAAAATGCTAGATGACAATCATTAAATCTCAATCTCTAATCTTAGAAATGATGGTTAGCCTGCCTTCTCCAGGATTTTGATCACATTTATTCTCTGGCTCATATTCTGTGTCATAGGAAGTTAAATGCACTTTAATTGGTAGAAACCAGAATCATTGGTCTTCTTTTCATAGGGTCACTTTTCAGGAAATATTTTACTTACAAAATTGAGTGGGAATAGAGGCGGCATTCACAGAGGAAAACCAAGTGCTCTTGAGTCCCGATGTTCAGACCTTCTTTCAGAATTAAGCTTTACAGCAGAATCCAAGAGGGGAGAGCATAGGGAGGTGGGCACCAGGAAGTGGGCTCTGGACAGAGTGGCTGCACGAGACACAGAATGACCTAGCTCTAAGATCACGCAGATTAGAAGTCTGGTTATGTTAAAAATATGACGCATTAATGGGATTACACCTGCAGTGCATCTTACAAGGTTATATGTGAATCTTAGTAAATGTGGAATGTAAAGGTCTTAGCAAAATAACTAAGAAAATGCCAGGAAAGCTATGTTAACTAGTGTGATGAAAATGTGTCAAACGGTCTATGAACCAAGTGTATGGTGCCCCATGATCATACTAATGTACACAGCTATGATTTAATAAAAAAATAAAAAAATATGATGCAAAATCATGTACAGTTAATTTAGGGCTAAGTCATTTTCCTAATTAAAATTGGGCTAAAATGGTTAGTTTGTCCTCATCAGCGTTAGCTGAAAAGATTCCCACTAGTCACTTCCACACAATTACAGCTGCTGTTTAGAATTTTCTGGGTGTTCAAGTTTCACTTTCCTCCTTCCATCAGAATTTATATTCTTGGCTCTTCTTTGGAAAATCAGTGACGGAAATACAAGAGGAGAATATTTGATTGCACTGGTGGCTGTCCCTGCAATACCATTCTTGGTCTTATTCAAATACAATGTGATCAGATTAGCATAGTCAGGGCTGAAAGGGCTCGTAAAATGCAGATGGAGACAGAGCAGTGATCAGCAGCTGCAGGGCCACTCTTCTCCTCTGTGACCGTAAATCAAATGGTCACCATGATGAAAGAAAATTAACAAAAGGTTTTCAGGGACAAGGTTGAGAGGTGTCTGAACATTTGCGGGGGAGAGTTGCTTTATGTAGAATGTTACAAAAGTAAGTCAAAATGAGATATCATTTCTCTGATACCTTTATGAGAACAAATCTGAAAGTTTCCTTTTAATAAAGGACATAGAGTTTGGGTTTCGTTACTAGAGCTTCGGCCTAGTAATGAGACTCTGGAATGGACAAAAAAAATGTCCTCTGAGGACATTGTCCTATGGGTATTGAAAGTCACCACAGACTTCAAACTCTCATTTCAGAGGCAAAATTAATGGAGTGAAAGTACAAATATGTCTTAGTATTTTCTTTATAGTTATGCATTGAAGGAAAAAGTATTACCAGATAATCAAAATATGAGGGTTATTCATAAATGAAAATAAAGAATTCAACCGTTCTTTCTGGTCACTTTAGAAGTTTGAGAGAGAGAAAGTGAAATAAATCTCAAAGTTTATAAATAATTTAGCCAACTCCAGCATTTAAATCTCAATTAGGCAATCAATAAAAAGGCATTAATCGTACCTAATAAATTTACATAGGATATATAGCCATTTACCCTTCTAAATTACTTTTATAATCTAGGTTTTTGCTGTTCACCGGTGTAAAGTCACTTGTTAAATGCTTACATATGTCAGGCACTCTGCAAAGCATATTACTTACATTATTATTATTTTTTTCCACAAGCATGTGATGGAGATTTTATTATAATTTTTACTTTATAAATTTTAGATTAGTGTTCACAAACAGTAAATAGCTTGCTCGAGTCTGACAGTTCATCGGTGGCAGAACTGGTGTTCAAATTCAAGCCAAGCCCCCTTGCCTTTTGGCCAGATCTCTTATTTGCCTGAGTGAACAATGCTAGTGCTAGAAATTTAGAGAAGTATTTTCTACTATTTTCCTTTTTATTCAGGCACCACAGCATTCCGAATCTATCCTTCATCTGGGCATCCATCAAAGTAGTTTCCCTTATCAGTTTCTTTTCCTCTCCTTTTAGAATGACCTGTTTCTTTGGTTTGTTTTTTAGGCCCATTCCATGGTGCAACAAATAACAAAGGGAAATGACCTTATAGCACTAACATCTGGAGCCAGATCAAGTCCCATTACATAGGGTAAGTCATGCCAGGATTTACTTTCTGCAGTTGTTTCATTTGAAGGGACTTAAGCAGATGGCCCTGATAGGTGAAAAAATGTGAAAAGATGAAGAAATGTTTATGGAGCAAATGCTACATCCAATGACAGCCCATTTTGTATAGAAGGTAACTGGTTCAGAAAAGTTGGGTGACTTTCCCAAGTCTGACTACCAAGTAGGATTTGAGCACAGGGCTATGCAATTTCTCTTCCCCATTTCACGCTGTTCTAGGCCATCCAATAATTCACTGCTTTCATTACAAGCAACGTCTGTTCTCTATTTTCCTTATAGAGATTTTGCTATTTGTTAGAAAATAGCTACTGAATCCTTCTAAAAGTGCCCCCTTTCAGACATTATAGAAATTACTTACAAAGAGGTCAAATGAATCACACCTGATAAAGGATACATTGCCTCAATGAGCATGTTTGAAATGGATAAATTTGACCTTATGCACCATTATAGTGCAGTAGTTCTCAACTTCCCTAATGCCATGATGTATTTTCATTGTTACAAAGGGGTCGTAACCCACAGGTTGAGAACCGCTGCATAACGTTTTCCACAGTGGAATTCAGTTGTTTTCTTTAGTACAGACATTTTGCAGCTAGAAAAAATGAATTTGTGTACTTTCAAAAATCCAAGACAATAATGAGGAAAAATTTTTTTTTTTTTTTTAAATTTGAGCCGTTCATGGGCTGGGTGTCAACCAAGCAAGAGGCACAAACAAATAGATATTCTGTAGGCAGGATTTTTGATGTGTTTTTGTTTTTTAAAAATTATCTGTGGTTTGATTAAAGGGAAGCTGAGGCCTCCCTCACTTGATGCTGTGGCCGTTCACACTGCTCAGCTCTCCTGAAGATCAGAGGCCAGGGGGGAGCTAACAGCTCTGGGGATTGGGCCCAAACAGAAACAAGAAGCAGGGGCCAATTCATGGGAATCTGGAGGCACTGAAGTGGGCAGCTGTATCTGATGTAATTTCTCATCCCTGTGATGCCGTCGTCGTAAGGTACCCTATTCTGGGACCTTCCCTTAGGAGAACTGCACAGGAATTCTCCCGGTGAGATTACGTCTGAATCCTGCCCAGCACTCAAGGAAAGAGTTAGCTGAGGTTTATCCCAGGGCATAGCTCTGACTTGGTATTTCATTTTATTTATTTATTTATTTTTATTTCAGGTTAATGTGAGGGTACAAACAACCAGGTCAAAATATTTGAATTCGTTAGGTAGAGTCCCTCGTGTAGTTATGTCCTGCAGTCACTACTGACTTGTCATTTTAAATAGAGTCCACTGGTATTGGTTTATAGATACCTACAGAGCATTTTGCCAAAACGGGATCGATGCGGAGGTAAATGATGAACTAAAACCTGGAATGTATTGTGTAAGTTGCTGAACTTTAAATCAAACCAAATGTTATTATTTTCTTTTCTATTGAATTTAGAAATAAGATAAATGTTTTTAAAACATAAAACCCTAGTGAACCAGTTGGCACTTGTTACTGGTCCATTGAACTGGAACCGGGCTAGAACACCAAAATATTTTCTAAATCACACATGAGTCACCTGAGTGTTATTTAGGCTCTGGGGCTGGGTGCTTGTTCATTTATAACCCAAGTTAACTATTTCTCCCTGCCATGCATCTGTGTGGAGTAGAGACGTTATAAGAGGCTTTGCGGGGAGAATAGGGAGAGAGAATATTTACAAAATCAGTGCTTCAAGCATTTCTCCGAGGTGAATTTTTTTTAAATCAAACTCTGACACTGAAATTTAATGTAAATCAGAGCAGTGTAACCCAATGCTGTGTGAAGCAGGGTCTGAGGCCCAAGTCCAGGCAGTGGGATACACCCCGGACCTCTCTAGGGAATGCCAGTAAACCACCAAACTCAGTTCAAAGAGCCTTGCACCAAAGGATGCTGTTTGGATGGATGGAGTTCTATAGTTTTACCTGCTCCTTTTGGCCTTTACCTCTCTCCTGACATTAAATCCCATTTCTGTTTACTGTTGACTGAGAGTCCTTGATGCTTCCCAAACTGGACACAGCTGACATTGAACTGGTTCCTTGTTCCCCCCGACTTCTCCTGTGCTGACTGTTTGTGTTAATGTCAATCTCCGGGTCAGCTAGGCTTGAAACTGGGTTTTTTGATCTCTTTCTTCTCATATCCAGCATGAGATGCCACCTTGTTGTGGTCCAATTAAAGCACCCTAGGTTTATGTCACGGTTGGTCTCTGATGCTGTACTCATATTTTGGGTGGGCAGAGGGGTCAGCAGGGGAGTCTGGACAAGGAGGGGCCAGAAGGTGCTACACAGGAGGCCACTGAGCTGAGCTCTGACAGAAGTTAAAATAGGTTTCTGGAATCACTGAAAGATCAGGCTCAGATCTGGAGGGTGCAGGAGGTTACTGGAAATGGAGACGGGCTCAACCCCACCTGGCCATCTCTGAGGTCACTCTGCCCTATTTTCCTACTTTAGCTTTGCGGTATGTTAGTTATCCAACCCTGAACAAACGACATTCTGAGACTCAACATTATCAAAGATTAAATAGAGATAATAGTTCCTTCTCTGCCTCATTTGAGTTTGTAGAACCAGAATTTGGCAAAATAATAATGAAACAGCCAGCATACATTTGAAAATGCTCTGTGCATGTGGTGGTGTTAGGTGGTAAACTCCTGCATGCAACTTTGCATTCGTTTGTTCATTCATTCGTTCACTAATTCGTTCATTCATTCCATATTTGCCAAGCTCCCACTAGGTCCCGGTACTGTGCTAGGTACCAGCCATACAGTGTAAACACATCCTTGGCCTCTTACAGAAAGATTCTTCCCTCATAGAACAGATGAGAAAGCAGGTTTTAAACAAATTACGATGCATCTAATAATATCTTTCTGATGTACTACACTTGCTACTTGCCAGCCTTGTTCTAAGCCTTCACCTCATTTAATTCTCCTAATAACTCTATAAAAAAGATAATAATATCATCCCATTTTACAGATGAGGAAATTTAGGCCCAGAGAAATTACACAACTTGCTCTAAGGTTCTTACAGTTAGTAAGTGGCAAAGGCAAGACAGTAAGCCAATCAGTCTGTCTCTAGAATCTACGTTCCAACTAATAATCACTACACCCATCTGCCTACCTTATGTGAACTGGAACATCCACTGGCTAGGTAGGAGCAATCACTCCTGAATTCTGTAGTTAACTAACCCCTCTGATCTTGTGTTCCTTCTTCTGGAAAATAGGGGATAACACTAGCACCTACTTCATGGAGTTACTCTGAGAATAAATGAGCTAATCCTTGTAGAGGATTTAACAGAATAACTAACATCACAAATGCAGGGTATTAGTTTTTAGCTATTGATTATGGCAAGTGCAATGAAGACAAAATGCAAGGTGCTATGCGGGAGTGAGGACGGGAAGACCTGGCTAGGCTGGCTTACGAGGGCAGGGAAACACTGCTGGAAGACATATTTAAGCAGAGACACAAAGGATGAAATAATAAACAAAGGTGTTGTAAGGAGGAGGGCGAAGGGAGTGGAATGTGTAATGACACTGGGTAGGCAGGAGACTAGCTTCTTCCAACAACAGAGAAGAAACCAGCATATCTGAAATGGATTGTGCAAGAGAAATAGGATTTAGGTGAGGTCGGCAAGGAACATCCCCTCTGTCTGTTCCTCCCTTGCTGTTACTACTGCCATCATGAGAATTCAGGCCCTATTATCTCAGGTGTAAATTATACCATTGACTTTTTAGTGATTCTTTCTGTCTGTATTCTTTTGCATTTTTCATTCACTGTGCATATTTCTGTCCAATTAAGATCCTAAAGAGGTGATTTTCAACAGGTGTGCCTTGAAAATTTGCAAAGATCATTAATTAAATATTTTTTAAGTTCAAAGCACAATAAGTATATTCTTTTTTTTTTACTTTTTTGATCAACATAATTTAAGTGTGCTGCAGAAGTATAACTATAGTAGGTTCAAGGGTGCTGTGAGATAAAAAAGATGGAAAAACACTGTCCTAAAGTGTTCCTTTGACCATCGTAATGCTCTGCTAAAAAACTTTCCAGTTTCCATTGCCTGTCAAACTTCAAACTCCTTAAGCAAGCATACAATGGCATTCTCAATCTGGCTTTAATCTGCTTTAGGGCTTTCTCTTACAACTTCCTTTCACACACCCCAACCTCTTAACAATCTTGCTCTGTCCCCTCTGCCTGGGTCGTATCCTTCTTCTCCGTGCTTATTCAGTTTCAGTCTGGGCAAGTCCTGTTTATCTTTCAAGGTCATCTGTCCTCATCCTTAAAATTCTATACCTTTTTGGTTGTCTTTTGCATGGTCTGCATGTTTGTGTTCCTGCAATATATACATGTATATGCTAAGGCATGGTATTAGGAGGTGAGGCCTTGGATTAAATCACAAGGCTGGAGCCCTCATGACTGAAATTAGTATCCTTATCAAAGAGACCTCGGAGGAGTGGCTCATCCTTTCCACCACGTGGGAACACAGTGAGAAGACTCCCTGGAGGAAACCGGAGGCAGCCCTCACCAGACACTGACTGCCAGCTCCTTGCTCTTGGACTTCCCACTTCTTCAGAACTGTGAGAAACATTTCTGTGGCTTATGTACCACCCAATCTATGGTATTTTTTTTATAGCAACCTAAATCTTTCCTGTAGATAACTTTTTCCTTAAAAAACAATACAAATAAAATTTGTGTTGTATAATTTAAATTTTATATAATTCAAAAACTATGTGTGGAAAAGTATAAAAACATTTATAATTTCATTATGTTGTTGGAATTTACATTTTTATATTACATTTTTTCCTAGTTGTATGTGTGGAAGTTGAGAACTTAATTCTTATATACTTTTCATTGTAATCTTGTGTCTGTAAAAAGCCTTTGGAAACATTACTTTAAGTAGTGGAAACATTACTTTAAGTAGTGTGTAATATTTAAATGTAGGAATATACCATAATATGTATGTTGATCCGTCTATGGCAGCTTCAGCTTCTTTCCTCGTAAAAAGAGTCAATCCGACTTCCCCTCTCCTAACATCGTTGTGAAGATTTATGAGACATGTATGAACTGGGACAAAGTATATGCTCAATGAATGATAATCATTGTCCCATTTCTCTTGCCAGAAACTTTCCCTGAAGCTCCTCTGCCCTCAGACAAGAGGTGGAGTGTGTAGGATGAGGGTAGGGAAGCTCTTTTAAGGGAAGCTTCTCATTGCCCCTAAAATAAATGGTTCTGCCCATGAGAAATGCCAGGTTTCCATTTCTCTTGCAAGACAAAGACTCTTAGACTCAGTTAAACATTATCCAAGAAATGCACATTTGTATTATTAGGAATGTGTTAGTCGGCGCCTGTGGCTCAGTGAGTAGGGCGCCGGCCCCATATGCCGAGGGTGGCGGGTTCAAACCCAGCCCCGGCCAATCTGCAACTAAAAAAAAAAAAAAAATATTAGGAATATGTTGGGTTGAGAAGAGGTTGGAAGCAAAATGTGGTTTGAAGATGATGGAGATTAAATTCATTCATATTTTCTATGGCTCTTATTTCAGGATATAATTATGGATTGACTTTAGACTTTCTTAGTTGTTGCAAGCAGAAGTACTTTGGGCCTAGTTTTTTTATACTCTAATAAATCTTTATAATAAAATGTCTTAGAGATGGTCTTATTTCATCCCATTGCTCCCAATCCGATTGCAAGTCCAAGAGCATTTTAATACTCTTAGTGTTTAGGGTCTATAAATCTTGAGTTACATATTTAGTGCTTTGAGTGTTTCTTTAGGTTTCTCTCCCCTTGCTGGCTGCAGTTGAATAGCCTGCTTGAGGATACTTTTAGTCTCCAAAGTTCAATATCAACATGACTTTGATCTTTTATTCTTAGAAGAGATGAGCAGTTTCTTATTTTGGATGTATCTGCCCTCTAGCCTCACTCTCCATGCCCCACTGGCCTGCTAACACTTAGGAGCCAGGGGCCGTGTAATACTCCACTCTGGCTCTACGTCCTTCGAACCTACACTGTGTCTGATACATGGCAGGGGCTCAAGAAATGTTAGCTGAAAGAATTAATGATGGTGATTGCATCTTCCTCCTTTTTAGGACATGGGCTTTGACACCCAACAGAGCTGAGTTTTAATCCAGCTCTGCCCCCCACTAGCTGTGTGTTCTTGAACCGGTCATTTTCATTCCCTAGTCCCAATTTCTTATCCTTACAGTGGAAAAATAATTTTTACCCTGCTGTAAGGACTAAAGGAAATAATGTGTATAAGCAGATCTTGCACATAGAAGACAGACTGCAAAAAAGGCTTCTTCCCTTCCCTTTGAAAGTATCCCAATTCCAATTCCTTTTTAAAAAATACTCTGCGTCTCCTCTATTAGACTAAATCCAGAAAAGAAGGAAATAGGCAAGGGAAAGGCTATACAGATCAGTAGGACGATTATAAAATGGCTTAGGCACTGAGAGTTTTCCTAACCTTTTTCTTTCAGTAACTTTCATTTCACAAAAATAGGTTTCTTTTTGTCAGTCAGACAGATTACATTCTCTTGACCTCCGTGCTTCTAACTTGAGAGCGGTAAGTGAGAAGGAGGCATAACAAGAGCGAAAGGAGTGTCAAAACTCCCCATGCTTGTCCACTGAACAAAGGAGGAGGCTCTTCGGCCCTGTCTTGTTAGTTTTGTGCTTGGTCTTTCTTTCTCCTGAAATAGGCTGAGATCAGAGAGGCGTCAGGACAAGATGATTCAGCACACAGACTCTGTGGGCAGATGAGTTACGACAGAAAAACAAAATAACTCACGTAAAGGCATCTGGCACACTGTGAACCCTAAAAAATGTCAATATTTATGACAACAATTGATGATAATGGTAATGACTAGAAGGAAAACTCTACAAAATAAGTAAAAATTACATTATTTCTGCTGACACTAATTTTTTAAATTTAATGGAAAATTAAGAACTTGTAGAACCATAATTTATTTTTATTAGTGGTTCTTTCTTATTTTTATTTATATACTACCTATAGAAAATAAACATAAAAATGTGTTATTTTTACTTGAAATACTATCTATAAAATGATTCTAATTTTATTAAAAATCTGTCTATTCATCTATTACTTCTGTTAAGTATATATGTGCTGAAATATATTAGAAATTATGTTTTCTTAAAGTCAATAAGGATTACTTCTGGAGGGTGAGTTTTCTTTTGTGTTATGTAAAAACTTTCAGCTTTTTATTTTTTAAAGCACTTATTTTCTAAATGATAATTTTTTTGAGTAGCACAATGAGTTTTTAAAATAAACTAACAGGGCGGCGCCTGTGGCTCAGTCAGTAAGGCGCTGGCCCCATATACCGATGGTGGCGGGTTCAAACCCGGCCCTGGCCAAACTGCAGCCAAAAAATAGCCGGGCGTTGTGGCGGGCGCCTGTAGTCCCAGCTACTCGGGAGGCTGAGGCAGGAGAATCGCTTAGGCCCAGGAGTTGGAGGTTGCTGTGAGCTGTGTGAGGCCACGGCACTCTACCAAGGGCCATAAAGTGAGACTCTGTCTCTACAAAAAAAAAAATAAATAAATAAAATAAACTAACAACCACAATTAGAAGAAAATATTTCAGTAGTCTAGAAATAATCAGTTCTGAGTGATAGGAATTTGAACAATTCTTATTTGTTTCTATATTCTTTTAAATACAGAACACATACAATAAGAATCATCTTAAAGAGCACCAATATCTAGGCAAACAGGATGAAACATCTCTGTCTCCTCTGCTCATGCCACAGCTCATCAGTGGATTAGACGGATGTCTGTCTAGTCCTTAGACGTCTACAGAGAAGAAAAATAGAGTTAGTCCTCTGGTCATTCATTCCAGCCTTATCTAGAGAGAAATAAATGAGTTGGGAGAGAAGATACTTCAGGCCCAGGGATGTGAGGATAGTTAAACATTCGCTAATCAATAAATAAGATACATCAAGAAACAGAATCAGTACAAAACCCATCTGATCATCTCAATAGACGGAGAAAAAGCATTTTGTAAAATTTCACATCTCTTTATGATAAAATGCCCTTGATAAGCTAGGGATAGAAGGAACATACCTCAAAATAATAAAGGCCATGTACAACAAACCCGAGGCCAGCATCACACTGAATGGGGGAAAGTTGAAAGCATTTCCTCTGAGAATTGGAACAAGATGAGGATGCCCACTTTCACCATTCCTTTTAAACACAGCACTGAAAATACTAACTGGAGCTAGCAAGAGAAAGAAATACAGGGCATCCAAATTGAAAGAGAGAAGCCAAATTGTCCCTGTTTTTTTTTAATGATACTATATATAATCTTATGTCTGGAAAAACCTGAAGACTCACTAAAGGATTTGATAAATGAATTTAGTAAGTTGCAGAATACAAAATCAATGTACAAAGATTAGTAGCATTTCTATACACCAATAGTGATCTGAGAATGAAATAAAAAAGGCAATCCCATTTATGATAGCTATAAAAGTATAAAATGCCTGGGAATAAATACAACCAAGGAGGTGAAAGATATGTATAAGGAAAAACTGCAAAACACTGATGAGAGAAACTGTAGATAACACAAACAAATGGAAAACATCTCATGAATCAGAATAATTAATATAAGTAAAATGACCATACTGCCCAAAGCAATCTGCAGATTCAAAGCTATTTCTATCAAAATACTAACATCATTTTTCACAGAATAAGATAAAACAATCCTAAAAGTCATATGGAACTCCAAAATAGCCTGAATATCCAAAGCAATTATAAGTAAAAAAAAGCAAGGCTAGAGGCATCACATTCTCTGACTTCAAATTATATTACCAGGCTACAATAAATAAAACAGCATAGTAATGGTATAAAAATAGACACACATGTGGATGGAACAGAATACAGAATGCAGAAATAAACCCTCATATTTACAGCCAGCTGATCTTTGACAAAGCCAACAGAACATATTGAGAAAGGAAAAAAGATACTGTTTTCAATAAATGGTGCTGGGAAAGATAGATTTCCATACACAGAAGAATTAAATTATACTCTCTCACCATATAAAAAAATCAATTCAAGATGGATTAGAAACTTTAATGTAAGACCAGAAACTATAAAAATACTTGAAGAAAACCCAGGGAAAATTCTTCTGGCTATTGGTCTAGGCAAAGAATTTATGACTAGTATCTCAAAAGCAGAGGCAACAAAAACAAAGAAAGGGACTTAATTAAACTAAAAAGCTTTTGCATGGTAAAAGAAATAACCAAAAGAGTGAACAAAAACCTGTAGGATGGGAGAAAATATTTTTAAACTATTCATCTAACAAGGTACCGATATCTAGAATATGCAAGAAACTCAAACAATTGAACAACAACAAAAAAATCCTACATATAATCTCATTTAAAGAGGGCAAAGGACATGAATAGACATTTTTCAAAAGAAGACATAACAAAAGTCTAACAAGTACATTAAAAAATGTTCAACATTACTAATCATCAGAGAAATGCAAATTAAAATCACAATGAGATATCACCTTACCCCTGTGATTAAGGAGACAAAAAAGAGCAGATGTTGGTGAGGATGCAGAAAAAAGGCTGTATTATAACACTGTTGGTGGGAATGTGAATTAGTACAAACTCCATGGAAAAATCTCCATGGAGATTTCCCAAGAACTAAAAATAGAATTGCCATTTGATCTAGCAATCCCACTGCTGGGTATCTACCCAAGAGAAGGAAATCAAGATATAAAAAAGATGCCAGCATGCATCTGTTTATCACAGCACTATTCACAATAGCAAAGGTCTGGAATCAACCTAAGTACCCATCAGTGGACAAGTGGATAAACAAAACATGGTATATGTACACAATGGAATACTATTCAGCCACAAAAAAGAAAGAAGTCATATCTTTTGCAGCAACATGGACGGAACTGAAGGTCATTAGCTTAAGTGAAACAAGCTAGGCACAGACTGTCAAATAGTGCATGTTCTCCCTCATAAGTGGGTGTCTAAAAAGTGTGTTGATATGGACATAGAGAGTGACAGTGGAGACTCAGAGGGCTGTTGGAGGGGGATGGGGAAGGAGGAAATTATGGGCATAATGTACATTATTTGGGTGATGGGCACTGTAAAAGCCCTGATTTAACCATTATGCAATTTGTGCACATAACCAAATTGCTCGTGTACCCTATAAATTTCTACAATTAAAAAGACAGTTTACACTGCTTGGATTTGTTAGGTAAAGTCCCTCTTATAATTGTTTTCCACCTCCAAGAGGTGTGTCACACACTGTAACTCCCACCCCTTTTCCTCCTTTCCTCTCTCTGCTCTCCCCTTCCCCCACCCCTACCATGTCATTAATTGTCATTAATTGTCCCCATATGAAAATTGAGTACATAGGATTCATGCTTCTCCATTCTTGTGATACTTTACTAAGAATAATGTGTTCCACTTCCATCCAGGTTAATACAAAGGCTGTAAAGTCTCCATTTTTTTTTAATGGCTGAATAGTTTTCCATGGTGTAGATATACCACAGTTCGTTAATCCATTCCTGGATTAGTGGGCATTTAGGTTGTTTCCACAATATGGCAATTGTAAATTGAGCATAGTGATCAAAATAAGCAGCAATAAACAGTCTAGTGCAAATGTCCTTATGATAAAATTATTTTTTCTTTTCTGAGTCAATGTCCGGTAATGGGATTGCAGGATCAAATGGGACATCTAGTTTGAGTTCTTTGAGGATTCTCCATCCTTTCTTCCAAAAAGGTTGAGTGTTCCCTTTTTTCCACATCCACACCAGCATCTATGGCTTTGCTGTCCCCGTTTGGAAAATGAATGGCCCGGAAAAGGGCTTCTCTCTGCCATCATAAAAAGGATAACAGCATCAAAAGCCAGGGAGCTTCCTAGGAACTCTTGGATTTGAGTTCAGTGCATGAGTATATTTTCATAGTCATCGATTTTTTTCAGTTAGTCCATCTATCAATCTGTCAGGCAATGAGTCACTTAATAAATATTTACTATTAATTAGCCATGTAAAAATAAATAAATAAAAAGATAGCTAGGTCCCATTTCCCATGTTTACAAATGATTTGGTATGAATCTGTAGGCATATCATGAAAGATGACTCTTTTTTTTCTTTTCCACATATTAAATGGGAATTATAAAATGAACTCTGGTTATATTTTAAGACACTTTAATGAATGAACAAGAAGCAGTTTGGACATTTCAATCTTACCTTTATGTCCTGACAGATGCAGTGATTATTATCAGCCTGTGGGTAAAACTATAACACGTTCTTGCAACCTAGTTTACTTTTCTCTTTGGGTTAAAAATTCCATGAAGTCCAATTTCTCCCCAAAGCATTTGTAATGTCTGTCGCTGTACTGTAGACGTCTGAAATTAATTTTCTGATTTTGTCTATTTTGTTCTTTCCTCTCTCAGAGGCTCTCTATTCTGTGCCTATCTATAATTTATTTCCTCTCATGTATATTTCCGTGTTTGTTTAGAATGATTCATAATAACAGCCCACACTTTTAAGCTCTCTTACTCCCTTTGTGTACTCTGCGTCTCCTAAATATTAAAATGTTATTTAAAGGAGAATGCAAGAACTACTACGGAGTGGCATTCCTGCAGCTTAGAAGGCACGCAGATCCCAGGCAAATTGACGTGCTCTTTCCATTAAAGCTTTTAAAGCAAATCTGGTTTTAAAGGACTGTGTTAACAAGATAACAAAGCAGAGAAGGAAATTACTCATGTTATATATTCACTAGTTGACCTGAGAAATCTTGAATGCTTTCTCAGACTTTATCTTTAGTATTTGCTAATGAACCAATTGGCAAATCTGAAGCATAAATTTGTGAGTATGTACATGCACACACATACACACACTTTTTCTTTATGAATTGTGAAGGATTAATGCTAACTGAAGTGATTATTACATTTCTTTTATTCATATCTTGGCAAGCAGGTATATACCTCATATAATTTCTCGGACAAAATAAAGTATCTCTATTACTGAGATGGAGAAACACAAACTCTAACGGTAGTTCTGAGCCCTCGAGAACAGAGAGCTGTTTTTACGGAGGTTTGAAGGGGTTCAAAGGCATTTTAAAAGCAAAAACATTGGCTTTAAATGAGCAATAATATGCCCCATCCACAATCCTACCTGTCTTTTTATTTTTAATTTATTATCAAGGTCTACATGTTTCAAATTCTTTCAGACTCAGTCAAAATATTGTTCTTTCAGGAAATCTAACCCATTTGCCATTACACTGTCCTTTTGCATACACCTTGTTACCACCATTCAGCTCCTGCACTCAGTCCTAGTGTCTCTGCTCCCACCTTGTCAGGTCCACGCTCTTAGTAGAAATGGTACCAGCCCTAAATCTGACTGGATTTGCTCCTGCCAACCTCTGTTCAGGCTGTTACAATTAATCACCATACACTGGGTGGCTCATAAACAACAGAAATTTATTTCTCATAGTTCTAAAGACTGGGAAGCCCTAAGATCAAAGCACAGCAGGGTTCAGTATCTGGGGAGGGGCTGCTTTCCGGTTCATCAGTAGTCGGCTGTTGCCCATGTTGTCACACAAAGGAAGGAGCAAAAGGAACTTTCTGGAGTCCCTTCTATAAGTGTTCTAATCTCATTGGTGAGGGTTCTGCCCTTGTGATTTAATCACCTACGCAAAGCCCCCCACCTCTTAATACTATCACTTTGGGGGGATTAGGATTTCAGAATGTGAATTTTGAGGGGACATTCAGTCCCCACAGCATTCATCCCCCGGCCCTGCAGAATCACGTCCTTCTCAACATGCAAAATACATTCACTGCATCCCAACATCCCCAGATACAGGTTAGACTCAAGATATGATTCATCTCAGGCAAATTCCTCTGTAGCTGTTAGCACGTAAAACAGATCAAACAAGTTATGTGCTTCCAAGGTACAAAAGTGGGACAGGCAAAGGATGGAAATATCTACACCGAAAGGGAAAAACAGGAAAGAAAAAAGGGGTAACAGGTTCCAAATGGTGCAAACTATAAGGCAAACTCCATGGGGTCTTACAGCTCCAGTGTAATCCTCTTTGGCTTGTGGCTGTGCCCCCTAGGTCCTCATGGGAAAGGTCCTCCATCCAGACCCCCCCCCCATCTCTGGGCAGAAGCTGCCTGGCCACTTGAAACCCAGAGATCTCCTTCTGGAGAGTGAAGAAGCAGCTCTGACGATCTGTGAATGTCTCTGAGGTGGTTTCCTTGTCTTCAGCAGTGCGCATGTGCACCTCTGTGAGCCACCCTATAAAATGTAAGGTGGCAGGGACAGCCTTCCTTCATTCCTTTCCTATATTTTTCTTTCTTTTTAATTTTTATTATTATTATTTTTAGAGACACAGTCTTACTTTATCACCCTTGGTAGAGTGCTGTGGCATCACAGCTCACAGCAACCTCCAACTCCTGGGCTTTAGCGATTGTCTTGTCTCAGCCTCCAGAGTAGCTGTGGGGAGTACAGGTGCCAGACACAACCCCCGGCTATTTTTTTGTTGCAGTTTTGCTGGGGCCAGGTTCGAACCTGTCACCCTTGGTATATGGGGCTGGTGCCCTACCCACTGAACCACAGGCACTGTCCCCTATCTTTTTCCTTTTCAGCTCAGACTGATGGTTTTCCTGCTGGGGTGGCTGATTACGTCTACAGTTCATGCCCACACTAACTAACCTTCCGAACACATGGTCACTTGGCACTCGTATTCACTTCTCAGCACACATTCTCAATGTTTGCAACATAGGTAGGCTGACAGTTCTCCAGTGCTCTAAACTCTAGTTCCTTTTTGCCTAACAGTTCTATCTTTATGTCATTCTCTCCTCTCACATTTGACTCTAATGATGATGAAGAGCTAAGCTGTACCGTTCACATTTTGCTTAGAAATCATTTCCCCTAAACACACAGTTTCATTGCTTGAAAGTTTCATCTTCCATGAGACACTACAATGTGAAAACTGTTCAGCCAAATTATTTGTCACTTTTATAGCCAGGATCACCTTTCCTCCAGTTTCCAATATAATTTTCCTCATTTCTGACTGAGATCTCAGGATAACAGCTGTTTATATTTCTACCGATATTCTGTTTGTAATAATTCAGTGTTCCCTGAGACTGAAGCTTTCTGCATAGCTCTTTTCTTTCTGAGCCTACAGAAGAATCCCTTATAGGGGTCTGTTCATGGCAGTGTAGGTTTTCACTTGCACCTCCCAATTCTTGCAGCACTCACTCTTTACCTAGTTTTAAAGCCGTTTCCTTATTTTAAGATAGCTGTTGCAGTAGCACCTAGCACCTTCATTTCTTTGTGCCAATTTTACGTCTTAGTTTCAGGCTGCTGTAAGAGAATACCATGGACTGGGTGGCTTATAAACAACAGAAATTTATTTCTGCACAGTTTTGGAAGCTGAGGAGTCACAAATAATAGTGCTAACAGATTCAGTGCCTGGTAAGTGCTGACCTCTCCATCACAGACGTCCATCTCACTCTGTTCTCATGCAGCAGAAGAGGGTGACAGAGCCCTTTAGCGTCTCTTTCGTAAGAGCTGTGACCCCATCATGAGGGTCTGGTCTTCATGACTTTGTCGCTGGCAAAGGCCCCATCTCTTAAAACTGATGTCAATTTTGAGGGAACAAACATTCGGTCAACAAGAATTCCTAAAAATACTACTTGACCTTAGGCTTTAAACAGTTTAGGGCCCTTTTTATTGATCAATAAAACAAGTGAGTTGAATTTAATAATGTCTAAGTTTGTGTCAATTTTATGGTTATGTTGGTCATAAGATATTATATTATGGTTATCAGTATAATGTATCATATTTACAGAACTCTTAGGGTAGGCAGGAACTTAGAGATCATCTAATAAAACTAAATAATTTTACTTATTAGGAAACTGATAGATTAAGTGATTTACTTGGGGTCCAATAAGTCAGCTAGCAACAGGACCAGATTCTGGGCTTTCTCCTGTATGACTAAGCACTTCAGAATAAATATAATTAGTCACTAATAAATCAGATGAATAGCTTGGGAAAGGAAATACTAGTAGGTATTGTCTAATATGAGATTTTTCTGAACGTCTGGAATTTAAAAATCAAATCTTATCATCTCAAATTTGTTAATTATATTTATAATTTTTTTCTTTAGCTCATTTAACAATATCCAGAAAACCATTTAAAGGCTTTAAACTAAATGAATTTTAAACTAAAATGACAGGATCATCTTAGGTTATGAGGAGAAAGGGATGTGAATTTTAGATATTTCAAAGTGCGGCTGGCTGCAGGCTATAAAATATTCATGGTTCTGAGTTACATCTTTTTATTTTTTTAAAAAAGAAGATTTTCATTGCTTTCTTCAGCATATTTTCTGTACTGCGCGATCCTGAGTTAGCCTCTGTCTGTAGCATTATTTTCAGAGTTTTGCAGTGAATTTTGTGTTGCTCTCCACCCCGTCTTAGTCTGTCTGTTTTGTGCCTGTGCTGACAGCCCTCACTCGAGCCGCGTGGCCACCACGTGCTGGAACTCTCTCTCTCTCTCACCACCACACAGCTGGTACATTTAGAACGAAGCAACATATGAGTCCATTTGGCTTGTTCCAGAGGAGGGAACACATGCTGAGGGTGAGCTGATGAGAGAGTAAGATGAGAAACAGGGCACCCTGGAGAGAAAGGTGAGCAGAGCTGTGCAGGGTCAGCTTGCTGAGTTTCTCTGGATAAAGGCTGTCATGGGCACCTTGGCATAATAACTCCTGTTCTGGGGCCTGGCCCTCTTCCTTTTAGACCACTAGATGTGCAATGTCACTTTCACCTGCCAGCCTTCATGGTTGTTTTCTCGTGGACATGACATTCTCAAATGTCCCTGCACATGGCATGAAGTTGCTTAAACAGAGAATTAGTTTAATAACTGGAGCACCAGCAGGAGGGTTCCAATTTCCAACAGAACTTCCACTTCCTAGAACGCAGCAGCAGCAGCCTCATGCAGGAACCGCATCTGGTCACTCTGACCACAGGTGCTCTCTGTGGTCCCCGCTCTCACTGGTTTCCTAGACCGTGGGTGCCGTGACCTTCTCCTGTCTGTCCTTCCTGTGGTCCCAGCTCTCCCTGGTTTCCCAGGCCGTGGGCGCCGTGACCCTCTCCTGTCTGTCCTCCCTGTGGTTACAGAGCCTCCTCTCCTCCTGGAAACGCTCTTTTCTGTTCTTTTCTTGAGCACTCTGGTTCCCTCTCTGACCTTTTCAACTTTCCCCTTTCTCATTCCTCAAATCTCTTTACTTTCTCCAACATTTTCTTCCAGGTCTCTTCTTTCTTTCCTACGTATTTGCTCTGGGCCATTTCTACACCTTCAATCTCTCTCTTTCTGCTCATTCTCTACACATAAGACCTTAACCTGCGTCTCCAGCTGTGTTTCCCATTTCCTTTAGCTCCTAGACGACACACTTTTGATCAGCCCCTTTCCTACATCAGATACATATATTTGAAGTAAGATATATTCGGTTATTATTTCTACTTTTGAGAATCACAAACACAACCTTGAGGATCCAAATGCCGTTTTTCTGTCCCAAATCTGCTTCTCTTGCCCCTCCTGCTTCCCGGCCTCTGGTAGTCACAGGTGAGCCCAGCAGTCTGTGCTTGAGCAAACCCTCCAGGCGGCTTTGGTGCTCACCGAAATGTGCTGTCCTTGCCAGCCCCCAGATGACTCACTTTTCATTTGTCCTGCTGAGCCCCAGGACTGTGCGTGTTATGCCAGCCTCTCTGGCACAGGACCCTGGTACGCACAGCTGCCCCCACTCTTCTCGTCACCTGGCTGCTGCCCCCTGGTCTCTCTTGGGCCGTTCTCATGTGCTCAGAGCTTCCCCTGGTGCCAGAGCTGTGCTGGGGCTGACATTCTGTGGCAACGTCCACGTTTATTGACCCTCTTTGTGGATTCCTGGTCTGTCACATTCTCTAGAAACTCTAAGGATTTGGATCATGTTTATTCTATTGGCTAAAGCTTTTTTTCACTGGAGCTACTTACTAACCCAGGATTACTACAGGCACATAGTGGTAAAAGATTTTATTAGACGGATGGTTCTGGTTGAGTCCTGTATCATTCTGGCTCCATAGCCAGAGGGTGCAGATACCCTGGACTGGCACTCTCTTTTAATTCCCCAGACACAACTTTCCCCCTGTATTCCAGGCCTCAGCCACACTGACTACACCGTTTGAGCCACTGGCCAGGGTATTATCTTTGATTCATCTTTCTCATGCCTCTCTCCTCTACCATATCAAGATAGTTCAGAAGCCTGCTAAGAAAAATCATGCAGAAGCCTGTTGTTAATTATAGAGAATTCTAATAACTCAGTCTGACAGAAAACCCTTCAATTCCGCCACTTTCTTCCAATTCTTTGCTAAGGCTCCTGAAAAGGGGTGGGTAATTCCTGGCCAAATATTTGCATAATAGCTTTTCTTTCCTTGCCAACTAATTGCTTGAGACTGCCACTGTTAGTTCTGATAGGAACCCTCTTCACTGTTATATAAAGCCTTAGTAACTTGCTTTTTCAAGGCACAATGCAATATTTATTGGTGGTGCTATAACATTTAGAATATCAGAGGGCCCATGAGGCCCCCAGGAGAAATAGGAGGAACTTTCCTGTAGAATTCCTTTACCCTGTGACTTAAAAGGAAAGCCCCTGGTGAGAGGAGATTGGGAAAATGCAATTTTTAATTTTTCTATAATCTTTGCAGAGGCATTTCCTGTGAGTCAGCTATGGACAAAGATGTTCACTAACCTCAAAATTATCCCAGAGACCTTAACAAAATCACCTTCTTAACCTCTTTAATCTATCTCTGCCCCTGCCCTGCTGTCTCTGTCCTGGAGTCTCCATCCTCCCCTTTCTTTCTCTCCAAAGCAGCAGATTGCTTTCCAACTTTTGTGACATAAATTCTTACGTAGACTTCTGTTTTACAATTTAGACAAAGCTTCTTTTTATGAGGACATAATTATTTTCCAAGGTATAGATTTTGCTTATTCAAAATCAATGTATTCCTCAAAAGTAAAAAGTAGAATTAATGTACGATCCAGGAATTCCAAGTTAAGGTTTCTGTTCAAAAGAAAAGAAAGATTGTGAAGAGATATTTGCACACTTATGTTCATAGCAGCACCGCTTACAACAGCTACGATGTACAACACAAATGTCTGTTGAGAGGCAAATGGGTCACCAAAATGTGGTGCATACACACAAGCAAATGTCCACTTTAAAGACAAAGAGGGTTCTAACACATGCCACACAGGAATAAATCTGGAGGATGCTAGGTTAAGTGAAAAAAACCGGTCAGCAAAAGGCAAATACTGCATGATTCCTCTTGTGTGAGATAGTAAAGTAGCCACGTCACAAAACGGAACAGTGGAGTAGTGGGTGCTAGAGGCTGGTGGGCAGGGGCTGATGAGGAGCTGTTTGGGTCTAGTGCTTCATTTTCATGGGATAAAAAGATTCTGGAGATTGATTACACAACAGTGTTAATGCATTAACACAATGGAATTGTACACTTAAAATGGCTAAAATTTTTATGTCTATTTTATTGCAATTTTTTTAAAAAAGTAAACACACAAGATTTTAAAAAGTCATTCATGAGAAAAAAAAGTCATTCATGAGAACAATGAGTTTGAGAAACACAAAATACTTGAAATCTGGGGTTGTTTCTGTTTAACATATTTTTTAAGAAATCCTGCAGCCTGATGACCTCTTCCTCCCCTCTAACCCCATCTCTTTAAATAGTTTGCCATATAATTCTAGGCTATTTACTAATTAAAATCTCAAGAGCATCTTTATTGAATGTAATTAGAAAGAAAAATTTAACCATTTCTTATGTATTAAAATTTGATCTATACCACATTGGTTTTTTGTCAATTATTATTTTTAGTGGTAATTAAACAAATGTTTTGAAAGGCAAATTGAAAGCAAATGTTTTATAATACTTGCAGAAACTCCATAAAGCCTTGGAGTTTGGGTGAACCATTGTTTGAAAACCACTGTTCTAATGTTCTAGGTTAATCTCCTACCTGGTTTGTACTTCTCTCCATAAACTCTCCACACATCTGCCAAGCTTGTTTTTATGAAACAAAGAACTGACCTGACCATTAAAAACCCTTGGCAGAATTCCACCTCTGTAGTATAGGGCTCAGCCTGTGCTGTCCCGGGGAGCATTGAAAATTCCAACTTCAAGACCATCCTCAAACCAAATAAATCACATCTCTCAGGATAGGGTCTGATATCTTTTGAAAGCTCCCAAAGTGTAATGTGCAGCTAGAATTGAGAACAACTGACTCAGAGGAACGTGTACACACTCTTTAATATGACACACAATATCTTCAGGGTTTGATCTTTCTCCAGTTATGCTCAAGTTCAACACGCCCCCATTCTTCAGACCGAGTGAGGTTTACTGACCCCTTCTTCCTATTGTTTAGACTGCTCCCTCTGGCTCTGGCCTGGAAAGCCAGACAACACAGTTCAAATATCACCAATTTCTGGTTCCCTTGGTTCCTCTCTTCCTTTGCCTCTCCCTCCCTCGTCTGATCAATAAACAAACTACTGTAATCCTAACTTTTTCCTTCTATCTCTTCCTCACTAACTGTCTGGCTCATGACTGGCATGTGTACCTGGGATATGTCTCCTTAACAGAATGAGTGGATGAATGGACAAATGGAGCAGTGAACAGAACATCTTTTAGATCCCTAAGACATCTGATCACTCTATCTTTCTCCAACGACTCTTATTCTGTAGTGCTTCAAGACCTTTATTATCTACAGTTTGCATCTCAGAGAAGGTGGTGGTGCAGCTGTTACTTGGCTAGATTAAACTTAGAGTCCTCTATAAGTCCTTGTCTCATCCCACTGCTCCCTTTCTAAAAGTAGTAAGTATCAAGATTCAGATGGAAAGGTTGCAGCAGAAAGGTCAGATAATGTGAGTTCATGACGGTGCCGTATGTAGAGATTTTTGAGGCTGGTGTCAGACTCTAATTAGAAGCTTAAGGTCTTGTATTTTGTCTTTTATTTTCCCCAATTCCTTGTCATCAAACTGCCCTCTAGAAGCTTAAAAATCTGAGTTCTTATTATGGCTTCATGATTTACTTTTCCTTTAGTTTCTTCCCCCAACAATTTAACATTTGGAACATGTCAGAGCCAATAGAAACAAAGGAGTCGTATTTAAGGAAATTATGGAAACAGGGCCAGCAGCCACAAAGGGAAAAATGAAAAGCACCACTAACCATCTTGATCATAACCATGTCAAACACAACCAAAGGAAGTTAGAAAAATTAGTGGCAAATAGCACATTGTTCAAGTGTATTTATGTGAAATTACTAACAATGTGGTACTTGAGCACCTCTGATATTTCTGCTGCAGGAGTCTTAATGCAATTCACGGTCAACGCCGTGTTTGTTATATAAATGTGCTGGTAAATGGAAGTGACAGTGTGACTTTGTCCCCACTCTCAAGCTTTGCATGTTAATCTCATCCCGTTTGAAACCTTCATTTCAGAGGGCCCAGCTGTACAGACTCAGTGCTGTGCACATTTTGTGAGGGCTGGAGCTGGGGAGAGGTGGCTTTTAGGTGCCTGCACACTTGTAAGTGAGCTTTGTTCTTCCCAGTGGCTGTGTCCTATGCGTCACTTTCTCCTTCATAATTATGACATCAGTAATAAACTTTAAACCAGACATTAGTGGAATGGTTATTGAGCAGTACATTGTATATTTTCATTCCTATTAACATCACAATCAACATGACATTCCAGAGTGCCCCACAATCATAATTGATTCAGCAAGGCAATGATTTCCAACTGGCTGAGGAGCTCCTTTATGATGTGATAAAAATCCATTACGGGAAAGATGCACAAGAAATGTCAGCTTGTGAATTAAATTTCTCCCCATGATGTCTGGTTAGGGTAGGTAGCTTGAGACTGTGGGACTAACCCTCTTTTTTATGGGTCTTCTCAGGATGTGTAGCATCTGTGTGGAGAGTAACAGCAGGCATGCCTGTGGAGACTGAACCTCAGGAGGGAAACCCCACCAACCATCCTCTCTCCTCTGTAGCCATATGCCACATCAAATCTTTATTAGAAGTGAACAAAGGGATGGGTGTGTTAACTGAAAGCTTCTGTAATAAATCATATCTTTTGGGTTTGATACAGATTTATGGGTCCTATTTCATAAACATATTTAGTGCCTAATACCAAATTGGATCTTTTACTCGCAGACACATGGAAGTTTCTTTTCAGTTTGGCCATTGTAAAGGAATCTGGTTCATTGCTAGACTTCACTAACTGTAACATGGTTTTGACACTCCACAGTGTGGTGGTGGAGGGTGGTGTGGGGCTAGAAGATGGGAGATTACCAAGGAAAATTGTGTTGATTCTTTTAAGACAGAAACAAGAAGCAATTAACCCCATGCAGAGGAAAAATGTAGATTATAATTTGGATCATGTTTGATGTTGTCTTATGGAGAACAGGATGGGGTCATGTACTCGGTTGTACAGAGTTAGGAAAAGAGTTTGGATTTGAGTTATGTGGACTTGAGTTTCTAGCTCAACTCCTTCAACTATTAGTAACTATATGGTTATGAAAAAGAACATTTTGACCAGTCTGATTTTGTTTCCTGACTTGGAAAATAGAAAGATAGCACTGTTCCAGTAGGATTGTGGTACAGCTTAGATAACACAGGAAAAGTCCAAGTGTATAGCAAGTATAAAATCAATTGTATTTGTTCTCATTCTCAATTATAATTGCTGAGGAGAGGTTACAAAAGTTGAAAATAGATCATCTGCATCTGGATGAAGGAGAATTTGGAACTTAGTTCATAAAGGGAAAGCATTCCAGGGGTTAGAATTGAACATCAAGATGAAATGCTAGTGTGTCAGCATTTATGGGAACTGATCCAAGTTCAAAGGCAGCTTGGAATGACGAGGGGGTGAGGTGGTTGGATGGAAGGTGAATCTTGACACATTCTCAGAGGCATCATTCTGCTCCTCGACATTGCTTCTTTGGAAAGGTTCAGATCCCATGCCTGGGGTGTTCGGTGATTAAACCAGATCCACAAGGGAGCAGCTGACTTGCTGAATGCTGTCCAGTTAGGACCATTTTTTTTTGGTTTTTACTTTGAAATTAGTAAAGACCCACGCTACTTGTCATCCTGTGCCATTTATTGGCACAGCCCCTAAGCATGGGGAGAACCTGGGCTCCTCAGAGAGGCAACACGGAGAAGCAGAACACACACCTGGATGACCAGGCTTCAAGTCACGACAGCCACTTGTCAACTCAAGTACATCGCTTCACCACCCGAGCCTTAGTTTCTCAAAATTTAAATTGGGGGTAATAACAATGACCTGCCTAGTGTGTGGCGGTCATGAGGTTCAAAGTCAAAGAGAGATAATGGATAGTAAAGCCCATTAGAAATTGTGTAAACCATCATGTGAGGATGTGAGGAATTTTTAATGTGCCTAAGTGCATCTTTTAGCAGTGATTTTCACCTAAATAAAACTAGACAACCTCATCATATTGATGTATTGACTTTTGTTTCATATTTTTAAGTACTGTATTTAACCACTCAGGCGTACAATAATAAAACATGAGTAATTCAACATTCAAATAGAACATTGTACTCACTATGTCTATATTAGCCTAATAAATAACTTCATTAGTTGTGTGCAGTTAGAATTGAGAACTGCTGATAGATTTTCCATAAGATAAGATGGTGAAGAATGAAATCCCTCAAATGATACTGATAGGAGATTTTCGTATTATTCACCTTACTGTACTAATTTGGATCTCAGTACCATTCATTTATCCATTCATTTTACCTTTTTAGTTCTTCTTATGTGTTAACATTTCTTTTTAAAATCTATACTCGTAAGTAATGCCTATATGTTGATGACTTCTGAATTAATTTCTCTAGTGCAAACTTCCCTTTGAATCCCAGACACATATGCCCAACTGTCCACTTGAGTTCTAACAGCCATCTCAAATTCAACAGGATTAAACTTCTAATTTGCTATCATCCAATGAGACTTTAGAAAACAAAACATCGTGCCAGTCCTTTCTTATAATCCTTCCGATGACATGCTATTTCACTCAGAGCATAAGGTCCTATGTGATCTGCCCTATTTTTTACCACCCACTTTATCTCCTAATATTGTTCCCCTTATTCACTTTGTTCTTGCCTTAGTGGCCTCCCTGCTGTTGATACAGTATTTCAGGCACACTGGGTAGGTAAACAGGGAGGGAGGAGGGCACTCCAGAAGAAGAGAACAGAATCTTCAAAGTCAGGGTTCTCAAAGAATTTGTCACGCTTTGAATTTCAATGCCTCTGGGGACCTGGTGATATGATTAGAGAGCTAAAGGCTTAGCCAGGTACTGAATGCTCTTCTATATCATGTTCAAGGAACTGGACTTTATCCAATAGTGTTAGGTCTGGCAGAGAGTAAACAGGTGGCAAGAAAGTGCTGAAGGGTGAAGAGTGGAAAACAAATAGTAGCTAGGAACCAAACTGCAGCTGGTAACTGTTCCCTAGTGGGAACATACACAGTAAGGGGTTCCTAGAGATCATTAACTGACCTCAAGCTCATTAGCATCTAATTAGCATAGCATGAGTGGAGCTTTCATGAAGGATTCTGCGAAAGACAGAACTAACCATTTATGTAACCTGTTATGTAATCTGTGATATAACCTCAACCTGTCAGTCACCCCAAAGGTGGGAAATGACAACTAGTCCTTCCAGGAGAGAGTGGGGGGCAAGCTAGTGAGCACATAAAAGACAGCTGTGCTCAGACTTGAGATCTTTCTCCACCGGTGGAGGTTGACATGTTCCTCTCTCTCTGTAAAGTATTTTCCCTTTGTGTCACTTTGTACAGCTTCCTTCTTCACTTTCACTTTGTATAGCTTCTTTCTTTTTCCTATAGTGATCTGTGTTCTGTATCTGTGATTACTAGGCCATTGGGTAGACTTGGTACCAGTACCCATTTTTAACACTGGGAACTGGGGGGCCAGGAAACATCCAGGCAGATCTAACAATAGGTAATGAGTAGCCAAGAACAAGCTTTAAGTGGAAAAGTATCATATTCTGACTTGCATTTTAGGGATTAGGATGAAAATGTATTGAAAGGGGAATGATGACCTACTGGCAGGGACATTGCCAGGGCCCAGGCAAGAGACGTGAAGGTCCAGTCTGTGGTAGGGGCATTGGCACTAGAGTCATTATAGGAAGCGGAATGTTCAACACTATGGACACTGAATAATCATTGGTCCAAAAATATAAGTACTGGTCAAAATCAGTAGAACAAAATTTTGTCAGCACTTGGTTTTTAGAGCAGATTGTGGTAGGGAAAATTTAGATCAGGGACTCCAAAAAATACTTAGAAATCAACTTAAAAAAAATTAACTTATTTAGGGAAAAAAAAACAGACTCATAAAGGCCAAGTCACGTCTCTTGATGCAGTGTTCTCTGGCCAGACTCTAGCGCATATTTAATTATGGATTTTAGGGTGAATTTCATTTGATTAGTCCCTCTAGAAGGGACCGAGTCAAGTGATCTATGACTTATTAACTGGGTTGCTTATTTTATTAGACACTTTTTTCATTTCTGGTACTTGTTCCCAGATGTATCATTTTCCATTTCACACATCATAAATATGTACATAAATATTTAAAAGTTTCTATTTCTCCGGGTTGACTATGTGCCATATAATGGATAAATAGCTCTAAGGAAATAATTTTAGGTAATAAATTGCTCTGGACTCCCAGCTTAAGTTAACCCCCAATTCAGGAACACTTGGAGATGGCAGGAAACTGAGAGACCATCTACAACACCCCCACCCCAACACCAGGGTCCCCTGCCCCTATTTCCTTTTAAAAGTAAAGAAATTGAGAGGCAAGAGACTTGCCAAACCTCATGCCTTTGGTGGCAAAACCAGGTGGAATATTTAAATGGTGTTTTCTGAGATCATATCAAGGCAAAAGGGTCTGGAGAAAAAAGGAAATTATTTTGGATTACCTTACAAGTTCAGAGAGCATGCTAACCATCCAGGCATGCGAACAACCTCTTCTCATTGAGATTCTGATTTGGCAGAAACCTTAACTTTCAAAAATACCATGCTGCCATGATGCTAATGTGGCTAGTCTAGATGCCTTAATGACTTAAATGAAGCAAAATGTGCAGACACAATGAGTTTTCCAAAACATATAAACATGTAAACTTGTCAGGACTTCAAAAGGACCATAGTGTAACCCAGATTTTAGGTTTAAAAAGTTATCCCTACCAATATTTCTTTTTATGGAAAGCACACATAGACCATCAGAAAGATCTTTATGGCCAATCCCAAGATAACATAATAATAACAAATCCAGCTGTTCCTTTCCAGCAATTTGAGAATCAAGCTCTCCTGATTTTGATGCATTTCACATGTGCAACATTCCTTAAGACAGTTTGAGATAAACATAAATATTAAATGATGTCTCTGTCCTCGATGAACTTAGGAGAGCAGAGATGGTCACTCTCTTGTGGGAGGCAGAGGGCTAATCGGTATTATTTTATTTCCACCTAAAACTCTTGCTTTTTCATACTCTGGAACAGGGGTCCTCAAACTTTTTAAACAGGGGGCCAATTCACCGTCCCTCAGACTGTTGGAGGGCCGGACAATAGTTAAAAAAAAAAAACGCAAAAAACTATGAACAAATTCCTATGCACACTGCACATATCTTATTTTGAAGTAAAAAAAAACAAAACGGGAACAAATACAATCACACTGCCTCATGTGGCCCGCGGGCCGCAGTTTGAGGACCGCTGCTCTGGAATAATGTGATTAAACTGTGACTTTCAGAAATGCTTGTCTGAGGGCTGAGGGTGAGAGATCAGCCTGAATATGATCTACACCTGCTGGAATGATTAAGATAATTCAGACTCTCTGTAAATATTTCCAGTAAAAACAAAAGGAAAAAAAAAAAAGAAAACAATGCTGTGGTAAACAATGTTACAATGTTATGTTCCAAATATTGGGGTTGGGGGGCCGTTGTACTCTTTTGGCCTTGCTTGCAAAGATACAAATGTGAATTGGGTTATTATAAAAATCACATAAGATTGAAACAGGCTTTAGGAATCATTTAGTCCAGTAATTTTTTTCCAGGAAAAAATTTAGTGGCAGAATCCTTTTTTCAAGCAAAGTTTTATATAGAACCCTCAAATATAAAAAGATAAAGGCAGAGCTGCTCTGAACGAAGCCAGAGAGGTGGGGAAAGCTGAGTTAGATGGCTCTTCTCAACCTGCCGCCTGGCTGACCTGATATTCTACTTCAGAGACCCCTGCCTAGGGTTCCACAGGAAAGCACTGCTGGAGTCCTCTCCCGGCATTTTAGAGAAAAGTAACTGTGACCAGAGAAGTTAAGGGATTTGCATACAGCAGCAAAGGACTGGAGCCTTCAAGTCAAACTTAGAGCCCAGGGACCACTTGGTATCCACTTATCCCTGGAGACCAAGCCGCCCCTCACCCCATGGTACAGTTACCAAATTACAGCAACAACCGTCCACAGTGGAGGACCAGAGAGCATGGACAGCCTCTATACATTAGAAGGTCTAGCCGAGGGCTTCTTTCTACCACGTGGGTTTCTTTAGGGAAGATTGGTCTAAAGCAGTGAGAAATGGGAACACTGCCCCCCACCCCAACTCCCACCAGAAGACTTAGGGCTAAGAACAAGGAACATCTTTGGGGAAGTGGAAGCCATGAGTTTCCCATTCATGAATAACTTGAAGGTCACTGGATAGAGTATTTGGTTCTCTTCTCTCCCCGAAGAGTGGAAAAGAACTGAGAACTTGGTGATCTGTGCACTCAAAGACGAGGGGCATGAGATGTCACAGATGACTCTTCCTTTTGCCGTATGTATTTTCCTCAAATGCATATTTGTTGATCTTAACCATTGAAGATTAATTATATGTGGGAAGGTCTGGCATTTCTTAGCTCTGTGGACTATGAGAGGATAAAAATTTCTTTAAACCAAGACCTATCAAAAGGTGATCTATGAAATACTAACTTCTTCATTCTAGATTGCACCATTTTGGAAATAAATTACTGGAACATATTATGAAATAACTAGCTTTTAGTCACTAATCAATTACCTGTGCTTTGATAGTTAGTGGCTCATGGCTCATATAACATCATGGAAAACTTTGAAATAAAGTTAGTAGACTTTCTTCTTCTTTCATCCAAATAGGGAGCAGGAAATCTCCCTAATTGGGGAAAGAAAGAGTATGCCAATCCTGTTCCAAAATCATAAGTGCATGATGATCCTAACTATTTTAAAAAGTGATTAAAGTATTAGATGAAAGTAAGGGGGTTGAGGGTTTGGGTCTTCCCCAACTCCAAGCTCTGTGGCAAATTGCTCCACTCTGTGCCTTAATTTCAACTGTAGATGGGAGATAATAGTAGTGCCTAATTTATAGTGTTGTTGAACATTAAACAAAATAATGCATGCAGCTCTTGGAGAAGTGCTTGACATGTTGAAAATCTTCAAGACTATGGTCTGTGTCCTGGGGTCAGCCAGGTGTTTTTGAGTCACCAGGACTGTCATGGGCATGGGGGCTGGGGGGCAGGGTGGGGGGAAGCACAGGTTGTGGTGTCTGAATGTGGGCTCAGGCAGAACCAAATATGCTAACAGAATCTAGTGATTTTGCAGAAATCTGGGCCCCGGAAACCTGCTGTTCACCTAACTGAAGGGCTCAGAGGTGGCAGCTGAAGCTGAGCTTTTGGAATGTTGGAGTAAAACCCGCTGCATTTCTTTCAGAATGAGTGTATGTTTTAAATAATTTGGTTTTCAGACAAAATTATCCCTCTTTTTACCAAGAGATATTTTTAAGGCCATAGAAGATGGTTAAAAAACCAATAACCCTAATAAGTATTTATGTTTGATCTAAGCCTGAGGGGGAATCACTTAATTTACACAGGCTCTTTAGACCACTCACTAGTCTGACCTGAACAGTTATTAGATTTTGTTGGCACTTTCTATGTGCCCGGCCCTTGCTACACGTTTTATATCTATTATCTCATAAATTACTCACAATTGTCCTTTGAATGGACCCTTATATTTTCGTCAGGAATAACCAGAGGCTTAAAGTACTGCATTAATTCTCCAGGGTCCTCTAAATGGTGATGATGCTGGCAGCCTCAGATTTTCGAGTGTGAAGTGAAGTACTAATAGCTACCTGCTAATTTTCCACCTCTGCTGGAGACTCTATTAGGGGTTATTTATTAAAAATGACATGTAAAAATATATAAACAGAAGATATATATATATATATATAAATGTCTCTAGTAGACAGAAAAATATAGTATAAAAACTGAAGAAGTTAACACCCATATAGTATCAGTAGAGAAATAGATAAACAGACAAATGGAACAAAATAGATCTTGCCCTCCACACCAACTATTACATTTACATGATAAATGTGGAATTTTGAATCAGTTAAGGAAGGAGAGTCTACTTTAATTCACATTTAGAGAAAAATGAAAGTATATTCCTCTTTAGTATCCAAAATAAAATACAGGTGAATTAAAATTCTGAACACAAAAAAGTATATTGTATGAGAAAAGTATAGAAGAATAGTTTTATAGTCTTGACATCAAATAAAAAACCATAATTAAAAAGATTTGTATATTTGATTGTAAAAATTTAAAATAATGACAATATGTAATGCAAATATAAAGAAAAATATTCAATAACATGGTAGCAATGGTTACCTCTAGTGAGGGTAATGCAAAGGTAATATATTACTTGGAGCATTAGAAAAACATTTCTAAATATCTAGAAAAAACATTTATCCTACCTATCTATCATCTATGTATCTATGTATCTATCTTTATCTATAATCTATCTCTGAAAAATGAGGGTAGAATCTTTAAGCTGTACACAATTTTCTTCCCACCCCTTTCTCGCCTTGTGAAAAGATTATAATACAGGACAGCCATAAAGTTCATGTGCAATTTAAAATAGTGTGCTATTTAACATTGCATACGAATTTTATGGACACCGTGTGTAAGAGACTGTCTTCACAAATTGACTTTTAAAAACCTAGGATTTATTTATTTATTTTTGGCAATGTTGACTATTAGCCCATTCTCAAACTTCACGACATGTTTGATTTGTTAGCACAATTACTATTTTTTCTTTCCAATGATACATCACAAAGTTGCTTTCCTGGTATTTGCAACTTAAAATTATTTCTACCTTGGGGTTGGAAGGAACCTTAGAATTCATTTAGTGAAATTTCCCATTTCAGACATGAATTCCCTCTACAAAATTCCTTCTTAATCCATCACTGTGCTTATCCCAGCTGCCCCAGCCTGTGAACAGGAGGCAAAGAATAGGAGAACTAGCAGGAAGAGAGCAGTGGCTGTCTCCAAACCCAAAATCTTATGACATTTTCTAGGCTAGAGTACTACCAAACAGGAAAGAAAAGTCTATTAAAGATGGTTTTATAAAAGGCCTTACTTTCTGGATGTAACTTCTGTTCCATCATATACACTAAGCAATAAACTTACATGGCAGCGTCAGAACATTTATGAGAATGAATCATTTCTAAATTATCAGCTCACATTATCATATAAATGATCACTTTTACTTTCTCTCCCAATAGTGCTATAATCTCTAATAAAGCGTTTTATACATGTTTTAAGTGAGACTAGAGTGCCCCAGAAAACTAGCATTATATTGCTTTAATAAATATGCAAACACTTTCAGTCAGTTTTATCAGATGCCTAAGTCTCTGGATCAAGTCTAAGGCAGCCCACAGGTGTCCTGTGTGTAAAGACCCAGGGAAGATTTCTGAGGATGGAACCTGTTCCCAGCCTGACTCTCTCCCCTCTTTCCAACTCTAAATCCTTCTCCTACAAGAATTGGGGTCTTTAAAAGAGAAAAGCAGTGGAAAATAATTATCCTACCTTTGATGCATGGTGGCCATTGTATGGGCAATAAAAAAGGAGTTCTTTAGTGAAAGGGATGATTAATCTAAGAGTTTGGACTTAAATGAGGCAGATTGATTCTGTGGAAAAAAAAAAAAGAAATGACCCTGAGGGTGGAAAACAGACCTTGATAAGTTTCATTACACATCACGTGGGCCAACAAAGGAGGCATTGAAATTCAAATTTGTACAAGTGTATTATGATGATGCAGTTTTCCACCAGTTCTGCCAAAGTCCTGAAACCACAAGCACTTTTAGAGATGATAATTGCCTGGAGCAATAACATACTTTGTACTTGCTAAAATCTAAGAGAAAGAAAGAGGATCCTCTCCAGAGAGTTTTAATTTGCCCAAAACCTTAATCAGAAAATTTTTCCTCTGTGGACTATTTTTCTCATAGTGGGTCAAGAAGAGCCTGGCTGTGAGGCCAGAAATATTGGTAGACAAATACTCCCTGTTAGAAGAAAGAACATTGTCGGTTGGTGCACACAAATACTATAGGTAAACAATGGCTATGCCACAGATGGTTTCTGTTTATTTTTAGGGCAATGGAGAGAAATTATTGTAATCTTTTGCCAACAAAAAATAACAGGTGTAAATAACTCACCCTTCTATCAAGAGAGTGAGTTTGAATGGATACTATTCCACTGATAGGAATATAGTAGATATATGACTATTTGACCAAAAATCAAGAAACGGGAATGATTTTTCATAAGAACTTTGGCTCTTGGAGAAGGAAGACGGGGGACAGAGCATGCACCAGACTGAGCAGAATTTCTCCTATAATGTCAGAACAACTATTGCCTATGGCAAAGTTTCCTGCAATGTCTGTTGCTAAGCCACACCAATTTGTCTTAGTCTTTAAATGTCAGACTCCTCTGGCGCTCCAACCTTGGACCAGTGTCTCATTCTTGTTCAGGGACTTTTATGGCGGGCAGTGAGCTTCTCTGGAGCCTGTAAACCTGTGCGTTGGCTGAGACGTAAGAGCCTGCCCTGGCACCAGGAAGCCATCCTTTTCATCACCTTTTTGAAGAAGTGTTAACACTGCCAGCCAAGACAAGTCCTTGGCTAGCTGCCCTTTGTCTTCTGTCCATCTCTTTTATTAGTTCCTTTGGACATTACAAAACGTGATGGAAATATCACCACTGCTGGTTCAATATGTGAGTGAAGAACTCAATTTCAAATCTGTTTTCCCAGCTGGGGTGGATGGTGAGGTGTGCAGCTTCCTAGGACCCTAGGTTGATTCTTACACCTGGTACTGCGTTTTATAACAATCTGTCCTCATGGCCTGAAACCACTACCTCTGGTTTCTTCTTTTCTGTTTTTAGTCTTTAAGAGCTTTTGGATGGCTTTTATGTGTGCTATTTCATTTGTTCCTCAAAACAGCTCTGTGAAGACAGTAGGGTAGACGTTACTCCAGCTTTTAGAAATGAGAGTTCTGAGACTCAGAAAGGTTAGGTAACTTCCCAAGATTACACAGCTAGTCGTTTTAGCTATGGAAAAGAAATTTATCTTCTGCTCTCAAATTCTATCTTCTTGAAGGCATCATGGTGAAAGATCCAATCAAAGGCAAATTGTTATTGTTTTAACATTTCATAATTCAATCATGTTTGAAATAAATAGCTCAAGTTTCTGAACTAAGTTTTTATGACTACAGAATCTCATCTCCAACTAGTGAATTAAATAATGTTTTTCATAAATTTCCTGCTGAAAAGAAACTTGCCATTATTATTAAGTTTCCTTTTTATATTTGTATAACTTAATTTTGGTTTAAATGAGAAAATAAAATTTGGCCAATGATTAGTATAACCAAATGTAACTGCTCATGTTACTTTGTGAAAGGCAAATAGCAAATGGATCATATTTTAAATAACCAATTATGCTGTATTTAGCAATCTCCATAACTTTTTATTTCTGAAATGTGTATTTTAATATTCATTAATAACTCGAAGATAGCCATTTCATCCATCAAGGAAATATGATTTAGGACTGTTCACCTGAAGTCCTAAGCTGTAGACTACACTGAGTTCAAAGCACATTATTGCTCTTTTCTCCTAACACCAAATGAGTATGTTGGAATTGTTCATCTTGAAAGAGGACTAATATATGACACTTACTTTGTGCCAGGAATTTTACATATACCTTATCTTTTGATCCTCAGTTTTACCACTGAAGATCCGAGTCTCAGAAAAGTTAACTAACTTACTCATATTCATACAACTATTTAGTGGTAAAAATAGCATTCCATCCCACATCTGCTGGTTCACAAGTGAGGCTATTGTTTAATTCTTACAAATGTGTGTACATACAAAATCTTATATCAAGTCTTCCTATTTCTGGAAGGCCTAAGGAGACATAGATAATGGATACAGGAAAAAAAATTATTCTTCAGGGGAAAACTCAATGTAAATTAACTTGCAGAGAGAAATTAGTGATGGGAGTCAGAAGAGGTCAATTGAAAAAAAGGACCCATTGAACAATTTGCATGGATATTTGTACAACTAGCTAGTCTATTACTTTGTAAATACATGAGTGTGCCAAAAATAAATGATGCATTATCTGATTTTATATGAAATTAGGGTGATGTAGAAAAGGTGGCAGGGCTGGAAACATGACCTCTAAATCTGGGACAAACGTCTGACTGAAAAAAAAAATTACATTTTTGTGAGACTTAGCTGTGAAAATTTATAATTACTTGGGCTAAATCAGTGGAGAAGAGAAGAGATGTTGATTTTAAACAGTGTTCCAAACAGGAAAGACATAAATATATGTATAGAAGGTTTTCTTCCCCAGTGAAATTCGGGCTTGGTAATGTTCTCCCCGTTGAACACCGTGAGTACACATCCCAAGTGCTTTTGGATTACTCACAATTTCCAAAGAGTGGGATTGGCAGAGGCCTACCTAGCCCGGAACTCACTGTCCTTTACTTTACTATAGTTCACATCAGCGATGTTCACAATACATCTATATATCTACATAAAGTCTCTTAGTTTACAAATACATTTATATCTTTTATTTGCTATTGATTTTTATCTCAATAATGCTGTTGGAATCACGGTGGAATTAGCATCATTTCTGACTAACAGGAGATGGTCTCTTTATGGCCTTGGATTTGTGCTTCTATATGTCTGAAGTTGATTATTCACAGTTTGCAACTGCTGGTAGATATATTTTAACCTTCACCTTAGCTGGGAAGAGGCTGGTATGATAACTCGGCAGTCTCAGTACATTTTGTTTATTGCATTATGACACAAGCCCCTGGCCATAGCAGCCCCTCTACTCAGAGGGGACCTGTCCTCTGTAACTGCTTAGTCAACACCAGCATTTCTTCCCCCCTCCTAACTCCCAATTTTTCTTATTATATATTTTCATAGTTCCATAACATTTATCACAGCTAAATTTGTCTTGCTTGTTTACTTTCTTATTTTTGTTATTGTGTCTCCCAACTAGAATGAAAGTGTCACAAGATAAAAAAATAAAAACAATTTGTACACCTGTAATGTTCAGTGTATAGAGGGACCAGAGACTGAATGAATGTACATGTGAATGAAAGATAAAATCTACATGGTTATGCCTTGAACCACGTGAAACTTTCTCTCTGATCAAAGCTGATTGAGCAACAGCTGGGCACCTGGTTCAAGGGCAGCTGGACAGGGATCTCTGACATGGGCTGGAATAGAGAAGGTAAGCTTCATGGGCAGATTCTTCCCTTGGGAATCTGAACCAAGAGCCATAAAGAGCATCAGCATCATGGGAGGGCTGTGGTAGAAGAGCACTTAGACAGGTCAGCCCTAAGGTCTGATGGGAGCCCATGAGGGTAAGGACAAGTTCCACAAACTCAGCTTCTGGGTGCCCATGGCTGCTCCATCTGGTCTTTCTCCACAGGGACTGTGCCGCCTGGCATCTCCCGGCTTGTGGTATGAGTTGTGCTTACTTGGTCCGTATGCTCCTAGTGGACCTCTGCTCTTTATAAAAGTGCCAAATTAAGCACCTCAAGGACAGATAACTTACAGGTGCTGATGAAATGTTCAGAAATGTACTTGCTGCTTGATGTTAAATATTTTGTTAAATCTCTGTATGGGGAGCAGAAAAAAAAATAGATAAAAATGTCAAACTTATCTGCCCTTCTCATATCGACTTTAGAGTAAAGCATATTCCTTCTGCTCTTTGTAAAAAACCATCTGACATTAGAGTGTGACTTTATAATTTTCAGAGGGCTTTAATGTGTTATGCCATTTGCACCTCATGGCCCTCCCCCACACACTCATAATGGGAGTCTTGATTTCCTCTAAATGGGAAATTCTTCTTTTATGTATGTGGCTATCATTTTAATCTCTTTCTTTGCATGGATCACAGCTTATTTGAGCCAAGGCTTTACCTTTGCTGGGGGACACTAACAGCGTAGCAGCAGTATTCCTCTCCTAGTGCTCACATCTCATACAACATTGTTGCTACCTAAAATCTTTGCTCTACAATTGAACCAGTGTGAAGACCGAAAAGGAAGTAATACCCACCAGCTTGGACTGTACTTATCTACACTACCAAATTAGACCCTAAATTATAAACTTTTGGAGTTGTTATTGAAAATATTGGTTTCCTCACATACATTTGAGGTATAAACTTTTAAAAAAATGACCTAAAACAGGAATCCAATTATAAAGTTAGTAAATTTTGTTTAACTTAGTACAAGCCTTTGCTTATATTTTTATTATTTTAAGTCATGGCGTCTCTCATATGTCTTGACAAGGTTCTTTAGATTTGGTGATTGTCTTTTTCTTATGTAAGTGGTGATCTGCAGACTGAGTCTGGGATCCACATTTGGCTCAAAAATGCTAAAGTTTCCCTTTATTTTTATCTTGCCATTTATTTTTAAAGATGCAGAACTGAAGTGTGGGAAGCAAACCAGCAACCCAAATGCACAAAACTGTGTCTTCCTAAAGGATAGCTGAGCTAGCCCTGGGATGTGTGTATCATTAATAAGCAGCACTTACTTTGCTCACTAGGTATGAGGTTCCAAGTGACTGTGTTAACATAGACTGAAGTCATGTGTGTGAGATCTTCTGTAATCTTACTTTAATATTAGTTGAGAGTATAATATAGGAAGGACCAGACAAAGTAGACTTTGGTCTTTGGCTGGTTCTTCCCTTGGGAAAATTAATGATTTTCTGTTCCCTTAGCTACTCTGTTAAACAGGCAGCCATGCATTCATGGGTCATCCATAAACATTTATTGAGCACCGGCTGCATCTTGCTATATACTGTGCTAGAACGGGGTGATAAGACAGTATTGCACTTGTAATTGCACTTACAAGCAACTGATTGCAAAATTCTGTGGTAGGTGCCCAAGACTTAATAGTTAACACGAATCATGGTATGCACAAAGGGAGAATCACAAACCCCGCTTTGCAAAGAGAGTTTTATAGATGGATGCTTAAGTGGGTTTTAAAGAGAGAGTGGAGTGTTTAGACATAAAAGGAATAAAGGGTTTGTTTGTTTTTAGACAGAAGGGAGAAAGAATGGGCAAAGTCCTGGTTACTTAAAATGGTTTCAGCTACCCTGGGTAACAGGAAAGTTGTTTAGGTTAGCTGGAAAGAGAAAGAAGAGTGTCGGGGCAGTGCTTTTGAGAGGAAGGAAGGGGTGGTCAGAGATGACCGGAAAGGTCGGCCTAAAGAGTTTGTTCTTTATTCTGAGGGCAACAGGAAGTCAGGGGAGGGTTTTTAAAATGGAATATCCAAGCTTCACAATGTAAAGGCAGAAGTAAGGTTGAGATACGGAGATAGTTTTACAAGTAGATACGCGCATGGCATTTTAGAACAAAGATCGCAAATGAAATAATATTTTACTATCAAGTGCCATCATTATCACTTACAAATACCGTGATTTTAAGGCTCAGAAATGAAGAATTATTGGCCAATACCAGTTCAAGTACGTGGTTCTAAAAACCACATTATGCCTATCTGCCGAACTGCCTTTCCACATCTCCTCTTCTGCAGTGGAAAACAAGGTGAAGGTGCTCAGAATACGTGAACACACATAAAAAGAGAAGAAAGTGGAATGTCACCCACCTTCACAGAGCAGGCGCGACTGACATGTGTGTCTCTGTGTGCGTGAGGAACAGGATACAGAGGGGAGCTTGAGTCTGAGGAACTGGGTTTTATTACACATTAGTCTCATGACTTTGAAAATAGTAATAACTTCTCTGAGTCCCGGTTTGTTCATCTTTAAAATGGGGTAACTGATGGGTCCCCAGCTACTTGGGAGGCTGAGGTGGGAGGATTACTTAAGCTCAGGAGTGTGAGACCAGCCTGATTATCAAAGCGAGAGTCTTTCTCTATAAAACAAAAATAAAATAAACTGAGATAACTGATTCTTAACTTTTTTATGGGGTCACTGCGAGAATTTTAGTGCTTTAAGAATAACAATGTTTCATTTATGCATGCTTTAAAAATCAAGGTATCTCTGAGGAGTACCAGTAGAGAGGAAATCATAAAACACTATGTTATCAGAGAATCTTTCTCTAAAATGCTATGAATACACATGTGCACCAGAAACTATCTTACTATCTCCAGGCTTACCCATCTCTGATTTCTTTCCCATGCTGTAACTTACTATGAAAGTATAAACATTTGTATTTTGGATTTAAAATTTTACCATTTTGAATGTTACACAATGCTAATCTCTCCAAATAATTAGGAAAGTTTTCAGGGCTAGCTGTATAGACTGCAGAGGGAGGGTGGCTGGTCAGTGCACACCTGTGTGTGTGTAGCACAACAGCTCAGTCACGGAGAAGAGACTGTCAGGTAAAATCACGTCCTCCTTCATTTATCTGGCTCAGTGAGGCTATAAAATTATATGCACAAGGTCAGAGGAGGTTCACAGATTCACCTTACTTACAAATGCGCCTTCAATGTTTACTCATTCACCAAACGTTTATGTAACACATGATTAGATCTTGATGAAAGGGGGGATTGTGAAAGCTGTCGGTGTCAAAATGGAGCAATGTGTTATTAAAACTTCCTGACAACAGAACTGAGGGAGGCTGTAAAGAGAGGGCTCTCCAACATAGATGCCTGAGAACAAAAACTAACACAAAATATTCTGCTAAAACTGCAACATTGCACAAAGGCCAACCTAACTTTAAATAAAAAATGGTTTTGAGAGGATATCTGCTCAGCAACTGCCTGTCCAATCCGGATCAGCTGCTGCCCTCGCATTGATCCTTGTGCCAAGGGTACTTATCTCAAATGAGTATGTAATTCTCCTCATTTTTACTTTAAGAACTTTTGTCTTCCCTTATCTCCCTGAATGTGCCTAGTTTTCCATAGAATATGTATTCTCCTTACAATGCTCTATTCCTGAATAAATGTTGTTTTCTTTTAGAGAGCCTCTCTCTTTTTTGTTTAGGTTGACAAATTATATCTATGAGGAAAAGGTAGATCCACAGTGCTCACCATACTACAAATATCCCTTCAACATTCACCCACCAAACATGTATCCAGCACATACCAGCAGTTCTTCCAGAGGACACTTCGATGACATTAGAATTGGAAACTCGAAATATTTCCAGTGGACTTTAAAGCATTTGCAACTCTAACAAACTTTGAAAGTTTAGTCATTTTTTAAACGCTCTTGTTTGCAAAGTAATTACTAAAGCAGGATCGTATGGAAATAATCAGAGCCTAAGAGAAGAACATCATTGAGCTGTAAGTTAGATACCTTTGTTTGGGATTCCATGGAGCCATCTAGGCTGTTTGAGGGAAATGACATAAATATAGGTAGATGTCACCATGGTGGAAAAAAATGTTATCTGAAAAAGAGGCTCACCAAGAATTTATTTTTTTTCTCTTTGTCTTAGAATCCCAAGATTTGACACTCCAACCAGTGGACCAGGATTGCTCAGGTTTCTGGCCAGTAGATGGCTCTCTCTCTTTTTTTTTTTTTTTTAATTTTTAAACCGGTGCGCTGTCCAATGTACTGAACTGAGAGGTTTCGGGCTCCTGTATCATCAGGATGACTGAAGTAACAGCACCTGGGGCAGGTATTTATGGGGGTGAGGCAAGAGGCTGTGAAGCCATTGCCTATCTAGTTAGACAAACTGGACTGGAGAGACATATTGAGCCTTTTAAGTGGGTCTTCTTTGTTTTTGTAATTATGTTACAAACTCATTTGAGACCTTTCATGCTCATATGGGTCCTTATTTCTTGCCCATGTTGTAAAATGAAGGTATTAGATAATTTTCCTAAGAGTAGAAAATGCTAGTGCATTTCACCAAACAACATACTTTGTCAATTGCTCTTACATTGTAACCATTAAACAACCAGAATGAGAAAAGACTGGCATTACTTTATTTCATAAATATAATTTATATCTAATTCCAATCCACCTTATCTTGCACCATCTGGAATGCAGATGCTACTAGTTATAAAATAGGCTATAGAAAAAAATTGTTGAGAAGGACAGTTAGAATTTAGGGATATACATATGGAGCAACTAAAAAAGGAGAAAGAATAAAATGATAATAAATTAAAAACTGTATCTAAAGGGCGCATAGTACTTCAATGTCTTAAAAGTATAGAGTTAATTTGTGGAAGAAAACAGAAACAGCAGTGACATAGTAGAAACAGAATAAAATGTGTAAATCAGAAGCTGGCTAGCCTTGTTTTATTAGGAAACCATTTATATCTGGAACTCGGCTTCCCAATTTGCAAAATGACGAACATATAAAATCCATTTCATAGCTTTGTTGAAAGGTAGGATAGCATACCTTTGAGGTCAAAGCTTCTTTTCTTCTTGCCAGAGTCCATGGATTCTATTGTTTATTTCCCTTCCGTTTTGTACACATAAAAAATTGCTACATTTCCCATTTTTCTTGACTGTCATTCGTTTGTGAGGTTGTTTTTAGCTGTTACCTTCCGCCCCCCTTTTCACTTGCTCTTTGTTCCAGACTCAAGTATTTGAGTTTTTTCCCCCTCCACCATAGCTAGTGACAATTATGTGAAAAGAATTGAGGAATAGAAGTCTTTGTTATGCTGAGTTCTTAACAAAGGGAACTTTTATTTTAGCTAAAGCAAAAGGCATCACTACTATTGGTCACAGTCACTGTCCAGAGATTGGAAATATTTTAATTATAATGAACTTCTATTGCGAAAGTGTTCATTTTAATGAAACAGATTTCTAGTCTTATCTCTTCTGAAACATTTTCACATTTTATCCACTAATGTTTTCATTTCTGAGACTAAAAACCACCTTGGGGAACATTTTTTGATTGCAGGGCACTGGGAGTGACTATATCATAGTAATATTATCGTATATTATATAATAACAGGTAAAACATGCCTTCCTTTAGCAGGTCATGATTTCTCTCTCTAACCCTCAATACATGAAAACTAGGAAATCTTAAGAAAGTATCTTGAAAATGAAAGTTTGGAAAAATGAGTGAGAGATTGAGCTATCAAGATAGTGATGGCTTACTATAAGGGTCTACTAACATACTTAGGGAAGTATTGAAAACAAATTCCTTCATTCTGAGTGTTGAAAGAGATAACATGCATAGGAGAAAAAGCCTGTGTGGTCCAGCGTATGTGTGGTAACTAACAAGAAGCCAAACAGATGTGGCTTCATTCCAGGTCTCTTGCTCCGTGCCAGAAACAGCAAAATAATATTACAGTGAATAGCACAGGAGGTATGTTTCAAGATAATAACATAATTTTTAAATTTTATCTTAATACCCTTTATGATATGAATCAGGAAAAAAGGCATGCGGTAAAGAGCTGTGAATTGAAGGATGCATAGAGGTAGAAGCCACTGCTGGAAGCAGTCGCGTATAACCTCCTACAATCACTGAGTTTTGACATACAAGTTCTGTCAGAAGGTCAAAGAAAATAAAATTCATGGCCCTCAATATTTACCTTTGTAAAATTCTTTACAGTTTACACCAGTGGGTTTGCAACAGTTATCCCTTTAAGTTAGTGATTATGGACAATGTTCGCTGCGCCGCATTGTGAGCAGAACATGGTTTTCTACTCAGAGTGTTTAAATCTTGAGAAGACCTGGGGTGTATAAGCAATGGACTGCATACGATGGAGGCCTGAGGAGGGACCTCAGTAAAAGTAATTCACAGTAGAGAACTGTAGGTAACATCTGCTAGCTTGTCTCTATTCCATCCTTTTCTTTGGAAATTGCCCCTCTCGACATGTGGTTCTGATAAGGCTGTCAATCAAAGAACAGGCCCTTCCCTCACATGAACCCAGGTCCCAGCCATCAGGATTCATTCATCCCAAGTCCCTTCTTGGGTAATTATCTGGATGTTTGAAGAAAGAACTTCTCTGTCTTCCTCAGGGCAAAGTCTATGTGAGTCTGAAGATGCTAGTCGCTATCTATTTCTTCCATATGCAAATAACCTTCTGGAAAATGTAGCCATTCCAAAAGAAATAGAGCCAAGAGTGAAGAGAGAACATAGGGGCAGATGGATTGAGCTGTGCCAAAGCCAGTTGACTCCTGACTTTGTCACTTATATAAACCAGTACATTTCATATTTGCCTGGATGTATTTATGTTTCTGTCATTTATATCCAGAAGTGAATCCGAATAAAACAGGAACTCAATTCTTTTGAACCAACGTCCTAGTTTTATCTATCCATTATCTTAACGATTTCTTTGTACATTCAAGTTAGGAGAAATGCATGTATTAGTGCAGGAGGTATTCCATGAATGCCATCTGAGCACGGGGGAGGCACTGGTTATTATTTCCTTCTCTACTTTCCTTCCATCATTTTTCTTAAGAGCAGTGAAATACTGTGACTATTAAGCTGACTGAATCTCCCCCTGATCACAGCATGAAGGTCATCAGAAGGTTTTGTGCTCTTTCAAAGCAGAATTTCTTCCTCTGACATTGTGAGTGATAAAATTATCACTGGCATTTATAAGTGTATATTCTGGAGGGACCCATATTTTGTCTTGAGATTTCATGTAGATAAACAGGGATGTGTCATGAAAGAGACATAGCAGAAATCTGCTTCAAAGCCAGTGTGGTTACCCGTACAGTGGTGTAGTAACTGGTCCTGTCTCAACCTTTATTGAGCAGCCTCTAAAATCTGAGACATTTGTGAACTTGATTTGACCTAGATAAATGGGAGAAAAGGACACTACTTTTTCTGTGTGTCTTTTGATTACCTATTTTCTTATCCATCTGTGTCTGAGTATATGTATGTTATATTCATGGCAGTATTATGTGGAAATTAGGCTTTCCTATGTTAATTTTGTAGATAACTAAAAATTATTCCTTTGGCTCGGTGCCCAGAGCTCAGTAAGGCACCCAACACTCACACCAAGGCTAGCCGGTTATAGCCCGGCCCGGGGCTGCTAAACAACAATGACAACTGCAACCAAAAAATAGCTGAGCATTGTGGCAGGTCCCTGTAGTCCCAGTTACTCAGGAGTCTGATGCAAGAGAATCGCTTGAGACCAAGAGTTTGATGTTGCTGTGAGCTGTGATGGCACAGTACCCTATAGTCTTAAAAAAACAAAAACAAAAAAAACCCAAAATTATTCCTTTAAGTGACAAAATTGTTTGTTACATTAAACTCTTTGAAAGACATCTTTAAAAAATGCATTATAGCATTTTCATATTTTCTAAAGCCAAGTGTGGTAATGATAATAATATAGCTACCTAAGCGGATTCCATGTGGTGGGCCCTCTCTTGGGCATTTGTGTTCATTCCAACCTGCTGTGAGGGAGACGATACAATGACAGTAAACTGAAAATCAAAACAGTGAAAAGTAACTTAGGCAGGATCACAAAACCACAGGGTGGTGGAGGTGGGATTTAAACTCAGATATGTCTGACTCTGAAGCTGCTGTTTTTAACACAATGTCATCATTAGGAACATAAAGTGTGTGCTTTGCAAAGACTAAGTGATGTTCTCCATGGCTACAAATAGTCTGAACTAGTTATCTTGGTGCAAATGGCCCCACACTGCTCTTTCTTTTGAGTTATGTCTGCATTATATAATTTTCCCTATATTTTTCCCCTTCGTATTAGAATGGTAGCTATAACTTTTTGCTGTGGTGAGTAAGCCTGGCCGTAGAAAAATGTGCCCTCTATTTCAGTTGATTGAGTCTTATCTCCTTTAAGGCTGAATAAGTTTGCTAGAAAAAGTGATCCCATTTGTGTAGCCATGTGGAAATGATAATGGTGACAATAATCCAGTGATAATTTGTTGAATCCCTTCTATAAGCCACTACAAGTATCTTATACATGATCTACTTAATTGTCACTTTTAGACACTTCCCCCTTAATTTCCAGGTCTCAGATAAATTTCAAATGATGATTTTGGCTGATAAATAATACCAGGCTTAAGTGAGCTGGTTAGACACTACACAAAACACACACATGTACTCACACATACATATCAACACACGCACATATAGACACGGTATATACCCCGTTTTCCCGAAAATAAGACATCTCCGAAAATAAGACCTACTTACAGGAAAGATAAGACGTCACCTGAAAATAAGACCTAGTGCATCTTTGGGAGCACATCTTAAAATAAGACACTGTCTTATTTTCAGAGAAACAGGGTACATATACACACACTCAGAAACTCTGATTGTTTACATTGATCTCTATCGATCATTCTACTTCTGGCTAAATATTGGCAAGGATAAAGATAGGAATGAGAAAATTCAGAATGGTGATGTGCCAAGGACATCTTCAATAGAGTCATGATATGCTGATTTAGAAATAATTTAACTACTTCCATGAAGTGCCAGAAGGTTTGAAAACATCTTGTTAATTCATATGATCACTCGTTATTATGCATTCTAAGTTCCAGAACTATAAAAGATAGGAAATTTACCTTTAAATGAATGTTTCTCAATTATACCACACCAGTGTGCTTTGTTGTAATGGTTCCTTTGGAGCCATTAGGTGGTTAATCTGTAGAATACGAGTGTATGTTGTAAGTCACAATGCCACTTGATAATTTTGCAAAGTTTTCATTGTAAATGTATTTTTAAAATAAATTTTGCTGAAATATCCCTACCTGAGCAACATTCATAGGAAGTTTTTGGAATTTTTATATATTTATGTAAATTAATGGATGGATTTATATATTCTTCTGATTTTTTAAAAATTAAATAAGATTTTCCTCTCTGACTTTGAGTTCAAAACAAAAACCAGAAACGGTGGTTTTCTACCAAGTGGCAAGATGTAACAGCTAGAGAGACTAATTTGTTTAGATTTGATTTTTAAAAAGTTTTTATTTATTTATTTTCTTACTTATTTGAGACAGAGTCTGACCCTGTTACTCTAGGTAAAGTGCTGTGGCATCTTAGCTCACAGCAACCTCAAACTCTTGGGTGCAAGTGATCTTCCTACCTCAGCCTCCCAACTAGCTGGGACTACAGGCGCCCACCACAATGCCCACCTAGTTTTTCTATATTTAGTAGAGATGGGGTCTCGCTCTTGCTCAGGTTGGTCTCCAACTCCTGAGCTCAAGCAATCCACCCATCTTGGCCTCCCAGAGTGCTAGGATTACAGGTGTGAGCCACCATGCCCAGCTAGGAAAAAGTTTTTAAATGACTTATATGTCATAGTCCATATAAACTTACTGTGAGCTAGAGTCACTAAATAGGAGTATGTGTGTATGTGCATATGGTGTGTGTACAAGTGTGCATATGCGCTTGTGTGATGAGGCAGCCTTCTTAAATGCTGAATCACACTTTACAGATGTGATTCAAGTTTATATTTGGACCTACATCTACAAGTATCTAATAGAAAGTTAATATCCTTAGCATATTTTAAGCATTATTTTATCTTGCTTTTTACTAAACCAAAAAAAAAAATTGGATTGCAACTATACCTTAGATAGATATTGACCCCGAGAGGACTTAGTAAATTTGTCTTGACTATTTTCACTTGAAAGTCTTCACATATTATTAAGAGATTTTAGGAGAAATACGCAGGAGAGAAGAGAGGACTTTGAAGGACATACGTTTCAACCACTGCTGGTGCTTCAATTTATTCTCTTCAAATCCCCTCTGCCAGTAAGAATCCGCCTTTATTAAAACAGAGAATTCATTACAACTTGGGTTAGTTTATCCACCTTAGATATTCTAGGAACTTTGGACATATTTTTGGGTTCCTTACATTCTGTTTTACTCTGTTCTAGTTACCTTGTTTCAGGGTTCTGGGTCTCATCAATTATAATCAAAGTGTTATTTAAAAAATGTAGTATTTAACAAAATCTCACTTTTCTGGCCACCATGAGATGTATACTGAAGAAATGATTTATTAGGATCCCAATTTTCAGTGGGATATCATCTCAGAAAAGCCAGAGGAGATGCTGAAGGTGTAAATTTGGAGACAGAAGCACGCTGATGGAGAACTTGGAAGTGGCGTCATCGGTGTCAGCGTGTGCCCGTGACCTGCCTGCTGGAGTAATTTGATTGAATAGTTGTTAGAACTGCTGTAAAGAACTACACTTTTGGAAAAGCAAACACAACACTTCTGGAATAGGGCTTCCTGTCCAAGGTGATATCAATCCTTTGGCACAGTGTGTTGGTGGTTGCCGCAGTGGCCTTCATCCATGCTTTAATTGATTTTCCTTGGAAGGTTTTTAGTCTTTCTCTCAGGTAATTCTACCGTGCATCATTTTCCACTCTAGACAGAGTAAACTCATTTCAGAAGTGGAAAAGTCTGACATTTTATATACTTAGAAGCAGATATCAGTGTAAGGACTGTGATGAATTCTGACTGCCAGTGGCTGCTGTGTGATTTGGGTTCATACGGCTTTCCATCATTTGTAGCTTTTGTAATGGAATTATGCCTATGTGTTTGCAATAGTTTAACTAGTACAGAAGAGCAGAATGTACGACGTGTCTCTTCCATTCCCGTTGTTCATCTCATTCTCTAGATGTGGCTAGCGTCAATCCCCTGGCATGTGTCATTCCAGGTCCTTTACAACATCCACACAGATGTACACATATTATGTTAATAAAAAGTTGTTTTCACTACTTATACTATTTTGTATTTTGATTTTTCTAAGATGTCATTCTGAATGACTTTACTTTCATGTACTTTAATATTTTTATTTCATTCAATGTATTCTAGAATATAGGTGTATCAAATTATTTTACTGAAAAACCATTAGGCTCTATCCAAATTTTTAATCTTATAAATAATGTTGCAATGAAGAAAGTTGTACATAATATCCTTGTACACTTGCAAAAGTATTTCTGAACAATAAAGGCTAAAATTGCATCAGTGAGGCAATAACTTTTTCTCCTTAAAGCATTTGATAAATTTGGCTGAATTACTCTCCAAAATGTTTTTATCGATTTGTAATCCATCATGTTTATGAGAGTTAGGCAAGTTTATTAAATTGAGTTCTAATTTTCTTGTGTAAAACAGGGATTAAATTCCCTTTTCCTCCAGGTTAACATGAGGATTTCTGAGATAATGACTTTTGGTCAGCACTGTGCCTGACCAAAAGTAGGTACTAAAACGTCTCCCTCCCCAGCTGCTCTAGCAAAAGGCAGCAACCTGCAGTTCATATTTGGATCTGAATTTTCCTTTTGACTTTTACAGCTGGATTGAGTGCAGTGTTCTCAGCACTCTGATACTCAGATCTCCTTCAGTACCAAGTTTCTTGTCTCAGTTAGAGATAGTTCCAGTAACCATTGTCTTATACTGGTCCTTGTCCTTTTAGGGCATATAGTACCACCATAATCAGAATCTTAATGTTTTAAAAGTACTTTTCAGTTGTCTTCTTGGTCTTGTTGTGAATTTTCATTTCCAAGTTTTTTGAGGGGACTGGGATATAGATTTATATTTTGAATGATCCAACATTAATATGTCCACTTTGACTGAGTCTGACAAAGATCATAAAGGTGGCTCCATGAGACTTCAGATCCTAAATTTGGGTGTTCTTTATTCCTATGCCAGCCACTCACTCCTTTGTTGGAGGACCCAGGGAGTGCTCTGGTATCACTCTTCTCAAGTACCCACACATACTTTGATAACACCCTTGCTTTTTAGAATGGTATCCTGTTTCCCCGAAAATAAGACATCCTCCGAAAATAAGACCTACTTACAGGAAAGATAAGACGTCCCCTGAAAATAAGACCTAGCACATCTTTGGGACCACACCTTAAAATAAGACACTGTCTTATTTTCGGGGAAACAGGGTATATACCTTCTCCACGCTTTATTTTTCATGGGTACTTAATTCATAGTTCCTGTTGATTCTCCTCTCAAAGCTGGATGAAGCTTATTCGAGATGTGAGACGTGACACAAGACCATTCAGTAAAGGAGAAATTTCTTTCAGGTTTTCAATGTGTGTGCAACTGAGTCCAAGCTTACAGGTTACCTTAGAGAACCATCTGGGCCTGGCGCCTGGTAATATCCAAGTCTAGCAGAGCTTTCTATCAGAATACTACCCCTCAACCACCTTGTAAATGCTTGCCTGACAATCACCCACCACAGAGACAACTCCTTTAAGCTTTAGACAATTCAGAATATGAAGTTCATATCGTTGTATTGAATAGACACTTCTGTCATGACTGCTCCATGCAGACATGGGTTTGGGTGCTTTAGAAACACTTACTTATTGAATCCTTAATAATTGCCTTTTTTTTTTTTTTTTCATTCTGCCCCTTAAGGGAAGATAAAACATCTGTAATAGAGCTGTCTATCTATTTTGGGATTAAATTCCCTTACTTGAAGACAACACGAGGCTCCTTGGGGTCCGCTCTTTTTCAAATTAAAGCCTCCCATTTTACTCAGCCATGCCCTGTGCCGACCTTTGTGCATTATTCCCTATGTTGGGACCACTCTCCTTCCACTGTCCTTTGCTTTGTTAATGACTCTTCCAGAGATTTTGACCCACAGAAGTGTTTTGCTTGACAAAGTATCTTTTTATTTGTTTTGTTTTTTAAATACAAAAGAAAAGTCAAAAGGAATTTCAATGCCTTCCTGCAGGCCTTCCCCAGCTCCAAGGTCCCAGTGGTGCCTGCTGTTTTGCTTCTGCCTTTACTCAGCTTAGTCCCCAAAGGTCTCTGTGTTTGATGTTCTGCTATAGTGTCATGTCCAGGAAGGAGCTTAGTTACAGCCTGGCCAGCCCCGGCCTATCGTGGAGCTTTTTCAATCTCTCCATGCTACAAAGTTAGGTTCGCATGTTACAGTACATTTTTTCCATGTATTTTTAATCTTTAAGTCAATGGTTCCTTTACTCAGCCTTTGAAGCTGGATTTAATCATTTTTACCTTCAAAATAAAGTGTTCACTTTCAAAAAATTATTGAAGAGTGTATAGTTTGTTGCCAAATTTAAAAATGAAAGAAATAGAGAAGGTTTACAGAACACAGCCTTTCCTTCCAGGTCTGCACTCTTAGCTTTATAGGGGTGTTGGGTCTTCTCTTACCCCCTTTCACATACCCACTCAGCTTTCCTAGTTCCTGCTCCCCTTCCCAGAGTCCTCTTTCTGGGGCTTCTTATCTTCCCCCCCTCATTGTGTATAAAAATTGAGTCCTGGCCTAGATGTGCCAAACCTGCTTATCACGCTTTTCATCACTTCAACCAACAACAGACTCCACTTCTCAGGATCTACTGTGCATGGAAGGCAGCAGGTGATTACAGTAAACCAGATGTATTTTTTTCTAACACAATAAGGTCCACTGTTTGGAGCTAGGAAATGTGTCTGACCCATCTCTCTCTTTTTACAGGTGAAGAAATACAGATCCAGAGAATTCACACTAGTTAATGAAGGTAGCACAGCCAATTAATAGACAGGAAGGCACAGAACCCAGGACCAGGGAATCCCAGCTTGTACATATGACATCAGTGCTTACACATGAGCTGTCACTAATTGTAAGTATGGTAAGTCTCAGCGACAGTATTTTAGATCTGATCTGATACATACCAAAGTGAATAACCGCATTTCAAGAAAGTTCAATTAAAATTGTGACTGTGATGAGAAAGTTCCAGAAAATGGCTTGTATTTCTCTAATTCACTCTGTAGATCTTGGCATGTGCTGTACCATATCTGGATGCTTTGGTGTCCCCTAATAGGGTGGTCTTGTTTCACCTTTTATTAGTCTCAGTGGCTCCCTCCTTCTCACCTTCACGTGCAACAGAGTTGCTGCACCCTAGACTGTAGTTAAAAGGCCACCCTATTCTTTCTCTACTGAGTTTTGGCTTAAAGCACCTTTTAGATCCCTTGATACCGAGCATTTTTCTAAAGGTAAAAAATTGTGAAGTGAGCATTTCCAGCGAGTCTAGCATTGGAATCTAATGCAGCAAAATTACAAAATGATGGGATTTTAGAATTGGAGGGACCTTATAAATCATCTAATCTGATCCTCCCTCCATTTAACCATGAGGCGATTTAGGCCTGAAAAGGTCAGTCTTTTGCTGACAGTCATAGAGCCATTTAGTTCCGAGCCAAGAATAGAACTCAGCTGCCCCAACTCTCCGGCTAGTTGCATAGCTCTTTGCATATTTCGTGTAAAAGCAAATAAACCAAAAGGTCTGCTTCTCAGCATTTGTTTCGTTTTTGTTGATAGCAAAGGGATCATGTGCTACGTACAGTAATCTCTTCAAATTTTATAATAATCCTTGCATTATCCTGTTAAACTGTTGCTGTAGCTCTGTGCTTAATAGATTGAAATCTATTATTCATAATGCCATCTTGCTCCTATTCAAATAACATTATTCTTATGACTAAAATTTTATGGATTCATACTTAATTTCATCGAAGAGTGAGATGATAAATCGTAAGAGCAAGGGGTTTTCTTTTGTGAATTAAATTCAATAGGTATTTATCAAGTACCTATCCTGTGTCTGGCATTATCTGTGGCACTTCTGTGAATTCGGGGGCAATATGTGGTATGGCCCCAGTTAACTAATGTTCTGCTGTGTGCTTCTGAGTGTCCAGAAACATCTAAAGAATAAGACAATGCTGCCCTTACAGAAATGGTAGAGGGCAACCCTGAGGTCAGGCAATGCTGAGTTTGCATTCTGTTTCTTTTTTTTCTTTTTTTATTGTTGAGTGGGGATTCGTTGAGGGTACAAAGAACCAGGTTACACTGATTGCATTTGTTAGGTAAAGTCCCTCTTGTAATTGTGTCCTGCCCCCAAAAGGTGTGTCACACACCATGACCCACATTCTGGTTTTGTTATTCACTAGCTGTGTTACCTTGGGCAAGTGACTGTAGGCAGGTGTCAATATCCACTTTTGGGGATAAAAATCACTCTTACTTTCATAGGGTTATGTCAAAGATTGTGTGAAAAAATGAGACAGGACTCACTTAGCACATGCCTGACAGTGCACAGAAATGGTAGCGAATGTTTAACATCTTTATCATTTTATGTCAGCGAGTCTTAACTTCAAAGAACACTACAGAACAAAGCCGGAAGGGGAGACTTGGGCTTTGGATCTGAAATGTCTAGATGGTATTGATGGATTGACTGCGGTTGATTGATTTAGTTCCATTACACAAATAGAACAGGCTCGCTGGAGCCCATTTGTGCACAGCAGCAATCTCAGGCTTTGAAGACTCATCCTAAGGGTAAGGTTGGGAATAGCAATCTCTTCACGGGGGTGATATCTGCAATTCAGTTTTGAATCATGTTTTTGTGAGACAAATCCTCCTTCCCTTTGATTGTCAGTATTTCCTTGTCCCCTCAGGGTCTCAGACAAAGGCCTCCCGATTGGATGTCAATTCCTTGAGGTCTCACCCTGCCTTATCGCTACCACACTGTGGTTGCTAATAAATTAAGAGAAAACATTTGATCCAAATAGTACAAGGTATTTTGAAAATACTTGAAGTATTCTGTTTAATGATCTATAATAATTAAACAAATTAACTAATGACTTATCAAATCCATCCATCCTTCCTTCCTTCTTTTTTCTTTTCATTCTGGTTCTCAATTTCAACATACACGTGTGTGTATACACATACACACTCAGAGGGTACCAAAAAAACGTATACACATTTGAAGAAAAGAAAATTTTAATACTCAAAATATACCCATAATAAAAGGTGAATACAGATCACATTCAGCACCTTTTATAACTGCAAAAGTCAAATGTGACTTGAATATTACAAATTTGATATGGTTTTTTCCTTTCTTAAAATATGTATACTTTTTCTGGCACCCTGTGTGTGCGCACGATACTTTAACAAGGAAAACTGAATGTGGAGAACAAAAATGACCTTAATGCATCTGTATAATACCCCCCCCCCAAAAAAAAATTATGGCTAATTTGAAATGAAATGTTTCTTAAACAATTTTTCTAGTCAGGCTATATTTTTGCAAAATGGGTGGTATAGACTAGAGCATATTAGAATATTAGGGATTCATGAATTGCTGTCAGTTTGAATTTTATTTTCTCATCACTAAAAATACTGTGATCTAGTTTACAGAGGGTAAAAAAATCCCGTAAAATAATAATGTTGTTAAAATGTTTATGTGAAACAGTGTCTATGTGAAAAAATTAATTAGGGATCTAAAACATGTATCTGGGTAATCAGTGCCAGTGAAGACGAAAGATTTGTTGCCTAAAACAACCAATTAAGGTAGTTTTTTCTGGAGTCATCTAGATGTTGGTATCCATTCTCCAACTCAGTTTGCATGTCTAGACAGAGCTTCTTGTAGAAAATTGATCAAATAGAAGAAACTTCGGACTGTAAAATAATTGAGAATTCAGAAGACCGAGAAAAATCACACAACTCCAATGTATTAGAGTTGAAGCCTGAGATTTGTGAATTAACACCACGCCATTTTTGGAAATATGAGAAAATATACACTAGAATCAAGAAAATAACCTCGAATCCAACTTAGAGAAGAAAAGTCACTTCTTTATGAAAGAAAGCATCCCCCCAAGTTCTCACTCCCTCCCACGCCTCAGTTTGCAGCCGTACAGAGTGTCCCAAAGCCAGTAAGCACTGTGTTTTCTGTATTTTTTTCATTCTCTGGCCATCTTTTGAACCACCCAAACCAATACTGCTCTTTTTGAATTGTAGCCTTTCTCTGCATGTCACCAATTCAATTTATTAGTTCAAGGGAAAGAAGACAAAATTGACATGGCTCTCTGAGAGAGCCCAGCTTGCCTGCAGCGCAGTCCGCCCTCCCAGGCGACTCTGCTCTGTTGCTCCCTCTCAGGTCTTCCCAACGTGCTCCCGGATCTTGTGACATGACCAAAGAGTGTGTTACATACTTGGACAGGATTAAGAAAACCAGCACAGGAGAAAGCTGCCCAGTGGCAACTGTACCAAGATGTAGCGCTCATTGGTCAGTGTCCTTCCTGGCTGTACAGGGTGTGGGGACAGAGCAGTGAACCATGCAGGGTAAACAGCAACCAGCCCAGTGCAACAAGCAAAGGTAGTGAAACCCCAAGCAAGCACAGAGCCCAGTGGAGAGTACTGATTCCAAGATGCCTCTGTTTTACAGATAAGGGACCTGAAGGTTGAGACATAAATTTATTTACAATTAAAAAAAAAAAAAACAGGAATTAGGATTCACAAGATATTTCTTGTAGATTGTTTTTAACTATTTTAGAAATTTTGGTAGAAAGGCAGCATAAACTAAAATACAGGCAGAAATGGAATGGTCTAATTCAAGGTCCCAAGAGATGGTCCAGTTCATTCATCTTGCTTTATGGAAGGTTGAAACTTCCGTCCTTTTACTGCAGCTGTGCAGAGGGAGAAGCCGACAGATCTGGTCACTCCACAACCTGCCCCTCTTAATTACCTAGAGTAAGTCCTGTTTCACTGTGCAGAGGCTGTCTTACTGCTACTCTCGGCTTGCAAGTTTTCCTCTTCCCTTTGGTTGTATTTCAAACAATGTACCGAGTGTGACAACTGAAGCATTACAGTCAGTTATCTGTGTATTCTGTGGGCCACTGAAAATTGGCTTGGGTTAAAATGGGAAACTTCACACTATTCATATGAAACTCTTAAGAAGCACAGCAATTCAATCTGGTTCACATAATAACAGCAATAAAGAAGAAATCGAACTTTTTTTTTTCTCGCTTGCAAAGAGCTAAAAACAATTTACAGGTTTTCTTCTTAATCCTCACAGAACTACAGCCATTTTGCTAACAGGGAACTCAACCACAGGGGTCAGGAGGCTGAGAGGTAACAGGAACTGCAGGCTCTCGGGTGGGAATCTGATGACTTCATTTCAGGTGTTTTGGTGTTGCTGGCTCTTTGGTAGCGGTCAAATTACGGAATCTCTCTGAACCTCAGTTTACTCATCATTTCAATGGCAGGAGTTGGGCCAGATAATCTCCAAGATGGCTTCACAGACAAGCTAAGTCATTTTACAGAGATACGAATCCAATGCTTAGATTTTCTTACTCTTGACACCCCTGTTCAAAGTCTTCTCTAAAACTATAAATTTACTATTTGTTTGGCTCTTCCCTGATGATAAATTTTCTTTTTCTCCTTTTTCCCAAGAGGAATAAGAAATATAGTAATGCCTTTTCTTTGTCAAGGAGTGGAACCAATAGGGGTAGAGAGAATAAATCAATAAGTGGGTAATTACCTTATTTATCCCTAGTGGAATCTTCATAGTTTTTCGGGATGTGTTAAGTTTCTTTCATGAACCAACCTCACTCCTGCCCCCTCCCTCTAAACATCTCAGCTTCTGCTTTTTCAGACTACAGTCATTCATCACAAGTTCTTTCAAGGTCCTTCCTTCAAAATGCTTCCGCTCTTCATTCAACCTTTCCTTCTATTCCAATAAATACCATCTCTTCTCATCTCAGAGGGAGAAATAGCCTTTATCATCTACAGGTAACCTATACTGGTCTTAATCCAAGGCCCAATTCTTCTCAGGTTGTGATTCTCATACCTAGATACGTATTAGAATCACCTGGGTAAACTAGTATAATGCAGGGACCTTCCCTATCGAAAGCATAATCAGAATCTCTGCAGATCAAGAACAGGCATTAGTGTTATAGTAATGGTCTTAGGTGAGTCTCATGTTAAGAAAAGGTTGATGACCAGTACTCTGGGGTTGTAATTCATTAATTAATCTTTATTTAGTCTTCAACTTTAATCCCTTTTATTGGCTTTTCCCCTCCAATCTGCAAATGTGCTCAGAGTGTTTGTTGTTCTAACAAACTTCCCTGGTGCCTCAAGCTTTGGTTCCCTGCATCTTCTTCCCTCTGACTTCACTTTCTCAATGACTTTACTCCTAGTCCATCCTGAAGAAGCTTTCTCTGCAGTCTCCATGTTGCCAACAAAGTCCTCCAGTCTTCGCCCCTCCCCCAGGCTGTCTTGAGGGCTGACGTTCCTAATCATCATCACCTCGGTGAAATTCTCTTTTCTCTTGCTTTCTGTGACTCTGCATTCTCCTCGTTTCCTTCCCAATCCCCCAGGGGTAGTTACTGTTCACTGTTCTTTTCTAGGTGCTCTTAAATTCTCGATTTGTTCTCTCCCCCAAAGTGATCACTTGAGTTTAAATGATCACATCCATGACAATGGCTCTGAAATTTGCATCTTTCTCCTGAAATTCAAATTATACCTTACCAGGTGAGACCCCTGTCTTCGTGTTCTTTGTTCTCGGCAAACTCAGTATGCCCCAAATTGGGCCCATCTTCTACTAATTCCGGTCTTCTCCGGGACTCCCCAGTGGACTTCAGCCAACACAGTCTTCTCAGTTTTCCGGGCTTCAAAACTCTGGTTGTATTTTATTCTTCTCACTTTTATTCACTGCCCCCACCTCCACTGCATCTATTTTACCTTTGAAATTTTAAGACATCTATTTTCTTCTTGTTGTTTCTAATTCTTACTCAAGCCCTTATTTTAAGCCACATATCAGATCTCTTATTGCCCATGATGGCATCCTACACTCCCCACCAAAACTAGGTTTCTCCTCCCCAGGGGTCCCAAAGCACCTTGTGGGTATGGCACTCAGCACATTTTACTTTTTAATATCACTGCGTACTATATTGTTTCTAGCACTTAATTGTAAACTTCTCAATGTCATAGATTATTTCTTTTACTTTGATGGAATTACTATCAAAAACAAGAGATTTACAATCTATCTGGGTAAACAAAAGTATTTTCCCGCTCCTTCCACTGGCCCTACACACATAAAACTACGATACAGTGGAAATGGCTGTTTGCCATGAAGTGTAATGATAGCGCAGGTCTTTGTGAGCATAGCCGTTCTTTATAAGAATGGCCCCAATCACATAGTTTACAGGAGCCATTTCATTCAAACCTCTCAACAAACCCACAAGATCAGTATTATGGGAATCCATTTTATAGATGTAGAAACTGACATGCAAAATGTTAAGTAACTCTCCTAAGGCAGAGTCAGGTATAGAAGCTTACACTTTTAGCATTGTTAGGTAGTTGTTAGTGTGACTAGGGGGGATGTGGGATCAGGATTGTTTTGGGTCAATCAGGCTGACCTGGCTATTATGGAAACAAGGTTGATTAAGACCTTGCAGGTGGGTTTTTAATCAAACTCTTGCAGGTGGGCTGGTTTGAGAACAGAGTTAATGAAGACCCTGGGAGACTTCAAAGAACAGCTGATACTCCTCAAAGTCGGATAGAAAACCCTAAACTATGCTTTCTGTGGAGCCTGCAGTCACTAGGATGAGGCCCAGCTTGCTGTGCAGGTCATTAATAAAGAACTTTCTTTTTCTTACTGAAACCTTACTTGTTTTCTTCAATTATTTCAATGACTCCCTCCAGCTGTTCCCTGCTCTAATAGTATCATGTGATTTTCTTTGATTAAATCAGACCCTGTGTTGTACAAATGGGAGTTGGTGGACCAGGGAGGAAAATGTTGTGAACAGTAAAATCTGTTTTAGTGTTGAAAAAGAGTAAAATTTTCTACCCAGTATTTCTTTCTTTTCTTTTTTTATTAAATCATAGCTGTGTACATTAATGCAATCATGGGGCACCATACACTGGTTTTATAGACCTCATTTGACATATTTTCATCACACTGGTTAACATAGCCTTCCTGGAATTTTCTTAGTTATTATGTTAAGACAGTTATATTCCACATTTACTAAGTTTCACATGTACCCATGTAATCCTGCCAATCACCCTCCCTCCACCCATCCTCCGCCCTCCCTCCCTTCCCTCTCCCCCTTCCCCCTATTCTTAGGTTGTATCTGGGTTATAGCTTTCATGTGAAAGCCATAAATTAGTTTCATAGTAGGGCTGAGTACATTGGATACTTTTTCTTCCATTCTTGAGATACTTTACTAAGGAGAATATGTTCCAGCTCCATCCATGTAAACATGAAAGAGGTAAAGTCTCCATCTTTCTTTAAGGCTGCATAGTATTCCATGGTATACATATACCACAATTTATTAATCCATTCGTGGATCGATGGGCACTTGGGGTTTTTCCATGACTTAGCAATTATGAATTGGGCTTCAATAAACATTCTGGTATAAATATCTTTGTTATAATGTGATTTTTTGGTCTTCTGGTTCTACCCAGTATTTCTTTGACTCCAATTGTTCTTAAAACTTCCCGACTGCAGAGTCCTTCCCTGAGTGGCAGGTAGCATGGGGCATTTTTGTTTTTTGTGTGAGGACACTCTTTTAAGGCACCGCTCCTCTTATCTAACAGCACACCACCATATCATCTTTCCTTTCATCCTGAAGACATCCTCTCAATCAATCTCAATAAAATGTTGAAAACCTTGAACTTATTCTTATCAGGTAATTGCTGAAGAAAGGTTAGTTCAAAAACCTTGTGAAGTCCTCTCTAGACAACTCCTATTCATGAGAAAATCACTTGCAGAGAGTAGGGACCCATGTCCTTTACAGAACACCCATATGCTTTTGAGAGCCTCGGTAGGACCTTCTTTCAAGTATTAATCAATACTAATTTGCCAGCAACTTGAGGGCAAGGGAGCATGTCTGTTTATCAACCTTAGTAGTATACGAGGCTACTGACTCTGAATGCAAATTGTACCCATTTCATAGATACAGTATGAATTTAAATTAAGTATTTTTGAGAAGAAGGAAAAACATTTGTTTTTTCTTGAGACAGAGTCATCATTATGTTGCCCTGGGTAGAATGCTGTGGCATCACAGCTCACAGCAACCTCAAACTCTTAGGCTTAAATGATTCTCTTGCCTCTGCATCCCAAATAGCTGGGACTAGAGGCGCCTGCCACAACCCCTGGCTATTTTTCTGTTGCAGTTGTCCTTGTTCCTTAGCTGGGCTGGGCTGGGTTTGAACCCACCAGCCTCAGTGTATGTGGCTGGCACTGGGCACCGAGCCAAGTACTTTTTTTTTGAAAGATGCTCAATAATAGATAATTAAGAAAAATTGGATTGAATTGATTTTCATTTGGGTCACTTATCCTTCATCAAAAAAAATTATTTTGGGCAGCACCTGTGGCTCAGTGAGTATGGCGCCAGCCCCTTATGCCGAGGGTGGCGGGTTCAAACCCAGCCCCCGCCAAACTGCAACAAAAAAATAGCCGGGCGTTGTGGCGGGCGCCTGTAGCCCCAGCTGCTCGGGAGGCTGAGGCAAGAGAATCGCGTAAGCCCAAGAGTTAGAGGTTGCTGTGAGCTGTGTGACGCCACGACACTCTACCCGAGGGCGGTACAGTGACACTCTGTCTCTAAAAAAAAAAAAAAAAAAAAAAAGAATTATTATTTCTGATAATGTTCTAGGACAGCAGTCCTCAACCTGTGGGTCATGACCCACAGGAACTGTATTAAAGGGCTGCATGCAGCATTAGGAAGGTTGAGAACCACTGTTCTAGGAGATCCTAATAAGAGAAAAAACACTTCTTGTTTTTAAGGATTAATATTTATGAGCTCTCTAAATCTTTTTATGCTTTTAAATTCCATTCTCTAATAACAGATGACAAATAGGCATGGTGTTGTGGTTCTAAATGTAGTTTCAAGATTTGACTCTGATAACTATTTAAGGATTGAATTCTTATTAGAAGTTCGTTCAAATTTACCTTCAATTATATCCTCTGAAGGTTATTATATTACATGCACACTGCTTTGGAATTTCTTTGTAATGGTGATTGAATCAGCTGAGTTTAAACTGGGGTCTTAACACTTGTGAACTGTGTAACTTGGGACAAGTTACAGGGCCTCTCTGTGCTTCAGTTTTCTCATCTCAAAAACAGATAATTAAAAAACCTCATATCTTTGTCATTGGGATGAGCTGAAATATTAATAATTATGTAAGTATAATAAGTAATTGTGTTAGCTACCCTGTTTCCCCAAAAATAAGACATCCTCCAAAAATAAGACCTACTTACAGGAAAGATAAGACGTCCCCTGAAAATAAGACCTAGCACATCTTTGGGAGCACACCTTAAAATAAGTCTTATTTTCGGGGAAACAGGGTCTGATTCATTTTAATAGAGTCATTGAAACAATATGGCTTTGGTAGGTCTATTTTCAATGACTTCTAATTATCTTTTTTTTTTTGCTGGTTTATTTATTTTTTTTTTTTCTGCTAACCTCATTCCTTATTTATTTTTCAGAAAGCCAGTTTAAACAATTCCCGGACCATCAGAATCTGAAGCTGCACAGAAAATGCTGAATGCTGGTTGACATTTCTGTCCTCAGACAAAACCTCTTTCTCCTTCTGTCTGTGGGGCATGTTCCTTGTTATTTCTTGCATTGAAGTCCCTTGTCCATGGATCTAGTTTTTATTTTCTTATTGTCATCCTCTATAAAGTGCTATAGCATCATAGCCTTAGCCTCCCTACAGTCGCCCACTACAACGCCCGGCTATTGTTTTGTTTAGCAGGCCCAGGCCAGATTCAAACCCACCAGCTCTGGTGCATGTGGCCGGCACCCTAGGCGTTGAGCTAGGTTTTTAATTTTGTTTTCAGGAAGTATTCCTAAAAGTCTATGTTGGCCAATACTTGTTTATTTTTCAATTTTTTTTCACAAATTCTTCTAAACACATCCAGACCAAGACTAGCCCCAAACCAGGATTTTGTTTTCTAGCACAGTGCCAGATGGCACTTAGGTAGAATAATAAAGGAAATCTGTTTCCTTCTTTACATTTCACATGTCTGTTATAAATTTTACCTGGCTTTAGATGAGCAGCAATTTAGAAGTTCAAGTTTCAGGTGAAGTTTCAGGTTGAATTTCATTTAAATGTTTTATTAACATTGATTTTCTTTTGTGAATATGAATTAATACAATGTCATTTTAGACTAAGCTTGTTGACCAGCAGTGACACAAATCCAGTCCAGATAACACCATATAGGGCAGTTTTTTTCCTGCTTATCTTTACTGAAGATCTACCAGTAAGAAAACCTTAGATCTTACTATGCCTTTGAAACATGGATAACATCAAACTTTGGACTATTTAGCAAAGAAGAAAGAAATCTAAGCACCATTATGGGTGCTGTCAGAGGTGACTGTGGTGTTTATTCACAATCTAGCAGACTGCTGAGGCTTAAAGTATGCAGCTGGGTAGGTCATCGCTTTTGAATACAAATTATAATAATTTCAGGGTAATAGAGTGTTTGAATCGCTATAATTTAATACAAAGCAGAAGCGAGGATCATTTTATTTGCTTGAATTAAAACGGTTACAAATATATCAAGAAACCTTATAGAAAGTGAAAGGAACTGTGGTCTAAATTCTACCTTGTCAAGGGAAAGATGATTTTATAGGAAAGCAGCCTATGGCACTGTATTGAGGAGACCAAGCTGGAGTTTGGGGAAATGAGAAAGGAACAAAATAAAGCTTATAGTTCAACTGATACATACAGGGTTATGTAAAATATTAGGCAAAGAAAGTTGAGACATAATTAATATTTTGCCTGAAATGGGTTGTCAACCTGAATTATTTTAGAAATGGGTGGCAGAGGAATAGAATCCTTTTCTTTTTCTTTTCTTTTTTTTCTTTTTGGTTTTGTTATTTGAAAGATAATATAGCAGAAAAATTGGGAAACAATCTGATGACACATTGAGGAAAAACTGTGAAATCTGTTAGAAAAACATTTTGCTTCTTTACTTAACTCTTCCTTCCTTTTACCGCTCCTCGGTGTGGAAGTTTATGGTGGGAGTCCCATGAAATCATCCTTCCACAGTCGACATCAAATTATGTCTGCAAACCTCGGCCAGCATTGGATTAGCCACAGCACCATGCATTAAAGGTTTTACTCAGTACACCAAGAGCAGAGATAGATTTTAATCCATGGGAAGGCAGATTGCCTGAGTCGGTTGCCCCAGACTTCTGTGCGTGAGTCACGGGGTTCCTTCTGTGAACTGGAGCTCTGAGTGTGGCCATCTTGGGTCCTCATGGTCCAGGTTGTATAGCTGGGATATGTACATAGTGGCGTCTAGGCAGAAAGTGCGGCAAGTGACCAACAGGTGTCGAACTCTATGCTTGATGGCCTGAGTCAGGCCGGCTTTGCTTGGAACCCAGCTTTGCTGTGTGCAGCTTGTGTATCTTGGGCAAACTGATCATACTTTCTGAGCATCAAATTTCTCAAGTGCCACATGGAGACTTTCGGGCTGTTCTGAGCTTTAAGTGGGAGAATGTTGGCAAAATGCTTAGCATAATCCTTGTGTGTATTAAGAGTTCACAGCTACAGCTGACGTCATTGTGTGAAGTGCTTGTCATCTACTATGTCAAGGTGCTCAATAAATATGCTGTGGATATTTTTAAGGTCTTATTATTAGCAGTGACCATATCAAAAGGCATAACTGTCTCTCCACTGTCTTTGGCCCCCAGATCCTCTGTGTCTTGGCCCAGCAGGCTCCGGAGGCGGCAGAGAGGGGTTCATGGTTAAGTCAGGCACTGTGGCCAGCAGTGTAGACTTGGGTGCCTTGGCTGGAAGACTGGTCTGCTGTGACTTGCTGTGTAACCTGGGGTAGGATTCTAATGTCTTTTAGGGTCAGTTTCCCTGTTCTAAAATGGGGGTGGTGATGATGATGCTCACCTCACAGAGTTGTAATAATAGGAAAATAAATTTAGTGTGAATTCAATGTGCAAACTACAAAATATTAATGGGACAGGATGTTAGTTCATCAACAGTAGGAAGCCATGACAGCCAGCCTCTATCCCACACCTACTTTCTTACCGACACTTTGTCAACTGCCCTCACTCTTATTTTCATTTTGAGGAAATTTTTGTGTCAGAAAGAATGACTTGTGTCCTCATCACTTCCTCAGTCCTTTAATGTCATTGCAGCCTGCTTTTGGTGTGTAATCTTTTTTTTTTTTTTTTTCTTTTTTGGAGAATGATCTCCCCCTTTGCCATTGAATTAATAAAATTAAAAATCACAAAATCCAAAGTCCTTCCTCTTTGAAATCTCTGTAACGTTTGCCATGCTTACCTATTCCCATTTCAATGGCAAAAATAGTCAGCACTTACTGAGAGGCCTCTGTGGGCAGGGCTGGCCATTAGCATCCGTGGTTTCACTTACCTCAGCAAAGCCCTGTTGTGGCAGGTATTGTGACCCCACTTTTCAGAGGAGGAAACTGAGACACAGAGATGTTAATAAACTTGCTCCATATCTCAAACCTGCTCCATATCTCATACCTCCATATCTCATACCTGCCCTGCTAAGGGCACAAAAAATATTTGAACTTCGTTGCTATTGATGTTTTCTCTGGAAGCTTTGTCCTTTTCTTAACTTCTATTTATAATCTACTCTGTATCTTTGTTATAATATTTGTCTCACGGTCTCATTCTTAACCCCTGGGAACTTGATAAACCTTTTGAATAATGTGTAATCCTCAAGGACCCCCTTTACCATAATACCTTGGTGGTGGAGAGAAGGGAAGACGCCTGCACTGTTGGTGGGACTGCAAATTAGTGCCGCCTCTGCGGAAACAAACAGGGGATTCCTCAAAGAACCAAATGGGCAAATTATTTTTCAACATAGGAAACATTAGACCAAGAATCTTTCTTTGGGCTGATAAGTATGAAGAGTTAAAATAAAGTAAGAACATGAAAAAAACATCATCTCCTTCCTAGCTCATTACCTTGTAGTCAACACAGCACTGGCTTTCTCAAGCTGAGACTTTTCCTTGGGCTAATTGGTCAATTGTTTTTTTCCATAAATAATGCAAGGGAGAGAAAGATAACTGAAGAGAAAAAACGTGCATACATTTCCTAGGAGGTGCATTTGAAAACATTGTTATTCTGACAAAGAATCTCAGCCAGGATGGACTGTAATATGACTTAAATAAACTCCAGGTAAGGTAACACACAGCAGGGCAATCTGAGCAAGTTTGCATGATGCCCAAATGGACCCTAAATGACAATGAGTGTTGATACTTTTCCTGCTGACCTTTATTTAACAGAATCCTCTCATTAGAAAAGAGCTTGCTTTAGCTTATTGTTAAAATTGGTGTTTGTTCACCTGCTTTGAAAAGGTAAGGGGCAAGAGTAATCAGGGTGATAGATTAATAGTCTCCCTGCTGGGCTTCGGCACAATCCTCTCTTCTCCCCAATTCAGATTCTCTCCTTCTCTTTCTTTAGGCCAAGATGGATAGCAGTATTATATTTCAATTTATATGTTTAGTGGGCAAAGGCCTGATGTGTGACGTGGATGCAAAGCATAGTATATAATGGTATTGTAAAGAAAAATGTGCTAAAATATAGAAAACTGCTAGGTATAATGAAATTGCCATTTTGGAGGTGAAAGTGATTTAACATTGACCATTTTCCGTAGCTTATTTTTTTTTAGAAGGCACTGTAACTTATACTGACCAAAATTCTATAAAGTAAGTGACTTTTCTGCTTAAAAAGAAGAAAATTATTTGCCCAAGGACTTGTACTAGATGGATTCTGAGCCCCAATCAATTTTCTTTCTAGTCCATCAATATGTCTTTTTATAAAACATAGTTCCTGTTTTCAATTTCTAAGTAGAAGAAAAAAGACAAAATTATTCATGTATATAACTATGTGATAAGTAAGTATCAAAAGGCAAAATCTACCGAAAGAGTTCAAATATTAAAAAGGTTCCTTCTAGCTTAGTATGTGAGGAATAGGAAGGGAAGCAGAAAAATGGGAAGGAGATGAGGGAAGATTTTATTTTGGAGGGACCATTGGAAAATTGGTAAGATTTTTACAGGTGAATATGAGAGGTGAGGGGGACCTATCCTGGGTGTTTGAAATGCAAGGAGTCAGAGGTCTGAGGACATGGTAGGTATGTGAGAGGAAAGTAATTCAGTTGTAACAAGTGAGAGAAGGGAGGTAAAGATTAGCCTGGAAATTTACCTGGACACAAGAAATTAGAAAGTCTTGATATCTAGTCCCATGATACTTTATTTTCTTGGTTAAGTGAGAACCTAAGAGCTGTGATGAGGGAAGTTTCATGATCAGAACTTTGCCTTTAGAAGGTCTATGTAAATGAAAACCAAGGCAGGAAGACATTAGAACAGTTTTTCTCAAAATTTATGTATGCTAGATCTATCTATGGTATTAGGTAAATTTCTAGGCATTACCCTAAAAGATTCTGATTAATTATAGTCCACATGAATTGCTATATTTTAAAAGCTCCCCAAATAATTCCTGTGTAGGCGAATAAAACACTACATTTTGAAAATATCAGTCTGGAGGTCAAGAGGCCACTTAACAAACTGTCTTATAGTTACAGTCGAAGTATGAGGTTAAAGGAGTTTTATTTGTATAAGGAGAAGAAAGGCACACATGCAAGAGATATTTCCAAGAAAGAATCAACAGGCAACTTAGGTCCATAGTTGGAAGAAGATTCAAAGACAGTTGTTCAATTTAAAATATGGGAAACTAGTGATACGATGGATAGAAATAGGAGTCAGGGTTGATTTATTAGTTCTTGACAAGAGCTTAGTTCTGTCAAGTGAATTTTGAAGCCTAAAGATGATAGTCACAGGGGAATGTCAATGAGGGATTAGCCAACATAAGACTTTGGTTGGAGGGCAAGGTCATGGATGAACAGAAGGCTCAGGGTTTAAGTGTAGACAGATGATACTTGCAATTATTGAAAAGGTTTTGAAAAGTAAGAGGAGGAAAAAAAATAAAAAAGAACTATAAAGTAAGAGATAATCTGGGAAGTTAAAAAATTGAACATAATTAAAGTCAAAAGAGGAGAGGATTTCAAGAAAAAAATTATATTATACATTATATATACGTAGCAGAAATAATTGAGTAAAGACTACAATTTCAAAATGTCTTCTGATGGAAGGGAACTCTAGTTCTGCTGCAGTGTTCTGTAACTTCACCATCTATCTCATTATTCAAGTCAGAAAGCCAGACTTATCCTTGACTTTTCCTTCTGCTTTAACCATGTCCTCGCAAATTTAATCCATCAGCAATTTTGTGGTATGATTTTCTGTCTTAGTACAGTTATACTGCTGTAACAATGCTCGAAACCAAGTAATTTGTCAAGAACAGGTATTTATTTCTTATAATTCTGGAGACTGGGGAGTCCAGGGTCAAGGGCCCCACTTCCCACCGTGAGGGTCTTCTTGCCATAGCCCCCCAGGGCAGGAGACGGCACAAGGAGACAGAAGGCGGGCCGGGGGGGGGAAGGGGGGCAAACTCATCCTTTGATCAGGAGCCTGCTCCCACAATAAGTGACCAGTCAGCATAAATAGCATCAATCCATCCATGAGGCAAAAAGACAAAGTCACATCCAAAAGGGCTCGCCTTCTAACACAGCTAAATGAGGGACTGAGTTTCCAACACAGGACCTCGGGGTGCATTTAGGCCACAGCAGTTCCTGAATGTGGCTCCTTCTGGCCAGTCTCTCCATCTCCCTGCCGCTAGGTCTGGGCCACTGTCATTTGGATCAGTGCGATCGATGGCCTTTCATCGGCCTCTCAGCACCCACTCCTGCTCTTATTTCCTTACCACACTGCAGTCAGAGAGACTTGCGCAAAGCACAACCCCTGGCAGCCTCTTGCTTCATACCTCAATGACTTTGCACTGCGTCCAGAGAAACAAGCAAGCTCCTTACCATGACCCGCAGGGGTCTCTGCAGCTGGGCTCCTTTCTCCCTCTCCATTCTTATCTCCACCCATAGGTTACTTGGCCCCTGCCCCTACTTGTGCTGGCCCAGGGGCACAGTCCTCACCTACTCTCTGCAGCAGAATATAAGCTAAAGGATAGAGAATGGATTGTAAAAACAAATAGAACCAGAGAACATTTTAAGCCAAGTAGAAGTAAGCTGCTTTCCCTCTGTCTTGTTTATGAACTTTCAAATGCCTTCTTACTAGAACGTGAGCTGTGCTGAACATGCCAAACGCCATCATACGTCTGAAATCAAAATCACACACAGGACCACTTTTCATATGGGCATACGAACCACGGCACATTTGTTTTTTCCTTATGTCGTTTTGTTTTCCAGTTCAGCAGCCACTAAACCCAAATGTCAGTGGGGGAAATCAACCTAGAAGATTGAGAAGGAGGTTCTAATAGACATTTTTGATCCAGTTTCCTTTTTACTGGGGCTATTACGTTTTTTGTACACCTAAAAAGATTTTCTCAAATTTGGGAATAAGTTATTTAAACCTTCCTTTTCCTTCAGATATAAACTTCATTTCTCTTTCTCAGTTTTCATTTGATTCATTTCAACAAAGAAGTGTGTCTTATGCTGTTCTACTTTTATGTTTTAAAAGCAAACGGGTGCCTTGAGCTGTCTACACAGGCAGCCTCACATGGCTGCCACAAAGCATGACTCAGTGTCAAATAAAACCATTAGGAAGCAGAGTTGGAGCAGCCATAGACCATCTCACAGAGAGGAAGAAACTGTTCTAATCCTGCTAAAATCTGAAGTTCAGGTATTATTTTCTTTTATTACCTCTGAAGTTAGGTATTATTTTCTTTTGGATGTCAGGTTCCCCCCCTCATTCTTTTTTTTTAATTTTATTTATTTTTTTTTATTAAATCATAGCCGTATACATTAGTATGATCATGGGGCATTTTTTTTTTTAATTTCAGATTAATATAAGGGTACAAATGTTTAGGCTACACTGTTTTCATTTCTAAGGTGAAGTTCAAGTTGTAGGTGAGCCCTTCACCCAGGGGGCTTGCTGAGCACCCTCACACAGTACACATTAGGTGAGATCCTGCCAATCACCTTCCCTCCTTTCCCCTCCCCCTTGCTAGACTGTACTCGAGTTGTTTCTGTCATGTGGAATTGTAGTTGTTTATATATCGGTTTCATATTAGGATTGAGTACATTGGATACTTGCTTTTCCATTCTTGTGATACTTAAGAAGAATGTGTTTCAGCTCCGTACAGGTAAACACAAAAGATGTAAAGTCTCCATCTTCTCTTACGGCTGAAGAGTACCCCATGGTATACATACACCACAGTTTTTCCCTCCTCTGCTAATTTCTTCATTCGGAATATACCAGGAAAAAACAACAACACATCCAAAGCCATTCAGTAGTCCTAGAATCACTACAGAAATACAATCTCTCTGCTGAAGTTTTAGCAGTTTGATGGACCCATACAATCTTCAGATGGTCTGAAATGTTCAGATGCTTATGCAAAACTGAACTCAAGACCTTTGCGAATTGTCTCAAGGGTGAGATTTACCAACTGCTTCTGCCCCTCCTCATGAAGCGCCTTATGCAGCCTGTCCACAGCAATTCTGTGCATCTGAGGCAAAGCCACAAACAGTCTAGATTTGCATTTGAATTGCTGGCTATTTTTAACTTTCTGAGAGTTTCACTTTGAAAGATATTTCACTTTCCTGGATGAGTTATGGAGTCAGGTGCTTGACCTTTACCAGATTTCCAGGGAAGATTTTAATGAAAAAGAAAAAAGACTTAGAAAGTCTGACAAAACGAAACTTGTGGTTTATAAAATCCTGAAGTCCGTCACAGAGCCCAGTGGAATTTCCAGACACACGCAGTGTCAAGGGCTTTATTTTGAGAAATTTTCAGATTGACTCCTCCTTTGTAAGAATTCCATGAGGACTGGTTTTGTATCTACACCATAGCGTTCAGAGTGATTCAGTGGAATTAAAAATTGCATCGTTTCTAGAATCCTAAATCCTCAGTCAAGCAACCTGATAAATAAAGACAAGATATGTACTTGATTTCTCTAATATAGCTTTACTTCAGGAGATAGGGTAAAACGGAGAGTGTATATATTAATCAAAAATTATTTTTTAAAAATCACATAAAAACATAGTTCTATTCACCTGAGATTTATAAAAACATAGTGTCTGCTTTTGTTGGTTTGTAACCTCTCTGGCTGGCTAAAATCACACTTTAACATTGTGGTTATATATCTTTCTGTTCTTGCTTGCCTGTTCTTTTTTACTCACTGAATACATTTATTGAAAACTGAAAATGAGCTCCCATGTCCAGAATCTTTTGGAGTTTAATTTTACACTCAGGAAAACACCAAGATGAGAAGAAATCTGCGTGTGGGATTCATCTGACATTTTCCCTATTTAGTACAAATGCTGGCGAATGTAAACCAAAGCTCTGCTGTCCGATATTATAAGCATCTTCTCTTTTTTTCCTAAGAAGTCAGGTCAGCAAGCTTGACATTTGACAGCAGATTTATTCTCTCCCCTCCCCCTGAGCTGAAATTCTCACCCAGGTTCATCTGTCACCCTGGCTTTGATGAGGAAGGGGTTTGGGCGTTTGCTGTCTGAACTGTCAAACTCAGAATCAGCTTCCAATGGACAGTCCCACCATGCACTTCAGAAAGACAGTGGGAAGGCTGGACAGCAGAAAGGGGGAGAGGGAGAATCAGTCAAAAGAAGCATCTGATATGGACCTGGGAATATAAAGGGAAGAGGTGGGAGGACATGTGAGTGAGAGGTTGGTAAGCCCATGGCAGACCCAGGTCTCCATTATTATAAAGCAGCTCCGTGCATCTCTGTGTTTCCGAGCTGTGTGATTTATTTGTTCATGTGGTTGTTCACTCTCCTTAGGTCAAATTGAACTCTGAGAAATCCAGTATAGATGCCAGTGGTTCATTCATTCAAGAAATACTTTTTTGGACTAAGTGCTGCCAGGAACTCTGCTAGACATTGAAAATACTGTGATGACTGTGACCAGTCCTTACCCTTTCAGAGACTTACAGTTTAAAGGGGGCGAGGGAGAATATGGGGACAGGGAAGAGGAAGGGGAGGGGAGGGAGAAGGATGGCTGGAGGGAGGGTGATTGGTGGGACCACACCTACGGTGCATCTTACAAGGGTAAGATGCACCTTACCCTTGTAAGTAAATTTTTAGTGAAATTTACTAAATGTAGAATATAAATGTCTTAACACAATACCTAAGAAAATGCTGTGCAGGCTATGTTAACCAGTTTGATGAAAATATTTCAAATTGTATATGAAATCAGTGTATGGTGCCCCATGATTGCGTTAATGTACACAGCTATGATTTAATAAAAAAAATGGCCAAAAGAAAAATACATAAAGGGGGCAAGGGGTCAAAGCACAGTGCAGTGTAACAAGAACCATGGTGGAGGATGCACAGGGTGTTCTTGGAACAAAAAGGAACATCATCTTGTAAATATTAAAAAAAAAAATCAAACCTTAAAAACCCGTGACATTTTCATGACAATGGCATATCCACTCTTGGAGAAAGATAATAAATACTGTTGGGACCAGTTACACTTACAGTGGTGGATTTGAGAAATTGACTAAATATTAAAGGAAGCATCACAGAAATACAATCATTACCTGCACAAACAGAGCTTTAGGAATCTGAAATTTGAGAAGTTATTTGGCATAGGATGAAGTTCAGAATTGACTGAAGAAGAGGGAAGTTGAACCTATGGGGTTAAATAGATCAGTATTTGAGATTTTCCCAATAGCTTAATTGGAAATGCTGATATTTTTATAGAGCAATTAAATGAGACACTCTTTACATCCCCAAATTAGTAATGCTAAAACTAGAATGGTTGATGGTGCTGTGGACTCATGCACAGCTCTGAGTATGACCACACGTGTACCTGGCACTTTCTCCCGGGTGTGAGCCACAGGCAGACGGGAAGCGCTGAGCTGCAGCCTGACACAGCCCAGCGACGGCGCGAGGGGGGAGCCCTGTCTCAGGTGCGTGAATCTACGAAATTGGATTTGGCATCTCAGAGAGGCAAACATATTCTCTGATTTTTTCAGAATTGCTTCTTTCATTTTGGGTCTAATAAGAAGTGAACTGTTAATTTTAGGAAAATAGGTGTCTGGCTCTGAACAGAGGCTCCAAAGCCTTGAACTCCTAGAAGGTGGCTTGATGCTAATGGCTCTTCAAGGATATCTATAGAATGAATTTGCAGACATGTAATAACAAGAAATAAAAACTATGGAGGTCTCTAAACCAGATCTCTGTGTCAAAATATATACAATTAATGCTTACATTTTCATCTTAATAATAGTTTAATATAAATGGGTAATATGTATCATGCACATAATTGGTGCTGAGCCTGGTGCTAACAGCTAGGCATAGATTATTTGACTTAATCTTCATATCCTTATGGATGATCTATTACTTCTATCTACATTTCTGCTGAAGAAAGGGAGGCTCAGGCAGAAGGCAGGAATGGGTTGCAGATCAGGGTATTTAGGGCCGTGAAGCTGGTTTCTAATGCTCCACTATCCCACATGCCTGGGCACTGTGGTCTCCTACTTGGTGAATTTGTATTCATTCAAACTGTTTCACAGGCGTTTGAGTCTAATTTTTGTTTAGGGAAAGATACATAAGACATCTGTATTGATCACAAGGGAAAGAAAATCTTTTCTTGATTCTCTCTTTGAAAAAATCCCTCTAATCACTGTCAGGTTTCAGTCACCAAACACATTAAAGGTGGCTAATCTAACATTCTGTTTATCAGGCGTTTCTATGGCGGAAAGGGAGTAATTTTCATAGCTTACTAACTCTTTAACCTTAAGCAATTTGGTTAACTTCCCTACTTCTTAGTTTTCTTATCTGTTCAATGGAAAGGATATCTCCAGCTGAGGCATGCTGTCAAGATGAAATGACATTAAAAATGAGAAAACTATTACTTTCTAAGTTTCTCCTCTGGGCTGGGCATATTAAGGGAAAGTGGTGTACATTATCACAATTCATCTTCAACCTAAAGAAGTAGATACTACTACCACCAGTCATCAGTGAGAAAACCGAGGCTTAGTAAGATTTTGAAACTTGCCCCCAAATACAGAGCTATGGAGTAGAGATATGGAGTAGAAAATAAACCTAGTTTATTTTCTTTTAAAACTTATGCTTATCTCAGCCATTGTGTACTTTTCACATCATACTTCCACCCCAGAGCATAAAACATTCTCAAAATGTCAGACATTATTGTTTATATTCAATTTGGACACTAAGATTACTTTATTGTACTTTAATTGTTTGAAAACATACAATTTATGAATAGCAGATAGGTCACTATTAAACAGACCGTGTGATTGTACCATACTGACACTGACAGAATATAAACACTACCATTATCGATTAGTATTGGTTGATTACTATTGATACTGGGGCTTGTATCCTTACAAAGGCATAGACCCCAACTGTACCTTTTAAGCTGGTTTGGCCTTCCCTTCCTTCTTCTCCAGGGAAGAGATGAAAAAATATAGGCCTTGTCTACATCCATAGTCATTCATATAGGAGATCCGTGAGGATGTCCTTTTGGAAATAGAAGTCATCTTCAGGATAACATCAACTTCAGGCAAATTGAATTTTTATTTGCTTTGACATAGATTGGAATCAGTGATGTAATTTTCTTTTTCCCTCTTGTGCAGGGAAAAGAAAGAAAATCATTTTGATAAATCTCTTCACTTTCTTGAAGGGGTTCAATATTTTTCTCTTTGGGAGAAGCAATAGGGTGTTATGGCATAGAGATCTAACCCTGAGTTTGGAAACCTGTGCTCAGGATCTGACTCTACTAAGGGATTTTGATGGGAACACATCCAGGCCCCACATGGCCCAGTATGTTCATTTATCTGAGGATTGTGGATTGCACAATCTTATACGAGAGGCCCTATTCTAAGTGCTATGGACACATCTGAAAATAAAGCAGAATCCCTGTTTCCATAGAGTTTACATTCTATGGCCAATAAACATGAAAAACTCCTCATTGTCCCTAATTATCGGAGAAATGCAAATCAAAACCACTTGGAGATACCATTTAACCCCAGTAAAATTAGTTCACATCACAAAGTCCCCAAACTGCAGATGTTGGCGTGGATGTGGAGAGAAGGGAACACTTCTACACTTTTGGTGGGACTGCAAACTAATACAAGCTCTTTGGAAAGAAGTATGGAGAATCCTCAAAGAACTCAAATTAAATCTCCCATTTGATCCCACAATCCCATTACTAAGCATCTACTCAGAAGAAAAAAATCATTTTATCATGAAGACATTTGTACTAGATTGTCACGGCTCGATTTATAATTACCAAGATGTGGAAACAATCTAAATGCCCATCAATCCAGGAATGGATTAACAAACTGTGGTATATATATACCATGGAATACTATTCAGCCATAAAAGGATGGTGACTTTATATCTTTTGTTTTAACCTGGATGGAGTTAAAATAGATTCTTTTTAGTAAAGTATCACAAGAATGGAAAAGCAAATATCCAATGTACTCAATGTTAATATGAAGCCGGTAGATGATCTAATTCATGCCCACATAGGAAAGAAACTCAATTCAATTCAAGTTGGGGGAGGGAAAGAAAGGAGGGAGGGCTGAGAGGGGTTGGGGTGCTCCCACCTAACGGACACAGTGTAGAATTGTATGGTACACATTTTGGGTGAGGGACACAACTACAAGAGGGACTTTACCTAATAAACTCAAATATTGTGATCTGGTTGTGTGCACCCTTACATTAACCTGGAATGAAAAAAAAAAAGAGTTTACATTCTAGCAGGAGGGAGAAAGACAATAAAAATGTAGCATGTAATACAGGTATATTAGCAATAATATTTAGTTTGCTATGGAGGAAAAGAAGCACTGATAGAGAGTAAGATGTGTACAGGAGGTGTGGTTTGTAAGGTGGTTTTGGGGAAGTCTTGTCTGATAAGGTGACATTTGGCAGAGACTTAAAAAAGTTGGGGATGGGCTCAGCGCCTGTAGTTCAATGAGTAGGGTGCTGGCCACATACATGAAGGCTGGTAGGTTCGAGCCCGGCCCAGGCCTGCTAAACAACAATGACAACTGCAACCAAAAAAAAAAAAAAAGCCAGGCATTGTGGCGGGTGCCTGTAGTCCCAGCTACTAGGAAGGCTGAGGCAAGAGAATCGGTTAAGCCCAAGAGTTTGAGGCTGCTTGAGCTCTGATGCTGCGGCCCTCTTCCTAGGTAATCTATTGGCCAGTTAGAGGTCAGCCTGAGAGGCCAGCGTGGTTGTAGTGAAAGGGGAAAAAGGAAGTGGTGGCAGAAGAGGCCAGGGATGGACCAGAGCACTGCAGGGCCTGGGGCCCACCGTCAGGCTTTGACTTCTATCTGCAGCCAGATGGGACAGCATAGATGTAACTTCAATATAAAAATGAGCACCAGTGTTGGGGACAGAACAGAATGTGTGACAGGAAAAAGCAGGAGCAAGAGACACATTGTGGAAAAAAACAAAACACCGTCATCTGAGAGCTGACTGAGCTGAAAGAGAGGTAGTAGTGGAAATGAGAAGAAATAACTTAATTCTAGATACGGTTCGAAGGTGGAGGCACTAGGACTTTCTGCGATGTGTGAAGGAAGGTGGGGGTCAAAGACAATCCCAAGATTTTTCTCCCGAGAAAGTAGAATAAAAGAGTTTCCATTTATACACATGGAGAAAAATATGGGAGGGGGACATTTTATGTGGAAATCCAGAAATTTGATTTTGAACATGTTAAGTGCAAGATGCCAGTGACTTGGAAATGCTGTGTGGGTGGTTGGGTGGTGGCTGCGGAGGTCGGAGGGAACGTTCAGGTCGGGATTAGCACCTGTGAGCTGCCTGTGTGTGGACACTTTCCAAGGTCTTGAGACTGGAAGGGACTCATTTAGGGACTCAGTGTAGATAAAGAAGAGATTTATAGTTGAGTCTTGGAACACTCCAGTACAAACGATTAGGAGATAATGAGGAACCAGCAAAGGAGAATGAAAAGTCTCAGTTTATAAAATAAAGACACACACACACATAATCTCCTTTCCTCAGGAACCAGAGTTAAAAAGGAGTAGTCAGTTTCTGAAAAAAAGATGAAGTTTTTCAGTAAGTATCAAGAAACCCAAGGAAGAAGGGGCACCCAGTGGGGACCGGCACCTTTTCTCAGTCATGCTTAGACAAGCGAGTGACTTTGGAATTTGGGGTGAAGACACAGTACGTGATTTAAAGTATAATGACGGGCAAAGGTGGCAATGTGGTTGGAAAGGGAGACCACAGATAAACTTTTACAATGTAAGTCACAAAATGACTATTCATACATGCTCTCTGAAAAATATTTAGCAGTCACACAGATGAATAAAGGGAATAAAATGCACTGATTGCACCACACTGTGATGCTGTTAACTTTTTGTGTGCACTTGTTCTAGGTTTTTCATATACATCTGTGAATGAATAAAATCAGGGTAGATGGTACTGTATGTCATTCTGGCCTGTTTTTACTTAATATAACAGCAGGAATGTTTTTGGAAGACTTATTTTTCACCATATTTTGATGAGAGGTGGGAGATAATCAGAGAAAAGATTGTGTTAGCTTGAGACATGCCTGGTCCATTCCCTTCCACGAGAGGAGGAGGATGGCTGCGCCTGTACTCGGGAGAGACAGAGGACAAGGCGGCTCTGGATGCTAAATGTGTTGGTGACTGACACAACGGCTGCACCACCGGCGGGGACTGGGAGAACAAGACTGAGTAAGCTTTGCTTATTTTTTTTTACATCAGAGTGGATTCCAGACCTCCTTTCAGTGCAGTTGCAGAACTGTTTGTTTTTCTTCACTAAATGCAGCAGAACTGCAAGAGAAGAATATCTGGAAATGTTTGGGCTGATCTCTACCAATGTAAACAAACAATGAAATTAATTTGTGATACAAACTAGATTGTTTTGACTTATTTCCTAGATTTGTCTTGCCCCACAGCTTACAAAGAAACAAAAACCCAACATATTTTCCCTATATTTTTCAGGTTGTGGTATACAGTCTAGAAACATAAAACATCAAGAATTAATACAGGAACTTCTCACCAATCTGTGGAAATTGTGAAAAATCATTTTAGTTTATGATATGAACATGACTACAGCAAAGTAATTTCTCCCATTGACAACTTCCATGGCAAGAATTGCCGCTAAAGTAAATAGTTGACGTTATGAGGTTCAGAAGATACTAGTGAGGGGCAGTGAACATCCTTTTAAAATTAATGAAATTAATAAAAACAATAAACATAATACCTAGTTATAAACTTCTGACAACAGTTACATAAAATGTGTGTATTTCTGATTGTGTATTTTGAGCTCCTGATTTCTATATATGTACGGATTCTTGACTGGTGGCTCCATTGGCTAGAGAGCGGGACTTTACAAGGTCAAGGTCACACATTCCACTGGTCTTGTAGAAACAGAAATGGATGTCACAGTCATCAACTGCACCAGGAATTCTACAGAGTCATTTCATGGATATGTGATCTAGTCACATAAAGACCAGCCAAGAGAGTCGGGCTGCTTCAGTAACACCCATCTCACTGTTAGAAAAAAACAAACACGCAACTTTAACACCCATGCCACCTACTATGGGTCAATGATCTCAACTTCATATGAGAACAGCAGTGCACACACAGATGTTCACAAATGTACAAAGTCTGCATCTGAGAAGAGCAAAAGCCCCACTTAGCCTTCATTCCAGTATTTAGCTGAAAAAGAGCATGCCATAATTTTCTTTCACTTTTATTTGTAGGTTATGCTGGATTAATAAGGAAGTTTTAGATACATTTGAAAAATATTACATGCTTTTATAAATATCTAATTACTTCATGATCTTTGCCGTTCATTATAAGCAAATGAATGCTCGGAACGTAGAGGTTTTCAAAATGTAAAGCAGCATCTTGACATCCTGGAGTTTGTGAAGATGGGGATGTACTGAGTCAATTTCTCACAGCCCTGAGAAATTGACTCAGTACATCCCTGACACTCCCCATGGAGGGTCACAGGCAATGACAAACACTGAACCTCGCACCCCAGCCCGAGTTGGGGAAACACTGGCTTCTCACCATGGCACTTTTGCTTTAAAAATCTCAGCCTGCGATTCCCTGCGTTTCCTTTTCTGATTGAGCTATACCAATCCCATGAAAGTACAAAGCAGTGTAAGTTCCTCTGCAAATCGACTCGTTACCCACTGGACTTTGGAACTCAACTACCCCTCTCATCTTTCAAGGAGAATTGTGCTTTTAAGCTTTTCATTAAAAAACAAAAAAGAAGGCAAAATGTCATGTCTATAACCTCTCACGAATCACCATTTCCATCTGCAGCCCGGGCAGTTGTTCAAAAGCAAGAACAAGCTCACAGAGAAAGCCCCTTCCTTTAGTTTAAAAAACTCTTGCTCTGCTTTAGCAAAACCATTAATACAAACAGTGTGGGTCAGCCTCTCAATATGCAAAATGGACGAAGGCACCCAATTTTCTTTTAAAATAAATTAGAAATAGTTCTTTGTCAGGGAAAGCTGCTGTGATCTTTCAATTTTCCCTTATAAAAATTAGCCTCTGGCCATCAGAACACATTGACTATAGAAATAAAATATTTATCTAGCAGTTTTCCAGCCTGAAGGAGAGTTTCCCTCTTCTTTATTTTTCTTGGACCTATGTGCCTCCCACCCACCAAAGTCTTCACTCAGCCCTCCCAGCAGCCCGGCTGGCACCACAGATAAGAAGCCAACTGTTCCCTTGGTGACCTCTAAGCCTTCTGCTCCCCGGGAGAAGCTCCGTGGACACCGGGGACTGCTCACTCAGCAGGCTGGGAGCCTGGAGCCAGCTTGTCCCCGAGGCATTTCTGCCATAAAACAATATCGGGCACCCTGCTCCGCTCCCTGCAGCCCGTCTCCCTCCCCCCCCCTCGCCCCTGCCCCTTCCTGCCTCTGCACATGCCTCAATCCCCATCTACACCCCACCGAGCAAACAAAAAGCGCAGCAGCGGAAGCAGCAACAGATCCCTTTGTTTTACATGCAAATCCTACCTCCGGTAGTTGTCACATCTTCCTCAAAAGCCACTCTTAATTTTTCATGACAGCGATACAGCGCAGTCCTCCAGAGAGCCCCCGGGAATCATCTTGACCTCTCGTGCCCAAGCCTTGGTGGACCATTCATGTCACCACCCTGTTTAACTCATAGCTTTAATGCTCCCTGCTCAAAATGTCTGGAAGAGTTTGGAAGGACAATAGGAGTGACGGCAGGCTAGACAGCCAGGCTCGAAATTAGTTGTCTGAAGCTCCAAGAAGGCTGCTTCATACTGTTTTTAAAGCGTGCAAGAGGCAGGATCGATTAGCCTATGACAGGCATGCTGTTTCTGTTTTTATTAAATACTGTAATAGGCTGTCTGTTAGCAATGCTGTGATAGGTCCGACAGCACTTCGCCCTGCTTTCGAATTCTCATGCTGAAAAGCGAGAGAGGGCTCCCAGACTCCCTCGGAGACCCACCCTCCAGGCACTGGATTTCCAAATCCTCTTCCACTACAGGAGAAAGAGCTCCTTTTGCAAATAGGTCTTTCTCCCTGGAAAGTGAACTTGAAAATAAACACTCCAGGATTCCCTAAACAATTCTCTCGCTCCCAGCAAGGGAATTCTGCTCTTCTTGGAGAACAAAAATAAACGTTCAGTAGAGTTAGCTAAGAAAGTCAATCCAAATAGGAAAAATTCTCCTCACTAGTGAGGTGTGATTTAGGGTATAGATGTACATAAAATCTCCAATTACATATAAAATGGACTGAATGGGCGATGATTGCCTAAGCCATTCTTTCACGCTGAGTTACAAAGCTCTGTGTTTCTGTCTGAAGCAACCAAATGCCTTGTATTACTGTCACCATGGGAGCAACCAAGGAACAGCTGTTGAAAGGGATGGAGATGGGTAGGCTGCCTTCACAGTCATGATCATAAAAGGTTGAAGAAGGTATTTCTTACCATTGACCAGAGAGGAGGGTATTGCTTGGCTGGAAATGCTACCCTGCAAGTCCTAAGTACGTTTCCAATAGATAAAGCAAAACAAAGTTCTTGGTAGCTCATGATAACATATATGTTTTACTCCAACTACCCAGATTTAGTTATTTTCTTCTCCTGTTCTTTCTTTTCTCCCGTTACTCCAGAAACTATAGTTTTGTAGTGTTACTATGGAAACTGAGCTGTCCACCTCGTGAGAGAGTCTTAGAGAGAGGAGGAGATATAATATGAACCCAAATGCACCATACTGGCCTGTAAAATTGAAAAGGAGCAGAGAATAACAAATAAACAAACGAAAAGTACTATAGACAAACTATTAAAAAAAAACCTCAAAGGGAATATTTATAAATCATTGCTATTAAATTACTGATAATTTTGTTATCTAGAAATGCTATAGTGATTAGATCATACCATTCATGATATACACCAGACCTCTGAACTTCTCAGATGTCCAAGGAAAGAAAGATACCTGCCCTTTTTCTTTTTCTAAACTCCTGGTTGTCTGTTTGAATATGCACTGATTGTGGGTAAATTTTAATTGTTTTTTTTTTTTTTTTGTAAATTTTAATTGTTACTTTACTGATCACAATTTCTGCTCAGGAATGAAATGTAACTTAGTGGAAAAATCTCCTTACATCACAAAACATAACCAAGTTTCATTCTCATTATGTATCTGTATAGTGGTTTCCCTGGAGTACAACCGAAGTCAGAAAATATTGACTGCAACTTCAATTTCAAAAAATAATTATGTGACTATTAAGTTGATAAGACAAAGGGAAGACTTTTTTCTTTAAATTTAGAAATAGAAATAAAAATTCTTTTTATGTCGAGCATACAGGACTAGCCTTTCACTAGCCTCATGATCATTCAAGAGAAACTATTTCTTACTGGAGTAATTAAAATTTTCACAGTTGTGAGGAGTCCAGGGAATGCAAAATTATTGTCTTTAGTATCTCAGCTTCACAGTTTGTAATTGGAGTCATTGACACCACTGAAGTGAAAGCACAAAAATTCCAAATTGAAATTGTGGGAAGTAATTTTTCAGGATTTAATGGAAATTCTGTTTTTTATTGGCAAGCATATCATGGAAACATTTTTTTTAATGGAAGAACGATTATTTCAGAGGAAGAGTATTTATGATAGTCTTTCAAAATGATAAGAGAGTAATATAAATCATATATCCCAAATATTTTTTCAAATGTAAGAAAGTGCTTAAAATATAACCTAAACACCATTGTAGATGTGATTTGGAGAGAGGGAGAGAGAGAAAGGGAGGGGAGCAGAGAAGTCAGACAATAGCCCTGCTTGGCTACCCCCCTCCAGGTCTACCTGTGATTAATTCAGAAAACAGCTGCTAATACTACAAGAGACAAATGAACATGTTGCTCCTGGGATGAAGTCAGGTAGTGGGGCTTGGGCAGGGATGGCTAGTGATGCTTCAGAGAGGCTCTGTTCCTGGTGGAGTGCAGAAAGGGGGTGGCTTGGACCTCTCTGAGAATGAAGGCAGCTCCCGAAAGGAGCCGTGTTCAGATGGGGACCTGGAGATGGTTTGTTGAGGTAAGGGAGGAAGAGTGGGAAATGAGGAAGTAAGAGAAAGGGGAGGGAAAGAGATTTAGGAGGGAGGAAGGGAATAATGTCTTGAGATAGGCTGGTGTCAGAAGAGGGCACACAGGCTTTGGAACAAGGCAGCCTGATTTTCAAACTCAGTTTTGTTCTGCCGTTCTGTGGCTGTTGTAAGAGTGCAGTCATACATGACGAGGTCACGGTGAGGTAGCAAGGAAGCTCTCTACCTGTAAAAAGAACTACCCCCAAATGTTCATCGTTACTGAGCAGGAAGAAAGAGGAAGATGTATGATAGAGAGGAGGAAAGGGTCACGACAGGAAAGAAGAGAGGGAAAGAAAGAATAGGAAGAAAAGGAGGTGTGACCAGAAAACAGGGGAGGGGGGAGTGAAAATTCTCCTGTTGAGTCGCATGTCATAGAATTTCTTTCTGGTTGTTTTGCTTCCTTATCTCATTCCAGCAACTGTTGCTTTAGTTCTACCTCTGTTATGAAGTTTCAGATAATAAAGTGTCTTTGGAGCTCACACCTTCTTCAACAAGAGAGAAACCTACGCTGAGTTTGTTAAAAGCTTGTTGTACTATTCTGAAAGCAGCTGATCTGAGGATTGAATTTAGTAACTCTTAGCTTTTCTGGATGGTTCCCTGGGGAATGAAGTTTGGGCCTGCAGAAGGCAAGGCCTGAAGTGATATTTCAGAGTTATATTGTCAAACACAGGCAGCAGGAATGTGCTGTGCCTCTGTAACTTGATAACGTTTCAATAGCATCTGCTCTCTGAATGCACATTAGAAAACTTGTTCTGGAAAGAATTTGTATGTGTTAACAAATATTAGGTTGAAAACTGGAGACTGGGTGACAGTGAAGCAATCCCACGCACACAGAATTTGTAGCTCCCATGCACAGACTGCGAGGAATGGTTTAATGAATGGAACTATGCATAATTTCATTATGAATCATCACTATTAAAATGAAAATCTGATAGATACATAACCAGAAAATGTAGCTATCTGTTATAGATACAAGTGCTAATTATGTTTTGGAAGACATAATTTATGCTCTGAATAATACACGGAGTAATTGCTTCTGCCCTGGTGTGACTATTTTCTAGGAACAACGGGAAAGTTAGTTTAGAAACTGCTTCCTTCCTGTTATATTCCTGTCAATGCTGAAGCTGATTCACTGTGAAGTGGTCTTCAGTTCTACTTTAGGTGCATAAAACAGGCAATTCTTCAGCATAAACTCAAATGTTTAGCCCTGGAAAGTAATTAAAAGACAACAGTTGAAGAAAACCTAACGTTAATGCAATCTCTCACTGCTGACATAGAATGAAGTGTTCTGTTGGTCTGCACTACTTTTCATCAACTTTCCTTTGTGTATTTACTAACGAAATCATAATTTCTGAGAGTTTACATTGATAGAGCATATTCGCCCTCATCATCATATTTGATCCTCATAATAAAGTTACTGGGAGGCAGGGCCAATATTGATGATCCCATCTGCATCCAGGGAAGTAGAGGATGACAGAGGTTTAATGATTTCCCTAAGATCACATACATATGTCTTTTAATTCATAATCCAGTGTACTTTTTATTTCATGAATTTTTTTACTTAGCTCCTAATATCTTTTCTAGTTAAGATTTCTATTTTGTGAGATGCAGAAATATAGGCACTAGAGGATTTTTTTAAATTAAAAAAACAAAACAAAACAGAGAATAAAAAGAGAAGCCATAGACTGAAAGAAAGTATTTGTAAAAGACATATTTGATGAAGGACTGTTATCTGAATGACACAAAGAACTCTTAAAACTCAACAGCAGGAAAATAAACAACTCAATTAAAAATTGCACCAGGACCTTAATAGACACCAAAGAAAATGTACAGATGGCAAATAAGCATGTGAAAAGATGCTCCCCATTATATGTCATCAGGAAAATGGAAATTAAAAGAACAGTGAGCTACAACTACATACTTATTAGAATGGCTAAAACCCAGATCACCGACCACATCAAAAGCTGGAGAGTGGGAGAGCGGCAGGAACTCTCATTCCCTGCTGAAGGGAATGCAAAATGGTACAGCCTCTGTGGAAGGCAGTCTGGTAGTTTCTTACTTAACTAAACATACTTTTGCCACAGGATCCAGCAGTCAGCCTTCCTGGTACTTATCCAAAGGAACTGAAAACTTGTGTCTACACAAAAACCTGTGCACAAATGTTTATACCAGTTTTATTTGTAATTGCTAAAACTTGGAAATAACCAGTCTGAAAAGGCTATATGATGATTCCAACTGTCTGACCTGAAAAAGGCAGAACAGTATAGATGGTGAAAAGATCAGTGGATGGTAACAGGATGAGTGGGTGCAACACAAACGGCTTTTAGGGCAGTGAAAACACTCTGTGTAATAGTGTACTGACCAACCATGTCAATAGACATTTGTCCAAATCCACAGAATGTACAGCACCAAGAGAGAGCCCAAATGAACACTACGGTCTTTGGGGATTATTTGGTGGCAATGCAGGTTCATTAATTTTAACAAATGTATGACTCTGGCTGGGGATGTTGGTAAGGGGGAGGCTGTGCGAGTGTGGGGGCAGGAGCAGAGTCAGGGAGGTGTGGGGGAATCTCAGAATCTTGCTTTCAATCTTGCCTTGAACCTAAAACTGTTCCAAAATAAGTCTGTAAAAAGAACTATAGAAAAGGAGCATAAAATGGGGAATACTGCCATTTTTTTCTCCTTTTATTTGGCAAACACTTTTTTTTAACTTTTTGTTTTGTGGCTATTTATGTTTTTAAGGTAGAGTTGGTAAACATTTTTAAAAGGTAAACTATAAATATTCATTATTATTCTGATGACAGAATTGACATTGACTAATTCTGCACTGATGGCAGCTGGAGAGGACTTCCTGATCTGTGGGCTGCAGGCATAAACTCATGCATTTAGACCGTAATTTGGGTCATCTTCCTGGATTTTTTTAATCATTTTTCTGTCTGTCTTTATAAATACCATTAGGAGAGAAAAGACTGCAGGGAATACCCACACCTAACCTTGTGGGCCTAGTCTTACCTGCAGGTTTTATGCAGTGGTTGAAATGGGAGAAGGAGGTAGCAGATAATATAATATACATGTTAATGAATCTGTCTGGGTTTTCAGGATAGTAGTAACACCCTTCTCAACACCTTCCTCTTTGCCCCACTAAACACAGATGGTTACCCAGAGCCCTCAGCCTCACCAGGATGCCCAGGAGAGAGAAAGCACAGGCAGAGGTGGTTTAACCACTTCTCAGAGCCAGCATTCTTTGGGCTGAGCCATTGCACTTGGCAGACAGCTTCTTTCTGAAGCCTGCCAGAGTATTGAACATAAATCAGCTTTAAAATAAAACATAAAATAGGGCACTGACAGTTGCTGGGGTTTTATTTCACTTGGATTCTTCTATTTCCTGGGGCCTAGCTGCAATCTTCATGCGTATAGGAAATGTGGACTAAACAAATTTGGCACTCCAGGCTCCATGTACCTATTGCCATCAATGGGAAGATGATCACTGGTTGCCGTTGTTATCTGCCCTCTACACGGCAGAGCATTACATCTGATACCTGCTGCTTTTAATATAGTAAGTTAATTTAAAGTAATTAAAAGACATCTGTCTTCCAAACAAAGCAAAACAAAATCAAAAATCCATCGCATGCAGAGAGCTCCAAGGTTGGGTACAAAGGGCAAACATTTATATGTATGTTCACGTTTATATTCATGTGTATATTTTATTAAATCACTTTCACTTGCTAGCTTCTTAGGGTGGAAGATAGTGCATTTGAAAAACAAAATGCTTTTTAACAATGTGTTAACATTTATTATAAAATGTACTGCTTTACAAAACGATGGCGGGATCATTTTGTATTATAAAAGTATTATATCTTTGCCATTGGAAAATTTGAGTTTACTAAATGCTAGGCATTTGGGAAAGCCTTAATAAATATTTCATAATTTACCTTGAAAAAGAATTAGCAAAATGGATATAAGTAAAAACATTTGGATATTGAAATATATTTGTAAAGTTACTTTCTTTCTTTTTTTTATCATGAAGGTACATCCTCATTCTTTATTTATTTATTTATTTATTTTTTGTTCTACATGTTTTTTTATTTTTATTTTTTATTAAATCATAGCTGTGTACATCAATATGATCATGGGGCACCATACACTTGTTTCATAGAATATTTTCAATGTACACAGCTATGATTTAATAATAATAATAAAAAAATAATTTAAAAAAATAAAAAAAAAAGAATATTTGACACATTTTCATCTCATTAGTTGACATAGCCCTCCTGGCATTTTCCTAGTTACTTTGCCAAGACATTTACATTCCACATTTGCCAAGGCTCACATGTACCCTTGTAAGATGCACCACAGGTGTGATCCTTTCAATCCTCCTCCCTCTACCCACCTCCCCCCTCCCTCCCCACCCTTTCCCCCTTCCCCCTGTTCTTAGGTTGTAACTTGGTTATAGCTTTCATGTGAAGGTCCTAAGTTAGTTTCATAGTAGGGGTGAATACATTGGATATTTTTTTCTTCCATTCTTGAGACACTTTACTGAGAAGAATATGTTCCAGCTCCATCCATGTAAACATGAAAGTCTCCATCTTTCTTCAAGGCTGCATAGTATTCCATGGTGTACATATATCACGATTTGTTAATCCATTCGTGGATCGATGGGCACTTGGGTTTCTTCCATGACTTAGAAATTATGAATAGGGCTGCAATAAAGATTCTGGTACAAATATCTTTGTTATGATGTGGTTTTTGGTCTTCTGGGTATATGCCCAGCAGAGGAATTTTACAGGATTGAATGGCAGATCTATTTTTAGATCTCTAAGTGTTCTCCATATATCTTTCCAAAAGGAATGTATTAGTTTGCATTCCCACCAACACTGCAAAAGTGTTCCCTTTTCTCCACATCCACGCCAACATCTCTGGTCTTGAGATTTTGTGATATAGGCTAGTCTCACTGGAGTTAGATGATACCTCAAAGTAGTTTTGATTTGCATTTCTCTGATGATTAAAGATGATGAGCATTTTTTCATATGTCTGAAGGCCTCTTGCCTATCTTCTTCGGAGAAGTTTCTTTTCAATTCTCTTGCCCAGCCTGTGATGGTATCCCTTGTTCATTTCTTGCTAATGCGTTTGAGTTCTCTTTGGATTCTGGTTATTAAACCTTTGTCAGAGACATAACCAGCAAATATCTTCTCCCATTCTGAGGGCTGTTTGCTTGCTTTATTTACTGTGTTCTTGGCTGTGCAGAAGCTTTTTAGTTTGATCAAGTCCCAAAAGTGTATTTTTGAAGCTGCTTCAATCGCCCGGGGGGTCCTTCTCATAAAAAACTCACCCAACCCAATTTCTTCAAGTGTTTTCCCTGCACTATCCTCTAGTATTTTTATAGTTTCGTGTCTTAAGTTTAGGTCTTTAATCCAGTAAGAGTCTATCTTGGTTAGTGGTGAAAGGTGTGGATGGAGTTTCAGTCTTCTACAGGTTGCCAGCCAGTTCACCCAGCACCATTTGTTAAATAGGGAATCTTTTCCCCACTGGATGTTTTTAATTGGCTTGTCAAAGATTAAATAAGGGTAAGTAGCTGGGTTCATCTCTTGGTTTTCTATTCTGTTCCAGACATCTACTTCTCTGTTTTTGGGCCAATACTATGCTGTTTTGATCACTATCGATTTGTAGTATAGTCTGAGGTCTGGTAGCGTAATTCCTCCTACTTTGTTTTTATTTTTGCGTAATGTCTTGGCTATTCAGGTTTTTTCTGATTCCATATAAAACGAAGTATTGTTTTTTCAAGATCTTTAAAGTATGACAGTGGAACTTTAATAGGGATTGTGTTGAACGTATATATTGCTTTGGGTAGTATGGCCATTTTAACAATGTTGATTCTTCCCAGCCATGAGCATGGTATGTTTTTCCATTTATTAACATTCTCGGCTATCTCTTTTCTTAGAGTTTCATAGTTCTCTTTATATAGATCTTTCACATCCTTTGTTAGATAAACTCCCAAATATTTCATCTTCTTTGGCATTACTGTGAATGCGATAGAGTCCTTAATTGTTTTTTCAACTTGACTATTGTAGGTATATATAAAGGCTACTGATTTGTGAATGTTGATTTTGTAACCTGAGACATTGCTGTATTCTTTGATCACTTCTAAGAGTTTTGTAGTAGAGTCCCTAGTGTTTTCCATATATACAATCATATCATCTGTGAAGAGCGAAAGTTTGATCTCTTCTGACCCTATGTGGATGCCCTTGGTTGCCTTTTCTTCCCTAATTGCAGTGGCTAAAACTTCCTCTACAATGTTAAAAAGCAATGGAGACAATGGGCAGCCTTGTCTGGTTCCTGATCTAAGTGAAATGATTCCAATTTATCTCCGTTCAATATGATATTGGCTGTCGGTTTGCTGTAGATGGCCTCTATCAGTTTAAGAAATGTCCCTTCTATACCAATTTTCTTAAGTGTTCTGATCATGAAGGGATGTTGGATGTTATCAAAAGCTTTTTCCTCATCGATTGAGAGGATCATATGGTCTTTGTTTTTTAATTTGTTTATGTGCTGAATTACATTTATAGATTTATGTATATTGAACCAGCCTTGAGACCCTGGGATAAAGCCAACTTGATCATGATGTATGATTTGTTTGATATGTTGCTGGATTCTGTTTGTTAGGATCTTGTTGAATATTTTTGCATCTATATTCATTAGTGATATTGGTCTATAATTTTCTTTTTTTGTTGGGTCTTTTCCTGGTTTGGGGCCAGGGTGATGTTTGCTTCATAGAACGTGTTGGGGAGTCTTCCTTCTTTTTCTACATTTTGGAACAGGTTGAGTAATATAGGTACTAATTCCTCTTTAAAGGTTTGGTAGAATTCTGATGTGAAACCATCTGGTCCCGGACTTTTCTTTTTGGGGAGGTTTTGTATGGTTGATGTTATTTCCGAAATTGAAATGGGCCTGTTCAACATTTCCACTTTATTCTGATTAAGTCTTGGAAGGTGACGAGCTTCCAAGTATCGGTCTATTTCCTTCAGATTTTCATATTTCTGAGAGTAAAGTTTCTTGTAATATTCATTAAAGATTTTTTGGATTTCTCTCGAGTCTGTTGTTATTTCGTCTTTGTCATTTCTGATTGATGAGATTAGAGATTTTATTCTTTTTTTCCTGATTAGGTTGGCCAAAGGTTTATCTATTTTGTTGACCTTTTCAAAAACCCAGCTTTTTGATGTATTGATCTGTTGTATAATTCTTTTGTTTTCAATTTCATTTAGTTCTGCTCTGATTTTGGTTATTTCTTTTCTTCTATTGGGTTTTGGGTTGGAGTGTTCTTCCTTTTCCAGTTGCGTGAGATGTCCTATTAAGTTGCTAACTTCCTCTCTTTCCGTTCTCCTGAGGAAGGCTTGCAGCGCTATAAATTTCCCTCTTAGAACTGCCTTTGTGGTGTCCCAGAGGTTCTGGTAGTTCATGTCTTCATTGTCGTTTTGTTCCAAAAATTTGGCAATTTCCTTCTTGATCTCATCTCTGACCCAGCTATCGTTCAGCATGAGGTTATTTAACTACCATGTTTTTGTATGAGTATGTAGATTCCTGTTGTTACTCAGCTCAAGTTTTATTCCATGATGGTCCAAGAAGATGCATGGAATGACTTCTATTCCTTTAAATTTACTGAGGTTAGATTTGTGACCTAAGATGTGATCGATTTTGGAGTAAGTTCCGTGGGCTGATGAGAAGTATGTGTATTCAGTTTTGTTAGGATGAAATGTTCTGTAGATGTCTGCTAGATCTAAATGATGGATGGTTAGACTTAAATCTAGAATTTCTTTACTCAGCTTTTTGTTGGAGGATCGATCCCTCACTGCCAAAGGAGTGTTAAAATCTCCGACTATTATGGAGCTGGAGGAAATCAAGTTGCTCATGTCTGTTAGAGTTTCTTTTATGAATTGAGGTGCATTCTGATTGGGTGCATAGATATTAATAATTGAAATCTCATCATATTGAGTCTTACCCTTAACAAATATGAAGTGACCATTCTTGTCCTTCCTTACTTTTGTTGGTTTAAAGCCCATTGTGTCTGCAAATAAAATTGCAACACCTGCTTTTTTCTGGTTACCATTTGCCTGAAATATGGATGACCATCCTTTCACCCTGAATCTGTATTTGTCTTTTAAGTTAAGATGTGACTCTTGTAAGCAACAGATATCTGTTCTGAGTTTTTGTATCCAGTCAGCTAACCTATGTCTCATTAGAGGACAGTTTAAGCCATTCACATTAATGGAGATTATTGATAAGTTTGGTGAAATTTTGGGTATCAAGTTTTTCAAAAGTCCAGTGGACAATTTTAATCTTTTCACCATTGTAGAAGTTGGAGTTTGATCAGGAGTTTCTGAGTGAGTTTATGTTTGTAGTAGAGGATTGGGTTGGTCATTATGGAGGATAGGTCTGAGAATATCCTGAAGAGCTGGTATGGTTGTGGCAAATTTCTTCAACATATGAATATCGTTAAAGTATTTAATTTCTCCATCTTAGATGAAACTCAGTTTAGCTGGGTACAAGATCCGGGGTTGAAAGTAATTTTGCTTTAGGAGATTAAAAGTCGATGACCACCCTCTTCTGGCTTGAAAAGTTTCAGCAGAGAGATCTGCAGTCATTCTAATGTTCTTACCTTTGTAGGTTATGGCTTTCTTTCGCCTGATAACCTTGAGAATCTTCTCCTTCATGTTGACTTTTGTGAAGATAATTATGATATGTCTGGGGGATGACTTATTGGGGTTGAATCGTGCTGGAGTTCTGAAACTGTCTGCTATCTGAATTTCAGAATCTCTAGGCATGTCTGAAAAATTCTCTTTCATAATTTCATGCAGAAGGGCCTCTGTGCCCATCAATGCCACTTCATCATTTTCCGGAACTCCTATTATTCATATATTTGCCTTCTTCAAATTATCCCAGAGCTCTCTAAGAGAAAGATGCATTTTTGCTCTCCATTTCTCTTCCTGTTTGAGAGTTTGGGAGCGTTCGAAGGCTTTATCTTCGATGTCAGAAATCCTTTCTTCTGCTTGGTCCATTCTGTTGCTGAGGGATTCTACTGTATTTTTCATATCTTTAAGGGCTGCAAATTCTTGCTTCAGTGTGTCTAAGTCTTTGGTGGTTTTGTCTTTAAATTCATTAAATTCTTGAGACAACTTTTGAATTTCTCCTCGGATTCCTAATTCCATTTTATGAATCTTGTTTGCAATCCAAATTCTGAATTCGATTTCTGACATTGCTGCCAGTTGTTTATGAATGGGATCTTCAATTACATCCACCATTTATTTCCTTGGGGGGATTGATCTATTCTGGTTATTCATGTTACCGGAGATTTTCCACTGATTCCGCCCCATGGTTGTTTTACTCCCTTTGATTTTTCCCCTAGGGTTTTGTTGAGGGCCCGTTCAGTGTGGTAGCCCGAGAGACTGGGGCCCTGTCTGGTGTGGTGGGGGTGAGTGGTTCTGACTTATTGTCAGTTGGCTTCTGTTTGACCTCAGTGAAGCACTGGGTTACTCTGGGTTGAAGTCTCAGTTCTCTGAGTCAGCCCTACCCTGGATGTTTCTGGGGTCTGTGAGTCACCTCAGGCAAATCCTATACTCAGGGGTGGCCTCCTCTGGTTGCCCAGGGAGGCAGGGGGAATGGCTTCAGCTGTCTCAGGGAACTGTCACTCTGATGTGGGTCTCCCCCAGCCTCACTCCTGTGTCCCAGAGTCAGGACCGACCAGCTGCAGTTCGGGCACTGTCCACGCCCCAACAAATCCCTCAAGAATCTGGACTCCCGGGGGACAGGCCTCCAGATCCCAGAGTGAGGGTGAGGTGAGGTGCTGGGAGCTCAGAGCCACTGGCAGCAAGCTCACTCAGTTCCTCCCAATCTTTGGCTCCACCGCACCACCGCAGCCCAAGCCTCCAGTCTTCAGAGTGAGGGCGGGGTGGGGGGAGCAGCTGGAGCCCAGAACCGCCAGGCAGCGAACAGACTCAGCTCCACCCAGTTCCCTGCCCAGCCATACGGCAGGCGCTCAGGTCTCCAGAGCACAGAGCGAGGGCGGGGGGAGTGCCAGGAGCCCAGAGCCAGCGGGGCTCCGAGCCACAGGGAGCCCAGTTGGCAGCGAGCAAATTCAGTTCCTCCCAGTCTCTCGCCGGGTTGTACTGCAGCAGCTCAAGCCTTCAGTCTTCAGAGTGGGAGCGGGGTGGGGGGAGCGACTGGAGCCCAGAACTGCAGGGCTGCGAACAGACTTGGCTCCACCCAGTTCCCTGCCCGGCCACACGGCAGGCGCTCAGGTCTCCAGTCCACAGAGTGAGGGCCCGGTGAGTGCTGGGAGCCCAGAGCCAGCAAGGGCTCAGAGCTGCAGGGAGCCCAGTCGGCAGCGAGCAAATTCAGTTTCTCCCAGTCTCTTGCCTGGTTGTACCACCGCAGCTCAAGCCTTCAGGCTTCAGAGTGGGGGTGGAGTGGGGGGGAGCGGCTGGAGCCCAGAACCGCAGGGCAGCGAACAGACTCGACTCCCCCCGTTCCCTGCCTGGCTACACGGCAGGCGCTCAGGTCTCCGGACCACAGAGTGAGGGCGGGGGAGCGCCTGGAGCCCAGAGCCAGTGGGAGCTCCGAGCCGTAGGGAGCCCGGTCAACAGCGAGCAAATTCAGTTCCTCCCAGCCTCTCGCCCGGTTGTACCATTGCAGCACAAACCTTCAGGCTTCAGAATGGGGGTGGGGTGGAGGAAGCGGCTAGAGCCCAGAACTGCCGGGCAGCGAAAAATAGACTCAGCTCCACCCGGCTCTCTGCCCGGTCACACGGCAGGCGCTCAGGTCTCGGACCATAGAATGAGGGCGGGGGGGAGCTCCAGGAGCTCAGAGCAGCAGGGAGCTCAGAGCAGCTGGTAGTGAGTTCGACTCAGTTATATGCCTGGTTGCATTGTTGCCCAAGGAGAGCTGCTGCACCTCACCTCGGGGAAGCGCCGCCCTGGTGAGGGTCTCCTCTGTTGACTGTCCTCACCTCTCTCCTGTGCCCCAGAATCAGCGCTGACCAGCCGCAGCTCGGGGACTGTCCTCTCCCCTTTAGGAGTCACCCAAGAATCCAAACTCCTGGGGGACAGGCTTTCAGACCTCAGAGAGAGTGGAGGGAAGTGCTGGGTGCTCAGAGTTGCTGGCAAAGGATATTTACAGATTTATACAGTTTAATGCCTGGCAGGAGAACGCCTAGGCATCCTAGTAAGGGAGGTAGGTCCAGCTTGTAGTAGGTCTCTCCTGTGAAGTGTAGTGGGATGGCCTTTGATTTCTGCCCTTTTGTTTGTGGGGCCCTTAAGCTGATCAGGTGGAGGAGGGGGGACTCCCGTCCACTTGGTGATGGGTTTTGTACCTTTTGTTTGCTTCCTTGTGGTCGCAGCTCTCCTCAGCGGGGTTGATGTGCGTTCTTCAACTTTCTCACTTGGTGTTGCTCAAATCCATCAGGTTACTTGCTAACTTTTCATCCCCTAACTCTCCTTCAGGACGGGAGCCTCTGTGGAAAGCTGGCTTCAGTCCACCATCTTTCCATCATCCCCCATAAAGTTACTTTCATCAAAGGTTAGGTTAGATAGTACTATAACTCCTTTGGATGCACTTTTTTCTCATTAAAAATACCAAAAAATATATATATACCCTCAAACTCTAATTCTGATTATAAAATTGATAAAAATATAAAAATTGGAGGGCACAAAAATATATTGTGATCCTTTAATCCAGATATAAATTATACTATTAATATTTAAAAATTAGGATTACATTGCCTTTCAGTTTTCTCCTTAACATTATAACCTATTTCCATGTTATATTGAAAATTTTATATCTTTTTAATAAATATATGTTGCCATATGCATTTTCTCTAATTTGTTTAAACAGTCCTTATTGATGAATACAGAATTTATTTTTTATTTTTCATTAGCATAATGCTCTGCTATAGTTTTTATACAAAAATCTTTGCCTATATCTCTGATTACTCTTATTTAGGATAGATTTCCATGTCTGGATTGTTGGGGTGAAATACATGAACATTCTAAAGGCTATGGTATAGATTGCCAAGTTGCTCTCTGGAAGGGTTATACCATGCTCATAGTCCCAACAGCGGTGTATGGCCCTACCTTTGCCAGGGTGGGATGGGGGCTGGGGACTTGTGCTCATACATATAATCCTAGCAGTCTGGGAGGCCAAGGCAGGTAGACTGCTTGGCCTCAGGAGTTTGATAGCAGCCTGAGCAAGAGTTAGACCAGGTCTCTACAGGGAAAAGAAAAAAATGAAAAACTAGCTGGGCATTGTGGTGGGTGTGTGTAGTCCCAGCTGCATAGGAGGCTGAGGTAAGAGGATCACTTTTGCCCAGGAGTTTGAGGTTGTCGTGAGCTATGACACCAAGGCACTCTACTTTGGGGCCATACAGTTGAATCTCCATCTCAAAAAAACAAACAAACAAAAAATACAAAAATCTTTTCACTTTTGGAACTGAAGTGGAAATCAGTTGTCATATAACAAGATGGGAGAGAGAGGTGGGAAAGGGAGAGGAGGATGATTGATGTTGGCATTTTTATTGCAGTTTCTTGAAATAGAAATGTTTTCATTTCCATAGTAGAGAGAGAAATGAAGAACTACAGCAAAGTCTGGGCTCTACATTCAGGATGTTCCTTACTGCTTAGAGCAGAGCCTCTCCAACTGTGTCCTTTGAACCCTCTGATGTATGGCAGACACACACAAATCCACAAGAAGCATCTGCTGCATCTTCCCAGAAAATCAATATGCATAAAGCAGTGGTTCCCAACCTTCCTAATGCCCGATGTATTTTCATTGTTACAAAGGGGTCGTGACCCACAGGTTGAGAACCTCTGGAGACTTTGGGAGCAGGAGTTTTGAACTGTGCTCAGTAATGTTTTTAGCAAATGCATAAAGTCAGCTTTTCCAATATCATGAAACCTGGAATTTTTAAGGTAAACTTAGGAAACAGAACATTTTATAATTTTAAGTCATGGGAAACCTGGAACACTTTTTGTCCTTGAGGAATGTTTGTGACATTACTCAAAATGAACACAGGACAATTCCTCAGTGAAGACTGGTAATGCTAATAAAAAAGAGTGAGAACATACAACTTGGCAAATTAGAAAAAAAGTATGTTGTTTGTTTTATGAAAAAGAGATTGAGATTGCTATCTTCTTAATATTCAGTAATTTTCGGATGTTACATACATAAAAAAATCACCCACACACAAATCAGATCAGCATCCTGCAAAACTGCATTCAATCAAATATTAATGTGCTCAAAAGTCCATATTTTATTTCAATTCCTTCCACTGAAATAACTCAAAGGGGGTGTGTGTTTGTGCATGTGTGTGTATGTGTATGATTTGACTCTCATACCTAATTTGTCTTTTTGAAATATACTGATTCTAAAACTATGTGTTCAAGTGAAATCACTGACTATATGAAAACTATATTCCTTTCAAGTGAACTTGAAATACCAGAAAATGTGCAAGATAATGAAGGAAATTCAGAATAACCAAAAATTATTGAGACACCTGTCAAAACGGACATCCCTAAAGCTCTCTGCAAAGCACGTGATAGCAACAGGGCTGAGAGCACAGCCCAGCTATAAGTCACTCGCCCCAAAATGTACCTAAATTGTATTTAAAATTTGGGAGTATTATTATGAAAATGAAAAGTGACCCTTTTTTCCTGTGTAGGAAAACAATAGATAAGTGTTGCCTGAAACATTTGCTTTAGGGAAATTTAAAGACCAGTAACATAATATCTAAAGAAAACAGTCACCAGACTATTGCTTAACTAGTAGTAAAAAAGTCTTTGGCAGAAGTACTCTAATGCATTACAAAATCAAAAAGCCATTTGAAACAACTTGACATTATCCTTACGTTTGAAGTGTTATTTCCCATTTCTTTTGGTGTGTGAAGCTTATAGAATAGAAGACACTTCAGTGAAATCTTCAATGTGGGCAGATAGGGAGTTTGTGACAATTAGAAACAGCCACCCCTCCATCAGTACATCTATGAAACTTCTGTTAGAAAATTGTCCCAATAAGTAGAAAAAAAACTATGTCTATAAATAAGAATGGCAGACTGGAGTCATAGCATAGAAAACCCGTGTGGTCACTGGGTTGGTCCTGCAGTCTCAACCAAAAAATGATAACAGGCAAAAATAAGACTGCAAAATAGTATTTAAAAAGGCTAAGATTAACCTTTCTCTTCTTCATATATTTTTTGCTCACTTAAATATTAATAATTATCCATTTTAATTTGATATTCCATTATGTAATAATTGTGTGTGATGATATCAATTTTCAAATTACTCAATGATTAAATAAACAATGAAAAGATATTTAGTAAGTAATGTATTTGACAAAAGCAATAGCAAATGAAACAAATGCATTGATGAAGATGAGATTCTATGATACATGAAGTCGAATGCAGCTAACTTCTCTCTTCCTTTCTCCAGCCGTCTGATGGTTCCGGGCAACTATGGCCTTAAGTTCTAGGAAAGAAACTTCAGGGAATTGGTAAATGCTTAGAAACTGATTGCTGGAAGCCACAGGGCAGGGCAAAGAAATAGCATGTCCTTGCAAGACCTGACCCATGGCATCTACGAATGCCTACAGAAGCTCCTTATTAGAATTTCTTTATTCGTGGAATTCAAGAAGAAAAGAAATAGCAAGACAGGTGGGTTGTCTCTCCTTTGATACCGAGTCTGGGAAATTACAAAGATATCTGAAAACAAAAAGGGTTCTTTCAGGTGCCCGGAAGGGCCTAATGCTCTGCCTGCTGCTACTAAGGGCTCCTGAGGATAGAAACCACCTGCCCAGAATGTCTCCACTTAGAGCAGGGGTCCTCAAACTGTGGCCCACGGGCCATATGAGGCGGTGTGATTCTGTTTGTTCCTGTTTTGTTTTTTTTACTTCAAAATAAGATATGTGCAGTGTGCATAGGAATTTGTTCATAGTTTTTCTTTTAAACTGTAGTCCGGCCCTCCAACGGTCTGAGGGACAGTGAACTGGCCCCCTGTTTAAAAAGTTTGAGGACGCCTGACTTAGAGTCTTCAACGATCACATGTGCTACCAATCAACGAACAAAGAATATAACAACCCATGTAGGGGCTGGAAGAGATGATCCCAAACAAACTATTTCCATGCCCGCAAAATGGAGCTTCCAAAGGAGATAAACGGTAACTTTATCTGTGTTGTTGTGTGTCTCTGTGTGTGTACATAAATGACTTAAGGAAACCCAAGTTCTGGACACAGGTTTAGAGCTAAATACACGACTTTCCAACGAAACTTTTTATCAAACAATGAAGCGGCCGGTCACTATTGAGACGGAAGATCAAGTAAAAGATACATCTTGAGGCACAGAGTAAACGTATAAAAGAGAGAAAAAGGTAAGAGACTGGTGATTTCATTAAAAAAAAACCCGATCAGGTAAAAACAGGAGCTACAGGGGTAAAAGAAGGAAAAACTAAAAATAAAAAAAAAGGATGTGCAGAAGAAATACTTGAAACCTGTTGCAAGCATGATTTATTGAATTTTATGATCGTGGTTGAGTGGGGCAGAGGGAGGGAATGCCTGAAGCACATGTTTGCACTCACGCACATGCACACGTTTGCACTCACACACACACACACACGTTTGCACTCACACACATGCACATGTTTGCCCTCACACACACATGTACACGTTTGCACTAACACACACACACACGTTTGCACTCACACACACGCACACCAAAACATTGGCTAAGAATGAAATGGCTGGCTGTATATGCAAAAGGGCTCTGACGGGCTCTTGGAGTAGAATAAATAGTCTTACTGAAAAAAAGCTTTCGAATAAAAGCCTGAAATAGAGGGTTCTAGGCTGACTCAGCACAAACCAGGAGTCAGGCTGAGAGAAAAGATGAATAAAAACATTCCAAAAGGACTCCTGTACAGGGAAAAGAGGCAGGGCCAGGTATTCAAAATCTCCAATTACTGAGCACTGAGGGGGTGGGGGTGGGGGTTTCTCCATCTCTGACCACTCGACCATGATGTATAAAATTCAATAAATCATGCTTGCAACAGGTTTCAACTCTATCTGGGGAGTTTCTCATTTTTAGGACCTGGTTCCTGCCCTCCTATAGATGCCCACACATCTTTCTAATCTTGCTCATAAGAAATGCTGCTTGAGCAGGCAATGGGGCGGGGTGGGGGGGCAAGTTAAGGAGAAATGTAGCGTCTCAGTTATGCAGACAGCATGTCCTTGTGGGAAAATATTTACTATTTTGTTTTCAAGAATAGAGAGTGTGGGGACAGAAAAGATCATTATTGATGGAATGGGATAATACAGAGACCTCTGAAATTAATAAGAGAAAAAAAAACCACAGGTGATACGAGCATAATTAAACCAGCAAAAATAAAGAAAAAATAGAAAGAAAAAATAATATATATTAAATATTAGAAAATAACATGCAGCAGTGTGTCAGAGTAATAATATATTGTGACAAGGTAGGATTTATTCAGGAAATGCTAAGTCTATCAATATACGCCTTTAACACATTCAAGACAAAAATCCATGTTATCTTATTAAAAGATGTTCAAAAGCATTTGATAAAAGACAACATCTACTTCTAATAAAATTCTAACTAAGGAGAAAACCACTTAAATATAATAAACTCTTTTTATCAAAATACAATGGCAAATACCCCAAATGTAAAATTCTAAACAAGTTTCAATTTAAATTAAGAAATTAGCCAGGGATCCTCAGCATAAAGCTTTTTACTGGTTCCCCATTGGTCTAGTAAAGAAGTTCAAGCTTCTGCCACAGGAAGCCGTGCTCGTGTGGCTCCTGCCTGCCCTTTTGCAGCTCCACTTCCTTTGCTTCACTGAGTTTAAGTCACTGTCCGGGCAGAGCTGCCTCTGGACTTGGCCCTGCAGCCCTCGTTGACTTCCCTGCCTGCTCACGCTTGTCTCTTTTCCATCTGGCGAGTTTCTCATTTTTAGGACCTGGCTCCTGCCCTCCTATAGATGCCCATACATTTTTCTAATCTTGCTCATAAGAAATGCTGCTTGAGCATGGAATGGGGTCCTGTTTTCCTTTGTTCACCCACTGCCCCTGACGCATAGAACACGTGCAATTTAAGTTATCTGAATCGATGTGTGAAGAGAGTTACAGTCATGAATGCCACAGACAGCCTCTGCTGGTAACTGCCATGGCTGGGGACTTCCTGACAGAGGACTGCTCATACTGGTGACAGAGCCCATCACTTTGCATATGGGTGAATTCTTTTGTTTTATGACCCCCCACACACACTTAACAAACGGTGCTGTTAATGGATTTTACTTGCGTTCTGCCTCCTGAGCTGGCAATCACATTCCTATCTGCTAGATTACCTCTCCATTCCTTTGTTCTTGCCTTTGCGTTCTGATAGTATGGGGCGAAGGTAGGGGCCCAGGAGGTGTTTTGGGAGCTCTGTTAAATGACCCTGAAGTCTTCACCTTGCAGAGGTTTTTCAGACAAATTCTCTGATGCTTTGCAGGGTGCTTTCATTGGCCGCTGACTCATCGGCCACTCTTGGCAGGCACTGCTTGTGGAGTATGCACCTTTAGTACTTTAACTACAATTCTTGAGACTACAGGGAAATTTCTCTTGAATGGATTCAGGAGAGGTCAGTAGGTGAGCACAATTCTGCAGCTGTGAGAATTTGCCACTTCTTGTTATATACATACATATATATATTTTTGTTTGTTTGTTTGTTTTTTGTCTTCCACTTTAGCTCTGCCATCTGCCATTGTTACATAGCCCCGGGGTGCAGGATTCTCCTGTTCTCCTGTAAACGTGGCTCTGTCTTCCCTTTCATTAGTTATCATTAGTTATCAAATTGTTGAGGGCCTGACTGACCATTCCTCAAAACATCTGTTGGATGTTACTTCTCCAAGGGAAATGAAGAATAGCTAAATTGTTTGCAATTACTAGCTTATGTTTAATTGCTTTCTCTTAATTCCAGTCAATTTGTAAAATTTTTAATAGTCCATGTAATTTGCACTGAATTGCCCTGTTTGTTTGGGTATGTAGAATGTACCCTCTGAAAACCAAGGCCCTGCTCCCCTACTCAAACTCACTTCAGGTACCGTATTCTCAAGGTGGTCCTGCCTAGCTTTGTTCAGAATGAGGTAGGACATCCTGCTCTGCTCAGGTGTGTTATCAAGTGACACATTTCATTACAATTGTTTGTATCTCTTCTACTGAGGAGTGAACTTGGGTTGAATATGTCTTTTTACTTCCATAACCTTGTTTATTAGCACAATTAGCAAGTGCTCAGTAAAGACGTGCGGCCTGACTGACCAGCCACCATCCCTTAAACTTCTTATATATTCTGGACATCCTTAAAGACTCCAAGAAGGCAGTGCTAGGGAATGATTACAATAGGCGATTTCCAGTAATATACTTCCCTGGAAGCCTGGTTTAGAGGCAAGAGTACTGAACTTATGGTTGGAACATGTGAATTTCAGCATCAAGGCTTCCATTTTTTAACTATGTATGCTGCAATTTTGAATGTCACCTAGGAAAAGTCATGTATCTTCAACTTTCCCATTTGTAACTTGGGGATACTAGTATGTACCCCCAAGTGTTGTAAGATCCAAATAAAAGGGCATTTGATAAAACGTAGAGCATAGTGCAGAAGAAAGCTGTTGACATTTCTTTTCCCCATTTTAACATATTCAATGTACACATGTGGGTCATGTGATTTATTTATTTATTTAAGACAGAGTCTCAAGCTGTTGCTCTGGGTAGAGTGCCGTGGTACTCATAGCTCATAACAACCTCCAACTCTTGGGCTCGAGTGATCTTCTTGCCTCAGTTTTTCTATTTTTAGCAGAGATGGGGTCTTGCTTTTGCTAAGGCTGGTCTAAAACTTGTGAGCTCAAGCAACTCACCTGCCTTGGCCTCCCAGAGTGCTAGGATTACAGGTGTGAGCCACTGCACCTGGCCTCCTTATTATGTATTTAATTTTGTATACTTAAATACCACGTAAAGATGATTTAGTACATAAATATACATAGTGCTTTAAGAAAGATAATGATGACCATGACCAGTTACAGATTCCTTTGTTCCTTCTCCACTCCCACTGTTTCACTTGACTAGCCTAAAAAAAAAAGATAATGAAAGTAATTTTGCCTTCTGGGCCTAACCAAGGCTTTAGTAATCTCTACAGGAGGCAATTATGGAAGATCACCAAAAAATGAAAAACATATAGGTAATCAGAACATCCTTTTGCAAAACTGGTTGTTGACTGACTTTTTCGCTCTTTTCCAAAACCGTGTAAGATTTTTTTGTATTCATATATGCAGGTGGCATGTGACAAAGTTGGGCCATCTGTATGAATTCCCCAGGAAATTCCCCACTCTTGCCCTTCTGGGAAGTCACAGAATTCACTTTGCTTCAGGTGGATCCATGGGGTCCTGGGAAGTTATTTCAGCTTTCCCGCTCTCTACATGTTCTGCCCAGATTTGTTTGATGCCTGCTGGTATTCGATTTGCTAAGTAGTAGATTACTGATCAAACACTATCTTTCTCACACAGCCCACAATGACTTAAAAGCCGTCTCATTTTACTTTCATTTGGGAGTCCTACAATCACTACTTCTTATCTTTGCTAATTTCTCAAAAGCCTTCTAATAGTTACTACTACTATTCCTTCTTTAGAGTAATCAAAAGCATCTTAGACACTAAAGTAACCACCTATATTCTGGAAAATTTGATACGAGGGCTTTTATCAGCTCCTTAAGCTGTTTTCTTTATCACATAGGATGAGCTTTTCTTCTTCTTCTTTTTTTTTTTTTCTATGACATTTCATTAAATGTATACCAGTTAGCTGCATTGGGGGCTAATTTGTTTCTTTTATCTTAAAAATATTCAGTGTCTGTTATAATGCTTTTAAAAATTCAATATACTTTGATCTCATCTTCGTACTGCTTTTTTTTTCAATTGTGGTTACTTGGTGTTTTAGAACCAATATGCTAAAAACTGAACATAATAAACATACAGACCTGTTCTTTGGAAAAGGGGCAGATAGAAAATTGAAGGGCAGAAATGAAAACAGAGTCGAAAGGAGCCACAAAAAAATTTGTGAAAATGTTGTAGACTTTGTGCCTGAGCTCTTTGAGATGTCACTGTTTCAAACATTACTTAGCTGGTGCAAGACTTCCCTCTACTGAAGTTCACTTGTTCTGTCCCCAGGTGAGCAGTTATTTTCAAATATCATTCTCTGATTATGTTTCTTGTCTTAAAAAGCTGTGCTCACATTTCATGACACTGAAATAGTTTCCTGCTATTGTTGATGGGATATTAGTTCAATTAATAAAAATTAATACACATCTGGGGACATGCCTAGAGATTAAACGGAAAATTGCAAGACTGTAACTAATTCTTTAACAGAGGAAACTATTACAAAATTTATTTTTCCAGAGCCCTACAGTTGATATAGGATTTGACCTAGGATTGTTCATCATCAAGTCTGTATTTAGCCATTCACCTGTGTGGGACTCCTGTGTTCTTCAGTTTTCTCATCTTTTCAATGGAACTTATAATACCTCACAGAGGTATCAGGAGGTCAGTTACACGAACGTCCTTGGAAACACTCTAAAGACTAGTTAGCCTTGTGGTTATTGCTTGTCAAGACCAAGCCCTATCAGAAAAACTTGACCTCATGTAGGGCAGGGCAGTGTTTGTTCCTGCAGCTGTCATTTCCCTTGACCTTCATAATGTTTCTCAATCGATCTTTATAGTACAGTATTGATCCTTCTATAAATATGGCTGAGGACACATACACTTTCCAGGCATGTTTCTGACATGTGTTTAGAAACGTAATCTGAGAATGGTCATCGGAAGTAAGTGGTAGATTAAGTGAAGTTCAGTAGGAAGAAGTCTTGGAACCAGAGTAAGTCACATTTTAACCAATGGCACAGCAGAGTCCTGTGAAGATTATTAAGTTATATAAGTCTATCAATGGCTAGGTTGTATAAACTGGATTCTATTACATTGATAAAAGATTCAGAATTCAAAATGACATTGGTGATTTAGAGATGAGATTAGAAATAGACACAGTAAGGTTGTGTCTACCTCGAAGCAGAGGCAGACACAGGTTGGGGAGAAGTCTCAAATGGGCCCATGTTTATGGGAGGAGGGGTGGCCATGTGTGAGGAAGCAGAGGAGAAAGCGAGGTTCTGCATGGTGATCAGACAGCCTGTGAGTCAGCAACGCGGCCCTGCAGTCCCCAGAGCCAGCTGAGTGCTGCGGGGCCTGGCAGGAGGGTGGCACAGCTCCTAGAGGGGCACCTGGACCTGCCCAGCATGGGGTCGTAGTCTGGAGAGCCACGTGGGCCTCCCAGCTTCCAATTCCGTCTGTAATAAGTTCTGTCTGTAATCACCTACGCTGATTTCTTTTGCAGAGGGTGAAGGTGGCTTTGCTCTTTCTGATGGGAGCCATAAAGGATGCATTATAGGAGAGGATAGTTATCTAAAAAGTGCATGGCTTTAGAAAACCGTCTTAATCCCCTGTTACCTGTTGGTTGTTTAGAAAGTTCCAAAGTATTTTAAAGACATCTTAATTTTCAGCCTATATCATCTCTCAAGTAAGTAATTCCATAAGTTTACCACCTATAAGGATTCTGTGCATGGAGACCATTGTACCGTGTGTCTCATCTAAATTTACTCTTCTTGGGAAGCCCCTTCCCCTCTGTCTGCTGACGACTTGCTCTTGATCCATCAGCTCTTGGCGGAAACCTCACTCCTGTGCAAAGACCTTCTGACCTTCCTGGTCAGAGTTACAGCCTTCGTAGCTCACCCCAGCCACATCTTTTGTATCCCCAGTGGAAGGCTTATTAATAACTCTGAGCATGAGCTTTTGGGAAGCACAGATCAGATCCAATTCATCTTTGTATTCTCATGGCACGTGGTGGGTTCTCCATAATTATTTGTGGAATGATTAAAGGAAAGAATGAATGAAGGTGAGTATATAAATACAGAACCTACATGAATAGGCTTCAAAAAAGTCTGATACTTAACCACAAAAAGGAGACTCCACTTTTCTGCATCCCAGTGTTTTCTTTTACTCTACACATTTTAAGAGTTTTGGTGAGCTGTAAGGAAGAAGTCCTTGCCAGTAACAACGAGGTGTTGGCTCTCCTCCCTTCACTGACAGCGGATGGACTAGATTAAGTTCCCTTCAACTTTAAGGTTCTTTATTTCTGCAAACTTAAGTGCCAACATTTTCTATTCTTTGGCTTGTACAGTTGCTGGAGGGTCCGTGACGGAGAAGCCTTTCTGAAAGCCCAGTTCCAACTTAAGGCAACCTGCATGAGGCCTCCTCTGTTGGAATGATCCAGAAGTCTTAACAAGTGAGAAAGTTTTCAAATTGTCACCCATTTATGCAATAGTGAAGAAGACCGTGAAGCCAGCACATATTTTTAAGGCAGCAAAGTGCAAAAGTGTCTTTTTGATTCTGCAAGACTCTTTTCTCATAATAAGATTGATCAAAGGTGAACAAACAATCTTTACCATGGCAGTGTCTCCAAATGTTCCATCTCTGCCTTGAGTGAAGCATTTGTTGCCATCAAGGATTTTAATGGTCTGATCCTAACACTGATCCTGAAGCTGCTGATCTGAGATGTGAGTCCCTCTATCCACCACCATTTTTGTTTCAGAAACAAACAGAGCAACCAAAATGGCATCATTTGAATCCTAAGGATTTCAAGGCATACATTTTTAAATTTCTTGAAAATGTGCATTTTTTAAAAAAGCCCTCCCTCCTTTCCTTCAGCTCATTTTTAATATTTATCTTTCCGTGAATATATTCAGATTGACTTTAATGCTGTCAACATGCTCCTCAGCAAGCAGACTGGGGTGTCAGCAAACATCAGCAGCAGGAAACTTCAGCCCCTGACAGCAAGAGAAGGATCCCCTTCAAGGAGTGAGTTTTAAAACCACATAATAGCTAATTTTAAACATCTTAAACTTAAAAAAAAAACAATGTTATGATTTAATGATCTGTTTCAAAATGTAGTTCTCTCAGCCTCATCATAGATGGGGTTTTTTCAGCTCCTTTTATTAACAAAGAAGTTATAGATATTTTAATTTATAGCTGAATCCTTCAGCATCTAGAAGATATAATTTATCACCCAGTCACAGACATCAAGAACTCAGCAAGGGATCCATCAATAGTGGTGAGAGCTTGAGCTTGGGAACCAGGCTCCCAGGAAAGTGCCGTGCGGCTCCGTCGTGTCCCAGCTATGTGTCCAGGGCAGCCCCTCTGTGCCTTGGTTTCCCCTAGGTAATAAGGTTGACATTGTCCCCCTCTCAGAGTTAGTGTCAAAATTAACTGAATTACTACCTTAAGGTTCTTAATACAGTTGTAGATACATAGCAGATTCCTGATTAACGGTGATGATGATGGTGATGGTAAAGGAAGTGGAGACACAGTTTTTCCACAGATGTTCATTCCCTGGACACATTCCCTGGCTCTTTTGGAGAACTCAAATTCTTCTTCATAAAAAAAAAATTATATATATATATATATATGCTTTTGGATGGGAAAAATCTAAAGGATTTCAAGGCATACATTTTTAAATTTCTTGAAAAGCAAAACCGAGCTGAAAGCCTTGAGGTTGGGACTTTCTAGACTTTCTCCTGGAAGCGTGGAAGACAGAGCCCCATCTGTGGAAATCTACCAGTTGTAATGTCATTCATTCCCTGAATCTCCAAATGCATGTTTGAGGCTTTATTTTATTTACACACTTGAGATATAATGAAATCTCAGGAGTGTCTATTGACATAGGTGGTTGAGTCTCTTAGTCTCTAATACCCTAGAGACAGTTTCTGACAAATATATTTTGGAGGAATTTGCAAAACAGGATCAGCAGTGGGGGGACAAGGTGTTACTATTTTTAGGTAATTAATATTTTGGTTTCCCTGGTAGTAAAAATAGAACTTCACCAGATGGCAGCTGTCTTTTTGGTTAGTAACGTCAGGCTATATATTTTTTATTTTTTTTATTTTTTTATTTTTTTTTATTAAATCATAACTGTATACATTGATATGATCATGGGGTATCATACACTCGCTTCATAAACCATTTGACACATTTTTATCACAGTGGTTAACATAGCCTTTCCGGCGTTATCTCAGTTACTGTGCCAAAACATTTACATTCTACATTTACCAAGTTTTGCAAATACCCCTGTAAAATGCACCACAAGTGTGATCCCTCCGATCCCCCTCCCTCTACCCACCCCCCCCTTCCCACTTCCCCCTATTGTTAAGTTGTAGCTGGGTTATAGCTTTCATGTGAGAGTCCCAAATTAGTTTCATAGTAGGGCTGTGTACATTGGGTACTTTTCTTCCATTCTCGAGATACTTTACTAAGAAGAATATGTTCCAGCTCCATCCATGTAAACATGAAAGAGGTAAAGTCTCCATCTTTCTTTAAGGCTGCATAGTATTCCATGGTATACATATACCACAATTAATTAATCCATTCATGGATCGATGTGCACTTGGGCTTTTTCCATGACTTAGCTATTATGAATTGGGCTGCAATAAACATTCTGGTACAAATATCTTTGTTATGTTGTGATTTTTGGTCTTCTGGGTATATGCCCAGCAGAGGAATTACAGGATTGAATGGCAGATCTATTTTTAGATCTCTGAGTGTTCTCCATATATCTTTCCAAAAGGAATGTATTAATTTGCATTCCCACCAGCAGTGCAGAAGTGTTCCCTTTTCTCCGCATCCACGCCAACATCTCTGGTCTTGAGATTTTGTGATATAGGCTAGTCTCATTGGAGTTAGATGATATCTCAAGGTAGTTTTGATTTGCATTTCTCTGATGATTAAAGATGATGAGCATTTTTTCATATGTCTGAAGGCCGTGCGCCTGTCTTCTTCAGAGAAGTTTCTCTTCAAATCCCTTGCCCAGCCCGCGATATTTTGAATGAAGACATGGGGTCTGGAGGAGGAGCTGGCCAGAATAGCTTTTTCTGGATCAACTCAAGGCGTGTGGGGTTTGGGGATGGAGGAGGCAAAGAGTAAACAAGGAAGGTATATTTGCTGCCTGAGAGAATGAACTTGGTTTTCTTCAGAAAATGTGACCTTTTTAGATGATATTGAGCAGACGAGGGCTGCGGGCACTCTGTGGGTGTGTGTGTTGGCTACAGGGCAACGCAAAGACAGCACCTCCTGACTCACAGAGCAGGGTCCTGGGGTGTTAGAAGAAGGCCTTCCAGGGACTCAGGCAGGAGGGAGAGCAGGGCCAGGCTTCCCCACTCGACTCCTCCCCAGTCCTTCTGCTTTCGTAACACACAGATTGATTGGAGACCCTTGTGAGCCTCTGGGAAAAGCACTGAGCTGACAAAAGATCTTCAAAGTAGCTTGCAGCCTGGCGGAGATGGTGGGACCCAACTCCCATTCACAGATGCGAGCCAAGGCCAGAGAAAGGCCACAGTCTGGCATCTTTGGTGGCTGGTGGCCATCAGGCATGAGCCCAAGCCTTTTACCAATGTGATATGCTTACTCATGAGCCTAATGGCTGAGCCCAGAGTGAACATCAGAGGTAATAAGTAGCATTTATTTATTTATTTATTTTTTAGAAAACAAAAATATTTTACTGGAAATATTTTAGTACATTTAGTACAGTATTCAACATTACATGATTATCAAAAATACTTATCTGGAAAATTTTAAACACACTTTTAAATAATTGTTGAGTCAAAGAAAAATGAATATGAATATAGAATATAGAATATATAAACATGAGTATAGAATAACAGAAGGTGCTAAGGAGGAAGACGCACCGTGAGAACCAGGAGCCATACAGTTAAAGCTGTGCTCGGTGAAAATTCATGGCCTTATCCACTCTTTTTTTTTTATTGTTGGGGATTCATTGAGGGTACAATGAGCCAGGTTACACTGATTACGATTGTTACGTAAAGTCCCTCTTGCAATCATGTCTTGCCCCCATAAAGTGTGACACACATCAAGGCCCCACCCCCCTCCCTCCGTCCCTCTTTCTGCTTCCCCCCCCATAACCTTAATTGTCATTAATTGTCCTCATATCAAAATTGAGTACATAGGATTCATGCTTCTCCATTCTTGTGATGCTTTACTAAGAATAATGTCTTCCACGTCCATCCAGGTTAATACGAAGGATGTAAAGTCTCCATTTTTTTTAATGGCTGAATAGTATTCCATGGTATACATATACCACAGCTTGTTAATCCATTCCTGGGTTGGTGGGCATTTAGGCTGTTTCCACATTTTGGCGATTGTAAATTGAGCTGCAATAAACAGTCTAGTACAAGTGTCCTTATGATAAAAGGATTTTTTTCCTTCTGGGTAGATGCCCAGTAATGGGATTGCAGGATCAAGTGGGAGGTCTAGCTTGAGTGCTTTGAGGTTTCTCCATACTTCCTTCCAGAAAGGTTGTACTAGTTTGCAGTCCCACCAGCAGTGTAAAAGTGTTCCCTTCTCTCCACATCCACGCCAGCATCTGCAGTTTTGAGATTTTGTGATGTGGGCCATTCTCACTGGGGTTAGATGATATCTCAGGGTTGTTTTGATTTGCATTTCTCTAATATATAGAGATGATGAACATTTTTTCATGTGTTTGTTAGCCATTCGTCTGTCATCTTTAGAGAAAGTTCTATTCATGTCTCTTGCCCATTGATATATGGGATTGTTGGTTTTTTTTCATGTGGATTAATTCGAGTTCTCTATAGATCCTAGTTATCAAGCTTTTGTCTGATTGAAAATATGCAAATATCCTTTCCCATTGTGTAGGTTGTCTCTTTGCTTTGGTTATTGTCTCCTTAGCTGTACAGAAGCTTTTCAGTTTAATGAAGTCCCATTTGTTTATTTTTGTTGTTGTTGCAATTGCCATGGCAGTCTGCTTTGTGAAGTCTTTCCCCAGACCAATATAATAAGTAGCATTTATTAAACATTTACTATGTGCCAGGATCTCTATCTGTGCATTCTCTGCCCCCTGATAAGCCCTCAGGACAGGCATTGTCCCCTTTTATGGAACCATGGGGACCTGAGGTAACTAGGCCGCAGTTATACCAGGCTGTCATCTAAACATGCATCTCTCTGGAGCCCAAGCTCATGTTCTTCATATGACACTATGGTGTGTTTAGGACATGCCTATGTTTTCTGGCCTGTTCTCATTTTCTTTTTCTTCTCAATGAGGGGAAAATGAAATATACATAGTCTCAAGATGAGGTTAGACACCCAGATCTTAGTGTAGCCCAACAATAGGAACTATGTGTCAATTTATTTTCCTATCTTATCTTGTCATGGTGAAGTAGGGTAGCATGTGGAAAGGATATTAATTTGAAAGTTAGATCATGCAGATTTTAGTGTGAAAGTTGTGGCTTTTGGTAATTATTTAAATTTCTCTGTGCCCTAGCTACCTCAAATGAAAATGAAGAGTATGCTAAATTACCATGTCTCTAAATTTTCCTTGAAGTCCAGTAATCTATGATTTTCTTTTTTCTCTCTCTCTTTTATTTTTTGCAGTTTTTGGCCAGGGCTGTGTTTTAACCCCCTACCTCTGGCGTGTGGGGCTGGCACCCTACTCCTTTGCGCCAGAGGCACCACCCTAATCTATGATTTTCAAAGGGCCTCAAAGCCTTTTACTAACAATCCTACACCTCTTTCAACCCTAACTGCCCCAAATTTTCACGCAAAAAAGCTACAGTGTACATATAACAGATGATTTCACATCTACTTTGAATGCATATAGACTCCTTATTGAGTCCTCAATCACAGCATGAATAGATTTAGAAGTACACTTTCCAAATAATTACAAATATTCATGAAGATAATTAACTTAAACAGACATTTGGAGGCATAATACGTCCTTAGAAATATCATTTGATGCCAGGAATGTTGGCTAAAGATTCTTTCATTTCCCCAATCAGCTGAGGCATGAAAGGGAAAGAAACTTCCCCAGTTTGACATACTCTGAGGGGGTACAGTCCTCGACATCTCCCTAGGTTTATTATTTGCTTTCTAGACTCATTAATTCTGCCGAGAAGACTAAAGAAGCAAATGCTGGTGAAAGAGAATTGAGAACTCTGTAATGCTCATGTCAACAGGGGGCTGCTTATTTGTCTAGCATTTCTTTTTCTAGGGGGCTGCTTATTTGTCTAGCATTTCTTTTTCTACATAGATCATGACCACTCTTCACCACAACCTTTTAAGGAAGGCAGTGTCCTCTTTTTTTTTTTTTTTATAGCATTATTGGTCTATAATTCACACTGTCATCTTCCTTTCACCAGAAAAGTAAAGAACCTCACAGAACCTATGTTACAAGGAACTTACTGTTTATTACTAAGAGTATGGCTAGTGCCTGCGTGTTTGCTGTGATCTCTCTCTGCAGGGAAGAACAGGACCACAGAAGGAGGAGAAGAGGTGCCTGGGGAGATGAGCCTCACTCTGGGTCAATGCCAAGGGTGGGGCTTCTCACGCCAGAGCTCCTTGGAACTCACAGAGCCTCATGACTTCCAGCTGAAAATGGCACTATGCAAGCATTTTGCCAAAATCCTGTATGCGTGGCATTTTTTTTATTTTTTATTTTTTTGCCTTTTGCTCATTGTCCATCCACTGTGTCAAAATGTTAGCACCATTGAAACTTAAAGTCACCTGGTTTAACACTCGTGAAAAAAAAAAAAATAGACATTCCAAGGAAGTAACTTTCTCAGATCAAACTCATCTGAGGTTGACTTGAGGATAAAGCCAGAAGGTCCCATTTAACTTGCTATGCTCCTCAGCCTCCTCCTTTCATCCACTTCAACCCTTGCTCTGTTTGGGTGAGAGTAGGATCAACTAAGGTCTTTGGAGCCATGGTAATCCCAGACTTTGTTATTTATTTATTTATGTTACAAATAAATTTGAAGAAAATATCTTATTACAGCTGGGGAAAACATATTTGCTGCATTGGGTCTACTACAGATATCTTTTGGGAAAATTCCTTTCACTATTGCCCCAGCAGAGTAAGTTAGGAGGAAGGTCATAATTTAAGTGTATTAAACATTTTATAACACAGTGACTTCTGTTTAAAGATAGACTGCAGCAGATCTTCTTACCTGGAATGTTTATTGTTTAAAAATTTCAGATTCATTTTTTTATTAAAATATTTTCAGAGGTTGGCTTCTCGGCAGTGAACACTGTAACTGGGTTTGGGTGTGTATTAATTCCCTAGGGCTGCCATAACAAAGTCCCACAAACTGAGGTGCTTGTGTAATAGAGATTTACTGTCTCACAGGTCTGGAGACTAAGTTTGAAATCAAGATACGGTAGGGTTGGCTCCTTCTGAGGGCTGAGAGGGAGGATCTACCTCTGCCCAACTGCTGCTCCTGCTAATTGCTGACCATCTTTGGCTTTCCTTCGCTGGTGACGGCATTACCCCGATTTGCACCTTTGTCTTCACATAGTGAGAGTGTCTATGCCCAAATTCCCCCTTTTTGTAAGGTCGCTAGTCATATTGAATTAAAGGCTCTCTTATTCCAGAGAGATGTCATCTTAACTAGTTAAGTTTGGAGTGCCTCTACAACCCAATAAGGCCAAATTCTGAGGTCCTGGGGGTTAGGACTTCAAAATGCAAATTTTACGGGGACACAATTCAACTTATAATGAGTACAGATACCTATCTTTGAGGGAGACTGGGAAGAAGCAGCCTTGGGCAGAGACAGAGGTGAAACTGATGTAAAACCTACAAAGCCTTGGACTAGGTGGCAGTGAGCTTCAGAACAAATAACACCCATCACAGTGTCCCTCTACAGGGCCATGGTGAGCCTTGGCACCCCTGCCTCCCTCAGTCGTCAGGTATGGGCTTCTCAGGAAGGTCCTGACCATGCGTGAGGCATTTCCCTGAAGCAGAGGCAGACCAAGATGGAGCTGACAGCTGAATCCTGGCTGCAGACCACACTCTTGACGGGTGTGGCAAGTCCTTCTATGGCAGCGGTTCTCAACCTGTGGGTTGTGACTCCTTTGGGGGTCAAACAACCCTTTCACAGGGGTCGCCTAAGTACATCCTGCATATCAGATATTTACATTACGATTCATAACAGTAGCAAAATTACAGTTATAAAGTAGCAACGAAAATAATTTTATGGTTGGGGTCACCACAACATGAAGAACTGTTTTAAAGGGTCGCAGCATTAGGAAGGTTGAGAACCACCATTCTACGGAGATAGATTTGGGCGGCATGAATCCATGTCTGTCACAAATATAGGAAATATTATCAGCTGCTGCGAGGTTTAAAGAAAAACCTTGATGTCAAAAATATTGATCTCATAAAATATCTCTATTGCATCCTTAAATGCCTAAAGTGTCTTTATTGGCTATAAATTCAATTATAATTCTCCTAGTCTGGCCCACAAGACAATCTGCCATTGGCCTCAAATCCATGTTAGACTCAAATAAGACTCTCCTTATTGTTCAACAGAATGTTCTGCTCTAGGATGCTGATTTCTCACTACATATGACCTGATCTTCCCATTTTGCCTCCAATGCTTTATGGAAATGAAGTTCCTTTCTTAACTTCATTTACCTGTTGACAAGTACAGAGAGATTGAAAATGTAGCTTCCAGTACAATTGGAAAGGTCTTGAAGGCCAGACTAAGAGGTTTGTAACTAAATCATTTATAGTCTAATCCAGGCATTGGCTAAGTATAGTTTGTAGGTCAAATCCAGTCTGCCATCTGTTGCTGTAAATAAAGTTTTATTGGAACACAGCCATGCTCTTTTGTGTACATGCTGTCTGTGGTTGTTATCACAGAGTCTGTACCTTGATTTTGCTTTGGATTTTTCACAGTGAGTAACATGGGGTATTTGTTGATAACACGGAGATTAATATCACTTGTTTGCCAGGAAGTTTGTTGGACTGTGCAAAAATGGGCTTTGAAGTCCAACAAATCCATTCCCTTTGTGTTATGTGTGTAACCTTGGGAAAGACATGTAATTTCTCTCAGCTCTATGGCTCTGCTTGGCCTTGCTATGGTTTTCACAATTTTGAGACTACAAAAGTACTGTCAGGGATGGAAGATAGTCTTTTGTTCCATGAGCAAGCCAGTGAGGGAGTACACATCTCTCCCTCTAATGCAGAGCAGAGCAGTGAGTGGTGTGTAGAAGGCATTGGAGGGGACCCATTCACCTCACACACAGACGGGTATAAGAAAAAGGCAGAATATATAGAGTTTTAGCTTTCTCCAGGAAGGGCACTGATGGCATTTGAGGAGTGATAGGAGGGGGTGTCTTCACTGTAAGATGTTCAGCTTCCCATTCCCCCCCCCATTAAACTCTGTGACCTTGCCCACCACTGTGACAGCCATTCTAGCCCCCACACCATTTCTGAATGCATCCTGAGGGTCATACCTCCTTGGATGAGAACCACCTGACATATTTTAAAAGTCCTAGGGACTCTGGCTATGTCTCACAGATCTCTGAGGGGCTGGGGAGAGCAGGACACTTGTACTTATGTCTGTTTTGCCTCACTAATATTTTATTTGAAAAGATGCCTATGGCTAAAACTTTTGAAATTAGATAGACATGCAATTATAAAGCGGACATCAAACACTGCTTTGCTGAGAAGGTTGAACGACAAACAGAATCATATAAAAAGTGAGAAGGAATCATTCACCTGAAGGAGGCATGGAGCAGAACAAGAAAAGAATGCAAGGATCCTGTCCTGTCAAGCCTAATGCAGACCCTCTCCCACCATCCAGGGAGGAGCATAAACACCAGCACCATACTGCAATCATAATGGAAACAATGATGTCCAAATGAATGACTTAACACTGACTAGGAGCTGTCCATTACATGCCTACTAATTCTGTGCTTGCAACAGCTTAGCATGGTGGGTACTACAGAGGCAAAACAATCTCTGCAAGTTGAGCAATACCCTATACTTACACAGCTAATTAATGACTGAACCTGGATTCAAACCTGTATTTTACAGTCAAATTCATAAATTTCCTGCTGTACCAAGCTATATAGTTTATTTGTAACTTGTTCTTCACCCAATATATCAAATCAGATATATCTATATATTAAATATATAATTTATTTATAATATAGTATACATAATATCTATCTATTATATCAGATATATCTATGTATCTATATATTAAAAATATTTCTATTGGGTATGTTGCTATGTTTATGTTTAGATGCTAAAAGATTTGAATGTGGTGTATTGCATATGAGAATTTTTGTCCCCGTCAATGAATTTTTGTCCTTATGAAGACTCCCTTCAGGTAGTTCATTGAGACCCCTGCACTGGGGTGACCCACCAGCACTGGTGCCATTCTGGAGCCCAGCTCAGTCATGCAAAGCAATTGGCATCTCCTCTAGAAAGAGATTCAAAGGGGGCTCTTCCTGTGTCATTTATTACGCTGGGTTGGTACAGATTAGGAAGAGATGGGATAATACACAAATCAAATATCTCCACAGGGACCAGGTTTTCTTTCTAGGAAGTATTAGCAATGTTTCTTGGAGGCTGGCAAAACACTGTCTGAAAACCGGAGACTTTTGATTTTCTAAGCCAGAGTAAATGTGTGCCACTTACAAAAGCTCTGAGTCAGGACTTCAGATGATTAAGTGTATTATTGCTATTGTTAAATAAATAAGACAAGTCAATTGATTCTCATTGATGAGACTTTCTAGCTATTTTGCAAAATCAGCTAATATACCTAATCATGCACAGAAGAGACCTTTATGTGAATATCAATAATAAGCCGTTTTTATGAAACACAGACACAGTCCCCCACCCTTTTGCTCATAATACTTTCCTCCCATATGTTTCATTGTTGACAACACAGCAGAGGCAGGCAATATTTCTCCCTTATTTTCTGGTTTATCACATAGCTCAAAGGACTGAGGAATGCCATAGGGAAGTTCCTCTATATTTACTCAAATTGCTTATACAAACTGCTCCATCAGTTTAGAATATGAAGTTCTGTAAGAACCAATAGTTTAAATGTCTGTCTTCGGGTTTTTAGTGTTTTGATATTTCATTGTCTTCTTTCTTAAAATAAAGTATGTTATTAAGAGACTGGGCCAACTAACTCTGGGGAAAAAAATTTGACCAAAAGTACAAAGATTTCACAATTTTTTCCCATCAGTTTGTTTTACAATTTAGTGCCACATGGTCAGAGTAGAAAGTGATCTGATTAAACAAAATCAAATTGTGAAACAAATGAACATATTAGAAGAAGAAGAACACGGGTACATGTAGCTTAAGGGGCTAGATACTCTTTGCTTTTAATTTCTTTGACCTCTAGATTGGCTGACCGGCACTGGGTAAAAACCACTGTTGTCTGGATGAAGATTTCTCATGAATGTGTTGGAACAAGGACGACAGCTGTACCAAGTGCATCGCAATCTCTTATCTTATGCCTGTGCCAGATGCTGGGGGTCAGGCAGGGCTCCCATGCTCATGGCGTCTCTCTGGCTTCGTTGTTCTCACACAGAGCTCTAGACAGTATTTTCAAATGATTAAATTAATCCAGAGGAAAAAGCAAGTTGTCATGCCTTGTCAAATGACTTGTTGGATCTTGCAAGCTCCCATTAATAAGCTGTAATGTTAGATGTTTATAGACATTTTTACATATGCAAAAGACTTTGGGTGAAGCACAATACTTAATGGGAAGCAAGGCATTCCTAATAATAAAAGGCAACAAAATAAAAAATAGACAAGTGGGACTTAAACTACAAAGCTTTTGCACAGCAAAAGTAATAATCAATAGAGTGCAGAGACAGCTTGCAGAAAGGGAGAAAATATTTATAAACTATGCATCCAACAGGGACTAATATACAGAATTTACAAGGAACTCAAACATCTCAACAAAAATAAAACACAGATAACTCCATCAAAAAGTGGACTAGGGACATGAAAAGACATTTTCAAAGGAAAAAAAATGGAGGTAGTGCCTGTGGCTCAGTGAGTAGGGTGCTGGCCCCATATACCGAGGGTGGCGGGTTCAAACCCGGCCACGGCCAAACTGCAACAACAACAACAAAAAATATGTTCGACATCACTAGTCATCAGAGGAATGCAAAGTAAAACCACAGTGAGATATCAACTTACACCAATTCGAATGGCCATTACTAAAAAGACAAATGATAGACTCCAGAGAAGACACAGAGAAAAAGGAAGTCATACACTGTCATGCAAATGTAAATAAGTACAACCTCCATGGAAGATAGTATGGAGACTTGTCAAAGAACTACAAATGGTGCTATGATATGATCCAGTAATTTTACTACTGGGTATCTACTCCAAAGAAAAGAGATCATTACATCAAAAAGATATCTAAAAGTACATATATCACAGCACAATTCACTATGGCAAAAATATGGAATCAACCTAAGTGTCCATCAACAAAAGATTAAAGAAAATAGGATATATATATATATACACACAATGGGAAACTATTCAGCCACAAAGAAGAATGAGGCTGTGTCTTCTACAGCTATGTGGATGGAATTGGAGGCCTATATCTCAAATGAAACAACTCAAACCCACAGCGACAGAGATGGCATGTTCTCACTTATAAGTTGGAGTCCCATGATGTGTACACAGGGAAACAGTGTATAATGATCCTAAAAGGGAGCTCCATGATGTGTACACCTGGATGCACTGTGTAATGATCAAGGGTGGGATGTACATGATGTGTGCACGTGGAAGCAGTGTGTCATGATCACAGGTGGGAGCTCCGTTTGTGTACATGTGGAAGCAGTGTATCATGATCACAGGTGGGAGCTCCGTTTGTGTGCACGTGAAAGCACTGCGTCATGATCACAGGTGGGAGCTCTGTTTGTGTACACGTGGAAGCAGTGTGTCATGATCACAGGTGGGAGCTCCGTTTGTGTACATGTGGAAGCAGTGTATCATGATCACAGGTGGGAGCTCCGTTTGTGTACACGTGGAAGCAGTGTGTCATGATCACAGGTGGGAGCTCCGTTTGTGTACACGTGGAAGCAGTGTATCATGATCACAGGTGGGAGCTCTGTTTGTGTACACGTGGAAGCAGTGTGTCATGATCACAGGTGGGAGCTCCGTTTGTGTACATGTGGAAGCAGTGTATCATGATCACAGGTGGGAGCTCCGTTTGTGTACACGTGGAAGCAGTGTGTCATGATCACAGGTGGGAGCTCCGTTTGTGTACACGTGGAAGCAGTGTGTCATGATCACAGGTGGGAGCTCTGTTTGTGTACACATGGAAGCAGTGTGTCATGATCACAGGTGGGAGCTCCGTTTGTGTACACGTGGAAGCAGTGTATCGTGATCACAGGTGGGAGCTCCGTTTGTGTACACGTGGAAGCAGTGTGTCATGATCACAGGTGGGAGCTCTGTTTGTGTACACGTGGAAGCAGTGTGTCATGATCACAGGTGGGAGCTCCGTTTGTGTACATGTGGAAGCAGTGTATCATGATCACAGGTGGGAGCTCCGTTTGTGTACACGTGGAAGCAGTGTGTCATGATCACAGGTGGGAGCTCCGTTTGTGTACACGTGGAAGCAGTGTATCATGATCACAGGTGGGAGCTCTGTTTGTGTACACGTGGAAGCAGTGTGTCATGATCACAGGTGGGAGCTCTGTTTGTGTACACGTGGAAGCAGTGTGTCATGATCACAGGTGGGAGCTCTGTTTGTGTACACGTGGAAGCAGTGTGTCATGATCACAGGTGGGAGCTCTGTTTGTGTACACGTGGAAGCAGTGTGTCATGATCACAGGTGGGAGCTCCGTTTGTGTACACGTGGAAGCAGTGTGTCATGATCACAGGTGGGAGCTCCGTTTGTGTACATGTGGAAGCAGTGTATCATGATCACAGGTGGGAGCTCCGTTTGTGTACACGTGGAAGCAGTGTGTCATGATCACAGGTGGGAGCTCCGTTTGTGTGCACGTGGAAGCAGTGTGTCATGATCACAGGTGGGAGCTCTGTGATGTGTGTATTCACAGACAGTGGAGACCAGGAGGATGTGAAGTGGGAGGTGAGAGGATGATCAGAGGCTCCTGGTGGGCACAGCAGGTGTTACTCAGTATCCTGACTTCACCACATTGTAATCCATCAATCTAGAAAATTTAGCTTATATCCCATAGATATAAACATATAAAAACAAATGGAAAAACTTTGAGCAAATTAGGAGAGGTTATTTGGGTAAGGATCAATGTGCATTAGGGGATTTCTTGGTATCTTTCAAATCGTATGCCGTAAAATACTACCCTGTAGTATCTCTCTTTCAAAACTCATTGTATTTGAATTTTTAAAAATGAAGGAATCTCACTAGATAAATTAAAATGAAGAATTTCCTCACTATTTAAAAGCCTGAACATTAAAGTCTTTTTTTTTAATTTAGATAAATATACTGACCACTATTGATAAATATCTCCGTACTTCAACTAGAAGTAACTATATCCCCACCACACTTTTTAGGGGGTAGAGGGTGGGAGTAGAATTTACAAAGTGTATGGTGCCATAAAAACCATATTCTTTATGTGGAGCTTGGTGGCTCACACTTGTTATCCCAGCACTCTGAGAGCCTGAGGTAGGTGGATGGCCTGAGCTCAGGACTTAGAGACCAGCCTGAGCAAAAGGAAGATCCCGCTTCTACTAAAAATAAAAAAACTAGCCCCAGCATTGTTGTGGTAGGTGAGTATAGTTCCAGCTACTCAGAAGGCTGAGGTAAGGGCATCACTTGAGCCCAAGAGTTTGAGATTGCTGTGAGCTGTGACGCCATGGCACTCTACTCAGAGCACAGAGTGAAACTGTCTCCAAAAAAAAAAATTATTTAATTTTGCCTTTTTACCTAATATTCTGATGATTTGGGAAATCCAGTTGAAATTCCCATGAATGATTTATAATATTATTTAATTCCTTCTTTTGAGTGAGAGACAGATATATTTAATATAGGAATTTTAATATCTCTCATGTTAAACAATAAATACCAAATGGTCCCTGAGTGTTATGTAGTACTTAATATAGAAAAATGCTTTCTAAGTCATGTTTTGGTCATTTCATTAATGTAATCAATTGGGAGACTGATTAGTTTAATTCAGCCTTTGTAATAACCTCACTTAGAATAAAGGAGAATTATTGGGTAGAGCTGTTGAACTAACTCCTCAAGGTAATATCTCTAGCACATCCTGCATCAAGGTTTCTTGATCTCTGTTTGGGGCCCTTTTGCTTACTTTCTATTTCTTTTTCAAAAATTTTATTTTTGGTTAAATACCTAGAAAAATTTTAAATATGAACAAGAAGTGGGTTCTAATTGAGAGAAAATTGAAGGAATATTTAAAAACTGCAAAATTTCAGACAAATATAGGGAATTATAATTAATGTGGTTGAATTTCTTGGTTGAAGAACTGGTCTCAAAGCCTGGACAGATCTTATCTGTGTAGGTGACATGCTCCTGGCACTTACTGCTAACTGTGGAAACACATCGGGAACCCATACACCTGTCCCTGCCTCCTCTCTCCTCCCACACCACTCTGCTTCCCCACCTAGTCCCAGCTACTATTCTCTCTGTGGGGGAAAATACAGGAGAGATGAAAACAAGGGTTTCAGGTTGCCATTTATCTTGCACATTCCCACAGATTTGTTGAGTTTTCCTTTTGGTATGATTGCGGCCCTTTGTAAATTACAGTCAGGACCAAAGAAAACACCTGTTCTTTTCCCATATGCCTCTTTGTTTCTCCAATTCCAGTTTCATTTGAACTCAATTTTGCCAAATGACTCCCATAACGTGATAATATCACTCCAAACAAGCTCACTCCTCACAGTCAGGCCAAGATCTTTGCTGCCAGGGGCCTATGCTTTTTCCTATGTTCTCACTGGGATCTGACTCATGCTAAGTACTGGCCATGTTTGCTAACTGGAATATATCCATTTGTTAGGAAGTACATTCAAAGGAAGTGCTGCAATGAAGAGTTGATGCTTTAGAATTGGAAAAATTGAGGCGTTTACCTCCGGCTCTGTCATCTACTAGCTTGCCCCATGCAACTAATTTGACCTTTTCTAAGACTGGGCTTTCTCATTTGGAAAATAGGAATCATATTCTTGTTCAACATTTGCTAGAAAAGTCCCATATCGTTCAACATTCGCTAGAAAAGTCCCATATCGGCTCGGTGCCTGTGGCTCAAGTGGCTAAGGCGCCAGCCACATACACCTGAGCTGGCGGGTTCAAATCCAGCCCAGGCCTGCCAAGCAACAATGACGGCTGCAACCAAAAAAAAAAAAAAAAAACTAGCCGGGCATTGTGGCAGGTGCCTCTAATCCCAGTTACTTGGGAGGCAGAGGCAGGAGTTGAGCCCAGGAGTTGGAGGCTGCTGTGAGCTGTGATGCCACAGCACTCTACCTAGGCACTCTACAGAGCTTGAGGCTCTGTCTCAAAAAAAAAAAAAAAAAGAAAGAAAAATCCCAGATGCATAACCTATGCCCCAAGGTGGTTGAGATTATTATGTTATTAGCATTGTTATTTGTTTGTTACTGAACAGCAAAAATTCCGAACATGGAAAAGTCATAGAGCATGGCTGCAGTTGGCCCTCTGTATCTCTGAGTTCCACATTCATGTATTGAACCAACCATGGATGGAAAATATTTTGGGGGAAAAAGGACAATTGTGTCTGTACTGAACATACACAGAGATTTTTCTTGTCATTATTCCCTAAAAAATACAGTATGAAAAACAATTAACATCTCATTTATATTGTATTAGCTATTATAATTCATCTAGAGATGGTTTAGAGTATACAGTAGGTTGTGCATAGGTCACGTGCAAGTACAATAACATTTTATGTAAGAGACTTGAGCATTCGTGAATTTTGGTATCCAGTAGGGTCCTGGAGCCAATCTCCCACAGAAACTGAGGTATCCTGACTGTGTATCTGTTTTGACTGAGTTGGGGTTTACACATTTTCTGTAAAAGAGTCTGTAAGGTCCGCTCTTATTTTATAAGGTAGAAGATTTCTGACAATACATGGACTGACATTCTATTAAGAATATTATATGGGTTAAGTTTATACCGACCGAGGATTAGTCTGACTAACCAGCACTCCCCAGGAGCTGGCAAGTCTAAGTAACAGGTAGAGTCCATTAACACCCACATAAATGTAATTTTAATGTAAAAATCAATGAACAAAAGATCTTATTGTATGGAATTGTACTATACATTCTGTGCGACTGAAGTGAACCACTTTTGGTGACAGAGGTAGCCTGAGATCCGTGAAATGTCCTTTGTAGTTTACTCTTTTTCCTTTTTTTTTTTTTTTGAGACGGAGTCTCACTCTGTTGCCCAGGCTAGAGTGTTGTGACACCAGCTTCGCTCACAGCAACCACAAACTCCTAGGTTCAAGTGATTCTCCTGCCTCAGCCACCTCAGTAGCTACCACAACACCCAGCTATTTTTTTTATATTTTTAGTAGAAAAGGGGTCTAGCTCTTGCTCAGTGCTCAGGCTGGTCTTGAATTCCCAGCTTCAAAAAACCAAAGGAAGGACCAAAGAGAACCTCTGTTCTTTCCCCACATTCCTCTTTGTTTTGGCTTCCCAGAGTGCTAGGATTACAGGCATGTACCCCTCTGCCAGGCCTTCTTTGTGGTTTACTTTTATAACAGGATAAGAAACTTAAGCATAGTCAGATACTCAGTCTATTCATTTATTCACTGTTGCTTGTATTAAACAATTACTGCTTGACTGTCCACTATAATAATGACATCAGCTAATATCTGTGGAATTGTTGTCTTGCTCAATCTGCTGGGCAGAGAAGAAACAAACCTGGCTGGAATGCAGGCTCTGCCTTCATCCTGTTGACTGTAGAGTAGGGAAAATAACATAAGCAAACTAGATTAATGTAGATTCTCTGATGGCACATTAATCAGGACAGAGGATGAATGTGAAGGAAGATTAGTTAGTCCCAACTTTTTAGTTCAATATTCAAGGCCTTTTATAACCTTGCACGTACCTAATTCTTCAGTCTTCTTCTCCACATCCCCCTCCCCATGAATATCCACGTGTAGTACATGGTGCATTATATTGTACTGATTTCCATCTTGCATTAAAATATATTTTTCTGGGTGTCCATGCACAGTTGTGTTATTTTGAAGTTAGGATGACCTAAGAATACCCTCCTAGACATTGGCTGAGATTTAAATCCAGGCATCAATGGTGGAAAAAATATAACACCTTGCAGGCAAGAGATTACTTCCTTACTGAGCATTTTGGAAGTCAAATTTCTAAAGTAACTGCCTAATTAGTGCATGATTTCTTGAGCATGGAACTTGACGGGAAAGCCTGAAGAACTCCATCTTATCAGCCAATCCTAGGAACTGGCATGTGTTTTCCCTGGAGATCTTTGTATAAGGGAGGCTCAGGAGTCTCAGGGGCAGTGAGCCGGGCACATTCATTCATTCTCAAGGTGACATTGGACAATGGTGAGGACCAGCCTGAAAGCATCTCAGTAGTTACCACCACAGACTTTTGACTCTTGCACCTGATGTGCACGTGGCTGAGAAGTTCATGTCAACAACTTTACATTCTGATCTCTGAAGATGTGTTTTGCAGAAATTTAGTCCCAGAGGAACACATTCATAATACTAGGCTTAGGAGTTCCCTCTGGGTCCAAGAATTCAAGCCTGGACATTCTCCTTTGCATTCTTTATTTCTTTAATTTCTACAATCAATCTTGGATCACATATGTGTTAGGGATGGTGTGGAGAAATAACTCAAGCTGCTTGCATTAGCCTGGGTAACCATTCAACCTACGGCGGCCTCCACTTGCTGGGAGAAGGCTGTGCAAGCAGTGCTCAGGTTTTGGCAGTCAAGTCCACGGCTTCTGTCTTAGCAGTGATGCATAGGCTGCAGTTCTGGCCATTTTTCTTGAGCAAAACAAGGACACTTTCACATCATTCCAGGAGGGTTTATTTTAGATTATAATTGAATATGGTTCTGATATAAGATTTGTCGAAGGAAGGCAGTCTGGCTAAAATTCTCCATTATCTGAATCACTTCCTCAAAACATGGTTTATAAGAAAAAATACTTTGACTCGCTTTTAATGATGACCATGGTGGAGTACTGAACTTTACAGGGATTCGTTAAGAATGTGCCCAAAGTTGTGCAATGAAGAAAAAGAGGTCAAGAAATACTTTTATCTTAGTTAGACTACATCCTTCGTCTGGGAGACACGAGAGCTAAAGAGAAGAATAAGATCCCTGGCTGATGCTGGAAATAGTTTAGAGGTGATCTAAACTGTTAATACCATATTTACAAAGAATGTTTAAATCAGAGACAATTATTGAAGTATTATTTTTTTAAAAAAGCTAAATCATGTAATGAGGGTCAAAGCACATTTAGCAATATCACCCCATCATTTAGGAGACTGCATCTTTGAGTTCTGCCTAGGTGGGGAAAGATATTTCTATGCTCTTCCTATACCAAGGGGATCTAGTGTGGGGGAAAGAGGAGGTAGAAGAAATTTCATGGCCTTCAAAAGGGACACAACACAAGAATGTGGCAAGGGGGCTAGGGCTGCCTAAAAAATGAAAGGTCATAAGTTGAGGAATGGGAAAGGTTAGACGTTTGAGTAGTAATGTACGTTAAGGTTGGGCGGATTCCTAAATTTCTCCCCTATGCTCAAAAATTTCAAAAAGCAAGAAAAGTGGATTCCAGTATTTTTGTTATTTATTTGACCTTCAACAAGTCATTTAACCTTTTTTAGAGCTCAGTTACCTCAGCCGTAACATAAAGGATTGAATTAAATAATCTTTAAGGTACCTTGACTCTCTGACAACTATAAGATTAGAAGTATTGACATTTAAAGGGATTAAAAATATTATCTATCAAAGAATATGATCTATTTTCCTTAAAGATGAACAAAAATTGACTATATCCCAAGATAGAATTCCACATGTGGGTAATCAGATCATTAATAAATGATTTTCCCCTTGTCATTAGGAAAAAAATCTCCATAGGGCCGAATCCCTTAATGTCTGTCTGCCTTAGACGGGATCACTGAGGGACTCACCCCGTCCCTCCCCTGGCTCAGGTCTTTTCTGGCCCCTGTTCTAAATAAAGAGCTGTGGTTCTCCCACCTGACCTTCTCCCTCACCCTCGAGCCTCCATGCACCAACTTTCTGCTGGTTCAACACCTGCATTACAAAAGACCCACCAGAGACCTGACCTTGCAGATCTCCTCCCCAACAAAAGCAGTCTTCTTTGTTTTAGCCTGTTCTTCTCTGCTTTCTATCTGAGCATATACAACATTATAATTTTTAATTGTTTATTCACCACTCTCCCCAACGATCCTGTAAGCTCCTGGCAGGCAAGGGTCTTCTTATGTATCTTGGATTTGCAGGGCTGAGCACTTTGCCTGGTCTTAGGAGGTGCTCAATTAACAATGCTCAATAAATGAATGAATGAATAATTCAACACTATTCAGGGAAAAAAATTCAGAGACAAAGCAACATCTTTACAACACAACCCGGACACGTCTGCTTTTGTCTATTGTAAACAAGTGCTCTGTCACCTGCCACTGGGCAGACTAACAGCAGCAGTAATACTAATCACTTCCCATTGGAATGCAATTGCTAATTTTCCCAAGCCATGTTTGGCCAGTAGCAATGGAGTCTAATCTGGTCCCATCCATTGGAGAGCATTTCATTCTGATAGCTGCCTTGCCGTACGCTAGAAATGTGTCACACACAAGCTCCTTCTTTCCGCATCATAAACTTCTAATGTTTCCTTAGGCTGATGAGGTTTTGTGTTTTTCTGAATTTGGGAGATGGGCCAAATATTCTTTTCTTCTAGGCAATGTCTTATTTTGCCCCTCCCTTGTGCCACCCTCTCGTCCCAGTGCTCAGTGGAAACCTGGAGTTCTGGAGTGAACAGACCTTTTTCCTAGATGCTGCCTCCTCTTTAAATCCAAATGTTTCCAGAGACTGACTAAAAATAAGAGGTCAACCATCCCTCGAGTTCATGCCTCAGTGGGCGCATAGGTCACAATTTGGGGGCACACTTGAACCAATCCGTACTACTCTTCCCTCTTTCCAAACCTCCCAATATTCTCCCTCTAATTCTTTGTGGGTGGGGAGCTCTGAGAGTGCAAGAGCCCAGTGGTGGTAGGAAGTAGAAAGTAGCCCTGGTCACTGAGCAGCCGATGGAGAGATATTGAGATGGACCCGAGATCACTGAAATAAGTGGGACCTGATCCTGAACCCCATGGAGTCCACAATCTAATAAGGCGACAGATAATTAAATTACAATGTGATGTGATAACTGCTAACCTAGGAGCAAGCACACACTGTTTCGTTCTGTTCTTATCTCCCTGACACCTGGGCAGAAAATGTGCTCTCCTGATCCTCTGGGCTATCTACTTTTTGTTTGTTCCTTTACAAGGCTAGGACCAAATTGTTCTATTAGATGACAGGTTACAGTTATCAAACCAGGCAGATAGGGAGGAGGAAAGAGCAAAGACCTGGCTCGGGAGCCATGGGTAAGGTGTTTACCTTGTACCTATGTGAGGTGCTGAGACCATGGGGAAGAGACACCATGTCCTTGCCCTCAAAGGGCTCCTGGTCTGGTGGGGATGAGAGACATCACATGTTTGCAGTCAAAACTTTCTTGAGCCAGTATAAACCTTTAAGGGTATAGTGAGGACAAGGTGAAGTCTACATCCAAGGGCTAGGTGTGTGAGTGTTGTGTGTGCATATATGTGTTGGGAGGGTGGGTGGGACGTGAACAGATGTTAACTAGGCAGGATGGACCTGCAGTTCCAGGCCTGACAGCTCAATGTTCTATGATTGTGCGGGTGTCGCCAAGTCTGTCACTACTGCTTTAGAAGACACAAAACTTATAATCACAGCATAGCTGAATGATTGTCAGAAGGCCCCAGGTGGTGGAAGCACAGAGGTGGTCATTCCAGGCAGTCCTCATTCAAGACTAGCACATGGAGCTCTAGGGCCTTGGACACTGAAGTAGTCCACAAGATAAACTTGCAGGAGGGGGGGTGGCAAGGCAAAATGAGACCTTTACGAATCAGCAACTGAGCCCCTTAAAAATAGAGGGCCACACAGGAGCCCAGGGGTGATCAGCAGATACTGGTACTTTCTGACAGGTTAGGGATAAAGGTAAAGACATGCACAATTAAAGATCCAGTCAAACCCTGTGTCTCCCCCATCCCTTACCTCTGGGTACTAAATATTAAATTAATATTTAATTATTCCCAGATGGTTTTGAGGATGTTAACCTTTATCTCCTTAGATTAATAAATAATAGGATACTGTGAAAAGTTGTGTTTCCTCCACATTCTTATCCATTCTCTAGTGCCTGGCCTACTACTGCACAAGCATATAGGGCTAAATGCAGGCGCATACATTGGCCAGATGCTGCAATTGTTCAGAGAGAGAGCTGTGAGACTGGGCATCAAGGACTCGGGTTCTAGCCCTGGCTTTCTAGGAATACTTTGACCTTGGGAAAGTCACTTCACCCCATTGAGACGCAACTAGAGTCTGAAGCCTAGCAGTTTCTAAGACTCTTCCAAACTCCAAAGCCAGTAATCAATGATTCCAAGGATACATTCTTTCCCATTGCTTTTTGTAGGTCACATGTCTTTTTTTATCTCGGGACAGAATGAACAGAATGGATTTTTACAAGCTCTGGAGAAGGAAAGTGCTTTATCATTGTAGATTCTGGTGAATATTTGTTCTCTGTGAAAAAGATTTTATTGATCATTACACAAGTGCATTCTGAAAAGAGCCCTGCCAGGTATTGGATATTTGAATAAAGTGGGTCTTATCTTCCTTCAGGTTTGCTGTATGCTTTAATGAGATGATATAAAACAGGAAAGCAGCTGGAAGAGTAGGAAGTGCTGCCCACTCTTCAGGTGTTATTTTAAATAGGTCTCTTGTATATTGCAAAAATATAACTTTGCTAAAATAAAGGTGAGGTTTGAAAAAATACTAGAAGACGCTTTATGTGTTGTTTGAATATCTGCCTACAGAATAAATGATGATTTCATGCAAAATTATGCTATCTCTTAAATAATTACAGAGGCACACTTTCCCACAAGGAATAATAAATCTAATGCTTTGCAAGAAATGATTGTGAATGTATAAAATTAAGACTCGATATGAGACAATTTTATTTTGCTTTGTATACATGTCATCAGACCCCTCAGTTCTCCTGGCTCTGATCTGTTTAGAACACAATGAAGCAGAGAGAAAAATCTTAATCAAAATATACAAAAAAATTCTCTTTGATTAAATAGTGAAAAGTATCTAAATGAGGAATTTTAAAAATAAGTTATCAATAAGTAGTCAATCTGGCTTAGAGGTTTACACTAGTCACATTATTTTCCTTTTTTTTTTTTTTTTTCCCTTCATCAATGCTGAAAAGCTTTACTCTTCAAACTCTTGAAACTTCAAAGCAATGAACTGATTGTGTTATTTCAGACTAAGGGTTTGTTCATTCAGTGAACAATCTGTCGATAGTTAAGATTGAACTAATAGATTATTTTAATGTCTGTCCATCCATTCCACAAATATTTGTTGAGTCTGTATGTATGTAAGACACTGTTAGACACCATGGGGATATACAGATGGATCAGATTCGATCCTGCAGGGGTTTAAATGGTGCCCCTCCCCACCAAAATGTCCACACCCTAATTCCCCAAACCTGCTTTATTTGGAAAAAAAGGTTTTTACAGGTATAAATTAAGAATCATAAGATGAGGAAATAATTCTGGGTTATCCTAATAGGCCTAAATCCAATGACAATTGAGGTGATGTGACCACGGAGGCAAAGATTAGAGTGATGAGGTCATAGAGCAAGAAACAGCGCAGCCCCCAGAAGCGGAAGAGGTAGGAAACTAATTCTACCCTGAAGCCCCCAGAGGGAGGAGTGCAGCTTTACTGACACCTTGACTTCTGGCTTCCAGAACTGTGACGGAGTGAAGATCTGTGGCTTCACCCACCACGTTTATGGCAGCCTCTGGACACTAATGAAGGTCTTGTCTCCAATGAAGATAGAGAACTTCTTTCTATGATATATAGTTGTTGAATACTGTAAGATTGGCTAGAATAGGAATTTAGAGGAAGGAGAGATTGCTTTCTATAGGAGGTACTAGGACATATTTGGTAGGGGACGAAGAATTTGAAACATCTTCTTAAAAATGAATAGAATTTGCATTTAGAAAGATGGAGCTGATGGTGATGGTGCTAGGGGTTAGTGGGCAGGACTAGCAGAGTAGTTGCCCCTGGGGTATGGGTGGAGGTGGGCACAGGTTTCTGGGCAGAAGGAAACTTATAAGCAAAGGTCCACAGACTGTAAAATGTGAGACCTGTGCAGAGAAGCAGGCCTATACATCTCAATTCATTTGGGAATGGAAGAGCCTCAGATAAAACTAGGAGCATAAAGGGCTTGGTATGCCCAGCTAGAGTGTGTGGACCTCATTTCTCTTATGTGCAGATAACAAGACTTGAAGCAGGAGGATGGCAGGGTGAGAACTGGTTTCAGGAAGGCTCTTTGGTCATTGTATGCTTCAGAGGAGAAAAGTCTGCAGGTATGGAGAGGGTGGTTAGGAGGACACCAAATCAGTCCAAGACCGTGGGATGCTTTACGTTGAATCCTGTGATCCCTGAATTCATATGTTGACGTTATAACCCCTGCCACCTTAGAATATAACTATGTGAAGTTATGCAAAGAGGAAACTAAGGAAAATGAGGCCCTGTGGGTGGGTCCTAATTCAGTATGACTGATATCCTCTATAAAAAAGAGGAGATTAGGACACACAGATCAGGAGTGACCTTGAGAGGTCACGGAGTCATACACCTGTAAGCCAAGAAGGGAAGCCTCAGAAGACACCAAACCCTCTGGCACTTTATCTGACTTCTAACCTCCACAATTGTGAAAAAAATAAAACAAGCTTCTCTCATTTGAGGCACCCAGTCTGTTATTTTGTTATGGCAGCCATGGCAAACTAATACGAAGGCTTTACACTAAGGGTATTTTGCAACAAAGCACATCCTTCTCCGGGGAGATTTTTGATGTGTGCTATTATTTGTTCTGCTAGATAGAGTTGGGTTTGACCTGAATATAAAGACACTCAGTTTAGTTTCATGACTTCCTGAAAAGAGTTGCACCATTGCCATATTTTAAGTCCCAAAGCATGGTGTGTCTTAAGGCACAAGAACAATGTCAATTTTATAGCTGCTGTAATATTGCTTCTTTCCAGAATATTGAATAGAATCTCCTCTGGTCACAAACTCCACGCGTTTTTATCCTACTTTCATCATCATGAATAATGATACAGGACAGATGCTGCCTTCAGGTATTTGTTGATGAGTTATGAAATACACCTGTTGCCTGAGCTTCTGGACATCCAGACATGGTAATCCATCGTGATCTTCCCATTTCTAATCTGTTCAAAATTTACCCATCAGTCAGACTAATGCCTAACTAAATGTGTGGACCTTGCCCTGACGGTGAACAGCAGATGGGAAGTGAGTGAGAAAGGTAGGGACCGTCCCTGTAGTCCACATTGCTGGCTTCTTGAAAAGACAGTATTGTTACAGCATCATCAGGCCCTCAGGGTGGGTGGCACAAGGTGCTCACGTAGAAGAGGAAACTGACTCAGCTGTAAGAAGCAGGGGAAGGAGACCTAAGGGATGACCATTCCGGTTGCCCAGGGTGGTGGTCATCAGCCTTCTGTGATGGGGAAGTTACAAGTTGGGGAAAGCAAAGGAGATCAGAAATACAGCAGTATTGATCTTCTTTCTCATTTATGTATTTTTTTAGGTCTAATGGAAATCATAGCTACTGCCTAACTCGGCTGTCTGTTTTATGGTGAGCCACAAGGCTGGATGAATCTGGCAAGCACTCAGCATCGCTCTGGGTGCTCTAGGGTAGAATCCAGACTCCTGGGAAGCTGACGATCAGTGTGGCTGGCAGGTCACATACTTAACACCTTATCAATTATTGTAAATTAGTACAAAACAAACTGAGCCAAATATGGGTGATTTGCTGTGAGGTGTTAGGCTGTAGGTTTGGGTTGAGCTTATTAATTTCAATGTGTGCATCTAATTATGTCTTAATGTGAATGGAACACTGAGCCAAGTCAGGTGGTTATTACAAAAGGGGCATAAGACCTGTCTCTATCTCAGGGACCTCTTAGGTCACCTGAGTGGGTAAGACTTGGATGAAAGATTCATCTAATAAGAAACTGTCCAAATGGATGGTGTCACTATGTGCTTGAGATTTTAGGAAACTTAAGAGAATCGTATAAGCTAGTGTAGTTGTAGGAGGCATAGAAAGTAGGTCTTAGGATACACATTAATTCATTTGTTATTCATGCATTTTTCCATTCACAAAGCAAATACTGTATAAATCATATGCGATGTTCTAGGTCCTCATAAAATGGCAAAGAAAACAGATAAAGGCCTATCTTCACAGAGGTTACAGCCCAATGTGAGAGACAAATGTTAGTCCTAGAATTGCACAGATAGTAAATTATAAATTGTGCTAAGTGTCTTGAGTGAAGATTATTAGAGGAAGTAGTCTGGAGGTGTAGGTGGTCAGAGTGAGGTTTAATCAAACATCCAAAGTGGTAATGAAGAAGTAGAGGTGGAGAGACTTCTGGGAATAGAGCTTGGCTTCTGTAGGTACCTGAGGTGGAGGGGAAGGTGCCCACATCTGCAGGAAGCAGGAAGCTGGCAGTACCAGCGTTCTGAGACAAGGAGAATTCTCCTTGCTAATGTTTCTGGGGCTTGCAGCTGTCATTAAGATCTGTTGAAAGTTCTGCACCCTCTCTCTAGAAATATGCTCTCCGCTCAGAATTCAAGAAGTTTACAGATTTGCAGATCATTCCTTAGAGGCAGATGTAGTTGGGACCCGCTCCAGGAGGGGGAAAGGGTTTTGCAGCAAGAGAAGAACTTGGAATGGGCAGTATCAGCAGAACTATTGAGGGCAGGGGTTCCACTAGGCGGGACTTTCATCCGTTTTACTCCAGCTCCATTGAATGCTCTCAATTCACAAAAGATAGCATGAACAACAAGGGAGAGACAGCTCTATGTCTGTGCGCCATCTGTGAATTGCCAGCAATGCTAATGGTGGCATTTGGCCTTTAAGTAATGACTTCTGTCTTTCTCCCCCTTCCCATGCAGTTCCTGTCAGCACCAGGGAGCTGGTACAGTGTGTGGGGCTATGGCAGAGAAATATACTCCATGACATTGATTTTCTGACTCAATGGGCTTCAAAAACACCACTAATAATATTAGCATGGCTGTTGACGACAAACCATTTCCTACTGCATTTTTAATTAGTGTTTGGCCAGTTAAGTTAATCAATTTGTAAAGTATGTGGAAGGGCAGGCCCATTTTATTATTTAAATAGAATTCCTGTCTGGTGTGGCAAACCTTTCCATAAACTCAGAACTACAAACTAAATATTTCTTCTGAATGGGAAGTGTGGGCCACAGGTACGCAGATCCCCCGTGGAGACTATTTTCTATATTAATTATCTTGCTGTGCCTTAAGCGGTTTTTGTTTGGGTGTTAAGAGATTTGTGATGATTAGATTATTTAAATGGCAAAAAATCAATGTTCTTGAACTTGCACAGTCTTTTGTCATCAACTGGAAAAAGCCAAAGGAGGTGAAGAAAGTAAGGAATTTTGTGCATCTCATTTGTTATTTTCCAATTGTGAAAACAAAGTGAAATGAATTGGTAGAATAAAGAAAAGTAGGGTTTCAAACTCATTTGCCTTTTTCAGGCCAATGGTCAACTGCGGGGTGGGAAGAATTCCTCAGTGCTGCCATGGTCACAAACATCATTAAGAACTGTGCTCCCCAAGATCAGAAGCTTCTTAGCTCAGGAGTCAGGAGGGCTCAGGCAGAAAGTGTGAGATGAGCGTGTGCAGTGGGATTGCATAGCAGAGAAGCTGACACGCTCCCCCAGGAGAAGGAATACCAGTGTCCTATTGAAAGCAGCTTCCTCTTTCCCAGGGCCAGCATGTAGCTTCTGCAAAGTTTGGTTTTAACTTAGCTGGTGAGTGAGTCTGTAGTCTGTAGTCTGCAGAAGGCCTGAGCTTGGCTCTGAGCCAAATCTACCCACAAAGAGATTCCCTTTGTGCAGAGGAAAGAAGCCTCAGGGGGTGTATCAGGGCCATGATCAAGAGGCCTAATATATACGGTAGGCTGTTGACATAAGTTAAGTAACTTCATTAACCTGCCTCATCTGCCCTAACAAAATATCACAGACTCTGTGGCTTAAACCACGAAAACTTATTTTCACACAATTCCAGGGGCTGGAAGTTCAAGATCAAGACATGGGCAGGTTGGGTTTCTCTGAACGCCTCTCTCTTTGGCTTGCAGGAGGCCACCTCCTTGTTGTGTCCTTATATGCCATTTCCTGTGTTTGCTTGCAGAGGGGGAGAGGGATCTCTGGAGTCTCTTCTCCTTATAATGGGCTTCCGTCTGAGGGAGTAAGGGCCCATTCGCATGACCTCATTTAACCTTAATTATCTCCTTGAAGGCCCTATCTCCAAATACAGTCATGTTCAGGGTTAAGGCAGCAACATATGAATTTTGAAGGAGCATGATGAAGTCCATAACAGGGAATGGATGAAAGAAAATCGAAGATATAAGTCCATACAGCTATGAAAATAAACAGGAAGAAAAGATTAATTTTGATCTGAAGTAGGTACATCTCTTAGAGGACCTGTGAATTAAGCTAGATGTGGAATAACAGCAAGCACATTGTGGGAACTGTATGTGGGACAAGGGGAGCTGCATTGTGCAGAGGACACTTTTTGAGGAATGCTTGGAGGCCTGAAAGGTCAGGGGGACCACACGAGAACCGTGAATGGACCGTGGGTACACGTGGAGGGAGTGGGCTGTGGGGGGTGATGCCAGAGAAGGTTGTAATGGTCATTCACGGAGACTTGGTTAGTCTGAGACATTGAAGAAACAGTAGGTTTTGAGCCAGGAGGTGTCATGAGCTCATGAAGATTTGGGAAAGATCACTTCAGTGGGTGGCATGGCCTGCCGTGGGGAAAGAATAAAAGGCAGGAGCTCAGGCAAGCAGTGTGTGTGTGGAGGGTGGGGGTAGGGGGAGTGTCCCTGCACCTGTTCTTCACAAGGCCAGGTAACATCATCCTCCTATTGCCCTCTGGCTACCCAGACACATTTCTAAGTTCTCCTGCCTGTTCTGGGCTGGGCCTCTGGTTTTGTTGTGTTGGGTGTCGGGCAGACTAAGGATCTTCATCTATATTAGAATTCTACAACAGTGATTCACAGCCAGGTGTGGCAAGCAGTGGGGGTTATTTGGGAAGAGAGCACTGGGCTTTCCAAGCAAGGAGATTTGACACTACACCAGCCATCTGACTGTTTCCTCCCCCCTGCTTCCCTATGCCACCTCCATCCCAGTAATCCCGAAACCTCCTCCCAGAGGAGTCTGTGCCCCCCAGCCCCACCAAGGGAGGTCCCCTCTGGCATCTGCTACATGAACAGCGGTATGTGCCATTGTTTCAGTATGACTGAGCAAGAAGGACGGTTGAGAACCGTTTGCTTGATAGAACGTGTTGTGATGATGTCTGCTTCCTCTTTTTGAAGCCCAGAGAATACTTTATTCCAGGCGGGCTGTCGTCTTTTTCTCATTCAGTACAAAGCCTTTTAGGATTTGAAGAAGAGGAGTTGAAGAACTGTTATCACAGGCTAACCAGCAGATACTATTAAGAGAGGTATTAATCCTCACTGTCTTGCTCATAAAAATGATAGGGAGGGCTTCAAGACTAATTCACAAAACTAATTTGCCTGCCCTGACAAACACTCCATTTGTAATCTATTGGGTTCTGGTCTCAGCCTCTGTCTAATTCTTTTCTGTCTTCTTTTCAGGCACCAACCTTTTCATCACGTCTTTCTTTGTTCCCATCCCTATTCTTCACGTTTACTGATGACTATTGGTAAATTTAATTTGTTGATGATTATTTGAAAACTAAAATAATACAAGAAATTTCTCTGTAATTTATGTGAAATCATCAGATGAAAATATCATTCAAACTGAGACTCTAGAACACTCTGAATGGATAAATAGATGTATTTTCATATTCTTAGGAGGAACAAATGATCAAATAAGGGATGACCTTACAGTTTGTCTCCATTTGAAATTCCACAGATTGTGGAATGTTAAAGGACAGGAGATTCTACTCTCCATCTCTGTCTCTGTCTTTCTCTATCTATCTGTTCCTAGCTCTATCTCTATCTCTATCCCTATCCCTATAGCTATCTCTATCCCTATCTCTATCCCTACCCCTATCTCTAGCCCTATCTCTATCCATATCCCTATCTCTATCTCTATCCCTATCTCCATCTCTATCCCTATCCCTATCTCTATCCCTATCTCTATCCTTATCTCTATCTCTATCCCTATCTCTATCCTTATCTCTATCTCTATCCCTATCCCTATCTCTATCTCTAATCGCTATCTCTATCCCTATCTCTATCTCTATCCCTTTCTCTATCCCTATCTCTAGCCCTATCTCTATCCCTATCCCTATCTCTATCTCTAATCGCTATCTCTATTCCTATCTCTATCCCTATCCTATCTCTATCTCTAATTGCTATCTCTATCCCTATCTCTATCTCTATCCTTGTCTCTATCCCTATCCCTATCTCTATCCCTATCTCTATCTCTATCCCTTTCTCTATCCTATCTCTATCTCTATCCCTTTCACTATCCCTATCCCTATCCCTATCTCTATCCCTCTTTCTATCTCTAGCCCTTTCTCTATCCCTATCCCTGTCTCTATCCATTTCTCTATCTCTATCCCTTTCTCTATCCCTATCTCTATCTCTATCCCTATCCCTATCTCTATCTCTATCCCTATCTCTATCCCTATCTCTATCACTATCCCTATCTCTATCTCTATCCCTTTCTCTATCCCTATCCCTATCTCTATCCCTCTCTCTATCTCTATCCCTTTCTCTATCCCTCTCTCTATCTCTATCCCTCTCTCTATCTCTATCCCTTTCTCTGTCCCTATCTCTATCTCTATCTCTATCCCTTTCTCTATCCCTATCCCTATCTCTATCTCTAATCGCTATCTCTATTCCTATCTCTATCCCTATCCTATCTCTATCTCTAATTGCTATCTCTATCCCTATCTCTATCTCTATCCTTGTCTCTATCCCTATCCCTATCTCTATCCCTATCTCTATCTCTATCCCTTTCTCTATCCTATCTCTATCTCTATCCCTTTCACTATCCCTATCCCTATCCCTCTTTCTATCTCTAGCCCTTTCTCTATCCCTATCCCTGTCTCTATCCCTTTCTCTATCTCTATCCCTTTCTCTATCCCTATCTCTATCTCTATCCCTATCCCTATCTCTATCTCTATCCCTATCTCTATCCCTATCTCTATCACTATCCCTATCTCTATCTCTATCCCTTTCTCTATCCCTATCCCTATCTCTATCCCTCTCTCTATCTCTATCCCTTTCTCTGTCCCTATCTCTATCTCTATCTCTATCCCTTTCTCTATCCCTATCTCTATCCCTATCTCTGTCCCTATCTCTATCCCTATCCCTATCTCTATCCCTATCTCTATCTCTATCCCTTTCTCTATCCCTATCTCTATCCCTATCCCTATCTCTATCCCTATCTCTATCCCCATCCCTATCTCTATCCCATCCCTATTTCTATCCCTATCCCTCTCTCTCTCATCTTTCTGACTCCATTTTCTCCTTGTCTGCGTGGCTATCTGTATGTTTCCCCATCTCTTTACATTTACCATAACATACAGCTAAAAATATTATCTCGGCAATTTGGATACATGATAAAATCTTATGTTCAATTCACCATTTTTCTCCTAAATATATGGAGAATGTTACGCTGAGAGTCATAGGTGATAATTTAAAAAATGGATAGAGACAGACCCTGCCGTGGAGGAGCTTAACATCTGCTAGAACATATTCTGTAAGAACTTGTTGAACAGAGAAAGTGATTAAGGTAGAGATCCTCTCATTTCTATGGCACAGGGCAACTCATGAGGTCGGTCCCTTTACTGCTTTTCTATCAAAATAAGGTAAAACTGAGGCAAAACCAAAGCAAAACATAAAACTGAAAGGTAGTTTTGCAGAAAAGGTGGCTTCTAGCAGGGGCTGTACAGAGCAGAGAGGATCTCTCTCATTGACTTTGTTTCGGCTGTGACTGGTTGGCTATTATTTATAAGCCTCAGGCCGTATTTGGGCTCAGCGTGGGGCCACGTTTTCCTCCTGGGCAGCCTCCCAGCACACTGCTTAGTCACAGGCCTCTCACATCACAGGTATGTTGACCACAGCTGTCCTATTCAGGAATGTTCCGATAGCAGCATAGACACGGCTGGCTGGTTCACTCACTTAAGGGACAGTTAGAAGATTGGAGTCTGGGTAGGAGGAGTAATAGAAGCAAACACTCACAGGAGAAATTTCCAAACTGACTTAAAATAGTGCTGTTTGTTGAAACAATGGATTTTTAGTGAGATTAAAAAGTTTCTCCATTGCTCTCTGCTTTCTTATGACACAGATGTCAGCTTTTCCCCGATGGGCCTGTTTCCATTAGTGTTGCATCTTATTGAGATCACTGCTTCCCACCAGAGGGTTAGAGCCATTAGTGCTCTGCTTTTTAGCCACTGTGACCTCTCATTACCCGAGCTGTTTTGCCTCGCCATCACATAAAGCACAGAATAATAGAACCACTGGCATTTTAGATTTCATTACAATTCATATTGTGTTTAGCACTTCCCCCTTTGTACACTTTAATTTCTGTGCATGGCTGACATCCCTCATTTCCACAGACATGGACTTAAACCTAAAGCTGCTTCACTGGTCTAGAGATGGTGATTCATTTCTGAGCGCCTGTGTTTTTTACCCCCTGTAGGAGAGGCATCCACATGTACACACACTGAGCTAGTCGTCTTTTCCAGACTTTGTTCTTTTCATTATCTTTTCTAAGATAGAAGAATAGAGTAGATATGGAAACATCCTTTCCCTGCTCAACTGTTTTTAAGACCAAGGGCCATTAGAAGTCACAAAGCAACAAACCTGAGTGCGTTGTGGGTGGCTGTAATAACCCAAAGGTTACTTTGTCAGTATTTCCTATACTATACATATGCACACAATTTTAGCCATTTTTTTTCACTGAATTGACTGTTTTTTGTGGACCACTTAATTATCAGCATATGCTTGCTGAATGACGTGACTATTTCACTCCCTTGATTCCAACTGATCTACAGTTAAAGCTGTCATGTGATTTGGGAGCATGGACACTAGCCGTGTGTTGAAACTTACTATTTTCTTATTACTTATATGGTTTTATCAAGAGTTTTGATAAAATCAGAACATAATCCTTCTGAATGAAGTCAAGTTAATAGTGTCATATGATGCCTCTACAGAAAATACATTTGTTTTTTCACTTCAGTAGCTCGATAATTAAAGAATTTCCAGTTGTTACTACCACTTTTGAGATCACAAGACAAGGAAAGGCCCTGACTTTTAACATCTGCTGTAAGGACCACTCATCCCCCAAAGAACTGTACAGCAATCTGCCTCTACTTTAGCACCAGGCTCAGATCTTTCTTGTTTCATGCAACTGTCTTAGTTAACTCCTGAACTTAAGGTCTTTCGATTGCTTTGTCTTCAATTTTGTCCAACTCTTCAGATTTAATCTCTTCCCTTGGACTTTTGTTTAGTTTCCTGCCAGTTCATCATCATAATTATTATTATTATTGTTATTTTGAGACAGAGTCTTACTCTGTCACCCTGAGTAGAATGCAGTGGCATCAAATATTTCACAGCTACCTCAAACTCTTGGGCTTAAGAGATCTTCCTGCCTCAGCCTCCTGAGTAGCTGGGACTATAGGCGCGTAGTCTATTTTTCTATTTTTAGTAGAAATGGGGTCTCACTCTTGCTCAGACTGGTCTTCAAGTGCTAGGATTAACAGATGTGAACCACCACACCCAGCCCAATGTTTTTGTTGTTGTTGTTGCATTTTCTTAACTCTTGGTCTATCTGGACCTCAGATACCCATAATAATTTCCAAGCTCCACTAAAATTCCATTAAAAATACAAATTCCATAAAACATGAGGATTTCTTGTTCAAAAAAACTAAAGAAAAAAGGGAATTAAGTGAACTGAAGGTTTTGCAGACTTCTGAAAAGGAAAAGTAAGTGGGAAAAATTTCTAGATAAATGGGGCCAGAATTGAGAGCTCACCAGGACGAAGTTTATAATAGAGTAAGAATCATCTTTAGTGCCTTCAAAAGGACTCTGGGCATGAGGAACTGAGATGATTGACTAGGAATTGGCTCCTAGACGGGCTCAAGGGTGAGCTGTCTCACCAGAGTCCCCTGGGCTGAAGTGTGTCCGTCTGAAGGAGGAGAGAGTCCGAGTGAGAGCCAGAGTGCCTGAACTAGTCCCTCCTCGCCTTGTTTTTCTTTGGGGTTCCCGCCTATCTGCCTTAGACCCTGTGTGCACCAGAGCAGAGCCTGGGGGTCAGCAGGTCCTGCCCATGTGCTGAGAGCCTTCCTCAGCCCTGTCCTTCAGGGCAGGAGAGGGAACTTTGGCTTAAGGATGGAGACAGAAGTAGCGGAAGATATGCATTAGGACAGGTTTGGAGGGGTTGCAGGATACCGGGATGTGGAAATAGGTGGGGAGAATGGAAGGAGAATTTATTCAGTTGAAGACCATGTAACCAAAGGCAAGGACGTGGGATCCACTATCCAGAGCTCAAAAAAGATTTTTCAGTTATAAGAGAGCAATAGGCTTAAAACTCATTACAGTTTTTTAAACAGTGAAACTCCTTTTTTTCTTTGTAGAGACAGAGTGTCACTTTGTTGCCCTTGGTAGAGTTCCATGGCATCACACAGCTCACAGCAATCTCTAACTCCTGGGCTTAGGTGATTCTCTTGCCTCAGCCTGGGACTGGGACTACAGGCGCCCACCACAATGCCCAGCACCCACCAATTGTTGCAGTTTGGCAGGGGCCGGGTTTGAAACTGCCACCCTCGGTATATGGGGCCAGTGCCCTACCCACTGAGCCACAGGTGCTGCCCTAAACAGTGAAACTCTTATGTATAAAATTAAAATATAATAAATTTATATACAGGATGACTTTTAAATAGTGTACAATTTACAATTGCACATGAACTTTATGGCCACCCTGTATTACATATAATGTAAATACAAAATATATTTTATATTCAATATCTGCCCCCATTTTAGTCCCTGAGATGGATTCTACAGTATTTCCATGAATCACTAGGGTTCAAAAAAACACAATTTAAAATCTAGTGGACCAGTCTGCAAAGTACTTGATGAGGAGGATGTTGGGAGGATGAGTTGAGGCATCTACTCAGAAGGCCTTAAAAGCCCATCTTAAAAGTTTGCATTTTATTTTGGAGACATTGGAGAAACTTGGGTATTTAAAAAGTGCCTGTGGCTCAGTGAGCAGGGCGCTGGCCCCATATGCCGAGGGTGGCGGGTTCAAACCCAGCCCTGGCCAAACTACAACAGAAAATAGCCGGGCGTTGTGGCAGGCACCTGTAGTCCCAGCTACTCGGGAGGCTGAGGCAAGAGGAATTGCGTAAGCCCAAGAGTTAGAGGTTGCTGTGAGCCGTGTGACGCCACGGCACTCTACCCGAGGGCAGTACAGTGAGACTCTGTCTCTACAAAAAAAAAAATAAAATAAAAAAAATAAAATAAATAAAAATATGAACATTGGAAATAAATGCTTCATTCATATATATGCATATATATATATGGATTTGAATACGTACATATATGGTGTGATGTGGGACACATCACAATAGGGATATTGGAGGCTAAATGTTCAGGCCAGTGTCCAGTAAGGTTCTAGGCAAGAGGACCAGCCAAGAGGGAGAGTGAAACGCAGTAGGCCCTGAGACATAGCAGTGATGGGACTTTGATGGAGAGGGGTGGGGAGAGGTGATAGGTGAAGCAGAAATCAAAGATGCCTCCAAGGTCCCTGTGTCAGGGACAGGAAATGCAACCCAAGAGGAGAAACATATTTGAGAAAGACAGTGCTTTTCTTAGGGAATTTAAGGTGCTGACTCCAGAGTCCAAATTAGTTAGGATTCACAAGGAGGGCTGAAAAGACACTGAGGGGCTGAGAGATTCAGATGAAAGAGAAGCTAACCAAAAAGGGGGAGGAAACCACTTTTATTGACCTTAAAGAAAGAAAGAGCACTCCCCTGTTCGATAAAGTGATCCAGCAAGGAAAGCTCTCCGCTGTAAACTTCCTTTTCCCAATGTGCATGACGCTGGGTGGGGATATCAGCCCAGGGAGTGCAAATTGCTCTGGTTGTATGGATGCACCAGGCTCCCAGGCTGGGTTTGTTGTACGGTGGGACAGGGAAAGGGTACTGAATGGGTGTGAAGGAGCTCATGCCTCTCTCTGCATTGGAAGCTCTGGGTGCAAACCCACCCCACTCTCCTGGGCATATCACTTCCTAGACACCTCATACTCCCTGTGTCATAGAAATGGTTCATTAAATGGTTATCACCTATCAACTTTCTGAAAATTGTCTCAAAAAAATTGGGATTGAAGGTTAAAATCCACAAACAAAAGCCTTCTTGCTCCCATAGCAAGTGATCAGCATTAGTCAAGCAATTCAAAGGAAACTGAAATGCCCTTGGCTGCTTGCAGGTGCCTTGGCTGGACTCCACGTATCCTCTGGGTCTCTCGTCCACGCTTGGCTGCCCTGTGAAGAGGCCTTTTTGAGTGGGCAGCAGATGGAATCAGGAAAGCTGACAGGGCCAGGCTGTCTCCCTGCTGCTGGCTCCTGCATTGTGCCAGGGCCCAGCACGTGCAGGCACAAGCCTGCTCCAGGTAGCAGTAGGCAGGAGTGTTGGTTGAGGCTGACCTCTCAGCCCAGGCAGAGGGGAGAAGGGGAAGACACACATGGGCATTTTGTTTTCTCTCTTTTGCTGATTGATGTGAACCAGGTTGCATTTCTTTTGCTTCATTTGCAAGGGGCTTTGGGATTAAGGATCCTATATAAATGGAAATTATGCAGTATTATCATTTAAAGGAAAATGGACAATAATGCATGAAAATAATGACACTCTGGACTTTCTGTATTGCTGCATGTGACCCTTTTCACTGGCTGTGTGTGATGCATGACAAATACAGGCACAAGCAGAAGCTGCGGCCAAAGCACTCTCTGGATGCAGGCCTTCATTCCTAAACCATCTCCGTAGTTCCCCAACGGGCCTTTGACCTCTGTTTTCGCTCCACTATCACTCTTTTCAAAACATACTGCAGGATCTGATCCTATAGCTGCTAAAAGCTAATATGGAAAAGGTAATGCCAAGGTTGGTGAGGGTGTGAAGGAACCGGGACTTCACACACTGCTGGTGGTAATGTGGACTGCAGCATGTCTTAGAGAATTGTTCAGCAGACTCTGCTAATGCTGAACATAGGTGTACCCTTGACCAGCAAATCTTCTCCTGCTACATGTTCTCAACAGGTGTGAGCACATGTATTCTCCAAAAGGCTTGTATGGAGGTTTGTAGTATCATTGTTTGTTAATGCCTTCCACACCCATCTCAACATTACAACAAATAAACTGTGGTATGTTCCTGCAATGGGATACTCCTGCCTCTCTGTAGGAATGAATGAACTCAACTCTACACCACAAGGTGAACATGTCACAAGCATGGCATTGATCAAAGGACGCCAAACCCCAAAGCGCACCTAACATACTGCTCCATTCATATGAAGTTCAAAATCAGACGGAACTAGTAAACAGTATTATACATCAGAATAAGGGTTCTCTTTTCAGGGGTTAATGCCAGAAGGTTAATGCCAGAAGATCGTGAGGGTTCTCTTGGAGAACTGACAGTGTTATGTTTCCCGACCTGAGTACAGGTTACATCACCCTGGTCACTTTGTGACATGCAATAAGTTCTACACTTACTATGCACCTATATTGTACTCAAACAAAACTTCTAAAACAAAATAAAGCTCCCACAGCGCTAATCATGTCACTTGCCTGTATAGAAACCTCAAATAGTTTTTATCAGCTTTCAGGTTAAAGTTCAAACTCCTTAGCATCAGGTGTGAGCTTTGACAATCTCATTTGTCCAGCCCTGTCTCCTTCTACCGAGTTCCTTATGTTTCCGCTACATCAGATTTTTTTTAACCATTACTTTAGTTTTCCACGCACATGTGTCTTCAGCATTTGGTTCATGTTGCTCCACTGGCCTGGAAGACTCTTCTACATAACTTGATGACCCAGTTCAAACGAAAGGGCCCCTCTCGTGTGAAACTTCCCCGGCCTCATCAGCCAGATGTATTTGCTTCCCCCGTGCTCGGATTGCTATTGAAACACACCTTACCTAGTTGGGAGTTAACCCTCCTATGTATTTGTTAAATTAATGATACCCTTGTGAGCAGGGTGGCTTGCAATAATAGGATTCATATTTCAAAGAATCTTGTGTCGTGGATGGATGCAGAGACCATCACTCACCAGGAATTACGACTTCCCTGTTTCTCATTCTGCCTCTGACTGCTGCCACCCCCACCTCCAGCGAAGGAGGACCTGTTTGTGAGCCTCAAAGCTTTTTATGTGGCTACATTATTTACTGGCGCTATCTCTCGATGCTTCTGGTAGCAGCTGCAAACTAGAGGTAATTTTATTTTGCTCTTATCTTTTGGGGAGAAAGGGGAAATAAGAAAGATATGTGTATCTGTTTACTTCAAGTTAAAATACTATTTTAATCTACAAAGTAGGGGCAAGAATAAAATAAGGTCAAATTATGCCACATTCCTAGGATTCTCTATGCTCTATGGGTCACATTTTGTTCCTCCAGCTGCATCTTGAGAGAAGTTTCTAGATAACACTAGGACTTAGTTCTCTGCATATTAAATTGATCACAGCATGTAACTCAGAATTAGACTTCCAATGTTCTAGCCAGTTTTATTGGGTTAGAAATAAATACATATTGGGAGATTAATATTGCCTGTAAGAGTTCACCCTTATGTCCAGATATCTTATTACATGTGTAGGCAGAGAGAGAAACATAGTAGACCACGTGAAAATTTGTTTATGAGCATCCCAGCTGCAATACAGAACTGGAAACAAGTGAAGAAAAACTCACATTAAATTAACTGGGCACTTCTGGATGTTATTTTTTTTTTTTTCCTTTTCATTTTATATACACCAATTCAAAATCTCCCTGTTTCTCCAGCCTCTGCAATTATAGCCGCCTAATTCTGTGTCTGCCCTGGAGATACAAATGAGCTAAAAAGAGACTTTCTAATCAACTCTTAGAATTATGCAGTGAAATGTAAAACACTGGTAACGACATCTTATTCTTAGTTATGAGGTTTGTGCATTTGGAGGAGGACAGGTGGGCTGAGCACACAGCATGGCTTGTGCCTGGAGTATTTAAGTGGCCTTTCCTAAACAGGTGTCTCAACAAACTTTGGGTTCCACAGGCAGCCTTGAAATATTAAAAGACAACAATAATGCAGTAGGGTTTGTATGATGTTTTTCTGCATCATTCATGTTTATTAAGTACTGTTAGGTTGTGCCCATGTGGCTAAGGCTCCATGTATCGTGGGACGTAGTCTAGTGACAGAGCTTCTGTAAGAGACACACCAGGGACAAGGGGCCTGCTCAGAGCTCCTTGGCATCAGAGCGGAACTTGATTCCAGCCGGTCACTGAATGCTGGCCTCAGCTGCTCCCACTGGCCCCCTGGCCTACTCTCACTCTTCCTACCAGATCTTGCTCCCTCGAGTGGATAAAATGCAGCCCCGTTGAATCTCAACTATTGCTAAAGACATTGGAAGCCTCAGACTCACAGATACCTGCACAAAGTAAATACCCTCCCAGGGTCCCTCTGCTCCAGCCCTTGGCAGAACCTGGCTTCCATGACAGTGGCACAGATACTCCCTCCCTAGAGTGACTTCAGGGCACTAAGCAAGACCTCTGGGGGCCTCCACAATTAGCCACATTAATTGTTACACTAAATCGTGAGAGGTTCCTTCCCCTCTCCCATCTGCCATTGCTCCACCTGCTGTAAGAGGAACAGCTTGTGGGGGGTGAAGGAGGCAGGGACTGGGAGGCCCCACAGCCCTGGGCTCCCGTCCTACCCCCCATCATTCCGTACCTTCGACTGCATACACGCTACCTGCCTGTCTGAGACTCAGATAGCCCTTGAGTGATGCTTTCTTTATGAGTTATTTGGGGACTTAGAAACAGCTCATGCAATTTCCTGGCACCTAGTAAAAAAATCTCAAATTGGAAAAAATATCCAATGTACTCAGTACTATTATGAAACCAATTTACAATCACTCACACTTTCATATGAAGAATAGATCACAACTATGGCCCAAGATGAAGGAGGGAGGGGGGAGGTCAGATTGAGGGAGGGTGAATGGTGGGATCACACCTATGGTGCATAAAGCAAGGGCACATGTTGGATCTATTAAGTATGGAGTATAAATGTCTTAACACAAAATTTAAGTAAACGAGATGAGGGATATATTAATCAGTGCCATGTAAGCATTCCTAATTCTATATGAAATCAGCACATTATACCCCATAAATGCATTAATGAATATATGATCTATATGCTCATGATTTAATACAAAAATAAAAAATAAAATCTCAAAGTAGTTTGAACTGCAAAGTGGCCATTAAGGCCTAAGAATTCAGATTCCATGCAGTTTAAAGGTCCTCACATTATTAGTAATTCAGAATTTCCCGAGGCAATTAAACTAGTCTTCCATCTTCAGCCCATTAAGCATCACACAATGCCTTACAATTGCAATTAGACCCTTTGTCAAACGTATCTAGTTATGTCAGATCTTTCCCTACCTAGAAAATGTCCTTTTTACTCATTTTTCAATTGATGACCTGCTAACTTAAAAAAAAAAAAAATTGGAAAGTTTTTTGGGCTCCTGGAGGGTACGGCCAGAGACTGTTTTTGCCCATTGTACTTTTATTACTGAGCTAGTGCTTGAATGAAGGAATGACAGGGGCAGAGAGTGCTGATGAGTCTAGTGTGCGTCATTCATTACCTAAAGGAAATGTAAGTCACGAAGTCACCTTCCAGCATCAGTGGGCCCCCAGCAATATCCTTACATTTAAAAGGCTGGGCATTCGTTTTGGACTGTCAGAGTTCTGAGTTCATGCTTTCAGTCTGCGGATGACTTGCAATATGACTCTGGACCATTAAACTCAACTTTGAAACTAAGGGGGTATCATGGTTGATATTTGTCATGGGGGATCAGATAATTCCTATGATATAATATTTTATAGAAGCAATGAAATAACAAGTGTGGTCGTTAAGGCTCAGTGCTGGCCCAGATGGCTCCTTCCCTTGGCAGCCAGCCCTTCTATCCCACTGCTCTGGTTTCAGTGCCCCCTGAGGACCTGGGGACCTAGAAACAGTTCTGACCTCAGTTAACAGAATATGATGAGTCTGGTTGTGTAACTCTTGTGACTCAGTATCAAATTATCCTGACTGCTATTCTGGGCTCCGCGGCTCCACTATAGTAAGTGGGTTTCCGTCAAACTCATGTAATTAAGATCTTTCCATTCATCTATTCATCCGTCCATCCTCCATAAAATACTTAAGTAAAATCTATTTTAGGGGCCAAATATTAAAAATGGATTTGCTTTTAAGGAATTTCTAGTCTAGGGGAAAAGATGTGTTGATACATTGTTGAGTCAGAAAAGTGTTTTGTTTTTTTTCTTAATTTTAGTTTTAATTTTTATGGATATATAATAGTTGCACCTGTTTACAGGGTACATGTGATGTTTCCATATAGGCATACAATGTGTAATGATCTAATTAGGGTAATTTGTATATCTACCACCTCAAGTATTTATCATTTCTTTGTGTTAGGACCGTTCTAATTCTACTCTTTTACGTTATTTTGAAATATATGATAAATTATTTTAGCTATGGTTACCTATTGTGCCATTGAACACTAGATCTTATTTCTTCTATCTAACCATAGTTTATGCCCCTTGACCATCCCCTCTTCACAGCCCTTCCCTATTATGCTTCTCAGGCCATGGTAACCACCATTCCACTTTCTACCTCTATGAGATCAACTATTTTTTGCCCCCACATATGAGGTAGAATGTGCCATATTTATCTTTTTGTGCTGGCTTATTACACTTAACGGAGTGTCCTCCAGTTCCATCTGTGTTGTTGCCAGTGACAAGATTTCATTCTTTTCTTTTATGGCCAAATAATACTCCATTAAGTGTATGTACCTCATTTTCTTTATTCACCCATCAGTGGACACTGGGGTTGTTTCCATGTCCTGGCTATAGAGAGCAGAAATGTGCGAGTGCAGACAGCTCTTCAATATCCTGACTCCCCCTTGTTTTGGATATAAACTCCACAGTGGGATTGCTGGATTGGAGCCACACCAGTCAGCATGGAATTTCATTAGCTCTCCCTGGGTTTAGTTCTGCTATTCTGGGCCCAAGTTCTTTTCATCCTGGAACACTGTCAGCTCATGACAGGCCCTCTGGCACCGACTGCTGACTCTCTCCCTCCCAGCTGCACTGACAAGGCGAGGTTCCCACCTGATGCCATCATCTCCCACTTGTCTGTCCAAGTGTCCTTTCCTCACTCCCCATGCTCCTGGTTTTGTACCCCGGCTTCCAGTGTGATGTATTGGAATTCCACTTCCTCATGCCTTAGAGATGAAACCTAAGGTAACAACTCCTTGCATAGAAGTCAGTGCCATGTACTGGAAAGAACAGGCTCAGTCCCTGGCTGTGTGAGTTTTGTTAAGGTAAAATAACTCAGCTAATCTGACCTGGAGATGTCTTGTTAAGTGGAGAGTTACAAGGTCAGCATGAGTCAACACAGACAATTCTTAAGCTTGGCAGGACCTAGTTAAATGCTTGTCCCTTTCCTGCACAAAAACCCTACTTATCGTATCAATTTCAGATTGCTCTTCTGATGCTAAACCTGACAAAAACAACAGTGTATTTGTGTCGTAGTTCTGATTTACATTAAATAGTATCAAATTTAAGAAAAACTGCTATTATACACCTTGGAAGACTTAAGAATATCATCAAAAACATATTTACCACTGGTCTAGGACTAGCTGAGGAATACAAACATGTACTGTCTTGGAAGGGGGTAAGATCAAGAGGAAATCAATGAACATCATCTTCCAGCCCTCATCCCAGGCATCAGCTCACAATGAGTAGTTTTCTCTGAAAGCCCCAGAGAACAAGTACATCCATCTAACTGCAGCAACAGCATAAAGGCTGGAAGAGACGACTGAAGGAACAGACAGCTTGGGGTCAAACAGCAGGTCCACCCCCAACTGATAGTTTCTTTACCAATAAAATATTACAATGCCTTTAATAGTAGTACATATTTGGGAGATTATTCTGACTATTACATGAGTTAATTCATGCAAAGCACTTAGAAAAGAACCCAGCCCTCAGTAAATACAACATCACCTTTTTCTATGATTATTCTACTCACACCAGCTTTATTATCAGTTAAGGAAAATCTTTGCCAGTCCATAAGTAAATACATCTTACATTAAATGAGTCAGTATAATAATAAAAGAGGAGTTTTTCATTTGTTCATCATTTGTATTTTTTCATAAAATGTGTACTCATATTTCCTAACAAGTTTTTTTTTTTTTTTTTTGAGACAGAGTCTCACTATGTCACCCTTGGTAAAGTGCCATGGCATCACAGCTCACAGCAACCTCCAACTCATGGACTTAAGCGATTCTCTTTCTTCAGCCTCCCAAGTAGCTGGGACTACAGGTGCCCGTCACAACACCCGGCTATTTTTTGTTGCAATTGTCATTGTTTTTGTAGCTGGCCTGGGCTGTGTTCAAACCCGCCAACTCCATGTATGTGGCCAGTGCCCCACCCAGGAGCTATGGGCGCCACCCTTTCCTTCCAATTTTTAATTATTAGTGGCTAATAATTTCACTAATAATTTCAAAGGGCTCTTTTGTGTTGATTATACTCCACCATTACTTTTGCTTTGCTATTTTTCCTTAAACACGTTTATTCTAAATCCGCGGTTCTCAACCTGTGGGTCGTGACACAGGTGAACTGTATTAAAGGGCTGCGGCATTAGGAAGGTTGAGAACCACTGTTCTAAACCCACATTAAACTTGCTTCAAGATAAAAGACAAAGCTTTACTTAAAAATCTCTAAGCAAAAGTTTGAACTTAAAATTTCCTTAGCTTTCCAAGAATTTAAAAAAAATTTTATAATATTTAAGGTAATACAGTGAAGTGATATTGTTATGCCCAGGAATCTCTGAAAGACCACCCTGCCGGACAAGTCAAATTTAAAGAGGAGTCCTTTTATTGAAGAGCCAGCTGGCAACTGCCTCAGTGTCCCAACATGGGGTTTCTGAGAGCAGCCCTGAGTGCTTAAGGGTTCGGGTTTTTAAGGTTTGATCTGCATCGTGGTTGGCACACAGGCTGCCCGAGTGCATCCAGGTAGCTTAGCATGTACAGAAGCAGAATTTTGCAGTTAGTTAGCAATACATCTTTGTTTCAGTACTTTCTCCACCTAGTATTTCTTAAAGGTCAGTCTGGGGACAGTTGGTCCTTCCCAGTCGGTTTCTCAGGGAGTTAGTCAAGCAACAAGTCAGTGAGTTCTTTCCCATCTATTTTGAGAGTCTTACTCCATTTTGTTGAGGGCTTGTGGCCCAGAAATTTGCCAGGAGTTAACTGGTAGTTTTCTAGGCCTAATAATATAATTGGTCATAACTACTTAAATTACAGCTCATATTTTAGCTTAGCAATACATATTTAATTATATATTTTATTAGGGAAATAATTCAGGAGCCTTAATCCTATCTTTAAACTATATACCCAGTTTTGCAAACTGTTTTTACCAAACTCTTATTTCCAGTCTTGAATTAATATGGTTCAAAATTATACTAACACCTTTGTCTAAGAACATTGCAGGGTGATTGGGAGAATTATAAACATAAATACATTATTTTTTTCTCTACCAAATTTTATTTGCTAACCTTACATAACACAATGTTTATAATCAATTTTATATTTTTCAATTATTTTCTCACGAAATACTCACACTTACAATTTTTCACATTAGCATAACTATTTGACTTTTTAGAAGATGAAGTATAATAATAATGACAAAACTTACGAGTGCTTACTAGGCCCCAAGGACTGTTTTGAGCATGTTATTATTTGGTTGTCACAAACAACATACAGTTGGTCTTATAATCCTCCAATGAGGAAATTGAGCCTCAGGAAGCCAAAGTTGCCTCCAAACCCAGCTAATAAGTGGTAGAACAGGGTATATACCAGCAGGATAACAACCCTCTGTAAAGGTCAGGTAGTAAGTATTTTGGCTTCACAGGTCATCTGGTCTCTGTTGAAGCTACTCAGCTGTGGTAACCAGTAAAGTATGGTTGTGGCTCTGTTCTAATAAAAATGTATTTGTGGGCAATGAAATCTGGATTTTCTGTAAGTGTCATCTGTCACGAAATATTATTTTATTTTGATTTTTAACAACCATTTACGAATGTGAAAAACATTTTTAACATGTAGATTGCCAGCTCCTCCTGTTCTGGAAGGCAAGATCTTAGTTACTATGCTCCTACTGATGGGAACAGACCAGAAAGCAAAATCATCAAAGGCACGTCTCATACTAGGGGTGTTTCCCAGGAAAGACAATCTCTTTTTAAAATTTAGGAATGAGTTAATTAACATAACCAGAAGATACTCCTTAATGGAAGTATTTTCATCTGGTTTGGGAGTGAAAAGTAGGTTGGCTGGGTTCTCAACGTGCTGCTGGGTGTTTGCATTTGTCTCGCCCTGCAGTGTGGACAGGTGTAACCTTGTTCAGGCTGAGCCTACACAGTGAATGTGAAGACATTTTGTAATGACTGGATCGGCTTCATTAAAGTGCAAACTTAATGGAATAAAATGCAACTTTGGGTGCTGCTTTATGTGCACATTTATAAATTAACCTGACTCATCATCAGAAGAGCATTTTGCTTTGTGCTGTACGGCCAGGACATCACTCACAGCACGAGTATCCAGAATGGTATTTTTTTTGTTTTTGTTTGTTTATTTGTTTGAGACAGAGTCTCTCTCTCTTGCCCATGGCTTCAGCCTAGCTCACAGCAACCTCAAACCCCTGGGTTCAAGCCATTCTCTTGCCTCAGCTTCCCTAGTAGCTGGGTCTATTAGGCACCCACCACAACACCTGGCTAATTTTTCTATCTTTGGTACAGATGGGGTCTTGCTTTTGCTCAGGCTGGTATCAAACTCCTGAGCTCCAGCCATCCTCCCTCCTCAGCCTCCCAGTGTGCTAGGATTATAGGCATGAGCTACAGCCTCTAGCTCTTGTTTCTTTATTATAGAAAATAAATTCTCTCTAAGCTACCTGGCAGCATGACTTAATTTTAAAATAACATTGGCAGTGTGCCCACATCATTTTTATGTTCTCCCTGCAGCCTAAGGTCTTCCTTGTGGCACCACCTCATTAGTTAGCACCTACTACCTGTCCAGAAGGGTCTCAGCACAACATGTCCAACCCAGTTCAAAACAAGAAAGTCAGTTATATGCCTAGACAGACAAGTGGTGTTGACCCATGACGGCTCCTGAGCTGTCGCACAGGCACCAATGACTGCTCTCTTTGCTGTCCGACTCTGAGATTCCTTTTGAGAGGGGGAAGACTAGAGCTGGGAGGGCTATGGAGCAAGAAGGGAAGAAGTCAATGTTGCTTTGGAGACAAGCCTCTCTGCCTCATAACCTCTGCACGCTACCTTCCCACCAGCTAATGTTAGAATGCCGCTGATTAGCCTTACCAGAAAGGATGGGAGATAATCATGAGAAAATGAAGGAACAGAAGAACTTTTCAAACCAAAGGCTTTAAATTATTTCCTGGTGATAAGGTAGCTGGGCAGGTTGTACAGACCTTTGCAATAATTAGACACTATGGCTACAAATTCTGCATTTGCTTGTTTAATTGACCTTCATCACTGTCAGGTCCCTTTCCACATATCATCTCTTTTGACTTTTATAAGTCAGTTGAGCAGAGTGAGTGTTATTCACAGCTGGGGGAGAGCAAGGTCCATATGGGGTTCACTGATCGACCTCAAGTTGCTGATTCTGAAAGTTAGTGCCGTGTTCTTGGTTTTTCCTCTTTCTGCTGCGGGGCACCATATACATCACTAAAACAACCAGCCATTTATATTGGGAGAATGGACATTAATAAAACCAAATGAAACAATCTGGAAAGGACCCTGGCATAGAAGGCATGGATTCAAGTCACTGAATTCATAGATTACCAGGAATATTAACCTGAGCTTCTCAGATACAGTCTTGGTCTTACTCGTCTCTTCTGTAAAATTGGGATAATAATATGCTCACAAGTTCTTGTGAGAATAGAGGGAGACAAAACCAGCAGTGACAATCTAGTACAGTGCCTGCCACTTGACTAAAAATCACTCATTTTCTCCTTCTTGGAACTAATCATTTTCAAAAGCCAGTTATATGTGAGGAAATCATCAGAGATATTTTCAATGATCTGTGCAATCTCTAGAACTTTGTTTAATTTGAAAGAACATTGGCAGATGCCACCATAATTTTAAATTTCTATTTTTAATCACTCCTCTTGCCCCCAGTGAACTGAAATTTGCAAACCAACAAAGAAAGCGAGAAAGCTAGGGTTACTTAGGAGCAAGGTGGTAATTAAAACCTTATTTGCATTTTTAACTTAATTCTTTTATTGTGGTAAAGTAGGCATAACATCATTTTCCATTTTAACTATTTTTAAGTGTATGATTCAGTGGAATTAAGTACATTCACATCATGTGCTACTATAGCCACCATCCATCCCCATTTCCTCATTCCAGACTGAAACTCTGTACCCATTAAAAAATTATTTATGCCCCATCCTCCCCGTTACCCCTGGTAAACACAATTCCATTTACTGTCTCTATGAATTTAGCTATTCTAAGTACTTTGTATAAATCTCTTTGCATCTTTAATTTTCTACCATCACATGTTGTTTCTTTAAAGTATTCAGGAGATCTAACTTCAATTTTTGTTGCAGTAAACTAAATATAAAGTTATTTGATTAACTTTGATCTCAGAGGAGACTCCAACACTTAAAATTACATCTTTATTTAATCAAAAACTCATCTTGCAATAGAAAGTGACACTGGAACTAAAAAGAATTTACAGAGTAATTAAAAATTATCCAAGAGCAAACACTGCATCAATAGTGATTATACCCCAGTACACACAAGTTGAGTGGGTGTATAAAAGAAAAAAAAAATAGTGCTATTGGAATTTTCATGTCCTCAAATAGACTGCATTTACATTTATGATGACAAGATCATAAATTTTAAATTATTGAGAATAATTACATTCTCCTTTTATTTGAATACTTTTGTTTGGATTGTATTGAAAACAAATAAAAACTTTTATATGTTTACTTTTTTATTTAACATGCGTTGAAGTTTCTAGAGGCCTTCTAATCCCTTTTAAAACTGTGGCCTGAACCCGGCATCATGGCTACTGGGGAGGCTGAGGCAGGAGGATCACTGAAGCCCAGAAGTTTGAGGTTGCTGTGAGCTAAGCTGATGCCACAGTACTCTACACAGAATGACAGAGTGAGGCTCTGCCCCCCGCCCAAAACAAAATAAAACAAACAAAAACTTCTTTCAAAATCAAACTGGTAATTACCATCAAGTGAAAGTGAAGTGTTAACATGAAATCCCTCATTTACCTGCCCCTCAAATTCAAGTAATATTGGCTTTATGAACCTTACTTAAATTGTGCAGCAATTCTGTGAGGAGAGATCATCACTTCTACTTCACAGGTGGGGACATGGAGACCCAGAGATGTTTACTGACTCACCTCAGTCAAGCACGTCCAGGCTGGGGCTCTACCCACGTCCTCCAGCTGCTACCAGTCCCGACCCTGCTCCCATGGCTGTGGCGTTGGCATTGCACAGGTCACTTCCAGGGTCCCTGGCTCTAAACACCCACCCTCTTCTCTCTTCTATGCTGTCATCTGTTTTGCGTCACTGCTTCCTGTGTATCTGCTACGTTCCCCGGACTCTCACCTCTCTGCGGTCACCTTGGCGTCTCCCACAGGCCCTCCCGTGCCATTTACTAAATGTTTTCTGAATTGAGGCAGGGTCCTTGCATTTACAGAATATATCATGTGAGGCTCTCTTCCTGGTGCCAATATATTAGGACAACAAAGTGAAAATTTTAGTCACTTATCTAGATGTTTTTCTCCTAAACCTCTATTTAGAAGCAGAGACGTGGCTTAGTCTATCATTTTTGAACAGTAAGATTACTGCTATGTAGAAGAGTCTTTACTACTTGTAAAGTTGAGTCTTCATGCCCTGAAGACTAAGTTGTCATCACAATGTCCAATTAACTATTTAAGTATGCTTTGTGAAAGATTCCAGGAACACTACACAAACTTGGGGAAAATTCAGTTTTCTACTTGAATATGGTAATAGAGTGGATTCCCATAAAGAGACCACATCCAGATATAATGACTGGCAAATTCTAATTTTTATAATTTAGTAACAAGAGATAGTCTATTAAACAGTTATCAATAGTATGCCCAAATGGCAAGATCATTATGGATTTAAGTTAAAAATTAAATCCTTGGCATTTTAAGATACTTAGGTCTAAAAATAAAGTCTAGCAATAGGGAGGGGAGGAAGGAGGGAATTTGGTGGTATCTCCCCTAATGTGCACAATTCAAGGGTACACTTCAAAATAACTAAGAGTAAATTATAAATATCTTAACACAAAACAGAATTAAGTGAGGTTATGGCGATGTTAATCAGTTTGATTTAAGCATTCCACATTATAAATCAAATCATCACATTGTACCTCATAAATGCATATAGTTCTGAGTTAAAAAAAATTAAATTAAAAGAATAAAAATAGTTTCATATTTAGGACTATCTTGATTATGCTCTGTTTATACAAACATATACATACAGTTTTCAGTTATATCAAACAACCTTCATTTCAGACTCATCTTTCCTGTAAGATATAAAACAAATCAAGGGTTCTCAGCATGATATGTTGTATATGCGGCCCATGAGCCAAGTTGTTGTCTTTTTGGCATCTCAGTAACAGAAAATTCACTGGAAAAAGTCTGTATGTCAAACGGTCTATGAAACCAGGGTATGGTGCCCCATGATCACATTAATGTACACAGCTATGATTTAATAAAAAAAAAAAAAAGACTATGTTTTGTGTCTGCTATATATTATTTGAGCTTATATATTCATTTAATTAAAATTTCATAGAGCCTAAGATGATACTCTCTTCCTAGACTGAAAAACAAGCTGTCTGCCTAATTCACTGTCGCTATAATTGTTATCTGCTTTGCCAATAACAATACTTTACATTCTTTGGGTTTTAGACAGTCATTAATATGAGCTTTTTCCCAGATATTCTGCAGCATCATAACCATTAATGAGCTGAAGCAGTCTTAGAGAGAAGGAAAAGGCAAGACCTGTTAGCCACAAGGGAAAGGGAAGATCCTAGATGGGATCAGAAAGAAGACTAGGAGTCGATGCAATCCTGTCACTCCAGTATCTGCAGATGTCAGTAGCAGCTCCAATTAACATTGACCTGGTAGAAGGAAAACCTCCTAAAACCTTAAATGGCCTTTGGAGAGGAGAATGTGTTAGCAATTCTCCAATCAGCCGACATGGAATCTGACTGGCTGAAACTAACAGGGGCTGAGAAACTACACATTTCTCCAGAGTTCTTAGGCTGAAACTGGGCAGTTGAACCTGCAAATGTTTTGGTCTTTGTATATAACTCCACAGGGTTGGTGCCTGCAGTGAGCATTGCCCATTAAAGAGTCTTGGGCAAGGTGTGCTGGGCATGCCTGGACTGTGGGCAAGGAGCAGCTCCTGAATTGGTCCTGTTTCTCTCTTGGTTTCTAAGAATGTGCAGACTCCAAAAGAGCTTTGCCACATATGTCACTCTGGTCTTTTTTGCTCTCCTCGTCTCCTCTTCCTTTCTCAGGCAAATTTTCATCCTCCATAGAGCCCTGAAGTCCAGAGTAATAGGCAGACAGGAGGGACTGTGCTTAGCCTGGTGATGGGCAGGGTCGGTGCAGAGGAGACGGGAACCTTCATTCTGTTTTGTACCCCACCCTGTACCGTGAGAGTCTGACAGGCTTCTGAACACAGCATCATTCAGGAAGAAAATATTCTTTAATAACAGGGGTGGTACATAAACGACAAAAGGATAAGCCATATGAAGTAAGGCCCACCTGACAATCTTGGGATTGTCTCAAGTAAAGTATCCCAAGAATGGAAGAAAAAATACCCAATGTACACAGCCCTACTATGAAACTAATTTGGGACTCTCACATGAAAGCTATAACCCAGCTACAACTTAACAATAGGGGGAAGTGGGAAAGGGGGGGGTGGGTAGAGGGAGGGGGATCGGTGGGATCACACCTGTGGTGCATATTATAGGGGTATTTGCGAAACTTGGTAAATGTAGAATGTAAATGTTTTGGCACAGTAACTGAGATAACGCCGGAAAGGCTATGTTAACCACTGTGATAAAAATGTGTCAAATGGTTTATGAAGTGAGTGTATGATGCCCCATAATCATATCATTGTATACAGTTATGATTTAATAAAAAAATTAAAAAAAAAAAAAAAAGAACACACAGAGGCTCTCACTTGGGGCTGGGCTGCCACTCGCCCCTGGCAGGTGTCAAGTCCGCTAATCCTCACACCCACCCTGTGAAGGGAGGTGATGCTTTCTCCCCCATTTACAGATGAGGAAGCATCATGAGAAAAGCTATGAGCCCATTTCACTGAACTTGGCGTTTAACTCCTCTGTCACCCTGGCTGTCACAGGCCTATCTGAGTTTACTTTTGGTGACCTGGTGATCATCCCAAGATCCTCCTATTAATTGTTGTTGTTGTTGTTTTTTTTTTCCCCCAGTTTTTGGCCAGGGCTGGATTTGAACCCACCATCTCCGGCATATGGGGCCAGTGCCCTACTACTTTGAGCCATAGGTACCATCCTAATTGGTTCTTTTTGTAACTGCTTTATCACACTTGATTTCACCAGGGACCCAACAATACCAAAATTTTAGGACACCATCTACTGTGTCTGTGTCTGCTGCCCAGCCCCAGCTTCCTGGACAACCAGCCCCTTTGGTACTTCGGTGGGAATAGGGCAGTTTGCAGAACAAGCAGCTCTTCCCCCTCACTTTGGGAATTACCTTTCCTCATGATACAGGCTGGCAGGGATGATCAATCAAGAAACTCTTTTTCTTCTAGCTGAAGGTGGGAAAACACCCCACTAGGCGCACAAGCCCTCTCTCCCTGGAGGTAGCACAAAGAACGGAAAACATACACTCAAAAATGGTGGAGTCCCAGTGAAAGGCTGTGCAGGACTCAAGAGGTTCTTTAGTTCTGGTCCTTTTCAAAGTCTGGTCCTTCAGTTTTCTACTCAGTGCTATCTATGAGTTATCCCATATTATACCATGATTTTTTTTTAAGATAGCTAACTCATGTTTTTGTTGTTTAAAAAGCAATCACCTTAAGTGAAACAGGTTCAGTGGTAAAAGCCCTGGAAACTCCAGCCATGCCATTTGGATGCTACTTAAGTTTCAACAAGGTGCGCGTCACCATTCACGGATACCCTCTTCACGTGCAGCGTTCACATTGCACCTGAGCAGGGCAAGGGAGGGAAAAGGCTTTTTCCCTAATCAGTTCTCTCTGGGAGACAAATGGGAGGAGGTCAAGTGCAGAGAAAAGGCATGTGAGAGGCCAAGGGAGCCATCAGAAAAATCACAACGGGGAGAAAGTGAGGTTCAAGAAAGGAATCAGAGATGAGAAATAGATATTTAGATGTCTACATCTTCCAGAAAGCAACGTCTCTGGGACACTCATCACTGCGCTCTACATCCTGTTCAACGACATTACTAATGCTGTGCCGTGTGACACTTACAATCTAATGCAACTTGATTGGCCTAATCCATCAGAAATGACACGTCAAAATGGGCCTGTCAGCTTGAGTAATTGAAAAAGAAGCGGCTCTTAGGAATTTCATTTTTAAACGAACTTTGAGAATGCTGATAAACTTGATTACCCACATTAAAAGAAAATTTCTTTTTTATTAAATTGCTCTTTCCCATCCCCTCGTGCTCAGCAAATCAAACATTCAGAGTCATCGATAAAGTTCCAGACAGACTGGCTGCATCTGCACTCAGTCTCAGCCCCAGATCACACTCTTCTAAGAAATTCTCCTAATGTCATATCTTGAAATCTTGATGTTCAATGCACCCACCTATCTCTTTTCTCTCCCCAGTCACTCACTTTTTGGAGAAGAAAATTACCAAGCAAAGAAAGGATAAGTATGAAGTTGTTCTCTATGAACAGTTTTTCTTTCTTTTCAGTGCATGGTGCAACCTTTGCAAGAGGCACACTCCTTGCCAGGTATTCTCCCACCTTTTGGTGCGAGGCAGTTAACTGCTGCCTGTGCTGTTTGAGCATCATGGTTGTGTCTGCCTTTTGCCCTGCTACAAATAGCTCAGGCTACTCCAAGTCTTTGTGCCTCTGCTACTCGATTTCAAGGCTGATGCGCTGGCTGCACCAATGGGATTGTGCCTCCCCCCACCACGTTGGTCGTCTGTCACTCAGATGAGCAAAGCCGAATGCATGCCTCAGGGGGCAGCTCCACAGACCAGTTCATGTGTTCAACTCCAGACTCGCAAGTAGGAAACACAAACATTTTAACAATGCCAGCATACCTTTCAGCCAAGGTCCCACCCGGAATTATGCTGGGCTCCTGAGCATCAGGTCATGGAGAAAGAGTCACGCACTTCAGAGAGGCAGGGTGTGCTGGAAACGTTCAGAAAAATCTGTAAGGAAAATTCCAAATGGCAATTAGTGAGGACGCATTACAAACAGAAAAACACAAACCTTAAAAAATACATGTCATAAATTATCTGTCACAGATGAATCCCCTAGGTATTTTATCACTATATTTTATGCATTGAAGATTTGAACACAGGTTCCCTGATTCCAAATCTGCAAATTCTACTATGCTGTGGAGTGACATCTTAAACTGCAACGTTGGTCCTGGCAGCCCCTTCCATCTTCTAGATGTGCCCCACCAGGCAGAATAATCTTGCTCCCCGTCTGGACAGCTTTATTTAAATAACCACCCCTTTTTAAAATGAGGGCCAAACCTGGTCACTCTCGTAGCTAACACCCCCCGTTCTACTGATGCAGAAATCGAACCTTTCAAAGATGGGATGATTTCCTCATGAAAATGGGCTAATTAGTGGCAAAATTAAGAGTAAAGCCTGTTTTTTAATTTCTAGTTCAGAACTTTTTCCATTTGTTCCAACCTTTCTCTGACCATTTATCAATATTGCTTCAGAAAATTTACGTCACATAAATTAACAGACTCTCAGAAATATATGTATTTGAAACAAGCTATGTGGAAGACTTGAATAAGAAAGACTGAAAATAAAATCTTATCTTTTCATCTTCTTTATTCCACTAAAACAACAGTAAAAGATTTCAAAAAACATAACCCATGAGTATAAATAAAACAGAAGAGGAAAAAATAGTGCCTTTTCTTTTCTTCTTTTTTTTGAGACAGGGTCTTGCTCCGCTGCCTGGGCAGAAGAGCGGTTTAATATGTGTTTGGAAGATGAAAAGCAGAGAACTAGAAGAATGGTAAAAACATGAGTACTTTCAGAATGGGGTATCAGCACAAGCACACTCAGTCATCTCAAGAAGCTTTATAGGTTTCAAGAATACTGCCATGGCAATTGCAACAACAACAAAAATAAACAAATGGGACTTCATTAAACTGAAAAGCTTCTGTACAGCTAAGGAGACAATAACCAAAGCAAAGAGACAACCTACACAATGGGAAAGGATATTTGCATATTTTCAATCAGACAAAAGCTTGATAACTAGGATCTATAGAGAACTCAAATTAATCCACATGAAAAAAGCCAACAATCCCATATATCAATGGGCAAGAGACATGAATAGAACTTTCTCTAAAGATGACAGACGAATGGCTAACAAACACATGAAAAAATGTTCATCATCTCTACATATTAGAGAAATGCAAATTAAAACAACCCTGAGATATCATCTAACCCCAGTGAGAATGGCCCACATCACAAAATCTCAAAACTGCAGATGCTGGCGTGGATGTGGAGAGAAGGGAACACTTTTACACTGCTGGTGGGACTGCAAACTAGTACAACCTTTCTGGAAGGAAGTATGGAGAAACCTCAAAGCACTCAAGCTAGACCTCCCATTTGATCCTGCAATCCCATTACTGGGCATCTACCCAGAAGGAAAGAAATCCTTTTATCATAAGGACACTTGTACTAGACTGTTTATTGCAGCTCAATTTACAATTGCCAAAATGTGGAAACAGCCTAAATGCCCACCAACCCAGGAATGGATTAACAAGCTGTTTTATATGTATACCATGGAATACTATTCAGCCATTAAAAAAAATGGAGACTTTACATCCTTCGTATTAACCTGGATGGACGTGGAAGACATTATTCTTAGTAAAGCATCACAAGAATGGAGAAGCATGAATCCTATGTACTCAATTTTGATATGAGGACAATTAATGACAATTATGGTTATGGGGGGAACAGAAAGAGGGAAGGAGGGAGGTGGGTGGGGCCTTGGTGTGTGTCACACTTTATGGGGGCAAGACATGATTGCAAGAGGGACTTTACCTAACAATTGCAATCAGTGTAACCTGGCTTATTGTACCCTCAATGAATCCCCAACAATAAAAAAAAAAAAAAGTAAAAAAAAAAAAAAAGAATAGAGTTCCCATGAAGGATTAGAGAGCAGGCAGAGGTGGGCATGGGAGGTCTGGGGAAAAGGCTCTAAAGGGCAGTCAGAGCACCATCTCTGCACCCCTTAGTCCATGAACCCAGGCGCTCACCATCTCTCCAATAGGAGGTGGCAGTGGTTCTCAGCCTTCCTAATGCCTCCTAATGCCGTGACCCTTTAATACAGGTCCTCATGTTGTGGTGACCCCCAACCATAAAATTATTTTTGTTGCTACTTCATAACTGTAATTTTGCTACTCTTATGAATCATAATGTAAATATATGATATGCAGGATATATTTTCATTGTTACAAAGGGGTCGCGACCCACAGGTTGAGAACCACTGCTCTGGAGACATTTGACCAGAGAACTTTTTTACTCCAAGGGGACAAGTAAGGGCTTAGGCTGAAGACAGGGGAATTAGGTAAAACTCCAGACACTTAAAAAGTGAAATCCTAAGCTGACTTTCACTGGCAGGATTCCAGGATATCTCTGAAAATCTTCCACTTCACCAATTCTCTCAGGCAGAAACAGATTATTTTCTGGAAAAACTGTGCAACACTTCAGGGAAGAGACCCACAGATCCTGATATTTTGGGGTCCTTCAAGGAAGAATCAGCCTTCAATCTGATCTCATGGTGAAGTCTGCCATTTGGCAGGTCCCAAATCTGCACTCAGAGCTTGTAATCAACAACTAAATGTTCACTTTAAAGTAAGAGCAGACAGGCAGGAGTGAATAGATGTTATATGCACGTAGAAGATAGAATAAGACAGAAGAAAACAAATGGCAAAGAAAACTGGCTTGCAAAATGCACAGGACATGGAAGACTAAGTACCAATTTTTCTACAAAAAGCTATTCCAAATAAACATGAAAAGATAAAGCTTTGTCTCTGGCAGCTCACCCTAATTGAAGTACTAAGGAAATTATACGGATTGGCAATTTCTAGATTGCACATAAAAATGGCCTACAAATGAAAAAATATTCCATTTCAATAGTGATTGTAAAATGTTATTTAAGACAATAAAAGTAATTCTTAATTCATTTTGAAAAGGTTTTAGAGTGGCAAACTTGAACAAGATTTGTAATGTCCTGTACTGATATGGGTATGAGGAATTGATCTCTCCAATATGATTCTGGTCCGAGTGGAAATTCGTAAACCATTTTTGAGGACACGTAATGCTATCTGTATAAATTTTAAACTATGCACACTGATAGTCTCAACAACTTCACTTCTAGAAATCATCTGACAGAGATTCTTGCACAAGCCCACAAGGATATGAACACAAGGGTATTCATGACCGGCTCATTGTAATAGGAAAACGTTACAAACGACCTTGATATTAACTGAAGAGGAAATCATGAAATTAAATGAGCTAAGTTAATTTAGTGTAAAGTTATATAGCTTTTATGACAAGATATGTGTGACCAATGGGCAAATATCCATGATACGTTATTAAATGGAAAAATTTTATTAAATAACTGTGTGTATGGCACAACAGCATTTTGTCAAAAACAAAATAACACTACTCTCCTTAGCAGGTTATACACACACTGTATAGGAGAGAAATGACTAGAGAATCAACAACAGGTTATTAACACATCCAACAGTGGGATGGGATGGAGGTCATGAGGAAGACATTTGCTTTCCATCTTATCCTGAAGTATTTATCCAAGTAGGTAATGTTTACTTTTTTTTTTTTGTAGAGACAGAGTCTCACTGTACCGCCCTCGCATAGAGTGCCGTGGTGTCACATGGCTCACAGCAACCTCTAACTCCTGGGCTTACGCGATTCTCTTGCCTCAGCCTCCCGAGCAGCTGGGACTACAGGCGCCCGCCACAACGCCCGGCTATTTTTGTTGCAGTTTGGCACGGCTGGGTCCGAACCCGCCACCCTCGGCATATGGGGCCGGCGCCCTGCTCACTGAGCCACAGGCACCGCCATAAACAATTCTTTTATGTTTAATCCGTCTGCAAAACTATCAGATAGTGCTGGGGTATAGGTTAGAACAGAGCTTACCGCCGGGTAGCAATCAATAGTTATTGTCTGAACAAATGATTTCTAAAAATTATTGCCAACTGTTTGTAAATAACTCAACTCTTTGCTCAAAAAGCCATTGTTTTTAACCTTTCACTGTGTAATTATACAAATTTCTAGCTTTATCTGGGTTCTCTGTGGCTTACAGGAGCACTTTTATTCAGAGTCTGGTCATACACACCTGTGTTAGCAGTGTCTTTGAAGCCCAGAGACTAATAGGGAATAAAGCTTTAATTACCGCAGAACCCATGGCAGGATAAAAGAATTGTCAGTGTTCACACCTTGATGAAGGCTGCATGCCTGTCTGTCCTGCACGCTGAGATGGATGTAGGCAGGTCATGGATGGCAGGCTCCTATTCGGCTGGGGTTGAGCCCAGCATGGGGGCAGGAATCAAACAGTTCTCCCGACAGTTGTCTGACACCATCACTGGCAGCAAACGACTCCAGAAGGAGCCACGAGGCACAGCCAATGATTTTCCCTTCAGCCATGTCTATCCTGCAGCACACAGGAGGCAGTAATGGATGGCTTTGATTTACTGAAGAGCAACCCAAAGTGGGCAGTTATCTAGTCCCTGACGAGCCCCTGCCAGTGTGAGAACTGTGCCCTCTCAGTAACAGGAGACCATTGCAGATCTTTAAACTGTCCTTTCTGCTTTGAGATAAACCCAACCGAATGTGGGCTCCTTCTGTGTACTCCTATCCTTGATTTAGCCCCAGAAGAGTTTGGAAATGCACCAGATCTCATCTCTGCTTAAGGTCACCTTACCGTACACCCACTCGCTTCTGTGGCTTCCTTACAGATTCCCTTGTGCTATACTGTTCTGAAATTTACATTTGTTGCTTTGTATTATTTTCAAGTTGTGTCAAGTATGAATATCTAGTCTCCGCCTCAGAGACAACCTCACAGAGGAAGGAAAGAAACCGTGGTGGTGCTGGGTGGTGTGTCCCTGAATAATTCCGCTATTTCATAGAAGGTGTGTTTTGCTTAGAGAAAATATATTTGAGAGTATAGCCAAAGAAACTTGCTATGATCTCTAAATTTTTGGAAATACTGTCATTTATATGAAAAACTTCTGAATTTTGCACTCTTTGTCTATTATTTGTAACTTTGTTTCAATACATAAATAATAATTAAAATGATTTAAGATAGAATAAAATAGGTGTTCCAAGAAGAGGAAGATTTCTCTGTTGTGGCTTTGACTTTGATGCCCAAGTAGTGCGGCCAGGATCTGCACGATTCTGAGGTGCAGAATGGACCTTTATTGGTGGACTTTTTTTTTTTTTTTGTAGTAGCAGAGATAAGGTTGAGATAAAGTGAAAGCTTCATCAAAAGCCCTGTGCAGAATTCTAGGAAGTGCCCAGTCACAGACCCTGGACTGGGGCTACATTCTTTCTAGCTGACATTTTTGGCAGAGTGACTGAGAAAAAACCACTAGATCCAAGTTCTCACTCGTAATGCCACTAAATAAATTCCTCTATGGAGAGAGCCATAAACTCTGTTACGCCCTTCTAACACTTGTGTTACTGAAGGAGTGAGAGCTAAAGGCAATGGCTTTAAAACTCCCACACTGTCCCCTCCCCACCCCGGCCAAGTAGAAGAATCAGTTGAGGCTGCAAGGAATCCTCACCCACTGGCCTTTTCAATATATTGCATAGGCTGATTCAGGGCACAGGATATTTTTTCAATTGTTTTTTCTCCATATTAATGTTATGGTGCCTATTCCATATCTTGTTTTCTTCTCTTGATTTGTCCTGGTGTCTGTGTACAACTACAACAGCTTTAACTGGAGACCAAGAAGAGCTGATCCTTGGTGGAGCACCCAATCCCAACAAGCCCTACTCCATTCTTGGTTCTGGCATCTGTGACCGTCAGCTGCTCTGACCATTTAACAGGCTCCATCTCAGCTGCAGCAAGAGGCCAGGTGGAGTTTTGCCTTGGCTCAGATGCAACCTACCGTGTTATTTTTACAATCTGGAAGTTCCACATGAAGACAGCAACTCTTTCTCCATCAGCAATCAGCTACCCCCCGCTGTCAAAGAACCTTTTGTTCTTTGATGATTCAAGAGGCAGCAAAGCATAATCTCCTGACCTTGCTTTTCAGCATCCTTCACTGTAGGGAAGGTGATTACAAAGGATCAACCATTTAATTAGCCTCCTAGGCCTATAGCTCTCAGGTTCATGTTCGTCTTTCTCCAGATTGAGTATTTATTTAGTATTCTTTGGGGGCTGGGGGGTGCAAACACTGAGTGGAGATCAGGGTTTCCTGGCGAATGATATGAGATTTGTTTTTAGATTTATTTATGTCTTTTACAAGAAGGAGATAAAAGCCAATTTAGGTTCATCTGTTTTTACAAATGCAGAAAATTTCATTTTAGATAGAGATGGGAATTATGGAATGGCAATAATTAATTGGAAGGCATAGAAACAGCCACTTTTGGTGACACTAACTGAGTACTTCAGTTAAACTCTCTTAATCAACATTAGCCTAAAAAGTCAGGTGCTATCCTCAACACCCTGCTTTCTCCCTCATTAGCCACATCCAGTTATAGCAGGAACAGGTAATTTTATTTTTCTAAATGTCTCTTGTATCAGCTTATTTATACATTGATCAACTATTCATTGAAAAGTAATAGGCAAGGTATTTGAGCATTTTACCAAAAAGATAACATTAAAGATAAATACTATAAGATTGACATCACTAGTTTCTAGGGAAAAACAAATTAAAATCTCAAGGAGGTGCCATTGTATACATATGAGAACGGCTTAAGAAAATGACAATTAAAAAAAGGAAAATGACCTTACCAAGTGCTTCTAAGGATGGGGAGCAACTGGAACTCTAATCCATTGCTTTTAGAAAACAGATTTCCAGTGTCCAAATTAAGTTAAACATACATTTATACAACCCAGTGCTCCCACTACTAGGTATTTACCTAAATGAAATGAAAAACTATGTCTACACAAAAACATGGAAGGTTTATTTTTATTTTATTTTAACTTTATTTTATTTTGACAAAGTCTCACTTTGTTGCCCAGGCTAGAGTTCTGGGACATCATCAAAGTTCACAGCAACCTCAAACTCTTGGGCTCAAGAAATCCTTTTGCCTCAGCCTCCCAAGTAGTTGGGACTATAGGCAAGTACCACCATGTCTGGCTAGTTTTTCCATTCTATTTTGTGTGTGTGTGTGTGTAGAGACAGAGTCTCACTTTACTGACCTTGGTAGAGTGCTGTGGTGTCACACGGCTCACAGCAACCTCCAGCTCTTGGGCTTACATGATTCTCTTGCCTCAGCCTCTCGAGCAGCTGGGACTACTTTCCATTCTATTTTAATAGGTATGGAATCTCACTCTTGCTCAGGCTGCTCTTGAATTCCTGAGCTCAAGGGATCCTGCTGCCTTGGTCTCCCAGAGTGCTAGGATTATAGGTGTGAGTCACCACACCCAGCCAGCATGGATGATTTATAATCCCCCAAACTGGAAACCAAGCTAATGCCTTTCTTTCTTTTTTTAAATTTATTTATATATTTTTATTTTTTTATTAAATCATAGCTGTATAAATTAATGAGATCATGGGACAACATACACTGGTTTTACAGACCGTTTGACACATTTTCATCACTCTGGTTAACATAGCCTTCCTGGAATTTTCTTAGTTATTGTGTTAATATATTTATATTCTACATTTACCAAGTTTCACATATACCCTTGTAAGATGCACCACAGGTGTAATCCCACCAATCACCCTCCCTCCACCCATCCTTCCCCCTCCCTCCCCTCCCTCTCCCCCTTCCCCCTATTCTTAGGTTATAACTGGGTTATAGCTTTCATGTGAAAGCCATAAATTAGTTTCATAGTAGGGCTGAGTACATTGGATACTTTTTCTTCCATTCTTGAGATACTTTACTAAGAAGAATATGTTCCAGTTCCATCCATGTAAACATGAAAGAAGTAAAGTCTCCATCTTTCTTTAAGGCTGCATAATACTCCATGGTGTACATATACCACGATTTATTAATCCAGTTGTGGATGGATGGGCACTTGGGCTTTTTCCATGACTTAGCAATTATGAATTGGGCTGCAATAAACATTCGGGTACAAATATCTTTCTTATAATGTGATTTTTGGTCTTCTGGTTATATACCTAGTAGAGGAATTATAGGATTGAATGGCAGATCTATTTTTAGATCTCTAAGTGTTCTCCAAACATCTTTCCAAAAGGAATGTATTAATTTGCATTCCCACCAGCAGTGTAGAAGTGTTCCCTTTTCTCCACATCCACGCCAACATCTCTGGTCTTGGGATTTTGTGATCTGGGCTCATCTTACTGGAGTTAGATGATCTCAAAGTAGTTTTGATTTGCATTTCTCTGATGATCAAAGATGATGAGAGTTTTTTCATATGTTTGTAGGCCGTGCACCTGTCTTCTTCAGAGAAGTTTCTCATCAAGTCCCTTGCCCAACCTGCGATAGGATCACTTGTTCTTTTCTTGCTTATATGTTTGAGTTCTCTGTGGATTCTGGTTATTAAATCTTAGTTGGAGAAATAACCTGGAAATATATTCTCCCATTCTGAGGGCTGTCTGCTTGCTTTACTTACTGTGTTCTTGGCTGTGCAGAAGCTTTTTAGTTTGATCAGGTCCCAGTAGTGTATTTTTGAAGCAGCTTCAATTGCCCTGGGGGATCCTCCTCATAAAATACTTGCCCAGACCAATTTCTTCAAGGGTTTTTCCTGCACTCTAATCTAGTATTTTTATAGTTTCATGTCTTAAGTTTAAATCTTTAATCCAGGGAGAGTCTATCTTAGATAATGGTGAAAGGTGTGGGTCCAGTTTCAGTCTTCTACAGGTTGCGAGCCAGTTCACCCAGCACCATTTGTTAAATAGGGAATCTTTTCCCCACTGAATGTTATTAATTAGCTTGTGAAAGATCAAATAACGGTAAGTAGCTGGATTCATCTCTTGGTTCTCTATCTCTGTTCCAGACATCTACTTCACTGTTTTTGTGCCAGTACCATGCTGTTTTGGACACTATTGATTTATAATATAGTCTGAGGTCTGGTAGCGTGATTCCTCCTGCTTTTGTTTTTATTTCTGAGTAATGTCTTGGCTATTGAGTTTTTTTCTGATTCCATATAAAACGAAGTATTATTTTTTCAAGATCTTTAAAGTACAACAGTGGGTCTTTAATAGGGATTGCATTAAAATTGTATATTGCTTTGGGTAGTATGGACATTTTACAATGTTCATTCTTCCCAGCCATGAGCATAGTATGTTTTTCCATTTGTTAACATTTTCAGCTATTTCTTTTCATAGAGTTTCATAGTTCTCTTTATAGAGATCTTTCACATCCTTTGTTAACTCCCAAATATTTCATCTTCTTTAGCAGTACTGTGAATGGAATAGAGTCCTTGACTGTTTTTTCAGCTTGACTATTGTTGGTATATATAAAGGCTAATGATTTATAAATGTTGATTTTGTAACCTGAGACGCTGCTGTATTCCTTCATCACTTTTAAGAGTTTTGTAGTAGAATCCCTGGTGTTTTCCAGATATACAATCATATCATCTGTGAAGAGTGAAAGTTTGATCTCTTCTGACCCTATATGGATACCCTTGATCGCCTTTTCTTCCCTAATTGTGATCGCTAAAACTTTCATTACAATGTTAAAGAGCAGTGGAGACAATGGGCAACCTTGTCTGGTTCCTGATCTGAGTGGAAATGATTTCAATTTAACTCCATTCAATACGATATTGGCTGTGGGTTTGCTGTAGATGGCCTCTATCAGTTTAAAAAATGTCCCTTGTATACCAATTTTCTTAAGTGTTCTGATCATGAAGGAATGCTGGATATTATCAAAAGCTTTTTCTGCATCAATTGAGAGAATCTTATGGTCTTTCTTTTTTAATTTGTTTATGTGCTGAGTTATATTTATAGATTTACATATATTGAACCAGCCTTATATCCTGGGATAAAACTGACTTTGTCATGATGTATAATTTGTTTGATGTGTTGCTGGATTCTGTTTGATTAGGATCTTGTTAAATATTTTTGCATTTATATTCATGAGTGATATTCATGTATAATTTTCTTTTCTTGTTGGGTCTTTTCCAGATTTGGGGATCAGATGATGTTTGCTTCATAGAATGTGTTGGGTAGTTTTCCTTCTTTTTCTATATTTTGGAACAGGTTGAGTAATATAGGTACTAGTTCCTCTTTAAAGGTTTGGTAGAATTCTGACGTGAAGCCATCTCGTCCCAGGCTTTTGTTTTTAGGGAGATTTTGTATGGTTGATGCTATTTCAGAACTTGATATAGGCCTGTTCAAAAATTTCCACTTGATCCTGGCTATGTCTTGGAAGGTGACATGCTTCCAAGTATTGGTCAATTTCCTTCAGATTTTCATATTTCTGAGAATAAAGTTTCTTATAATATTCATTAAGGATTTTTTGAATTACCGAGGAGTCTGTTGTTATTTCATCTTTGTCATTTCTGATTGATGGAATTAGAGATTTTACTCTTTTTTTGCTGGTTAGGTTAGCCAAAGGTTTATCTATTTTACTGACCTTTTCAAAAACCAACTTTTTGATTTATTGATCTGTTGTATAATTCTTTTGTTTTCATTTAATTTTACTCTAATTTTGTTTATTTCTTTTCTTCTACTGGGTTTGGGGTTGGAATGTTCTTCTTTTTCCAGTTACTTGAGATGTCCCATTAAGTTGTTAACTTCCTCTCTTTCTGTTCTCTTGAGGAAGGCTTGCAATGCTATAATTTCCCTCTTAGGACTGCCTTTGCGGTATCCCAGAGGTTCTGATAATTCGTGTCTTCATTGTCGTTTTGTTCCAAAAATTTGGCAGTTTCCTTCTTGATCTCATCTGTGACCCAGTTATCATTCAGGATAAGGTTATTTAACTTCCATGTTTTTGCATGAGTATGCAGATTCCTATTTGTTACTGAGTTCAACTTTTATTCCATGGTGTTCTGAGAAGATGCAAGGAATAATTTTTATTCCTTTAAGTTTACTGAGGTTAGACTTGTGACCTAAGATGTGATTGATTTTGGAGTATGTTCTGTGGGCTGATGAGAAGAATGTGTATTCAGTTTTGTTGGGATGAAATGTTCTGTAGATGTCTGCTAAATCCAAATGTTGGGTGGTTAGGTTTAAATCTAAAATTTCTTTGCTCAGCTTCTTATTGGAGGATCTATCCAACACTGCTAAAGGAGTGTTGAAATCTCCAACTATTATGGAGGTAGAGGAAATCAAGTTGCTCATGTCTGTTAGAGTTTCTCTTATAAATTGAGGCGTATTCTGGTTGGGTGCATAAATATTAATAATGAAATCTCATCATATTGAGCATTACCCTTAACAAATATGAAATGACCATTGTTATCCTTCCTTACTTGTGTTGGTGTAAAGCCTATTGTGTCTGCAAATAGAATTGCAATGCCTTCTTTTTTTCTGATTACCATTTGCCTGAAATATGGATGACCATCCTTTCACCCTGAGTCTATATTTATCTTTTAAGGTAAGATGTGATTCTTGTATGCAGCAAATATCTGGCCTGATTTTTTTTGTATCCAGTCAGCCAACCTGTGCCTCTTTAGAGGACACTTTATGCTGTTCACATTAATGGAGTATATAGATAAAGCTGGTAAAATTTGGGGGATCAAGTTTGCTGAAAGTCCAGTGGACATTTTTAATCCTTTCGCCACTGCAGAAGTTGGAGTTTGATCAAAAATTTCTGAGTGAGTTTACTTTTGTGGTAGAGTTTGGGCTGGTCATTATGGAGGATAGGTCTGAGAATATCCTGAAGAACTGGTTTGGTTATAGCAAATTTCTTCAACAGGAGAATGTCATTAAAATATTTAATTTCTCCATCATAAATGAAACTCAGCTTAACTGGATACAGGATCTGGGGTTGAAAGTTATTTTGTTTTAGGAGATTAAAAGTCGATGACCATCCTCTTCTGGCTTGAAAAGTTTCAGCAGAGAGATCTGCAGTCATTCTAATATTCTTCCCTTTGTTGTTAATGGTTTTCTTACGTCTGGCTACTTTCAGAATTTTCTCCTTTATATTAACTTAAGTGAAGATAATTATGATGTGCCTGGGGAATGTCTTATTTGGGTTGAGTCGTGCTGGTGTTCTGAAACTGTCTACTATCTGAATTTTAGAATCTCTAAGCATGTCTGGAAAATTCTCTTTTGTAATTCCATGGAGAAAGGCCTCTGTGCCTTGCAAAGCCACTTCATCGCTTTCAGGGATTCCAATGAGGCAGATATTAGCCTTCTTCGAATTATCCCAGAGGTCTTGAGAGAATGATCCGTTTTTGCTCTCCATTTCTCTTCCTCTTGGAGAGTTTAGGAGCATTTAAAAGCTTTGTCTTCAATGTCAGAAATCCTTTCCTCTGCTACTCCACTCTGTTACTTCTTCTTCTTCTTCTTTTTTTTTTTTTTTTGTTAAATTAAGAAATTCATTGAATTCTTGAGAGAACTTTTGAATTTCTCCTCGAATTTCTAATTCCAACTTTTGAATTGCTCCTCGAATTTCTAATTCCAAATTTTCCTCCCTTCTATTAATCTTGTTTGCAATCCAAATTCTGAATTCGATTTCTGACATCTCAGCTATCTGTTTGTGAATGGGATCTTCAGTTACATCTGGCATGTCTTTCCTTGGGGGGTTGATCTACTCTCATTGTTCATGTTACCAGAGTTTTTCTGCTGATTCAGCCTCATGATTATTTTAGACCATTTGACTTTTCCTCTGAAGCTTTGCTGAGGACCTGTACAGTGCTACAGCCTGAGAAACTGGGGACCTGTTTGTTGTGGTGTGGCTATGTGGCTCTGTCTTGTTTTCAGCTGGTCTCTGTTGACCCTAGTAAAACAGTTACTCTGGTTTGAAGTCTCAGCTATGGAGAAATACTAGCATTTGAATCACCCCGCCCCCAACAGGCAACAATTGGAAAATAGAAACCAAATCTTCCTACAACCACACACCCAGGGCACCTCTTGGATAGTCCTCGGGTGATTGGCTCAGTTCAAAAGGTCCAAATCAATTGTCTCAGTTAGCACCTGTCTCAGGTAGAAGAGTTTAAAGGGTCTCTGGCAACTAGATCACAGGGCTCTGCTGACAACTCAAATATGACTTGCTCTGGTGCTCCGTGAGGTCAGGAGGACCCACCAGCAAATAGATTTAGTCTGGGAAGGTTGATGCCGTCTTCCCCACCTTGCATCTATGTCACACCAAGTCACTGATAATCCACTGGGCTGTGACCCAGTTGCTTCCGATGAGCAGATACTCCAGGGGTTTACATCTACCTGAATCACAAGGAAATCTTTGTCTCCTCTGCCAGGCCTCTGCTCTCTGCCTCTATCCAGCAGGGGAAGGTGAGGCCTGACAACCTTGGGAGGCTGGGGCTATTCACTCAATTCTAGGCCCACCCCTGATTGATGTTACTGACAGAGCAGAACAACTTTGTGGGAATTTGTTTCTGTCCCTGCTAAATTCCCTGGCAGAAGAGAAGCTGTTTTTAGTTCACAGAACCTGTACCTCAGTGCCTGTCTGGTTTCAGCTATAGTTTGTGTTCACAGCATGGTTACCTGTCATTTCCAGCCTCTGCCTGCCCTCCTTTGTCTAGGCTGATGATCCTCTGGGGACCGGTGCATCTTAGGCTCAGTAAAGTGGTCCTATGGGTCAGCCCCGCCCTGGGAGTCTGTGGCACTGCGCATGTGATTTCTAGTCCCCACACTCCACCCGGGCCAGTACCACCTCAGGCAAAGCCTTTACTCACGGGACCTGTGTTTCCATCCCAGATCTGTTCTGCTGGTGGCTGCCACCTGAGAAGATGCCCAGCTTCCTCTGGTTGCCCAGAGAGACAGGGGGTGTGACTCTAGAATATCCAGGGGTGAGCCCTATTGTTGCCCGAAACGACTGCTGCTCTGTGCCTCAGGGCACTGCGACTCCGAAGTGGTTCCCTCTCAGCAGACCATCCTCTCCTCACTCCTGTGCCTCAGAATCAGCACTGACCAGTTGCAGTCCAGGCCCTGTCCACACCCCTTGAGAAATCCCCCAAGAATCTGGACTCCTGGGGGACAGGCCTCCAGACCTCAGAGTGAGAGTGGAGGGGAGTGCTGGGAGCTCAGAATTGCAGGTAGAGAACATATACAGTTTTACACAGTTTTATGCCTGGCAGGACAGTGCCATTGCACCCTAGTAGGGGAAGTAGTTCCAGTTTTTAGAGGGTCTCTCCTGTGGAGTATAATGGGAGGACTTTTGAAGTCTGCTCATTTGTTTATGGGGTACTTCAAGCCATTCTCATGGGGGAGGGGACTCCCGTCTGCTTGGTGATGGATTTTGTACTTTTTATTTGTATCCTTGGGGTCGCAGCTCACCTCAGCAGGGTTGATGTGCGTTCTTCAACCTTCTCTCTTGGCACAGCTCTAACTTGCCAGATTACTTGCTAAATTTCTGTCCTTTAACTCTCCTTCTGGATGGGAGCCTCTGTGGAAAGCTGGCTTCAGTCAGTCATCTTGTCTCGAATCTCCATGCTAATGCCTTTCAACTGAGACATGGATAAACAAACACTGGTACCTCCACACCAGGAATAGTACTCAGCAATAACAAAGAAATGAATTATGATATTCTTTACAAGCACCATAAAGATGAACCTCAAATGCACTCTGTTAAGGGAAAGAAGTCAGGCTCTGAAGGTTGCATACATCTATGTATGTGGTTGCTAGTGGGTGGGTGGGGTGGAGAGATTGACTGCAGAAGAGCAGCATGAAGAAATTTGGGAGTGATGGAACTGTTCTAGATCTCAACTGTGATAGTAGTTACACTATAGTATACAATTTTCAAAACTTCATATCCAATGGTTCACTTCTGTAATCCTAGCACTCTGGGTGGCCAACGCAAGAATATTGCTCGAGGTCTGGAGTTGGAGACCAGCCTGAGTAAGAGTTAGACCCTGTCTCTACTATAAAAACGACAATTGTGGTGCTCACTTGGTAATCCCAGCTATGGGAGAGGCTGAGGCAGGAGGATTGTTTGAGCCCTGGAGTTTGAGGTTGCTGTGAGCTATAATAATGGCATGGCACTCTACTGGGGGTGACAGAGTAAGACTTTGCACCCCCTGCCCCCCCAAAAAAGTCACTTCCAATGTGCATTTTACTGTATGTAAATTACTCACTATTACAATAACTAAAGAAAAAAATATTGAAAACATACTGTGTGCTACAGTTTCAAGTGAAAAAGACTAGGTCCTTTCTTGCCAGGATCTTTTTTTTTTTTTTTTTCTTAAACTCTTTTATTGTGCCAAAATATACATGACATAAAATTTACCATCTTAACCATTTCTAAGAGTACAGTTCAGTGGTGTTACTTATGTCTTTGTTCATTTTGTTATGTGTCCACTGCCAGCACTAAAGCCCACACTCTCTTCATCTTCTGCTCTTGTCTTCTAATTTGATATCCTTGTTCTCCAACTCTCCTCTTCTGCAATCCATTTTCAATAATGCTTCGCCCTAACTTTTTATGATATAAATTTGATTATGCTTTTCTGTGGCAGTGGACAGTTTCCATCCATGATTTGTGGCCTCAGCCTCTTTAGAACATCATTCCTGTGTCTGTAATTTCCCACATCATGGATCCTACCCACCCAGGAAGAAACTAGAAATGCACTTTATAGCCTCTCTTGCAGCTATAGTACTAACATGTGACCATGGCTTTGCCCATCAGAAGAATGTGTGCAAGACTTTGATTTCAAAGAGCAACGTGAGAAAGGAGGTGCTGTGGGGAATTCATTTGTCAAGGGTGACAGAATTGGCTGTCTTGTGTGTCAGAGGTTTTGTCACTAGTGCCTCGGGTCATTGATGTCGTCAGTGGAATGTGTGGGCCATTGACGTGGTCAGTGGAATGCGTGGGTCATTGATGTTGTCAGTGCAATGTGTAATCAGTAGCCTTTGCTAAAATCTCCAAGACAATGTTTGTTATCCATCCCAGAGTGGCTCTGAAGTACTTAATATCTTTTAATAAATTCCTTTGATTCTCCTTAAGCTAGAGTGGTTCCTGTTTTTCAGTCCCTTAATTTGCCTCTGGATCTCAACAGGTATGCCTGCCACTAAGTCTTCAGTGACTTCCCATCACTAGGACAAAAGAAACACTTTTAACCTTGACATCTAAGTCCTTTAGCATACAGCTCAAACATACTTTTTTATCTACACTCTCCTCAGGGTGCTTTGTGTTTGAGTTGCCCTGGCTTGCATTTGTCCAACACCACTTCTGACTTACACCTTCACGCCTTTGCAGATTGTGTTCCCTTTGCTTTGTCATCACTTTATAACCCTCTTCTCATGTTGCTCCTATTCATTCTTTACCACTGTTCATTCTTCCAAGTCTATCTCAAATATCACCAACTCAGACATCCTTTGTAAAGTCTTCTTTGACAGCCTTACGTGGTCTCAGTGTCCCAGAGCATGTTGCTTTCTCCTGAATCTGAGAACTTCTCATATCATATCATAATCTTTTATTCCTACATTCATTCATTTAATAATACTTATTGAGGAAATACATGTGCCAGGCACAGAGCTAAGTCTGCATAGTAAGTAGGAGTTAACTAGGTAAAGAATGGAAGAGAGTGGATTTCCAAAGAGTTCAGCTGATCGGTAAGCTGATGGAGGGTGTGAGCGTGTAAGCGAAGACAGGTATAATGGCCAGCACTGGGAAGCAGGTGGGTCTCCTTCAATCTTGCTCAAGTCCAGTGAGACTGGAGCCAAGTTTTACCCATCTTTGTGCCTCTAGTAAAACCAAACCAGACATGGAGTACACATTCAATGAAAGGTTGTTGAATTAGTAAGTCTTCCCATGATTTTTGTCTGCTTCATGAGTCAGAGGAGATAATTTAGGCTTAGTTTCTTGTTTGCCAGTTCATGGCCCGGATATAAGAAATTCATTTAATTAGAAAGCACAGTTTCACATTTCGTCTAATGTTGCATTGGTATAATAGTGGTAGGTCAACTTCAAAAGTGTTTTCTTGGGTAATTATTTGGGTACTATTAGCTTCTTTATCTTTAAAAGCCTTTTAGCCCAGTAAATATCTCCAATCTGCTTTTTCATCTGATCTTTCCATCATAACAACCTCATAAATCATCTCTCTGATGTATCCTAACACTATAGCTCAGGAAAAAGAAGGAAAATGATTATCTGATCATTACACAGAAAATCAGGGGCATAATCAGGTCTCTTATTTGTGGCCCTCATTACAGACAAGGGTCATCTTTTGGTAAAGATAAAGTGAGAGCTGCCTGTTTAAATAAATCTGTGTGCAGTAATATAGACACCTCCAGACACCCTATGCCCACAGGGTAAAGAAGAGAGGCATGTGACTAGAAGCACTGAGCTCTGATACTGTCCCCAGGGCTTGGGTTTAAACGCATGCCATTGCTCCCTTGGGAAGTTTTGAAAACCCTCTCCTACCATCAGATAACAATGCTTTCCTTTGATTTTCTACCAAAGTGAAGCTGAATTTTAATCACCCGCTTAATGCTTAACTTCCCAGAGAAACAGATTAAATATAAGGGATATATTTCTGATGTTTTCAACAAACCAGAGGTACAGACTGTTGTCATGTTCAGCCAAGGACAAATTGTAATTGGCTAGACTAGAAAATTGCTTCTTATTGGAAACTGCCATTGGCACATTAGGTTGAAAATAAAATCCTTACCGTATGGATGTGATGTGGTTCTTCACCACGCAGCTGTAAGTGAAAAGTTGTTTTTCTAAACTAACGTTTATAGAGGTAATTCAGTTTGTGATACTGAGGCATATAAATTTGGGATATTACTGAAGATGATTCAGCTTTCATTTTTTCCCTGGAACTCCTGCAGCAGCTTTCTTTTCCTCCTCCTTTAAACGTGTGATAATATATCCTTCTTGTAGGAGAATCCTCTGAGGAAATAAATGAGCAGTCTTCCTTCAGAGGAAAGTAAGAATTGAAAGGCAGAATATGCCATTGTCACTATTATTGCCCCCAGATGACGAACACAGAACTTCATATTGACACCATTAATCACAGAGGGCCCCGTGGCTGGCTGCCACGTAGCTCTCAACTAGACACACTTCAATGTCTGTGAGGCCCATTTACGGATGTTAAAGATGGTTGGCCATGTGCTTCATTTTAGCGGAGACTCGGGGCAGTAGGAGTCTCTTTACTAGCCTTGACACAAGGTACTAGAAACTATTTTCTAATGAATAAACAAGATACTGCATGTTTCTGAAGCAGGATAAAAATGTTCTTCATTTGGAACCAGCCATCCTACTCCTAGCTGAACTTTAACAAGCCAGGGATGGTAAAATTTGAACTTTTAAAAAAAATTTTGTAAAAAATGGTTTAGCAATTCCATTTTTGTATAAAACACAAGGGAGAAACCCAGCCAATCAACACACAACTGTCACCACATGAAAAAGTACTTTTCTCAAACTTCGAGTCTAAGAATGTACAGATGTTTCTTTTATGTCTACAATAATTGTCTATGAATTTTCATTTAACTGTTTAAAAATCCCACATTTCCCCATTATTTCTTCTGTCCCAGTTACAGTTCAGTGGGGGGAGGAAGATGATTGGTCAAAGCAACCTCTAATCAGTTTTATGCTATCCTTTCTTTCCAATCCGAGTTTTGTGGATGTGAGGGATTATACAACCCTCAGCTATGGTAGCCTTGAAAAGAGAATCCAGTTCTTCCTTACCATGGACTTCAAGCTGCAAGTGATGTGGAATGATGTGTGTTACTGTGAGATCCTTGGGAGCATCACCTGCCAACTCCAGCAGCTCAGCAGTGAGGTACTCCAGAATTGCACGTTAGACACGGCTGCAGTGGCACCTGCCCTTCCATCTTCAAGTGTCTGTGGATGTGGCCCACAGAAAACCATAGCCCATCTCCCTGTGAGTGAGAACTGCCTTACCCTCAGCCTTCCCACTCTCCTTTCCAGCTTTGCCTCCAGCCCTGATCTTGGTACCAACCCTGCCTCTTCTCAGCAGTGCGACCTCCCACATCGCCCCACGCCACTGCCACCCTGAATATCCATTTTTTATTGGCCTATGATCCTTTCAGAACTCCTTACTCTCTTTCACATCTGCACTAGCAATAAGCTTTATAAACAGGCACATTGACACATCAAAAACCATAGAATTTTAAAGCAGACTAACGGTGCAAATCAGGCTCTACTAAGGTAGGGACAAAATTGTGTGACTAATGGACATTTCCCAGGATACTTGGTGTCTATCAAAAATCTAAGGACAATCTTGTTATGAAAGGACATAGGAGGAGTTCTAAGTCAGGGGTCTTAACTTAGTGTCACTCTAAGATCCTGGGTTTTAGTTTCTCTAACTATGTTCCCTTACTTAGTGGCCTGTGAAGTCAGTTTGATTAAGTTTCAGTCAGGCTCTCATCACTTACTGCTGTGTGGCAAGTGATTAGCTCTCAATTTCCCTTTTTCTAAAAGAGGAGTAACAGCAGTGTCTACATCATTTCTGTGAAGATTGAATATACCCACTCAGTACTTACACTGAACACACAGCGGGGGGCGTAGAGAATGAGGACTCAGTAACAGTAACTATTTTCTTGATCTTATGTCTACAGGCAGAAGATTCATGCCTTAACCTCAGTCCTATGCTAGGGTTTGGCTCAACTACTGTCAGTCCTACTGTTGTCAAAAGCTGTCTACCTATGTTCCTGAAGTACTTTGGGACATTGGGTAGTAAGTGGACTCATTGGCTGTCACTGTACTGGAGTGACATCTATAGGCTGATGGAGCTGAAGAAGCACTGGGGAGATTTACTCACTAGACAAGCCAGGAGACAAAGGCACTGTGAGTGTGTGTGTATGGGTGTGTGAGTGTGTATGTGAGTGTATGTGTGAGTATATCTCTATGTATGTGAGTGTGTGTGTGAATGTGTGTATGAGTGTGTGGGGGAGAGTGTGTGTGAATGTGTGCGAGTGTGTTTGTGGCTGTGTGTATGTGTGTGGGTGTGTGGGTGTATGTGTGTGTGTGAATGTGTGTATGAGTGTATGTGTGTGAGTGTGTGTGTGAGAGCATGTGAATGTGTGTGAGTGTGTGTGTATGTGTGTGTATGTGGGGGTGGGAGGACAGGCTGTGGGTTAAATTCCTGTAACATGTGAAACTGAATAGTCAATAACTTGGGGCACTTTTGTGGTAAGTTAAAGGCTGGGCATTATTGAAAGAATCATCTAAAGTATAAAATTGTTAGTCTTTAGGGGGCTGTGCAGAGATTACAGCCTCGATTTATTCAGTGCAGAAGGAGGTGCAGGTTGATATGTGCAGTTCTCATTAATTACATTGGCATTTACTACGGACGCAGACATGAGTGGAGACGTGGATATACTTACTAAGGAGGCTGATGACGACAATAAGCTCCCTGGCAGAAGGAACATACCTTATTTGTCTTTGAATCCCCAATGTTGGCCAAGAGCCAGATGTATATTATCTGCCCAATAAATGCTGACTAAACGGATAAAAGAATCAGTAATTGGGTCCTGAGAGGAAGGATATCTCAGACCAGGTGGGGGCTGCGTGGTGGCAAGTTTTGTTCTGTTATTGACCACATATGCCCATTCCTATCCTTGAGGAATCCACACTGAAATAAAACTTTCTGTCTTTGATGTTTGTATTCTCTTGGGAAGTTTCACTTTCATTTTATGAATAGAGGTAATCTAACTGGAATTAAGTAATGTGACAAACCTGGAGATGGATTAAAGTTGTATAAGGGTCTGGGGCACCTTTACATCATCATCAGTTGTACCTTACCCAGTGTTGGACTATGTTTCATTCCCATGATGATTCCCCCACAGGGGCAAAGGTGGGACACATGTCATTGGATGATCCCTTCAGTCTTCAGAGTCATCAACTCATTTTCTAAATAAATAAATATTCTTGATAGGGATGTTCAGGATTAAGTGAGTTTATGGAAGTATCTGAATTTCTGAGTTAATATGAAAGAATTGCTCCAGGAGAGAAATTGTAGGCAAGATGCCAATACTTGTGAGCAACAATTTTGAGAGCATCTTTTCATATTGAGAAGATGATCTGGACAATGATTCAGTGGTTCTTCCATGTTATATTATCAAGGGGACAGCTACACAGATTGTTAGTACATAAACATCTTAAATTGCCTGGATATTTACCCTTAATGTTGAAACAATGATCTTAATGAATTAATCTGAAATTGCATAGAACTACTTTTCAATTCTCAAAGCTTCCATGCCTCTTAGGAATGGATGTACTTTAGGAACACTGTGCATGGTCAAAGATAATGAGAGATACTTCAAATAGAGTATGCTGCTGCATTTCATAGAAGTAAAATTAGGATTTACAAGCGCAAAACTATGTGAAAATTTATAGATGAGTCAAAAAATTTCCACGTATTTCTCTTTGGGAGATTATGTAGCTTTCTTTTCTTTTTGGCGTTGAGTTAAAACTTAATGATGAACTTAGCTTACTTGGTCTGGTCCAATAATTCAGGGATCAAGAGAAATGGGGATCAAGAGAATTATTTTTTAATGATGACAATAACACTTAAAACCTATAATTTTCTACATCTCTTCCTGATAATAAATAGCCATACTCCCAAAACTGTTCATGGAAAGGTTAAAGACTCTGGATAAATCTGAATTTCACAATTTGATCTATTCTCTCACCTGTAGAATGGGAGAGCTGGACTAGATGGCCACCTAATGTCCTTAGCTCTGACCTGCTAAGGGGCTAGGATTTTATGTGAAGCTTCATTTCTAGGGATATCTAAAGAACATGTTCGCAATAAGGAAAGCGTGCATTGCCCTGATGGTAATAGATATATAGTCACCTTTCTAGGTTCAAGGAGTCTTTCATCAATTGATTAATTTATTGAGAACAAGACTATATTCTTTCATTAGGCAAGCACTTTCTCTTGCTCTTGGTTGTTCATAATGTATTGGCAATCGTGATGACCGAGTAGTGCTGATGAAGTCAACCTGAGACACATCAAAGGGACATGACTGAAGTTCTTCTCTCTCTTCCAACCCTCAAACTCTTGTCATTTCTATACCCACTGTGTGGTTTCCTAAATGACTCTTCCAGAACCCAGATCCTCCTATCCCAGTGTCACACACCTATTATTCACCGTGTCTACGTCGTGACTTACATAGTTCAGGTCTACTCATTTAAATCACTGAATCATAAAACCCAAAGTTTGGATGTCAATAGAGAGATCATCTATTGTAATACCTTAGTTCTCTGAGAGTTCCTGTTAATTAACGATGGGGATCCGGACACAGACTCCCCACCAGCTGAACTAATGAATATTCCACTCACAGGTGTTCCTTTCTTCTGAGTCTATGCACTCAGCCTGAGAATAGACCTAGGCATTGCGCAGGGAGGTGAGTCCCTCCTTCCAGAATCAAAGGAGTTTAGATTTCTTGGGGGAATCTTTGTGTCCTTCTCTCAGGGACAGATGCTGAGATTGGGCTGTAGTAGAAAGAGGGAATTGAGTACTTCAGTCAAGTCTTGAGCAGAAGGTGGACTTGAACTATCCAGAAATCTGCATTGAAAACTATCCAAAATGGCTCTCTGCATAAATCAGCTGTTCAGTTGCTTAATAAGACATTTTAGAGGAGACAAAAGACAAAATATAGATGATACTTCCCCAAGGTGTTGATTTTACTTAGAGTGATGAATTCTAAAAATTCAGGAAGATAGTATCCTATGAAAAAGAAGTATAAATCTTGAAGATCACTTTAAAAGACAGGAAATAAAGCATATTATTTTGAGTTATAGACCCTCATTTATGATTTCTTGAGTAGTAGATCACATATAGCCAGGCCTTCTTGGCAAGCTTTCCTAAGTGAGGCAATATGTACATGTGGTTTTATTGTGTTTGGACATAAACACAGCCACACAGAAGATGGGAAAAAGAACATGGAGCAGGTAACACTTCTAGTTATGTTTCCCTTTTCTTGTTGCAGAGAAAAATAATTATATTTTGTAAGATAAAACAAAATTTGAATGTGCATAGCATTTTTATAAAGTAGGAAAATGCAATGTTTATAATGATGATGAAGATATATGTGTCAGAGAGTAGTCAAACATGACAGCCATTAAATGCTTGGCTGGAGGAAGGTCGTTAATTACACAGAACATTTGATGTGGTTGGGCTGATGATTATTGGCCAAGTCAACAAAATTATTTTCCAGGCTAGATCCTTGTTATATTAGTGAACAGAATCACTCAGATTTTAGGCACCACTAGTCTTAAACCTTCCCTCCTGCCCACTGTGATCACTGGCTGTGCTTTTCTGAGAGGGACATTCTCATGATCGCAGAGGCTCTCGGGAGGGTGAGCTGTCAGAATGGTTACTGATGCTTAAAAGCAAAGCATTCCCAGAGCGTTCCCTGATATTGTCGGGAGAAGAAACATGGGAAAGTAAGGGTGGGCAGAGGCCAGGAAGGGCCTCACTCAGGCTTTGTAAGAAGGACTTCCCCTCCTTGGAAAAGATTGACAAGAGTAAAGCAGTCCTGACATCCCAGAAGTTCTGGAAGAATCATAGGCTGAGTGAGTACTAATGGGTCAATAATAATGTTATTATTATCTAAAATGTCCTGCATGCTTGTTCCATGCTAAGCTCTACACACGTCACTCTTCACGGTCACCTGATGGGGTAACTGTTAGCATTTTGCCTGTTTTGCTTATTAGGTATTGGGAAGTTTGGTGACTTTCTCAAGGTGGCACAGCTAGGATGTGAAATTATGGTGACTCCCCTTTTCAGTTTCCCTGTGACTGAGAGATCTTCTGTGATTCTGGACTTTCAATGCTAAATCTGGGGCAGCCCTAGGCCAATCAGAATGATTGATCCCCCTATAAGTGCTGGTACAAGGACTCTGAGTCAGAGCCTGAGATATTAATCCTCGCACTAGTTACTTTCCAAGGCAGGGATTCAGGTTCAACACAACAAATTAACAGATCCAAATGGCAAGAACCCGGGACAAAGAGGGGCTTTGTCTAAGGCTGGGTTACATTGCTGCCCAGAGCAATCAACAAGATGGACTTGATACTGAGTCACCTTCTAACAAGGCCCCAGAGCTTTAGAGGGAAAAGGGCTAAGTTTACCAGGTCAGGGAACTACAGATGTAGGGGAGGCACCTGTCAGCAGAAATCCCAGCAGGTGATTGTGTAGTTAGGAACATCTGGAGGAACAGCAGTATTAACACTTAGGGTTTATTACAAATATTGCCTAGGAAACTAATACAGTGCAAGAGAACAATAATAATAGATGAAGGCCCAAATCAATGGGATTTCACCAGAATGCCCTCTCATGGGGTTCAGCTGTCCCTGAGAGTAGCCCTGGGAAGAGGGGGCATACCCAGCTGTACTCACAGACCCAGGGGAGGGCAGCTGCAGGGCACTGCTCCTTGGCTGTGTGTCACTCCAGCCCCCAAAGAGGCTGCAGAATAGAGTCTGGGAGCAGGATCATGGAGCCCGACTTGTGCCTGTTCTCTGAGCACCTCACTCACCGTGCTTGTTGGGTGCTGTGAGGTAGAGCGGTGTCGCAGGAACCGTTCAGGAGTGGGGTTCAGGTAGTGCTGTCCTTCATATTGATTCTGGCACTTATTAGCTCCACACCTTGGGAAATTGACTTAACTTCTATTAACCCTACTTTTTTCACTTGTAAAATGGTAATACAGAGTGTCTCAGTCTGCTTAGGCAGCTGTAACAAAATACCACAGACTGGGTGGCTTACATGCACAGAAATTTATTTTCCACAGTTGTGGAGTCTGGGAAGTCTGGGGTCAAGGTGCAGGCAGACTCAGTGTCTGGTGAGGGCCTTGTATCTGGATTCTCACCTGGTGGAAGGGACAAACAAGCTTCCTCATGCCTCCTTCGTAAGGAGACTAATTTCATCCATGAGGGCTCTGTCCCCACCTCCTACTGCTATCACACTGATGGTTAAGGTTTCCATCTATAAATTTCAGGAAAATATAAACTTCATATCATAGCACAGGGTTAAAGATTAGAAATAACATATGGTGAATGCCTAACACATAGTAGGAGCTGTTACATTACTATAGGTCCAGGCCAAGAGAATTCAAAATGGAGGCTTGAAATCTCCATTTCTTAAAGTTAAAACTATCTCCCAGTGTTCAACTTATCATGTTAGCCCTAGGCTGACACCTTGTGGAATACTCTGATAATTATGAGCTTTTTTCATGACCTGCGTGCAGTACTAAATCCCTCTGGAAGCTGAAGCAACAGTATGGATGGAAAAAAATATACTAGCCATTTAAGACAAAGAAAAATAGGCAAAACAAAAGCAGATTAATTTTATTTGGAACTAATTTGGGAGATTATTTTAGAATTTAATTTTAATTTCTCATTAATTATTCATTTTTAGTGTTTTCCCAGCAAGAATTTTAATTCAGAATATTGTCTCCTCCCTTCCCCTTGTTTAAAATATCTAAGGCCAAAATATTATTCCAAGCCTGGTTTAAATCTTTCTTCTCCATTTGTTGGCCTTGACCAGTTGTGCACTCAGTAACTACCCACATGAGGGCTCCTATATCACAGGCAAGACACAGACATGATTTGTGAAGTCCAGTGATTTGTAATTTGCGAAGCCCAGTACAAAAGGACAATGTGGGACCCTGTGCTCAAAAATTATTAAGAACTTCAAGATGGCAGCAGCAGAGCATTAAGCCGAGTATGGAGCCCTTCTAAGTAAAGGATGCTGCCTAACTGTCCCTTAATTTCTTTAAAAAATACTTATCTACTTAGTTAAGATAGAAATTATTCACTAGCAGAAACACCTTTTCTTTCTTCTGCATATTTATTTCGATTTCTGAGACAATTTTCTTCTTTCTCAAAGCTCCCCCCTTAAAAAAGTAGAGTTTCCTCCCAGAAACTCTACTTGGGTCACATCCATTCATGGAGGAGCTTAGGGAAGACACCCTGGCTCTGGAGGACATGCAAATGATAGGCAGCCTGTCTTGAAGTTGTAGTAGCATAATAAGCATTTTGTTTTTACTGACATTTTTATGGCCATTTAATGGAGTCTTGAGGTGGTTAACTGATGTTGATATGGGAGGCTAAGTTATCCACAAATAACCCCCATGTAGATTTACATTCAGCAACATAGAGCCCAGGCTTTACCTTGAACTGTACTGATCTAGATGAATTTTGGATTCAGACTTCCTGGAAGAGAATCAAAACCCAGCTCTTGGAAGAGACACTTGTGGTGGAAACTGTTCAATAGATGCATTGACCTTGGTTCACCATGACTATTTAATTTGAGTCAATATTACTTAGAATCATTTGTCCTAGTGCTTAGGCACATAACAAGTGCTACATAACTGTTGACTCAAGGAAGAGAAGGCTCCCCAAATAGTTGATCACAATTGTTTGGGCAGTCGAGAACCTGGGTGTTATTGATCATGGCTATTCTCTAGCCCAGAGCTAGCAGGCACTTAGAAAAGCCGGCTTTGTGGCCAGTGGCAGGTGATTTAAAGTGATGGAGAATAGGGGCATTTGCTTTCCTCTGCTGCATTTCCTGAGTTCTAACTCACCCTTTATGCTCCTGTAACTCTGACCTGCCTACAGCTTCCAAGATATTCCCATTCTGTGTTCATTTATGGGCCTTTGCCTGAGTCACTTTCCCTGAATCTTTGCTCTTGCACAGCCCCCTCCTCCTGTCTGATGTCTGTGCCTCCTTCCAAACCCTGGGTAAGCATCGCCTCCCACTTCTCTCTTCACCATCATTGTTACCCGATCACCTGTTAAGTTTCTCCTTATACGTGCAATTTGGCTAATATGCTTTTCTACCAGTCTGGATTTTGGAACTGTTCTTGTAACTTCTGATGATTTGTAGAAATAATATTAAAGAAAGGGAAAATGAGATGATTTTGACTGGGACTAAAATGAACTCATGCAATATTAATTTTTCTAGAATCTAATGAACTGCCAAATGAAGAGTTTTATTTTATTAAAAGTCTTTAAATATCTCTTTCAACTAGAAACTATGATTCTGAGTTTAGTTGAAGTTTCTCTAAATTATTTAATCTTACATGGAATGGTTTTCTGTTGCGGCTTTTGTTTAATTTCCTATAAATTTAACTAAACCAAGACTTAGAGTGTATTATTTATTTGCACACTGGGGGCACTAACCATCTATAAGAAGAGGTACGGTGAGACGCATACTGGCAAAGAGGGCTCCTGTGTAGTGCCCACCAGCATGCCCATCCCCACCACTTGGAAAGCATGCAAACAATGTGGCCAGGAGCAGGTGAACATGCGTTTGTAACACAGTCCACTCAGCCATCCCTGGAGTACCCTAGATCAACGCAAACCTTATGAAGGTCCGAGGTGGCTACGGTGACTCAGTAAGATGAGGACAAAGGGTAATTTAAGGTTTTAAAAGCAGTCTTATAAGTATATGTGTATAATTTGGCATTTCATACACATAAAGATTGCATTAAATTATGTTTTGAAACAAGGTGACACATTCAAAAGAGTTTGACTGCAGAAAGGTTTGTGAAAGCAGTTTATAGAGATCCGGGCAGAGCTTGCAGATGCAATGAGGGTCAGTGATGTACCCAGGGTCTTGCAAGGGTGGAACACCATTTTCCTTCCTAGTCCAGAAGAGGCCAGGGGAGAATCCTGTGTTTACCAGAACCTGGCTATCAAAGGGGAACTGCCACCAGGAGCTGGAGCCACAGAGGCAGAGAGGAGCAGGGGGATAAATACCTTGACCTCTCCCTCCTCCGGCTCTGCCATCTTCCCCAGAATCTCCTATAGGCCATTCCTGACCCAGAAGCCAGAGGCAAGGAAGCCCAGACTCCATCAGGACCACGAGTGTGGAGAATGGACAGGGACGCAGTTGGCAATGGTGCTGTCAGGCAGTCCTACACAGCCGCGGACTGCTGCAAGGGCAGCGCTCCCCAGTTCCGTGGGCTCATTGGCTGCGAGGGCAGCGCTCCCCAGTTCCGTGGGCTCATTGGCTGTGAGGGCAGCACCTCCCAGTTCCATGGGCTAGTTGGTAAGGAGAAATGAGCCCGGCAGGCTTCACACTGTTGATTACTCATGGCCCATAGGCAGCATGAGTTTCAGGATGGCTTCAGCAGCCCTCATTCCCCAGTCTTCATGAGGTCCACGTGGAGCCAGGCCCAGGTGGGGACTGTGCACACAGTGGGTTGTGTCACAGCTGAGAACATTGAATTTAGGAGATCGCTAAGAAAGATGCCTGCAAACATGCCTAGTCTTTGTCCCCTTGGAGAACATTATCTCTAGTCTCCTGGTCAGGGAGCAAATCTCCTTCTCCCCCAACCGCCCCTTACCCAGTTCTGCCCGAGGGGGACGCTAGATGCTAGGTCTGTTTTCTATACGCACATCCTTGAAAAGATCATCCCAAATAAAAGCCAGTCACAAGACTCACAGAAATGCCCTGGAGGATTGCCTCCCAGAGTGCAGGTGGAGGTTAACCCGTGCTGTCACACGTGCATTTAATGTTTGCGGAATCAGCGGGCCTGGCTGGTTGACTTTGTTCTGGCTCCCCACCAGCTCCACTCAGGCCTAATGCCGGTTTGCCACAGTCTTTTCCTTTTCCTTCTGAGTAGGTTTTGCTACTTATTTTTACAACATTTTACATGAAACAGGGAAATAGTGTATCTTAGCGAATCCAGATCTGGCTTTGATTTACACACATCTGAATTAGATACCCTTCGCCATGTGTTAGCAGTCAGGGGTCCTCAAACTGCGGCGGTATGATTGTATTTGTTCCCGTTTTGTTTTTTTACTTCAAAATAAGATATGCGCAGTGTGCATAGGAATTCGTTCATAGTTTTTTTTTTTAAACTATAGTCCAGCCCTCCAACAGTCTGAGGAATAGTGAACTGGCCCCCTGTTTAAAAAGTTTGAGGAGGCTGGTTTAGCTGATTGACCTCTAGGCTTTGCTTTCCTCTGCCAAATAGAAATCATCACACCTATTTTTTTTTTTTTTTTTTTTTGCAGTTTTTGGCCAGAGCCAGGTTTGAACCCACCACCTCCTGTCTATCAGTCCGGCTGGTGCCCTACTCCTTTCAGCCACAGGCGCCGCCAATCATCACACCTATTTTAGTGGGAGTTTGCAAGGATAAAACAACAAGATGTATCTAGTGTGGAACTCAGCCTGGACAGGGGTATGACTGTGGTTAATAACTGGGTAGAGGAAGAGTAGGCAGATGGGTGGTTCATCCCCAAGTCCCATGTGTCTTGGGATAGTTTTGGATTCTTCCATATGGTGGCTCAGACATAGAAAGCTCCACTGATGTTGAAAAGCCTGAGCAGCTCAGCACAAAACGACTGCAAAATTCCCCACGATTTAGCATAAACTGCAGCTACTGTCCCTCTAGCCGGGCAGGCATGCTGACTCATCCCTGCCCTGGAGGTGCTTCCACAGAAAACTGGGGAGACAAGGTGCCTGGGGAGTTCTTATTCAAGGCCTTGAGCCTGGATTAGTGTTTAGGGAGTAAGTACACATTTTAATAACCCCATGGACTCAGTGGGAAAGTGCAGCATACATTTATTTGTTCAATATCTAAATGGTAGGTTGCTTATAGGGATTTATGAAATTCAGCACCTTGGGATTTGAGACCAAATAAGACGCTATTAACTCTTTTCATAATGTGAAGAGAGGTAGACATATATTTAATATTATTAATTTTCTTTGAAATCCCAAATTTCTTACATGCAGTTTTTAATATTTAATGAAGTACTTTTTTCTGCGGCACGTGTAAATGTCAGAAAGCAAAAAAAAAAAAAAAAAATTGCACATGTATATTTATTAAAGCAAAAAGACCCCTGAGTTACTCAAAACCAGACAGACAGAATGTATTGCTCTTTTTAATTGTGACTAGATACGTGGCATTGCAGTAAGTGCAAGATTGGAGGTGGCAGAGAATTTCTAATCAGACCCCAGGCGGCCTTCCTGGCTTCACAGCCCGTCACTTTTCATACACCACCCCCTCGCTCACACACACTTTCTGTTTCAAGGTTCTGACCCAGATGACACTGTGGCTCCTATTCCTCTGTCACACATGACTGTGTTCCCTGTTCTTCTTTTTCTTACATATCAACCCATTCTTTAAAGTCTGGGACACAGTAGAAAGTCAATTAATACACGTCTGTTAAATGAACTGATTCACTGTTTATCTGAGCTGAAATGGCTCTTGCAGGCACAGTAGGAGAAGCCGTTCAATGGAGTTCTTATTTAGCAACTAGAGGCGGGTGCCTGAACAGACCATTTTGCACAAAGCCAGGCAGTCACATCCCAGAGGACGTGGGTGTGCCTGTGACACTGGGAGGAAGCCTTTCCCCCTCCCAGGAGTTCAGTGAACCCTGAACGAGTATATGTGTCATTGGAGAAACTATTTTCCTCTCTCTATATATCTCATATTTGATGCTATGGATAAAAGAAGAAACTTTCTTTTCTTTTTTTTTTTTTTTTGTAGAGACAGAGTCTCACTTTATGGCCCTCGGTAGAGTGCCGTGGCCTCACACAGTTCACAGAAACCTCCAACTCCTGGGCTTAAGCAATTCTCTTGCCTCAGCCTCCTGAGTAGCTGGGACTACAGGCGCCTGCCACAACGCCCGGCTATTTTTTGGTTGCAGTTTGGCCGGGGCCGGGTTTGAACCCACCACCCTCAGTATATGGGGCCAGTGCCTTACCGACTGAGCCACAGGCGCCACCCAGAAGAAACTTTCTTACTTGTAAAGAAATGGCATTGGTGCTGCTATGAATATCCTATTGGTGACTTGAATGAGAGTTTTGAAATCCAAGATGAAAGGCACTTTTGTGATACTTTACTAATTATAAAATTCTGCTCAACTGTACCCCAACTCTCAAAAATCGAATCAATTACTATGATTCTGTAAATAAAAAATGCATTGATTTTTCAGTATTTTTTATTGCCTTGTACAGGTTTAAATCAGTATTTCAACTAAGAGCAAAAAAACAAAATTAAACTGATAATGCATCTCGCATTATCTTCTCTCTTGAAATCTTAGGATCTTAGGTCTGGAGGGGCCTCCAAATGTGGTCCCTAGCTTTAGAGCAAGGTTATTCTGGATTATAGGCATTCTAGGCCATTGCTTGGAGGACACCAATGCACATATAAATCACCTAAGGATGGTGTGAAAATGCAACCTCTGGAGCAAGGCCCAAGTTCAGTTTATTCTTAATGATCCTTAGGAAAGACCCTTTCCCTCCTCTTTTTATTTAAGTAATTGGAATGCAAATGCATAAAAGCAATGGGAAAGGATTGCCAGATAAAATATAAGACAACTATGGTAATGTAATTTCAGATAGATGAAAATAATGTTTCAGGACAAATATGTCTCAAATATTACATGGAACATACTTATACTAAAAAATGTATTTTTTATCTGAAATTCAAATTAAACTTGGAATTCCATATATATATATATATTTTTTTTTTTTGTAGAGACAGAGTCTCACTGTATCACCTTCGGGTAGGGTGCCATGATGTCACACGGCTCACAGCAACCTCTAACTCTTGGGCTTACAGGATTCTCTTGCCTCAGCCTCCCAAGCAGCTGGGACTACAGGCGCACGCCACAATGCCCAGCTATTTTTTTGTTGCAGTTTGGCCGGGGCTGGGTTTAAACCCGCCATCCTCCGCATATGGGGGCTGACGCCCTACTCACTGAGCCACAGGCGCTGCCCGGGAATTCTATATTTTTATTTGCTAAATCTGCTAGCTCTACATGAGCATTTAAAAGAAAAAAAAGCATGAGCCTTGGTGTCAGGACACTGAGTCCTGTCTTGTCATTTACTCATCCTGTAATCAGAAGCAGTCTTAGATGCCAGAGGCTACACTTCCTCATGTATTAAAGGAGAGACAAGAGCATATGCCAGTGGGTTGTTGTAAAGATTAAAAGATTTGACACCTGTAAAGTACTAGCAGCATAGTGGGTGATCTATAATAAGGTCAACAGCAATGATACTGACAAGATTTGCCCATGCTATCAATTTTGAAAAAGAGCACACATTCATTAGGAAATCCCATCCCACATTCATTAGGATGTATTCACATGCCTCTGCATGAAAAACTATTGCTTGATCTTCATACAAGCCTAAGAATAATCCTTACCAGTGGTTCTCACATTTTAGCATGCAACATAATCATTTGGATGACTTATTTTCACACAGATTGCTAGAGGATTCAGTTGATCCTACGAAAGGCCCAAAAATGCGTTCCCAGGTGATGCTTATTCTGCTGGCCTGGGAACCAAGACTTGAGAGCCTCTGATCTCCATCAGAAGTGTTCAGCTCAATTCATAATTGCCAAGAGGTGGAATCAGCCAACCCAAGAGCCATCAACTCATGAATAGATTAATAAACTGTGGTATGTGTATACCATGGAATACCATTCCGCCATAAAAAGGATGGAAACTTTACATCTTTTGTACTTACTTGGATGGAATTGGAGAATATTCTTCTTAGTAAAGTATCACGAGAATGGAAAAGCAAGTATCCAATGTATTTAATACTAATATGATGCCCACATGAGAGAAAATCACAATTAAATTCAAATGGTGGAAGAGGGAAAGGGGAAAGCAGAGGCAGGAGGGGGATTGGTCAGCTCTCACCGAAGGTGCATAGTATAAGAGAATATGGCACACACCTGGGTGAAAGGCTCAATGACAACTTGAACTTTACCCAACAAATACAAACAATGTAACTAACCATTTGTTCCATCATGTTAATACCCCCCAAATGTTCAACATCACTAAATATTAGGGAAATGCAAATCAAACCACAATGAAATATCATCTCACTTCAGGTAGAATAGCTATTATAAAAAGATAAAAAATAACAAATTCTTTTAAGGATGCAGAATATACAATTGGTGGGAATGCAAATTAGTACAGCCATTTTGGCAAATAGCATAAAGGCTGCTCATAAAGCTAAATGCAGAACTACCATAAAAGCTAGCAATCCAACACTGGGTACATGTCCAGAGGAAAGGAAATCAGTATGCTGAAGGGATTTCTACACTCACATGTTTATTGCAGCACTATTCACAATAGGAAACACAAGAAACCTAAGTGTTCATCAACAGATGAATGCAAGGAAAATGGGGTGTGTGTGTGTATACATTGCATTTCTCTCTCTCTCTCTCTCTCTCTATATATATATATATATACACATACACATACATATATATTTATATATAAACTTTTTTTTTTTTGTAGAGATGGAGTCTCACTTTACTGCCCTCGGTAGAGTGCCATGATGTCACAGGACTCACAGCAACCTCCAGCTCTTGGGCTTCTGCGATTCTCCTGCCTCAGCCTCCTGAGTAGCTGGGACTACAGGCGCCCGCCACAATGCCCGGCTATTTTTTGGTTGCAGTTCGGCCGGGGCTGGGTTTGAACCTGCCACCCTCGGTATATGGGGCCGGTGGGACACCTGGCCACTGAGCCACAGGTGTCACCCTGTATGTATAAATACAGTAAATATTTAGCCATAAAAACAGAATAAATTCCTGTCATTGGCAGAAACATAGATGATGAGGACATTATGTCAAGTGAAATAAGCCAGGCACAGACAGACAGATGTCACATGAACTCACTCATATGCAAAAGCTAAAAATGCTGATTGTGTAGAAGTGAAGAGGAAAGTAGAGGCTGGGAAGTGGGGGAAGAGGAGGATGGGGAGGAGTTGGTTAATGAACACAAAATTATAGTCATGCAGGAGGAATGCATTCTGGAGCTCTACAGCACTGTGCGGTGACTCTAGTTGACAATGATTTACTGCGTATTTTCAAACAGCTAGAAGAGAGGATCTTGAATGTTCTTAACCCCCCCAAAATAGGTACTTGAGGTGAAATATGTGCTAATTACCTAATTTGATCATTACACATTTTTCTATACATATGCTAAGATATCACTCTGTACCCCATAAATATGTACAATTACTGTGTGTTAGTTAAAAATCATTTTAAGACTCAAAAAAATAAATAAAATAAGTGTTCTGGCTTTTTCACGATTCTCTCGCTTCGTGCGGTTATGTGCCACCTACTGGACAAAATTGAGAAGACTCACATAGAAACAACATTTTAAAAAATTGACTAAATTTGGAGGGTTCTAAGATCTGGTACATCCTTGTACTTTTTATGAATTGGGAATAGACAAAGGTTTTTTACTATGACATAAGAGTAACATTTTTCTTGTAGTATTTGTTTTTTTAAGTAAAGAGAATATTAAGAACATTCCATGTTCTGTTTACAGCTCACTATATAAGAGCCGTACTACTAAGTGATGGAGATTACTTACTGATTTCTAGTCCCCTAGATTTCATGGCAGGAAGGAACATTTCCTGGTACAATGGGCACAAAAAAGCCTTTCTCCTCAGGCTTCTGTTTGTTCATCTATATAATGAGAGGGGGTGAGATATTGCAAAATACTTTCTCTGATATTTTGTGGTTCTACCCAAGAGATATTTTGCATAAGCTTAGCCTCAGGAAGGAGGAACGATTTCATGTAGAATGGAGGTCAGTTCTCAGACATCACACACTCCTTTCATTTTATAGAAACTAACTTAAGTGATTCTGGGGCTCCCAGGTACTTTTCAGTCCACAATATCTCCATCACTAAAAAATGATAACGATACCAGTTTCTCTTACAGAATTGTTCTGAGGACATAGTAGAAGTGGAAACACTTGTATTCATCTGCGAGGGCTTCCATAACAAAGTGCATAGACAGGGTGTCCTAAATAACAGAAATTTATTTTCTCAAGGCTTGAAGGGTAAATTCAAGATGTCAGTGGACTGGTTTTTCTGAGTCTTCTCTCTGTGTCATCACATGGTTTTTCCTCTGTGTGTGTGTGTGTGTGTGTGTGTGTGTCCAAAACTCTCCTTATGACGACACCAGCCATATTAGATTATCTTCAAATATGGTCAGGTTCTGGGATACTAGGGATTAGAACTCAATGTATGAATTTTGAAAAAGACACAATTCAGCTCATAACACTTACGTTTAAACACTGTACAAATACTATTTATTTATTTATAGAGACAGAGTCTCACTTTGTCACCCTTGGCAGAGTGCTGTGGCGTCACAGCTCACAGCAACCTCCAACTCCTGGGCCCAGGTGATTCTCTTGCCTCAGCCTCCCTAGTAGCTGGGACTACAGGTGCCCACCACAACTCCCGGCTATTTTTTTGTTGCAGTTCAGCCAGGGCTGGGTTTGAACCCACCACCCTCAGTATATGGGGCTGGTGCCCTACTCACTGAGCCACAGGCACCGTGCTACACTGTACAAATACTATTTTAAAGAATCTTATACCCATGGTCTTTGTTTCCCACATTTGTAAAATAAGGAGTTTTTTTGGAAGGAGTCTGAGTAACTCCAACCTTGTAATTCCACTGTGCTCATATTTCTCTAATGTCTCAGAATCTACAGTTCTGGGGAAGTTTTTACAGGAGCCACTGCATGCCAGGTCCTAGGAGAGAGGACCACTTGCATTCAAGTAGTGCAGTAAAGAGCCCCATATCAGGCGACTGAGTTTCATTCCAACTCAGCAATTTTCTTTTTAAGAAAATTTGGCCGCAATACTCAATTTCTCTGGGTCTCTGTTTCCTCCTGGGCAAAATGGAGCTGTAATGCCCACTTAGAGCTGCTGTGATGGTAAAGAAGATAATATGCATGAAGTGCCCAGCACAGAGATTGCTGAGCAGGGGAAGCTCAGTAAATGCTGGTTGCACGTTGCACCTTCAGCCCTGGCTTGGCTGTCCCAAAGTGGAATGAGTCTTGCAGAAGTGCCTCCGTGGCGTCTGCCAGGCTGCGCCGCATACATCCTTACAGTGACTGCTGCCACAATGCTGCTGTAGAAAGCAGAGAGCAACCCACCTTTCTCCCTGTTGTAGAGCCAAAGATCCCTTCTAAGAGCCAGGGAAAGAATGGTTATTCCAACAACTACCTGTCATTACAACCTCCTATATTTTTGATGCAAGCTCTGGGATTCTACCACCAGCCCCTCACTCAAGAGTAGCCAGTTGTGATAGCATCCTCCATGGAGGTAAGAAGTGCCACATCTGGTCCCACAGCCACTCTAGAGAAAACTGCTCTAGCGAGTGCGCTAGGTAAGTTTTCCTATTGCCATTTCAAAATTACCCAAAGCACAGTTTACTCACGTGCTTTCTAGGCAAGTCCCTTTTAGGAGATGAAGGTGTCATGTTCAGTTCAGCAAATTAAATTAAAATTTGAAAAACAAGTGAAAGCATTGATACTTTCAGTACCCTAAAACAACTGTATTGATTTTTGTACAAAAATTATCACTCTGATATTCATATGTGTGTGTATGCGCGCGTGCGCACACACACACGGAGTCCTACACTGCGTGACATCATCTCAGTCTATGGCAGACCATGTGTGCTATGGTGGGAGCATAAGATTATAAGGGAGCTGAAAATGGCTTATTGTCTAGTGATACCCTGCTGATCTGACCCTGGGTAGGCCTTAGGCTAATGTGTGTGGTGTAAAGACATAAATAAATTTAAAAATTGAGTAAGTTTAAAGAATAAGGAAATATTCTCATAATATTTAATGTAATATTAAAGAACAAAGAAAATACTTTGTACAACTGTATAATATGTTCATGTTTTATGCTAAATGTTATCACAAAAGGGTCAAAAAGTAAAAATAAAAGATTAAAAAATTGATGAAGAAGCCATATCGTAAGCTAAAGTTAATTTATTATTGAAGAAACAAACCTATCTTACGAAGTTAGTCTAGCCTATGTGTATAGTGTTTTTAAAGTCTTCTCGTACGCCCAGAATGTCCCAGGACATCATACTCACTCGCCACTCACTCACTGGGTCATGCCACGCAGCTTCCAGTCCTGCAATCTCCATTCACACTAAGTGCCCTGTGAAGGTGTGCTATTTTTTTATTTTTTATGCCTCAATTTTTCTGTAACTTTCCTATGTTCTAAATAGGTATATTTAGATACACAAATACTTGGCATTGTGTCAGGCTTGCGAACAGTATTCAGTATGGTACCGTGAGGTGCAGGTTGTAGGGTGGGTGCTCCCAGCAGGAATTATAGCAACAGGCTATCCCCCATAGCCCAGGTGTGTGGGAGGCTGTGCCAACCTGGTCTGTGCACACTACGATATTTGCACAGCAAGAAAATCACTTAACAACACATTTCTCAGAGCATGTCCCATCATTAAGTGACACCTGGCTGTATATTCACACACGTGCTTTTATATATATCTTACAGAACAAAGATTGTAATATGGAAATGCTTCCTGTTACGTTGTTTCTACTGTTCTTAGCCCAGAAGCATTTTCCATAGCTACCACTTTGACGATTGAACTATATTCTATACATTGAATGAACAAAAATATTCCCACTCCCTTATCTATGAGCACCGAAGTTGCTTTTAATTTTATAAATGATGCTACAATGCACATTTATTTCCCCCATAAGTCATTTTCTTAATGATAAATTTCTAGAACTGAACATGAACGTTTCTATATGGATTAGACTTTAGCATTAAGCAACTTTCACTTTCCTGCAAAGTATTATTGTAGTCTTTTAAATTTTTGATTCTCTGTAAAAGATAGCTTATCTTAACATTAACACCTTTAGTACTGAGGCAGAGGAGAGAGTGCCATCTGCTGCCCTGAAAACATTACTTCCTGCAATTTTCTGCTTATTCTCAGAGAGCATAACCTGCCCAGAGAAAGTCTGCTCATGGGCTGGGTATTAAATGATGGTAAAAAGTGGTCATTAAGTGAAATCACTTTGCCAAGTTACCAGGCCCAAGTGCCATCTGTACTTACAGCGTAGCAGATCATATCCAGGAGTTATTTCCTGTTTCTTTTGGGAAATACCAAATCCTAATTGTTTTATGAGAGCTTGTGGCACAAGCTACTGCAAAACGGCGTGGTACTGTGCTCTGGTCAACACATCTTCTCCACAGTGCAGATCCAATCGGCCAGGCAGTTAGATCGCTCTTCCGTTCAGCCTTATGCTTTGGCCAGGTGGGCCTACTTGTGCAACGATTTCCCCTCTTTTCTCAGTGGCTTTGACTTCCCATTAGGTTTGTAGTCTTCCCTCAATTCTCCCCCTCTCCTTCCCAGGACTTTTCCAAGGTTTTCCAGTCTCTGCATTGTCCCTATCACACTGCCTCCCGTGACTGCTCTTTCATTATTATTTGGGATATTCTAGACGGCCAGTTGAGACTATTTTCCATGTCACAAAGAGCTCTTCACGATTTGGGCCCAGCCTTATTGATCATAATTACACGTGTTTCTTTGTTTTTTACACTCTAGGACAATATTGTGCAATGGAAATATAATTTTCTTATAGTCTCATTAAGATAGGAAAAAAGCAAACAAACAAAATAGCCTAAAATAACAGGTTATCCAGAATATTATCGTTTCCATGGGACACAACAAAAATTTCCAGTGCTCAATAGACACAAATGTCTACCTCTAAGAGTCCTGAGCTACACATAAGTTCCCTAAATACACTAATTTCAATTGCCACACTCCTTTTTCCACCTGACATGACCTTTCTCTCGTCTGACAAACAACTCACCACAAATACTACATTTTCCAGCAATTCTTCCTTGATTCTACAGATGGTAATAACCCCTCTCTCTTCTGCCACTCTGCTTAATACCAGCTTCAGGTAAAATGCCAGGGATTTATGGCTTTTTAGGCATATTTGGAAATGTGTGGGACTTGAAGGATGAAATGTATAAGCCTCTAAATATGAAAGAAAATCATGGTAAAATTAAACTAAAAATCACCTAGTGGTCTCAAAATGTAACATTATATAAACTTGATCCCATGTGCACAGAGGGAAGTAAACCTCAGTGACAATCCCCCAGGAAGGAGGGGGAGGAGGGGAGACACAGAAACCTACTAATATGCCTATGAACACTATTTGGGTGATGGCCATACTACAGCCTGGACTCAAGCATTGCAAAAGGGATCCATGCAACCAAAAACATGTGTATCCCCCTTAATATTCTGAAATTAAGGAAAAAACTTGATCAATTGTAACTCAATATTTATATTTTATTATCTTTAAGAAATAATTATAGTTTTCATTTCTTCTTTTACAAAATTCTCAAGCATATGGCATGATTGCTAGATAATTGATCACAAATCAAATGAGTTGGTCATAAACATAGCCTAAAAAAGAAAATGTTAAAAAAACTTTCAAATATTTATAGTAAAAAGTATTTTCTATGGGATGTGGGAGGAGGGAATGTTAATAGATTTTATATAATCATTTATTTTAGTAGTTACTTACCTGCTGCACCTTTTAAAAATATTTTCATTGTAGTGGAATTATACTTGGTCTGTTTTATGATAACTAATTTAATTTTCTTCTGAGGTGTGTTCCAATGTTGGAGACGTACAGTGACTTACTACCAGGATAATTATTGTCATTGTGTTTACTTAGGGCATGTATCACCGGTTGGTTTCTTTAGTTGGCTGCCTGTAATGTTGGATCCTTATTTCCTGTTGTGGTCTAGATTAATTTTCATAGATTATTACTTACTTTTGAATTTCCTTCTTTACAGATACTACTTTAATGAACCAGAGAGTTATTTCTTAGGAAGGTTGTAGCTGTTTTACATTTCCTGTCTTTTAGGACTTACCAACTATCCAAAGAGATAATATACCAGGTTTGAAAATTAAGTTCACAATCTTGTTACTGTGTGCTTGCTTACCTTGGCAGCACTGGACAAACAACTTGATAAAGTTTCATGACCTTGGTATATCAGTGTCTCACAGCTGTGTTTATGTCAACCTGTAGTGGTATCTTCCTGTGTGGTATTCATTGTTGTTATGTGTTTTTGTATGCCATCACAAGAATGTCAGAGCTTAAATTAGAGCAATCAACAAACATTTGTAAATTTCTGGTTAAACTTGGCAAGAGTGTAAGTGAAATCAGGAAGATGTTAGTCCAAGTTTATGGGGATAATGCCATGAAGAAAATGGTAGTGTACAAATGGATTGAATGTTTTTTCTGAGACAAGAGAAAGTGTCACTGATGAACAGAGGTCAGGGTGGTTAATAATGAGCAGAACTGATGAAAAAATTACAAAAAGAACTTGAATTACACATCAAAATTGTCAACTGCGTGTGGAGAAGTATGGCAGACCAAGCAAACTTAGAGAAACAGGAAATTTTTAACTGAAAATCTTAGCATAAAAAAGGTGTGCAAAAATGGTCCTGAAGGAGCTCACTGATGAACAAGATCAAAGAAGAGTCAAAGTTTGCCAAGAGCTTTTTGAGAGGCAAGATTATGCTTTGGGCCATCTTATCAGTGGGACTGAACATGGATGTATCAATATGACCCTGAAACAAAGCATCAGAGTGCACAATGGAAGTCAACTGATTCTCCATGACCAAAAATTTTCCATCAGTCCAAATCAAGAGTGAAAATAATGTTGCTACTCATTTTTGACATCAGACTCATTTTTGACATCAGAGGGTTGTTCAAGTATGAACTTGGAAAGCACTGAAAAGCCTTCATGAAAAATTTAGATGAAAACAACCTGAACTTTTCACCAATAACTCATGGCTCTTGCACAGGGATGATGCTCCAGCTCACAAGTCATTGTCTGTGAGTTAGTTTTTAACCAGTAAACTAATGGCTGTATTGGAGCACCCTCTCCACTCACATGATCTATCCCCCGGTGATTTTTTTCTTTCCCTGAAGATAGAGGAAATATTGAAAGGAAAAAATTTTGATGACATTCAGGACATCATGAGTTATGTGACGACAGCTGATGGCCATTCCAGAATTGCTCTGAAGGGTGGACTAGGTGCTGGTGTCAGTGCATAGCTTCCCGAGGGGAGTACTTCCAAGTTGACCACAGTGATACTTGGCAATGAGGTATGTAGCACTTTTTGTAGAATGAGTTCACAAATTTTAACTGATAGATCTCATATCATAGTGAAATAGCACAGGACTTAAAAATCAGTAGTATATTCAAATTCTACCTATCACCTACTAGTTAGATTTCAAGCCCTTTAAAAATGGGAATGATGATAACTGGTCTGTTTTTGAATGTGCTAGTCCTTATTCCTGGAATATCTTTCCTCTTCAGTCCTACTTTAAAACATCGTATTACTCCTCCCAAACGCAGTTTATTGGTAAAGACCTACAAGAAGTCTTCGCAGACCTTCCCAGATAGAGTCAATCTTTCCTTTTTCAGTATCTCCACACATATTGCCACTCTTTATGATGTAATTCATTTGTTTTCATGTCACAAGGCTTTCAGAAAAACAAAATGAGATGCTGTTCAAAAAAATACATTGTGAACCATAAAGTTCCTGTACAATTTTTTTTATATCAATGTATTATGGGGTAAAAAGATTCTTGATTACATGGATCACTTTTATAATGCTTGAGTCATGGTTACAAGTGCACCTATCACCCAGATAATGTTCATTATCCTGTTAAGTAGGTTTTCCCACAATCCCTTTTTCCCTTCTCCCCTTTGCTTAATTTTTTGTTACCTGTTACTTTTCTCTATGCAAATGTGTGCTCATTGGTTAGTTCCAATTTAATTGTGAGTATATATGGTGTTTATTTTTCCAGTTTTTAGATACTTCATGTAGGGTAATGGTCTTTAGTTCCATATAAATTGTTGGAAAAGGGATTAATTCACCCTTCCTCATGGCTAAGTAGTATTCCATGGTATATATACACCACTTGTTGTTAATCCATCCACAAACTGATGAGCACTTTGGTTGATTCCACATCTCTGTGATTGTGAATTATGCTATAAGAAATATTTGAGTACAGAAGTCTTTTTGGCAAAATGACTTCTTCTCCCTTGGGTAAATGCCTAGCAGAGGGATTGCTGGATCAAATGACAGCTCTAGTTTAGTTCTTTGAGATGTCACCATACTGTTTTCCATAGAGATTGTACTAATTTGTAGTTTGGCTAACATTGTAGAAGCGTTCCTTTCTCTCTTCATCCACACAAACACCTGTTATTTTTGGACTTTTTAATAAAAACCAATCTAACAGGAGTTAGGTTTTATCTCATTGTAGTTTTAATTTGCATTTTCCTTATGATAGTGACATTTTTTCATATGTTTATTGACCATTAGTCTATCTTCTTTTGAAAGGCATGTATCAAAATACTACATATATCCCTGTAAAAACGTATACTTATTAGGCACCATTAAAACCAAGTTAAAAAAATCAGCTTAGAATTTACATTAGATTACATTAAAATGCTTCATCCATGTGATCCTAACAGTGTTCACAAAAATATACTTAGTATAATGATTTTATATATATTAAAATTTGTGTATATTACAATTGCCAAGATGTGGAAACAATCTAAATGCTCATGAAATCAGGTAGGGATTAACAAACTCTGGTATGCATATACCATAGACTACTATTCAGCCATAAAAGAGATGGAGACTTTACATCTTTTGCCTTAATCTGGATAGAGTTGAAACAAAAGTTTTCTTAGTAAAGTATCACAAGAATGGAAGAGTAAGAATCCAATGTACTCAGTACTAATATGAAGCCAGCATATGATCCAATATATGCCCACGTAAGAGAAAAACTCAATTCAATTCAAGTTGTAGGGGAGGGGGAGGATTGGTGTGCTCCCACTTAATGGGCACAATGCTAAGTTGTATGGCACACCTCCTGGTTGCAGACACAACTACAAGAGGGACTCTACCTAACAAATGGAAATATTGTAACCTAGTAGTTTATACCATCACATTATGCTGAAAAGAAAGGGGAAAAAAATTGTATGCTGTTAATATTTAGCTACCTAGTCAAATATTTAAAATTTTTGAAGAAATACAAAAATTCATAGAGTGTTAATAATTCTGAGAAATTGGAGGCGGAGCAAGATGGCGGCCGAGTAACAGCTTCCTTGCATCTGGGCACTGTGAGTCTGGGGAGATAGGACTCCAGGCATCTCTGGCTGGTGGGATCTGCCTATCATCACCCCTGCGAGGATACAGGGAGTCAGCGAGAGACTTCTGGACCCCAAGAGGAGGACTAACACGGTGGAAAAATGGCAAGTGGTCGCGTGTGTTCAATCGGTCTAAACCCGCCCGCAACTGTAAGTTCAGTAGCAGCAAGACTGCAAACCAGAAAGGCCTTACCTTGTTTTGGTGTCTTTGGACTTGGCACTCAGTTGAACTGCCTTGGGGAGAGCCTGAGCGGGAGTGCGGAGAACTTTGGCCTTTGTCTAGGGCCCCAGTCTGAGCCGCTGACCCAGATGGAGCTAATAGTGTTTGGCTGTGGGTCACAGGGAGCCATTGTGAGCGATCTGCCCCGGCAAGCTCCGCCCTCAGGGTCGCACAGCTAGAATTGGGTGGGAGCTGGTAACCCAGTGACCAAGTAGCCTAAGGGTGGGGTCTGAGCTGCCTTGCAGCCCTACCTCAGGGGCGGAGTGAGACCGGTTTTGGCACACTGGGTAAGTGGATAGCCACTTCAGCAGTGATTCCAGCGACAAGCACGTTCCTGGGAAAGCTTCTGCTCAGCAAGTTTACAAGTTCAAACTGCCTTTTAAGTGGGCTGAAGAGATATTTAGGGTGTCTACCTGCTGGGGTTTGAGAAATCAGCAGCCTCCAGTCATATCAGAACTGCGATTAACATCTCATACCCCAGAAGACCACGTGTTGCCCAGACAATATTCAATAATATATACATACTGCTTTGTTTTTGGTTGTGTTTTTTTTTTTTTGTTTGTTTGTTTTGGGGGTTTTTTGTTGTTTATTTTGATGTTGTTGATGTTTTGTTTTTTAATTTCAACCTTTTCCATACAGATCCTTTTTCTTTCTCAATTTTTCTAGTTTAATTACAATTTCCCATTGCTGCCTTTTTCAACAACTAGAACTTCATTTTTGCTAGTGTTTCTACCACTATTATTTGGTTTTTCACCCAATTTTATCCTGTAAAGTTTTCTGTCTGCTTGTTTTGGTATGATTTATAGCATTTTTGTCTTTCCTCTCTACTTGGTGGAGGTGGGGTACTGTGTCTGATCTGGTTAGCAAAGAGCTGCTGACCTCAAGGGAACCACACAACTGGGCACCCCCAGAAGATGGGTTTTTTTTAAGGTTGTGTCAAAGCACCCTACTGTACACCTATATTGCTCTGTCTCCCTCTTTTTGTGCCTCTCTTCTTTTTGTCAATATTCCTTTTACCCACCCCATCTCCTTTCTCTATTTTTCTTATCACTCGGTCCTCCTTTCTTTCATCCCTTTTTTGCTCTTCAACCTTCTCACCCTTCTGGTTCTATAACCCTTAGTCCACAGGCATGAGAACTAAAGGAGCAAGAGGAGTGAAAGGAAAATTAGGGCAAGGAAACAGATAAAAGAAATCACTCATGAGGAAGAATCAGCAGAAAACTCCAGGCAACATGAAGAACCAGTCCAGAACCACCTCCCCAAGGGACCATGAGGTAGCTACTGCAGAGGATTCCACCTATACAGAAATGTTAGGAATGACAGAAAGGGAATTTAGACTACACATGTTGAAAACAATGAAAGAAATGATGGAAACAATGAAGGAAACTGCTAATAACGTGGAAAATAACCAAAAGGAAATCCAAAAACAGAATCAAATAAGAGACGAATGATATGAAGAATATAAAAAGGATATAGCAGAGCTGAAGGAACTGAAACAGTCAATTAGGGAACTTAAAGATGCAATGGAAAGTATGAGCAACAGGTTAGACCATGCAGAAGAAAGAATTTCAGAGGTAGAAGACAAAGTTCTTGAGATAACTCAGATAGTAAAAGAGGCAGAAAAGAAGAGAGAGAAAGCAGAACGTTCACTGTCAGAATTATGGGACTTTATGAAGCATTCCAACATACGAGTTATAGGAATCCCAAAAGGGAAAGAAGAATGCCCCAGAGGAACGGAAGCCATACTAGAGAATATTATAAAAGAAAATTTCCCAAATATCACCAAAGATTCTGACACACTGCTTTCAGAGGGCTATCGGACCCCAGGTCACCTCAACTCTAACCGAGCTTCTCCAAGACACATTGTGATGAACCTGTCCAAAGTCAAGACAGAAGAAAAGATTCTGCAAGTTGCCAGGAGTAAGCACCAGTTAACCTACAGGGGCAAATCCATCAGAGTGACCACAGACTTCTCTAATGAAACTTTCCAAGCAAGAAGACAATGGTCATCTACCTTTAATCTACTTAAACAGAACAATTGCCAGCCCAGAATTCTGTACCCTGCTAAGCTAAGCTTCAAAATTGATGGAGAAATCAAATCATTTGCGGATATACAAACATTGAGGAAATTTGCCACAACAAGACCAGCTCTACAGGAAATACTTCAACCTGTTCTGCACACTGACCACCACAATGGATCAGCAGCAAAGTAAGAACTCAGAAATTAAAGGACAGAACCTAACCTCCACACTGATGCAAAAGATAAAACTAAGCAATGGACTCTCACAAAATAAGACAAATAGAACACTACCACACTTATCAATTATCTCAGTAAATGTTAATGGCTTGAATTCCCCACTGAAGAGACATAGATTGGCTGGACTGGATTAAAAAACACAAGCCATCCATTTGCTGTCTACAAGAAACACACCTGGCTTCAAAAGACAAATTAAAGCTCCGAGTCAAGGGTTGGAAGACAATTTTTCAGGCAAATGGAATTCAGAAGAAAAGAGGAGTTGCAATCTTATTTTCAGATACATGTGGATTTAAAGCAACTAAAGTCAAAGAAGACAAAGATGGTCACTTTATATTGGTCAAGGGAAAAATACAACAAGAAGACATTTCAATTCTAAATATTTATGAACCCAATTTAAATGCTCCCAGATTCTTGAAACAGACCTTACTCAGTCTAAGCAATATGATATCTGATAATACCATAATGACAGGGGACTTTAACACTCCTCTTACAGAGCTGGACAGATCCTCTAAACAGACATTACACAAAGATATAAGAGATTTAAATGAGACCCTAGAACAACTGTGCTTGATAGACGCATATAGAACACTCCATCCCAAAGATAAAGAATATACATTCTTCTCATCACCCCATGGAACATTCCCCAAAATTGATCATATCCTGGGACACAAAACAAATATCAGCAGAATCAAAAGAATTGAAATTTTACCTTGTATCTTCTCAGACCATAAAGCAGTAAAGGTGGAACTCAACTCTAACAAAAATGCTCGACCCCACCCAAAGGCATGGAAATTAAACAATCTTCTGTTGAATAACAGATGGGTACAGGAAGAAATAAAACAGGAAATCATTAACTTCCTTGAGCATAGCAACAATGAAGACACAAGCTACCAAAACCTGTGGGATACTGCAAAAGCAGTTTTGAGAGGAAAATTCATCGCTTTAGATGTCTACATTCGAAAAACAGAAAGAGAGCGCATCAACAATCTCACAAGAGATCTTATGGAATTGGAAAAAGAAGAACAATCTAAGCCTAAACTTAGTAGAAGAAAAGAAATATCCAAAATCAAATCAGAGATCAATGAAATTGAAAACAAAAGAATCATTCAGAAAATTAATGAAACAGGGAGTTGATTTTTTGAAAAAATAAATAAAATAAATAGATAAACCATTGGCCAGACTAACGAGGAATAGAAAAGTAAAATCTCTAGTAACCTCAATCAGAAATGATAAAGGGGAAATAACAACTGATCCCACAGAGATACAAGAGATCATCTCTGAATACTACCAGAACTCTATGCCCAGAAATGTAACAATGTGAATGAAATGGATCAATATTTGGAATCACACCCTCTCCCTAGACTCAGCCAGGAAGAAATAGACCTCCTGAACAGACCAATTTCAAGCAATGAGATCAAAGAAACAATAAAAATATCTACCAACCAAAAATTGCCCAGGTCCAGATGGCTTCACTCCAGAATTCTATCAAACCTTAGGAACAGCTTATTCCTGTATTGCAGAAATTATTCCAAAAAATTGAGGAAGAAGGTATCTTCCCCAACACATTCTATGAAGCAAACATCACCCTGATACCAAAACCAGGAAAAGACCCAAACAAAAAGGAGAATTTCAGACCAATCTCACTCATGAATATAGATACAAAAATTCTCAACAAAATCCTAGCCAATAGATTACAGCATATCATCAAAAAAGTCATTCATCATGATCAAATAGGCTTCATCCCAAGGATGCAAGGCTGGTTTAACATATGCAAGTCCATAGACGTTATCCACCATATTAACAGAGGCAAAAATAAAGATGACATGATCCTCTCAATAGATGCAGAAAAAGCATTTGATAAAATCCAGCATCCTTTTCTAATTAGAACACTGAAGAGTATAGGCATAGGTGGCACATTTCTAAAACTCATTGAAGCTATCTATGACAAACCCACAGCCAATATTTTACTGAATGGAGTAAAACTGAAAGCTTTTCCTCTTAGAACTGGAACCAGACAAGGTTGTCCTCTGTCACCTTTACTATTCAACATAGTACTGGAAGTTCTAGCCAATACAATTAGGCAAGACAAGGAAATAAAGGGAATCCAAATGGGAGCAGAGGAGGTCAAACTCTCCCTCTTTGCTGACGACATGATCTTATACTTAGAGAACCCCAAAGACTCAACCACAAGACTCCTAGAAGTCATCAAAAAATACAGTAATGTTGCAGGATATAAAATCAATGTCCACAAGTCAGTAGCCTTTGTGTACACCAATAACAGTCAAGATGAGAAGCTAATTAAGGACACAACTCCCTTCACCATAGTTTCAAAGAAAATGAAATACCTAGGAATATACCTAACGAAGGAGGTGAAGGACCTCTATAAAGAAAACTATGAAATCCTCAGAAAGAAAATAGCAGAGGATATTAACAAATGGAAGAACATACCATGCTCATGGATGGGAAGAATCAATATTGTTAAAATGTCTATACTTCCCAAAGCAATCTACCTATTCAATGCCATTCCTATCAAAATACCAACCTCATACTTTCAAGATTTGGAAAAAATGATTCTGCGTTTTGTATGGAACCGGAAAAAAACCCATATAGCTAAGGCAGTTCTTAGTAATAAAAATAAAGCTGGGGGCATCAGCATATCAGATTTTAGTCTATACTACAAAGCCATACTGGTCAAGACAGCATGGTACTGGCACAAAAACAGAGACATAGACACTTGGAATCGAATTGAAAAACAAGAAATGAAAGTAACATCTTACAACCACCTAATCTTCGATAAACCAAACAAGAACATACATACCTTGGGGGAAAGACTCCCTATTCAATAAATGGTGTTGGGAGAACTGGATGTCTACATGTAAAAGACTGAAACTGGACCCACACCTTTCCCCACTCACAAAAATTGATTCAAGATGGATAAAGGACTTAAATTTAAGGCATGAAACAATAAAAATCCTCCAAGAAAGCATAGGAAAAACACTGGAAGATATTGGCCTGGGGAAAGACTTCATGAAGAAGACTGCCATGGCAATTGCAACAACAACAAAAATAAAGAAATGGGACTTCATTAAACTGAAAAGCTTCTGTACAGCTAAGGAGACAATAACCAAAGCAAAGAGACAACCTACACAATGGGAAAGGATATTTGCATATTTTCAATCAGACAAAAGCTTGATAACTAGGATCTATAGAGAACTCAAATTAATCCACATGAAAAAAGCCAACAATCCCATAAATCAATGGGCAAGAGACATGAATAGAACTTTCTCTAAAGATGACAGACGAATGGCTAACAAACACATGAAAAAATGTTCATCATCTGTATATATTAGAGAAATGCAAATCAAAACAGCCATGAGATTTCATCTAACCCCAGTGAGAATGGCCCACATCACAAAATCTCAAAACTGCAGATGCTGGCATGGATGTGGAGAGAAGGGAACACTTTTACACTGCTGGTGGGACTGCAAACTAGTATAACCTTTCTGGAAGGAAGTCTGGAGAAACCTCAAAGCACTCAAGCTAGACCTCCCATTTGATCCTGCAATCCCATTACTGGGCATCTACCCAGAAGGAAAGAAATCCTTTTATCATAAGGACACTTGTACTAGACTGTTTATTGCAGTTCAATTTACAATCGCCAAAATGTGGAAACAGCCTAAATGCCCACCAACCCCGGAATGGATTAACAAGCTGTGGTATATGTATACCATGGAATACTATTCAGCCATTAAAAAAAATGGAGACTTTACATCCTTCGTATTAACCTGGATGGACGTAGAAGACATTATTCTTAGTAAAGCATCACAAGAATGGAGAAGCATGAATCCTATATACTCAATTTTGATATGAGGACAATTAATGACAATTATGGTTATGGGGGGGAGAACAGAAAGAGGGAAGGAGGGAGGGGGGTGGGGCCTTGGTGTGTGTCACACTTTATGGGGGCAAGACATGATTGCAAGAGGGACTTTACCTAACAATTGCAATCAGTGTAACCTGGCTTATTGTACCCTCAATGAATCCCCAACAATAAAAAAAAAAAAAGGAATTCTGAGACATTGTAGTGAAAATGCTAATGAGACATTAGAGGAGAGCTCAGGAAAGCTAGGAGAATGAAATGGATCTTCATGACAAAAGAAGCCAGAGATGGAAGAAGAAAGGGGATTCCGTGAAAATGAGAAGAGTGTAGTCTTGAAGGCTCATCAGAGAAAAGTTCCAGATATAAATACTTTACTAAACGTAAACAATGAGAACCATTGTAACATATAATTCATACCTTGCAGACTGTGTCTCATTGTTCTATGTTTCAAAGTTATGTGCATCAAATAAACATATGAAATGTGGTTGTGGTGGGATATTTCACTGAGCTAGCTCAGTTATGAGGACTATTGTCATTGCATACTGGACTAGTGTCACATCTCATTCCTCAGACCACTTGTCAGGACCCAAGACTGGCCAAGTTTCAGGCTGGCTTAACTAGGTTCTAGATGCGAACCACTAAGTTACCTTGCTCAGGTCTGTTAGGTGCCTGAGGGCTATCTACTTTAGCTGGAGAGAGACAGTGTCTTAGAGAGAGTAAAGCAGTCTTAGAATAGATGAATCTTAGTCTTTAGTAGAGCTTGGTAATCTTCAGCAAAGAGACGCCGTGCTGGCAATCTGCAGGCAGGAGAGGAGACAGAGTCAGAGAAAGCAAGTCCGTGATAGAATGCTCATGCTCCCGACTGCCTTCTCCTCCAGCCTAATATAAGGCTGATCTCGTGCCTCTCAACACCACAGGGGTAGAGACTGCCTATTCACCACTGCTCTCATCTTATGAGCTCTCATGCTTGTTAGGAGAGCTAAATCCCTCTCCCTGCCCTTTCCACCAAGGTGTTCCATTATTGAGCTATGCAGGTATTTCTTATAACTCTCACTCCTCTTAGCCATGGGCTATATGGGCTGCTACAGACTAGCAAAAAATAATATATATATGTACATGGACAAGTACATATAAGAGAGCACTGAGATGAATTACCATCTGTATTTGATGACAAACCAAGTGACTTTCTTGAGTATAGCAATTTTACCCCTTAAGTATTGTAGCTAAGATAGTTGTTTACCATGAAATATAAATCGAAATGAATTAATAACAAATGCTTTATATTTTCAAAACTATTTTATAGTTTTATCTTCATTTGATCTTTACATCTTCCCCATAGTAGAAAAGAAAGGTATTGTTCTCAATTTACAGAGAGGAAGAGATAGAGTGACTTAAAGACACTGGGATATTTTAAAAGTTTTGGTTTAGAATGTGCTTGTGTTCTTCTGTGTCTGAAATCTCAGCCACATTTTCAGCATCAACTCTCACTGCTTTTTGGCTGCCTTTGTCTTCTTCTTTTTGTTCATTTGTTTGTTTAACCAGGTCCTCAAGGTATTGATAGATTACTACCTTTTCTCTAGAACAACCCCGTTAGGAAGTTGGCTTCTTTCAGCAGCAAACTAATCCTTTCACAGAAATGTGGAGCAGTATCTAACTCTTCTCCTTTCCTCAAATATCTTGCCTCAGAGATTATCAAGACCAATTTCTTTCTATTATTCCTCTCTGGTCTGCTTTCTTTAAACCTCCCCAACTATTGTTTTCTCTTCAGGTCTTTTGTGCAATAACTCTTAGTCTTCTAATTCATTCTGTACTTGGCCAAATTAGTCCTTATGAAATTCACTTTGTAGATGCCATAGAACCCTTCAATGGCTCAGTTTGGGGCAGTATTGAAGGAATGTCCCAGTTCTAATCAGTGCTACCTTTGGGTTATAGAAATCTGGGAAATAGTGGGTCTTGGTTGACCAAGAAAAATTAGGATCATGATTCCAGCAAAGAGGAGGCAATGCCAGTCTAGACAAGCAAGACTGTCGAAGGTCTGAATTCTCTCTAATCATTTAAACTGGTCTTTTACTCTGTCAACAACAACAACAACAACAACAACAACAAAAAACTCTTCTGCACAGCCAGTTTCTTCAATAAAATCTGCCCATGTTGTGCTTGTGTCTGCCCTATGCCTTTGTTTATGCTGCTTCCCAGCCATTCGAAGATGCGTTTGGCAGCATTTGTTGAGTGCCTTCAAGGTACTGGGAGTATAAAAATGAAGACGGTGATGTTCTGTCCTTAAGTAGCTGACAGGTAGGCAAGGCACATGTGGTGAGGAGAGAGAGGAAGTAAGCATTTAACTACAACACACTGCAACAAGTGCCACTGCTTGTAAAGCACTTGATGTGGACATCAAGAAGTCAGCAGCAGTGCCCAGGGATGTCAGGGGAGGCTGGAAAGCGGAGCCAACACCTCAACTGATTCTCTCCTTTCTCTCAGTCTCTACAGATCTAAGTAAGCACTCATCCCAGGTGCTGGTTTCCTTAAATGTTTAAGGCCTTCAGAAACCTTATCACCTTCAGAAACGTTTTTTGGGAATTACTGTTGTCTCTTGTTTTGGCATTAATCATCAACTGTTTCCTGTGTACCTACTGGATTCCTCCAACCAGATCATAAACTCCTAAGGGCCGGGGATCAGGTATTACAGTGTTGAGTATCCACCTTCAAATACAAAGATGAAATTCATATTTATTAGAAGATTTCTTTTAATCTTTTGTGTACGCACTAATTTTCACATTTAAGAAGTCACATATTTGCAGGTACCCATTGGTAACTACAAGTTTTAATGATAAAAATCAAGTTTTCAGAGAGAGGAATGCAGTCTACTGAAGTACAGCTAAACTTTCTAGTGGAATATGTCGTTAAATAATTCTCCTTACAGGCAGCAAATCCTAAGCTGATTGCTGTGTTGGTAATGATTCTGTTACTTAGTGCTCAGGGAGAAATGTACACATGTGAAAGGAACACAGCGGGCAAGACGCGGTGACAGAGGATGGACAGCAATACATGCAGTGTTATTACCACAAACATGGTGAGCAAAATGTTCATTGATTGTTTTAATGCTTACGTAGGACTTCAGGCCTATAAAATATTTACTATTGCTTATCAGGATCAGATTTCCTTGAACAAACACAGGGAACTGCTCTTTCCTGAAGCTTTTCATCAATGATCACCAGACTGGCATTATTCTTTTATTCTTTCTTGGGTATATATGGAAAGCTTGAACTGTGATTATTTTTGTTTCAGTGTTTTAGAATAAGAAAGAAATACATATGGACCTAGACCAAATTAAGGGATTTCATGCAAGGGGATGTGTGTGTGCCTGAAAATAAAATAATGTAGCTGTTCGAAGTTGACTCAGTTTGCTATTTAGGGACAATTCATTTATCTATCTGAGTGGCATTTTCTGGATTAAATGTCCAGTTTAATGGCAATCTTTTAATTTTACAGATGTGAAGCTAGTAATATTTTTAACTTTCAACATTGGGCACTTCCCTTGTTTTTTCAGGCCAACCAAAGCATAGGATAAAACTCAAGCAAAACACTGACGTTACATTTTGCACAGCACTTTCAAGGCATTTGGTGCTGCATGAGTTTTATCTCTGTGAACTATTGTTTCGAGATCCATTGTGCATGAACACTAGTAAAACTAAGACTAATAAAACTTGAATAGATTTATACTTCACCGATTGCCAACGTAGAGATTTAATTTTAGAAATGGTTTCCTTAATTGAGCCTCTATTAGGTGAAAAGGATACATTTGAAATAATAAAATAGTTCACGTAGCACTTTTAAGTTATTACAGAAAATGTTTTATGTAAAACATTTCTAACTTACAGAAAACAAAGAAAAAATGAAAATACTTATAATAATTCAGTTAATGATAGCCTCATTTTATTGTGCATCGCATTATTTTAAGATTACTCAGAGTATCCAGATGGCAGAGAAGTCGCTTTGCATATGGATTATAAAAGGGGGATAATTCCTAGTGTGCACAATGTGGGGTGTACAGCCCACGCCCAGGGAGAAGGGCTCAACTGCAATTTAAACTTTACCTAAGAACTGCAAACCATGTAACCTAATCATTTGTACTCCCATATTAATCTGAAATAAAAAAAAATAATTTTTTTAAAGTAGGGTGATTTATAACACTTTCTTCTGATAACATTCACTGAACAATGGAGGACTTACATTATTAATAAAGCATTGCAAAGATTGAAGTCTGGTGTTAATGACTCATTGGCACTGACTCATTTCAGAAGAAAACTTGTACAAATCAATCAGTGGTATATGAGAGAAGCGTTATTAGGAGATTGGAGCCAGCTCCTAGCTATACATTTTCATTTTCAACGTGCACATATAATTCAGACGTATACTCATCTAGGATTTGCTCTTCCACACAATCATTCAACTTGTTCACCTGCTGCCTTTTTTATGATGAGGTTAATAACAAATTCTTTTCTCCATTGCGCTGGGAGTACTTGAATAAAAAAGCCTTTTCATATGATCAAGGGCAGGCCCTCACCTCAAGCTAACAGAGTCAGATGATTTGAAAGAAATAACCTTGGTTTGGAGACATATTTAACTGAATTTTTATGGTGATTTCTAGAAAAATACATTTGTTTCCTTAACTTCTCCATATAGCTTTAAATATTAGCTAAATATTCAAGATAAATCAGAGGGCAATAATTTTAAAGAGTGAGAAAGCAAGTTCCTCAGATAAATCTATTCTGAAGTATATTTGCCATGCTCTGACATTTCCACTGGAAGAGGTAACCATTTCCTTAATAATATGGGATTATTTTGGTTCTAGCACCTACCTGTTCCTGATATTAAAGTATGGGATACTCAAGGAAGATCTTAGAATAAAAATTCAACTTTTTTTGTTAAATGAATTTTTACCCGATGAAAGAGTAAGTAAAAGACTAGTGGAGTAACTTATAAGTTGGAGTTGTAAATAATTAACAAATTTCATTGTCTTTAATTTTTCTTATGATTTTTACTTTTTTACATAGATATAGGGCAAAAATACTTTCATGAACTTTACCAAATGCTCACATATCATTTCTTGTTTTGATACTACAACTAAGTCCTATTTCCCTGCTGGGGAGTAGGGAATGTTAGACCAATATTCCAGTAGAAATATCTTATGACATGATAACATTACTTCTTTAAAAATTATCTTACTGATTGATTTTTAAAAGTAACTTACCTCACTGCCTCTGTGTGCTGCTCAAAGGTAAAGCTCGTTTTTTCCAGGAAATAGGGAGGCTTTTGTGCTGAGCATTTTCTGCTTTATTCATGAAAATATCTTAAGCAGAAGCACAGGAAGCAGTGAGAAAAACAAACATAGGAACCCAGGAGAAAAGACGTGCCCTGGAGACCTGTGCTAATGGCAACAGCGGGGAGGGAGGGCTCCTTCCCTGCACTTTCCCCTCATTTCCAACCCATGTTAGCATGAAGAACTCACAGACATGCTTTTTAGATATTCAAATGGTGTTTTAGCCCAGAAGTGTTTAGCTCAAAAATCTACTGAACCTAGGTTCCTCCTGCATAAACAAAGCCTGTCATATACTGCCATACCAATATACATTGTAGTGCATTAAAATAATACAGTTTGTTGACATCTCTGAAATATATAGTCATATCAGAGGCATAAAAATGTAACCTGCTGGCAATTTTAATAACTGTTTAAATTGGTTTAGTTTGGGGTTTTAATTAAAAAGTTATTACAGATACATTATAGTTGGATATCTTATATAGGGCACATGTGATGTTTTACAAAATATTTACCAAGTATTCATGTGTTGTCCACCTCTTTGTAAAATCTCATAATGAATATTTTGTTAATAAAAGTCTATCTACCTACAATTTCCCATTTTCCTCTGTGTATGGTGACTTCCGGGGCAATGTTGGGATCCCTTTTATATTGCCGAGAAGGAGAAGAGAAGCCACAGACTGGAAGAAAATATTTGTAAAAGGCGTAGCTGATAAGAGGACTGTTATCCAAAAAGTACGAAGAGTTCTTTAAACTTAGTGATAAAAAAAAAACCAAAAAACCCCACAATTAAAAATTAAGCCAAAGACCTTAACAAATACCTCACTAAAAAAGGTAGACAGATGACACATAAGCATATGGAAAGTTGTTCCGCATCATAAATCATCAGGAAAACACAAATTAATACAACAACGACATACTGCTCCACACCTGTTAGAATCCACAAATCCAGAAGGCTGACACCACCGAATGCCGGCAAGGACGTGGAGCCACAGCAGCGCCCATTCCCTGCAGGTGGAAACGCAGAATGGTATGTAGTCACTCGGGGAGGCAGTGTGACAATTTCTAGCAAAGTTATACATCCTGTTGTCTTTTGATCCAGCAATTGTGATCCTTGGTATTTGCCCCAAGGAGTGGAAAACTCACACAGAGACGTTTATAGAAGCTTTATTCATAAATGCCGAAAGTTAGAAGCAACCAAGACGTCCTTCAGCGGGTGAATGATAACTTTGGTACATTCAAACAGGAAAACAGAATGTGCTCTCAAGCCACGAGAAGGCGTGGAGGAAACTTACGTGCATGTAGGTAGTAGAAGCCAACTCACAGGACTGCATACTATATAATCCCAAAACCGTATGACAGTTTGAAAAAGGCAAACTGTGGAGGCCAAACTACGCAGGGAGGGATGACTAGGCAGAGTGCAAAGGGGTGTTAGGCTGGTGAAACTGGATGCCGCTTTAATGGTGGAGACCTGTCATTATAACCATGTCCAGTAGCCAAGTGGAACCCAAATATGTAAACTGTGAATGTAGGGTGATGATGACTCCTTGCCATGTAAGGCTTTTTTTTTTTTTTTTCTTCATGGCTCAATAAAATGTCTCAGGTTCACCTTGTACTTACCTGTTCATGATTTGGAGTCAGTCTTTTTTTTTTTTTTTTTAATGGAGACGTTGTTCCTTTTAGAGTGATTGGAAGTTTGAAAGAAAGAGCTGAATGGCAGATTATCTTCTTTTCTACTGTGATGCCAGCGCTTCTGATAGGCCCCGTCAGTGGACAGAGACAGGAAATTTATTGTTAAAAATCAGGGGCTCACATGGATATTTCTAATTCAAATTTAATATATGGAGTTTTTAATAACTTCTTAGAATTTCCTATTTTATCTCTTTTCTTTTACATGGAAAATCTTATTTTATAATAAAAATATATTTATTTTAAATGCCTAACTCTATAATACCCACAAATAGCTTCAAAATACATTAATGATACCAATATATTATTATTAAAATAACCAGGAGAGATTTTTTTAATTTCTCTGCTACTTAAAAATTCTTTTATTTTTTGGTCTGTAGAAGGTATTCTATAAAGGATGGACATTTAGGGCACTTTGAAATTATTTGAAATAATACTTTGTGTAGTTATAAATTTGATATATTGATTTGTTTCTCATTGAGATTAATTTTAGAGTTTGTTATTGTTCCTTTTTTTGCTTCAGTTTTATTTTAGAATATGTAAAAAATACTTGATTAAACTCAAAAATAAATAGAAAGGTATACTATAAAAAATATGCTCCTATCTGCTCTACCCCATTTCTATACCCATTTTTAGGTAACAGATTTCATTGGTTTCTGCCTTATTTTTCCTAGCAGATGTAGTATTGTAGGCAAATGTATGTGCAGATGGACATACAGGTTAATTCTTATTTCACATTTTTTCTTATGCAAAATTTCATGTACTACATAAAATTTAGAGACACTAAATTTTGTGTAGAAATAAATCAATATTTTTGTTTCTAAAATTTAATATTTTCTATAAATCATTATATATTAATGCACAGCTTTTTTTCTTGTTCTTTTTTCATGATTCTATTATTGTACCACTGTTTATTCAATGTATCAGTGGTTAATATCTCTCGTTAATTAGAATAAATGGAATTTTGCTTTTACAAATGTGGCCTCATGTATATGTTATTTGCATTTGTGGAGTCATAGTCTATCTTCAAAATATAAGAAGTTTTCTTTCTCTATAATCTTACCAACAAAGTGCTTTTACAAATTTTTAGATTTCTGCCAATCTGATAGGTAACTAATGATATTTCAATGTTGCTTTACTTTGAATTTCTCTCATCATGGATGTTATTAATCCTATCTTCTTTAGTGGCCATTTGTCTTTTTCGTTTATTTTCTGCTAATAGTTTATTCATGACGTCTTTTGTGTCTGGGTACTTCATTTTTTTTTTTAAGTTTGAAAAAAATTTTTATTTCCAAAAGAGTAGTGAAGGTGCTGCAGAGAGTTGCTGTGCAGCCTTCACTCAGCTTCCCACATTTTATGTTGCATTTTATGTTATCAGGGTGTATTTACTGCAATGAAGAATTTAATATTGGCACGAAGCTGCTAATGAACTACAGATTTACTCAGATTTCACCAGTTTCTCGCTAATGTCGTCTGTCTGTTCCAAGCTCTAGTCCAGGATACCACACTGTGCTTAGCTGTCATGTCTCTTTCCTCTCTTCCAATCCATAATTGTTCCTCAGTTTTTCCCTTATTTTCTACGACCTCGCCACTTTTGAAGAGTACTAGTCGGGTATTTTGTAAAATGTCTCTTGATTTGAGTTTATCTTATGTTTTCTCTGAGATGGTAGATTTTGGGGGAAAATTCCAGCACCGAAGTCCCCTTCTGATCACGTATTGGAGGTACATGATATCAGCATGATTCCTAACAGGTAACACTAACTTTGATCAACTCGATTGAGGTAGTTTCTATGGGTTTCTAAACTATGAAATTATATGGCTTCTCCCAATTTCTATATTCTATGTGTTAAAAGCAAGCAACTGAGTTCATGTCATACTGAAGGGAAGGAATGTTACACTCTTGGAGGGAAAATATCAAAGAATAGTGAATATATATTAAAATCACCACAATAGTTTAAAACTATTTTTGTGGATGTACTTTGCGGACATGAAAATATCCTTCTTTTTCTTAAATTTTTATCCATTTTTAACATGTGACACTGGCTCTTGCTTGCAGCAATTATCATGTGGTGTTCTAATGGTGATTTTCCATTTTTCCCATTTCTTCTATATTTATTATTAGACATTCTTCTGTAAGGAAGATTTGTCTCTGAAACCTCATTTAGTTATTTATTCAATCACTTATTAATACAAGTGTGGACTTAACAGATTTTTATTTTACTTACAATCTAATATTATTTTTGTTTATTTTGTTGCTCATATTGTTTCATACAATTAGGAGTTCTTTCAGATTGGGTCTTGTATTATTATTGTTATTATTATCATTACTTTTTATTTATAAGATATTAATTATTATTCTAAGATTATAAGATATTAACATTACAAAAGAGTTTAGGCTCATCTTATATTTTGCCTGCCATGTTCTGTGGAGACAGACATATTAAAAACTTTTCTATTTTAAAATATTTATATGTTTACAGAATATTGCAAAGGTAGCGTGGGGTAACATCTTATATAATCATAGTACAAATATTAAATCAAAGGATATAGTTCCTCCATCTTTCCTTATCTGTTGTGAACTTGATTGACGCCGTTCCCTGTCAGGTACTTCATTGAATTACCCTTAATTGGGTTTATACGATGGTTTCTCCCCTTAGACTGGGGCTATGTGTTTTGGGGGAAGAATAACATGTCAGTGATGAGACACACTTTTTTAAACTTCTTTAAGCACTAATTTTTTTAATCTATAAAAATAAAGAATATAAATCTCTTCCCTGGAGGTCTGCTGTGATAATTAAACGAGGCAGTAAAATACAGGTCCTACCATAGGACTTCATGAATAGAAAACCTTTGCTAGATGTTAGGCATACTATCGTCATCATCTGTGTAATATTTTTTTATTTTTTTTTTGAGACAAAGTCTCAAGCTGTGGCCCTGGGCAGAGTGCCGTGGTGTCACAGCTCACAGCAACCTCCAACTCATTGGCTTAAGTGATTCCTGTGCCTTAGCCTCCCAAGTAGCTGGGACTATAGGCACCTGCCACAACGCCCAGCTATTTTTTGTTGTTGTTGTTGTTGCAGTTGTCATTGTTGTTTTCACTGGCCCAGGCTGGGTTTGAATCACCAGCCTGGGTGTATGTGGCTGGAGCCCTACCCCTGAGCTACAGGTGCCACCCATCTGTGTAACTATTAATATCACGACTGTCCTCACTTTCATCATCATCGTTTCAAGGGACAGATATTGAACACCCAGCAGATTGGTCTTCTGGATTCACCCTGCCCTCCTCAAATCCATCCCTACACACATTGTAGAGATTCATAAAAAAAAAAATCATACATATGTTTAATCTATTTGTCCTATCTGATTTCTTAAAATTTTTCTCCCATATTAAGTGACCCTCCATGACCTATAGTGTCAAGTTTAAGCTTCTTAAATGTGAGACTAGTGATTTCTATTACAGAGATTCTGGCTACTTCTTCAGGCTAATCTTTAACTAGTACTTTGAGAAACTGCTTGTAGGTCCTCAGATAAAAGTCACCCTTTCTCTTCCCTGTGTCTTCACTCCTGTAGTTTTCTCTACCTGGCTACTTTCCCACAACATTCCACGTCTGTCACAAACAAAATGCCATGAATCACGTGAGATTCAACTCCAGTTCAGTCTCTCTCTGAGAGCTTTACTCTCCCTTTACCATGTGTGCAAGATACCTCTTTGTATGTTCTGTATGCTCCCAATACCCACTCCTTCAGTCATGGATTCAATACATATTTATTGGGCACTTTCTAAATTCCAGGCTGGGTGTTAACTAGGAGCCCTGATGGGAGCAACCCAGTAAGAAATAGGACTGCAGATGTCCAGCAAGAGAGCTCTGGAGAGAATGATGACCAATTGTATATGTCCTGGTTTGTTCTACATTCAGATTGCTGGAAGGGGTGACCAAAAAGAAAAGTGAGTGAGCTGAAGTTTCTAAAGGCAAGACTGTACTAGAAATTTCTGAACCCTAATACTTTCAATGCTTATTTGAGGAAAGTCAAGTAAGAGGTGAGCTTTGTTTAGCAAAATGTGTGCCCTCTAGGACTTAAAGAAGAGAAGTCTCAAATTTATGGCAAAGCATTAACTATGCCCTTCCCTATAAAGATGGATATCTGTGGAACTCAAAGATCATATTCAGAAAGAATAAAATTAAAACTAGATTGTGAAATTACATGGTCTTTTAATCCTCGAATGCCCTTTCTTTGCTTTTTTTTTTTTGGAAATTGCAGTATTTATATTTCAAAGATTCTCTTTTGTCCTGTCTAATCAAAAATATTCTCATCTTTCTTGACAATACCTGACCATTTTCAAGGGATCAATTTCACTTAGATGTAAGCCAATGTTGTCGAGAATAAGAAAAGCTTAAAATTCTCTATAGATACATGGGGTGCCCTCAAATAAGCTTTAATTTAATATATCGTTAGAGAAATGGTGGTTAGCACATGCAGAGCCAAATATGAAGGAGAAACAGACAATCATTTTTTCTTTTTATTAAACTCCTATGTGCCAGGGACTATGCGACATGCTTTACATACATGGTCTCATTTAACTCTTGAAGGGTCTCATTTCACCCTTCAGATGACATAATTATTAAAAGATTGTTGCTTGCCTAAAGTCAGCTAGTTAATAGGAATCTTGGATTTAAATCCATAAATTCAGTATTTGAAATTCTGTGCATTGTATGAATCTGTTGTCATAAGAATGCTGAGATGAGGAGAAAAGTGTGAGTTAGAACAGAGAACTCCTCATTGGGCCAAGCGTCACAGTGATAGGAAATAGTGTTTCCAAAACACAGAATCCCGGGATCCACCGAGCTCTGGTGAATCTCCAAAGGCACCAAGGTGACTTAGATATATTCTCTCCATGAAATAGGGTTAAGTAACCACTGAAACGAATACTAACAAAACATTCTAATTATGTTGTCTAAAAAGACAAGGACAATTGTCCTTGGGTAGGACAAAACTGTAGCCTTAGGAGAACTATTTGGAACTCTTTATAGAAAGGAGAAAATATTTTAAGTCTACAAAAATAGGTTATGATTTATTAATCTTATCTCCTAATCTTACTTTTCAGAAGTTGCTTTGAATAACTTTTGGCTATTTCAAAATACGTGCCTCAGAAGACTGTAATTTACTACCTCTGAAGTTATTAAAAAAAAATTGCTACAAGCTCTCAGAGACAATTCAAAAATAGGAGTTTCAGAAATTATTTGAGTGTGGGAAGCTTTGTGTAGTTTTTTAAAGAAAAAAGCCAGGGCTTATTTGTATGGATCTGACACAGGTCTCTAAAGAACTTTTCCTGGTTTTTATTTTATTTAATTTTTTTAATTTTAATTTTAATTTTTACATAAACACTTGTTAATTAGGTTTTCATTTTTTTTTGCCTTCACAAAATTAAAAAGATTTAAAATATAATAACGATAACAATTTTTAAGGTAAGGATTAGAAACAAAAACCTTGTAACGAACGAACATAAATACATTCAGAAAAGGAATCAGACAATTACTACATCGAAATATTAAGCAATAATAATAATAATGCAAAGAAAGTAACATTCACATTGTCAAATAAGAGTATGTCTAATATAGAATGCTTTGACTCTGAGATTCAGTATGGAGTCATCAGTTAATTTCTTATTTTTTTTAAGTATCAGAAAATAGACACTTTTCCTGATTTTTAAATAAACATGTTTAAAAGAGTCACACAATTTTGTGTTAAAAACTGTGTTACTATTGCTTAATTCATAATTTAAAATGTGTCCCCCTTCAAAATAACATAAAATAAAATGTGTCCGCATAAAATAAATTAACTATATAATGTTGGATGGTCAATCAAGAGAAAGCAAAACAAAAAAAGGCATTATATTTAAGGGATAGGAAACATGTTTAAAAATGAAAGTTCAGGGCGGCGCCTGTGGCTCAGTGAGTAGGGAGCCGGCCCCATATGCCGAGGGTGGCGGGTTCAAACCCAGCCCCGGCCAAACTGCAACAAAAAAACAGCCGGGCGTTGTGGCGGGCGCCTGTAGTCCCAGCTGCTCGGGAGGCTGAGGCAAGAGAATCGCTTAAGCCCAGGAGTTGGAGGTTGCTGTGAGCCGTGTGACGCCACGGCACTCTACCGAGGGCGGTACAGTGAGACTCTGTCTCTACAAAAAAAAAAAAAATGAAAGTTCAGGTTTTTGTATTCTCTCTATATAAATAGTTTAATGTATGTAAGGTATGATTTATAGACTCCCAGGACTGGGGGGGTGGTCTTTTCCTTCTAGTCCAACTGCCCATTATTTTAGTGAAAGCCTTTTATGATATCCTTGCCAGAATGTGATGAGATGAATCCAGTGATGAAAAAGTCATCATTTCTTGAGCATCCCATTCTATCTTAATACACTGTTGATATTAAGAGCTGCTTTTTTGGAGGTGGAATCTTCCTTTTTCTTTCTTCTTCTACCCATGTCCTCTACTAAACTCCCTAAGACTCCACCAACCACATCTCTCCCTTTGCCACACTCCACCTTCACAGGCCTGATGATTGCCTTAGTCCTCATCTCTCTTGTCTGATAATTTCCATTCCTTTAATTGATCTTTACACAGTATGATTTCAAGTCATCTCAGCCTGCAGGATGTGACCCCTTAAGATAATCTCCGTTTGTCTATATTCCTCTTAAATGTGTATGCCCACAAGCATTTTGAAATTCAAAAATGTTCCCTAGATATTTCTGAGTCACTATTTGCTAGACTTTAGTCACTGTTTGCTAGACTTTAGTCTCCAAAAAAAGTCTCCATGACTTTAGGCTCATGAACAAATGAGAGATTTTTGGGGTTGTGTTTGTGATTCTCCATTATTATGATATAATATATATCATATTAATATATTAATTTGCATACATAAATAATAATATGCTCATATTTACATATGATACAGTAAAAGGATAAGGATAATATTTTTATTATTTTTGATGTTGGTCATTGTTGGACTATTAGCCTTCTGAGGTAAGGAAACTTTTTTTGATCATTATCTATCTTCCATGTTTAGTATAGTGCCTTTCTGATGCACAGCTAGTATTCTAAAACTATCCATTAGTTGAACATATGGATGGATGGATGGAGGTTAAGGTCTGTAGCACAATTTGAATTTTAATTCAATAATAAATTACTTTCCCAAGTTTCTGAAACACACTGGTTCATGACAGTATGATAAATCTCATAATCTACATGTTCCAAGAGCTGTAAAATCTTCCTTGCATAACTTTTTACAAAAGAGAAAATATCACGTATGAGGAGGATGGACCATGAATGGTGAGGTGATTTTGACCAGTGGAATAATCACATTATTGATGTCTATTTTCCTTTGCAAATTCTTTTATTGATAGCTCACTCTGGAGTGAGGCAAAATGTTAAAGTGATGCTTTAGTGGATCTGAGATACCTTAATAATATGCTCTTAATATTTTAATCAACATTGTACATAAAGAGAATTGTTAGAGGCCGATCATGTACAAATACCACGGATCTGGAATATACGGTGAATACCCTGGAATCTCAGTCTCAATTGGTCACAGGAGGTTGGAATACTACATAATGCTGCAATTTTCTTCTTTTTATCTAATGCATTAAAAAGATACAAAGACAAACCACAAATAACACAGCTAGATTTGAAAGTAAACACTTGCGGCAGATCAGAAGCTACAAAGATGTCTAAATGAAGAGAAGAAGGCAGGAAGCTGCGGCAGTCGGCTGCGTTTTCAGCAGTAAGCTTTGAAGGTCATTGCAGAAATCACAGCGTACCTCTGACAGAACCTTATTCCTTAAGATGGCACACAATCAAATAATTGAGAGACAGATTAAAAAAAAAAATCCCAGAAAGGTTTTGCTAATGCTGAAAGGAGAAGCAAATACTATCTTAGGTTGTGTGAATTGAATAAGCGAGGTGATAACCCCGTTTTCTTCTGAACGTATGGGGTTTATGTTCTTTATCAGGTGGCATTTTTGTAAAAACATGATTAAAAACTAATATATCCCAAAGGGTAGCATCAGAGTAAAGAGGTAATTTTGGATTTTATCATTTGAAGAAGGACTAAGGAAGAGGAAAGGCTGTGTTGTACCTTGGAGTACAAGCTTCACAGCCGCTTTCCTTATTTGTTTTGAATACACATGTGGATCCCCGCCCCCCCAGGATACTTACATGTTAGATCTGGAATGAGCAGAGTATATGCATTTTAAACAAGATCTTACAGATGCTTCAGTGACTGTGTACAAATACAAAGCCATCGGAGTTCTTATTCACTGAATCCCTAGGGAAGCCAGTTGATCAATTTCCACCTGGGGTCCTAAACCATTTTTAAGGTAACAGCTGCCTAGCTGCAGGGCCAGGGAAACGCCTCTTTGGGAACTGTGTTAGCTGAGTAGGCTGAGCTGGACCTGCTGACACAGAAGCAACTTGTTTCTTTTTCTCTATGATCCACAACCAGATGCTGAGAATGAATTTTCTTATTTTCCTTTTACTTCCTGCCTCAGCGCTCGTCTTGAGCCAGGGTAGCCCAGGTGCTGGGGGTGATACGGATCTGGCTAGAACTAGGGTGGGACTAGACTTGCCATCGTACTTGCTTTACCATTCAGCAAAGATGCCATGTAGTTCTTTAACTGAACTCTCTCTCATTATTGTGTAGCAGCATATGTTTTGAAAAAGTGTTTTAACTCATTCGGGAGAAGTCAAGTCACTGTCTGGCCTACCATCTTGGCCACGTGTTTGAGAGGTAAGATAATTTTCTGCTCTGAAAAAGTTCACAAGGCTTCCTATATATTGCAAAGTAGTCAATCACCCACGCCATGGGGTCTTCACTCCTCAGTCACTGCTATACTTTACTTTCCAAATGTGTGGCTCATGAACAAATTAGAGATTTGGGGGGTTGTTTTTGTGATTCTCCGACCTTGAAAATGAGGCAAGGTAAAGTAAGCTTAGCTGTATTTGGATTTTCCTCCCAAATATTTTTGATTTTTCTGTCCTTGAGAAAGGGCTTGTAAAAGTCATGCAATGTCTAGCTTAGAATGTGAGTATGTTGGCTTAACATTTACCATAGTTCAAACATAATTTTACTCTACTGTCTGAGACCTGGCTAAAGAGTGTTTTATTTGCTTGGATACCACTGTGGGTTGTCTTCCTATATAAGTTACAGCAGTTGGGCTTATAGTTACATAACTGTCCCAAGACAAAGGGACCAGTAGGATCAGGTGCGCTGCTTCTCCCAGAGGCACAGGTGGGCGAAACTTTGGGTGAGGACAGAGTTGTGCTGAGGGTGTGTAATGGACACTGTGTTTTTTCAGAGGAGGCTCTGAAGCCCAAATACCCTCTGCCACATCCCATGGAAGAACAGGACATACCTGAAAAGAAAAGCCCGGTGAAGACAACCCATGGATCAAAGTAGTTTTCATGTCCCCTCTGTCATTGGTCCCATCCAGTCTAAGCAAAAAAAAAAATGCCTGGTCACCTTATTTGGGACACAGAACATGAGAATAGTAGAGAATCTGGTGACTTTTATTTTTCCCATTGTTGTCTTCAGCAGACAACTAAATAATTCCTCTCCCACTGCTTCTCTCCCTTATTTCAATATTGGCATAAGATATTTTTTAATCCATTACTTAATTCCTCAATCTGTAAAGCAAGCCTCCCACTATACCAGGTGTCCTCAAACTGCGGCCCACAGGCCACATGAAGCGGTGTGAGTTGTATTTGTTCCCATTTTGTTTTTTACTTCAAAATAAGATAACGTTCCACATCAGGAGGGCTATGTCAACTAATGAGATGAAAATGTGTCAAATGGTCTATGAACCAAGTGTATGGTGCCCCATGATCATATTGATGTACACAGCTATGATTTAATAAAAAAAAAATAAAATAAAATAGAATAAAATAAAATAAAATAAAAATGGATCTGTGTTCCCCCAAGATTTTGTTTACAAAATAGGTAGTCCAGGCCCTGGACACTATGCTTCTGACCCTTGGTGTAGAATGATCATATGGCTTTTCTGCACTAATTCAAGTTTGATCAATTAGAGCCCATGGACTAAATATAGCCTAGTGCCTGTTTTTGTTAATAAAAGTTTTATTGAAACCCCCCCCCCAAAAAAAGATATGTGCCGTGTGCATAGGAATTTGTTCATATTTTTTTATTTTAAACTATAGTCCAGCCCTCTAATGGTCTGAGGGACAGTGAATTGACCCCCTGTTTAAAAAGTTTGAGAACACCTGAGCTATGCCCTTTGAGAAAGGTACGGATAGCAGTTTCCCCCTCATTTAGGGTGAGTGTAATGGGGAGCCCTCTCAGCCATGTTCACATTTTAAGATTCTCATTTTAAAAGTAAGCCTCATCATCTTTCATTAAAGAAATTTCAGACATGATGGACTTAGCTAGGGCTACTGTGAGTGTGGGTGTATTTTAGAACCAGTCATTGTCTTGGAGATGGAAATGTTATCAAATCCTGATGACGGCACAAAGAGCAGTCTCCTGTCTTAAAATCCTCATCACTCCTGAGCTTTTTGCAGCCACAACTGCTCCTGACACAGTAAAGGGGATATACATAACACTTTAAATGCATGTTAACGACTTTAGTTTTGCATCACCAGCTCCATTTTCCTATTGATATTTTGGTCCTGACAAATCTATCTCATTACTTGTAAATGATTGACAGAGAACTTTCCTGTCAGCAACCTTCCATTGCATCTTGATTTTGAGTTTGGGCCTTGGAGTTGTAGAAACTTAGTCTTAAATTCCACCTTCCACAACTGATTAGAATAACTTCGGACAGGTTATTAAACCTTCCTTATTCTCAGGTTCCTTGGCTATGTGAGAGAGATGATGTTCAACCCCCAATGGAAGAGATAGACTATTAAGTATCTACTATAGAGAGTAAATTGCAAATAAATGATGGGTCGCCTTACCACAGGCAGTCCCCAGGTTACAAACATCTGATGTAAGTACAACTCACACTTAACGAACAAGAGGCTATTACAGGTAATGGGTAAATGTATCTATTCCAAATGACATACTAATTCAACTTAAGAACAAACAGACAGAACCTCTCTCGTTCTTAACACAGACACTGACTGTAACTGATTAGTCTCCTTGTTTCTTCTCTTCCCATCAGTTAACCGAAGGCATCAAAAGCCATTGTGATGAGGACTGTAATCATCATTACTATGGATAATGTCAACTAAGAAGTCAAAAGCCAGGCTGCGATGCCGTGAGACAAGGCACTGGGGTTTTAGGAATGGAAATTCAGGAGACACAGATTTGGTTAGAAGTGCAACTGTGTTCCAGAGAGAGGAGAGTGGGTATTAGGAATTTTTAAAAGGAAGTTAAGGTATTTTGAAGGAATTATCACTGCTGGTGGGTGGCTGGTTTATTGCATGAACCTATAGTGTTTTGCTTGTTGCTGTTGGAAAGTTGTAGTGCTGGCAAAATTCAGCTGTTCTCCAGGATGTCGTGGTTTAACTTAGTTCAAAGGCTCAAGGCAAGTTTTTTTTTTTTTCTTTTTTTTTGCAGGGTTGATGGTTGTGCAGGAGGTCTTTCTTAGACTGGCTTCCCAACTCTGCTGTACAGATCTGAAACACGTGATGCCACGTTTTGTACACCACATTTTACTACTAATAATTATAATCATAATTTCACTTCACTTTGATGACAGTGGTGAATTTATGAGTATTCATCTGGTACATAAAAAAAAAAATTCTGATCCCTATGTTTCTAATATGGAGAGAAAAGCTAAAATTAACCTAAACATTCTAAATACATAATTCACACCTACTCCCACAGCCCCATCCAAAAGAAATCCCCTACTGCTTTTGAATTTCAATCTTTCCTTTCTCTTTTCTTGATTAAACTTGGCCTTTTTCACAGTGAATGCCATAAAAATCCAACTCTGATATAGCAGTGGAAAAGATAACTTTAGGAGATGATTTAAGCTGAAAACTCATTTTGTTTATAGCACTCACTTTATCCCAGGGCATTCACGCTAGAATGAGGCTGCCGCAGGCCACTGGCTTTTCAGGTATTCATTAATCCTGAAGAAGGGTTCAGGTTGGGGTCATTACCACTTAATTACAGTCTGTGATTACCGGCACATTCTTCTGTGACCTTATTCTGTGTGTTGGTCTGTTTGTTCACAAGAGAATCCATGCAGCTGGAAATTCTGGCTGACTAGAAAGTTTAAATGGGGATTTTTTCTGGCTTGAATTGAAGGCTGTTCTTGCTGAAATGTCAACGCATTTCTCTCCCATCTGGATATGGTTAATCACGGTGCTTGCTTTTATATACTTTCTTCATAAGCTTTGCTCTTGAGGTGTGCCTGAACTGCTCAAAATGCTGTTTTAAAGCAGAGTTTTGAGCAGAAGTACTCATCTGTCATTATTTACTCTTTGTGGGCACAACAGGGGAAGTTTTCTCATGAACACTTCGTCATATTCAAACCTGCAGTCCAGGTGATATCCAAGGCTATGTAGAAATTGGAAGACTTTGTAATTTCATGATTACTCGAAGGATAATACTGTCTCCTACAATCACAGGGAAGGAGGATTGATTGAGTAGCAAAGAATATTGTGGCTAGAAACTGATAAATCTGTCTGGATTCTGGTGAATTGCATCTGATTCCTGGGAAAAATAGTTTGACTTCCTTATTCACACATTATTTCTGCCACAAATTTTTACTGAGTGCTTTCTATGAGCCGTAAACTGGGGAAGATATTGTGGGTATGGAATTACGTGAGGACTAAGAAAATACTTTCTCTTTTATCATTGTATCTACGATACCTTCCCTGTGTGTGACAGTACATAAACAAATGGGTGTGGCTCAGCTACAATTGTATTTAATTTGAATATCATTTTTTTAGATGTTGTCAAATATTTCTTTTCTTTGGGATTTTTTTGACTATATAAAAATGGAAAAACTATTCTTAGTTCATGAACCATTCATATCAGATTTTGTGTATGGTCTCTAGCTTACCTGATGTATACCACAAACAACATAAATAATAGCCTAATTACTATTGGTAATAAATCTTCTGAGTTTTATGGGAGCATGTGAAACTCGGGTGCTTAAGTATTTCCCAAGGAAATGATGACTTCTATGCTGGGACCACAAAAAGGAAAAAGAATGATCCAGTTGAAGGTAAAGATAAAAGCATGAGAAAAGGCCCAGAGGCAAGAGAACATGGGACAAATATGACTGAAAGGCCAGAGTAGGAGGTGGAAAGTTGTGAGACACACAGGGTCTACATGGGTAAGCAGAAGGCATGGTATGAATAGCCTTGTATTGAAACCACCTCTATCAAAGTACCATAAGGCCATAAGGCAAGAATGATGGTAAAAGTCTAATTTCTACAGAAGTATAGATACAGCTAAAGGTTAACAAACCATTGTTTCTTAGCTTGCTTTCCTGTAATTGCTTACTGCTTAAGAGTCACACATCCTTGACTGGTGTAATATTCATGTCTTCCTCCAATCATTTCTACAGAAAACATCACTGTTGCAAAACCTAAGATAAGGTTTTGAGAAATCTTCCAGACTCTACATTCAGGGGGCCCAACTGACAGCAACCAGAAAATCAGCCATATGTGGAAACTGACTCAATAGGTCCTGTGACGCTCTACTCATTGACTGTCTCAGTGCAATAAGACAATTTTTGCTTTCAAACTATATGAATTCATCCCTAGCCAATCAGCAGACCCAATTCCCTAGCCCTTTCTCCATGAAACTACTTTAAAAACTTTAGCTCCCAAATTCTTGGGCAGATGAATTTGAGAAGTTTCCTCCTCTCTTCACTTGGCACCTTGTGATACTAAACTCTGTCTCTGCTGCAACCCTTGCTGTCTCAGTGCATTGGCCTCCTCCTGGGCAGTGGGCAAGGAATCCAGGTGAGTGGTAACAGTATGCCATGTAAAGGATCTTGGAGCTATAGGAAGCCTTTTGGAAGGTTTTAAGTAGTAAATAAGTAGATGAAATTTATAGTTTAAAGTATTACTATGGTTGTTCGTGGAGGATGAGATAGACTCAGCTGTGTTACAATATACCTTTAGGTCCAAAAACAAGTGGCAGGTCAGTTTTGGTTCTATAGGCCATAGTATGCTAAACTCTGCTCTAGAGTCATACAGGCTCATTGAAATCTCATTTCATAACTCACTGGGGTTTTCTGGGGACAAATTACTGAAAGTACTTACTATCATGTATGGGTAAACTCTTCCTTTAGGGAACCGTGCATCAGAAGTCCATAAATATAATTAAAAAATGGAAAACCTTTCATTGACTATTTTGAAAGAAAGCAGTAACTCGAAGCAAATGTTTAGATAAGAGTTACTTTACTTCATTCCTTCAATGCGATTACCACCTTCCCCTGGATATTTGTCCTTGTGTAGGGAGGGATATTTGCACCATTATTGGTTTTGATGCTTTCTTTTCCTCATGTCTGAATTCTTAATTCTAGCTCAAGCTATGGAGGTTCCATAACTGAACTGGACCACATTCATTGGAATTATAAGATGACCAGCTAATTAACTTAAAACTTTAAAATTCGATCTTTTAATTATAATGACTTCAAATTGAATTACAGGATGGTAAGGCCCATCTACCAGATTGTTTCATTTTAAATGCATTTTGCCAAAATTTTGATGTAAGCGAGGACAGTTCTTCATGTGATGAGATCCCAAAGATTACCTATAATTCATACAGGAAACAAAGTGACATAAAACAATAGGCTCATGTGAGAGCACTCATAAAGATGAATCTGAGCAAACTCTATAAACATAAAACACTTATTTTTTTTATCAAAGGATTCAGCACAAATATCCAAGGTTCAGCATTTTATCTATCGGCATAGATATTACAAATTAGAAAGTCATAAATTCATTGATGTGTTTAACATTCTGAAAAATTTGTGTAATTGTATTTCTTATTATAAAAAAGGAAAAAATCCAAGAGATCTATTTAAAGTACATTAATATGTGTAATGTGTAGTGGAAAGACTCCTGAACTGAGGGCTAATAAGACCAGGGTTATAGTTGTGTATCTGCCATTCATTAATAGCCATTTGTCTACGAGCAGGTGTCTTGCTATCTGGTGAATGACAAGAGATGTCACTACATTCTCTCCACATTTGCACCTACCACTTCCTTCTCATCACCTCAGAGGAGAGATATGGACTTCTGTAAAGGTGATTTTCCCCAACATTAGTCAATGTACATGCTTATAATATTATATTAGTCAAATTATAAAACCAATGACTATTTTAAAAATAATCATTAATTTTTTACACAAAATCATATGCTTATATTGCACAGATGGATTTCTTTTAAAATTAACCTATAGACATTAATCCCAATCAAAATTCTGGCAGTTAAGTTCCATTTCCATGTAGGAAATCCAAGGCTGCAATAGAATGAGTGTTGCTTCCACCCTGATGATGAGAGAAAACCAGATGATCTATAAAAACATTACTTTATTAAAGCGATTGGAGCACTGAGATCACAACACAAGGAAGCAAAATATGTACTGAAAAGTAGCAGATATCTTGGCTTGGGGAGAGTTGACACAAATTTTTCAACTTTGACAGAGCACAGGAAGAGTAAATAGCTTTCATAGAAGCCTGTAAGAAAAAAATCAGCCAAAATTTTAAATGCTTCTTAAAGGCCAAGACTGAGCTAAGATTTCAGTTCAGATATTTATAGTACACAAGGGGAGTTGCCTTAACTCACAAACTCTGGGAGCCTGCCCCAGGTGCTCACAGAGAGTAAGATGAAAGGCAGGCGACTGGAAAGTCCCCCAGTCCTGACTGTGGGCCAGATGTGCAAAGAGTGACTTGACGCCACTGCATGGCAGGTAGAAATGCTTTCCACTCCCCAGATTCTTTTCCCACATGAACTAAAAGCCTTAAATTAGGGAGGACAGAAAAAAGTGCTCTTATTATCAGGAATGCTGATGGAGGAACAGGGAAACCTCTCAGGCCAAGAATCATGCACAAAGAATCATGGTACAAAGAAGAGATACGTTAGCAGGTATTGAGGACTGGGAAAATATTTCTTGAATAGGATTTGACACAGATTTTAAAAAGGAGTTTGGCTGCTATAGGAAGGAAAACAGGAAGAAATTCTGGAATGCCTCGCCCACAAGGCCCAGATGAAGAAGTCTTTCTTTAGCCTGAGATTGAACCAGGAGGACAGGAATCCTTCCTGTTCCCACTCCAATGCCAGCAATAAGGAAAAGGCAGCAGTAACTCATTGATGGAAAAAGGGTATAGAGCAGTGGTTCTCAACTTTCCTGATGCCACGACCCTTTAATACAGTTCCTCATGCTGTGGTGACCCCCAAGCTTGAAATTATATTTGTTGCTACTTCATAACTGTAATTTTGCTATTGTTATGAATTGTACTATAAATATCTTATATACAGGATGTATTTAGCTGACCTCTGTGAAAGGGTCGTTTGACCCCCAAAGGGGTCGCGACCCACAGGTTGAGAACCACTGGTGTAGAAAGACCCTTTCTGTGATTCAAGACTTCAGGAATTACTGGAAAAGGAGGGAGAGCAGAAACACCAGAAGGCCTGCAACAGTCCTGGGCCCTAAGCAGAAGATGAGGGCAGCCCACCCTGAAGGCACTAGGAGACTGTGGTGCACTGAGAATAAGGATAACAACAAAGAAGCCAAACCCAACCTCCTTGATTATAAACTAGAGAGAATCAAATGCTCCTTCCACTAACAGGCTGAAGGAGGTAATTTCTGGGAATAAATGTGGCCTATATCAGACTCTGCTTTTCTTTACTATGTGATGGTAACCATTCAGTCAAAAATTGCATGACTCACAAAAAGTGGGGAAAAGACTCTTTGTAGGGAGACAAAGTAATCTACAGAAATAGACATAGAGATGATCCAGATGTTAAAATAATTAGACAAGTATTTTAAATCACCATAATTAATATGTTAAAGTCAAAATATGAGCAGAGAGGGACTTTCAGAAGAGAAAAAAATTATTTTTAAAGACAAATGAATATTAAAAGTTAAGAAAAGTAGGGTCTCATGAGCAAAGATTTCCTTCAAAAGGTTGATCGGATTGTGCATACTTAATAAAAAAAGTGAGCTCAGGGGTAGGCCAGCAGAAACTATTCAAAATAAAATAGAAAGAAAAAAATCAATATAACGTTGTTTGTGGGTCAATGTCAGTGGTCTAAATTATTAGCTAGTTGAAATCTCAGATGGAGAAAAGAGATAAAACTAAGCAGAATAAATATTTATATTTAGATAATGGAAAGAATTTGTCAAAATTAATGAACAGCAAAGCTATGTTATTCAACATAGATTATTCTACAATGAATAACAAACAACAGTGTACATAAAATCTCCAAAGAGATTTTTATTAGACATTCTTGACTGTTAAAGTACAGTAAATCTGAATAATGGACTTTTGTTAGAAATAAATAATGGAAAAATGGATGGAACATTTTCATATATTTGGAATTTAGACAATATATTTCTAAAATACTTTGGTATTGAAGCATTCATAAGGGACATTAGGAAATACTTTAAATTTAAAAATCCAAACATATTAAACTTTATGGTATGTAGCTAAAGCAATGCCTAAAGGCAAATTGACAGCATGAAATGTTTATATTTGAAAACAAGAAAAATTTGAACTTAATAATTTAATGTTCTACTTTAACATAATATTAAAATAAAAACAAGACAAATTCAAAGCCAGAAAAAGGAAGGATATAAGAAAATTAAGACCTGAAGTAGAAGCAATTTTAAAAAAAGAAAAAAAAACAATAAAGTCAAATGCTGGTTCTTGGAAAGATCAAATTGATAAACTTCCAGACACAGGTGACAAATATCAAGGGGAAAACCCTACATTATTACATATTATACAGACCTTGAAGCTATTAACAAGGAAGTATTATGGACAAATTTACTATAATAAATTTGATGACATAGATTAAATGAACAAATTCATAGAAAGTCACAATTTACTACTAATTCAAAAAAAATTAGATAAATTGTCCTCTCTATTAAAGATAACATTTGCACAAAGAAAACTCTAAACAGAAATTTCTTCACTGGTTCATTTTACCAAATATTCGCATGCTACAAAAGGTCCTCCAGGTAGTAGAAGGAGGAAGGGTATTTCCAATTTATTTTGTAAAGGAAATAGTACCCAAGTGCAAAGGCAAAGTTACAAGAGGAAAAAAGTGTAGGTCAATATACCTCACAAACACAGATGCAAAAATCCTTAAGAATAAACATGATAGAATTGAATCCAGTAACAAATAAAGATAACACATCATGACCGAGTGGGGTGTATCTGAGGAATGCAAGGTTGGTTTTAACATTAAAATTTGTTCAATGTAATTTATTCAAACAGATATACGGAATCCTACCAGGTTACTTAGTTAAAAATTATAAACTGATTCTAAAGTGTATTTGGAAATAAGAATGATCAAAATAGTCAAAGATAATTCTTTAAGAATAAGAAAACTAGAACATCAATTATAGTGAATAAGACAATGTAATATTGGCATCAAGACAGACAAAAGGGAGCTGAATAGAAGTTCCAGGCACAGGCTAACATACACAGAGTCACTTGATTCATGACTAATCTTACAATGTAGTACCATGAAAGAAAAGTTAGTCTTTTCAGTAAGTGCTTGGCTATTTGCATATTCACATGAGAAAAATTAATTTTGATCTTTACCACACAGTATAAATAAAAATAAATCTCGAATAGTAGATTGAAATTTTAAAGTTAAATTGGTAAGTTAAAAATTTTAAATCTTTTGAGGAAAATATATTAGTGCAACAACTAATTAGACAACAACTTACTTAAAAAGACACAAGAACACTAATCTTCAAGAATGAATTAGCAGAGTAAGAATTTCCATTAATGAAAATGTTCCATTAAGAGATTGAAAATCTAAATCACAGAGTGGGAGAAGACATTTGTAATAGGTGTATTTGACAAAGGATTTGTACTTAGAATATATTGAGAACTTCCAATTAATTAAGAGGTGGTGAGCAACAACACAATAGGGAAGTGACATTAATGGGCATTTCACAAAATAAAATAGCTCTTGGACAGTAAGCATATGACTAGGTCTCAGTTTTATTAAGATTCAGCAAAATGCAAATTAAAAATTGTGATGGGATATGTATATCACTAACCTCTGGGGGAAAATGTAGAGGAAAATACCAACTGTTGATGAGAATGTTAAGCAAATGGAAATCTCATTACTGCTGATGCAGTTGAAATTTGTATAACTTTTGAAAAATAGCAATGTTAAAAAAACTGAAAAAAAAATATATATATATACACTGTATTACTCAGAAATTGAATTTTTACTATATTCCTAATAGAAATGTATACATTTGTTTGCAAAAGACACACACAAAGTAGTTACATAGAAGCCTTATTCATAACAGTGAAAACTACTTAAATGTCCAGCCGTAATAGAGTAGATAAATAAATATTTGTATATCCATATAATGGAATACCATATGTGTAGAGCAATGAGAATTTTAAAAACTCTATGTGCAATTACATATATGATTCTCACAGATATTATACTGACCCAAAGAAATCAGAAACAAAATATAATTCCATTGATGTGAATTTAAAAATAGACAAAATTTTTTACAGTGCTAAGATTCTACATGGTGAATACTTTTGAGGGCAGATGACAAGAGCAGTGTCAGATGAGTTTCCAGAGTGTTGATAATTTTTTATTTCTTTTCTTGATGATGGTTAATGTGTTTACTTTGTGAAAGTAGATTACTGTATGCTTGGAATTTTTGCATTTATTGTATGTATGTTTTACTCCAATATTAAAAAAAATTAAGCATAATATTCTGTATTGAAGTTGGAACAACAAATTATATTTAGAAAAAAGATGAGATTAAAAGATAAAAACATCCCTATGTGGGTAAAGTAAAACTTTTTGAATAAGGTGAGAGAAAAATTCTGTCATCCAAGATAAAAAACAAACAAACAAACAAAAAAACTGTGAGTGGATTTATCGTCCTATCTTAAACAGCTAAAAATCTAAGCAGAACCTATGAAGCACTGATTTTCAGACACTGGATGTTAGGCAGCACAGGATAGTTGTACCGAGAATGAGCAAGGTGAACACTACAGAATTGCTCCAGTAACTGCCTCGTGACTTTCATGGCTATAACATGGGGTAAAGGACCCAGGCTAAGCCCAGTAGTCTCCATGAGTTGAGAAGACAGAGTTCAATGTCCTGGAAGATCAAATGTGAAGTAGATAAGAAATATCCAAAGAAAATTTCCAGACATGGAAACTACTGTCTTATTTAAAAAAATACATCTGGTAAGATATACAGCAGATCAGATAAGGCAGAAGAAAGATTAGTAATTTGAAGATGTATCAATAGAAACTACAATAAATTAAACAGAGATTTTTTTTTAAAAACTGAAAAAAATATAAGTAGTCCGTCAATAAGCTGTGGGACAACTTCACTTGGCTATATACATATTTAAGTGGATTTCTTGAAAGAGGAGAGAAAGAAGAAATAGGGCATGAATGATAATCCAGGCTATGCTCTAGTATCTAGGTTATTGACTCACAATATCTGTGAGTGGCATTTGGGTATCTGGAGTTGGATAATGGTACATCTGTGGTGAGAATGAGGAAAATCAGTAGACTAGGCCAGCAGCCTTCCCAACGAAGACAGTTCAGTGACCAGCATGTCAGTGAAATCTGACAATAGTGGAGTCTGGGAAGGAGCAGAACTTGTGGCCTGAGGGGGAAAGCCAAAGCTGCAGGAATCTGTGTATTCAGAATTTGGTGGGACTTAGGCAGAAGCCAGCAGAGCATTGATGTGATTGGTGGTTAAAAACGTGATTGCTGGCTGGGGATATTGGCTCCCCCTATAATCCTAGCAGTGTGGGAGACCAAGGCAGGTGGATAGCCTGACCAGGAAAACAAGACAAGCCTGAGCAAAGCAAGACCCCAACTCTACTAAAAATAGAAAAAGTAGCTGGGTATTGTGGAAAGTGCCTGTGGTTCCATGCACTTGGGAGGATGAGGCAAGAGGATCACTTGAGTCCAAGAGATTGAGGTTGCTGTGAGCTATGATGTTACAGTGCTCAACTCCAAGCCAACTGAGTGAGATTTTGTCTCCAAAAAAAAAAAAAAAAAGAAGAAGAAGAAAAGAAAAGAAAAGAAAAGAAAAAAAAAAGGTGATTGTTTCATGGGATACTTAATATCATAGGATCCTATAATAGAAGCATCCCTACTGCCTGGTGCTCTAAGTTTATAGGTTTTCAGGACCTGGTCTTGCTATTTAAAGTAAGATGATCATATTCAGTGAGCAGAAAATAGGAGGTCTGACAAGTTCATGAACTCACCAGCATGAGCTTATTTTGGCAGCACTATGTAAACAACTCAGTAAGGTTTCATAACCTTGGTATATTAGAGTCTCATAGTTGTGTTTGTGTTGACATGTGGTGGTGTCTTGTTGAGTGGCATTCATTATTGTTGTTGTGTGGTTTTGTGGACTATTGTAAGAATGTCAGAGCTTGAGTTAAAGCAATGAAAAGACATTTATAAATTTCTTGTTAAACTTGGCAAGAGTGGAAGTAAAATTGGAGGCATGTTAGCCCAAGTTTATGGGAACAATGCCATGAAGAAAATGTCAGTGAACAAATGGATTAAACCTTGAGAGAAAGTGTCACTGATGAACAGAAGCCAAGGAAACCAGTAACAAGCAGAATTGATGAAAACATTACAAAACTTCATCAAGTTGTGCATCAAAATCATTGGCTAACCGTGAGAAGCATAGCAAAGTAAATATCAATAAGGAAAAAGTTAAGAAAATCTTAAGTGAAAATTTTGGCATGAGAAAAGTGTGTGCAAAAATGATCCTGAAGGAACTCACTGATGAACAAAATTTAAAATGAGCTGAAGTTTGCTAAGACCGTTTGAAGAGGCAAGACTATGTTTTGTTTTGTCTGTGTTATCACCAGTGATGAAACATGGGTGTACCAATACAACCCTGAAACAGAGCCTCAAAGTGCACAGTGAAGATGTATCAGCAGAAACTACAATAAATTAAACTGTTTTTAAAAACTAAAAAAAATTTAAGTAGTCCATCAGCCAGTTCTCCACAGCCAAAAAAGTTCCATCAGTCCAAACCAAGAGTCAAAGTGATGTTCTTACACTTTTTTGTTATCAAAGGGTTGTTCATTATGCTCATTATGAATTTATACCAAGTGGACCAAGCAATTAATCAAATTTAGTATTTAGAAGCACTGAAAGGGCTGTATGAAAAAGTCGAACGAAAACAACCTGAACTTTTTACCAACAATTTATGACTCTTGCATCAGGCTAATGCACCAGCTCACTTGACACTGCCTGTGAGGGCGTTTTTAGCCATCAAACAAATAAGTGTATTCAAAACCTTCCTGAATCACCTGATCTGGCAACCAATGACTTTTTTTTTTTTTATCTAAAGATAGAAGAAATATTGAAAGGAAGACATTTTGATGACATTCAAGACATCAAGGGTAATATGACAGCCAGCTCTGATGGCCACACCTTATAAAGAGTTACAAAATTGTTCTGAAGGGTGGACTAGGTGCTGGTGTCAGTGTCATAGCTTCCCAATGGTAGGACTTTGAAGATGACTGTGATGTACTTTGTGGTGCTGTGTGCCTTAGCAATGGGGTAGGTAGCACTTTTTCTAGGATGAATTCACAAACTTAATGATCCTCAAATGATATCTTAGTGGCTGGAGCTGAAAACTCTCAAGAGTTAAGATTGCACAAAATTAATGTTAACACACTCTTAAGAGAAATATATATGTGTGTGTGTGTGTGTGTGTGTGTGTGTATGCACGCGAGTGCTTAGTGTAGGAGATGAGGGAGAAAAGAGATACAGAGAGAGAGAAAATGAGAGAGAATTTGTTTAGCTTTTTAATTTCAAACTCTACTTGCTAATTATTTTAATTCTAATCCCCAATTTTCAGGGACTGTCTTCCCAAATCCATTGTAACTACCCTATAAATATCATGAATTTGGAGAAATATCCTCTACTTGAGTTTTTCCCATTAGCATAGTAAGTGGGTATTTATTCATGATGTAGTATCTGTGAAGAGTTTGACAGACAAAAATGTATCCATTGTGTATGTCTAATAGGTGAATCGAATATTCACGGAGAATTTGACTTTGTCTAAATCAGGTATCTAGGATGAGCCAATAGCAATTCCTTTTCATATATAATACGTATATATACACACTACCTTTCTCAGCCTTTGGAAACCATCATTCTACTGTCTATCTCCATGATGTCAGCGTTTCTTTTTTCTAAGCTCCACATAGCAGTAAGGTCAAATAAAATATTAGAAATTAAGAAAAACAAGCTCTCATAGATGAAGTTTTCCTCCAATGGGTTCATCAGATTGCACACACTTGCTGAAGAAAAGTGAGCTCAAGGGTGGGTCAGCAGAAATTATCCAAAGTGAAGCACAAAGATTGTATGATATTTGTCTCTCTGTGCCTGGCTTATTGAACTTAACATAAAATCTATTTCCATTCATGTTGCTGCAAATGACAGGATTTTGTTCTTTTTTTATGTGTGAATGGTATTTTACTGTGTATATATACCAAATTTTGTATTCATTTATCTGTCAATGGGTACTTTGATTGATTCCATATCTTGGCTATTGCGAATAGTGTTATAAGAGGTCTTTGATTTTTCTTTCTTTATGATTTCATTGTCTCACATTTTTAACTTGTCAATACATTTGAAATATATTTGGAATGTGATACTGATCTAATTTAACCTTTTTCAAATATCCAATTTATCACATTGATTTTATTATATACCATTGTTATGTACATTGGATATTTTTTATGTACTGTCTTACATTAGCATTAAACTCTTTTACTTAATGTTTTAGAGTATATTTGGAGATTTAGATATCTGAATAGGCCATCTCTTTCTTTATTAGTAGTAGTTTTTTTTTAATATCTTGAGTATTTTCACCTGTTCTTCTAAATTTTTTTGAAAAATAATTTTGAAAGGCACAGAAATAATCTTATATGACTTGTCAAAAGTATGAACTCTTATATGTAGAAAGACCTTAAAAATATGGATAAGTAAAAAAATGTGAAACCCAGGTATACTAAACAACTTTGATTTTTAAAAATGAAAAAAGATTGTATTTATTTGAATATGCAAAAAATTTCTCTAGAATGGTGCACAAGAAACAGTGATTGGTTTATAAAGGATCCGCCTGGGCACTCAGCTACACAGGAGTGCTCCTTCCACACAGGGGTGCTCCCACTCCACCTGGTGTGCTCCTTCCACATTGGAATGCTCCCTTCACACAGGGGTGCTCTCTCCACACAGGAGTGCTCCTCCCACACATAGGTGCTCCTTCTGCACAAGAGTGCTCCTTCTACACACAGGAGTGCTCCCTCCACATAGGGGTGCTCCTTTTACCTGGTGTGCTCCTTTCACACAGGAATGCTCCCTCCACATAGGGGTGTTCCCTCCACTCAAGGGTACTCCTTCCACACAGGAACACTCCTTCTACACACAGGAATGCTCCCTCCACACAGGAATGCTCCTCCCACACAAGAGTGTGCCTTCCACGCTTCCCTGCAGCAGGGCAGGGGACAGAGAACACACATCAAACTTCCCCAGGAAGCACATTCTTTACTGCTTCCCAGTGTTTTAAGTCAGATTGAACATAAGACTTTTGAACATCATTCAGTGTCTGAATGTAGCTTATATCTTTCATATCTTTCAAAATGATTGAAGATAAGAATCTAGACTGAGGAGGAGCAAGAAAGTTGTAAAATAAATCCAATGTAAAAAAGTAAATAGCTGAGAGAACATAGGGACCCAACAAAACCTGTATGATATCTGGAATGAAGTATTATACAATTCCCAAAGCTATTGTGGGGAGATGTTGTTTAATGGTGACATGTAAGGATACAATCTGCACAAATGGGGGAGCACATTTCAGCTGGGCACCAGGGAGGAAAATGCTTCACCAAATGACTTTAACGTGCTTCCCATCCTAACAGCAGAGGAGAGACTGGAGTCTGCCGTGCAGCACACTGAGAAGTCGAATGTCCACTTAGGCTAACTACATTACATCTGGAGGAAAGCAACAGACTTCATTACTTTGAAATACACCTGTTGGCTTTTGAAGTTAGAAATGTGTAGAAATGAGTTAGACTTCAGTGTTGCGTGACCAGAGACGTGAAAGAACAGCAGCTTTGCCGTGGGTATAAGCTCGCCCAGGCAATTATTAAGGGTAAACAAGAAACAGACTACACAGTATGGGATGGTACGTAGCGAAGTTCTTTATTCAGGGATCTGATTTTATACACTTCTAGTCACATACACACTTAATCTATCATCTGTTACTTTCACCATTACCTCATTTTACCTACCTGAAATTAACTTGTAAGGAAATATCCTGTTACCACATCAACACAATCACTTCTGCAGTAAACATCCTTTTCTAGACACTGACTAATCTCTTGGGTAGGTATCTAAATAAAGATCACAAAGAAGAAAGCAGCCACAAGGGAACAGAGTTAATGGAAGAGTACCTTCAAGCGTTCACTCAGTTTACTCAGCATGAAGTAATGACTGTGTCTCTCCTCAGGGCAGAGCACCTATAGACCTCTGACAATATGTTTTTAACATACATCAGCCCTCTGGCCCACATCTCTGAGGAAGGATGCCATGCCCTTTGGCCTCAGGCTTAACGGAGTGCACAACTTCAGAGAATTGGCTTGTGGAATTTTAACTCCAGGCATGCTAATTCTGCGCGTGTGCCAGGGGTACCCAGGTCCCTTAAGCCTCTGCAAGAATAGCAAGCTGTTTTAAACGCACACTGAGTTCACTTTGTGTGCTTGATGTAGGATATGTTTATTTCTGAATATTATCCTACACTTCAGCTCCAAAACCTACTAGCTGCTGACCTTGGATAAGGGACTTATTCTTTGATAACTCCTGGATAAAATTGTTCAATCTTTATTATTTCATCTTTCAAAAAAGCTTCAATATTTACTCATTGATTGATTGATTCATTCATTCATTCAACAAGTCACATAATGGGCACTGTTACAGGCACTGGTGATGCAGTTGTGAATCAGAAGAAAAAGTCTCTATCAAAATATTCATGGATTAATAAAATGTGGTATGTGCATACTATGGAGTATTATTCAGCCATAAAAAACTGTGATCTAGTATATTTTATAACAACCTGGATGAAACTGGAAACCATTCTTCTAAGTGAAACATCACAAGAATGAAGAAACGAACACACGTGCTCAATGCCAACTTGTAACTAGTTAATGGCACTTAAGTGCACATGTGGAAGTAAATCTTTATGTGGAGCAAGCTGTGGGGGAGGGAGGAGAAGAGGTAACTTCACATCTGTTGGACACAGAGCACACTGTCTGGGTTTTGACTCAATCTGTACAAAAACAAAGTATGTAAACTAAACATGTACACCCCCTAATATTCTGAAATTTAAAAAAATAAATGAAACTAGAATAAAAATATGGAAAAAAGTCTCTGCCATCATAAAGCTTATGTTTTACTAAGGGAGCGCTACACAAAATAATAACAATTCTGTGTTTATTACTAACTTACCACAGTAAACTTTGGATGAATGATATAATTTATGTAACACCTATAAAATGATATAGTACACTCTAACATTCTGTGCATCTTAAAGGTCTTGGCTTAACCCCTAATGGAGCAATAGCATGATGGCACCCACAGAGAGGGACATAGGCAGAATCCCAACTCCTTCTTTAACTTCACTGGTAAAGAAATTGCATTGGCCCTTAGCAAAAGAGGCATCGAACCCCAGAACCTGTCTAATAGTCTTTGATGGTTGGGTCCTATAGAGTGTAAGCTATGCCTTGTTTTTATTATATTGTAGGCTTCAGTTCTTACAATAAGCCCTCCTATCATTTTTTTCTTTTTCTTTTTTTGCAGTTTTTGGATGGGGCTGGGTTTGAACCTGCCACGTCTGGCATATGGGGCTGGTGCCCTATTCCTTTGAGCCAGAGGTGCCACCCCTGCCTCCTATCATTTTTTACAAAGTATTGAGGTAAAGAATTCTTTTAATATGGTTCTGTACATACCTAGGTGAGAAGGATATGATTCTGTATCCTGAGTAGAGAAATGAAAGGAGAATTCTTTCTTAATAAGGCTACATATTTCCTCTGTAGTTGAAAAATTCTAGTTTGATGTGTTTATGAAAATGTGCCTCTTTCAAAAGAAATTATGACCTTTCTCTGACCTTTATTATTCATTTAACATTTATTGAGCAAGTCTTTCAAAGTGCTCGGGAAAGAATAAGAAGAAGGTGAAGCAGTCGGTGGAGTTTATTCTGATTTTCAAAAGCCTTTTGATTTTGTCCCTCAAGGGTTTGTCAGGAGAAATTGATAGTCCAGTGGTGAAGTACTAAGCACAGGACATTATAACTGAGGATTAAAAATCATTCAAAATGAGGCCAGGAATCTACTGAGTTCTCTTTTTTTGAGTGAGAAAATGATGTTTTTGAAGGCAGAGTGGAGAATTTGCCTAGGTTAATTATTGAATTAGGACATCACTATTAAATAGTCCAAATACACTTAAGATAATAGTGGAAGTAATAGAAAGGCAGCGATGGTATTTTGGAAGTCAGCATTACCAGGGCACAAGCAATAACAATCTCTTTCTTTTCTTTTTTAGCACAAAGCTTTTGACTATTCATTTCTATTTAAGAGGCTGAGACATATGGCATTACCCATTACTCAGCAGGCATTTTCTTAATTGGAAAACACATGCACCTTTCTTTAGATGCATCAAAATACTCTGGAGGAAACATTTTACCATCCATGGACATTCATGTCCCTTTCTCTTATCCGCATTAAAAGTTCTGTTGTAACAAACTCATTGCATTTGCATGACAATCATTCCTGGCTTGATTAAGTATTTGGGCCAAGCGTTGGAAACGAAGGCTCTAGAATAGAATAGAACAGAATACCTTTAAAGTCATCATTTTACCTATATCAAAGGAAAGACGTACGGCAGGATTAAAGACAGCAGGATTAAAGACGTAGATAGTCCAACATACATAAAGGATACGTTGGAAATAAACAGATCTTTTCAAATATGTGGAAACTGTCTCCCACTCTTTCTCTCCTCTACTAGAAGGAGATTCTGAAGGGGTGTCTTCTAGCCCTGCTAAGTGTTTTGGGGCTTGTGGGAAGGGCACCACTAAGGAAGTCTTCTTGTTATGGTCCCTTGATCTCCAGCAGCCTTCGCAGGAGGAAAGAAGGTAGGACAATCCAGCGCTGGATTTATGGGATATCTTGGATGGTCGGAATTCAGTATATGCTCACACCCTTCTCCTGAAACTCAGACCACTGCACTGTAGGAGAACTGCATGTCCAGAAGCAGACACTGTAACCTGTCTGCTTCTATAATCACAGGAAGGTTGATACAGGTAATTTGCTTTGCAGAAGCTTTTTGAAGTACAAGGTATGAAGGTGAAAGAATAAATGTCTTGCAGTGCAAAGATCTGTGTATCTTCTGCCCTCCACAACAGATAGTATTTGCTCAAGTTCAGTGTTTTTATAATCAATGTATTGGTCTTTTGTACTTCAATGGTTGTAAGCCCAAGGCTACAGGTAGGACCCAAGGTCCTCTAAGTCAAATTTGCATTACATTTCCCTTTTAAAAGGTCTTAAACTAAAAAACGTTAAGAACCACCGTGCCAGTTTCTGGAGGCCTCCAAACTCGAAGAGCTCATTTCTGTCATTAGTAAAATTCAGTAAACTGTTATAAATTTTGGTTCCTACAAACAATAATTCAAACTTCAACTAAAACAGTCCTTAAGAATTGGGACATTTCAAGATATATGAAAGTTGTTGCTTAAGTATGTTAATTTTGTTTTCTAAAACTTTCTTTGGATCATCTTTTTAAAATCCACAATTAAAACCAGGAGCTAATTGGGTGGCGCCTGTGGCTCAAGGAGTAGGGCGCCGGTCCCATATGCCAGAGGTGGTGGGTTCAAACCCAGCCCCGGCCAAAAACCAAAAAAAAAAAAAAAAAAAAAGAATCCAAACCAGGAGCTAACTAGAGAGATCAAAAGGCCCAATTAATCAATCAGAGAGACCACTTGTGCTGACTCACCCCAAGACTTGGGGATCTTTCCATCTTTGAGCCGCCCTGCATTAACGCAGTGACCCACTAGATGTCAATGTTTCCATGAGAATGAATAAAGGCATTCTGTTGTCCTCGGAGCAGCGGATTAATTGATTGCTATAAAAAGTTAGATGAAATAAAATGTTCTCCCAGTCCTTCAAACTAAGATAAGCTAATAACTTTGGACACAATTTCACTCCTCTGCTTTCACCAAATACCCAATTACCTATCCTCTCTGCCTGGACCTTCAAAACAATATAAAATTGAATGAAGGCAATGAAAAAAGTCACAGGAGGATTTTTGCAGAGCTACTCTCCAGCTCAGAAGCTAGGCAATTCAAAATGTGTCTCCAAGATTTCCAAATGCAATGACTTAGGAAGTAATGTTCTTTCCATATCACCCCCTGTGCTCTTTTCTTTCTAAAAATTTTCTTGCTTTATTTAATTTATTTAAAAAAAGTCTCTATGAAAACAATGTTTCTTCAAATAGTCTTGCTTCATTGGAACAAAGAGGATCCTCTTTGAAACCTTAAGTCTGCCAGGAATATTTCTGCGTTTTCAGGTGTTCTGATGTCACCATTTGTCTGAGCACACGGTTTAGACAACACACCTCAACCATCCGATACAATCAGAAGAGCCACAGAGAGAAATCTCAAGAGGCAAGAAAATACAGTGGCTGGGATATAGCAAAATCATATGACCCGAATTATCTAAATGAGGAAAGAGGTTGCTGAAAGCATTAATGCAAATACCAGCAACAGGGCTTATCTCCCTGCCCTGATGGTTTTATTTAGTACAGTGTCCTTTTCCTTCCTGTGAACATAGAACAAAGCAAATGCGACTTCATAGGATTCTGTTGCCTGTGCACTGAAACTTCTCCAATGTAAAATATCACTTAACTACGGACATTTGAAGTACACTGTGTCTGCCAAAGAATCAAACCTAGGACATTCGTCAAATGCATGCTCAAGGTAAAACACAGAGATCGATTAGGGTGGAAATGCTTTTCTAATAAAAACAGTAGGAAAAAATGTGTTCCAATAGTTGAGTTATCTTTGGTTATTTCAGGGCTGAAGCAGATGGCTTCCGAGGCTGTGTTGGACACTGGTTTAGTGATGTGACACCAGGTTAACAGTGGCATATGCTGTCATTCATAGGGTGCCTGAGTTCTAAGAAATATACTGATTTATCCCAGTCAGACCCTTCTCTGAAATATTTTCTTTGTGCATTTTCTAAAAGCTAATGTAATCAAGGCTTGGAACGACTCAGGGAAAGGGGCCATTTTATTTCCCTTGAACTTGCTGGAGGATTCCCACAGCATTCATCACTTTACTCTGCCTCTGACAGTTTCTCTTACAACATGTCGAAAGTAAAAGTGTTTGTCCATAACAGTTTATTATGTTTTTGAGACAATATTTCAGTGTAATAGTCTAAACATTAAAAAATTTGGAATTCTTTATTTTAAAAGCAATATAGAAAAATTACTAATCTATACTTAGGGAAGTAGACTTGGAAATACCTATCTAACTAATAGTTATGGTGAGGCTTAGGCTAGCTATTGATAGCAAGACTAACCATTTCCAAATATTTCCCCCTGCAGCCTGTCCTTGATATCTAAAAACCCAATTAAAGATTTGCAGAAGAAATAGCTATTGCCCAGGGTAGTGACAATATGAATAAACACTGGATTTCTGAGGATATAAGAGATTCGGAATCACCTAAAAATCAGAAAGAGTACCTAAGGAGTTAATAATAAATAACAAATCTTCTCTCCAGTTCTGCACTGGGAAAGTCCTAAAAACAGGGTATTGCTTCCTGCAAATTATGTAGCCAGTCCTTAAAGAAGTGCATTTTTGGTCAGGCCGGGTGGCCCACATCTGTAATCTTAGCAATCTGGGAGGCTGAGGCAGGAGGATGCCTTGAGGTTGTGAGTTTGAGACCAGCCTGAGCAGAGGGAGACCCCCATCTCTACTAAAAATAAGAAAAATTAGCTGGGTTTTGTGGTGGGTGCCTGTAGTACCAGCTACTGGGGAGGCTGAGGCAGGAGGATCGCTTGAGCCCAAGAGTTTTAGGTTGCTGTGGGCTAGCTGATGCCACAGCACTCTACATGGGGTGACAAAGTTAGACTATATCTCAAAAAAAAAAAAAAAAGAAAGAAAGAAAGAACAAGAAAAAAGAAGTGCCATTTTCTAGTGGGAAAAATAGAATGACAAGTGAGGAGTTATTTAGGGAGTTCCTGCTGTAATGGTACTCAGCACAATGGTTCAGTGCAGGACCTCACGTGACCTCCAGTCTACTGTGCAGTCCAGCTCCAGGAAAGACCCACCACCTCTGCCCTCTTTTCTTAGTTGTGCCTCTCATACACAGGAACGGGGTCATTATTGGTTTAGAGGCAGACACATGGTTTTCAAGAATTACTTTACCATTTACATGCTATGTCAACCTTAAGAATTTCTCTTAGCATTTCTAAATTTCAATTTTCTTCTCTCTAAAATGGGGGGGAAATGCCATAATCTACTCAAATAAGTCATAGCGTAGTCTTAAGTTTAAAACAACAACTATGTGCAAATGGGCTCTGTGAAATGTGATGGGTTTTGCATAATTGCTTGAGTGTATAATTTACATGAATAGTGTAATTATGTCCTTTTATGGTCCTTTAGGTCATGAAATCTGATGTAATTGCCAGCCAAAATACATCTGGTATGAACTAGATTAGAGAGGACAGCAATGTGTATAACAAGATTAGAAAAAGGTTACTCCTCCGAGAAAGGGAAAAAGAAGTAACGCCGTGGGAGTGCATCCAACGCCTCGCAATGGCCTGGATTTCACCTGGTGGTATTAATAGGTTTTGGGGGAGGGAGTGAGAGTGCTGGGGTTGTGATGGGATCCTTCTGGTGTTTTTGTTTTTGCTTTTGTTTTTGAGATAAAAGAAATAAGACAATTTTTTAAAAGTATATTCTAAATGCTTATTTAGCTTGTAACCCTTTCAAAACATTTGCAATTGCTCATTTTCATCATTTTTTTATGTGATTGAATCTTATGAGTTATTTTTATTAAGATCTTGCAAGGTTGCCAGAGGATTAATTGTAGTGGAAAACAGCCAAGGAGGAGGGCCAGAGTGGGGTGCCCTGGAAACCATCTCTCAGACCTATTTGTTATCTTATTTCCTAATCATTCCAAAAACCTCCTTTAAAATCTGAAATCACATATTTCTGTACACTTTTATTTATTTTTGTGTCTATATCATGTATGTGTTTGTAATTTGTCTCATTAGATTTCTATCATCTCCTGGGCCTGGTCTGTGTTTTTGGTTATCTTTGAGACTGGCCCTAGGGTCTGATATAAGTTTATTTATTTATTTATTTATTGTTAAATCATAGCTGTGTACATTAGTGCAATTGCCTGTGTCCATTCTAATATGCACCATAGAAGTGGCCCCACCCATTACTCTCCCTCCACCAAAACCTCCCCCCTCCCTTCCCCTTCCTGGGCCCTTTCCCCATAGTCTTGTGCTATAGTTGGGTTATAGTCTTCATGTGAAAGCTATAATTTAGCTTCGTAGTAGGGCTGAGTACATTGGATACTTTTTCTTCCATTCCTGAGATACTTTGCTAAGAAGAGTATGTTCCAGCTCCATCCATGTAAACATGAAAGAGGTAAAGTCTCCATCTTTCTTTAAGGCTGCATAGTACTCCATGGTATACATGTACCACAATTTGCTAGTCCATTCGTGGGTTGATGGGCACTTGGGCTTTTTCCATGACTTAGCAATTATGAATTGGGCAGCAATAAACATTCTGGTACAGATGTCTTTGTTATATTGTGACTTTTGGTCTTCTGGGTATAAACCTAGTAAAGGAATTATAGGATTGAATGGCAGGTCTATTTTTAGGTCTCTAAGTATTCTCCAAACATCCTTCCAGAAGGAACGTATTAGTGGGCATTCCACCAGCAGTGTAGAAGTGTGCCTTTTCCTCCACATCCACGCCAACATTTCTGGTTTTAGGATTTTGTTATGTGGGCTACCCTTACTGGGGTTAGGTGATATCTCAGAGTAGTTTTGATTTGCATTTCTCTGATGATTAAGGATGATGAGCTTTTTTTCATGTGTTTGTAGATTTTGCATTGGTCTTCTTTAGAGAAATTTCTCTTCAAGTACCTTGCCCACCCTGAGATGGGGTCATGTGTTCTTTTCTTGCTAATAAATTTGAGTTCTCTGTTGATTCTGGTTATTAGACCTTTATCGGAGGTATAACCTGCAAATATTTTCTCCCATTCTGAGGGCTGTCTGCTTGCTTTACTCACTATGTTGTTGGCTGTGCAGAAGCTTTTTAGTTTGATCAGGTCCCAGTAGTGTATTTTTGATACTGCTTCAATTGCCTGGGGAGTCCTCCTCATAAAATATTCACCCAGGCTGATTCCTTCAAGAGTTTTCCCTGCACTTTCTTCAAGTATTTTTATAGTTTCATGTCTTAAGTTTAAATCTTTTATCCAGTGAGAGTCTATCTTAGTTAATGGTGAAAGGTGTGGGTCTAGTTTCAATCTTCTACAGATTGCCAGCCAGTTAACCCAGCACCATTTGTTAAATAGGGAATTTTTCTCCACTGAATGTTTTTAATTGGCTTGTCAAAGATCAAATAATGGTAAGTAGCTGGATTCATCTCTTGGTTCTCTATTCTGTTCCAGACATCTACTTCTCTCCTTTTGTGCCAGTACCATGCTGTTTTGATCACTATGGATTTATAGTACAGTCTCAGGTCTGGTAGCGTGGTTCCTCCTGCTTTGTTTTTATTGCTCAGTAATTTTTTGGCTATTCGAGGTTTTTTCTGATTCCATATAAAACAAAGTATTATTTTTTCAAGATCTTTAAAGTATGATAATGGAGCTTTAATAGGAATTGCATTAAAATTATATATTGCTTTGGGCAGTATGGACATTTTAACAATGTTGATTCTTCCCAGCCATGATCATGGTATGTTTTTCCATCTGTTAACATCTTCGGCTATTTCTTTTCTTAGAGTTTCATAGTTGTCTTTGTAGAGATCTTTCACGTCCTTTGTTAGGTATACTCCCAAATATTTAATCTTCTTTGGCACTACCGTGAAAGGAATAGAGTTCTTGACTGTTTGTTCGGCTTGGTTATTGTTGGTATATATAAAGGCTACAGATTTGTGGGTGTTGATTTTGTAGCCTGAGACATTTCTATATTCCTTGATCACTTCTAGAAGTTTTGTAGTAGAATCCCCAGTGTTTTCCAGATATACGATCATATCAATCATATCATCTGCGAAGAGTGAAAGTTTGATCTCTTCTGACCCTATGTGGATACCCTTGATCGCCTTTTCTTCTCTAATTGCAATGGCTAAAACTTCCATTACAATGTTAAAGAGCAATGGAGACAATGGGCAACCTTGCCTGGTTCCTGATCTAAGTGGAAATGATTTCAATTGAACTCCATTCAATACGTTATAGGCTGTGGGTTTGCTGTAGATGGCCTCTATTAGTTTAAGAAATGTCCCTTCTATTCCAATTTTCTTAAGTGCTCTGATCATGAAGGGATGCTGGATATTATCACAAACTTTTTCTGCATCAAGTGAAAGAATCATATGGTCTTTAATTTTAAGTTTGTTTATGTGTTGAATTACATTTATAGATTTACGTATATTGAACCAGCCTTGAGACCCTGGGATAAATCCCACTTGGTCATGGTGTATAATTTTTTTGATGTGTTGTTGGATTCTGTTTGTTAGGATCTTATTGAGTATTTTAGCATCTATATTCGTTAGTGATATTGGTCTACAATTTTATTTTCTTGTTGAGTCTTTCCCTGGTTTGGGGATCAAGGTGATGTTTGCTTCGTAGAATGTGCTGGGTAATATTCCTTCTTTTTCTATATTTAGGAAGAGGTTTAGTAGTATAGGTACTAGTTCTTCTTTAAATGTTTGGTAGAATTCTGATGTAAATCCATCTGGTCCTGGGCTTTTATTTTTAGGGAGATTTTGTATAGTTGATGCTATTTCAGAACTTGATATAGGCCTGTTCAACATTTCCACTTCGTTCTGGCTAAGTCTTGGTAGGTGGCGTGCTTCCAGGTATTGGTTGATTTCTTTCAGATTTTCATATTTGTGAGAGTAGAGTTTCTTGTAGTATTCGTTAAGGATTTTTTGAATTTCTAAGGGGTCTGTTGTTATTTCATCATTACCATTTCCGATTGATGAAATTAGAGATTTTACTCTTTTTTTCCTGGTTAGGTTGGCCAAAGGTTTATCTATTTTATTGATCTTTTCAAAAAACCAGCTTTTGGATTTATTGATCTGTTGTATAATTCTTTTGTTTTCAATTTCATTTAATTCTGCTCTGATTTTGGTTATTTCTTTTCTTCTGCTGCGTTTGGGGTTGAAGTGTTCTTCTTTCTCCAGTTGCTTGAGAAGTTCCATTAAGTTATTGACTTCCTCTCTTTTCGTTTTCTTGAGGAAGGCTTGCAGTGCTATAAATTTCCCTCTTAGGACTGCCTTTGCAGTATCCCAGAGGTTCTGGTAATTCGTGTCTTGATTATTGTTTTGTTCTAAAAATATGGTGATTTCCTTCTTAATCTCATCTATAACCCATGTATCCTTCAGCATAAGGTTGTTTAGCTTCCATGATTTTGTATGGGTATGCAGGTTCCTGTTGTTATTTAGTTCAACTTTTATTCTATGATGGTCTGAGAAGATGCAAGGAATAATTTCTATTTTTTTTAATTTGCTGAGGTTAGATTTGTGGCCTAGGATGTGGTTGATTTTGGAGTATGTTCCATGGGCTAATGAGAAGAATGTATATTCAGTTTTGTTGGGATGAAATGTTCTGTAGATGTCTGTTAAGTCCAGATGTTGAATAGTTGAGTTTAAATCTAAAATTTCTTTGCTTAGCTTCTTTTTGGAGGATCTATCCAGGACTGCTAAAGGGGTGTTAAAATCTCTAACAACTATGGAAGTGGAGGAAATCGAGTTGCTCATGTCTGTTAGAGTTTCTCTTATAAATTGAGGTGCATTGTGGTTGGGTGCATAAATATTAATAATTGAGATCTCATCATATTGAGTATTACCTTTAAAAAATATGAAGTGTCCATCCTTATCCTTAATTATTTTGGTTGCTTTAAAGCCTATTGCATCTGCGAACAGGATTGCAATGCCTGCTTTTTTCTGCTTTCCATTTGCCTGGAATATAGATGACCATCCCTTCACCTTAAGTCTATATTTGTCTTTTAATGTAAGATGCGATTCTTGGATGCAGCAGATATCTGGCTTGAGTTTTTGTATCCAGTCAGCCAACCTATGCCTCTTTAGAGGACAATTTAAACTATTCACATTAATTGAGAGTATTGATAAGCCTTTCGAGAGACCGGTGGACATTTTTAATCCTTTTGGGACTGTGGAAGTTGGAATTTTTGAACCCAATCAAAAATTTTGGGGGTGGGTTTACTTTTGTGGTGGAGAATTATGCTGGTCTTTATGGAGGATAGGTCTAAGAATGTCCTGGAGAGCTGGTTTAGTTGTGGCAAATTTCTTCAACATGTGAATGTCATTGAAGTATTTAATTTCTCCGTCATAAATGAAGCTCAGTTTAGCTGGATACAGGATCCTGGGTTGAAAGCTATTTTGTTTTAGGAGATTAAAAGTCGATGACCATCCTGTTCTAGCTTGAAAGGTTTCAGCAGAGAGATCTGCAGTTATTCTGATATTCTTCCCCTTGTAGGTAATGGTTTTCTTTCGTCTGGCAGCTTTCAGAATTTTCTCCTTCATATTAACTTTAGTGAAATTGATTATGATGTGTCTGGGGGATGTCTTATTTGGGTTGAGTCGTGCTGGAGTTCTGAAACTGTCTGCTATCTGAATTTTGGAATCTCCTGGCATGTCTGGAATGTTCTCCTTCATAATCTCATAGAGAAGAGACTCTGTGCCTTGTGAAGCCACTTTGTTACTTTTGGAGATCCCTGTAAGACGAATATTAGTTTTCTTCAAATTATCCGAGAGCTCTCTGAGAGAGTGGTCTGTTTTTGCTCTCCATTTCTCTTCTTCTTTGAGGGTTTGGGAGCGTTCAAAAGCTTTGTCTTCAATGTCAGAAATCCTTTCTTCTGCTTGCTCCATTCTGTTACTGAGGGATTCTACTGTGCTTCTCAGATCTTTGAGGGATGCAACTTCTTGTCTCAATGTGTTGAAATCTTTGGTCATTTGGTCTTTGAATCCGTTGAATTCTTGAGATAACTTTTGGAATTCTAATTCAATCTTATTTGCTATCCAGATCCTGAATTCAATTTCTGACATCTCAGCTATTGTTTGTGCATGGGGTCTTGTGCTGTTTCTGCCCCATTGATCCTTGGTGGAGTTGATCTACTCTAATTATTCATATTGCCAGAGTTTTTCTGTTGATTTCACCTCATGATTGTTTTTCACCATTGCCTCTGGCCGTCCTCAGAGTTGGGGAGGTGTCTCTCCAATATTAGATCCCAGCGGGATCACTCTATTGTTGCTGGATCTTTGTAGGGAGTGACCCTGTGTAGTTCCTCTGGGGCTGCTCTAGCTAGGGAGTTCTGGTTTGGAAGCAGCTCCTGTTTGTGACACACCCGGATCCAGCAACAGGGCTGGGGGTGGTGTGTACGGTTCTGGGAGTGCCAGGTGCCCAGTGACTTTGGCACAGAGAGCACAAGACTCCAGCAGTCTCTGGCCAGGAGAAGAGCTTTGCACAGGAACAGGGAGGGCTCCAAAGGGCACGCAGCTACCAGAGTCCCTGTCCAGATGAACAGGCTAGTGTGGAAGCTGGGAGGACACAGGAGGGAGGACACAGGGTTGCGTGGCTTCCACAATTCCTTGTCAGGGAATGTGGAGGCCTGTTGGGTGTAGGTCACCCGTCGGGGGTCGCTGCACAGCTCTTATGGAGGTCTGGGCAGCACTAAGCCCAGGAGTCTGAGGTTGCTATGAGCTGTGATGTCACGGCACTCTACCCAGGGCAACAGCCCAAGGCTCCAGTGTGCCAAAGCTGTCTCACTCTGCCCCTAAGGATTAAGGCTGTAAGGCAGCTCAGTCCCTGCATTTAGGCTGCTCAGTCAGTAGATTACTTTGACTCGCCCAATCCTTGCTCTGAGACCCTGAGGGCGGAGCTTTCCGGGGCAGTTCTTTCACAATAGCTTTCTGCGCCCAGCTCAGTGGCTCAGTCTGGGGCCCCAGACAATGCCCAAAGTTCTCCACACTCCTGCTCAGGCTCTCCCCAAGGCAGTTCAACTGAGTGCCAAGTCCAAGAACACCAAAACAGTTCATAGGTAAGGCCTTTCCGGTTTGCAGTCTCACTGCTGCTTGTTCTTATGGTTGCCGGTGTGATTAGGTCGATGGAACACACCCAACCATTTGCCAGTTTTCCACTGTTTTTGTCCTCCTCTTGGGGTCCAGAAGTCCCTTGCTGGCTCCCTGTATCCTCAAAGGGATGATTATAGGCAGATTCCACTGGCCAGAGATGCCTGGAGTCTTGTCTCCCCAGACTCGCTGTTCCCAGTTGCAGGGACGCTGTTACTCGGCTGCCATCTTTAATCTCTCTCCTGATACAAGTTTAGGCACAGGGGTCTTGCTCTAACACATATCTTTCTGCCTACAAGGAAAGGAAGCTGGGTTCTAGATATGACTGAGCTTCTCACTATATGTACAAATTTTATATTTATCTTTCCCAAATTTGCTCCCTATTTTCTCAAGATGACCCAAAGTAAGAGAGGAAACTCAGCTTATTTCTTCAGTATATTGCATGCCAGGCTCGGTGTCAGGGACCTGAATCATGAGACAAGTGTGACAAGCATTCTGTCTTAGAGGAGGAGTAGAAAGAGGGTTTCAGGGGAAGAGACACTCAGAGGAGGAGCCTTTCAGCCTGAGGACGAGGGAACAGAAAGACCCAGCTGTAGGACTTGAAGATGCAGATGTATTTCTGCCTTGCTCATTTCTTTTATCCTGATCCTTTTATTTTTTACTAATTAATTTTTATTTAGAGAGATTATATACATATATTTGTCATTAACAACATGATATTTTGATACCTATCTTATTATAAAGAAGACATCTCAGAGAACTAACATTGTTCCTGCAATGGATTTTCCATGGTGAAATCAATGCATTATCAATATCAGGATAAGTGGTTGAAATATTGTGTATTTTAGGTGTTTTTCACCCTTAAATATGGCTTTTCAAAAGTCTTTCAAAGTGGTGTGATATGGTCTCAGTGCCAGGGAGCAGGTCGACACAGGCGAAGTAAAGCAGAGGTTCCACGCAAGGGACGAGTGGTCATCGTCAGCCTCAATATGAGGCACAGAGACCATTTCTGGCCAGTGTGGAAAGGCAAGTAGGCTGTTATTACCTTTTCCTCATCTCAAACTTTCCCCACATCCTCCATGTCCCTCCATCAGAGACAGAAGAAAATAATTTTGGGCTAAAAGTCATAACAGAAATGGAGGGACTGATATTTAAACTTAAACATGTTGGGAGAATGATGCCTACATATTAAAAACTGCAACCATTTATCTAGAAGGCTCCAATAGCTGGTTTTTATGTGAGAGAATAGTGCTATTTTGTTTACATGCCCTTTAAATTGTCTGAAGTTATGATGGACACCGTGGCAGAGGTGTTCTTCTCCTATCTGTACATGTGGTTTGTTGGTCCAAATGCTAACACCATGTCATTAGGTCTCCATCAGATGGCCACGGGTATAGGGGGATGCTGGTTAGCACACAAATTGCATCATGAGGTTAGGCTATTTGAGAAGATAAAGAGATAGAATACATTAAAAGGGATTCTCAAGATAGTAATAATTGTGAAATTATTATTACCAGAAATAGATCAAAGGGGAGAAGAAAATTCAGAAGTTGTATGAGGTGAACGAGGCATCTATTTATAAAGAAAGTTAAGACATGGGTAATGACTAATCTCTCTAAGAAAGAATATCTCTCATTGTAAATAAATATCCTACCCTGTTTTCCCAAAAATAAGACAGAGTCTTATTTTAAGGTGTGCTCCCAAAGATGTGCTAGGTCTTACTTTCAGGGGACGTCTTATCTTTCCTGTAAGTAGGTCTTATTTTCGGAGGATGTCTTATTTTTGGGGAAACAGGGTAGTATATGTAGCACTACCTTACTGTATACTTTAAACAGGAAAATATTAGAAACCACATACAAATCTCTCTGTAAAACAATGTACACCTACATTGTTATTATTGCTTTTTTTTTTTTTTGAGATAGAGTCTTCACTTTGTAGCCCTGGCTTGAGTGCCATGTTGTCATAGCTCACAGCAACCTCAAACTACTGGGCTCCAGTGATCCTCTTGCCTCAGTATTTCATTTTTAGTAGAGACGAGATCTCACTCTTGCTCAGCCTGGTCTTGAACTCATGAGCGCAAGCAATCTACCTGCCTTGGCCTCCCAGAATGCTGGGATTATAGGCCTGAGCCACCATGCTCGGCTACATTGCTGTTCTTAGTGGATGCTCTTTCATTTTGTGTTTATGTTAATCTATTTTTTAGGATAAATTTATAGAAAGAGAATTTCTGTGACAAAGGATCAATTTAATTGACATTGATCAATTTAATACATTTTTCAATCTGCATTCCAAAAAGATTTTTCAACATTTTTATTAATTTGATTGAGTGGTTTATGTTTTAAAACTTCATACTCCCACCAGCAGAGCATGGAAATGCTTATTTCCTTGCCTCTTGGAGGATAGGTGTTAAACTTTTTCTCCATATAATAGGTGAATACTACATTTCTTTGTCTTTATAAGTTTTACTTCTTTCATTATTAATGGCTTTGAGCATTTATAATGTTTACTGTACATTTTTATTTCTTCTTTACTGGTTTTTTCTTTATGTCTTAAATCCCTCTGGGAATGATAATTTTTCCCTGTTTTTCAACTCATTTTAAGAAGTATTTATATATTCATATGTTGTAATACTTTTCACAATTTTTTGTTTACTTTCTTTGTTGTCAAGTGGAATAGCCTAATTTTTAGGTAATTGCACTGATGAGTCTTGTACTTTATGTTTTTGATTTTGATGATGTCATATAAAATGTTTATTTTCTCAAACTATCAGTCTAGCTTAATTTCCTCATATGTAATTGTTTAATCTTGATGAAAGTAATAGTGAATAAACTAAGAATCTAATATTTTTCTTCCAAGTAGTTAGCCAGATTTCCCAATACTACTTTTGGGGGGTATTTCTTTTATCACATGCTAATTTTTCCTCTGTTCCGGTCTTGTCCAAATAGTATGGTTCGATTCTATATTTATTTCTGGTAGGTGTTATCTCATCATCCAGTTTTATGTGTCTCTACTCTGCTTTTCATTTATTCAATAACAGAAAAAAAAAAACAAAACAAAGAACGAAAGACTCAAAAAATAAAAATGCTGGGCAGAGCCTGTGGCTCAAAGGGGGAGGATGCTGGCCCCATATGCCGGAGGTGGCGGGTTCAAACCCAGCCCTGGCCAAAACTGCAAAAAAAAAAAAAATAAAATAATAATAATAATAAATAAAAATAATAATAAAAAAATAAAATAAATAAAAATGCCATAGTGATAAAGAACTAGAGCATCTCTTTTAAGGAGGACAAGTAGAAGTACAAATAGTTCTATTTTGGATGATTCCAAAGAGGATGAAGGTTATCTAACAGAGGAATCCAATTCTGATTCAACTTGAGATTATCCAGAGTCTGTTGATCCAGTTAATCCTCTAACAACTGCCACTTCAACATATTTGGAAAGAAATTTAATAGCCTACAGAAAGCTGCCATGTAATACTCAGAAACAAAATCACTGCTGGCTGACCAGACCTTCAATTAAAATAAGTAACATTCACACAAACAATGCACCCTCAGGCATAAAGTGCTCTGACTGTGACTTTCATGACCAACCAGTGATAATGACATATTTCTGTCTAAAAAAAGCAATGTACCCCCAGGACCATGTGGTGCCTAAAATGTGAGAGGGTCCATATCTGCCCGTGGAATTCATTACTCTTACTCTTTATCTTAGTTCACAGTGAAACCTGAAACACAACTATGAGAAATGGACTCTGACAAAAAATTTCTGGGACTCAGATTTCATTCAGAGTTTAACAAACTGAAGAGTCCTTTCTCACCCCAGTCTCCAAGGATGGAAGTGTTTATGGACTGCTAAAGATCTGCCTTTCCACAATCTCATTATTAAAAAAAATATTCCCAAGGAAGATAATATAGCATAATTTTAAACTTATGCTAATCTTATGACTTTTCAATATAAAAAGAATCACTGAGGTTGAGTCTTCCAAACCACTATGCCGACCATCTCAGTTAGGTTAATGGATTTAATGTTGCGCAAGTTTTGAAAGCTCCATTAGAATATTTCTGACAAGTTGGTTATTCAGCCTTTGAGTATTTGGTCAGAAAGCCTTCCAAAGCTAACCCACTGTTCCTCAATTTTAATCCCTATCTCTTCTGTGGCTTCATCCTCTGGAACCTGGCAGGGCACATCTGCTCACTCTGTCATGAGTCAGCCCTTCCGACCCTCAAAGGCAGCAAGTCCCAGGGTCTTAAGGCTGCTCATTCTCCTTCCTGCAACTGACCCTCACCTGAGGCTGTTCCCTGTACTTTCTTGGTTCCTGATCTGGTTTCTCAGAATCTGTTGCTCCAAAACAAATGCAAATGCTGATTCAGGTTCCATCAACAAAGGGTGTAGGGAAATGAATTATTTTTAAAAAACTGCCTTATTTCTCTTTGTATTCCCAATGTCTAGTGCAGAGCTCAACCTGTACACAGTAGATGCTTATTGAATATTCGAGGGCATAAATCAGTGATCCCTTTCATGACTATTTTAACAATGATACAAAATAGGTTCTATTTTATTACCAGAACAGATATCTTATTGGAACCATTGTTTCACACATATGAACATATTAATCATACTTGGACAAACTAAATAAAGTTTAGACTTATAATTTGTTTTTGTTGTTGTTGTTTATAATTTGCTTAGGTTTCTTCAAAAGCAATACCAATTTTATTTTATTTTTATAGTTCTAGGATTCAAGTCAGAAGTTTAATGTGTGGCAGCTCTGTGTACCTCATGAAGGAATATTTCATGTGGAACGTTCCTGTGACGTCCTAGTGTATAAATTTCGGTCTTTTTTAAGGTGTTGGTGCTGAGGAAGTACGCTCCTTTGTTTAATGGCCTAGCAGTTTGTTTCTCAGCTGTAGTTTGCTTGGCTGAGCGTTTCTGTCACTGCTAGAGGCATTTCTGTTGAACGTGGCATCTGCTAGTGCACTTTCTCCAAGCTGAAAGCTAATTCAGGCTCTGCAGAGTATGAAGGTCTTCTTCTAATTTCTAATTTTATTTCAATTCTAATTTTATTTCAGGCCCAAATTGTCATTGTAATAAAGCCATCTTTTCCTTTTTTTTCCTGCTGATTTATTTTTCCCAGTGAATTTTTTTCCTCCTAAAATTTGACCTTTGCCATCACTTGAGTTTTATTAGGGGCACTTTCTTTTTTGCTTTACAACTCTATTTTAAACTTTAATTTTATTTTAACTTTCTATTAATACCCCCACGAATTCTCCAATCCTGCTAGGCTCTTTTCCCATTCTTCCACCTCAATTTCTTGCCCTAATTTTAGTTCAAGTTTTCCAGCATCCATCTCTGAGAATTAGATCTCTACACTACACTCTCACAAAACTACCTGAGTAGTATATTATGAGACAGAACCCTTTTCTAGGAAGTTAAGAAAAATTAGCCTCATTATAAAGGAACCACTCAGAAACAAGTGATGGTCTCAACATTTGTATGAGAAGAAATTTAGGTGTGATAATTTTGTTGAAAGAATTTGAGGAAGCGTGTGGTTAGGGAGGTTGTGTTAAAGCTATTTGTATACAAAGCAAACTTTCTGATGCCGCGATGTATTTTCATTGTTACAAAGGGGTCGCGACCACAGGTGGAGAACCTCTGTTCTAGAGTATATCTTTATTGAAGAGGAGGTGATAAAGATCATTGTGGTAACTAATGCCACTTGGACTGAGCCTTTGGCCCACCACTCTCGTGCCTTCGTTCCACATATTGTGACTGAGAGATTCCTCCCGAGCTCTTGGCATCTTCGTTCCATTTACTCCTCCTGCAACGTCTCTCTTGTTTCACAAGACTGAGAGACAAAGGCAGCTCCACAATGGAAATGGGACCCCAGGCAGAACTCACTTTCCATCTGGGCTCCAGATTTATAGGAGTCTTGCCTGCCTTCCCCAGTTCCCTCAGTCCAGCTCCCTTCCCCGTCCTTCTGTGATGTTCCTGGCATGTGATACAGGAAAAGGGAAGTCACTTAAGAGCTGAGGATGGTGTTGGGATTGTGGCCATGGAACTTAAGGGTATGATGACTTGGGCAAGTAATTATCATCCCTGGTCCTCGCGTACCTACAAATGGGAAACAGGAATAACAAAACTACCTCTTTTAATGTAATTGGTTAATGGGAGGGTAGAACCAGGTATTTTATGACCAAGTTCTCTTTGTATTAGAAAGTGTTGAACAAACACTGTTCATCCTCTTCTCCTATGAAAACAACACGAATGATATAACAATCTAAGAAATCTAAGGAGTGTTCTCTTTCTGGTTGGGTTCAATTCAGTTCCATTTGATACATTCTTTAATTGGGTTCACATAGCTAACGGAAAGGCAGCATGTGGAGGGAGGAATCTGGGCGTATTGGCTCCTTAGCATTAACTTGGTATATAGGACTGTTCTTGTACCATAGTCACGGTTCAGTAAAATAGTTCATAATAATACAAATATCAATGGTGGGGTGTGTGTGTATGTAAGAGTGTGTACCCATTCACAGGGCAATTGTGTCTCCCCTTCTACCAAAATGGGGCATATGTATATGTTTTTGTTTTTCTCTACATGAAAGAACTCGGATCTACTGCTCCATAGACATGCAGGCGTGTGAGGACCCCAAGGACACACAGTGACACTAAAGGCCGTATTCAGGCCTGCAGCTCCTCTAAAGAGGGTGTAGGACGTTACCCAATGACCTTTCCTTAAGTCTGAGTATCCAGTGTTGAATTCTAGCTCCACCACCAATGTGCTATGCAACCTAATAAATCCCCTCCCTTAAGTTTTTTTCAGCTATAAAAGAAATTTTAATTTTTTAAATTTCCAACTCACAGAGTTTAGGGCAGATCTTATGTAACATATGTGGAAGAGATTTGTAAATGAAAGTTCTGTCTAGACAGGCCTGTTATTATTGATTCTGATGGGAGCTGTCTCTGAGGAGACAGTGTGGCTCCTCCAAGGTCGGAGGCCTCCTGGTCACTGACAAGCAGAGGGTGGTGCAGCTGAGCAGGAGCAGCTGCTCCTACCGGGGATTCTCCTTCCGTTTACTTAGATTTGTGATGCCTACAGTAGAAACAAGGTGCCAGAAGGGAGAATATCAGAAATGGGAAGCTTCCGTCCAAGCTCACAGTTAATTCATTAGTGTCTTATCACACAGAATGAAATAAAGAGAAAAAGTGTATTAATGGGAACACATCTTAATTGAATCCCAATACACTTTCTTTTTCTTGCAAATCTGAAATCTTTTAGAATTGTAATGATCTCTAAAAGGAGATAGTCACATACAATTATATGGAAAAACGTCATTTTGGTGCTAGGTTCTTTTACGTGATGTAAATATGACTAGTCTTTGAAAGAAGCACTTCTTACCTTGTCATAATGGAACTTTTGTTAATTTTTTAATTAAGAGTAGAAAAGAGTTTATTAGAAAATCTGCAAAAGAGTAGATTAGAAAACTGGTACTCAAAATAGCATTGATAATATTAATCATAGATAATAGTTTCTAGAGTTTGTGCAAAGGAAGTAATTTGGCACAGATATTAAGTGCCTGTAAAATAAACATGCATTTGGTGTATTTGCTTTTTATCTCAAATAATAGATTGATTAGATTGAGGAGGATTTGCATTATTTTCACTGTGTACAAATTTTGGTCTGTACTTTTGCTTACAATGTGTGAAGGCACACTGGGTTCTGTCACGATGACGTGTGGGCAGCTGTGGGGTTTGGGTTCAATCAGGGACGCCAATGCAGCTTGCTGATCTGTAAGGTGCAGGGCCAGATCAGAGAGGTGCTGAGAGTGATGGACCATGGTGAGAGCCTCCTCACTGAGGAGATGGACAAAGGTCTAATTCCATGAGGGAAGGGACATTGCATGCCAGGGAGAGCTGTGATGACAGGGACAAAATACCAAACACATTGCTGAGAGCACCTTTGCCGATTATGCCTCAGAGTCCTTAATCGATTCTTTTTACAGAACTGTGCACATCAGTGATACTTACTCAGGGATATCTTATAGTTGAACTACATGAAGGTCAGATCTAGAAAAGGGGCTGTAATGCTGCCAGCATCAAGGTTCCTGCGGGGAAATGGTGTCCAAACTGGAAAAGATACATGAAAAGGGAGACTTCACCTCATCTAATAGGCATTTTCTGAATGACTGCACGGTGATAATGACTCACAACCAGAAATGTTCTGGAGCAACAGTGTGTAGACACTGGGAGAAGGTAGGTGCCGGCCAGCTTAAGAGGGGTGCTAGGATTTGCACAAGCTCACATTGTCATCACTATTATACAGTAAACAGACCCACAAATTTGGATTTTTCTAGAACATAACATGCCCTAGAATAAAATCACAGCCTGTTAAACGTGGTAGCTTTGAGGTGAATGCTATTTGTGTCACATTATCTATGAAATCAGGAAAGTTATGTCAACTCTCCAATAGTGGCACTTTTTAGCACATATAAAACGCATCAAATTTGAATTACTCTACCTTGAATTACTAACCACCACAGTCCACCAAATTAGAATCTGGAAGTGGCAAAGCATCTCTTCTAAGCTTTTCATTAATTTCCATAATGTAGTTTACTTCTAATACGCTCTAAACAGGTAGGTAAACGAACTCATCTAATTTCCTTGAAGTGCTGAACATTCTACATAAAAATACAAAATACATTCATGGTTTACCTCTCTGGGCTTACCTTTTGATCTTCATATTATTTTGTATTCAGAGACTTTGATTAAGTCAGATATGAAAGTGACACAGGTGGGATTACATCTCATTCCTCTCTAATCCATACAGACTGGTCAGTGTCCCGGACAGGGCAAGTGTGTAGGGATGTCAGGTGGCATTCTTTTTGTTGAGCTTTGGCTTGCCAGCAGGCCTCCTCTTTTAATGGAAGATTAGAAGTGTGTGTTTTTAAACTGGACCTTGAAATAAACTCTTACTGATCCCCAAAACCGTCAGAGTGTCCTGTAATGCCACAGGCTGCCTCTGCGAGGGTTTAGCATGTGACACAGGTGGGTGTGATGAAACCACGGGCCAGAATAGCCTTACAGACTATAGTATTCACCGACGTAGGGCATTGTCCTAGTGACAGCAGATCTCAGAGCCACGCACACACCCAGGAAGCAGGGCCTGCAGTGGTTTCTATTTGATGGAAGAGCTACTATGAGACTAGCTTGTGGAAATGATTTTCTCGCAGGCAAGCTGCAAGGTGGGCACAGAACACAAATCATCCTATTGCAGACACACATCCTTAGCCATCACCTGCTTTAACTTTTTTGTATATGGTCTCCAGACATTTGAATGTTTGATCCATTCATCTAATAACCTAATAGTTAAGCATCTGTCTGTCTCACCTAGATCTGAGACAGAGAAGAGAAACCCACCCGTTAGTGAGCGTTACCCACCATTTTCTGGTATAAGAAGTCCAGCAGAACACTCCGAGTTAAATAAAGCTAAACACAACAAAACACAAATTACAGACTAGAAAGTTAGCCTTAAATCATTGATCGAAGAAGATGCATTTGTGATTTCATATTTTTGTTTTAGCCTGAAGCTGCTTCTTCCAAGAGAAAAAGATAAGCGTCTCTAGGCAGAAAGAACATTTTCAGAACAGGTTTTTCTCTTCTTACATAAAATTTGGTTAAAATATTGATGAATGATATTCAACATAATTTTCGATTAAGATACTTGAAAACAATTAACCCTATGTATTAGGGAATATAATAATCATGTTTAAAATCATAAACACTCAAGTCAGGCCACATGGGTTCAAATCCCAACTACACCACTTTTATTATGGCTTTGAGCAAGTATTTAAACTATCTAAGCCCTGGATTTCTCCTCTGTGAAATGAAACTGATTATATTTCTACCTTATCACCGAAGACTAATAGCACCAAAAACTCAAGACTAGCCTGAGAAAAAGTGAGAACCCCTCATCTCTAAAACTAACCAGGCACTGGGGGGAGGGCCCTGTGGTCCCAGCTACCCAAGAGACTGAGGCAAGAGGATCCCCAGAGCCCAAGAGTTTGAGGTTACCTTGTGCTATAATACCGTGGCACTATTAGCCAGGGTGGCTGAGTGAGACTCTGTCTCAAAAAAAAAAAAAAAAAAAGTGGCTGATATCATGAAAATGATGTGGAGTTTCAGAGATGTCTGAACTAATAATAAATTGTGAGTGTCATCATTACATAGACATTAATTGTTGCTACAGGTCTGCATTATTTCTTTAGAGACTGTCACACAGTAAAAGGAACAGAAAGGTAAGATGCAATCATGTAGGTTGGGGTGTTGAGCAGCAAACCATCCCTGGGGAAGATGGAGTGATGGGAGAAATGAAAGACACTGGATGCTTAGGGAGAAGGGAGTTTACAGGAAAAAACGAATAGCACCAAAAGAAATGTAGCGTTCTAGTAAGGAAGGGGAAACACATCCATTCACACGGGCAGTTATGTATGTTACAACAACTTAAAAATGGTGGGAGCAATAGTCCAGGAGTGAATAGTCCAAGTGAAGTTGTACTGCCTGAGGAGGAGGAGGCGTGGCAGCTTAAGGGCTCTAAGAAAAGGATTTTGTCATTGTTACCACTAGTTTTGTTTTTCAGGTAGGAAAAAATGCACTGAATAGCAAAAGGCCCAGACTACTAGTAAGAGAATGCTTTAAAACTGTGGTCTCCAATCCACAGGCCATAGATCTCTATGATGAATAGACTGTTAGGAGCTGTCAGCAGAGCCCTGGCTCCCTGCCCCTAATTCCCACCACCATCCACTCACCCCTGGTCCATGGAAACATCGTCTTCATGAAACTTAGGAGCAGGGTGCACAGCAGGAGGTAAGCAGCCAGAGATCAAGGAGTAGCTGCCGAGCTGTTCTCTTTTACTTAATTTTAGTTATTTGTGTAGAACTGATCAAGTCTTATGTACATATATTTATTTCTTATTGCCTTTCTTTCTCTACTGGATTGTAAGTCCCACGAGAGCAGGGGTATTGTGTAACTTTCACCCCTGTGCCCTGCCTCTGGACAAGGTAAGTAATTCACTGGTGGATATTATGAATAAAATGCATAAAAGAGTAATACAACGTGGCAGTAGAAACAGAGACATGTACCAAATACTATGTATGACAACACAGAATAAGAAAAAGTAAGACCTGGTGGCTCCTGTGGCTCAAAGGAGTAGGGTGCCTGCCGGCCCCATGTGCTAGAGGTGGCAGGTTCAAACCCAGCCCCAGACAAAAACTGCAAAAGAAAAAAAAGAAAAAGAAAGACCTTAAGTGTCATTTATGTATTACCAGACACATATCCACGGGAATATTCTGTCTCTAAGAAACCGGGTTGTGGGCAACTCATCACTGGCTACCTTGGCATGGAATGACAGCCGTGGGGTCTGCGTGCCAGGCAGAGTGGGCCCAGATCCCGCCCTCTTCGCACCCTCCCCACTGCCCGGCCTTTCCTTCCTCCCATGGACAGGATGGTTCTACTAGCTTCCTCCATTCAAAATGAAGTTACTGCTCTAGTTATTAACATGGAAGGCACTTTAGTATGATCAGACTTCAGTACAATCAGGCTCTACACTGAGACGGGCTGGGGTTGACTCCTGACTGGGTGGCCTACTAGCTGTTTGACTTATGTCAACACGTTTAATCTCTCCAAGCCTTTCATTTCTTCAGAGTCATTGTAAAGATTGATTAAATAACAACACATGCCAAGTATGTAGCTCCTGATCCAGACTGAACAGTCCACAAATACACGTTTGGGCTATTTTCACTGTCACAATCTAATTCCCATAGGTGTTATTGCTATGACCCACTAAACCTTGAAAGAAAAATTCCACCTCTAAGAAAAGAGATTAGACTAACTGTACTGCGATTCTTCTGTCATTGATCCGGAAGCCTCAGAATTTAGCAGTAACTGAATTGGAAAATTGCTCTGCTGAGATCTGAAAGAACTGAATTTGCATTGTATCAAAACATGTGTTCCTCGCGTGAGTGTGTTAGCAATTAAGTATAAATGAGATCCTGGGATAAACTATTACAGGGATTGTGAGGTTGAAGAAAACACCATGTACCAGGCCAAAGTCTTTCTGGGCTGGGTACAGCGGGAGCAAAGGCCAGAGAGGCCAACGTGTTCCTGGTCTGGAGTGTGTCGGCCATAGTGGGGGGTTCATGCTGTAGAGTTTGTGTTCAAGAGGCGGAGCTCAGAGATCTAGGAAGGAGGAGGCAGGGATGAGAACCTTATCTAGTAAGTAATAATATACCTGCAGTCACATCAGCTTGTCTTTCTAGGAAAACAATGTCATTCTGAAACCAGAATTTGAATGCAATCCTTTTCTTAGCTCTGTTAAAATGTATCTTGTACAGATTCCATAGTAACCTCCTCTTCATCAACCAGGTGTTTCGTTAATACCCAAAGTGATCCTATTGTTGCTCTACTGTCAATGCTCCTCTCCCAAACCCTATGTTCTATACCCAAGTAGCTTTTGGAAGCCTCCAATATGAATATTTTTGTTAATCTAAAAATCCTACCTCTGTAACTATGTTCAATGCACTGTTGCTTCTAATCATACAAACATAGAAAATGCATTTGTTGATATGGACTTTAAGATAAATTATGGTATATTCATAAAACAGAAAACTATCTAATAGTAATGAAAACCAGATCGAAATGGCCCCCAGAACACAATGTTTGAATAAAAAAGGTGTCAAAAGACATTTATAGCATGATACTATTTGTATAAATTTAAAAATTCTCACAGGACAATAATATATACTCTTATATATTAAATATGTATATGTATATACTTATATATTTATACATTTAATAAAAATCTTAAAGCAGGGATTAGAAAGATATAGATGAAATTCCTGATAATAGTTGAGTCTAGAGAGGGAATCTGGGGATTGGGATTGGGAAAAAGATAAAAGAAAAAATTCAATCTTGACTAAAAGTCTAGCAAAAATTAAGATAACAAAACGTGAATATTTATTCATCCAGGGAGGGTTTACTTGCAGGTTTTTTCATTTTTTTTTATGTACTTTTCAGTATTTTTTATCTTCTAGAGCAAAAGAATTAAAGATAAAAATGAGTTCTATTGCATTGATTAGAATACTGTTGTTTGAATTTCTCCTCCAAAATGCACATGTTGGAAACTTAGTTCTCTGCGTGGCAGTGTTTGGGGGGGAGGAGTTGGCTAATGACAGGTGCTTGGTCACCCTTGTTCTCTCCCCTGCCCCTTTACTCTGTCCACCATGGGGCAATGTAACAAGAAAGTCCTCTCCAGGCGCCAGCCCCTTGATGTTAGATTTCCCAGCTTTTAGAACACTGAGCCAAATGTATTTCTGTTCTCTATAAATTACACAGCAGTGATTTTCCACTGTGGCAGCATAAACAGACTAAGACAAATACTAAATGTTACACTTTCCACATCCTTAGACCCCTTCTGTTATTTCTGATTCCTCATCAATGGATTTTTAGAATTTGAAAGATTTTGTTCAAGTTGCATTTATTTAGAAAATTTGATGTCCTCACATTTTTTTAAAAAGCAAATGCCCATAAGAGGTCTTCACTGGTCTGAGACCCCCAGTGGCATGCGTGACTTGAGCTGTCATACAGTATTGGCCTGGGAAAATTTAAACACTCTTGGAGGCCCCTGTGACTGACATTTTGCCCAGTTTGTATCTGCACTGATGTTGTGCAGTTGAAAAATGGCCTTGTGGGGGCCCTTCATCTTCAGTCCCCTCTGCTGCCTTCCACTCCTCATTACCCCGTTGACAACCCTTCTGTAAGAATTGCAAATGTTATTTTTTCACAAATTCCTCTCTATTCAAGGCTAATATCATTATCCTGACTGTGCTGTGCAAGGTAGAGTATTTCTGGGAGGGGTTTGTGAGAGTGAGAGAATTGATGTTAATAGCTGTAGTCTGGAATTCAACTATTGAGGATAAGCTGGGGCGTCATCCCTCTTAGCTCTGTGACACAGCATTTCAGGAGCTGTCTGCCTCTCATATAGGATGTCCACGAAGCAAAGCAGTTATGAAGTTGCTGGGAGCACCTGGGGAATGCCACGGTGTGACATGTCTTCAGGCAAAGCAAAGTTGACATTTTAGTGAGCGTGTACCACCTTCCTTTATAGGCAAGTACATGACTCACTCCTATTTTAATTTTTGAAAAACCTAAGATTTCCATTACTATCCCTGGAAGCCCCTCGGTTGTTAGGAATTTCAGAACAGAAACAATTACTCTCATAGGGATCTAATTAATGTTTTTTGAACTAATAAAACAGTAATCTTTTTGTCTCTAAAAAGTTCAGAAACTTCACAAGTATGACTATTTCTTCATTTAGTACAAATTCAAGACTTCAGTAGAAATGCAATAAATAACAAAAATATGAATTTTGGCATGATCAAATGAAGTATGAGACTTGAGGATACACCACTTATATAAATTGTGACAGGTATCTGAGGGTTGAAAATCCATATGGTGGGGTCTGAATTCAGGGATGGCCTTGAAATTGCCATGGTACAACTACAAGGAAAGACTAAAAACGCTGAGGCCATAATTTCCCACAGAAATTCTACCTCGAAAAAAGGACACCATTAGTAATTTATACTGTATTTGCAAGTCACCTCATCTGTCATTTCTATTTTTGGTAAATACTTGGCAATGCATAAAATGCCTGCTAAAAATTCTGGCTGAGAGGAGAGAATATTCTTGCCTGGGTGAAATACTTTGCCAGATTCTAAGGTAATTTGGGGTCATCAGTCCCAAGCCAAAGACCTCTCTGTTTTAGAAAGACTGCTTAAAGTATTGAAAAGGGAGGCTTGGGGGAGAGGGTCCCCCAACCTCAGACTCCAGCAGAGAGCCCCCAATCGTCATTACTTCCAAGTTAGATTTTTTCCGTGTTACTCCAGAAGGCTGGAATGAAAATCCGCCTGCTAATGACAATTCATTTACCAGAATGACAGTTGTTTGATGCTCGCAAAGAACGAGGCGCGCATTGCCTGATGCAGCCCGTATCCTTTCTTAAGAGCCTCATGACAGAAGATCTTTCCTATAATAAAGCATTGGAATAAAATGGGGGCTATTAATGGATAAATCTCACACTACCAAATAGTACCCTAAAAAAGTGTTAAAGAGCAGAAGAAAACTCTGAGAAATAGTACCATGCTTTGTTTTGTCTGCCAGGTGAATTGACGACTACAACGTTAAATCTGTAGGGTACCCACGTGGTAGGGGTTTTGGCCACAGATACAGCAACATAAATCCTTATTTATCTTCATTTAAGAATTCATAGGGCCAGTTGTCATGGGAGAACGTGTCTCCTGAGGCTGCTCATCTGTGTGCAAGCACATTCTTACACACAATACCATGCAGGTGATTTAGAATATAGATAGCAGTAAGTCTTGGTTCTGAAGCTTTATGTAAACTTTAATAAAAATGCAAACATGAATCCCATAACATCATTTTAGTTACCACGTTTGATTTTCTTTGATGAGAGTTTTGGAGACTTGTTTGATTTACTTTTTTTTAAACCCATCGAAACAAGATTGGAGATGAAAGGGTAGCAACATTTCTGCTATTCAGCTTGTTACCGTGATTTGATCTGTTTAGCTGCTGGAGAGATAACTATTACAAGGCTTTTGCAAAATGTTAAAAGAAAAGTTTTCATCCAAATTTTATATTTCAGGGAAGAGTAATTTATTTAGGAATTTACATTTTGGAGAAAAAATACTGCTTTTTTTTTTTGTAGCAATGCATGGTTGGCTATATGAGCATAAACAAGTGTGAATCACATACTGAGTGATGCCACATTAAGAAAGCAAAATCAATTCAAGATGCTAGCAGGAAATATCATTCTCTGTCACTCTCTGAATGAAAGGATGTGAAAGGAATGAAAAGATGTGCTTCTTTGTGCCAGAATTCTCTTGGCACTAAAAGGACCTAAACTAGTTGTTTGGGCTGTTCATTACTTCTCTTGCTCTGAGCTCTCATTCATAAACCTGAGAAAATTATGTGTTTTTCTGAGTTTCCTCTGCCTCATTCTTATTTACCATGGGACAAGATATGTTCACAAAGGCTTTAAAACCAATGATTTGATATGGCTCCTGACTAGCAGTATGAACATTAATCTTGTTTTCTATGTTATGGTAGAAGATCTTTTCTCGACTTACCATTAAATGATAAATTCATTCCTTGGTTAAGAATGAAAATTTTGAGGGATGGAAGTCAATAAAATGAAACTGAGTGTCCCTCAAAGAAAGGTGCCTCTCCCTTGTCCAGCTATCAGCAGGTGACGTGATTCCTTCTTCAAAGTGGAGCCTGTTCATCCTGTTATCTCTGTTGTTTAAGACTTTTTTGTTTTTAAGTTTTATTTTTGATTGACAAATAGTAATTGTATATTTAAGAAGATATGTGCTGTTTTCCAATACGTATATATACATTAATATAACCATCACTTCAAATATTTAACATTTCTTTGTGGTGAGAATATTTAAACATTTTTTTAGCTGTTTTGCAATGTACAAAACATTGTGATTAAATATAATTATCACACAGTACCAGAGATATGCCACGCTTGTTCTTGCTGTACTGAGAATTTGTACCCTTTGTCCTGCAGTGCCCTCTCCCCATCCTTCCTCTTCCCCCCTCCCTGGTAACCTCCATTCTATTCTCTACGTCCAGGAATTCAACTTTTCACGTTCTACATGTAAGTGAAATCACACAGTGTGGTTGCTCTGTGCCTAGCTTATTTCATTCAACATTGTATTCTCTAGGCTCATCCACGTTGTAGAAAAGGATGTAACTATACTGCATTTTTTTTTTCCAGTTTTTGGCTGGGGCTGGGTTTGAACCTGCCACCTCTGGTATATGGGGCCAGCGCCCTACTCCTTTGAGCCACAGGCGCTGCCCTAAATATACTGCATTTTTAAAGTGCATTCATCCCCTGATGGGCACTTAGGTCGTTTACAGATGTTGGCCATAGTGAACGATGCTTCCCTGAGCAGGGAGAGCATAGATCTCTTCAACATGCTGATTTCCATTCCTTCGGACGTGTACCCAGAAGTCAAACTGCTGGATCATAAAATTCTATTCTTAGTTTTCTGAGGAACCTCTATACTGTTTCTAAAGTGGCTGTGTTGAGCTACATTCCCACCGTCAGCATACAAGGACTCCCCTTTCTCCACCTTCTCAACACCTAATGTATCTTCTGATAATAGTCAAACAAGTGTGAGGTGTTATCTCATTGTGACTTTAATTTGCATTAACCTAATGATTAAACATGTTAAGCATTTTTAAAAATATATCTCTGAACCATATGTATGTCTTTCTTATTTATTTATTTATTTATTAGATTTTATTTTATTTATTTATTTTTTTTTGTGTGTGTGTGGTTTTTGGCCGGGGCTGGGTTTGAACCCGCCACCTCCGGCATATGGGACCCATGCCCTTCCCCTTTGAGCCACAGGCGTATGTCTTTCTTTTGAGAAATGTCTGTTGAGGTCCTTTGACTATTTTTTAACAGAATCATTTATTTCCTTATTATTGAGTAGTTTGAGTTCTATGATACTTTGGGTATTAATCCCTATCTGATATATAATTTGCAAATATTTTCTTCTAATCTACAGGTTGTCTCTTTGCTCTGTTAATTGTCCACCTTGGTGTGCGTAAGGTTTTTAGTTCACTGCAATCTCCTTTGTCTAATTTTTCTTTCATCACCTGTGGTTTGGGTCATATCTGAGAAATCACTGCCAGACCAATACCATGGAGTTCTACTCTTACGTTTTCTTGTAGTTTGACTGTTTTCGGTCTTACATTTAAATGTTTAATCCATTTTGAGTTGATTCTTTTATTAGGGGTGTGAGAGATTTGTTCTTCTTCATGTGAACATCCATTTTTCCCAGCACAACCAATTGAAGATAACGTTCTTTTTCCATTAAAAAGTCTTGAAACTTTTGTCCAAAATCAATTGACCATCATGTGTGGGTTTATTTTGGGGCTTTCAGTACTATTCCATTGGTCCATGTGTCTGCTTTTATGCCAGTAACATGCTTTTTTGATTTCTAGAGCTTTGTAATATATTTTAAAATTGGGTAGTGTGATGCCTCTAATTTGTCCTTTTTCTCATGATGGCTTTGAATAGTCAAGTTCTTTTGTGGTTCCATACAAATTTACTATTATCCCTTCTATTTCTATGAAAACAAAATTAGAATTTTAATAGGGATTGCATTGAGTATATTGATTGCTTTGGGTAGCATGGACATTTTAGCAATATAAATTCTCTCAATCTATAAAAATAGAATATCTTTCCATTTATTTGAATTATTTTCAATTTCCTTCACCAATGTTTTATAGTTTTTAATTTCTGAATTATCTGAAAGATAGTTTGTTGTTAGTGTAGAGAAGAGTTACTGATTTTTATAAGTTGTTTTTATATCTTGCAACCTTACTGAGTTCCTTTTTTTGTTCTGTTTTTTGGTGGAGTCTAGGATATTTTACATATAACATCATATCATCAATGAACAGAAGCAATTTCACACTTCCTTTTCTATTTAACATAAGGAATAACCAGAGATGTTGGTGTGGATGTGGAGAAAAGGGAACACTTCTACTCTGCTGGTGGGAATGCAAATTAATACATTCCTTTTGGAAAGATGTTGGAGAACACTTAGAGATCTAAAAATAGATCTGCCATTCAATCCTATAATTTCTCTACTAGGCATATACCCAGAAGACCAAAAATCACATCACAACAAAGATATTTGTACCAGAATGTTCATTGCAGCCCTATTCATAATTGCTAAGTCATGGAAAAAGCCCAAGTGCCCATCGATCCATGAATGGATTAATAAATTGTGGTATATGTACACCATGGAATATTATGCAGCCTTAAAGAAAGATGGAGACTTTACCTCTTTCATGTTTACATGGATGGAGCTGGAACATATTCTTCTTAGTAAAGTATCCCAAGAATGGAAGAAAAAGTATGCAATGTATTCAGCCCTACTGTGAAACTAATGTATGGCTTTCACATGAAAGCTATAACCCAGTTACAACCTAAGAATAGGGGCAAGGGGAAGAGGGAGGAGAGGGAGGGAGAAGGATGAGCAGAGGGATGGTGATTGGTAGGATCACACCTATGGTGCATCTTACAAGGGTATATGTGAAACTTAGTAAATGTGGAATGTAAATGTCTTAGCACAATAACTAAGAAAATGCCAGGAAGGCTATGTTAACTAGTGTGATGAAAATGTGTCAAACAGTCTATGAAACTAGTGTATGGTACCCCATGATCACATTAATGTACACATCTATGATTTAATAAAAAAAAATAATAAAAAAAAAAATAAATAAAATAAAATAAGGAATAAAAGCTCCTTGTTCTTTTTCTTGCCTAATTGTTCTGGCTAGAACTTCCAGTACTCTTTTTGTACAGAGTACTGGAAGTTCTGTACAAAAAGTTCGTTTTGGCAGAACTGGTGAAAGTAAGCATACTTGTCTTTATCCTGACCATAGAGGAAAATCCTTCAAACTTTTCACCACTGAGTACACTGTTGACTATGGGTTTGCCACATATGGCCTTCATGATGTTGAGGAACATTTTTTTCTATACCTAATTTGTTGAGAGTTTTTATCATGAAAGAATATTGCATTTTCTCAGGTCCTTTTGTCTGCATCTGTTAAGATGATAATATGCATTTGGTACTCACCCTGTTAATATAGAGAACTACATTTATTGATTTGGATATGTTGAACCATCCTTGCATCCCAGGGCTAATTTCTACTTGCTTGTGTAGAATGGTCCTTTGTACTGTTGAGTATGGTTTGCTAGCATTTTTTTTTGATTACTTAATCAACATTTTTATTTATTTATTTATTTTTTATTTTTTTTATTAAATCATAACTGTATACATTGATATGATCATGGGGCATCATACACTCGCTTCATAGACCATTTGACACATTTTCATCACAATGGTTAACATAGCCTTCCTGGCATTATCTCAGTTACTGTGCCAAAACATTTACATTCTACATTTACAAAGTTTCACAAATACCCCCGTAAGATGCACCACAGGTATAATCCCACCAATCTCCCTCCCTCTACCCACCACCCCCCTCCCTCCCCTCCCTTTCCCACTTCCGCCTATTGTTAGGTTGTAACTGGGTCATAGCTTTCATGTTGAGAGCCCCAAATTAGTTTCATAGTAGGGCTGAGTACATTGGGTACTTTTTCTTCCATTCTTTACTAAAAAGAATATGTTCCAGCTCCATCCATGTAAACATGAAAGAGGTAAAGTCACCATCTTTCTTTAAGGCTGCATAATATTCCATGGTGTACATATACCACAATTTATTAATCCATTCGTGGATCGATGGGCACTTGGGCTTTTTCCATGACTTAGCAATTATGAATTGGGCTGCAATAAACATTCTCGTACAAATATCTTTGTTATGTTGTGATTTTTGGTTTTCTGGGTATATGCCTAGTAGAGGAATTATAGGATGGAATGGCAGATCCATTTTTAGATCTCTGAGTGTTCTCCATGTATCTTTCCAAAAGGAATGTATTAATTTGCATTCCCACCAGCAGTGCAGAAGTGTTCCCTTTTCTCCACATCCACGCCGACATCTCTGGTCTTGAGATTTTGTGATATAGGCTAGTCTCACTGGAGTTAGACGATATCTCAAAGTAGTTTTGATTTGCATTTCTCTGATGATTAAAGATGATGAGCATTTTTTCATATGTCTGAAGGCCGTGCGCCTGTCTTCTTCAGAGAAGTTTCCCTTCAAATCCCTTGCCCAGCCTGCAATGGGATCCCTTGTTTTTTTCTTGCTGATGTGTTTGAGTTCTCTGTGGATTCTGGTTATTAAACCTTTGTCAGAGATATAACCTGCAAATATCTTCTCCCATTCTGAGGGCTGTTTGCTTGCTGTACTTACTGTGTTCTTGGCTGTGCAGAAGATTTTTAGTTTCATCAAGTCCCAGTAGTGTATTTTTGAAGCTGCTTCAATTGCCCTGGGGGTCCTCCTCATAAAATACTCGCCCAGACCAATTTCTTCAAGGGTTTTCCCTGCATTCTCCTCTAGAATTTTTATAGTTTCATGTCTTAAGTTTAAATCTTTAATCCAGTGAGAGTCTATCTTAGTTAATGGTGAAAGGTGTGGGTCCAATTTCAGTCTTCTACAGGTTGCCAGCCAGTTCACCCAGCACCATTTGTTAAATAGGGAATCTTTTCCCCACTGAATGTTTTTAATTGGCTTGTCAAAAATCAAGTAGCGGTAAGTAGCTGGATTCATGTCTTGGTTCTCTATTCTGTTCCAGATATCTACTTCTCTGTTTTTGTGCCAATACCATGCTATTTTGATCACTATCGATTTGTAGTAAAGTCTGAGGTCTGGTAGTGTGATTCCTCCTATTTTGTTTTTATTTCTGAGTAATGTCTTGGCTATTCTAGGTTTTTTCTGATTCCCTATAAAACGAAGTATTGTTTTTTCAAGATCTTTAAAGTATGACAGTGGAGCTTTAGTAGGGAGGGCATTGAAATTATATATTGCTTTGGGTAGTATGGACATTTTAATAATGTTGATTCTTCCCAGCCATGAGCATGGTATGTTTTTCCATTTGTTAACATTTTCAGCTATTTCTTTTCTTAGAGTTTTATAGTTCTCTTTATAGAGATCTTTCACGTCTTTTGTTAGGTAAATTCCCAAATATTTCATTTTCTTTGGCACTACTGTGAATGGGATAGAGTCCTTAACTGCTTTTTCAACTTGACTGTTGTTGGTGTACATAAAGGCTACTGATTTATGGATATTGATTTTGTAACCTGAGACGCTGCTTTATTCCTTGATCACTTCTAGGCATTTTGTAGTAGAGTCCCTAGTGTTTTCCAGATACACAATCATATTATCTACGAAGAGCAAAAGTTTGATCTCTTCTGACCCTATATGGACACGCTTGATCGCCTTTTCTTCCCTAATTGCGGTGGCTAAAACTTCCATTACAATGTTAAAAAGCAATGGAGACAATGGGCAGCCTTGTCTGGTTCCTGATCTGAGTGGAAACGATTCCAATTTAACTCCATTCGATATAATATTGGCTGTGGGTTTGCTGTAGATGGTCTCTATCAGTTTAAGAAATGTCCCTTAAATACCAATTTTCTTGAGTGTTCTGATCATGAAGGGATGCTGGATATTATCAAAAGCTTTTCTGCATCGATTGAGAGACTCATATGGTCTTTGTTTTTTAATTTGTTTATGTGCTGAATTACATTTATAGATTTACGTATATTGAACCAGCCTTGAGACCCTGGGATAAAACCAACTTGGTCATCATGTATACTTTTTGACGTGTTGCTGGATTCTGTTTGTTAGGATCTTGTTGAATATTTTTGCATCTATATTCATTAGTGATATTGGTCTATAATTTTCTGTTCTTGTTGGGTCTTTTCCTGGTTTGGGGATCAGGGTGATGTTTGCTTCATAGAACGTGTTGGGTAGTCTTCCTTCTTTTTCTACATTTTGGAACAGGTTGAGTAATATAGGTACTAATTCCTCTTTAAATGTTTGGTAGAATTCTGACGTGAAACCATCTGGTCCCGGGCTTTTCTTTTTAGGGAGGTTTTGTATAGTTGATGCTATTTCTGAACTTGATATGGGCCTGTTCAGTATTTCCACTTGATTCTGGCTGAGACATGGAAGATGATGTGCTTCCAAGTATCGGTCAATATCCTTCAGATTTTCATAAATTTCTGAGAATAAAGTTTCTTGTAATATTCATTAAGGATTTTTTGGATTTCTGATGAGTCTGTTGTTATTTCGTCTTTGTTGTTTCTGATTGATGATATTAGAGATTTTATTCTTTTTTTTCTGATTAGGTTGGTCAGAGGTTTATCTATTTTATTGACTTTTTCAAAAAACCCAGCTTTTTGATTTATTGATCTGTTGTATTATTCTTTTGTTTTCAATTTCATTTAATTCTGCTCTAATTTTGGTTATTTCTTTCTTCTACTGGGTTTGAGGTTGGAATGTTCTTCCTTTTCCAGTTGCTTGAGATGTCCCATTAAGTTGTTAACTTCCTCTCTTTCCATTCTCTTGAGGAAGGCTTGCAGTGCTATAAATTTCCCTCTTAGAACAGCCTTTGTGGTGTCCCAGAAGTTCTGATAGTTTGTGTCTTCATTTTCGTTTTGTTCCAAAAAATTGGCGATTTCTTTCTTAATCTCATCTCTGACCTAGCTATCATTCAGCGTAAGGTTATTTAACTTCCATGTTTTTGTATGAGTATGCAGATTACTGTTGTTACTCAGTTCAAGTTTTATTCCATGATGGTGCGAGAAGATGCAAGGAATAATTTCTATTCCTTTAAATTTACTGAGGTTAGACTTGTGACCTAAAATGTTTTCAATTTTGGAGTAAGTTCCATGGGCTGATGAGAAGTATGTGTATTCAGTTTTGTTGGGATGAAATGTTCTGTAGATGTCTGCTAAATCTAAATATTGGATGGTTAGGTTTAAATCTAAGATTTCTTTGCTCAGCTTCTTGCTGGAGGATTGATCCAACACTGCCAAAGGAGTGTTGAAATCTCTGACAGTTATGGAGCTGGAGGAAATCAAGTTACTCATGTCTGTTAGAGTTTCTCTTATAAATTGAGCTGCATTCCGGTTGGGTGCATAGATATTGATAATTGAGATCTCATCATATTGAGTATTACCCTTAACAAATATGAAGTGACCATTCTTGTCCTTCCTTATTTTTGTTGGTTTAAAGCCTATTGTATCTGCAAATAAAATTGCAACACCTGCTTTTTTCTGATTACCATTTGCCTGAAATATGGATGACCATCCTTTCACCCTGAGTCTGTATTTGTCTTTTAAGTTAAGATGTGACTCTTGTATGCAACAAATATCTGGCTTGAGTTTTTGTATCCAGTCAGCTAACCTATGCCTCTTTAGAGGACAGTTTAAGCCATTCACCTTAATGGAGAGTATTAATAAGTCTGGTGGAGTTTTGGGTATCGAGTTTTTCAAAGGTCCAGTGGACATTTTTAATCCTTTTGCCAGTGTGGAAGTTGGAGTTTGATCCAAAGTTTCTGAGTGAGTTTACTTTTGTGGTATAGGATTGGGTTGGTCATTGTAGAGGATAGTTCTGAGAATATGTTGAAGAGCTGGTTTACTTATGGCAAATTTTTTCAACATATAAATGTCATTGAAGTATTTAATTTCTCCATCATAAATGATACTCAGTTTAGCTGGATACAAGATCCTGGGTTGAAAGTTATTTTGCTTTAGGAAATTAAAAGTCAATGACCACTCTCTTCTGGCTTGAAAAGTTTCAGCAGAGAGAACTGCAGTTATTCTAATATTCTTTCCTTTGTACGTAATGGTTTTCTTTCGCCGGGCTGCTTTGAGAATCTTCTCTTTCATATTAACTTTAGTGAAGCTAATTATGATATGCCTGGGGGATGACTTATTGGGGTTGAATCGTGCTGGGGTTCTGAAGCTGTCTGCTATCTGAATTTCGGATTCTTTAGGCATGTCTGGAAAATTTTTTTTCATAATTTCATGCAGAAGGGCCTCTGTGCCCATCCAGGCCACTTCATCATTCTCAGAAATCCCAATTATTCGTATATTAGTTTTCTTCGAATTATCCCAGAGTTCTCTGAGTGAATGATCCATTTTTGCTCTCCATTTCTCTTCCTCTTTGAGAGATTGGGAGCGTTCGAAGACTTTATCTTCAATGTCAGAAATCCTTTCTTCTGCTTGCTCCATTCTGTTGCTGAGGGATTCTACTGTATTTTTCATATCTTTGAGGGCTGTAAATTCTTGCTTCAGTGTGTCTAAGTCTTTGGTGGTTTTGTCTTTAAATTCGTTAAATTCTTGAGACAACTTTTGAATTTCTCCTCGAATTCCTAATTCCACTTTATTAATCTCGTCTGCAATCCAAATTCTGAATTCGATTTCTGACATCTCAGCCAGTTGTTTATGAGTTTGATCTTCAATTATATCTGCCATATCTTTTCTTGGGGGCGTTGATATATTCTGGTTATTCATGTTACCAGAGTTTTTCCACTGATTCTGCCTCATGGTTATTTTACTCCCTTTGATTTTTCCCCTGGGGCTTTATCGAGGGCCTGTACAGTGTTGCGGCCTGAGAAACTGGGGCCCTCTCTTGTGTGGTGGGGCTAAGTGGTTCTGTCTTGTTTTCAGCTGGTTTCTGTTTGATCCTATTGTAACATTTACTCTGGCTTAAAGTCTCAGCTGTGTGGAAAAACCAGCAATTAAGTCACCCCGCCTGCCCACCTCTGGCACCAATTTGAAAAGGAAAAGGAAAATCAAACCTTCCTATAACCGCATACCCAGGGCACTGCCTGTAAAGTCCTCAGTCTATTGGTTCAGTTCAAAAGGTCCAAATCGATTGTCTCAATTGGCACCTGTCTCGGGTGGGAGAGTTCAAGAGGTCTCTGGGAACTGGATCACAGGGGTCTGGTGACTCCTCTGATATGGCTTACTCCAGTGCTGCATGGAGTCAGGAGGAGCCACCTAGCAAATAGATCAGTCTCGGAAGGTTGATGTCTCCTTCTCCACTTTGCCCCTCCATTGGACCCAGTCACTGGTATCTCTGCAGATGGCTAACCCAGTTGCCTGCAGTGAACAGATACTCCAGGGGTTTGCACCTGCCTGAATTGCAAGGAAGGCTGCCAGGCCCCTGCAGTCTGCCGCTATCTAGCAGGAGGAGATGGGGCCTGACATCTTTGGGTGCTTGATGTAGGTGGTGGGGGGGAGGTGTTCACTGAGGCTTAGCCCCATCCCTGATTGATGTTGCTAACAGAACAGAACAGAACAGAACCGACAACTTTGCGGGGTTCTGTCTCTGTTTCTGCTAAAATCGCCTACAGAAGTCGGGCTGTTCTGAGTTCAAACATCTTTGCTGCTGGAGGTTTGTGTACGATTACCTCTCTGAGTTGGCCCTGCCTTGGAAGCTTCCTGGGTTTGTGAGCAGTGTCAGGCAAATCCTTTGCTCACTGGTGGCCTCCTCTGGTTGCCCAGGGAGACAGGGGGTGTGGCTTCAAAATATCCAGAAGTGAGCCATTTTGCTGTTAAAGAAAAAACGGCTGTTGATCTGCCTCCAGGAACTGCCCCTCTGGTGTGGGCACCCAGCTGACCCTTTTCTCCTCTATCTCGTGCCCCAGAGTCAGCACTGAGCGGCTGCAGTTTATGCTCTGTCCACACCCCTCAAGAGATCTCCCAAGAATCCAGACTCCTGGGGGGCAGGCCCCCAGACCCCCGAGTCAGAGTTGGGGGGAGTGCTGGGAGCTCAGCACTGGAAACGGGGAAGCTACAGTTTTACTCAGTTTTATGGCTGGCCATATTGTTGCCCGGGGAGGGCTGCTTCACAGCACTGCAGGGAAGTGCCGCCAAAGCGTGACTCCCCCTCAGCCGAGTGCCCTCTCCTCGCTTGCATGTCTTAGAGTCAGCGCTGACCAGTCGCAGCTCGGGCACTGTGTACTCCCCTTGAGAAATCACCCAAGGATCCAAACTCCTGGGGGACAGGCCCCAGACCCCGAGTGAGAGTGGGGGGGAGTGCTGAGAGCTCAGCAGGGAAGCTAGAGTTTCACTCAGTTTTATGCCTGTCCTTATTGATGCACGGGGAGGGCTGCTGCACCGCACTGCAGGGAAGTGCCGCCGGGGTGTGACTCCCCTTTACCCATCTGCCCTCTCCTCATTTGCTTGCCTCAGAGTCAGTGCTGACCAGTTGCAGCTCGGGGACTGTCCACTCCCCTTGAGAAATCACCCAGGAATCCGAACTCCTGGGGGATAGGCCTCCAGACCTCAGTGAGTGGGAGGGGAGTGTTAGGGGTTCAGGGTTGCCAGCAAAGGATATTTAAAGTTTTGTACAGTTTTATTCCTGGCAGGAGAATGCAATGGCATCCTAGTAGGGGAGGTAGGTCCAGTTTTTAGAAGGTCTCTCCCATGGAGTATAGTGGGAGGGCCTTTAATTTCTGCCCGTTTGTTTAATTGTGGGGCTCTTGAGCCTGTCTCATGGGGGAGGGGGACTCCTGTCCGCTTGGTGGTGGATTTTGTACCTTTTGTTTGCGTCCTTGTGATCACAGCTTGCCTCAGCAGTGTTGATGTGCATTCTTCAACCTTCTCTCTTGGTGCAGTTCAAATCCACCAGGATACTTACTAAATTCCTGTCCCTTAACTCTCCTTCTGGACTGGAGCCTGTGTGGAAAGCTGGCTTCAGTCCGCCATCTTGTCTCTCCCCCCAGGAAGGCAAATGGAAAGTACACAGGGAGGAAGATGAACTGCGACAAAGCCTTTGTCATATGATAGTGACCTCAAGGGCATGAGGGCGTGTGTGTGGCTCGCCCTCAGCGGCCAGTCAGGGTTTCTCTATGGGAAAGTGGAGAGGAGCTCGTGGAGCGCTCTGCCTCTGCTTCACCTTACACTGCTCCACATACAGTACATGCCAGTTTGCTAGCATTTTCTAGAGGATTTTCACATACATTCCTTGGGGGTATTGACCTGCAGTGTTTTTTGTGGTTGTTGTTCTTGTATGTTTTTGCTGTCTGGGTAATTATGGCCTTATAAGGTCAGCTTGAAGGTCTTTCTTCCTCTTTGATGTTTTTCGGAAGATTTGAGAAGGATCAGTGTTAGTTCTTTAAACATCCAGTAGAATTCAGCCATGAAGCCATCTAGTTCTTGGTTTTTCTTTGATGGGAGACATTTTATTACAGATTCAATCTCCTTACTGATAATTGATCTGTTCAGGTTTCTGATTTCTTCCTGACTCAGTCTTAATAGGTAGTGTGTTTCTAGGAATTTATCTATTTCTTTTAGTTTGTCTTTTTTTGTTTGTTATTCAGTGTAGTTCCTTATGATTCTTTGTATTTCTGTTTTATCAATAATAATGTTTCTTTTTTCATTTCTGATTTTATTTGCTTGAACCTTTTCATATTTTCTTAGTTATTTTAGCTAAGGGTTGTCAATTTTATTTAGCTTTTCAAACACCCAACTTGTAGTTTCATTGATATTTTCTATCATTTTTCTACTCTCTCTTTAATTTATTTCTGCCCTGATCATTGTTATTTACTTCCTTTTTGTAATTTTGGCCTTTGTTTATACTTCTTTTTTCTAGTATGACATTAGATTGTTTAACTTGAGATCTTTTTTCTTTTTTGATGTAGGTGTTTATTGCAATAAACTTTCCTCTTAGGACTTTTTTTCTGTATCCCATAAATTTTGGTGTGCTGTATGTCCATTTTTCTTTGTCTAAGGATATTTTTAAAATTCCTTTTAATTTCTTCTTTGACCCAACAATTGTTCAGGAGTATATTATTTAATATCCACACATCTGTTGATTTGCCATGATTGTTTCTGTTATTGCTTTCTGCATTCATACCATTATGGTTGGAAAATGTACTTGATGTGATTTTATTCTTCTTAAAATTATGGCATATCTTTCCTAGACAACTGTTCCATATGAACTTGAGAGGAAAGTGTATTCTGTCTCTGTTGGGTTGAATGCTTTGCATTCTAAAATGTTCTAAAATATAGTTCAAGTTCAATGTTTTCTTATTGACTTTGTATCTAAATTATCTTTTGGTAAAAATGGGATATTGAAATACTCTACTTTCATTTGTTGCATTTTATGTCTCCCTCCAGGTCTCTTAATGTTGGCTTTATATATTTAGGGCTCTGATATTGTATTGACAGTTGTTATAGACTCTTCCTGAACTGACTTCCTTATCACTATATGATCTCCTTTCTCTCTTTTTACATTTTTTTTCCCAAAGTCTATTTTCTCTGAAACAAGTACAGCCACTTCTGCTGTCTTTTGCTCTGTTTTTATGGAACATCTTATTTTGTCCCTTAACTTTCAGTCTATGATGAGTGTCCTTTAAGGGAAAGTGAGTCTCTTTAGACAGGCAGATAGTAGGATTTTTTTTTTAACTATTTAGCCATTCTATACCTTTTTATTGAAGAATTTAATCCAATTACATTAAAATTAATTTGCCATTTTCTTAATTTTTTTTATAAAACTTCTGAGGAGACCATGGAGGCTCTACTATACCCTTTTAAGCCCCACTTACACGGATAAGGATACATATGTACAGACCGGTCTGCCAGCTTCCTGTTTCTCTGGGGTCTTCATTTATTCTTTGTTTAAAGAGTCCTTCTTCCTCTCCTCATTCTCCCAGTGAATGTCTACTGAGCATTTATATTATAACTTAAGTATCACTTTTTCAGGGAAGCTTTCAAAAAGCTCCTGTTGAGGTTAAGTTTTTCTGTTCATACTCCTTAAGGGTTACATAGCTTGTGCCTACAGAGCTCATGCTCCATTTCTTTTTAAACTTATATGTTTATTCGTGTTACTATTTGACTCTCAAATGAGACAAGGAATTGTTTGTTTTACTTCACTCTCAGCTCAGGGACATAGCATGGTTCCTGGTAATTAAATAAGTATATAATGAAATGCTGTTGTAGGAATGTATAAATGAATTGACAAAAGAATTCTTGAATAAAAATTCCCAGCCAGAGGAGAGAGCAAGATGGTGGCCGAGTAACAGCTTCCTTGTATCCGGGCACAGTGAGTCTGGGGAGATAGGACTCCAGGCATCTCTGGCTGGTGGGATCTGCCTATACTCATCCTTGTAAGGATACAGGGAGTCAACGAGAGACTTCTGGACCACAAGAGGAGGACTAAAACAGTGGAAAAACAGCAAGTGGTCGCATGTGTTCAATCCATCTAAACCCGCCCGCAACTGTAAGTTCAGTAGCAGCGAGACTGCAAACCAGAAAGGCCTTACCTGTGAACTGTTTTGGTGTCTTTGGACTTGGCACTCAGTTGAACTGCCATGGGGAGAGCCTGAGTGGGAGTGCGGAGAAATTTGGCCATTGTCTAGGGCCCCAGTCTGAGCCACTGAGCCAGACAGAACTAATAGTGTTTGGCTGTGGGTCACAGGGAGCCATTGTGAGTGATCTGACCCAGCAAGCTCTGCCCTCAGGGTCGCAGAGCTAGAGTCAGGTGGGAACTGGTAATCCAGTAACTGAGTAGCCTAAGGGTGGAGTCTGAGCCGCCTTGCAGCCCCAACCCTCAGGGGCAGAGTGAGACCGGTTTTGGCACACTGGGTAAGTGGATAGCCATTTCAGCAGTGATTCCAGCGACAAGCACTTTCCTGGGAAAGCTTCTGCTCAGCAAGTTTACAAGTTCAAAGTGCCTTTTAAGTGGGCTGAAGAGAGATTTAGGGTGTCTACCTGCTGGGGTTTGAGAAATCAGCAGCCTCCAGTCATATCAGAACTGTGATTAACATCTCACACCCCAGAAGACCACGTGTTGCCTAGACAATATTCAATAACATATACATACTGCTTTGTTTTTGGTTGTGTTTTTTTTTTTGTTTGTTTTTGGTTTGGTTGTTTTTTTGGTTTATTTTGATGTTGTTGATGTTGTTTTGTTTTTTAATTTCAACTTTTCCATACAGATCCTTTTTCTTTCTCAATTTTTCTAGTTTAATTATAATTTCCCATTGCTGCTTTTTTCAATAACTAGAACTTCATTTTTGCTAGTGTTTCTACCGCTATTATTTGGTTTTTCACCCAATTTTATCCCGTAAAGTTTTCTGTTTGCTTGTTTTGGTTTGATTTATAGCATTTTTGTCTTTCCTCTTTAATTGGTGGAAGTGGGGTACTGTGTCTGACCAGGTTAGCAAAGAGCTGCTGACCTCAAGGGAACCACACAACTGGGCACCCCTAGAAGGTGGAGTTTTTTTAAGGTTGTGTCAAAGTACCCTCCTGTACACCTATATTGCTCTGTCTCCCTCTTTCTGTGCCTCTCTTCTTTTTGTCAATATTCCTTTTACCTACCCCCTCTCCTTTCTCTATTTTTTTATCGTTTTGCTCATTCCTCCGTTCTTTCATCCCTTTCTTGCTCTTCAACCTTCTCATCCTTCTGGTCCTGTACCAAAAGGACCCATTGAAACCTTAGTCCACAGGCATGAGAACTTAAAGAGCAAGAGGAAGTGAAAGGAAAATTAGGGCAAGGAAACAGATAAAAGAAATCACTCATGAGCAAGAATCAGAAGAAAAATCCAGGTAATATGAAGAACCAGTCCAGAACAACCCCGCCAAGGGACCATGAGGTAGCTACTATAGAGGAGTCCACCTATACAGAAATGTTAGGAATGACAGAAAGGGAATTTAGAGTACACATGATGAAAACACTAAAAGAAATGATGGAAACAATAAATGAAACTGCTAATAAAGTGAAAAATAACCAAAAGGAAATCCAAAAACGGAATCAAATAAGAGATGAACAATATGAAGAATATAGAAAGGATATTGCAGAGCTGAAGGAACTGAAACAGTCAATTAGGGAACTTAAAGATGCAATGGAAAGTATGAGCAACAGGTTAGACCATGCAGAAGAAAGAATTTCAGAGGTAGAAGACAATGTTCTTGAGATAACTCAGACAGTAAAAGAGGCAGAAAAGAAGAGAGAGAAAGCAGAACGTTCACTGTCAGAATTATGGGACTTTATGAAGCGTTCCAACATACGAGTTATAGGAATCCCAGAAGGGGAAGAAGAATGCCCCAGAGGAATGGAAGCCATACTAGAGAATATTATAAAAGAAAATTTCCCAAATATCACCAAAGATTCTGACACACTGCTTTCAGAGGGATATCGGACCCCAGGTCGCCTCAACTCTAACCGAGCTTCTCCAAGACACATTGTGATGAACCCGTCCAAAGTCAAGGCAAAAGAAAAGATTCTGCAAGCTGCCAGGAGTAAGCAGCAGTAGACCTACAGGGGCAAATCCATCAGAGTGACCTCAGACTTCTCTAATGAAACTTTCCAAGCAAGAAGACAATGGTCATCTACCTTTAATCTACTTAAACAGAACAACTTCCAGCCTGGAATTCTGTACCCTGCTAAGGTAAGTTTTAAAATTGATAGAGAAATCAAATCATTTACAGATATACAAACAGTGAGGAAATTCGCCACAACAAGACCAGCTCTACAGGAAATACTTCAACCTGTTCTGCACACTGACCACCACAATGGAGCAGCAAAGTAAGAACTCAGATATTAAAGGACAGAACCTAACCTCCACACTGATGCAAAAGACAAAACTAAGCAATGGACTCTCACAAAATAAGACGAATAGAATACTACCACACTTATCAATTATCTCAATAAACTTTAATGGCTTGAATTCCCCACTGAAGAGACAAAGATTGGCTGACTGGATTAAAAAACACAAGCCATCCATCTGCTGTCTGGAAGAAACACACCTGGCTTCAAAAGACAAATTAAAGCTCCGAGTCAAGGGTTGGAAGACAATTTTTCAGGCAAATGGAATTCAGAAGAAAAGAGGAGTTGCAATCTTATTTTCGGATACATGTGGATTTAAAGCAACTAAAGTCAAAAAAGACAAAGATGGTCACTTTATATTGGTCAAGGGAAAAATACAACAAGAAGATGTTTCAATTCTAAATATTTATGCACCCAATTTAAATGCTCCCAGATTCTTGAAGCAGACCTTACTCAGTCTGAGCAATATGATATCTGGTAATACCATAATGACAGGGGACTTTAACACTCCTCTTATAGAGCTGGACAGATCCTCTAATCAGAAATTAAACAAAGATATAAGAGATATAAATGAGACCCTAGAACAACTGTGCTTGATAGATGCATATAGAACACTCCATCCCAAAGATAAAGAATACACATTCTTCTCATCACCCCATGGAACATTCTCCAAAATTGATCATATCCTGGGACACAAAACAAAGATCAACAGAATCAAAAGAATTGAAATTTTACCTGTATCTTCTCAGACCACAAGACACTAAAGGTGGAACTCAACTCTAACAAAAACGCTCAACCCCACACAAAGGCATGGAAATTAAACAATCTTCTGTTGAATAACAGATGGGTGCAGGAAGAAATAAAACAGGAAATCATCAACTTCCTTGAGGACAACAACAATGAAGACACAAGCTACCAAAACCTGTGGGATACTGCAAAAGCAGTTTTGAGAGGAAAATTTATCGCTTTAGAGCCTACATTCAAAAAACAGACAGAGAGCACATCAACAATCTCACAAGCCATCTTAAGGAATTGGAAAAATAAGAACAATCTAAGCCTAAACTCAGTCGAAAAAAAGAAATATCCAACTTCAAATCAGAGATCAATGAAATTAAAAACAAAAGAATCATTCAGAAAATTAATGAATCAAGGAGTTGGTTTTTTGAAAAAATAAATAAAATAGATAAATCATTGGCCAGACTAATGAGAAATAGAAAAGTAAAATCTCTAGTAACCTCAATCAGAACTGATAAAGGGGAAATAACAACTGATCCCACAGAGATACAAGAGATCATCTCTGAATACTACCAGAAATTCTATGTCCAGAAATTTGACAATGTGAAGGAAATGGATAAATATTTGGAATCACACCCTCTCCCTGGACTTAGCCAGGAAGAAATAGACCTCCTGAACAGACCAATTTCAAGCACTGAGATAAAGAAACAATAAAAAAGCTTCCAACCAAAAAATGCCCTGGTCCAGATGGCTTCACTCTAGAATTCTATCAAACCCTCAAGGAAGAGCTTATTCCTGTACTGCAGAAATTATTCCAAAAAATTGAGGAAGAAGGAATCTTCCCCAACACATTCTATGAAGCAAACATCACCCTGATACCAAAACCAGGAAAAGACCCAAACAAAAAGGAGAATTTCAGACCAATCTCACTCATGAATATAGATGCAAAAATTCTCAACAAAATCCTAGCCAATAGATTACAGCTTATCATCAAAAAAGTCATTCATCATGATCAAGTAGGCTCAATCCTAGGGATGCAAGGCTGGTTTAACATACGCAAGTCCATAAACGTTATCCACCATATTAACAGAGGCAAAAATAAAGATCATATGATCCTCTCAATAGATGCAGAAAAAGCATTTGATAAACCCAGCGTCCTTTTCTAATATTCTGAAGAGTATAGGCATAGGTGGCACATTTCTAAAACTGATTGAAGCTATCTATGACAAACCCAAAGCTAATATTTTACTGAATGGAGTAAAACTCAAAGCTTTTCCTCTTAGAACTGGAACCAGACAAGGTTGTCCTCTGTCACCTTTACTATTCAACATAGTGCTGGAAGTTCTAGCCAATACAATTAGGCAAGACAAGGAAATAAAGGGAATCCAAATGGGAGCAGAGGAGGTCAAACTCTCCCTCTTTGCTGACGACATGATCTTATACTTAGAGAACCCCAAAGACTCAACCACAAGACTCCTAGAAGTCATCAAAAAATACAGTAATGTTTCAGGATATAAAATCAATGTCCACAAGTCAGTAGCCTTTGTGTACACCAATAACAGTCAAGATGAGAAGCTAATTAAGGACACAACTCCCTTCACCATAGTTTCAAAGAAAATGAAATACCTAGGAATATACCTAACGAAGGAGGTGAAGGACCTCTATAAAGAAAACTATGAAATCCTCAGAAAGGAAATAGCAGAGGATATTAACAAATGGAAGAACATACCATGCTCATCGATGGGAAGAATCAACATTGTTAAAATGTCTATACTTCCCAAAGCATTCTACCTATTCAATGCCATTCCTATCAAAATACCAACATCGTACTTTCAAGATTTGGAAAAAATGATTCTGCGTTTTGTATGGAACCGGAAAAAAACCCATATAGCTAAGGCAGTTCTCTGTAACAAAAATAAAGCTGGGGGCATCAGCATACCAGATTTTAGTCTGTACTACATAGCCATAGTGCTCAAGACAGCATGGTACTGGCACAAAAACAGAGACATAAACACTTGGAATCGAATTGAAAACCAAGAAATGAAACTAACATCTTACAACCACCTAATCTTCGATAAACCAAACAAGAACATACCTTGGGGGAAAGACTCCCTATTCAATAAATTGTGTTGGGAGAACTGGATGTCTACATGTAAAAGACTGAAACTGGACCCGCACCTTTCCCCACTCACAAAAATTGATTCAAGATGGATAAAGGACTTAAATTTAAGGCACAAAACAATAAAAATCCTCCAAGAAAGCATAGGAAAAACACTGGAAGATATTGGCCTGGGGAAAGACTTCATGAAGAAGACTACCATGGTAATTGCAACAACAACAAAAATAAACAAATGGGACTTCATTAAACTGAAAAACTTCTGTACAGCTAAGGAGACAATAACCAAAGCAAAGAGACAACCTACACAATGGGAAAGGATATTTGCATATTTTCAATCAGACAAAAGCTTGATAACCAGGATCTATAGAGAACTCAAATTAATCCACATGAATAAAGCCAACAGTCCCATATATCAATGGGCAAGAGACATGAATAGAACCTTCTGTAAAGATGACAGACGAATGGCTATCAAACACATGAAACAATGTTCATCATCTCTGTATATTAGAGAAATGCAAATCAAAACAACCCTGAGATATCATCTAACCCCAGTGAGAATGGCCCACATCACAAAATCTCAAAACTGCAGATGCTGGCGTGGATGTGGAGAAAAGGGAACACTTTTATACTGCTGGTGGGACTGCAAACTAGTACAACCTTTCTGGAAGGAAGTATGGAGAAAGCTCAAAGCACTCAAGCTAGACCTCCCATTTGATCCTGCAATCCCATTACTGGGCATCTATCCAGAAGGAAGAAAATCCTTTTATCATAAGGACAGTTGTACTAGACTGTTTATTGCAGCTCAATTTACAATCGCCAAAATGTGGAAACAGCCTATATGCCCACCAACCCAGGAATGGATTAACAAGCTGTGGTATACGTATACCATGGAATACTATTCACCTATTAAAAAAAATGGAGACTTTACATCCTTCGTATTAACCTGGATGGAAGTGGAAGACATTATTCTTAGTAAAGCATCACAAGAATGGAGAAGCATGAATCCTATGTACTCAATTTTGATATGATGACAATTAAGGTTATGGGGGGGAGGAAAAGCAGAAAGAGGGACAGAGGGAGGGAGGTTGGGCCTTGGTGTGTGTCACACTTTATGGGGGCAAGACATGATTGCACGAGGGACTTTGCCTAACAATTGCAATCAGTGTAACCTGGCTTATTGTACCCTCAATGAATCCCCAACAATAAAAATACATAAAAAGTAAAAAAAAAGAAGTCAAATACGTCCAAAGCCAAAAAAAAAATAAAAATTCCCAGGCAGTAATTTCAGATGTATACACAGAAAATAAAATAACCTTACTTTTAAGTGTTAAAATTAGAAATATTGATTTTACAATCAGAAGAGGAATCTTTAGAACTTTGTTATATATTTAAAACAAAGGCATAAAGGACACGACACAAAACAATTATAATAAGACCATTTCTCAGTCATTAAAAAAATGTTTAAAGAAAAAAATGGCTCTTTGTATTCATTTTGCAAGTGCTTACCCAGGTTTTCAATTTACTTAGGAGGGTAAACACTGCCAGGGAGAAGTATGCATAATGGAAAGTGCTCTGACGCCCAACCAGCTATGACAGGATTAAATTATACATAATTTTGTCAACATGTCCCAGCCAGGTGTAGGGGTTACCTGGGTGGGAAATGTGAGAGTGCGTCTTGGGCATATAAGGTGACTTAGTTCTCAAAGATAGTAAGAAATTCCTAGTGTCAGCCTAGAATCCTTCTTACACAGGTACAGCCTTCCGCCCTCTCGTCATTCCTGGTGTCAGCCTAGAATCCTTCTTCTACAGGTACACCCTTCTGCCCTCGCATACTTCTTTGGACACATCATTTTCTGATGTGCACCTTATTCTCCAGCCACACTGAAGCTCTTACCTTACTCTGAATACAGGCCCTGCTGTTCTTCTCCCTGTGCCTTTGCACATGTCCATCCTACAACCCACTTGTCCTTTTCCTCTTAGGTGAAACAAGATGTGAATTCAGTGCTTGAAGTGTCAATGTCATCATTCTTCATTAGTGATGTATGGCGGATCCTCTGCACTTCTTCTGGGTTGGTATTTTGTCCTCATTTTCATTCCTATTGGATAACTCTCCTGAATTTTTTTAATACATAGATTTTTCCCAAGGCCCCTATAGGTTTTCATCTTTCTATCTCAATGCTCATTCCCTTTGGAAGCCAACTATTATGTTTGTGATCTTGGTACTGATTCCATCTGTTTCTCTCTCTGTCTGAAGGACAATATGCTAAGACTTACCTCCTGTCTTTAGAATCATCAACTTTCTTTGTTCTTTCTTGTAACCAATTTTCCAATTTTACCTAAGTCAAAACAAAGACATTTCACTAACTTTATTGTACTTTGTAGCCATTGTTCTATCTTATATTTTTTTGTCAGTAGCCCAAATTTGGTTTCTGAACACCTGTTCCCCTTGCTTCTGCTTCTACCATTGAATTTGACCTTGGCTTTACAATATTATTAGGACACCCTTCTGATCACTTTAAAAGCTTCTTCTTAGTCCTCTTATTCCTTGATATGGCAGTGATAGTACATTCTGTTGACAACTTTGGGCCCATCACAGACTTGCTTTTCCCTTGCCTTTTGCTTATCAGGAGGGCTCTACTCTACAACTTTCTTTTGTAGACCCTTCTATCCTCTGGACTCGGATCTACGACTTCCTTTTGTAGACCCATCTACCCTCTATTTCTGTTTGAACTATTTATCTATAAATCAATTGCTCCCAAGTCCTAATCTTTTGTCAAATCTCTCCACCAAGCTGCAGCCTTTTCGTTAAAATTACCTATAGGAAAGCTGTTCTTAGATCAGGTGTGGTGGCTCATGACTGTAATCTCAACACCTGGGAGGCCAAGGTGGGTAGATTGCCTGAGCCCACAGGTTCAAGATTGGCCTGAGCCAGAGTGAGACCTCATCTCTAAAAATAGCCAGGCATTATGGCGGGTGCCTGTAGTCCCAGCTATTGGAGAGGCTGAGACAAGAGAATCACCTGAGCCCAAGAGTTTGAGGTTGCTGTGAGCTGTGACGCACTGGCACTCCACCAAGGGTGACAAAGTGAGACTCTGTCTCAAACAATAACAACAACAATAAAAACAAACAAAAAGAAAGCTGTGCTTAACATTTTCTCAAAACTGGAAATTTAATACAACTATAATCAACTTTGAAATTTTTGTTCTAAAAATGCCTTCTTTGCTCCTTATACTCCTGTCATCATGGGTCAGCATTACTCCTCGACATTCCAAAGCTTAGACTTAGTGACAAGCCCAGAACACTTCAGACACGTTCAGGTTCCCCCTTCCATTTTTATTGTTTTCCTTTCTAACTTTCTACAAGAGGACTTCACAGTTCATGTGTGAATTTAACTTCCTCCTACCTGCATTTTCTCTATCATATCTTCCAGTTTTCCATGACTTACATACATATTACCTTTCTATAACCTTTTTTTTTTTGAGACAAAACCTCAAGCTGTCACCCTGGGTAGAGTGCCATGGTGTCACAGCTCACAGCTCGTGGGCTTAAGTCATCCTCTTACCTCAGCCTCCCAAGTAGCTGGAACAAGCCACAATGCCCAGCTATTTTTTGGTTATAGTTGTCATTATTGTCTGGCAGGCCCAGGCTAGATTCGAACCTGCCAACTCCAGTCTATGTGGCTGGCGCCTCAGCCGCTTGAGCTACAGGTGTCAAGCCTGTTTAACTTTTTTTAAACTACTTTTCTCTAACTCCTTTTTGCATTTAGTAAGTATAATATACAATCGTGTCCTATTACAAACAGGCTATTCTCTGACATACTATTCTGAAATTCATTTACTGATTCAGACCAACACTCTTAGTACTCACTGCCTTTTAGGATGTGCATTTTTATTGCCTTTTTGTTTAACATATTATGTATAAGAAGTTAGCAATGTTTGTAACACATCTCAAAAGATTAAGAACAAATGCAGCTAGCTTAAGGCCAATAGGTAAAAATAGGGAGATGAAAATCATGAAGCCCTGTTGGATGGTTTGTTAGTGTGGCCACAGTCTGCCTGGTGCTTAGTGTTGCTCTTGTCTATAGAAGTTGATGAGGAGAGAGTCTGAGAAAAAAGCTTTGGAACTGCCTTAATCTCTCTCAATACTGTACACTTTAGCACTTCTTTTTTTTTTTTTTTTTTCTTTTTTTTTCTTTTTTTTTTATTGTTGGGGATTCATTGAGGGTACAATAAGCCAGTTACACTGATTGCAATTGTTAGGTAAAGTCCCTCTTGCAATCATGTCTTGCCCCCATAAAGTGTGACACACACTAAGGCCCCACCCCACTCCCTCCTCTCTCTTTCTGCTTCCCCCCACCCATAACCTTAATTGTCATTAATTGTCCTCATATCAAGATTGAGTACATAGGATTCATGCTTCTCCATTCTTGTGATGCTTTACTAAGAATAATGTCTTCCACTTCCATCCAGGTTAATACGAAGGATGTAAAGTCTCCATTTTTTTTAATGGCTGAATAGTATTCCATGGTATACATATACCACAGCTTGTTAATCCATTCCTGGGTTGGTGGGCATTTAGGCTGTTTCCACATTTTGGCGATTGTAAATTGAGCTGCAATAAACAGTCTAGTACAAGTGTCCTTATGATAAAAGGATTTTTTTCCTTCTGGGTAGATGCCCAGTAATGGGATTGCAGGATCGAATGGGAGGTCTAGGTTGAGTGCTTTGAGGTTTCTCCATACTTCCTTCCAGAAAGGTTGTACTAGTTTGCAGTCCCACCAGCAGTGTAAAAGTGTTCCCTTCTCTCCACATCCACGCCAGCATCTGCAGTTTTGAGATTTTGTGATGTGGGCCATTCTCTCTGGGGTTAGATGATATCTCAGGGATGTTTTGATTTGCATTTCTCTAATATACAGAGATGATGAACATTTTTTCATGTGTTTGTTAGCCATTCGTCTGTCGTCTTTAGAGAAAGTTCTATTCATGTCTCTTGCCCATTGATATAAGGGATTGTTGGCTTTTTTCATGTGGATTAATTTCAGTTCTCTATAGATCCTGGTTATCAAGCTTTTGTCTGATTGAAAATATGCAAATATCCTTTCCCATTGTGTGGGTTGTCTCTTTGCTTTGGTTATCGTCACCTTAGCTGTACAGAAGCTTTTCAGTTTAATGAAGTCCCATTTGTTTATTTTTGTTGTTGTTGCAATTGCCATGGCAGTCTTCTTCATGAAGTCTTCCCCCAGGCCAATATCTTCCAGTGTTTTTCCTATGCTTTCTTTGAGGATTTTTATTGTTTTGTGCCTTAAATTTAAGTCCTTTATCCATCTTGAATCAATTTTTGTGAGTGGGGAAAGGTGTGGGTCCAGTTTCAGTCTTTTACACGCAGACATCCGATTCTCCCAACACCATTTATTGAATAGGGAGTCTTTCCCCCAAGGTAAGTTCTTGTTTGGTTTATCGAAGATTAGGTGGTTGTAAGATGTTAGTTTCATTTCTTGGTGTTCAATTCGATTCCAAGTGTCTATGTCTCTGTTTTTGTGCCAGTACCATGCTGTCTTGAGCACTATGGCTTTGTAGTACAGACTAAAATCTGGTATGCTGATGCCCCCAGCTTTATTTTTGTTACTAAGAACTGCCTTAGCTATACGGGGTTTTTTCCGGTTCCATACAAAACGCAGAATCATTTTTTCCAAATCTTGAAAGTACGATGTAGGTACTTTGATAGGAATGGCATTGAATAGGTAGATTGCTTTGGGAAGTATAGACATTTTAACAATGTTGATTTTTCCCATCCATGAGCATGGTATGTTCTTCCATTTGTTAATATCCTCTGCTATTTCCTTTCTGAGGAGTTCATAGTTTTCTTTATAGAGGTCCTTCACCTCCTTCGTTAGGTATATTCCTAGGTATTTCATTTTCTTTGAAACTATGGTGAAGGGAGTTGTGTCCTTAATTAGCTTCTCATCTTGACTGTTATTGGTGTATACAAAGGCTACTGACTTGTGGACATTGATTTTATATCCTGAAACATTACTGTATTTTTTGATGACTTCTAGGAGTCTTGTGGTTGAGTCTTTAGGGTTCTCTAAGTATAAGATCATGTCGTCAGCAAAGAGGGAGAGTTTGACCTCCTCTGCTCCCATTTGGATTCCCTTTATTTCCTTGTCTTGCCTAATTGTATTGGCTAGAACTTCCAGCACTATGTTGAATAGTAAAGGTGACAGAGGACAACCTTGTCTGGTTCCAGTTCTAAGAGGAAAAGCTTTCAGTTTTACTCCATTCAGTAAAATATTGGCTGTGGGTTTGTCATAGATAGCTTCAATCAGTTTTAGAAATGTGCCACCTATGCCTATACTCTTCAGTGTTCTAATTAGAAAAGGATGCTGGATTTTATCAAATGCTTTTTCTGCATCTATTGAGAGGATCATGTGATCTTTATTTTTGCCTCTGTTAATATGGTGGATAACGTTTATGGACTTGCGTATGTTGAACCAGCCTTGCATCCCTGGGATGAAGCCTGCTTGATCATGATGAATGACTTTTTTGATGATAAGCTGTAATCTATTGGCTAGGATTTTGTTGAGAATTTTTCCATCTATATTCATGAGTGAGATTGGTCTGAAATTCTCCTTTTTGTTTGGGTCTTTTCCTGGTTTTGGTATCAGGGTGATGTTTGCTTCATAGAATGTGTTGGGGAAGATTCCTTCTTCCTCAATTTTTTGGAATAATTTCTGCAGTACAGGAATAAGCTCTTCCTTGAAGGTTTGATAGAATTCTGGAGTGAAGCCATCTGGACCAGGGCATTTTTTAGTTGGAAGCTTTTTTATTGTTTCTTTGATCTCAGTGCTTGAAATTGGTCTGTTCAGGAGGTCTATTTCTTCCTGGCCAAGTCTAGGGAGAGGGTGTGATTCCAAATATTGATCCATTTCCTTCACATTGTCAAATTTCTGGGCATACAGTTTCTGGTAGTATTCAGAGATGATCTCTTGTATCTCTGTGGGATCAGTTGTTATTTCCCCTTTATCATTTCTGATTGAGGTTACTAGAGATTTTACTTTTCTATTTCTAGTTAGTCTGGCCAATGGTTTATCTATTTTATTTATTTTTTCAAAAAACCAACTCCTTGTTTCATTAATTTTCTGAATGATTCTTTTGTTTTCAATTTCATTGATCTCTGATTTGATTTTGGATATTTCTTTTCTTCTACTGAGTTTAGGCTTAGATTGTTCTTCTTTTTCCAATTCCATAAGGTCTCTTGTGAGATTGTTGATGTGCTCTCTGTCTGTTTTTCGAATGTAGGCATCTAAAGCGATGAATTTTCCTCTCAAAACTGCTTTTGCAGTATCCCACAGGTTTTGGTAGCTTGTGTCTTCATTGTTGTTATGCTTAAGGAAGTTAGTGATTTCCTGTTTGATTTCTTCCTGCACCCATCTGTTATTCAACAGAAGATTATTTAATTTCCATGCCTTTGGATGGGGTCGAGCATTTTTGTTAGAGTTGAGTTCCACCTTTAGTGCCTTATGGTCTGAAAAGATACAAGGTAAAATTTCAATTCTTTTGATTCTGTTGATATTTGTTTTGTGTCCCAGGATATGATCAATTTTGGAGAATGTTCCATGGGGTGATGAGAAGAATGTATATTCTTTATCTTTGGGGTGGAGTGTTCTATATGCGTCTATCAAGCATAATTGTTCTAGGGTCTCATTTAAATCTCTTATATCTTTGTTTAATTTCTGTTTAGAGGATCTGTCCAGCTCTGTAAGAGGTGTGTTAAAGTCCCCTGTTATGATGGTATTATCAGATATCATATTGCTCAGACTGAGTAAGGTCTGTTTCAAGAATCTGGGAGCATTTAAATTTGGTGCATAGATATTTAGAATTGAAATGTCTTCTTGTTGTAGTTTTCCCTTGACCAATATAAAGTGACCATCTTTGTCTTTTTTGACTTTAGTTGCTTTAAATCCACATGTATCTGAAAATAAGATTGCAACTCCTCTTTTCTTCTGAATTCCATTTGCCTGAAAAATTGTCTTCCAACCCTTGACTCGGAGCTTTAATTTGTCTTTTGAAGCCAGGTGTGTTTCTTGCAGACAGCAAATGGATGGCTTGTGTTTTTTAATCCAGTCAGCCAATCTATGTCTCTTCAGTGGGGAATTCAAGCCATTAACATTTATGGAGATAATTGATAAGTGTGGTAGTATTCTATTCGTCTTATTTGGTGAGAGTCCATTGCTTAGTTTTATCTTTTGCATCAGTGTGGAGGTTAGGTTCTGTCCTTTGATTTCTGAGTTCTTACTTTACTGCTGATCCATTGTGGTGGTCAGTGTGCAGAACAGGTTGAAGTATTCCCTGTAGAGCTGGTCTTGTTGTGGTGAATTTCCTCAATGTTTGTATATCCGTAAATGATTTGATTTCTCCATCAATTTTGAAGCTTAGCTTAGCAGGGTACAGAATTCTGGGCTGAAAATTGTTCTGTTTAAGTAGATTAAAGGTAGATGACCATTGTCTTCTTGCTTGGAAAGTTTCATTAGAGAAGTCTGAGGTCACTCTGATGGATTTGCCCCTGTAGGTCAACTGGCGCTTACTCCTGGCAGCTTGCAGAATCTTTTCTTTTGTCTTGACTTTGGACAGGTTCATCACAATGTGTCTTGGAGAAGCTCGGTTAGAGTTGAGGCGACCTGGGGTCCGATAGCCCTCTGAAAGCAGTGTGTCAGAATCTTTGGTGATGTTTGGGAAATTTTCTTTTATAATATTCTCTAGTATGGCTTCCATTCCTCTGGGGCATTCTTCTTCCCCTTCTGGAATTCCTATAACTCGTATGTTGGAACGTTTCATAAAGTCCCATAATTCTGACAGTGAACGTTCTGCTTTCTCTCTCTTCTTTTCTGCCTCTTTTACTATCTGAGTTATCTCAAAAACTTTGTCTTCTACCTCTGAAATTCTTTCTTCTGCATGGTCTAACCTGTTGCTGATACTTTCCATTGCATCTTTAAGTTCCCTGATTGACTGTTTCATTTCCTTCAGCTCTGCTATATCCTTTTTATATTCTTCATATCGTTCATCTCTGATTTGATTCTGTTTTTGGATTTCCTTTTGGTTATTTTCCACTTTATTAGCAGTTTCCTTCATTGTTTCCATCATTTCTTTCATTGTTTTCAACATGTGTATTCTAAATTCCCTTTCTGTCATTCCTAACATTTCTGTATATGTGGAATCCTCTGCAGTAGCTACCTCATGGTCCCTTGGCGGGGTTGTTCTGGACTGGTTCTTCATGTTGCCTGGAGTTTTCTGCTGATTCTTCCTCATGAGTGATTTCTTTTATCTGTTTCCTTGCCCTAATTTTCCTTTCACTTCCTCTTGCTCTTTAAGTTCTTGTGCCTGTGGACTAAGGGTTACAGGACCAGAAAGGTGAGAAGGTTGAAGAGCAAAAAAGGGATGAAAGAAAGGAGGACCGAGTGATAAGAAAAAAAAGAAAGATAGAGAAAGGAGAGGGGGTAGGGATAAGGAATATTGACAAAAAGAAGAGAGGCACAGAAAGAGGGAGACAGGGCAATATAGGTGTACAGTAGGGTACTTTGACACAACCTTAAAAAACCCCACCTTCTGGGGGTTGGGTGCCCAGTTGGGTGGTTCCCTTGAGGTCAGCAGCTCTTTGCTAACCTGGTCAGACACAGTACCCCACCTCCACCAAGTAGAGAGGAAAGACAAAAATGCTATAAATCAAACTAAAACAAGCAAACAGAAAACTTTATGGCGATAAAATTGGGTGAAAAACCAAGTGATAGCGGTAGAAACACTAGCAAAAATGAAGTTGTAGTTATTAAAAAAGGCAGCAATGGGAAATTATAATTAAACTAGAAAAATTGAGAAAGAAAAAGGGATCTGTATGGAAAAGATTGAAATTAAGAAACAAAAGAACATCAACAACGTCAAAATAAACAAACAAAAAAACCCAACCAAACAAAAAAAAAAAAGAAAAAAAAATACACAACCAAAAACAAAGCAGTTTGTATATGTTGTTGAATATTGTCTGGGCAACACGTGGTCTTTTGGGGTATGAGATGTTAGTCACAGTTCTGATACGACTGGAGGCTGCTGATTTCTCAAACCCCAGCAGGTAGACACCCTAAATCTCTCTTCAGCCCACTTAAAAGGCACTTTGAACTTGTAAACTTGCTGAGCAGAAGCTTTCCCAGCTTTCTCGCTGGAATCACTGCTGAAGTGGCTATCCACTTACTCAGTGTGCCAAAACCGGTCTCACTCTGCCCCTGAGGGTTAGGGCTGCAAGGCGGCTCAGACCCCACCCTTAGGCTACTTGGTTGCTGGGTTACCAGCTCCCACCCGTTTCTAGCTCTGCTACCCTGAGGGCAGAGCTTGCCGGGGCAGATCACTGACAATGGATCCGTGTGACCCACCGCCAAACACTATTAGCTCCGTCTGGCTCAGCGGCTCAGACTGGGGCCCTAGACAATGGCCAAAGTTCTCCGCACTCCCACTCAGGCCTTCCCCAAGGCAGTTCAACTCAGTGCCAAGTCCAAGGACATCAAAAGAGTTCACAGGTAAGGCCTTTCTGGTTTGCAGTCTCGCTGCTACTGAACTTACAGTTGTGGGCGGGTTTAGACGGGTTGAACACACGCGACCACTTGCCGGTTTTCCACTGTTTTAGTCCTCCTCTTGGGGTCCAGAAGTCTCTCGCTGACTCCCTGTATCCTCATAGGAGTGATGATAGGCAGTTCCCACCAGCCAGAGATGCCTGGAGTCCTATCTCCCCAGACTCACGGTGCCCAGATGCAAGGAAGCTGTTACTCGGCTGCCATCTTGCTCCGCCTATCCACTTTAGCACTTCTTACATAGTTTATTTTATAAAATTTATTCTCTCTAATGTCTCCATATGGATAAAAGTTAAAATGCTCACAATATGTCTAGCTTATCCAGCTTCACAGTAAGTGAAAACAGCACAACTACAAAACTAAAAGAACTATGATCATATTGAATCAATTTTATTATATATAATTTTATATACTAATACCATAGTCAAATCTAGACTGATTTTATAATAGGTAATGTGAAGGTAGATATTCAAGGCATGTGAAGTAGTGATTTGTTAAGTACGTTCTCCTCCATCATTACTAAGGCACACTTGTTAGTTTTGTCTCACCTTCTCTTAATTGGAGCCCTTTAAGGGAGAATTCAGGCTACAACTAGTATTTTGCTAAGTGCTTTTCAATGTAAATGATCTTAGATCTCAAATTTTTTTCACATATGATTTAAAAAAATTAATCATTCTAAAACTATTCAAAAATTTAATCATTATAAAGCTATTCAAAAATGTAATCATTATAAAACTATTCAAAAATGTTTTGTTAATATTGAAAAGAAAAATAATCCCTAACCCCACCAGTCTAACCACCATCTGTTGCTAATTTTCACATTCCCTTCCAGTCATCTCTCGTGTTTACGTGGTTTGCATGCCTATAATCATAGCGTATGTGCTATTTTCTTTTCTCTGAAGTTTAAAAATAATGTATCCTAAGTATTTCCACTGCATGTGATACAGAGCTTCCCTGCTTCTGTGATGATTTTAAAAATGTGATCTAAAAGGTGAACTGGAAAAGGGCTAAGGTCTCAGAGCCAAATCTTTCCTATCATTGGTATTAGGCCAGATGCCGATTTTAGGGAGCTGGAAGCAGCTTCTAGATCACTGTCATACATGATTGTATGATATTTGTTTTAGAATTGTTACTCTACAGGGAACAAGAAAATTCGTGTTGGCTCTGTATGAATGATTATCCCTAATGTAATGCAAACTGAGAGAATATGGTTATGTTTCTGTCTGTAAAGTTAATTCTTAATGTAAACATCCTCAGGTTAAGAAAGAAATATTCAACCATTTCAGTGTTTATAGGTGCAAGAAATTTTCCCTTTTTCCCTTGACACTGCCGCCACGTCCTGTTGTCATTTGGGCGGCTGGCACCTGCTCCATTATGTACAAATTCTGTTTGATCTATGTGTGTTTGTTACTGCATCAGAAGATCTAACTCAGATAGCTTGGATGAGTTTAAATGAAGAAGAAATAGATCTGGGTTAACTAAATGTTTAGTTCCCTTTATTTTGCATAACAGTATTAACTTTCCCCTTTTACTGAAAAAAAAAAATGTCTTTCTTTGCCACATTTCTTCGCTTCCTTCCTCAATTCCCTGTCCTTCCCATGTGTTTCAAATTGTCTTCAGTTCTTATTTGGGGATTATTTTTAGAGAACCTGAGGTCATTGTTATTACTCATATGATGTCGTTTCATTTAAAAAATATTTCCTCAGTATTTTTGGTGACTATATCTATATTCAGTTTCTAACTGAACCTGAAGATATATTAACCTTAATTCATTCATCCATTCCCATCAATGCATTTTTCCAATTTCCAATTATCTATTCACTTTTTGGGGTCCTCCCCTGTACTAGACACAAAACAGTTGGATTATTATTATTGGGTTGATTCACTTAGTTCGGTTTAACAAATGGGCCAATTTAGTCAAGTAACAGTTTGTGATCTGCTAATTTTTCCAAAGCATTCTGGTATGAAATTGTACTCTGTTTCCTTGAAATGGAATTACATAGCATATCCTGTTGATAATACAAAATACATTTTCAAATAATATTTAAGATTTTATTTTTAACATTTTTATTTTAAGACCTCATAAGTTTTACTTCCTAAACTGATGTATTAGAATTAAACTGACATTGTTCTTTATTTAGAAAATAAAGTGTTTATTTCTTACATGGTAGGTGTCATACTCTTTTATTGTATTTACTGATGCTGATAATTAGTCTGTGATACACTTCGAAATTTTAGCTTATTTCATTGCCTTTGTTTATGCTGGCATACTAAAACTTATTTTCTTACTATTTTTTTTCTGGACTTATTTTCATTCATCTTATTTTTTTTTTCCTGGCCTTTATATAGAGGTAAACAAGCATTTCTGCAAAATGCTTCCTTCCTTAAAATCATTCTCTAGATAATCTTCAAATACAGACTTAGACAGTTGTTTTGGTCTAATAATGACGGATTAATTGCCTAACTCTTTGCTGGCAGTTTATTGCATTTTAAATTAGACTATGCTGGATGGAGGCCAAGTAAATATTGTTAGTGATACTATAATTTTCTCTTCTCTAGATCATTGTTTGCGGTAGGTCTCCTGATGATTGTTTGCATGTTTCATTTTACAGGGAAAGATGTGTTTCTTCACAAGAATATTTTAAACCTAGTACCAATCATCCTTTGCCACTCTTATAAGTGGCATTTTCCCTTTGCCTCATAAATATTTGTTGAAGACCTACCATGAACAATTACCTCTTCCTATATTAACCCTTCAAACTCTTTCAATGTTCTTTATGTACTCCCAATCAACTGAGAATATTGTTAGAATTTATATGGATTTCTTCATAGCAATGAATAATTCTTGCTAAAGGAAGATTTGTTAGGACAAGAAACCATGATCACTTATAATTACATCAAATTTCTATTTCATCATGTCTGAGGCATTTCATTCCTCAGGAGAACCCCTTCCCAACCTCCCCCCTTGAAAGGCATTAAGTCTCTTTGCTTTGCTTACATTAATTCTGGTATTTTATGAATTGATCTCCACTTTTGTGTTTGTTCAGCAATGAGTCTAACACTGCTTGGCATGAACCAGTGGTCAGAAAACTTTTAGGATCATAAGTCAGAGATCATACTAATTTACACTACCACAGTTTATAAAAACACCTGCTTCCGCACATCCTTGCCAGTACAGAGCTTCCTGTCTGTTTCTGTCACAGCAGCCACACGGTACTAAGGGATCTGATGGAGCTCTCTCCCTTGGTCTCTCTGTGTCTTTATTATAAAAGTAATAGTCAGATGCCTTCTCGCCTTCACAAATTTCCAACAGTACACATACATGCATGTGACTAAAATGTAAATTTTTCTCCTCATTTCTTCTAAACAGTTATTACTCTATACAGTTTAGTATGTTTATCACAAATAGATTTAAAACATATTTTATTGATATACATGTGTGTGATTTTTTTACAGACATGTATTATATGTGCTGTTCTGTCATTTTTTTAAACTTAATAATATTGTAAAGACAGTTCTGCACAGTGGCTGCCCTAATTGGCAACAAATCAGCAGTGCACACAGGTTCCGCTCTGGACTATTGAAAAACTTCAAATGTGAATGTCATTAAAGTATTTAATTTCTCCATCATTAATGAAACTCAGTTTAGCTGGATACAGCATCCGGGGTTGAAAGTTATTTTGTTTTAGGAGATTAAACATCGATGACCACCTTCTTCTGGCTTGAAAGGTTTCGGCAGAGATCTGCAGTATTCTTCCCTTTGTAGGTTATGGTTTGTTAGGTCTGGCTGCTTTCAGAATTTTCTCCTTCATATTAACTTTAGTGAAGTTAATTATGATGTGCCTAGGAGATGTCTTATTCAGGTTGAGTCGTGGTGGGGTTCTGAAACTGTCTGCTATCTGAATTTCATAATCTCTTGACATTCACATTTCAAGAAATTTGCCATAGCCAAACCAGTTCTTCAGGATATTCTCAGACCTATCCTCGATAATGACCGGCCCAATCCTCTACCACAAAAGTAAACTCACTCAGAAACTTTTGATCAAACTCCAACTTCCATAGTGGTGAAGGATTAAAAATGTCCACTGGACTATTGAAAAACTCAATATGCAAATTTTTTCCAGACTTATCAATATTCTCCATTAATGTGAATTATGTAAACTGTCCACTAAAGAGACACAAGTTAGTTGACTGGATACAAAAAATCAGGCCAGATGTTTGATGCATAAAAGAATCTCATCTTACCTTAAAAGGATGTTCGTCCATATTTCAGGCAAATGGAAATCAGAAAAAAGCAGGTGTTGCAATTCTATTTCCAGACACAATAGGCTTAAACTAAAGAAAGAAAGGAAGTATAAGAATGGTCACTTCATATTTGTTAAGGATAATGCTCAATATGATGATATTTCAATTATTAATATTTATGCACCCAACCAGGATGCGCCTCAATTTATAAGAGAGACTGTAACAGACATGAGCAACTTGATTTCCTCCAGATCCATAATAGTCAGAGATTTCAACACTCCTTTGGCAGTGTTGGATCGATCCTCCAATAAGAAGCTGAGCAAAGAAATTTTAGATTTAAACCTAACCATCCAACATTTGGATTTAGCAGACATCTACCGAACATTTCATCCCAACAAAACTGAATACACATACTTCTCATCAGCCCACGGAACATACTCCAAAATCGATCACATCTTAGGTCACAAGTCTAACCTCAGTACATTTAAAGGAATAGAAATTATACCTTGCATTGTCTTGGACCACCATGGAATAAAAGTTGAACTCAGTAACAACAGGAATCTGCATACTCATACAAAAACATGTAAGTTAAATAACCTTAGGCTGAATGATAGCTGGAATGAGATGAGATTAAGAAGGAAATTGCCAAATTTTTGGAACAAAATGACAACGAAGACATGAATTATCAGAACCTCTGGGATACCGCAAAGGCAGTCCTAAGAGGCAAATTTATAGCACTGCAAGCCTTCCTCAAGACAACGGAAAGAGAGGAAGTTAACAACTTAATGGGACATCTCAAGCAACTGGAAAAGGAAGAACATTCCAACCCCAAAACTAGTAGAAGAAAAGAAATAACCAAAATTAGAGCAGAATTAAATGAAATTGAAAACAAAAGAATTATACAACAGATCAATAAATCAAAAAGTTGGTGTTTTGAAAAGGTCAATAAAATAGATAAACCTTTGGATAACATAACCAGGACAAAGAGAGTAAAATCTCTAATTTAATCAATCAGAAATGACAAAGATAACATAACAACAGGCTCCTTAGAAATTCAAAAAAATCCTTAATGAATATTACAAGAAACTTTATTCTCAGAAATATGAAAATCTGAAGGAAATTGACCAATATTTGGAAGCAGGTCACCTTCCACAACGTGGCCAGAATCAAGTGGAAATGTTGAACTGGCCTATATCAAGTTCCGAAATAGGATCGACCATACAAAATCTCCCTAAAAAGAAAAGCATGGGACCAGATGGCTTCACGTCAGAATTCTACCTAACTTTTAAAGAGGAAATAGTACCTATATTACTCAACCTGTTCCAAAATATAAAAAAAGAAGGAATACTACCCAACACATTCTATGAAGCAAACATCACCCTGATACCCAAACAAGGAAAAGACGCAACAAGAAAAGAAAATTATAGACCAATATCACTAATGAATATAGATGCAAAAATATTCAACAAGATCCTAACAAACGGAATCCAGCAACACATCAGACAAATTATATATCATGACAAAGTCAGTTTTATCCCAGGGTCTCAAGGCTGGTTAAATATCCATAAATCTATAAGTATAATTCAGCACATAAACAAATTAAAAAACAAAGATCATATGATTCTCTCAATCGATGCAGAAAAAGCTTTTGATAATATCCAGCATCCCTTCATGATCAGAACACATAAGAAAATTGGTATAGAAGGGACATTTCTTAAAATGATAGAGGCCATCTACATCAAACCCACAGCCAATATCATATTGAATGGAGTTAACTTGAGATCATTTCCACTCAGATCAGGAACCAGACAAGGCTGTCCATTGTCTCCATTGCTCTTTAACATTGTAATGGAAGTTTTAGCCATCACAATTAGGGAAGAAAAGGCAATCAAGTATATCCAAATAGGGTCAGAAGAGATCAAACTTTCGCTCTTCGTAGATGATGTGATTGTATATCTGGAAAACACCAGGGATTCTACTACAAAACTCTTAGAAGTGCAAGGAATACAGCAGCATCTCAGGTTACAAAATCAACATTCGTAAATCAGTAGCCTTTATATATACTAACAATAGTCAAGCTGAAAAAATAGTTAAGGACTCTATTCCATTCATAGTAGTACCAAAGAAGATGAAATATTTGGAAGTTTATCTAACAAAGGATGTGAAAGATCTCTATAAAGAGAACTATGAAACTCTAAGAAAAGAAATAGCTGAAAATGTTAACAAATGGAAAAACATACCATGCTCATGGCTGGAAGAATCAACATTGTTAAAATGTCCATACCACCCAAAGCAATATACAATTTTAATGCAATCCCTATTAAAACTCCACTGTCATACTTTAAAGATCTTGAGAAAATAATACTTCATTTTATATGGAATCAGAAAAAACCTCAAATAGCCAAGATATTACTCAGAAATAAAAACAAAGTAGGAGGAATGGTGCTACCAGACCTCAGACTATATTATAAATGGATAGTGATCAAAACAGCATGGTACTGGCACAAAAACAGAGAAGTAGATGTCTGGAACAGAATAGAGAACCAAAAGATGAATCCAGTTACTTACCATTATTCAATCTTTCACAAGCTAATTAAAAACATTCAGTGGGGAAAAGATTCCCTATGTAACATATGGTGCTGGGTGAACTGGCTGGCAACCTGTAGAAGACTGAAACTGGACCCACCTTTCACCATTAACTAAGATAGATTCTCACTGGATTAAAGATTTAAACTTAAGACATGAAACTATAAAAATACTAGATTAGAGTGCAGGGAAAACCCTTGAAGAAATCTGTCTGGGCGAGTATTTTATGAGGAGGACCCCCAGGGCAATTGAAGCAGCTTCAAAAATACACTACTGGGACCTGATCAAACTAAAAAGCTTCTGCACAGCCAAGAACACAATAAGTAAAGCAAGCAGACAGCCCTCAGAATGGGAGAAGATATTTGCAGGGTATGTCTCCAACAAAGGTTTAATAACCAGAATGAATAGAGAACTCAAATGTATAAGCAAGAAAAGAACAAGCAATCCCATCGCAGGCTGGGCAAGGGACTTGAAGAGAAAATTCTCTGAAGAAGACAGGTGCACGGCCTACAGACATATAAAAAAATGCTCATCTTCTTTAATCACCAGAGAAATGCAAATCAAAACTACTTTGAGGTATCATCTAACTCCAGTAAGATTAGCCCATATCACAAAATCCCAAGACCAGAGATGTTGGCATGGATGTGGAGAAAAGGGAACACTTCTGCACTGCTGGTGGGAATGCAAATTAATACATTCCTTTTGGAAAGATGTTTGGAGAACACTTAGAGATCTAAAAATAGATCTGCCATTCAATCCTATAATTCCTCTACCAGGTATATACCCAGAAGACCAAAAATCACATTATAACAAAGATATTTGTTCCAGAATGTTTATTGCAGCCCAATTCATAATTGCTAAGTCTTGGGAAAAGCCCAAGTGCCCATCGATCCATGAATGGATTAATAAATTGTGGTATATGTACACCATGGAATATTATGCAGCCTTAAAGAAAGATGGAGACTTTACCTCTTTCATGTTTACATGGATGGAGCTGGATCATATTCTTCTTAGTAAAGTATCTCAAGAATGGAAGACAAAGTATCCAATGTACTCAGCCCTACTATGAAACTAATTTATGGCTTTCACATGAAAGCTATAACCCAGTTATAACCTAAGAATATGGGGAATGTGGGGAAGGAGGGGAGGGATGGGGGAGGATGGGCAGAGGGACGGTGATAGGTGGGATTACACTGTGGTGCATATTACAACAGTACATGTGAAATTTAATAAATGTAGAATGTAAATGTCTTAACGCAATAACTAAGAAAATGCCAGGAAGGCTATTTTAACCAGAGTGATGAAAATGTGTCAAACGGTCTATAAAACCAGTATATGGTGCCCCATGATCACATTAATGTACACAGCTATCATTTAATAATAAAAAAATGAAATAAAATAAAATAAGATGACTTCTAAAAAAATTTCAAATTTAATAATCTCTGTTTTAATTTAGAATAGAGAAAATCAATTACTATAACATATAAAAATAAAGTTTTTGTAACTCTTAATAATTTTTAAGAGCATTTAGGGGTCCTGAAACCCAAGTTTAAGGACATCTCCTTAATAGATCTCAGAAAATGTCATGAAATTCTCAAAACAAAATTGAAACTCATTTTAGTCAAAAATGAATCAATGACAGTTGATACTTTTAGGAGGCAGTAATTTACTACCTCTTAAAATAAAAAGCTTTATTTTAAGTAAAATACTATAAGAGTACTATAATAGAGTTTTATATAATTAAAATTTAGATAGAAAAATAGTATTAACAAACATAATTATGAAACTAATAATTTAGTGACCCTAACAATATATTTTGTTATAATCTTCAAGATATACTTAATAGTTTTTATTTCATTTTTCCTTTAAATTTCAATGTGTTTTTATTTTCTGATTATAAAATAACATATATATTCATTATAAGAATTTCAAACTATAGAGACACACATGAATCTCCTGAATTTATACACTTAAAAGATATTATCAATTTGTTGAATTTTCTCCACTGTCTTTGATTCTCTGCTACAAATAAATATTAACATTATCATTATAGGAATTAATGTCTACATCTGATAGTGATAGATATACTTAGGTATTTCACATAAAACCTCATAAACCATGTTTTACATTTTTTCTGTGTAATTATATAAAGTCTACCTTTGAAATTACATATTTTAAATTATGGAATTGCATATGAAATTTGAATTGTTTCTATTGAAAAACAAATATTGACCTGAAATGAGTGACGTAGAATAGATTCCCCATGTAACTGATAGGATGCCTTCAGCTCAACACGTTCACAGATGACTTTTTTCATCATACAATTAACCAAGACCAGTAAATATATTTTATTAATAAATTTACTATTTTAATTAATGAAAAATAAAATATATTTATGGTTAAAAATGAGGAATACAGAGTCTCTGGTTTAAAAAGAATTAGAATGAAATACGGGAAACACTATGTTTAGAAATTACCATATTAATCATTAGCATATCACGAATCTCTTTAAAAAGAAGAAAGAAAGTGCCATTTTTCAGTCACCCATATGACTCTGTATTCAATGAGAAAATGAAACTATAAACAAAAACCTATTACAGAATATTTTTACCAGCTTCTTAGACTTTTTTGGAATAAAAATATTTCTTGACATTTATATTTTGATACTGAATGAAAGATACTATGAATCAGCTTTTCTTTAAATAACAGTTATGGACAGGTCATTGTCCTGCTTAATTTTTTTTTTGCAGTTTTTGGCCAGGGTTGGTTTGAACCCACCACCTCCAGCATATGGGGCCAGTGCCCTACTTCTTTGAGCCACAGGTGCCAACCTGCCCCACTCAATTGTAAGAGGAAAGAGGGTTTGCAGTTTACTCAGAAATGTCTTCTACACTCAATCTGGAGATCACTCTGCCCAGCTGTGCCGTTGCATAGTATATTTGATTTGAGATCAGAAGAGACGAAGACATCTACCCAAAGGTAAGATGTAAATTAACCCACAAATCAAATGATTCATTCTAAACTGTAATCCTATTCTTATTTTAGATTATTTAAAAAATTATTCTCCCAGTGTTGTGAACATTAGAGCAAGACTAATATCTAATATAAGTATAAAATAGAATACATCATTGGCCAACAAGGTGATTAAGTATTATGCAATCATTAAAATAGCAAAAATCATATGTAAAAACACAGTAACATGCTTAATAAGTCAAAATGATAATAAAAATGTGCAAATGCTTGGATTGGAGCTGCACAAAATTATTAATGCTCTTTAAAGTATTTTTCAACTTTTTAAATTTCAAATTCATATGAGGTTACAAATAATTAGGTTACACTGTTTGCATTTGTAAGGTGAAGTCTGAGTTGTAGTTGTTTCCCTAACCCAGGAGATGTGCCACATATCTCTGCATTGTTTCTTTGGGATGGGAATTTGCCGGACCATATCCTTCCCCTCCCCTCTTCTTGAATTTAATTGAGTTTTTCTCTCAAATGAGCACTTATTTGTTAATCTACTAGATTGAACTTAATATTGAACATACGTGATGCTGTTTTTCCATGCCTATGATACTTAGGGGAGTGTTCTTCAAATCCTTCCAGGTTATTACAAAAGATAAAAACCTCCATTCTTTTTTATGGCTAAATAGTATTTCATGGTATATGTGCACCACAGTTCGTTATTCTATTCATGGGTTAAAGGGCATTTGGTGTTTCCACATCTTTACAATTGTAAATTGGGCTGCTATAAACATTCAAGTACAAATGTCCTTATGGTAAAATGGCTTTTTTTCTTTTGGGTAGATACCTAGTAATAGTATTGCAGGATCAAATGGAAAGTCTACTTTTAGTTCTTTGAAGAATCTCCAGACTTCTTTTCACAGAGGATAATAATTTGCAATTCCACTAACAGTCCATGAGTGTTCCTTCTCTCTGCACCCACACCAGCATCTGTTGCTTTGGGACCTTGAGATGTAGGCTTCTCACTGGGGTTAGGTGATATCTCAGAGTGGTTTTTATTTTCATTTCTTTGATAATTAGAGATGATGAGCATATTTTCATGTTTTGGCCATTCATCTGTCTTCATAAGGAAAGAAAAGAAAAAAAAAGAAAAGAAAAGAAAAAGAAAATTTTATGCATCTTGCCCAATTTTTAGTGGGGTCGTTTGCTCTTTCCTTGTTGTGAATGCTTTTGAATAATCATCATCAGGAGATATAGAAAAGAATAGAAAATTTATGCCAGGGAATGGAGTTGTACCTGGTTTGTTTTCATTTTGCTGAATACTCTTAAATATTGCATTTTCTTGACAAAATAAACATTTGAACAAAAAACTCAAAAAAGTAACTAATCTAAAACCAACTTCTGTAAAAGGATTTTCTACTGCAAACTCTTTAAATATTTTGCATTGTAGAAATAGTTTTACAAGGTTATAAATCCTTAGGTGTTATTTGACTGTGGTATTTTATGGAAATGTCTGTCTACAGTTTGATATGTGGAAATAGTATAAGAGTCGAAGTTGAGAGAATTGTGTTAGTATCAATTCAGCATCATTTTCCCTTTTCAACTATAAAATTAGAGTTTGCCTTACCAATTAATGTCTTTTTCATTTTTCAAATCCTGTGATCTCATGATTCTCTCTATTATCTATCCGGCTATCTCTACCTATCATGTCTCTTTCCATCATGTGGACATTATACATCTCTTAACATAGAGAATTCACTTAATAAGAGGCAGTTCTTACATATTTATCAGCCAAAAGTGTGTCTACAAAACTAAAATACCTAAAGTAAATTCTGTTTAAAAGGCTGCATAATTCTTAACATGATTTTCTTTTAAAAATCATATTAAGATTTTGCATATTAATATAATAAATATTAATATAAAAAACATTATGATTTTCTTTTAAAAATCATATTAAGATTTTGCATATTAATATAATTTTAATCATATTAATCAAGCAGGCTAAATTCCCTCCTTATATATTTAATAATGGAAAAAATATCTACTTCATTATTATGGGAAATCCTTTAATATTATATCATAGCCAAATAACCAATTTTTGTAGGAGGCATTGGAGTGTTCCTTATTAAGCATTTGTTGTATTCCAGGCTATTTTAAAAAGCACTTTACATACATGATTACGTTTAAAATTCAAAGTAATATCTGAGATAAATACTCTTCAGTGTATAAGAAACCTGATATCCAAAGAGCATATAAAACTTTTTTCATGATCATACAGTTAAATAGCAAAACTGGGATGGAAATGCAGGTCCCCCTGTGTCCAGTATGTGGGAGGACTCAATAATGGACGTTTTCCACTGAGCCTCTCTTGCTCATAATCACACATTTATGGATATTCAAAGGTAGCCTTTTATAAGCAAAAATAAAAATGTCTCTCTTAGGTTTTAAGATCACTGTTTGCCAAGTGAAAAGAAAGCAAACAGAAAAGAAAGAAGGTTTATGTCAATTTTTCAACAGGCAGCAAAAATAGAAACAGCTACACAAAAATGAAAAATTAGAGCACTGGAGAATGAGCAGAGAAAAGACAACAGGCCATGATTGAAACAGTCTGTTTACTGATTTATTATTATGATGGGGAGAAAAAAAGATGTTTCCACTAATGATGACTGATAGTTGGAAAAGATGTTTTTGAAAAAAGATAAGCCATTCTCCACAAGTCAAGTGACAGGACTAAACCCAAATTTCAGCGGAAAAATTTGGCTATGATAGAGTGCATGTGGGCGGACATCACAGGCTTAGCGCTGTCAAGCTATGTTTTCTGTGACTAAAGCACAATATTACTGAAGTTGCACGTTCATCACTTTCTAAACTGCATGTCAGAGATCTTAAAACACTCCAGAAGAAAAAGTCCCATCTTTTACATTGTGAAAGAGATAAAGCACACAGCAGGAAGGGTAATTCTCTTAAGGATTCTTCCCAAGAATTTGATAGAGCACAGCATTTCTCAAGTGATTTTTAAGAAAATGTCCTTCATGGAAATTTTATCTTTTGCATCTTATTAAAACCACATTGCATTGTATGGTTAAATACATGTTAAGGACAGAACGAATTGGAATATGGTGCATTGCCATGAGCCTGAAGCTTGGCAGCAGAGCATATTTCAATCAGCTGTCTGCAGCCAAGACAAAGATGCTTCTGTGACACAACTCAGAAGCTGTTGGGCCATGGAATTGGTTTACATGTTGAATAGCATTTGGGGGCTCATAGACTATACACCTAACTCCCTTCATCTCTTTTAGTTCCCATCATTGAATATTTTCTTCCTGATCTCTGGGACAAAGAGCCACATCTTTATTAATCTCCTCTGTGATGAGTGCCCCTCCATTTGACAATTGAGATTTGGTAATTTTGTTTTAACCATCTTGGTTTAGCCATACTTTCTTTTCTCTATATATTACCTGTCACTTGAGATTTTACTTCATAGTTAAAAAAGAAATGTGTAACACATTAAACATAGTGGCTTGAAGCAACATTTATTTTTTTCAAAGATTGTGGCAATCAATAATCCTGAAACAAGTTAGCTGCCTGGTTCTGTCTCAGGGTTCTTGACAGGGTTGAAATCAAAGTGCTGGCCAGGGCTAGAGTCATCTCAACCTCAACTACAGGGAGATCTCCTTGACAGCTTGTTACCAGAATTTCTCTCTGCTAAGTACTAGATCTCAGAGATTTGAAAAAATGAACCCATGGACCATGTGGATAAGTGAGAGGATATAGTTTATTGATGGAGAAAGGACTAGACAAGGAAAGGGCAGCAGAACCCCCAGCAGTGAAGTGGGGGCAACCCATAAAGAGACACCCCCCACATGGGGGGTCTTCTGTCCAGGGGTTTAAATACTTCTTTTTCTATCCTTTGGGCAGGGGATTTGAAGGAAGTATGTTACAATTGGCCAGCATTTTAATACTAAAATTGTCATAGGAATACACAGCCCTTTCAGTTTTTGCTCAGGCATTAGGGTGTGTGCTTCCCTGCTGCAGGAGGAACCCCCCAGAACCAATCAGGCTGCTTTTTTCATGGCCTTGCTTGAACTTGGCTTGGAAAAGGACTCTTCATGAGTAGAGATTAGGTCTGTGATAAGACTGATTTCTGAGCTCACTCGGGCCTAGAAAATGGGAGTCCCTATCCAGCCCTGACTGGGGGGATCCTATCCTAAGCTCCCTCAGGGAGTCTCAGATGCACAGACTCATGACCTGGCAAATGGCTTTCTCAAGAGCAAACAATACAAGAGAACAAAATAAAAGAGTCTTCCAAGGTGCAAAGGTTGAATTAAACATTTACTATCTGATGATAGGAGTGAGATTTAAGATTATATTAGAATATAATAGGATGTATGTGGCCATAGGTCAGAAGTGTCAGAATGTGAATATTATTTTCAAAGCTCAGAAAAATTGGAACAGATTTGTACATTTTAGTTGAGTCTTAAAAACGTTAAAAATTAGCAAATTGTCCTCAAGAGAATAAGTAAGCCGATCATAATTACAGTTGTCGGATATTTAGAACTTACCATATAAGACAAAATGTAGCTTACAACATAATGAATTACATTTAAAATGAACAACATAATGTGACCATGAAAATTCTGTGTCCTTAGAAACGTTTTTATAATATAAAAAACAGCAGAACTATGTAAACTAAGACAGAAAGTTTGAAAAAATAACAAGTCAAATTTATGAGAAAAAGAAGAATTATAATGATAATATAACTGTAATTATAGTTAAAAGATAATACAGTTAAAAAAGAAATGTGTAACACATTACTCTAAATGTAGTAGCTTGAAGCAACATTTATTTTTTTCAAAGATTGTGGAGATCAGTAATCCTGAAATGATTTAGCTGCCTGGTTCTGTCTCAGGGTATTTAACAGGGTTGTAGTCAAAGTGATGGCCAGGGCTAGAGTCATCTCAAGCTAGTTTGAATCATTTCAATTTAGTTTGGTGAATTAAATTACAGATCGGAAATAAATTTCCCGTAATGAAAGAAATAATATATTTCATTCCCATAATGATATGTATTATGTATTATAATATATATTATATTATATATTACATATTATATATTTAAGTTAAATATAAAAAACAATTATAAAATTATATTATATAAAAATATAATAAAAAGAAATTGGAAAGACAGAAAAAACAATGCATATTTACTTGTTTTGTTAAATAAATAGAAGATTTATTTTTCTAAATGAAATAAAAAAACTGACAAAGCAAACTGCTAGCAAATATAATGATTTATACAGAAAGACATATATTATAAAGGTGGAATACAGGAGGATAAGTCATGATATGTTTGTGTTAAAATATACTCTATCGTATTTAGAAATAATGTTTTGGAAAAATAACCTTTCTTATGAGAATAATATATACTTTATGTCAAATGAAAAATCATGATGAAGTGCATAGATTTGATTGTTTTGATTATTATAGATAGTAGTTGATTATTTCTCTAACTTGGTGGAATTAACCAATTAAAAGATATTATGATTAAATATTAAATGTTCTCTTATAATATTATATAACTTTAGACTTCTACTTCTTATGATGGCAGACTAAGTCTGCCTAGAACTTCCTTTGATGTCAAATATATCAAAATACAAAAAAATTGCCATGATGCAATGGAACCATGATAGTGAAGAATTATCAGACTAGTGTAAATAGGAAGATTGAGGCCCAAGGGCATTTGAGCTACATTTCACCTGGGAGCTGGTGCAAGATCTACAGGAGGATGAGGATGTCAAATGGAGGGCTCATTTGACATCCTCATCAGATTACAGTAAATGGTTTTGGGGTCAAAGGCCCACCAATGGAATCCCTGATTAACTTCTTACCCTGAATTAAAACTCTAAGGAACCGCACGGAAGAATGAGAGGAAAGCCAAGCAAGACAGTTGTATCGATGGCTGCAGTTCAGCTTTGTGTGGATCTCAGCTTGGAGTGGGCCCAGATGCTAGTATGTTCTCAGGCACCTTGAAGATAAGAGTCTAAATGTTTTGGGTGAAAATAAAATGACCCTGCATTCAAACTATTTCTACAGACAATATGAAAAATGCATTATTTAAAATAAAATCCAAATACTAACCATGTAAGTAGTAAAAAGAATAACATGAATGACAACTAGTGTAAATAATGATGATAATGGAAATAGAACCATGGGGCTCCAGATAGTAAAGTTCTCAAAACTGGGTTTAAAATAAGTATGCTCATTGTGTTCCAGGAGGTAAGGGCAGAAAGAAAATAATTTGAACCTGAAGCTGGAACAAACCATGGAGAAATTCTATAACTGAAAAACAAAAATATCAAAATTAGAACCTCAAATGGTGGAGTTAACAGCAGACTAGATGACAAAAGAATTGGTGAACTAAATTACAGATCAGAAATAAATTTCCCATAATGAAGGAAAACTATATAAAAATATACAAAATATAAAATAAGAAAAGACATTATATAGGTCTACTTATATGTAATTTAATTCCAAAATAAAAAGAAAGGATAGAGCAGAAATAATATTTGAGAGTTTAATGATTAAGAATTTTTTTTAATTAAGGAAAGGCATCAGGAAGGTAGGAAGAAAAAAAAATTCTTCACAACCAGAAATCAAATAACTGCATGGCAGTAGTAAGTCTGTATCTATCAATGGATTACATTGGATGTAAATGGACTAAACTCACCAATCAAAAGACATAGAGTGGGTAAATGTATTAAACAAAACCAAAACAACAATAAAAACAAGACACGACCACATGTTACCTGTAAGAAACCCACTTAAAAAAACACACGGGCAAAAAATAAAGGGACGAAAAATTTACTCCATGCAAATGAAAACAAACAATAACAACAACAACAGCAAAGCACCAGTAGCTATATTTCTTGAGATATAATCAATTTCAAAACAAAAGCTGTAAAGAGTGACAAAGAAGGTCACTATAAGATGACAAAGGAGTTAATTCACTTAGAGGATGTAACACATCTGAATATATATGCCCCCAATGCTGGAACACCCAGATTTACAAATCAAATATTATCAGAAATAAATAGAACAGGTAAATCCTGATACAATAAGCCTTGGAGATCTCAACATCCCACTTCAACATTGACAGGTCATCCAGGAGGAAAATCAACAATCAAACCTTAGACTTAATTTGCAAAATAGACCAAATGAACCTAAAGCTATTTATAGGACATTTTATCCAGTCACTACAGAGTATATGTTCTTCCATTCAGGACACAAATCATTCTCAAGGATAGGTTATACATTGGATTCAAAAAATTAGAATTCATATCAAGTGTTTTTTCTGACCAAAATGGAATAAACCTATCAACCAATAACAAGAGGAACACTGGAAACTATATAAACACTTAGAATTCTGTTAACCAGTATGCTTAAATGACCTGTGGGTCAGTGAAGGGATCAAGAAAGAAATTAAAAAATGTCTTGAAACAAATAAAAATGAAAACAAAATTTATCAAACCCTATGAGAGATAGTAAAAGCAGTATTAAGAGGAAATATTATAGTAATAAATGTCTGCAACAGAAAGTAAGACAGCTTCAAATAACCTGATGATACATGTTTTTCTTTTTTTTTTTTTTAGATAAGAGTCTCACTATGTCACCCTTGGTAGAGTGCCTTGGTGTCACAGCTCACAACAACCTTAAACTCTTGGGCTTAAGTGATTCTCTTGCCTCAGCCTCCCAAGTAGCTGGGACTACAGGTGCCCATCACAACACCTGGCTAGGCTATTTTTCTGTTGTAGTTGTCATTGTTGTTTGGCAGGCCCAGGCTGGATTTGAACCCGCTAGCTCTGGTGTATGTGCCTGGCACTCTAGCCACTGAGGTATGGGTGCCACCCTGATGATACATCTTAAAGAACTGGAAACACAAAGGCAAACAAAACTCAAAATTAGTAGAAGAAAAGAAAAAATAAGGATCGCAGCAGAAGTGAATGAAATTGAAACCAAAACAGATACAAAGCACCTCTGAAACAAAAGTTGTTTTTTTTTTAAGATAAACAAAATTGACAAACTTTTAGACAGACTAAGAAAAAAAGAAGATCCACATCAATAAAATCAGAGATGATAAGGGAGAGATTACAGAATCCAAAGGATTGTTAGAGACTGCTATGAGCAAGTAAGTATGTGGCAATCACCTGGAAAACCAAGAGAAATGGGCGAATTCCTAGACATGTACAACCTACCAAGATTGAACTAGGAAGAAGTCCAAACTCTGAGTAAACCAATAACAAGTTACAAGACAGAACTTGTAATAAAAAGTTTCCCATCAAAGAGATGCCCAGACTCTGAGGGCTTCAGAGCTGAATTCTACTAAACATCTCAAAGCTAATTCCAACGTAGTCTACTCTAAAAATCGAGGATGCAGAAGGACTGTCACAGCCATTCTATGATGCCTGTATCACACTGACACCAAACCAGACAAAGACATAACAAAAAGGAAAACTACACGCCAATATCTCTAATGAACACAGATGAAAAACTCCTCAACAAAATACAAATACAAGGAATTTCACAACTCATTAAAAAGATTATTCCCTACGATCAAGAGGGATTCATCTCAGGGGTGCAAGGATGGTCCAGCATGTGCAAATCTATCAAGGTGACACTTCAGATCAACAGAACAAAGACAAAATTTATATGATCATTTCAACTAATGTTCGAAAAGCCCTGAAATTCCATATCACTTTCTGATAAAATCTCTCAAAAAACTAGTTATAGAACAAACCCAACACAACAAAAGCCAGATATGACAAGACTCACAGTGAATAACAAACTGGGGAGAAACTGGAAGTTGTTAGCTAAGATCTGGAACAAGAAAAAGGTGCCTATTTTCCCCACTGTTACTCAACATAGCTCTGGAAATTTTAGGTAGAACAATTAGAAAAGAGAAATAACAGCAGGTATCCAAACTGGAAAGGAAGAAGTCAAATTCTCCTTGTTTGCAGATGGTATGATACTATATCTACAGAAACCTAAAGACAACATGGAAAAATTAGTAAAACTGATAAACAAATTCAATAAATTTGCAGGATATAAAATCAACATACAAAATCAGTGACATTTCTATATGTAAACAGTGAACAATCTGAAAAAGAAACCAAGAAAGTGATCCCATTTATAATATTTACAAACAGAATAAAATGTCTAGAAATAAACATAAATAAAGACGCTATCTACAATGAACACCATAAAACACTGATAAAATACTGAAGAAAATATATAAAAATGGAAAGATTTTGCACACTCATGATTTGGAAGGATCAATATTGTTAAACCCATACTACTTATTATGATACATAGATTTGATGCAATCCCATCAAAATACCAATGCCATTCTTCACAAAAATAGAAAAGATAATCCTAAAATTTATATGGAACCACCAGATTCTCAGTATGCCAAATTCATCTTGAGCAAAAAGAACAAAATTAGAGGAATCACATGACTGATTTCAAATTATTCTGCACAGCTATGGTAACCCAGACAGTGTAAGAACAGACACATAGACCGAATGGAAAGAACAGATAACTCAGAAAAAAAAAAAAATCCACACATTTATGTGAACTTCTCTTCAACAAAATGACCAAGAAGGTACACTGGGTACAGAGCAGTGTCTTCAATCAACGGTGCTTCCATTGAGAATCCATATGTGGAAGAATGAAACTAGACCCTTATCTCTTGCCATATACTGAAATAAAATAAAAATGGGTTAAAGACTTAAATCTAAGACCTGAAATTATAAAACTACTCTACACAAACATTGGAGAAAAGCTTTAGGACCTTGACCTGGGCAAGGACCGAAGCAAAATTGAACACATGGGATCACATCAAGACAAAAAGATTCTTTGCAGCAAAGAAAACAATCAACAAAGTGAACAAAGTGACATGACAGCCCATAAAAATGGGAGAAAAATATTTGCAAACTACCCATCCAAAAAGGGATTAACAGATAGTATATACTGCATATAAGGAGGTCCACTAACCTGACAAGAAGAAAGAATCAAATAATCCTATTAAAAATAAACAAAAAATCTGAATAGACATTTCTCGAAAGAAGACATACAAATCTTCAACAGTTTTATGAAAAAATGTTCAATATCATTAATCCTTGGAGAAATGCAAATAAAAACTACGATGAGGCCTGGCACAGTGATTCACACCTCTCATCCCCGCACTTTGGGAGCCTGACGCAGGTGGATTGCTTGAGACCAGACTTTGAGGTTGCAGAGAGCTTTAATGCTAGCAGTGCACTCTAGCCCAGGCAAGACTGTCTAAAAAAGAAAAAAAGAAAGAAAAAGGAAAAGAAAATGCAATGAGTTACCTCATCTTACTATACATGACTTTTATCCAAAAGACAGGCAGTAATGGATGGTGAGAATGCAGAGAAAGGGGAGCTCTCATACACTCTTAATGGGAATATAAGTTAGTGCAACCCCCTCCAAAAACTAAAACTGAAAATAAAACTATTCTATGATCCAAAAATCTCACTGCTTAGCCGGGTGTTGTGGCGGGCGCCTGTAGTCCCAGCTGCTCGGGAGGCTGAGGCAAGAGAATCGCGTAAGCCCAAGAGTTAGAGGTTGCTGTGAGCCGTGTGATGCCACGGCACTCTACCGAGGGCAGTACAGTGAGACTCTGTCTCTACAAAAAAAAAATCTCACTGCTAGTTATATATTCAGAAGAAAGAAAATCAGTACATCAAAAAACACTCCCATGTTTATTGCAGCACTGTTCACAATAGCCAAGATTTGAAATCAACCTAAGTGTCCATCAACTGATAAATGAACAAAGAAATTATGGTACACGTACCCAATGGAATCTTACATAGCCACAGAACAGAATGAAATCCTGTCATTTGCTATACAATAGATGGAACCAGTGAATGTTCTGTTAAGTGAAATAAGTCACAGAAAGATGATTCTTTCACATGCTCATACATATGTGGGGGCTAAACATTAAAACAATTGATCTCATGGGGACAGTACAATGATGGTTACCAGAGTCTGGTAAGGGCAACAGGGAGGGGCGTGATAAAGTAGGGAGGATTAGTGGGTGCTAAAATGTAGTTAGATAGCTGGAATGAACAATATTTGATAGTACAACACAGTGACCGTAGTCCACAATAAGTTACGGTATACTTTAAAATAACTAAAAGATTGAGGGCAGCGCCTGTGGTTCAGTGGGTAGGGTACCAGCCCCATATATCAAACCCAGCCCTTGTCGAACGGCAACAAAAAAATAGCTGGCGTTCTGGCGGGTGCCTGTAGTCCAGCTACTCAGGAGGCTGAGGCAAGAGAATCGCTTAAGCCCAGGAGTTGCTGTGAGTTATGACTCTATGGCACTCTGTCTCTAAAAAAAAATAAATAAAATAAATAAAAGAGTGGACTTAGGATGCTTCTTACACAAGGAAATTATAAATGCTTGAGGTGATGGATATCACACTTACCCTGATTTGATTCACACACAATTGTGTGCCTGTGTGAAAACATCTCATGTACCCTATAGATATAGACAGTATTAGGTACTCATAATTAGAAATGTAAAAAAAGAAATTATTCTTCCAAAATTAGAGTAAAACACAGATTATTTCTGAAAAACAAATTTAAGAAAATTAGTCAGTATATTAACACTGCATAAAATACTGGCGAGAGAAAATAATCTCCAGTAGAAACTCAAACATATAGGAAGGAACGTGGTGAGCCCAGAAGAGAAGACAGGAAGGTAAACTAACGTCGAAAGTATAAAACAGTAAGGTGATGTCCTGTAGAGTTTGGGGCCTGTAGACAATCAAAGTGTAGCCTGGGTGCCTGTGGCTCAATGGTTAGAGTGCTGCCCTGTGCACCAGGGCTGGCGGGTTCAAACCCAGCCCAGGCCTGCTAAATAAACAAAATGTATGATCTATGCTTTAGCAGCATATACTTTTGGCAGTGGGTAACTAGAATGAAACGATTTTAAGGCCCTTCAAGAGGAGGGAAAGTAAAGCAGTTAGTGAGGGTTTGGGCTTCTGGTTTGTATGAGTTGGTGCTTTACAAGCCAATTTCTTCTGCCAATGATAGCTATAAAATCTGAACATCAAACAATAACTAAACAAACAAGCAAACTAACTAACTAACTGAAGACTCTGCGTGCTGAAGTACTTTTCAGTTTTTGGACTTTGGAAGTGACTGGCATGGAATGTATTTGATGGATTTATTTTATGACTTTGTCCCCACCCTGGCCACAGTCAGTGCTTTTGCATTACAAAACCTGCAAATATGTTAGAGAGAACACACAGCCTTCTACCTGGAGGTATCAGCAAAAGGAGACCAGACAAGTAGGGCCACAAGAGGGTGAGGAGAGTGCCCAGAAAGAAGAGATCTAGAGAAATGCACCCCCAAGTTCCCACAGGTGTGTCTCTGGCTGACTCCTGAACCACATATGCACAGGGCAAGCTGACGGCAACTTGCATCAAGAGCTTAGAGGAAGAATGCGAGATCCAAGCCACTGCCTGCCACAGTTATAAGTGTATCTTCTCAGACTACAGTGCAATTAAAATAGATATCAATAAAAGAAAATATTTAGCAAGCTCAAATATTTGGAAATGAAAGAACATAATAGGGGTCTTGAATATTTTACGCCCTTTTAAATGTGATAACAGTTGAGAATTCAGATAAAATGGGACAAATTCCTTGAAAGACACAAACTTCTCAGCCTCATTGAGGAAGAAATAGATAACTTGAATAGCTCTTTATCTATTAAATAAAATGAATTAAAAGCTACATTGTTCCAATGAAGAAAACTCTATCCCAGATGGCTTCACTGATGAACTCAAATGAACAGATAATGAAGAAATGATTCTAATTCTACATGAACTCTTCCAGGATACAAAAGAGAAAACACTTCCACATTCATTGTACAAGGCTAATAGCAAAACCAGACAAAAATATTATGGAATTAAAAATGATAGAACAATGTCTCTTCTGAACATAGATACAAAAAATCCTTAATAAAATATCATCTGTAAGCAGCAATAATCATTTTAATGTCCCATATATAATGGAACATTCATCACATGAACCCCCAAATGGTTTGCCCTATGAAAATCAGTCAAATCCCATGTGGTCATTTCAATCAGTGCAGAAAAAAAAATTGCCAAAATTTAAAATATGTCTCTGTCTTTGATAAAAGCACTTAGAAAATTAAGGGTAGAAGAGAGATATCTTAATCTGATAATGCATATTTACAAAAACCTAGAAATAAAATCGTATTGATGAGACATTACTTGCTTTCCTCCGGAGTATGAAAACAGGCAAGGATATCTGCTGTAATCCCTCTCTCTTAGATTGGGCCGCAGGTACTAGCCATTTCAATGAGGCAACAAAAACAAAGTTATAAAGATCGACTTTAGAGAGAGAAAATACGAAACTGTTTCTTTCTGAAGGTGACAGAATCTTTAGTGGAAAGTCCTGAGGAATCCACACAACTACTAGTAGAACTAGTAAGTGAATTTAGTAAGGACATAGGCTATAACAGAAAAAGTTGAAGATCAATCATTTTCATATAGTAACAGCAGACATCTAGAAAAATAAAATTTTCACTTACAGTACTGCCCAAACCCACACAATTCTTAGGAATAACTGTAACAAAAGACATGCAAGACCTTTTTTCTTTATGAACAGCAGTGAAGATTTTAATAGATGCTTCAATAAAGAAAATACAAGTTATAGAAAACAAACACATGAAGAATTTCTCAACATTATTCATTAAGGAAATACATACAAAAAGCACAATGAGGAGCCACTATGCACCTGCTACGATTGCTGGGAACAACCTGACAGTCCTGAGGGACAGGGCAGGTGCAGAAGTGGAGCTCAGACACTGTGGGTCATGGGTGAACAGGGACAGCCACCTCGGCACTCACTCAAGAACTGAATCACATATAAATAAATGTAAGAGAAAACCCTGAGGTGTTCACGCTTGCCATGAACACCTCTCTTGAGCAGTCTCTCATACCCCATGGGAACAGAAGAGGCCATTGTACAACATTTGCATAGGATTCTAAATTCTTTGAATTAAAACACTTGCTTTTTAGAAAAGTGAGTTAAATATACAGACGCCACAATCATACTTCACTGGTTAAATAACAAAAATATAAAATCCCCAAATTTGAAAATAAATGAGGTAGAATTCATTTTGTGGGCATTCTGAGATTGTGTGTGTGATCAGATGGAAACGTCTGTGTTCTGACATCTAAGAAACAGGTGATTCTGTTTGGAATGTTTTCTTGTTCCCAGCACTTTTAGCCTAGAATGCTAGCCTCTTGGAGATTCCAGGTTTGTGATCACAAAACTTAGTGCTTTAACCTCATGTTTCAGAGCGTGATTTGTGGACAAAAGTTACCTTGTTCAGAAACCACCCTCTTTTCAGTTACTCTCCTCTCAAGGCTTTCCAAAGTCATGGTGTAAGTTTTGAAATCCAGTTTTTTTTTCTTTTTTTTTTTTTTTACAAATGAGGGGAAGGGAACAGTCTGCAAAGGTTTGCCTGCCTCTTTCGTTCCCAATGGAGACTCAACAGAGGAAAACAGATCCTTTAAGCTTCAGAATCCTCTAGGCTAGTTCCAGATTCTCATTTAGATATAAACATCCATGACTTTCAGAGATCTAAGGAACTTTAAATGTAAAGCCCCGTGGGATTAGAAAATCTTTTTGTGAGGAGGCTGCCGTCTCTACTTGGAAATGAGAATGAGGAGGGATCACCACCACCTCTGCGAGCCTCGCCCCACCCAGGTGCAGTGTGTGCGCGTTCAGTTTCTGTTGGAGGCAAAACATACTTGGGAGAAGAATGTCTGTTTTGCAGCAATTCATCTACGTCTCTGAAATGTTGAAGAATGAAAGACTCTGTGCCCATGGCAGGTTCAGACTGCTTTAAAAAGTTGCTATCTATGACCAACATCTTCTCATTCTGCTTAGTTTACTGCTTTTATTCCTGGAAATAGTGCAGGGTTTAAACTCAAAGTCCTAGAGCTGGCCTCTTGCTCTGCCTGTGATTATACTTAGGAGGCTTTGGACAAGTTGTTTAATCTCTCAGGGTTTTTGTTTCTACGTCTTTAAGATGAACATGTTAATTCTGACCACAGACATGATTTGGAGAATTAAATGCGAAAAACATAAAATGTGTTGTAAACCACTTAAAAGTATACAAGTCATGGTTATTTTTTACTCACACATCACTAGAAACTTAGTATTGTGGCTGGTCGCGGTGGCTCTCACCATTGGGAGGTGGAGGTGGGTGGATCACTTGAGCTCAGAAAAACTAGCTGGGTGTTCTGGTAGGCACATGTACTCTCAGCTACTCGGGAGGCTGAGGCAAGAAGATCTTTTGAGTCCAAGAGACTGAAAAGATCTGTGAGCTGTGATGGCACAGCACTCTACCCATGGCAACAGAGTGAGACTCTGCCAAGAAAGAAAGAAACAAAGGAAAGAAGGAAGGTAGGAAGGAAGGGAGGGAGAGAGGGAGGGAAAGAAGGAATTCGGTATCATATCCACACTGCAATATACTAGTATTTGCCAAAGTCTACTCTACAGAAATTCAGAGCCTCAGATGCTCTCTGAGAAGTGAGTTTTGAGTCTTTTTAGCCCAGAATATCTTTTTCCAAAATAGTCATTGTTGTAGACTGAATATGTCTCCCCAAATTCATGTATAGGAAACTTAATCTCCAAGGCAGCAGCGTTGAGAGGTGGGACCCTGTGGGGGGTATGTAGGTCATGAGGGCTTTGCTCCCCTGAATGGACCAGTTCAGGCCTTTACCAAGAGGACCGTGGGTGGGCTCTCTGTCTCCTGCTCCTCCGCCACTTACAGACATGGTGCTCATCCTCTCTTGTCCCTCTGCCATCCGCCGGGTGAGGACTCAGTTAAGAAAGCTCTCACCAGACCCTGGCCCCTAGACCTTGGACTTTCTAGTCTGAATAAGTGTGAGAAAAAAATTGTCTATAAAGTATTTTGTTACAGCAGCACTTATCTACTCAGTTAACATAAAATGTGGCTCATAATTTTCTGTTTCATGAGTCTCCTGTCATAAAACAGGCCGTATTTTGATCTCTTGATACTCAAGTCCAATTTCAATAGTCCCTGTGTAGCTCTGGGCAGATTGCTCCCAACTCGCTTTGTTCTTTTACATTTTTCTCTCCTGCTCCTTGGCACCTGTCCCTCCTAGGTGTATGCACACAGTACAGGAATAATAGTGGATAGGAAACCATCTATTTTTTTCCTTATCTCAGAAACAGAAGTAAAAAGGGGCAACTCAAGCTGCAGTCTATTGATTTTTTTTTTCTAGAAACAACTCAGTTTATTGTTGGATTCTTTTTAAAATAGCATTCCCATCACTTTTAAGCATTTTGGTTAAGATCAAGTGTAAAATAGCATTCCCAATAATTTTCTCTAAAGGTGCTCATAATAGCCTTTCTAACTTTTCTTATTTCTCCCAGTCTCTTCAATCTAAGGTCTTTACATCATGATTCTGAAAGTTATTTACCTTTTGGGTAAAGATATTTCTCTCTTTTTAGAAATATGCGCCTACTTTTGAAACTAACTTGGCAACTTTTCAGAGGTGAAAGATGAAGCACAAAGGCCAGAAAAGATGATTGTAGCTCTTGAACGGAAAACTTCATACTCTGGCTTGAACTGACTGCACCAGCCAGCTGTCTAATGAGCCATCTGAATGGCACGGCTCTGCTTCCTGGCTCATTGTCACATCCAACATTCCACAGACAGGTCCTGCCCACATGGGACAATTCCTTTTGGGACACATCTAGTCCTGGAGTCACAGGATGTTAAAGCTGCAAGTGCACTGGGCCTATTAGATGTGGCTCTAAGACAGGTGTTGCGTATTTGTAGCGTCTTTTCATGTCTTTCCTCGGAGATCTCCTGAAAGTTTAAAGAAAGCATCTATTTTGGGCAGTGCCTGTGGCTCAAAGGGGTAGGGCACCAGCCCCATATGCTAGAGGTGGTGGGTTCAAACCCAGTGCCAGCCAGAAACTGCAAAAAAAAAAAAAAAAAGAAGAAGAAGAAGAAAGCATCTATTTTGAGCTGTGATTAGGATGCTGAGAAAGAGGACTCAGGAACTGTGAGACTCAATTCAGCTAATATATGGGCCTATACTAGGCAGGCCTTATTCAATTGCTTAATTCATTTATTTATTAACTTCATTAAATTATTAATTTGTCTTCTTAAAGCACCATTTTATGCAAACCACAAGGAGGGGATAGGTTTCATCTAGGTCCAGAGTGGCCTATTTGTTGCCCATTTGCTTTGTCAGGCCCATCTTGCATATAGTCACAAACCTGGGAACACTCTTTCTGCAGAAACCTTCTCTGGATTCTTCCCGCCGGTGCAAGGTCCCTGCATTCCCTTCACTGACACAGAGGTGCATGCGAGAAACAGACATCACACCCTGTGATCTAAGCAGTAAGGGCAGTCATACCTGAGAGTGATGGAGACACTGTGGTAAGAACTCCACGTGGTTTATCCCCATCAAGCTTCATGACAGTCCTGTGAGGTAGGTGCCATTATCATTCATTTCCACAAACAAGGGAACGGTGATGCTGAAGAAAATACAGTTGATTTAGTGTTAAACTCCGCTTTCAATTCCGATATTCACAGCTGTGTGTTTCTTAACAATTATAATGGGGATAAATTACTCTAGTGTATGTTTTAAGAAACATTAAGATGAGATAAATTAGATTGTCCATGTCATACTGAACAACATGTAATGGGTACTGGGCTGTTCTCTTTCTTTCCTGAGGCAGGTAGGAAATGAATAAAGGCCTTCTAGCTCTCAATTTAGGAAATATGCTTTTTTTCTCCTGGAAATTTTTGGGGTTGGAGTCATGTTCTTGTGCCCTGCCAAGGTGATAGGAGAGAGGCTGCACTGTTGAGAATGACAGACTCACCTCTTTATAGGGAAAGCCACAATCATCATAAGAGAATTTTTTCCTTTTTGCATAAATTCTTAAATACCTATAAAACATGTTCTTCTAGGTTGAGTAGAAGTTAAAGCTATTACATGCCATTTACCTCATAGTATAAATTTAAACTTCTAGGAGATGATTTTTGAGTGGGTCAGAGTGGGAATTCATGGGTTAAGGAGAATTTGGGTGCCATCAATATGAAAGAAAAAGAGACTATGTAAGTGCCAGAGGATTAAAACAAACTCTCTGCCTTCTTCTTGTCATGCCCAAACAGCCCTGCACCCACAGCCACTCAGTTCTGCAAAGGCAGTGAATGACTCTGAGGCATTTGCATGATGTTTGTGTGTGAGACAACAATCTGTGTGCAAGGATATGAACTGTGTGGTATTTTATGTGTAGAGAAAAAAATAAAGAGGAATATCCATCTACGATTTTACTTACATCAAATAAGCTTAAAAATGATGCCTCATTTTGAATCTGGCGTCCTTTTGAAAGTCTAGCTACTCACTGCCAGGCTTCTGGAACAGCCTTACTGTAGACCTATGGGAAATGACATCATGTTGACAATCGTCCCTTTATCTTATCAAGACCAATGGATGACCCTGTTGTTGAGGAGTCTTTCTAATGGCTGGTATCAAACCTGGTAAATATAAAAAATCATTCAGAAAAGAAACAAAACTTCACCACCACACAGATGGTCATTAGTCAGAGTCTTGCCCAAGTGTTGAAGTCATCGCATGAGGATACTCCCTGCAGAGGAAGGGTGAGCAAATGGGACTCTAAACGAGTTCAAGTGCCGGTTCTGCTCCTTCAAGTCAGCGGGAAGCTTACATTACCTAACTCCTAAGAACATTCATTTGTAAAGCAAGGATATTAATAGTTATCTTCCTGGAGGTTGAGAAAACTAAATTAGAAGAGTAAGTGAGTGTGCTGGTATGCTAGATGGCATATTCTGGCCCTCTCCGTTGAATATACTTGGAATGTTCTGGTCTACTCCAGTGACATCTGATCATGGAAGCACTGCATGTATATCAGAGACTTCTGTGATCTCTTCATGGCCTGGTGGCCCATTGAGAGTTTCATTTTTTTCAGAAAGCTTGTGATTGGCCCTAGTTCTCTCTGTGAGTGGTTCTTTCACAGAACACAGGGCAGGGAGCTCCGTGTCTGGTGTCCTCCTTGTGAGAATCACCCCCTCTCCGTTCTTAGGGGGAAGCTGAGCTGATCTTCTATCAGTTTTTTCTTGAAGGAGAAACGTGTCATGCCCTGAAGATTCTGAACTGGGAGTTGTGAAATTCGAGGTTACAAATAAGAGAAAGCCTCTCTGGACCTCTGATTTTTCACTTAAAATGGGGGTGGGGAGAAATTATGACAAAGTATGTTCTTCAATCTACTTTTTAGCTCTCTCATTCCCTGCTTTATTCAGTTTTGATGTTACTCGACTTTCCCGACTTCCCATTTTTCAAACTTTCTTGTTATGTCTACAAAATTGGACAATATTTTCCTCTTTGTTTTGTTATGTAAGATCTTGATTTCCTTTGGAGAAAGGACAGTATGTTAATGTGAAATAAAATGCAATGACTGTTTATTTCTAAGCACATTTTGTTCCAAAAATATTACACTGTGGCTAAGACTAAGTAAAGAATCTCTTTGTATCTGTTTCCCATATGACTGTGCATGAAAATTTATTTCAATTATGTACAGAAGTAAAAGAGTATTCCTCTAAATGAATACCCTCCTCATAAGGATTACTGGAATTTAAAAAAATCAGCCCTTTTATACCAGTTATCTAGCTATTTGCCTTTGTTATATTCAACTTTTTGTACTCTAGAGGTCAGTATAATGTTAAAAATGAAAGACGAGATCTTAAAAACAAAGTCCTTAAAATTGAATTTCACATCTAACTGAAAAAAAAAAAATCTAACCCCCAAAAGATACTTGTAAAATGACAGTAAATCAAAACAGAGAGTCCAGGACTAATTAAACAATGATTAAGTCTGTCGGCTGAATTAGGTGCACAAAATACTTCCCCAAAGTTATGTAATATTGGAAACAACAGTATATAATCAGTGGGAGTTGGCAAATAATATAAGAAAAAGACAAAACAAAAGACAGCCATGATGACAGGTCAGGAAGAGTGGGAGCAAATATTTAAGACCATTTTGAGAAAGTCATTTGCAAATTCTGGAGGTGCTTCCATGATGCTTAAATGATAGTGATAGAAAAACAGAGAAAGGAAATTCTTCTGCAATTGTGGTATCTATGTTTCATACCAATCACTGGTCATCCCAATCCCCCACTCAACCCCTATATTTTCTCTCCCTCAGCCAGTGACCCTGCCTACTTTTTCATCTAGAAAACCAAGGTCATGACTGCTATGTCTTCTCAGTCCCTCTACATTCATCCCCGCAAGCTAGTTCATCTCTGTCATTGTACTTGCTGCCTATCTCCCAGTATCAGAAGAAAGAAGACCTGACATTTTCTTCATATCCAAACTCTGACGGTGCCTGTGCCCTCATCTCCTCCTACTCCCGCCAAGCCTTGTTCCATTAGATACAGCTTCTTCGATTAATATCCTTCACCTTTATCCCCACCCAACCCTTTCCATTTATTCTCTTCAGCCTATAAAATACTTAAAAATTAAAAAAAATCTTTCTTTTTTTTTTTTTTTGCAGTTTTTGGCTGGGGCCGGGTTTGAACCTGCCAATTCCTGCATTTGGGGCCAGCGCCCTACTCCTTTGAGCCATAGGCGCCACCCCTTGTTTTTGTAGTTTTATTAAGCAAGTGTCCAATCTCTCTCCCCCTCTCTTCCAAATCTTTGATAAGTATAATCTATAATCTTTCCTTTCTTTTCCTTTTCTCCTCCCTCCCTTCCTTTTTTCCTTCCTTCCTTCTTTCTTTCTGTCTTTTTTCTTTTTTCGAGACAGAATCTCACTCTGCCACCCTGGGTAGAGTGCCATGGTGTCATAGCTCACCACAACCTCAAACTTATGTGTTCAAGTAATCATCTTGCCTTAGCTTCCCAAGTAGCTGGGACTATAGGTGCCCACCACTACACCTGGCTAGTTTTTCTAATTTTAGTAGAGACATCCTTGCTCTTGCTCAAGATGGTTTTGAACCCCTGAGCTCAAGAATCGACCTGCCTTGGCTTCCTAAAGTGCTAAGATTACAGGTGTGACCCACTATACCCGGCCTTATAATTTGTAATTTCTAATTTGACCTTTAATTTACTGCAGTTTAATGCTTGACCTTACTATTCCTCAGTACCCAGCTTTGCTGAGTCACCAATAACTTTCTAACTGATCAATCCAAAGGGCATTTTAAAATCCTTGATTAATAGGACATTTCTGTTGCTCTTGTCACTAAAAATTTTATTTTCATCTTGAACTTTTTTGGTGCTATTTTGTTCTCCTTCTCCTACCTATACACTTCTGGCCATTCATAAGCTGACCCCCTATTCATTAGAATGCCCATATCACTTCCATACCTGCAAGTCTTCAGTAGCTCCTGACACAACCAGATAAAACCAAACCCTTAGCATGGCACAGGGTGCTTCCAATAAACTGGTGCCCTGCCTAAAACAGTACCTTGTGAATAAAATTATAAATGTTTACAAAATGAATGTATTTAACAATACAGAAAAATACTTTTTAGATTTTTAGAGTTGTTAGTAATCTGCCTTAGTGTTTCTGTGTTTATTCAAACTTGGACTGGGCATCACCATTTTTCCTAAGAGAAATCAAGTCTCTGAATGTTTGAGTGATATATGCATATAATGTAATAAGATATGGCTATAGTGAATCTACTCACTTATATATAGGAAATAACTATATTTCAGTCTATGCGCCTTTTGGGAGGTACTTACCTCCTATAATAACATGTAGCTAAAATTTGAGTGTGGGGAGACAAGATGGCTGACTGAAGCCAGCTTTCCACAGAGGCTCCCGTCCAGAAGGAGAGTTAAAGGACAGAAATTTAACAAGTAACCTGGTAAATTAGATGTGCACCAAGAGAGAAGGTTGAAGAATGCACATCAACACTGCTGAGGCAAGCTGCGACCTCAAGGATACAAACAAAAGGTACAAAATCCATCACCAAGTGGATGGGAGTCCCCTCCCCCATGAGAACAGCTCAGAGTGCCCCACAAACAAACAAGCAGAGTTCAAAGGTCCTCCCACTACACTCCACTGGAGAGATCCTCTAAAAACTGGACCTACCTCCCCAACTAGGGTGCCACGGCGTTCTCCTGCCAGGCATAAAGCTGTATAAAACTGTATATATTCTCTACCTGCAGTTCTGAGCTCCCAGCACTCCCCTCTACTCTTACTCTGAGGTCTGGAGGCCTGTCCCCCAGGAGTCCAGATTCTTGGGTGATTTCTCGAGGGCTGTGGATGGGGCCTGGACTGCAGATGGTCAGTGCTGGTTCTATGGCATGGGAGTGAGGAGAGGACAGTGGCTGAGAGGGAACCATTTCAGAGTGGCAGGGCCCCGAGGCGCAGAGCAGCAGTCGTTTTTGGCAACAATAGGGCTCACCCCAGGATATTCCAAAGCTACACCCCCTGTCTCCCTGGGCAACCAGAGGAGGCTGGGCATCTTCTCAGGTGGCAACCACCCAGAACAGATCTGCGACTGAAACACAGGCCCCGTGAGTAAAGGATTTGCCTGAGATGGTACCGGCCTGGGTGGAGCACAGGGACCAGAAATCCATTAGCTGCAAAGGGAAGAATATTAGAATGACTGCAGATCTCTCTGCTGAAACTTTTCAAGCCAGAAGAGCGTGGTCATCGACTTTTAATCTCCTAAAACAAAATAACATTCAACCCCGGATCCTGTATCCAGCTAAATTGAGTTTCATTTATGATGGAGAAATTAAACACTTTAATGACATTCATATGTTGAAGAAATTTGCCCTAACCAAACCAGTTCTTCAAGATATTCTCAAACCTATTCTCCATAATGAGCAGTCCAATCTTCTACCACAAAAGTAAACTCACTCAGAAACTTTTGATCAAACTCCAACTTCCACACTGGCGAAAGGATTAAAAATGTCCACTGGACTTTCGAAAAACTCGATACCCAAAATTTTACCATACTTATCAATATTCTTCGTTAATGTGAATGGCTTAAACTGTCCTCTAAAGAGGGACAGGTTAGCTGACTGGATACAAAAACTCAGGCCAGAAGTTTGCTGCATACAAGAGTCACAATTTCCCTTAAAAGATAATATAGACTCAGGGTGAAAGGTTGGTCGTCCATATTTCAGGCAAATGGTAATCAGCAAAAAGCAGGTGTTGCAATTCTATTTGCAGGTACAATAGGCTTTAAACCAACAAAAGTAAGGAAGGATAAGAATGGTCACTTCATATTTATTAAGGGTAATACTCAATATGATGAGATTTCAATTATTAACATTTATGCACCCAACCAGAATGTGCCTCAGTTAATAGGAGAAACTCTAACACACATGAGCAACTTGCTTTCCTCCAGCTCCATAATAGTTGGAGATTTCAACACTCCTTTGGCAGTGTTGGATAGATACTCCAATAAGAAGCTGAGCAAAGAAATTTTAGATTTAAACCGAACCATCCAACATTTGGATTTCACAGACATCTACAGAACATTTCATCTAAACAAAACTGAATACACATACTTCTCATCAGCCCACGGAATATACTCTAAAATCAATCACATCTTAGGTCACAAGTTTAACCTCAGTAAATTTAAGGAATAGAAATTATTCCTTGCATCTTCTTGGACCACCATGGAATAAAAGTTGAACTCAGTAACAACAGGAAGCTGCATACTCATGCAAAAACATAGAAGTTAAATAACCTTATGCTGAATGATAGCTGGGTCAGAGATGAGATTAAGAAGGAAATTGCCAAATTTTTGAAACAAAATGACAATGAAGACACAAATTATCAGAACCTCTGGGATACTGCAAAGGCAGTCCTAAGAGGGAAATTTATAGCACTGCAAGCCTTCCTCAAGAGAATGGAAAGAGAGGAAGTTAACAACTTAATGGGACATCTCAAGCAACTGGAAAAGGAAGAACATTCCAACCCAAAAACCAGTAGAAGAAAAGAAATAACCAAAATTAGAACAGAATTAAATGAAATTGAAAATGAAAGAATTATACAACATACCAATAAATCAAAAAGTTGGCTTTTTGAAAAGGTCAATAAAATAGATAAAACTTTGGCTACCCTAACCAGGACAAAAAGACTAAAATCTCTAATTTCATCAATCAGAAATGACAAAGACGAAATAACAACAGACTCCTCAGAAATTCAAAAAATCCTTAATGAACCTTACAAGAAACTTTATTCTCAGTAATATGAAAATCTGGAGGAAATTGGTCAATACTTGGAAGCATGTCATTGTCCAAGACTTAGCCAGAATCAAGTGGAAATGTTGAACAGGCCAATATCAAGTTCCGAAATAGGATCAACCATACAAAATCTCCCTAAAAAGAAAAGCCCAGGACCAGATGACTTCATGTCAGAATTCCACCAAACCTTTAATGAGGAACTAGTACCTATATTACTCAACCTGTTCCAAAATGTAGAAATGGAAGGAATACTACCCAATATGTTCTATGAAGAAACATCACCCTGATCCCCAAACTAGGAAAAGACCCAACAAAAAAACAAAATTATAGACCAATATTACTAATGAATATAGATGCAAAAATATTCAACAAGATCCTAACAAACAGAATCCAGCAACACATCAAACAAATTATACATCATGACCAAGTCGGTTTTATCTCAGGGTCTCAAGGCTGGTTCAATATATGTAAATCTATAAGTATAATTCAGCACATAAACAAATTAAAAAACAAAGACCACATGATTCTCTCAATTGATGCAGAAAAAGCTTTTGATAATATCCAGCATCCCTTCATGATCAGAACACTTACGAAAATTGGTATAGAAGGGACATTTCTTAAACTGACAGAGGCCATCTACTGCAAACCCACAGCCAATATCATATTGAATGGAGTTAAATTGAAATCATTTCCATTCAGATCAGGAACCAGACAAGGCTGTCCATTGTCTCCACTGATCTTTAACATTGTAATGGATGTTTTAGCCATCGTGATTGGGAAAAAAAGGCGATCTAGGGTATCCATGTAGGGTTAGAAGAGATCAAACTTTTGCTCTTCATGGATGATATGATTGTATATCTGGAAAACATCAGGGATTCTACTACAAAACTCTTAGAGGTGATCAAGGAATACAGCAGCATCTCAGGTTACAAAATCAACATTCATAAATTGGTAGGCTTTATATATACCAACAATAGTCAGGCTGAAAAAACAGTTAAGGACTCTATTCCATTCACAGTAGTGCCAAAGAAGATGAAATATTTTGGAGCTTATCTAACATGGGACAAGAAAGATCTCTGTAAAGAGAACTATGAAACTGTAAGAAAAGAAATAGCTGAAAACATTAACAAATGGAAAAACATACTATGCTCTTGGCTGGGAAGAATCAACATGGTTAAAATGTGCATATTACTCAAAGCAATATACAATTTTAATGCAATCCCTATTAAAGCTCCACTGTCATACTTTAAAGATCTTGAAAAAATAATACTTTGTTTTATATGGAATCAGAAAAAACCTCGAATATCCAAGACATTACTCAGAAATAAAAACAAAGCAGGAGGAATCACGCTATCAGACCTCAGACTATACTATAAATCGATAGTGATCAAAACAGCATGGTACTGGCACAAAAACAGAGAAGTAGATGTCTGGAACAGAGAATACAGAACCAAGAGATGAATCCAGCTACTTACCATTATATGATCTTTGACAAGCTAATTAAAAACATTCAGTGGTGAAAAGACTCCCTATTTAACAAATGGTGCTGGGTGAACTGGCCGGCAACCTGTAGAAGACTGAAACTGGACCCACACCTTTCATCATTAACTAAGATAGACTCTCACTGGATTAAAGATTTAAACTTAAGACACGAAACTATAAAAATACTGGAAGAGAATGCAGGAAAAACCCTCGAAGAAATCGGTCTGGGTGAGTATTTTATGAGGAGGACCCCCCGGGCAATTGAAACAGCTTCAAAAATACACTACTGGGACCTGATCAAACTAAAAAGCTGCTGCACAGCCAAGAACACAGTAAGTATAGCAAGCAGACAGCCCTCAAAATGGGAGAAGATATTTGCAGGTTATGTCTCTGACAAAGGTTTAATAACCAGAATCCACAGAGAACTCAAACATATAAGCAAGAAAAAAACAAGTGATCCCATCACAGGCTGGGCAAGCGACTTGAAGAGAAACCTCTCTGAAGAAGAAAGGCACATGGCCTACATGAAAAAATGCTCATCATCTTTAATCATCAGAGAAATGCAAATCAAAACTACTTGGAGATATCATCTAACTCCAGTAAGATTAGCCCATATCACAAAATCCCAAGACCAGAGATGTTGGTGTGGATGTGAAGAAAAGGGAACACTTCTACACTGCTGGTGGGAATGCAAATTAATACATTCCTTTTGGAAAGATGTTTGGAGAATTCTTAGAGATCTAAAAATAGATCTGCCATTCAATCCTATAATTCCTCTACTAGGTATAACCCAGAAGACCAAAAATCATGTTATAACAAAGATATTTGTACCAGAATGTTTATTGCAGCCCAATTCATAATTGCTAAGTCATGGAAAAAGCCCAAATGCCCATCGATCCATGAATGGATTAATAAATTGTGGTATATGTACACCAGGGAATATTATATAAGTAGCCTTAGAGAAAGATGGAGACTTTACCTCTTTCATGTTTACAGGGATGGAGCTGGAACATATTCTTCTTGGTAAAGTATCTCAAGAATGGAAGAAAAAGTATCCAATGTACTCAGCCCTACTATGAAACTAATTTATGGCTTTCATATGAAAGCTATAACTCAGTTATAACCTAAGAATATGGGGAAGGGGGAAAGGGAGGGGATGAAGGGGGAAAGGGAGGGGAGGGAGGGGGAAAGTGGGTGGAGGGAAGGTGATTGTTGGGATTACACCTGCGGTGCATCTTACAAGGGTACATGTGAAACTTACTAAATGTAGAATATAAATGTATTAACACAATAACTAAGAAAATGCCAGGAAGGCTATGTTAACCAGTGTGATGAAAATGTTTCAAACGATCTATAAAACCAGTATGGTGCCCCACGATCACATTAATGTACACAGCTATGATTTAATAATAAAAAATGAAATAAAATAAAATTTGAGTGTGAGGTCCACTTCCCATTACCTTTATAATCAATGAAGTATTTTCCTTAAAAGTAAAGGACTCATAATGTTGGATTTATTGATTCTTACATTTGGCTGATCTCTGAAGATGATTATTTCCATTGTTTCTTTCATGTATTGTTCAGTGTCTGTCACAACTGCTCAGCTCTGCCCCGGTGGAAAAGCAGCTATTGAGAATACATAAATTAATGAGTGGCTATGCTTCAATAAAACTTTATTTATGACCATGAAAATTTGAATTTCATATGTCATGGAATTTATTTTCCTTTTGATTTTTTTAACTGTGTAGTCAAATAAAAAAATGAAAACATGTGTCTAGCCTTGCAGGATGTAAAAATGCATGCAGCAAAATGAGGATTGGAATTAACTGGCCTGATATCAAATCTGGACTTTAAATAACTACCTAAACTTTCAGAGTCTTTCTTTGACTTTAAAATGAAATGATAATGTCCACCACACAGTGTTTGTGAGAATTTTAAAACAATACATGAGAATATATTGATATAATATGCATTTTCTATAATGGAAAAATGAACATCTTATATATTTTTGACTTACCCCAAATAATAGGACTTTAACAGTAGAGAGAATACATATTCCCTTTCTCTTAGTGCAGACAACAATGGACCTTTTAAATGTAATAAAACCCATTATGCTTTTCTGAACTTTCATTGGGTGTGGCTCTTCCACGTGTCCATCACCATCCACAGGGTGGTATTTTCCTCTTTATAGGTTTTTTTCATCCTGCAATGCTCTCCTGTTGTTTTTTTTTATTATTATTTAAACATTGAATAACTAGTGGAATGTGAATCAAACATTGCTGGGAAACTTTATAACTTTATTTCTGATTTAGAGAAGTGATCAGCGATAATGTTCTCTCCATTATGAAAGCTTTTCCCTTATATTAAAAAATTGCAGTTTTATCAACTTTAAAAGTGTTCTCTCATAGTATTAGGCTTAAAAAATAAGCTTATAAGAGTATTTTGAAAAGCCACTTCATTTAAACAAAATGGAGGTACAAGGCCTGGTCCCCGCCCAAGCCCATGTGAAGCTTTCTGGGCACCCGTAAGGGAGAGTAGAGAACTGGGCTGGCTTCTGCTGGGCTTCCGTGAACCTTCTTGGGCACTTGCTGGGAGGCTTCCTTTCCACAATAACTGCACTTTTCTCGTCTCTCACTCTCTTCATTATCCCCATTCTTCCAGATCATAATCACCTAACTTACATTTATGTCCTTAGAATAATGACAACAGACAGACAAAAAACTGGCTCAATGACACATGTCACAAAGCTTTTGTCCTTTAAACTACAGACACCCTAGTAATTGTCCAGGAATCGTTGCCACTGCTGTGTCTTTAAAAAAACCTCAAGCAATAGAAGGGAGAAAGAAATACCCTGAAAAGGGCACTTAATTGAGGCCCAGTGGCCTTTACAGCTATGTCCTACTCCTGGGCAAGAGCTGCGTGCCAGCTCCTCCCCTGAAGGCGCAAGTATTTGCCTGTTACATATCTTGCCACAACCATTGCCCAGCATTCACCACCACCACTCTCTCACACTGTTTCTTGTTTCTAGAACCTTCCTAGAATGTTTTTCACATTCTCCAGCCCCTGCCTTTTTCTCTTTATAACTTTTGCACCTGGTTAGCATACATCCACTTCTGCAAAGCTTTCTCTCATTTCAACCCTCTACTTACTCCTCCAAATACAAATTAAACACTCTGTTCAATGTTTTATCACATTGCAAAGCACGGTGTTGGTTCATGAGGCTGGTTTCCCATGAGCATGTGAATTTGGAAGGCAAGGGCTATGCCTTTTATTTCCAATTCCTCAGATCCCCAAACTAGAAACTTCTTATTCCTAGTGTTGGTGGATTTCTTTTGTTTTGTTTATTTGAGCCCACTGAGGTGACACATCCATAGAGGCAATTGTGTTAGTGTGTTTGCTATCCCTTCCTCACCCCTAATTCAAATTTGCTTCCTCATTGTTTGACTTGGGCTTGGGCACAACACTCATTTTTCTCTGTGCTTCTAATGACAAATGTAAATGAAAGTAAGAGCACTTAACGTTGGCATAAAGGTAGATATTCAAATGATACATTTCTCTAAGCAGTAGATTACATGCAAATGTAAGATGTTTTCATTATCATCTGTTATGTTTTCTTTTTTTTATCATCTTCCAAGAGAACAGAATTAGGACGGTGGCGGGTGGTGGGGTGGGGATGTTATGAAAGAGGGTCACACAGGTTATTTTGGAGCTAGAAGAGAACTTGGAGTTAAATCTGCCAATCTCTAAAGTTTACAGATGGGAAAAGTGATACCTACTAGCGTATTGGGGCTTCTGCGGTCATGTGGATTATCAGCAGCAGAGTCAGGAGAGGGGCTTTCTGGCCAGTTCTCAGACAACTATAATAGCTGGTCGCCTCACACAGAAACACTAGCAATGAACCCTGGGCAAACGAAGGTTAAGAAAGTACTGACAATTCTGTAGCTGCCAACTAATTTCCAGGGCTGAAAATCTGGGCACAAAGAGAGGGGAATCTTAATACTGGGAGCCTTCCTGACACGTAGACACTGTTAACATGCAGATTGTTTTCACAGGAGGGAGGCTCCGTTGGGTCTGCCATGGGGAGAGGAAAGAAGCAGCCAAATTTGGATTTTTCCTGTTTGCTGCTGCCATGCGGGTCATGTTGACTGTGCAGGGGGTGGATAGGACAGACTGGCATCTCTGCTGATGCCACCTCCCTCCATGGAGGGCCCCTGCCAAGACTCACTGGCAGTCCTATGAGATGAAGATTTTATCCCGGTCTCTTGGCCAGCTTCCATCTGGCCAAAGGTATTTTATCTAAATAATTCCAAGGTGCCTATCTCTGCAGTGCTGAAGTGCTCAATTAGATATGGCCCAAGTCTTTGTAGCACGTCAGTGTGCACTGCCGAGCAGCTGCCACATTCCCACAGAGGGTGAAGTCATCTCTAAATATAGTGCCTGGCAAGCTGTTTGGAACAGTGGCAAATTCTAGCAGGCAAATGCACACCTGAATTGGAAGTCAGTCGCCTGCCCAGGGTGACAGAAGGTCCGCAAAAATCCCAACTTCCCTAAAAGGCAGCTAGCAGAGAAACCACAGGGCCTCTGTGTCAGCTTTCTTTTTTTTTGTTTTTCTTTTGTAGCTCATATCTTCTCCTAAAAATATATTTTTTTCCTGTCAACTCCATAAATAGTAAAATCCATTATCTGCAAAACTGGCTGTATTGTTTTTACTGTGATTTTCTTTTAAGGACCTATGCTTTGTTTATTGATAAAAAAGGTTTACATATATTGGCTAGTATTCAGGAAGCATTGCCATTTATTAAATATCACCATACTTATTTACTTTAGTGCCTGTCTTCCCTATTAGACTCCAAGCTTCTTGCTTCTGACACAAAATACTTGAATACATATATAAATAATAAGTGTTATGATAATTCGTAATCCTCATAGAGGGAGATGCCCTGGTCTCCACCATAATTGTTGTTCCTTTGAAAGTGATCTGGAAAAAAAATGTGAAAATCTACTCCCTAAACCCTTGGGTTGGGGAGGACTGTGGCAACTAATACAGCGGCTGGTATCTGCCATCACAGAGATCCTGGGGGTCACCTAGATCTCTTCCTCATTTTGTTAGACATAAGAGTCTTCGGTTTGGAGATAGAGGCTGGACAAATTGTGCTAGTTGTGCCAAAATGTTTGGGAACGTTGGTTTTGGCATTGGAGATACTGAAGTTCCATCCTGGTTCAATCACTTATGCCTGTGTCACTCTAGGAGAGTCACAGAAGCCTCCTGGGCTTAAGTTTCCTCATCTAAAAAATGGTGATAATGATCTCTGTTCAAATTCTCTCACCAGGATAAGGGATGATCTTCTGCAGAGATGACTCAGAAAATGCCACGTGAATTGCACCACCCTTAGACGCAAGAGATATATTCTTACTGTTCTCACACCTTCCTTATCTGTCAGCAAGGGTCAGAGAGCTGCAAGAGATTCCCAGCTCTGGCCACCTGGCGGCCCCAGCACTGTCTCAGCCAGTGCCTCCTTCAGCAATTGCAATGGTGTGTCAAGGGAGCGGGCGGGTGAGACACTCCTGAAAGAGTCTGGCTTCTGACTTCCCGAAGTTACAAATTATCTGAGTAGCAAGTCTCTGACACTTCCTCTCACCCCTCTCTGCTCTGCCCCTCTGCAGGTAGCCATGATACCTCATTTCACGGAATCATAAGGCACTGAAGGTCACAAGGCACCTGAGTGGGGAAGCCCAGAATCAGACATGTCATTATGGCTACTGCCCTCACCTCCCTCAACTCTGTTATCAGCTATGAAAGCTAGAGCACATTTGCCGGAAGATAAATTACTCCCCGGGATACAGGCTGTCCTTGCTCTCAGAACTCAGATCCTTCAACAATGAATTTATAAACTGAACTTTGACTTCTGAGAGGCAGAGAAGATGCAAACTCTTGCCTAGTGCTGATTTGTGGGACCCACCTAGTTTTTCCCTGATAAGTCATTAGAAGAATCAGGGTGATACAAGCTCACGTGGCAAGGAATATGGACCAAGGAGCCCAGAGCAAAGAAGACCTGCCCGGATGATCAACTTCCTTAAATTGGTTATGAAATTCTGCCATGGGTCATGAAACTCTATTCTGTGCAGAGAATAACCCAAAGTAGGGAAATACCTTGCTAGTGCTATTCCTTTCTTTTTTTTTTTAAGTTCCCTGAAGGCAGAGATGACAGTATGTAAGTCCTCACTGTGCCGTGATTTTTCTCTCGCCCACCTCTGCCATGTTGCAGCCTGTGCAGGTCCATCCAAATCACCTAAATGGCTGGCCTGTCAGCTAGCTCCTCACAGGCAGGAGGGGGAGGAATTGAGCTGATTACCTATTAACTTCAGCCTGAATTAAATAGATTTTCATGTCGCTTTAAACTTCATAGTTCTCTCTTATGCATCCCCCCTGGGTTTCCATGCTCTGTATATAAAAAGGTAATGTGACAAATTCCTTTGCCAAGACTTGGATGTTGGGAACTCAGAGTTTTTATTTAATCGTGGTTCTGAGTTCCTGTCTGGCCTTGTATATGCTATTTTACATTTCAAATATTCCATCTGTAAAGGATGAATGATAATTCTTACCGATCTCGTAGGGAGCTTGGAGATGATGGATTATTTAATGTTTTAAACAGCTTTGGACACACTGAGTGCTAAATAACTGGTATTATTAGACTCTTGGTGAACTGGCTGATGGTTCTGGGGACAAACAAAGCTGAGAAATTGGCCAGCTGACCTGTTTTGGCATCAGACCTCCTGTGGTCTCTCTCTCCATAGCACTCACTGAGTGATGACTCTCTGTATGTTTAATAATAAAAGGAGCCTGGGCCATTAACCCGGGTGGTTGAAATATTGCAGTTTCTCTACTTCTTGTCCTATTTTATTTTATGAGAACACGATTCTAAACCATGCTGTCAGTAGAGATTCTGTTATGTAATAAACATGCCTCGAAAGAACTATTTTATCGTGAAATGTGTTAGGTTTTATCTTGAGATTTTAGCTGTAGTTGGGGTAAGAGAACTGTGGGTCAGTTCAAACTTCTGAAAGCAAACCAAGTAAAGTTTGCCACTTCTGATACACCAACTGAATCTCTGAGTTTTGGTGAAATTCCTCCTGAATTTGGGTGCACTTTGTATAGGTTATTTTATTTGTTGGCCAAACATATATTGGATTTCTACAATGAAGCAGGTCGGAGGTTCAGACACAAGTTTCTAGATCCATATCACCCAGGTCATCTCCATTACAGAGAACTTCATAATGTTGGGAGATGATAGACATAAAATATAAGGTGAAATATAAACAGGGTACCGTGTGGACACAAATAAGAGTGACTATTGCCTTGGGAAGTCAGAAGAGATTTCTCAGACATCAGAGGCATTTAAATGGGTAGTTTAAGACTATTTTGTCAGGGAAAGAAAAAGGAATGAGAAATGAAAGTTTCTTTGCAAAGGATGTGATGTGCATATTGAATGTTTTATTTTCTTTATTTACCGAGAGTAAACAAGAGAGTGATGCACAGGTTTGCCTGTTGAGTTCCACTCAAACATGCTGGAAGGGGCCCTTTTAGCCTTATTGATTAACATCTCTTGCAAGAAGAGCTCCTCTTTTGGAAGTAATCTGCAGCATGCATTTACTTGGCTTTTCAAACGGGTGGAGAACCAAGATAGTGTCTTTTGAGAGTCCCCTTCCCACAATGATTCAAAACTGCTCTGCAGGGCCCTTTGTGCCTCCAGGTGTTGGCTGGAATCAGAAGAACCCTCCACACAGGGAATGGCTGCCCCTCAGCAAGCGCACATTTCCCCAGCTTAAAGAGGTTGGTGCGTTTTAGCGGCGGTGCAGAGAGACATGGAAGGGGAGGAGCACCATAGTCAGATGTTGAGAAATATAAAAACATTTTAGACTCTCAAATCTAAAAATAATGTATATTGTGCAGGGTAGCTTACAGGACAGAATTACAAAACAAGATTAAAGAATAAAAGAAGGTCATGATTGGTTAAGTATAAACACAAACCAATAAGATAAAAATTAATAGGAATAAATAAAACATCCCACAAGTATGTTTAGCTTATTTCCTTCTCCCCATGTAGTCTCCATGAAGGAGTCTTAATTTAAAAACTACAGAGAACACCAATCTTTGAAAGAATAGTGCCATGTATGTGAATGATATTACATAGGATCTGATTTGTCAGTAAAGAATGATAAAAATCTGTTTAATATCTGTTCTTATCACAAAGAAACCACACTTAAAGAGGACAAACCAAGTCCCCCCACAGTAGAGGTACAGAAGAGACCATTAGTGGAAACTGAGGTGGAAGATGTGCTCTTAAAAAAATGAGTAAGAAAAATCAGAATATGTTGTCTGGAGATTACAAATGATCTAATGTATCCGAAAGGCTGCAGGTAAGGAAGGGTTGGTTTATTCTGTGTGGTCCAGTGGGTTCTGACCGTAGGCTGGAAGTGCTTGTGAGAAGTGTATTGAGGTAAAGTTTTAGGAGGCTAGTGAAAGCAAGAACACCTGCATAGAGAGGAAGGTCTGTCTTTTTAACACCAAATGTTTTGATTTAGTGGAGAAAAGTCCCCATAGGGTGATGCTATCAAGGCAGACGAATGTAAAGGCTTGAACATATTAGGAAAAGAAAATGACGGCGATTCATAAGAGAATTAAGCTTTTTTTTTTTAAGAATAGGAGGAAATATAGACCTTAAGCACAGAGATGACTGAGAGGAAGAGAAACTTTGAGCCGTCTGGAGGAATGTGTTCAGCGAGGAGATACTTACCTAGAGGGCAAAGCTAAGTTGAGGGTGGTGCCGTGAGCAGAACCCAAAATGCTACCAATGATGTTTGGATCAGTTAGCTTAAAGAAAAACTTCTCTAATTAAGAAATAAAAAATGAATCTCGCCCCAGCTACTTGGGAGGCTGAGGCAAGAGAACTGCTTAAGTCCAAGAGTTTGAGATTGCTGTGAGCGGTGACATCACAGTACTCTATGGAGGGCGACATAATGAGATTCTGTCTCAAAAAAAAAAAAAGAATCTTGCTTTGCTAGAAACTATGGATGCTGGAAAAGTAAATAGCCTTTGAATGGGCAATAGCAAAAAATAGGAAGGAAGGAAAGATGACTGTAAAATGTAGAGCTCTGGGTCCTTAGATGGTTTGTGTACATATATGGTAATAATGTGCCCTGTGCACATTAACAAGAGCTATTTGGCCACTTTTTGCCAGAAGAGTCACTGTGGAGTAAGCAACAGGATTCTATAAAAATGTTTTGTAAGGAGAAATTTCTTGTCACCTGTCTAGTGGGAATGGAGGAAAGCCAACTGGAGAATCTAGTTCAGTGACTTCTTTGGGTGTTTTCCTATGTACAGAACCACAGAAAATCAGCCAACTTTATTTCTGTGCCAATAGTAGGGACAATGTCTCTCCATGCTTTGTTTATTTAATCCGGGCTCTCTGTTCTTTCAGTTTGCTGCCGTAGCACCTGGGCTTGCGTGAGTGATGGCTTTCATCACCCAGGATCATTGACTTCTGTGCCTTTTTCCCTCTCCTGAGAACTCTGTGTGGTCAAGAAACATATTATTTTGTCTCTAGCACTAACATTTACCATATATTTGATGGGCGACAAATGTTTTCTAAATGGATGAATAGTGTCAGCACATCAGATTAGGTAAATCCAGCTCTTTCAACTCATGATTCTCCTATCAGAATACTCAATACAATGAATCTACTGCTCTGATCAGAAAGAACATGGTTGTAGACAAAGAATCTCAGAAATACACTACAATTTGCATCCAGAGTTCAAAGCAAGGTTAGCAAAAATTTCCAAAAAATTGTCAGAAAAAAATTAAAAGTTCATAGTCTATTCAATCAACTCTCGAATTCAATAGCAGTAGATTCTTATTGCTAAGATGCATATGAGACCCTTGTCCAGGAGGGGGTCACAGTCTAGAGGAAAAGAGAGAAATACCAACAGATAATTCCCCCCAAACTAAGAAAAAGATGAAAAAAATAGCATAAAGTATCATCTCAACATAGAGGAAGGGAAAACTAACAGTCTGGGGTCCGAGGGTGAGGCTGGTAGGTGGTAGGTGAGACTTCACTGAGCTGCTGATAAATATCTGCATTTAAGCAGGAAGAGCATTTCCACGAACATGCAGGAGAACAGAGGCATAAGGGGTCAGAGGGGGCAAGGGGACTGGGAGACTGTAGGATCTATGTGGAAATTGGGTAAGAACAGATTGTGAGGCTGCTTCATGCCATTCTAAGGTGTTTTGACTGGAAGAAAAAGTCTTTTGTTTATTATTATTATTTTTTTATTAAATCATAGTTGTGTACATTGATATAATCATGGAGCATCATTCACTAGCTTCACAGACTGTTTATCAAGGTTCACATATACCCTTGTAAGATGCACCACAGGTGTAATCCCACCAATCCCCTTCCCTCTACCCACCTCCCCCCTCCCTCCCCTCCCTTTCCCCCTTCCCCCTATTCTTAGGTTGTAACTGGGTTATAGCTTTCATGTGAAAACCCTAAATTTGTTTCATAGTAGGGCTGAGTATGGGTACTTTTTCTTCCATTCTTAAGATACTTTACTAAGAAGAATATGTTCCAGCTCCATCCATGTAAACATGAAAGAGGTAAAGTCTCCATCTTTCTTTAAGGCTGCATAATATTCCATGGTGTACATATACCACAATTGATGGGCCCTTGGGCTTCTTCCATGACTTAGCGCCTGTCTAAAAAATAAGACTTTTAAAATAAAAGTGCAGAGCATCTACTGCTACTCAGCCCTTTAATGTGTGAATTTGTATTCTTTGCACATCTAGAGAAACTTTTTCTACTTTTTGTATAGAACAGCAGTTCTCAAACTGTGGGTCACGATCCCTTTGTAATAATGAAAATACATCCTGCATATCAGATATTTACATTATGATTCATAACAGTAGCAAAATTACAGTTATGAAGTAACAACAAAAATAATTTTATGTTTGGTGGTCACCACAACATGAGGAACTGTATTAAGGGGTCGTGGCATTAGGAAGGTTGAGAACGACTGGTATAGAACTTTTTATCACTAATTTCAGTCATTCAACCAGAGGCTGGATTGACTCTGAGAAAATATGGAAATAATTATTTTTCTATCTTCCTCTGGTTCTCCCACCACAGGATTGGAGGAGAAAGTGCAGAAACGTCCCCAACCTCCCTATCCTGACCTTGCAAGACCTTTGGAACCCTGACGTTTTCGCCCTCTACACTCTGCCTGTTGATGAATGTGGATTTTTGAGGACCTATGGACTAAATCCCCAACTTGGATTATCTCATTTAATTCTCACAATACTCAGTAAGCTGAATTCTACTGTTTTGTTCTCAATTAGGACTTTAGAGGATACAAAATACAGAGGAGAAGGTAAAAATAAATAACATAAAGATATACCAGGAGGCAAGGACCAAAATCAAACACAGGAGACAAAGAATAACTAAATCAAAGTTGCTTTGGGTACAGAAAGGAAGGCTTCAGGATTCAGAAGTGGTAGAGAGGAAACGCACTCCAGGATCCAGGGAGGAACAAAGCAGAGGGCGCTGATGATTCCTGGAATATCCTCGGGTGTGTGCGACTAGCTTTGCTTTTTTACCTCACCTGGGGCACAGTCCAGGGGCAGTCTGAGTCGTGGGCAGGCTTCACTTGAAAGAGTGGAATGGATACTTTTAAATCACTGGCAGATGTTAGGTTTTAGTTTTTCTATTTATATGTAATGTTCATTTTAGGAAGGGAAATTTAAGTCAGCAGTATCAAGTCTAATTATCAAATTATGTGGATCTATAAGCAAAACTCTGAGAAACGTTGAAAAGTGAGTGAGGTAGAAAATATTCAGTCATTCAGCCATGTCATACGTGAGCAAATGCCTTTGTCTATAACAGGGGTCCAAAAACTAGGCCAGTGTGCCAAATTCAACCTGTGATGTGGTTCTTATGGTCTCCTAGGTTGGAATCATTTTTATATTTTTAAAGAGTTGTAAAACATACAGGACCACAAACCATCATGACACATAACAGAAGACAGAGGCTGTATGTCACATATAAATTTTGAGATACTAGCCAGCCCTTTACAGAAAACCCCCGGTCTGTCCAACAGCTCCCGGTGCAGGTCACACGGCTCCCTCCTCAGCCTTGCCCGGCTGACCTGGGAGACGCCTTTCCGCTCTAGAACTCATGTCTGCTTTCTCTTGCTCACACAGCACTGTTCCATAGCCCATAAAACAAATTGGCAGACTCCATTTCAGCTCTTAATGGACAGTGACTTGAAAACCACGAGCACAAATGAAGCCCTTTCTGGGAGTCTCTGCATAATTAAATAGCCCTAGAGACCAAAGCAGCTTCCTTCCATGTTGTGAGGTGGCTCTTCACCGTGACCTTCAGAAGGCAGTGCTGACGCCTTTTCCTAGAGATTCACAGTTACTGGTGCTGTCAATGTCACTTTCATAAACGCTAAAATCATAAAGAATTCATAAAAAGCTATTGTAAATGTCATGCATTTTCAAATAAAGCTTTTTAATCAATTAAAAAAATAATGTATACAAATCAAAACTCATGGGTTTTGCATAATATCCTCTTTCATTGATCAAGAAACTATTGATTGTGTAACTTCAGTTTTGAAATGTAGAGTCAACACTTATATGTAACAATAATTCAAAATCAAAGATAATTTAGAAACTCAAATCTCTCGTTTTGTATGTATAATGATGATAGTTTACATTTCTATAAAAATGTACAGTTTTTCAAGCATCTTCATAAATACATTTCATCACATTCACACAATGATTCTCTGAGTTACAAATGGCAGCAGCTGGTGTTAAATCTATTTCTTCAGTAGCAGAAACTGTACTTGGCATGACTGAGTAAATAATCCAGGGTCATAAAGCCAGAAAATAGTAGAACAAGGACAAAAATAAAATTGTTTGGACTTTTCCCTTGTGATACTTCTACCATACCAACACAGCACTCGCCTAATATAATGAAAAAATTTATATTAAAAAATAATAAAATTTTAAAGATTAAAAGTGCATGGTAACTAAAATAATTTTTTAAATATCTTAAATAATAGTCATTACTACTTCAAACTTTAAGCAAATTCAACGGGCTTAAAAGATAAAAAGTAGATTCCATGTAGATCGATTTCAACTATTTGTCTCTGGTAAATATTTTTCCTTCTTCCACTCCAATCCTTCAAAAAATAGAAAAACAACCCTTTTATTACTTCCCTGGATGGGTTCCTTGAGGGCCAGGCATCTTTCTCACAATCACCTAAGGCTGTGATCCCGGCTTAAGAGATTGCTTTCTAATAACCTTCAAAAAGAGTTTTCAAATCCCATCAAATTCCTGCGGAATTTGTTTTGAGTTGACAGCTCTGTTCCATAATTAATGGAAAAAGAAACCGTGTCATGAATTACCAACTCGAAAGTTAAAACTACGAGAATTATATTATCATTTTAAAGGTGACCTATGGTTAATTAAAAATAATATTATTTTTAATGAAATATTGTAGTAGTCGATTGAGGTTAACGAAAGATACATTTGAAAGGTGAAAGAAAACTATAGTTTGAGTATCTCAGCTCAGTCATGAAACTTACAGGAAACATCACCGTGCTGGTTGCAGATTGAACTAGAACACCTGTTCTCAGTCGTACCCGAAAAACAAAAGAAAAAGGACCAGCCTAGGGACAGATAAGAGACAGTGCAAAGCATTTGTGAGGTTTTTTCTGTAGGTCTGATTTTAGACAAAAGACTAATCATACTACACGTCTCTACATCCTGGAGTTGAGTTTTAAGGAAAATAAAGTAAGAAATTCAATTCCCGCCTATTTCATTTATCTTTGCTCTGTGGCATAACCCTGCTTTTTAAATAAATTAATGTTACCTTTCTGGAGAGAAAATAATTTTGATGTATAAAACTTGAAAAAAATAAAGAAGAAAACAGCTATTGTTATATTATTAATTACTTCCTTAATGTTTTGCTACTTTTTTCCAGTGGGGGGGGTAAAAAAGGTATTTTTTTGTCCATAATAGACTAGATTGGGAGAACTACCTGTGAAGTTTCTGTAGCCCAAGTGGCAAACAATTGACCCAAACCAGACGGATCCAAGGCTCTCCCGACACTTAGAGTCTGAATGCAGTGGTTCAGAGTGTGGGTGTTTGCCTGTGAGGTGGTGGTAAGCAGATGAGACTGACAATTATCTCTCACTTGCTGGATCCTCAAAACTGCCTCTTTCGAGTCTGATTACTTATCTTTTCTCTGTTTCCTCTTTCTTCTTATGCAAGATATTATTTCATTTAACTTATCCATTTCTTTTCTGTTGCTTACAACCAAGAAATTATAACTCATTCATGTACTATTTTGTATCCTATTTTTTGTTAATATCATATTGTACTATTATAGTCTTCAAAAGTGTTTAATGCTTCCTCATATAGCTGTATCAGAATTTTATTAACCAAATCTCTAGAATTATATATGAAATTAAGCTTCAATATCTTTGTATTAGGTCCATACCCACATGTTTAATTACTTTCTAAGGTTATATTCTGATATAAAAGTACTGGATCAATCATTATAAACGTTTTAAGAATCTTGCTTTTAAAAAGTTTTTAAATTATACTCTATTAAGAACTGTATTTGTGTATATTTCTTGTGTTCTTACAGTATTATAATTTAAAAACATTTTACTAATAAATAGGAAACATTTATATCTCTTTATTTGAATATACATATTTCTTTCATTCCAAATGGATACAATCTTTTTATCCTGCATACCGAGTCTGAGAAATAGCATGAAAAGAATTATTTTGTCTCTGGTAAACAGTGTGAGCCACTAGCTTTATAAATGAGTCAAGCTTACACAATTTGTAGAGTGTGATATCAGTGTTACCTCCTGGATTGATATAGACTCATATATTTATCTAAATTTGGAGTTTTTAGGTATAAGCAGCCTGTGCTTTTTATCTTTTTACTTACATAATAGGAATGTTTTTATTCATTTTCTGCATAGCTCAAAAGGGCTTAGTTACGTTCAGTAAAAAATATTGTTTTGAATTCTTTGGAGAAACATCTTATTACTACTTTGTATGACCAAGTTGCCCTAGGAATCATTTCTATAATTTAGTGTTCTTGTCCTAGCATACAAATTTAAAATATTACATAGTCATTTTAAGATATGACTCAGAAGCTCAGAAACCTGTTCTCCTGTTTTTCTGTGTGTTTCTGTTTATTTTTCTAGCTCATATGTTGAGAAAAAGATGATATAATTAACATTTCCACTGAGACTATGGTCAGTAGATTATATAGTGGAGAGTAACTTTCTTTTTTTTTTTAATTAAATCATAGCTGTGTACATTGATATGATCATGGGGCATCATTCACTAGCTTCACAGACCGTTTGACACACTTTCATCACACTGGTTAACATAGCCTTCCTGGCATTCTCTCAGTTACTGTGCCAAGACACTTACATTCCGCATTTACTAAGTTTCACATATACCCTTGTAACATGCACCACAGGTGTAATCCCACCAATCCCCTTCCCTCTACCTCCCTCCCCCTTCCCTCCCCTCCCTCTCCCCCTTCCCCCATTCTTAGGTTATAACTGGGTTATAGCTTTCATGTGAAAACCCTAAATTAGTTTCATAGTAGGGCTGAGTACATTGGGTACTTTTTCTTCCATTCTTGAGATACTTTACTAAGAAGAATATGTTCCAGCTCCATCCATGTAAACATGAAAGAGGTAAAGTCTCCATCTTTCTTTAAGGCTGCATAATATTCCATGGTGTACATATACCACAATTTATTGATCCATTAGTGGGTCGATGGGCACTTGGGCTTTTTCCATGACTTAGCAATTATGAATAGGGCTGCAATAAACATTCTGGTACAAATATCTTTCAATATTACTTTTAGCCTGAATTCAGTCATTTTATATGTCGGCACAGTTACTAAATTTAATTTGTCAAATAACTAGTGGGGGTAAAGAAAATTCTATTCACAAAATAAACTTTAGGATAAGATTGCAACCAATTCTCACATTGATATGTTTGGAAATGATTGGTAGTCAGATATGAAACAGAAAGAGGATCTACAAAAAAAATCCAGAAAATATATAAAGAAATTGAGATTACGTGAAAGATAATTCTCTATGACAAAGTGTATGAAGACACATATTCACCCTAATTGCTTGTTTATAAAATGTAGATAGATTTAGGACCAGATGGCAACACTTGGCAGTGTGCTGGGCACTCAAAGGTGCACAGTACAGCAAGTTAAATCCCTCCTATTTGAGGTTTTACTTTGCTTTGGGGCCTGTGACTCAGGTGGTTCTATTGCCAGGAGCTCTTTGTCTGTTTAAACCTGAGCTCACCTCCCTTTTAATTCCTATTCTTGTACTGAGGTTTTAGAAACTGGGTTTATTTATTTTATTTATTTGTCTCACAACATCTGAGGCCTTGTTCTATGGTTTCCTAATGCTCTGTTTCTAGTATAAGTGCAGTAAAGCCTCTGTCCCAGGCGTGAGCTCTGTCCTTCCTCAGCCTGATGACTGGCGTTCTGCGACATGCTTTATCATAAGTGCTTCTCTCTGCGCTACGTGGAAGGTCTTCTAAGAACTGTATTGTCAGCCAAGAGCCTCCCTCAGTTCTTCCCACCCACATGCAAGGTTTCCTGCTATTTTCTTTTGGGTTCTTTGTAGTTTACTTTTGCATGTCTGTCTAATAGCAACTATGAACCATTATAGTCACGCATTGCATAATGGCATTTTGGTCAATGACAGAACCTATGGGCAGCAGTGGTCTGGTAAGATTATCATACCATATTTTTGCTGCATCTTTCCGATGTTTAGATACACACATGCTTATGGGGTTCAGTACAACATGTTGTATGGGTCTGTATTGCAAGAGCAACAGGCTGTGTCACGTAACTAGGCTTCTCATTTTCACAGTGGAGAAATGGCCTAATGACACTGCTCAGAATCCAGCCCACAGTGAAGGATGCATGACAATAAACACACCTCCGGTCAATACAGGGCAGAGTTAGTGTTTTCCTCTTTCTGGTTTGATTTAGAGTGAACTCTACTTACTCCATCCAGAAGTAAGAAAGGGTCTCACAGCTTAGTGAAATGCAGTATTGACAAAGGTGACAGGTGGAGAGAGTTTTGATTCTCTGGCATTAATGACAGCCATCATATTGAGTATAGACATTTATGAGTGCCTCTCTATTCATGACAAAACAATAATTTCAACTTTCTTGCAGAATAGCAAGTAGGAAGGTAGCAAATAGGTAGCTAGATACATAAATATAAATATACATCATACACAAATACCAGGAAAGGTGGATGGTAGATGGATTTCTGTATAGATAGATGGCATGTGGATGGTAGCTGGCTGAATAGAAAGATACAGAGTAATGAAGACCATTTATATCTCTGACTTCCCATAGTTCTATTCATTTTCTATTCTTCAATGATGAGTTCTAAGGTATCTTTACAATGGTTCTCCATCTGTTTAGTAGCCAGGCTAGTACTCACAAAGACTAAAAGCAATGACCAAAACAATTTGAGTTTTCTTGAGTTGTAGAATCTTTTCTACTTTTATACACATACTATACACAAACATCAACTCAAAGTGGTGGAAGAGTCATTTCAAAGAATCTTTGTAAACATTTTGAACTTTCTATGAAATATAAAGCTAATAACAAGGTGAAATCTAAGGACTAGACTTACACTTTACACTGCTAATATAAACCTTTTGGAAGGAAGTGCAGAGCATCCTCAAAGAACTCCAATTAGACCTCCCTTTCATCCTGCAATCTCATTACTAAGCATCCACCCAGGAGAAAAAAAATCCTTTTATCATAAGAACGTTTGCACTACACTGTTTTTTGGAGCTCAGTTTATAATCACCCAAATGTGGAAACAACCTAAATGCCCACCAATGCAGGAATGGATCAATAAGTTGTGGTATGTGTACACCATGGAATGCTATTTAGCCATTTAAAAAAGATGGAGATTTTTCATCTTTTGTATTAACCTGGATGGAGATGGAACACATTCTTCTGAGTAAAGCATCACAAGAATGGAGAAGCAGGAATCCAATGTACTCAATCTTAATATGAAGGCAGTCAATGAGCTAATACAAGGTGAGGGTTGGGGAATGAGGGAATAGGAAGTGGGGGAGTAGGGAGGTCATGGTGTGTGGCACACCTCTTGGGGACAGGACACAAGAGGGACTTTCTCTAACAATGCAACCAGTGTAACCTAATTCTTTGTACCCTCAATGAACTGCCCCCCCCAAAAAAAAAGAGATATCTTGATAGCTCGTTAATTTTTAGTGAAGAATACAATTTTTGAGTCTGGAAAAGAAAGATACTTGAATCATTCCAACATTGCGACCAACCAGCACTGTGAGCTTTTGACTTAACTAAATGACTTTTCTCATTTACAAAATGAGAGAGTAGATCTTAAAATGTTAAATTCAATTTTTACTGTGATTTTTATAAATTTGTACATGTTCTAAAGCATCATTATAGGACTTCATATAAGTGAAATAGCTCCAACAATATCAATATTTGGGAATATCTTTAATAATACATTCCCTTTTGTATCTATTGTTTCATTTTGTGTTAAATGTACTCTACTTTTTATGAACATAATCTTGGTGTTGAGTTGGTGTTGTCCATTATGCAAAAAAGAAATTTTAAATTCAGATCTGACTTTTTAAAATATGCTATCAATTGGAATTGCACAATACTACATAATGATATTTCCAACAGATGTTATGTAAAATATAGTCTGAATATTCAGGCACATAATATTGCAAATCTTGCAAAAATTCCTAGTGACACTTTGAAAAAAAATTAGAATGTTTATAAGAAGTGGTACAAATTAACATAAATTCTTTGTTCCAAACACGACAGAAAGAAATATAAGATCCTGACTGTGTTTCGTAGTGTGTATATAAACCGTGTAATAACCTAATGTCTTTAAGGTCAACAGGAAAGCATATGGTGTCAGTGGCATCTGTATTTCAAACAATTTTCTTCTAGCACTAGCCAGGAAACTTCGCCACTCTGTTCACATTCTTCTAGATAATCTTTCTCATAACAGAATTATGACCACAGATTGCATGCTTGGGACAGGAAAAAACATTATCATTTAAGAACACGGCCAAAGCCGTGACTTTGTAAGTGCATTATGTTCTAACCAATCCAATTAAGTAGGTAGAAGAAAGCTCAGGATAGAATACACCCCTGACGTTCACAATAGTACATCCTGAGACTATAACAAAGCCCTAAATTTATAAACAATTTTATTATGCAATATATTTTCTTTCACAAAATGTAGTAAAATAAAACCAGAAATAAAATAAATATTATTTATTTTATCCTTTTTCCTTCAAACTGTGCAATTTCTATTTATTTTTAATGTCTCCGTTTTTCTAGGAGAAATTTCCTGGCCATTTCACAGGTTTGATTTCACCACTCCCTAAAAATCATCTCTTTTAATTCTCATCCTAGTAAACGTTATTTGTCTGTCTTTCTTTAAGCTGTGCAATTCCTGTTCTTAATGTCACAGCTTTCTGAAGGAGTAATTTTCTTTTTTTTTTTAATGATAAGCCCTGCCTCTTGCTGTAGACCTTCATCAGCTTGCTCAAAGGGGTGTGTCTCTTGATCTTGGACTGCACCACGGAGCTGTCCTGCCCTGCCACCTTCAGGTTGATGTGGTCATTATCTGTCTTCACTCTCCCCTGCCCCACTCCCATGCCTGGCCAGCTGCCAGATGCCCTCCATACTCTCAGGAGGTCAGTGGAGTTCACTGCAGTGTGGGGAAAACTGGGCCCTTGGGCTCCTCCTTATGCTCTCTGCCCACTGCTCCCCCTGAAGGAGAAATTTCTTGACTGATACTCTGCTTTCTAAAAATCATCTCTTTTTATTTTCATTAAATAAGATGATAATTTCTTTTCTTACTGGCTGCTTCCTAGCTGTCAGCTTCTTGAATTCATGATAGAGAGTATTGTTCACTACTATGTGTCCCAGTCTGCCACTGCACTGTAACAGCGCTTGGTAGGTATTTTTTTAAAGAATAAATGAATGACCCAGAGTATGTCATTAACATATATATGATTAACTCAGATACTCAGAAACAGTGGTAAGTCATAAAAAATTAAGTTGAGATGCAGTAACAGGGCCTTAGCTAGGTCTGCTCACTAGTAACTGACTCCCACTTGAGCGTCAGTATTAGTACACATAGTGTTATCAAAGTTTTGACCAAAAATTAAACAAAATGGTACAAATCATCTTCTTTCTGGAGGATGCATGGATAGTTCAAACTGGTCCACAACCTATCATGCCATAAGTACATTAGTTTCACTGTTTACTAGTTTTTTGGTCATAAGTAAGTTATTCAGCCCTAGAAACTCAAGTTTCTCCATCCACCAAATGAATATTATAATTCCTTCTATGTTTAAGTTTTATGAGTTCTTGAGAACTGAATGAATTAATTTCTATGAAAATTTCTTGAGGAGCACTCTCCAACTGTACAGTGTTTGCATAAACTGTGATTAGAGCATGATGCCACAGTTATTTCAAGGAGAGTCGTAGCTACAGTGTTGTCTGCTTAAGGACAGATAACACAAGCATCTGTTACCTCATAGCTATTTCACTTGTTTCTACTGATGATTGCAGTGAATGAATCTAGAAAGATCTGTGCCACAGAACGCATGATACAGCTTTACCTGGCCAAGAGCCATGCAGAGAAGTAGAATTTGTCTCAGGCATGCAGATCCAAAGGTTCTGAAAGAAAACCTCCTCAGAAATACAATACCACTATTCCCATTAAAGATTGTGATGTTCCTTGTGGCAACCATGGTAATCACAATCCTTCTTAAAATTCTTTGTACATTTAGGCAATTAATTCAAATGCGAAAACCAATTAACTGTATATCCCATAATCAAATCGGTTTCAAATGAATGTCCCAAATTCCAAAAGGCTTTGAAAACTCTACCAACGTGAAACAGAATAAATAATGTACTTGATGCCAGCACACTAAACGTTTTCATTACATTTTCAAAACCAAATAGAACTGCAAAATACTATGTAACTTATTATATATGTCTGAGTTGTACTAAACGTGCTATTTCAATTCACCAGGATGATTATAACTTGGTATGTATTGAAGTAGGGAACTTTGTTGGACAAAGATAGGATGTAGCCTTTGTTCCCATAGCTCTTAGAGTTAGATAGAATTCTGTTAAAATGCCTCTTATGACTAGCTGTGAGTTCTTAGGAAAATTAATTAAACTCTTTGGAGCTGCATTGGATACTTGCTTTTCCATACTTGTGATACTTTATTTGGGACGATGTTCTCTAAATCCATTCAGATACATAGAGAAGGTGTAAAGTCTCTTTCTTTCTTTATGATTGAATAGTACTCCATGGTGTACATAAACCACAATTTATTTATCTGTTTGTGGGTTAATGGGCACTTGAGTTATTTCCACATCTTTGCAATTGTGAATTGAGTTGTAATAAACATTCTAGTGGGAATACCCTTGTGGTAAAATGATTTTTTTTTCTTCTTCTGGGTAGATACCTAGAAATGGAATTGTGGATCAAATAGAAGGTCTATTTTTAACTCTTTGAGGATTCTCCATACTTCTTTCCAAAACTAATATGAACCTAGCAGATGAACATCTACAAGCCATGTGAAAGGAAAAACACATTTAAATCAAGAAAGGAGGCAAGAGGCCAGGCACGACAGCTCATGCCCGTAATCTTAGCACTCTGGGAAGCCAAGGTGGGTGGATTGCCTGAGCTCAGGAGTTCAAGACCAGCCTGAGCCAGAATGAGACCCCATCTCTAAAAAACAGCCTGGCATTGTGGCAGGTGCCTGTAGTCCCAGCTACTTGGAAAGCTGAGGCAAGAGAATCATTTGAGCCCAAGAGTTTGAGGTTGCTGTGAGCAATGACTCCATGGCACTCTACCGAGGGTGACAAAGTGAAACTCTTTCTCAAAAAAAAAATAGCAAAACTCTTCTGGGTTTAGAGTCGTTTTGAGAAAAATACAGGGTCTGGGGTCTATGCTGAGTGTTCACCCCACCAGCAGGAGCTCTTGTTACTCGTGCGTTCTCTCCCCAAAGCCCTGTCCTCATGGACCACTTATGGACTAGACAGTGGCATCTGTTGATAGATCAGACACATTAACAATAATACTTGTTATTGTTTTAATGATCTCTCAATAACAGGTTTTGTCTTCGACTATAATGGTGTTTCCCCTACTATGTGATGTGACACAGTGATGGCTCGGATGCTAATTCAAATGAATGTCAAGGCAAAAAAAGGCCAGATAGACATGTGTCTTCAGAAGCCTTAGAAATTTCACTCTTCCATGCCCAATAATAGACACTCTTTCCTGCCTTTTCTGTTAATATTCAACACTAAACTGACATGTCCAAGTGCTTTTCCTTAAGAACGCAAATACCCTGGGAGGGGTCCCTGTAGAATGCTTTCTGTACAAATTAGTAATATTAGAGTGGGTTTTGATCTGAGTGTGGGGAGACCATGTGCCATAGGGATGTGGTGAGAAGAGGAGAGACTGCCCAGGGGACCACAGGTGTACACGAGGCGATGTGCAGGAGGCAATGCTGCCAATGGAAACCCACTTTTTCAACAAGTATCCGTTAATGCCTATTGCTTGTATCTCCACAACTCCTAGCTTGACGGGAAAAATTATCCTCTTTGTGTATCAGTTTCCTCATCTTTAGAATGAGAACAATAATGTCTATTTCATAAGCCATTGTGAGAATTCATTGAATTAATATGTGCAAGATGATCAGGTTTATTTTTAGAAAGTTTATTTTTTAAAAGTAATTATTAAGCCCTCAAAATGCCTTCATTATTAACTGTTTTGCATCCCAGTTGCTGGGTAAACAAGTCAAGTTTTGTTCATCTTTACTTTTGGTTCCCAAGGCTAATTACTCTTGTGACTACTTTCAAGACATGTTAGTTGATAATAGTGCACATAGGTGCATTAAAATGAGTGACATCTTGGAGATAAAACTTTTAATAGATATAATCTACTAATTTATTGATCTTTATCAGGCATTACCCAGTCACCAGAATTTATCTATCTATGCACAATTTGGTTTTTTAAAAGCAAATTTATTTTGGTATTTGATACTGAGTTACCTATAATTAAGCAGCTATCACCAAATATGCTGGGATAATTCCTCCCATTGATGGGAAGTAGTTAGTGATTTACACAGATGAGCAGTCATTAACAAGGCTTTTTAGGTGATGTACAAAACACTTTCTTAAATGGAAAGATCAATGTTTGTCATTATAAAAGCCTAAACATAAAAATATCAGAAAGCAAGATGGCGGAATCAGCCTGTAGTTAGATAACTCAGGACTTAGGGATAGCGAGCTGAGGATGCCGCAGCAGAGCTCCTTCTCACAGCTCACTAACTATGAGATAGGAAAACTCAAAAGTAAAGTAGTTTGAACATAGCAACTTCCACTATTCAAACAGAACAACAGGTACACAGGAATGAAAACAATCAAGCAAATGTTGTTGTATGCATAAAATTCTGTTTTCTTTGGCTTTAATAACATTTTTGATTCTTCTAAGTTTTCATTCATTTACTCATTCACTCACTCACTCATTCATAATGAAATATTTATTGATCCCCAGGCCATATGTGGTAACTGAACTACTAACACATATGCTACATACCCTCCCAGAGACCATGAACTAGGAGAGCAGACAGACGGGCCTGATGGTACATGGTGTGGAGAAAGTGCAAGCGGAAGTCATCTTTGAGCAGAAGAGGGCTCTGCCTGGGGCTGGACAGTGGCTTTGGGAGGGCTTTGTTGTGGACGTGACCTCTCAATGTTTGATGTCCTGTCTGTGGGATGGTCTCCACTGCAATGTTCTCATCTGGACAGGGGGTTAGGTGTTTCTGCTCACTTCTTGGTTCTTGTTCTTTGTCTACAGTCTGAATTAGACCATCGCTGATATGCAGGGGGAAAAAAAGTCTAAGGACGTAGTATCTCTGGTCCCTCCACTTCCTTTTGAGGAGGTAGAAAGTGAGGTCCTGATTACTGAAGGATTTCCCACACAGCCAGGGCCACTGCAACTAAAATTCCTTGTCTGCCAGTTCAAAGCTCTTTGCCTAACTGGCAAGCTGTTTTCAACTTTTCCCTGTGGTTTTCTGAAAAGCAGGTTTGGCAAACAATCAACATAAGATATAGCTTTGATAGTTCTTATGAGGACCGGCTTCCCCCCACCCCCACCCACCCATCACCACTTTTGTCTCAAGAAAATAAGGCTAGGAGAGAAGCTGTAATTTGTTCAAGGTCAAACAAACTGAATGTTTGTCCAAAGTGGGAATATCTTTCTCTAAAATCTGTCACTTTTATATTTATCCTTCTGCCTATTCACACCTAGATGAATCACATAGTTTCTGCTCTTAAGAATTTTATAATCTAGTAGAAACATCCAAATAAACAAAAATAATATAAGGAAAAGAATTCATCAAAACACAGAGAGGAGGAATTTCTGTAAGAGTTTAGAGGAAAGATGTGAACTTGGGATGGATTTGAGGAAAATGTATTTGAACTGACATTTTGGGAATTTGTGTGATTCAGACATGGGGAGATGGCCTGAGAACAGAAATCTCTGAGAATATTGATTGTATCCACAGAGGTCTTAAATAAAGAACTGTGTAAAATGAGAAGCTCATTTTGAGTGACATGTTGGCATATATAAAAGATGTATGGAGAATAATGGTAGAAGGCATAATGGAATAAAGTTATGGATAGATTTGAAAATTCAGAATTTGGACTTTTTTTCATATGCTATAGAGAGACCTATTGCTAATAGATCATTAAATATGAAATGTTTGATTTTGAACCTAAAGTGTTTATTTATCAAGTTTGTGCCTACACTACAGACAGCTTGTTTATGCCAGCAGCAAAGAAGCCTGGGGACTGAGGGGCGAAGAAATTGCAGAAGGCAGTTTCCGCAGGTTGTTGAGAATTGAATTTTTTTCCTTGCAAGTAATGTTCCAGAGCCTAGAAGAAGCAGTATCGGTCGGTGGATGGTCTGGCGAACACAGTGAATGACAGAGTTTCAAAGTTCAGCTTCTGTAGTTTGACTGATGTTGTTTGTGTGACGTGTGGTTCAGTGTTCTTACAACAGGGCTGACCAGTCTTAGCTACTTCTTCGCACCATCCTTTCATCATTTCATCCAGTTGGGTGCAGTAAAATCTGTTGTAATCGACTGACCAGGTTTCATGAAGCTGTGGTGCATAATACCAGAACTGGATCACCACACAGATACCATCAGCTTTCTTTGATGAATATTTGGTTTTGGACTGTGTTTTGGCACTTATGCTTTATGCAACCATTGTGCTGAATGCCAGCGATTGTCAGAAAGAATCTATTTTTCATCACATGTAACAATACAGTATAGAAATAGTTCACTTCTATGTTGTGACAGCAAAGAAAAGCAAGCTTCCCGAGGATTTCTTTTCTGACACTCACTTAACTCATGTAGAAAGCATCTATCTGGATTTTATTACTTGGCTGATTTGTTTTCAGTGGTCTAATATTGCAGAAATAGTAAGGTCCAACCTCACTGCTAGTTCACATGTAGGTGGAGGTGGGTTCCCTTCCACAACAGCTTTAGCTCATCATTGTCCACCTTGGACTCAGGTCACCCACATGGATCATTTTCAAGATTAAAATCACCAGAACTTCTCAAACCATCAACAAGATTAAAATCACCAGAACTTCTTGAACCATTAATGTACTGCACACTCATTAGCCACATCCTTTCCAAACCCTTCGTTGGTATTTTGAGCTTTCTGTGCTACGTTGGTGACCTGAAGGAACTCATATACAAAAATAACACAAATTTTTGACTTATCCATGGTTTTACAAAAATTTCTCTAAAATAACATGTAAAAGACAATCACAAGCCAAAACATGTGTTAGAAAGAATGAGAATGTACCTTCACAATGTAAATTAAACAGGAAGTGTCAAAGTGAAATGTCAGAGATATTAACTATCAAACTTAGTACTTAAGGAAATCGGACATTTCATGCTTAATCACCTAATATTCCAGAGTAAGTCTGATTTTCTTCTTCCCAAAATAAAAAAGTCTGTTCCTAAAATTTTAACTTCTTAAAGATTTAAAAACCTGTTTTCTAGAATTTACATTTTAAAATTTATTTGGTTCATTCAATAAGTATGCATTTAATAATGTGGTTAATGTCCCTTGTTTTCCTGTCTAATTTTATTTTTATTTTTTTTGTAGTGTTTGGCCGGGGCCGGGTTTGAACCCACCACCTCTGATATATGAGGCTGGCGCCCTACTCCTTGAGCCACAGGTGTGAACCCCTGTCTAATTTTAAAATTTGAGCTGCTGTTCTCAGAAAGACTTGTATTTATAGCACATAAAGAGTCAGTGAGTCAGCAACTACATTATCAAGCTCACTAAGCATTGCATTTGGTTAATGTTTATTTCTCCTGGTGTTGACTCAAGTTTTTTAATAGTCAAGTAGGTATCACGATGTGATCTATTTAACACATTTTAATTTTGCTATCTAATAATAAAATATGCAAAAAATGAAGAAAACTATGGGATTGTTTTCAGATGATAATAAATAATAAAAAGTATTTATTGAATGTATTTTCTAAACCTCAGGTTGAAACTAGTTTTCACAGTAATCCTAGAAAGTGGCCTGATCAGTGCTGCTACAGAGACCCCAAGGGATGAAGGGGTCACCCCATTCTCATTGTTGGTAAATGGCAGAACTGAGACCAACGTCCCCATATCTGATTTCAGAGACAATGCTTTTGTCACTTCTTCATCCAGCCTCGTGGTTATTATTTAAAATATTTCCCACAGTGTATTTTCTTTATAATGCACATAGTTGTCTTCATAAACACAGACTATGTTTCGGTGGAAAAAAGTTCATCTTAACACATAGGCATAGTCCGATCTTATTTTGGCAATTGTCACCTTGAATTTCTTTTTTTTTTTTTTGTAGAGATAGAGTCTCACTTTATGGCCCTCGGTAGAGTGCCGTGGCCTCACACAGCTCACAGCAACCTCCAACTCCTGGGCTTAAGCAGTTCTCTTGCCTCAGCCTCCCGAGTAGCTGGGACTACAGGCGCCCGCCACAACGCCTGGCTATTTTTTGGTTGCAGTTTGGCCGGGGCTGGGTTTGAACCCACCACCCTCGGTATATGGGGCCAGCGCCTTACCGACTGAGCCACAGGAGCCGCCCATCACCTTGAATTTCTAATAAAACAGAAGGCAGAAGTAACCACAAATTTATAATCTTTGAGAGATGTCAGTATATATTTTAAAACCGCCTTACTTGGTGTTACAAGAAACTTCAGTTTGGGTTTGAAAATACATATACTGTTATGCCCTGTGGCAGTTTCTGACCTGTCATGATGCCACTCATTTTCAAAGGAACTATTCATAGACGCTGAAAGTATTTTCGCTGAATAAAGAGGCCATTTTGGAAAGCGTGGAGGTTAATATTATGCACGTGAAACTGCTCAGATTTCTCACACCCTGTCAGAGCTGAGCAATTATTCTACCGTCTCTCTGCCTGTCCCTACCCCCACATCATTTCCTTCCAAATTGCTATGGAAATTAAATCGTGAGAGATGCTCTTCTTGCAAAAATGCCTCCTTCAGAATCTTCTCAGCTCTGCCCTAGCCAATTTGGAATGGAAAATCACCCCACATTTCCATGTAACAGAGAAAGGCCTGGACCAGACCTAAAAGGCGCACTTGGCCTGACATCTGTGATCGGGCGTCATATTGCATCAAAACAACTGTGATGCTCAGATGAATGTGAGCCTCCTGCTACAGTAACTGAGGTGGCTAACAAGCTGGTATCGGCCACCTTCTGCTCCCTCATCCGTAGGATCACATCCCATAAGGACAGTTAGGAATTGCAAAGTGCCCAGCTCATAATTACATTATTTCATGATCACATGGATACATTGAATATATTTCCTATCTTTTATTTTCTTCATTTTTTTTTATTCATTGGGTGTTGTATGTAGCACACTTGAGGAGACCTGAGATTTTTTTAAAAGTCTTAATTTATAAAAACTAGACATTTAATTGCTTACCGATGGATAACTTACGGGTGGCACCCTTTTCCCACTCCTGGTCAGTGTCACAGTTTAGGCTGTGGCTTATGTAAAAAGCCAACAGTGACTTAATCCTAAGTGTTGAAAAGGCTAGTGGCAGCCAACATCTGGGTAGACGAGGACTCATTGCTAAGTTTACAGGCAAGGCACTGTTTCTAAACCCTCCGATTATAGTAACTGGCAGTACACCCAAGTATCTGAAAGCTGTGATGATTTTGAAGCTTCAGATACCTCCCCTGTGCAGAAATTCCCTCCCCCACCAAAGACCCAGCTACGATACACAGGACGGAGCAAAGGAACTGTGGTCTGAATATCAGTCTGTGGAAGTAGAGAGACTGGAATGTCCCACTCTACAGTTCTAAAGAGAGAGAGCTGTGTTTAGAGGAATTACCAGGGGTGCATAGTACAGATAGAGAGCACAGACCAGCAGCAGGATCTACTGAGCAAAGTAAATTTGGGCAACTCAAAATGAGAAAATAGGACATGCCACCATTGCTCTCTCTCCCTCCCTCCCTCCCTTCAGTGAGGTCCTGCGGTGCTGGGGTGCAACAGAACAAAAATAGTTCACTGAAGTCTTGAACTCCTGAGCTCAGGTGATTCTCCTGCCTCAGCCTTCTGAATAGCTAGCCCTGCATTCGGGCATGCCACCACATCCAGATTTTTTTTTTTTTTGTAACGATTAGGTTACTCTATCTTGCCCCAGTGAGCCTCAAACTCCTGACCTCAGTTGGCCTCCCCACGTATTGGGATTACAGCATGAGCCACCATGCCCAGCTGATTGCCTCAGCTTTCTTATATTTGTTAGGCTTTCAATAACAGTATGAAACTTTTCTTTCAAAAAAGAAAAAAAAACAATATGTGTTCTTATTCTATTGTTGGCAATATGTTTAGCAATGGAATATTCAGAATCCCTTGGAAAGACTTTTTCATCAAACACCCACTGTTGGGTGACTGATGTGAATCCTGAGCAGCCAAAGCTTTGGGCTAATTGAGCTCCCAGGCTTTGTCACGCTGGTGTTCATCTAGCAAGATGCTTACAGAGACTGGTGATTTATGATTTCACATCCTGGTTCCTTAAATTGAAATTGGAAACAAATGTCGCACACAGATTCTCCCACTCTTTTTGGTAATTGCACAATGAGCAAGAGTCTTGTGGGAGGCTTTTGGATGATACGTCATGGGAATTGTGTTAGGAAAAAAGCAAAATAATGAGGAGGATTATATCTACTTTCTTGTAGCTAGAACAAAGCCTTCTTTTTGTTCCTTCAGAGGTACAAAAGACCATAACCACAACAGAATTATGACTGTAATAGAGATACTTGTTATTTGGAATTTGGGTAATGGAGCTAGTTTTACACAAAACATTTATTAGTGAATATTAATGTCAATTTCACACCGCTATTTTCTCATACTTTCTTTAATTACCATGATCTCCTCCTTACCATGAAGAATACACACATTGACAAGCCCTGCTCTATTATTTTTTTAAATGTCTATAACTTCTTAATTTTGACTGTGATATATGTATATTAACCAAAAAGTTCCTTATTGAGTATATTGTATTTCATTTTTGAGGCTGTAAGGTGGGGAAAAAAAAAAGACTAATATTATCTGCAATGTAGTGTTGGCTTCATTAATGACTAGTTTTCTGTTTGAGAAAATTATTTCAACTCATTAAGCCTCAGATTCCTTATCTCTAAAATTAGAATTTCATGGCATAAGAACTCTAAAACTTTTCCTAAGGTCTACAATTTAAGATTCTATGTTGAAGAGTTTTGTTCTGCTCTACAATATTTCCTGGGTGAAATAATTAAAACCTAATGGCAAACTGATTCCAATGGGTAAGAGGCTTACGAATAATACAACAGAAGACACAGCTGATAAAGGAGCAAGAAAAGTGACATGTACAACTTCTGTTCTATCTAAATAAACAATGGCGGATCTTTTGTAATAAATGAAGCATAAATTCTAACATAATGGGAATTTCTTTCTTGCATTAGTTGATATACATCATGAATTGAGCATTCTTTTAATAACTATTGCTCATTTCCATATTATAGTATAGTGAAAAGAATATTGGATCTATTTTCTCACTTTTGTTGCTTAGAGACTTAAGCAACTGGGGCTTAGTTTTATAATCGGTAAAACCTCTGTTGCTTAACTAAATAAACACTGTCACTCATTCAATAGTCTAATGCAGGTCTTGCTGCTAAGAGTCCATCTCTGTGTGGGATTTGGGGACTGTGCTTCTGCCACCTTATGGATTTACTGTCCTTGCACCTTGGATCCCTCTATATTCGAATCTGAGGGAAGAAATACAATAGACAAGCCTTGTTTTTTTCATATGTGTTGGTCTGGAGGCAGCATGTATCACTTTTGTTTGCATTTCTCTGTTAAGAACCAATTCTTTGTTATGTTGGATGCAAGAAAGACTGTGAGAAATACAGCCCATGTCTCACCAACAATCTCCTGGAGCCCAATCCAGGAAAAAATCTCCCACCTTTTTGTGGACAATAGCAGACCCTACTGTGGTAGGCATGCAATATTTCTTCCTTTTTTCATTATCCAATTTCCTCCTCTCCCAATCAGATTGCTATTTTTCATATTTTAGCAAAGGAACAAGAAGAAATGTCAAATGAACTCAGCCAGGCAGTATCACTTCATTAGCAGGCTGCATGTTCTGAAAGGCACTTACCAGATGGGGATACAAGGATGGACACCAGTGAGTGAACCAATGCTGGGGGTACACGGATGGACACCAGTGAGTGAACCAATGATGGGGGTACACGGATGGACACCAGTGAGTGAACCAATGATGGGGGTACACGGATGGACACCAGTGAGTGAACCAATAATGGGGATACACGGATGGACACCAAGACCCAGTGAGTGTTCAGCAGGTGCCGGGCTAGGACAAAGTGGACAAGCAGTGCTCAGGGAAAAGCAAATTAAATTCTTTTTTATGGAAGATATTTATGACATACCATGTATTTCATTGTTACAACAAAAGAATTCTTTGATTCATCATAGTTTTATAAATCGTTCTGCACTTATCCCCTTTATACTTTTTTGTAAGTTTTGCTTTTCATCCATGTGCTCTTGGAAGTAAACTGGCACGTTATGTCCAGTCCTATATAAATAACTGGAGAGGCATGGTACATGACTATTTTCTGGTGCTTCTGAGCCCCAAAGCTGTGTTGTTGTATATTGCTTTTTTTTTTTTTGGTATGTCACAAGAGTAATAAAATGCTTCAAGAATCTTATCACATTTCTTGGGGATTACTGCATACAAAGAAAGCAGTGTTCAGCTTCATGCTTTTTTCAAGAAAATAAAATGCTCTCTTGTTCCCTAGAAGTTGGGTTTCCTTTCTGATTATTGCCTACATTACAGTTGTCTGTATGATCTGTTATTTCAGTCCAGATGGCTGTGATCAATAAAAACCACTTGAAACTTACATCTCAGAAACAAGTTTTTACTCTAAACATGTATGTAATCATCACTCAGAGTGGACTCCCCAGCCCATCTCTGCCTTCGGTTGGAGTGTACCATGCTGTTTTTCCTACTGTGAGTGTGTCATTCTTTTTTGTAGTTTAACTGCCACTGGCAAACTGATTCTCTGAAACCAGGAGAGAAAAGGGAGGGAGAAGCTTCCATGCCGACTTCTCCACTGATAGAATTGCCAGGAGTTGCATGTTAGATTCAATTCAATTAAGTAAGCATTTACTGCACCCAGTCACTGGGCTAGTAAAAAATACTAATAAAAAATAAAGAATAGTACAGCATGACTCTTATCTGTAAGAAGTTCATTCAAGGTGAAGAAACAAACAAATTAGCAATACAATCTTCTCTTAAAAAGGCAGTACCATGAGTGTTCTGAGATACCACCTTCTGATACCAAAAAAAATAAAATAAACACGCCACCAGTTATGAACACAATGGGATATTACTACATATCCAGAAGAATGGCAAGACCCAAGATGCTGAATGTGGGAGATGATTTGGAGAAAGAAGTATTCACATGCATTCCTGATATACATGTAACCTGGTACAAGTACTTTGGGGACAGGAATGCCTATATTTTTAAATGCACAGCTCCCCTAAAGCTCGGTAATTCCGCTCTGAACTATTTACTCAAGATACATAAAAATATTCTCCTAAAGACTGGTACAAGACGCAGCTTTGGGTGTATGATGTATCCCTCACTGGGAGAATGACTGAACAATGGGCCACTCTAAGGTAAAGAGGAATGTATCATAGGCATTTCCAGAACCATGACTGAACTTCAGACGGGTGACTCTGAGTGTGTGTGGTGAGGACTGACTAGGAATGGACCTGATGGGATTTCCTGGAGTGATAGGTAGTTTTTATATCGTGATCTGATCTTAGATTATATAGACATGTGCCTTTATCAAAACTCAGTAAAATGTACATGGGAGATTTTGCATTTCATTGTCTCTTACCATGAAAGAAAAAAATATTGTAAACCCATATTGAACTTTGATTAATAGAATTTTTGAGAAATTTTTTAGTAGGAAACAATTTAAATCAAAATGCATCAAAAATGAAGTGGATTAGGGCAGCACCTGTGGCTCAAGGAGTAGGGCGCCGGCCCCATATAACGGAGGTGGTGGGTTCAAACCTGGCCCTGGCCCCCCAAAAAAAACTGCAAAAAAAATAATAATAATAAAGTGGATTAAGGGAAGGATTGAGTGGTAGGTGAATAGAATGGCATATGAAAGAACAAATAAGGGCGGCACCTGTGGCTCAGTGGGCAGGGCGTCAGCCCCATATGCCGAGGGTGGTGGGTTTGAACCTGGCCCTGGCCAAACTGCAAAAAAAAAAAAAAAAAAAAGAACAAATAAGTGAAATGTTAATGGTAGTGGTGCCAGTGTACAGGTATTCACTGAAACACTTTTTCAGATCTCGTTTTATGTTTAAAAATTTTCATAATAAAATTATTAGCATAAGTAGAAGAGAGGAGAAACGATCCCATTATTTCTCCCTATGTCAAGGAAGATTCCTTCTTCAATCCTTTTTTTCTACTTTTTTTGTTTCCCTCAATTTATGAATTTGCTTTGCTTCATACCAACTTAAAAAGATTGTCCCTAAACCTAATATCTCTTCAAACTACTTTTTTTTTCTCTTGGCAATTTTTTTTTAGAGTAAAAATGTATCTAAATTTTCCTTTTTACTAGCTTCTCTTCCTCCTCCCCTAGCACTTGGGAGTTCATGCTTGTTATTCGATTAAGGCTGCCCTCTCCACGGTTACCAATAGCCCCCTAATTGCTAAATCCAATCAATGTTCTGTTCTCAGTCCTCATCTGTTGCATTTGAGGTCACAGCAACAAGCAGAGGCAGCTGGTTCGGCTTGGAACATTATTATGGTTATAAAATGACATACCCCACTGCACTCTGCTTCCTGCGACAGACAAATAAACTGACAGCTAAAGAAGTACGCAGAAGGGATGTTGCAATATCTCCTAGAACACATTTTTTTTCTGCTTCTCTTTGCTGAATATTTGGATTGTTAATGGAAACTGCTCCTCTACTAGTCTCTGGGCTAGAGAGGATGTTGAGTTAACATTCTTCCTTGTTTCCCCATTTGCTGACCATAAGCAAATTTTTATGAACTACCCTTTTTTGACATTTTTTGAATTCCACTTTTAAATGATTCTGTACATCACCTTAAGGGCATCTACATACATTTAACAAATTAAGAATTAAATAAGTATTAAGGTTCCAGGCAAAGCAAGGGTGGGTGTGTGTGGGTGTGTGTGTGTGTGTGTGTGTGTGTATTCATGAGCAACCCTAGCCTACAGGTTGGTAAATACTTGAGAATATTTTTGGACTCAAAAAAGTTTTGTCTGCTACATTGTCAAATGGTTTTTCTAAGGAACAGATCCCTTTTTTAAGGGACGATTTTCGACTAACCCGGAAGACTTCAGTGACAAAATGTGTGAGGATTTCTTCCCATCAATAACAAGCAAGCAATTCTGCAGTGGACTTCAGTGCTCTTGAACAATGCTCCTTGAAATATGTGTGCACACTGATAACCTGGGACTTTGATGAAGATGAAGGTTCTGCCTCTACGTCCACGTAGGGGCTGGGCATCGGCCTCTCTACTAAGCTCCCCGTTGATGCCAGTGCTGTGGGCCCAGAGATCACAGTAAAAGAGCAAAGCCCTAAATGTCTTCTGTACCAAGTTCGAATACAAGTTTTTAATTTTATATTATAGAGACTATTCCAAGTCTTTTTTTTCTTTTAGGAGGTGAATATTTGTTTCTTCAGAGATCAAGAAAGAGATTTTACTCTCCATAATGGATAATTAATTCTCCGAAGTGTTTCCAATTTTGAATATTCCATTTGGAATTGAATGCCCAGTTGAATGATCAGGGAGATTGTATCTTAACCCTTCTTTCAGGAATTGAAGTTAGTAAACAGGGAAAGAAAGCCTAGAGACTGCAAGGAATAAGAACAAAAATGAAATCAAAATTCTTCAAGGAAACTCAAACCGTATTTGGAACTGGTAACTTGCAGGCATAATCTCAGGTGACTCTCTAGAGAGGCCCCATGATTAGAATCGGTGGTTAATGGTTCCACCTGGGTTCAGAGATTCCCTCTCTGTCTTAATGTGGCAACCAAGGAAATCTATTCAGTGGAGTTTGACTCTTAACTCACATAGACTGCACAGGTCAGAGGTTGGGGCGAGTGTCATCCTGAAGGGTGAAATCAGTAAAATGGATGGATTTTTGTACACTACCCACAGCACCAGCCTGCTTCATCTCTTATTCCTAACAGGCTTGTACCTCAGCTCGAAAACCTCCCTCCTCTTCCTTTTCTCTTTTATCTGCAAGTCCGTTTTAAATTCCAGGCCGATGACCTCTATATCACGCTCTCCCACTTTGATCTTTGTGGAGTCTTCTATTCCTGCTCCAAAAGTTATTTATTTATTTCTCTCCCTTATTCATTCATTCATGAAATACCAATACGGACATTTAAACAGGCAGGAAACTTAAATTAGCCCTTTGAATTTCTGCAAGAAAGATGGAAAGCCAGTAATTCTAATTCAAAACACCACTGTCAGTCCCGAATTTCCCTAGCCTTTGGTCTCACATCTTCCTTCATTCTTTAGACAAATGGCTTCGGTCCATACCCACACACTGCAGGTCATTTGGGGACACCCTGTACAGAGCCTGCACTAAATTCATTCTCTCTTTTATTTTATTTTTTATTTTTGAGGCCGGGGCTGGGTTTGAACCTGCCACCTCTGGCATATGGGGCCAGCGCCCTACTCCTTTGAGCCACAGGCGCCACCCTGAATTCATTTTCAGTGGGAGTTTCTCTATCCCGAAACATCTCCCTTCCTGTTGCCGCTGTCCTGCCCCCACACAGCTTTATCCTAGGAATGGAAACTGTCCTATTTCATATGCCAAAGCCCTATACATGCAGAGCTCTTGCCAGTAGTAGACATTTACATAAGAGTCAGGGAATGTAATGGGGAGGCAAGGGGGGGGACGAGTGGAGCCAGAAGAGGTGGCCGGGAGACACTGTGCTTTGCGGGTCTTTTCTCCCTGCTGCTCTCCCCATAGGTGACAGCCTGCTAGCACAGAGCCAGGGACCTTCTCCCCCATAGCATATTCCCTCTCCAGCAGTCATCCCGTGTGGCTTTCTCTCCCTGTCACAGGACAACAGAGGGGTAGAGCTCCTCAGTCTTCCCTTTCCTGACCTTGCACAAAGGGTCTGAGTGAAAAACCTTGCAAACTATTTTTCCTCTGCTCTCACATGACCACAATTAACACAGAAGACTTCAGTGACAAAGTGTGTGAGGATTTCTTCCCATCAATAACAAGGAAGCAATTCTGCAGGGGACCCCAGCTGGGCATCCCCTCAGTCAATTCTGAAGATAGTACCAGTTCCCTTGGACTGCAGGCTGCATGCCACAGGACTATGCCCTCCTTGTGGTGCCAACTACATGCCCCAGTTGTTTCACCCGTGCTTCTGACTGACTCGTTATTAATAGGTTCCCACAACCCCTTCCTTGGGTTTAATTTGCTAGAACAGCTCACAGAATTCAGGAAAACACTTACGTTTACTTGTTTGTTGCAAGTGATGTTACAAAGGATATGGATGGGGTGATTCATAGGGCAAGAGATGGGGAGGGGTGTGGAGCATCACCTGTCAAAGGTCAGTCAAGTTGCCTTCCTAAAACAAAACAAAACACAAAATGCAAGTCCTACAGCTATCCACACAAAGGTAGATCTTGGAAACATCATATCCAGTATAAAAGAAAATTTAGAGAAAACGTGTTTCATTTTCTAAAAACTAAAAATTCATTTAAAAACATAGGCAGACTTACATACCTGGTAAAACTATTTTAACATTTATTTATTTATTTAAAAACAGCTCTGATATGAAAATAGCTCTGAGTTCTTTGTAAGGTGTGGCGGGGGAGGAGGGTGGGAGGAAGCAGGAGCCTGCAGGCAGCCTCACTGCCAGTGGGGACGCTCCAGCTCAGAACGTGGGTGGGAGTAAGACTTTATTTTTTTGTTTCTTGCAAGCTCCATGTGGTACATAGATTGTTTGCAAAGGAATAAGATATGCATAGGATTCTCTGATTCCACAGATAGTGAATTCATATGTGGAGTAGGAGATGAGAGGAATCTTCAAGAGAGGATGATTTTCGACTACTCAGAGAAATGGCCATTTCTATCTCTGAGCTCCAACTGCAAATCAAATTCACATTCTGAAATAAACTTATATTTTATTCAATCGAAGCCAACTTCTCCTATCTGTCGGAAGCTGTCACCCCACTTCGTAGGCCACTACAGAAGTTTTGGAACAGACCGTGTGAGGGTCCATTATTTCACTTCCAGGAAACAAAGTTGACAGCGTCCTTTCTGATTCGCTCTGTGTGGCTTTCTGCATTGCTGGGAGGGCTTTATTTCTTTCCGTCCACGTGGATTTTATGTCTCTTGATTTTTGTGTATCTCAGAACTTTTGTAGTTACCAAAATAATCGGCTGATGAGACAAAGATGTCTACTGTTTGTCCTGGGAAGGGAGAGTGCTACATCAGAATCCTGGCTTCTGTTTTTGTGCCAGTACATAATAGAGAATCAAGAGATGGATCCAGCTACTTACCGTTATTTAATCTTTGACAAGCCAATTAAAAACATTCTGTGGGGAAAAGATTCCCTATTTAACAAATGGTGCTGGGTAAACTGGCTGGCAACCTGTAGAAGACTGAAACTGGACCCACACCTTTCACCATTAACTAAGATAGACTCTCTCTGGATTAAAGATTTAAACTTAAGACATGAAACTATAAAAATACTAGAAGAGAGTGCAGGGAAAACCCTTGAAGAAATCGGTCTGGGCGAGTATTTTATGAGGAGGACCTTCCGGGAAATTGAAGCAGCTTCAAAAATACACTACTGGGACCTGATCAAACTAAAAAGCTGCTGCACAGCCAAGAACACAGTAAGTAAAGCAAGCAGACAGCCCTCAGAATGGGAGAAGATATTTGCAGGTTATGTCTCTGACAAAGGTTTAATAACCAGAATCCACAGAGAACTCAAACATATAAGCAAGAAAAGAACAAGTGGTCCCATCTCAGGCTGGGCAAGGGACTTGAAGAGAAACTTCTCTGAAGAAGACAGGCACACAGCCTACAAACATATGAAAAAATGCTCATCATCTTTAATCATCAGAGAAATGCAAATCAAAACTACTTGGAGATATCATCTAACTTGAGTAAGATTAGCCCATATCACAAAATCCCAAGACCAGAGATGTTAGCATGGATGTGGAGAAAAGGGAACACTTCTACACTGCTGGTGGGAATGCAAATTAATACATTCCTTTTGGAAAGATGTTTGGAGAACACTTAGAGATCTAAAAACAGACCTGCTATTCAATCCTATAATTCCTCTACTAGGCATATACCCAGAAGACCAAAAATCACATCATAACAAAGATATTTGTACCAGAATGTTTATTGCAGCCCAATTCATAATTGCTAAGTCATGGAAAAAGCCCAAGTGCCCATCGATCCACAAATGGATTAATAAATTGTGGTATATGTACACCATGAAATATTATGCAGCCTTAAAGAAAGATGGAGACTTTACTTCTTTCATGTTTACATGGATGGAGCTGGAACACATTCTTCTTAGTAAAGTATCTCAAGAATGGAAGACAAAGTATCCAATGTACTCAGCCCTACTATGAAACTAATTTGTGGCTTTCACATGAAAGCTATAACCCAGTTATAACCTAAGAATATGGGGAAGGGGGAGAGGGAGAGGGGAGGGAGGAGAATGGGTTAAGGGAGGGGATTGGTGGGATTACACCTGCGGTTTACAAGGGTATGTGGAAACTTAGTAAATGTAGAATATAAATATCTTAACACAATAACTAAGAAAATGCCAGGAAGGCTATGTTAACCAGTGTGATGAAAATGTGTCAAACAGTCTATAAAACTAGTGTATGGTGCCCCATGATCGCATTAATGTACACAGCTATGATTTAATAATAATAAATAAATAAATAAATAAAAGAATCCTGGCATCATCCTTGAGGCGAAGAACAACTTTGGGATGTGGATTGAGATTCTGAAGTCTGGCCAAGACAGGTCTTTCAAAGTGGAATTGAAGATGGGGAAGGCATGTGTGGTTAGAATTGAGTGAAAAATCATAACTAAGACCTCAGGATTGGGGGACACAAAAGGAGGAGGATTTTTATGCAAGGATCTTGCATAGACAGGATCTTAAGCTGTCAACTGTTGTTAAATACTTTCCATAGAATATTTAAAGTTCCTGCAATGAGCAATGAGATAATTTGCAACATTTATCTTTCTGGCAAGAGTTTCCTGGAATAGGAAACTTTTTGCTGGGGAGGACAGTAGAATAGTAAAGTCATGTTAATGTAGACAGTAGGCTGTGTAGATGGTTTCAGTTCCCAGTTATTCTTTTTATGCTATTCATAGGAAGCATTAGTTATGCAGTGGAAAGGGGGTGGTTAAATTTAGAATCAGACATTTTACATCTGCTTCCTGGTTCTACCTTTGGAAACTTGGATGAGTGACCGGCTCTCTTTAAGTCTCAATTTTCATGCCTTTCTAAAAGAAGGATCATATTTCCTTTTAAGGATTGGTCTTGGAATTAAATACCTTGGAGAGGGTATTAGCATATGGTACAGGTTCACCCTAGATACCACACACCCATCACCTATAAATAAGTCAGAAATTTAGTCCTGAATGCAGATACCACTTTCTACATGGTGTAACATCAGCAAGTTTCGCTTTACAATGTTCAAAATTTTATACATTATGGGCTGGGCACGTTGGTTCCTGCCTGTAATTCTAAAACTTTGAAAGGCTGAGGGAGGGGGATTGCCTGAGCTCACAAATTACAGACCAGCCTGAGCAATAGCAAAACCTCATCTGTAAAAAAACAGCTGGGAGTTGTGGTGAGTACCTGAGTTCCAGCTACCCAGGAGGCTGAGGCAAGAGAATCACTTGAGCCCAAGAATTTGGGATTGCTGTGAGCTATGATGCCATGGCACTCTACCCAGGGGGACAAAGTGAGACTCTGTCTCAAAAGAAAATTATACATTATGATAAAATTGTGAAAAAAAAATCCATTTACAACAAAATTTAGAGCAAATAACATTGATGTTAACTTTAAATTCTACCTGTAATTTGGCATTTCTGCCAATGTACTCAGCTCATTCAATAATTGACTGAGGTTCTTCTGTATACCTCTCTTCTTGCCTTTATTTATTTATTTGTGAATTTATTTTGTCTGTGGATGGCTTTAGCATTCAGAGTGAGATAATTCTGCTTCAGTCATGCTTGATGGGAACTGGTTGGTGATTGAAGTGTTGCAAAACTTTGAAAGTGTTCATTAATTCAAGCTTAATTAATGCAGAATGACAATTAAACTTTTATGGAGTATATGTCATCAATTTGAATACCAGGCATTCATTAACTTTTAATATTGAGATGAATACAAATGAATTCAAATGACCAAGAAACTTAAAAGTTACCCTAGTTGGGCAGCGCCTGTGGCTCAAGGAGTAGGGCGCCAGTCCCATATCCTGGAGGTGGCGGGTTCAAACCTAACCCCGGCCCAAAAAAAACCACAAAAAAAAAAGTTACCCTAGTTGGATATCTGTGGACCTATGCAATATACCTCATGTCACTGAAAAAGATTTAAAACTAAATTTTAAAATCTATAGTGTAAATACAGAGAAAGGACTCTTTTTTATTAATGGAATGGTAGATTTTCTTTCATCATCAGTCTCTGGAAAAAAGGAGTAGATAATTTCTTTAACTTCTTGATTAATCATTATGCGTTCTTAAAGATGTTAGAATTCTAGATTTCTGCAATTAAAAAGTAACACTATGATTTCAAGGATGTTTACTGTTCCTTGAACACAGAATATCTGATCTTTTGTGTTGAATGGAACATCTGTACATCCTAGACAAATGACTCTAAAATATGTCTGTTCACTTCAAAATTACATAGCTTCATTAAATCTTTATATACCAGGTTCCACCATTCAGCAGAGCCAGAAATTTGCCATGGCAGCTGGTGCATCCTTTTTTTAACATATAAAGCTACAGAATAACAAAAAAGAACTATAATGTCAGGTGTTCTTCCAATTCATGAAAGCTACATTTTTATTGATCTTTATTTCTCATGTATAATTTAGATAGGATGTCCAAAAACTTTGTTTTTGATTATAGATTTTAATAAGTGTACTGATTCTATGTCCTTGATTAAGAATATTGTACATAATTTTCCCAATTTCTTTTTATTGTGACAACATACACATACCTTTGCTATTTTAACCATTTTTACATGTCAGTAGTGGTATTGCCGTGCAGCCATCACCATGCTCCGTTGGCATAACTCTCTACATCTTGTAAAATTGAAACTCCATACCCTTTAAACAATAACTGCCTGTTCTTCCCCTCACCCAGCTCCTGGTAATAACCTTTTTACTTTCTGTCTGTATGATTTGGATTACTCTAAGTAATCCAGTCATATACTATTTGTCTTATGACTGAACGATAATTCACTTACAATGTGAACGTCCAGGTTCATCCATGTTGTAGCATAGTCAGAATTTCTTTCTAAAAGCTGCCTAATATTCCTTTGTGTATATATGTCACATTTAGTTATCCAATCACATGTTGATGGACACAAGTTGTTTCCACATTTTAGTTATTTTGAATAATGCTGCAGGAAAGGTGGTTGTACATATTAACATGTCTTTGAGACTCAGCAGTCAGTTCTTGGGGACATAGCCCCAGAGGTGGAATTGCCAAATCAAAAGGTAATTTTATTTATTTATTTATTTATTTTTTGAGAGAGAGCCGCAAGCTGTCACCCTAGGTAGAGTGCTGTGGCATCACAGTTCAAAGCAACCTCCAACTCCTGGGCTTAAGCAATTCTCTTGCGTCAGCCTCCCAGCAGCTGGAACTACAGGCGCCCGCCACAACGCCCGGCTATTTTTTGGTTGTAGTTGTCATTGTTGTTTGGCAGACCCGGGCTGGATTCAAATCTGCCAGCTCTGGTGTGTGTGGCTGGCGCCTTAGCCACTTGACCTACAGGCGCCAGGCCTTATTTTTAATTTTTTGAGGAGCCACCATACTGTTTCCCACAGAAGTTGTACCATTTTATAATTTCATCAATAGTGCATGAAGGTTCCAATTTGTCCACATTCTTGCCAACACTTCTTATTTTCTGTTTTTTTAAAGTTAATTTTACTTATTATGGGACATAATATTTGTATAGATCATATTTGTATAGATCAATATTTATAGAGTACATGTGATGTTCTGACACAGTCATCCAATGTGAATTAATAAATTAGGGTATTTGGGGTATCCATCACCTCAGGCATTTATCACCTCTTTGTGTTAGGAACATTCCAACTCTACTCTTTTAGTTATTTTAAAGTATGTCCTAACTTATTGTTGATTATCATCACTTTATTGTGCTATCAAATATTGTTATAACTATCTAATTATATTTTTGCAACCATTAACTATCCCCACGTCCCCTTCCCTATGCCTTTTCCAGCTTCTGGTAATCATCTACTGTCTCCATGAAATCAATTGTAACTGTCCTAATGGGTGTTTTCATTTTCATTTCTCTAGTGTTGTGATAGAGAGAATCTTTGTATGGGCTTCTTGGTCATTTTGATATCTTCTTATTTTGATATCTTCTCTGATAGAATGTTTGATATCTTCTCATTTTAATATCTTCTCTAATGGAATGTTTGATATCTTCTCTGATGAAATGTTTGATATCTTCTCTGATGAAATGTTTGATATCTTCTCTGATGGAATGTTTGTTGAAATTCTTTACCCATTTTTTTTTTTTTTTTTTTTGTAGAGACAGAGTCTCACTTTATCACCCTCGGTAGAGTGCTGTGGCCTCACACAGCTCACAGCAACCTCCAACTCCTGGGCTTACGCGATTCTCTTGCCTCAGCCTCCCGAGTAGCTGGGACTACAGGCGTCCGCCACAACGCCCGGCTATTTTTTGGTTGCAGTTTGGCTGGGGCCGGGTTTGAACCCGCCACCCTCGGTATATGGGGCCAGCGCCTTACCGACTGAGCCACAGGCACCGCCCCTGCCCATTTTTTAAACAAGATTCTTGGAGGGATTTTTTGTGCTGAGTTTTAAGAGTTCTCTATTTATCTGGAAATTAATCCTATGCCAGATATGTAATTTACAGTATTTTTTTCTTATTCTCTATATTGTCTTTCTACTTTGATACTGTCTTTTGCACGAAGATTTTAACTTTCACAAAGTCTAATTTATGTATTTTTTTATTGGTGCCTATGTCTCTGGTTTCATGTCCAAGAAATCATTGCCAAATGCAATGTTACAAGGCTTATGTTTTCTTCTAAGAGTTTTATAGTTTTAGTTATTATTAGGGCTTTCATTAATTTTGAGTTAATTTTTGTATATAATGTTAAGTAACTGCCCAACTTTATTCTTTTGCATGTGACTATCCAGTTTTCTCTTCAGCATCTTTGAAAAAGCTGTCTATTCCCCTTTTGAATGTTCTTCATACCTTTGTTGAAAAAACTTTTGACCATCTATTAAAGAGTTTATTTCGTGGCTCTCTATTGTATCCCATTTGTTTAAGTGTCTACATTTATGCTGGTAACACACTGTTTTGATTTTGTAGCTGTGTAATAAGTTTTAAAATATGAAAGTGTGAGCCTTCTAGGTTTATCAAAAGAGAAAATAGCAGAATAGATTTTAAAACATGATCCAACTATGTACTATCTATAAGAGGCTCACTCTAGGTAGAAAGACACAAATAGATTGAAATTGAAAAAATGTAAAAAGATATTTCATGAAAGTAGTAACCAAAGGAGAGCAGGGTGGCTGAATAATGTCAGAGGGAAGAAAAGAAAAAAAAAAAAAACCTTCACAAAGAAGGTCACAAGAGACAAAGCAGAACATTATACGGTAACAAAAGTTTTAACACATCAAAACTATAATTATAAACATTCATGTATTTAATAACAGGCCATCAAAATATGCAGAAACTAAGAGAATTGAAGGGAGAAAGGGAGATATAGGCAGTTCTACAATAATAGAGGACACTTAAATACCCTACCCATAATAACAAATATAGCAACCAGACTGATGAGCATAAGGAAATTGAGGACTTAAACAAACAATAAGCCAACTAGATCCAACACTCTACACAACAGCGTATATAAATCTTCTCAAGCACACAAGGAACATTTTTCAGGTTGGACTGTATTTTAGGGTGTAGGATAATATTTAGAAATAAACTTATCCTACATCAAGCACACAAAGTAAATTCAGTGTGAGTTTAAAATGACATGCTTTTCTTCCAGAGGCTTAAGACGCTTGGACCCCCCTGGGTTACTCACAGAGTTAGGCTTTTTGGAAAATTCCTTAGGCCTTTTCTCTGAAGCAGTACACCCCGTGAAGCCTGAGATCCAAGGGCATGCCACCCTTCCTCAGAGCTACGGGCCAGAGGGTTGACATATGTTAACAACATATTGTCAGAGGTCTATAGGTGCTCTGCCCTGAAGGAAGGTCACAGTCGTTACTTCATACTGAGTAAACTGAGTGAATGCTTGAAGATTAACTCTGTTCCCCTATAGCTGTTTTTGTCTTTGTGCCCTGCTCAGAAAACTAGTCACTGTTTAGAGGAAGAGATTTACTACACAAGTGGTTACATTGATATGATAAATTTCCTTTCAAGTTCAAATTCAGCTAATAGATAATGGATTAGGTGTGTAGTGACTGGAAGGGTATAAAACTTAAACGTGGAATAAAGAACTTTGCTATATGCCATCAAACGGTGTATAGTCTGTTTCTTGACTTAATAATTACAGGAGCGAGTTTACACCTACAGCAAAGCTGCTGCTCGTTCGCATCTCGGTTCACGCAACATAGGGTAAATATTAAATCTATAGATTTAAAAAAATACATATCATAAAGTTAAAAATCAATAACAGAAGTAAAATTGGAAAATTCACTAATTTGAGAAAATTAAATATCTTTAAACAATCATTAGAGGAAAGAAGAAATCACAAGACAAATTAGAAAGTATTTAGCAATAAACGAAATAAAAGTACAAACTCCCAAACTTATGAGACACAGAGAAAGTAGTGGTAAGGGGGAAATTTATAGCTATAAATGCTCACATTTAAAAAAGACAAAGTAAGTTCTCAAATCAATAATCTAATTCTACATTACTTTTAAGTCACTATGGAATACTGTACTCTCTTTAGCTTAATATTACATTTAATTAGGGGCCTACCAGTTTTTTTGTAAGAGAAGGCAGGATCTGGAACTTGTGCCTCAGTTTACTTCTAAAATATTTAGGTGCCTACAAACATGTTGGTCTCTCTACTGCTTTTTTTAACATCACTACCAGTCATACATACACCATCTAGTAATAAATCACTTCATTCACAGATTTTACAGAGGTCTGGGCAAAATTATAGTTATGTGAGAAAAACTCATCATAGTAGAATAGACTTACTGGAGAAACTAAAGCATTTTCTTGGCATTACATGCAGGCAGAAAACAATTTCACCAATTTCAACAATGTAAAGAAAAAATTATTTCAGAATCACATCCATGCAAAATCCTCAATATAAATGTTTATAGCAGCTTTGTTCATAATAACCAAATCCAGAAGTAGCCAAGATGACCTTCAATAGGTGAATCAATAAATAGTTACACATTCATAAAAGGGAATATTACTTAATGATATGAAAAGAAATGAACTAACAAGCCCTAAAGAAAAACTGGAGAAAACTTAAATGCATACTTCTAAGTGAAAGCAGTCAGTCTGTGAAAGCATCTGTTATATGATTTCAACTATATGACATTTTGGAAAAAGCAAATCTACAGAGATAGAAAAATGGTTAAGTGGCACCCACAGTTAGAGGGAAGTCAGAGGAGGGTCAGATGGGTAAAACATAAGGGGTCTTTGGGGCAGTGAACTGTGCTGTAAGATGCCATACTAAGGGATACTTGATAGCGTGCTTTTGTCAAAACTCAAAGCACTTTACAGCATAAACAGTGAAGCTTAATGTAGGCAATTAAAAAAATTATTTAGAAGGTTAGGAGATCTCAGGACGGAATGCAGAATCTGCCAAGAAATTTTAACCACATTAAGAAATGTATAAAACCACCTCCATTCCACCCAGTAACTCATAATGTCGGTATTACTGTAAGAAAAAATCAAGTAAATTCTGATATTGGGGGACTCCTACAGAATTCTTTACCACTACTCGTCAAAGCTGTTAAAGTCATCGTGTCCAAGGGAGACAGGGAAACTTCCACAGCAAGCAGGGCTCAGGACACATGGCGACTAGATATACTGTGGTATCCTGGACAGGATCCTGGGAGAGGCAGAAGGACGTCTGGCAAAAATGAAGGAAGTCTAAATAAATCGTGGACTTAGATAATAGCTAGATATTAAATAATCAATAGATTATTGATAATGTATTAATATTTGCTTATTAATTGCCTCAAATGTACCCTACTAATCTATGATGTTCAGTTCAGGGGAAACTAGGTGTGAGGAATATGGGAATTTTCTGTACCATCTTATCAATTTTTAAAATAAATCTATAATGTTTCTAGAAAAAGAAAGCCTATTTTTATAAAGACACTTTTTTGATGAGGTGAAGCCTTTGAAAGTCACAAAGTGCTTCTGCCTTTATCACCTCCCTTATTTTTATAACTCTCTGAAGTCGTTTTTAAAAATTTTGTAGAATATCTCTTGACAAAAGCCCGGCTTAATCTCTCCTCACACCACAGCTACAGTTGCTGAAGTTCAGAAGCCAAGAGGTGGGAAGAGCTCAGATACAGGTAAATCCGCCTCACAATTATGCCCCCTCCTTCCTCAAGTCCTCTGTTCAGTGTTTTCAGCAACTCTATCCTTTTTCCAAAGCAACCGATGCAATGTCCCTTTGGCGTAGCCACAAGGGATGTCTAACCACCTGGTGACTTTACTAAGACTGGCAGCTGACTGCAGTTTCCTGGATCCCCCACTATGTACCGTACATGCTTGGAAGCAGGGACACTCTTTGGATCAATAACAACCATGTCCCCATGGATGTGCATGAGCATATCACATAGCACAGGCTCACTGTTCGTCCCAGGAAAGAATCACAAGCTCTGACTCTGAGTTACTTTGCCCACGCAGCTGTGAACTGATTGAGTACAGAGGGTCCCTTCTGCCTGCCACCTGCCACACGTGGGTGTGTGGGACTTACGGATGACCTTTTTTAAAAAAATCTCTTATTATATTTATTCTGCTCTGATCTTTATTATTTCCTTCTCTCTGCTAACCTTGGGCATGTTTGTTCTTCTTTTTCAGATCTTTACAGTGTAAAGTTGGGTAGTTAATTTGATATCGTTCTTTTTTCTTTATGTGGGCTTTTATCACTGTAAACCCCCCCTCATCAAACTGCTCTTCTTCTTGCCTTTCATAAGTTTTGTTAACTGTATTTTTTCTTTCATCTGTTTTAAGACTTTTCCTGAAATTTCTTTTTTGATTTCTACTTTGAGTCACTGCTGTTTGGGGTTGTGTGGTTCAGTTTGCATATTTGTGAATATTCTATAAAGCCACACCAGACAGTGAGCTGGTGAATAGTGGACAATTGCTCCTCGGAAAAACACTGGGTCAGGTTCCTCTGAGCCTTTGGTCACAGCACTTTTATCAACCAGTCAAGCTGTAACTTTGCTTTATGTGAGTTTGTTGAAAGACACCTTCTTTAGTGTGTGCTGTGGATTCATCAGCCTGGCCCTGATGGCCCACAGCACCGTAACTCACACCTGCATGAAGCTTATCTTATGGTTTTATCTCCATAAGGCACGTCACAGGCTTCTGTGCTTAGAAACACTAAATAGCACTTCAGCACTATGCTTGGCAAAAAAATCACCAGCCAAAAGCACAAAGATATAAAGAATGTGGTACTAAATATGCAGTAGAAGAGCTGAAACAAGAAAGCAGAGTGTCATCTTGTTCTACCTCAGCTGGGAAGGGCCGTGCCAGGCGACTCAAATGATCTGTTTCTCCCTGTGTCTGGGAATGACCACAAAGGCATTAGTTTTGAGGCTACAAAAATTTTTATCAGGTATCTGAATTCATAAATAGAAAATCTGTGAATAACAAAGATCAATTGTACTTTACCAGGCCTGGATTCTGCTGCCCAGACAATAATTTGCCCCTGGCTACTTAGTGGATCTTCTAAAGACAGCCGGGCTTTGGTCAGGGAAAGTGCCAGGACTGGGCATCGTGGGCCACCTTCTGTGTTTCCTGAGCAGATAGAGAGCTCTAACTCCAGCCATCTATCTCTTCACATCCTATGTTGCGTCTGTCCTAGGATAGAAGGAAGAGAAGTATTATTCATAAGGGCACTGTTACATCGTGGAATCTTAAAACAGTGCAGGATCTCAGAGTTCATCTTTTTACTCCCAACGCCCTGCAAAGGTGAAAACTGAGACCAAGATACTTAAGGTGATTTGCCCCAGATTAGATAGTAGCAACGCCAACACCATAAACCACATCTCATCGGTTCACTTTGTGGGTTCATCATGCTGCTTATTGACGTATCCTTCGGTTTGCTTATTATTTTCTGAGCATTTACCATGTGCAGAAAAAAAATCTATGGGTATCTTTCCTTGAGAAATGTACCGTTTTAGAGATTCTATACATACACTCTCCCCAGATTCAATCTTTGATTTTTGATGGTATGTCAAAATTATTGACTCCAGGTTTTAGCTGAATTATTGACTCTGGTTTAATTCCTATGTCTGAGGCAATGTCTACCAGCTGCCTAGTATATTTTGAAGGGTATCAATTAGCTATTTGTATTGCTATATTGATTATTGGCTCTCTTCCCATTTCATTCTGTACATCTCAGGCCAAAGACTTGAAAATTCATATTCCAATTCAGATTTCCCTTTGAATTCTAAATCATTTCTACTTGGCAACCTGGCTTAGATTTTTTAGAGAACATCTCAAATCTAACTTATCTCAGACTAACATTGTACTCTCTACCCCTCACCTTCCACACCAACATACTGTAGAAATCCAGAATTCCTTAACACATATGTTTTTCATACCTCTCATATTCAGTCAACAAAAGGTGTTGATTGTACCTCTAAAAATAAATTTTACATTCATCCATACTTCTCCATATGTCTGTTAAACACCCTAATCCAAGCTACTCTCAACTGTACAGACTGGTCTTCAACCTGTGAGCTCAGGCAATCCACCCACCTCAGCCTTCCAGAGTGTCTTTAGTGTTTCTTTAAGATAGATTTAGTAATGTTGAATTCTCTTAGATTTTATCTGAGAAGGTCTTTTATCTTTATGCATAACTTCTTAGCTGATCTTCCCACTCATTCTCATCCTTCCTCTAAAACGTTCTCTACAGAGTGGCCTAGGCGACTTTTTTAAGCTGTAAATTATACATTACCTTCCAGCTTTAAAAATCTTCAAAAGCACCCAATATAATGGCAAAAAAAAGTGCTTCAACTTTTTAAGATGATATTCAAACATTTACCTATACTGGCCCCTGCTGCCTCTTCAGTCTCAGCTCTGGCCATTGTTCTCCTCATTCACTGCCCTTTAGACGTCATGACTTTTCTTATGTGTACTTAGATGCTCCGTGTTTTTGTCCAATTCAGCACCTACAAATACACCACCACTCCCTCTGCCTGTAAAATTCTTTCCCAGCCTATTCATCAAGATGATTCATGTTTATCTTTTAGATCTTGGCTTCCATATTTTTTGTTCACTGAAACCTTCTCTGATCCTTCTGATCTAAATTAGATCTTCCTTTTGCATACCCAGTCTTAAGGTTTTTAAATTTTATTATATTTTTCTAATTAGGCTAATAGAGAAAACTTGCTATGGATATTAGGATAAAGCACAATTTCTTAGGCTACCAATGAAAGCAATTCATAGCTGGACTACCATCCTCTTTGTCACCTAATCCTCACTATGCCCACTTTACAAATCTTTGCTTCAGCTTCATAGTCAATTTCCATTCCCACAGGGGGTCATTCTCTCTAATACTCCTGAATTTTGGACATGCCATTTTCTTTGCTTGGAAGTCCCTTTCCCCTACATCCTATTTAGCATCACATTAAGCATCTTCCGCTCCAGGAAATGTTCCCAAACTTTTCAATATGAAATAGTTGCATCTTACTTTTGCTTTTATGTATATTGATATCTTGACCCTCATATTCTACACTAATCACTAGTTTACTGGGAAACACCCTATTAACTGCAAACATTTTTCTTTCAGCTTGATTGAGGTATCACCGACAAATAAAAAATTAACTTGACTATATTCTTATTTGTACAGTGAGTTTTATACTTTCATATGTTTTCATATTATTAGTTAGCTTCCCTTATTTCAACTTGATTTATTTCCTTTATTCTTTCTTTCTTTTTTTTTTTTTTGAGACAGAGTTTCACTTTGACACCCTTGGTAGAGTGTCATGGCATCATAGCTCACAGCAACCTCCCAGTAGCTAGGACTACAGGTGCCTGCCACAAATCCTGGCTATTTTTAGAGACAGGGTCTCACTCTGGCTCAGACTAGTCTTGAATCTGTGAGCTCAGGAAATCCACCCACCTCAGCCTTCCAGAGTGCCTTTAGTATTTCTTGTAAGATAGATTTAGTAATGCTGAATTCTCTTAGATTTTATCTGAGAAGGTCTTTTATCTTATCTTTCATGTCTGAAAAATATCTTTACTAAAGTATAGCATTTGTGTTTAACTGTTTTTTACTTTAAGCCCATGGGATATATTATCCCACTTTTTCTGGCTTTCTAGTTTTCTGCTGAGAATTCCACTAATAGTCTTATTAGGCTTCCCTTGTATGTGTGAGTAACTCTTCTCTTGCTGCTTCTAACATTCTATCTCTGTCTTTGACAATGAGAATTTGACTATGTACCTCAGATAAGATGTCTTTTGGGTTCTTTGAGTTCATGTTGTTTATTTCTCTCTTCAGATGTCCGTTTCTTTCTCCAGATTTGAGATGTTTTCAGCAATGATTTCTTTAAATAAGCCTTCTGCCCCTTTCTCTTTATCTGCTCCTCTGAGATTCCTGTGATGTGAACATTACTTTGCTTTATGGTATTCCATAAGTCTTGTAGGTTTTCTTCACTCTTGTTCATTTACTTTCCTTTTTGTTCCTCTGATTGGATCATTTCAAATGAGCTGTCTTAGAGCTCCCTGACTCATTTTTTCTGCTTGCTTGAATCTGCTGTTGAAGCTCACTATAGACTTTTTCACCTCAGTCACTGTGTTCTGCAGAGTCAGAATGTTTGTTTGGAGCTTTATATGGTATCTATATTTTTGCTGAACTTCTAATTTTTTTTCAGGTATTGTTTTACTGATTTCATTTAGTTATCTATTTGTGTTCATCTGTAGCTCACTGAATTTGAGATAATTATTTTGAATTATTTATCAGGAAGTTTGTAAACCTCCATTTCTTTAGGGTTAATTACTAGTGGTGATATCATGTTTCCCTGATTAATCATATTTGTGGCCTTGCCTTGGTATCTGCCCATTTAAAGGAGTAGGTACCTATTTCAGTCTGATAGACTCTCTAGGAGAAAAACCTCTTTAATATCCAAAGATACTGAACAGATCAGCTGGGTTGGCCTGGTTCCTGGTCATCAGGTGTATGGGCCTAGTGCCTGTGTCCATAAGGGCTGGCATGGTGCCTAGGTTTATGATGGCATGTCTGGGGCTCGGGTCCACTGAGGTAGACATGGCTCCTGGGATAGTATGGGTGGGCCTGCCACGTAGATCCATGTAGGATACACTAGCACAGAGGTGGCTTGTGTGCCTATATCCACATGGATAAAACTATCCTTTATATCCCTTTCGATGTGTCTTTTCTTATTTCTTTGTCCTTCTCAGGTGCCATATCTCTCATGTGGATTCCTGATATCTTGTAAAGGTACTTTCAAGCATAACTGGTTGTTCAACTTGATTCTTCTGTGAGGCAATGAGTGCTAGAAACTCATGCCATCTTCTGTTGCCACTTCTTTAAGTACCTATAAACTTTTGAAGGATAGGCCTGAGTTTTATGTTTATAGAAGCCATACAGATGGCAATGGATCTCACACATAGCTTCTGCAGTGATGTCTGTAGAAAGAGGTAATAAATAAAACCTGCTTTTCATGTATAATGTTAGATGGAAAGGCTTAACATTATTTTATATTTAATTAAATTCTACAAAAATTTGTGTTGGCAGCATGCCATGTCAGAGAGAGCCAAGACAAATGGAATGGTAATGTTTGTGAAGATTGGTATTTAAAAATAAAATAAAATACACAAGAGGTAAATACACATGTGGTGGCAAGTGAGGCAAAATAGCAAAACTGGAAAGATTCTAAAACAGTGAAAGGGTTCGAGATCTGTAAATGGAGTGTGGGGAAACTACAGGTAAAGGAAACAGTCTATCAGTTCGTCACTGTTTTATGGGTATGAGCTGGAGTTGTCTTTTTATGTTTGTTTGTAAAAGCTATTTGGGCTTTGGCTCTTCAAAGTTAAAGTCAGAATTGCTGCCCACACGGAGTCCAGAGGAAAGCAGACTAACCAGCAGAAGGCAAGACAACCCTGTGTCTCTTTGTATGTCGTTGAGACCAAATACATAATGTATAATTTATCTTGAGCTTCATTTTATAGAGTCATTCATTAACTTCAGATTTAAAAGTAAGGGATAAAAGGGATGTCATACTCTGTCACAGAGGTTTGCAAACTATGGCTTACGAGTCAAATGCTCCCTGCAGCCTGTTTTTTGAAGTACAATTTTGTTGAAACACAGCCACATCCATTTGTTTGCATCTTCTTTATGGTTGCTTTCAAACCATAGGGACAAAGTCAGGTAGGAGTGAGGGAGATTGTATGCCTTGCAAAGACTAAAATATCTACCGAGCCCTTTAGGGGAAAAAAGTGTGTTGACCCCTGTTCTAGTCGTCAACATTTCTCTTTTATTTAATGATGCAGGCAGAATGCTACAATCCTGTAAAGTGATGAAATAATACTCAAGTTCTAGAGCACGTACTGTTTGGTGTGTTTTTGCCTTTCAGATTGTTACAAATGCTCCATAGTTTTCAGGAAAACTTTGTGCGTTACATATGAGAGCTTCTGAAACAAATACTATGCTATTTCATTTTACCATTGTGAGGTGTTTAGGTAAAATGAAGATCAGTTTGGGGGCTTCTTATTTAATACATAGCAATGTAAGAAGAATTAATAACTCAAGAAAATTTGAGGGCTAATTTCCAGTGAAGAACAAAACCTTAATGTGCGTTTATGATTAGATCTAGTAAAGGCAAATCTATGTATTTACCCTAAGGAAACCAATTTGAATAGGCAAGAAAATTTAACCACTAGAGCATTTTTGTAGCATGTCACCGATTTGAAGTAATCCAGGATCCAACAATAGTGGATTAAATCAGTAAATTAAAGTTGAAATACTGTACATACATTAACACGTTTGTAGATTTTAAAATGATTATTTACAAGCAAAAAAGATTACTGATTTTCCATTTACTATGAGAGAAGGCACGAAACTAGAAAGGAATGTAGCAAAATACTGAATGGCAAAATTAAAGGTAAATTACTTTTCCTTTTTCTAGTATGTATTTACATAATTAACGGGTATTTTTTAGAAATAGTGAAAAATCCACACACATATACACCCTAACTTTTTTTGTTTTAGTAACGTAATGGGTAGCCTTGAGGAAAGACAACGTCCAAAGAGGAAATCCTGGGGTGTGCACCCGTCACTCCACCCCCCAGGGGTATGTTCTTTCATAACGTGTGCATTAAACACACGCGTGCGCACACACGAAGGGGAAGCAGTGCCGCTGTCTCTGGCCTTTTCCTTCTCTGGGAAAAGCTGAGCTTTGACCTTTGAATTTTTCTGTACATTTCCCCATGTTCACCACCTACCTTTACCTAAACAAAACACTGAATACGATCATCTTGCTTTGTGTCTATGAATAGTCTTAAGTGATAAAGCCAGATTCCCAATAAGCACACATTCTATAATTGACATTAGTTATTATTTATTTTCCTCCATTGAAAGAGATAAATATCATTAATTATTGCCTCATTTTCACATCCTCGTTTCTAAAAGGCTGATGTGTCATTGAAGATACAGGTGAGCAGACAAGGATAGAGTGGTTTTTGGTGAAAATTTTCTACTATTCCTAACTGAATCAGCTTCATGAGATAATCATTAAATTTCCCATTGCATTCTACATTTTCACACTTTTCCTTGAGATAGAGCAAGGCATCCAAGTTTCTTTATCCCAACTACTGTGATATACTTTAGTGACAAAACAATGTTGTCCTTGTGTTCATTTTCATAGGAGCCTCTGGATTCATAAAATATTTATTCCAGTATACTTTTAAAGGGATTTCTTAAAATTTCAACAAGTTTCCATGAAATAGCATTACATCTCTACTGCCTCAACTTCTGCACCTTCCCTGTTACCTGTGTCCCACTGAAGCTGTTGTGAGGATTCAATTGAATAATGTATGTGAGATCCCAAGCACCTTGCTCTGGCCACCACGTCATCACACATTTCATTTGTTGCTCCTTATTTTTGATCAAACATGTTACACAGCAAAATACTAACAAAGCAAAAACTGATATGTTAGCTAACACTTTCATTTTTTCAACTGGTTCTTGTGGGCAACATGGAAAACAACTTTAAGGTACTTAGTTGGCTTCTAGGGAATAATTTCTTGATGGCAATTTCCAAGAGAAGGCTCAATTTCATATCTTCACCTTTTTATATTTCTCTCTGAAGTAAATGTGGAAAGTTGCCCATCCTTGGCAATAAGCCAGGAAGACAAAATAAGAAGAAAGATATGATTCTAGGTAATATAGAAATATTAGTTTCTGGGGACACATGATTTATGTATGACTTTGCAGGTTCATGTTTTCAAACATCTGCAGGAGGATTCCTGCAGGGCACTGTCACCAGAAGCAAACTTGTTTGCCAAATTTTGAAATGAAAAACAGGATGTTCTTGTGCAGGATTTCAGAGAATTGAAGTTTCTGTTCAGCCTGAGCCTCAGAGTTTTCCACCCACATGGAGGTTGGAGGATCTTACAACATGAGGTTCAAAACAGAAACACTAATTGCCTCCACACTTCAATCCCTTGTTTTTCTCCAGCGCAGAAATGTTTACCTAGGCTGCAATACTTTTTCTCCCGAACCCAGACTTGATATTTGCTTCCTAAATCTGTGCTTGTTAAATGACTTCTTACAATTTTTGGATGAATACAGGCATGGTTGCATAATACAAGACTCACTGAAAGGTTGAGCAGAAAATTTTAAGTGGTGCTACATAAAAGGCTTATTTTCTTCAAGGTTTGTCTCTTGGTGAATGGAGGCAAATGAATTGCCAAGGCCAACAAAAAAAATATATCATCTCTTGTATTGCTCAAATTTATTAATGCTTTGAGTTCTCTCATTGCTCTAAGAATTTTTAGAGACTTTGAAGCTTTTATTGGGTTTCAATTTTATTTTTATATTTACACTATTTCCATTAAATGAGTTAGGAAGACTTGTAATATGCCAAACACATATGGCATAAAAGTATTTATTGTCCCTCTCGTCTATAAAGTGCCTAACAGTCAAGCAAGACACTGCAAATGGCTCATGAATGTTACCAGAAGAGTAATATAATGTATATGTTCACCCAATAAACATTCACCTGGTAGATAAGATTTGAAAGGAAAGGATGTTCAGAAGTAAAAGATCCTTCACTGGAGAAAAAAAGGGTACCAATAAACATATGAGGGAAAAAACAAGCAGATATAAATATTTTAGATAATCTGCAGAGGAAATGTTTTTATGCAAAAGGAAAATGTAAAATATTAAGACTTCCCATTATTATATATTTTTATTAGATATAAATAAATCTACTTGCCATTAATTTATTTTTGTAATATAGAAATTAGACATGTGATTCATGATTTTCTGGGAGCCGTTAGTTAACTATGATCATGTTCTGCCAAATCATTCTCCAAAAGGAAGAAAACTATTCTCCAAAAGGCCAACTTTCTTCTGGTCTAAGCTCATTCATCACCCATGCTCAGATGCCTTCTTTCCTTTTCTTTTTTTTTTTTTTTGGCCAGGGCTGGGTTCAAACCCACCACCTCTGGCCAGCACCCCACTCCTTTGAGCCACAGGCACTGCCCCCATGGATGCCTTCTTTCTAAAACTCTAGATCTGTATTATTTTTTCCTCCAAAGCCTTTTGCCTATAGTAGTATTAAAGAATTAATCACTCTATCTTGTGACTCATTTGTTCATCTGTCTTTCAAACAAAAAGTAAGCGCCTCAAGGGTAGGAAACATATCCCATTTATTTTAGTTAACTTTTGGGACTTAACATACATCAGAATATTTGTTGGATGGATGAATGAATATTAGCATGCTGAATTCACTTTGATAATATCACATGGATGTAGAACATAAACAAAGAAGTGTAACTTACTACAGATTGAAGTTGTTTATTTACTCGATGCATTACAAAATTTATTATTGACTTTTTGTCAGGTCCTGTGCAAGCTGAAATATATTCAGACTTTACAAAAACAGGTGTAGTTCAGAGAACGATGAACAAGGAACAGTAAATAAATAAGTAAATTTGTATTTCACATAGTGATTTAACTATGAAGGTAATGTGTTGAATGTTAAGAACTAGGAAAGCACAGTGGACCTACTTAGATTGGGGGAAAAAAGAAAGTTTCTCTTAGGAGATGATCCTTAAGCTCAGACTCAAAGAAAGAGATGGATCAGGCATGTAAAATTGAAATAGGGAGGGATTGGCAGAGAATGAGCAACTAGTGCAGGATGGTGACAAAACGTGAATTTCAGTCACAATGTGGGAGGCAATGGATGACACTTGGTGGTAGATTGAATACACACAGTACAGGAGAAGGAGAGGAGCAGGATTACTCCAAAATTCTTTGGCTTTGTCAAATGGATAAATAAGAAGTATCATTTCCCCAAACAAAGAGGTAAGTTCATGGTATGTTAAGTTTGAGATTCTTGTGAGACTGCTAAGCAGCAATGGCAAATAGGTAGGTGGGATAGGAGTTAAAAGGCAATGTCTTGGCTGGAGAGAGCAATTCTCAAATCATTGGCATATAGAGAGCTCAGGACTAAGCCTCAAAACGGACAATGGCTCACATGCCCAAATACCTTCTTTGTGCTGCACACCCTGGGGGTGCTGAACATATATTAGTCATCCTTACTCAGGCAGCTCTATGAAGGGGAGCTCACTATTACCCTCTTACAAATTAGTATTTAGGGATCCAGAATTATGAAGTTCAAGGCCACACTTCCAGAAGTGGATATTGAACACAAGTCTGTTCTGCCCCCAAAACACCTGTGGCCATGAACACAACACGCTGTCTCCACACCCTCTATCTGATGTTCTCTATGCGCCACGTAACTCCACATACAGAACCTCATTGAGTGCTTATGGTGACCCTGCAGGAAGGTGTTATTATCTCAGTTTCACTGCTAAGGAATCACAGTCCGCTGGTCTTGTGGTTTGTCTAGTTTAGGGGAAGAGGATTCACACCTATGCCCATGGGATGTTGTGTCGCCTCTCTGGCATAGAGAGACTATTAAGATCTTGCAGGTGCCTGTCTGCAATAGCAGGTGCCTAAGCTGGAGACTGATGCAAAGACTTCTTTGAGGTCCAAAGATTCAGAATAATTCCAAGTATTTGTGGATTAGAACAGTAAGGGGAAGTTTCCTAATTTCTTCTCTGAGAAGTGGTGGATTTGTCCTATTCTTTGAATGACACTAACACTAGAATATTTCCAGGAATCAATAGACAAAAGAAAATGGTATCTAGGCCTCAATGTTCTATAAAATAAACCTTAGATTAAAGGATCCTAATGTTTCCCTCTACCCCCACCTTAAAATATATAGAACCTCAGATATCTCTTGCACACTTTCTCAGTTTACTGGAGGGACAATTCTATTCCAATTGTAATTAAGGCCTGCAGATGTGAAACAAACAACTGCAAAACGTAAATTGGGATAGGCACACTTCACCTGAGAACTACCCTCATTTCTAGGAGACTTTATTCTCTTTGCTTGCTCAGAACATAATGTACTGATGAGATGCACACAGCATTATGTAGCTAATTTAGACTGTAATTACTGTTAATTTCCCCCACCTATTACTGCAGAAGCAATGCTGAAGTTCAGAAGACGTGCCTTCAGACTGTGTCTGTGCCACAGTTCTGTACATTTCCAGCCGTGGGATGTGGGGAGGGAGTCTGTGCAAAGGCAGGCTTAATTACCTTACAAGACCTCAAGGAACTGTCAGATGGCAGATATTTGTTCCCTGCTTCACACAAAACTTCACAGAGGGATTAAGAAAGAGAGAAAGCTGAATATTATAGACAGTTGCTACCTAGCAGGATAGATAATAAACTTGGCTCCTTTTTCAGCTGATCTGTAAAAATCACATTATCTCTCCCTTGACAGAGATTCACCGAATCAGTCTGGCAGTCTTCGGATAGCCCTGAACCCAGGTTTACCGGCAAGGATAAATAAAAACTGCATGTGGCTGGGATTGATCTGTTGACCCTTATTCCAAAGCCTTGCTCTGAGGAAGAAGATATTTATAACAAGAAAAATTGCAGCTTTTCAAGGACCATTTAATATACAAAGACCATGATGTTGATCAAGTTCAGGTTCATATTCTTTATTCAGAGGAGATATTTGTAATAAAACTTATATTTTAAAGTATAATTAATATAGAGATTGAAAAACGGTGATAAATTTTTTTTCTTTTTTTATTAATATTAAATCATAGCTATGTACATTAATGCGATCATGGGGCACCATACATTGGTTTTAAAAAGAGTTTGACACATTTTCATTAGACTGGTTAACATAGCATTCCTGGCATTTTCTTAGTTATTGTGTTAAGACATTTATATTCTACATTTACTAAGTTTCACATGTACCCTTGTAAGATGCACCGCAGTGATAAATATTTATATGTTGGGTACATAAATGATTACATTATTTTATCTCCATTCCGAGCACATCCATCTAAGTAGCATAATTTTCATTGTGGTATTGGACACAGAATTGGGAATAGATGTGAGGATTCCCTTTGAAAGCTTAACCTAAGCTCACAGACAGCTAATACCCAAATTCCTAAGGGACAGATTTTTAAGACCGTGCAAAGTCACTCAGAGTGACTTCTGAATGTAGTCACTGTGTAATATGTACACGCCCTTGAACCATTTTAGGCACAAACTCCTTCATGACTTCTGCTTTCATAAAAGTTCCATCCTGGCATCATATTAAATGTCCACAGGCAGGGGCACTATCATCTCAGTTCATTGAATACATGAAAAGGGGACCCTCACCTGGACATGGGCTGTGCCACATAGCTAACTTTTATGGAAGTAGTGCTGTTATCATGCAGGACAGAGTATAGGGAATCTGACTACTTTTTCACAGCCAGAAAATAAATGGTCAACTCATTTCCAGGTGGAGCCTGGTAGTGGCTGTCTCTAGATCTCATGCCCTGAACCACTATGATGTAATGTGTCCCATATAATGTGCAGAGCAGTTCTCCATATCAGGGTAAATTGAATACTCTCAATTTTCCTCCTACTTCAATTTCAATAACTTCTTTATTTAGTACATGCTATATGGGGCAAACGCATAGTCAGAATTCTCTAAAATCCCTCCAGTAAGGCTTTCTTCATCTGCCCTTTCAAATGACCTCCACGTTGCTAAAGGCAAAGGTCATCTCTTAGTTCCCACATCGCTTTAATTTGAAAGCAGCATTTAATATAGTTGGTGTCCTCATTCTCTTTAATAGACTTTCTCCACTTGTCTTGAAGACACCACACACCCCTGATTTTCCTAGTCTTCTGTAATGGTACCTCTTCTTCTTCCCAGCCACCTAACATGAGAATGCCCAGGAGGCCTTGTTTTCACATCTGTCCTTACTGCTATGCGTGTATATACGTATCATTCCTATGTGAAACTGTTCTAAATTCATACTTCCAAACCAAGCGTCTTCCCTGAACTCCAGACCTGATTACTCACCTGTCTGCTTGATGTCTCCATCTAAATGTATAGTACACAGCTCTGAATTCAATAAAAAACTGGCTCTCTTTACCCAAACTTGCAGCCATCACCACCCCAGTCGGTATCAGCTCCCCCTCCCGCAGCACAGGCTTTGAAGCCTCTTCCTGTATTCTCATTCCCACATGTCCTCTGTCAGGAAACAATTCTACTTTCAAATATGCCTAGAACCCAAGTATTCCCCTGTAGCCTTGGCCCAAAAAGACATCCTCTCTTACCCCCCTAGAGGTCTTATAAACTTAAGTGAGACCACATCATCAGTCTGCTTGAAACTTTGCAATAATGGCCATCTGTCTCAGGGTGAAGCAACGCCACTGTATAGGCCTGCCCAGACTTGCGCTATCTACCCTGTTCCTTCCACCCCTGAGCCAGCTCATTACCCTCCCCTGTCCGTGCTTTACTTTCTCCTGAGCCCCTTGGCCCAGCCTTACCAGCCCCTGCGCTGTCTCACAACATACCCGGGGTGGGTGGGGGTGTCCTGGGGCCATTGCTGTAGCTCTTGTACTCAAGGAAGGCTCCTTTCCCCACCCCCTCATCTTGGTTTCTTTCCTTACCTCCTTTAACTTTCTTGCCAAGTGTCACATTCTTACTCCTGATCTCCTTTACCCTGTTCTAAAATGATGTTTTGTTCCATAGCATGATCACCTTGTCTGCCCTACACAATAATAATGCGCTTGTGTATAAAGAAGCTTGATTTTTATGGCCAAAGAGCCATTAGAGCAGGGACTCACTGACTCACTGACACTCAGGTATCCAGAACCAGTGAACTCAACGAACGAATGACTGTTCAATTATTAAATAATTCCTGGTACTAAGGTCTTAATGAAAGTTATTTATTTTTATTTAACTTTTATAAATGAAAATTTTTGGTGGTATTTTACCCCCTGAGGATCCTGCGAGAATTAGTTTCTTAAAAAATCAATTATTTTTCAGAGAAATGAATCTTAAAGTGGGTGGTAGAGTATTACTATTTGTTGACAAGAATATTGGCCATTGTTAGGGTTTTGAAATAGGAGGAATCTGTGACAACTCCCACACGTCTCCCTCCAGCTCCTTTCCTTCAGGGTCTGTCGTCCCACTGTATCACGCTGGGAGTTCCAGGAGATTGTATTGCTCTGTGTCCTTCTGTCACCAGGAATGGTTCTCACCAGTGCTCCTCCTGGGTGAGGCGCACTACTGAACAGGGACCTTCCCTATCAAATGCAAACGTTGTGACCTAATCATTTATCCCTCATATTAATCTGAAATAAAAAAATAAAAGTTAAAAAATAGAACTAAGAATAGTTCTCACAAAATGGTGTGATAGACTAATTCCTTTTTAAAAATAAAAGCATAATGAATTGGTCTCTACTGTAGACCTGTTCACTTTTTAAAGGGTAATTGATTGTGAACTATGGAGACAGTACAAAAATACTGTGGAAAAAGAAGGGCTCTTCCCTTCTACAAAGGAGTTGCTCTGCTCGGGTATCAAATTACCTTCTCCGTAAGACCAGCCAGCATTTAAAAGAGCAAGTAGACAAATATTTGAGTTATTGGTAGTAACACCTACATCCGTGTTTCACTCAGTATGTCTCTCTTATATATAGATTCACACTACCATGTCTGTTTGAGAGAATCATCTTGATGAGGGAAAATGGTCAGCAACTTATTCTGAGTGAGATGGCAAGGATGCTTCTTGGCAGTTCAGAGTCATCTAATGACATGGAAAATGGCCGTGTCTTCTTAAAGATGCTTCATAGCTTCCGTGAATCTATCACCCTTGGGCAAGTGAACTTACCTTTCTGTTAACTGCCTGTCACCCAGGAACAACTGGAACATCAATTGAGGTTTACATTTTAGAAGCTGTTCATATTCTGAGGAGCACAGAAATAGTTGCCACCTGTCTGGAAATGTGAGGAGAATTTAACCCAAAGTTAATGGATGCAAATGCATCTTAGCTCATTGCCTGGCTGACGGAGAAAATCCTTTTCATGTGACTCTTATCACCATGGCAACTACAATATATGAAGATTGTCCCATATTCTCATTAGTACAGAGATGTAAAGTCCTAATATTTATATAGTAATAATGAACATTAACAACTCAGGAAAATATTTTGTTTAATTATAGATAAATTGTTTTCTAGTGAATACTGAAACTTCTTTTGATGTTTCTTCTAAGCTCATTCATTAAATTTTAGTTAAGTATCTATTAATATAAGACATAGAGTTGGGAGATATGTTTTATATAAATATATTAATTTCAATTAAAGAGACACTTGTGAGTTCCTACCATGTTCCAGGAATTTTCAACAGATGTTAGGGATGCAGTGATGAATGACATGGTTCCTCTCCTCAAGAAATTGACCACTTAAGTGAGATACTGATGTAAAATTAAGTAATTAAAATTAAATGTAATATTTTCACCAACAGAGGTGCATGCAAGACCTATCAGTAGTACATAGATAGGAGAAATTAACTGATGTTAGAGATAGATTCACAGAGGAGGAAAAATGTGATTATATTTTGAAGAATCTGTGGGAGTGTCTTGCCAAGATTTGGGAAAGAGTTTTGTTTTTAAAGGTGCCTTTCAGACTTGGAAAGAGCACGTGCTAAATAAATAAATAAATAAGTCACTGAGATTGTAAAGTAAAACATAGTGGGTCCTTGTTTTACCCCAGACCCACTATATCAGACTCTGCAGGATGCATTCTGGATTTATAAAATAATTTAAAAAAAAAGACTTTCAAGAGCTCTAATATGCAGTCAGAACTAAGCATTGCTTATCATCTGAAGCCCAGGTTTGTAGAGAAGACTAGTGATTCGCTGGAGAGCCATTATTACCTGAAGTAACTTTTCAAGTGGATCAAATATAGACGTGAGAAGTTGGTAGGGTTAGAAGAAACATTTTCAATATGAAATGATCAAGAAACACATCCATCACGGATGCTGTGGGGTAATTGGATGGATGGAATTTCATGAAGTAGAGATCCAGATAAAGGGCATTCAAGGTGGAGGTCATATAGAGGCAGGAAAACCCTCAGGGAAATTCAGAGTGCTCAGCATGCAGGAAAGTCCCAGGGAAGTCCCTGCTGTTAAGACTGTTGTCCTCAGATCTGCTGCAGCAATTTTGCATTCTTGCTAGAAATCCAGAATCTCAGATCCCACTTTAGATGTTCAGCATTAGAATATGCATTTTAATAAACCCCAGGTAACTTCTGTACTTGTGCAGGAGACAGCAGAAAGAAGTAAAGCCAGACTAAGCACAACTTTAAAGAAAGATTAACAATATTCAGTCTACAGATGGAATGTGTGTGCCTTCCTCCAGATTCTTACGAGGACTGATATTAGGACCAATACACCCAATGATGGTATCAGGAAGTGGAGATGAGGGGGTGTTTAGGTCCGGAGGCTTTGCGAATGGGATTAATACGCTAGTAAAAGAGACCTCGGAGATCGCCTTCACCCCTTCTGAACACTTGTAAAACAAGTTTCTGTTATTTATAAGCTACCCAGTTCTATGGTAATTTGTTACAGCAGCCCAACTGGACCAAGGCAGGCAATAATCCTGCTGTGTACCAGGCAACGCATCCTTGTACGCGTGCCATCCATCTTTTTAACATCAGAAGCATTTAAGAGACTGTGTACAACAATGGGAAGAACCTGTAGCAGGAATATAGGAAATTGTTAATAGATCTAATACTGTCTCTCCCTGTGACTTTGGAAAGTCATTTAACTTTTAAGCTTTCTTTTTCCAAAAATAAATGTGTTAAACTGTGATAGCTAAGTTTTGTTTTTTTTTTGCTCCAAAATGCATAGTACTAATGAAGCATAATCATCACTGCATATATTTATCTGTGAACTAATAATATTGGATGTGGTCCCTAAATCCTTAAAATTTTCATTATTTCCTATTGTCAAGTCGCTCTACATGCTAGCCCATTACAATTTAAGTTTTCCTATTTCATTAGTCCAGTTGTAATTTAAATTTGGTTGCCGAAATTGGAACTTAATTTAAATTCAATAAGACATTTATTACATAATGTGCTAGCCAAATGTTGTCCGGTTATTTTAAACATATTTAATTAAGTTTGTCATCCAAGCAATTATTTCAGTATGTTGTTCAAAATAGAAAGTATGTACATGTAAATCATCTTTTAGCATAGAAATATGGCAATTAGACTTATCTCCTTAGACTTTTAAAAGAATTTTATCCATCTGGATATTAATAGAGCCAAACATATCTGTTTTACAGCATCCCAGCCTGGTAGTTATATAACTTGGTAGTCACCAAAATCTGGTAACACTATCACACCTTTTCAGGAGACAGAACACAACACAGGACAGAGACTTTGGTTTACAAATCAGGTCAGAGTAACATGGGTTAGGAAGCTTGCATCTGCTATTCACTAGTTGAGTGCACATAAGTCAAATTCTTTAATGTCCAAGGCTCCTTTTTCTCACCCAAAAAGCATGGACATGACCTCTAACCTCACAGAATTGCTAGTTGGTTATAAAACAAAATATATATACATATTATAATTGGAATATGTGGTAGATAGAAAAAGATGCAGCTATTATAGTAAACATCATTATTACACAAAACCTAAGCTAGACAAAAATGTTGTTAAACTAAATTTAACATATGGTAACTGATTCATGATGTTAAAATATGATGTTTAGGGGCGGCACCTTGACTCAAAGGCACCGGCCCCATATGCCAGAAGTGGTGGGTTCAAACCCTGCCGTGGCCAAAAACTGCCAAAAAAAAAATAAAATAAAATACAATTTTTAGATTTTGTGTGTGTGCTTCATTCAATGTATTATTTATTACTTACAATAAATTTTCAAGAAGTATTTGTGGATTTATTATTCAGTGTGACTTCTAACGAATCTCTGAACTTATGACCCCACAGTGACATTTATGAAGTGATATTTCACAATGCAAATAAAGAACTCTACACTCTTTTGCAATTTGGATTTTTATATAATAGTTTTTCACAAAGTAAAACACAACTAATATGCTTTCATTTTTTTCCCTTAAAGTTTCAATGAACTATTTTTACATTTAATTCTAATTTCCAGTTTCTAATGGACATGTTTCATGTCCACGGAACATATCTCACTATAATTGCTCTACTCTGTAATACCGTTCCTGAATTATTTTCTCACTCCCAGTGTGTGGAAGAGGGGCAGAATGTTTTTTATCAAGTAACCCTACCTTCTCTGAAATCAACAATTTCTTCTTGGGGGATAAGGGTCACATGGCTCTCCCCTGTTGCCACTATGAGAAAGCAAATAGCAGACAAGTAGAAAATGAAGTGATCTGACTTCTGGGGTCCAGTCACTGCAAACAGGCAGATTAAAGTGGATGAAAGATTAGACATCTGTCTAATCACTTACCTGCTTGTTAGGAAAATTGGTGTCAGTTTCCATCCATTCTGTTGCAAAGAAATACAAAAACAAAATTAACAGTTCACAGGTTGTCTTACTTTTTGATCAAATGAGTAAAAGTTCATGCTATTTATTTATTTATTTACATATCACAAATGCATAGAGTTTTTACTTAACTGTTGAGCTGTTCCTAGAATATAAAATCACTAGTCTAACGGAGTGGGGTGGTTAGATTTGGTAGCAAAGGAGCTAAAAACATAAGATCTAGTCTTTGTCCTTGTTGGATCGTATAGTGGAAAAAGACATAACTGTAGAGAGATATATCAAGGAAAATGATATATAAAACAAATGCACGCTCCGACTTGATAACCATTTCATGAAGGATGGAGCATCTGTGTTTGGTCTAGCATTTCGTGTTCACGTGTAGAATGGAGGAAGATGAGTCTTTTAAGGCAATTTGAGCAACTTGAAACCAGGCTGTGAAAAAACCTTAAATCATACCCAGTTTAAAGATAAGCTTTAGAAATTAGTAATCAGAAGAATAAGCTTTAGACATTAATAATCAGAAGAAATTAGCATTAAGAATCACTAAGCACAGCCAAAGCCATACCTTCCTTCCTGGATGTATGACAACTGCCTGACCCTTGGAATTTTGCAAAACTTAACATTTAAGTTTCACATCAACTCAGATAAACTTCGAATCTTCATGCCTACCTACAGCTGGGAAAAAAATCCTAATATTTTTGTTATGTTAGCAGCCTATTCCCATGTCTGCAATGACTATATTTCTAGAATATAGTGTTTAATTTCTTAAAATAAAACAGTTCTTTGTGTTCTGATATAGAAAGGCCATAGACTGGTATTTAAAAAGGACTACAAATATAATATATAATATGTTATATATATGCATATATAACACACACAACCACAAATACATGCACACATGCCTTGAATAGATAACTGCTAAAAATATTTAGTTGTGTCTGAAATTCCTGTGAATAAATAATTTTTCTAGAAAAGTGTTAGCAGTAATGCCTATAAGAGTTACATCTCCCAAGAATTTTATATATCAGACTTCAAAGACCATAATACCCACTAATTCTTGGGCATATGAAAGCTTTTGACAATCTTCTGATTGAATCTTTTTTTTTCCTTTTTGGTGGGATCTAAATCAAAACATTGACAGAAACAATTTCAGAAGGGAAAATGGAAAAGTCCCTAGGATAGTCAAAGTTGCATGGATGTCTATGCATTTGCACAATTTATATTCTGTTTGACTTCTGTACTGCAAAATAAATGGGAATTTCAAGAACCTTCTTACCCTGAACTATGATTTTTGGCAAGATAGGGAAAATAGATTTTATCATATAAAGCGATAATGTTTTATTTGGTAATACTTTGTTATCATGCAACCACATAATTGTACAGACTCCTATAATAACTTCTTCAGGACCAAAAATAATTACTGAATTGGCATAAGATTATCTGATGTTTAAGCATCCTTAAGAATAAGCACATAAACTATCTGTTTTACATATATATACACACACACACACACACACATATGTATATTTATGCATCTGTTTGTTCTTTCTACAAATATGTAACCAGGGCTTCTGCTGTGCCAGGGCTTCTGCTGTGCCAGGAATAACTGCCTGGATCAAACTTATAATGAAGGGAGAAATGGGCCGCAATAATCATAAGGTGATATACAGAAAATATTAGATTCAAGAAAACCAAGGAAGAGGCTGTGGACAACTGTGTGAAGCCCCACTGCACTCACTATTAAAGATAAGAAAACATGCACCACACACAAAAAGTAAGTATGTGAGATGATGTCTGTGTTAACTTGATTTAATCATGTGATCGTGCATACATGTACCAAACATCACTTTACACCCTATAAAATGTGCAATTATTATTTGTCAAATAAAAATCAAAATATAAAATGAAAACAAGAAAATAAGCACCAGCACACAGAAGACACCAAAGTAGGCACGTGATCTTGGACAAGTGGCTCCTCTGCTCTCCTCCTCCAGTTTGGAAAATGAGGATGCACAGCCACAGGGGGACAAAACAGGGTGCTGCACAGGCTGTCGTTTCTGTTCCTCCTCCCACTGTAAAATTCATTCCCAGGGGCGAGAGGGATCCAACCTGAAAACCAAAGTGATGTTTTTGATGTTTGGTGACAGCAGAAGGACATGCAGGTGACAATAATTCCCATTACGATAAAAAATGAGTGTCCAGACTGCAATGTGGGTGCAGAAGGCAGAGAATCGGTTTATTCATCTTCTTTCTCTATCAGGAGCTACTCTGGAGAACTCTCAGTTTGTCATTGCATTCATTGAGCTGAATGCACAAAACCCTCCCTTCAGGCATAACAAAAGCACCAAGGAATTGGGACTCCAGCAGCATTGGTGGCACTCGGCTTGACAAGCTGTGTGGGATGCTACTTGTCACCGCCCTGTGATAATGAAAATGGCTCTCTTCACATTACAAAGATATTACTTACCTCCTATAGTTTGAAAGCTGTAAAAACTCTCACACTTTTCTCATTTACATCCTCGTGCTCCATTTACCATTTAGGGGCACGACGTTCTGTTTCTACTTCCTTGCCAGGATATATGAAAGATATGTGGGCTGCTATTATGTTTTGTTTTAGGAACAAGTCAAAACATGGTTGCTTGCAACTTTAAAAGAGTTTCTAAAACTTCAAACTTCTTAGTTGTGAGTGCTGACCATTTTTCCCCCTCAGCCTGGGAACAATGATAATAAATTTCAGGTGTTTACCATTGCACAGCTAAGGAAGCTTCCAGATACCAGAGTTGAAGTACGATCTCACCAGGACCAGGGGTTGAAAAGGCACCCTTTTGCTGTGAAAGTAAGCAGCCTAAGAAACAAAAGAAGAAGAAAAGAAAAAAAGAACAAGAAAAGAAAAGAAAATAGTGACTAATTTTCACATAAATTGTTTTTAATTTTGACCAAAGTATATTACTTAAACATTAATTTTTAACTCAACATGTGAAAATGTTGTTTAGGATATTGTATCCTCACTTATAAGTGACATATGTTTGTAATTTCTCCTATATAATAATATATTTTCTCCAACTTTAATATCAGGTGTACCCAGATCAAGTAGAATGATTTTGGTGTATTTCTTCTTTTTCTATTGTCTATAAGATTTAGCATGATCTGTTTTTTGAAATTGTCTTTTACTTTTACTTATAAATATTAGTTGTCTATTTTTTGATACTTAAAAAAAATAATAAGAAGTTACCTGGGCGGCGCCTGTGGCTCAAGGAATAGGGCGCTGGTCCCATATGCCAGAGGTGGCGGGTTCAAACCCAGCCCCGGCCAAAAATCACAGAAAAAAAAAAAAAAGAAGTTACCTGATGACTCCATACTGAATCTCAGAGTCAAAGCATTCTATAATAGACATACTCTTATTTGACAATGTGAATGTTACTTTCTTTGCATTATTATTGTTGCTTAATATTTCAATGCAGCAATTGTCTGATTCCTTTTCTGAATGTATTTATGTTTGTTCGTTCTTTACAAGATTTTTGTTTCTAATCCTTATCTTAAACATTGTTATCGATATTAAATTTTAAGTCTTTTTAATTTTGTGAAGGCCAAAAAAAAAAAAAATGGAAACCTAATTAACACATGTATATGTAAAAACAAAAAAAAGGAAAGAAATAAAAGTGTAGTTTATTTATTTTTTTTTAAGCATAATCAGAGGAGTAGACCACAAAAGAGACTTTACACTTAGTGTCTTTTGGACAAATTTGCCCTGTTAGTGAAGGTATTCTATCTCATATGGTTACCATCTCTATCCAGGTAATGTATTATTTGAAAAGAATATCACTTAACTCAATGCACCCCAGGTCATGTTTGCACAAATCATACTGTTTCTTAATGTCCCAAGCTGTGACAATCTTTGAGACAAATGAATACATACACAAATTTTTAAGTAATCACTTAAATGATAATTTCTATTTAAGTCCAGTCCTTTTCTATATGAAAAGTAACCTGACCCACAAAAGCATTTCCTTTATGGATAGGATATGGATAGTCTTTTTTTTTCAGTTATAACCAGTTGTAATGAATACCTGTGTATGCGTTTCCTTGAACATCTTTGCGTGTTTCTCTAAAGCATATAACTTAGAAGCAGAAGCATTAGGTCATAGCACAAGCATATTTTGAAATTTACTGGGCACTGCTAAAATGCTGTTCAAAAACTCATGTACATTTATACTGCTATCAGTATTTGGCAATCTGAGGCTGTGTCCTATTACCTTGTGGTTTTCTGTTTTCTTTTTTCTTGGTGAATCTTCAGGAATGGAAGGGTTGCATCATGTGACCCCTGTATGTACAATTTTTTTTTTTTTTTTTTTTTTTTGCAGTTTTTGGCTAGGGCTGGGTTTGAACAACCCACCACCTCTGACATATGGGGCCAGTGCCCTACTCCTTTCAGCCACAGGCGACTCCCCGTTTTTTGTTTGTTTGTTTTGTTTTGAGATAATCTCATACTGTCACCCTGGGTGGAGTGCCATGGCACCACATCACCCAGCAAACTCAGACTCTTGGGCTTAAACAATCCTTTTGCCTCAGCTTCCTGAGTGGGTTGGACTACGGGCACCAGCCACAATGCTGGGCTAGTTTAGAGATGGGATCTCACTCTTGCTCAAGCTGGTCTTGAACTCCTGATCTCAAGTAATCCACCTGCCTTCACCTCTCAGAGTACTAGGTTTACAGGCATGAGCCATCATGCCCAACCATATTTTCAGCTTTTTAAGAAATAGCCAACTGCTTTTCTACCTGGGTATACTTTTTACATTCTCATCAGGAGTGTTTGAGAGTCCTTATTCTTGTACACTCTCACTGACACAACATAGATCAGTCTTTTTCATGTTAGCATCTTTTGATATTTAGGTATCTAGTATAGCAATATTAAATTGTGGTTTTAGTTTATGTTTTTCAATTACAAATTATACTGAGCTTCTTTCATGTGACTGTTCTTTGTAGAATTCATTTTTCTTTAACATTTTATTCTGAGATAATTGTATATTCACATGCAATTGCAAGAAATGATATAAAGAAATCCCAAGTAATATTTACCTAGTTTTCCTCAATGGTAACATCTTGCAGAGCTACAGTACAGTATCACAGCCAGGACAGAACTTGATACAGTCCAGGTAAAAGGTATTTCCATCACCACAAGTGGCAGTAAAGGATATTTCCATCACCACCATATTTCTAGGACCCCACTGTGTCTTGTTGCAGTCACACTAACTTTCTCCCATCCCGCCCTGCTCCTACTTCTTGACAAACCACTAATCTGTTCTCTATTTCTCTAATCTTTTTCATTTCAATAATAATATGTGGACGAAATCATACAGTGTGTAACCTTCGGACTAATTTATTTCCCTGTGCATAATTCTCTGGAGATTCACCCAAGCTTTCACACACATCAGTAGGCTGGCCATTCTTTTCATTGCATATTGTGGTTATGATACAGTTTATCTCTAGAAAACATTAAAGGAAATCTGGGTTTTTGATTTTTGGCAATTCTCCATGAATCTGCTATAAACATTTGTGTACAGGTTTTCATGTGAACACAAGCCTCATTTCTTTGGGATAAATGCTGAGGAGCACAATCCCTGGGTCTACAGTACTTGCATGTTTAGCTTTGTAAGAAACTGCCCAAGTCTTTTTCAGAGGGTTCTGCGGTTTCACATGCCCATCATCACTGAATCAGCGACCTAGTTTCTTTGCATACTTGCCAACACTTAATGCTGTCATTATTTTATATTTCAGCTGTTTCAATAGATGTATAGCAGTATCTCATCATGGTTTTAATTTGCATTTCCCTAGTGGCTAATTATGGGAAACTCCTTTTCAAATGCTTATTTCAATGAAATACGTCTTTGTGCCTTTTGCCCAACCTCTAATTGTATTGTTTGTTTGTTTTCCTCTTGAATTTTGATAGTTCTTTATACGTTATAGATACCAGTTCTCTGTGGTGTGTAAATATTTCCTCTTATCACGTAGCTTGTCTTTTCATCCTTTTGGCAGGGTATTTTACAGAGCTAATTTTTTATTTTAATGAAGTCCAATTTATAATTTTTTTTCTTTTAAGGTTCATACCTTTGATGTCAAGTCTGAGAACTGTCTATCCACAGAAAAATTTTCTATTTTTCTAAAAGTTTAATATATTTCACTCCATGACCCATTTTGAGTTTATTTTTGAATACAAAATTGTGAGACTTAGTTGAAGTTTCTTCTGTTTTCTTTTCTTTTTAACTTCCAAATATCCAATTACTGCAGCACCTTTTGTTGAAAATCTTTTTTCTTTCCTCTATTAAATTGCTTTTACACTTTTGTCAGAAATGCATGGGGCATATTTGTGTGCATTTATTTCTGGGGTGTCTGTATACCCAACCAATGATCTATGTACCTAAATCTCCACCTTACCACAAAGTCTTGATTACTGTAGGCTACACAGTAAGTCTTAACATCAGGTAGCCTGCTTTCTTTCACTTTATTTTTCTTTGTTAATTTTTTTTTTTTTGCTATTCTAGTTGCATTTCCATATAGATTTTAGAACATAATTTTGCTGAGACTTTGGTAAAAATTGAAAAAAACCTGTATAAGAATTGACGGAGAATTTATTTCTCTACCACATTTTCTTCTTATCCATAACCATGATACAGCATTCCCTGTATTTTGATCTTTGACTTCTTTTATCAATATACTATAATTTTCAGCACATAAGACGTGTACAGTTTTGTTTGATTTAGACCCAAATATTTCATATTTTTCTAAATCCTATTAGATTTAGACCTGGAAATTTCATTATAAATGATATTTATATATTTAATTTCAATGCCTGTGTGCTCATTATCAATAAAATGAAATATGCTTTATTTTTGTATATTTATCTGGTAGTCCTGTGATCTTGCTGAATTCACATATTATTTCTAGCAATTTGTGTGTGTGTGTGGAGATTCCCTGATATTTTCTTTCTTTTTTTTCTTTTTTTAGAGACAGAGTCTCACTCCATCGCCCACAGTAGAGTCACACAGTAGAGTCACACAGCTCACAGCAACCTCCAACTCCTGGGCTTAGTTGATTCTCTTGCCTCAGACTCCAGAGTAACTGGGACTACAGCCTCCTGCCACAACACCCGGCTATTTTTTTGTTGTTGTTGCAGTTTAGCCTGGGGCCAGGTTTGAACCTCCACCCTTGGTATATGGGGCCAGCGCCATACCCATTGAACCACAGGTGCCACCCTATTCCCTGAAATTTTCTATGTCAGTAATGATGCCATCTGAAAATAAAGACAGTTTGATTTCTTTTTTTCTGTTATGCATGTATTTTATGTCACTTTCTTGATTTATGAAACTGACTGGAACTCCCAGGAGCATGCTAGAAAATGAGGGTAAGCTCAGGCATGTTTGTTTCTGTTATTAGAGGGGGAAAAACATCACTCTTTCTTCATTAAGCATTATGATATCTGTAGTTTTATTATAGATGCTCTTTATCAAGTTGAGAAAGTACCTCTCTATTTATAGTTTCCTGAGGGTTTTTATTATAAAATCACGTTAAAATTTTCCAAATAACTTTTCTGTTAATATCATTTGATTTTTCTTCTTTAACTTATGATTACAGTGGTTTTCATGGACTTTGAGTAGTAAGCCTGGAATAAACTCCACTTTGTCATGCTGTATAATTGTTTTACAACTTGTTGACTTCTACATGACACATATTCAATATTAATATTCAGGATTTTGCATTTATAGTCAGGAGGGTGCAGGTCTTTCACTTTCCTTTCTTTCTCCGTCCCTCCGTTCCCGTCCTTTCTTTTCCTCCTTTTTGACTGTTTTTGTCTGGTTTTGGTGTTAAGGTACTACTAGCTTTATAAAATGAACTCAGAAGCATTTTTCTCCTCTTTTATTTTCTGGAAAAGATTGTGTAGGAGGTATCAGTTCTTCATTAAATATTTAGTAGAATTTCTTTGGGGGGAATTTTTAAATTATAAATTTTATTTCCTTAATAGAGATTTTTAAGTTGTCTACTCCAAATTAGATGAGTTATGGTAGTTTGTAGTTTTTGAGGATTAGTTCCATTTTATCTAAGTCGTCAAACTTATGTGTATAGAGTTGTTCATAACATCCCTTTATTTTCCTTTTGGTGTCTTCAGGATCTATAATGATACTCAGCTTTATTCCTGATATTGGTAACTTGTGTCTTCTCTCTTTTTCCTTTGACAACTTTGGCTTGTCAATGTATTGATTTTGAATCAGTTCTTTGTTTAATTTATCTCCTCTATTTTTTGTTACCAATTTTGTGGACAGCTTCTCTATTATCGTTTCCCTTTTCTTTTGTTTTCTCTTCTTTTTCTAGTTTCTTGATGTGGAAGTTTAGACTTTTAATTTGAGTTTTCCTCCCCCCTCACCCATACGCATTTAGTGCTATGAATTTCCCTCTCAGCCCTATGTTAGCTGTATCTTCCACACTGTGGTAATTTGTATCTGGATTTTAATTCGGATATAATACATTTAATTTAATGTATTATATAATTATAGACTTAATTTCTTAAGACTTCTTTGAACCATGAACTAGGCATATTCTTTCAATGTTCGTTTATAATCTGGCATATGCTCTATCTTGCTGTATGTCTCGCAGAAACTTGCAAAGAATGTGTATTCTGCTCAGATTACACTACTGAGTCTAAATATCAATCAGATTCTATCATTTGATGGTGGTGTTCACTTATTTTATATCCTTGCTGATCAGCTATTTGTTGCATTATTTCTTGAATGAAAGATTTTGAAATCTCCAACTATACTCATGGATTTTTACATCTCTCCTTTCAGCCCTATTAATTTTTACTTCATATATTTTGTAAGTCTATTTTTAGTTCACAAATATAGGATTGCATCATTTTCTAGGTGGACTGGTACTTTTATTCTTATTATATTCTGTCTCATCCTGTCTTTGGTATGTTTCTTTGCTCTGAAGTCAACTTTATCTGGTATTTCTATAACTTCTGCTTTTGTTTAATGTTTGCATGGCATAGTTTTCCCATTGTTTACATTTAACTTGCCTATGTCATCATATTTCGGGTCAATTTCTTATAAATTCAACAACTTTTTTTCAGTCTAGTCTGTTAATCTCTGTCTTTCGATTGGCATATTTAAATAATTTATATTTCATATAATTATTGATGTATTAGGGTCTCAAACTGTCATTTTTTTCCATTGTTTTCTCTTTTTTTTACTTCTATTTTCTCTTTGCTGTCTGACTCTGGGTTACTTGAATATTTCTTAGAGTTCTATATTTTATTTATTTAAATTGTTTTTGGCTATGATCTCTTGACAGCTTTTCTAGATGGGGTGCTTGAGGCCTCATTAAGTCCAGGTGGAGACAATAGTCCAGGTTCCCATTTTGCCTCCTCTGATACCTAAGGAAGGGTGGGAGTGAAAGTTTCAGGTCACCGTGTGGCCTATACTGACTCTGTGGGCAGGGCGGCTTCTGTATTACTACCCCAACTTTCCACTAGGCCCCTTGCCCTACCATCTTGGCAGGGGCACCGTGGGGTGGGGCAGTGGTACAGTCACAGGACAGCCAGGTGGTGGTGAATTCTTGTCTTCCATTACGGTGGTCCCACTGACACTGGAGGAAGGGAGTGCTGCTTTGTTATTGGCCGGAAGGTACGAATGCCCGGCTTACCACTTGAGCTCTCTTACACCAACCTGGTAGAGGTTGAGTTGTCTCATTACAGCCTCCTAAAGGTGGAAGTCTAGACTCCTCACTTGGTCTCTGATAATAAGAATGCAGAGGAGGCCACAGCTCCTGTGCTATTTCATTAAAGTAAAGTGGTTTCTTCTGTCTTTTCAGTATGCTGCATTCCTGGGTTTTGGCTACCAAGAACAGGTTTCTGTTAAGACCGTTTTTAGTCTGTTCCTGTTGATATGTCCAGGTTTCTACCCTCTTCAGTTCCAAGTCTGGGATATATAAGGCAAAAAGAAAACCCAGAGCCCTAATTGTCATTTTGTCTTATTTAGCTCAGGTTACTATAACAGAATACCATAAATTGGGTGGCTTAAACAATGAACATTTGATTCCACAGTTCTGGAGACTGAAAGTCTAGAGGAGGGTGTTAGCATGGCTGGGTCCTAGATGGAGTCCCCTTCCTCATTTATGGATGGCCACCTTCCCAATGGATTTTCACATGGCTGAGAGTAGAGAGAGAAAGTAGGATTTCTTGTGCCCCTTTGTGTAAGGGCATTAATGCCATCATGAGGGTTTTACCCTCGTGACTTAAATTCTCCAATGCCACTACATTGGAGATTGGAGTTATAACATATGAAATTGGCAGTGGGGAACTCAAATATTCCATTAATGACAGTTTCATGCCTCAGAGCCTGAGGTGCTTAGCCAAGTTGGCTTCTTCTTTTTACCACTTTCAGATGGCAACTTTCTTTTACAGGCGATGTCCAAAATTCTTAGTTGTACTTAGTAGGAAGAAAACGAAAAATTCAATCTTCTTCTCAGAGGTGAAAGTTTTTTATCTTGTGTGTATTTGCCACTTATATATCTTTTTTGGTGAAGTTCCTGTTGAATCTTTTGTAGATTTTTTAAAATTTGGTTGTTAGTTTTCCATTGTTTATTTTTTAAGAATTCTTCATATATTGTGTATACAAGTCCTTTGTTTTATATAGGTCGGTAAATTTTCTCTTAGTCTATGACTTATCTTTTTACTTTCTCAAGAGAGCTTTTTGAAGAGCAGAACTTTATATTTTGATAAGGTTCAATTAATTTTTTTTTTGGTTTTTGTTTTTGATAATCATTTTAATGTTGTATTAAAGAAATCTTTGCCTAATTTAAGATCAAGATAATTTTGTCCTGTCTTTTTCTACAAGTTTTATATTAATAGTTACATGTTTTATACTTAAATCTTTTATCAATTTTGAGTTAATTTTTGGATATGGTAATGAGCTATGTATTGAAGTTCATGTTTTAATATTGATACCTAATTATTCTAGTAGTATATTGAGATAACTATTCAGTTCACAAAAGTGAAGACTTTTAACTTCTATCAAAAATCAATTGTCCAGAAATGTGTCATTGTACTTCTGACCTCATGATTCTGTTTCATTGATCTATTTTTTTCTATGTTTATGTCAATTTCTCTCAATTTCTTATAATTGCAGTCTTATAATAAATCTTGAAGTCAGGTGTTAATTATTAAACATTGTTCTTATTTTTCAAAATTGTTTTGACTATCTTTTGTCTTGTATATTTCCAATGAGTTTTAGAATCACATTATCCATAATTTTAGTCCCCACCCCCCAGGCACACACAAACATATATGCTCACAGAGAGAATGAGAAGTTTAATTTATATTTACCATCAGTATAAAATTATTTCTCTTTATACTATTATAACTTCATTCTACTCTCCCCTTCTGGGTTCATTTTTCTTCTTATGTATGTAAGTCCTTCAGTAGTTCTTTCCATGAGAATCTATTTTTAATATAAGATCTCAGTATATGAATGTCATAAGATATTTTTATTCATTTTTAAAATATAATTTTGCTTAATGTAGAATTTGATGTTTATGGCTAATTTTAATTATCATTTTGAAGACATTTACCATTCTTTTCTGAAGATGTTTGTTACAAGTGTAAAGTCTACTTAATCCTCTATCATAAGGGTGGAGAATACAGATAGCAATTTCAATACGAAAACCGTAGTATAAAGCATTATTAACTATAATGGGGAATTGGATTACCAAGGGATTGAATAGTGAAAAGTAAGGCAGAATATAAAAATATAGGATTAACAAATATAACATGAAGATGCCAATGCTGGAGCTAAGATAAGTGCTCAAGAAAGATGCTTTCCCTCGCCTCCAGGACTGAGACCCATACTTTATTCAACTGGGCACACTCATAACTTATTGTACTATAGAGAAATTTGGGTGATGTCATACTATTGGAACTTAATGTAAATCCACCCTCAAAGGTGCTGAGGAAAGATGTTCATGGGAAGTCACATCATCAGGGCACTCTGCTATGAACATAAGCATATTTTCATTCATCATTGCTGGAAGCTTTTTTTAATTATTAGGGTACATAATAGTTGTATATTTTTTAGGAGGTGTCAACACACACAGGACTTTTCTGGGAGAGAGCAACTGGAAATTCTGTGTTTGGAACTCTGCTGGACTCCACCTGATGCGTCTCTCTCCTTGAGTGATTATGGTCTCTGGGCTCCAAACTCAATACAAATTTCCCTTAATCTGTATCCTTTTGCTGTAATAACCATGTCCTAAGCTGTTCAGTCTGCTATAAGAGAAGGCCACAGACTGTGGCTTAGAAACAATAGAAATTTATTTCTCACGGTTCTGAAGACTGAGAAGTCCAAGATCACAGCCCCGGCAGATTCGGGGTCTGGCCAGAGCCTGCTTCTTGGTCTATACACACTGGTCTTCTCAGTGTGCCCTCACAAGGTGGAAGGGGTGAGGGATTGCTCTGAGTATTTTTTCAGGATACTAATCCATAAGACCTAATCACCCCCCTCAAAGCCTAACCTCTTAATATTATCACACTGGGGAGTAGCATTTCAACATATGAATTATAGGGGGACACAAACGTTCAATCTATAAAAAACCATAACCATTAATTAGTATAATGTTTCTTTCTATGAGTCCTTCTATATAATTACAAAACTAATGGTGCTATTGGAGACCCCAAAATTGCAATTTGTATGAGATGTGAGGATGGTCTGGAGACCCGCCCACTCTCTGCAATCAGTGTCAGAAGTCAGAATGGTCTTATTAATTGTTCTCTAATTTTGCACTATCCAAAAGGGATGTCAAGGGAAGCTGGTGGGTGCCAGGTGCTGCTGCCAAGTGCCCACTCTGGAAGCTGGGTGTGGATGAAGCCATCTGCAGTATGCAAACTGCCTGCACTGCAGAGGCTGTGATCAGGGAAGCTCCAGCTGTTTCCCTGTTCCAGGGAAGTCACCTGTGTTTGTTGTAGTAACTGAGCACTTACTTAAGAAGTCTGATAAGAGACCACACTAAAGCAAGAAAGAAAATATCTACTTCCTTCTATGTCTCTGTAGTATCCCTTATTGATAAAGTTTAGCATCACTCCAGTTGTCAAAGGAAAATATTTAAAGGTCTCATCTATGTTTTTGCATAGTGAATAATAAAAAATTGAGTTTGGAGCCCAGAGACCATGAATTGATAACTGGCATAACAAGATGCTAATTTCTGTCTAGGGTACCTGTTTTCCATTTTCTTTGGTGAGTTTTGAAATTATTTCCCTAATATTCTACACTTTGCTATAATGTGTCCCAGTCCCTTCTTTCCTGTCCCCTTTTCTTCATTTCTTCCTTGTTGACAAATGATAGGCCAATTCAACCTAAGAACACACGTTGGCATTTCTCTCAAAAAATACATAGACATTGTCCTCTCGCTTTAATAGTATTCTTTTTATTTATTTCTTCTAGTACTGCCATTAGAGGTATATTAACCTGCTCTATCTTCAATATATATGTCTTGTTTTTGTCTGATTTTTAAAATCTCTGTATGATGCATTTTGAAAGATTTGTCTCAGTTATTTGTTCCGAGTGCAATTTTTCGTTTCCTACGTGCCAATCTGTGTGGTCTGCCAATGTTTAATTTTATGGCTATTTTTCACTGGATTCCAAATTGGTAACTACCTACTCAAATAACTTTGTTGCTTTGGATGTCAGTCCCCATTCACCCTTTAATGATGATGAACACACTTACTACCCCCATTTTCTTGATTAAGGTTCTTCAGTAATTGATCTGGAATGTTTCTGGGTGATTTGTCTTCCTTATAAGTTCTATAATTTTAGCATAGAGTTTCAAAGGAATTTTTTCCTAATAGTTAACCCATCTACACAATAATCACCAATTTGCTCAGAAAGCCGTATTGTAAAAAAGTTCTTACGCTTAAAGTTTAGTTTGGACCTTCTATCGCATGTGAAGAACAGAGTTGTTCAAACTCTCCTTCCCCACTGGAAAGCCAGTTTTTTCAAATGCATATGGGAAGCCCTAGTAATTAGAAACCTAAATTTTGCTTTGTGAAGAAAAAGAGGATGTAAATGTTTTTTTTTTTTCTACTTTACATTTTCATCTTATCTTCAGCAAAAGTTGGAGGCATGCTCTCGTTCACATCACAGTTCTAAGGAAGAAAGCTTGTGAACTACTTTCTGAAGAATTTTGAATACCTTGCAAGAAAAGTTTACTAAAAATATATGCGTGCTTTGTGTGTTGACATAACTGAAACATTGTGAAAACTCTAGATGACAGGCATCACACTGAAATACGTGCAGAGAATTGTTGGTAGAGAATTGTACCACAACAGGCAATTTTTCAGAAGTAAAGTGTGCTGTTTAAAATTAAATGTTGAGGGGCTAAGTGCCCCTGTGTATTGAGTTTACAGCGATATTAAGAAAGCCCCATTTCTCATCATTACATACTAGAGAAGGAAAAAATGAAGACAAAATTATTACCACCAAAATTGTGTGGTCAAAATATTTGGCAAAAATTAAATTTTCATTGACTTTATTGCATTAATATATTTTCTCATTGCTTCTTTGTATTCACTGTGGAAATAATTCTGTAGTCATTTTATTTATAAATGCTAATGATAGATGTTATATAGTCCTGGGACAAGAGAAGGAGACTCTTTTGTCTGACAAAGAGGGAAGCTTAGTCTTAGGTTGAGGACTCTCAAATAATAATAAGAATAAAACACATTTGGTCATCAAGTATGAGATCCCTGACTAGTGAATTCAATTCAGCTGTTAAATTAAAAAACAAAAGCAAAAACAAAAACCAAGGTTCAAATTTGAGCCTTACAATTTTCTAGCTCCTGCTTACCCCAGTGTTGCAGTCCCCTGTCACCACCTGATTGTTCCCCTGTTAGGAAATGTATCCTTCCCTGACTGCATTAGCCCCCTTCCAAGAAAAATCGGTACATTGAATTTAGTGTATGTTGTTACAATTTCATGCATTTCCTCATAACTTACTATAGCTACATGAACACAAACACAATATACAATTTTGTTGGATATGTTTTAAAATTTGGCATAAATGGGGCTTGTTTATTTGTTTAACATTATGCTTACAAAATGCACCTATGTTGATCTATTAAATTTTACCTTTCTAATATTCATTTTCTGTGCCTAATAGCATTCTTTTTAATGAAGATAACATAATTTATTCATTGCCCTCAATGATGCTTTTCTACTCTCAACAAAGCTGTAATAATTACTGTTACACACTGCCTTTGTGCACTGGTGTAAGAGTTACTCTAAGTGTGCACCTGGAGGGGACACTGTTAAGGTGCAGAGTATGCCTTTCCAATTGACCTGAGATTGCAGAATCATTCTCCAAAGTGGTTTTACTAATTTACCCTTAACTGTAATATATGAGCTCCGTTATACTACATCCTCACGAAAATGTGCTATTGTCAGATATTTTAAGTTCTGCTAATCTGATGCAGATAAAATATTATCTCACTGTGATCTAACAGAAATCTCCCTGAATATGTGCTCAGTGAGCTTTTTCTTATTTTCTTTTGTGAGCATCTGTTTATGTCATTTAGTTTGAGCATTTTTTCTTTTGCTTACTGATTTGGGGGAGATTTTTTATTTTTTTCTCATACTTGGTGACTTGTTTTTATGTATTTTCTAGTATGTCTTAGTGTAAAAATGTTCTACTTTAAATGTCTGTGCATCCATTTATTATTTCTAAATTTATTTTATTTTTAGTGCTTTCTGTGTTCTTGTTTTATAAAGTACTCCGAGGTTTGAAAATTATTGCCACATGTTTATATTTGAAAGAAAACTATTTTCATTTATTCTTTCATTTCCTTTTAATTCAGCTGGGATCAGCGTGTGTGTGTGTGTGTGTGTGTGTGTGTAGAAAGGGGGGGGGGATTCCAAATATACACATTTTCTACAATGGCATTCAGTAAATATTTGTTGAAAAAGTGAATTGAATCCTATCATTCTATTTTTACTTAATTATTGATTTACTTTTGTAAAGATGTTATCTTTGACCAAAGACTAAAAAGCTGCCCTTGTATTACCACTATTTTGGTATATCTGCTGCAGACACCAGCAAAATTTCTAAATGGAGTAAAACACAAACAGACTAAATGTCCCTGATATTTGAATAAATATCCTCTGTTTCATATCCTTTCAGCTGGAAGAACTTTCTTTTAACGTCTCTCTAGTGAGCATAAGTATGCTAATGATTCATTCTTCTGGTTTTTCTTTATGCAAAATATGTTTATTTCTTCTTCATTTAGTAGATATTTTTGCTGGATATGGAATTCTGGAATTGCTTTTTTTTTTTTTTTTTGATTTGATGAATTAAAAATATATACATATCATTTTTTAACTGTCATTGTCCTTTACGGTTCATGATGAAAATTCTATGGTCATTTAACCATTATTTTTTTATGTGAGTATGTATGTTTTCCAGCTCTTAATCTTTGGTTTGCTACTAGTCTGATAACATGCCTTGAAATGTTTTGCTTGTGACTTTCTGAGCTTCATGGATCTATCATTCACCAAATTTGCAAATCATCAGCCATTATTTCTTTAGATATTAAACCTGTGGTCTCCATTACTCTTTTCTTCTGTGACTACAACTACAATTGGCCCTCGAAAAATATGGGTTTGAATTGCACAGGCTCAATTTATATGTTTTTAATAGGCGTTACCCCAAGTGAGCCTGCATCTCCCGCCTCCTCTTCCATCTCCTTCACCTCTCAGCCTTCGCCACCTCTGAGAGAGCGAGACCAGCCCCTCCACCACCGCGTCCTTCCCCAGCCTCCTCGAGATGAAGATGGTGACAAGAAGGAAGACCTTTATGATGATCCACTTCCACTTAGATAATAGTAAATACATTTTTACTTCATTTTGTTTTCTTTATAATATTATTTTCCAGCCTAATTTAAGCATATGATATGTAACATATATGTAACAGTCAGTTAACTGTTTATACTATGATAGATAAAACTTCCAGTAAACAACAGGCCATTAGTAGTATTTGGGGAGTCAAAAATTACACCTGGATTTTCAACTGTGTGAGAGGTCGGTGCTGTGCAAGGGCCAACTGTACACCTATATTTTAGATATTTCGATCTATGTCAGGTATTTCGTGCCTGCTTATTTTTGCAGGCATATCTAGTTTTATTGGACTTCAGTTTACTGTGTTTCACAAATATTGCATTTTTTTCCAAATAGAAGCTTTGTGCAACCCTGCATTGAACAAGTCTGGCAATGCCATTATTCCCACAGCATTTTCTCACTTCACATCTTTGCATCCATTTTGGTAATTCCCATAATATTTCAAACTCTTTCATTATTGTCATATTTGTTATAGTGATCTGTCATCAGTGATCTTTGATGACACCACTGCCATAATTTGGGGATGCCATGTACTCCAGCCAGATGACAGTGGAGCAAACTTTATTGATAAATGTTATATGTGTTCTGTCTGCCCCACCATCCAGCCATTCCCCCACCTCTGTCTTTGTCCTCCCCTCATGCTGGGTCCCCCTAGTCCCTGAAACACACCCATATTGAAATTAGGCCAATTAATAACCCTACAGTGTCCCCTTAAGGGTTTGAATGAAAGGGAGAGTGGCACCTATCTCATTTTTAATCAAAAGCTAGATATGATTAAGCTTAGTGAAGGAGGCATGTCAAAAGCTGAGATAAACCAAAGCTAGGCATCTTGAGCTAAAATGTTATCCAAGTTGTGAATGCAAAGAAAAATTCTTGAATAAAATTAAAAGTGCTACTCCAGTGAACACACAAATGATAGAAGCAAAATAGCCTATTGCTTATATGGAAAAAGTTTCAGTGATCTGGGTAGAAAATCAAACCAGCTACAATATTCCTTTATGCCAACGCCTCATCTGGAGCAAGGAATCAACTTTTTTCAATTCTTTGAAGGCTGAGAAAGTGATGAGGGTGTTTACACTAAACAACATATTTTCAGTGTACATAAAACAGTCTTCTAAGAAAAAGATGCTCACTTTTCAGTGCCTGGTGTAAAAGCTTCAAAGGACAGGCTGACTCCCTTGTTAGAGGATAATGCAGAATCTGGTAACTTTAAGATGAAGCCATTGCTCATTCATTATTCAAAAAAGTCCTAGAGTCCTTAGAAATTATGGTAAATCTACTTTTTATGTGTTCTAGAAATGGAATAACAAAGCCTAAATGACAGCACATCTGTTTACAGCATGGTTTACTGAGTATTTTAAACCCATTATTGAGACCCATCTCATAAAAAATACTTTCTTTCAAAACAATTATTTCTCATGTCCAATGCACTTGTTTACCCTAGAGCGCTGATAGAGATGTATAGTCTAAAGAGGCGAATGTTGTTTACATGCCTGCTGATACAAAGTCCATTCTGCAGCCCATGGATCAATGACTAATCTGAACTTTCAAATCTAATTATTTAAGAAAAACATTTTGCAAGGCTATAGTTGCCAGAGACAGTGATTCCATTTGAAAATTCTCTAGAAAGAATTTAGCACTCTAGAAGCCATTAAAAATGTTCATGATGCATGGAAGAAGGTGAAAATGTCAACATTTACAAGAGTTTGGTGGAATTTGATACCCACCCTCATGGATGACTTGAGGAGTTTAAGATCTCAGTGGAGGAAGTAACTGCAGATGTAATGGAAATAACAGGAGAACTATAACAGAAGTGGATCCTGCGGATGTCCCTGAATTGCTGTGTACATAAAACACATTGCAATAGTTCATTACAATCTTATTATAAAACTTTAATGGACGAGGACTTTCTTCTTATAAATGAGAAAAGTTGTTTCTTGGATGGAATCTACCCCAAGTAGAGAAGCTGTGAATATTGTTACACAAGCAAGAAACAATTTCAAATATTACATAAAATGTGTTCATGAAGCAGTGGCAGGGTTTAGGAGGATTGGCTCCAATTGTGAAAGAAGTTCTAACCTGGTAAAATGTTATCAAATAGCATTGCATGCTGCAGAGAAATCATTTGTGAAAGGAAGAGTCAATTGATGCCACAACTTCACTGTTGTCTCTCGCTCTCTCTTTTTTTTGAGACAGAGTCTCACTATGTAGCCCTTCATGGAGTGCCATAGTGTCACAGCTCACAGCAACCTCCAACTCTCAGATTTAAGCAATTTTCTTGCCTCAGCCTTCCAAGTAGCTAGGACTACAGGCACCCACCACAATGCCCAGCTATTTTTTTTATTGCAGTTGTCATTGTTGTTTAGCTGACCCAGGCCAGATTCGAACCTGCTGACCTCGGTGCATGTGGCCGGCGCCTTAACCACTGTGCTATGGGCACCAAGCCTATTGTTTCATTTTAAGAGACTACTGCAGCCATCCCACAGCAATCACCAAGCTGATCAGTCAGCAGCCATCAACATCACCGAGGCTAAGTTTTTCACCAGCAGAAATATTTTTTGGCAACAAAGTATTTTTAATTAAGGTATGCAGATTGTACATACTACTGCACACTTAATAGTTCATAGTGCAAACATAACTTTTATAAGCATTGAGAAACCAAAATAATTATGTGACTGGCTTCACTGCCATTTATTTTATTTCAGTGGTCTGGAAGCAAATCTTCAAAATATTTGAGGTATGTCTACATTTTAATTTTTTTCTTCTATTCTTTTCAGATTTGCTAATTTTTATTATCTGAGTTTACTAAACTTCAAGTTCACTGAACTTTTCATCTTTCATCTCCATTCTATTTTTAAGCCTACCTATTTGAATTTCTAATATTGTACTTTTTGTTTCTACTATTTCAATTTGGTTGTTTTTTACATATTGTATTTCTCTGCTAATCTTTTCACTAATAACAAGATTCTCTTTACATCATTGGAGATACGTATACATATAACAAACTGTTTTAAAGTCTTTGTCTTATAATCCTAACTTCTGATCATCTCGGAGTTAGGCTTGATCACCTTTTCTCTTGAAAATGGCTCCTAGTTTTTTTAATTCATAACATAGTTTGAATTGCATCTTAAATATTGTAAATGTTATATTGTGTACATTCTTGATACTGCTCTATTCCTCAGAAGAAGGTTGATGTTTTCGTTTTTGCAGGCAATTAACTTCGTTGGAGTCAGACCACAAACTCTGGCCCACCTGTGGTGGATGGAATCTCAAATCTCAGTTCAGTTCTTTTACATTTTGTGTTTTGCATTTATATGGTCACTGTTTGTTTTCCTCATGCATAGTTCAGGATCAGCCAGAGACTTGGGCAGAGCTTTCATACATAATTTGGGGGTCCCCTTCTCCAGATTTCTCCTTTGAAAAATTCCATCCCATCCTCCATTTTTCTCTTGTTCTTGGTTTCATTCCCTGATTTCTCATAACACAAAGATGGTGAATGTTCTACTCAGAGTACCAGGATGTTAGCAACTTCTCATTAAAGCTAAGTCCATCAAAACAGAAAACATATACTTTACTATTTCCTAATGGCAACTTCTTTTCAGAATCTGCCTGCCTTGTTGCTCTTGAAGAGCCCTCAAGATATTTTTAGTGTTTTGTTTAGAGTCTAGAGTTGTTAACAGCAGAAGGCTGTCTGCACCTGTTTGAAGATTATTTGGCTATTGTAGAAGGAGTACCAACATTTTGTCTATAGAATAATGAATCATTGGTATGATTTAGATTTTTTAAACAAATAGAAATGATTAATTCTTATGACTTATCCTCTCTAGATATAAATATAGTCAACTTAGTAAACTACTTATTTATTCTAGCAGTTGCTCCACTTTCTAAAAAATGTCTGAAACTCTTTGTTTTGGAATTATTGAGAGCTACGATACATTTTTTATTTATTAAGAATTAGCATTAATCTAAATATTAAGTGACATTCACCTCAAGGGAAAATAGTCAAAAATTATTTGGGTCTAAGTAGAAACAATTATGGTTATGGACTGAACTGTGTCCTCCCCTCAAATTCGTATGTTGAAGTCATATGACTTCAAAATGACTATATTTGAAGATAGGGCCCTGAAGGAGTTAACTAAGGTTAAATGGGATCATGAAGGGGAACCCCTCGTCCTTTGACAGGACCAGCATTCTTACAAAGGGAGGAGAGACTCAGAGTTCTTTCTTTGTAGAGACAAGGTCTGTGAGCGTGCAGAGAGAAGGTGCCATCCTCAAGTCAGGGAGAGAGGCCTCACCACATACCAGTCCTGAGAGTACATGGATCTTGCACTTCCAGCTTCCAGAACGTAAGAAAAACTTCAGTTGTTTAAGCCACCTGGTCTGTGATATTTTGTTAAAGCAGCTAAAGCAGACTACCTCACTTGTATCATGTTTTCAAGGTCAAAAAATGCTATGAGTAAGTATATAAAACAGCAGGAAAAAAAAAAAGGAAATTTGGGAAGATGATAAAACAATGCGCGCAGAATCATTCTGTTCAATGGCTACATACCTGTAGTGGGCAGAGTTCCCTACCATGGCAACATTTAAACGAGCCATCTCCAGGATGACTGATCTGGGCACTGGGAGAAGAAAGCTGCTGCCTGATTTCATTGCAACACCTTATACATTATTTATCCTTTCATTATCACTTTCTTATCTATTCCAAATGATACATTTCAATTTTGGTTTAGGCTGTAGAATGGTTAAATAAAATAGAAAAAGAAAAACTTTGCTAATGTCAACTCTCGGCAAGCATTCAGGTATAAGTTTCTATTTTAAGCAGATATTTATTGCCGTGTTAGAAACCCTTTGACCTTAAGGTGAAAAGATATTATATATTTAGCTTAAATCTGCAGGCCTGTCATGAATCCGCAAGAGAAGTTACTTACAGAGCTTAGGAGAGATCAGAAAATAATCGCTCATTACTCTGCCATCGAGCAGCTGCGACCTCAGGGGTGGGTGTTTGTATGTGTGCGTGTGTGTTTAAATTTGCTGAAGGAATGGAACAGTAAATCACTGACAATAACAGAAGGATCAATACTCTCCCTCACCTCTTTTTGTGAGATCTGGAGCATGGCCTGAATCTGTCAGATGGAATTAAAGGACTCAGGTGTCAGGGAGGGTGCCAACAAATACACCTGCCATGCTGCCTATTAACAGAGCCCCGACCACTGCCGAGGCCATTGTTACTGCTTTAGAAGGGAGATGTTTGGGACCCGCCACCTCTTAAATGGGAGGCGGTCTGGTTATTTACAGCAGAGATTACTTGCATTTCTAACCAATAAGATACACACTAATTCAGTGGTGATAACATTGAACGAACTATGTGGAAAAGAGGAATCATTGTGTTTTACCATGAAGAGGGGGAATAACATTTGATCACAAAAACAGATTGAGGAATTTACCGTGAGAGCAGGAACAGAGCCTGCTGGAAGTTTCTGTCACGTTCGCAATCTTTCCTTTGGCAAAGGCTAGTGCCTCAGGCTTTACTGGGTTCTTTTGTCTTTGTACAACAACAGCAGCACATCATGCATCTGGCCAATTGTGCAGTGGGATACCACAGGGAGGATTTCCATCCCTGCACCAGCTGGTGATGGTTTTATGGCTACAGCGCGAGGACTGATAGCGTCCATAAATTCACATCCAGCTAGTGGAGCCACAGATGCCATTCTTATTCCTGTCTTGAAACTTTGCTAAATTTTACTGGGGAAAGTATCCTACAGCAGTGAATTCTGAAAGCTGATTATGCACCACATAAAAAAGTCTTTTTTATCCATTTTCCATCTGCTGCCTTTTGAATTCCATCCAGTTTCTGCTCTTTCTCAAATGAAGGTGAATGAGAGTATAGTATATGATTAGGCCGTGTTATACTGTCCATTACTTCATTCACCTTAATCTTATTATCTATGCAGACATGCTAGGTCAATTCCAGCAACATTTGAGTAGAAAATGTGGTTAATTTTAAATGAACTGAATATAACTAATAATATGTTTGATTGAAATAAACTCTAAATTGAAAGAAACTGTCACAGGAACTTTATTCTGTTATTACCAGTGGCAGGCATCTTAAAGACAGTGCCAGGGCCAGGACAGCTCTCTGCACTTGTGAACAGCTCTACAGACCCAAGAAAATGCCTATAGATTATCCATGCACTTGGCATAGGTTGCAGGTAAGATTGTAATATTTATTTATTTATTTATTTATTTATTTATTCATTTCAGATTAATGTGAGGGTACAAATGTCTGGGTTACAATATATGTTTCTATCAGGAAAGTTCAACTTGTAGCTGAGTCTTCACCCAGATGGTGTATTATATACCCTCACATTGTGTATAATTGTGAGCCTTCCAAAAAATAAAGAGATATTGGAAATAGATCAAAAGTACGTTGTCAGCAAATTCTAATACTTTGTCATTCTAGAATAGAATGTTAGCAAAGTAAGTAGTTTAAAGAACTGCAGTGTGAAAAATACAATAAATGCCTATACATTCCCATAATGAAAAGAGACAATCGATTGTTCTTCTGGAAAATCAAAGCAATGTTCTGTATATTAATACATTGTGTTTACTCTATACATCAAATTCATACAATCTAGGGTTTAACATAATTCTTCCTTCACCCATAACAACATTTTAGATCACATGCTTATGAGTAAGGGTCATTGCAGATTACACAGTTCCAGTGCCCTGGTTTTTGCACTGGTTTAGCAATCTGGGGGGACCTTACCCCCACCTCTCTCTTTCCAGGATGCTGGGACAAAAAACTATATGCTGGGTGGCTTGTAAATACCAGAAATGTATCATCTCGGTTCTGGGGATTAGAAAGTCCAAGATCAAGTCTCCAACAGATTCAACACCCACTGAGGGGCCATGCTTTGATCTTCACAGTAAACTCACATGGGGGAAGAGCTGAAGGATCTCAGGATCTCTCTGGGGGGGTCTGACCCAATTTGTGTGGGTGAAGCCTCAAGACCTCATGACTTCCCGGAGGCCTCACTTCCTAACACCATCACCCTGGGGGGTTAAGACTTTGACCTAAGAACTGGTGGCGGGGGTGGGGAGACAGAGATCTTCAGCCTGCTTCTCCTCTCCCCACCCCCATATCCCCAGGCCTGCTGCATCTCCCCACCACCCTTGCTCCACCCCCATCCTTACTTCTCTGGCATTAGATATATACGAGACCACAGAAATTCATACTCATTTTTTTGCCAGGGTTGCAGATTTATCTGCTTTCCTCAGCAGATTCTGATCTTGCCAAATCCTCAGATTTTGTTTCTCAGCACAGAGCTCACGGGAAGCTTCCTGGCCAGGGCACTCCTCTCCAAAGTCACCTTGCCCTCTGTAAATGTTGTTTTTATTCTTTTTTGGTGTCTGACTTGGTACTTGAATCTGTTGTTCTTCGGGAGCTCTGCCCAGCAGACTTCTGTTTGCTTACCCCTCTCTGGTGTGTAGTTTCCTGACTTCCCAAATCACCCGGATCCTGATTTCCACATTGGTAGTGATATGCACCTGGACTTTTGATTCCCAGTCTTGTGTCTGATCTGCCTCTTCACCTAGATTCCATCTTCCCACACATGACTTCCTATACTGCAGCTGCAAACCACAGCTAGAACTTCACTTTTCTCCAGGAATTACATTCACTTTTCTACCTCTTTCTTCTCTTCCTCCTCTTTACTGTCTTCCTCCCTTTCCTCTTCCTTCTTTAACTGTAAAATATATATGTTCCTTGAGGAATATTTGAAATTATTCCTAAAGTGGAAGAAATCAAAACAAAACAATAATTCCACAACACCGAGGGAAGCAGTATGGACATTTGGGGATTTTTCTCACCAGTTGTTTTTCCCTTTAAACATAATTCAGACAATGCTAATGAAAAAAAGAAGTTTCTAAAAAATTCAGAACTATACCATAAATATTTTTATATGTCTTTAAGCAATCTCGTACATGCATGCTATTGAGTGGCTGTGCTGTTTCACCTTGGGAATCTTCCACGGTCGCTCAGCTACACCTGTACTTCTGCCATTATTCTTGCATTGCTTCTGAAAATTACATGTGTAGATACAATTCTGATAAATATCCTCCCATGTAAGTATTTGTCTACATTTTGTATGCTTTGTTTAGACAAAATTAATCAAACGGAAATTGTTGTATTGAAGTATGTGTTTTAGGGGTGTTTGCAATATGTCGTTATACAATACAACTGGACCAGCCTTGGGAAACTACCTCAACTGGACAGGTGAAGTGCTTTTATGGTTAGGGAAGGGATGGAGGTGGAGAACACAGGACTCTTTATATTACGCCATATTATGGGAAAAGCACAGTTTGTGGAAGTTTAAATTCAGACATGGGTCCTAGGATAGTTAATATGCCATATCATATTGTTCTAGACTCATGGCAGAATTTCTCTGCATCTTTGTCTTATGTTTGATTAGACAATTTGATTGTCAGTTGTCATCATCTTGATTGTCCACTATTATCCATTCCCACCTTTATGGCTCTGTTTTATTATTATACTTCCTCCCCTTTCCTCTGGTATTGATTTTTGGTCCTGTTTTTTCCATTCTCCGTCTCTATTCCTGTACAACATTTTGCATGTTGTCAGCAGTCATTGATCTCAGCTGATTTTCAGTCAGTGTTTAGTTAAATTTTTGTTTCCCTGCATAGAATGTGTCATTTTTCTTTGGCTGCTTCCAAGATTTTCTCTTTGGTTTTCAGTAGTTTGAATGGTGCAGTTGAAGGTTGTCAGTACTTATTCTGCTGGGGGTTTTCTGAAATCTTTGTAAATTTATATCATCTATCAAAGTTGGGGGACTTTTAGCTCTCATGTCTTCAAATGTCTTTTCTGGGTGGCGCCTGTGGCTCAAGGAGTAGGGCGCCGGTCCCATATGCCAGAGGTGGCGGGTTCAAACCTAGCCCCGGCCAAAAAAAGAAAAAAAAATGTTTTTTCTGAACTCCCTTTTAGGATTCCAATAACAAGTATTTTATAACTTTTGACATTTTCCCACAGATTCTTGGGGCACCATTCATTTTTAAATCCTTTAAATTCTTTTTCTTGCAGTTTTTCAGATTCAATTTCTATTGGTATATCTTTGAGTGTATCAACTCCCTGGAAAGCTCCAACCTGCTTTTAAGTATGTCCATTTAATTTTTTTACATTAGATGCTACAGTTTTGTTCTTACTTCTAGAAAAGTCATTTTGTTATTTTTCATATTTCTACTTCTCTGCTGAGATTCCCTATCTTTTCACATGTTACAAGCATACGTTACCTTATTAGGCATATTTAAAATACTTGCTTTAGCAGTTGGTAGGCAAAATGGCTGAGTAGAGACATCAGTTGCCAGATTGTCTCAAAAGAAGGAAAAGTTGTAGTTGAAAAAAAAAAAAAAAAACATAGCTCAGGTGTAATCATGAGGGGATAATGCCAGAATCTACCAGAGATTCCACGGGGGAAAGATGCAAAGCAGAACAAAATGGAGCAAGGTTTTGCTGGAAATCATCACCTGAGAGCTTGGAGCCCAGTGGAAAGGCTGCTCCAAGCATCACAGGGCTCTAGGCTGGACTTAGTGCCAAGCAATCCACAGGAGGAACACATGAGGCCACCTCCCCAGCACCAGCCACTAGACCCAAGCAAGGACCACCACAGCCACCTCTCATCATCAGTTTCTACACATGCCACCAGCACTGGGTAGAAAGCTAGTGCCAAGAAACTGCAAGCGTGCCTCTCTGTGTGAGGAGCACTCCTGCCATGGCTGCCAGCAGGAGTTGGCACCAGGTTGGCCAGCAACACTACCAGAGGATTTTATACTGACGCCGCCATCAGAAAGAGACCTCAAGAGAAGCTTGGCACTCATGGGCAAAAGGGAAAGATACAAGTGGAGAAAGAGTGGTTTTAGGTTTACAAAAAAAATGATTCAAAAAGTAGAGAGGAAGAAGGCAGACCAGAAGCAGCCCATTGGCACTCCGATCTTAAGGAAAGGAACACATATTCCAGGCAGCTGCCTAGCTCTTCTCAGAAAGAACATTGCAGAATCATCAAAGACATTATGTGTAGAGGGGATGCAGAGCGAAAGAAAAGGTGAGCTGGTGATACATTTGACAACATCAAGGGTGCATGGGAAGGCATCTACATGCAAGGAAGATTAGGAGAATGAGAGCTGGGGACTGCACTCAACCACAAGCACTGTGGCCGAGTCTGGACAGGGTTCCCTCCACCACCACAGGTGTGACTGGACAGGCCTTGAATCTGTGAAGAGTCACTACACTGAACAACAGGCACAGTGAGGATCTGTGATTCAGTCCTGGGTTTCTGCAGCTGATACCATCCATGGCTCTTGGGTCAGCACAGGATGCTTTGTAGCAGTAGCTTTTTCATCATTCACATCAGGCTGTGGAGGGAGTAGACTAAGCAGACACTCCTTTGAGCTATACTCTGTGACAAGAAGCCAAGCACACCTCCCCTCCAGCACAACAGGATTGGGCAGAAAAGTTGACTGGAGCACTTTAGGCTCCTACCTGGAAAGATCTGGATGGTTGCTTCAGTGAATCCTGGGGAGATGGGGAGAATTCCTGTATCTAGGCCATTGGAACTGACTGCCTGTCACATGACTTGGCATCTGCAGTCCCTGAACCTGCAGAACAGCCTGCCCCTGGTTGAGCTGCCTCTGCCCTCTAGATTGGATCAGCCTGCTACCCACACAGCCTTGCTTCTAGCTCCAAGGTCATGTGCAGAAGCATTGCTTCTAATTCTTTCTACATCCTAGTTCAGAGGCTATTACAATGAAGCCAAGTCTCTGCCTCTGTAGCTCCAGAAATTATTCCAGACATGAGACACCACCATCAGTTTCCACTGATGCACCTGGACACCAAGACCCACAGCTGAGTCTTTACTACTGCTGCAGAGTGTCAGGACTTCCCCAAGTTCCCATGCCCTGCTAGTGAACCCCAAGCCACAAGATGCCATTGTTGGTTTGTGCAAATATCAGGAACATATAACCACTGTCTAGATAGCCTGACCTAACTTCCATTGTCACCTCTGCTGAGAGACCATGGGCAGAGCAATACACATAATGTCAGCCTCTGTGGAGTGGGTCTCCCAGCACTAACAAGCAAAACTTTCTACAACTATTTGGGGAACAACACAGCACCCAGCACCCAGCACAAATATTGTCCACCACAAGCTTAAACAGAGGCAATCACAGGTGAACAGGGCAGATCAGAGAAGTTAATTACTCTACAAGTTTTTAGGGTTTTTCTTCCTCCTCTGCTGTGTCAACATTTCAGAGCCACAAAGAAACGCCATTTAGGTGTGTCTTCTAATTAAGCAGGAGAGTTCCCAGGAAAAAACAGGTGCCCTGCAAACAGTTTAGCTCTAATTTGAAGAAAGAGGTTTCAAATGAGGGAAAAACAAAGAAACAGCAAAAGAACCCTTGCAACATGAAAAATTAAAGAGTTCAATACCCTCAAGGATCACAAAGGAGCTACAGTAGGGAACTCCAACTACAAGGAAATTGCCGAAATGACACAAATGGAATTCAGAACGTGGATCACAATAAGATGAATGGAATTGAAGAGAATTTTGAAAACAAACAGCACCAAAATAAAAGGGCAAAAAGTATTTCAGGAAATTAAAAGTCACTAGAGAGCTAAAAAACATAACAGAACTAAAAGAAACAAAGGAATCCTTTAGGGAATTTCAAAACCTAGCAGAAAACTTCAGTAACAGACTGAATAGGAGGAAGAAAGAATCTCAGAGCTTAAAGACAAGGTTCTCAATCTCATCCAGCCATTTAAAGAGTCAAAGAAAAGAATAAAGGCTGAGCAATCACTTAGATATTGGACTACTCAAAGCAAGCTAATGTGATAATTATAGATATCCCTGAGAAAGAAGAAGAAAGAGCTAAAATCATAGAAAACCTATTTGAGGGAATTATTGAGGAAAACTTTCTTGGTGTTGCCAAGAGTATCTAGGCATCCAAATACAAGATGATCATCAAACACTGGGAAGATTCATGACAAATAGGACATCTCTAGAACACATACTAACCAACTCAGCTAATGTTAAAATGAATATGAAAATTCTCCAAAAACAAGACAACTAACTGACAAAGGAAACCCCATAAGGCTAACTACAGACTTTTCAGTGGAAAATGTACAAGCCAGAGGGAGTGGACCACCATCTTCAAACTTCTTAAACACAACAACTTTCAGCCTAGAATTTTGTATCCTGCAAAACTAAATTTCACAAATAATGGAGAAATTAAATATTTTTCCAGACAAGCAAATATCAAGGCAATATTTGCATGACCAGACCTGCTCTGTAGTAAATACTCAAAATGGCACAATAGGTAGCCACCAATAGAAAATCACCTGAAAAAGTTAAAGTTCACAATTATTATAAAATAACAGCACAAGAGGGCAAACAAAGCAGTAAGATACTACTCAACATGATGAACAGAACAGCATCCTACTTGTTAATTCTTTCAGTGTGAACAGTTTAAATGTGTCGCTAAAAAGATATATGTTGACTTAATTGAGGAAAAAATATAAACCAGATGTCTGATGTTTTCAGGAAATACACTAAAACACACAAGGATGCACACTGGCTGAGTGTGAAAGGATGGAAAATAATATTCTACACAAATGGAAACAAAAAGAGACAAGTTGTGGGCGGCGCCTGTGGCTCAGTGAGTAGAGCGCCGGTCCCATATGCCGGAGGTGGGGGGTTCAAACCCAGCCCCGGCCAAAAACCACAAAAAAAAAAAAAAGAGACAAGTTGTACCCATTCTCCTATTAGGAAAAACTAACATTAAATCAACAGTGGTAAAGAAAGATGAAGGCGGTTATTATATATTGGTAAATGGAGCAATTCAACAAGAAGGCATAACAATCCTAAATACATAAGCACGTAACACAAGAGCTCTTAGTTATAAATATAAAATAAATTTTACTAGAGCTAAGCAAGGAAATAAATAGTGGCATAATTGACATCACATTTGCCAGTGACCCCACAGTCGGGGCTGGATAAATCCTCAAAGGAGAAAATAAATAAAGAAACACTGGAGTTAAGTGGGATCCTAAAACAAATGGACCCAACCAACATATACAAAACATTTTATTGAAAACCTGAATATGGTTTCTTTTCATCAGCATATGGGACATTCTCTAACACTGATCATAACTTAGCCCACAAAATATTTCTCAAAAATTTTTTAAAAATCAAAACCATACCTTCGGTCTTTCAAACTATAGTGAAAAAACACTAGAAATTGATTCCAAGGTTAATACTCAATACTCAATTGATACTCAATAGTCTACAAAAAGTCATGGAAATTAAATAGTCTGCTGCTGACTGATTATTGGGTCAAGAATAAAATTAAGATGGAAATGAAAAGATTCCCTGAACTGAACAACAAAAGGGACACAAGCTATCAAAATCTGTGGGATTCAGCAAAGGCATTCCTTAGGAATAGCCTCAATTGCCCACATTAAAAAGAAAGAAAGAAAGACCACAAATTTACAATCTAATATCACATCTCAAGGAACTAGGAAAAGACGAGTAAGCCAAATCCAAAGCCAGTAGAAGAATACAAATCACAAATCTCAGCTCAGTAGTACAAAGAATACAAATAACAAATCTCACAGCCCATAGTACAGTGGTTAAGGCACCAGCCACATACACCGAGGGTGGCAGGTTCCAACCTAGCTCAGGCCAGCTAAACAACTGCAACAACAATAACAAAATAATAGCCAGATGAGAGGAGATATCTCTTTGTGCCACTGATTTCATTTCCTTTCGGTACATTTTAAGGCACTTGTGTTTTTCATATTTGAGAAGCCTGTCTGGCCACGGTGGCTCATGCCCGTAATCCTAGCCCTCTGGGAGGTTGAGGCAGGTGGATTGCTTGAGCTGAGGAGTTCCAGGCCAGCAATGAATGAGCTGGAGTGAGACTCAGTTTCTAAAAATAGCTATGCATTATGGCAGGTACCTGTAGTCCCAGCTACTTGGGAGGCTGAGGCAAGAAGATTGCTTGAGCCTGGGAGTTTGAAGTTGCTGTGAGCTGTGATGCCACAGCATTCTGCCGAGGGTGACAAAGTGAGACTCTGTCTCAAAAAGTGTATGTATTTGTGAAGTTTCCATACAGATTTCTATATCACCTGGATCAATTTACATTCCCACTGACTGTGTACAAGATTTTTCTTTTCTCCTCAGCGTTGGGAACGTCTATTAACCCTCAACTTTAAGTCATTATAGCAGTGAAGTGATTTGTCATTGTGGTTTGACTTGCATTTTTCTGATGAATAATGGGTGCTGAGTATCTTTTTATAAATCTATTTTCTGCTTTTATGTCTTTGCAGAAATATCTACTGAGCTTTTTTGCACATTGCCAGTCAAATTTACCTTTTTTGTTGTTGCTGTTTTAGGTCGTTCTGTATTATAAATATTATATTCATCAAATATATTTTTTCCCAATCTTTTGTTTACTCACTTATGTTTTTTTTTATTTCCTTTCCTATGCAGAAACTTTTTATTTTGATATAGTCTTTTCTTTTTATTTTTTGAGACAGAGTCTCACTATGTCAGCCTTGATAGAGTGCTGTGTTGTCACAGCTCACAGCAACCTCAAACTTTTGGGCTTAAGTGATTCTCTAGCCTCAGCCTCCCAAGTAGCTGGTAGTATAGGTGCCTGCCACAATGCCTGGTTATTTTGTTGTTGTTGTAGTTGTTCTTGTTCTTGTTGTCCTTGTTGTTTAGTAGGCTTTGGGTGCTTTTGAACCCACCAGCCTCTGTGTATTCAGCCAGTGCTCTAACCACTGTGCTATGGGTGCTGATCCTTGAGGGTAATTTTTGAAAAGTTTTTTAATTATGTCTTTCAGGTAAGCAATTTTAGCACATTGTTAATTGTGGTTAAAAAGTAATAAAATTGTCATCCATTATTTTTAAGTGCACAGTTTAGTATTATTAAGTATATTAACGTAATTGTCAACACATTTCTAGATCTTTTTTATTTTACAAATATGAACATTAAGACTGACTACAAAACAAATCATCTTTTCCTACTCTCTCCTGAAGAACATTATTCTACTTTCTCTTTTGTGTTGGACAATTTTATACATTCTATGACTATAATAATACTGTATGTGTTTCTTTTTGACTGTATTATTTTACTTAACATAATATCTTCAGGGTTTGTCCCTAGAGTAGTGTGTCAAGATGTCTTTTTTAAGGCTACATAACATTCTGTCATGTATGTGGGTACTTTTTATTTATCTACTCATTGATAAAGAGATATTTGTTGCTTCCAGGTATTAAGTTTGCTTCCAAATATTGTCTTCTTTTTTTTTATTATTGAGACAGAGTCTTACTTTGTCACCCTCCGTAGAGTGCTATGGTGTCACAGCTCACAGCAACCTTGAACTCTTGGGCTTAAGCGATTCTCTTGCCTCAGCCTTCCAAGTAGCTGGGACTACAGGCACCCACCACAACACCCAGATATTTTTAGGTTTAGCATTGTTGTTTAGCAAGTCTGGGCCAGGCTCCAACCTGCCAGCCTTGGTGTATGTCCTGGTACCCTACTCACTGAGTTGTGGGCACTGAGCCCCAAGTATTGTCTTTAAATAACGCTGCAATGTACGTAGATGTGCAAGTATCTATTCCATGTTTTTCTTTGAATGTGTTTGAGATATTGTGGATACACTCATGAATAACATGTGCATATTTTTGCTTTTGTTTCCTAAACCTTTGATACTGTGTATGAAAAATAATTTCAAAGGCCATTTGTCACAAAGCTTCTCCTTATATATGCTTCTAGGAATTTAAAACATTTATGTTTTTGTCTATTTTTTTTTGTTGACTCATAATTGTGCCTATATATGGTGTATAATTTATTGTTTCATACAATGTTGTATAATAATAGAAGTATGGTATTTATTGTACACATCACCTCATGCATTTATTAGTTCTTTGTGGTGAGAATATCCATAAGATGCTCTTCTAAATAGTTTGTAATATATAATACTTAACTTTTAACCATTTTCATCTTATTGTACAATAGAAAAGCAGAACATTTTCCCTTCTTTTGTACCTTGTCTCTCCCTCCCTTTCCCTCAATCTCTGGTAACTATTGTTCTACTCCCTGCTCCTATGATATCACTTTTTTAAGATTTCATAAATGAGTATAATCATATAGTATTTGTCTTTCTACATCTGGCTGATTTTATTTAACATGATGTCCTTCAGATCTATTCATGTTTGTATGTGAGTACTGTATACTTTGGTTATTACAGGGTTTTAGTAAATTTTGAAGTCAGATACTGTGATGCCTACATGAATGTTGTTTTGCTCAGGATTGTTTTGCATATTTGGGGTATTTTCTCATTTCATGTACATTTTAGGGTTTTAAAGTAATTTCTGTGAATGATATAATTGTATATTGAAGAAATTGAATTACATTTGTAGATCACATTGGATAATATTGTTCATGAAATTTTTTTTTGTCACCTATGGTGCATTTTATAAGTGTAAGTGTTAAATCTACTAAGTGTAGAATATAAATATCTTAACACAATAACTAAGAAAATGAGGTGAAGGCTATGTTAACCAGCTTGATGAAAGTATTCCAAACTGTATACAAAACCAGCACATTGTACCCCATAATTGCATTAATGTACATAGATATGATTTAATAACAAAAAGAAATAAATAAAAATACTTTTTTTGTCAATATATTAAAAAACAAAAATAGCTGGGTGTTGTGGCAGGCGCCTGTAGTCCCAGCTACTTGGGAGGCTGAGGCAAGAAAATTGCTTAAACCCAAGAGTTGGAGGTTGCTGTGAGCTGTGATGCCATGGCACTCTACTGAGGGTGACAAAGTGAGACTCTGTCTCAAAAAAATAAAGAAATAAAAAAGAAAAAAATAACAAATCTCCCAGCAGAATTAACTGAAATGAAAAAATATAGATAAAAATCCAAAGTGTCAATAAAACAAAGGTTGGTTCCTTGAAAAGATAAATAGAATTGATAAATCTCTTGCTAGATTATTTGGGAATAGAAGAAAAAGGACCGAAAATAAGCTCAATCAGAAATGGAAAAGGAGGTATCGCAAGATATTACAAGTGATAGCATAAAATATCATCCATGAATACTATAAAAATCTCTATTTATATAAACTAAAGAATGTAGAGGAAGTAGAAAAATTCTTGTAAACACACATCATAAGACTCAATCAGGAAGAAATAGAACTCCTGACCAGATCAATAACTGAGATGGAAGCAGCAATACAAAGTGTTCCCAAAACAACAAAAGCCCTGAATCAGACTTACTCACAATGATTTCTACCAGACCTACAGGGAAGAACTGGTACTCAGACTACAGAAACTATTTCATAATATTAAGAAGTAGGAAATTCTTCCCAACTCATTCTATGAAGCCAGTATTACCTTGATACTAAAGTCAGGAAAGGACCTAAAAAAGGAAGGGACAGACCAATATCCCTTATGAACATAGATGCAAAAATCCTCAATAAAATACTAGCAAACAAAATGAAAAGCACAACAACAAAAATATCCACCATGATCAATTGGGCTTCATCCCAGGGATGTAAGGATGGTTCAGCATATGGAAGCTAATAAATGGAATTCACCACATAAACAGAAGAAAAAACAAAAACTATGTGGTCATCTCAATAGATGCAGAAAGAACATTGGCAAAATCCAACACCATTTCATTATAAAATCCCTCAACAAAATAGGCACAGGAGAACATATCTCAAAATTATAAAAGCGTTCTAAGACAAATCCATAGCCAACATCGCACTGAATGGGGTAAAGTTGAAAACATTGTGCCTAAGAAATAGAACAACACAAGAGTGCCCCTTGTCACACTTCTATTCAGTATAGTGCTAGAAGTCCTAGTCAGAACATTCAGGTGAGAAAGAAATAAAAGATATACAAATAAGGAAAGAGAGGATCAAACTATTGCTTTTCACTGATGACACAATCTTATATCTAGAAAACCCCAAAGACTCCACAAAGAGACTCCTGGAGTTGTTAAAAGAAATTCAGCAAAGTCTCAGGTTACAAAATCAATGTACACAAATCAGTAGCATTTCTATATACCAACAACAGTTAAGCAAGAGTCAAATCAAACATTAAATACCATTCACAATAGTAACAAATAAAATAAAATACCTAGGAATATACTTAACCAAAAGAGGTAAAAGATCTCTACAGGAAAACTATAAAATATTGAGGAAAGAAGTCACAGATGAGACAAACAAATGGAAAAAATATATATCATGCTCATGGATCATCAGTATAAAATGTCCATACTACCCAAAGTGATTTATGTATTCAATGCAGTCTGCACCAAAATACCAAGGGCATATTTCACAGATCTAGAAAAAATAATTCTATGCTTCATTTGCAACCAGAAAAGAGCCCAAATATCCAAAGAAATCTTGAGCTAAAGGAAAAAAATCTAAAGGAATCACATTACCAGATTTCAAGCTGTTCTATAAGGCAATAAAAACCAAAACAATGTAATATGGGTACAGAAATGCAGGCATAGACCATTGGAGAGGAACAGGGAACCCAGATATGAAACCACATACCTGTATCCAACTGTCCTTTGACAAAGCAAACGACAAGGTACCCTGGGGAAGAGAAGCCCCAGTGCTGGGATAACTGGATAGCCACATGCAGAAGAATGAAACAGGCTCCCTATCTCTCAACACTCACAAAAATTAATTCAAGATGAATAAAAGTCCTAAAGGTAAGGAATGAAATCATAAAATTTTGAAAGAAAATGTAGGAAACACTCTCCTAGATATTAGCCTAGTCAAAGAATTTATAATTAAGACCCCAATGGCAATTGCAGAAATAACAAAAATAAATAAAAAGAACATGATTAAACTAAATGTATACTGCATAGGTAAGGAAATAATTGACAGAGCAAATAGACAACCTATAGAATGGGAGAAAATATTTGCAAACTACACATCTGATAAAACTACACAACCTATAGAATGGGAGAAAATATTTGCAAACTACACATCTGATAAAAGGTTAATATCCAGAATCTACAATAAACTCAGACAAATTAGCAAGGAAAAAAAACTCATTAAAAAGGGCCTTGGTGTGTGCCACACCTTCTGGGGGCAAGACAGGATTGCAAGAGGGACTTTACCTAACAAATGCAATCAGTGTAACCTGGCTTATTGTACCCTCAATGAATCCCCAACAATAAAAAAAAAAAAAGTGGGCAAAATACATGAGAAAATTTTCAAAAGAAGACAAATGGCAACAAACACAAAAATGTTTAACATCCCTGATCAGCAGGGGACTGCACATTAAAACCACAACGGGAACACCTTACCCCAGTTAGAACGGCTTTTATTAAAAACTTCAAAAACATTAGACACTGGCCTGGATGCGGGAAGAAAGCACTGCTTACTGCAGTTGGTGGGGCTACAAATTAGTACAAACTCTATGGTAAGCATGATGGAGATTACACAAAGAACTAAAAGTAGACCTATTATTAGATCCAGCATTTCCAGCACTGGGTATCTATCTACTCAAAGAAAAAAGAAGTCAGTTTTTCAAAAAGACACCAGCACTCGAATGTTTTTTGCAACACAATTCATAATTGCAAAGATGTGTAATCAACGCATGTGCCCGTGAATTCATGAATAGATTAACAGTATGCAGTATCTGTATACCATGGAGTACTACTCAGCCACATAAAAGGATGAATCCATGCATTTTACAGCAATTTGGAAGATATTGGAAACAATTATCTTAAGTGAGTTATCACAAGAGTAGGAAAACAAATACCACATGTACTCACTAATGAACTGGAACTAATTAATGGGCACACATGGGCACAGAGGAGAGTAAAAGAGATTGGCAGTCAAACAGGGGGCAGAGGGAAGAAGGGAAGGGAAAGAGCTACCTGATATGTACCATGGACACTATTCAAGTCATGGGCCCTCTGGAGCCATCACCCAAGCATCACGATCCATGAAATGGAAACATTTGTACCCCCTTAAGATTTTGAAATTTAAAAATATACAAATAAAGCCCTTGAAAATGAAAACCATATCAGCAGAGATAATATGCATTTCAGAAATCTGTACAAATCATGAAAGCAAAAAAAGGGAGGAGAAAGATAAACCTAGAAGGTGCATCCCGGAAGCCTAATCCACAGGGTTTCCAGAAGAGGAAGTGATGCCTCAGAATTTACCGTCAATGGGAGGAACAGTCGGGAGCAGGGTCATGGGGAGGCAAAGGGAGGGCAAAGCTGTGCATCACCCTGGGAAAAGCCAGACAGATTCTGACCAAGTCCTTAAAGTATTTGACCAAGGGCACCACAACACAAACTCAGGTACCTCAACTTTTGCTACAAAATCCATAGAATTGTGTTGTTTAAAACATCATCCATTGGCTTAGCACCCGTAGCTCATTGAGTAGGGCATCGTTCACATACCCTGAAAGTGGTAAGTTTGAACCCGGCCTGGGCTTGCTAAACACCAATGACAATTGAAACCTAAAAATAGCTGGGTGTTGTGGTGGGCAACTGTAATCCCAGCTACATGGGAGGCTGAGGCAAGAGAATCGCTTAAACCCAAGAGTTTGAGGTTGCTGTGAGCTGTGATGCCACAGTACTCTACCCAGGGAGACATAGTGAGACTCTTTCTCAAAAAATAAATAAATTAAATAAAACAACATCCATTCCCTTGGTGGTATAATAATATCTTTATGTTGACTTATGTTATGTTACTTATGTACTACTTAGTAGTACTTAGTGTACTTAGTACATATTATGTTATGTTACTACTAAGTAGTAGTTACTACTAAGTAGTTACTACTTATTATGTTATGTTACTACTAAGTAGTAGTTACTACTTAGTAGTTACTACTAAGTAGTAGTATTATGTAGTATTATGTTATGTTACTACTAAGTAACATAACATAATACTACATAATACTACTACTGAAAAGAGTGTAGTATTTCCTTTAGAATTTGGGCATATGGGTGTCCTGTAACTTTGTGCCTGATAGAAATTTGCAGTGTTTGATATCACATTAAATAGCGGAAGGTATCTCGCCACCATTCTTGGGAGGAATTTCCTCCAGAGCTGGCACAGTTTGACAAGGTGAAAGAATACAAGGTTCAATAGCCTGGCACCAGGGATGATGAACAGCAAGAGTCAGTCTGTGTTCTGGCTGCGTGATCATTTCTTTTATCTGTTATGTAGAAGGTACTGGCTCCAGCCCAGTTAACAACCCTGAGTTTTGATTGATGTCAGGTCTTTCTGGATGAGCCTGTGATACACATTCTCTCTTAACTAGCCTCTCTTATCTTTCTTACTTGCAAATTGATAATTAAAAATTGTATAAACTTACAGAGTCAAGAATGACATCAAAATTTTAAAATGGAATGTGGAATAATTAAATCAAGCTAATTACAGCCATCACCTCAAATACTTAGCATTTTTATGGGTAGAACAATTGAAATTTACTCTCTTAAGTTTATCCTTACTGCTTCCACTTTTTAAGTTTAAAGGTTCATAATCAAACGTGTATATCAACATGGCACAGACTGGGGCTACTTTTGTATTAACTGCATGAAAGTGAAGCCTGGAACTCTTCAGCCCGAAAACAGTTGCCTGAATACTGTGCATACAACACGCCACCCCTGTGGGCTGAGGATTGCTACTACAGTAGTAGTAACACATATTTATTGGTTTAATACGACTCGACATCAAAGAAAGAGTACCTTATCCAGGAGATTTGTCTTATTTTAAAAGCACAAGAAAGTCAATTTAAAATGCACTGCCCCCGTTTTACAACACTGAGATTAATATGAAATAATGAAAGGGGGGGTAGAAAACTAGAATGAGAGAGAATTTTTTTTTAAGAAAATACAATTTCAAGGTAGGTAGAGAGGCTTCACTGTTTAAATGAGCTGGGATGAAAAAGAGTATTTATCAGTTCAGAATTTCAACCTGGTGAAAAGAAGACATGAATTTCTCAGTTAATTAGGGGCTTCTCGGCACTAATTTTTTGTCAATAGGTGTTAGAGATCTCTTCTGTGGCTCAAACATATAGCAAAATCCTTAAAAAAGAGAGAGAACAAAAGAAGAAAAAGAAGAGAGAAAAGAAAGAGAAATCAAAAGAATGTAGCAATGTACAGCGGTATTTACTGTTGACACCCAGGGCCATAGTGTACAGAAGTAGAGAACCCCTGAGTGACAATTTCTGTTGTGGATGTGGGGTGTAATAGCAGTGTGACAACACTAACGCACAAAAATAACATTGCAGCCACCTTTGAGGGTCTTGAGAAAGTTAGTGGAACGATGTGATATTGTGGTGTATTTTATGGGTGTATGAAGAGAAATCATAGACAGCAAGCATTTAAATAAGCATGATTTGTGGTAGGTGATAAAAAATGGAATAAATTATTATTTCAGGACAAAACTAACAACTTAAAAAAGAGTATATCACTGTGCTTCAAAATATGCTGCTAATTACTCTACTACCAAAGACAGTTTTATTGGAAATGTTGTTTCTATAATTAAATCCTAATTATCCATCAAAGTTTAGTGCATGATTTTCAATTCGATTCCAAGTGTCTATGTCTCTGTTTTTGTGCCAGTACCATGCTGTCTTGACCACTATGGCTTTGTAGTACAGACTAAAATCTGGTATGCTGATGCCCCCAGCTTTATTTTTATTACTAAGAACTGCCTTAGCTATACGGGTTTTTTTCTGGTTCCATACAAAGTGCAGAATCATTTTCTCCAAATCTTGAAAGTACGATGTTGGTATTTTGATAGGAATGGCATTGAATAGGTAGAATGCTTTGGGAAGTATAGACATTTTAACAATGTTGATTCTTCCCATCCATGAGCATGGTATGTTCTTCCATTTGTTAATATCCTCTGCTATTTCCTTTCTGAGGATTTCATAATTTTCTTTATAGAGGTCCTTCACCTCCTTTGTTAGGTATATTCCTAGGTATTTCATTTTCTTTGAAACTATGGTGAAGGGAGTTGTGTCCTTAATTAGCTTCTCATCTTAACTGTTATTGGTGTATACAAAGGCTACTGACTTGTGGACATTGATTTTATATCCTGAAACATTACTGTATTTTTTGATGACTTCTAGGAGTCTTGTGGTTGAGTCTTTGGGTTCTCTACATGTGAAACTAACATCTTACAACCACCTAATCTTCGATAAACCAAACAAGAACATACCTTGGGGGAAAGACTCCCTATTCAATAAATGGTGTTGGGAGAACTGGATGTCTACATGTAAAAGACTGAAACTGGACCCACACCTTTCCCCACTCACAAAAATTGATTCAAGGTGGATAAAGGACTTAAATTTAAGGCATGAAACAATAAAAATCCTCCAAGAAAGCATAGGAAAAACACTGGAAGATATTGGCCTGGGGAAAGACTTCATGAAGAAGACTGCCATGGCAATTGCAACAACAACAAAAATAAACAAATGGAACTTCATTAAACTGAAAAGCTTCTGTACAGCTAAGGAGACAATAACCAAAGCAAAGAGACAACCTACACAATGGGAAAGGATATTTGCATATTTTCAATCAGACAAAAGCTTGATAACTAGGATCTATAGAGAACTCAAATTAATCCACATGAAAAAAGCCAATAATCCCATATATCAATGGGCAAGAGACATGAATAGAACTTTCTCTAAAGATGACAGATGAATGGCTAACAAACACATGAAAAAATGTTCATCATCTCTATATATTAGAGAAATGCAAATCAAAACATCCCTGAGATATCATCTAACCCCAGTGAGAATGGCCCACATCTCAAAATCTCAAAACTGCAGATGCTGGCGTGGATGTGGAGAGAAGGGAACACTTTTACACTGCTGGTGGGACTGCAAACCAATACAACCTTTTTGGAAGGAAGTATGGAGAAACCTCAAAGCACTCAAGCTAGACCTCCCATTTGATCCTGCAATCCCATTACTGGGCATCTACCCAAAAGGAAAAAAATCGTTTTATCATAAGGACACTTGTACTAGACTGTTTATTGCAGCTCAATTTACAATCGCCAAAATGTGGAAACAGCCTAAATGCCCACCAACCCAGGAATGGATTAACAAACTGTGGTATATGTATACCATGGAATACTATTCAGCTATTAAAAAAAATGGAGACTTTACATCCTTCGTATTAACCTGGATGGAAGTGGAAGACATTATTCTTAGTAAAGCATCACAAGAATGGAGAAGCATGAATCCTATGTACTCAATCTTGATATGAGGACAATTAATGACAATTAAGGTTATGGGGGGGGAGGAAAAGCAGAAAGAGGGATGGGGTGGGGCCTTGGTGTGTGTCACACTTTATGGGGGCAAGACATGATTGCAAGAGGGACTTTACCTAACAATTGCAATCAGTGTAACTGGCTTATTGTACCCTCAATGAATCCCCAACAATAAAAAAAAAAAAGAAAAAGAATTAAAAAAAAAAGTTTAGTGCATGAATGACCTTTCAAAGTTAAACAAAAGACACAAAAAAATTAGTCAGTGGGCTTTAAGGATTATTTATTTCAAATACTCATTTCTAGAAGTAACTATAAGAATGCTAATGTGCCACGTCAATAAACATGGTCTTAGTAAATCCAGGTTGGAGGCTTTTCATAACATTTAGGATATTCTTGCCACAATAGCACGCAATCCTACGTGGCTCTCTTCTGGCAATGAATCAAATTCTAGGAATGCTGTAAATGAACTTACTTAGTAAAGGAAATTTTACAACACTAACAAACCAGCCTGCTGTAGACACTTGCAGCTTTTCATTTTTGTTACGAAGCAGCACCAGCAAAGCTTCTTGGTTACTCAATCAGCTTTCACCATGACAAGAATCAGTTACTCCATACCATTTTCTGAAAGCTTGTTGATGTAAATAACTAACGTAATTAACAGGGCCTTTATAACCGTGTATAACTGAGAGCTGTGCGCATCTGGTTTGAGGTGAACTAACACAGCATTAAGAAACCACGTGCAGAAATGACCACGGCAAATGGTACAGATGGATTCCCATAGAGGCATCCGTCACTCACATCCACGTCTTCATCATCATCATCCCCATTCACTGTGGATTCTCTTAGTAAATGACTTTACACAGAACATTCATTTGTTTTAGGAGAATCTGCTTCTATTTGTTTCAGCTCTTTTTTTCTGTTCCTTGCAGTCACTCCCGGTCCCTCCTCCTCCTGATCCTTTTACATCTTTATTACCTTCTGATTTTCTTTCCCACTTCTTTTCCTCCTCGTTTCTTCTTCTTGTTTATTGATGATTACCCCCGCCTTTTTTCCTCTCTTTTTATCTTATTTTTTATTTTTATTTTTATTTGCAGTTTTTGGCCAGAGCAGGGTTTGAACCCACCACATCCAGCATATGGGGCCAGCACCCTACTCCTTTGAGCCACAGGCGCTGCCCAATCTCTCTTTTTATTTTTTATGTCTATCTTCTAAAGAGGGTAATAAATAATGAAATGTTCCAAAATTGGGCAAATGAACAGGACCAAAATAACATAAATCAGGCAAGTTTAGTCAGGAAGAAAGAAGAGAGGTTCTTAATCTGAACGGAAAGTTTCCAGGTCCAAGAAAAAATGGGCAACATTCTGAGTGTACATGCATACATTACTAATAAGGAAAAGGGTCGTTTCTACTTCCTTCCTTATCTTTCCTCTCCTCTTCCTTCTCTAAGGAACAGTGAGCAGGACAATAAATGTCCTTCTAGGAGACACTTTTCTTCTCTGTCCTTGTCTCTCTCTGCTTGCTCTTCCAGCATGCCTGGCTATGCTATACCTTTTTGGTGGTGTTTTGGAAAGTTTGCATTCTTTATCTCCTTTCTCTCTGTTTCTGGTTTTCAATGTGCTCCTTGACTTTCTGCCACTCTCTCTGGAATGAGAGTTTCTCCGTCTTGGATGTCTGGATCAGCGTTTGCCTTAGAGCATGCTCACTGCTGCCTGCCTGTGTCTGGAAGACAAGGGCATCCTCCTCACGCTCCTTTACCGTGAATCGCCTTTTCTTTCTTCTTTTTCATCTACCGTGTTCCAACCTCTGGACTACACAGATCCATGTCGATCTCAAGTGCAAAATACATTCACTCTTCCCACTATTCTAAAATCTGAAATGTGACAGCATCAATGTCAAAAAATGCATCAATGCCAAAAAATACATCTCACCAACTCAAAAGTCCAAAATTTCATGTAAATCATCTACATCCAGAATAGAGGAGGCATATGAAGATATGTTTTATGTCTGAATCCCTGGCAAGTTGGACTCCACCTGTAGACCTGTGAAACTAAGGCAGCAACCTGTCTACTTCCCATGTGCAGTGCTGGGAGTAACAATTATAAAGATTTCAGTTTGAAAACTGGGAAAATGGAAAGTGCAAGAAAGTCATCGATCCTACACAGTTTTGAAATTGAGCTGGGCACAGTGCAGTGAGAGTTTCTGGATTATTGCCCAAAGTCTGGACTAATCCTTTGTGACAGGGGGCTTTGCCTCTGGGCTCTTGCATCTGTCCTTGTTCCCTCGTTGTTGAAATCATTACTTTTTTCTTTCTATTCACCATGCTTTGGTTCTAGCTCTTCCTTCTCATGTCAGCGTCTCCCCCAGCCCCCGACCCCAATCTTAGGACAAGCTTCACGCTCAGATTGCCTGATGTGGACCACATCCTGGTTCTGACTTCCTCCCGAGTGGGCTGCCTCGTGGTCTCAGCCTTCTCAACATCCTCTGCTCTGACCTTTCGCCTGCCAGCCACGACGGCTTTCAGCTCACCTGGGTGACTTAGCAGAAATCCTCTGACGGCAGAGAACTATAACCAATCTCTGTCCACACTGTATCTAAAAGGAGGAGAAATAAGAGGGATGTTTCTAAAAATAATGACCACATGAAAGCTTCGACTCCCCAGCAAATAAATCAGAGAGAAAAACCTGAAGGAGAATGGAGGAGCTAAAAGTCAGACTAGACAGCAGGATTCTCATGGTGTCCCCTATCAGGTGGGACATATTATGTGGAAGGGGGGCACTTCCCAAAGGAAACCCAGCCGGTGTGGACGAGGGACTTGGCTGTGCTCTCACTGAATTGTTCTTGTAGCTACCAGAGCTCTGGGGATCCCTCCCCAGGATATAGTTTTAACAATGGCCTTTTTTCTTACATGAGAATCTCTAGGGAAATTTCTCTGAAATATAACTTTTGGCCTTATTTCCAGAGATTTCTAACAAGTATCCAAGTGCCTAATATTTATGTTCTTCAGTTCTGTGTCTAGAAAAGTTTGGGATGCTGTTATTTAATCATCCAAAACCCGAGTGTGAATGCTGCCTTGTCCAGTTTTTACATGACCATTATAGCCTCAACGAGGATATAGAAATTCTCCTCTGATGCATCCTTGGCATGTGTGAAGCTGACATTTAAATTTCAGAATGCTTGTACCAAGGCTGTGTTTTCATTGTTTTCACACTGACCCAGGACAGAATTTGGTTGGGATGATGGTTGGAATTGAAAGTCTTTGGTAAAAGTGACTATTCCTAGTGATGGTTAGTATTCATTTGACAACTATTTACTGCAGCAGGTATCTGTGGCGGCACTGGGGACAGGCTCTGAGGAAGATCATCTTCCTATTCGGGAGACACGAGGTTTATAGACAATCATATTAAAATTCATTTGTGATGCATTACATATAATTTGATATTTTGCATCCCTTGGTCCCCTTGGATCAGTGAATGATTAAAAACTAAGTGTAAATAACAGGACCGGGGTAGGTTTGGCTCACACTTGTAATCCCAGCACTTTGGGAGGCCGAGGCAGGAGGATTGCTTGAGGCTAGCAGTTCAAGACCAGCCTGGGCAGCATGAGACCCCATCTCTATGAATAATAATAGCAGTAATAATAATAATAAATGAGCTCTGTGTGTTGGCAGGTGACTGTTGTCACAGCTACTGATAAGGCTGAGGCAGGAGGATTACTTAAACCAACCCAGGACTTACGCCCAGGCTGCAGTGAGCTATAGTTGCATTGCTGCACTTCAATCTTGGTGATAGAGTTAAGAGCCTCTTAAAAAACAAAGCAAAAAAAAAAAAAAAAAAGATTAAGGAACTGTAGAACTATGATAAAAGTTTTGCCTCAAGAAAGAGCCATCTGATGTTTTAAGAGTAGAAATAGTAGCTGGCTCCTAAATCCCAGAAATTGAGATGTGAGCTCCTGGTGGAAGAGTTAGGTGCTTTGGACAGGAGAGGTGAAGTGAAGGCTTCTGAGCTAGCCCTCTGTGGATATCAGGTGGTGTCAGAGCTTGGGACAATCTCTTAGTCCTTCTGCACCTGAGTTTCCTCATCAGAATCTGAGGGTACTTATTGTACCTCTTAGAAGGACCTTGCTGCTGGGTTTGCTATGAGTCTCTGAGAGCTTGAGGTGTGTGTTGCAGGTGCCCTGGGACCTGTCTTTGGTCCCTACTTTGATTGTTTCCTGCAGGCAGTAAGCTGAGTCCATGCCCTGAGAACTCAGACCTGAGAGAGTAGATGAAAGAAACAAAGCCAACAGGTGGAGGGATGAGACTAAACTAAGCAAGGACATGGTAATGGTGGATCAGGTGGAAAACAACCATGAACGCAGAGATGATTAAAATTTTATCCCAGTGTTTACGGAGCTCTCAGTCTGGCAAGCAGTGAATCATGAAAAATGTGTGAGGGGTGCCTCATGGGGGAGAGTGCCGTGTCCATGTGGTGAGGGGTATCCTCGGGGTTGTCCAGATCCACCTTCCGCTTGTTTCCAACAGTTGGATGACCTCTATGGGCCCCAACACTCCTCATCCCCCAGTACACAAGAGACATCTCAAAGTCAACACCAGCAAAGTCTCTAGGAAAAACTTCCAATGTCAGTAGCTGCTGACTACCTCAGGGCCACCTGGAGACACTCTGAGGCAAGTTCAATAGGACGTAGTCCACGTCTGCCAGAAAGATTTTGCTGTTCTCTATTCTTTCTGATAAGTTAAATGTTTTGCACATGTTACTATTTTCTTTTCACAGACAATAAAATAAATAATGATTCTATTTTTAGATTTCAGTACCTCATATTTATTCTCTGATTTCTCATCAAAGAATGAATATAGAAAGTAATAAAGCAATTTCCATATTTGCATTGAACATGTAGGGGAAAACCCAGCTTTCTAATTAAGTGGCTGATGGACATAATGGCTTCTGTACTCACAGAGACAGAAAAATCACATACCCCATTGTTTCACTCTTATGTTTTTCTTGTCCAATTCTATAAAATATAACACTTGTACTTACGTAGGGAAATTGGATTGTAAGTTAGTTGAGTTCAACAAAGGCCGCTACAGATCCCCTGTGGATATAGCCTTATGTTAGTCATACAGAGATCAGAGAAAGTGTACACTGATAATTACTCCAAAGAGGTGAAGGTTACCTGCTGCAAATTCAGCGAGGGCCTCTGAAGGTGGAAAATCAATAGCTTGTGACCAAAGGCTCCTCTGCTGAGGAAGATGAGGAGGAGGAGCAGTGACAGCCCTGGGATTTCCACCCCCATAGATTGGGGTCAAGACCATCTGGAGAATCTCCTGCCAAGAACCTTCGCATGTGTATGTTTTATTTCACAAATACTTAGATTATAGAAAAAAGAAGAGAAGTGATGCAGTGATGGACTAGAGAACCTTGACTAATGTCTAGTTGGGCAGTGGATCTCTAAAAAGAGCAAGGTCCTGCTCAGAAAATGAGGCTTTGGGGATCACTGTGGCTGGAGCGGGCTGTGTCATGCAGGGAGAGATAATTGGCTGAATGTTGTAGCACTTGACTTCTGGAAACAAAACTTTCTCCAAGTGACCCAATGGTGGCCCTTTACATGAAACAATAAAGACAAGTACCGCTTCTATTGATCTCACCAAATCAGGAAGTCTTTAATGCAGTAAATTAGCTGGGGAAATGGCTCTGCCTCTAGGGGCAAGGAATAGCACTGATCCCATGGTGGGTGACACTGGAGGAAGCAGAGTGGAGCTCACTACGGTGACCGAAATCCAGCTTCTGAACTGGCTGGAGGCTTTAGAGCTGTAAATGAGCTGCTCTGAGAAACAGAAACATTGCCTCTTTAAAAGATGTGTCTGGTGAAAATGTAGACCCAATGGACACTAGAGCTTAACACAGATCTCAAGACCAGTATCATTCCACAGTGTAGCACGGAGCTGGTTCAGGGTATGAGAGGCAACTTTCACTGGTGGCTGGGCAGTTCTCCTGCTTCAGTTTGACGTTCAGGGACCCATGATAGCATGAGCTATACCCTCAACTCAGGCAGGTCCATCACCTGGACTGCAGAAACCTGGGCTACAAGCATCTCCCCAGTCTCAGACTCACAAGACCCGGGTGGAAATAGAAGCCAAGAAAGTGAGGAGGTGGCTCCGGGGGTCCCTCTCCCATGCGAGCCTGTCCCTCTCACCTCTTCCTTGCCCACTGTGTCTTGGAACCCCAATGTGCACGTTCACTGTGTAGCCTCATCACCCCAGACTCAGGACCTTGATCTTGCCATATTCTGTTACTGGAACACAACCACAGGTCAATGGTGTGAGGTCAACTCACACAAATCTATGGAGCAATATTCAAAAAAGCTGCTCTCGATCCCTGTTCTGTGCACTATGTGAGTGGCCAGAATGAAAGTGTAAGACCTGTCCTGAGGTATACAGGTCTGCCCACTGTGGAGGGTCACTTCGTGTATTCAATGATATACACATAAACTATTTTAATTACATTGACAGCTGGTAAAGAGAACAGGAGGATCTACAATGAAATCCATTAGTAACAAGTATGAAATATAATGTTTGGTGACGTTAAATAAAAATCCAAAGCAGCCTCTTCCTAAGGAGGGGAAACTTAGGTGGCAGGGAAGTCAAACTTGATGCAAACTGTTTCATACGCATGATGAACAATGGGAAACCGACTTAGATTTACTGAGAAAGGGATGGGTCTGTGGCATCTGCACACAGCTGCACTGCTGAGCACAGCTACTCAGGGGTATCCCCATCACTGGTGACCTTCAGAGTGGACCAGGTGGCTTGTGCAGAAGCATGGCTCAGGCAGCTGGAAGGCAGGGGCTGCTGAGAGCCTATGGCATCGCCACCTTCTCATTCTGTTATTGCAACCCAGACCATTACCGGGTGCTCTGAACTCTACCTCCCTCCCTCCTTCTAGTCAGAGCCTGAGCCACAGACAGCGCCCTCGGCTCTGAGCTCTGGTGTCTTGAGTCTGGTTTGACAGTAAAGGACTGTCAAGTTCTGTGGGGTTGGTGTTAAGTTTTTTTCAATGGTAAATTTGTCATTCCTCGGTCCTGATGAGACCTATTTAATTTAATTTGTTTTTCACCCATCGTGCACTTAAGTTTCTTCTCCTCAGTCCTAGGCTGTGCCTCTTCTGTTACACAGGTCAGCCTGGCAGGACCTCTGAGCCCTCTGTCCAGTCAGAGGGCAGAGAAGAACATCCTGGAAACAAGAAATCGTGCCCCTGGCTAGCAGAGAGCAAACAGAAGTTATGAGACTTCACAGACAAACTGCTTACCTCTGAAGGCACTGTGTACTCCTTGGCCAACCAGCTGTGGAAATACGGTAAGTTCCATAGGTTCACCCTCCTCGCGGTGGTCAGCGATTGGGTGTCTTCTCTCTGAGTAAATGAACACTCTCTAGACTTGATTCTTCTCTTCCCTGTGTCAAAACAAACTTCATCCCAATTGATTATTTTCCTAGAAAGGGAAAAGTGGGTATTTTACCCTCATCTTTCTGATTCCAAATGAGGAGAAAGACAGGACTTGAGTTTGAAGTCTTATTTATTCCTTAAGCAGGCAGGGAAGTGTCTGTTATTTTGAGGAATGAGCTGAACTGGTTTGTGGTCAGATCTTCTTGGTACTGTGTCAAACCCTCCAGCTGTACAGTATTGCTCTGGGTCTAAATGACTGGGACTAATGAGCTTCCATTTGATCCAAGCTCCCGTTGAGACTCAATAGCAAAGCCCAGTGCTGCTTCCCTGGGAAAGGTGGTGACACACGCTTTAAAGGAGCTTCCCAGGGAGTGTGCCCCCTAACACAAGTTGTCAATTCCTAAGTCATACCATCAACAGGGCCAGGCTTGGTGGGAGAGAAGTCCTGCTACCTGGGGCACTGGTTCTTCTTTGAGTCCAAGAAGGTCATTCCACATCCAATGGGAAGGTATATGGTGCTTCTGGGGATGTCAGAGAATCATTCCCACCCCTGTGGCTCCCCTGCTGAACCATCAGGAATGCAGGATGGCCAGTGGGTGGACCTTTAAAGGTTTGAGCCAGGAGACGTGTGTCCCAAGTGAGAACAAGGGACGAGGGGGAGTGCCACAGCCCCTGTGACAAACAACTAGTTGTGGGGTCAGACCCCAGTCAGCTTGGCCACTGCTGGCCCTTTTCCTGCTCAGGAAGAGAAACTTTAGTGACTGAAAGGATCCTGGGAATAGGACACGTGCACTGCAGCAGGAGTAGAGGGAATCTTGCAACTCTGAGGCTGAATTAGCACCATTTTCCCGTAGGTTATTTTTCAATAAACAAATGAGAGAATTTTTTTTTGTTTGTTTTACTTCAAGATCACTTAAGGGGAAAAATAAAAATAGAAGCCTATTAGGAAAATGAAGAGATGAATTTTAGAAAAGGGAAAACTATGTTTTGTAAACACCTTTCCTTGTAATCATATCAATCAATTTAATTGCGCGTGAACTTTCTGGATGCCCCATATAAGCATATGAAGACTATGGAGGAGCTGAGTTGGCCGTGTGGGGTGACCAGGGACCCTGGACTGTCTCTGCACTCCAGGGTCTTCTCTGTGCCTCAGTTTCCTCCTCCTCTCAAACGGTGCTATCATAGCAACCTATGTTTTCAAGTTGTAAGGGCCACATTAGTTAATTCTTATAAAGCTTTTACAACGTGCCTGACAAGCATAAACGCTCTGAATTCATAGTTCTGCTACTTAACTCACGCTTCACTCGTGTCTGGGGATTTTTCTCTGAGGTCCTTGTGATCTAATGCCTTGTATCTCACACAGGTGTATCCAGGTAAGACGTTTTGTCTGTGGGACACACGTCAGGGAATCTTGTTGAAAAAAGAAAAGATGGCTCTGAGTAACCACTGTAGGTTCCGACAGTAGGTTCTGTAGGTTCTATGTTCCCAGCACAAGGGACCACCAATCCTGTCATCCTCACCCCCCACCCACACCCCCAGCTGTGCAGGAATCATGGCTCATGCCCCAGAGCTGAGTTTATATCAGAGGCCACCCGGTTTGCTGCAGAGGCCCCTGATTCAGAGTCAGACCCTAGCAGATGAGAATTCTGACTCTCCCAAATACCAAATACCAATTCAGTCATTTGTCAAGTGACTTCACGTGCATTTAAGCCTCTCTTTCCTCACGTTTAAATAGGGGATTGTCAATGCCATGTCGGGAGGTTGAGAAACAAAGTTGTGAAAGTCCCTGTATGGATCTCTGTAAGAGAAAGTCCCTGTAGGTAGGGACCCCATCAGTGTGTCCAGCTTTCTCTGAGGTGGGCATGTCTGTCTATCCTCAGAGTGTGACATGTGCAGAGATGGTCTGCAGTTCATGCTGGGGGAGAAGCAGGCAGAGAAGCCGAGTCTATCTGACAAGCTCAGGTCAGGGTGCTACGCGTGGGGCCAGCGGTGTGTGTGTGTGTGGGGTTGGTGTGTGTGTGTGGAATCTCTGACCTAAGAGCTCCCCTAGGCCAGGGGAAGGGCAGGGATCGGTACAAGTTACACATGTATTTATAAAACAAATAAAAAAAATAAACATAATGGTAAATTCTGGCCTACAGTGGTTACTCAGAGCCATCTTTTCTTTTTTCAACAAGTAATTATTAAAGTGAAATTTATGTAACATAAAATTAACCAAAGGAAAATGAAGAACTCAGCAGTATTTACCATAGTCAAAATGTGCATTGAAGGGATGGAAACACTGAAAGCCCAGACTTCATGCAATGTGTCCAGGTAACAACATTGCACTTGTACCTTTATGTTTAAAACTTTAAAAATATTGTGCAATCATTGTCCCGTTTACTCTGAATCATAATCTCCTCCTGACTAAATGTAACTTCTGATTCCTTTATCCAAAGAACATTGTCTTCTTGGCCTTTTCACCTGGACGTCCTTCATCCTTTTGACTAACCCCCGCCAGGCCTGGCCACATTTCTTCGTGTGGCTGTGTGTCCAGTCCCTGTACAATACACTGTGTGTATTTTCATGTGGAAATGGCCATGGCCAAAGTGAGGAACCAAAGGGACATCCTTATTATGTTAAACCAGGAGAACACCTGGCTCTTTTTATAGAAGAATAAATGAAGGGAATGTCAAGGAATCTTACAGGAGCATTTTCTGGTACAGAAGCGTCTTTTCTTCTTTGTCTTTGCCACAAACAGTTCACCAAATATGTGCCAAAATTGCACTTGAAGGTTTCTTGGAAACTTTTCACAGAAATCTCTGCCAAAACCCATATCATCTTTCATTCCACTGTGCCTTTTAATATTTTATTTTGTTCCCATCATAGGGAATCTAATATCCTAATTCAAGATCAGGCCTGCAAGCTCATCCAGTTAAAGCAGACTTTCCAAGAAGGGAGAGAGGGCTCATTTCTACTCAACTGTCATGTCAAGGCCCTCCTCATCCCAGGTGACTCTGACAACTGTCAGGGGCAGGGCCCTCTTTAGAAAGCACCTGGCTGAGGGGTATAGGCTGGCAGAGCCCCTCGCCCTCACACTCAGCCTCTGTAAGGTAGTCATAGGCCCTCGTCACTCTGAGATGCTTCCTGGGTGCTTGGCTCCCAAGACACTCAGCTCACTATGTGACTCTTTAACCAGCTGTTCTGGTTTGTACAACACATTTATGGCATGACACGAACAGGGTCTGCCAGTGGGAGAGAAATGCATGAGGTAGAAGTCCTAGTGTCCCAACTCTGTCCTGCCTCCTGCTGTACCAGGACTCTGGGTGAGGAGGCAGCCTCCATCCCCTGTCATAGAACAGGGAGGTGTGACCAGGATGGTATGTTAGAGGGATTAACAGACCTAGTCCAAGAATGAAAATTTTCCAGACTCTAGCCTGAGTGCTGTCTGTAATACCTGTGAACCTGGGAGGGGTTTATTCTTCCTGAATTTCTCAGCCCTTCTCTCTAAAAAATGTATCACCTGTAGTTGTCATAATCATACTTGGGAATGGAATATGCATGAATTCATCTCAGTAAAGATAAAGACGCTCACTGTGGGTGTGGCAAAGTATTTCATAGAGAAGCAGTTGGTGTTGGGAATGTTGTTTAATACCTGAGCACTTTCTATAGAATTTCCTGTAACACAGTGAAAGCCAGTTTGTTAATTTGTGACAGCTGAGGAGTTAATGGTGCTAAGTTATTATTAACTAAAGACCTTAGTTTGCATGTGGTTCACTGGTGTTCTTCCCTTGGCTTTGGAGCAATGGAAAATGAGGTTGATCTGCCATTACAGGGTCAAACAGAACAGTTTCCCAGCCCAGAGCACTCCCTGTTCACCCATCCCTCCCTCCCTCCCTCACCCGGAACCTCAACAACCAAGTCTTTGTGTATCATCAGCTATGCGCTTTACAAAGATTTTTCTTCCAAAGGTTTATCTTTTAACTATCTTGGCAGTTTCTTTCACAGAACATGAGGTTAATTTTAATAAAGGTTAATTTTTCAATTCTTTCTTTCATGAATATGCTTTTGGTGGTTTTGTCTAAGGACCCAGATCCAGCTGCCCAAATCCACAGCCGCTTACATGTTCTCTTTAAGCATCTTTAGAAATATGATAGTTTTTGTGCTTAATATTTAGGACTGTGATTTATTTTGACTTAATTTTTAGGAAAAGTATAAAGTCCGAGTTTAAATTCCTTGTTATATGGGAATGTTCACTTGTTCCTGCATCATTTGTTTAAAAATGAACTTTTCTTCGTAGAATTACCTTCCTGCCTTTGCCAAAGATCAGCTGGCTCTGTTTTGTGGGTCTATTCCTAGACTTTCTGGTCCATTTCATTGAAACGACAGTCTGTTATTTCCCCTGTCCTACCCTGTCTTGATTACGGTAGCTATAGGGTAGTATCCTGTATCTCTTCCAATATTTTATTCCCTAGTCCAGGTCCTTTTACCTTCCGTATAATCTTTAGAATCAGTGTGTTGATATCTGCAATATGACTTCTGGTGTTTGGGTAGGATTGCATTGAATAGATAGATGAAGTCAGGAAAAACTACGTCCTCACCATGTTGAATCTTCCTATCCACGTAGACGGGGCATCTCCCAATTTATATCAGTCATCTTTGAGCTCTTTCATCAGAGTTTCTTGGTTTTCTTCATATGGATCCTATACCTATGTTGTTATGTTCATATTTAAGAATGTCATTTTTGTACTAATTAGAATTGCATCGTGTATTAATTTCAAGTTTTAAGTATTGATTGCTTATATTTAAGTCATCAATTGATGTTTAACTCTGCATCCTGGATCCTTGCTACCAATGGCTCTTCTGTTCCAGCAATTTTTGTTGTTGCCTTCATTGTTGATTCTTGGGAATTTTTTATACAGACATTAGCTTTTATCTTCTTGTCTTCTCTTATTGAAACAACAAGTCCTTCCAATAGGATCTTCAATAGAAGTGGGAAGAGTAGGTATCTTTACCGTGTTCCTGAACTTTGGGGGTAAAGCATCTAGCTTTGTATCAGTCAGCATAATGTTAGTTATCTATCTTTTATTTTATTTTTTTTTCCTTTTTTTTTTTTATTGTTGGGGATTCATTGAGGGTACAATAAGCCAGGTTACACTGATTTCAATTGTTAGGTAAAGTCCCTCTTGCAATCATGTCTTGCCCCCATAAAGTGTGACACACACCAAGGCCCCACCCCCCCTCCCTCCGTCCCTCTTTCTGCTTTTAGTTAGATATTGTGTTGAGGAAGTTCCTTATATTTCTATTTTGTTGAAATTGTTCTATTGTGAGCCAGTGTTGGATTTTGTCAAATTTTTTTTCTGTTTTTATTGGTATGATTATAAATTTTTCTTCTATAGTTGGTTGATATGATGGATTGATTTTGTGCCACCCTTGCATGCTAGGTTTGTGATATGTGATTCTTTGGTTGTGGTGTGTAATTATTTTTATACATCATTGGATTCTATTGGCTAACATTTTATTGAGGATTTCTGCCTCTATGTTCAGGAGACATTTGGCCTTTACTATTCCTTTTTTATATCTGTTCTTAGTTTTGATATTAGTGTAATGCTCACCTCATAACATGAGTTAAAAAGACTTCATTTTTTATTTTTTATAATCTTTTTATTCCCAAAGAGCCATGGTAAAAAGTCACTGCTTCATTTCTCTTATTATAAATTTATTTTCTCCTTTTTTCTTAGTAACCTAGCCAGAAGTTCATCAATTTTAGTGAGCTTTTCAAAGAACCAGATTCTGGTTTTGTGATTTTTCTCTACTGATTTCCTGATTTTACTTTGATAGATTTCTGTTCTACTTTTAACTATTTTTTTTTCCTGGCAACTTTGGGTTTGATTTGCTTTTACTTTTCTAGTGTCCAATAGAAGAAGCCTCAATTATCAATTTTAGATCTTTTTTATTATATACAACAAATGTTATAAATCTCCCTCTAAATCTCTTTTTATTTGTTTTATTATATACAACAAATGTTATAAATCTCCACTACTTTCTCTGCATTCCATGAATTTTGATAAGTTGTACTTTCATTTTCATTTAACTCAAATATTTTAAAATTTATCCAAAGATGTCTTCTTTGACCCAGTTGTTACTTAGAAGGATGTTGTCTAACCTACAAGTATTTTGGGATTTGGAAGCTATATTTCTGTTTCTGATTTCTAGTTTAATGCTAATATGGCCTGATGGCATATTTGTTTTTTTTTTAATTTTTAATTGGTTGAGACAAGTCAATGGTACAGAATTGTGTCTATTTTGGGAAATGTTGCCTATGAGCTTAGAAAGAATGTATGTTGCTGGAAGAAGTGTTCTTAAAAAGTCAACTAGTTCTACCAAATTGAGGGTGCTATTTAGTTCAAGCATGTCCTTACTGATTTTCTCCTTCCTGGACCTGTTAGGAACTGTTAAATTATCCAACTGTGATAGTAGTTCATTCACTTCTTCCTGCAATTCTATCTGTTTTTGCCACAAATACCTTGACACTCTTTAACTAACTGGGACATGCACATTAAGGTTTAGGTTTACTTGGAAAATTGTTCCAATCTCATTATATAATGGTCTTAATTATCCCTGATAATTTTTATTGCTCTGAATTTTGCTTGGTCAGAAATTATTGCTACTGCAGCCTTCTTTCATTTAGGGTTAGTATGGTATTTATTTTTTCATCCTTTAACTTTTTATCTATCTCTGTTTTTATATTTGAAGTGGGCTTCTTGGAGACAACATAGAGCAAGTCTAGTTTTTTAATCTCCACTGATAGTGTGTGTATTTTAATCAGTGTATTGAGATGTTTTCTGATATACTTGAGTTAATATCTACAATGTTTATTATTGTTTGATACTTTTTGCTTTTTCTTGTTTTTTTTTTCCCTTTTCTTATTATATAGTAGCTATGTACATTAATGCAATTATGGGGTACAAAGTGCTGGTTTTATATACAATTTGAAATACTTTCATCAAACTGGTTAACATAGCCTTCACCACATTTTCTTAGTTATTGTGTTAAGACATTTATATTCTACACTTAGTAGATTTAACATGCACCCTTGTAAAATGCACCACCAATTACCCTCCCTTCACCCATCCTCCCCCCTCTCCTCCCCTCCCCCTCCTCTTGTCCCTTCATCTTGGGCTGTAGTTGAGTTATAGCTTTCATATGGAACTGTGAATGCTTATAAATTGGTTTCATGGTAGGTCTAAGTACATTGGATACTTTTTCTTCCATTCTTCAGATGCTTTTCTAAGAATAATATGTTCCAGCTCCATCCATGTAAACATAAAAGAGGTGAAGTCTCCTCTTTTTTAAGGCAGTCTTTTTTAAGGCTGCATAATATTCTGTGGTGTACATATACCACAATTTATTAATCCATTTATGGGTCAGTGGGCACTTGGGCTTCTTCTGTGACTTAGCAATTATGAATTGGGCTGCAATAAACATTTGGGTGCTAATATCTTTGTTATAAAGTGATTTTTGGTCTTCTGGATATATACCTAGTCAAGAAATTAAAGGATCAAATGGCAGGTCAACATCTTTTCAAAGGAATGTATTAATTTGCATTCCCACCAGCAGTGCAGAAGTGTTCCCTTTTCTCCATATCCATGCCAACATCTATGGTTCTGGGATTTTGGGATGTGGGCTAATGTTACTGAAGTTAGATGATATCTCAGAGTGGTTTTGGTTTGCATTTCTCTGGTGATTAAGAATGATGTGCATTTTTCCATGTGTCTGTAGACCATGCACCTGTCTTCTTCAGCAAAGTTTCTCTTCAAGTCCCTTGCTCACACTGAGATGGGATCACTTATTCTTTTCTTGCTAATACATTTGAGTTCTCTGCAGATTCTGGTTATTTAATCTTTAAGGGACATTTCTTAAACTGATAGAGGCCATCTATAGCAAACCCACAGCCAATATTGTATTGAATGGAGTTAAATTGAAATAATTTCAACTCAGATCAGGAACAAAGCAAGGTTGCCCATTGTCTCCACTGCTTTTTAACATTGTAATGTAAGTCTTAGCCATTGCAATCAGGTAAGAAACGGCGATCAAGGATCTCCAAATAGGAACAGAGGAGATCAAACTTTCACTCTTCACGGACGATATGATTGTATATCTGGAAAACCCCAGGGATTCAATTACAAGTGATCAAGGAATACAGCAGCATCTCAGGTTACAAAATTAATACTCACAAATCTGTAGCTTTTATATATACCAACAATAGTCAAGCTCAAAAAACAGTTAAGAACTCTATTCCGTTCGCAGTAGTGCCAAAAAAAGATGAAATATTTGGGAGTTTACCTAACAAAGGATACGAAAGATCTCTATAAAGAGAACTATGAAACTCTGAGAAAAGAAATAGCTGAAGATATCAACAAATGGAAAAACATACCATACTCATGGCTGGGAAGAATCAACATTGTTAAAATGTCCATACTACCTGAAGCAATCTACAAATTTAATGCAATCCCTATTAAAGCACCACTGTCATACTTTAAAGACTTCCAAAAAGTAATACTTTGTTTTACATGGAATCAGAAAAAAAACCTTGATTAGCCAAGACATTAGTCAGAAATGAAAAAATCAGGAGGAATCATGCTACCAAACCTCAGACTGTACTATAAATCGATAGTGATCAAAACAGCATGGTACTGGCACAAAAACAGAGAGGTAGATGTATGGAACAGAATAGAGAACCAAGAGATTAACCCACCTACTTATAGTCATTTTATCTTCAATAAACCAATCAAGAACATTCCGTCGGGAAAAGACTGTTTAACAAATGATGCTGGGTGAACTGGCTGGTGACCTATAGAAGACTGAAACTGGACCCACACCTTTTACCACTAATAAAGATAGGCTCTCACTGAATAAAAGATTTAAACTTAAGATATGAAACTATAAAAATGCTAGAAGAAAGTGCAGGGAAAACATTTGAAGAAATTGGCCTTGGAGAATATTTTATGAAGAGGACCCCCTGGGCAATTGAAGCAACACCAAAAATACATTACTGGGGTCTGATGAAACTAAAAAGCTTCTGCACAGCCAAAAACACAGTAAGTAAAGCAAACAGACAGTCCTCAGAATGGGAGAAGACATTTTCAGATTATGTCTCTTGGTTTGTTTCTGTTTGTTTTTTTCCACTCTTTTTTGCTTTCTCTGGCTTTAAATTTTACCTTACCTTTGTTTATTGCTGTAGTAGTAATTTTTATTTCTTTGCATAGAAATGAGTTTTAAATCTTACGGGTTTCAGTTCAACTATTTCTTCTCTTCATTTCTCTCTTTCCCTTTCCTTCTGATATTCCCCTTATGCATATTTTAATATTTATAATTATTTCACTTTTTTCTTTCATTCTTTTCCCCACTGTATCAGCTTTAGAACTTTCCACTGACATTTCTTCAAGTTCTGACTCTTTTCTTGGCTATGTCTAATGTACCAATGAGCCCCTCAAGGTCATTTTATATTTCTGTCACAGTAATTTTTATTTTTAGGATTTCCTTTGACTATTACTTAGCATTTCCATCTCTCCACTTATCTACTCATATATTGTATGTTCACACATTTCCCATTAGAACCCTGAGCATACTGATCATGGCTGCTTTAAATTCTTGATCTGATAATTTCAAATATCTCCCATATCTGAGTCTGTTTCTCAAGCTTGCTGCATCTCTCCAAGCTGTGTTTTCTCTCTTCTCTCAATTTTTTGTTGAAAATCAAACATAATATTCCAGGTAGAAGAAATTGAGGTAAATAGCTGTGTAGTGTGAGATTTTTTGATTTGTCTGGCTGAGAGTTAGTCTGTGTTTACTGTTGACTGTAGTTGTAATGTCAGAGGCTGAAATTTCCTGTGAAGTTCTTTTTGTCTCCTCTCTTGTCTTGGTTTCCCTAGAGGGTTCTGCTTAAATAAGGAATAAAACATACAGTCCTTTTGGTTGTACTTTTCTGTCATATAGAAGCCCTACTGATATGTTGCAAAGGTGTGAAAGAAGGGGAGGCATTGTCTAGTCTTATGGTAAGTTTCATCTTTCAGGGAGCCTGTGTCCCTGGACTGTGACCTTCCCAAGTCAGAATCTACTCCCTACCCATCTCCCATGGATGAAATAAGATTAGAGGTGTCTAGAGTTGGGTACATCCCTTCCCACAGGCTTGTTAGGGTCTGTAAAGGCCCAGGTGATTAACCTCTAATAAAACTTTGTCTTGTGAGTAGGACTTGCGAGGAAAGCAGAACACTCTTAGCATATTTCAAAATGTCAACCCTCACATTCCCACTGTTAGAGGCAAAGTAGACTTTTCTCTAACTTTCATCATAAGAAAATGGTTGCTTTTAGGTGATAAAATTCCCATAAGGTTGTGAGTACTCTTATGACTGCAATCCCCTTTTGTTTTATTTCTCACATTTCTACAGACTGATCCTCCAGCAATTTGTTAATTATATCCTAGGTTTTCTTACTCTAGAAATGGGCAGTGTATCTGTGTGTACCTGAGTTTCTGCTCAATAAGTTGTCTCTTTCTGTATTTGCCCATCCTCACCTCCAGTGTATGCAGCAGCAGTTTACCCTCTGACCTCCATTATGGGAGCATTGTTAAGTTTTCTTTTATTCAGTTTTCTTGTTGTGAGAACAGGAATGATGATTTCAAATATTCTGACATGCTGGGGGAAAAAAATGAAACTCTCCTAGATGTTTTGAGGAAAGAGGTATATAGTTCTCTTTTGTTTCGTTCAGGAACATTTCCCTCCATGCTTGAAAACAAGCTTTATGGAAGAACAAATGAATGATACTGTTGTAGAAATCCAGAGAGAATATCTTGTGAACTGTAAAACACAGAATATTTAAAACATTTATTTTCCATTTCTGCAACCACGCAATGATGGTGATACACTGGATCAGGCAAACTTTATCAGATATATCAGAAAAAATAGGCCAAGCCATTTACTTAAATACAAAATAGAAGATGTGCTCTATAATTCTGTCAGTGAATCTTGAAATCATATATAGCTATTTATGCCTCCATGCCTAGATAGGCCACTGTGTTTGTAGTGGGTGAGGTGGGACTACTCCAAATCTGACTGGGCATTTCTGAATTTTTATGCAGAAAATCATGAAGATGAAGAGGATGTGAAGAACAAGAACTACCATCTTCCAGGTACCAATGAATAAGCAGGGCCTGGAGAAGGATGGGTAAATCATGAGAAGGTTACCCAGTTGAAGAGGCCAAGATGTCAAAAGTAGCCATAGATTTCATAAGCAAAAATACAGAAAAACTGCTTGTTCCTCAATAACATTCACTCAACCAATGAAAAACTGCTTCTTTTAACAAGGTTGTTTGCTGTCTTCAAGGTACTTCTTAGTAACTAAGGAGAACAAATTAGTCTTAGGGACTTTAAAAAAAACAGCATCCACCTGTTCTCTCTCTTATGACTAAAGTTAGGATGAGAAGCACATCTCTGTTCTGCTCAGTTGGCCTTAGCTTATTAGGGGTAGGGGATTTTATAACAAGGAATATAACCACACAAAAATCTTTCTATTATGTCACCATATTGATAAAAAGGGTCTCTGAAGGCACAAGACTGATTTTACAACATGAGGAGCCTGAATTCATGATGCTACTTTAAGAACATTCAATACCATCTGTGCATGTGGCTGAGCCACCATCATAGTATTCAGCACTGTGCCACAGGAGAGAACTGTGTCCCCTTCCTCACCCGCTCCTTGTCTAGCCGATGCTCTGAACATTTGTTTCTCTCTCACTCTTGCTCTTGAGGCACCAACACTGCCTTTCTTGTAAGAGGATTGTTTTCTTTCTTTTTGAAGGGACTGCCCTTGCCTTCCTTGACTTCTTCTTCATGCCTCTACTCAGGACCTCCTGCAAATCTGGTTTCAAATCCCTCTTGGTTTAGTCTTCGGCATCACTTGCAGGACTATGTATTTCATGCTGATGAGGTTTGAACTTTTGAGTTCATGGCTTTTGAACCTCAGAAGATCTAGCAAAACAACATTTCCATGTGAGCTAGGAATATGAAATACCTTATTTTGGGATAACAGTCTATATCCTTTGAACGAATGGTACTAGCCATCCAATATTTTTGTTTGCTTGGTTTTGTTTTGAGTATTTACTTTGATTCATTTAGAAATCAAAAAAATTCAGGCAAATGAATTAGAAATTAGCAATTAATTTAATTGCAAAATTATTCTTGATAATCATTACCTTATAGATTATTTATCTTTCTTATTCTTATATTATTTATTATTATTGTTGTTTATTATTTATTTTTAAGTTTATTTCAGAAAATTTTCAGTTATACAGAAAAAAACTGTTACAGTTTTATAAGGTCCAGTTGACCTTAAAGCATCTTCATTTTGTTGACTAGATACTGGAAGGCAACATTGTTCGTTAGTAGGAATTAAGTAAATTACAAATACCTTCCCCATCAATCCTAGAGCTTTGACTATGGCTAAAACCTCAGAGTTTAAAGACAATGATACTGTTCCATGATGAAACATAGGCTGGGCGTGGTGGTTCACAACTGTAATCCTAGCACTCTCGGAGGCCGAGGCCCGTGGATTGTCTGAGCTCACAAGGTTGAAGACCAGCCTGAGCCAAAGTGAAACTTCATCTCTAAAAATAGTTGGGGGTTGTGGTGGGCAGCTGTAGTCCCAGCTATCTGGGAGGCTGAGGCAAAGAATCACTTGAGTCCAAGAGTTGGAGGTTGCTGTAAACTATGACACCATAGCACTCTACCAAGGGTGACAAAGTGAGACTCTGTCTTAAAAAAAAAAAAAAAAAAAAAAAAGAGGGGAGACAAGATGGCGGACTGAAGCCAGCTTTCAACAAAGGCTCCAGTCCAGAAGGAGAGTTAAGGGACAGGAATTTAGTAAGTATCCTGGTGGACTTGAGCCTCACCAAGAGAGAAGGCTAAAGAACGCACATCAACACCGCTGAGGCAAGTTGTGATCACAAGGACGCAAACAAAAGGTACAAATCCACCACCAAGCGGACGGGAGTCCCCCTCCCCCATGAGACCGGCTCTAGAGCCCCATAATTGAACAAGCGGGCAGAAATTAAAGGACCTCCCACTACACTCCACGGGACAGACCTTCTAAAAACTGGACCTACCTCCCCTACTGGGGTGCCGTGGCGTTCTCCTGCCGGACATAGGGCTGAATAAAACTTTGGGAATCCTTTGCCGGCAACCCTGAATCCCCGGCGCTCCCCTCCCACCCACTGAGGTCTGGAGGCCTGTCCCCCAGGACTTCGGATCCTTGGATGATTTCTCAAGGGGAGTGGACAGTCCCCGAGTTGCGACTTGTCAGCATTGACTCTGAGGCGTGCAAGTGAGGAGAGGGCACCGGGCTGAGGGGGAGTCACGCCTCGCGGCACTTCCCTGCGGTGCAGTGCACCAACTCTCCCCGGGCATACGGGGCCCAAGACTGAATCAGACTCTGGCCTCCCCGCTGAGACCTGAGAACCCCTACTCTCACTCGGGGTCTGAGGGCCTATCCCCCAGGAGTTTGGCTCCTTGGGTGATTTCTCGAGGGGAGTGCACAGTGCCTGAGCTGCGTCAGGTCAGCGCTGACTCTGGGACACATGAGCGAGGAGAGGGCACTCTGCTGAGGAGAAATCAAGCCTTGGCGGCACTTCCCTGCGGTGCAGTGCAGGAGCCCTCCCCGGACCGTAGTATTGCGTGAAACTGAATGAAACTCTAGCTTCCCCCCGCCCCACTCCCAATCGGGGTCTGGGGGCCCATCCCCCAAGAGTTCTGATTCTTGGGGGATCTCTTAAGGGGTGTGGACCCAGCACAAACTGCGGCCGCTCAGTGCTGACTCTGGGGCGCGGGACAGAGGAGAAAAGGGTCGCCTGAGTGCCCACACCAGAGCAGCAGTTCCCTGGAGGTAGATCAACAGCCGTTTTTTCTTTAACGGCAGAACGTTCACTTCTGGATATTCTGAGGCCACACCCCCTGTCTCCCTGGGCAACCAGAGGAGGCCACCGGTGACACGGCTCACAAACCTGGAAGCCTCCAGGGCGGGGCCGACCCAGAGAGGTGTTCAGACGCAATTCCCCAGCAGCAAAGACGTTTGAACTCAAAACAGCCCGTCTCCTGTAGGCGACGACAGGAACAGAGACAGAACCTCACAAAGTTGTCTGTTCTGTTCTGTTCTGTTAGCAGCATGCATCAGGGACGGGGTTAAGCCTGAGTGAACACCTCCTTCCCATCACCTGCATCAAACACTCAAAGATGTCAGGCCCCATCTCCTCCTGCTAGATAGCGGCAGTCTGCGGGGGCCTGGCAGACTTCCTTGCGATTCAGGCAGGTGCAAACCCCTGGAGTGTCTGTTCACTGCAGGCAACTGGGTTAGCCATGTGCAGAGATACCAGTGACTGGGTCCGACGGAGGGGCAAAGTGGGGAAGGAGACGTCAACCTTCCCAGACTGCTCTGTTTGCTGGGTGGCTCCTCCTGACTCCACGCTGCACTGGGGTGAGCTGTGTCAGAGGAGTCACCAGGCCCCTGTGATCCAGTTCCCAGAGACCTCTTGAACCCTTCCACCTGAGACAAGTGCCGATTGAGACAGCTGATTCGGACCTTTTCAACTGGGCTAATAGACTGAGGACTCTTCAGGCGGTGCCCTGGGTGTGCGATTGTAGGAAGGTTTGATTCTCCTTTTCCAACTGGGGCCAGAGGTGGGCAGGCGGGGTGACTTAATTGCTGATTTTTCCACACAGCTGAGACTTCAAGCCAGAGTAGAAGTTGCAATAGGATCGAACAGAAAGCAGCTGAAAACAAGACAGAACCACTTTGCTCCACCACACCAGACAGGGCCCCAGTTTCTCAGGCCACGACACTGTACGGGCCCTCGATAAAACCCCAGGGGAAAAACCAAAGGGAGTAAACCATGGGGCGGAATCAGCGGAAAAACTCTGGTAACATGAATAACCAGAATAGATCAACCCCCCCAAGAAAAGATACGGCAGATGTGATTGAAGATCCCATTCATAAACAACTGGCTGAGATGTCAGAAGTCGAATTCAGAATTTGGTTTGCAGACAAGATTAATAAAATGGAATTAGGAATTCGAGGAGAAATTCAAAAATTGTCTCAAGAATTTAACGAATTTAAAGACAAAACCACCAAAGACTTAGACACACTGAAACAAGAACTTACAGCCCTCAAAGATATGAAAAATACAGTAGAATCCCTCAGTAACAGAATGGAGCAAGCAGAAGAAAGGATTTCTGACATTGAAGATAAAGTCTTTGAACGCTCCCAATCTCTCAAAGAGGAAGAGAAATGGAGAGCAAAAACGGATCACTCACTCAGAGAACTCTCAGATAATTCGAAAAAAAACAACATAAGGGTTATAGGAATTTCGGAGAATGATGAAGTAGCTGCCAAGGACACAGAGGCCCTTCTACATGAAATTATGAAAGAAAATTTTCCAGACATGCCTAGAGAATCTGAAATTCAGATAGCAGACAGCATCAGAACCCCAGCACGATTCAACCCCAATAAGCCATCTCCCAGACATATCATAATTAGCTTCACTAAAGTTAACATGAAAGAGAAGATTCTCAAAGCAGCCCGGCGAAAGAAAACTATAACGTACAAAGGTAAGAATATTAGAATAACTGCAGATCTCTCTGCTGAAACTTTTCAAGCAAGAAGAGGCTGGTCATCAACTTTTAATCTCCTAAAGCAAAAAAACTTTCAACCCAGGATCTTGTATCCAGCTAAACTGAGTTTCATCTATGATGGAGAAATTAAATACTTCAATGACATTCATATGTTGAAAAAATTTGCCATAAGTAAACCAGCTCTTCAGGATGTTCTCAGACCTATCCTCCACAATGACCAACCCAATCCTATACCACAAAAGTAAACTCACTCAGAAACTTCAGATAAAACTCCAACTTCCACACTGGCGAAAGGATTAAAAATGTCCACTGGACCTTTGAAAAACTCGATACCCAAAATTCCACCAGACTTATCAATACTCTCCATCAATGTGAATGGCTTAAACTGTCCTCTAAAGAGGCATAGGTTAGCTGACTGGATACAAAAACTCAAGCCAGATATTTGTTGCATACAAGAGTCACATCTCAACTTAAAAGACAAATACAGACTCAGGGTGAAAGGATGGTCATCCATATTTCAGGCAAATGGTAATCAGAAAAAAGCAGGTGTTGCAATTTTATTTGCAGATACAGTAGGCTTTAAACCATCAAAAGTAAGGAAGGACAAGAATGGTCACTTCATATTTGTTAAGGGTAATACTCAATATGACGAGATCTCAATTATTAATATCTATGCACCCAACCAGAATGCACCTCAATTTATAAGAGAAACTCTAACAGACATGAGTAACTTGATTTCCTCCAGCTCCATAATCATTGGAGATTTCAACACTCCCTTGGCAGTGTTGGATCGATCCTCCAGAAAGAAGCTGAGCAAACAAATCTTAGATTTAAACCTAACCATCCAATATTTAGATTTAGCAGACATCTACAGAACATTTCATCCCAACAAAACTGAATACACATACTTCTCATCAGCCCACGGAACTTACTCCAAAATTGATCACATTTTAGGTCACAAGTCTAACCTCAGTAAATTTAAAGGAATAGAAATTATTCCATGCATCTTCTCGGACCATCATGGAATAAAACTTGAATTGAGTAACAACAGGAATCTGCATACCCATACGAAAACATGGAAGTTAAATAACCTTATGCTGAATGATAGCTGGGTCAGAGATGAGATTAAGAAAGAAATCACCAATTTTTTGGAACAAAATGACAATGAAGACACAAGCTATCAGAACCTCTGGGACACTGCAAAGGCAGTTCTAGGAGGGAAATTTATAGCACTGCAAGCCTTCCTCAAGAGAACGGAAAGAGAGGAAGTTAACAACTTAATGGGACATCTCACGCAACTGGAAAAGGAAGAACATTCCAACCCCAAACCCAGTAGAAGAAAAGAAATAACCAAAATTAGAGCAGAATTAAATGAAATTGAAAACAAAAGAATAATACAACAGATCAATAAATCAAAAAGCTGGTTTTTTGAAAAGGTCAATAAAATAGATAAACCTCTGGCCAACCTAATCAGGAAAAAAAGAGTAAAATCTCTAATATCATCAATCAGAAACAACAAAGACAAAATAACCACAGACTCATCAGAAATCCAAAAAATCCTTAATGAATATTACAAGAAACTTTATTCTCAGAAATATGAAAATCTGAAGGAAATAGACCGATACTTGGAAGCACGCCACCTTCCAAGACTTAACCAGAATCAAGTGGAAATGTTGAACAGACCCATATCAAGTTCAGAAACAGCATCAACTATACAAAACCTCCCTAAAAAGAAAAGCCCGGGACCAGATGGTTTCACGTCAGAATTCTACCAAACCTTTAAAGAGGAATTAGTACCTATATTACTCAACCTGTTCCAAAATGTAGAAAAAGAAGGAAGACTACCCAACACGTTCTATGAAGCAAACATCACCCTGATCCCCAAACCAGGAAAAGACCCAACAAGAAAAGAAAATTATAGACCAATATCACTAATGAATATAGATGCAAAAGTATTCAACAAGATCCTAACAAACAGAATCCAACAACACATCAAACAAATTATACATCATGACCAAGTTGGTTTTATCCCAGGTTCTCAAGGCTGGTTCAATATACGTAAATCTATAAATGTAATTCAGCACATAAACAAATTAAAAAACAAAGACCATATGATTCTCTCAATTGATGCAGAAAAAGCTTTTGATAATATCCAGCATCCCTTCATGATCAGAACACTCAAGAAAATTGGTCTAGAAGGGACTTTTCTTAAACTGATAGAGGCTATCTACAGCAAACCCACAGCCAATATCATATTGAATGGAGTTAAATTGGAATCATTTCCACTCAGATCAGGAACCAGACAAGGCTGCCCATTGTCTCCATTGCTTTTCAACATTGTAATGGAAGTTTTAGCCACCGCAATTAGGGAAGAAAAGGCGATCAAGGGTATCCATATAGGGTCAGAAGAGATCAAACTCTCGCTCTTCGCAGATGATATGATTGTGTATCTGGAAAACACTAGGGACTCTACTACAAAACTCCTAGAAGTGATCAAGGAATACAGCAGCGTCTCAGGTTACAAAATCAACATTCATAAATCGGTAGCCTTTATATACACCAACAACAGTCAAATTGAAAAAGCAGTTAAGGACTCTATCCCATTCACAGTAGTGCCAAAGAAGATGAAATATTTGGGAATTTACCTAACAAAAGACGTGAAAGATCTCTATAAAGAGAACTATGAAACTCTAAGAAAAGAAATAGCTGAAAATGTTAACAAATGGAAAAACATACCATGCTCATGGCTGGGAAGAATCAACATTATCAAAATGTCCATACTACCCAAAGCAATATATAATTTCAACGCACTCCCTATTAAAGCTCCACTGTCATATTTTAAAGATCTTGAAAAAACATTACTTCGTTTTATATGGAATCAGAAAAAACCTCGAATAGCCAAGACATTACTCAGAAATAAAAACAAAACAGGAGGAATCACACTACCAGACCTCAGACTTTACTACAAATCGATAGTGATCAAAACAGCATGGTATTGGCACAAAAACAGAGAAGTAGATATCTGGAATAGAATAGAGAACCAAGAGATGAATCCAGCTACTTACCGCTATTTGATTTTTGACAAGCCAATTAAAAACATTCAGTGGGGAAAAGATTCCCTATTTAACAAATGGTGCTGGGTGAACTGGCTGGCAACCTGCAGAAGACTGAAATTGGACCCACACCTTTCACCATTAACTAAGATAGACTCTCATTGGATTAAAGATTTAAACTTAAGACATGAAACTATAAAAATACTAGAGGAGAATGCAGGGAAAACCCTTGAAGAAATTGGTCTGGGTGAGTATTTCATGAGGAGAACCCCCAGGGCAATTGAAGCAGCTTCAAAAATACACTACTGGGACTTGATCAAACTAAAAAGCTTCTGCACAGCTAAGAACACAGTAAGCAGAGCAAGCAGACAGCCCTCAGAGTGGGAGAAGATATTTGCAGGGTATAACTCTGACAAAGGTTTAATAACCAGAATCCACAGAGAACTCAAACGCATCAGCAAGAAAAAAACAAGGGATCCCATCGCAGGCTGGGCAAGGGATTTGAAGAGAAACTTCTCTGAAGAAGACAGGCGCACGGCCTTCAGACATATGAAAAAATGCTCATCATCTTTAATCATCAGAGAAATGCAAATCAAAACTACTTTGAGATATCATCTAACTCCAATGAGACTAGCCTATATCACAAAATCTCAAGACCAGAGATGTTGGCGTGGATGCGGAGAAAAGGGAACACTTCTGCACTGCTGGTGGGAATGCAAATTAATACATTCCTTTTGGAAAGATATATGGAGAACACTCAGAGATCTAAAAATAGATCTGCCATTCAATCCTGTAATTCCTCTGCTGGGCATATACCCAGAAGACCAAAAATCACAACATAACAAAGATATTTGTACCAGAATGTTTATTGCAGCCCAATTCATAATAGCTAAGTCATGGAAAAAGCCCAAGTGCCCATCGATCCATGAATGGATTAATAAATTGTGGTATATGTATACCATGGAATACTATGCAGCCTTAAAGAAAGATGGAGACTTTACCTCTTTCATGTTTACATGGATGGAGCTGGAACATATTCTTCTTAGTAAAGTATCCCAAGAATGGAAGAAAAAATACCCAATGTACACAGCCCTACTATGAAACTAATTTGGGACTCTCACATGAAAGCTATAACCCAGCTACAACTTAACAATAGGGGGAAGTGGGAAAGAGGGGAGTGGGTAGAGGGAGGGGAATCGGTGGGATCACACCTGTGGTGCATCTTACAGGGGTATTTGCGAAACTTGGTAAATGTAGAATGTAAATGTTTTGGCACAGTAACTGAGATAAGGCCGGAAAGGCTATGTTAACCACTGTGATAAAAATGTGTCAAATGGTTTATGAAGTGAGTGTATGATGCCCCATAATCATATCATTGTATACAGTTATGATTTAATAAAAAAATTAAAAAAAAAAGAAAGAAAGACAGAAAAGAAAAGAAAAAAATGAAAGAAAAAGAAGAAAGAAAGGACAAAGAAAAGAAAATTCAGTGAAAATGGAAGTCACAGTGGCTGGCAGGTACTATTAAGTAGCATCGCTTTATTAATGTATTTTTGTTTGAACACTAGTTTTAGAGTTTGCAGATATATTCATAGTGAAAGTTTGCTCTTTATTTAAATGGCTTCCCCAGTTCTCATTGCTCAAATCAATTATTGAGTCTTTTAAGATCAAGTAATTTTTATTATGTAACATTAAAACAATAAAATGTGAAATTATTAACTCTTTCCACTGTAGAAAGTGACCAATTTTTTTCCTTCAACGTGTAAGTGGGAATTCCTTGGTATCTCTTGCTTTTTTGCTGAATCAGGGGTAAACGTCAAAGTTAAAGATGATTATACTTTAATTATGACTCCTCCAGACATATTTACATGCCTGGCAAAGGAAACCGTAAAAATACAGTGGCATGTTTGTCTTTTTTGTTGTTTCGTTTTGTTTGAATTTAAACCTAATTCTGAGATCAAACTTCCAGCTGGGTGGTTGAACTATGCAATTGTCCTAGATAGTCCTTTCTCTTCCCCTTCTATGGACTGACACCAAGATTTCTTAGTTGATATAATATCATAATACAAATACAAAAATATTGAATAGTGACAGCTCTATTCCTACAATACCAAACTTGTTCTCTGCTATTGAATGTGCCGAGCTTCACAGCATTAAGTTTAATGACTAAAATTTACTGCGTACATTTTTTTTACTTTTTTTCTTTTATGTGAATATTCCCCGCCATCTGCAGAACCTGTAAGCTGAAAGCAATAGGATGCTGCTGTTTAAAATGTATTTTGAAATCTTCCAATTATGCTATTAATATCTTAGAAATTACCCCTTCTGTCTAATCTTCTGGCTCCTCCTTGTACAGCCAGATTTTCTTAAGTTGTTAGTAAATAGTTTTCTGAGAGTATCTGACAACTTATTTTAGATGCAAAAGGCAATGATCCATAAAAATGGTGATTCTTTCCTAAGATTCTTTAAGTAAGAATTAAAAATTATTTTTATATAGATTGTTCCTCTGCCTTTCTCCAAAATTTGAAAAATTAGATTCTTTCCCATTAGTTGGAGAAACTGAAGATTATCTAAAATTTATATGTACAGATTAGTGTATCTTATTGTTAAGTCAACTAGCTTTTTACTGTGTATCCACAAGGTACCCAAATCAGAAATGTCCAGATTGGTATTAGAGTCCATACTTCATGTTTTCAAGATTAAAAGTTAAGTCTAAATATGTGTTTATTGATTGGATTTTATCCCCACCTAGTTCCTACTTGTTTAACAGTTCCACAACATCCCCCTCATTGTTGGCTTATGCATTACGTGTAGAGAGGAGGTCTAAGATTTCCAAATTTTGGCTTGGCACAGATTTTGAACCTTCTCCTTTTTCCCTATATATCCATATCCCAGGAGAATTTAAATCTTATTAAGGTAGGATGGGTTGGAAATGATGCTTTCTTATTCACAAATATTATCTGTTTTCATTTTTATGTATTAGCAATAAAAAATGTACTTTGACAGGATGTCTGTCAATATTTGTAATTTATCTTCTTTGAAGTCATCATTTCTTTGGTCTCTGAATTACTGGCCATAGACAATCTGGGAACTTGACATGTTTGAGAGCCTGTTGGTGTGTTGGCTTTTATTATATTTCTGCTTCTAACAATGCTCCCTGAAGAATATGAGCCTTTTTTTTTTTAATGGCTGAATAGTATTCCATGGTATACATATACCACAACTTGTTAATCCATTCTTGGGTTGGTGGGCATTTAGGCTGTTTCCACATTTTGGCGATTGTAAATTGAGCTGCAATAAACAGTCTAGTACAAGTGTCCTTATGATAAAAGGATTTTTTTCCTTCTGGGTAGATGCCCAGTAATGGGATTGCAGGATCAAATGGGAGGTCTAGCTTGAGTGCTTTGATGTTTCTCCATTACATCTTTCGTATTAACCTGGATGGAAGTGGAAGACATTATTCTTAGTAAAGCATCACAAGAATGGAGAAGCATGAATCCTATGTACTCAATTTTGATATGAGGACAATTAATGACAATTTACGTTATGGGGGGAAGCAGAAAGAGGGACGGAGGGAGGAGGGGTGGGGCCTTGGTATGTGTCACACTTTATGGGGGCAAGACATGATTGCAACAGGGACTTTACCTAACAATTGCAATCAGTGTAACCTGGCTTATTGTACCCTCAATGAATCCCCAACAATAAAAAAAAAAAAAAAAAAAAAGAATATGAGCCTTTGTGCTTGTAGACAAAAAAGAATTAACTATAGAGATGAGTAGTTATTTTTCCTTATAATGGTGAAGCCAAAAACAAACAAACAAATAAACAAACAAATCCAACCTCATAATAAACATAGAACAAACAAAGGATATAAAGAAAACAAAATATAAAATTACAGAAGTTACTAATATGAAGAAAGTAAGGCACACTTATTCTCAATAAAAAATAGTCTGAATGCAAACTCAAGTGGAAAAACATAACTGAAGAGTGAAATTCTGGAAATGAAATAGAGTCAGTCATGCTTGCAACACATCCAATAATAAATAGTTCACTAAAGTCACAAAGATGTGGAATCACCCAAATGCCAATCAACATGAGTGGATTAATAAAATGTGGTTTACATAGGCCATGGAGTTCTACTCAACCATAAAATAGTGGTGAACTAATATGGCGAACATTTTGTAACGATTTGGATGCAACTATAGACCATTCTTCTAAGTGAAGTATTACAAGAATGGAAAAACAAATATTACATGTTTTCACTATTAAATTAGAACTAATCCATCAAGGTTTATGTGCTCATATGGTTGTAAAACACAATGGAAACCAAGCAGGTCAAAGGCAGAAGAAGGGATGGGTAAGTTCACACCAAGTGGGTACAACGCACACTATTTAGGGAGGGTGCATACTCATAATTTTGACTCACACTGTACAAAAGCAACTGGTGTAATTAAAATGTTCACACCTACATAATATTCTGAAAGTAAAAGAAAAAAACTCACTGAAATAAAAAGTTCACTAAAGTGACTTAAGAGGAAATGAATTGGAGGTAGGATAGTGTTTCCAATCAGTATTGAAATGGAATAAGTTGAAATGGTGCTAACCACCACTGAAGAAACAAACCTGCCAAACACTGTATATAGTAGAAAAATAACTGGTGGAGGATACCAAGAATTCACAAGCACTTCTTTTTCTTAAGAGAGTAGGATTTCGTTACTTTGGTGGAGAAATATTTTCACATATATTTCACATAGGCCATTACTACGAATTTTGAATTTACTTGAAGACTACTTGAAGAAGGTTCATTTTATCCGTAAAAATATATGAAATAAGACCCATAATTCATCCAAAGTATCACGTAAGTTAAAAAAAATATGAAATTATGTTGGAGTGACTTGATACAAAATAACACCTGATCAGTCAAGATGCAATGAACTGAGGGGACCCTGGGGAGGGACACACCAGCATGTGCTTTGCACGGAGAGACAAGCGTGAGACCCCTCCCAAAGTTGAACACAGATTTTTATTGCAATCTTAGGCATGGTAAACACAGCTCCACAGCAAGTTTCAAAGAGATAGAGTCAAGGTTAAAAAACAAGGATTTTTTCTTTAACTGCCTGATTTAACTCTTAACACATTCTGTTTCCTGCACTGCTGTCTTGGCTGCTTCTTATCTCTGCTACCATATGACTGAGGGCTAAGGCAGTTTGCTGACTGGTGAGCAGTTTTCAGCACGGAGGGTCAGCTATGGTTCTTAGCTTTTTATTCTGTCCTTAACTCCTAACTCTTTTAACCCTATCCTGACTCTTTCAACTCTATCCTCCATCCTACAGCATTAAAAAATTTAGGTTAGTACTAAAGAGTTTAAAACTAGAAATAAGTTTAATTGTAATAATGGTATGGTTACAAAAAGTATAAAATTTATATGTGATAACTCCATACCCGTAAATAAGGCTAATACAATTAAATAAACATTTTATTTTTCAAGAAAAACTAGGAGTTTGCAGTAATGGAATTTTACATTTATGTCCCATTTCCTTGAATGAGGATATAAAACACAAACCACACACACAAAAAAACATGAAATAGTAAGAAAAACTCAAGTAAGCATTGCATTTGAAAAAACACAAAAATAACAGATGTAAGATCAATCATAATTTTATAAATATAAATGGAATAAAGTTGAGTGTTTAAATACAGACAATTAAAAGTTCTATAAATTATAAACTATACCAGAGAATATTATATGAATAAAAGAAACAACTCTATAATTATATTAATTAGACAATTATAAAACAACTAAGTGTTTTAATTTAACAAGAAAAGTAAAAGAAGACACATATGAAAAGAATGAGGTAAAAAAAAACCAACTATTTAATGCGATTTCTGACGGCATATAGTAAGCTCCTTATTGGTGAAGCATCATCTTGTAATACAGCTATGAATCGGAACTAGAGGACCTAGCAAGGCTTTAATATTAAGAAAGAAACAACACATAATTGTATAACACAAGTCAATATTGTTAAAATGCCATTTACTTTAAAATTAAAATAAATGTGTCTTGTAATTATAATCAAATCCTGTGGATGTTTCAGCTACTTCATTTTGGAGGTTTTAGGGAATAAATTATTCTTTCCTCCCAGCCTTAAACATAATTATGCATATGAGTTAAAATGCTTTGACAACTTTATCATTCAAAATATGAGGGTTGAATTCAAGAACTTGTCTTGCTTTTGAAGCTTAAATAGGATTTTCCACTCTAACCCCTTGAACGGCATTCACTTATCACTTAGAGTCAAATGGAGAAGCTTGATAATTAGTAGAATTAAGTTGGTAGAACAAGGTTACAAGTGGAAGTAGGCAGCAAGTCAAGTAGCAACTTAATACTTCCTGTCATGAAAACTCTATTTTGTTTGGGTTGGCAGAGAACAAATAAACTTCAGAGCACTGTAAGTTGAGATGGTGTGATCTGATTAATACTAAACCATTCCTGGGTTGTTAATGGTAGGACTGGGGCAGGGAGGTATCAGTAAAACAGACTATCAGGGTGTTGGAGTGGAGTAGATAAGCTATATTTGTGGCTGTGGCTAGGGTTACAACAGTGAAGGTGGTGACCAACAGTTCAATTGGATATATCTCAAAGTTACAAGCATCGTGGTTTATCATAGACTGGATGTGAGGGATGAGTGAATGAGCAAGACTAAGAAAACGCTTATTTTGACTAGACTTAGAGCTAAGAAACCCATGGGTGGTAGGCAACTTACTGAGGTGGGAAAACATGGATGGAGTTGCAGAGTGAGTATGACAGAGAGAGAGAGAATACTGTTCCAGCATTATGAGGTTTGAGGTACATATTAGACATACAATTTGAAGTAGCAGGTGGATATGCAGAGTGCACACCATAGGCTCATAGTGATGTGGACTTGTGAGTCTTCAACATGCACATGTTATTTTAAGCCTTGAAACTGGGTAAGATAACCTACAGGAAGAATTCTCAGCAGAAAAGATGAAAGGATCTGTCTGAATGAATAGCTTTGTATGAGATACAAAACTTTGGCAGAAATATTGAGAAAGAAAATACAATGAGGTGAAAGAAAACAGACGAGTGTAACCCTAAGAGTATAAAACTATGCTTCAAGTGGAAAATCAGGCTTAGCGCATGCCAAATAATCACTGACGACCTCAATGACGTCTGTGTCAGATATGTTAGGCTGTAGAACCCAAGCAGAGTGGATTGCGAAGAGAGGTAATGCAGATTATAAATTTATATCAATATATACAATTAACTCTTTTGAAAACCTTCTCTATAAAAAAAAACAAACAGATAAATGGGAAAAGGGTTCCAGAGAACCTTTTTGTTTTCGTGTTGAAATGAAATACAATAAAGATACAAGAATAAAAACCTTTATATGCTGATGGAAGTGAACAAGTGTTAAGGTGAAAATGATGATGCAGGTAAAAGGGGATAATTTTAGCAACAAATTCCTCAAAAAAGTGAGAAATAATGGAGTTAAGTAACCCCAAATAACTTCGAAGCAGTGCACTTTGACAGTATATCACCGTCACAACAAATGAAAAAGGAAAATTACAAACAAATATTAAACTGTAATCAGTAGATTGTGTGTGACTTTTTTCAGTGTGACATAGCTGCTTTCAGATTAGTTTCTTATTTTTACAGTAGATAAGCGTGAAATCTAGCAAGATGTTTATTTTAAATATAGACAGTCTTCTGAGCCACAAAATTTTGACTTATATACCTCTCTCACTTAATAAACAGAGGCTATTATAGTAAGTCTCCAAGTTACAAAAATTCTACTGATGTATAACTCACACTTATGAAAGGGAATCTATTACAGATGATAGGCAAATACACTTGGTCCAACTTATATACAAATCCAATTTAAGAACAAACCTATAGAACCTATCTTGTCTGTAACCTGAGGACTGCTTGAATAGAGAAAGGGGAAATAAAATAAATCCTAAGATGTTACATTAAAATGAGTTTATTACTAATGAGACAGATATTGCTATAGATATAAATGATATGAATATGTAGATATAGGTATGTCTGCAAATATTTTCTAACTATGTATACTGATAAAGAGAAGAAATGATGACATGCCAGTGGTAATATCATCACCTACTTTGTACATGAAGAATTGCTGAAGAATTTACACTTAAATTTATATGTATCAGTCTATTTGTGCACATATAAATACATGCACAGATATACACACCCTTTAAAATTAGTGAGGCTGAAATGGGGAATAACAAAATTACAACATTTTATGGTAAGAATTAAAAATAACAAAGAGCACCATCAAAGGGACTCTCACATAGCCAAGCTTTGATAATTTGAACATCAAAAAGTAATGTTGTTAGTAGACTGAATAAAAATAAAACTCTATAAATTCACTCAACAAATGAGCATTACATAGATAAATAGTTGTAAAGAAAATAAAAACCTTTCTTACAGCAGGATTACCTAAAATGTTAAGAGTATTTATTAACAACTTCCCTGACGCCATCCTCAATTAAGTTAGAAAACCACTGCTTTGGACCCATCATCATAATAGGTGAGTCACACAGAGTCATGGGCAGAGTGCCGTGGCATCACAGCTCAGAGCAACCTCCAACTCTTGGATTTAAGCAATTCTCTTGCCTCAGCCTCCCAAGTAGCTGGGACTACAGGTGCCCACCACAACGCCTGGCTGTTTTGTTGTTGCAGTTGTCATTGTTGTTTTAACAGGCTTGGGCTGGGTTCGAATGACCAGCCTCAGTGTATGTGGCCAATGCCCTACTCACTGAGCTATGAGTGCTGCCCTCATATTTCTTTTTTATGGAAAAAAAAAAAAAGGACTGGTCTTGCCTATATCCTTCAAAAAAAGTATTCAAGATTAAAAGAGAACTAAAGCCATGGCTACTATCTGCAGTGTGTTATAATGGACTTGAGCCTGACCAAAATTTAGGTAATCCTGTAAAGGACAGTATTTTTTCCATGTTATTTAATAATTATTTGCAGTTTTGTTTAAGCAGTTGTGTTCAACTACTAAGGAAGTATGCACTGAATTATTTGGTAGGAATAGAATAGCCCATTTGTACCTTTCCAGCCCATGGCAGGGGGTAGAGAGAGAGAGAAATCCTATATATTAAAAATGCTAGACAATCAACTAATCACAATATACGAACATTATATAGATCAAAATATTACAAATACAACTATAAAAGAAACAAACCCTTTTTTTTTTTTTAGGATAAATAGGGTCATGTCCATACTGGCTGGACATCTGATGACTATTAAGGTAATATTTTCTTGGGAATTTTATATTATTTAAAATAAATAATTCTTATATTCTAGGGATGTATGTTGAAGAATTTACACTTAAATTTATATGTATCAGGCTATTTTATACAATGTTCCAGGGAAAGGAAACTATTGGGTAAGGTATCGATGAAATAAGATTGACCATTGCACAGGTGTTTAAAACGATGATTCTTATGTGAGAAGTTATTTTAATTTTCTCAATATTTTTGTACAAATTCAAATGTTCCATAATACAAGTTTTACAAATTTTAAGACATTTATTAAGTCATTAAATATTATCTTTTTAAAGAAATATTATTTATAGAACATCACATGGTGTATCAACTGCCTATTTTTTGGAGAATATCTTTTTAAACTTAATTTAATAGTGGTAAGAGAAATTCAACACGGGTTCTACTTTCTCAACAAATTTTAAGCATACAATAAATATCTCTGGCTATGGGGACAATGTTGTTCAGAAGATCACTACAACTTATTCATTGTGCATACTTGGGATCTTATGCTTGTTGATGAGCAACTCCCTAGATTTCCCTCTCCCCAGCCCCCACTAATTATTGTTCTATTCTCTGCTTTTATGAGTTTGACTTTATTTTTTTTAATTGTTGGGGATTCATTGAGAGTACAAAAAACCAGGTTACATTGATTGCATTTGTTAGGTAAAGTTCCTCTTATAATTGTGTTCGGCCCCCAAAATATGTGCCAGATGCCATGACCTCCCACCCCGCCCTCCTTCCCTCTCTCTGTTTCCCATTCCTCTATCCCCCACCATGTACTAGGTCATTAATTGTCCTCACATCAGAATTGAGTACATAGGATTCTTGGTTCTCTATTCTTGTGATGCTTTACTAAGAAGAATGTGTTCCACTTTCATCTACGTTAATACTAAAGATGTAAATTCTCCATCTTTTTTTTTATGGTATACATATACCACAGCTTGGTTAATCCATTCTTAGGTTTGTGGGCATTCTTAGGCTGTTTCCACATTTTGGCAATTGTAAATTGAGTTGCGATAAACAGTCTAGTGCAAGTGTCCTTATGGTAAAAGGATTTTTTTCTTCTGGGTAGATGCCCCGTAATGAAATTGCAGGATCAAATGGGAGGTCTAATTTGAGTTCTTTGAGGGTTCTCCATATGTCCCTCCAAAAAGGTTGTATTAGTTTGCAGTCCCACCAGCAGTGTAAAAGTGTTCCCTTCTCTCCAGATCCACGCCAGCATCTGCAGTTTTGAGATTTTATGATGTGGGCTATTCTCACTGGGGTTAGATATCTCAGGGTGGTTTAGATTTGCATTTATCTAATAATTAGGGACAACGAGCATTTTTTCATGTTTGTTAGCCATTTGTCTAACAAGAAAAACAGTAATAGAACCTTTATAGAGGGTTTTATTCATCTCTTTTGCCCAGTGATATAAAGGATTGGTGGCTCTTTTTATGTTGATTAATTTGAGTTCTCTGTATATCCTAGTTATCAAGCTTTGGTCAGATTAAAAATATGCAAAAACCCTTTCCCATTGTGTAGATTATCTATTTGCTTTAGTTGTTGTCTCCTTACCTGTATGGAAGCTTTTCAATTTAATTAAGTCCAGTTTGCTTATTTTTGTTGTTGAAATTGCCATGGAAGTCTACTGCATAAAGTCTATCCCCAAGCTGATATCTACAAGTGTTTTCCACATGCTTTCTTTGAGGATTTTTATCATTTCATGCCTTAAATTTACCTCTTTTATTCATCTTGAATCAATTTTTGTAGTGCAGAAAGGTGCAGATCAAGTTTCAGTCAGCACCACTTATTGAATAGGGATTCTCTTTCCCAGTGTATGTTCTTGTTTGGTTTGTCAAAGATTAGGTGGCTGTAAGATATTAGTTTCATCTCCTGGTTTTCTATTTGTTCCAGATGTCTATGTTTCCATTTTTGTGCCAATACCATGCTATTTTGATCACTATGGCCTTGTAGTACAGTCTAAAGTCTGGTAGGCTGAAGCTCCCAGCTTTGTTTTTATTACTAAAAACTGCATTAGCTGTACAGGGTTTTTTTCTGATTCCATACAAAATGAAGAATTTTTTTTCCAAGTCTTGAAAGTATGATGCTGGTGTTTTATATAGGGATGGCATTAAATCTGTAGAAGTATAGACATTTTCACAACATTGATCCTTCCTAGCCGTGAGCATGGTATGTTCTTTCATTTGTTAATATCTTCTGCTATTTCTTTTCTTAGGGTTTCATAATTTTCTTTATAGAGATCCTTCATCTCTTTTGTTAGGTCTATTGCTAGGTATCTCATTTTCTTTAAAGCTCATTTTCTTTTCATTAAGTGTCTTTAATTAACTTTTCATCTTTGCTGTTATTGGTGTATACAAAGGCTATGGGGACTCCTGTAAGTGGTCAAAAAATACAGTAATGTCTCCAGATATAAAAGCAATGTCCACAAATCAGTAGCCTTTGTATATGAGTTCAACTATTTTTAAATACCTCATGTAAGTGGGATCATTCCCTATCTGCCATTTTGTAACTAGTTTATTTCATTTGGTATATTCTCCTCTGGGTTCATCCATGTTGGTGCATATTGCAGAATTTCCTTCTTTAATAAAACTTACAATATTTCTTTATAGTATGGACCACATTTTCATTATCTACTCATTAATCAATGAGCATTTAAGTTGTGTCCATGTCTTGGCTATTGTGAATAATGTTGCAATGAATATTGAAGTGTTAATATCTCTTAAAGATCCCAATCTCAGTGCTTTTCCATAAGTATCAAAAGTGGAATTGCCGGATGATATTGGAGTTATATTTTTAATTTTTTGAAGGTCCTCTAACCTGTTTTCTTATAGCTCTGTGACATATATCTGTTGACCATTTGTGTATATTCTTTGGTGATAAATATATTCAAGTATGTAGTCCAAGTTATAGTCGGCTATTAAGTTACAGGATTACCTATTATCTAATAGAAATTAGCTACACATGTTCAAAATTAATCCCATATTGGATAATATAGTTTGCAAATATTTTATTCCATTCTGTAGGTTGTCTTTTCATTGTAGTGATTATTTATTTGCTTTGCAAAAGCATTTTAGTTTGATATAGTTCACCTGTTTATATTTGGTTTTATTATCTGTATTTTTGTGATTGCCAAAACAAGCATTTTTTGTTTGTTTGTTTCTTTTTAATATGCTTTATTCTAGGAATTTTATAATTTCAGGTCTTATATTTAGAGCTTTGATTCATTTTAAGTTGATTTTTTTTTTGGTATGGTGTAAGCTAAGAGCAAAATTTCCCAAATGCCATTGTTAAAAAGAGTATCTTTCACAGGAATTCTGGGAAGATGGTCGACTGAAAGCAACCCTCGTGGGAGGCTGCTGAGCAGAGGAAAAAAAACTGGATGGAATCAGAATCTACGAAGCTAAAGATGGAGAACTGAGCCAAGAAAGAAGTTTGGCAAGCTGTAATTCCAAGGAAGAGCATTCAAGAAAACAAATTACAGGTACAAAGCCTATTGACTAGACGATGGGAGACCCTTCCCCCAAGCAGGAGGCTTGCTGCAGGCTATCTGCAAAGGAGGAGGGAACAAAAGACCTCTCATTTTACCTCTCTGGAGAGAGCCCCTAAACTCCAGATATTTTTCTCCAGGAAGGTCCCATTCATGAACCTAGACACCACACCACCAGGCATATAATTGAACAGATATTTTTCTCCACAAATCCAAACTCCCAGTCCACTCTTTCCCCCTCACATGGTGGTCTGAAGCTCTGCCCCCTGCATAGCATAGAGTGTTTGGTCTTATCCTGAGAAAGCTGAGCATAGTGTGGACTTCCAACCATCAGGACAGAATCTGTGACTAATGGGGAAGAAAGAAGGTGAGGGTGTGGGAAGAAAGGGACTCTGGGCAGGAGGAAGAGCAGTCCCCTGGTTATGACTATGCCCGGCCAGTGGTACTGTTGACCTTCAGCTCAAGCTATGCCTGGTGGGATGGGGTGCAGAACCCCAGGCTCTGATGGCACCCAATGCAGGAGAGTGGTTGCTCCATGTGGACTGAGTTTGGCAGACAGGGCTGGTCCCTGCTGGGCCTAGGAGTAGAGAGGATTGATAGAGCAAGGACATGGTTTCCTGATTCCAACAGAACCCTCAAGCAGTGGCTGACTGGGTGTAAACCAAGCCCTAATGGCTAGGGCATGCTCCACTGCCTCCAGGGGGGCTGGTGAACAGAGGCTTATCAGGTGAGGACTGAGACATGTGGGTGGAGTGTGGTGCCCTGATTCTAACAGAGCCTGGGAACAGAGGCTTGCCAGGCAGTGGACTGAGACTGGCAGGCAGGGTGTGGTCCCTGGATTCCAACTAGTCTGGCAAGCAGAGGCAAATTGTGTGTGGATGAGACCAGGCCCAGTGTCCTGACTCCAAGAGAGCCTGCAAACAGAGGCTGGCCTGGCAGTGGACTGAGACTGGCAAGGGGGGCATGATCCCCTGACTCCAACTGGTCTGGCAAGCACTACTCTGGACCCTACTCCAGAGGCTAGTTGTGTGTGGACTGAGATGGTGAACAGGGGCGTTGCTGGGCCTGTGAGCAGAGAAGCAGACAATAGTGTGGACTGAGTCTGGTGGGTGGGAGTATGGATCCCTGGTTCCAATTGTGCTTTGACCCTTTGCTTTGAATTGTCCTTGAATCCCTCTCAGTTGGGCAGGGTTTTCACTGCCAGAGACAATTTGGTCAGAACCCACATTTGGGGCTGTCCACTCTGGGACATTCTGAGGTTGACCTCTGTAGTGGAAAAGATCTGAAGGGTGAGGGGTGGGCACTGCAGCTGTTTGTATCTCTAAGAGTGTCGTCTCTTAGGATAAGGTAGAGGTTGGCTGATATCAAAACAGAGCTGGCCTGCACTATCTCACCAAGTAGGTCCTCAGAGTCTCTGGCCAAAACTCTGAAAGGGACCTTTTTAAGGTTGTAGGAGATAAGTCACAATTAGAAAGCATAGAGCTTTGGCAAGGGGCTATCTCTACTACCAGGGAACACCAATTCAATCTCCCCCTACCAGTTCTAATAACCAAACAGTGGAAAATAAACATGATGTGGACCCAAACAGAAGAACTCTGGAAATATGAATAACCAGAGTAGATCAACCCCCCTGCCAAAAAAAATGGCAAAGGAGATGCAACTGAAGATGCCATGCATAGACAAATGGCAGCAATGTCAGAAAGTAAATTCAGAATATGGATTGCAAATAAGACAAATAGAATGGAAGAAAAGATGGAAATTGAATTTCAAACAGTAGTTCTAAAGTTGTTTCAAGAAATTAATGATTTCAAAGCCCAAGTCAACAAAGATATGGACATAATGAAAAAGGAGATGGCAGAGCTCAAGGAAATGAAAAAGTTAGTTGAGGAGTTCCAAAATACAATGGAATCCCTTGGAAACAGAGTTGATCAGGCAGAAGAAAGGATCTCCAAAACTGAGGACAAAGCTTTTGAAAGTTCCCAATCACTCAAAGAGGCAGACAAATGGGGAGCAAAAACTGATCATTCCCTGAGAGAGTTGAGGGATCACTCCAAAAGATCAAACATTCGTCTTATAGGAATTCCTGAAGGAGAAGAGGATGGTCCTAAAGTTACAGATGCTCTACTTCAAGATATTTTGCAGGAGAATTTCTCAAACATTGCAAGAGATACAGAACTTCAGATAGCAGACAGTTTCACAACCTCAGCAAGACTTAATCCAAATAAAGCATCTCCTAGACACATTGTGATTAACTTTGCCAAAGGTAAGATGAAGGAGAAAATTTTCCAAGTAGCCAAACATAAGAAAAGCACCACCTACAAAGGGAGAAATATCAGAATAACTGCATATCTCTCAGTTGAAACGTTTCAAGACAGAAGAAGATGGTCATCAACCTTCAATCTCTTAAAACAAAGCGACTTTCAGCCTAGGATCTTCTATCTAGCTAAACTGAGTTTCATTTGCAATGTAGAAATCAAATACTTTAATGACATACACATGTTGAAGAAATTTGACATAACTAAATCAGCTCTCTATGATATTCTCAGACCCATTTTCCACAATGATCAGTGCAATGCTCTACCTCCAAAGTAAACTCACCCAGAAATTTTTTGAACAAACCCCAACTTCCACAGTGGTGAAAGGATTAAAATAGTCCACTGGACTTCCAAAAATCATGACACCCAAAACACAACCAGGCTTATCAATTCTCTCAATTAATGTGAATGGTTTAAATTGTCCCCTAAGAAGGCACAGGCTGGTTGACTAGATACATAAACTCAGACTGGACATCTGCTGTATAAAAAAATCTCACATTATGTTAAAGGATAAAAATAGAATCAGGGTGAAGGCATGGACTTGTATATTACAGGCAAATGGAAACCAGAAGAAAATAGGGGTTGAAATTTTAGTAGCAGATACAATTGGCTTTGAACCAACAAAGATAAAGAAAGATAAGGAAGATCACTACATATTCGTCAAGGGAGTCAACCAATATGAAGAGATTTCCATAATTAACAATTACACCCTACCAGAATGCTCCTCATTTCATAATGCAGATCCTAATGGATATGAACAACTTGATATCTTCCTGCACAGAAATAGTTGGAGATTTTAACACCCCTTTGACAGTTTTGGATAGATCCTCCAAGAAAAAACTAAGCAAAGAAATATTAGACTTAAACCTGATCCTAGAACAATTGGACGTTACAAACTTCTCCAGAACATTTCACCCTAATAAAACTGAATATACATTCTTCTCATCAGCCCTGGGTTATCCTTCAAATAGATCATGTCCTAGGACACAAGTCTAACCTCAGAAAATTGAAAAGTGTAGAAATTATTCCTTGTATCTTCTCGGACCACCATGAACACAACAGCAACAGGAATATTCATACTCAAAGTCATGGAAGCTAAATAATCTTAGGCTGAATGATAGCTGGGTCAAAGATGAGATTAGGACGGAAATCACCAAGTTTTTGGAACAAAATGATAATGAAGACACAAGTTATTGAAACCTGTGGGATATTGCAAAGGCAGTCCTAAGAGGGAAATTTATAGCATTGGAAGCCTTCATCAAGAAAACAGGAAGAGATGAAGCCAACAACTTAATGGATCATCTCAAGTAACTGGAAAAGGAAGACCATTACAACCCCAAACCAAGCAGAACAAAACAAATAACCAAAATTACAGCACAATTAAATGAAATTGAAGACAAAAGAATCGCTCAGAAGATCAATGAAACCAAAAGTTGGTTTTTTGAAAAGATTAACAAAATTGATAAAACTTTGGCCAACATAAACAGAAATAGAAAAGTAAAATCTCTAATATTGTCTATCAGAAACAATGAAGGAGAAATAACAACAGACACTTCAGAAATTCAAAAATATCCTCAATAATTACTATAAAAATCTCTATTCCCAGAAATATGAAAATCTGAAGGAAATGGACCAATACCTGGAAGCATGCCACCTTGCTTGGCTCAACCACAAAGAATTAGAAATCTTTAATAGAATTATATCAATCACTGAAATAACATCAACAATATGACATCTACCTAAAAAAAAAGTCCAGGACCAGAGGGCTTAACATCTGAATTCTATCAAAGCTTTCAAGAGGAACTAGTAACTATATTATACAAATTTTCCAAAGCATAGAAAAAAATGAAATATTTCCCAAAACATTCTATGAAGCAAATATCACCCTGGTTTGATACCCACACCAGGAAAGGATTCAACAAGAAAGAAAATTATAGGCCAATCTCATTAATGAATATCGATGCAAAAATATTCAATAAGGTCTTAGCAAAAAGAATTCAACAACACATCAAAATTTATACATAGTGCTCAAGTTGGTTTTACTCCAGGGTCACAGGGTTGGTTCAACATACACAAATCTGTAACTATAATACATCACATCAATAAAATAGAAAACAAATACCATATGATTCCTCAATTGATGCAGAAAAATGTCTTTGATAATATGCAGCATCTTTTCATCATCAGAATTCTTAAGAAAATAGGCATAGAAGGGACATTTCTTAAACTGATAGAGGCCATCTACAGCAAACCCACACCCAATATCATATTGAACAGTGAAAAATTAAAAACATTTCCACTCAGATCAGGAACAAGGCAAGGATGCCCACTGTCTCCACTGCTGTTCAACATAGCAATGGAAGTCTTAGCCATAGCAATCAGGCAAGAGAAGGCAATCAATGGTATCCAAATAGGGTCAGAGGAGATTAAACTCTCCCTCTTCACTGATGATATTATCCTCTATCTGGAAAATCCTGGGGACTCAAATTCAAACTTCTTAGAAGTGATCTAGGAATGCAGCACCATCTCAGGATACAAGATCAATAATTACAAATCGGTAACTTTTATATATGCCAAAAACAGTCAAGCTGAAAATATAGTCAAGGACTCTATTCCCTTTACAATAGTGCCAAAGAAGATGAAATGTCTTGGAATTTACCTAAAAAAGGATGTGAAAGATCTCTACAATGAGAACTATGAAACTCTGAGAAAAGAAATAGCTGAAGATGTTAACAAATGGAAAAACATACCATGCTCATGGTTGTGTAGAATCAACATTGGTAAAATGTCCGTGCTACCCAAAGTAATCTACAGATTTAAGGCAATCCCTATTAAAGCACCATTGTCATACTTTAAAGAACTTGAAGAAATAGTACTTCATTTTATATGGAATCAGAAAAAAACTTGAATAGCAAATACATTACTCAGAAATAAGAACAAATCAGGAGGTATCACATTACCAGACTTCAGGCTACACTATAAATCTGTAGTGATCAAAACAGCTTGGTAAATGGCACAAAAATAGAGTGGTATATTTATGGAACAGAATAGAGAACCAAGAGATGAATGCAGCTACTTAATGTCATTTGATCTTCTAAAAGCCTATCAAACATACTCAGTGGGGGAAAGACTCCCTATTTAACAATGGTGCTGGGTGAACTTCTGGTGACCTGTAGAAGACTGAAACTGGACCCTCACGTTTACCCACTAACAAAAATTGATTCTCATGGGATAAAAGATTTAAACTTAAGACATGAAACTCTAAAAATACTAGAAGAGAGTGAAGAAAAATACTTGAAGAAATTGCCCTGGGAGACTATTTCAAGAGGAGGACCCCCTGGACACTTGAAGCAACAGCAAAAATCCATTACTGGGATCTGATCAAAATAAAAAGCTTTTGCACAGCCAAGAGAACAGGAAGTAAAGCGAACAGACACCTTTCAGAATGGGAGATTTTTGCAGGTTATGTTTCCAACAAATGTCTGATAACTAGAATCTACAGAGAACTGAAACTAATCAATAAGGCAAGAATAAATAGCCCCATTTCTATGTGGGCAAAGGACTTGAACAGAAACCGATGAACACAGGCGCATGGTCTACAAACACATGAAAAAATGCTCATCATCCTTAATCATCAGAGAAGTGCAAATCAAAACCACTTTGAGGTATCATCTAACTCTGGTAAGATTAGCCCACATCACAGATGTTGGCATGGCTGCAGAGAGAAGGGAATACTTCTACACTGCTGGTGAGAATGCAAGCTAATATGACTTTTTGCAAAGAAGTTTGGAGAACACTTAAGGAACTAAAAGTAGACATACCATTTGATCCTGCAGTTCCTCTACTTAGGTATATATTCAGGTGATCAAAAATTATTTTACAACAAAGACGTTTGCACCAGAATGTTTAATGCAACCCAATTAATAATAGGCAAGACATGGATACAGCCCAAGTGCCCATCAACCCATAAATGGATTAACAAACAGTGTTATATGTACACCATGGAATACTATGCAGCCATAAAAAAGGATGGAGACTCCACATCTTTTATGTTTACCTGGATAGAGCTGTAACATATTCTTCTTAGTAAAGTATCTCAAGAATGACAATGAAAGTATCCAATGTACTCAATACTACTATAAAGACAATATAACCACCTACACACACATACACATGGCAAAACATAACTATAGTTCAGGAAGTAGAAGGGAAGAAGAGTGAGAGGGGAGTAGGGATATGGTAAGAGGGAGGGTATTTGGGGGAACCTCACCTAATGTGCATGATGCAATGGTACATTTCAAAACTATTAAGAAATGAAAATAATTGAGATGGATGTGTTACTTAGTTTAATGTACACATTTCACATTATATATTGAAGCAGTATGCTGAACCCCATAAATGCATCCATGTACGAAGTTATGATTTCATAAAAAGTAATTTGAAAACAAAAGAACTCAAACAAGACTTTTCATTTGATCCTGCAATCCCATTATTAGGCATCTTTCCAAAAGAAATAAACAAAAAAAACATATTTTATCATAAGGACAGATTTACAATTGCCAGGACGCAGAAACAATCTAATCACTCATCAACACATGAATGGATTACTGAAGTCTGGTATATGTGTATCATGTAATAGTATGCAATCATAAAAAAGATGGAGAACATACATCTTTTGTATTAACTTGGATAGAGTTGAAATACATTCTTCTTAGTAGAGTATGGCAAGAATGGAAAAGCAAGTATCCAATGTACTCAATACTACTATGAAGCAGGTAGACGAATGGCCAAGTAAGAGAAAAACTTGAGTTAGGGGGAAGAGAGAGGAGAAAGGGGTGGGTTGGTGTGTTCCCAGTGAATGGGCACAATGTAAGGCTACATGGCACACCTCCTGGGTGTAGGACACAAGTATGACAGGGACTTTACCTAACAAATGGAAATATTGTAACTTAATTGTACCCTCCTATTAATCAGAAATAAAAGAAATAAAACTTAAAACTGAATCTGTAGAAACCATGTGAACTGTCATGAGCTAACAGGCCCTGAACAAGGCTCCATGTGGAACAGAGATAAGTGGGAGGGCCCAGACTCAAATTTTAGTTATAGGGGGTTCGTGGAAGTGCCTCATAAAAAGAAGCCAGGAGTCCCAGAGTTAAGTCAACTTACTGGGAACAAAACCCCAAATGGTCGGATTTTGTAAGGCCAAACCATGGGACAAAGGTTTCTGTGTTTTCTACACAGATCTGCTACCCAACCTGCCACTGGAGCCTCTCCTGCCTAAGTCTCTAGTACTGACCTCACAAATGTCTTTGCAGGCTTGAAGGAGAGCGGTGAGCTCACAATGAGCAGAGGTCTGGACTGGCTGCAGAGTGAACAGACACATGGACCAGCAAATATAGATGGCAGCAATGGCCGTTAGCTGCCCTCCAAGTTTCCATACTCCCCTCTTCCTTCAGGAAGGAAACCCCACATTTTTAAGGTAGTAAATTGCCCAGGGAAAACATCTCCAGCTTCTCTTGCCTCTAGGTATGGATAATGGGCAAACTACTGGTCAGGGAGATGTAGAGAGAAATTGTTCTAAGCTCCTGGCAAGGCTAATAACAAAAATCTAGGTGAGCCGAAATGTGAGCTCTTTCCCTTTGAGGCTATGTGGAATGAGATGTGACAGCTGGAGCTCTGGCAAGCATTTTAGACCCCGAGCCCCCTAAAGGATGTAAGCCACGTAATAGCACGATGACAGAAAGACAGAAGTCTGGTTCCCTTATGAATAAGGAGCAGCCAAACTACCCCTGTATGAAACATCACATGTGACAGAGAAACTTCTCTATTGGTTAAGGCCCTGTCATTTTGAGTTTTGTTCCCATGAAATGGACTTAACTTATCCTTATATTTGTCCAATTAGGAAGCCACCATGAGAAGGAACACATCTACCTTTTTCTGAACCTTACATCCCAGATAGCAACAGTCAGCTCTCTGACTGCCTCTGCTGCTCCAGCCAAGCAGCCAGGAAGGGCCCTGAAGTTCCCCTGCCCCCCAGGGTCCTGCTGAAAAACTCCATCTCTCTGAAGGTGTGGCAGGGTGTTGCCAAAAATGCCTACTGTCCTAGCTGAAATTTCTATCAAAATTTGTGGCCTATCTCCCTCCTCCCTCAGTCTCTGCTTGAGTGTCAGGTCAAAGGGCAAAGGTTTTTGTGTTTTCAGCTCTGGGACATCTCCTGGCCTAGAGCAGAGACAGGGAGGTCTCACAGATACATGCTGCATAACTGGATGGCTGAACAGGAGGGGCAGGAGGAGCCTCTGCTCTTAGCAGACACCTGAAGGTGAGTTTGCTTTGAGTTTGCTCTGGGGATCAGGAGGCCTTGGTTTCATCCTGCTGGGTGACCCTGGACACATTGCCTCACTCATTCACCCCAAACAAAACCACCCTTGGTTGGTCTCTGGTCTGTATGAGGCACTGGGCCCATGTATACAGGTACAGAGATGAAAGGTCCTCAGGTCACTGAGCTGGCCTCAAATGAGACAGAGGGAGAAACAAACATCACACACCAGGGGGACAAGCACTGCCTGACTCTGGGTGGCAGGAAATGTGAGGGCTGCCTGGACCAGCCCAGAGTTTGGGGGCTTCCCCAGGAACAGTAATTCCCACCAGCTCAGCCCTCTGGGCCACTTGTGGACAAGGCAAGTTTCAGGCGCAGGAAGAGCAAGTCCATTCACCAGCCTGCTGTGTGGCAGCCCTGGGGAGAATCTCCCACAACCACCTTTGGGAGGAGGCTCAGGTCCTTGTGCTCATGTGTTACTGACTGACCCTCACTGAGTACTCAGTACCTCCCCAGCTCCTTTCTACACCCACTCCATGTATTAGTTCAGTAATCCTCACCACAGCCTATGAGGTAGTTGTGGTCTCAGCCCAATTTTTTTTTTTTGGGTGGGGAGGGCAGGGAGCTGTGAGGCCCAGAGAAGTTAAATGAGCCACAGCACAGAGCTACTGTGTGTCAGACCCGGATGCAGCCTCGGGCTGGTGTGGAGCTGAGCCCGTGTGCTCCAAACTGCACACGCCATGACCACCTCCCTCCTCAGATGGGAAGAGGGATTTACAGACATCAGACAAGGGGCAGAATCCTCCCAGACCCAGGTTTGTAGAGGCCTCAGAATCTAAGACACCAAAGGCCACTGTCCAGTTCTGGAAATGTGTGAGGATTCTGAAGGTGACTATAGTGGACCAGAAGGGGCCCTCTCTCCTGACCCCTGTCGGGAATATTTCAAAGCCTTTAAAGCCCACACTCCTGCCTTGGTCAAGACAGCCTGGCAGGTTAGAGCCCTGCCAAGCCTGCCAAGCACTGTCTGTCCTATGTGAACACGTGGATGTCAGCACCTATTGTCCCCTGAGGGAGAACTCTGTTGCTTTACATCAGTTCCTGCTTTCAGCCAGAAAGTCACAGGAAGAGGGAGGCATGGAAGAGCAAATGAATAATTCACACCAGGGAAGGAGTGGGCAGGGTGGGTGGGGAAGGGCCAGGCCCCCAGCTCACCTTGAGGGCCAGATAGGCAGCTATGGTGATCCCGGCACTCAGGTGGCCATGGCCGTGCTGTCGCTCACCAGGAACATGTTGAATCCCTGGGCCTCAGCTCTCACTCTGAGGCCACCACAGTGCAATGCTTAGAGCCCGGTGGCAGCCTCCCTGCATTAAAGGGAGAACCACCTGGTCATCATGAACTTGACCTTTGTGAACAAGGCACGACAAGCTGAGGGTCCCTCTTTCATCCCATGCTTGATAGGCAGTCTGATGATTTTCACTTACAAATTTTTAATGTAAGTATACTTCACATGAATATACAACTTCCATTTTTTTGCCAAATATTGAACACACCCTGTATCCCAGCACCCAGATCAGGAAACAGATTCTCAGCACCCCAGCGTCTCCTGGAGACACATCTGATGCTAGCCTCTGCCCCAAAGGAAACCCGTACCCTGACTTCTACCAGCACAAGCCTAATTTTGCTTGATGCTACAGCTAAACTCTTCCTTATCTGGCTTCCTCAGCTCCATCTCCTTCCCCAGCTTCCTCGTCTGTCACATTGCTCGTCCCCATGTACATTTCAATATATTATGACATTGTGTGGATACAGGGCAATAGACTGACCCATGGTACTGTGCACATTTCTGTTCCATCCAGTCCGGGGCTCTGATCCACAGGGCTACTAAGAGCATCTGGGCACCTTCACTTCTGGGGGCACCCTTAGGAGTTTCTCTTGGGTGTGTCCTGAAAAGTGAGACTCCTAGGCCATGGGGCACACACTGTTACTGACAAATAACTTTCTCAAAGTGGCTCCATCAATGGAAACTGCTACCAACAGTTGCCCTACATCCCTGCCTTGTTTTCCATCAATATTTTCCATCAACCTTATTCATTTCCATCAATATTTTCCATCAACCTTATTCATTTTGATTCTGATAAAATTACACCTTTTAAGTGTACAGTTCAGTGGTGTGACGTACATTTACACTGTGGTGCAACTGTCACCACCATTTATCTACACAATTCATTTTGTAAAACTGAAACTGTCCTCAATAAACATCAACTCCCCAATTCCCACCCCTCATCCTCTCACAACCACCTTTCTACTTCCTGTGTTTATGAAATTGACTACTCCAGACACCTCCTATAAGAGCAATTACACAATCTGTACCTTTGAGACTGGCTTAGCCGTGTCCCCGAGGTACATCCACGTGGTAGCATGTGTCAGAATCTCCCTCCATGGTAAGGTTGAATAACATTCCATTGTGTATACGGACCACATTTGGTTTATCCGCTCATCTTTGATGAACACTTGGGGTGCTTCCACATTTCAGCGATTGTGAATAACACTGCTAGGAACATGCGGGGACTAATACCACTTTGAGACTGTGCTTTCACATGAAATCCTGTTTGACTTTTTGAGGATCCACCATACTGTGGTTATGTGTTAAGGATTTCTGAGCTAATAAATGAAACAGGTGTGCCATCCTAAGGAGTGTCAAGTGAGTTTTCCTTGAGGTTTTGCTCTGCAGTGCTCTGATGATGAGCGCTGTTGAGCATCTTTTCATGATCTTATTGGGCATATGCATATCACCACTGGAGAAATATCTCTTCAGGTCATTTGGCTGTTCTTTAATCTGGTTATTTGTTTTATTGTTGTCAATGTATAGGCGTTCTCTACAAATTCCAGACGTGAACCCCTAATCAGGTATAGGAAGTGCAGGTATTTTCTCCCATTTCATAGGTTGTCTTTGATCTCTTGCACCCTTTGATACTCAGGGATTTTAGATTCTTTTTCTTCTTTTTCATTTTCAGACACAGTCTCACTTTGTCACCCTGGGTAGAGGGACATGGCATCCATACCTCACAGCAACCTCTAACTTCTGGGCTCAAGTGATCCTCTCCCCTCAGTTCCCAAGTAGCTGGGACTACAGGCAAGAGCCACAATGTCCAGCTACTTTTAGAGACAGGGGCTTTCACTTAGGCTGGGCTTGAACTCCTGTGCTCAAGCAATCCACCTACCTCAGCCTCCCAGAGTGCCAGAATTAGAGGGGTGAGCCTCTGCACTCAGTCCAACATTTACCTTTTGATGTGGTCCTATTTACCTAGTGTAAATATGTAACCTGTGCTTTTGGTATTATAGGCAAAATGTCAATGCCAGATCCATTGCCCTCAAGCTTTCCTCCCATGGTTTCTTCTAGGAGTTTCATAGTTATGAAAGTTATTTAAGTCCTCAATTCACTATGAGTTAATTCATGTGTATGGTTTCATGTCAGGATCCATCTTCAGCCCCCCATTTGTGGATGTCCAGTCATCCCAGTATCATTCGCTGAAGAGAATGTCCCTTCCCCACTGGGTGCACATGGCACCCTTGTAAAATCATTTAACCATCCAGGAGCAGGTTGATTTCTGGGCTCAGTGTTCTCTCCCATTGCTCTCTAAGTCTGCCCGTGCCAGTGCCACACTGTTTTGAACTCAGAAGCTTGTAATGAGTTTTGAAAACAGGAAGTATAAGACCTCCAAGTTTGTATTTTTCAAGATTGTTTTATTTGGGGTCACTTGAGATTCCATATACCTGAAACTTTCCTAATTTTGCTTTGGTTTTTATATACTTTTAGGGAATGTTCAGTGTTTTCTACGTATGAGATCATGTCATTTGCAAACTGATCATTTTACACCTTCTTTTTCCATTCAAGTACCTTTTCTTTCTCTTATCTAATTGCTCTTTCAGTTATTGGTGTCTCCACATTACATGTGTCCAAAACATCCACTCATAATAGCCTTAAATCAAGTACAAGACACAAATAGTACTAGGCTTTATCACTGTCAATGTATTTGCCTTTACCAGACATCTTTATTTCTTCATCAAGCTTTGAGTTCCTGCCTAGTGTCCTTTCTTTTCAAAAGAAGGACTCCTTCCATTGTAGGGCAGGGCTGCTGGTGCTCACCTTTTGGATAGCTGACAAATGTCTTAATTTCTTCCTGATTTTTGAAACACAGTTTCTTAGATGTTGGACTCTTGGTAGATAGACCGCTTTTTCCCCCATGACTTTGAATATTTCAACCCATTGATATCCCGACTCCAAGGTTTTTGATGACAATTCTTATGTCAATCATGTGGGAAAATGATGATGAGACTCATCTTCCTAGCAGCTCACTAGATGTTAATAAGGGAACTTGTTGTGCATCACACACCCCAGAATATTTCTGTATAGTATCATGATGGCAGCTATTTGTAGCATCCTTCCAACACTAATTCAAATTTAAAGAAATAGAAATTGAATACCTCCCATATAGACACGATAAAGTCTCTAAAAACCTAAAGTTATTACAGGTTTTCAAACTATAAATGAGAAGGCCATGGAAATGTGGTACAGGTTTTAATTTCTAATAAATGAAATATCAATCTCTATAAACCATTTAAACAAGAAGCACTTGTTTCTCTTTGAAGAGGAAAATGCTTTTGCAACCACATAAGGAAAAAAAAACCCTACCCTGTGTTATCTCCAACCCTGATTGGTTCATTTCTCTGAGCCTCTGACCTCATAGACAGCCATTGAGGCTAAAACCTATATAAGCCCCTGTCTGGGCTTGGGTCTTTGGTCTTTACAGCCCAGGAAGCTTCTTTCGGTGACCTGTGGACTTGACCTCAGATAGCGTGTTTCCTTGATGGTAGTTCTTGCAGTTATCCCAGTGAGTAGTTTAGCATAGTGTACATAGTATTCTTAGCGTAGTGTTATTTGTTTTCTTAGCATAAGTTCACATATTTTTATCCTAGTTAGCTTTCATTACTAGTGTTAGCCTATTTAGTGCCCCAGTTAGTATAGTTTGTTAGTGTTTTTAGCATAGTGAGTATAGTTGTTCTTCATTAGTTATTTAGTGTAGCTTATATAGCGTAGTGGTAGTGTAGTCAGGCTCCCCATGGAGCCTGGGGCATCCTCCGTGTCTCTGGACAAGGAGGTCCTCCAGGACTACGAGTTCTTAAGGACCCTTGGCCAGGGCAGCTTCGCTGAGGTGAAGCTGGCCCGGCACCATGGAACTGGTACTGAGGTGGCGGTGAAGATCCTCAACAAACGCTTTATTGCTGGCCTCATGTCTGTGTCTTCAGAGATTGAGATCATGAAGAGACTGGACCATCCCAACATCCTCAAGCTGCTGGAGGTCATAGAGGGTAAGGAAAATATCTACCTCATAATGGAACATGCAGGTGGTGGTGACCTGTGTGACAGAGTAATGACATCTGGACAGATGGAGGAGGGGGAGGCCTGAGCCATATTCTTGCAGCTACTGAAAGCCATGGAATGCCTTCACCAAGAGGGCATCGTGCACAGGGACCTAAAGCTTGAGAACATTTTATTGGATTCTGAAAACAATGTAAAACTTGCTGACTTCGGCAGTGCTGCAACCTTCAGCGAAGGTAAGACCTTCACAGACTTATGTGGGAGCCCCATGTATTTGGCCCCTGAAGTTTTCCTGGGCCTGAACTACCAGGGACCAGAGGCAGAAATCTGGAGCCTTGGGGTCATCCTCTATTCAATGGCATCTGGGCTTTTCCCATTTAAAGGACGGGACCTCAATGAACAGCAAACGTCGATCTTAAGAGGCACCTATAGAACACCTGCTTTCATTACCCCCAAATTAAAATCGTTTATCCACAAGATCCTAACCCTTGACCCCAGCAAGAGACCCACCCTCCGCCAGATGATGGAAGACCCCTGGCTCCAGTCTCGGCAAGACAGCATGAGGTCACACAGGGCAATGACAGACATGCCACCAGCGGCTCCCACCCCACTGGAGGCCTTCACCCCACTAGAGGCCTTCACCCCACTGGAGGACTTCACCCTGCCAGAGACCGCCACACCACCGGAGGCTGCCACCCCACCAGATGCTGCCACCACACTGGAGACCACCGCCCCACTGGAGGCCTCCATCCCATCTGTGGCTACCACCTCACAGGAGACTGCCACCTCACCTGAGGCAGCCACCCCATTGAAGGCTTCCACCCTACCAGAGGCCTCCATCCCTTCAGTGGCCACCACCCCACAGGAGGCATCCACCCCACCAGAGGCCACCACACCACTGGAGGCTTCCACCCCACCGGAGGCCTCCATCCCTCAGTGGCCACCACCTCACAGGAGACCACCACCCCACAGGAGGCCACCACCCCACCGGAGGCCTCCATCCCATCGGTGGCCACCACCTCACAGGAGACTGCCACACCACCGGAGGCCTCCATCCCATTGGTGGCCACCAACTTACAAGAGACCACCACCCCATCGGAGGCCTCCACCCCACCAGAGGCCCCCATCTCATCAGTGGCCACCACTCCACAGGAGGCCACCACCCCACTGGAGGCCTCCATCCCATCAGTGGCCACCACCCCACAGGAGGCCGCCACCCCACTGGAGGCCTCCATCCCATTGGTGGTCACCACCTCACAGGAGACTGCCACACCACCGGAGGCCTCCATCCCATTGGTGGCCACCACCTTACAAGAGACCATCACCCCACCAGAGACCTCCACCCCACCGGAGGCCCCCATCTCATCAGTGGCCACCACTCCACAGGATGCCACCACCCCACTGGAGGCCTCCATCCCACTGGTGGCCACCACCCCACAGGAGGCCGCCACCCCACCAGAGGCTGCCATCCCACTGGAGATCACCACCCCCCTGGAGGCCACCACCCCACTGGTGGCGGCCACCTCACCGGAGGGGGACACCCCTTCAGAGACCTTCTCCCCACTGATTCCCAGTCCCCATTGCGCTCCCCAGCCTAGCCCCATGTCCTCTCCCTCCAGCACCAGCCACCTGAGGGGAGGCCTGGCTGGAGACGCAGGAGCTGACGGAAGTCCCAGACAGAACTATTCCCTTCCAGCTGGGCAGATAGTGGAGGACGAACCCACTGAAGCGGGCCAGGGCCAGCGGGGGTGCGCTAGGAGGATTCTGAACTTTTTTTGCAAAATGTTCTGCCTCCCACTGGCCCAAAAGAACCACCGCAGGAACAAGGTGGTGCCTGGGACCAGCCAGCGGACTTGAGGCCAATTCCAGGAGGCGAGTGTGGGGCATCCAAGCCCCCCTTCCTCCTTTCATTTCTTATTGGATTTTCAATAAAGAGATTGAAATTGTATCGTTTATTGTGTGTACATGTCTGGGGAACAAGGTGAAGTTCATGTGTGAAAAGCTAACACCCTCATCCCCGCAGGCAGATGCAGCATGCTGTCACTGATGTGTTGCCGCTGAAAAGCTGACCTCGTAGAACGTTTGTGACAAGGGGGTGAGAGGTACACGGAGGGATTGGGGGGTGTGTGGAGGCAGTGTTTGTCGCAGGGAACAAAGTTTCAGACAGGATGAAAAAGCTGTGACATCCGTTGCACAGCAGTGTGACCAGGTTAAGGAGAATGTAGGGCACATTTCCTAAGACCTGAGAGTCCACTTCAAATGTCTCCTTGGAGGGCTAGAAGGCCCTGAGCTCCCGGGATCCTGAAACATGTTGTGGGAGGTCGGCCAGGGCAGGACTCCCAGCGGGATGGGGAGCCAGACAAGCAGCCTGCGGCCTGCAGAGGCCTCCTGGCCACAGTGGAGCCAGCTGAAGCCTGGCCTGGACTCCCCCACTCCCACCCCCGATCAGCTGGAACAACCATTGAGCCCGGACTGTGACTCCTGGGCACTTGTCTCCTCTCTGCCCTTCTCTGCCTTTTCTTCCATGGTTGTGGGTGGTGGGGCAAGAGGGTTCTTAGTCATCTCCTGTTTCTTGCAGATCCATATAAATACATCTCACTCCAGAAAGCTGAGTCCTGGGTATTTTGCTGTTTGGAGTCCTCCCTGCACAGCTGGGGCTGTGCACCCCTGGTGCAGACAGCCTGGAGCCCAGTACTCTTTGGAATTAATGAGAAACACTCAGTGGAAAGGGGTTATGAGGGAACTACCAAGGTCACCCAACAGCAACACAGCAATCTCTGGGCCGTGTGCAGGGCAGAGAGGCACACACCCTGCATGGCCTTCCCACACTGAAGGGAATCAGTGACCTGGCTGTAGTCCCCAAGCTGCCCTAGGGGACCACTTGTCCCGCTGTGTTTTCTGACTGAATAGTGTGTCACTGTCACTTTCCTCTGTGATCTTCTCTCCTTTTCATAACAGTAGCACAGGTGGGTCCCTCTAAGAGGCCTGAGCCAGGTGTTGGCCTTTTGTTCCCCCCCAAAACCATTCCCTTGTGTTTAGTCCTTTCTTTGAAAAAACACATTTCCACATGGATAGCCTTTTTTTTTTTTTTTGGTTTCCTCTTTATATCTTTTTTTTTTTTAAATCCATACATTGAATCAACTTTGAAAAAATGTCTAACTTACATAGCATTACGCACCTATTTCCTCACTAAGGGCACGTTTCATGCCTTTTTCACAACACATCCTCCTCGCTGGTTCACCCCATATGCAGAACCACATGCTTCCAGAGTTCCAGACTTTTCATTACCAGTAACTTTAAACTGTGGTGAAAACCCTAAGAAAGGACATTCTGAATTGTCCTTTACAGAGATAGGTACTTGTAATAAAATCGCTTAAACATTAGCGGAGGCCCAGGAGATGTTAGCCTCCATAAAAATACATTTGCTAATAGAAATCAAGGATGCTGTTGGAAGTCTGTGCATGATCCTTTGCTTTCTTTAAAAATGAAGATAATGCTAATCACTTCTGTCTTCCCTTAACTGAGGTATTTGAACCTAATATGCTGACTTAGCACAAATAAGGCTAATGAGCTGAGGGCAAGATTTTGATATTACAAAGGATCTACCTATCAAATAAACTGCTTGGGGAAATGCATAAACTTGAAATTAATTGGGGTTATCTGTGGATTCAAGCTCTATGTATATTCCTGTAACCTGTGGTTGATAAATTCGTGTGTTCAATAAATATTTATTGAGCACCCATTATATGCTTGGACTCAGGTATGTGGAATCCTAGGAACATAGCTGTGAATGAAACAGACATGGTCTTTTTAAGGCTTTCTGTTTACTTTTAAAGATGGGCATTCAATGAATAATGTAACAATAAAGCAAAAGGAGACTCAGGCAATGGTTGCATATTTAGACTTTTTTGTGCCACTCCTGACATTGGTATAAAATAGCAAAACAGGAATCTTACCTGAGAATGAACTTTGGGGGAAAAAGAAGAGGGAGGAGGGAGAATGTGGTAAAATACATTCACATTCCACTTCAGAGTTCCCTTAGTCGATACACAAGAGAATGTGTCTGGAAACGCCGTACCTCATGACTGGCTGTGGAATCAACTTCGGGTGATTAGGAAAAGTAAGCTTAGCCTTGGTTACAGTCCCTGATCACTCTGCTAATTCCATTTGGATTCTCTTCTCACAGTTTTCTTTGCCAATCCCCTTTGAAAGAATACTTTTATGGGCGGCGCCTGTGGCTCAGTGAGTAGGTTGCCGGCCCCATATACTGAGGGTGGCAGGTTCAAACCCAACCCCAACCAAACTGCAACAAAAAAAATAGATGGGCATTCTGCTAGGTGCCTGTAGTCCCAGCTTCTCAGGAAGGTGAGGCAAGAGAACCGCCTAAGCCCAAGAGCTGGAGGTTGTTGTGAGCTGTGATGCCACAGCACTCTACTGTAGGTGATAAAGTGAGACTCTGTCTCTAAAAAGAAAAAAAAAATACTTTTACTATTTCTAAAACCTAATTTGATTCTTGTCCCAGCCAGGGTGACCCAATTCCTCCAGTGACTGCTGAAGGCTCCATGGGAGCCTCCCAAAAGTATGGAAAGGGCCTGAGGCCTTGTTCTAGTTCTCCAGTGTTGTCAGTGACAGGTGATGGGTGAGGCTGTGGCTGAATCTCAGTCCTTCCACACCACCTCATCAGTACAAAGTTGAACTGGACTTGGGGGTGGTCCAAGGGCCCTGCTGTCTCCCAGGCTGTTGCTGTAGTCCTCCCTACCTCCCTAAAAGACTGGGACGGGGGTTATAAAAGCATGTGTCTCTGCACAGGAGGGCCCTCTCCTCCCTGTGACAGTCTGCTTCTGAGTGTGATGGCTGACACTCAGCATGTCCCTCAAGGGCAGGTGTGAAAATCCATCACCTTCCTGCAAAGAAGAAAGTGGCTGACATCACCAGGTCTTGTTTGGGTGAAGCAGGGTCCCTATATCCTGTACCTCAGGGAGATTTCCTGTTCACTTATGGCTGCCCCTGTCCTTTTCAACCAGCCTCAGGTTGGCTTCTGCTCTCCTCCCACAGAAACTCAGTTCACTTGTCTTCCTTTAGTGTCCAGTAAAAGCCAACACCCCTGGCCCACATCTCTTTTATTCTAGAATTTTGGGCAGACCTCTGGAGCTATGCAGGAGAAAATCTGTAGTGACAATGGTAAACCTGGAAGGGAGAAAAGATTATAAAGACCAGAAACTGAAAAGGCAACTAGAAACTCAATATCAGCACAACTCTCATTAAATACCCAAAGGGCAGGTAAATGTCATATTCCATACTGCATTAGCAAGTCGTGCAGCCACCTTGTACACGGTTTAAAAAATGACCCTGACAACATGATGTTGAGTGCAGCACAGAATCCTTACCTTGGGATAACTGTCATTACTCACCTGACATCTGTCCCACCACTTGAGAAGAGTTGTTACCTGCCTCCCACACGCAGCCTTTTTACATGATGCACACAGGATTTCTAGATCTCCTGAGTCTCTGAGGCCTTCCATATTTGACTTGAGCTCAAATGCAGCAACAGTACCGGACTCATGTCCATAACATCGGACATCTTGTAGCATCACAACAGGTGCCACAGGTGTCTGAAGCACGCGCCTGTGGCTGCCTCATCTGCATAAACCACGCCTCCTGCACAACACGATTGGTTGTCTTTTCCCTACAACATAAGTGCCGCCTCCTGGCAAGAAATTTCTTCTCCCACACTGCACACTAAGCCTGCAGGCCAACCAGCTGAGCGGAAGGGGCATCCCTCACCCTGTTAATTTAGGGCTCATGTGGTATTGGTGGCCTGGTCCATTTGATGCTTCTGCCCAGAGGCCAGCTGAAAATTCAAGCTCTTAAAAGTAGGGGTGGGAAGGGAGAGGAAGATGGTGGACTGAATGCACCCCCGAGCACGCCACTCTCAAGGAAAGGCGTGTAAATTGCAGGCAGATGTCTACCTACAGATAGTTCTTCTTGAAAGAAACTTTGTAAAATCACAGAGAAGCAAAGCAACGTGAAGGAGGTGACGGGGGAGACTTTCGACAAGATGTGGAGAGGCATCTTCATGGGAGATTGGGGGGTATAGAGCCCCAGGGCACCACACCTGCCGCGGCACCGGGCAAGCTGTGACCTCGCGCCTCCACCGACGCAGTCCTCTGTCTGCACAGACTGAGAGCTGCCCAGAGTCTGCGAAGAACGCCGGCAGAAGAAAGATACGGTGAGCAGCTAATTTTGGGTTTCTGCAGCTGATGCCATCCTGTGCTCTCAGGTGCCAGGTCTGCACTGGACTCAGCTTTGCAGCCTTCACCTCTCACCCGCAGGTTGCAGAGGCGTGGAGTAAGCACAGGCTCCTCTGAGCCACACCCCGTGACTGGAAGCCAAGCACCCCAATCCTCCAAGCACAGCAGGATTTAGCAGAGGCCTTACCTGGGGCACTATAGTCTCTTACCTGGAAAGCTCTGGGTGACTGCTTCACTGGGTCCTGGGGGTTGGGATGGGGGTGGGGGGCAAGGAGAACTCTGTGGTCCCTGGGTCTCTGAAAATGACCCCAACTCACATAACTTGGCATCTGCGATCATCCTTAAGCCTGCAGAAGAGCTGGCTGCCTGTGCAGACCTACCTCAGCGCTGCAGGTGGGAAGCCTGAGCTGCTGGGCCACAGGGTCAGACAGCCCCCGGAAAGCACAGCCCAGTGGATCTACTGAGGCCCTGATCGAAGCTCTGCTGCCAGCTCCTCCCCCAGTCCCGGCTCTGAAGGTCTCATGCTGGAGACCAAAGCTCTGCACCTGAGGCTCCAGAGCTCCCACCAGGCACTGGAACACACCCTTAAGACTCCAACACTGATGTAGACCCCAGACTCCACCACTGAGTCTGAGTGGGACTGCTCCAAGGTCAATGCCCAGCCGAGGACCCCCAAACATTGAGCCTCCACTACACTAGGAACTGGTTTAAGCAAATGCCTATAGCCCAGGAGCACATGATCACTGCCTAGACAGTCCCCTGGCTGCCAATGTCATCTCTGTGGGCAGACCCCAGGGAGAGCCACCCCTCCAGCCTCCACGGAGAGGGTTTCCTTACCTCCCAACTCAAATTAGCTACACTTACATGGGGAACAACTGAAAACTCAGCACAACTTATCAGCTCTGAGGGGAGGAAAGATGTTTCAGATGAGAAGAAACCAGCAAAAGAACTCTGGCAATGTGAAAAAAACAAAACGGCTGGACATGGCCAAGGGATGGTAAGGGAGGTAAGTAGTGAGCCCCAACCACAAGAAAAGTGCAGAGTGACAGAAGTGGAATTCAGAATAGGAGGGCAAACAAAAAGAACGGGAAGGAAGAGAAAGTTGAAAACAAACAAAAAGAATTCAAAAAATAGTTTTGGAAATTAATAAAAAATTCACTACAGATCTGGACAACATAAAAAGGGATATAATAGAATTTAGTAAATGAAAGTGTCATTCAGGAAATTTCAAAACACCTGCCAAATGTTTATTGCAGCACAATTCACAATTGCAAAGATCAGAATCAATCCAAGCACCCATCCGTTCATGAATGGATTAACAAAATGTGGTGTATGTGTACCATAGAGTACTACTCGGCCATACAAAGGATAAATTCGTGCAATTTGGAAGGAATTGGAAGCTACATTCTAAGTGAAGTATCTCATGAAAGGAAAAGCAAATACTGTATATACTCTCTAATAAATTAGAACTAACCCATGAGCATTCAAATGCCAGGGGGTGGGTGGGTGGGGGCGGTTAGAAGTCTTTGGAAATCAAGCAGCTGAGAGGGAAGGGACCCCTAATGTGTGCAGTGAACACTGTTCAAGTGTGGGCACATTTATAGCCCTGACTCAAACCATGTAACAAAAACTTTGTTGCCTTCTTAATATATTGAAGCAAACAAATACATAAATAAATAATTGTTAAATAAATAAATTGTGGAACAGAAAAATAAAAATAAAAATAAAAAGTAAAACATTTGCTTTAAAACTTTTGTCTGGTAATTCCAACATCTACATCCTTTTGAGGTTAGTTTTGTTAATATTTTCCACTAGAAAATGGGTCAGGCATTTTAATATGGTTTTATGTAAATTGTGTAATTTTAGACTGTATTATGGATATTATGAATCATGTGCTGTAGAGAACTTTGGATTATGATATATTCTTAGGGTGAGAACTTAAACTCCAAGTTCTGCATTCATAGTTGATTGTTTATTTTTGTTTTTACCTTAACTAGGCTCATTAGAAGCTGCCTCTTGAAAGCCACGTTCGTGAGGGAGCCAGTGACCTGTAGTAAGTGATACACAGAACTTGCACTCTGTTGCTCTCTTCTGTGACAGGATTTCCCCTTCACTGTCCACTTATGGTTAATGTCTCGTGTTTTGTCTTCTGGGACATCTTTCTTGTTTTAGCAACTTTGCATGCCCACTGTTCCCTGCCCTTAGGTTCAAAGAAGGAAATAACGATAAACTTGCCTCATAACATTTTCTTCTATGGATTGACTACCCTCCTCTGGGCATTTTGTTTTCTCTCCATGTCTTTGGTGGTTCATGCTCTTTCCAAAGTTTACAGTTATTATTTGCAAGAGATTAGTCTATAGAAGATGCTCAATCATTAGTAAAAGCAAAAGCCTGGCTGTATTTTCCAGAACAAATTCATACTTGGGTATTTTTGACTCCCCTGTATTCTACAGGTCGGTAACTGTTCCGAGAAGCTAGATTTATGACATGTCGAGATCAAACACTGCTAGAGTAGCTGAGTATCACTTCTTCCCCCTGAATCCGGTTTCTCGAGATTAGACTGCTATCCCCATCTTCAATTTGCCAGAGACAGACAAATGCATCAAAACATTGCTGTTAGAATTTTAAAATAGTTTCAAATCTCTTGTATATGCAGAGGGAGTTGGGTTAAGGAGTATCACCATCTTGATTCCCAGAAGATGGGATTCTTGATTAACTGTTACCAAGCAGGAACGGTGATAGAGTTAGCCTGTGTCAGTCTATCCCCAAGTGTGGTCACTGAGAAATTGTATCAGAATCATCTGAAGGATTTGTTTAAAAAGGGATATTTCTAGCCCACTCTAGACCTGCTTAAAAAAAAAAAAAAAAACTCTGCAGACACCTGCATTCGTATGTGATGGGCAATGGCTGCATTTATTAAGTTCAGAAAACACTGCTCTGTGCTGTGAATCATAAGCTGTGCTGACATTAGAATCATCTGGAAGCTTTAAAATCTTACAGATTCCTGACTCACCCTTAGGGGTTCTCTTTTAATTGCTGTAGTGTGGGACACAGGCATTGTCATGTTTTTAAAGCTGTCTGGGGGATTTTCATGTTCCATCCGTGCTGAAAACCACTGCTCTTTTTGAGGAGCTGTACTTTGCAGGGCAGCTGCGGTCCAGAGGGCCCATAAAGTGGTTTCTTCCAAGACCTCCAGGGCAATGGGAAGAAAGGGAAAACAAACGAGTGGCTCTCTCAGAATATTTAGGCAGAAACATACCACTTTTTGCTGTACATAATGTGCTCCAGTGTATAGCACACATCCATATTCGGGGCCCAAACTTTTAGGAAAACCCCTCTCGAGAAAGTGGCCTGCTCTTGGCCCAGAGAGACGCAGCTGGGGAGGCTAACAGTCTCTGGTAAACATGTAGATCACCCCACTCTCCTGCAGCTACCTGTTCTGGGAAGCCTGTCCCTTCCTCTGTCTCCGGAACCCTTCCTTTCCTACCGCGTAGGGGGCCGTGGCTGAGATGGCCATGCTGTGGCCCACAGGGTGGGAGCCTCCGAGACCACTCTGCTGTGAGTAATCAAGGAAATCCCAATCCCCTCCTGGTGGCCAGGCCTCGGGCCTCACGCCTGGACCCTAGGCCAGGGCCCTCACACCACACCCCCCGCAGCCCAACTTGCCAGACTCGCTGCTGACCTCTCCCCCGATCCCGGGGCTCAGCAGAGGCTGCTCCAGCCTCCTCTCACCGGATCCGGGATCTTCCCAGGCTGGATCCCCAGGCACCTGCTGGGCCTAGGCAGGAAATCAGGGTGGCCCCAGGAGACCTGCTGGGCTCCCAAGACTTACTACTCATGTATAATGAACATCTTATTTTTTCTTCAAAACTTTGGGCAAAATGTGCACATTATCCATGGCGATATGTGGGACATTCATGAATATAGCACTACCATCAGGATACTCTTCTGACACATTTAGGGGAGTGAGCAGAGGTCATTCCACAATGGCATTACTGATTTGGAAAGATTAGGTCTAGATTGAATTATGTTTCTTTATTAAAGGAGTTTGCAGAAGCCAATTTCTAAGTATCCTAGAGAAAGACATAATACCTACATTTCTCAAACTTATGTAATTATGTAATCCTTTTACTTGAGCAACAATTATTATTATAACGTCTTGCACAAAAAATCTGGGAAGTATTTGTTCTAGGAGGCACTCACATAGGATGGGCATGCTAGTTAACCAGACCTTAGAACATTTTTATGTATAATGTAACTGATAAATTTTTAATGTCTTCATTTGTTTATCCGGGAGGTGTTCAAAGAAAAGCAGTTATTTACTTATATACCAGTTTCGCTCTGGTATCTTCTTCCCTCCTTGGGGTGACACAGTGAAGGCAGATATCACCTGCGTACATAAAAGAGGGTTTCGCACTATAGGTGAGTTGCTCCAAAACTATTCATCTCTGCACTTATATAGAAACGCTTTTCCCAGATAGGGTACAAGAGAATTTTGCTCTCTAATGGGAACAATTCTTTCTGGGAAGAAAGGGGGAAGATTCCTACTTACAAGAACACTTTAAAATACAGATAAATGTCTCTAAATTTTATTATTCTTTTATTACTGAAATGTAAACACAAGTCTTCAGAGATACAGAGCTTTCTATATTTTTAGAAGCTTATATCTTATATCTTAGCATTGCCATTTAGTCATTCCGTAACCCACATTACGAACAATCTTTGCTCAGAGACCCCTGATCAGGCAAAAACATGAAACTATTTTTTCATAATGTCATCTATTAACAATTTGGAACATCCTTGTTGTTCAAAATATGTGCCTGATTCAACAACATTTTTTAGCCTCAATCCTAGAAAAGCTAGAAAAGCTCTTCGTTCCTGAAATGACTCCCCAGAGTAACTCCAGGATATGCAGAGAGACTTGAAATGCACTTTTTGATGTTAAAAAAATAAGCAAAAATAGAAGCCAACCCTCATGTAAAAAGTTTACTTCTTGCTGTCCAATTCTATTTATCCACCTGCCATGTCTCTAAGATGATGCTCACCTCAAGTAATTTGAGTTACTTCAAAGTCTTTATGTGGTGTTAATTAATGATTAATTAATTTAGGGTTATTAAGCCCACCCTATAACCTGTTAAATTCAATGTGATATTTCACTGATACCTCTCTACTCAATAAAAAATTGTTTTCCACTACGTGTAGCACAATAACACCATCTACCTCCTTGGTAAGGGCAGGAATCCCTAACTTATATCTGAATTAATTTATAGTATTATCACTTCTGTAGACATCTGCCTTTCTTTGAAGTTTCAGGCAAGAGTAGAACTAAAAACTATGCCTTAAAAATAGACAAACCATTTCAATTTCCTCAAAATTTGGGAAGCTGAGATTTTACCTATTGTTAGATATTTTTTTCATTCTATTTAATGTAGGTATGGGTAACTAAGGACTCATCAATCTAAATTACTCCATATCTCTAGAACATCATTTATTGATTTTAATTAATTATTTTATTTATTGTGATAGCATCTCACTTTGTTGCCCTTGGCGTCAAAAGCTCTGCCCTTGGTAGAGTGCCCTGGTGTCATAGCTCACAGCAACCTCAGACTCTTGGGCTCAAGTGATTCTCTTATCTTAGCTTCCTGAGTAGCTGAGACTACAGGCACCCCCCACAATGCCCTGCTACTTTTCGAGACAGGGTCTCGCTCTTGCTCAGGCTGGTCTCAAACCTGTGCGCTCAGGCAATCCCCCCACATCAGCTTCCCAAGTGCTGGGATTACAGGCATGAGCCACATGGTGCCTGGACTTGATTTCTTAATATGCACACAGAATGGTGTTAATAACCTATTGATGTTCTTGAAAAGTTATAACTTTTCATGGAAATTTACATGTTGTCCTAATTGCACCATGATTTTTATCCTTAACCAATTCTCAAGAAGATATCACAGAGCATTACTGTAAATAGAGTAAGCTCTGATCCCAAGTTGCCTAAGTTCAAATTCTAGCTCTGCCATGTTCTAGTATTAGCAGGTATATTACTTAACCTCTTTGTAATTCAGTTATTGTTATTTATGTCCTGGAGTTATTATAAGATTAAACGAGTTAAAGTATGAAAAGTGTTTAAAACAGAGCTTATCCCTTAGCACTCAATGAATAATAACCATTACAGCCCAGATTCTTTAAACCTAGTTTCTTTTATGTGAGTATGCTATGTTTGAACCATTGTTGAATCTGTATCTACGGCACTTTTTCAAAATAATGTGGAATGAAATTTAATAAAAGTATAGTTTAGGAGCTTGAAATATACATGAAAACTAGAAATATAAATGGAAAATTGGATATTAAGCCTAATTCATTATGTGAGAATTGGAAAGGAGTTATGGTAGCAAAGAAAAGGAGATAAGGTGAATGAGTCAGGCAGCAAATCAGCAATAGATTTTTACATAAAAAGCAATTAACAGGATTTACACCATAAATCTCGAGTGTGAGCAAAGAGTTAAGCTGAGACAAAAGGGACTTAGACACGGAAGCAGCTATCACACAGGGGCTGTGCTGATGCTGACAACTAAAGGTACTGCTATTTCTGCTGGTTCTTATGATCCCTATAGTACAGAAGACACCTTTGCTCTAAATTTTCTCGCAGGCATTTCAAGGGCTTAGAACCTGTTGTAAAGATAATTTGGTGGAGAGAACCTTGCTATTATGTTCTCCCATAAGGAGAAGAGCATTCACACTGCCTGGCCTGTCTGCTTCCATTTCACTGGTCCCTTCCCAGGCTCTTGGCCTGCTGTGCTGTGAGGACTCTCCATACATATTCTGTGTCTGATGCCGGCCCTTGATTTTATTTAAAAATGCTTTTAGCTACCCATGAGTTTATTCTGGGACAACTCTCAATGTTGTTGCTAAAGTGTATTTGTTCCTCTTATAATTTCCAGGTTGTCTTTGATCTTGATATTTCTGTGGGTTTTTTTATTAATATTAAATCATGGCTGTGTACATTAATGCGATCATGGGGCACCATACACTGGTTTTATAAACAGTTTGACACATTTTCATCACACTGGTTAACATAGCCTTCCTGACATTTTCTTAGTTATTGTATTAAGACAATTATATTCTACATTTACTAAGTTTCACATGTCCCCTTGTAAGAGTCACCACAGGTGTAATCCCACCAAACACCCTCCCTCTGCCCATTCTCCCCCCTCCCTGCCCTCCCTCTCCCTCTTCCCCATACTCTTAGGTTATAACTGGGTTATAGCTTTCATATGGAAGCCATAAATTAGTTTCATAGTAGGGCTGAGTACATTGGATGCTTTGTCTTCCATTCTTGAGATACTTTACTCAGAAGAATATGTTCCAGCTCCATCCATATAAACACAAAAGAGGTAAAGTCTCCATCTTTCTTTAAGGCTGCATAATATTCCATGGTGTACATATACCACAATTTATTAATCCATTCATGGATCGATGGGCACTTGGGCTTTTTCCATGACTTAGCAATTGTGAATTGGGCTACAATAAACATTCTGGTACAAATATCTTTGTTATAGTATGATTTTTGGTCTTCTGGGTATATACCGAGTAGAGGAATTATAGAATTGAATGGCAGATCTATTTTTAGATCTCTAAGTGTTCTCCAAACATCTTTCCAAAAGGAATGTATTAATTTGCATTCCCACCAGCAGTATAGAAGTGTTCCCTTTTCTCCACATCCAGGCCAACATCTCTGGTCTTGGGATTTTGTGATATGGGCTAATCTTACTGGAGTTAGATGGTATCTCAAGGTAGTTTTGATTTGCATTTCTCCGATGATCAAAGTCAGACATATGAAAAAATGATCTTTCTGTGTTTTAAAAGCTTTTTTCTCCATCATGATCTCACTTCCTTCCATTGATAAGCCACGCAAAGCTGTTTCATTTATTTATGTTAGTTTATAAACACCATTTCTATTTGCATGTTCATGTTTCCAATTAATCTCCCATATTATCTTGAACCTTCGACAGAGATGCCTGGAAACGATCTCCAACTTTCCCATCTATTTTTCACTTTTTAAGCGGCCCTCTTTTGTGTAATGTAGTGCACCAATTAAAATGGATGTTCAGTTGAATAATTTATTTAGCTCATTTGTCTCAAGGAAGAAGTTCCCTGTTTCCCAAATAGAAATGTATTGACTTTATAGAAAGAATTTACAATATGTGGGTATTCTATTTAATAGCTACAGTAAGCTATCCTTAGGCTCTACACAGTTATTGATATAAATTAGTATTAAAATGTCCTTTAAAATTGTACTCTGGAGAGTGTTAAGCCAAGTGTTAATTAACTAGATTTAATTATGATAAGGAATGATCCACGGTGGCTACAGAAATGACCAAAAGCATGGTCAGGTAATAGATATCACTGTGATGAAGAAAGACCAGATTGCTGCGTGTTGATAAGTGCTATAAAGGACTGCAGCTGCTGCCTTAAAAATAAAGTTGAGACAGTCTCTTATGTCTAATGTAGATCATCAAAACATTCTGTACCTATTTACAAATACAAGCCACAGGTAATCCAGTTGCTTCCTAAGTGGTGGTATACATTGCAGACTGATTAGCACCTCTATGTATAGAACCACATACGCTATTTGTGTGCATATGTGACCCTGCCTGTGGCTGTGTGCACATAGGGAGGAGGGGCACGGAAGAGATTATGGTACAGCTGGCCATATTTTCCATGAATGCTTTCATGTAAGGAATGGGGTTTTACAACCACACCCTCTAATGGATCTGTCCTGGCAATTTGTTGGATACAATTTTTCCGAATCAGTTTAAACTCAGTATCCCAAAACATTTCTACTTGCAGCCTCTGACTCTAAATAAATCTTCTATTTTCATACCTTCACCAGAGCAGTTGGCCAGCTGATACTTCAGAATAGCATTAGATGGCCAAATAAGTACCACCATCTGCTGCAATTTAGAGGAATCCTCAGTGGCGCTGTGACAGCTGCCTGGTTCTGAATCCTGAACGCAAGAATTTATTTGTCAGAAAGGACACATATTCTGTTGTTAGAATGGCCATTTTCTATAAAAGGGATGATTTTTCTAGTAATACAATGCCCTATTTTTATGGAGTTCAGATTTCTGGAAACCATTGTCTGTGTTTCAAAATTTAGTTCTAAAATATGGATGTTGACAAAATAGTCATTCTGAATAATTGCATTTGAAGCTCAAACTTAAAAGCCACTATTTAATATATGAAAAGCCATGAAACCCTCCCTCAGAGCCTAATTACCTTTATTTAATACATAGTCCTTAATAAGCTTGATTATCTGGTTTGTGAGCATGGAGAATCATAGAAGCTGCAAGCTAGAATTAGATATGGTAGGGTTATAAATGACTCAAATTCAATAATTAGAAGTAGAGAGTATGATGTGAATTATTAGGTAGAAAATATTAAATCACAGATAGACCATGATTTTATAAACATTATAATGACATATTCACATTTTCATTTAATAAATATCTATTTAATAAATATCTATTTACTATGATTCAAGCACTTTTTAAAAAACTCGAGTACACAAAAAGGTTAGTGAGACAAGATCCTTGTACTTAAAGTGTTTAAAATGTAGTCAGATATAATAACTCATTAATAATACAATGTAGGCTGGGCATGGTGGATCACACCTGTAATCTTAGCACTCTGGGAGGCTGAACAAGAGCAAGATCCTCTATTAAAAATATACAATTAGCTGGGGGTTGTGGCAGATGTCTGTAGTCCCAGCTACTCTAGAGACTCGAGGTTGGAGGATTGCTTGAGCCCAGGAGTTTGAGGTTGCTGTGATCTAGCTTGATGCCATGGCACTGAAGTTTGGCAGAGTGAGACACTGTCTCAACAAATAAAAAACAATACAATATAGATTCTACAAATACATTTGGAGGAACATATAATTTAACATGAGAGCTCAGAATAGGCTAAGATTACTTCAAACACAAGAAGATTCATTGAGGCTGTAGCATTTAAAATTGACTTTGAAAAAGTTTATATGATTTGAGCATGCAGATATAGAAAGCATAGCATTCTAGATAAATAAAAGAGTATGAATAAATTTGAAAGTCCAAAGAATTGCAGGGAGTATAGGGACTGAAGCTCTATAGGGACAGAGGCTGAACATTGCCAGATGGGGCTTGGCAGGGGGGAATTGAATTTTTCATTATTTATTATTTATTATTTTAATGAGTATTTATCTTATTCTGAATTTAGTTTACATTTACCTGATGACCAATAACATTGCCCATTTTTTCACGTGCTTATTGGTCAATCTTAGACTTCGTGGAATAAGGTAGTTAGAAGAAGCAGTCCAATTCCAAGTTACTTTCCTCAAAACAGAAAAAGGAAAGAAAGAGAAGAAATTGTTTGCAATACTCTGGCCTATGTATGGGCTGCCCAAAGGGTTAGTTTCTGTAATGCTTGACTCAGAGCTCAGATGAGGTCCAGAGCATATTTTGAATCTCAGGTTGAACATCACAAAGGAAGCAATGGTTATTGTGGCCTTTGAAACTGCAGGTGATGTGAAGGCCTGTGGACACCTTGGTGAAAGGAATTATAGGCAGAGTTATAACATCTAAGGCCAAGAAACTCTCCCCAAGAAAAACTGGAGGGAATTTCAGAGAAATTAAGACATTTAAAAACTATCATGGATGTAAGAGAATTGGGAGGGAGAAAAGACCCAGTGAAGACACATGCCAAGGAAAGGTCTGAGAAGGCCGTCAGCCATCGCATGCACCTAGTTAGGGAGTGTCTTCCTCTTCACAGATCCACTCTGCAAAGACTGGTGGAGCTTTTTCAAATGTTCAATTTTCAAGAAAAATTCACAAGGTATATGACGAAACAGACAAACATGGCCTATACAAAGGAACAAAATACAATTCCAGACTTTGACCTTAAAAAAAAACACAGGCTTCATACTTCTTAGACAAAGACTTTAAAACTCTCAGACAGCTAAAGGAAAAAACAGACAAAAAAACTGAAGAAGATCAGGAAAACTATGTATGCACAAAATTACAATGTCAATAAAGAGATAGAAATTATTGTTAAAAAGAGCCAAACAGAAGTTATGGAGCTGAACATACAAGTGAATTTAAGAACTTACTAGAGAGATTCAAAAGTGGTTTTGAACAGGAAGAAAAATGAATCAGTGAACCTGCAAGACTTGCCCTTTGAAATTTTAGAGTCTGAGGAGCAAAAGGAGAAAAGAATGAGGAAACATGAATAGAGCCTATGGAATTTATGGGTCATTATTAAGTGGACCAATATGTGCATTATAGAAATTACTAAAGAATAAAAGAGAAATAGGAAGAGAGAGGTCATTTGGAGAAATAATGACCCAAAACATCACAAATTCAAGGAAAGATATGGATAACAAATATAAGAAGAGTCAACAAACACCAAGTGACACAAATCTAAGCCAAAGACGAAGAGTGAATCTTGAAAGCAGCAAGAGAAATGTGACTTATCACACACAAAGTCTCCTCATTAAGATAATTTAGTGAGTTTTTGCAGCAGGAACCTTGTGGGCCAGAAAGCAATGGGATGATATATTGAAAGTGCTGAAAGAAAAGAAAACTGTGTCAAGTGAAAAGTTTACAACCAAAAAATTTTCCCTTCCAAAATAAAGGAGAAATTGAGATGCTGTAAGATAAACAAATGTTGGATGAAACAACCAGGCAGAAGATCAATAAGGTAACAGAGAGCAAGGACAACACTAGAGACCAACTGAGCCGACAGACTCACACAGAACTGCCACTGGGCAACGCAAGAAACACGTTTTTCTGAAGTTCACTCGTAACATTTTTCAAGGCAGCCTATAGATTTGCCACAAAGCAGACATTAATAAATTTAAAAAATAGAAATTATATAAAGTATCTTTTCTGATCATAGTGTTATGAAATTAGAAGTTAGTAGCAAAACAAAAATGAGAAGATACACAAAAATATGAAAATTAAACAGCATGCTCTCAAACAAGATTGATGGGTTAAAAAGAAATCATAAGAAAAATTAGAAAATATCTTGAAACAAAGAAAATAAAAAGAAAAAAACAACATGCCAAAACTTATGAGATACAATGAAAGCAGTGCTAGGAGGAAAATGTGTAAATGTAAGTGCTTATGTTAAAAAAGAAGAAAAGGGCCGGGCACGGTAGCTCAAGCTTGTAATCCTATTACTCTGGGAGGCCAATGTGGGTGGATTGCTGGAGCTCACAGGCCTGAGCCACGGCGAGACCTCATCTCTAAAATGAGCCGGGCATTGTGGTCAGCACCTGTAGTTCCAGCTACTGGGGAGGCTGAGGCAAGAGGATCACTTGAACGAAAGAGCTTGAGGTTGCTGTGGGCTATGATGCCATGACACTCTACTGAGGGCAACAAAGAGAGACTCTGTCTCAAAAAAAAAAAAAATTAAATAAAATAAAAATAAATATAAAAAAGAAGAAAAATCTCAAATGAACAACCTAACCTTATACTTATCTTAAGGAACAAGAACAAAAAGAATAATCTAAACTCAAAGCCATTAGGATGGCTATTACTTACACACAGAGAAAATAAAATGTTGACAAAGCTATAAAAAAAAATTGCAACCCTGCGCATTCATGGTAGGAATGTCAAAGCGGCTAAGGAAAAATGATGAGTAGACAATATACATCAATGTACTATTTATAAGAAATATATTTAAAATATATAGCACATGTATTCTAAAGGTAAAAGAATACAAAATTATATATATATACAATTTATTAATTATGATAAAGTATCAGTGCTGTTGAATATTAGAATAGCAGACTTGGGTTCCTCATAAAACTAAAAATTAAGTTAACATGCGGTCCAGCAATTCTGCTTCTAGCTATGTACCCAAAAGAACTGAAGTCAAGACTCCAAGCAGGTATTTGTAGAGCCACACCCAGGGCAACATTATACATAATAGCCAAAAGATGGAAGCAATTTAAGTGTTCATCAGTTGAGGAATGAATAAGCAAAATATGGTCAGTACATACCATGGGATATTATTCAGCTTTAAAATGGAAGGAAATTCCGACACACATATCAACATGAACAAACCATTAAAAAATTGTGCTAAGTGAAATTAGACTATCACAAAAAGATGTAGACCTTTCAATTCTACAGGTACCCCAAATAGTCAAATTCATAGAGACCAAAGGCTGAAAGAGGGTTTCCTGGGCTATTGGGTGGAGATGAGGGGGAGTTGTTGTATAGTGTGCTCACAAAGAGTCATGGAGATGGAGTAATGATGGTTGCACAGCAAAGTGAATCTTAACGCCACTGAAATGTACACTCAAAAACGATTAAGAATGTAAAACAAACCAAAAAAAAAAGTACTCTTCCCAGTATTTTTTTAAAAGTTATTTTTCATGTAAATATCATTTACGTGCCATACAGTGGATTTACTACTGTTATTTCAAAATGAATCAATAAATAAAGATTTCTAAAGTTTCCAAAAACTATAATAATATGGCTATTCCGGGTCACTTCCACCTCCTCATGAGATTCATAATCTGCTTTTTCATTGATAATTTCTACCAAAAACTTTGCTTGCTAGAATTTTGACCAAGATCATTGCTGAATGGTTCTCCATGCATCTTTCATGTTTCTGCACATTTTGCTGCCAGAAGCATTGATGCCTTTGCTCCAGATTATTTTTTAAAAAATATTTCCAGAGTGAACATACTTAGAATATCTTCCTTAAGAGCAAAGGGCAGATTTTCTTGCCAGTCTGGAAGATAACAAATGTCTTCCCTGGAGCATGGACATTTGTGCTTAGCTCCCCTCAGAAATGCTTCCGATTCTCTTTTTATAATAAAAAGCAATATGTGTCCATGTGTTAACCTAATCCTCTTTGTGTCAACTAGAGAAATTGGGGCTGAGAGACCTGCTAAAAGAATATGCTAATACCCTGACTGCTGCCTCTGCTGTGAATAATACATTTCTTTATCTCTGACCAGAAGTTTTGTGTCTTCTCCATTTTAAAATTCATTAAGATGTACTCCATGACCATCATTTTTTTAAACCTTAGTAACATTTTTTGCACACTTAGGAAGAATATATATTCTGTAATTGTTGAATGAAGTGCTCTATAAATGTTCCACTAGGTCAGTGAGTGCACAGTGAAGATCACATCATCTATATTCTTACTGATTTACTATCTGTTTGTTCCATCAATCATTGAAAAAGGAGCATTGAAGTTCTACACTAGTTATGAATTTGTCTCTTTCTCATTTGAGCTCTATCAGTATTTGCTTAGATTTTGGAGCATTTCTGCTACATGAAGTAATCATTTAGAGTTGTTTTTCTTCCTAATAAATCGATCCTTTGGATCAGCAGTTCTCAACCTGTGGGTCCCAACCCCTTTGGACTGTATTAAAGGTTCGTGGCATTCGGAAGGTTGAGAACCACTGCTTTGGATCACTATTAAATGTCTTTCTTTATGAATGTTCAAGTACTTTGAACTGAAGATCTAGTATTCTGCTATTCAATAGCCACTACCACTTTTTTGTGATTAATAAATTATATATCATTTTTCATTCTTTTCCTATCAAAACATATATGCTACATATTTTAAATGCATTTTTTTGTGAACAGTGCATATGCATTTTGCCTTTTTATCAGTCTGACAACCATTGCCTTTTATTTGGAGTAACTACATTTTATATTTAATTTTTGATTTGCAAGTAAAATCTACCATCGTTGTCTTTGTTTTGTGTTTGTTTCATATGCTCTTCATTTATTTTCTTTCTCATTTTTTAATTTTTATTTCAGATATTTAATATTTAGTTTTGTATCTGTTATTGACTTACCAGCTGTATCTATGTTTTGCTTCATTGGTTTCTCTAAGACCTATTATATTCAATTTTAGTATATCATGAACTATCTTCAATCCATCTTAAAATACTATTACAGCACTTCAGGACTCGTGCAATAGCCCACTTCCCTTTCCATTTCCCCCTCTGTTCTGTTCTATTGCTGTTATATATTTTACTTTTATACATCTTACAATTAATTTATAATTAAAAGAAATTTAAAAATGTGAAAAATATATGATTTTTTTACACTTTTAGCATTTCTTACACCTTTATTCCTTTTTGAGAGTTAAGGGTTCCATCTGTGCTATTTTCTTTGTCTGATAGTGCATGTCTGCTGTTTATCATCTTAGGGTTTACAGAGCTCCTTGGATTTGTAAGTTTACAGTTTTCATCCATTTTGAAAACAATTTTAGCCACATGTCTTTGTATATTGTTTTGGCCTCCTCTTTTTTTTTTTTTCCTTTTTGTAAATTTGTAGCCAAATTACCTTGATCACTTGATATTGCTCTACAAATCACTGAGGCATTCCTCTTTTTTATTTTTTTATTTTGTTTTTTTTTAGTCTTATTTCTTTCTGTCCCAGCCTCTCTTTGGGTGGTTTCTCTACTTCAGGGTCAAGTATGCTGCTATTTCTACGCAGTTAATTTTTTTCAGATTAGATACATTGTTTTGAAGTCATTGTCTACTAATTCCTTTATATCTATCATTTCTATGTTTTTATGTAAGGATTTTTCTCTTCATCAGGGATATTTTTGTGTAATCAGCTCCTGTTCATTTTGATGTTACATAGTCAAGTGTCTATATGCTGTTATCTTCCTATAAAAACTGTTGAAATTTATTCTGGTGGGCAGGTAAGTTATTTGGCAATCAACCTAATTGGGCTAGTTTTCATTTTGTTAGGAAGGTTCTAGAATGTGCTTCTTTTCTCCAGGACTAATTTAGTATTATACTAAGGATGGATTTTTCTGGGGTCTGTAATGAATACCCCAGGCTCTTAATGAGGATTTTACCCTCCAGCTAATTAGAAGATGTTGTCTCTGACTCCTGTTTGAGATTACAAGTTGTATAGATTGCCACTTACTGATAAGTTTTTCTTGGAGTGGGGGAAGAAGGCATTGTTACCACATAGTTTTCCTTTATGCACGCACAGCTTGACATTTAGTAACAGACACAAGTAGACCCCATACCAATTGTTGGAGCACTTTCTCTAACTCGCACCTTCCAGTTTCCTGGCCTGGAAATGTTCCCTGCCTTAGCCTTCTCACACCCTAATCCTATTTCCTCAACCTAACAAGACTTCCTCCCTCTTCTTTATTCTCTCCTTCTAGCACAGAGTTTCTGGAAATGCCCATTGAAGTAAAATCAGGAAAAATATAGGAATCACTGTTTTTCATGTTCCTTGTCTGAAGATCAAAGTCTCTTGGCTTCTTGGATGCCTGCTAAAGTTTCATATGTTTTTTTATCAAATTTTCACTTTTTGGTGAAATACAAGCTAATTAATTTTTAAATTTCGAGTTAAGTGTAATGTGTATATATGGTGTTGATAATCATTTGTACATTTGGTTTAAAATAAAGAACTATTTGGTTTTATGATATTTTAATATAATAAACCCGCAGTGAAATGCTACAAATTGTGAACAAAATAAATTATAAATTCTATGCATTTCTATTTTTAAAATCCATGATTAAATAATGTCACGGCAGAAACCCCAAATCATTGGTTCCCAAATTCTACAGCACATAAGAATTATCAGGCAGAATGTTTGCCAATGAACAAATTCCTGAGTCCCAACTCCAGATGTTATAGTTAATGAAATTTGGGGTGATACAAAGATATCACATCACCATTTTTAGCATTAATTCTGTTGATTCTGATTTAGAAGTTCCAAGAGAAACTTCAGATAAAATGTCCTTGTGTTGTAGGTATTTTGCTTCAGAATGACAGTTTAATAACAAATGATATATTGATTCTGCAAGAAGAAAGCGTAATTTAAGTTTTGCAGTGCCTGGAGGCTATGTAGGTCTTATGTTCAATCATTCCAAATAAGTGCACATGGAAACTGAAAGTTGTTTTCTTTCTGTGATAGTTAATTTTACATGTCAAATTGACGGAGCTATAGGATGCAGAGATATCTTGTTAATCTGGATAGAGGTGGAGAGCATTCTTTTTAATCAAGTATCAAGAATGGAAAAGCAAGTATCCAATGCATTCAGTACTAATATGAAGCCAGTAGATGAACTAATACACACCCACATAAGAGAAAAACTCAATTAAACTCAAGTTGGGGGGAGAGGTGTAGGAAGGGGAATCAGGAAAGGGGAAGAGGGATTGGGGTGCTCTCACCTATGCACAGTGTAAGTCTATATGGCACACCTCCTAGGTCAGGGGCACAACTGATCCTTTGGATCAGCAAATGCAAACACTGTAACCTAACTGTTTGTACCCTCATATTATTCTAAAATTTCAAAGATAAACATGATTTCTGGGTAGGTCTATGAAGGTGTTTCAGGAAGAAGTTAGCCTTGGAATCATTGTTAAAGGACGTTGCCCTTCCAATGTGAATAAGCATTATCTAATCCACCAAGAATCTGAATAAAACAAAAGGTTCAGGAAGGCAGGATTTACCCTCTCTCTGCCTGATAGGTTGAGCTGGACCATCAATCTTCTCCTGCCGTGGACGTTCCTGGCTCTCTGGCTTTCAAACTGGAATCTAGGCATTGATCCTCCGGCTTTCAGGCCTTCGGAGTATAGGACATATGGTCTTTGGTCTTAAGCTTGCAGGTAGCAGACCGTGAGACTTCTCAGCCTCCAAAATTAATGAGCCAATACCTTTATATAAATCTCTCTGGAGATAAATGTTTTGTTGCGGAGAAACAGACCACCAATTGGAGATGCACTCTCCCCATACCCTGTCTCCTTCTCTGTCTCTACATACATCTATACATGCACACACACATATAAATACATCCCCATAAGTGTATATATGCTTCCCCATTTTAACTTTTCTCCTCTCAATTTAAGAAACTAAAAGAGATGATATTTAAATTTGGCAAGAATTAAATCTTACCATATAGGTAGCTTGGAAGATATCTGAGGTATCTTACAAAGAAGACATATTTGAAATGTTTAATGCAGCTCAGTTGGAAGTCCAAACCATCCTAAATCTAAAAATATATGGGAAAAGAAAATGTCATTTGTGACAAGACCTCATGACACTTGATTCTGATTTTATTTTTTCTCTAAAGGCAGTCTGTAGCTCCCAGCAATATGCTATTTATTAGTGTTACTTACTCTCAGAATATTTCCTTAGCTGACAAAGTGAAGAATATCTTTTCTGTAGTAATTCTCTGAAGCCCACTGTGAGTGAGCAGGGGGTGTGGAGCTCCCCTTGCTGAGCTTAACTCCACCTTCTACACAAAGTGGTCCCCTTGAAGCTGAGAAGGAGTCACAACATCTCCAGAAACTCTGAAGAATAAAAGTTGTCGTTTGACAACTACTGACAGGTGGACTCCTGGGACTTGCGAGTATTGTCTTGACTGCTCCAAAAGTTTGTATTAAAACCATAACAGGCCTGGAGACCTATTCTGACAAACAGCTTTCTAAGGATGACTATTTCATACTTAGCTCATTTCACTGTTTCAAGAAAAAATCTAAAACAGTTAAATTGCTGATTCTGAAAGAGATTTTAGGGGGAAAATGTTCTTCCTTGCATTGCAGGGGTTTATCTATTTTTCTTCAAACTGGAAACTTTCCAATCTACCCTACAGGGAGCAGCATCTGAACTTCAACCTAGACCCACTGGATTGGTTTATGATTTGTCGAAGGCTCTCAATCTGTCCTGGAACTTACCTGTACCCAAAATTTCAAAGCACAAGAGTATTGGCTCTTGTCAAAATTGGGGGAGAAAAATTAAAAAAAAAAAAAAATGGCTGAGCATGGTGGCTCACGCTTGTACTCCTAGCACTCTGGAAAGCCAAGGTGGAAGGATCATTTGAACTCCGGAGTTTGAGACTAGCTTGAGCAGGAGCAAGACCCTGTTTCTACTAAAAATAGAAAAGTTAGCTGGGCATTGTGGTGGGCACTTTAGTCCCAGCTACTCAGGAAGCTGAGACAGGAGGTTGCTTGGGCCCAAGAGTTTGAGGTTGCTGTGAGCTGTGATGATGCCATGGCACTCTACCCAGGGTGACAGAGTAAGGCTCCAAAAAAACAAGATCTGTGTGTTTTCAGGCAGAAATAGAAAAATTATCTGGGTGCTGTGGTGGGGTGCTCACAGTCCCAGCTACTTGGGAGGCTGAGGCAGGAATATCCCTTGAAGCCAGGGGACTGAGGTTGCTATGAACTAGGCTGATGCTATAGCACTCTGGCCTGGGGCAAAAGAGTTGAGACCCTGCCTCAAAAAAAAAAAATTTTTTTTGGCTTGGCCGTCCTACACTTGTGCCTTTAAAAAATCTAGATGTACTTTAGTACCTACTAATGTAGGGAATGCTAAACTCACATCCTTACTAGTTTTTCACTTATTACTTAACAAAGCCTATTCTTTATTGAGCAGTTACTATATAGACACAAAGCACTTGCATATTTTTCTCATTAAGTCCTCACAGCAATCTTATAAGGTCGATGCTATTATTATACCCATTTTAAAGGCAACCCAACTTAGGCTAAATATATTAAATAACTTGTCTATGGAAAAAGCTAATACATGATAGAGGCAATCAGTGGCTGAGTTCATATCTAAATCCAGGATTGTCTGACTCTATAATCCACGATCTTAGTGATTACACCATATTTTAACCTGTATCCTTTCCAGCTGTTTGGAAATGCCCTTGCCTATTAGCTTCCTTATCCCCTGGCATTTGGCTCTGACTTATCAAGATACATCAGCATCCTTACTGACTTTTAGAATTAAGAATCTCCTGCAAGGTTGGGAGTCAAGCTCCAGTCACAGCTGATGGGTCTCTTGTGTGGCATCCTTTGGATCTCCTTCAGCTCCCTTTGTTACCAGCCAGCTTTGGGACCCAGTTTTGTAGAGACAAGATTCCCACCCACATTTTCTCAATAGACATTCATTCTTGTAATGCTTTCTCTTGCAGCACTGACCTGCTCTGGAGTTCTGCCTGGGGTTCCCCTCCTCATTTCATTAGTGTCTGCTGCACCCTTAGCCCTTGTTTTGAAGACTGAGATCCTCTTCGTCCCCCCAGGCTGTTTATAGGTTCTGCTTGGCTTTGTATTTCAACTTTCTGTGATGGCGTCATCCCTGTGTTAAGCATCCTCCGCATACAGACTGTTTAATGACGCCCGCCATGGGACTCCCTGTCGTTATGGTTGGATTGTATTCCTTGTGGGTACTTCCTTGGATACTCCTGGACAAACACTGATTAAGCTTTTCTTCAGTCTCCCTGTGCTGTAGGCCCCAGATACACAACGAGGTAAATTCTCTGATGTGTTCATAGCCCACTGCCTCTTCTTTACATTAGACTGAGCCAACTATTTCCCTTGGTAACAGTTTCCTGAGTCTGCCTTGGTGTTGTTTTCCTCTCATCTCCCCTTGGTAAGAATATCTCTCCTTGATCCCTTTTAGTTCTATTTTCTGGCTCCTGCCTCAGCCCTCCCCTTTCCTCTTTTATGCCACCACTGAGCCAGGACATGCACCTGCTGTTCCCACTGCTTGCCTCCCCCCTCTTAGACTCACGTGCTTGTTCCAGGCCTGTGGACCTTCTCAGTCAGCCATTGGAGAATAAACAACATGGAAGTGCCTAGGAAATTTCTTATAAGTACTCCCTGGAATTGAAAGTTGTAGAGAAAAGTGGTTGAAATCTTTTAAGATAGGACTATGAGACTATGCTTCCTAGGTCAAATCCACCCACCATCTTTTCTTGTAAACAAACTTTTATTAGTAAGTGACACATGACTGTATTTGTATTATATCTATACAACACAGCACAAAAAGAAGAAAAAACAGTATAGGAATAATATTTTTATATCTCACTGAATTTAAGTTTGCATAAATCCAAAGTGGATTCTGATAAGTTATGGTGTATTCAGTATGGAAAAGTTAAAAAGCTTTATTGGAACCTTAAGAGAAATTAGAACAGAAAGTGTACAGTTTGGGGTAGAGATCTCTGTACACATATCACAAAGACATATCATGTACCGGCACATAACTTCCCAGAGGCAGAGGGCTCACATGGAATTATCCCCGTTGCCTAAATTCTGTTTGTCACAAAATTCTTTCCAGGCCCCACTGCTCTCTTCCAGGAAAGTCTTAAAGACTGTGAAAGAATAGAGGTGACATATATGGACCTCAGGATGTGCTCTGGAATGTAATTATTAAAAGCCACTATGTAAATTTATTCTATTTCTACTTTCCTTTTCGTTTTAAGTTCCTGGTACTACATTTGGTAATCCAAACTGAAAGAGATGTTTTCTTTGGAAAATAAGAAATGGCAAATTGTTTCTGTACTAATACTGGGCTGACCACACAAAAGTTAAGCTTAGCAGGAAAATTTCTCTCTGTGCAGTTTTATGGCCCAAGTTTGGCTGTTCATGACCATCACCTGGGGCTTAACGCAATAGCAGTGCCTAAGTCTTACCCTGGAGTTTCTAATTTAATTTGCCTGTGATGTTTTGGCATTATATTTTTTAAATAAATGATTTTTAATACTTTCAAATTTACAGAAAAATTTCAAGGATTGTGCAGAAAGATCTACGTACCTCTCCCATGCTTTTCCTTCTTAGTAACGTCTTACATTACCCTGTCACATTCGTCAGAACCAATAAACCAGCACTGTCACATTACCACTAACTAAAGTGATTCAGGAATTCCAGTCTTTTTTCAATTTCCCTAGCTTTTGCACTGATTTTTTTTTGAGGGGGGTGGGGGGGGTCCAGAATTACGTCTATGAAATGTTACATCTGGTCACCATGTTTTCTTCATCTTCTCAGGTCTGTGAGAGTCTCTCAGTTTTTCCTTGTTTTGGATGACCTGGACACTTTTGAGGAGTATTGGCCAGGTATCTTGAAGAATGCTCCTCAATTTGGGATTTTATGATTTTTTTTTTTTTTTTTTGATGAGATGGAGTTATGGGTTCTTGGAGAGAATGCCACAGAGGTGAAATATCTTTATTTACATTAGGGAACAAATTCCTCCATGAACAGGACTCTTCCAAGGGAAGTGAGCCTGTTTCTGTTCATTGTGGAGTTAACTCCTTTCTCTTCACCTCCCTATACTCTAATTTTTGGAATCAAGTAACTAAGGGGAGTGGGATTAGCAGAGAGGTAGGAGTTACGATTCGCCTCCTGTAGGGAGAATATGTAAATGATTTGCAATTCTTTTATAGGAAGATCTGTCTCTTCTCCTACAGTCATTTTCTTATTTAATCTTTATTTATATAAATATGAACTTGTAAATATTTGTTTTGTACTTGGTGCTATTGCTCAAAACTATGTTATTTATTTTATTACTCAAATTATTCCATCTTTGACCACTGGGGCTTCTTCCCAGCTGCATTCACATATTAGAAGAGCACCAGGTGATTCTCCAGTGCAGCTAAGACTGGGAACTCTGATTTATACCCCGTAGACCCATGTTCTGGATGTGTGGTCCCTAGACACGCATCATCAGCTCACCTGGGAATTTGGTAAGAATGCAGACTTGAGGGCCCATCCCAAACCTCCTGGATCAATCAGTACCAGGGAATGAAGCCCAAGTGAATCCTGTATGAATTAATATTTGAAAACTTCTTACACAGATAATATCAGAGATACTCTCTTATCTTTAAAAATACTAATAAGGTCACCACAGCATTATTTTGTAAAATGCACGTGTAGTTTAAGATAAGCATCCCATTTTAGGTCTAGGTTGCCAGGCTAACATTTCAACAGTGGCCTAACTTCTCCCAGGCCATATGCATTGATTTAGGAAAGCCTGGACTGAGAAAGTGTCCCTGCCAGACAGGAGGCTCCCGCTTGTCATAGACAACCATGAACAGAATATGCCCATGATGGAACATTCCCCCCCAAATATGCTTCTTTATTGTGATATCATAAATATTTATGTCTGCTAATTATTAAAACGTGCAAAATTACTGTGAAGAAAGGGACTTCATCTAACCCCAGGCTTTTCTTATTATTCTCAAAGCAGAGCCATTAACTTTCTCTAACTTATGCTTCAAGGTGTTGAAAAGCTAATTCACTGCTCCCCAGCTGCCTACTTGTGGGGACAGCTTTCTTCTGCTCCAGGCAGTAATTGCTTTACTGCTAGCCTAAATTGCCCTGCAGAAGAAAGCATAGCTTTGCTTGCTTTATCCTGTGGATTTAAAGCAGTGCCTATACTTGCTTTAAATAGAAGGGAATTTCTTTCCCAACAGATATTTTTATTCTAATCCACACAATTCCTTCCAGCAGAGACATGGAAAACAAAATCCTGAAGGCACGCCCTAATATACACTCCATTTACACTGGTAATGTATTGAGGACCAATTAGGCTTGGGGGGAGAGGATTAGGAGAGTGACAGAAAGTGCCTTCCCTAGCCCAAGTTAATAGAGGTTAGTTTGATAGACGTGTGGATAAAAATTCAAATTCAATTGGATGGATCAATCAAAAATACCTAAAATGGATAAAAAGCATTGATTTGACCAAATATACCAGACTTAAAACCAGAACATGTAATTATAATCTTTTTTCACCCAGATAAAACCATTCTGTGGCTAAAACTAGGCAAATAGTAGGATTAATAAATAGCATTTTACTAGTTCTTCTCTCATAGAACCTGTTGTTCTATGAGAAAACCTGTTGTTCTATGAGAGAAGAACTAGTAAAATGCTATTTTGGTGTCAAATTAAACTCACAAATTTTAACATGAAGCTTTGCTATTAATGTGAAGGGTATGGGCCATCACAGGTCTCAAGGAAAGCAGGGAAAGGCCTAGAACATTGGGGATAACTGAACAGGTCCTCTCCACAACAAACATGTACCTCCTCCAATGCACAATAACAAGTGGGGTTTCTGAATGAGGTTCGTGGGGTCACTCATGCCCCGAGAATATTCCAATTATGAACTCTCTCCATTTTATACCCTGATGCAGCTGAGCTCATGTGATATTCTCTAGAAATCCAGGCTTTACAAAACCAAAAAATTCCAGGCTTACTTATCATAGGTAAAACTTTAGCCAGGGACATTCTTTCAAGGACATTCTGAAGACAATGCCTCTTCCTCGTACCATGTATTAACAGTCTACATACCTGGAGATTTAGTAGATGAGGAAATTAGACCAGGCAACAACCTTCTTTCCTTTCCTCTGAAGGCACACCCCAGTAAAATGAGTAAATGAATATATGGCCAGTTTTTACAACTCCCTTCTCCTTGGGGCCACATCCATACCAGAGATTTTGCAGAGAGCGGTGCCTGAGGTTTACCAGTGTTGGTGCACATCAGAAGGTCACCCTGTCACTGCCACTCTACAGCAGTGATGAACAAGTTCACCCTATTGTCCTTGTTGGCCTGGGTCACTGTAAGTTTATTCAGGGGTCACCTTGTGGTACAAGCCCCAAGATCTAGCCCTTGCAATCTATCTAGCACATAACATTCAAATCTGCTTTCTAAATTGCCAATGTGATTGGGCCCTTCCATGACTACAAACTTTTATTGGCTTCCCAGTGCTATTAGTATAAAAATCCAAAAATGTTAGTCTCTAGGCCGTATTTTGGAGTCTGATCCTTGCGCCCACCTGCCTAACTCAGCTTCAGGTCTATGCTCCTCTTGTTTTCATGACTCAGAGCCACTGCTGGCCCTGCAGGGGACAGTTCTTTGTCCTTTTCCATCCAGGCTAGTCCTTTCTCCTCCTTCCTGGTTTGGCCCAGTTATCACCTTCTCTGAAACAATTTTTCTGACACAAGTGCTGTAGAGAAGATATTCTTATAATGAAAAAAAGCAAGATGACATGTACTGGGTAGGATGTGTTCATTCTCTCGTCTGTCTCTCTCACTGCCCTTTCACCAGGAATCCGTATTTTATTTGGTGACAACTTCAGTGCCTGGCATAGAGAAGGCGGTGGAATGAGGAGCACAGAGGGGAGGCCCTCCGATGGAGGAGATGTATGTCACCTTTTCCCCCAGGACTGAAGGGAGAGGTGCGGCTCTAGGTTTCAGTTTGGAAATTGGGAAGGAGACTTGACATGGCTCAGACCTGGTATCAATAGGGTAATTGCCCTGGTCATTGGAGTATTTTGTTGACAATGAATATTGGGATAAGGACTTGGAGAGGGCATTTTGAGCATGCTCTAAGAATGGAGTGAGCTTCTGATGGGAGATAAATAAAATGATTTAGGAGAAGCAAGATTCCCCAAGGCAGACGCAAGTGGTAACTGTGGAGCAGCAGGAGAATTAGTTGAATTTCCGTGGTGATACTGGGTTGAACCTGTGTGGAAGCAGCTGGCAGACATCAGGGCTGAAGCAGGGGAGGGATCTGCAGAGCAGAGTGGAGGGACGAAGGGCTGAAGGCGTTAAGGAAGTAGGTAAGGAAGTCACAGCCCAGGCAGTTTAGCCTGGTGAAAGCAGAATTATATAGAAGCCACTAGAAGGCCTATAAATAGTGAGAAAAGCACAGAGTCACTTTATCTCCCAGGCTATTACTTCATAAAACAAAATAAACTCTCTTTGCCAATAAGAGTCATAAGATTCCCCCATATAGAAACTGTGTCATCTTATCGATGTTTGGGGATCTACTTTGAATATTATGAAAATGTTCAAGGCAAAAGAAGAATAACAAGACTTTCTTTCCACGGGTGGGAGTATAGGAGGAGCTGTAACTAAAATTAGTTCTTGCTAAGAAAATTGTTAACATCCTTAAAATCTAGTTGTTCTTTTAGCTATCTGGGTGTTATCAAGAACAGAGAGAAAAGGAAATCATAAAGCTCTCTCTTGTTCAGAATTACTTTCTTTGGTTTCAAATATTGTCATTTCTATCATGTCTTGTACTAATTGTCATGGTAGACAAGGGCTCTGGCTGCTAAATTGCCTGCCCAGCACACTGGAGCAAAGATTAAAAGGTAATTGGATCAAAAATTTCACAGGAAAACATCAAGATGAAGCATCTCTCTGTTAGGCCTATCCCCCGAGGAAGACTGGGATTAAGTGAGCCACAAATAGTACATGATGACCTCACGAAATGCTGCATTACTGATCCTGACTCAGACAGTTATATAACAAGAAGCAGCAGCTTTGCTTGTGATGGAAAGAAAAAAGAACTGTTCACGCTTTTCTTTCTCATATGCCAGACTTAATCTGAAAATTGTTTGTTTTGAGCCTCATAAGTAGGGTTGATTTTAATTTGGTCATTGGGGCTTTTTGGTAGGATCTTTGTAGGCCAAAGATGTTCTTACTTTTGGAGACCCCTGCTCCCCCTATTATAATAAATCAGTTAAAACATAGGAAGGTCATAGATTAAATCCCATTTGCATCATCATTTCTATAAGAATTATTGCAGTGGTTTGGTTAACCTGTTATATTTTATCATTATTTAATTAAAATAATTTTCTAATGGTTTATTGTCTTGTAACTAATAATTTTTTTCTAGATCCCAAATATTTTGCTGGACCTTAAAATGTTCATAAATCCAGGGCATTACGCCTCATGAGAACAATGGATGAAGTTGCCTGAACCGAGGGTGAGATGCCTGATTCTTTGAGAAGGCAGGGTATAATGACATGATGGCCTCTAAAAATAAGTTCAAGTCCAAACTTTGCATCTAATCCCTGAGACCCAGGCAAGACCCTTTGCCTCTGTCTCCATCTCACCAGTGCCACCACCACTGCTATTTTTCTCTACATTTGGTAAATAATCAGACAAATATAATAAAGTGTTAACTCTTAATAAAAGACATAATCAGTTGCCATGGGAACAAAGAGAAAGAGCAGAAAGTTCAAGGAAGGAGCAGAAAATTCAAGGAAGTAATTTTTCTCCTTTTGCAAAAATATAGATAATATACATACTGCCTTTTTTTATAGGCTTCATGTGGGGAATCAAATAAGATTCTGTTACATCATAAAAGTTTCCTTCATACTTTATGGCACAGTGAAAACAAGACAGGGTTGGAGTCAGAAGACCTGGGTTTTTTGTTTGTTCGTTTTTTTTGTTTGCTTTTTGTTGTTGTTGTTTTTAAGACAGTCTCACTCTGTTTTCCCAGGCTATAGTGCTATGGGCTCAGCCTAGCTCACAGCAACCTCATTCTTGGGAGCTCAAGCAATTCTCCTGCCTCAGCCTCCCAAGTAGCTGGGACTATAGACAGGGGTATCCAACATCATGCTCAGCTCATTTTTCTATTTTTAACAAAGATGTGGGTCTCTCTTTAGCTCAGGCTGGTCTTCACCTCCTGAGCTCAAGGGATCATCCCACTTCAGCTTCCCAAAGTGCTGGGATTACAGGTGTGAACCACTGCACCCAGCCAGAAGACCTGGTTTCAAATTCCAAATGTTCCTCTGAATGATCTGATACAATTGCTTAGCAATCTGAACTTCAATCTGTCTCTACATCTCCAAAAAGAGCATGTCCTGGGTTGAATAGTTTCAAAATTCCTGTCTTTCCAGAATCTCTCAGTGTGATTTTATTGAAGGTCTTTGCAGATATAATCAAGTTAAGATGAGATCATACTGGATTAGAGTGGACTTTCATCCAATAACTAGCATCCTCATAAGAAGAGAGAAATTGGGGAGAGTGCCATGTGATGATGAGGTGGAGCATACAGTGGTATGTCTTCAAACCAAGGAAATCTGAGGATGCCCAGCAACCACAAGAGTGGAAAGAGGCAAGGGAGGAAGCACAGCCCAACCTACATCTTCCCTTTGCACTTCTAGCCTCCAGCACTATGAGAGAATAAATTTCTATTGTTTCAGGACACTTAGTTTGTGGTGTTTTTTACGGCAGTCCTAGGAAACTAATACAGGGGATTAATAATAGGACTTACCCCACAGTGGTGTGATACCAGGGGTCATGAGGCCTGATCTGGGACAGTGGGAATAAACACGGTGCCAGAATAAGACATTCTGGGAGCTGCACCATGAAGCGTTTGTGCATGTTACCCACCACTCTCTGCCTTGCTCACCAGGTGTCATCCTCCTCACTTCCAATTTCCTCTGTCATCTTCCCACCACCATGCTGTTCATTCATGTATGATTTATAGTTGCCTTTCTGACTTAGTATTGCAAGGACTAAGAACCAGCAGTTTGATTTTTCTTAATTGGCCTTCAAAGTCTTTGCCTCATCTTACAAAATTGTTTCAGTTGGCCAGGAAAGGCATCCTAGATGAAAACATTGGAATATTGTAAATATCCATGTAAATGTCAGTCATTTGGATAAAAAATTACTTATAGTCATAGTAATGACTATGAAGCATCGTGTACCACATGACATCCAAGCAGAGACACAGTGGAGAAGGACTGGCTTGGAGTCGGGTCCTCATGCTGTGACTGGCTAATGGCCATGTCAAGTGGCAGCTGGTGCTTGAACGTCTAGATCTGTAAAATGAAGAGAAAGAGGTGGGACGTGTTGTGGACACCTAAACTCTGTTTAAGCTGAATTCTGTGAGGTGTGTTTCTAGGAGTGTCCACACACTCTTTTTTAAATGTTCTCTTTCCTTAGTCTAAAATCAGCTTTTAAGATAATTCAGAAAAGTGATTAAGAAGAAAAACTTTGACGTTATGAAAACCAGGGTTGAGTCTAAGCTTCTCCACTCACAGTTATATGATGCTGTTAAGTGTGATAGTTCTAAATCACGGCTTCCAAATCCTTTGACATTTCTCTCATCAAGCAGTGGGGTCTTTGTCTTCTCTGCTTCAGTCTTGGCTTTGTGACTGATAGAACGCTATGCATATGACACTGTGCCAGTTTCTAAGCTTTTACTTTCTGTCTCTTGGGATTCTCACTCTTGGTACCCACCCGCCATGATCTGAGGAGGGAAAGCAGCCCATGGAGAAGTCACTGGTAGGCCTTTGTTGCAAGAGACTCACTATAGCCAGCATCGACCATGAGACATGGGGGTATGTGAGCCTCAGGTGAGTCTAGCCCCCACCCTTTATGTCCCCAACCATGGAGTCACCATAGCTGACACTACTTGGAGCAAAGGTAGGCTGTCTCCAGCAAGCACTGCCCAAATGGCAGATTTTTGAGAAAACTAAATAATTATGTTTTTTTTTTTTTTGTTAAGTCATATACACATAAATCATGAATATATTATGCATATGTGAGGTACAACGTGTTGATTTTTTTAGACAATCTAACGTGCTTACATCAAACCAATCAACATAGCTTTCACCTCATTTACTTGATAATTGTGTTAAGACATTTATGTTTTACACTTGACATATTTGACTTGTACCCTTGCAATATGCTCCATGGGTGTGGTCCTGTCATTTACCCTCCCTCTATCAAACCTCCCCCAATAATTATTTTAAACTACTAATTTTGGGGTGGTTTGTTACAGCAATATATAATTGGAATGGTAAGGGAATTCTTTAAGCTTCAGTTTCTTCATCTGTAAAATGAAAAAAAAAAAAAAAAAAGGTACCTTTTTCCACAGTGGCATGAAGATTAAATGAAATGATGCATTCAAAGCATGAAAGACCTAAATCTTTCAGACTCAGTTGATATTAGCCACTACTGTTATACATATTTTAATTACTTTTTCACTGGTATCATGGGTTTTCAAAAGCCATCTGATCCTTCCCAACTAAAGCATCTCAAGACAAGAAAAGTAAATATGACAGCAATGGGCAGAGGAAAACTGATGGTTTTCCAATCAGTTGGAAACTCAATCTATGCTCTCCTCTTTTTTTTCTTTCTGTTTTTAGTAGATTCCAAGAAGGCACTGAAGCCTCCACTACCTGTGGAGAGATCAGTTTGCTCATGACTTATGAATCTCACTGGTCCGTGGAAGTGTAGGCATCCTCTGTGGGGGTGGTGAGGGTAAATCCGGGAGCTCACTGCATTGATGAAATGGTCTTTGTAAAGGATTCACTGTGGTATGGTCATGTTTCCTGGCATGGTACTTTCCTCAAAAATCTGTCTGATTCTGCTTCCTCAGACACACAGCTAGAAAGCAGGCCTTGACAGAGGACCAATCTGGTGGTCAGCCCAGCTCCAGAGTCAGCACTGTAGCCAGGGAGCGGGAGCTGTAGAAGCCCATTATCTCTTGGCCATAGGTTCATGTCCCATGAAGGAGTAAAGGAGTGAACCACAGAGGAGTTTCTTTTCAAAATGGCATGATGAGTCCGTGAAACAGCACTGCCACTTAGTCTAAAGGTGTAAATTGTCCTTGTGAGTCCTATGATTTCTACAAACTTACAATTCAAAGTGGGTGTACCATTGCAGGAAGGAGCCCCAACAGAGTGGACTGAGAATGCCCCAGGAGGGACTTCCCACTCACCTGGATTGGAGACCCAGAGAGAACAGTGCAGTAAGATGAGAGTTTTTATGAAAAACTCCACTGAGACCCCGAGAGAGGGCCTGGTGTCAGCCTGTGGCAGGCGGACAGGTGCCGCCCTGGTTCCCATTCTCAGGGCATGTGTTTACAGAATGACTAAGCAAAGAGTTAACAGTCTCTTAACTCAATCATGGGGGTGGTCTTTTGATTATGAAAAATACCCTAGCATTGTGGCAGGCTCCTGTAGTCCCAGCTACTAGGGAGACAGAAGCAAGAGAATTGCTTGAGCCCAGGAGTTTGAGGTTGCTGTCAGCTGTGACTTTATAGTACTCTACAGAAGGCGACAAAGAGAGACTCTGCCTTAAAAAAAAAAAAAAAAGAAAGAAAGAAAGAAAAAATGGTCATTAGGGAGGAAGCACTAAATCATAGAACAATTCTCCAGGGCAGAGTGAAGTAGGTAACAAAGAAAGTTGCCTTAGGGGATGGGAGATGGCTGGGAGAGGAATGGTTATGGCTTCAGCCTTCAGGCTAAATTGTCTTGCTCCAGGGTAATTTTTTAATCCCTTCTAACTCTGCTCTGCTAAACTGCTGGATTTTACTCAGATGTCCCTCTTCCACCTCAATAGGGGGGCTGAGCAGCTGGGGGCTGAGGCCTTCCACCTGCACTAAAGAAGGGCCATTGAATCAAAACGGCCTCACTGGGACCTAGATCAGGACTCTGTCCCCACAGCCTCTGCAGCTACTTGGGAGGATAACTAACCAGTTTGAACTCTGAATGGAATCCTAACTTCATCACAGGTTTGTATTTGCTGCCCTCCATTTCCCCACAGGAAAATGCTTCAAATCAAAAGGCAGAGGGTGAGGAAGAAGCTATGGAAAATTGAGACTGCAGCCATACCAGCTAGGAGAGGAGGAAGGATGCTAAACAAATCCCCTTGGTTACATTACAGAATAATTTGTCCCTGTGACATTAGGTGTATCCCCTTTCCTGGGCACCTGCACCCCCTTCCCACACTTACAGACACACAGGACCATTTACCATTCATTGTTATTTCATCTGTGTAGATAACAGAACCGCCTTGCTGTCATAAAAGTAAAGGAACAGATCTGTTAAATTGCTGCGTGAAGGAGCTCTTCTATATCAGTGTCATTAAATTAAATTTCTGCTCTGGATAACGCATAAAAATGGCTTGTGAATTTTTCTTTCCTGGATGACTCATTTTGTTTGAACTCCAAAGCAATTCCTCAGAAATGGAAAGAGGCTATTTAAAAATGAGCTGTGAGAGTGTCATTAAAAAATCATTTTTTAGAGTGAGAAGATTTTCTCTCCTGGCACCAAATGGTCGAAGAGACATTTGAGAACCCTAAACTCAGTTCTCAAAGGTATCACTTTTAAAAAGCAAGTTTAAGAAATGTTAAGTAGCTTTCTAAAAAACAATTTTTGGAGGAACTAGAGAAATAAGAATAAAATCTTGACTTTTTAAAAGTAGAAACCATTTTTTTTTTTACATAAACAGAAGAATTTCTTGGTACTTCTGTCTTATATCCTACTTAAATTGTTTTGTATTTCATAGCAAAATGTAATAACTCTTCTAAAAAAAAAAACAACTCAGTGTAAGCTGTGGTCACTTTATCTTTGGTAGAAAATATTATAATATTTTGGTCTTTTTTATTAGGCTTTAAGGTCTTTGAGACATCCTGACAGCAGAGTAGAAAGCTAAAGGTCACCAATGGAATTCAAATTATGCAGTTTTTCTTAAAAATCTGTTTTTCTCTTTCTTTCAAAATGTCATTTAGAAAATGCTCCTAGAGCATGGTCTTGGGCCACTAGAGAGGGCTTCAAATTCCAGGCTTTATCCCATGGATTCCTCCCAGAGCCCCCCATTTTCCAGCTCTATCCCGTGCTTACACCTCCAATGTGCCCCCACCCACCCCCCCCGAAAAGACTTGCTCACAAAATTTTTCCATACGGCCCTGATCACTTTATTGATTTAAATTTTATTAATTTAATTACTTTAAATTGAAATATCTCTGCAAGGAGTGAGACTTTAGGTAAATGACTTTCCAACTTAAAAAGAAAAAAAAAAAAAAAACAGAACAAAACCTTGTTTTCAGTTGCATTCAAAGTGGAAAGAATCTTTTCTGGCATTGTCACTAGGAGAAGTACATCAGGTGAGAGCAGGGAGACGGTGACAGCTGAAGGTGCTGGTCACTGTCTGCCTCACCCCACAGCCCCAGAGAGGTGCTTCTAGCGCTAGATAAATCCTAGAGTTGTTCATGTATCTCGGCTGCAGATAGCAAAGTTTTCCATACAGCCCTGATCACTTTATTGATTTAAATTTCATTAATTTAATTACTTTAAATTGATGGACTTAAATGGACTTTTAATTGATGGACTTAAATCCATTTGTTTGTGGTAGAAATCCTTCTTTCCCATCATTCCAGGAATTCTGGAGGAGGTGAGGTATTTGCATTTTCTTCTTAGCCACCTCTAGCTTCAAAAGCTTGTTTCCTTTGAATCAATTCACTTCATAGATCACCCCGCCTTCTCTCTCCAGCTCTTCGTGTTCTATCTGTTGGGACCTTGACTGGTTTCTCAGACTCATTTCTTTCGTTTCTGCACACATAATAACACAAAACTCTTGGTGTGGGTGGTTTTATAACAAAATAATGTGCACAGCTTCAGAATGAGTATTAGATATCTCAGTTTTTAAAAACTACCTCTGTTGATTCCGCCAACGTTGACACTGGTTTTCCTCCAGCCTTGTTTTTCTCTTTTCCTGCTTCCCCAATTTTTCCTTCACCTCAGCACCTCATTTCTTTGAAGAATAGTTTAGTCCTTCCCACCTATTCATTGGGTCCTCTTCTTTCTTTTTCAAACATGAAACCACAAACATTCTTTTCTCGGATTAAATTCTGATGCTGGCTTGTAAAATAATACCCTTTTCAACTTACAAAATTATTTCTGCCTTAGCACAAGTGATGCATCAGAGAAAATGCTTACAGCTTACAGTGGCAAGGAGAAAGATAGAAGGTTCTTAGTAGAACAGAGTGTGCCAAAAGTAGTGGGAGGACACGGGGAGAAAGGGTGCAGGATGGGGTGCGGCGGCGTGATGTCCCTGCTCCCTACAGCCATTCTCCATTTCCTCTGTCACTGTCACCTCAAGTTCCTGATCTCGAGCTTCTTTTTAATAATAATTTTGGCATTACACATTTTGTTACTGTCTCCAGATTTCCAAATTTTGACTTTCAGAATTACTTTTATCACTCTTTTTCTACCACTAACAATACTTTTCCTGTATAGATTCTTGCAATAATGACTTAGGATCATAACCTCCTGTGAATTGTGTATTATTAAATCTCCTTTCCAGCAGATTTTATTAGGATAAAGGGAAGTTAATAAGTTGCATGGAGTCCATAGAATCAGAGGCAGTATCCACATATTAACACCATAGTCCTGCTTCTCAGGAGACCTGCCAGCTGCATAATAATTTAATATCCATGCAAAAAAGTTGAAATAGACCATCCGCTTCCATGTTACGCTTCTTAGATCCTTCCTTGTCATTATCTTAACTTTCTGTTTGATTGATCTATGATATTTGTCTAAATGTTTAAAGGAAGTTTTCAAACATTTCTAAACCTTCTCTTTTTGTTTGCGTGTTTTGTTGTTGTTGTTTGAGACATAGGCTTGCTTTGTCACCCTCGGTAGAGTGCTATGGCATCATAGCTCACAGCAACCTCAAACTCTTGGGCTCAAGCAATTCTCTTGCCTCAGTCTCCCAAGTAGCTGGGACTACAGGCACCTGCCACAATGCCCAGCTATTTTTACAGATGGGTCTCACTCTGGCTCAGGCTGGTCTCGAGCCCATGAGCTCAAGCAATCTACCACCTTGGCCTCCCAGAGTGCTGGGGTTACAGGCAGAAGCCACAATGCCCAGGTAAACCTTCTATCTTACTTGAGTATCAAATGCTAATCTCTTCAAAGGAGTTCAGAGGACTTCAAATAGCAAAATACTCCCATGCCATTGTTGCCTACAAGCTGTCCACATACTTGAATTTAGCATACGTCCATGATGGGTGTTTTTTGCAACAGATTACTTGAAAGAAGATTTGGGGGGAAAATTGGAGCAATATTCACTGGGATATACAATACTTGGAGAAAGGAAAGAGAGAATTGAATTAGAAGCAAAACCCATACTCCAAGTGTGCCAAACCCAAGATGTGCTACATTCAAAAACTTACTTGAAGGTTCATTTATTGCTGATAAATAGATTATTTCTATTCCCATTTGTTGTGTTCCTACAAAAAGTATTACATGTCAGTGCACTTCCTTATTACTTAACAAGCAGATGGAATGATTGGCTTTTTGAAGGTGACATTGAAGAGAAAATTCAATGTAAGAGGCAAGGGGTAAAATGCATATAGCTAATGAAATGATGTAAAATAGGACGTTGGAAAGAGAGGCAGTCAGCTGGTGAAGAGGGTGGTTTGGAAGTCACAGGGCCTCATTGTTCTGATGATAAGCAAAGCGTGGTACTCATGGATACCAAGGCAGGCAAGTATTCATTTTGAAGGTCCAAATAGATGATGGGTGTGAAAGAATCATAAATCCTATGAAGCACATGGCATTACTTACCTCTCAAATATTAACTCGCATTGGTATCATATTGACAGGTGTCTGGTAAGTTAGCCAAGTTTGCCACTCACACAGGAATTCACCTGTTAGGGTTACCAGGCAGAATATAGGGTGCTCAGTTAAGTTTGAATTTTAGGTAAATAATGAATGATTTTTTAGCTTAGCTATGCTCCAAATTATTCATTGTTTATCTGGAATTCAAAATTGATCATTCTATAGTTTGTTTGCTAAGTCTGATGAGCTTACCACTGGGGAAAATATATTTGGTTATGAGTCAACCGTCAGTATTGCATCTCAGAAACCTCACATGGGCACAGGCAGTCTATCAAGTCATTTATTTTGTGTTAGAATTACAGACGTCAAAAGTCAGATACTGACACCAAATTGTCTGTACATTTTCCTCTGGAGGCAAGGTAAATATGAAGCTATTTTAAACCCACTCGTTTCTTGATAAGCAAATTCTTACCTACTATAGATAGGCACACCAAGCCAAGGAAATGCCAGTGTTTAGATGCCTGAGACAGACACTACCAACATTGCTTCTACAATTCTTTTTCTCTCCCTTCATGGATAATTAAGCTACCTATCCTCTTCTGACTGATATATTACACTTTAGATTTAAAATTACTATTTAATTGAGTACAATGCACTCCTTCCCAATTTAGAACAACTCTGTCTCTTAAATCTGACTCTACCTCTCTCTGTTATATCTTCCACATTAATCTTATTTTGCATTATTTTAGCTTCATGGTGGTAACCTTCTCTAAGTGCCATATACTGGAAGCAGAAGCCAGTATTTGAAGAAAAGACACACCAAAGCAGAAGGGAACTTATAAGAGGTTCAAATAAAATGGAAGGGAAAAAAACAGGACATTTTTAAGAATTTAAGATCATTTTTTTTCTAGCTGACATACTTCATGGACGTAAAGGAAAACCAAATTCTACTCTCTAAATAAACAGTTGGTACCACCTCAATCTTAAACTCAGGAAACGGGTGAAGTCATAAGCGAAAGATCAATAAAAATTTCATTAGAAGTCCTGCCAAAACCAATCTCTGCAGTCAAAGTAGAATCAGTAGTGGCTCCTGAACTTCAAAGAAGTGGGAATAGTAGATTTATTGGGTAATCCTGTCTATGGAATGGAAGGTGTTTATTGTTTTGTTTTGTTTTTTCTTTGTTGCTGTTGTTGTTTTTCTCCTGTATATTCTTGACAAGCAATTATACTTAGAAGACAAATTCATCCAATAGGCAAAAACAACCTCCTTCCAATCTCTTAATAAACCTATGGTGCTGGTTCAGCTAAGTCTGTGTGGTTACCAATAATGAAGCCATCAGCAGAGCAAGAATCAAATTTAAAAAATTGATATTTTTGATTAAAATAAATTCTTTATTATTAAATGCTGTTGTATAACTTTTGGAAATCAACACACATAGTGTAATATTAAGAAAATTAAGGATTTATGGCATAAATTATAGTTGTATATACTATTTTTGTACTTTCACATTCCTTCTATATTTTCAAATCTTGGTTTATAAAGAAAAATGTTCCTAAATTATTCTCAAGTGGTAGTGCAAATTCACAAATGTGCTAAGTGAGGAAATGAGAACTAAGAACTAGTTAGAAGAAAATTCTAATTCAAAAGAAGTAATAATTTAAAATAAATAAAGATCTTTTTTTTAATTACAGGGAGTTGTGAAATGCATTCTCTGTGGACTGGAGCAATAGATATTAGCTATGTATAGGCCACACTCCTCACATAAAAATTTAGACAATTCGGAAATTCATATAAAAAGCATCGCTTAGTGTCATTAATATTTAATCTTATTAAAATAATGTATTATTTATTAAATGACCCCAAAATCAATTGAAACTATTCTAATAGGGAAGAAAAGGACTTCCATGAAAATTTATAGACACTGGAGGAATCATTCACTTTACACGCCTTTTTTTTTTTTTTACCTTTTTTCCTTTTATAGTTAAGAGTATTGTATCTTGTTTATGAAATCCTTTATACACCAAAGAAATAAAGACACTTTTGTATTTTCTAAAACTTTGAAGCTTTTCCTCTCACATTTTAGTCTTTAATTCAACGGGAGTTTGTTTGTGTCTATGGTAAGAGATAGAGGCCATATTTTACTTTTTCTACATGGATAACCAATTTTTGGTCGTTTTTTTCTTTATCTGTACTGCCTCCTGCATCACACATGAAGTGTCTGTACCCGTGTGGGTCTGTTTTGTCACTATTATATTCCTTCTATCTGACTATACTTATCTTAATTAAAATAGTTTCAAGAACAATTTCTTATATCCATAGACCCTTTCCCCAATTTTTGTTCTTTAAGGGAGGGTTCATGGTTTTTGATCTTTCTCTCTCTGTTGCCCTCCTCTTTCTGCTTATTTATATACTTACATCTTCATTGATCAAATTTAAAAAATGAAAGTTGAAAATTTTATTTTGCTTGCAATGACTCTATGGATACATTTTTGTAAAAGTATTATATTTATTCATCTCTCACAATTGATAAATATAGTACATCTCTTCATTTATTTAGGTTATTAAAATGTCACTCAATAAAATTTATAACTTTTTTCATAGGAGTTTTCAAAGGCATATCATTTGTAAAATGCCATCATTTTTTATTTTCTAAATTTTATGCTTGTGTGTAGAACAATTATTTTTGCCTATTACTTATACATGCACCAACTTTTCTATCTTGCTTACTGAGTCTAATTTGTCTAATTTATATCCGCAAACTAATTTATCATCTGCACATAATTAAAATTTTGTTGCTTTTTCTCCCAAGCTGTTATGGCTTATAGTTCTTTTTCCTTCTCTACTGCCATATTTAGATTCTCCTATAAAATGATGAATAACTGTAGTCATAATGGAAATTCTTATTTTTTTTATTTCAAAGGAAAGCTGTGAATATTTCTCTAAGTCCATTATTCCACTAAGATTTTAAGGTATCTTTTATCAAACTGAAGACTTTCTTTTCACAGTCTAGCTAAAATATTTTAAATTCATAAATGCATGTTAAATTATTTCAAACCTTTTTTTATTTTTAATTATTTGTCATTTCTGCATCTTTCATATTATTACTCATCAGTCATTATTGATATAATTGTAGCATTATATATAATTACATATTGTATATAATTATATATATTTGGTTATTAATCATACTGAACATTATAGTATTTTATTTCATTTTTTAATATGGAATATGATATGACATTAGTTGATATTAATATATTAAGTCTACCTTGCAGTTCTAAGGTACACCACTTATTGATTTTATATTATCCTCTTACATGTTGCTGAATTTGTTTTGTTAAATTTTGTTCAGAATTTTAACGTGTATGTATATGAATGATTGAACTGTGACTTTCTTATGATGTCTTTGTCAGGTTTGGGATTAAAGTATTGTTAGCCTTTAATGGTGAGTTGTTTTTCTATGGTTCTCCAAATGTAGTCCCTGAGACTTGGATTGAAAGGTAAAGAGCTTATCTGAGAGGAGCAGAGAACACTAGCAAGAAACAGGTGAGAGACATGGGTAAGGAAAAGCAGCCAATGGGGCATCAACTGAAGTTTAATTTTGTACAAAACCTCTAAGAATATGTAACGGGCAAACGAGAATTACACAACTTCATGTCCAGGTAGCTGAATTATTTGCTTACATATTCCTATCAGTCATTGCCTGACAGCTTCAAGGGAAGCTGCTCATGGTGAAGGTGGAAAATATTAATTCCTTGGCTTTTATGGACTATCACACACCTGCGCAAAATTTTCTAGAAGAGACCTTTAACACAGAAATACATACACCCACAGTTGGAAGTGGGTTCAGATCACTCTCACCTGGTAAAGTCAGGAGTATTGGTAAGACTCAATACTTCTGTTCTCCAGGAGAGTTCAAGTTTGGAGTTATTTTTTCCTTGAATTTTGGGTTGAACTTTCCAGTAAAGTCGTCTGGACATAGTTTTTTTGTGTGTGAATTCTACATAACTATGGATTTAGTTTTTTACTGATTATAAGATATTAAGCTTTTTCTCACTTCTTAAGTCAATTTTTTCTTTTTTTTTTTGAGACGTCTCAAGCTGTTGCTCTGGGTAGAGTAACACAGCATCATAGCTCACAGCAATCTCCAACTCTTGGACTAAAGTGATCCTCTTGCCTTGGTTTTTCTATTTTTAGTAGCGATAGGGTCTCACTTTTGCTCAGTCTGGTATTGAACTCATGAGCTCAAGGAATCCACCTGCCTCAGCCTCCCAGAGTGCTAGGATTACAGGCAGAGTCACCGCACACAGAATTAAGTCAATTTTTATGTTACATTTTTTATAGATCATTTCCTCTAAATTTACAAATGTATTGGTATAAATTTATTATCAATGTGCCTCTATGATTTTAAATATCTGCAATATCCCTAGTGATGTCATCTTTACAGTACTAATATTCCTGATTTGTGCCTCCCTTTTCTTTCTTCTCTTCCTTACTTGGTAATTCTTTTCAGATATTTGTCAAGGTAATGATTATTTTCAAAGAATTATTAATAACATTTAGCTTCAATGAACTTTTCTACAGCATATTTTTTTCATTAATTTCTTCCATTTTTATTGTTCATGGCTTTTCATTCTGTGCACTTATTTTATGATTCTTTTTCTAATTCCTTGACATATGCATTATTAATTTCAGCCTATATTTCCCTTTAATTTACATAATCAATGCTACAAATTTTAAGTAGTACTTCAGTTATATACTCATTTTGATTTTTTTATCATTAAGTTTAAAATGTGTTCTAATTTACTATTAATTCTTTTATTTCTATTTATTTATTTATTTATTTATTTTGAGACAGTCTCACTACGTTGATCTTGGTAGAGTGCTGTAGCATCACAGTTCACAGCAACCTCCAACTCTTGGGCTTAGGCAATTCTCCTCAGCCTTCCAAGTAGCTGGGACTACAAGTGCCCACCAAAATGCCCGGCTATTTTTTGTTACAGTTGTCATTGTTGTTTAGCTGGCCCAGGCTGGGTTCAAACCCGCCAGCCTCCATTTATGTGGCTGGCACTGTAACCACTGTGCTACAGGCGCTGAGCCTACTATTATTTCTTGACTAATCAGTTACTGAAGTATATTTCTTTGTTCTCCAACATGGATTTTCCAGCAAATCTTTTAATTATTGAGTTTAGGTTTAATTGGACCACAGTTAGAAAGTGTGTGTGCCAGTGTGCACTCTGAATGCCAGCTATTAAAGCTATTTTTTTCTTAGCTCCAAACTTATCTTTTTATATTCTACTTTGTAAAGTTATATATTTTTTATTCTATTAATTTACTATTAAATTCTTCCAATAGTATTGGTGAACTTTCTTTCTGCATTAGGTCCTTGGTCTCAAAGATTTGAAGAATGACCCCATGGATGATAGATCAATGGTAACATAGGATTTATTAGACAGAGAGGAATACCCTGTTTCCCCGAAAATAAGACATCCTCTGAAAATAAGACCTACTCACAGGAAAGATAAGATGTCCCCTGAAAATAAGACCTAGCACATCTTTGGGAGCACACCTTAATATAAGACACTGTCTTATTTTCGGGGAAACAGGGTACAGACAGAATATAAGCATCAGAGCTTCTGGCAGAGGGAAAGACCCAAGTGGGAATTCTCCCCATGGGTCTTTTATCTAGGGAGCTATAAGGTCTTGAGAATTACATTTCACCAGGACTTGGCAGACTTCAGTGTTGATGAGTGCATTAACAAATGAATGCAATCTCTCCAGGTCCTGGGAGAACAGCAGGGCATCCATTTCAAAAGAGGCCCAGCTTACATGAAATTGCCCAGGCATAGGAAACTGGGGGCCCCTATGCAGCCCTGAACAGAGAACCTTATATCAATAGGAGACATCAAAGGGAGACTGGAAGACTTGAGGATGGAGTCAAGGATCTCACTTCTTGTTGGCTGGCTGTTTCTGTCATGTACCCTCGGCCACAGTGGTTCACCTCAGTGTAGCTCTGGTTCCAGTCCCTGGTCTTCTTGGTACTCCCAGCATCAGTCTTACCCTGACACCTTCAGAAGCACCAGCCAGGCTACACTTGGAGAGATCTGAGTCCTAACGCCAAGCTTTCCCTTTGTTCCTCAGACTAGGATGGCATCTGCATTCTGTAGTAACCACTTTGGTGATATGTCAGTGCTTTCTTTGTGCTTTCTAATTCCTCTAACATCTGTTTACCTACTATGCTTTCTACTTTCCCAGCTAGATCTCCATTGCTACACTCTGTATTATTTTCAGTAATTTGTCAAGAAATGCTTTATGGCTCAGGTCATAGTCTGTTCTTATAGATGTTTAATGGGTTCTTTTTTTTTTTTTTTGCAGAGACAGAGTCTCACTTTATGGCCCTCGGTAGAGTGCCGTGGCCTCACACAGCTCACAGCAACCTCCAACTCCTGGGCTTAAGTGATTCTCCTGCCTCAGCCTCCCGAGTAGCTGGGACTACAGTGTTTAATGGGTTCTTAAATTACATTTCTTTAATTTAGTTAATTGTGTAATTAAAATATTTTCTGTCCTGACTAACATTTTTGGTTCCTCTTCCTATCATTTATATAGAGAAGTTTTACAACTCTTACTAGCTGCTCATCACAGTGTGTTTTTTTACTAATCTTATTCAATTCTTGCTTCATCTATATTGAGGCTATATTATTAGGTATACACAAATTCAAATATTTTTGCAACTGATTCTCTTTATCCCAGGTAAATTTTTTTTGCTTAAACTCTAGTTTTTTTCCATAATAGATTAAATGATGATAGCACATTTAAAACCAGATAGCCTAAATTTATAATCAGTAAATTTATGATTGCCTCAAAAATTGTTGAGAAGCCCAAGAATGAGATTAGAGAAAAGCACAAAGTCAAGGATGATTTGATAACTAATATAGATTTCTATTGCCTATTTTTAATAGTCTTATGAAAGCATCCTCTAAATATTCTTATATGTTTTTTTTTTAGCTCAAAACTATGCTGTTAAGTGACGTTGTTCATTTTTATTACCATACAAGAGTTCACTGGAGTGCAATGTATGCTAGTTTTTAGTTTTTTACTACTGCTAATGAAACTTCTATGAACTACTTGAATCTTTATTTTGGTTCAATATGCAGGAGTTTCTCAAGGACAAATACACAGGAGTGTAATTTCAGGGTCATAGGATATGCACATTACTAGACGTAATGTGCCCATTTATCTTCCACTACAAACATACGGTAGCTCTCATTGTATCCTCAACACACCATTTTTTTTTTTTTAGAGGGGAGAATCATTTTTTGTCCATTATCCAAAAGCTTGTGAACACACTACCACATTTCTTCACCTGCCTATTCCGTGAAATCATCCTTGGGGACTTCAAAATCCTTGTTCGTATTTTGCTATTTTATTAGGGGAAAGGTTCTTGGCTTCCTCATGTTCAGAGACCAGCCCCTCTAACACAGGTTACTCATTTACTGGCCACACCTTGAATATTATCACTGCTTGCAATTTCTCCATTTCAAATTTCTTGAATAGTAAAAAGCTTTGTTGGGATTTAGGGTGAAAATAATTACATTCTGTTTCCATACAAGTTCAGAATCAGGAAGTATGTAATTGTCTAAGAGAGATGAAGCTATGTCATTGTTGCTACTAGTTTGGAAAATAAAGCTTGGGCTGAGATATAATTTCTTTTTTGTTTTTTTAACAGCTTTTACCTATGAATTAAAATCTACCTACTCAGAAATGAAGCTTTCCCAAGTAGAGAAAAGAACAATGCCTGTTTCCTGTTGACAGACTGAAGTACAGCCCCCCCACCAGGGGCTGAGCCATAAAAGCTCCATTCGATCCTACAATCCCATTACCGGGCATCTACCCAGAAGAAAAAAATTGTTTTATCGTAAGGACATTTTCACTAGACTGTTTATTGCAGCTCAATTTACAATTGCCAAATTGTGGAAACAATCTAAATGCCCTCCAATCCAGGATTGGATTAATAAACTGTGGTGTATGTATACCAAGGAATACTTACTATTCAGCTACTAAAAAAGATGGTGACTTTACATCTTCTTTGGTAATTTGGATGAAGCTGAAATATATTCTTCTTAGTAAAGCATTCATAAGGATGAAGCAGCAAGAATCCAATTACTCAATTCTGATATTCTGATATGAGGACAATTGATGCTAGTACATGGTGATGGGTGGGGTTAGGGTTAGAGAGAGGGGTGTGTGAAGTCACAGTGTGTGACACACCTCTTGGGGATAGGACACCATTATTAGAGGGACTTTACCCAGCAAATGCAAGCAGTGCATCCTGGTTCTTCGTACCCTCATGATTTCCCAACAATAAAAAAAAAAAGAAAAAGAAAGAAAAGAGCGCTTTCCTGATATTGCCACCAAGTAAGCTACAGCTCTTCCTTTGAGAGAGGAATAAAATCTGTTCCTTCTACAATTTTCCCTTCTGTGAACACAGTTGCTTCTATTCTTGAAAAATATGAGGGATAAGCATGCCCTTAAAACAACAAGTTCTTTATCTTTAAGTTCATCACTTGTCACTATTAGAAGACCTATTCTCCATCTTTATGTAATCACCATCTTTCTCTCACTCCGTTGTTCTCCTCCAAGTGATTGCACCTCATCTGGCTTCACTTGTTCTTCAACCCAGGCTGTACCTTACAGATTCTCTGCTGAGTCATCACCGGACACCACCTAAGAAGTTTTCTTCCTTAACTTACTTTGCCAATCCCTACCTCTGAATCACCCTGCACTTTTGCTTTTTCTATTCTCTTTCCTGGGCTTCTGAATATTTTTTGAGATAGTCATAAGTTTACTTATTATAAATTCAGGATGTCTGATTTTAAATCTACTTTTATAATTTAATCCAATTACGGATTAATTTATAACAAATATTTTAAAAATTTAACCAAATTATTCTTTTGTACATTTATCAGTTGTTTTAACTCTGCTACCTTTACTGTGTTCCAAACCACCACGACTACTCTTCAGATGGCCTTTCTCTCACCTAAATAACCTCAGCACTGAAATTATTCTCTTTTCTGATTTTGCCTTCTGTCACAGTCACTTTTAGTCTTGTTATCTCTCTTCTATTTGATTATAAATCCCTTTTGTATATTAAGCTTGTAATCTCCACTCTTGTGTTTCCTATTTCCTAACATAGTAGTGGGCCCATAAATTAATCTTTGATTTTTATTATTATTTTTTTTATTTATTTTCAAAATAAAAATATGGAACGCTTCACGAATTTGCGTGTCATCCTTGCGCAGGGGCCATGCTAATCTTCTCTGTATCGTTCCAATTTTAGTGTATGTGCTGCCGAAGCGAGCACAATCTTTGATTTTTAAATAAAACACTGAGTAAAGGAAATAGCATGTGAGCTCCAGAGGTTTTATAGACTAATGAGAGGATATAGGGTAGTACTCATCATGTACAAGGTCGGACAATTAAGTTTGTGAACTCATCCTACATACCTCATTGTTGAATATCACCACTATCACCAGATGGCCAAGGGAGCACTTAGAAGTAGGTATGAAGTGTACATAAGTATACATGAGCAAATCCCAATAGCAACTTCACCACATGTTAATTCAGCTGCTGTTTTCCATATTTTACAAACAGTATATATTCAGCTTAATATAAACATTGGTTTCTTTGCTTTGCATTGCCTTACTTTCTGTCCTTATTCCCTCAACATGTACAGAATAGCAAGTCTTGGCTTAATGTCTATAGATGTTTACCAATGCTATAATAATGTTATAGTTTTGTTATGACAATAAACTGCTGAACCTTAAGTGATTTTCTTTGCTTTTCTGGGGAAATATATGAAAGTGTCAGATAGATGATACCTGCTCACCTGCTAGGAAACTTTGGACAATGGATACAATTCACATATATATAAGAAAACATGTTTTCTTCTTATTTACAAGAAGCAATGAATCTACTTAACCAAGAAATGCCTCCATTTAAGTCAACAAATAATTAGGACTAAAATTAAAAAATAAATGTGAGTTAAGTCAGCTTACCAAGAGTTATTTCTTATTTTTGAACATATGAAGACATCCAAATCTTGACTGAACTTTAAATGTGTTAGCCAGATAACTGTTATGCAGTGTTACATAGACATTTCCTGTGATCATTGCCTCCTGAATCATTCTTCCTTCCACTATTTGATGTGAAGTGGATTGGGCTGCCAGTCATTCCTGAATGCTAATTTTGCCTCTGCTGTAAATTGGGCATGTGGTTTAGTGTCATATATTTTACCCTTTGATTCCTCAAAAAAAGAGGTATAAATAATTTAAATGTATTTCTTCCCATATTCTTATCAAAAATATAACACAGGGAAATGTAGAGACTCTGAAAGTTCTATTGTGTTCTGTAATATAACCACTCTTTTGGCAATAGGGACTATATAGATTCAAGATAGCATATTCGTAATGGGAAGAAGTAGAAATATGTATTTCCAAGGCTTGGTCTACAGCTTCAGATAAATTCCCATTTTCCTCACACCCTTTCTAAAGTCTTAACTTTTTTTTTTTTTACTGTAATGTTTGACAAATTGGGATCAACAAGATGGACCTGTAGCTACTTTTCAGAAAGCTATTTACTCTGAATTGTTAAATCTGACAAATGATGGAGCACATTACAGAGGCTCAGCTGCTCAGCACAAAAGGAACATTACCATTCCACAGAATAAGTTGCTCTGACTACACATAAATATTAGTCTTGTAGTTAAATTCATATAAAATACAGTCCTAATGGCAAATCTACGCTCATTGGTATCTCATAAACATTAAGAGAATTATAGATGATTTGTCCTTTGAGAAGCTTTCTTAAGTACAATACTTAACCAAATCAGCATTAAAACAGATTTATTTACAAATACCAAATTCAAATCAAGTGTCATAAAAAGAAAAGGATTTCATGAGAAACTCGCTGAAGAGGTCATTTCAATTACAAATTCTAACTCTTACAGTAGTGACTGGACCTTATATCCTTCCTTCTCTATTCTTTGTCTCTGATTCAACCAAAAATAAGTTCTGGATTTTTTTGTTTTTAGAAGCTAAGCTGTTATATATCAAAAATTCAAATCAAATAGGTCATTCCAGCTATTTTTTCTGTCTATTATACCTATTCCAGAGGGACAGAATACGAAATGCAGGGAAGTAGCCAGAGAGCACAGGAGCAGGGAACCAGGGAGAGGCCAGCTGTCTCAGGGTTCAGGGCCAGCTTCCATCTGCCAGGAAGACACACGTGCGGATCAACCTGAATGGTCCCACTGAGGAGAGTGGGGTCACCCCCTGTTCTTATGTGCTAAGATTCCACAACAGCCTACATACTCAGATCCTGGGTAAGTAGTTGGGTCAGATGGGAGAGGCGACTTCAAGTGTGACGCAGAAAAGGGACACAGATCCTATTTTTTAGTCCCATTTGAGTGAGTTTCTTAAGACAAAAAAAAAAAAGTGATGCATTAAATAGTGACTTAAATAAAAGGAGTATGTTATGCAAGTCAACTATGTTAATGAATGAAGAGTGTAAGGAAGCAAACAATTTTTAAATTTGAATTTAGATTTGAGTACCAGTTACAACTCTCTTCTTTAGAAGTTGTGTGATGTTGGAAAATTTACTTAGCCTCCCAAGCTCTGTTTTCCCCTCCTTTAAAGAAAATAACAATACCAGAATCTCGGCATTGTTGTGAGTTACTAATGAACTGTTTATTATGTAAAAAGCATTCAAAATACAACTAAAAAATCCTGTTAACTAAACTGATATAAGTAGTAGAATTGAAGTAGAAGTAATAATAATTTTCCAATACCAAAGTATAAGACTATGTCTCTCTTTTGTTGTTTGTTCATTTTTTTCATCATTTCTTCATTTGTTTATCATTCATTCATTAACTGAGCTAAGCTAAGTGCTAGGAACATGAAAGCAAATAAAGATAAGGTTGTTATCTGTGAGCATTAATTGTCCTGTGCTAGAGACAAACCTGCCCCTCTTCCTGGCACTCTTTATACTAGGATCGCACAGGCAGTGGGATCACAAAGCATTGGTTCCTGCTGGTGAGAGGGAGGGAGTTGGGAAAAACGTCATAAAGAAGGAGAATACTTATACTAAATCTTCAAAAATAGAGAGGCATGAACTCAATAGAAGAGATGGAAACATATTTCAGATGATGTGGTGGGAACTCCATAATCATGATGACAGTGTGTCTGCAAACATGGGAGACATAGAAGGAGCAACAAAAGCCAAGGGAACCTGGTGATAGCAGCAAAGAGGGAAGAAGCAGAAGCCTGTCATTTTTCAGTCGCTGCAGTGTGCCTTATACAAGAGAAACCGAGACTGGGGCCGGCGTCCCTGACATTTCCCTGGTAGGTTTCACACTATGGTTAGCTATATGACATTAGAATACATTCGATTGCTGTAAATCTCTGCTTCCTTATCTATGATTAAGCTAAAAGGCCTGCCTTCCAGAGTGATTGTGATCATTAACTAGATACTACCCATGAAGGATTTGTCTAACAGAAAGGGTTCAAAATGACTACAACATGCTGCCATCACGGGAAGAGCAACAGGCTATGACTCAAATGGTTGGCAGGGAAGAAGGCAGCCGTGAACCACCCACGCTCAGGAATAGGAGGGGAAAGAACAAGGCTGCCACGGGGGCTCTGCAGGCAGGGATGTGGGAGAGGAGAAAGGGTGCAGAATTAAAATTATGATGTTCATGGCAGAGTTGGCTACATCAGTTGCAGGGCTCGATGAAAAATAAAAATGTGGGTCAGTCCCTTGTTCAAAAAGCAGGGGGAAAGGGCCATTACAGATACTAACAAATAAAGATCTTATCTTTACAACTATTTTATTGCTTATGTAACATTATGGGGTAATAGCAGTGCATGAATAACAACATAAACATACAAATAGCAAAAATGTATTCAGATTTCATAATTTTATGTAATGTAATAACTATAAGACTTTAAAAATGTATCTTCATTTATCATAACATTTTTCTGGCTTGTTTTTCTGCAAATTCTTTTGTTAAACCATCAAAATATTATCATTTTCACTTTCAACTGACATAAGTTAAGCCTATCTCAGTGTTCTTGGCAAATGTATGATTACAAATGATATTTGATGATTTTTAAGTTTGAGAAAATTCTTTCTGTCAAGGCAACCACTATTGGAGCTGTTCAGAGTATTTTACAGGTTGCGACAATCTTTGAGCTAAATCTCTGATATTATTATTATTATTATTATTATTATTATTTTAAGAAACAGAGTCTCACTTTGTTGCCCTCGGTAGAGTGCTGTGACATCACAGTTCACAGCAACCTCCAGCTCTTGGGCTTAGGTGATTCTCTCGACTCAGCCTCCGAGTAGCTGGGACTACAGGCACCTGCCACAACGCCCAGGTATTTTTCTTTGTGTTGCAGTTTGGCTGGGGCCAGATTTGAACCCGCCACCCTTGGTATATGGGGCCAGCGCCCTACTCACTGAGCCACAGGTGCCGCCCATCTGATATTATTTTGCTATACAAATTTTACTGCATTTAGAGTTAATGACTTACATGGGACATTTTTTTCCCCCCAAAATTTAAATCTTCATACAAACACTTCTGTGTACCTCTGAATTTAATTTTATGTGTAAATTTATACAAAGGCTTTATGAAGTTTTCTCTGACATTTCTTATAACTTAGTAGGCCAAAAGAGGCTTCATAATTTCCACATTATTCAAAACACTTATTTATGTATTCTAGTGTTGTAGCTTCAATCACAAGAAAAATTTAATTATAAAATTATATTTCATATTAAAAATTAGTTCATCCAATGATTCGTATTACAATAGTGTTCTTTTCTTGCAAATGCAACAGTCTTCCAGTAGAATTTCTAAAATTGTCTATATTTACTTTTCAACGTTGCTGCTGTTGTTTTAAAAAAGAGATTCTAACCACTTTGGAGAATTCTAATAACACCTTGAGTTATTTATTAGCACTTCCTCAGTAATTGGCATATGTAGTGTCCATGTGCATGCTTTATTTTTTAATAATTTACTGGCAAGCTTTACTGTCTGAGCATCAGCAGTCCTTGGCATTATGCTCAGAGTGGAGAGTTAACATTTTTGCAGATGCTGCAGGTACAGGCTCCGGGGCCAACCTTCCCCCATGGGTCCCAGCACTGCTCCGAACACAGTCCCTCCTCTCTCCATGACTGTAGCTGCCGCATCACCTCTGCTGCTGCTACTACTGTTTCTGCTTCTGTGGCTTCTGCCAATGCCATCTGCCTGGGTGCCCCAGGCCCTCACACTGGCCCTAGACATGTGCACCTGTGCTGACAGCCGTGTCATTTGTTCAGGGCCCCTGCACCTGCCTGGTGTGTCTCCCTTGCTCTTATTCTCGCTCCACTCCTTGGACTTCACTTACGAAACACAAGTTCCAAGACAAAATTACTATTAAATGTTTCACTATGCTGGTACCTGAACATTGAACCAAATGTGGGGCTCTGTGGAACCACTCTACGTCACAAGCCTGAAGCTGGCGTTATCCAAAGAGACATGGAACCCTCTGGCTGTGACAAGGTCTACAAGAGAAGCACACATTAGCCAGAATCCAAATCACAATAATTATGTCAAGGAAAGAAAAGAAAAGGATGCCATGGAAGAAGATCTATCCAGGTGGCCATCCTACCTGTCAGTAAACTTCGGCAATAAGCTCTTGGAGCCAGGGGTGTGTGTGTTTATAATGGGCCAGACTTCTGCAAGCTAGTCAAGTTGCAGCCTCCTTTGCCAGGGAGCAGTAACTCCAAGGAAAGGAAAGAAATACTTTTCTTACTCAGGTGCTGGCAGCGTCAGGATCTCTAAGAAATCTGCCCGCTTTTCAGTAGGCTCCTAGCAAGTGGATCCAGGCTCTGGAGAAAAGACACAAGGGGTGAGAGGTTGTTTGAACTCCATCCAAGTAGATGAGTTTCAAGACAGTCTTAGCCTTGGAGGAACAGCAACACAAATCAGAAATTTAAGCAGAGGCACAGACACAAGGACTGAGTCCCTCCCGTGGAGATTTTTAACTCTTGGAACACTCTGCAACTCCAATGATGGAGATCTGTGTCACAGTAATGCTCAAAGTACTCCTCACAGATCTTTCTTTTAATTTATTGTAAAAGCAATGATTTAAAAAACTTCCCTGCCTAAGCTAAGGAGAGTTTATTATTTTATTTGAAAATGCATTTGGGAAGGGTGGGGATTACACATTATGTAGAACATGAGATGTGTCTGTGGCACGGTTCTTAGAGGACTATTTGGTCTCACCTATCTCTGTGGGATATAGTCCTCTTTATGTGATTTAAACTTTATTAACGATTTCTTCAATCATCTTTGGAAATTCTCAAAATTCTTAAATAGGGTCCCTATAGCATAATGAATCTATGCACATTACATACAGATGGTGATCCTAACTTATTTCCTCAAATACACACAATACAGATAGAAATTCCTCTTCTTTTTAGGGTATTTCATGAAACTATTTCAGCAGAGGTAAAAAATAATGTTAATATACTGTTGAATTATTGACTAATGTTTTACCCACTCAGCATATTTTTGAGGAAAATATGTAACTCAAACATGCTCTTAGATTTTATTGATCTTAAACTTTAATTTAAAATGGCAGTTTCTGATAGGTTGGAGAAAACCGGTTGAAATGGAACTGTGTGGTAATTTCATTGCTGTGTATGTAAATGATCCACCACTGTTTACTTGGAAAAAATGTTCCCTTTGAAATGTCACATGCAAAAAAGAATTGCTCTAATGCTATCATTAGCATTTAAAATATAGCACTCTCCAAAACATTACATCTGAAAAGGGTCTGAGTCAGGTTTTCTGTAGAAAGTATAACCAAATCATTTCATATTCAAATTGCTCTTTGAACTTAATAAAAAGAACGTTTGCACCCTGATGTCAGGTTCTGAGAGATGTTGTCAGCAATTCCTACTAGTTTGGAAGAGTAAGAAAATCTTGGGCATGATAGATGCTGCTCTTAGCTTACTGGATATCCGTTTCCTCCTCCCCCCTCACCAAAAGAATCTCAGTTTTATCTGGAGTGCGTGGAGCCCAGCAAAGCGAAGCCTTCCTTCACAGCCTGACAGCAGACACAAATGGAAGACAGTGAATTTCTGGGCTCCTCCTCCTTCATAGAACAGGGATTGGAGACTGGATACGCAGTACTGAGGAATTTAGCATGAAAAGAAAGCATGGCGAAGACAGCAGAGAAGAAAGCTAGACAAAGAAATAGGACATTTATAACTTCAAACGAAAACTTCTGACATATCCCTGAACAGCCTGGCTTGCTGTGGTCTTCTTGTTATGAGAAAAATAATACCTGTTTGTTTCAGTCACTGTAGGTGGGTTTCTTTGACAAGAGGTTTTTTGTTGCTGTGACAGAGTCTCACTGCAGTGCTGTCATCATAGCTCACTGCAGCCTCAGCCTCGGGCTCGGGGCACCCCACTGCCTCAGCCTCTGGAGTTGCATGGCATCAGCTGGGTTGTTTATTTTTTTTGTGAAGTTGGGGTCTCTCTCCCTCAGACAAGTCTCCAACTCCGGAGCTCAAGCAATCCTCCAGCCTCAGCCTCTCACAGTACTAGGATTACAAGTGTGAGCCACCATGCCCAGTGACAAGAGGTTTAAAAAAAAAAAAAAAATCCTGCCTGATTCAGATTTTACATACAGCTGAACTTATTCCTAACGCGCACAATGAGAAAACAAAACTCTAATAACACCTAAGGTTTAGTAAATTTGCCTACCAATTTAATGATGTACTTAAATGGTATGTTTCAATATCTGTTAAAGTCTAAAGTTTTTAATCAGTCTGACTAGTCTGTCCTACTTTGATGCAAATGAAAATATTTAACACCAAGTGTGCATTGCAACTTTCCAATTCTTCAAATAAACTGGAACTTTCATTGCATCAGTGATAGATTCAATTCAGAAGGGACTGGTTTCAGACCTGAATAGGCAGACCAAACTGGGTTCTATTTTAGTATGATAGCTACACGGGGACATTCCTCGATTCTACTATTTTTAATAAATATTTATTAAGTTAAATATTTATTAATATTTGTACACAAGTCACTAGTAGATAATTTAAGGAATATTTGCAAAGTAAATTTACCTGTATAGCCATCACCTTGATTAAAAATTACAACGCTAGTCCTATATACCCTTATATTAATCTGAAATTTTTAGAAAAGAATTACAATATTAGAAATACACTCAAGTCCACTGTGTCTTCACACTGTAATCACTACATACCAAGTTCCTCCCCAAAGGGAACCATAGTCCTAACTTCTAATTCCATTCATTAGGTTTACCTGGTTTTGAAAATTTATAGAGTTATAAATACACTCTTTGTGTCTGGCTCCTTTTGTTCGACCTTGGGTTTTATTTTTTAAAAAACTCATCCATTTGGTTGCACAGTGTATGTATTTTCATTTCTGTATAGCACAGTATAGTCTGAACAGACAATAATTTGGTTTTCCATCTACTGATTTACATTTGGGTTCCTTACCATCTGGGGTAGTTATGATTCGTGCACCTATGCACATTTTTGTTCATGTGTTTTGAGTAGAAATGTACAGATTTCTTGTGGATATTTACCTAGTCATGGAATGACAAGGTGATAAATTATGTATGTATTAAACTTTGATACAGCCGGTTTTCCAGGCTTTGCCGATTTACAATCTCCATCGCAGTGGATGAGAATCTCAGGTATGTCAGATCCGTTCGCACTAAAACTTTTTGCCTTTTTTCTTTCTTTACTTTAAAATAAAATTTTGGTTGGCTGGGGTTTGTGCTGGGTTTTAATATGCTTTGATTCGCATTTCCCTGATAGCTAGTGATACTATCAACACTTTTCATAGGTTTATTGACCATTTGGACAGATGTTCAAGACATTAGGGCGGCACCGTAGCTCACTGGGTGGGGTGCCGGCCACAACAACAAGGCTAGCAGGTTCAAATCCAGCCTGAGCCAGCTAAAAAAAACAATGACAACTGCAACAACAATAACAAAAAATAGCTGGGCGTTGTGGCGGGTGCCTGTAGTTCCAGCTACTTGGGAGGCTGAGGCAAGAGAATCGCTTAAGCCCAAGAGTTTGAGGTTGCTGTGAGCTGTGAAGTGACAGCTTGAGACTCTGTCTCAAAAGAAAAAACAAACCTTTTGTTCGTATTTCTATTTACCTGTGTTTTTCTAATTAATGTTTATAAATCTTATATATTTTGAGTACAAAGCTTGTCATTTAAATACATTGCAAATATCTTCTCCAACTCCGTAGTCACCTATATATTATCTAAGGTTTTGTTCTCAATAAATAGAAGATTTTGATTCTAATGTACTCAAGTTTATCACCATTTTTGCTAATGGATAGTGCTTTGATGTCTTGTTTAATAGATTTCTGCCTTCCCCAGGGTCATTCTTCTATGATCGCTATCATGTTTTTCTGATATCAACTGGACATTTATTTCTCATCCTTAGTATTTACATCATCAATCCATCTAATATTTATTTTGCATTCAGTATGAAATATGGATCTTTTATAGGAACATTCAAATGGCCCAATGTTATTTATTGAAAAAATATTCAAAAATTGCAGATTGCACTACTTAAAGATGTCAGTTTTGTCATAAATTATGTATTCACATATGTGTGGACAATTTTGTAGAATCTACATTTTGTTATTGTTCTCCATTGCTTAAGCAAGATGATTATTAATCACTGTAGCTTTTTGTGTTTTGACATGTAGCAGTGTAACTATACTACGTTGCTCTTTCAGATTTTACTGATTATTCTAAATCTTTTACATCCTCATGTAAGTCTTAGAATAAGCTTATAAAATTCCATCAAAGACTCTTTTCAGATTTTTATTGCATCATTTGATTAGTTTATAGAGAATTGAAACTAAAACATATTTTCCCTCTATTTATTTTTAAAGGTCTCTGGAAAAGTTTTAAGATTTTTGAGGTAACAGTCTTTCATGTATTTGGTTAAATTTATTCCTAAGTATTTGATTTTCTGATGTTGTTATAAAAAGCCTTTGAAATTTCATTTTTCTGTTACAATTAATTTCTATAAATTGATTTTAGATCCAACAAACTTTCTAAATTTCATTTTCAAATTTAATGATTTATAGGTAGATACTTTTGTGGGGTTTATTGCACAAAAATCATGACACTGTGAATGTCATTTGTGAAGTAGCTTTATTGTTTTTATTTTCATTTTATTTTATTTTTTCCAGTTTTTGGCTGGGGCCGGGTTTGAACCCGCCACTTCTGGTATATGGGACTGGTGCCCTACTCCTTTGAGCCACAGGCACTGCCCCCAACTTTATTGTTTACTATCTGATGTTTATAAATCTGTTTCTTCTTCCTGTCTACTTAATCTAGTTACAAAATCTAGTACAACGTAGAATATAGTGGACATCTTCACACTATTCTGATCTATCTCTGAAGAAACATTCAATATTTCATGATTAAGTGTGATGTTTATTATTATTTTTATTTATATGTACACTTAACCATTCATGTTAGAAAATTTTATTTACATTCCTTTTTTTCCTAAGAAATTTTATCATGATGACTATTGAATTATATCAAATGATTTTTCTTTAACCACTTAGATGATCATATGATTTTCTTCTGCTAGTTAGTGGATATTGGGAAATGACCTTTATGATACATATATTTTTTACTATTGGACCAAATTTACAATTCTGGAATAAATCTCAGTGATTGTGGAGTGATATATATTATGTGCGACATACACATATAGGCATAGTCTGTGTGTATAAACGTATCTATAGATACTTGTATAACTGTATCTATAGACATATATGTAATAGATATATGGGTATAAGGCATGTCTACATCAGAGAAATATATCTATTACATATTTTATATATAAATTATACATATATTAAACATAATAATCACTTGATTTGATTAACAAAATGTAAAAATAATTTGATATTTATGTTTGTGAGAGACATGTGTTGTAGAAATTTTGTAAATTTTCTAATTTTATATAATTGTTCATAATAACCTTACTTATATTTTTATTATCTGTAGAAATTGTAGGGATAATACTGATTCACGATGGTACTGGTAAATTTGTGTTGTATTATCTTTTTATTGATCAGTATTTTTTATTTTTTTAAATTTTTTTCTTAAGAGACAGGATCTCACTCTGTTACCCAGGCTAGATCACAGTGGCACAGTCATACTTCAGTGTAGCCTCAAACTCCTGGGCTCAAGCAATTCTCCTACTTTAGCCTTCCATGTAGCTAGTACTGTAGGTACAGACCACTACACCCCAGTTAATTTTTTAATTTGTTCCTTTCTTTCTTTTCTTTCTTTCTTTCGTTTTTTATTTTTATTTATTTATTTATTTTTTTTTTGAGACAGAGTGTCACTATGTCGCCCTCACTCGGTGGTGTCATAGCTCAAACTCTTGGGCTTAAGAGATTCTCTTGCCTCAACCTCCCAAGTAACTGAAACCACAGGCACCCACCACAACGCCTGGCCAGTTTTTGGTGGCAGTTGTCATTGTTGTTTGGCAGGCCCGGATTCAAACCCACCAGCTTCAGTGACGTGGCTGGCACCCTAGCTGCTGAGCTATAGGCGCTGAGCCTCACTTTTTTAGAAAGAGAGTCTCATTTATGTCTCTCACTGGTGAGTCTCCCACTGCTTAAAGAATCCTCTCAACTTGGACTGCCAAAGTGATGAGATTATTAGTATGAGCCACCACACCTGGCCTTTCTGCATCAGTCTTCACATGAATTTAAATAGATATCAACTTTGTTGACTTCCTCCAGTCTACCATTACTCCAGTTTTTCTTTCATAAACTGCTAATTTGGTCTTCATTATTTTTTCCTATGTTTTCTTTGGGTTTAACTTATAAGCTGGAAATTCAGTTGGCAAATTCATCCTAGAAAAAGTCCTATACCTCATTGCTGAATATCGATCGCTATGGTCACCTTGGAAGTACTCTTGTTGGGAAGCTATTCATTGATGCCAGTGCCTAATCCAACCTTCAAAGCAATTTTGGAACTATTTTTCTAAAATGGCCATGAGAGCTATCATTGTATTACCCTCCAGGTCCTGAATGTCATCAAAATTTCTTCCTTATAATATTTCCTTTATTTTTGGGTAAAGAAAAAAGTCATTGGGGGTCAGATCAGGTGAGTAGGGAGAGTATTCCAATAATGTTATTTGTGTATGGCTAAAAACTCCCTCACAGACTGTGCCATGCGAGCTGGTACCTCTTTGTGATGAAAGAGCCACACCTTTCTCATGCCAAGATTTTTAGTTAAGATTTTCCTGTTTCTCTACTGATGATGACTTGGTCTGTTATGCTTCTCACAGTCAGCTGATGATGTTGACACACAAGTAGACAAATTCTCACAATGTTTTTGTCAGTTCAGTTTGTAATTAGCCACCATGACCTCTTTTCATCAGTGATGCTTTCTGTCTCCCCAGGAAAACTTTCAATCCATTTGTACACTGCTGTTTTCTTCACAGCACGATCCCCATAAACTGTGGACTAACGGGCCCCTGATTTCACTTCCACTCTTGGACAGTTTAAGAACAAATTTAATGTTTATTTGTTGATTTAATTCCAGTTCCAACATTCTTGCAATAGCACACAAAAACATGCAACTATAATAATAAAAAGTACTCAGCAGGACACCACCACATGTTGACCTGAACACAGCTGTGACACTTATATATATACCAAGGTTATGAAATCTTAACAAGTTGTTTGTACAGTGCCACCATAACATAAGCACATGGTGGCAAGTTCTAAAATTTAATTGTCAGACCTCATACTCTCTTTGTATTTCTGAAGAATGTGGAATACATGGGTCATTATGCAGGTTTTAAGAAACATGAAAATCAAGAAACATAAATTTCACACAGATGGAAACAAATGAAACTCTCTCAGAAACACGGACAAGCCAAGCAATGTGAAACTTGAATGGGTGAATCAGAAAGGATGCTACTAATTGTGTTTCTTGGAAATAAAGTAATGGATCATAACATGGTGTGTATCAAAACTTTCATAGCGACCTACATATTTGCCAAAAGTAGCTTGTTTTGTTGCTTTAGAATAACAAATAAAATCCTCTTTAACTGATTTCCTAGACTGATAATTAACATCACTTGTGGTAAGAAATGATTTTTGGCAAATAATTTCCTTTGTGTTTCAGAAAAGTTATTTTATGCTGTCTTCATAGCAGTCTGGTTAATACACAAAGTAGAGTGTTATTTATTTTATAGAAGAAGAAAACAAATAATCTAAGTATGCATATGAAAAAGTTTAATATATAATTTTAATATCTATCTTTATTATATTCAGTTCTAAAGATTTTGAATTTTTACGAATTTTTTTCGAACACTTTTTTTAGAAATGAATTGCTTAAAAAAATTTAGGGAATTTCTTTCTCTTTTAAATTTTTAGATTATGGATTTGTCTCTTTTAGCCTTTATTTCTGTTAATTGTTGTTGTCTCATATATTTTGAGGCAATGTTGATAAATGTATACAAATTCAGAATTTTGATATCATCATTTAACTCTAAAAATAATGAATATTCTCCTTTATCTCTAGTAATATTTCTTCTTTAAAGTGTGCTTCATATATCTACACAAATTTTCTTACTGTTATTTTTTGCAGAGTATGGCTTTTCTCATTCCTTTCTAACTTTCTGTGCCTTTATCTGTATTTAAGTAGATTCTCCTATATACAGAATATGAAAATTTAAAAAAACCAATCTGAAAACTCATATTATTAATTGATAATGGTAGTTTAAAATATCTTTAATTTTCATTATATCTTACTTTTTAATTACAAATATTAGGAGTTCACAGGAGAATAATTAATTTCAACGAAATCTGGAAAATTCTTCTTAAAGATGGAGGATGATCAGATTAGAGTACCTCTTTATATAGTCAGTAATTCTATTTGTTTAATTAGAGATTGGTTGAAGCTGCTTAGCATTGTGGAAAACACCTGGATTTTAAACTCAGACTTGAGTTCAAAACTTGCCTTCAACATTTTCTTTTCAATTAATATTTAGCAAGTTACTAATGTTCTGAGTTTTGCTTCTCTCATCTGTCAAGTAAGGAAAATGAGTAACTAAACCACAGAAATGATGTGAGAATGAGAAACAGTTTTTGGGAAACAACATAGCAGAGGCTGAAGGCATTAGAATAACAAGTAAATTCGTTTCGGATGTGTTTGTCAGGCTGCAAATTAACACTACGTGTGATAAGAAACATTTCCCATGTTTCAGGAAAGTTATTTTATGCTGTACTCATAGCAGTCTGGTAAATGGACAAAGCCAAGTGTTCTATTATTTCACAGAAGAAGAAACTTTGATCCAGAGACAAAAACAATTGCCATGATTATTGTTAGTAAAATTCTTTGAACACCTTGTCCTTTACCAAAGGACAGGTTGAGCTACTTAATTAGAATACACAATTTCTGATGCTTTAACTTATTGCTTAGGGAACTACCTAAAATCCAAACTTTATTTCCACTGTTTAAGTTCCTTGTATAACTCCAAATATCCAAGAATTGTCTTTGTCTTGGTTATCTCCTATAGCTAACTTATTTACAAAGTTCACTTTGTAAAACTTCTTCACACTATTGGCTATGCTATGCTATACAAGGAACTTAAACAGTGGAAATAAAGTTTGGATTTTAGGTAGTTCCCTAAGCAATAAGTTATAGCATCAGAAATTGTGTATTCTAATTAAGTACTCAACCTGTCCTTTGGTAAAGGACAAGGTGTTCAAAGAATTTTACTAACATACACATATAAGCCCACATTGGGAATTAAGAAGTCTGGAGTCTAAAGAGCCTCTGCCAATCATTAAAAGTCATAGAAACCATCTTTCTTTGTGGCTAGGTTTATATTCACTTGTAGATAAAAGGAGAGGGCCTTACGTATATTTCCAAGGTCCTTTCTAGATCTGCAGATTCATGATTATATGAACCCAATGCTTCCAATGCTAACCATGAATTTATAGGAGAGTTCTGCCATCCATTTCTTTTTAGTGCTGTTGGATTTACTGATATGTAACTCATATACAGCATGAATAAGGACACCCTGCCTTGAGAACTTTGTCAATAACTCATTGAACCATGGCAGGGTTCTCCCCACTCTACAGGATGTTATCTGTAGGAAGGTTCAATAAATAGTTACTGATACATCCTTGAGTACATGAATGTTTTTAAAACCCTGATGCTTCTTTCTATTTCACAGTGGGAACAATCAGGATGGACTCTTGAAATTGCTTTTACAGTTTTCTGACTTGTTTGGAACTCTCCATTCCACTCTCAAAGAAAAATGGACATATTCAAGTTCACCTAAGATGAACTCCTATAAAGCTTTCCACTCAGATGACTGAATGATGTTGAGCAGAATTTTGCACAAGAAATGAACTTTGGCAGGACATTGTACTGACTGCCCTTGAAGTGTAGAAAAGGGTAAGGCAATGAGAATAAAAAAGAGCTCAATTACTTGGCCACTGATAATTCCCATGGAACACAAAGCAAGGCTAATGCAGCAAAATACAGTCTGCAGTATTACACAGATGTGAAAATAAGATAGGAATCATTTATAATTTTTTTTTAGTTTTGCACAGGACACTAAAAGACTAATTTGTGATACAGTTTATCTAAAGAATGGTGCATGTCAGATTTTTTGAAAAGGGTAATTTTATTTCTTTAGTGACTACACATGACAAAATAATTCAAAAATCATGCAAATGTGAAGTTTCTAAAACCATAAAATTAAAGTAGGAGAGGATTTGGTGAATTTTACCTTACATAGGTTCTAAAGTCGGAGTATATCTCTAATAGAAGCATATGAATAATCAAAGGTCCAAACAGTAACTGGTGATCACCCAGTATTATTATTAACAAACTGAATTGGAAATCACTACAAAAAGTGCTAGTTCTGACTAGTTGCTAATTATGTGAACATAGGAAATTCATATAAATTCTGCATACCTCGATTTCTACATCTAAAAAAATGTAGTGGGAATGAGGCTACATCAGTGGATCTCAAATTGTGGTCCATGAATTCCTTGAAGATCCTAGGTCTATTATAATGTGACTGTGAGTTCATCAACTACTGAGCATTGTACCAGGCATTGCAAATAAATGCCTATTAACTACAATGCATCAAACACACATTTTTTACTATTGCAATGAATAAAATATGTAATAATCCTTGCTAGCTAGATGACTGTGAAAAAACTTATTTAATCTCTCTATGCTTTGGTCTCCTCGACTGTAAAACAAAGATGTTAGTAACAAGCCTTTCACAATTGGTATGTTGTGAGTATTAAAAGCATAATCAAGGAAAGATCTTAGAAGAGCATTTTGCACACAAACAATACTGAAAATGTTTAACCATCATAACTCTCATGATTATTATTACTAGAATTCTTAAAACCTTGATAAATTAGTAGTAGCTTCTCATCATTCTATAGTTTTTCAGTGAACAAATAATAAAAGTATAATAATGATCAGTAGGGTCCTCAAGAAATATATGAACTTAGAAAGAGCATTGTTCTGGTAATTTATTGCTGAAAAACAAATTACTCAAAAATTTACTATCATAGGACACCCCTCTTCTATTGCACATGACTTTGTGGACCTGGTATTTAGAAAGGGTTCAACTGGTCTATCTGATCCCAGTGACAACAGCTGAAGCAGCTGGGGTCAGAAGCTCCTCATGCAATTCATGGGAGGAGCTAGCTACACAAGGATGTGAATTCCAGGAGGCATGGTTTGTTAAAGTGGAGGCATTTTTGGAAAACCAGTTCTTATTATCTCATGGAAGTTGAGAATGACTGGTGAGTTAATCCCTATATCCCTCTTCAGCTTTTGGTGCCCACAAATCTAATTGGTATTTGCTTCATGGGCAAGAGAATGCTTTTATTAACACAACTGCCTGCACCATCAGGCATTCTCAATGCTATTTCTGTTGGCACATGTTATTTCTTTCCCAAAATATAAAAGCAGCGTGCTCTGCCCACTGAAGACACATTTGCCATTTACAATCCTATAGGTGTTATTTCACCACTTATTTCCCTCTATATATTAGAGTGTGAGCTTTCCTCTTATTTAAAATTTAAATAGTGCCCTGGATTGCTCCTCCAATATGCCAAATTTTGAAGATGAAAGTCAACTAAGATTTTTGCTATTTGAATTTGTGGCAACAGATATCTAAAATAGATTATGTAGGTAGATGACTGTAATTTAAAATAAAAACAAAAAGCTTGGAGGGCTATATTGAGTTGTTCATCATCTAAAAGTATTTTCAGGGATCAAGTGGTTTCCGTCACAGGGCTTAAACAGCTTTTAGTTGCAATCTAACCTGCATAGAAAGAGGGGGTGACTTTTATACATGACACACAACTTCAGATCTTGTTTTTCTCATTTAAATGTATGCAGAATTTAGGATTAATTATGTTTATGCATAGCTTTTCCAATATGAGGATTTAACTCCCCCCTTGCAGACTAAAAGGAAATTTTATTTTTGCACCATGCCAGATTAAAGTACTTTAGTATCCTCCAAGTTCTCCATCAGCTGTTTCAAGTTCTTGGTCATCATAAGACAGTATTGCTCCTTCTGTTTAGGGGGTGTGTGCTTATACCATTTTCATGTATATCGGGCATCATTTTCCACTGGTAATCTGTTAAGTCCTATTTATGTCATGTAACATTTACAATTGAAAAAACAGTGACTGTCATGTTATTCCCTCCATATTGAAAAATATGTAGCAATTTTTCTGGGGATAAGTTTTACCTTTCATGTTATCTGCCAAATCAAAATCTTAACTTTGGTGTTGCCTCATATAATTCCCTCTATTTATAGAATAAAATTTATTTTCTTATTTTAATTCAAATGTATAATTTTATACATTTATAATGTGTATGTTTGTACATTTTATGATGTATAAATTTATGCATTTATATAAGTGTATTAAAGTGTATTATAAAATGTATAATTTCATACATTTATATAAAAGTTTAGACTTTAAGGAAAATTGAAAAGTAATATAGGAATTTCCATATATTCCCCCTGCATGTGCATACACATAACTCACACACTCTCTCACTATGTATACATACTCCCTATTTTCCAATTATTAGCATCTTGCATTAATGCGGTTACTTTGTTGCAATTCTAAACTAATATTGGTCCTTTATTGGGAATCAAAGGTTGTATTTTACATTCATGTTCACTTTTTTGTTGTATAGTTCTCTGAGTTTTTATTTATTTATTTATTTATTTAGACAGAGTCTCACTATGTCGTCCTCGGTAGAGTGCCGTGGCGTCACAGCTCACAGTAACCTCAAATTCTTGGGCTTAAGAGATTCTCTTGCTTCAGCCTCCCGAGTAGCTGGGACTACAGGCACCTGTCATAATGCCTGGCTATTTTTTGGTTGTAGTTGTCATTGTTGTTTGGCAGGCCTGAGCTGGATTCGAACCCGCCAGCTCCAGTGTATGTGGCCGGCACCCTAGCTGCTGAGCTACAGATGCTGAGCCAGTTCTCTGAGTTTTGAATAATGCATAATCTAAATTATTGACAATTGCAATTTTCACACAGAATAGATTTATTGCATTGAAAACCCACCATACTTCACCTGTTTATTTCCTCCACCCCCATCCCACCACTCTGTCTGGACTCTGGACAACTAATAATATTTTTATTGTCTTTATAGTTTACCCCCCCCAAGATATTATATAGATGTGATCTTATAGTATGTGCCTTTCTCACAGTAGCTTCCTTCATTTAGCAATAAGTATTTCAGATTTCTCAATGTCTCTTTGTAGCTCTTTAGCTCATATCTCCATTACATGATGTACATAGCTTTTTCACTTATTAAAATCATTTTGGTTGCTTCCAAGTTTGGGCAATAAGCAGCATTCATGTGCAGATGTTTGTGTGTCTATACATTTTCAACTCATTGAATAAATAACCAAGAAGCATGTTTGCTGGCTCACAGGATAAGCCCATGTTTCTGTCTGGAGAAACTGCAGAACTGTCTTACAAAGTGCCTGTGCCATTTTGCATTCCAACCAACAGTGAATGAGAGGATTGTCAATGTTTTGGATGTTAGCCATTCTAATAGGTAACTAGAGGTATCTCACTGTTTTTATTTAAATTCTCTTATGACATATGATAGGGAGCATTTTTCATATGCTTATTTAACATCTGTACATTATCTTTGGTGAAGTGTGTGTTCAGAACTGTTGCTTATTTTTTAATCAATTGTTCATTTTTTTCTTATTAAATTTAAGAGTTATTTGTATATTTTGGATAACAGTTCTTCATCAGATATATGTTTTGAAAACATTTCCCCCAATCTGTGGCTTTTCTTTTTTTTCTCTTAATAATATCTTTCACATAACAAAGTTTTTACTTTTGATAAAGTCCACTTGTCATTATTTCCTTTTTTGTATGATGCTTTGGATGTTCTAACAACTGACCACCAAGGCCAAGGTTCCTATCATTTCTCCTATGTTAACATTTAGAAGTCTTATAGCTTTTTATGTTACACTTAGGTCTCTGATCCATTCACTTTTCATTACATATCCAAGATATTTTGAAAAAATTTTTTGGTATATAGCTATCCAATTGTTTCATTTATTAAAAGGATGATCATTTCTCCATGGAATAGCTTTGTTCCAAAGCTCAGTTGTCCAACATCAGTTGACTATATGCCTGTGGGTCTATTTTGGTGCTCTCTATAAAAGTTTTAGATGGAAAAGAAAAACAAACAAGGGCAGATAGGATATAATTCTGAGGTAAAAGTGACAGAACCTACCAGAGATTCTACAGGAAGAAGTTGTGGGGTAGAGCAAGAAGGAGCAACGTATCAGCAGAGATCAGCTTCCAAGACGGCTCCTGTCTGGTGAAAAGAGTAGGCGGTGGGTAGATTTCTCCATCCCTCACATCTCTGGCAATCAGCAGCCTCCTGAGCTGCTAGAGAGCTTTTTTTACACTCACAAGCCAAAACCTGTTCCTGTCAGTGAGCAAAGCACCAGGCTTCCAGCACCATTGGGGTTGCTTCCTATCTTCACAGACCTGAGCTGAGTAGGCAGGCACCACATTGCTTCTGCACTCAGCATTCGACTTTCGTCCTCCCTTTGGGGCTTTAGACCCTCAGCTTTCATCTCACTATTTCCCAGACACACATTTTCCAACTCTGGCCTGGACTATGAGAGCCACAGGGCCCGTGGGTCCCAAGGGGTCTGCAATACCCCAGAACCTGAGCATTCCAGGTGGACTGTCTTCTGCAGAAAGAGACAGAGATGACCAGAGGGCTGCTGTCCTCCATTCACATTCTTTTCCTCCCCTGCACTTCCTCCCCCTGAGGCTGCCAAGAAAGATGGTTGAGCTGAGGCTCTCAGAAATGGAGGCTTCCCCTCTGTTTGTACATCCACTGCACTGTAGCTTTCTCAGAGAGTCGGGCTCAAGGCTTTCCACTTAAAGACCTACAGTGGACTAAGGGATGATTGACTGTGAGCTTCCTGCTCACCAACCCTCCTCACCCTCCCCAGTGCGGATTGCCCAGCTGCTCTATCAGGGCAGGGCATAATCTGAAGCAGAAGGACATCAAACCTGTTTGAGCATCTCATAGGCAACTGAAGATCAGCCTGCTTCTACCTGGGGACAGGCCCACAAACCAGGTCATACAACCAGTACTCAATGATGTGGCTTAAGAAAAGACTTGTAAGTTAATCTCAGAAGGCAAGGGAGCCTGTGTGAGCAGAACTGAAAAGAGTGCAGTGGGGTCCCAACTACAGTACCCTGTTGGAACACCTCTCCCCTCACAGGAAGCCTGAGGTGGGTTCTGGACAGAAAGCCTCTAGCCCACAATGCCATTGCTGAGGAGCTCTGCTGGTTTGAGCTCCTTACTGCCAGATACCAGAGGGACACCACATGTCAGAGGAGAGGGGATAAAGGTGAGACCTGCTGTTGACAGCCAGACTGTGAATCTCAGATGGCCCTTCACCCACTAGCAGTCTTTCTAGCTGGATGCGGGCATGTTAGCTCCCCACCTTGGTTTCTCCAACAGCCAGGTGCAGATCATTGACTCCTCCCAAGGCAGCTTTCTTACCACTTTTTGTGGCACCTGAGGGCAAATTTACCCAACCCACCCCACCCAGCCTCACTCCCCCCCCCTACTGTGATGGAAAATAAAAATTCACTCAGAAATTCTAGGGTTTTTGTCCAATACCTGAGTGCTTTTCCTGAGGGGCTAGAGCTGGCCACAGGTCCCCAAAACAACACCACAGCCAGTCCTATCCAGCAAGTGCCACCTACTGACAAGGAGGTCACTTTGCACAGCCCTTTAAATTTACTAACTCAATCATAATGCATAATGGATAAAAGATTTAAACCTAAGGTTTGAAAGCTTAAGAATTTAAAAATGAAATATAGGAAAAACTCTTCTATATATTAGCCTAGGCAAAGAATTTATGATTAAGACTTCAATGGCAATTATAGCAATTTAATCAAGTATCATTTAAATTGATACTTGATTAAATTAAAAGGGAACTTGCTAAGGAAATAATCAACAGAGCAGACAGACAACTTATAGAATGACATAAAATATTAGAAAACTATACATCTAATATAGAGCTACTATCCAGAATCTACCAAGAACTCAGCCAAGTCAGCTAGAAAAGCACAAATAATCCCATTAAATTGTGCGCAAAAACATGAACAGAACCTTCTCAAAGGAAGATTAAACAGATGGCCAACGAACATATAAAAAAATGGTCAAAGTCATTAATCCTCAGGAAAGTGTAAATTGAAATCACAATGAGACTATAACCTTACTCTTGTGATAATGGCATTTATAAAATGTCCCAAAACAGGAGATGCTGGAATGGATGCAGAGAGAAAAAAACACTTACACACTGTTGGTAGGACTACAAGTTAGTACAATCTCTATGGAAAACAGTATGGAGATTCCTCAAATAAAGAAAAGGAGGCCTACCATTAGATCTAGCTATTTCACTGCTTGGTATATACCTAAAGGATAAGAAGTAATTTTATCAAAAAGACACCTGCACTTGAATGTTCATTGCAGCACAACACACAGATGAAAAGATGTGCAATCAACCCAGGTAGCCGTGAATTCATGGGTGAATTACCATAATGTGGTGTGTATAATATACTATGGAATACCACTTGGCCACAAAGGAGGATGAATTAATGCTTTTTGTAGCAATTTGAATGAAATTGGAGATCATTATCCTAAGTAAGTTATCTAAAGAATGGAAACACAAACAGCACATGATCATTATTAAATTGGAACTAATCAATCAGTACACATGAACACAGAGAGAAGTAAAACTCAGTAGAAACCAATCTGGGGGAAAGGAGCAAAAATCTACCTAATGGGTACAATAAACACTATGAGGAGATGGGCACACTTATAGCCATGACTCCAGCATTACAAAAGTGATCCAGAGAACCAAAAACATTTGTAAACAAATAAGAAAAGAAGATGAGAGGGGCTATCTGTGCTCTGTGCCTAATCATCTATTTTCTCATAATTAAATAAGAGGTACATGTAGACTTTTTGAAAAGGTTCCTTATCAAGTTGAGGAGGTTCTACTCTAGTCTTAATTTGCTGATAATTTTCACCATCATGAGTACTGGATTCCTTCAAATGCTTTTTCCTGATCTGTTAATTTTTGATTATATAGTTTGTCTTTATCATATGATCATGATTTTTCTGCTTTATCCTGCTGATATGATGGGTTATACTAACTGATTTCCAGTCTTGCATACCTGGGATAATTTTCACATGGTTGAGGCATGTAATTGTTTTTGTATATTTCTGGATTTTGATTTGATAATATTTTGTGATTGAGTTTTTTTTATCTATGTTCATGAGGGACACTGGTTTGTAGTTTTTCTTTTTCATAATATCTGTATCTAGTTTTGGTATCCGTGCAATGCTGGCCTCAAAGAATGATACAAAGAAGTGTTTTCCTTACGTTGATTTTCTGGAAAAAGTTCCAGAGAATTGATATCATTTCTTACTTAAATGTTTGGTGGAGTTCACTCATGAAGCCATCTTAAACTTGTATTTCTTTTTTGAAAGGTTTTTAATTTGATTCAATTCTTTTAATAGATATGGACACATTTATACTATCTATTTCTTCTTGTGTAATTTCTAGTAATGAGTAATTTTCAAGGAATTAGTTCCCTTCAGCATTGAAATGTTCAAAATATTCCTTTATTATTCTTTTAGTGTCCACAAGGTAAGTAAAAATGATTTTCCTCTTTCACATTTATGATGTGATTAATGTATTTCTTTTTTGTTTGTTTGTTTGTTTGTTAGCCTGGCTAATTTATTCATTTTTCTCTATTGATTTTCTGTTTTAAATTTTATTTATTTCTGTTTTAATTACTATTATTATTGTTCTTTTCATTATTTTGGGATTGCATTGCTCTTTTTTTGTGGGGGGGAGCTTTTTAAGATGGAGGCTTCAGTAGCTTATTTTAAATCTTTTTTCTCTTTTCCTTTCTAACACACACTTCCAATGCTATGAATTTCATTATAGGCACTGCTTTTGCTGAATCTCACAACTTTTGATAACTTTTATCAAATGTTTCATTTTACATGTAGTTCAACATATTTTAATTTATTTTGAGACTTCTAATTTCACCCAAGTGTTTTCTTTTTTTTTAGCTCTGCACAATAGAACACACTCTCATTTTTATTATAGAACTGCCAGTTATACTGCAGTAGAGCCATTTAAAGTGGGAATTCCAATAACTGATTTTTTCAATAGCAGTGAAGCTTCTACATGTTATTTTGCTCTGTACAAATCAAAACTATCTCCAAACTTCTAAACTGTTTAACTTCTAAGGATAATAATCTCTTAAATCTGATATGTAACATGCCACTTTTATTTTAAATTCAAAGACCAGGCAACTTTAAAGTTACTTTTTCCTTCCCTGAAAAGAAAGACTAAAATAAACGCTGAAAGAATAACGTTGCTAGATATTAGAAACGGAAGTGCAGGTTGATTCAAGTTCAGTTCTGGCACACTGACTTTAGAATGCCAAATATCTTTCTCAGGAAACACAAATACTTGAGAACAGTTCAGTCCTTTCGTACTCTTCTTTTGCGTACTGACTTTATTGGCCCATCTCCAGATCCTGCACTCTCATCTGCTTCTTTCATCTCATCCTCTGATCCAGACTTACTTGATTTATTACCTTCTTCTTGAGCTTCTATGATTTCAGCTTCTTCTTCACTCTTTTCCTCAGGTTCACCTTCCTCTTCTTTTTCAAGAATTTCACCATCACTTTGCTTTTTTTCCTCTTCTAAGTCTATCGGCTTCTCTGGGGCTGCTTTCTCTTCCTTCACTTCTTGTTCTAGTGCTCCCTTTGTTTGTGGTTTACATATGTCAGTTCTTTTATACTCTGTGTTTTCATATGTTTTCTTTCTTGGCCAACAGAATGAAGTGATTAGTGCTATTGGCAGCCCTGCTGTCACAAGATAAATCAACCAAAGCCATGGGCGTTCTTGAGCAGCAGCCATTAACCGTTTAAATACACCAGGCTCATTAGCACTTGCTATCATTATTTTCCATCCCCAACCATCTGTAGCCCAGTGATCTGCGACTTCTTTTTCTGAGCAGATAATAAAATTATCAAAGTAGATATTAGACGTCATAGACCAAAGTTCTAACCCAAGAGCACAGAAAGAAGCCAGAAGAAATGGACTGTCATCTTCAAAGTAATCTGGATTAGGAATTTTTCGAGGACTCCAGATTCCCTGGTAGTTAGGGTTATCGATCATTGGAGGTTTCCATACTCCTTTGTATTTTGGGTTGTCTATCATGGGAGGTTTCCATTCTCCACACCCAACTTGACATGCTGGATTAGGAATACGAGGTGCCTCCCATTCTCCATCCATGTCCTCATTCCAGTCATCAGGTTTTTCAGCAGTAGGATCTGAGATAAATTTTGGTTCATCATCAAGCCAGCCATCAGGTTTAGTAACACTTAAATCTTCTATTTCAGCAGGTTCACTCTCATCCCAATCCTCTGGTTTGATGGCAGAAGAATCAGGGATTTTTGCTCTTTCATCCCACTCATCAGGTTTTTTATCATTGGGATCATCAATTTCTTTGGGAGGATTGATGGGAGGAACTACATCCTCTAGCAGGCTTCCTTTGTTTACAACTATTTGATCAATTAATACCTCGAATGTTATTATCTGGATTCATCACAAGGGTGTAAAGATGAGTCTTCCTGTCTGTAAAGAATGTTTTAAGGTCTACATCTGGAGGTTTGGCATGTTTCTCTTCAAAAACTCCAGTTTTCGGATGTTTATGTCTGAAGATAAAATGAAGTTTATAATCTTCTCCACATTTATCTGGTCCAAACATAATAGTATAGGATGTTTTATCATAAAAGTTTTCCAGAATCAAATCATCAGTGTCTGCTAGGAGCTTAATGTATGCACCTCCACAATCAATACCATCTTGAAAATTTACTTCATATTGAACTATCAAAGGTTTATCAGCAAAAATAAAGGGTTTTGCTAATATAGCAGATATTGCGTGATGCTTTGCTCTAGATTTCAATACCAGTCCTCGGTCACCAGGTACCTGGTTTTCTTTCAACTCTTCTATTTCCCATCTTCCATCATATAGAGAAATTTCTTCATCCATATCATCTTTCTTCGCTTTTGATAAGACCCACCCAGCCAACATTCCACTATCAAACGTTTCTGCAAAATATACTTCTCCTATAGGTTTTGGTGTCTTATATTTAATCTCTGAGGAAAGTTCACCTTCATTAACATTAATCTCTTCTGAATTTTTATCAAAGTCTTCCATCTCAACACCATCATCCGTAAATTCTGCATTAACTGAGATGAACAGAAGACCGAAACATAGCGAAAAGCCTTGAAAATGCATATTATCTGTTTTGAGGGCCTGTTTTCGGCAGCGGCAGCTCAGATGATCGAATCGCTGCCACTTGGTCCCGGCGTCTCCACCCAAGTGTTTTCTATAAGTGTGTTGTTTTATCTCTAGTATTTTGGGATTTTTCCAGATGTTTTTCCATTATCAAATTCTACTTCGATTTTATTGAGGTCTGACAGAATACTTTGTATATCTGTTCTTTTAACTATGGTACAGTGTGTTGTATGACCCAGAATGTGGTCTCTCTTGATTAAAATAGAAGTTTAATGTTCCGTCTGAGCTGGAGAACATACATTTGGCTATGCTTTGATATAGTATTCTCTAAATGTCAATTAAATCCATCTGATCAATAGTCTGTTCAGTTCCACTCTGTCCTTATTGACTTTCTGCCTGCTAGTTAAGTCAATTAGTGATAGGGAATTCTTCATTTCTCTATCTAAAGAGTGGATTCTTTTCCTTCTATTTGCAGTTATATTAGCTTTTGTCTTGCTTTGATGCTATGCTGTTAGGTAAATACACAGTAAAGACTGTCAGGCCTTTTTGGAGCATTAACCCCTTTACCCTTATGCAATGCTTGCATTTATCCCGAATTATTTGCCTCAGTCTGAAGTCTGTTTACTTAGGAGTCATATAGCTACTTTGGCTTTCTTTTGATTATTGGTAGCATTTCCCCCCTTCATTCCTTTTCTTTCAAACTATCTGGTGCATTTATATTTAAAGTGGGTTTCTTGTAGACCATCTAGAGTTGGGTCTTGTTTTTTGATCTACTTTTGTCACCTCTGTCTTTCAATTTTTATATTTATGCCACACACATATAAAGTGACTGTCAATAAACTTAGATTAACATCTATTAATATCTATCATGTTGTAATAGGCAACATGTTGTATTTTTTGTTCATTGCATTTGTTCTTTTTTCTACCTTCACTAATTTTAAGTGATCATTTTATGACTTCTTTTTATTTTTTAATGTTAGTTTATTGATTTTACTTCAATTTCAAATTTTAAGTGATTGCTTTATAGTTTGTAATATATATTTACAATTAATCTATGTTCACTTGCAGATAATACAACCCTGCTCCTTAAGTAGTGTAGGTGCCTTGCATTTGCCTGATGATTAGCAACATTGAGAATTTTTACATACCTCCCTCCTATCCTTTATATGATTGTTATCATTCCTCTTACTTATCTATATACATTACTGTTATTACAATTGAACACAATCATCCAGCAGTTCAATTAAAAATAAGAAAAACAGTTAGGGACAGTGCCTGTGGCTCAGTGAGTAGGGCACTGGCCCCATATACCAAGGGTGGTGGGTTCAAACCCAGCCCCGGCCAAACTGCAACAAAAAAATAGCCGGGCGTTGTGGCGGGCGCCTGTAGTTCCAGCTACTTGGGAGGCTGAGGCAAGAGAATCACCAAAGCCCAGGAACTGGAGGTTGCTGTGAGCTGTGACACCACAGCACTCTAAAGTGAGACTCTATCTCTAAAAAAAAAAAAAAAAAGGTTATATTTTACTCTCTTTTATTTCTTCTCTGATGCTTTTATTTTCTTTTTGTAGATGAAAGTTTCTGACCTGTATAATTTCCCTTCTCTCTGAAGAACTTGTAACTTTTCTGGCAAAGCAGGTCTGCTAGTCACAAATGACCTCAGTTTTTGTTTGTTTGAGAAAACATTTATTTCTTATACACATATGAATAACATTGCTGTACACAGAGTTCTAGGGTGGCAACTTTTCTTCTAACACTTGAGTTATTTCACTCCATCCTCTTCTTGTTTACATCCTTTCAGATGAAAGTACAATGTAATATTTATCATTTTCCTCCCATAAGTAAGAAATTTTTTACCCTCTCGGGTATTTTTCAAGATTTATTTATTTATTATTTATTTATTTTTATGATGCCCTCAGTAGAGTGCTGTGGCGTCACAGCTCACAGCAACCTCAAACTCGTGGGCTTAAGCGATTCTCTTGCCTCAGCCTCCCAAGTAGCTGGGACTACAGGCACCTGCCACAATGCCCAGCTATTTTTTGGTTGTAGCTGTCATTGTTGTTTGACAGGCCCAGGCTGGGTTCGATCCCACCAGCTCCAGTGTATGTGGTTAGTACCCTAGCTGCTGAGCTACAGGCACTGAGCCAAAGATTTATTTTTTATATTTAGTTTTTTGTAGTTTGAATATGATATGACTAGGTGTAAAAATTTTGGCATTTATCATTTTTGCCTTTTTCTCAGCTTCCTAGATCTGTGGTTTGGTGTATATTATGAATTTCGAAATATCTTTATCCATTATTTATTCAAATATTTCTTCTGAGCTTTTTCCTCTTTCTTCTCCACCCAGGGCTCCCATAAGGCATACTCTATACCTTTTGTAATTGTCTACAGTTCTTAGGTATTCTATTTCTCTTTTATCCCCATTCTTATGTTCTCTTGGCTTTTCAGATTGACAATTTGTATTTTTATACCTTCAAGCTCACTTCTTCTTTCCTTGACTGTGTCTAGTCTACAAAAGACCCATCAGTGGGATACCTCATTTTATTACTATGTGTTTGATTTCCAGCATTTCCTTTAGATTCTTCCTTAGACCTTCCATCTCTCTGCTTACATTATCTATCCATTCCTGTATGCTTGTCTACTTTTTTATTATATTCATAGGTAAAGTACTTAACATATTAATCTTAGGTATATAAAATACCCATGTGATAATTTCAAAATCTATGTCATATTTGAATCTGGTTTTGATGTTTGTCTTTTCAGACAGTTTTTTCTTGCCTTAAAATTTTATTTTTTTTTGAGACAGTGTCTCACTATGTCACCCTCGGTAGAGAAATGTGGCATCACAGCTCACAGCAACCTCAAACTCTTAGGCTTAAGTGATTCTCTTGCCTCAGTCTCCCAGGTAGCTGGGACTACAGGTGCCCTTCCCAATGCCTGGATATTTTTTGGTTGTAGTTGTCCTTGTTGTTTGGCAGGCCCGAGCTGGATTCAAACCCACCAGCTCTAGTGTATGTGGCTGGCACCCCAGCGGTTAAGTGACAGGCACTGAGCCAGCCTTTACATTTCTTATTGAAAATTAAACATGGTATGGAATTTTAATAAGAATAATAACTAAAGTAATCAGATAAGGTATGAGGTTTATGCTAAGCTAGCAAGGAGTTAGGCTGTGTTTAATGTGTCTTGGAGCTGTAGGGCCAGAAGCTTTAGTTTCCTCTAGGTCCTTTCAATTTATTTTTTTTTCTTCTCTCTTATCTCTTTGGGTTTTCCAAAGAATGGCTTCCTAAATTGTCTATGCCTTACAGTTCTCTTAGTTATAACCCTGTTATTAAACTGAAGCCCTATCACAGTGTGCTGATAAGGTGTTGAAGAGGGAAAGTGTTCTATAATCATATAATTATTTCTATGTTTTTATAGACTTGAAGTCATGGATTGTGAACATCAATAGCATTTCTTAATCTTTTATTTTTCCTCCCCTTATGTTCCACAGGAAATCTCTATGGGCTGGAGTTAACTCATTTTCCTTACTCCAGGTTATATAGGCTCTGCTAGTTTCCCCTGGAGAGCCAGCCTTTGTTTTGGAGAACACAGGGAGCAAATTTAAACTGTTGCTTTTCCTCTCCCCTAGCAAATAACCAGAGGGAATTTTTTGTACGATGACTGCTAGTAAGACTTTGTGTCAAACGATATATGAACCAAGTGTATGGTGCCCCATGATCATACTAATGTACACAGTTATGGTTTAATAAAAAAATAAAAAAAAGAAAACAAGAGGAATATAAAAAAAAAATTTCAAAATACTATGGGGGTACAAATGTTTCTGGTTTCATAGGTCACATTTTTAATGGTTGAGTCATGGGTAAAAGTGTGCCCACCACCCACATTATGTTCATTATACCCATTGAATAGATTTCCCCCCCATCAACTTCTCCATACCCTCCCCCCAAACCCCCACCACCGTCCCTGCTTGATTTCCACTTGAGGGTTATTTATTTATTTTTTATTTCAGGTTAATGTGAGGGTATAAATAACCAGATAACGATATGTGAATTTGTTAGGTAGAGTCCATCTTGTGGTTGTGTCCCACACCCTAGAAGTGTGCCATACACCCTTACGTGGTTCCCATTAAGTGGGAGCACACCAACCGCTCCCCCACTCTCCCTCCTCATTGAATTGAACTGAGTTTTACTCCTATGTGAGCATGAATTAGATCATCTACTGGCTTCCTATTAGTATTGAGCACATTGGATATTTGCTTTTCCACTCTTGTGATACTTTACAAAGAAGAATGGGTTTTAACCACATTCAGGTTAATACAAAATCTGTTTAATCACAATCTTTTTATGGCTGACTAATATTCCATGGTATACATATAACACAGTTTGTTAGTCCACTCCTTGGTTGGTGGGCATTTAGGTTGTTTCCACATCTTGGTGATTGTAAACTGAGCTGCTATAAACGATCTAGTGCAAATTTCCTTATGATAAAATAATTTTTTTTTTCTTCAGGGTAGATGCCTAATGGTGGGATTGTGGAGTCAAATGGAAGGTCTAATTTGAGTTTTTTGATGATTCTTTATAATTCTTCCCAAGAGGCTGTATTAGTTTGCAGTCCTACCAACAGTTTAACAGTGATCACCTCTCTCCACATCCAATGCCAGCATCTACAGCTTTGGGAATTTGTGATACAGGCTAATCTTACTAGGGTTAGGTGATATCTCAGGGTAGTTTTGATTTGCATTTCTCGGATGATGATGAGCATTTTATACTTTTATTTACTTATTTATTTTATTAAATCATAAACACATATATCATGTATACATTAATGCATTTATGGGGTACAATGTGCTGATTTCATATAGAATTAGGAGTGCTTACATTACACTTAATTATTGTGTTGAGGCATTTATACTCTATAGTAACAAATATGACATGTACCCTTACATTATGCACCATAGATGTGATCCCACCATTCACCCTCCCTTGATCTGACCTTCCACTTCACCTCCCATACCCCCCACCCCACTTCCCTCCTCATCTTGGGCTACAATTGCCATCTTTTTTTTTTTTTTTTTTGCAGTTTTTGGCCAGGGATGGGTTTGAACCCACCACCTTCAGTATATGGGGCTGGCGCCCTACCCCTTTGAGCCACAGGCACTGCCCAGTTGTGATCTATTCTTCATATGGAAGTGTGATTGATCGTAAACTGGTTTAATAGTACTGAGTACACTGGATTTTTGTATTCCATTTTTGAGATACTTTGCTAAGTAGGATATGTTTCAGCTCCATCCATGTAAACATAAAAGAGGTAAAGTCTCCATCTTTTTTCTTTTTTAAGGCTGCATAATATTCCATGGTATACATATAACACAATTTATTAATCCATTCATGGGTTGATGGGCACTTGGGCTTCTTCCATGACTTGGCTATTATGAATTGAATTGCAATGAACAATCTGGTGCAAATGTCTTTGTTATAAAGTAATTTTTGATGTTTTGGATATACACCTAGTAGAGGAATTGCAGGATCAAATGGCAGGCCTACTTTTAGATATCTGAGTATTCTCCATATTTCTTTCCAAAAAGGACATATTAGCTTGCATTCCCACCAGCAGTGCAGAAGTGTTCCCTTTTCTCCACATCTCAACATCTGTGGTTTTGGGATTTTGTTATGTGAGCCACTCTTACAGGAGTTAGATGATATCTCAAAGTGATTTTGATTTGCATTTCTCTGATGATTAAATATGATGAGCATTTTTTTCATGTGTGCCATGCACCTATCTTCTTCAGAGAATCTTCTGTTCAAGTCCCTTGCCCACAATGAAATGGGATTACTTGTTCTTTTCTTATTAATAGGTTTCAGTTTTCTGTGGATTCTGGTTATCAAACCTTTGTCAGAAGCACAACCTGCAAATATCCTCTCCAATTCTGAGGGCTGTCTGCTTGCTTTACTTATTGTGTTCTTGGCTGTTCAGAAGCTTTTTAGTTTGATCAGAACCCAGTAGTGTATTTTTGGTGTTTCTTCAATTGCCTAGGGGGTCCTCCTCATAAAGTATCTTCCAGGCCAATTACTTCAAGTGTTTCCCCTGCACTCTCTCTAAGAATCTTTATAGTTTCTGTCTTAAGTTTAAATCTTTTATCCAGTGAGAGTCAATTTTTGTTAATGATGAAAGGTGTGGGTCCAGTTTCAGTCTCTACAAGTCGCCAGCCAATTCTCCCCAGCACCATTTGTTAAATAGGGAATCTTTCCCCCAGTTGTTATTTTTGGTGATCTTACCAAAGATTAAATGATGATAAGTGTCTGGGATCATCTCTTTGTTCTCAATTCTGTTCCATGCATCTACCATCTACCTCTGTATTTTTGTGCCAGTACCATGCTGTTTTGATCACTATAGTTTATAGTATAGTTTGAAGTCTGGTAGCATGATTCCTCCTGATTTGTTTTTATTTCTGAGTAATGTCTTGGCTATTTGAGGTTTTTTCTGGTTCCATATAAAATGAAGTACTATTTTTTCCAGATCTTTAAAGCATGATGGTGGAGCTTTGATAGGGGTTGCATTAAATTTGTAAATTGCTTTGGGTAATATGGACATTTTAACAATGTTGATTTTTTTTCTAGCCCTGAGCATGGTATGTTTTTCCATTTGTTAACATCTTCAGCTATTTATTTTCCAAGAGTTTATAATTCTCTTTGTAGAGATCTTTCACATCCTTTGTTAGGTAAATTCCCAAATATTTCATCTTCTTTGGCACAATTGTAAAGGGAATAGAGTCCTTCACTGCTTTTTCAGCTTGACTATTGTTGGTATATATAAAAGCTACTGATTTGTGAGTATTGATTTTGTATCCTGAGATGCTGCTGTATTCCCTGATCACTTCTAAGAGTTTTGTCGTTGAGTCCCTGGGATTTTCCAGGTATAAAATCATATCATCTGCGAAGAGTGAAAGATTGATCTCCTCTGACTCTATTTGTATACCCTTAATCACCTTCTCTTGCCTGATTGTGATAGTTAACACTTCCATTACAAGGTTAAAAATCAGTGGAGACAATGGGAAACCTTGCCTAGTTCCTGATCTGAGTGGAAATGTTTTCAATTTTATTCCATTCAATATGATATTGGCTGTGGTTTTGCTGTAGATGGCCTCTCTATCAGTTTTTAAAAAGTTCCTTTTATACCTAGTTTCTTAAGTGTTCTGATCATGAAAGGATGCTGGATATTGTCAAAAGCTTTTTCTTCATCTATTGAGAGAATCATGTGGTCTTTATTTTTTGTTTGTTTATGTGACATGTTATATTTATAGATTTATGTATATTGAACCAATCTTGAGACCCTGGAATAAAACCCACTTGATCATGGTGTATAATTCATTTGATGTGTTGCTGGATTCTGTTTGCTAGGATCTTATTGAATATTTTTGCATCTATGTTCGTTAAAGATATTGGTCTACAGTTTTCCTTTCTTGTGGGGTCTTTTCCTGGTTTGGGAATCTGGGTGATATTTGCTTCATAGAATGTGTTAGGAAGTATTCCTTTTTTTATGTTTTGGAGAAGGTTAGGTAATATAGGTACTAATTCTTCTTTAAAGGTTTGGTAGAATTCTGATGTGAAGCCATCTGGTCCCGGATTCTTCTTTTTTGGGAGATTTTGCATAGTTGATTCTATTTCAGTACTTGATATAGGTCTGTTCAGTATTTCCAATTCTAACTGACTAAGTCTAGGAAGTTAGCATGCTTCCAAGTATTGGTCAATTTCTTCCAGATTTTCATATTTCTGAGAATAAAGTTTTTTGTAGTATTCATTAAGGATTTTTTGAATTCCTGAGGCGTCTGCTGTTATTTCACCTTTGTCATTTCTGATTAATGATATTATGGACTTTAATTTTCTATTTTTGGTTAGGTTGGCCAAAGGGTTATCAATTTTGTTGAATTTTTCAAAAAAACAACTTTTTGATTCATTCATCTTTTGAATAACTCTTTTGCTTTCGATTTCATTTAATTCTGCTCTAATTTTAGTTATTTCTTTTTTTTTTTTTTTTTCTGCTGGGTTTAGGGTTGGAATGTTCTTCCTTTTTCAGTTGCTTAAAATGTCCCATTAAGTTATTGACTTACTCTCTTTCTGTTCTCTTGAGGAAGGCTTGCAACGCTATAAATTTCCCTCCTTAGGCCTGACTTTGCAGTATTCCACAGGTTCTGATAATTCATGTCTTCATTATTATTTTGTTCCAAAAATTTGGCAATTTCCTTCCTAATCTCATCTATGACCCAGCTATCATTCAGCATAAGGTTATTTAGTTTCCATCATGTTTGTTAGCTATTCATCTGTCTTTCTCAGAAAAGGTTCTGTTTGTGTCTCTTTCCCAGTGGTAGATGGGATTGTTTGCTCTTTTTTTTGATGCTTAGAGGATCTGTCCAGTTCTACCAGAGGGTTGTTAAGGTCCCTAGCTATTATGGTGTGATAGGATGTAATATTTCTCAGACTAATCAAGGTCTGTTTCATAAATCTGGGAGCATTTAAGTTGGGTTCATAAATATTTAGAAATGAAATGTTCTCTTGTAATATTATTCCCTTGACAGGAATGAAATCGCCGTCTTTGTGTTTCTTAACTTTAGTTGTTTTAAATCCACTTACTTCTGAAAAGGGAATTGTAACCCTTCCTTTCTTCTCATTTTCATTTACCTAAATATTATTTTCTATCCCTTTACTCTGAGTCTTGTTTTGTCTTTCAAGGTTAGGTGTGTTTCCTGGAGATATTATATGGATGGCCTGTGTTTTCTCATCCAATCAGCCATCAATACATCTTCATTGGAGAATTCAAGCCATTAATATTTATTGAGAGAATTGATAAGTGTGGCGGAGTTTTGTTCATGTTATTTTGTGAAAGTTATTGTTTAGTTTTATCCTTTGTGTCATTATGGAAACTAGGTTTTGTCCTTTAGTTTCTGGATGTTTACTTTGCTGGTGATCCATTGTGATGATCAGTATGGAAAATAAGGTCTAAGTATTTCCTGTAGAGCTGGTCTTGTTGTGGTGGATTTCCTCAATGTTTGCATATCAGTAAAATATTTGACTTCTGCATTGATCTTGGAGCTTAGTTTAGCAGGATGAAGAATTCTGGGTTGAAAATTGTTTTATTTAAGGAGGTTTAAGTCATATGACCATTCTCTTCTGGCTTGGAGAGCTTCGCCTGAAATGTCCACTGTCATTCTGATGGATCTCCCCTTGTAGTTTGATATTTACTCCTGGCTGATTGCAGAATTTTCTCTTTTGTCGTGACTTTGGACAGATTCATTACAATGTGTCTCAGAGATGCTCTAGTTGAGTTGAGATTACCCAGGGTTTGACATCTCTCTAAAAGGAGTGTTTTAGACTCTTTAGTGAAACTTGGGAAATTTTCATTTATTATATCCTCCAGTAGGGTTTCCATTTCTTTGGGACATTCTTCTTCCCCTTGAGGGATACCTATAGTTTGTGTGTTTGAATGCTTTGTGAAATTCCAAAATACTTTGAGTATATGTTCTGCTTTTTCTCTTTTCTTTTTTGTCTCTTTAACTACCTGGATTAGGGCAAGACTTTTAACTTCTAGCTCTGCTATTCTTTTTTTGCCATGGTCTAATTTATTATTGATACCTTCTACTGCATCTTTACATTTCTTTATTGATGCCTTCAATTCCTTAAGCTCTAGCGCAAGGGGCCATTTCACTGTACCTCATACCATTGGAGGGCCAGATTATAGTTAAAAAAAAAACAACAACAAAACTATGAACAAATTCCTAGGCACACTGCACATATCTTACTTTAAAGTAAAAAAACAAATGGAAACAAATACAATATTTAAAATGAAGAACAAATAAAGTTAAATCAACAAACTTACCAGTATTTCAATGGGAACTATGGGCCTGCTTTTGGCTAATGAGATGGTCAATGTCCAGTTCCATATTTGTCACTGCTAGTCATAACAAGTGATGCAAGTGTGCATCAGTTAGTCTAGATCTGGTTGGAGATTTCAGATGTTTCATTCTGGAAAAAAATCTGTTCACAGACATAAGTGCTGCCAAAGATGGTTGCCATTTTGAGTGCATGGTTCCTGAGATTAGGATATGTCTCAGAGGGGAGAGATGCATATAAATTAGGAAGACTGCTTGATTTGAATGCATCTTCCAGAGAGTCACAGTTCTGTAGTTCAGCCAGTTCCATTTGGCAAATGGTATCCACATTTTCAATGTCAATAGAAAATGGGTTATGGAAAAGCTGTATGTCCTGTTCATGTAGATGAAGCTCTTTAAACCTAAATTGGAACTCCTTTTGCAACTTTTCCAGTGAATCCACACATGTTTTATTTGGTAATGCAACCAATGGATTTTCCGCTAACAGATTTTGAGTCATGGGGACGTGGCAGAAATTTTTCTTCTTCACTTGTTTGATGAGGAGGCCTAATTTTACTTCAAATGCTTTCACATGTGATTGCATATCACAGATGAGATTCCCCTTTCCTTGAAGTTGCACATTGAAATTGTTGAGTAGTTCTGTTACAGCTGTCAGAAAGGCAGGGTGCCATTTCCATTCTGCATCATTGAGCTCTGGTACTTCTTTGTCTTCTGAAAGTAGAAAAGCTGTAATCTGTGGAAGTAAGTCATAGAAATGTTTCAAAACTCTCCCTCAACTCAGCCAATGAACTTCTGTGTGGTACAGAACATCTTCACAGGCAACATTTAGCTCATACAGAAATTCCTGAAATTGTCTGTGGTTTAATGCATTACCTCTAATGAAGTTAACACGCAGTTTTCATAACAGAGTCCCACTTCAGTGATTTACTACACAGTGCTTGTTGGTGGATGAGGGAGTGAATGGCTATTGGATGAGAATGGTTATGTTTGTCCATCTCTTGGTTAATGCTAGCAATTACTTCTTTCTTAGACCCCACCATGCTAGGAGCACCATCAGTTGTCACACTGGCTAGTTTTGCCCAGTCCAGCTCCAAACTATTCTCAGTTTGGCAAACCTTTTCATAAATATCCTGTCCTGTAGTTGTTCCTTTGATGCTTTACAGTGCAGCAAGCTCTTCTGTGACTTCAAAATAGTCATTCGTCCCACGAATAAAAATTAGAAGTTGTGCAGAATCACCAACATCATTACTTTCAAGTGCCAAGGAAAATTAGGAAAGTTCTTTTGCAGAGTTTTGCAAATGCTGATGCAAATTGTCTCCCATTTCTTCAATCGTGTAATTGAGGGTCCTGAAAGACTCACTGTACTAAATAAATTAGCCTTCCCTGGACACATCTCTTTGGCAACAGAAAGAAGGCATTCTTTAACAAATTCTCCCTTCACAAATGGTCTGCCAGTACATGCTTTTAGCATGGCAACTTGAAAACTTGCTCTCAGTGATGAAGTATTTAGCTGTTTCTGCTTCACAAAAGTATTTTGCTGAGTTGTCAATATATATTTCAGTTTTAATATTTTATCTTTTCTCACTTCTCTGACAAAACAATCATATTTATCTTTATGTTGCATTTGATAGTGTTGATGCAAATTGTATTCTTTCAACACAGACGCTATATTCTGGCATATCAAACACACAACTCTTTCCTTGTACTGCATGAAAAAGTAATCATAAGTCCACTGTTCTTTGAATATCCTACACTCTGCATCAACTTTTTTTCTTGATATCATGTTTCCTAGGGATTCCAAATTGCTATTGGTAAAATACATACATACACACACACACACACACACACACAGTGCTCCAAAAACAATATACCAGCAATAACTTTGCCCACACAGAGACATACAGACTGCACTGCCCATCAATGCAGTCTGATCAGTGCCCATCAAGGCAGCCTTGCCAGTCCACGTCATTTCAGTCTTGCCAGTGCCCATATGGTGGAACTCCACTTTTACCTCAGGCTCACACTGGTGTGGTGTGGGAACAGGCACGATTACAGAGCCGGTTCCTCCACCACCTTTCCAGTTCATACTACCCTGTGTGAACCACACTGTGATCTGTGAACTCACACAGCAATCTGATCACGTGGGAAGACACACTGCAGGAAAAAAGAAGGCATGTGTGCCTTTCTTTTTCTGAATCTAATGTGAGTTCAGCTATACAAGCATATGGCTGAACTTGCACTGCTCAGAGATTGCAACAGTGTGAACTGGGGCTTACACAGCACACAACATACAACATCATACACAACTGAATAGCAATCAGAATATAAATGGTACTTACTGTCAATTAAATTGGGTTTCCTACTCCTCAGCTATCTGCAAAGCTGGATTAAGTTCCCCTGGGGCCCCAGGCAGATTACCAGTTTGGGGTCCCCATGTGATAACACTAAGCACTGACCATTTGCATTAACACTGACTGCTGACCATTTGTGATAACACTGACTGCTGACAATTTGCATTAATACTTAGCACTAACAATTTGCATTAACATTGAGCACTTACAATTATCATTACTACTAAGCAGTGACTATTTGCATTACCTCTGAGCTCTGACCATTTGCATTACCTTTGAGCACTGACAATCTGCATTAGCACTTAGTGCTGACTATTTGCCTTATCACTGTGATGCAACCCCTCTAGAAACCACCCCCAACCAACTAATCAACTTAAAAAAAAGGCTCTTCTAACTTCAATAAAAGGCACCCTCTATCTGCAAAACAAAAAAAAAAGACCTCCTAACTTCAGGAAAAAAGGCCCCCCTTAACCACAAAAAAGGCCCTACTAACTGCAAAATAAAAAAAAAAATAGACCTCTTAACTTAAAAAAAATAATAAATCCTAATTTGTTCTTACCTCGGTCCTTAAGCAGCAGCAGGCAACCTAGTGACTCTCCAATTACCCCAGAGACTGAGAGGAGGAGTCGGAGAGTAGGAGGGGTGTCGGGGAGTGTGGGACACATTCCACACATGCGCACTGCAGGCTGGAATGAGTGGGCTGCTAAGCAGGACAGCAAGAACACTCGGCAGGGAGAGACACAGAGAAGGAGGGGTGGGAAGAGACAGAGAGAAGGAGCAGAATCAGAGAGTTGGCACACATTCCACACATGTGCACTGCGGCCCAGGATGAGTCGGCTGCTAAGCAGGACAGGCAGGGAGGCAAAAACACCTGGTGGGCCAGATAAATGTCCTCGGCAGGCCGCATAGTTTGAGGACCTCTGACCTAGAGTATTTGAGTGCTTCTCCTGACAGGTTAGAATTGACTACAGGTACCCAAAAGAACACTGGAGCTTGTTACTTCTGGCAAGTACCACCTACCTACAGGGAGGTCAGTTTGCACAGCCCTGTACAATGTTTATTGACTCAGTTATACAGGGTGTGGTTGATTCTTACAAGCATCATCTACTATTTTAGAGATTAAACTGGATGTGCCAATACAATTCGCACTATTAATAAGGGGAGTTTCTGAATCATATATTTAATTCTGTGAATACCTTTAACTGTATGCAAAGTATTTTGATATAGCATTTTTACTATCATTTAGTTAACATATTTTCTAAATCATTATTGTTTTGTCTTTGGTCCATGGCTATTAAGAAATGGAGTGATGAATTACCAATTTGAGTGTTTCCACTGTCCATGTCATCCAGCTAAACCCACCAGGTATACATCTGTTGTTGAACAAGCTGGATTTATTATTCAATTCACCAAAGGGAGAATTTATACTATGAGGAACTGTGGACATAGTTAGAAAGGGAAACTATAACATTGTTATGTTTTAGTCATGTGGGGGAGGGTTGAAGGAGGTAAGAGTTTACTCTAGATTACATGCTATCAGAGAACAAAGACAATTCTCTTGTTATTTCAATAAATCTCATCTGTAGATATGTCAGAGCAGAGAAAGCTTGCAGCTGTAATTGGTAAAGAATCAGTAATCATTCAAATTAGCTGGACATGAGGGATGTTTGGTATTTTTTGGCTGCATGCACACTGATCATATTTTCATCTATGTTTAGACCACACTAAGAAGAGATCTTAATTTGTCTCATTCTGTCATGGTCTCAGAATAACCTTGTCTGATACTGTTTTTCTGTGAGATTGTTTATGCTTAAGTGGAGAACACCATATCTGTGAGCTCCGGGCTTGCTCTATTGCTGAAGTGTAGCTATTTATGTCACACCAATTCTTGGATAGCAACTTCTTTCTGACAACCTGTCTTTCAGTTTTACTTTCTAGTTATTTTTATTGTGGTCAGGGAACATACTCTGTTTGATGTCAGCCCTTTGTAAATGTGGAAACTTGCTTTGTGACATAGTATAAGGAATATTTTGGAAAGCATTTCATCTGTGCATAAGTAGCATTTTTATCCTGCTTATGTTGGGTACAGTGATCCATATTCAGATTATGTTTGTTTAGTAGTTTTATTCATATATTCCATATTTTTCTGATTAACTTTTGATGGTTTATTAGTTACAGAAAAGGATGTATTGAAATTTCCCAGTATAATTTGGGAATGTATATTTCTTTTCTTGGTTTTATAAATTATTGTTATCTAATGCGTATAAAACATTACCTCCTCCTATTGAGCTTACCTTATTATTATTATGAAATGTACCTTTTAAATTTTTTTTGCATTTTTTTTCTTTTGAGACAGGATCTTACTCTATTGCCCAAGCTAGAGTGCTGTGGCATCATCTAGCTCTCACTGCAACCTGAAATGCCCATGTTTAAGCAATCCACTTGCTTCCGCCTCCTGAGTAGCTAGGACTATAGCCATCACCACCATGCCCAGCTAATTTTTCTATTTTTTTTTGTAGAAATGAGGTCTTGTTATATTGCTCAGGCTATTATTGTACTCCTATGTCAACAAACAATCCTCCTGATCCTTTTGTCTTGGCCTCCCAAAGTGCTGGTGTTACAGACATGAGCCACTGCACCCAGCTAAAATGTATTTATTTATTTGTAGTAATATTTTTGTGTCAAAGAAAATTGGTCACACCATCTACTTTTTGGTTAATATTTGCAAGGTATATATATTTTTATCATTAGACTTTCAACCTGTCAGTGCTTTATTTCAAATATGTCTCATATAGCACATGATTGTGTTACTTTTTTTTTTACCCTGTTAGCAATCTTTGTTTATTAATTGGAATTTTATGCTATCACATTTAATGTAGTACCTGTTATATTTGGATCTAAGCCTATTATGTTGCTAGTTCTTGTTTTCTATTTTACTAATATCTTCTTTACACATTAATTCCCTCTTGTCTTTTAAATTAATCATATTTTTTATTACACTTTTTTGTGCTATGATCTTATTTATATTTTCTTTTAGCTTTCTTTTGGAAATTTCACTGGGGATTATAAAAGTCATCCTTCACATGCTGAAGTTTGCCTTGTAGGTGAGTATCTTTATTGTTGCCTAAACAATGCAAGAACTTTGTAATGGTGTGACTCCACATCTTCTTCTTTCTTTTGTGTTGTTTTTTAGTTTAAATTTGCTTACTTTTTAAAATCAATGTCATTTTTTTATTATTGGTGCTTTTAAACAGCTCATGTAAATATATATCTACTACGTATTTTCCCATTTTTGGAGTTCTTCATCCCTTTCTGCAGTTCCATGCTTTCACCTGAAGTAATCTTTATTTTTTTTTAAACAAAAGCTCTCTTTAATATGTGCTATAGTCAGGTCTGTTAGCAACTAATTCTCTGTAAAGGTGTCTTTATTTTACTTTCATTGTCAACACATGTGAGCTCTGAGTAACTAGATTGACAGATTTTTTTGTTTGTTTGTTTTTTCAGCATCATTTGAAAGATGCTATTACATTGTGCTGGCCTGTAGTCTTTGCTGAAAAGTTAGCTTTCAGTTTAATTTTTGGTCTTCAGCCATAAGTGCTTTTCTCTCTTTCTTTGCCTGTTGTTTTTTTCATTTAGTAATTTGACTGTGATGTACCTGTTTGGTTTTATTTGCATTTACTTTCTCAGGGGTTCTTGAATCTGTAGTTTAATGCTTTTGTTTAAAACAGAATATATGCTAGGCCTTGAATATGCTAGAAACTTGAAATTTCTTCAAATATTGTTTATTTTCATTCTCCTCTTCTTCTATTTATGAACTTAGAAATACCTTTTTTTCTTCAGCCCAGAAAGACTGCTGCTTTCTGCTGTTACTATTTGAAGTAGGAAATTCTCACAAAGCAAAGGGCAGTATGGATGCCTGTTGTTGGTGTCTTTCAATTCAATACAGTGGACTCCACCATGAGCAGAACTGCAAGTCAACAGGTTTATATTTAAATAATAATATTTACAAAATGCCAGTATTCTTTGCAACTCACAGAGAAAAAAATTAGATGCTATTTCAAAAGATTTGAGAGGACAACTTTATTTAGAGATCCTTTTAGGACATACACGAGCATTATTTGAAACCACTAGTACAAAGAGGGAAGATTGTCACCAGGCTAGGGGCCTGGTGTCCCTATGTGAGAATTGCCTCTGAAAATGCTGCTCATGACCATGGGTTAATTTTCCTTGTGATGAGAGACATAACAGCACTAGATAACAGTGGTTTGAAGGAGATGTGTTTAGTGTCCAGGATGTAGATCATGGCCTGTGTGGAGGTTAACCCAAGGAGTTCAGCAACAGCACAGGAAAATGTATGTGGAGGGCACTCAGATTGATGGCCAGGGACATTTAACAAGGGTGGGTGTTTTACAGATGGAAGGGTACAAAGGCTGGAGAGCCACAGGCAGCAGCTCCTATCATACTTGCAGGGACCCCTCTGGACTACTTTAGATCACAAGAAATCAAGGACAGTATTATCCAGAATTTGTTGGCAGGGGAACTGAACAGGCATTTCAGCTGTGCATATAAATAGCACTACAGATTTATGGTAATATTTAGAGGCAGGAAATTTGGGGGAGCGGACTGGATTTTCTACTAAGCACACTGTGGCTCTGGAACATTGAGATTTTCATTATTAAAGAAACATAACAAGAGAGGTGACGCCAAGGATATGCAAGAGTTACACTACCATTCTGTGTCCTGTTCTGCTCTATCACAGTTATTTGTGCAAATGTCTATCTTTTAAAGCTCTCTGAGGATAAGGACTAAATTTAATTCACTTTTATAACCCACAATAGTACCTGGTACAGGAAAACTATTAGATTAACCTTTTAAGTCAATGGAAGAATTAATTAATCAATTAATGGCAAAAACAAACAAAAAATAGACCCTTAGTCTCCTTTTTAGTTTCTTTGCCCTCTGCACGGCTCTGGTGTCCTCTGGGTGGGTCTGTACCCCATTGTCTGTGCTGAGTGCTAACCCCTCCAGACTCACCATCAGATCACACTGGCTTCTGGTTTCCAGTCTGGCCCTGAAGTTTAGAGGGTAGAAGTAGAGAGATAGAGATTGAAACATTTCTTCCGTCTGCTTCCCTCCTTCAGCACTGGGCTCCTCTGACTTCTTCCCAAACCCCAGGTCTTGCTGATTCTCCTCCTTCCTGCTCATGCCTACAGGAGTGATGGCTTCGCACCCATCCTAATGCAAGTGAGCTTTAACATCTCTTTCCGGTTCCTTTGCCTCTTGACACGTCTCCATAAATTTTCATTGAATTACCTTCAAAAATCCCAACTGGGTGTGCGTTGACTTCTCTGATTCTGACTGATTCATTCAGGAATCATAAAAATCAATATTAGGTGGTGGCAAGTGAGTTACTTTATTTTTTATACATTCATTTTGAACAATTGCTTCTTTTGAGCAGTGTCATTCTGTCTATTGTAGGTAAGCTGCTCGCAACGCCATAGTGAAGTGACAGAACGGGCTTTGAAAGGTTAGGCTGAGTAGGGTTTAGTCCAAATGGTTACACCTGGAGGTATCTATGGAAATGCACTCATAGACCATTTGAGGTTATGATTTGTTGCTTCCTTCATAGCCTAGTTTACTATTTTCTGAATATTCTCAGTGATGGCAAAAGCTTTTTTTTTTTTTAATTTTATTTTGGTACTAAATCCATAGATTAGAGAAAAATGTTGAACTTGATGATTAAAAAGGATGGTAAAATCTGAGCCCTCCCCCAAATAAATTATGATTTATGACCTCTTAGAAAAAGAAATTCAGAAGTATTCCAGAAGTGTTTTGAAAAATATGGAACCTTTGGACGATGTATACATAGAGTCCGAGAAAATTCTTCAAAGACCATTCCTATTTGGATATATAAATTCCAGCATGTTAATCCAAAACATTGCCTCCTTGTATGAAAACCACACTTCATACATAACCGTTGATAGTTTGAGAGCATTATGTGTCTCTAAAATAAATGATACTGGAATTTTATTTTGACCTTAAATTCACATATAATCCATAATTTGGCACTTCACAGATATTTCTTATAAATAAATAATATTTATTGAATGTCTAGATGTTTGTAGTACCATTGCTCAATATTACACAGCTCAGCCCAGGAGTGATTATTATTATCCTCTTTGGACATTGCATTTTTTCCTTTTTATATCTGAAAAATCCATATTTCCTTTTCTCTAAAAACGATATTTCTTCCTTGAAGTTTGTCAATGATGATGTAATTTCTCACTTGAAAGAAGATTAGTGAGAATAGATTATATATGTGTATGAATACATATTAAATCCTCATTTATCTTTAATCATATAACCATTTTCAGATAGAGATTTATGTCCAAAATTCTTTGTTTGCTCCCTTAAAATTCTTAGAGTAAGAACTTAATGTTGTGTATATTTTTATAAAACCATAAGAACACTGTACTTTCTTATTAAGCAATGGATAATGATTAAACAACATAAAAATCTATGCAAATATAAGTACCTGGCCAAACTAGAAAGATATATTTTAGATTGTTTTAAACCACTATGGTTTTAAAATTTATCTCATTGTAAAAAAGAAGTGACTTTATTTATTTCCTTACTACCCTTAGCATCTCCTGCAGAGCCATAAAGAGGAACACCAGGCTCCCTCACTGTTTTGGAGAAGAAATTATGTACTCTTCTTTCCACCTCTCCTGGGCTCCTTTTTTTTGGAGGAGAAAAAAATCTTACCTTACTAGTGATAAGAAGGTGATGTGACATTCATTTACACATGTTTTTCTATTTGACACAGTTAACTGCTAAACATAATAATAACAGACCACATCATAGAATGTTTTAGCTGATTTTTTTTTTAAGTCATCCAGTTCTGTAGTTGGAACACACTCTTCTTAGTAAAGTAACACAAGAATGAAAGTGCCAGTATCCAATGCCCTCAATACTAATACGAATCTAATAGAAAACAACCAGATGCCCATGCCAGGGAATATCACAAGTGTATTCAAAGGGGGAGAGGGAGGAGGGAAGAGGAAAAGGGAAACAGAGAGCAGGGAGGGGGATGGGTGAGCTCTCACCTGATGGACACCTTGTGAGGGTGCACAGTACAGTCCCTGGATGAAAGGCTCAACTGCCTCAACTACAACCTAAACTTTGTCTTTGAAATACAACAATGTGAACCTAATCATGTGTACCCTCATATTAATCTGAATTACAAAAAAGAAGAAAAAAGCCATCTGTTTTATCTTTAACTTGGGATATGGAGGAGTAATATCCAGAGAGGTTCCTTCATTTATTTGTGGTTGTACATAGACCAAATACTTTTTAGATAAGTGTTGCTTGCATCTTTTATTTTTCCTTTTCAAGCCAATGGCTGCTGTCTTTGTGCTACAAACACAAACTGGAGAGAAGGTGAGGAGCAACTTTCTGGGCATATGTTCCTATTTGTGCTTCTGTAATTACCATTAATACTAATGCGAGTCACTCAGGTACCTCAGAGAATCACATCTTTAGGTTTTTAAAGATTTCTGTAGGAGTTTTGTCTCCAAGAATATTTAAACATTTCTCTCTTGTGGAAAATGATTTCTTGTCTGACATTTCAGTGATCACAAGGCAGCTGGTCTCATCTAAAAACAACAACAAAAAGCAAGTGACAGGATGACTGGGGGAAAATGCTAGTCTATGTTTGAGAGGGCCACAGATTGTCAGCATTTTTAAAAAGCTTGCAAAGGCTAATGGGATGGACGTCGGGATTGTAGTTTTTTTTCATAGTGATTGCTATCAAAAGATGGCGCTATACATATTTTAATGTGACTATCACCCAACCCAAAGGGTTTCTTTGGAGAAAAGATGATATTCCGACATTCCTTAGATGAGCTGAAAATACTTACGTGATCTTCTTGTTATAATAAAATCCACCAGTGTTGAAAAAATAGAAATAATCAATGCATGGCTTTAAAAATTCAGTCTCACACATTTAGGAAAAGATTCTACAGCATTTCTAAGGCAACTGCCTGGCAGGTTCTGGGAAATAAGGAGAGAATAAGAAATATTATCTAGTTTTAGTCCATAGTCAGAAATGCTCATGACAAATGGTACAGCCTAACAGAGGAGATGAGAGTTGATTAGAGAAAAACATTCTTGGCTGGTCAAAATATCTGAATGAAAATTGAAAAAAATCAATTAATCACATATTATAGATGGCTCATGATTAACATTTGACTAATAGTCTAAATATAGCATGACATCTGTTAGGAAATTGATTAAAGTCACTGAAGCCAAACAAAGTATTTCAGCAGAAATACTTTGCAGAATTTAGTGTGATAGCTTCATTTTTGAGCACCTGAGTTACAGGGTTACTAGTGTCTGTCTCATCAAGGATGTTCATAGTAATTATCTGCCTAGCTTCAGGGCAGAGGCCTTTTTCATTCTACTAGGACAATGGGGCAGTAAATCATCATCCAAACCAACAGGTGCTAGTCTGCGTCCCAGAGGGCAGAGCCAGGCACTTTTAAATCCATGGGCTGCCTCCTTATTGCCTCTAAAGCCCCCCTGGAAGGCACGATAGCTTTCAGTTTTCTTTCTGCCCAGTCTTCTTGGCACTTGGCATTTTTCAGGATTCTGGAAGACACTAACAAAAGACTTAGGAAAGCCTCTCTAACATTGATCAACATATTGAGGCCTGTTCCCAATTTCTTTCATAGAAATGTCACAATTCTCTGGCTGACATCTTTGTCATCATTGTTCTGTACTTTTAAAGGCTCCCATTCTCTGTGAATCAGATTTATCCTTTCTCTCCACCTTTTCTTTTTTAATACATTTACCAAGCAGATTTGAGTTCCTAGCATTTTCAAGGAACTATTCTGGACACTGTAGATACTGACTCGAGGAATTAACACCTTCAAATTGCTTGTTCTTATGCAGTATATATTCTATTTGAAGAGACAATAAATTAAAAAATGATGGTTTGATATAATAATGAATATTAGAAAAACTAAATAGGATAATTTTATATTAAGTGACTACTGGGAGAACAACCTTCCAAAATGTTTTTTTTAAAGACCTGATGACATTTCAGCTGCTGAGAACAATTCTGCCAAGGAGGGAGCAGGAGCTACAGCACCTAGGAAGGGGAGGCAGCTCATGCAAAGGCTTCAAGGCAGCAGCGATCTTGGCAAATCGAAGGAGCATGAAGGATGTTGAGGCTAGATTAGACAGAGGTATATGCAGGGTAGATGATTTGAGCTAGTAAGGTAGGGGGGAGTCAAGTTTTGTATAGCCTTGCAAACTATAGCATGGATTGTATTTTATTCAAGAGACAACAGGAAGCCATTAGAAGTTTTTAGATCAGCGGTTCTCAACTTGTGGGTCACGACCCACAGGAACTGTATTAGGGGTCACGGCATCAGGAAGGTTGAGAACCACTGTTTTGGATGAAAAAGTAACAGTACCTGATTAGTAATTTTAATTGTTAAAATTACTTGGCGTTTCACCCTGGCTTGTTTATGGGGAATGAATCACAGATATGGCTTTGGGACATATGTAGAATGAGATCTTTTAGGATGCTGGCTACAGGCATCTGGGTGATGTCAGGCAACAGATGATGGTGACCTGACCAACGTTAGTAATATTAATATGGAGATAAGTGGGTAGATTTGTAATATAGTTTGGAGGTGTAGCCCATAGGACTTGCTTCTCACAGTGGTGAGAAAAAGAGAGGAATCAAGATGATTCATTTATTGAGATGACAATTTTGAGAAAGAAATGGGCTTTCTGTTCCTAGTTATCCTTATCCATAGTGGGATTTCATTTTTGATGTGTGGTCTCAGGTGGCTAGTAGGGAGCTAATTCCCATGCTGGTACACTTCTAGAATTTTTTATTGTGGAGGCTCCTGGCTGTTGATCTTAAACTGTCGGGAGATAGGTTCCCCCAAGAAGTTTGATAAAGTTAAACCTTTGGAACTCCTTATATGCATTGGCTCTTTATAAGGTCCTGAGAGGGTTCCTAGCAATGTGTTTAAATGATCATATCATTTTGTAAAACTTTCAAAATAAAATCATCCTACCATCCTGATAAAAACTGACTCATAACTTTCTCAAGATTCCCTTCAGCATGTGGCCTTAGGGGACCTGTGGATTCAGCTATGGGAAAGGTAAGTTGGGGATATAAGTAATTTAGGTGTGGTGGCACATAGTGGCTTCTGGTGACTTTCAAGAAGAGTTCTAGAATAGAAGTAACTTAAGTGAATATCACTACCCACTATACTACATCATGAAAGTGCAGGCTCGGGGGCTACATTATGACATGGAAGAGTTTTATCAGCATCCAGCACTCAATGATGTGGATAGAGGAGAAACAAAACATGAACTGCAGGGAAGCTGAGGCCGACCTGGGGAAACCCTTCTGGTCTTTAGGTGTGTTACAGTGATTCCTCTCCCCGCTTAGATTAAAGCAGGAATGTGTTTGACAATGCTGCATGTGCAAATCCAAATGCACCATTCAACTGCTTATTCTTTTGTTTTTATTGTTTGGGATTCATTGAAAATACAAATAATTTGTTTACACTGATTGCATTTGTTAGACAAAGTCCCTCTTATAATTGTATCCCACCCCCAAGAGGTGTGCCATACACCATGACCCTCTCCCCACTCCCTCATTCTCTTACCCCCACCTTGTATTAGTTGATCTACTGCCTTTATATTGGAATTGAGTACATTGGATTTTTTTTCTCAATTCTTGTGAGGCTTTACTAAGAACAATGTGTTCCACCTCCATCCAGGTTAATAACGAAAGATGTAAAGTCTCTATCTTTGTTAGTGGCTGAATACTATTCCACAGTATACATATACCACAACTTGTTAATACACTCCTGGATTGGTGGGCATTTAGGCTGTTTCCACATTTTGGTGATTGTAAATTAAGCTGCAATAAACGGTCTGGTGCAAATATCCTTAAAATAAAAGGATTTTTTTCTCTTCTGGGTAGAGGCCTAGTAATGGGGCAGGATCAAATGGGAGGTCTAATATGAGTCCTTTGAGGATTCTCCATACTTCCTTTCAAAAAGGTTGTATTAGTTTGCAGTCCCACCAGCAGTGTCAAGGTGTTCCCTTTTCTCCATATCCATGACAGCATTTGCACCTTTGAGACTTTGTGATGTGGGCCATTCTCCCTGGGGTTAGATGATCTCAGGGTAGTTTTGATTTGTATTTCTCTGATGATTAAGGATGATAAGCATTTTTTCACATGTTTGTTAGCCATTGGTCTGTCTTCTTTAGAGAAGGTTTTCTTCATGTCTCTTGCCCAGTAATATATTGTTGGGTCTTTTTTTTGTTGTTGATGAATTTGAGTTGTCTATAGATCCTAGTTATCAAGCTTTTGTCTGATTCATAATATACAAGTATCTTTTCCCATTCTGAAGATTGTATGTTTGCTTTGGTTGTTGTTTCCTTTGATATACAGAATCTTTTCAGTTTAATTAAGTCCCATTTGTTTATTTTTGTTGTTGTTGCAATTGCTATGGAAGTCTTCTTCATAAAATCTTTCCTGAGGCTGATATCTTCAAGTATTTTCCCCACACTTTCTTTGAGGATTTTTATTGTTTCATGTCTTAGATTTAAATCTTTTATCCATCTGGAATCAATTTTTGTAGGTGATAAGAGGTGCAAGTCCAGTTTCAGTCTTTTACACGTGATTATCCAGTTCTGCCAACACTATTTATTGAATAGAGATTCTTCTCCCCAATGTATGTTGTTTGGTTTATCTAAGATCAGGTGGCTGTAAGACATTAGTTTCATCTCATGGTTTTCATTTGGTTCCAAATGTCAATGTTTTTATTTTTATGCCAATACCATGTGGTTTTGATCACTATGGTCTTGTAGTATAGCTGAAAGTCTGGTAGGATGTTACCCCCAGGTTTGTTTTTATTATTAAGAACTGCTTTGGCTATTCAAGATTTCTTCTGGTTCCATACAAAATGAAAATATTTTTTCCAAATTTCAAAAGTAGGATGATATTTTAATGGGGATTGCTTTGAATCTGTAGATTGCTTTGGGTAGTATAGACATTATCACAATGTTGATTCTTCCCAGCCATGAGCATGTTCTTCCATTTCCCAGTCATAAGCATGGTATGTTTTTCCATTTGTTAATATCTTCTGCTATTTCTTATCTTAAGTTTTTGTAATTTTCTTTGTAGAGGTCCTTCACCTCTTTTTTTATGTATATTCCTAGGTATTTCATTTTCTTTGAATCTATGACAAAGAATATGTCCTTAAGTAGCCTCTCATCTTGGCTGTTCTTGGCATATACAAAGACTACTGACTTGTGGACATTGATTTTCTATCCGGAGACATTACTGTATTTTTTGATGACTTCCAGGAGTCTTCTGGTTGAGCCTTTGGGGTTCTCTAGGTATAAGATCATATCATCAGCAAAGAGAGAGAGTTTGACCTCCTCTGCCCCCTTCTGGATGCCCTTTATTTCCTTCCATCACCTGATTGTATTGGCTAGAACTTCCAGCACTATGTTGAATAGTAATGGTTATAGAGGACAACCTTGTCTTATTCCAGTTCTAAGTGGAAATGCTTTCAGTTTTACTCCATTCAGTATAATATTAGCTGTGGGTTTATTGTAGATGGCTTTGGCCAGATTAAGAACTGTGCCACTTATGCCTATACTCTTCAGTGTTCTAATTAGAAAAGGATGCTGGATTTTATTGAATGCTTTTTCTGCATCTATTGAGAGGATCATATGGCCTTTGTTTTTGCTTCTGTTCATATGGTGAATTATGTTTATGGACTTGGATATGTTAAATCAGACTTACATTCCTGGGATGAAACCTACTGGATTGAGATGAATGATTTTTTTAATGTGTAGCTGTAATCTATTGGCTAGTATTTTATTGAGAATTTTTGCATCTATATACATTAGTGAAATTGGTGTGAAATTCTCCTTTTTAGTTGAATCTTTTCCTGATTTTGTTAGCGGAATGATGTTTTGCTTTGTAGAACATGTTGGGGAAGATTCCTTTCTTCTCAAATTTTGGAATAATAGGATATAAGCTCTTCTTTGAAGGTTTGATAGAATTCTGGTGTGAAGCCATTTGGACCAGGGCATTTTTTTTTTGGTTGGGAGATTTTTTTTTGTTTCTTCTATCTCTGTCCTTGAAATCAGTCTGTTCATGAATCGTATTTTTTCTTGATTAAGTCTAGAGAGAGGGTGTGATTCCAGGTATTGATCCATTACCTCCACATTGTCAAATTTCTGGGCATAGAGTTTCGTAGAATACTCATAGATGATGTCTTGTATCTCTGGCATCTATTGTCATTTTCCCTTTATCATTTCTGATTGAGATTACTAGAGATTTTGCTTTTCTGAATCTAGTTAATCTGGCCAAAGTTTTATCACTTTTATTTATTTTTTTTCAAAAAACAAATTTTTGTTTCATTAATTTTCTGAATGATTCTTTTGTTCTCAATTTCATTGATCTCTAATTTAATTTTGGTTATTTCTTTTCTTCTGCTGTGAGAATTAGATTGTTCTTCTTTTTCCAATTCCATAAAATGGTTCATGAGTTTGTTGATGTGCTCTCTTTCTGTTTTTTGATTGTAGGCATCTAATGCAATGAATTTCCCTCTAAAGATTGCTTTTGCTGTATCCCATAGATTTTGGTAACTTGTGTCTTCATTGTTTTCATGTTTGAGGAATTTAACTATTTCTTCTTTTATCTCTTCCTGAACCCAACTATCATTCATAATAAGGTTGTTTAATTTCCAAGACTTTATGTGGAATGAATGTATTCATTGGAGTTGAGTTCCACCTTTACTGTCTTGTTGCCTGAGAAGACACAAGGTATAATTTCTATTCTTTTGTGTATATTTTTCTAAGGTTTGATTTGCATCCTAGGATGTAATCAATTTTGGAGTATCTATCATATACTGATGAGAAAAATGTGTATTCCTTAGCTTTGGGATTGTGTATTCTTTATATGTCTGTTAATCCCATTTCTTCTAGAGTCACATTTAAGTCCTTCATATCTTTGTTTAGTTTCTGTTTGGAAGATCTATCCAGTTCTGTCATATGGTCTGTAAAAGTCCCCAATATTATGGTGTGATGGGATTTCATATTGCTCAGACCCATCAAGGCCTGTTTCATAAATCTGTGAGCATTTAAGTTAGGTGCATAAATATTTGAAATTGAAATGTCTTCTTGTTGTGCTATTCCCTTGACCAGTATAAAGTGTCCATCATTTTCTTTCTTAACTTTACTTGCTTTAAATCTGCTTGTATCTGAAAATAAGATTGCAACCCCTTCTTTCTTCTGATTTCCATCTGCTTGAAATACTATTTTCCATTCCTTAACCCTGAGTCTTGATTTGTCCTTCAAGGCTGGGTGTGTTTCCTGGAGACAGCATATGGATGGCTTGTGCTTTTTTATCCAATCAGCCAGCTTGTACCTTTTCAGTGGTGAATTCAATCCATTCACATTTATTGAGAGAATTGATTAGTGTGGTGGAGTTTTAGTAGTCTTATTTTATGGAAAGCCATTGTGTACTTTTATCCTTTGCACCATTATGGAAGCTAAGTTTTGACCTTTAGCTTCTGGGTGTTTACTTTGCTGCTGGTCCACTGTGATGGTTAGTGTTAAGAATAGGTATAAGTATTTCTTGTAGAGCTGGTATTGTGGCAATTTTCCTCAGTGCTTTTATATCTGCAAAAGATTTTGATTTCTCCTTTAAGTTTGAAGTTTAATTTAACAGAATACAGAATTCTAGGCTGAAAATTGTTTTGTTTATGAATATTGAAGGTAGCTGACCATGCTTTTCTGGCTTGGAATGTTTCAGTTGAAAAGTCTGTTGTCATCCTAATGGCCCTGCCTCTGTAGGTCCATTGACACTCCCTCCTGGCTGCTTGCAGCATTTTTTCTTTCATCTTGACTTTGGGCAGGTTAAATACAATGTGTCTTAGAGAAGCTCTGTTTCAGTTGCGATGATTCAGAGTTTGATATCCAACTAAAAGGAGTGTGTTAGGGTCTTTAGTAAAACTTGGGAATTTTTCATTTATGATAGTTTCCAGTGAGGCCTCCATTCCTTTAGGACAATATTCTTCCCCTTCAGGAATCCATTTGTACATTTAAATGTTTCATGGAGTCTCATAGTTCTCTAAGTGCCTGTCTGCTTTCTCTCTCTTCTTTTAACTACCTGTGTTAATTCGAAAACTTTATCCTCTAACTCTGAGGTTCTTTCTTATTCATGATCTAACCTATTTTTGGTACTTTCTACTGCATCTTTACATTCCCTGATTGTCTCCTTCATTTCCTTAAACTCTTCCATATCCTTTCTATATTTTACATACCTCATCCAACTTTTGGTTCTGTCTTTGCATTTTCTGGTCCATTCCTTTTATTGTCTTTATCATCCATATTTTAAATTCCCTTTCTGTCAAGTCCATAATCCTTATAGGTAGAGTCTTCTGTAATAGCTGCCTTGTGATCCCTTGGGGGAGTTGCTCTGTTTTGGTTTTTCATTTTGCCTGAATTGTTTCTTCCTCATGTATTTTTTCTTCTTGTTCACTTCCTTGTTCTCCTTTTTATTTCTCACTGCCTCCTTTGTTTTAAACAGAAGTCCTTGCTCTTGATGACAGTATGTTGCAATATGTCACTGGGACACCAGGTGTCACTGTGGGTTTTTTAGGAGACAGAGAGCATAGTCAACAACCTGTATGTTTCTTATTCCTAACTTAGTTGCCTTTTTTTCTGTTTCATTTTTTTTCAACTTTGAAACAACTTTATTAGAAGGCTATTTTAAGCTATAACTTCTAATTCTTACTTTGCTTTTTGACAAATTCCAGTTATATTTTTATATAATAATTTTTGCATTGATCTTTTCATCCTATTAAAGTTTTCCTCATCAGGCCATTCTGGTGGAATGAAGTGCAGCTGTGAAGTCTCTAGTTGACTAGTATTATTGAGTGAGGGCAGTGTGGGGATCCAGCTCCTACCCTCTCCTCTAACCCCCACAAATTCATAGTGAGAGGTACCTCACTGCCTTGCCATTCAAAAAGGCTGAAATAAAGAAATCCTCCTAGTCCAGGAAACTGGACTTCTGCCTTCAAGGCTGAGGTTCTTTCCACTCTCCCTGCCCTCATTGCCCAGAGATCCTGAGGCTCCTTGGGGGAAAGCCCTTCCCCAACCTGCCAAAGGACTTGCTTTCCTTCTATCTTGAGAGGAATTTTTTTGGACATGGACATCAAGTGTGGGCATCAGGAAGGGTCCCTCCCATCACCATGACTGCACACCCATGGTTACTTTCAGGTTCTGGTACACCACATAGCTGATGCTCACAGCTGGGATGACCTTCATGAAGTTGGAGGCCAGCCCTCAGTACAGCCCGAAAGCCCCCTTGGCTCCCAGGATCTGTCTGAAGAGGCTGCTCATGGTCACCCCTGAAGCACCCTCAATGGAGTCTTGTGCCTTCATCTGTGTCCTAACCAGGGCCAGGGGATAGCTGGCTAGCTGGCCACAGTTACTGGACATGGTGCCATAGGCGAGGAGCACAAACACTCTGGCATCTGCTCTGTTCACAGAATAGAGCTGCAGCCAGGCACTCTTGAGCGTCTCACAGACCACTAGGTCAATTCCAGCATAGAAGATGATCCCCAGCATGGTGGGGACATAGTCTGTGTATAAGGCAGCTACCTCATCTCCAGCCAGGATCCTTCTGACACAGTCGAGCATGCCCAAGTACTGGCATGTTTTCCACAGGGCCATCCAGGTCTTCAAGACCTTCATGGGGAAGATGCTGTTCAGGGAGATGGCCCCTGCCAAGGACCTACCATGAGCATTTCATGAATCCTCCAGGTGTCCTGGTCACTACCAAACAAACGCTTGATTTGCTCATAGGCCATGAATGTGATGGTGGACTCAGAGGCAGTTGTGAGGGCGTTGATGCCATCACCCCACCAGTGATTTGGCCCTTCCCTCTCAAATCATCTGGGTGAATCTGCCAATGATGTACCTGTTGTTGCTGTAGGAGGCACAGACCTGCATGAGCACCTTCAGTCTGTCTAAGGAGGCCTGTGCAGGTTCTGGAGACATCCCTGCCCCACCTCCTGCCACAGGTGTCTCCACGACATCCCTGTGAACTCATCAACCACCGCTCTTCAACTGTGAACTCATCAACCACCATCAGATTATCCCCCACATCAAAGATTGTCAGATGCCTCCAGGACAGGATGATCTCAGTGGATGCAGGAGGTGGTGGTCTCTCCACTCGTTCCAGTCCATGGTCATTGTGCCATTTTTGTCCATGCTCTTGAGAAATTTTTCAGCCTGCTGTTCAGATATCTTGACTCCCAGGTCCCACAGTGACTGCATGATCTTCTGTGCATTGATGTGGCCATCATTCTTTTTGTCCAAACTCTTAAACACCAGCCTGTTTCTTTTCATGATCTTGGAGATAATGGATAAATTCTTTGAAGTCTAGCTGCCCATCAAGGTTCTTACCTCCGGCTTGTATGATTTTCCAGAGCTCACCCGCTGTGTGGTGCAGTCCCAAACGCAGGAGCCCCACTGCCAGGTCACTGACACAAATGTGGCCATCCAGGTTGACTTGGAGAGTCTGGAAGAGTCTCTACAGTCACAGCTGGTGTCCCAACCCCCACAGATGGCACCGCTGCCCAGTCACTGACACTGGCCAGGAGGCCAACTATCAGACCTTAGTTGCTTTTGGTAATTGCCTGTTTGTTTCCTGAGCATTCAGACCTTGTGGGTTGGGATCCTAATGATAACAAAATACTTCAGGGGCAGGTCTCACAGCACTGCCTGACTCCAGCTCCTGTGGGGTGTGGGAGTCCCTCAGCCTATCCCAAGGGTGGAGTTCTGTTCCCGGCAGGGTTTCCCTCATGTTGCCCCTGCTAAGACATTCTCATGGACCTTCCCACAATGGCAGCCCTCTGGCCCATGAGACCTTCTCAGTATGGCTGGAAAGAGAGCCAGCCAAACCTATGGCAAATCCACTCCAATTGGCCTTCCAGTCTAGTTGCTGTATACTGTTCAAGTCCACCCACTATTCCAAGCTTTCCACTCAACACTCAGCTTTTCCCAACAACTGAATACTCTGGAAAGGCTTCCTCCCATCCCGTACCTCTGTGGGCAGCCAGCTGATCCCAGCTGGTTGCAATCAGTTGCCTAATTCATCAGATTTCCACCTTTTAAGATCACTGTGGTGCCTGAGCTATGATTCTGAGTAAGGTCTCTGTGCCAGATATAGCTGGGTTTTACTGGTTTTTCTTTTTTGATGGGAGTTAAGCACAATAGAATTTTTCAGAATCCCTTTCTTTGCAAGGCACAAATCTGTAGCTGTGTCACAAGCAGGGTGGATATCTATGTGTGAAGTCACATGTTTTATGCATCTTGATTATCTACAATAAAGCTGACATTTGACAAACTATGCAAAAACCGAGTTGTCTTTATCTTAACTCTATAGAAAAAATAACAAAATTATTGTTCTATGAAGCACCAAAGACTGTAAAGTCAGAAATGTAGGTAAAAGTATTAATAGAGGTATGTCAGGTAGTTAATTATAAAACTATACCTTTTTAATTTTATGATATTTAACAGGTATTTCAATTTTTTAATTATAATTGCTAGTTCTTTTTTATTTTAAATGAATTTTTATTCTTTAACCTAAATTTTGTTCTTATAACTGTAATTTTTTATAAAGCCCCTTACCCCCAAATTATTACATCTTAAGTTTCATAAATCTTAGATATGTTCATCTGTTGTTTGAAGGTAGAGATAACACTGACTACATTCAAGAAAATTATCTCTTTCTGAGAACCACAAATATTGAATATATTAAATAAGCACCTGCCCAATGCTTTACAAAGGCAATTGTTATGTAGACCAAGAGACAGTCCCTTCACTTTCCATCTTTTAAACCTACACTGTGTACATAACCTCTAGACCTTCTGTTCTGCTTCTCCCTTCCAGATTTTCTTCATGTCTTACATGAAATCTCTCATGTTCAGATTAACCAAAAAAATGATCATGGCCATGTTACAGTATTTAAAATTTCCTTACTATTGTCTGTGAGATTTATTTAATATGCATCATGGATTTGGTTTAATTTAATTTTGTCTTGTATTTTGGTTGGAAAGAATATTTAAAGGCTTGGTTTTAAGTTAGCCAAAGGTTATTCTCCACTTAATATCTCACAAATGCACAAAAATCTTTGTCTTTCAAATTCTGTTCTTAAAGGTGCATATTTCTACTCATGACTGGATTTTAAAGCATTTAGTTTCTTCTCAAAGAATATTTAAAGTCAACACTGAGATGGAAAAGCTAAACTGGATGCTATTCCACCTATGTTCTGTCAAGCAAATTGACAAATTAAGAATGTCAAATCCTTGTTAGTGGCAGTGCTGAAAAGAACATATTTTAATTTTCAAATCCCTTGACTAAGTTCAAGGAAAGTTTCTGAAGTGCTATTGGGTATCTTAAAAAATAAATCTTGTCTTGAAATAATTTACCGTGTGATTTGAAAAACTACAAATCGTGTGTTTATATATACTATATATATGCATACATGTATGTATATTATTTCCAATACATGCATCACACACACACATCATACTGGCAACAAGAAAAATTGTGAATAGAGAACACTGCCTACAATTCTCTACACTTAAATACTATAGGAGCAAGCGTCTCCCAGCATCTTGAGGCAGAAACATAAAATTCTAAGGAATGTAAATTTTATGTTGTATAAATCATGTTGATCATCATTGAATCATGATGAACAAAGATTGTTCAAAGAACATAATTCCAAAGACTAAAAGAATTAATCAAATGGACATATTTTATCAGTTTAAAATTATTAAATGTGTTATCTGGGGATTGATTGAGAAAATAGAATGCAAAAAAAACAAAAGATGCAGAGAACTGTTCAAGGATGAGTCAATTTGATCTTCTCATAGGAAATCCAGGTTTAAGACATGTCTTCCCATGGTGTACTGGTAAAATATTCAGCAACCAGCTCTCTGAGGGAAACCCTGACTGAAGTTACTGCCATTCCCTTGGTGCAAATACAACCACAGAAGATAGCAGCTAGGGCAGAGTTGGGGAGAGATGGGCAACTGCACATGATTAAAATTTCCACCACGCAAATACAATGAGCACAAATAATCTCAAGAACAAAGAGTAAAATATGAAATAATTAGGAAATATTGAATTTTGACTATTATCCATCATTTTATGTGATTTATTCAATTGTATGGCTATATAATTTAATTTTAATGATGATTACATTTAACCATCAGCTCACAAAATTTAACAACTGGTTTTTGTGGGCCTAAATAAGCCAGTTCCAACACAAAACTGCTTGAGGCCACATAATGAATTAGGCTTTATCCTAAAAGCAGTGTGGAAAGCCATTAGGAGGATTTAAGGAGAGGCGAGCATGTAATGTATTTTCATTTAAAAGCTGACTCATGCAGCTGTGTGGAGAAGGCTTGGCAGGAGACGAGAGGAAATGTAGAGCCAATTAGAAGATTACTGGTGTGAGCTCTGACATCATAGGAGCTTCAAAAGGCATAAAAACATTTTCCCTTTACTTCAGGGAAAGCACATTTAGACATTTACAAGAAAATCGTAAGAAAAACACAGAACAAAAAAGGAGATGCAAAAAAGCATGCCACTCAATGAGCTTCCAGCGTAGATTCTATCTCCTAACTAGGGACTAACTTCTGGACAAAGACTGGCTCATCTTGTCAAATTGGATACCAGAAAATACAGGGCTAATCCTTTTCTTTTAATCTCAGTTTTTCCTTATTTAGTTTGCCAAATACATAGGAATATCCTACTTCCGCATACATTGTCCTGAAGTAATATTTCTTTCCTCTGATGTTTCAACTGCTAAATGACTTCCCTGACCTCAGAACATCACAACGGGTCTTCCCAAGCCACAAACATTTCTTTTCTTTCAGGAGGAGGGCAATTCTTTTATGTCAGATCAGTTTATGGTGCTTTACAGTTGACAAAACACATCCAGCAACGTTATCTCATTTAACTACAGACTAATCCTTTATAATGGAGTGTTCAGTATTTATATTTACTAGGTATACTTTCTAACCTTTTTTTTTCAGACAGAATCTCAAGTTGTTGCCCTGGATAGAGTGCTGTGGCATCACAGCTCACAGTGACCTCAAACTCTAGGACTCAAGCGATTCTCTTGCCTCAGCCTCCCAAGTAGCTAGGATGACAAGTGCCCACCCCAATGCCCAGCTATTTCGTTGTTGTTGTTGCAGTTATCATTATTGACCAGCCAGCCCTGGTGTATGTGGCTGGTGCCCTACCCACTGAGCTATGGGTGCTGCCTACTTTCTAACTTTTAAAGGAATTTCGAAGGTTAGAATCCCAAATAGCATAACATTACAGTCATGAAATGCAAAGTACTAAAATTTTAAAAGCAATTCTGCATAAACAGAGTAAACACTGCATTCAATATCATTAAATTATACTGTATAATTAATATTAAACTAATACAGGAGTGTTAATGTAGTGTAGTGTAGAGACTTCATACTGCAGTGTAGAGACTTCCCAAGGGATATGTAGGTACTAGAAACTTTGCAAAAGACTTTCCAGATCCTAAAAATTCATGAATAATGTTTCTTAAAACTGATTTACCTAAGAATCTGTTTTAAAACAGGTCATCTTCCCAACTTCCTTTTTTATAATTATTCTTTTTTCATTTTATAAAATAAAAACATTATCCTTTATCTATTTCTAATGTCTTCAAGGTACATTGTCCTGGGATTGAAATTTTTTAGTATCTAATATTAGGACTGTTTGAAATATTGTTATAGGTGTTGGGAAAGTGAATGATCTATATTACTGGGCAATGAATCCTTTTGCAAGTCCTGTACTTTCTAATTATTGTCTTTCAACAGAATTGAAGGATATTCTGATTAAGTTGTTGGATGATCTATCATTAAAATAACTTTTATATGATAAATCAGTAGGGCATGTAACTTGGAATGTGTTCAAAGAATTGTGTGTCACTAATATAATAAAACTACTTCCATTTCCATCTATATTTTTATAGAGATGACTTTTTTTAAGCAATACCATCTATAAAAAAAAAATAGGAATAGAATCAATGCTGACTCTTGGCTCATCTGGCAGCAAGTCACATTCACCCACAGATAGAAGCCTCTTACATCCCCTATATTTTTTCCTTTATGTTAATAATTCATCAAAATTTATAAAGTGGTCATGTTGTTTCTATTGCTTACTACTATGAATTATAATGAGTATTCAATGATATATTTAAAACATTTTTAAAACATAGCTTTATGATGTCAGTAATTTTACCAAAAAAGTTAAATGGATCCATTTTTATTGCAGAGGAATATGATAGGGTGATCAATCATAACCATTCAAACATAAAAGGTATGTTATTAAGATAAAATTATATGGGGTAAGTGAAATGAAAATATGAGTTTAAGAAGGAAAAATTGTTGGAAGTTTCTCTTAAAAACAGCTTGTTTTGTAATTGAATAATGGTGGTTATCAAGTCACTATGATATGGGGATTCCTTGGAACCAATTTAAGAGAATGACATAAGAATTGTATTTGAAAATGAAAATATTTAAAACACATTAAAATTACATCATTTATAAATATTTAGGCTTTTGACAGAAAATGTTAGATGTCAGCTTAAATATGTGTGAGGATACATGTAATTTTTCAAATTTCTTTTAGAAAAAAATTTCTAAATTTTCACTTGAAGACATTAGACTGAATATCTTTGTGTGTTTCTGTCATCTCTGTTCCTGCAACACCAGCAAATTATTTTTCTCTTCCCTCAAGCCACATGCTTCTTTTTTAATTTCTCCAAGAGGGTGATGGTGTATACAGATCAAGCAGAAAACAACAGACCAGGTGGTTACTTGCCTGCCTGGCAATTAACATGCCCCCAACTAACTGGCTCATTTCTGTACAAGAGCCCCTTGGTACCTGAGCCTCAATTTCACGCTTGAGTACAATTACAAATCACCACATGTCATGGTCCTTCATGGTCACTTGCACAGGGTTGACACCATGAACATTAAATTTGTAAATACTATGTATGAATCCACTGAAATCTCCCATTGGACAAGGAGGGAAATGGTATTCCAAGAGGCTTAAGCGACTTGGCCAAATTTACTCTGCTGGTAGAAGGCAGATCCTGATACATCTCAAATATATAACTCTCTCTCTCTCATACACACACACACACACACACACACACCTACCTCTATATAAATAGATGTGTGTGTACATACGTTCTTGTTTGTTTTGTTTGTGTGTGTGTGGATAAGATAAGCCCAAGCTCACAAGGAACTAGTGGCACCATTGTGTCTCAAGATGATCTTATCTCAGGGACACTCAGAGAGGGGCCAGTTGAGAAGGGCTCTTTGTACTGCACAAAGAACAGGAGTGGGGACCTGAAGGATAACATGTTATTCATCCCTGTCAACTCCTAAACTTGAAAACAAAATCCTATAGCTACAGAGACAGTGTATAGACAAAGACTGAGGAACTGCTTTTCATGTGGGATTTTGTGCGACGTGGGTGCACAAAGGAGTTGCTTAGGTCTTCCAGAAGCCTGTATCTGAACTGGGAAGAGGTCATTTTCTCCATTTCTGGTGGAACACAGCACTGCTCTGGCCCCTGGAGGGCCAGCTGCTTCGGGAGTACAGGAGAGGGCTCCTGGACCTGAGAGCTGGCCTTCTAATGGAGAACACCAGCAAGCTTATCCTCAAAGGGTGAGTCCTCCCACCAGTGGTGGGTTAAGGTGAAAGGGAACACCCAGCATGTGAGCACACTAACTGCTGGGATGGTTCAAAACAAGATGTACAGTATCAAGATGCTTCTGGAACTTTTTCAAGGGCCTAGAGTTTTACCCAACAAAGTAGAACAAGACTAAACCAAAACCAAAACAAACAAAAATTATATTATTAGTCCTATTTTGATCCTATGTGTATGCATAAGCTAGCAAGAGCTAGGTACTTTCAGATTGTTTATACACGCCTGTGTGTACACACACATAAATTCTCATTCACTCATACACTGTAATAAATATATATTATATGTAAACATAAATTTTAATAAATTGGTAAATACTTCTGGCATACCTTTCTTTTTACCTTGTCAGCTAGGTGTTCATCACTAAGCCTGTATTCCCTGAGTATATATTGAACATGGAGTAAAACAATGAGCAAGACACACAAAGTCCCTGCTATGACAAAACAAATTATGCAATGGGAGAAATGGACCATAGACCAGTAAAGAAAAGAAATGCTCCTATTTCTAATAGTTACAGTGTTGTAAACCCCTTACAGGGATGTAAGAGAAGACTAGAGACCTTAACTTCATCGTTTGAAGATCTACAGCAGTAGTTTTCAACCCTGACTGTATGTAAGCATTGCCTGGGAGACTTTAAAAAGACCTGGTGCATAGGCTCCTTTAAAATCACTTCAATAAAAGTGTGTGTTATGTGCGTCAGTGTTCATAGTTCCCAGGTGATTCTAATTTTCAGTCATAATTGGAGACTTCTTAGGTAAAAGTGGCATTAACAGGGATAGCAGTAACTTGACATATTCTTGTCCTTATGTACACACGTGTAGGATAATATTTAGAAATAAACATATCCCACATCAAGCACACAAAGTGAACTCAGTGTGCATTTAAAATGGCTTGCTATTCTTACAGAGGTTTAAGGGACCTGCCCGCCCCCCCCCCCCAGGCACACGCAGAGTTAGCTTGCCTGGAGTTAAAATTCCACAACCCAATTCTCTGAAGTTGTGCACCCCGTTAAGCTCTTCCTCAGAGATACGGGCCAGAGGGTTGACGTATATTAAAAACATATTGTCAGAGGTCTATAGGTGCTCTGCCCTGAGGAGAGACACAGTCGTAAACTGTGTGAACTGAGTGAACGCTTGAAGGTACTCTTCCATTAACTCTGTTCCCCTGTGGCTGCTTTCTTCTTTGTGATCTTTATTCTTTGTGATCTATATACATACCCAAGAGATTAGTCAGTGTCTAGAAAAGGATGTTTACTGCAGAAGTGATTGTGTTGGTGTGGTAACAGGATATTTCCTTACAAGTTAATTTCAGATAGGTAAAATGAGGTAATGATGAAACTAACAGATGGTAGATTAAGTGTATATGTGACTAGAAGTGTATAAAATCAGATCCCTGAATAAAGAACTTTACTACATGCCATCCCAAGTTGTGTAGTCTGTTTCTTGTTTACCCTTAATAATTGCAGGAGCGAGCTTATACCCACAGCAAAGCTGCTGTTCTTTCGTATCTCCGGTCACACAACATATTGGCATAGTTGGCAGGATGAGAGGATTGCGAAGGAGCAGAAAACCTTTCTGGACACCGGGCTGGAGGATGGCTGCCTCCACCAAGATGCCTCGAAGAGATCTTCACTGAAGCCGCTTGAGGTAAGCTTGAGAACCCTGTAACTGAGACCGTGCAATTGCCATGCAGAGTATGTGGGATGTCTCCAGCATAGCAAGAAACATGGGAGGAAATAATGAGTCTTCAGCTCTCTTCCTCTTTGGAGGACCAGTAAATTTCCATTTGAAAAACTCTGATTCCCACCACTAAAATTCCGGTAAAAACTAGTAACCTGCAGGAACTTTTCCATGTGGTTTTTAAGCATTGCCACTGGTTCGTGCCTGACTGGAGAGTCCAGATTAATTTGAAAGTCTGTAAGAAAGTGGGTCCGGCTCTGCATTGTGCCCACCACAAAGGTAATTGTATAAGCAGGAAAATATGGGCAGCGTATCAGCTGGTTCATATCGTGTTGGAACCATTTCAGACATGTTCTGAGCAAACCTGTGAGACTGAGGAGATTGGCCCTGATGAGTTGCCACCCCTGCCTCCTTTGCCTGAGCTGAGTCAATTAGACCAGAGAAGGCTGCAGAAAATCCCAGAGAACTCGAACATGAATACGATATGCCAGAGTCCCATTCTGAACCCGAGCCTAATAGGCTGGCTAAACCTAGCGAGTTTATACCCATGGCAAAGCTGCTGTTCTTTCACATCTCCAGTCACGCAACAACACATGGCATGTGCTAGGAACTGCAAGGAGGGGAAGAACAGAAGAGTTTGAGTCAGAAAGACAAGAAAGGCCAGACTGGGAGGTCATGGTACTAGGTTTACAGTTTATCCTAAGTGTAATGGGAAGTATTAAACTACGTGTGTTAGGTCATATGATGAAAGGATGGGACTAGGAAAGAAACAGAAAAGATTCTTCTCCAATCCTCCCAATGTAAAACCCAAAGATATATTTTATGTGTTTTTAATGACAAAGTCATGCTGATCATCCAGTCTCTGGCAAATGAGTGAATCAAATCAAAGAGAAATGAAATATCATTCTGATAAAGATGATGAGTCACCATCACCCTGGGAAAAAACAGAAGTGAGTGACACTGTACCCTGATGCTGTCACTAAATGAATAAATAAATGTTGAATAAATAAAAGTAAAGGCAGTCACGACACACACACAATTACAAGGAGTATTTGCGTGTGTATCTAGAAGCCTATTTTTAAAATTCATTATTCCTGAAATGCAAAGCAATGCCATCTCAGCTTACAGCTACTTAAAATTATTATTGACATAGTTTTCTAACTACCTAATTTTTCCATCTCAGTGTATGTTCTTTCCCTGCTGTGGTATCCAGATTAGCCCTGTCTGCTGGAAAGAGAAAAGTGAAGAATTATTTATTCTCAAGATGAAATATTTAGACAATTAAAGGCAAGACTTCTGAAAATACATAAACTGAAATATATGCCTTTTTAGAGCACTTAAGAAAGAATAGCTTGCTAATCTACTATATATACACAGCCATGCAGATGTAGAGTTTGCTATGTTTTTGTATTTATTTTATTGTAGTGATTGCAAAATGCTATGAAGCAGAAAGGTTTTGTTTTCTCTAGAATAAAAATGGCACATTCATAAAGTCAAATCATTTCACTGAGCTTCACGTAGCATAATAGAAGGCTTGTGATAATCCCTACTATTATTTGACTGTGTAATTGTGCTTTCCTGTAGAAAATATTTCCTGTAGACCTATTTCCCATGAGCAAGCAACTTGGAGCTTTCTGTGGTATGTGAAACTGCACAAGTGCTGTTGGGAAGCATATTTATTCCCTTGACTGTAGTTCATGGGCTACTCAGAGAGAGGGACTACCAACCACACGTTGAGACTTCATCCCCCAAATGATGCTCACAGCATTCTTGTCATGCCTTCTCTTAAGTTCTCTGGAGGCACACTTGATTCAAGACATAGAAAACAGTCTCTGTAGTGAGATGAATCTGAGTTCAAGTCTTGGCTTGGCTGTTTACAGCTAAACAACACCTCTGACTATCCAGTTCCCTTCCTCTGAACAATACAATTGATAGTACTTACCTTAGTAGACTTTTGTGGTGATTAGAAAAATAAACACTTTGGGCATTGTGGCAGACGCCTGTAGTCCCAGCTACTTGGGAGGCTGAAGCAAGAGAATTGCTTAAGCCCAGGAGTTGGAGGTTGCTGTGAGCTGTGTGATGCCATGGCACTCTACCAAGGGCCATAAAGTGAGACTCTGTTTCTACAAAAAAAAAAAAAAAAAGAAAGAAAAATAAACACTTTGTCTTGAACCTCACACCTAGTGTACAGCATATTTTCCTTTTAATTTAGCACAATATTCCCAGTCATTTTGCACATATATTATGTACCTGTATATACAAAATTAAATTAAAAAATTATGCAAACTGTAAGTGTTTATCAACTCAAAATTCTACAAGGGCTTCCTACTTCAAAGATGTGTTAATGATTTTATTCTTTCTACGACTGAAAGATCTCTACCATCAGATCTTAACCTTAGTATAACAACATTTCTTCTGACACATCCCACCTTCTCTTATGATATATCTGCATAGTAATATTCTATTTATAGTTTTTACTTGAATATGCCAATAATGTTTTTCATCTATATTTCTTTGATCATGTTTTTTTTGCTCCCTACTGAGATTTCTTCTACATAAAACTCAAATCTGTAAAAATTCTATTCATCTTTCAAAGTCCAAAGCAAATGACTACTTAAGGAGGTTGTTCTTAATCCCTATATTGAAAATTAATATTATATTTCCCTTTCCTCTGTTACAGAATGTAATGAAATCATTACATTATAGTTATTTATATAATGTTGCTTTTTACTCATATAATAAATTCCTTGAGAAAAGAGATTTGGCATCTATTACCTTTGCATCAATACGTTTTGATGGCTTGAATGGATAAAAAAGTCTTAAGTTATCGATGTTGTTAAAGACTTATATAAATCAAATTTTCATGCATTGCTAGTTCTCTCTTCACTCTGTTTCACTCAGATAAGAAAGTAATATGCTGCTCAACTCTTTCAGCAAAGTTCTTTTTATTTGAGTATCTAGAACAGTGGTTTTTAACCTTTTTTATCTCATGCCACATTTAAACCTACAGTTAAACTTCTGTGGCACATTTAAATTATGTTGATGAAAATAAGAGTAAAATAAAACACACTTATTGTGCTTTGAACTTCTTTAAAAAATAATTTAATTAATTATCTTTTAAAATTTTCATGGCACACCAGCTGAAAACCACTGACCTAGATCAAACTTTCTGTCCAAACCCACAACTGTCTACAGTTTCCCTACATATACCCCAACTCAGGGAGTTACTTAAATTTATCTGAATAGAGCCTGTGTTCAACTCATGAATTCTGATGGCTCTGAAGTGCCTTCCTTGCAAATATTGAAACTTTTGTTTCTCTAAAACCTTAAGTTTCTGTATTTCTCACCATCTCCCCATACTGTGGGAGTGGCTGAAGGTTCAGGCTCCAGCCTTGTGTCTTCACCAAAAAGCATGACCATATCTTCAAGGCTACTGTGTTTAAATTATTTTGGTACTGTTAGGACAAAATTTGCCTTGAATACACAAGTTTTTTGCAAGAAGGAGGTATTTTATCATAACATCATCTCTTTCATAATGGGTCACCTTTGCTAAGAAGTCAGTGGTAGAAAAAGGTAGATTTGTCTTTTTGATTAAGACTACTTCATCTCTTGTCTGGGCCAAGAAGCATCGCCAGGCATGTCTTGGTGGTGTGGGACAGAAAGTACAACCATAAATTTGAGGAGTCATGCTTACCCGTGGAGCTTAGTCCTTGTCCCCGCATCCGCTTCAGCGATGGACAATCCCATCTGTGCCCTTTTCAGGAACACCTATTCAAGATATTTACAGCTGAGATGAGCAGGTTGCTTCTGGTATTATATGTGCTATATATTCTTCTCAATCTTTTCTCTCCCATGTAAAAGTGCAAAAATAGATTTTTATTGAGGTTTCAGGCCATCTTTGGTGCCACAGTAGCTAAAGATGAGCCTTTGTTTTTTTAATAAAATTATAAATGTCCTAGGTCTGTCATGTATAGCACGCTCGGCTCTTACACCATTTAAAAATTTTATGTGACCATAAATCTGTTGCATAGTCAAGTTATGTTTTATAATACATTGTAACCTTCTCCTTTCTCATTTCCTCCATGCTCCACAAGGGATTCATGTGCATTTTCTAGTTTTATTTTGTTTAGAAAAATCATGGTATTTTTAATTTGAAAAATAGTCCATCGTTCATTTTACTAATGATATTTTGCACACATGAAGATAACAGAATATTTATAAATAATTAGAATTTCAACTGGAATTCAGGAACACAATTAACACTTGCTGGGAAGCAACAGTGCTGCCAGACAGTCCCATCTTGTGAGGGCCCCACCCCCCACCTGAGCTCAACAATCAATCAGTACTAGTTAATATCTCCACAGTTTACCTTTAGTTTAGAATTAAGTTCTCATGTATTTCCACACATATATAGATTTTATCACAACCTCTTTTATTCTCCCAAGCAAGTTTAATCTGTCTTAATGGGAAAAAAATATATTTTTTGAGACAAAATCTCACTCTGTCACCCTGGGTAGAGTGCCATTTGTCATCCCTTATAGTAACCTCCAACTCTTGGGCTTACGCAATCCTTTTGCCTTAGCCTCCTGAGTAGCTGAGACTACAGGTGCTCATCACTATACCCAGCTAGTTTTTCTATTTTTAGTTGAGTCGGGGTCTTGCTTTTTCTCAGGCTGGTCTCAAACTCCTGAGCTCAAGCAATCTACCCGCCTCGGCCTCCCAGAGTGTTAGGATTATAGGTGTGAGCCACTGCACTTGTCTGAAAAAATAGTTTTAAGTTGTGATTTCAAAAAAACTAACCAAATAGCTTCTGTGCTTCAGAATCATAATATAGGAACACTTTTTATCTCTCTTACAGCATTTTTCTCTAAGAAATTTTGGGTTTTCTGGGGAACAAAGTGAGATGCCCAAATAGAAACCTCCCCCTGCAGGAACATCAAATTCACCAACTATCCATGAAAGCCAGCACCTTCACAGGAACCAAAAGTCAGGCCAGCGATCATCCCCCTGACCTCCTAATATTACATCAAGGACAGAGGCACTGAAGAGGGCAGGAAAAAGCACTTGCATTGCCTACACTGCCCCTGCCTCTGTAGCAACACCATGCCATGACAGCTGGCAGCGTGAGGAGAGAACCTATATGCTCGGGAAGGGAGAGTGAAGTGATTTTGAGACTTCACATTGAAATTCAGAGCAGCCTTGGCACAGGAAAAAACAGCACAGGATAGAATTCTGCTGGTGCCTACAAGGTAGCATTTAGACCAGCCCCATCGGAGGGACATCCTCTGCTCTAAAACCTGAGTTCCCACCAGCCCCACTACCAGCTAGTGAAAAGCACTCTAGGGTCTGGTCTGAACTTATAAGGCAGTCCATCCACAAAGGATACAGTCCTCGGCAGTTCCCCCAGCTGTGCTGACTTACTGCCAGTGCACTTGGGGGGCACATGACCCTGTGAGACAGCAGCAGCTACAGTCAAGCCAGAGCCTGTGCCACCTCCCCCAAACTCCAGCCAGTGCTGCTCAGGGACAGTCTTTGTCCATGTGGCGAAAAGACAGGACAGGGCTCAGGGGACTTTGCACTGCAACTTGGTTACCAGCTCAGACACAGTAAAATGAAGCCAAGCAGACTTCTGAAGTCCCTGAGTCCAGGCCTTTGTTCCTAGATGTCACTTCTAGACTGACCCTGGGCCAGAAGGAAACATGCTGTCCTGAAGCAAAGGACTGAGTCTAATAGGATTCACCACCTGCTGAGTCCTTGAACTTTAAATGAACATCGCTGGTAGCCAGGAAACAGTCTCCAGGGGCTTTAGGTGCTATTGGGCTGGCTTCAGGTGTGACCTGGTGCTAGTGGCCATGAGGGAGTGTCCATATCACTCCTTCCCCAATCCCAGCAGCCCAACACAGAGAGTAAGGGAAGAAAGTGAGTTTTCCTGGCAATCCAGGGAATTATCCTGTAGTCTGCAAGAGTTATAGCCTTATTGGACTTGGGGCATCCCCACTGCTGATACAGCTGCAGTGAGCAAAGATTTAACCGCAACACTCAATTCCCTTTGAACATCCAGAAAGCCTTCTCAAGAAGGACGGGTTCAAACAATTCCCACTGTGAAGATCAATATCAATATCTAACTCTTCAAGGCCTGAACATCAGCAAATATCCACAAGCATCTAGAACATCCAGGAAAACTTGAGCTCGCCAAATGAACTAAATAAAGAGCCAGTAATCAATCCTAGGGAAATGGATGTAGATGACTTTTCAGACAAAGAACTCAAAATAGATGTCCTTAAGAAGCTCAGTGAAATTCAAGACAGCACAGAGAATTCAGATACAAAAATCACTATATAAAAATCAGTAGCATTTCTATATGTCAACAGCAAACAAACTGAAACCAAGAAAGTGATCCCATTTACAATAGCCACCAGTAAAATAAGTTCTTTGAAAAGATTAATCAAATTGATAAACTTTTGGCTAGCCTAACAATTTAGGCTGCTTCCATGACATGGCTATTGTGAATTGAGCTGCAATAAACATTCTGGGGCAAAAAAAAATAAGTATCTAGTAATGAACTTAGCCAAAGAAATGAAAGATCTTTATAATTAAAATTATAAAACATTGATGACAGACACTGAAGAGGTCGCACATACACACAAATGGAAAGATATCAATATTGTTAAGATGTTCTGGTGTATTATTTGGGGTGGGAGGGTTAGTTAGGGTGGGAAAGAAGGGAGATGAGTAGATCATTTTGGTTAAAATTTGGGACCTGATTGGGGAAAGAGTAAAATAATGGAAAAAACAGACAATTAATGATTTGCTTCTATGTCCATAATATTTTGCTTTTTAAAAAAAATGTCATTGGCACCATAAATGAGGTCTGTGAGAGACTGTTTAAAAGCTGTGAATGCCTGAAACCTATAAGCCAAGGTGTTCTTGCCTGAGCTTATTGCTATTCCCCACAAAGAACTAAGCCAGCTTGTAAGTTACCAAAGCTGCCATTTTGGAGATACAAACTGATTGAGGAGAGATAAGTCTTTTATTGGAGAATATACACGAGATCATTCTGTCTTAGAGGTGCTAATTCCTGAAATTAAACAAGATGACCCTTTTCCAGTTACGAAGTTATAAATACCAACTCGTTCATCCAAGCTACTGGATGAAGTATTGGGGAAAAGGGTGGTATAGGAGATGAGAGAGTAGGGAAGACAAGGGTTCATGCTCTTAGTTTTTTTGAACTTTGAACTCTTAAAACCCATTGGTAGTAGGGTACAGTCACTAACAGCACAAGTTTCATTGAAACAGTTCAAGAGTTGAATGATTTCAAAAGCCCTGGGCTCAGGAGATTAAACTTTCATACTGGGGCAGTGGTTCACTGTAAAACACAACAAACGAAATCATTTTTTAAAAATCCTGAGAATTTAATCATACCCAAATGCTCTGTCATGAATCACTTCATCAGTTCTTGACATCTAGACTTGCCAACCAGAACTACATTGTTAAATCTTTTTAGGCATGTGTTAGATTTCTGTGAAAACTTTGTTTAAATGTAAACTTCATGCCGCTGTCAGTTTTTGTCTTAATAAAATTATAGATTTATAAAAAAAAAAAAGATGTTCATACTGTGCAAAGCAATCTACAGATTCCATGCAATCCTAATCAATATACGAATGACATTCTTTAAAAAAAAAAAATGAAAGTATAATCCTAAAATTTATTTGGAACCACAAAAGACCCAGAATAGCTAAAACCATTCTCAGCAAAAGAGCAAAACTGGAGGAATCATACTATTTGCACTTAAATTATTCTACAGAGCTGTAGTAATCAAAACAGCATGGTGCCTGCATAAAAAGAGACACCTAGACTAATGGAACTGAGAGAAGAAATCAGAAATAAAATCCACACATCTATAGTGAACTTATCTTCCACAAAGTTTCCAAGAACATACAGTGTAGAAATGATAGTCTTGTCCATAAACGGTGCTGAAAAAACTGAAAATGCGTATGTGGGAAAATGAAACTAGACTCTTTATCTCTCACTATATACAAAAAATAAATAAAAATGAATGATAAACTTAAATCTAAAACCTAAAACTATGAAACTAATAAATAAAACATGGGATAAGGCCTTCTCGAGTAATACCACCAAACACAGGCAACCAAAGCAAATTTGGACAAATGGAATCACATCAGCTAAAACCTTCTGCACACCAAAGAGAACAATTAACTAAGTGAAGAGACAAACAACAGGATGGGAGAAAATATTTGTAACCTACACATCTAACAAGGGATTGGTAACTTTTACATATAAGTAGCTCCAACAACTCAATAGAAAAAAATCTAATAATCTAATTTTAAAATAAGCAAATTATCTGAATAGACAATTATCAAAAGAAGTCATACCAATGGCCACTTACAAAAAACGTTCCCCATCATTAGTTATCAGAGAAATGCAAATCAAAACCACAGTGATGTATCATCTCACCCCAGCTGAAATAGCTTTTATCAAAAAGGCAGGTAATAACAGATGATGATGAAGATGTGGAGAAGGTTCCCCAAAAATCTAAAAATCAAACTACCCTCTGACGCAGCAATCCACTGCTAGATCTATATCTAAAAGAATGGAATTCAAATATATTGAAAAGTTAATGGTGAATTTTGAGACACCCTGTATGTCCAGGGGAAGGAAATTCAGTATATCTAAGAAGTATTGGTAGTCCCATGTTTACTGCAGCACTATTCACAATAACAAGATACAGAATCAACCTAAGTGTTCACTGATGATGGATGGATAAAGAAACAACGGGAAACTACTGCCTAGTTACACACTCCAAGAAAGAATGAATGAAATCCTGCCATTTGCAACAATGTGGGTGGAACTGGAGAACCCTGTGATAACTGAAATAAGCCAAGCACAGAAAACAAATCTCTTATGTTCACACTCATATTTGGGAGCAAAATGCCAAAAACAAATCATCTCTTGGAGACAGAGTAGAATATTGGTTCCCAGAGGCTGGGAAGAGTAGCAGAAGCAGAGAGGGGATAAAGTAAAAATGGCTAACGGGTGCAAAAATACAGTTGTTAGTTAGATAGAAGGAACAATATTTGGTAGCAAAATGAAGTGATTATAAACAACCATAAGTTAGGGTATACTTTAAAATAACTAAAAGAGGGGGACTGGAATTTTTCTAACACAAAGAAATGACTAATGCCTGAGGTTATGGGTACCCCAAATCACATTGTATGCCTGTATTAAAACATCACGTGTACCATAAACAATTGTTAATTTGGGGGATAAAAAAGGCATTGTTGCCATAAATCCATTTAGCCTCCGTGGTGGTGGGGAGCGACCAGTCATAAAGTTCCTGCTTTGTGTCTGAGGTTGTACATGAGCTAGAATGAGGCAATTTGCTCAAGGACACATGTCTTTAAAAGAATGTGCATATGTGTGTGTATTTAAGTTGAAAATGGAGAAGTTTAAATTTCTTGACTATTAAGCTTCAAGTGCTTTCTACAAAGAAGGATTTTATAAATGCACAAATTTACTCTTGGGACTGTAAATTTACCTTTTTTTTTTTTTTGCTTTTCAAAGATCTATTGTTTGATCTTTCTTGGGGACAGGGATTCATCACACTATGAGAGTCAATTAAGGTATAAATTCTATCTCTGCCATCCAGGAGGATCTTAATAGAAAAAGGACACACGATTTAGCATTACACAAAATGTTCCTTCCGCCTGGGATCAGAACCTTGGAAGAGAGCTACACGGATTTAGGGGAATGTAAGTGAAGATTATTCTTGTCGCTAATCGCGGAGAATAGAGAACAATGGCAGAGGCCGGAGCCGCTGGGGCACCGTCAGCAGCCCTCCTGCCCAGCTTCAGGCATGACTGTGGTCTGCTTCTTGACTCATTAGCAGCGCTGGTTCCCAGCTAATCCCTGAGACTACTTTTATTCTTCCCATAGGTTTGTATCCCTCCTTTACATTCTTATTCCATTTAAATTAGGGTTTGTTTGTGCTTTTTGAAACCTAGAATTCTGTCTAGATCTATTTATTCAGCAGCAGCAGCAGCCAGGCACAGTAATCACATGTGTACTCCCCACAGAAGCCTTTCAGGAGTCAACTACAAGGGCTTCCAAATATAATGTAAAGCATTCCAGAAGAGGAATGTATTGCATTTTCATTCTAGGTCAACAGATACAGGAGTAGAGACATATAAAAACTAAATTTGGAAGCGGACATAATTTCTAGAAGCCAACATAGGTGATGTGGAACAAAAGGAACCCTGGGCTTTAGAGACAGAGAAACTTCCACCAGCACATGTGATCTGGGTGACGAGCTTTCTGTCTCTAAACAATCATCCCTTCATCTGCACAAAACAGTCAACACCAGCCGCAGAGCCCACTTCATGGGCTATGAGGAGGAACAGAACATTAACCAAAGGTAAGCAAATCGAAGTATGGTGAAACGGCCTTGCTATTATTGTTACTTTTTTTTTTTTTTTTTTGCAGTTTCTGGCCTGGGCTGGTTTTGAACCTGCCACCTCCAGCATATGGGGCCAGCACCCTACTCCTTTGAGCCACAGGCGCCGCCCTATTGTTACTTTTACTACAGGCAAGTGTTGGGCGTCTGACTGCATTTTCATTTCATAGTGACCTTCCAGACGAATGCATACCGGTCCTACTCCTTCATTTCAGGTTTTAGGTTAGGCATGGTGAGAAAAGGGTGGCCTGTACAGTCAGATGGGCCTGCATTTGAATCTTGGTTTTGGCTCATTACCTGTGTGACCAGTGGCAAGAAACTCAAACTCTCTGAGCATTAGTATTCTATATAATAAAGCAGTATAAAGTAGAAATCATAACATTAATTTCAGGAATGCTGTAATGATAGCAATATATAGATTAACAACATAAATTAAATGTGCATATTTAAATAAAGATGTATAAGTGAGGTTATGTATGCTACGTTTGTCATTTATTAGCTATGTAACATGGAGAAGCTGTGAACCCCTCTGAATTCAGTTTTCTCATCTGTAAAATGGGAGTCATGATGGCAACTATTTTAGAATTTTTTAGAGGATTAAATGACTTAATCCTACAAGAGCAGTTAGGACATTGCTTGGTACATAGTAAGCTCTCAATGACTATTAGCTATTATTATTATTTTTTAGGCAAAGCATCTTATAGAGTATCTGTAATTTATTAAACACTCAATAAGTGATTATGTTAATTACTAGTTTTTGCTTTCTCACAACTAAATAATCACAATATTCAATCTGAATTTATTCCTTGAGATCAAGGAGATGAGGCAGAATATATACATGCGTTTTTTATCTTATCCTCTATCTATTTAAAAAGACAGAGATGGCTTTGTTCTTACCTCCTATTAAGTAATTATTTGCCATTAACAGATAAATTTTAAACTTCAAGGTGTGCTATAAGAATCAGATATTTGTCATTGTAGCTGCTTGGACACTGGTGCTGGAATTCCTTCCTCTATCCTTCTGCTCCACGTGCAGGAAACTTGTCCCTGGACTGTCTTCTCCATTTGTTTCAGAATCCTCGAGGGACGGTGCTGCTAGGCATTGTTGATCCTGGGTCTGCCTGCAAGATAATGTCCTGAGCCACCATGTCCAGCCCCTACTTTTAAGCCACTGAGTGAAAAAGCCCCAGGACATTTTGTTGAGAAAAGTGCTCAAACCTCACAGGGATGAGTTAATAGAAAGGTCAGATAGGGAGCTGTATGGGCTTCCAGTCTAACAAGGCCTCTGAACATCAGCAGTGGTAGGACGATGTGGAGGAAGTTGTGGAGGGAATGGTTCCAGGAACTGGGTACGCTATGATAAAGAAGCAATAATCGAAATATTAAACAAAACATACTATGTTTAGACTATCCATCAATCGTAAGTGGACACAGAGCAATCAAAGGGACAGTGGAGATACACAAGGAATTTGGGTAAAGTGATAGGTAACAGCTAAAGGAGCCTGTTAAGACTGAGGCTCCTGTATTAAGAGGAAGACCCTCCCCAAGGGACGTAGCTACCATGGTTAGCAGAAAGTTGCCTTCGGAGAGAGATGTTCTGAATAACTGCAGGAGTCTTATTCGGTGAGTGGGTATGCAAGCAGGGCCCACAGCTGAATTGCAGTGTTTTACACATGCTTCACTAGGCCTGGAGCGCACATGCAACAGATGTATCATATAGTTTTTGACTGGTGAGGATCTTACAGCCAAGTTGGTAAGAAATAGAAAATTATAAATGCCATTAAAAAACAAAACTAATATAGCCAGCAGACAAATAATTATTTATATACATAATAAATGTCAAATCACATGCCACATTCCCCAGAAATTCATGGCATCATCATTCTCTATAATAGTTAGATTATACATAACACATAATACACAAAACCCAATGACTAGCTCTAGGAGGAGAAATGTCCCATGATTTTTATTTTCCACTTGTGACTTTTTACCTTATCCATTTAAGGTAATGGAAAGGTGGCACCACGTTCTGTATGCTCTGGATAACCATGTGAGATTGGCGTTCCCACCTCCCCTCTCATATGTCAGAGACCTCACTCCCATCTCATGACCTCTTGTCCTGGGCTCCTCCCTCCCCTGAATCTGCATTCTCACGCAGGCCTCCCCCCCCCAAACCTGGTTTCCCCTCTGCCTAATGCCAACCACAGAGCAGAACATGTGACTTCTAGTGGCTCTTATTAATATCATATTTAATTTTCCCACTATGCCATTTGAAAAGAAACATTTTCATCTAAATTTACTGTAATACTGGTAGCCATTTTTCCACATTATTTTCTATTTGTATTTCTTTGATAAATTGCCTGGCCTTTGAGTATTTTTAATAGGAATGTTTTGCTCTTAGAGCATTATCTCCTATAGCATTTTAAATTCCTTATAAATTAAATATATTTCCAATATTTTGTTAGTATATGTGTAATTTGCCTTTAAAATTGTTTGTGGTATATATGACATATAAGAGGTTTAATTTTTCAAAACTTATATGTATTAATTTTCTTATTTATGAGTTATTTCTTTGATTTTAAAATTTTGCTCGTTCACAGATCACACATAATGACAATTTTTTGTTTTCATTATAAATATATAGATCCACACTGTAGAAAAAATGGATAAGGTGAAAAGGCATGAGCAAAAAATAAAAAGCATTTCTCCTTCTAGAGATAGTCATTGTGTTTTATGTATATATATTTAACGCTTTTAAAGAAAACTTTGAGTCATAACTATTATATAATTTTACATTCTTCTTGGTCTATTTAATATGATACCCCGGCATTTTCTTTCAATATATTCTCTGACAGCTTGACAGTAAGGTTTATTTTTATAGATTATATGTTATTTTGATTTTAACAGCTATATTCCCCAGTGCTTCTCAGTATTATTACAAATGCTTTTAAATAAAATTATTGTTGTTATCCAACATTTAGTTGCTACACAGGGCTGTCCACATCAGAAGCACTCCAGCAATTATCAACACTTGTAATTTGAAGCATTAGCCCTTGTGACTCACGATTTGCTGCTAGCCCAGGACTCCTTTGTTATTTGTATCCAATTTTTAATTTAAAATATATTGAATAGCAAATCTGGGGCTGGTAAGATGTTATACTCTAGATTACAAGTGGAAAAAAATAAAAATGCATTCCAAACCCATCCAAAATCCCCATGTAATTTCCTAAACTATGCTTTAATAGTCTTAAACACTATATGAAGTAGTTAAATAATTTGCCAACAACTTCTGCATATTACAAATCATATAAAACATTGATTGTCTAATTACTTAGTATTCAATGAACTCAGTAGAGGGAATGTTTGCACATAGTACACGGTATCAGATTCAAATTGCATTTTCTTCTGTAATGCAGCAAATATAATTGTCTTGCAACTATAGGAAAATAATAAAGATGCAAAACAAATGCAAAAAAGAAATATAATGTAAATATTAAGCAATGAAAAAATAGTCACCATCTGAAGAGTTACAAGTGAAATTTAGTGGAAATAGAAATAGGGTAGAGAGGTGGTCAGCTAATCATGGTGCTGTCCTGGAATGGGTAAGGAGAAGTCCAGAGAGATGGGGACAGAGGAAGTTCATCATGTCCAAATTCCAGGAACTGGGGAACTTTGTCTTCTCCTTGGAAATAGAAAATCAGAAGTTGAATCCTAAAATTATCCTTTGAAGCTATAGGTAAAACCATGGAAGAAAAATATACATAAGGAAATTTTGCTTCTGTTCATAATGAAATAAAGGGGATTCAATTTACCCACCTTTAAAAGTTACAAATATTATAGAGACAGATAGATGATAGATTGATAGATAGATGATAGATAGATATAGTCAGATAGATAGAGGAAGATGTTATATACATACATACATGCACACCAGTACGTGGTCTATCTATAACAGTAGGAATCAGAGTTTGGAAAATAGCAAGCATACAATTATGACTCGTGAGAGAAGAAAAACAAATGATATAATGCTTACAATAGCTTTCTGACTGTCCCCAGTAATTATGGCCACAGTAGAGGAAGGCGGAAAACAAAAAAGCCTAGCAAACAAACTTGAGAGGGAGTTCCACAAGTGAGGAGACCACGGCAGCTAGAATTTACATACAGGATTACTGGATATGAAGGAGCTGCACGGAAATGAAAGCTAGCTTCAAAAATTAAAGCACTGACATTTGCTTGCATGACTGAAAATTAGTAACAAGAAAAAATATAATGAAAGGCACTAGGCTAAACAATCCCTGGAGCCCATCTAAGGACTGGAAAGTGGACTGAAAATTTAAGGACTGAAAATTTAAGTTCCCAGTGGCCAAAGTGGAAAGACTTTACAATGCATGGGGCATTCAGTAGAGTATTCAGAATCATCTTATATGTAGGACTAACTTAGCCCTAATCTAAAGCCTTCTTTAGAACTAGCATATCAAACCTTTCCTGAAAGCCTCAAAAAGGTCCAACTGGTACCATATACCTTAACCAAAAGCCAGAACACATTCTGTAGTTATTTAAAGAAATACAATGAAACCCAGCATTAGGGATAAAAAGCAAAATCCACATCACTGGTCAACAAATACAAATTAGCCAGTCTTGCAAGGGAAGCAGAAATATATGATCCACAGGCAGAAGAAAAATCAATTGATAGAAATAGACTGAATAATGGCAGAAATAATGAGCTAGGGCAGACACATTTGTTAAGAGCCACTGTGAATATTTTCCTGTGTTCAAGAGCATGAAGGAAAACATGAAAGGCAATGGTGAGGAGAGAAATGAAAGATAAAAAATAGATCCAAGATGATTAAACTTCTAGAGATAAAAAAGTGCAATATCTAAAAGCGAAAAAAAAAAAAAAAGAAATCCTCACTGAATGGGATTAGCAGTAGATTAAATAGACTAAATACTGTAGGAGAAAAGATCAGTGCTCCTAAAGATGTAATAACGAAAACTATCAAAATGAATCACAAGGAGAAAAAAAGACTAAAAAAAAGTTTAATAGAGCACCGATGACTGTGATACAATATTTAATGTGTATACGTAATTAGGTTCCCAGAAGGGGTGGGGGAGAAAAAAATATTTGAACAAATAATGGCTCCATTTTTACATATTTGATGTTCAATTTAAAATCCACAGATCTAGACTCCCCACAAACCTCAAAGAGAACAAACATAAAGAAAAGCACACCAAAGTTCCGTAAAAATCAAGTACTAAAAACACATGGATACGGTGATAAAGAGGATAATCCTTCAGAGTGAACTCATCTTAAAATGAAAGAAAGAAGAAAGGAAGGAAGGAAGGAAGGAAGGAAGGAAGGAAGGAAGGAAGGAAGGAAGGAAGGAAGGAAGGAAGGAAGGAAGGAAGGAAGGAAGGAAGGAAGGAAGGGAGAAAAGAGACGAGACACATTAGATACAAAGAAAAAAAAATTATCCCAATCTTCTAATGAGATGCTAGCAAAATCAGGAAGCAATATGACATCTTTAAACTATTGAAGAGGAAATTCCAAGAAAGATCAGCCTAGAAGTATGTAACTAGTAAAAATATATCTCAAAAATAAAAGAAAAATAAATATTTTTTCAGCAACAAACTGAGAAATTATCACCAGAAGACCTGTAATAAAATGAATATTGAAAGGAAGTTTGTAAGGCAAAAAGAAAACGATAACCTGGTGACAATTCAGATATACACTAAGGAAGGAGGAACACAACAAATAGTATGTGTCTGAATTTAAGCCGTTGACTATGTATTGGGGAATTTATAAGATATTTAACATGTGGGGACAATAGCAGGGAAGGTGGGGGAAGAAAAATGGAATTATATCTCACAATAAGCATGAGGTGACAGACTAAAACCCAGTCATACCAGTAATTACATTCCAAGTAAATGGTATACATACTCCAATTTAAAAACAAAGGTTATCAGATGTGTAACAAACAAAGGCCCAACAATAAGCTGTCTATAGGTCACTGACTTTAAACTTAAAATCAGTGAATCTTAAAGTAAAAGAATGGAAAAGGAAATCCCAGAAAAAATACTTCAAACGAAATTGGAGTGGCTATGTTACTATTAGATTAAGTAAACATCAGGACAAAGATTATTACCTAGCACAAAGAGAGATTTTATAATGCTGAAAGGGTCAATGGAATTACAAGAAGAAGTAAATCCAAAATTAGAATCGGAGACTTCAAAACTCTCTCAGTAATTGGTAGAACAAATGGACAGAAAATCATTAGTGACACAGAAATCATGAAAGCACTATTAATCAACTTGACCTAATAGATATTTATATAAGACTCTATCAAACACCAACAGACTACATATGTTCTTTTCCAGATCACGTGACCATTCACCAAGATAGACCATCTATTTGTATATTGAACAAAATTGAGCAAATCTGAAAAGATTGCAGTTACACAAAATATTTTCCAGGATGATAAGAGAATGAAACTCTCTTGAAAACCCCAAATATTTGGAAATTAAACATACCTTTATGAATAATCAATGGAACAGGAAGAAATCAAAGAGTAACTTAGAAAATATTTTGAAATGAATAAAATTAGAATATCAAATTGTAGGCAGGGTTTAAAGGGACATTGGGAGATTTTTTGCATTAAATGTTTGTTAGAACATGATGGAGATCAAACTGAAGGCCTAATGTCCTACCTCAGGAAAGTAGAAAAAGAAGAGCATATTAAAACTAAAGTAAGCAGTGAAGGAAATTGTAGAGATGATATCCATAATAAAAATACTGCAAACATTAAAACAATAATGATAACATTATAAACAACTTTACATAATTAAATTTAAAAACTCACATGAAATGGACAAATTCCCTAAAAGGCACAAATCACTGAAGTGCACTAATTAATAAATAGTATATCATTAAAATAATGCTGTATTATTTATAAAAATTGCATCTTTAGTTAAAATACATCCAATAATGAAAACTCCAGGCCCAGATGGGTTTATAGACGATTTCTATCCAACATTTATGAAATAAATAATTATTTCATAAACTCAGAAAATTTTAAGAGGAATGAATACTGCTTAATTCATCCTGTGAGATAAGCATAACCCTGATTTTCAACTCACACACAGAATTATATCCCTCGAAATTATTAATATCCCTATTTTAATTAAGATTTAGTGAAATCCCCATCAAAATGTACCTCCCCTCAGACACCACCATATACCACAGCAATTCCATTCCCAGGCATTTACACAAGAGAAATGAAAACTCCTACTCAAACGTCCTTAGGAACTGTATTTACTGTGGCTTTTAACTAGAAAGAACCCAACATCCACCAGCTGGTGAACAAACCCATCAAATGGAGGACATCCGTGAGATACGATACTACTCAGTCACATAAAAGAGCCACTGAAAACGTGGGAAAAATGCCGAGGAATCTCCAAGCAGTTTTCATAATGAAAGAAGTCAGCCCCCAAAGACTAATCCTGTATTATCTCTTTCTGAAAACTTTTAGGAAAGGCTGTATTTTAGTTGCAAAAAAAAAAAAACGACAGACGAGCAATTGCTAGGAACTGAAAATAGGTCACTGATTGTGAAGTGGATCTTGGTAACTTCACAGAGTTGACAAAAATATTCTGTACCATGATGGTGGTGATGGTTACATGAGTTTATACATTTGTTAAAACTTTCCAGTGTGTGCACCTACGTGTTCCTTTTTTTTTGTACCTCAATTAAGCTGATCGAAACCACTTAACGTATGTCAAGAATGTTTCCTATCTACAACGCAGTGCAATCTACACTCTACCTTTTGAAATAGTGTTACCTTAAGTATTTTACCTAAAATTTTCTGAGTTTATGAAATAATTATTTCTTTCAAATACTTACTGACACATACATAAGTATATGTATGTGTTAATACATACCTTAAGTATGTATTAACACACATGCATTTGGTATATATAGCTAATGTTTTGTTCAAATGATTTATTTTGGTAAATTTACCTGTAAGCCATTATAGCAGATATTTGAGTAGTGATAATTCTGTTGGCCAGGAACAGCTGTATTAGGAAGTTCCATTTATTTCTCTGTTCATCCTATTTCCTGCATAGCACATCTGCCCCAGATCGGACAGTTTAGGCCTCTGTGTGTTTCGTTTGCTCTCTAGGTGAGCATCTCCTGATGGACTGTTCCCTCCCACATGCCTCACCTTACGTGTATGCCCTAGGACTAATATGAAAAGACAAACCATCCCAGACATGCCCTCAGAATTGGTGAACATCCGTCCTTTGTCAGGTCAGCTACTCTGTAGAATGGCATCTCTAATGTGCACTCAGGCAGACAGTCAGGCTTCAGACTAGGGTTGACATATTCTCAGATATTGCTGTGGTCTGAATGTGTTCCCCAAAATTTAAGGATTGAAATTTAAACCCCATTGTAGAGGTATTAAGAGCAGGGGACTTTTGGAAAGGAATTAAATCATTAAGAGCCCATGAACAGATTCATACCTTATTAAAGACCAGAGAATTAGCTAAGGAGCTTTGGCCCTTTTACCTTCTACCATGTGAGGACCCAGTGCTTATTCCACATCTCAGAAGCAGGGAACAGGCCCCCGCCAGACACCAAACCCGCCCATGCCTTGATCCTGGACTTCCCAACCATCAGAACTATGAGAACTATGAGTTCTTTTCTTTGTAACTTCAGCAACACAAATTGACCAAGACAAGTGTACACAAAGACTTTCCAAGGAATCTATTTTCAGGTCCATAAACTATACCCGTGGGGGGAGGTGCTTCATGCCAATTCCCCATGCCCATCCCCAACTGTCTATCACTGCCCTTCTCCTTTAGTATGAAAGACAGACCACCTACCCACCCCAAATGATAACATGCTGCAATTTTCAGAAGGCGAAATCATCGAAGACACCAATCAAAGGGACATTTTAAATATTGGTGTCTTTAGAACCTTTTTAAAATCAAAATTCTATATTTGTAATAGACCTTGGTAGCATTACAGACTGGGGGCTCCTTGGAGGTGATGCCTTGGGGGTTTCCAGTCATTTGTAGCCAATAATTTATATCTGCTTCTACAGCAATGAAAAGAGCAGTACTAATGAGATTATAGCTTTCCAATACTTTCATACGATTCAACTATTGCTACTACGTAAAAAACTCTGAAATCAATTTGTTCACGTCCGTGCAGAGTCATAAGGAAAGTGTGTAAGTGTGTTTTCAACCCTGGCTGCTACAACAAGAGCAGCCACTCACATTTCTACTGCAGTGAAGGTGAGTGGCTTTTATGGCTTATTGACACTGCTCTGCACAGAGCTTTGGCTACTGCCATGACAACCACTAGCATAATGAATTTTGGGTAACGAACCTGTACTTTCAGTAATTGGTATGTGAATTAATGAGATCAACTGATCCCTCAAAATTCTGGGGTTTGAAAAGTGAGATGGTTTTAAAAGAGAAGCATATTAACACATTTAATTTAATTTAAAATGAAGGCAGATTTTATGGAAGAAATAATCAGCATCAGCTTTATCAATGATCTTATACTGCAAACATTTTTTCATAAAATATATGAACTAGATTTGACACTCCAATTTTTTTAACAGTTTGATTGAGATATAATTCATAAATTACAAAATGTACCCATTTAATGTGCACAGTCCGGTTTTTAGTATAGTCACAGAGATGGGGAACCATCACTGCAGTCTAATTTTAGGATACTTTTATCACCCCACAGCTAACACTGCTCTTACCAGTGGTCACTGCCCATTCCTGCTGCTGTGCATGTAGACATGTTTATTCTGAAATTCATATAAATTCAATCATGCCACTTGTAATTCTTTGTAACTAACTTTTTTCACTTGACATTATCGCAAGGTTCATCCATGAGCAGCATGTTCTGGTACTTTATTCTTTTTTAATTGCCGAATAATACTTTTGTGGAATTGTGTGGAAATTGATTTTATTTTTATCATTATGTGTTATTATAACACCATCATACTTATTGATCCATTCATCAGTTAATGAAACTTCAGTGTTTTTTATAAAATTATATTTTTGTGCAAAACAATAGGCATTTCATTTTTAAAAAATCAACGAAGATATTAATAATTTTAAAATTTGACTTTCTCTAAACATGTTCTTTGTATATTAGGCTAAATAAGGTAACTCTAAGTGAAAGAGTAACAGTATAATTAATAATCACTTAATAAGTATGAATAAATATATCTGATGTACTTCCTAGTCGCTAAAAATGTAAATGATTCTACTATCTTTATAAGTCAGGCGGCTTTCATATTTCATCTCCAAAGAAATTTAAATATCAACTTACATATCATTAAGTACAATTTTGATGCTAAACCACTGTGTTTTTGTCATATAACTCAGGATAAAGTTTAAATAATTGAATATGTTGCATAATAAAACTATTTTTCATCCCCTCTACTTATTCAGTCTTCTTGTTTACATGCACAAGGATTTTTAGTATTTGCATTTATAAAAAAGTAAGCAGCCTAATGTTAGAACTGATTCTAAAAGTGGTCCTATTCCAACATCTTACCAAGAACAATAAGTAATGTTCATAATAAAATATACATTCTAATAACTATTTTTAGGATTAATCAAGGTTTACAGATCACTTTTGATTAATTATGTAGTAATTGTAATAAAAAATTAATCTAGAAGTAAAAACAATTTTAATATTTAGATCCTATGCTCAGGGACAACTTAAAACATTTCTAGATCAAAATTTATAATCATTTTTGTCATAAGACTTATGAAAAGAGGAGCTGATAAAAATTTTAGAAAATAAAAACGTTAGAATAAAGTTGCATGGGAAAAGTAAAATGCAAACATCAGCTCAAGAGGAAGAAAATGTAAGGTAAATTGTCTGCCTCTGAAAGAAGAGCTTGCTCCATTTTTAAATGGATAATGTTCCTGAGAAATTTAGATTTGATTCATTCTATCTTATTTAGACTCTATTGGATAGAATTTGAGAAGGAATGTAATAGTTTTATTCTTAAATATGCTTCCAAAACACTGGAAATTATGCTTCTTGCAACTAACTGCTAATGGTAAGATTTAAATTAATTAAAACTATGCTAATAGGTAGTTTTCTATACTCTTTCTATACTCTATACTCTAATAGTCCTTCAGAGACTATTTGAGCAAAAGAAACCTTTAATGATGATGCAAATTACATAACCTGTATTTAATATGTTTAATGTGTGTTTTCTCAACAGTACGCTCCATCCAAAATTGGAGAATATTGATCTAGTTACTTTCACACAATATGCTAAACACCAAATACATTTTCTGAAATATTTAAATTTTGATAAATGTATGTTTTTAATCAGATTAACTTTCATCAATCTGGTAACTCATTTTTCTGATTGTAATAGAAATGCATTGAGGGAAAACTGAAAATATTAAAAAGAAAAGCAATACCAGTGATCCCTTATCTGGTGATCAACAGATTCCTTTAATTGTATGTGTGTGTGTGTGTGTGTGATGCGTTATAATCGTGGTTTTTATATTATGTGACTTACTCTGTATGTTTTCTGCTTTTGTTTTTGTCCTTTTGTCCTTAGCATCATGCTCTTAACTTGTTCTATATCATTAAATATTCTACAAAATATATTTTAAATTTGTGTTCAATTATTAAAATTAATTAAAAAGAAGTTATTATTATAAGCTTCTCTGAAATAGGCTTATCGTTAGCTTTAGTTATAATAAAAAAAGATGTCATCAAAATGCCAAATAGAATAATGTTTAAATTTAAAATGACATAATATTCCATTCTATATTATGAATTCATTTGTAGTTCCCTCTAAGTTTAAAGAAGCCATTTTAAAGCATTACTTATTTTTAAAATTTAGAATAAAATTACCCTTTGAGTTCACTACCAATAAGGGATTTAAAATGCAGTTCCTAACCTCCTCTAAGATTTTCTATAAAGTCACATGTGTCACGCTGATAATTTTTTCTGTTGCCTTGCCCACAAAGAACAAATTGGCTTAAAACAAAATGCTTGACTTGTCAATTAAATTCTGATTTTACAGAACAGTTTCTCAACAATAGTATTTAGACATACATTATAGTTGCAGATTGAAAAGCCTAGTGTAAGGAATCAGTGTGTTGTATTGGTGGCTGTGGATGTGACTGTTTCATCCGAATATTTGCAGAATTTTATCTTCAATAGGATTATGCAAAAATTTGACAGGAAATGTCTAGAGGGTGTTCTCTTACCACTAAAATTGTTTGATGAACGTGAATCATTTCATCCGCAAAGCCACATTATTCTCCCTCCTTACCTTCCTTCTTCTCTCTAATAATTGTCAATTATAGTAGCAGAAAGTTTCTTTTCAAATTTATATTTTTATTCTTGGCTTTTGCCTGATTTCATCTGTGCTACACCTGAGGTGTTCCTACCTACAATGTTTAGACTTCAAATCTTTTTTGGTCCATTCATTTCCTCTGTTGTTTATTTTTCTCTCTTTCTTTTATCTTCATTATTTTGAGAGAACAAGCCAGTTGGAGTCTCGTGTGACTGATTGGTGTCTGTTAGAATAGCCCTGTAATTGTTATGGAAAATTTTATTCTCCTGATAACATTTTGGAGCCAGTCTTCACTAGTTTAGCTTTCCCCCTTCTTTCTGTTATTTTTAATCTCACTTTATTCGCTTTGTTCTTACTGGTCTCTTTTCAACCTCAGCCTCACTCGGTTCTGTTTACCATTATCTCTGTTCCTCCTGTTACAGACACCCACCCAAATGTTCTTACAGTTCTTTTAGTTGATCAACTTCAGAGATCTGTTTTTTACTCTGATTCTTCAGGATAATTTTTCTTCTCCCTTTATTCATATTATTTTCTCATAAATCTTTTTGTGTTTTAACTTTTTGCTTGTTTTTAAAACAAAGATCATGCAAAAATGATGTTTGCCACAGACGGTGACCTAGATCTTCCTGGGTTCCCCTCATAACCATTTGACCTTAGAAAAGTCTCTGTTCAAAAGCATAGGACAGGGGAGGTGACAGACACAAATGCGTCCCGTCTGCCCTTCATGCATCTGGTTGTCCCAAACTCCACTCCTGAATCCCTAGGTACACTGAATTAAACACACACACACATAAACAAACAAGCAGTTATCACAATGCATGCCCCAGTATTTATCCTTTATCAACCATATATGATATTTTGCTGGCATTTGATAAGAGCAAGCATCCCATCACCAGTTCTCTCTTTCTCTGAAATACAAACATACACATGCACACACACACAGGTACACACACAAACACACACTTCTGGTCGTATTTTCTTAGCATTATGATAGCCAAAGTGTAGCACCTGCACATTGGAAAGATGGTTAAAAACCTTAATGTCGATTTAGAGACCCATTTAAATAATCATATCTTCCAAAATATGTTATAGAATAGAGGTACAATGATTTCAATCTAAGAAGTAAGCATGCTTAAATATTTGGATGTTTGAGTTATTTCTGAAGTTTCCGTTAGTTCATGTTTATTGCTATTAGTCCTGTAGTAAATAGATTTGTACAAGTTGTGGGTCTCATTTGAGTGATCCTCTTTAGAAAGTCTCACTAAAGACTGGGTGCAGTGGCTCACACCTGCAATCCTAGCACTCTGGGAGGCCGAGGCTGGGCCAGTGGAGTCCTGGAGCTCAGGAGTTCCAGATCACCCTGAGCAAGAGCAAGACTCCTTCTCTACTAAAAATAGGCAACACTAGCCAGGCCTGGTGGCACCTGTAGTCCCAGTTACTTGGGAGGCTTAGGTAAGAGGATCACTAGAGCCCAGAAGTTTGAGTTGCTGTGAGCTATGATGAAGTCATGGCACTCAACTCTGGGTGATAGAGTGAGACTTTGTCTTCAAAAAAAAGAAAAAGAAAAAAGGAAAAAAAAGCCTCCCTAGAGGAAAAGGCAAAGTTACACCGTGGAAGTCTCCTCATATTATCAGATTACTTTCAAAAAATCCTCATGAGTTTCAAAGGAATCAGCAAAGAATGGGCTGTCTTGTTTTATTAAAAAGTTGCTACACTTAAAAATGCAATTGCAAATATCAGTTCTATTTCCCCATGAGAGCCTGAGGACCAATCACGTTGCTTTCTAACCCTCTTTCAGGGGAACTATTTCTGGGACAAGCAAACACTAATCTATTCACCAATTCTGGTAAAACCCATTGTTGCTTTTGGTTTCCTATAGTTTAGACAAATTTTACAGAAATTTCAGTGAACCATTAGAAATTACCATCATGGTGAGGACAGCATAGTGCTGAATGGTTTTGAAACAGACAACAACATTTGGAGAAATGTCACTATTACTTTGAATTTGAGAAAATTAACAGTAAACGCACAAGTCTTACAGTACAGAGGTAAAGGTCCACCCAACCTCATCCACATCATTCTAGTATCTGTTATCTGGCCTTTTCAAGTATATGTATTCCCTTTATTTTGGTGTCCGTAAATTCAGATAAATGTGTTGGATAATTGATTGATCCAAAAATAACAACAAAATTGCAACAAAAGGCTATTTTTGGACAAGAAGTCTGTTTGCTCCTCAGCACTTTCCCACCTCTCCTGAAGCCTACCTCATTGCTTAGAATTTGAGTGAGCTTTTAATATTGAAGTTATGTATTTTAGTTGACTACCGGTGGAGAAATCCAAAGGAGTTTATTCTACTTTTAGATCATATTATTTAGGAAATTGCTTTCCCTACTTGCACTTTGGCTGAGCAGCTTTAAGAATTAAGTTAAATATTCCTTGAAAGGAACAAAAATTTCTTGAATGAACATAAAAAGAAGCGATTCCCCCCCCCTTTTTAATGATAAAACTCAGAGTCTCTGAGAACTTGTGAGTCCCTACATTAACATGGTTTGTTTGTAATATAAAATAGCAGATTAAAAATCTAGGACTATTGAATTGAACTGATTTTTTATTTTCATCATAATACTTTCCAGATAGCTCCCAGACAATTGTACATCTTGAACCCCAGAATTAAACAAAATAAAGTTTCGTGTATTCTGTCCTTAAATTGAAATTCAAGCGACAGTGTTGTGTTCAGCTTCTCTCTTTGTAGAAGAAAGCTAAATTGAGATTCCTACTTGCTTAAAACCCTGATTTGATCCTTTTTATGGATCTTGGCTTAATGTAGAAATCTGGGCCTTTGCTTCCTTTGGGGAAAAGCAACCTGTCTTTGTCTTGTCAGCACCTGCTGTTTGGGCTGTTTCAAACACAGGGAGGCAATTTTGTTCCCAGCAGAGTTTGCAGTTTATCCTGGTTGTCTGGAATAGGAAGTAGCAGGTTCCTTAATGTGAAACTGGACTCCTGATCCCACTCACATTCGAGCTGCTGGAAGCGCGAGGATCTTTTGGGTACATGATTTTTCTCCTAAAATTATCCTTTAATTCTGAATCAAACTGAATTAATTTATGTTGGATATTAATGAATGTCAACCTGTGATTCTTTCCTTAAGCAAAGGAGAAAAAGGACACTTCAAATTTAGGTACAGATATAAGGAAAAACTACTTTGACATGATACAAAAATGTCTTATCTATAAATTGCGAGCTTTTATGTTATGCAATGTGGTACCTTTAAGAAAAAGGATTTTTTTTTCCATTTTCACTTTTCACTCTGAGTTCAGTGTCCAAAGCTAGTATGTTGATACAAATTTAATAAAAGTGGATGCTCTTGGTCCCCACCTTACCCTGCTCTGGAGGACCCTCTGCCTCTTTATGTGGTTACTGATACAACAGCACAGGAGACATGTGAAGGTGAGATTTTGTACATGTCAATCCTGGCCATTAAAACAAAACAAAAATTTCTGACTAACCACTGTCTGAAGTGAGTCGATAACTAGGATGACTAGTCTTGGTCTTTCGATAGACCCCTACTCATTTACGTATGACACCCGTCCTTCTCTAATTTCCTCATTACTTCCGTCCCTTTCACCGCCGCTCCAGTCATTGGCAGTACTGGATCCCATCAAGCTCCCATCTTTCACCGAATCCCAGGGGAGACTTGCTCATCTTCCTTCTTCTACCAGCCCCAGGAAACAATCCTTGAACATGCCCTGGTTCCTGCCCCCACACCTTCCACTCAAGAGGGAACACTGACCCTTCCTGGCACATGCCCTCACTGATCTCCTGACCAGAGAAGGAAATTAGACAGATTGAGGGCAAGACACAACTTTCAGTTTTGATTGCTGATTGAACCACCAAGGAACTTGCATTTAGAACAGGCTGATTTGTCTTCCTTTTCAAATTCATGAAATCCTATGTTGGATCAGTTGTTTTCTAGGCTTTGGAAGAAAAATATCCCTTTACACTGACCCATAGCTCCCTACCTTCATTTTAAGATGAGGAGCTATTACATGAACTGGTTTGGTGACAAAAGCAACCTTTCATCAATTTCAAAGATTAAATAGCCTCAAGGAGTCAAAATGATTGCATAAGTTTTTATCAAAAGCTGTAACTCTGACTTGAATCCTTCAATAGTAAAGGCTCCAATGACTGCCATTTGAAACAACATGTAAATAGTAGTTACAAACATAATTTTGAAGAACTAACAGCTGCATAAAACTAAAGAATAGTGACTTACACCTTTTTTTATAGCCTTCAGATTGCCTCAGAAGACTAGTTGCTTATAAGGTGTCTACTGGGTTACTATGCCACCCACACACTTTCCTGGTGGAGCGACTGCTCACCCAAGATGCCAGTGATGATAGACACCCCTAGGTCCAGGGAGCCTTGGTGCATACTGTAATCATGTGAATTGGCGGGGAAATGGTAGTTTCTCCAAAAATGTCAGGTAGTGTATTTCTGCTCTCTGATCACAGATGACAGTCTTAATTATGGGCAGCTAATTCTTGCCAACTGTGTTAGAGTCCTTCCCCAGGAATGTGGAATTATAACTTAGATGTTTGAGCTGCAGTGTAAATATTCTTTAACAGAAAAAGTGAAAATTCAAAAGTTGTTGCAAGCAACAACTGTAATATGAATTGTAAAGCCAAAAGATCAGTTGAGAGAGAGAGAGAGAGAAAGAGATCAAACAACATAGGATGCTCAAAAAAAATTCGTAAATGAGAGATGAAGAGAAATGACTTGAATTTCTTGGCATAGCATACCAGCCTTTTATTACAGTCCATCTCCAAAGCCCTGCAAACTCCAAGCCCTTAGAGTACTGAAAATGCTCTTATACCTTTTAAAATAAATTCAGTCCTTTTGCCAAATTTAGTCCCAATTGGGTTTTTTCCAGAAACAGTAAATATCTGTTTTCCGCAACAAATGGCCTTTCCACCAAGACCATGGAAAGGATGTTTTGTTTTGATAAGACAGAGCTCTTTACTTTCATTCACCTATTGAAGAACTTGCTTTCTACACATCACTGTGCTCTGTGGAAATTCACCCTTGAGTGGCATGTAGGTCCTGCCATCAGAGAATACACAGAGAGAAAGAACAGCCCTCCCTCTGGACACGCACGTCGGGAAGGTGTGACAGTCAGAGAGGAAAGAGATTCCTTCCCGCGGTGATCCAAGAAAACCTCGGGAAGGGGCGGAACTTGAGTTGGAGAAGTTGGCATTATTGGGACACAAGGAGTTAGGAGGAAATGCGTTGTCAGTGGAGAGGATTGAACACAGCCACGGAAGTGAGACGGAGGCATCTGGGCAGAAGGTCAGTCTGCCTAAAATAAGAGGTTTGCAAATAAGCACCGGAAGTAAGAAATTACATATTTTGATAGTATGACAAAATCAATAAAATGCAGCTACCAGATTTTTTTTCCTATTTCATAGCTTGCTAATTTTGTGACAATTCATTTGAGTAACTACATCTGAGATATGAGAGTAAAAGGCTAGTGGCCCTTTATCCATGCATTATAAATGCCATATTCCAGAAATGTACAACATCTACATGAATATAAAACAAGTAACTAATGTTAATACCATGAATAAGACACAGATTCATAATACCCAGTATGTAAATACCACGCAAAGCATGTAATTTGTCTCTTTTTAAAATTAATCTCGCATTCACATTAATATGATTCATGTTATTACAACAAACACCAGGCCTCTGGAATCAGAGTAGGAATGATTAGTTCTTTCTGTGACCTTAATCACAAATAATGTGCTAACAGAATCATAAATATCAACTAAAATTAATTGATATTTCTTTTTCTTTTTTTTTTTTTAGAGACAGAGTCTCACTTTATGGCCCTCAGTACAGTGCTGTGGCCTCACACAGCTCACAGCAACCTCCACCTCCTGGGCTTAAGCGATTCTCTTGCCTCAGCCTCCCGAGTAGCTGGAACTACAGGCACCCGCCACAACGCCCGGCTATTTTTTGGTTGCAGTTTGGCTGGGGCTGGGTTTGAACCCGCCACCCTCGGTATATGGGGCCGGTGCCTTACCAACTGAGCCATAGGCGCTGCCCTGATATTTCTGATATTCTTAAAATAGCTTCCTAAATCTGGACTTCGAATAGGAATAGAACAGATGAAAATAAGTATAAATGCCTCAACATATTAAAATGTCAAAGAGCAGACACCAACAGTCATAGTTCAAGGACAGATCAGAGAATATTAGAGGGAGAAGGGGCCTCAGAGGTCATTCAGTTCAATCACTTCATTTTGCAGATGAGGAAGGGGGAGCCCAGAGGCTCCAGGAATTTGTCCAGGGTTCAATGTGCATTTACAAAGAGGTCATGCCAAGAACATGGTGCAGACATCCTGACTTCAGCCCATTGTCCTTTTGGCCACATCATGCTGCCTGAAGAATCACTTCTCACTATCTCCAGATGTTACTGTATTACTGCTTCAGCAAGTGAAAAATTAATGGGCTTATATTCTTTTACATTTTAAATGAGAAAAAAAGCACTCCCATTAACCACGGCAAAATAATATCTAAATAAAGTGAGCTCGGAGGACAGTTTTGCTTTCCACACATCCTACAGCTTTCCTAGCAAATCAGCTTTCTAGATCACACATGTATTATCACATTGAGCATTTTTTTAAATGAACTTTATTTTTATTAGAACTGAAATTATTTGACTCACCATTCTTAGTTTTCATAATACAAAATAGGAAGTGATCACAGAATTGATATTGTGGCAATTTAGAAATTGGAGTAACCCTTTTTTTCCTACTGAAGTATCATTCACACACACACACAAGAGAAACCAGATCTTAAGCGTGTCTTTTGATGTGTTTGGACAAGAGGATACATCAGTGGAATCAACCAGGCAGATCAAATTACATAACACTTTAACCCCCCAGAAAAAAATCTCAGCATCCTCTCTCAGTCAGAAAATGCACCATCCTCCCTCCAAGGTGACCACAAATATTTTGCTCATGTTTTGACAGGACCAGTTTTCCTTTACACTCATTAAGTTGTGGCAGTTATTAGATATAAGTCCTTTGTTAGATACATGCATTACAAACATTTTTTGCCACTCTGGGGCTTATCATTATTCACCAAACAGGGTCTTTTGATTAGCATAAGCATTTAATTCTGACAATGTAACAATTTTTTTCTAGAATTATTGCTTTTTATACCCTGAGAAATAGTTGTATATCTCAAGATGATTGAGATGTTAGATGTTCTAATAAAAATAAAGTTCATTTAAAAAAATGCTCAATGTGATAATACATGTGTGATTGAATCATAGATGATTCAATGTTTTATTCTGAAAGTTGTGTAGTTTTAGCTTTTATTTTTGGTTCTGAGATCCACTTCAAGTTAAATTTTATACATGGGAAGAGGTATGAGACGAGATTTCTCCCCTCATTATCCCGGTATCATCTGTTGCAAAGATTCAAATGTATTTCATGTCATATGTAAGAGTTTATTTTTGGACTGTCCATTCTACTCCATTGAGCTATTTGTTTAATTGTATGCCAAAAATATACTATCTTTAATGTAAAAGTTTTGTGATATTTTCAAGTCATTTGTAAATACTAAAATTTTGTTGTTATGGTTTGCTTTTTAAAAATTTTATTTTAATTCTAAGCCCTTTCATTTCCACAAAATTATAAATTCAAATTGTTGAATTCTTTCTTTAAAAACAGATGAGGGTTTGGTTAGGATTGCATTAAAACTATGATTCAATTTGAGGAGAATTGATATCTTAACAATCTGAGTTTTCCAAAGCATATAACAAGCATGTTACATGTCTCCATTCATTTTTGTGCTCTTCAAATTCTTTCAGGAGTGTTTTATAGTGGTCATATATAAGTTTTGCACTTAATATGAAGTTTATCTCCAAGTGGGTTTCTTCATGTTCATGTAAATAATATTTATTTTTGATTTTTAATTTCCATTTGTACATGTGAAAATATGGAAATAAACTGAACTTATAGTCAGAGTACATGTTTTGGGGATTACTCATGGATTTTCTCCATGGACTACCATATTATCTACAAATAAAGGTATCTTTACTTCTTCCCTCCAATCTGTATTACTTCATTTCTTTTACTAGCCTTATTGCACTGGCTATAACTTAAATATTATAGACTACTTAAATAGACTAACTTAAATATTATAGTCTACAAAGTAGACTAAAAGTGATAAAGCGATTCTAACTTGTATATGGGAGCAAAAAAACTTGAACAGGTGGTGGTAAAGAGTTAGAGAACAGACACTGGGGAAACAGACACAGAGAAAGGGTAAGGATGAAGAGAAATGGGCTAAAAGGGCCAAAAATGCAGTCAGCAAGAAGGAATAAACTCAACGTTTGCTAGCAGAATAGGATGACTATACTTAACCAAAATGTACGTACTCATGTGTGGCGAACACCCTGAATAATCTGACGTGATCACTATGCATTTTATGCATATAGCAAAATTTCTCATATAGCCCATGAAATTTCACAGACAAAGAAAGAAGCAGTGGAAATAGACATGCTGGCCTTAGTCTCTTAGAAAAGAGCTCAATCATTCACTACAGTTTTCCTCACATGTTCTTCATCAACACAAAGCTGTCTTTTTCTCTTCCTACTTTAGAAGATGTTTTGATCTCAAATGAGTTTGAGATTTGTCAAATTCTTAATGCATGTATGGAAGGATTTTTATATATTTTTGAGTTGTTTTGAATAGTTTAAGTTGTAAATTACATTGACTTTTGAATGTTGAACTTCATACATAGATTTAGCCTCACTGGTGTGTGGGGTGTATGTGTGTTTATGTGGAGACTGCTCTTATTTTTTAAAGACTTTTGCTTATAAAAATATTCATTCTATAGTTTAATCTTATTGTAATGTCTTTATACGTGTTATATATTGGGGTAATGCTGAGTTTATGGAGTGAGTTAGCGTTCCCGTCTCTTCTATTTGTTAGTGAATTCATAGAATTTGTATTATTTCTTTTTTCGTTTTTGGGACAGAGTCTCACAACGTCACCATCAGTAGAGTGCTGTAGTGCCACAGCTCACAGCAACCTCAAATTCTTGGGCTTAAATGATTGTCTTGCCTCAGCCTCCCAAGCATCTGGGACTACGGGCGCTCACCACAAGGCCCAGCTATTTGTTGTTGTTGATGTTGTCATCATTGCTGTTGTAGTTGTCGTTGTTTACCAGACCCAGGCTGGATTCAAACCCACTAGCCCTGGTTTATTTGGCTGGAGCCATAACCATTGAGCTACAGGCGCTGAGCTGAGAACTTGTATTATTTCTTGTTGAAATTCTGAATAAAATTCACAAGTGTAGCCACTTGGGCCTGCAATTTTCTTTTTTGTAATGTTTATAATTGCTAATTACATATCATTGATAGATATTGGGCAGTTTAAATTTTCTGTTTTCATTTAATCAGTTCAGTATTTTTTCCGAGTTTGTCCATTTCACCAAAATTGTTTAACTTATGGTTCAAATGATCTTTAATATTTGTTTTTATCCTTTTAACATTTGCAAGATCTATACTAGCATCCTCTCTTTCATTCCTGGTAATAAGAGTACCGGGAGTGTTTTTGTTGATTGTACTCTTGATTATCTTGGTAATCAAGAAGGTGATGAAGTTTATCAATTCTGATAATATTTTCAAAGAAACATACTTGATTTCTTTGATTTTCTCTATTTATTTTTTACCTATTTTATTATTTTCTGCTCCTATCTTTATTATTTTCTTTGTTCTGTTTTCCTTAGTCTGAATTTGAATTTTTGTATTTTAGCTTCTTATATTAGAAGATCACATCATTAGTTTTGAACTCTGCTTCTTTTCTAATATAAACATGGAAAGCTATAAATTAACATATAAGCAACATTTTGGCTACATTTCACAAATTGTAATTTTTTGTCATTTAATTCCTTTAAAAATATTTTGTAAATTTTATTTGTGATTTTTTTTCTGTAACCCATGGATTAAGATTTAGTTACTTAATTTTCAAATATTTGAAGTTTTTCTAGATGTCAGTTTTTCTTGATTTTTACTTTAATTCAATTGTTTTATGTGATGTGCACATAGGAGAGTGTCCTCAGTTTGATGTCAATCTTTGGAATTGAGACATTTTATATGACTCAGGATACGTCCCATTTTGGTGAATGTTCTATGCGCATTTGAAAGGAATTAATATTCTGCAGGTTGTTAGATACACTGTTCTAATTATATCAGTTTGATCAAGTTGGTTGATATAGTTTTTCAAATTGTTTGCATTCTTACTGATTTTCTTTGAATTTGGTCTCTAATTGACTAAGAGTAGTTTTAGAATCTTTTACTGTAACTGTGCATTCATCTGTTTCTCTTTCAATTTTTGTCAATATTTGCTTTGCTCATTTTGAAACTTTACTATTAGGTACATACACAGTATTAGTATTAGGACGTCTTGATGAAGTACTTTTTATTTTTAATAAATTCTCATAAATAAGTATTCCTCTTTATCTCTGATAATACTCCTTTCCCTGAAATTTACTTTTTTTAATATTTTAATGTAACCACACTACCTTTCTTATCTATATGATACTTTTATTTATGTATCTTATTTTATATTTATTCATCTATACTTTTTTATTGATGCATAACAGATGTACATAGTTTCAAGGTACATATAATAATTTAATACATTCATATAATTTATAAAGATCAAATCAGCATACTTGGGATAGCTATCACCTTAAATATTTATCTTTTCCTTCTGCCTGAATCATTTAAGTTGTTTTCTTATAGCTATTTTGAAATATACAATACGTAATTGCAAACTATAGTCACCTAACAGTAGAACTTGTTTCTTTTATCAAACTTTTGATACCCATTATTCAACTTCTCTTTATCACCCCCCTCCAACTTCACATCATATATATATATATGTGAGTGTGTGTGTGTGTGTGTGTTATATGATGTGTTATCTGTGTATACATTATGGAATAATTAAACAAGCTAATTAACATATACCCATCACCTCACATACTTATCTTTTTTTTTTGGTAGTGAGAGCATTTTAAAAATACCCTCAGTAGTTTTCAAATGTAAAATAAAATACATCGTTATTACCTATGGTCACTATATTGTACAATAGAGCTGTATAGTTCCTTTCCTTGTCTAACTTTGTCGTCTTTGAACAACATCGCCCTCCTTGCATGGTACTTTTTTTTTTATTGCATAGTACCTTAAAACAAAATCTGTATTTATATTCAATGTGTGACTCTTGTAAGCAGAAAAATTAGTCTGGATTTTTCATGTGTGCAGGGAACAAAGGTAAAAATAAATATATGCACACACAGAAGAGTAGATATTTTAAATAGATAAACATCATATTTACATATTTAAGTATATGCATCAATATATAAAGCATCATAATTAAAATATAGATATTTATACCAAAAACTCAACTCCTGTCTGCCAGTGTAAACAAAAGAGGAAAGGGAGGGAAGACGGGATGGATGGAGAGAGCACAGACTTGAGGTAGACATTCCTTTTCTCTTCCAGAGTTGAAGATGTCCATTACTGCATCTGGCCTCATTTTTCCAATTTCACTTTCCAAAGATGTTTCATCTGTCTTTGGCTACTTCAAGATTTTCTCTTTATCTTGGATTTTTAGAAGTTTGTTTTGCTTGTAGTCATGATTTTCTTTGAATTCAATAAGTTTCTTGAATTCATAAAATATCTCCCATATAATGTTAGAGATATTTTCAGCCATTATTTCATCAAATCTTTTCTTGGTCCTCTTCTCACTGCCCTCCATTTCTGGCCTTCCATTTCCACATACATGAGTCCTTTAATATTTTTTTCACAAGTTTGTGAAGGTCTGTTCTTTACATTTTTTTTAATCTCTAGGCTTCAAAATGTGTAAATTCTACTGATCTATTTTCTAAGTTAGTGTCTCTTTCCTCTGTCATCTTCTTTTTAATGATCATGCCCCTCAGGAAACTTTTGTATATTGTATTTTTAGTTTTGTAATTTCCATTTGGTAGGTTTTTACATTTTGTCTCTGCTGAGATATCCTATCTTTTCATTTACTGTGAGCATGCATTAGTTTATATACTTCAGGTTAATTATGATAATAAAGATTTAAAATCTATGTAAATTAATTCTAAGAGCTGAGTCATCTCAGGGTTAGCCTGCATTGATTGCTATTTAATTTCGCTAATGAATACATTTTCCTGCACCCTCATAAGTTGAGTAATTTATAGTGTAGACATTTGAATGTTTTATTGGGGACACTCTAGATTCTGGAAATTTCTACTTGTTATTAAAATGCAAACTATTTTTTGAGAGCAGCTAATTTTTTGTATTTATTTTTATTTTTATCTATTTATTTTTTGGAGATAGGGTTACGTTATATTGCCCAGGCTACTCTCAAATGCCTGGGCTCAAACAATCTTCCTGCCTCAGCCTCTCAAGTCTGGGACTATAGGTGTGAGCCACCATACCTGGCATTTTCAATCTATAATGGGTATATTATCTCTCCTTTGTTTTGCTCTGTCTGGTGTGTGTGTGTGTGTGTGTGTGTATGCTTTCTTAACAATTTATATGTATCATATCTTTATCATATTATTTTTTCAAATAATATTTTTCTGGCCAAGTGTGGTGGCTCATACTTGTAATCTCAGCACTTGGGAGGCAGAGGTGAGGGGATTGCCTGAGCTCATGAGTTCAAGACCAGCCTAAACCAGACCCCATTTCTAAAAAAAAAAAAAAATAGCCAGGTGTTATGGCAGGTGCCGGTAGTCCCAGCTACTTAGGAGGCAGAGACAAGAGAATTGCTTGAGCCCAAGAGTTTGAGGTTGCTGTGAGCTAAGAAGCCACAGCACTCTACTGAGGATGACGAAGTGAGAGTCTATCTCAAAAAAAAAAAAAAAGCAATACTGTACCATTTTAAATCTAATGTATAAACTTTCGAGATACAATTCTATTACCTAACCCACCTTGTTTGCATTTGTATTGCACATATTCTACATCTTAATGTATTTATAACCACAATATGCTGCATTTTTTGCTTTAAAAAGTTATTTATAATTTTTAAATGTAAAATCAATTTTAAAAACTCTGTTTACTCACATATTTATCATTTCCCAAACTTGATAGTTTTTTTGTATAAATCCAAATTTCCAGCCCAGGTGTGGTGGCTTACACCTATAATCCCAGCACTTTGAAAGGATGACCCAGGAGGATGGCTTGAGATCAGGTGTTCAAAACTAGCCAGGACAGCACAATGAGCCTCTGTCTCTAAAAAAAAATTTTAAATCATCCAGGTTTGGTGGCATGGGTCTGTAGACTTTATCGTAGGGAAGCTGAGGTGGGAGGATTGCTTGAGGCCAAGAGTCTGAGGTTACAGTAAACTATGATTATGTCAATTGCTTCAGCCTGGGTGACAGAGAGCCTGTCTTTTAAAAAAAATTTACATTTACTATATCATTTCTTCTGCCTAAAAATGTTCTTTAACATTTTTTTTAAATATTTATTTGCTATCAATAGATTCTGTCAGCTTTTGTTTGTCTGAAAATAACTTTGTTTTGCCTTCAGCTCTGCAGAATATTTTCGTTAGACATAGAATTCAAGGTTAACAGTTTTTCTTTTCACTTAGCACTTTAAAAATGTTCTTCTACTATCTCCTGGCCTCTGTGGCTTCATATAAAACTCCAGCTCTCATTTGAATCACTGTGTCCTTGTGTGTAATATGTGTTTTTTTATTTTCCCTCCTACTATTTTTAAGGTTTTTTGACATCATTATATTGCAGAAATTTCATTAGTGTAGTGATGAGTTTTGAGCTGTGATTGATTTTTGTTCTTTCTTTGACTTATCTGTTAACATTTACGTTAAATTTGGAAAATACGGCTATAATAGCAAAACCAGTGCCCATAATTTATAGTGCAGAACTGAACCGTTATATATCTAGCTTAAAGCAGGACTAAAGATTCCATCCTCTCTCTATTTGAGGTGGCTGTGTCTGCAGAGTAGACCAACGTATAGACCACTACCCATTTGTTAACATGAAAAAAATGGCACAAAACAAAGAGATACTTACCCAGGCCTCAAGAATTCATGCCCTGCTTATTTATACTTATCACATGGGAGAAATGTACACAAAAAGAAATATTTCTTACAACACACAAGCCACGTTCGTAATAATTTAGTGTCTTTATTTTATTTTATTTATTTATTTATTTATTTATTTTTTATTTATTTTTTATTGTTGGGGATTCATTGAGGGTACAATAAGCCAGGTTACACTGATTGCATTTCTTAGGTAAAGTCCCTCTTGCAATCATGTCTTGCCCCCAGAAGGTGTGGCACACACCAAAGCCCTGCCCCCCTCCCTCCTTCACTCTCTCTGCTTTTCCTTCCCCTACCCCATAACCTTAATTGTCATTAATTTAGTGTCTTTCATGATATCTAAGCTCTGACCAATCACATGAACAGTTTCTCCCTCAAGCGATGAGCAAAGTAATTAGAAGAGGTAGGCAGAGAGGCAGATTCTTGGTCAGAAGGCAGAGAAGATTCCATACCAAGGAATACAGGCAAGAGCCAGTGCCTCGAGTCACAAGCAGAAAGAGGGACAGAGGGAGGGGGGTGGGGCCTTGGTGTGTGTCACACGTTATGGGGGCAAGACATGATTGCAAGAGGGACTTTACCTAACAATTGCAATCAGTGTAACCTGGCTTATTGTACCCTCAATGAATCCCCAACAATAAAAAAAAAAAAAAAAACTCAACCTGATTATGAAGCTTCCTCTCCTGTGGAAACATAGGGTAAGAATTTCTAACAGCTATTTCTCTGCTAATGAGGAAGATTGTACTGTTTGCTCACTGGTATTAACTGGTTTAAGTTATTCCTCTGTTATTCCTATGGGTCTTGATTAACTGGGTCTTGTAAATTCAGAGGTTTGAATTTATAAAACATGAAGATCTCTTTCAGTTTCTCACTTTCTTCCATGCAAAATTGAGTATCTGGGTGCATATTATACAGTAACACATCCATGCAATTTAATTCACTATGTATTTGCTATCTACTACACTCGGTTTTGGAAGTACAAGAGTGGACAAGAACACAATCTCTTCTTAGAAATCATACAGTCTAATGAAGAAGAAATGAAAATAAATGCTAGCAAAATAATGGAATGATGGACATAAATTAGGTCTATAGTGGGCACTACAGAGATAGAAGGGAGATCCTAAATATAGGCGGGGTAATAAGAGGGCTTTTCAGAAGAGGAGACACATAAGTTCAAAAAAAATTGAAGAGTTTACAAATGTACCAGTAGAAATTTGGAGATAGAATTATGGGCAGAATGAAATTATACCAAAGGCAAAACACATTCAAGAAACTTTTGTATTCAGAGAGCCGAAACCCTTCTAAATGCGAAGTGTGCAAGATGTGTGTGTGGTGGCACAGAGGCACATATGGCCAGGCAAGTGTCATGAAGGCTTTTCATGCTAAGGAGCTTAGACTTCAAACAATATAGACCAGTAGTCTCCAAACTCTTTGGACATGCTACCTGTAGGTAACATCAGTAGCATTTCTATATCCTGACAATACTCATGCCGAGAGTCAACTCAAAGACTCGATATTTGTCATAATAGTAACCAAGAAAAGAAAATAACTAGTAATATATTTAACAAGGAAGTGAAAGACTCTACAAAGAGAACTAAAAACACTGAGGAAGGAAATTGCAGAAGATGAAAAACAAATGGAAAAACACATCATGTTCATGGATCAGCTGAATCAACATTGTTAAAATGTCTAGACTACCCAAGTGATCTACAGACTCAAGGAAATCCCCATTAAAATACGAATGGATGGGCGGCGCCTGTGGCTCAGTGAGTAGGGCGCCGGCCCCATATGCCGAGGGTGGCGGGTTCAAACCCAGCCCCGGCCAAACTGCAACCAAAAAATAGCCGGGCGTTGTGGCGGGCGCCTGTAGTCCCAGCTGCTCGGGAGGCTGAGGCAAGAGAATCGCGTAAGCCCAAGAGTTAGAGGTTGCTGTGAGCCGTGTGACGCCACGGCTCTCTACCCGAGGGCGGGACAGTGAGACTCTGTCTCTACAAAAAAAAAAAAAATACGAATGGTATTTTTCACAGATCTAGAAAAAAATAATTCTGTACTCTGTATGGAAACAGAAAAGAACCCAAATAGCTAAAGCAACCTTAAGCAAAAAGAACAAAGCAGAAGGCCATCACTTTACCAGACTTTACTCTGTGTACTAGAAGGCCAAACAGCATAATACTGACACAAAAACAGAAACATAGACCAACAGATCACAACAGAGAACCCAGGCATAAAACCATCCTCATCTTGATCTTTGATAAAGCAGACAACAATATACAGTGGGGAAAAGAATACCTATTTAAAAATGGTGCTAGGAAAGTTGCATGGCTGTATGTGGAAGACAGAAACAGAGTTTTTATCTCTAACCACTTACAATAATTAATGCAAGGTGGATAACAGACTTAAACCCAAGTCATGAAACTATAAGAATTCTAGAAGAAAATGTTGAAAAAACTCTCACAGATAGACCAATAACTCTGATGAACATATATGCAAAATTCTTCAATAAAATATTAGCATCCAAATTCAATAACACACCAAAAATAATTCCCCATGATCAAGTGGGTTTCCTCCAAGGGATGAAAGAATGCTTCAACATATGCAAGTCCATAAATGTGATTCACCATAAAAAAAATTAAAAACAAAACCATATGATCATCTAAATAGATGCAGATAAAGCATGCAATAAAATCCATCATCCCTTCATAATAAAAATCCTACATAAACTAGGCATAGAAGGAATATATCTGAAAATAATAAAAGCCATACATGATAAACCATAGCCAATATTATATTGAATAGGAAAAAGCTGAAAACGTTCCCCTAAGAACTAGAACAGATGAGGATGCCAACTTCACCTTCACCACTTTTCAACATAGTACTAAAGTCCTAACAAGTGCAATCAGGCAAAATAAAGACAGAAAGGGCATTCAAATTTGAAAAGAGGAAGTTTATTTACCTGTTCGCTGATTGATATACTTTTATACCTAGAAAACCTGAAGACTCCAAAAGACTCTTAGAGACTTGATAAGTGAATTCAGTGAAGTCTCAGATTATAAAATCAATATACACAAATCATTATTATTTCTATACATCAATAACAATCAAGCTGAGAACCAAATCAAGAAGGCAAGCCCATTTACAATAGCTATAAAAAATCATAAAATACCTAGGAATTTATATAACTGAAAAGGTGAAAGATCTTTACAAGAAAAACCACAAAACGCTACTGAAAGAAATCACAAATAACATACACAAATGGAAGAACATTCATGGTCATGGATTGGAAGAGTTGATACTGTTAAAATGTCCATACTGCCTAAAGTGATTAATAGGTTCAACATAATTCCTATCAAAATACCAGCACCATTTTTTACATAATTAGGAAAAAAATCCTAAATTTCATAAAGTTATCAAAAAGGAGTCCAAATAAGCAAAGCAATTCTAAGAAAAAGGGACAAATCTGGAGTCATTACGTTACTTGACTTTAAATTATACTACAAGTAGCCAGACAGTGTGGTCTAGTATAAAAGTAGTTTTTACACGATCAATGGAACAGAATAGATAGCCCAGAAATGAAACCATATACCTATAACCAACTGATTTTCAACAAATCAGACCATGCCTACACTGAAGATAAGGTATCTTATTGCATAAATGATGCTGGAAAATTGGATAGCCATATGCACAAAACAGGATTCCTATCTCTCCCCATATATAAAAAATTACCTCAAGATAGATAGAAGAGTTACTATAAGACCTGAAACCATAAAAATTCTACAAGAAAACAGGAAAAACTCCTCTGGGCACTGGCCCAGGCAAAGAATTTATCACTAAGATCACAAAGCAAATGCAACAAAAATTAAAATAAACGGGAATTAATTAGATTAAAAAGCTTCTGTACAGCATAAGATGTAATCAACAGAGCAAAAAGTCAATTTACAGGTGGGAGAAAATTTTTTCACAAACTATGCATCTGACATAGGGCTAAAATCCAGAATATAAATGGAACTCAACTCAACAAGAAAAGTCAGATAACTCCATTAAAAACTAGGAATACTACCTGAACTGACATGTTTCAAACAAATATATACAAATGGCCAAAACACATATGAAAAAGTGCCCAACATCTCTAATAATCAGAGAAATCCAAATTAAAATCGCAGTAAGATACCATCATACTTCAGTCAGAATGGCCATTATTAAAATATAAAAACAAAAACAAAAAACATTACATGTTGGAACAGATGCAGTGAAAGGGAATGCTTATACGCCGCTGGTGTGAATGTACATTAGTATAGCCCCTCGGGAAAACAGTATGGAGATTTCTCCAAGAACTAAATGTAAATGCACCATTTAGTCAAGCAACCCCCTCCTGAGTATCTACCCAAAGGAAAAGAAATCATTATATCAAAATGGTACATGCATTCAAACGTTTATCACAGCACAATCAGCACAATTTATAATAGCAATGATATGAAGTCAATCTAAGTGTTTAACACTGAAAGTAGATTTAAAAAGCACATGATATCTCACATATAAATACACACACAAACTCACAAGCAGGCACTATGGAATACTACTTAGCTATAAAAAATGAAATAATATCTTTTGCATCAACCTGGATGGAACTGGAGACCATTACCTTAAGTAAAGTAACTCAAGAATGGAAAACCAAGTATCACATATATCACATGTTCTCATTGATAAATAAGAGCTAAACTCTGCATGGTCATGTCAAGTGGGATAATAGACATTAGACATTCCAAAGATGTAAAAATGGGAGGAGGGTGAGAGAATATTACCCACTGAGTACTAAAAGCCAAGGTCTTAACACTATACAGTATATCTGTATAACAAACCTGCATTTATATCCTCTAAATTATTGAAATAATAATGAAAAATAACATGCAGAAATTAGGTTCTCCAAAGATCTGGAGCCAATAGGATGTATATATGTGTATATACCTATAAGAGAGACCGAGATAGGAAAGATTGACAGAGGTTGATGTTAGGGAATTGGCTCTTGTGATGGTGGAAGACAATGACGTGGAGTCTGAATGCAGGGTAGTGCAAAAATCCTCTCTCTTCGTGGGAGGTTAGTCTTTTTCTCAAGGACTTAGCTGGATGGATGAGGCCTCCCCACACTTATTAAGGGTAATCTCCTTTAGTCAGTCTATTGCTTCATATGTTAATCTCATTTTAAAAATGCCTCTACAGTTACATCCAGACATACTTGGCAAAATATATGGGAAATTTAGCCTAGTCAAATTTGACACAAAAAATTAACCATCACACATGTGTACTAACATACTACTATATCATGTACATTATAAAATACGTGCATAATAAACACATACAAAAATATTTTTCAAACAGTTGTAAAACAAGAAGAAGAGTTCTAATACCTTTTCTTCTTGGCTGTGGGTGAATTCTTTTGTGTGCTCCATAAAAATGCATGTGGCCAACAGGACACCTGCTGTGTGGCCATCATGGGCATTGTAGAAAGGAGCAACAGAAGTAATAGTGTAATCGTCTCCCTCTCTCTGTCCAGAGTGCAATTAAGAGAGGTGTCATGAGGGGCAGGAATACCAGTTAGGAGGAAACAACAGGACGGACCAGACAAGTCTGAACCTGACCCAAGGTTTTGGCAGTGTTGAAAAGTGAGCTCTAGGAGGTGAACAGGGTCACAGACATACAATTGAGGGGAGCTGAAGACAGTGAGGAGTCTAGACTGACTGCCAGGATGTGGTTCCTTGACAGATGATGGACCGTGGGAGGAACTGGTACACATTTACCAGCTTATCAGTCAGTTCTGGGAATATAGAATTTGAATGCCTTCATTCAGCCACATGGAGCTACCCTCTTGGCATTGAGAAATAAAGACTTGGAATGGCACGTTGAGGTCAGACTAGACATAGGATATACAGTAAAAATAGTGACAATAGAAAAAGAGTGAGATTTAAGTCATAAGATGAGCCAACATTTAACTTATGAGGAATTAACAAAACTGGCTACAGATTACCCAGGCCTTGCCACATGAAGGACCCCTGCTACCTGCTTTGCATACATTCTCTTAACTAATTGTTAAAATAACTTTCAGAGGCAAGAATTATTGCCCCTTGTTTTATTGACCAAGAAACCAATGCTTCTTCTATGTGGGCCAGAGAGTTGAACAGAAACTTCTCTGATGAAGACAGGTGTATGAAAAAAATGCTACAAACACATGAAAAAATGCTCATCATCTTTAATCATCAGAGAAATGCAAATCAAAACCACTTTTATTTAATCTAACTCCAGTAAGACTAGCCCACATTACAAAATCCCAAAACTACAGGTGTTGGCATGGATGTGGAGAGAAGGGAACATTTCTACACTGCTGGTGGGAATGTAAGCTAATACAACCTTTTTGGAAAGAAGTTTGGAGAACACTCAAGGAACTAAAAGTAGACCTGCCGTTTGATCTTGCAATTCCTCTACTAGGTATATACTCAGATGATCAAAAATTCTTTTACAACAAAGACATTTGCACCAGAACGTTTATTGCAGCCCAATTCATAATAGCCAAGACACAGAAACAGCCCAAGTGCACATCAACCTATGAATGGATTAATAAATTGTGGTATATGTATACCATGTAATACTAGGCAGGCATAAAAATGATGGAGACTTCATCTCTTTTATATTTACTTAGATGAAGCTGGAACATATTCTTCTTAATAAAGTATCTCAAGAATGGGGGGAAAAAGTATCCAATGTACTCAATACTACTATAAAATCAATATATAACTACCTGCACATTCATATGAATGGAAAAGCTTAACTAGAGTCCAGAAAGTAGAAGGGAAGAGGAGAGAGGGGGAAGGGGAGGGGAAAGGTGGGAGGAGGGAGGGTATTTGGGGGACCTCCCCTAATATGCATGATGCAATGGTACATTTCAAAACTATTAAGAGTATAATTGTGATGGATGTGTTACTTAGTTCAATGTAAGCATTTCACATTATATATCAAATCAGTACACTGAAACCCATAAATGTACCAATGTACACAGTTTTGATTTAATAAAAACAAAAAAAATATGAAACCAAAGCTTAGAAAAATCAAATATCTTACTCTGTGTCAGAGTCTGTAAGAGGAAGAACTGAATTACAACCCAGGTTTAGCTAAACTCCAAGCACCATGATCTTAAGCACCCTATGGTGATTAAGTGGCAAAGTGAAAAAGAAAGCAAAAGAGTTATACATGTAAAGGCATGAAAAGAGCTCAGGGAGAAAGACATGAGTGGGTTGGGCATTTAGAGGAATATTTCCTCTGTATAGACCTGCTGTTTGACCCTGCAATTCCTCTAGTAGATGTATGTCCAAAAGACCAAAAATCACTTTGCAACAAAGATATTTGCACTAGACTGCTCATTGCAGCTCAATTCATAATTACCAAGTCATGGAAGAAGCCGAAGTGCCCATCGACCCATGAATGGATTAATAAATTGTGGTATATGTATACCATGGAATATTATGCAGCCTTAAAGAAAGATGGAGACTTTACCTCTTTTATGTTTACATGGATGGAACTGGAACATATTCTTCTTAGTAAAGTATCTCAAGAATGGAAGAAAAAGTATCCAATGTACTCAGTACTTTTATGAAACCAATTTATAATTACTCATACTTTCCTATGAAAGATAGATCACAACTATAGCCCAGGATGAAGGAGAGGAGTGGAGGGGGATGGGAGGGGCGGGGGGGAGGTTTGATAGAAGGAAGGTAAATGGTGGGACCACACCTATGGAGCATATTGCAAGGGTACAAATCAAATCTATCAAGTATAGAACATAAATGTCTTAACACAATAATTATAAGCGAATGAAGTGAAAACTGTATTAATTAGTTTGATGTAGGCATTCCAAATTGTATAAAAAATCAACACCTTGTAACCTACAAGTGCATAAATGTATTCATGATCTATGTATATATGACTTAATAAAAGAAAAAAAAGTTTATACAGAGTAAACAATTTAAAAGCTCAAGCTTTTGAGTCAGGCAGGCTATACATCAAATATGTCTTTGAGACTCAGTTTCTTGATCCCCAATATGGAGAAAAAAGCTGTGTTGTGTACTTGTCATTAGAATTAAATAATTTACATATATATACACTGCTAAATAAATTGTAACAATTCTTACTATATTTCTTCATTTTGGTCTAACTATGAAAAGGAAAGATAACATCCTTCAGGATAGAGCAGAGAATTATCATGACTACAATGGTTACTGCCTTCCTTTAAAGAGATTATTTTAAAGAGACTTACTTTAAAATTAAAAATAACGCTTATTTAAAGATACATTTTTTCTGACAAACATTTGTATTCTGTGATTTTAAATAATAAATATTTTGGCAGTGAATAGTTTCTACATAATTTCCAAACTAGATTTTTTTCACTCTCTAAACTATGGTAGACTCTCCGCAGTTGACCCACATTGACCACCTCCTTAAATTGACCTAATATTCATAGACCAGACATGCACCACATGTTTATGTCAGCACAGCAGGCCTTGTTCCTCATGTTAAGCACTTCCTTATGTTGACCAGTTCGTTACACTCCCTTGGGTGGTCAACTTACAGAGGTTCTCCTTAATTGAAAACAAATTCTGAAAACTCACAGAGGCAAATGGATCTGAAAACACTGTGAGTAATTAAGCATACTCTTAGAACCCCTGAGTAACATTAAAAACTACCCCCCTGAAGGAATCAAAATAGTATGATTGCTTGAGTTTGCTGTGTATTTAAATACAAAATTGGTCCCAAAGAACTGGATGGGTAACAAGTATTTCTCATGGCTGTGTCTGCTTGCTCTGGTCCTGGAAACGTCCAGCTGGTGAACTGGTGTGTCTGCTGTGATGTCTGGGAGGACCAGCTGGGTAACATCACGAGCTTGGGCATGAAGAAGGTAAAACTCTCCCTGTTCTCATCCTCTCAGACATCTGCTAATGAGGTCCAGAGGAAGGACTTTGCAGAGCCCTTTCTCCTCTGTAGTAGAGGCATTTGCTACAATGATAAATTACTGACACCTGGGCCAAATAGACAGAAAAAGATTAAATGTAAGCAGCTGAACAACAACAACAACAACAACAACAACAAAAAACATACAAGTTATTGCAGACATTAAAGAACCTCCTTTGCAGGATTACTAGGATAGAATGCCACCTGGCCCATTAGATGTTTGCTAAGTAAACTTCCACTTGTGTTAACTAACCAAGTCCATAGCTACAACAATTATATGATAGCCCAATGTACAAATTTCTATGGAGAAGTAAATTATCTTTTCTTAACTGCTTTGAAATCAATGTCCTTTTTATCATTTGGCAAATCTGTATGGGTTCTTTGTTTAAATACACTGGAACAATTCAGCAAGGTATTATAAGATTTCATCTAGTGAGGAATAAGAGCTAATGCTGCCTAGAAAGCATGGCTTAACATTTCTTGAAGCTGTGTTTACCATCCTGCCTAAATTATACAGACATGGCTTATATACTACTGGGCTCTTTAGATCTTTCTATTGGAAACATTTTCAGATTTAGAAAAGCTTCATTGTTTGGTTTGAACTTTCAGTTTAAAATAATTAGAGTGGATGGGAAACATAATCCTCTCACTAATGTGTTTTTTCCTCAGCGAAGGCTAAGAAATTTAGCATAAAGATTCAATCTGGAAAAAAAAAAAAAAGAAGAAGAAAAGAGCCTTTCCACCCTTTCACTTAATTCTTAATAATAAAAATAGCAAAATTCAGAACATTTTGTACAGTGTCATCTTTTATTGGGATATGTCAGCTTCACTAAAGTGTATTGATGCAGCTGTCTGAAAGGTATCTCTGTGTGATAGCTGAGGATATTCCTCTCTGAGGCTTTCTCTTCCAAAGTTCCAAGGCGGCCATCACTCCCCTCTCCCCACATCTAGCCAAACAACCAAATAAAACAAGCAGAAGAACTATTCCTCTTTGACTTCTATGTTACTTGTTACCCATTTTTATCTTGATAATTCTGAAATAAAATAAGCCTTGATAGAAAAAAGAATATTCCACCAATTTTATATTAAAGGTTTATTCCCAAGCTAGCCTTAGCTAGCCGTTCCTTTGAAAGCACAGCACAGTCTTAAAATCACTTAAAGTGCTATTAATTTAGCACTTGTGCAGTGATGGATTTTCCAGATTGCTTATATAAAGATCTCTTAAGACTGAAAATGTGCCGATGTCATAGCTTGGCTTTCTCAGCTCTCAATATTGCGCCCTTATTTCCATGAGGCATAATATTCTACAGCAAAATTATTGATAACTAAGTGAACTGCCATTGTTTGGTTAGTCCATTATTTGAGCTTTGCGAAAAGCTTATATAAATCTAAGCTATTATATCCAAATAAAATGCCTTTCAGAATGAAATCTTTGGTCTCTGCATATTAATCACTACCCACCAAGGATAACTTCATTACTGACTTGTAAAGTCAGATGTAGTTAATATTTTCCCACTTAATGAAAATGAGTTTGAAACTGTACTGAGAACCATAATTATGCTTAACTCCGTTAATGTATTTCCAAAATAAAGCAGCTTCAGATTGTTATGAACACCTCTCCCCTTGGTTTCAACACATCAGTTCACAGAGAATGAAACAAAAATAAAGCCATTTCATTAGTCCACTGCATACCGAATTCATTGCAGGTGATTATGTTTATTATTAGAATATGTAATGGCCATTTCACCTTGTAAGAACAATCAGCAACAATTATTGAAAATTCAAATACCATGAGAATTTCAGTGAATCTGAGTTTTGCTGAAGGAGGTGCCAGGAGGGAAGAGATAGAAAGATTAAACAAATGGGCCTTCCTCATTTAAATTCCCCACTGAGTAAATGCTGCAACATTATCATCTCTGAATAATTAACTTCCATCCACTGGACCAAAGTGATGCTCTGTATTTGAAATGCATCTTTTCAATAAATACTTCTTGAGACAAACCACTGCAGAAATCATGACAGCTGTCACTGCACTAAACTTTTACTTACTCAAATCATTTTCTGAAAGCCATCATTAGAATCAAATTAAAATAAAGCTGAGGTTTTCTAAATAAAACTGTCAAAGAAGATAAAAGTTTTTACATTGACAGTGAAGCAAATGATTTTTTCCACTCTGTTGAGGTTGCCTAATAGTGCAGTATATCTGAATGACGTATGGTCCATTAATGACAGATTAACAGCTGAAGGAGGGGAGATCTTCCAAGAATAGTTTTCAAATGAATGAAACTTCAGGCCCAGAGGCAGTGGGAAATGCTAAGTGTGGGGAACTGGAGGAAATGTGGATGAAGAGTCTCATAAGATCAGACTTTCATAATTCATTAAAATCACTGAAAATGACAGTGTGATCTGAAATGAATTTTTCATATTCACGAGGGAAAGAGGTCACACTCAGTACTCAGTCCCTGACAATGACTGCAGGAGGAAAAGAGCCAGGAAAGTGCGTTTGCACAGCCTACCTGAAAGAAATCAGCCTTGCTAAGACAGAATTTGGTGAGGGACTCCACAGATGTGATTTTGCTCAGTAGAATGCTTTTGATGCAATGAAATACCAAATGCTTTATGCAACTAGATGGTTGGAGGGAAGGGCTGAAACTAAAAAAGTATTTTATATATAAGATTGATTTATTTAGAAAGACTACTTCCATGTTCTGGAATGAAAATTACTTTATATGTAATATATACAGTGCATGCATATATATATTTACACACATATTTTACACTTCAATTCTTAAAAAGAAGACTGACATCAACTTTTTATTTTTCTATTTATTTTTTTATTTGAGACAGAGCCTCACTTTGTTGCCCTCAGTAGAGTGATGTGGCATCATAGCAACCTCACAGCAACCTCAGACTGTTGGGCTCAAGTGATCCTCTTGTCTCAGCCTCCTGAGTACCTGGGACTACCACAATGCCCAGCTATTTTTAGAGGTGGGGGTCTCGCTTTGACCCAGGCTGGTTTTGAACCTGTGAGCTCAGGCAATCCACCAGCCGCAGCCTCCCAAGTGCTAGCATTACAGGCTTGAGCCACTGCGCCCAGCCATCTTTATTTTTTTTTTTAAGTTTACTTTTTGCATAGGCGATATTTAATTTTTTAATTGCAGAAGTAATTCATGCTTTTATAGGTATTACGTACAATTGGTAAAACGAGTGAAAATGAAAGTAAAAGCCACTTCCCAGTAATAACCATATTTCGAATTTAGTGCATTCTCTTCATAATTTTTTTATTTATTCCAAATTGTTTAAATAAAAGTGCAATTATGTTGAATGTACATGACATGATGTCATGAATTTAAGAGCCACTAAGCCTAACATCTTTGAAGACAGGGATCTATTTTGAGGTATAGCCAGCAGACTTAGCAGTCTAGCCCACAACATATTTATTTTTGTTATCTAGTCAGCACTGGATTTGTGTACACAGTATCCAGTAAAGATCTCATCAACAACAGTTATACTAACTTATATCTTAGTGCATCTGTAAGTATGTGACTCCAGCTAAGGCTGAAAGCAAGTCTAGAAATTGTATACGGCCTCAATGTCTAAAACTCTAACAAGTGTTATCCTCATCCAGCTTTTAAGGCTTCTGGGACCTTGGCTTGCATCAACAATAAGTTCTAGTCTTCAATAAACAACAATTCTGACATAGGTCAAAGATAGTGGTAGAACATGGTGTCGGCATAAACAACAAAAACTAACAATTTTGCTAAAGAGCACTTAGTACACCCTGTAATTAAAGAAAAAAACATATATTGGACTAATTATAATGACTAATTATGACTAATATAATTATATATAAAAACATATATTGGACTATATAATGTAGCAGAAATACTACAAAAATAATTAAAATGATTTCCATCTGAATGACTATTCTTTAAAAGTGTTTAATTCTATAATAAAATCTTACATATTGCTATTTTTCTAATTCAGAAAAAAATGGCACATGTAATAGCCATGGTATATAAGCTTCATAGGGAGAAAAATGGGTAATAATTTCTTATGAAATTTTAGGCTTTTCGATATTACTTAAGGATGAATACTCAGGCATAAAATTGGTCTACCCAAAGCAAGTCTTTGGAAAGTAAAAAGGTCCTTTTTTATGCTATGGAGTCTTGACGCATTAATTTAAATGCCAACTGTAGTTTAATGTTATTATAAGTGTTATGAAAATAATCTCTAATTCCACAACACTAGCAAAACAATTTTTTCAGCTTTGCACTAGTTTATCTATTTAAAATGCAAAAATTATATGAAGTTGCGTCACTAGGGAAACAAATTTCTGGATTCCATTTTTTAAATTTTACATTACATGGCACACAGTTCACCCTGTTTTTAAGCTAATCTTCAAAATAGTAATTTTAATGGGTGCATTAAAATTGCATGAAGTAGAAACATGATAATTAATTTAACACACCATTTTTGGAACTCTTCGATTATTTAAGATATTTAAATTTATCTATATTTTATCAAATAAATTTTTCCAATTTTATATTTTTGTTTGCTTTTTTACTAATGTCTGACTAATGTCTGTTTTACTAATGTCTGACTCTAGTAAGCTGTATTCTTGCTTTCTGTGTTTTAATAATTTGCCTTGATAGATGAGAAGCCTTTTTTTTCTCTTCAAAGTCTTCAGTTTTGCTTTACTAACTACTTTAATAACATTTTTGTGATGGTTAATGTTATGTGTCAACTTGTCTGGGCCTCAGGATGCCCAAATATCTATTTAAATATATAGGTATTAATATATAGATATTAGATATATTTATATATAAATATATATATAATATATCTCAGGGTGGCCAAATATCTTTAAATATATTAGATAATATATATATATTAGATAGATTTATATATATAAGTATATAATATATCTTTAATATATCTGAAATATATTTAAAGATAAATATAAATATCTTTAAATATTTTCAGGTGTGTCTTCTACAGCCCTTCCAGAAGAGATTAGCATCTCCCTGGTGTGGGTAGCATCTATCCCATTGAAGACTTAAATAGAATATACAAGTGAGGAAGTCTGAACTGGCTTTCCCAGGCTGACTTCTTGTGCTGAGATGTCTATGCTATGCCGGTGGACCTGGATTTATAGCGTCAGCGCCCTTGGTTTCTGGGCCTTTGGATTTGGACCAGCTTTTCCAGTTCTCCCTCTTGCAGATAGCAGATTATGGGCCTTCTCATTCTCTATAATTATGTAAACCAGTAATCAATTTTATTCTGCATATAAAGATATATGTGTGTGTGTATGTTTATGTGTATACGTGTGATTATGTATAATCTGTATCTTATTGGTTCTGCTCTTCTGGAGAATTCTAACTAATAAACATCTCCTATTATTTTTTGATATCTGTGAAAACTTTACTAGTTATTCTTATATTCACAAATTATTTTTCCATTTTTTATCTTCTATGTTTATTCTTTAGCTTTGCATTTTAATGCACTCTATTGAGTTTATTAAGTATTTGTACCCTATTTCTGATAACTACTTAATTTAACAATGGTCCCAGTTGTTCAAGTTTCTATTTTAAATGTCTTTTGATCTGGTTAAATGTTTATTTAATTAGTAAGTATAGAATATGTTCTGCTGCAGTAACAAACATCAAAACCTCAGCTGCTTAAAATCACAAAATGTATTGTTGCCTACTTTGCACAACTATCTTCTCTTGGCAATGGGGCTCAGCTCTTTGTAGCCACACAAGCACTCAGAATAGTGAATCAACCTGGATTCCCCAATGTTGCTGCCAGTTCTTCGCTAGAGTAAAATGTAATCTGTTCAAAGACTGTCATCATTATTAAATGCTCAGCCCGAAACACCTATCCATTTCTGAGCAGAAATCATTGGTGCAAATAAGTCATGTGGCTCCACCCAACCATACAAGACAGAAAGCATGATCCTAACTACACACACAGGAGGGTGGAAAACCAGAAATACTTGGCAAACAGCAGTGGTGATTACCACATCTATCATCACTCTGTACTGCCACAAGAAAATGTAACATTTTTCTTCTAAAAATTTCTATTACTTATTAAAAAGGTATTTTAGGGTATAGAGCTGCTTCCAGTTCTCAGTTTTTTCTTGTTTGTTTTTTATTTCGTATTGACAGTGTTTTTTTTTGCATGTTTGTTTGTCAATAGCTTTATACTTTCTGTTCACTCACAGTTTCACGTGATTAATTTGCTTATCTTTCTAAAGCAGACCAGATGGAGAATTGCTTTAAAGCATAGTTTCAGCAATCTGGCTATTCTTGGGCTGAGTGAGCTTCTTTGATCTTTGGTTGGAAATTAGGCTTTTAAAAAGTTTTCTGAAGTTCTTTCTTTCATATCCCAATAGTTTGTTTAATAATTCAGTGTAAGACTTATTTTTGATGAGGAGTTAAGGTACAGAGAAGATTTTTCTTCAACTGAAGCAGCTCATTTTACAATCTCATCTCCTTTCTGAATCTAGAGTTAATAGCAGTTTACCTGGAGGATTTATTTCTATCTTAATACAAAGGATGAAGATGTTGACATACAGGTGTTGATCTTAACTCAAACTAAAGATCAATTCAACTAAGCATTTCAGATGATGGCAGAGAAATTTATTTAAATTCTTCTTTGGAGGCTGGTGTAAATTGTAATCACTTTCCATCATGGAGACACATCATATTAATTCCCTTTACAAGCTATAAAATGTCTATGTATCATTATTACTTTCAATGATGACCTTTATTTTGCAACTCAAAGAACTTGTTAATGGATTTTGCATTTTTATAACTGAATAATTTAGATACATACTGTTTGAAATTTTAAAATTTAATTTAAATAGCTTGAAGGTTAATTACACCTTGTCATGACAAAGGGGCTAAAGAATTGGGATCCTCATCTATGCAAACTGGGTCCACATCTAGGCTTTGTTATTCTCTGTGTGACCCTCAGTAAGTAACTTGAGTGGTTCTGAGAGCTTGGTTCTGCCCATTTGGAAGAAGTGCATAATAATACCCTGTTTCCCCAAAAATAAAACAGTGTCTTATTTTGAGGTGTGCTCCCAAAGATGCGCTAGGTCTTATTTTCAGGGGACGTCTTATCTTTCCTATAAGTAGGTCTTATTTTCGGAGGATGTCTTATTTTCGGGGAAACAGGTAGTACCTAACTCATAGGCTTGTTCAGAGGATAAATGAGTAGACCATTAATATTTTCTCAAGGTCATTAATGGGCTTTGAGAAAATGGCCAAGGGGATAACACAAAAATAAACCGAATAAATGACAGTGTATGTGTTCTAGGTACACTGACATTCTGGATATATGAGAGTAGGGTTGCTACACACAGCTGCGCCCGTCTTTTACTACACAGGGAAACCAGGCCCAAGGAGCAAAGAGAGCCAAAGCCATTCCATCCTCATTCTGCTTGCACAGCCATACATACCTCCTGCACAGGTCCATCTGTCTAGAGGAAGCACGGCTTTTTCACATACTTTCTGAGCTAGGGCTGATCCTCACTAAAAAAAAAATTATAAGAGACTTGACTAAAAAAAATGCTTCTTAATTCTCAACAGGAGGAAGAGTGTCAGAGGGGACTCACCATGACATATATACCTGGATCATGTCCCTTTCTTACATAGAGGGTCTCTGAATTATTTTTATTTACTGTTTTTTAAAAACTCAAAGTAACAATACCTGTTTTCCCCCTGTGTATTACACGGGGTCTTGGCATTTTAGCCACGTTCACTTCCTGCTGCCAACACTCCCACCTGACTTCCGAGTCTCGGTGAGGACCTGGTGAAGGAGGAAGGTCCCTCCTCTTCCGTTTGCCCCTGGGTCAAGTGTACTGCCTTTGCTTTCCCTACCAGGACCGCCTCGAAGATGCAAAGGGATTTTATATGATTTGATCTGGATGGTTTGGCCAAGACTCATTGCAGAACCAGCTGCCTCAAATTGCAACCTCTCTCCTTTCATGCTAAGTTCATCTCCGAGGGGAAGGAGAAAAGAAGGCAGAGCCATGAGCAGAAGGAAGAGAACTGTGCAATGGGGTGTTGGAATCTGCCTCTAGGAAGCATCCTAGACTCTCTAATGTCTATATACATCCTCTCATTACTTCTTCCATCTGCTGCCATCTGCGTCATAGGCTTCTCAGGGGCAAATCCCCCGAAAGCTGCTACCTGTTCTTTCTATAATAACATGCGGCACCAGGAGAGAGCTGCCAGGGAAGGCTTTGCAGCTGCGGGGAGAAGGGTGTCATCGCCTCTTTTAGTCTTCTTTCCAGTCCTCTAATTTATTTTTTAACTGAGGAGATGGAAAGAAGGAATAAAAGTGGTATCAGGTAATAATGGAATCCATTTAATTTATCCATAAAATACAACTAGGATGATCTCATGTGTATTCTTCATGTAACAATCACAATTTATTGAGATTTGAGTATGTGCCAGGCACTTCACATACACCATCTTTGATCCTTATAACAGGTTGTAAAGTGCCTATTCTTATCTCAGTTCAACACATAAGAAAACTTGGGTGAGAAAAGTTAAGTAACTTGTTCAAATATACACAGCTAATAAGTAGTAGAGCTAGTGTAAATCCCCTGGCTATTTTACTTTGTAACCCAGGTTTTCTTTCCTTCCATCTTTCTTTCTTTACTTGTGTGTCTAAAGTTATTTTCAAGTCACAAGGTAATGTATGCACACACTCTCACCTGGTACAATTCAGACAATAGAGAGAGGGAAGGAGAGAGAGGGGTGGGGCCTTGGTGTGTGCCACACCTTCTGGGGGCAAGACATGATTGCAAGAGGGACTTTACCTAACAAATGCAATCAGTGTATCCTGGCTTATTGTACCCTCAATGAATCCCCAACAATAAAAAAAGAAAGATCATATAGTAAATATGGAAACACCGGTACATAACCTCCTCACCCAAATGTCCAATTTAATAGCTTTCCCAGCAGAGACACATTTCTAGAATATTTTTTCAATGTATTTTCAAACACGCACACACATCTCACATATTTAAAAAAAGAACATACTATGACTGCGTAATGACCTAGAAGTTTTGTTAATGTAATAATGTATTTTAGAAATCCTCTTTAATGCTAGTCCCTGCTGTTTTTAAAATATGGACTAGATCTGACACTCATCTGCATTTCTTTTTACCCAGTTTCCTGAAATGCAGGTATTCTGAATCCTTGTTTTTTATACAAATGAATATAGACTAAGAAGAGAATTTAAAGGATGAAAGATTTTTTAATTTCAAAAAGCTCTTGATATTTTTTCAGATAAGTATACCCTTATTTTATAGATGAATATTAAAGTATTACAAAATTTACTTCTATGTGCTATATTGAGGTACTTGGGTACCAGTTTTTCTGCTGGTTGAACAGGGTACTTTTTTTCATGATGTGGACTTTGCCCAAATGCTTGCCTTTTCTTGGCTGTTGGAGGTTGTGACCCAACCCTCATTTACCTTCATAGCACAATGCTGCAGTTCACTTTAAATATGAAGAAACCAAGAACCAGAGAGAATAAATGATGGCCCAAGGCATTGAGCTTTTTAGTGCTAAAACGGATAAAATAGAATAAAAAATCCACTTATCTATTGACTCCTGGCCCAGTACCTTTTCTAAAATATAGCATACTATTAATGGGAAGACCTAGAGAAATATGGTAGTTTATGTGTAAGTCTATCCTCCATTGTCTTCTGATTTTATATCTCATTTCTGGTCATACATGCCCAGCTGGAAGAGTTTCACAGGCTCTGTGTTTTTGACAGAGACATCAGAAAAAAACCCAATCCTTATATTTTATTAGGAATAACTTCAGGAAGAAGCCATTACCTGGACTAGTTCAACAGATAAAAAGTTAAAACATTGTAAGCTGAACCCAACTCTGTATTTTATAAATTCACTTAACAAATATTGTGGGCTTACTAAATGCTCATACATGTGGAAATATGTTAAAGTCATTTTACATGTAACATCTGGGCAATGGAAGCCACAGCAGATGACTTCACTGGAAAAACCTCATGGGCTTACTCAACAGTAACGTCAGGACTATAGTCCATGTGTCCTGACTCAACTCCAGTGCTCGCCCTCGGAGGGACGTGGTTCTGCCTAGTCAGTAAAACACAACCAGATCCAGCCTACTTAGAGTCTGTGCTTAGCTACACCCATTATCTTTCCTTGTGGCTTATAGAAAATGATTGTACTGGTCATGAAATGTATAATGCATTTACACCTTTTAAAGCTGAAGACTTTTACTTAGTTTACTTTCAAATTTGTAAAACCAAATAAATGGCAATGTTTTGAGGCAACGGGTTAGCTCCAATGGCCTTGATTTATTTTGCAGTGTGTTCTCTCTCTCTCTCTCTCTCTCTCTTTCTCTTTGTCTCTCTTTCCCTCTCACACAAAAGTAATTCTTAAGGTCACGTCATGTGAAACTTGCATTTATATATTCAAGTTCAATAAATCATAGTGTCAACATTTCTTATTGAAACCCATTAAATGATTGATGTTGCTTTACAATCCTGAACATGCAAACGTTTTCTAACTGGGTTGTTCAAGGATGTGATTGTTCTAGATTAAATCGGTAGAACTTTTTTAATGCACTATTAGACACTTTAAGCTCCACATAGGGGCAGCATTTACTGATCACACATCTTCCTTAGCAAGGAGAAACGCAGTGATGTAATGGAGTTGGATCTGCCCTCGGATATCCTGGGTTGGAAGGAACACTGGCCCCCTCCAAGTCTTGCTTATGTACCTATAAAAGAGTGGGAAAGTGATCACCATTCACTCTGGGTTGTCTTAAGATTTAATTGGAATAATTCATATAAAACTAACCTGACATATATAAGGAGTTTAATGAAACTTAATTTACTTGCCAGTTTGCTTAATGTTTGCTACTTTCAAAATTGTTTTATTCCCAATAATGTGGTAACTGACTTTGACAGCAGAAACAGAGCCGTACACAGCTTATGTGTGCTTTGTCCCTGAAGAACAGCTTTCTCCATTAGCATCTGAACCTGGCAAATCAAAATCTTTCCTAAAATCTTCTAAGTGACTTTGAAATCCCTGCGTGCTTTAATCTGGATCACCAGAGTATGTCTTGCACACTTAATTAAACCCGTTATTTCTGGAAACAAAAACAAAACATTTAGGAAGGAATGGCTGAGAAACCATCGCATTTCTAAGAATGTGACCTGTGAATAATTTAAGGAATCTTTTAAAGCCATGCTTTATTTTAATTGGTTTCTGAATCCGTTCATTTCTCCGGCTCTGCTTTTATTTTCTTCATCTACCACTGCTGTGTGCCACTTCTCTTTGAAGATATCTGTTATCCCCAAAAAAGGAACTGGATGGGGATTAACTTGCTTCTGACTATATCCATTTATCCACTTGAAGATCACTGTGGCAAACCATGAAAAATGTGCTAGGTTTGAAAAATGACAAAGCTCCTAGGATCGAAAAGGTGCTCATCCTCTCACAGAGATCTATTTGTTCTATTATTTTGCCTCCCTGACAGCTGGGGCTGGATTCTTCAAAGGAAAATGCAGATTCTATTTTTCTTTATCTTTCTACCCTGAGAATTATGTCTTGCTTCTGCTTTGGAAAGGTTTGGGATCAACAGTCCTTTCCTATTTGCACTGCAAATAAAAAACACAACCCCATTGTAAATTGTTTTAACACCTTTTCAACAGTCTAAGTCTTATGAGGAAAGATTCTCCGGCTATTATGTGCGCATTACAAGCAGCCGGCAGAGGTGAGCTTATAAGGAGGTGTGTTTGATCTCATCTTCCATCCCTCAGTCCTTTCTGGGCCCCAGCAGCACGGAGACAGTGGAACCTCTTTAATCTGCTGTGATGGAATTAAATGCATCAAATACACTTCATTTTGAATTTCCTCTGTGGGCAAGAACCTTTGTCTTCATGACAGAAAGTTAGCGGTGTGTCTGCTTCCCTCTTAGGCTGCTTCCCTGGTACTCCCACGCTTTGGTTCACTCTGGACAAACAGGATACTGATAGTGCCTTTCTTCAAACTCGAGCATCACAGACTTCAGGAATGCGGGTCAGTTTTCTTCATGAATTCTCCATGTCTAACTTCCTTGGTGACTAAATCCCAAGGAACCCTCCCACATGGTTTGAGATAGAGACTGATACTAGAGCATTGCATTAAGTCGTTCTCTTGCCCAAATGCCCCTTCTTTACCTAAGCTGCCTCTTGTGTCTAGGCAGGAGGTAGATGCTGGTGCCAAGGTCACAATATTGGATTTTCACTGGGTCTTAAAAGTCCGGCATGGATGTCTGTCTTCTCTCATTAGAATGTGGGCGCCTCATCATTCATTGCTATCAACATTGACATCCCTAAAGAGACTGAGAAAAGTCTCATTCATGTTCTATAACTGTGTACCTTTGATAAAATAAAAACTAAATTGTAAAAAGTAATGGTATAAAGAGTGAAAGACAAAGCATGATCGTGAACTTTGATAGGAATTTCTCCTGTGGCACAACTATGAGACTGGCACTAGAGTATTTTTTCCTTTTGCTTTGATTAAAAGTGCAATGTCATATGAAATTGAGTGATATTTCATCTCCAGTTTCCAGGGAGGCTCTGTGGAGACTATCATTAGCCAGTGTGGTCAGGCAGCCAGCAGCTTCCCTGATTAGCTCCCCCGCTGTGCAGAATAGACAAAGCCTCAATCACAGGGCCTTCTGGAGAGCTGGAGTGTCCGCATTCCAACTGTGCTACCTAGAGAACTGTCAAGTGTCTGTAAATATTTTGCAGTTCCTTAGGAAAATGTGTTAGCCTCCTGAAAAACAGCAAAGCAGGCGCCTCCCCTGCAGTCAGGATTCGCACGGCCTTGCCTTGCTTCTTTCCAATCTTTCACTCTGCGGTTAATTCCACATCTGTACCTCCTTTTTACCTTTTTATGTAGTTGATGATAAAGAATATTGTTCCTCTGACACATTATCTTTATCCCAGAATGTGTAGAAAACCCCTGACTATCCTCATTCACTTATTTATGGGGGTTGTTAGGACTGGAACGCAGGTCAGGGCACAGGAGAAACAGGTGTGAATATGCAGCTGGGGGTGGGAAGAAGAGAGTCTATCTACCTGTTGCTCCTTAAAATTCTCAGAGTTGATCATCCTAACTGTGCATTTCCCCTCCCCCACTCACATTGCTAAAGTGGGAAAAAAAAAAAAAAAACTTGGTCATTATCACATTAATTCCAAGTTCATCCCGTCATCTGGCCATTGTAACATGCTTCGTCCCATTTTCTGCCCCAGGTGCTGAGTTTGCATCTTGTGAGAGGAATAACTAGCAACTTCAGAGACGTGAACTGTGCATCCACCACACAAAGCTATCTGTAAATACATTGTTTGTTTTGAATAAACCTTCTGTTCTTGTTCTATTTGATTAATAAGGATAATCAAACATCTAAATAAAAATCATTGTCTGTTACCACTGGAGAGTATCCAACCTAGTCACAGACAGCTTGGAAGGCTGGCAAAAGGCAAAATGCATTGTGCTGGGGGACATCCATTCCTGCACAGAGGGACCTGTGTGCCATCTGCCTCACCCCTCTGCTCAGATCCCAGGCCAATCATTTCAATCTCATTAGAGCAAGATTCTGGTAAAGTTTAAAGATGAGATTGAGCTGCAGCTCCCAATTCCACAGACTGAAGAAAGCCTCACAATGGGGAGGCCAGCTTCCTGAAATACCTTGCAGAACCTTCCCACTTTTAAAAACAAAGGTACCCCCAATCCTGCATACTTTGTGAACAGCAGAGACCCCCTTCTCTGGGCTTCACTTTACACTGGGAGATGCGGGAGTTCTGAAATCTTTCCAGGTGTCTGTCCCATGCACAGTGCTAGAAGATGCTACACACTAATTGTTGCTTTAGAGCAAAGCAGGCCCGCAGAGAAGCTGCCCCATTTGTATTTCTAGAGCTGCGTTTGCCAGGAAGCAAAGTGCAGGTGGGAAAAACAACCCCAAACCCTTTCTTCACAAAATAAGAAACATTACTGACACCCTGTTTAATGACAACATTCAACTGTTTCTCCTCCATCTTCATTTCCCCTCTACGGCCCAGTTTATTGGCTCGTTAGGTGCCTGGAGCATGAAGGATGACAAGGAGCTGGAATTCTGGCTCAGCAGTTTCAGAGCACAGCCCCCCACTTGCTCTGCCTCCTCCCCCCTCCGCCCCTGCCTTTCTCTCCTCTCTTCCCCCTTCCCCACCTCCTGCTGCAGCTCTCTTTCTGCTGCCTGGCAACGGCACCGGCAACGCAGGCGATGTCACACAGGATTGCTTATTACAGCTCCAGAGAAATAAACAGGAGGGGAAGGTTCTTGCTGTTCCATTGGAACTGTTATGCACAAATATACCAAATCCAGGTAATTCTGGGAGTGACATTCTAATAGCACTTTGCACCCTGGTGTCCTCCCGTACACAGAGAGAAAGGTGAGGGGAAAACGAAAGGGATTTTTAGATGGCTTTAGACTTCAAATATAATGATGTCTGAGCTTTAAGAACATGAGCAAGGAATGTGACAGTTGTCATTTGCAAAGTGCAATCCGCATGTGAAGATCCAAGTTCTGTTGCTTTTTCTTATAATGTTGACTCTTACAATTATTGTGTGGATGATTTTAACATATAGTGGCTGGGAAGGGGATCAGGACCAGGGTCTTTTGTTCTGTTAGATATTCACTCAATTCTCTGCTTCCAGCAACTGGCAATGGTTGAGCTCATTCTATATCCCCCACAGGATACAATGGTGAACAAAAGAGGCCTGGGGACCCTCCCAGGGGTCACACCATCACGGGGAAGCTTGGCAACTAAACATATCACTAAAATAAACTCTGCTCAAGGACAAAATGGAACACTCTCACTCCACTTTCCACACGGGACTCAGCCTCTCTGCAACAGCAATAGTTCTATATCAGGATTTCCTTGTGCAGCCCATCTGTTTAGACAGGCAATGGAAGGAAGCAGGTTTCTTCCTAATTCAGTTTCCTGAGCACAACATCCAGATGGCATAAACACCATTTGAAGTCTATCTTTCCAGAAATCTAAATTCACCTTTAACCTAATTGTAAAATCCTTTCATGTTCCAGGACCCGATTCTTAGTGCCTTGAGTCATTGAAAAGAGCAGGACTGGACTATTTACAAGAGCAAGTTAACCATGGAACCAAGTCCCTAACCTTGGCCTCCTCCCGCACATGGGTCAGTTTTACAGACACAGATGTCCCCAGTATGAATCACTGTGTTCAGGAGAGTGTGTGGACTCGCTGCCCTGATGGAAACAGACAGGAGTCCTAACAGGGTTTCAAAAAGGAGTCATAATTGGCAACTGTAGGCTCCCAACGTACACATGATAGTCGTCGGTACAGGGCCTTGTGGGAATCAGTGACCATCACTGAGGAGAATTACTGTCTAAAGTGTCAGATAACCAAGATTCTCTTGGGGACTTTTGGCCTATCCTCAATTTTCAGAGCAGGTTAGAAAAGGAAGAAGCCATCTGATGTCCAGGCAGGTAGACTGGCCAGATACGGACGGGCAGGATGGGAGGCCTCAGTCTGATGTCCCTTCCACCAGCCAGAGCAGAATGTCCACTCTAGGACCAAGGAGCACAGTCTCAGTGCAGAATAGCCCCTCCTCATGGCTGGAATTCAGTGGTTTGGTGCTGAGATGGGACGTCTCCCAGAGGGCAGACCTCCTGGCACCCCAGCTTGAAGTGCAGGCTGTCCAGGCAGACGACCTGGTGCAGAGCAAGGCGGGACCATGAACACAGAGTCCGCAAGGCACAGGCTTCACTCAGACAGACAAAGGTTCGATTCCCACTGCTCTAATATTCGATGATTATATGATCTTGGCATTTAATCAAGCTTGCAGAACCTCGGTTTCTTCATCCATAAGCTTTCAATAAATGTCATTCATTACTGTTTGATCAAAATTATTATCATGCTTCAGAGGACCAAAAACAGATATACAGGGAAGTTTTTCCTTAACATGAAAGAAAAATGAGCAAGTAAATTATTCCATCTCTGTTTATGGAATTGGAAGATAATGATAAGTGGTATTAATAACATCAGATGACACACATTCGATAATTAAAATTGGAATATTTGTCACCTTCAAAAAATCTCCTTCCTCTATTCTCCTCCCTAACTTGGAGTTTGCCTCATCACATCACAGTATGTGTACCTGCTGCAAAGGGCAATGCCCTCGCCTTTCTTTTTTTAATTTAATTTTTTATTAAATCATAACTGTATGCATTTATGGGGTGCAATGTGATAATTTGACATATAACGCTGAATGCTTAAATCAAACTCATTAACATAACCATGACCTCACTTACTTATTTTTTTGTGGTAAGACATTTGTAATTTGCTCTCAGTTGTTTTAAAATGTACCTTTGCATTGTGCACATTAGGCTAGGAGGAGGGAGTGTGTTTGTGGGATCTCACTATGACCTCATATTACAGGCTCTTAGCCCAGTCCCTACACTGTCTGACTGGGGAACTGAGGGGTGTGGGGAGGGCTTGCTGACCACAACAGAGGGCTCCGCTCTGTGCTGTTACAACATATTTTTACGTACTCTCTGGGAGGTGCCAAACTCTGAATGTTCCCTCTTTACCAACCGGGCAACTTTAACCTGTGTCTTCCTTTTAAAAGAGGTTGACCCAGGAATTTTCTGAAGAATTCCAAATCCACTAAACATAAAAAATGTTGCTTCCGTTGTAAACTATACCAGTCTCTCTCTTCCAGTCTTCCCGGGGTTCAGGCTTGTTTGACCATGTGTACCTGTTCCTTGGACTATGCTTTCCACTTGGTCTTGATAAAAGCACATGTCAGGAAGGGTTCACTTTCTGTTTCAACTCACAGCTGCCTTCTCCGTGGCTGGCAGGTGTCTTGCATGACTGGCAGGTAGTTGACAGTTATATTGCATGTTCTCTTGAGACTTGGCTTTGTTCACCTACGTGACAGAATCTGATTTTATTGTTTTCTAGGTAAATTGGACAGACATTTACCTATTTTTCTCCAAGTCATGAAAGAAATTACAAAAGTTCATGGCCCAGAATTTCTCTGAGCAGTTCAAGAAGCAGCTACATCAAGGGCATCTGGGGGCTTATTAACAAATCAGGATTTAGAGGCCAATCCTGGATATATCAGCCAGCTCCCCTAGGTAATTGTTATAAATGTTAAAGTTTGAAGCACATTGCCATAATCTCTTGAAAATTTAGAGGGGGAAGAAAAAAACAACAACGCTTTCAACTGAGTAAATGATAGTACAAATCCAGATTTCAACAATAGTTTATTTTTATCCCATCTTTCCAGACTTGTTTTTCTTTTCTTTTAAATGTTAGATTGATATGAAGGTATAAACAATTAGGTTACAGTGTTTGCATTTGTTAGTTAAGGTCCCTGTTGTAGTTGTGCCCCTTACCCAGGAGATGTGCCATGTGCCCTAACCTCATGCCCATTAAGTGAGAGCTCACCAATCCCCCCCATCCTCCTCCCATCTCCACCTCTCTCCTCCCTTATCCTCCCTCTCTCTTCCTTCATCTCATCTTCCCCTCCGTTCGCCCCCTCTCATCTTACTAGACTTTTGAGAAGGGTTTCTGTGGAAGGAATATAGTTCTATACTTCTTTAAGTTACTATATCTCTGGGATAAAAAAGAAATCCAAACAAAAAGATTGATGAAGGACAAAAAAACAAGACATATAATGTGTTGAATTACCTTATTTACCCAGAATTCCCCACCATTCATTCATTTATTCAATAGATATCATTAAGTGATTATTGTACATTTTAGGTGCTGGTGACACAGGACCTTTTTCTGAGCAAGACAGATGAAGTTACTGTCCTCTCTGAGCTTTGATTCTAATGGGGGAGGCAGGCAGTGAACACTTAAAGATGCATATTTCCAGGTAGTAATACATGCCTTGAAAAATGAGAAGGAGGAGCCACGTGCGTAACAGTGAAGAGTATTCCAGGTGAAGAAAGCAGTGAGTGGTGGACAATGGGGCAGGGACTGCAGGTGGGCCAGGGTGGTGGTAGCAGGTGAGCAAGTCAGGGCCCACGCAGGGCTCTGCAGGCTGTGGCAGGGAGGTTGTATTTTAATTGACTCTTAATGGGAAGCTATTACAGAGTTTTTAAGCTGTATCATCTATGTCCATATTTATTTATTTTTTTTAATCACATCACTTTGTTTTGTAAAGTACAGATTGTACAAGGGGAAAACGTTGGAAACCAGCCTGGTATAATCTCAGTATTCTGTGGGAAGTGATTCTGGGAGAAATTAAGGATGACCTATATGATTTGGGCCTTGGCAACTGATAAATACAGTGCAATTTACGAAAATGGGAAGTCTAGAGGAAGAGCAAATTAGAACAGAATATTGAAATATTGAGTTTGCATGTCATGCTAAGTTTGTAAAACCTGACAGATATCAGAGTCCAGATGTTAAAGATGGAGTTGGATATAACATCTGGATTTTAGAGCTCCAAACTGAAGATAAAACCTTGAGAGTCATCAGTGTGTAGATAGCCAGGGAGTGAATATCCACGCAGAAGACTGGGCACTGAACTCTCAACTACCTTGACATTTAGAGAACAGAAGACAAGGAGCCAGTTAAGGGGCTGGAAAGGAACAGCCAACGAGGTACAAGGAAAATGAGTGTGACATCCTGGAAGCCAAGAGAGCACCTGGGGTGTAGACGCCACAGCGTGCACTGGCAGCGGGGCTCAGAGCCTAGAGGAGGAGTAAGTATTTGGGTGCTATAACTCTCACTTATTCTGTACTTTAATACATAAAAGATATGTGAAATATAAGTGATCCCTCCCTGAGGACCTCCAAAATGGAGAAAGCAGCTATTGAAAACATCCTGATGAACAGTGACCAAAAAAGCCCTTTTCCCTAAGGCACAGGGATATGTCTAAACACTAGTGATTTTTTTTTTAACTTCCTTTTGCAGTAAATCAACATCATCAAACAGCTTATTGAAAAGGGCAAAATAAAAATATGCTGATTAAATCTGCTATATTTTCTTGGCATTTGGGAGAGGAAAGGTTAAGGTTTAATAAGTGGTAACTGAGAGCTAATATTCTTAGATTTCCAGGAGGTTACATGATAATTTAAAACACATGGAAAAAGAGGAGTTGGGTGAGCAACAGCATCTTTCAGATTGTGGTGGGCTGTGTTTTCCTGTGCTCACCAGCTCGGCCATGTTACAGGAATGATGACACTCTGGCTAGACAGGAAAGGAAACTGCAGCCCTGTTTAGTATTTACTGAGTGCCCAGAATGAGAGGCATTTAGGGCACTTACATATTGGGTGACCAGAAAGTTGTAGGACTGATTCCACGTTACATTACTCTGCTGTCAAACCTGGTATGATTTCTTCTTTATAAACTTAGTTTAGAAAGCATCATAGAAATACCGTTCTCATACACAGTATTTTAAATCCATAAAAAGAAATCTTTCTCTCTCATACACAGTATTGATCACTTTCATGATTAATTTTGACTTTTTGTTGACATAAAACTTAGTTCATTCATGTTTAAAAAATGTGTTAGCAGATTTGAAGTTAATCTCACACAGGAGAGCAACTGCTGGGCAGACACTTTTCTGGGGCTATGTTTTTAATCTGTTTACTTAGATTTTTAGGAAGGCTTTTCTGTGACTGTTCATTTTAAGGATCATTAATTTACAGAATCACTAATAAAAATAATTTACCTCATGGGAAATAAAATCACAAAAAATAATGGGTAATCTCTACTGTTCAGTTTAAAGAACAGACCAAACTAAACCCCACAGCCGTAATGGGATCAGGGTTTAGTGGCTTGGGTCTCTTTCTTTCTCTGTCTTAACTTCTGTGCAGTTCCCTGCTGGACTAATCTGCGCTCTCTGAAGTTGTAGGGCACACATGATTATCTTCACTAATAGAAGGGAACAAAAGCTATGGGCAGCACAAAACGGCAGCAAATTCCTGACTCATGCCCATTTGGCTTTGGGAAGTGTTTTCTGTTTAAGTTTAATATGGGTGTGTCTGATTTTCTGGATTTACTTCAAAGAGAATAATGAAAAGACACAGTGAGAACTTGGCTCCCTTCAAGCTGGGAAAGACTCCAGTTTTCCTATCCTCATCCTGTCCATTCAGGAAACAGACATGACCTTGCTCAACGTTCTCTCTGAACAAAATGCTGTACCCTCTTTGGATTTCAACGAACTTCCTTACAGAGATCCACATTGCCTTAAAGCCAGAGCAATAAGAAAGCAGAATGTGGCGGCGCCTGTGGCTCAGTGAGTAGGGTGCCGGGCCCATATGCCGAGGGTGGCAGGTTCAAACCCAGCCCCGGCCAAACTGCAACAAAAAAATAGCCGGGTGCTGTGGTGGGCACCTGTAGTCCCAGCTACTCGGGAGGCTGAGGCAAGAGAATTGCTTAAGCCCAGGAGCTGGCGGTTGCTGTGAGCTGTGTGATGCCACGGCACTCTACCAAGGGCCATAAAGTGAGACTGTCTCTACAAAAAAAAAAGGAAAGCAGAACGTTAGATCATCGTTCAGCAAGGAGGGTTGAGTAGAGGGACAGATACCAACCTGTCTGCTACATGGGGCTAAGGAAGGATTGCAAGAGAGCAAATGAATTCCCCTCATGCAGCTAGCCTTGCTGTGCAAAGCATTATAGCATATGTTATGAGCTCAAGTTTATATACAGAGGGTGTCAAGCAAATTTATACACATTTAAAAAAAAGAAAAACTTACATTACAATTGTTAACACTCAGGTCACATTTGACTTCTGTAATTACAAGAGGCACTCAAATGCAACTTGTATTCATCCTTTATTATCAATATATATTGAGTATTACAACTTTAATACAGATTTTTTGTTTCTTAAAATGTATACATTTTTGGCACCCTCTTTATAGACTATTTCTCTCAATAGCTCTGAAATCCTTAGCAAAATATTTAATTTACCTGATCTCTTAATCTATAAAACAGTACCTCGGGGATTTTTTGTGAAGATTGAATGAGCTAATACTCAGTGTTTAGTTCCACATAAACTGTATAAAAAAATGATCAGAATCATTTTAGCTATTAGAGTCTATGGACTGAATAGAAAATTACCTCTTACACAGAACTGTATTGTTTTCCAAATATATTGTTATTATGCTTAGTAAAATGCAATATTACTTTAAAAACTATAAAATTTATGTATTTGGCAAGAAAATACAAAACTATAATGTATTAGGTATTGTTAGCCAGTCACGTTTATTTTGCCATATATTCACACCATCAAGTGGTCCTGAAAGGAAAACTGATGTTATATGAAATCCTATGTAATGTATGCCCCTAAAAATTGTCTTGAATAGCATTAATGTCATGGAAGAAGCATTATTGAGTTCTACATGGGAGCAAAGAAAGGAGAAACTATAAAATTCAATTTTGAGACCAATAGAGAAATGTGAATATGACTCAGATAAGAGAAGCTGTTAGATAATTATTATTTGTGGTAAAGGTAGTAGAGTTATGTCAAGGAATATCCTTTTCCTTGGATATCCACTCTGAAAATAAGAGTAGCATCATGACAACTGCAAATTACCTTCAGATGGTTCACAAAAAATAAAAAGAATGTGGAAAAACATTAACAAGTTTTGAATGTACGTTAGGGATATGAAACTGATCACTGCTCTTTTTATCTATTTCTATATGTGAAGATTTTCATATTAAAATTGGGTGAGGAGAAGAGACAAAACTGGTCCACATACATTTTTTAATTCCATATGAAGAAAAAAATAATCTGTTCCAGGTAACTCTGTTGAGAGGGGAAAACTAAGGGCCAATAGGTTCAGTGCTCTAGGCAGACAGCCAGATAACGCTGATTACCTTCCATCAGAGAGCACGGTAGTACTCACCTAAGTCACTCCTTTAACTCTGGTCAAAGATTCAGAAATGGTGGATTTAATCAAAAGGAGACAGGTCTGAGAGGGCACGTGGGCAATGCACTTTAACTCACGCTAAGGAAGAATCAAGTAAATATCGTCCTGTGAAGGGAAGGTGATGGTATCATCCTCTCCTAATATAAAGGCAGGAGAATTTTCTTCATCATAAATTTACATAGATAGCAGGTACTGAGTGCCCAAAGTAAGTTAATTTCAGTGGGAAATGCTTCCAGGCATTCTAGCATTATAAAAATTAAAGTTGATGAAATATGTTTATGTTCTGTAATACAATATCCACCTAGCATTGTAATTATTGTCACAGGTCATTAATGATGTATTTTTCTACAAGATAGGCAATGAATTTAAAAGCAGTTTGGGGGGATGTTTACAAACTTTTATAATTATAGACAAGCATTAATTGTTTACAACTCAGCTAAACATAAACTGCGGGACACATTTTACCTTTAAGGTGGGAAAGGTGAATTACAATGTTAGTATTTCACAAAGGGGTTTAGCATGTATTTTATGTAATCCCTCAAAATTTTAAGTATAGAGACCAATATTTTTCACCTACCCAGGCAGCTTCACGCGGTTACGCATCCGTTTTCATTTATGTCACTACCCAGGGACACTTGTAGGAGCTCTTCTCTTCCTTCTTCTCTTCCTCTCACACCTGCCATCGGGAGGGCAGTTTGAAAAGAAAAATTTGTGTCTAGGCTACTGGACACAGTTACTACCCTGAAGAAATTTAAATATCAAAATCATCAAGGATGCAGATATAATCTCTATTTTGTATGCTATAAAGTTGCAGAGAAAACCAGTATGTTGTTTCTCACTAAGGGTAAGGCGAGAGGGTACGGGACTCCAGGAGAGGTCATGATCTCTGCCTCCTTGCTCACAGTAAGGTCAACGCAGTTCTCACCAACAATTTGGTGACTTAAATATTTGATTAACCAAAACACACCATTTCCTCTCTGAAGACCACATTTAATTGAAGCTGTAGGTATCATTTTATATATATAAATATATAATATGTATAAAAATACAGATATTTCCAACATTTCAGAATGCACACATTTTTGTGTCTGTGTGGACATGAGAAAGAAATGGTTTATTCTTTTTTTTGTAACAAACTATGTCCACCTTGCCACAACATTCATCAAATGGCCTCGCATTATAAGCAGAGTTTTCCTGGGTTTGTGACATTGTGGTGATTCTGAGTATATATGAAAATAAGTACATATACAGAATTTTGCTTATTTACTTGATCTTGTCTTGTGACAAAATAGAAGATGCTTCTTTGACCTCTTTTTTTTATTGATTAATTGGTGGCATTTTAATAAGAATTTTTTTTCCTGGAGGACTTTAATTTTATATGATAGAAGTTTATATCCCAAATTATGCAAATAAAAATATGAAATTTCCTGTCATTTTTGTCTCAAATGTCTACTATTTTAATTTTACATTTTACCTAGAAGAAATAAAAATCAGTCTTTCAACCTGATTCATGAAAAATGCTCTATGGAGTGATATGATTAACACTAAATACATCACACAACAATTCCCACTCTACCAAAAAGAACAAGGCAACCTTCCACTTTAATCAGTCACTATAGAATACCTGTTATATAAAAATATGAGGGCAATGGCCTGATTTCTGCACAGAACTCTGAGCTGAATGGGGTATTTTGGCTGGCGGTAAAACCCTGCGTTCAGCGATGTGTCAGCAGTTTAAAGCAATACTCCATTCTCTGGATCACTCACCCATTATTACTTCAGACTATCAGTATCTGATACAAAATAAAAGTGATGGATGCTGAGTGAACTGGTGAGGGTGTTCTCAGTAAGAACAAACAGAAAGACAGCACGGTTCATTGCCTGATGAAATGACTTTCGGGTATTTAAACACATCTTACATTATGTTATGCATGATCTGTTGAATATGAACTCTGGAATTGGCCCTGAAAGAGTAACTCTTTCTATCCCCACCAATATATTATTCAAACAGGCTAAATTGTGTTAATATGTTGGAAATAATTCTTAAAGTTCCTTATGTTTGCACATGAGGCATCAGTATTTTAGAGCCAATATTTTAAAATCTAGCTGGTGGGCATTGCTTCTCTCTCCCTTTCTCAGTAAAGAAGGAAAGAGAACAAGGATGGAAAATGTGATATGTCTCCCAAAGTACTGTATAATAAACATTTCTGTTTGAATTTAAGACAGTGAATTTAGAATGGGAAATGACTCATCGTTTCTTAGAAAAATGACTTTTTTTTTGATAGACTTAGGCACTTCCTGACATTTGGTTACATTAAAAATGATCTCTTGTCTTGCTGTTAAAATCATGAAGCAGACTGACTTGGCGCAGCATTCCTGTTGATGACCCCATGTTGAGTGGTTTGTGATGACCTCTAAAATCATCTCCCAGGGGGAAACTGATGATGCCAACTCTCTACTTAAAAATTATCAGTGTTCATCTCCCACATAACTATAATAATTTTTACAGAATGAAGATCCAATTCCTTAGTTTTATATCTATGGTTTACCATTGTGGACCTATGTGTGAAGATCTATTTTCTTGCATCTAAATCAACTTGATCTAGAAATTAGTTTTTGATCAGACTGCTGTTCCAGCAGAGTTGTGGACCTATTATAAACATTAAAAAACGGAATTTTAGTGAATAGTTGATGGACTAGAGACTGGATTTTGAGAAGATACTCAGTATTTTACTTACCAAAATATCAAAATCTTTATAGGAACTCCCATATTCTTAAAGGAATAGAGTAAGAAAACAGGATTTCTCTAAAATATGCACCAACTTACAAAAGGCAAGTAGAAATCCTCTGACTGACTCCCACAAAGGCATGAGTCACCTTCGAAACTCACTTTGGGATATGATGTCATCTGTAAATGTAAATAAAATACATTTCAATAAGCCTGTCATATTTGGGGTATTAGTTCCTTGAAACTTATTCTGAAAGAAAAAATAGATTCTTAAGTCTTCTTTTTTTCCCCAAAAAATAAAAGGGAAAATCTGCATCTGCCATTAATTCAGTTAATACTATAAAGGGAGAAATTCATAAAAATTTTCAACAAAAATATTAATAACAACCATAATGAATCTTTTCTTTAAAGACAATTAGAACATTAAGAGGTACAGGTACATAGTAACTTAAATTTGAGAATTAACATGACAAGGGGAATCTACATGTGATGAATGTATATTAAATCAATTCAGAATAAATTTCCTCAGACCAAAATTCTCAAGCGTTGGACAGAAGTACATTCATCTCAAAGGATAAATTATAATTATTATTAAATGCCCAATTTGTCCAGTTTGCTATTTAGAATGAAATACTTTGCCTCTAACAAAAAAAGGCTAGAGAAATTTTGACAAATTTGTGTTTTAAGAATTTAAATATGTTGCAGTTGAATTTCACAGAGTTTGTCTACCAAGACCCTAAGCTCATACTTCTGGAGTAAAGCTAATGAAGACTTGGGTACTGGGTCGTAAAAGGAGGGTACACCTTTTCTGAGCCTGGATCTACTTAGGCAGGGACTCCTGGAGGGAAGAGACAGAATCCAATGAATTGGGGCCCTGTGGAGAAAAGGGAGAGAAGAAACTCCACAGAGGGTGATCTTGCAGAGGAGAGATGTGGGGAAAAGATTTATGGAAATAGTCCAAGTGATGAGTGCACCGCCATCCATCCCTGACAACTGCAGAAGTTCTACTGTGTCTGGTGTGATGACATTAGTGAAGATGGTGACATGGTGTGGAGCTGCTCCTCACCAGCTACTGAGGGAAAAAAAGGCCTAAGATAACAGTATTTATTTAACAGAACAGATAACTTTTCTATTTGACCAAGGGCTATTTTTGTCCAGGGAACATGTGGTTCGTTTCTGTATCTAGGCTCCTTTATACCATGCTTAGACTATGTGAGAAGCTCCGTAACTATCCCTTGCATTGAACTAAATAAATATATAAATAAATACGTGAGCGTGGCACCCTACAGCCTGTTTTCATTTTCTGTTTTTGCTGAATGGGAGGTTCCCACTAACAGACGTCAAGGCCTTATGTAGCAAATTTGAATGGTGTCAGCTAAAATATGCAGTGAATACATCTTTCCCGGCTTCAATTTCCTGCCAGCTTTTCAAAACACACAGATCGTCTTTCTCATTCAGGACAAGAAGGAGCAGGAGGTGGATGAGCAGACTTCGCCCTGTCTGAACTGCTCACCTTGTCGGGTATTTGACAACCCCTGGGTGACCGGAGACGTGCCCCAGAAACGGTGTTGGCTCTGCCTAGTTGCTACAAGAGAAAAATACATTTTTCTGAGCTCCGTTACCAAGGTCTAACATCTGGCACCAGCTAACCCACAAAAAGATAATAGAATGTGCTTGGGGACTTGCAGGCCTGGAGATGAGGATAATTTGCAACCCAGTTTCTAATAGTATGGGGGAAATGCTTTCATCTGAATTACTGATGTGATCAAATAAATATGAGGGAATACTGGCCAATTGCTAAAGCAATTTATCTCTCCAAATATATTCAAAATGTTAATTTTATCAGGGTGCAAGCTGCTAAAATGCAGCTTGTAGATCATTAAATTTCAGAGGGGAATAGACTTCATATTTAACATAAACAGTCGAGTCATTTTGGCTGCCTGTGTCTTGTGCCAGAGTTAGAAAGCCTTCCCTGTAACCATGGGAACCGTTCTGCTTAAGCACTGCTGCTTGTGTCAATCCAATTCATTCTGAATTAGCTGAAAAAAGGGGAGGGTTGTGTGATTTGTTTCTGTCCATTGCTTCCCAAGTTGCCTCTTAGAAAATGTGAAGGAAACATTAAAAATCAGGCTTTTTTTCTTTTTTTTCTCCGCAGGTGGAGTGTAGATAAGATTGGGAGACAGAATCCTTTCCTCCTAACAATATTGGAAAATAAAAAAATAATAATGAAATGATCTTCCGTAGCTCAGAATGTTTGCTGCTTAATTAGGTATTTTTACCACTTGAAAAAATATTTCCTATGCTTCTAATTTTCTTAGTTTAGAATAATGTCCCTTAATATATGTGATTTAGGAACACACTCTTCCTGCATATAATTTTACACATGGCATAAAATCCCAGTAGAAATGTGTTCATGTTAAGAAACTCTTCTTTTTGTTCCAGGAGAACTTAGGAGCTATCAGCCACACATGTCATATAGTGAATTACCTTAATCTTATTCTTTTCCTTTCAGCACCAAGTTTGGAGATTTAGAGAAGAGGATCTGGTGCACAGAGGAGAGAGCAGGTTTGGGTGGGTTTCTCAGGGGGAGTGTTCAAGGCAGCTAGAGAAAATAAGAAGATGCTGGTTTTCCAGAGAATTCAGAGAGGGCCCTCCTCTGCACTTTGTTCTCATGGGAAATTGCTTACAACATCATTAACTCACTGATATTTTTGTCTTCAAGGTTAAATTCAAATTTCATTTCAAGATATTTTCACTAGCTCCTACTTTCCAATAGCAATTAATGATTTCTTTACTAACCCTGTACATTACAGATGTGTATGTATAAATCACATTTTCTTATTTCTGTATTACAAGGGGTTGTTTATCCACCCATCTTCCATACCAGAATGTAAAATATTGTGGATATTTGTGGATAGGAGAGATTTCCTTTTTCTTTTTTCCGTTGCCCAGAATACAAGGCACTGCAACTTAGCCCTAAATCAATGTTTTTGACTAGTTCCTGGAAGCAAAAAATTGAAAGGCAGCAGAGATGCTAAGAAGAGGCAAAGCCTATCTCATTGTTTGATCTAGCTTGGTGAGAGGTGGAACAACCCAGGAGGGTTATGGAGATTTGGAAGAAAAGAGAGGAAAGGAAAAGGGAAGGAAGACCATAAAATATACCAGACATTGTAATGCCGAACACCTGTGATAACCTGAAAAAGGAATCATATTCATATCCTAATCCCTGAAATCTATAAATGTGACTTTACTTGGAAAAAGTGTCTTTGAAAATGTGACTAAGTTTAGAGGCTCTTAAAATGATTAGATAATTCTGAGTTATTTGGGTGGGGGTCTAAACTTCTTTGTCACAAATGTTCTCATAAGACTAAGACACAGAGTTTTCTCGGGTAGAAGAGAAGGCAATATACAGATGGAGGCAGAGATCAAAAGGATGTGACCAGGAGCCAAGGAATGCTGGCAGATATAAAGGCTAGAAAAATCAGGAAAGGATCCTACCACAGAGACTTGAGGGTGAGAACCCTGGGGCCAGTCAGCCCAGCGGCATTGACTTTGGACTTCTGACTTCTAGAACGGTGAGAGAATAATTTTTTTACAGGTAGCAAGCTTGTAGTGATTTGTTGTTGTAGCATTATAGTAACCATAGGAAATGACTAGAACACCTATAGGATTCCCATTTATTAAAAAAGAGAATATTGGAATTAAGAAACAGCAACTTAGCCAAGTTCACACGGACAATCACTGGCAGAGGTGTAAATCAAAGCCAAGTCTGAACAACTTCAAATCGTTTCAGTTGGATTTTTCTCCTCCAGCTTGGGTGGGGCAAATCTCTCTCTAAGACAAATTCTATTTTATTGAGTCAATAAAATAGACTCGGCTCTATGGGCTGAAACTGTATAACTGGATTATTCCTTGCAGCAAAATAGAAACAGAGATTTAAATTAATTGACAGAGTAATTCAGATAGACCTGGAGATCTCTCTCATAATTATACCCCACAGTATGAATCTACATAAATAACCTTTTAAAAAAATTTAACTGTAGATATCCAACCAGTGACCTTGTCAGCTCTGCCTTCCTCATTTCAGGTTCTTTATAAATGTCAAGTGAGAGCATCAGATTTTCCTTCAGAGCCTTTGAAGCACGACTTGTTTACCTATTAATCATTCATCAGCAAATACTGGTAGGACCACGCTCTGTGCCCCGACCTGTTTTATATATTCAAAATATACTACTTTGATAAAAGGGCAAGAATTCCTACACTTCTTGGGTTTACATTTTAATAGGAAATAGGAAAAAAATAACAAAATGAGTAATCAAACAAAAAACAGGATGGATATTTAAGATACGTAGCATTATAATTTGAAAAATGCTAAGGAGTAAAATAAAGGCCAGGGAGATGGGAAACTGTGGGAGTTGAAGTAGGGCGTGGTGTGTAAGGAAGCCGAGGAAGGTCTGCCTGGGAAAAGGAAAGCTGACCAGGACTGGAAGGAGATGAGGCAAGCTCCACAGGGAAACTGGGGAAAAACCATCCAGGCGGAGAAAAGTTGAAGATGCAAGAGGAGGAAAGGAGAACAGAAGGGCGTGAGATCAGAGACGTTATGAGGAGCAGAGGACGCTGTCGTAAGGCCATGGAAGGACTTTGGAAAGTATTCTGAGTGAGATGGAAAGCCATTGATGGGCTTTGACTAGCATAATCTGATTTTAAAAGATTGGGGGATCCTATAAAGAATTGACTTCACCAAGGCAAGCATCAAAGCCAATAGGCTACTTGGAAGCTCATAATTGTAACGGTTATCAGGAAAAAAGGCACAATATCCAATTTCCTTTTAATCTTGATAGTGTCTCAGCACTGAGTCTCTCAGAGACACTGATTATTTCATGTACTACATTCTACTGTACTTTTGCTCTATTTAATTTTCATAATGAAACTCAAAACACCAATGACCTACACAGTTAGTCTTGCTGAGACACTGTACATCTCTATCAGAAGAGAAGGAAATCAGAGAGAAAACTTTACTTTTTGAAAGCTGACCTTTTTCCTAATGCCCCAAATTTCACACAGCCTATGCCAACAAGAACAGCTTTAATTTTGCTTTCTTGAACCTTCTTGGAACCCTTTAAAAGTATATAAGTACCGTGTTCACCACACTTGTCTGCCTCACCAAGGACTCTACATCAGTGAATTTGTAGTTTAGAATTCCCCACTCAAGTAAATCTAGACTGTAACTGAGCATTATTTTACTATGTGGTATGGCTTTCTCCACCTATGGGGTGTGAGATGGGGAACAAAGGAGGATAAAGAAAAACCAAGAAGTTGAGGAGAGGAGAAATGAAAATGGAGGGGCAGGAGGATACTCCAAAGTCCAAAGTGCTGGATTTGATGTCACTTATCTATGACTTAGGAGAAACCTAATTCTATGATTTATACTCCGTAACCCCCACCACCACCTCCCGCTGGTGGCAGACTCCATCAAATGCAGACCCAGTGTCCAGCACTTCTTAAGCAATCTTCAGGATGTGTGACATGCGCAATCTATCCAAAGTCTCTGACAAAAGCATCTCAGAGGTTTTGGAAATGTAGCTTGGAGATAGATGTATTTAAAAATCAGGATGACAATTTTAAAATATCTTGGAACTTTAGGATCATAGCAAGTAGTTCATGTTGGGAGTTCAACACGTTCTAACTAGATTTTGTCTCATTTTCCTGTTCTCACTAAGCCCCAATGCCAGAAGCACCATTCTTAAGGCAGTGCTTTTTACTTAAGAGACAAACATGGCAAGTTACTTCATGGGCAGATAAACAAAATAATGAGGCTTTCTTCGAACTCAGTGCAGCAGCATTTCTGGGCCGAGGTCAGCTTGATTTTGCATTTTAGAAGGAACTTCTGGGCCTTTCATCTTTCATCTATGTCAGATTTTGCAACTTCAAAAATGCTTTTATAAACAAAGGTTCCAAAATGCCTTTACAGCAAAACAAGAATTTGGGGTTTCTTTTTTCAGTTTCACTGTGTAGGAATTTTTGAATAATCCTTTTGTTGTTTATATTTTAAAATCCCATTTTTCTTCCTGCATGTGAAACAAAATATTTACCATGTTGGAAACTCTGCACTGCCATTTTTCTTCCATTTTCCTCTGACAGCCCTGGAGGCGTTGTTTCCTTTCCACACTGCCTTCATTTTTCATGAATACTTGCTGTGTTTATTCTAAGAAGCCAGGAAACAAACTTGAAAGGACAAATGTTCCTTTTTTTTTTTAATGAGTTGATTTTAATAAGCAATCCCAAGCTCTCTCAGTGGCTAATAACAATAACACTGGGGTTTCTGAGTGGATTTGTATGGGAAAGAGCTGGCTTGCAGGTTAAAAGTTCATTAAGGTGTCAACGCAGAAGGCTTCAGCCTGCGAGACACACTCCAAATTTGGAAAAGAATCTGACGCTTTTTGACCCTTAAATGGTATCTTCATGGACATGAGCATTTTGATATAAATAAAACATCAAATACACGGAACCTAAGAGAAGGGTTATGGGGAGAGAGTATTTTATGACTACACTAGTTGAAATCCCTTGGGATAATGGTGAGGCAAAGCTAAAAACGTTCAATGTTTTGATAAATATCTGGCCCACTGGAAATAATGCAGGCAGCAGCACCGTCTCTTGGGCACATTGAATGAGTCCAAATCCTGACACCCCAACCCCATTTCTTTATGACTTTCAGCAAATTATTTAACCTGGCAAGATTTTTCTGTTTTTATCTGTGAAGTAGAAATAATACTGATTACAAGGAGTTATTCAGACAACGACATAAATAATGAGTCAACTAGAAGGGTGAAAATGAATAAGGAGCTAAGAATAGTGTTTGGCACAGAAGTTATACTCTCTACATATCAACTGCTGCTTTTTGTTCGGTTTAAGAAAATACAGGTAAATTTATGTATTCTTTGATGTTAAGAGTTACGGGTTTACAAAATTACAGAAGAATCAATGGAGGAAGTACAGTCTTTTCAATAAATGATACTGGAACAAATAGACATCTATATACAAATAAATATGTAAATAAATAGGAAAAAAGAAAAGAGAGGAAAAAAACTTAACCTAATCCTCTCACTTCAAACAGAAATTAACTCAAAATGAATCATGGAATAAAATGTAAAATGTTAACCTCTAAACTTTTAGGAAAAATAAGACATAAGAAAAAATTTTCAGAATCTAGGGCTAGACAAAGAGTCCATAGATTTGAACCTTAAAAGGAAAAATCAATCATTTGAATCTCAACAAGTTTATTAATAGGAAACGAAAGGTCTCTAAAGCGAATGAAAAGACAGCTGCCTGCTGGGAGAAAATATTTTCCAACTACATACCTGATAGAGGATTAGTAATTAGAATCTATAAAGAACCCTCAAAACTCTCAAAACTCGAAAATTAAAAAAATTCATAGAAAGTGGGAAGTGACAAGAGCAAACAGTCAAAGAGGACAGAGATGAGAGTCACATAAGCTGAAAGTACAGTAAATCTCACTAGCCATTTGGGAAATGCAAGCTAGAATCCTAGGGAATCTCACCACATACCTGTTAAGAAGGCTAGAATAAAAAATACTGACAGTAGCAATTGCTGGTGTGTACACATGTAGAGCAACAGCATTATTCATATGTGGATGATGGGAATGTAAAATGGTGTAGCCACCCTGGAAAAAAGTTGCAGTTTTCTATAAAACTAAAGGTACAACTAGCGTAAAACCCAACAAGTGCACTCCTAAGCATTTATCCCAGAAAAGTGAAAACATATTTTCATGTAAAAACCTGTACTTGAATGTACATAATAGTTTTTTTTTTTTTGCATTAATAGCCAAGAACTATAACTAACTCGATTGTCCTCCAATGAGTGAACCGTTAAATAAACTATCATACATCCATGCCACAGAATCCTACTCAGCAATAAAAAGGAATCAACTACACACACATTAGCTTCATTGCATCTCCAGGGAATTATGCTGAGTGAAAAAAAAATAAATAAAAACTAGTATCAAAAGATCACAGACTGTATGATCCAATTTATAAAACTTTGAAATCATAACCCTTTGGAAATGGAGAACAAATTAGTTGTTGTCAGAGGTCAGAAGCAGAAAGGAAGAGGAGTGAGCCTATGAAAGTATGAGAAGGAGCCTCTTGTGAGTGTGACGCTGTTCTGTATCTTTATTGTGACAATATCAGGATAATGACTGAGATGTTGTACTATAGTTTGTAAGATGTTAAGTGTAAGCATAATTATCTCAAAACAAGAAAGTTCATTATGGAAAGAGTTATGGGGCTAAAAGATTCTTTTAAAAAGGAAAATCTTCTTCAAATCTACCTTCAAATCATAATAGCAAGTAGATCCAATCTGACCAAAAAAGTCTATTTTTCAAGACTGTAAGAGAAAATTTGTTCCCAACCATTTGCGAGTGTTTCCTTTTTAAGATAGCTGTTCTTTCTGTCATCTGAAACACCCATGCCCTATCAGTTTATTTTTCTCTAAATCTAATGTGAGGGAAAAAGTCACCAGCCACTCCTCATGTAGGAAATGATGTTTTCAACTAGAAATGATTTAATTATTATATTTCAACTGCTATTTGCTGAGCTGTACCTGTGACCCACCTAATGCATCTGCTCAGCTGACAGCACTTGACATTGTCATTGAGAAGAAGGATCCAAACCAGTCAAACGCCGGATAGACGCTGTCAGCATTCCTGCTTTTAATGAAAGGCAATGAGCCACTTATTCTTTTTCAATATTTCTACATCTTTTCTGAGACATGGGTGCTGGGGAATAATTTGATGCTACTTGTGTGGATAGGACATTTCTATTTTGGTGAAGAACATTCACTGTTGAGCAAGCATATGCCTTAACATTTTTTGTTTTCTCTCCAAACCAGTTTTTTTGTTGTTGTTGTTGTTTTCCCAGAGGGTGGTAAGCCAACTACCATTTCAAAAGGAAATGGCTGAACCTGGGAGCCACCCTTAATTGCAAGGTTGGATTATGATTAGGTAGGGTCTGGTTGCACTCACCATGGTGTTATTGGGATGTGTGAAACTCAGGGTCTAGCTGGTTGAAGAACTCATCTGCCCTCTGAGTTACAACACACTACCTCCTCAGGAGGAGGCTGGCATAGCTAGTCTCAAGAACAAAAACAATCTCTCATCACCCACTTTGGTCCTAATAAAATTCAACTGATCCTCGAAGACATGTGACATCCTCCCAAATACAATCAATTTTTACCCAGCAGGGGGAAAGCGATTTGAGTATTATTAAGATGGAAAAAATGCATGCAAATTTTCCATTTATATGCAAAAAGTTTATTTTCCCCAATTGTCAAAGTTATTTGCTTTCTACTTTTCCTTTAAAAACAAAACAAAACAACCACAATAAGAATCTTTTGTGCTGTTTTCTTGACTTTATTGATGACAGCGGTTACAACACCATGCAGGAATGGTCCAAGGTGCAGCCTCACGATGAGAGGTTGTGATTTAGCATGAGAGATCTGGGATGGTTTCTCAGCTGGTGTTTTTTAAGGTAGGAGATAGTTTATTTTTTTCCTTAGGCTAAGAGCTAAAAATGGAACTAGGGACTGATTTGTAACAATACAGAAGTCTAGCCTAGACAATGCTTTTTTTAATGTTTGTAACTGAAGAACAGTCCTTTCTCTACGCCATCAGCATGATTTTAAATTAGCACAGCTTTCCATTGGCTGCCTCTAATTCCCACCAACTGGATGCGAGAAATGACAAAGTGTATTTGGTCTTCAGCATCAGCAGGATGCTGGTTGGGGGCCTATTCTGAAAGCAAAGTGAAACCATAAATGAGTGTGAAAGTGCATTGTAAACTGTCAAGTGTTATTCTCATAAAAATTGCTTTTGTGATAAGTCAAACAAAATAAGTGCCAAAGGCAGGTGGGAGCAAATTCTACATGTTTTCTCCAATATAAAGTGAATTTTTGAAAACAAAAATGTTTGCTCGTGTGTTTGTCTCTGCAATTTTCCTCTCCTGAAAACCACCTCTGCCTTCTGATTCCTGTCTTAATGGTGTTCCTTACACATACAAATTGTATTTATTGAATGACTGCTTGCATTAATTCTGGCACATATAAAGGAGATGGCACTGAACCGCCATCATCAGCACCTCTTGTGTTGAATTCATCACACTATCGTGATGAATTTGAACAGAGTGATAACAATAGTCTCACCAAGGAAACGTGACAAATGACTCACCAGCAGAGATGCCTGTCCAGGACTCAAGTCATTTTATAAAAATTAATCAGTGAACCTGGCCTTTGTACTTTGCTCTCATTTCTTAGGCACTTTGAACTTGCACATAAAAACAGATACATGAAATAGAAGCATACTGTTTTAAATGCAATTGGATTCAATTCAACAATCTTTCCTGAGCCTGCCATTGTGTTTTGGTAATAAAGCTACAAATAAGATTTAGACATTTCCCCTAGAAATCTATAGAGACACACAGAGGAGACCAGGGAATAATATGTGTAAAGTACGGTGGGGCCACCATGGGAAGGGGAGCATAATACCAGCTTTGGGGGGGGGGAATGGAGCTCTGGAAAAGCTTACTTGTGGGATGGCATTTTTATATGCATGAGCCTGAAAAGACAGGTCAGATGTGAGAGGCGAAGAGGATACTCATTTACCCCCGGAGAATATCCACCCCTTTAGCCTCCTCCTTTCCCTGTGGGAACAGAAGGGATGATAAGGTGAATCTTGGTTTCACTGAGTTCTAGAAGAGGCATGCTATACCAATGCAAAACTTTGAAGTATTGCACAGAGGAACAACTAGTAAAAAAATTCAGGTCTCTTGTGCCATATTATATATTTAAGGAAAACAAATAGACTATGGTAAGAAGTATAGGATTTAGCATCAGACAAGGTTGGGGTTCATATCCCATCTCTGCTACTTGAGCAAGTTATTCAACCTTTATAAACCTCAGTTTCTTTTTCATTAATATGAGGATTATGGGGGCATTTGACTCACCGGAATTTTGTTGGGATCGGATGGAATAATTCATGGAAGGGCTTAACCTAATGCCTGACTCATAGAAAGCACAAAATAAACACACACTGTGGTCCTGACTCAGCTGCCACGTTTCTCACTCCTGCACCCTCCATTGTGCGAGACGACTCAGGTTGTTCATGCTGAGGCCAATGTTTAATTTTAAAACATGGGTTTGGCTTGAGAATGTTAATAAGAGGAAAAGGTGATTTAAATGTGCGCGACTCCTCCACGATAAATTCACAATCAATCATGCTGTGAGCTCACCTGTGTACACGGTGTGTCCCCCCCACCCCCCGCATATGGCCGCTTCTCTTTGTTCTCAGCAGCAGGGTTGTAGCTGGGGGTGATTTATTGGACCTCACATAGCTCAGGCCATCTGGGAGTACTAAGGAAACTATCAGGCTCGGGAGGGTCAGTGTTTAGACTTGAACAATCTGTGTAAGCTTGGACTCTGCACCAGCAATGTGGCTCATTATGCTGCTAGGCTATTAACTATCAGCTTTCATTTCCAAATATAAATTCTGTTCTCTTGGCCGCCCCACTGATCTGGTTCTAATGTGCTGTGTGTAATGGAAAAGTACAAAGGGAAAATATGGAAGTTTAGACTTACTGAGACTACACTGCAGTTGATGACAGCCCTGATTTCTGCATATAAATTAATTCCTTTCGCGAAACACCCATGTTCCAATTTGCCCCATTACCCCAATTTAAAATATCATGTTTAATTAAGGATGCAATGTTCCTGCTATTATTCATCTGAATTTTTTTTCTTATTCAGAAATGTATCCTTATTTTTGGCTTTTCTTATGTTTTTACTTATTTCTCTATTTTTCTTTTACTTTCATTTATTTCTGTCTCATTTTAGATTTGGGTGTGGGGAGAACCCAAAGAATATTTTAAAAGATGTTACTATAAGATTTCAGTTTAACATTGAAAATAAATCATTACGCTGTTTTTGAAATAATTGGTTGGCGGGGGAACAACCATGTGCCATGCTTTGCACTAGGCACCAAGAATAGAAAATGACTGTAACATGCTCCCCATTTCCATGGGGTGGTCCTCACTGATGGAGCTTGGGCTTCCCAGACCCTTCCTGTGAAAACGTTCTGAGGCTTTGCCCACATGTAAGTTAATGGAATGCAGCCAATGTGTTTTTCAATGGTCTGGGTTTGCTCAGGGCTAACATGATAATGTATTAACCATTTCCTTTTGATCCTTCCCCAGAAAACCAGCAATTAAATGAAGAAATAATATCCGATTGAAATAAAGACATTCAGTATTTCCACATTATATACACTACTCCATGAATTTCAGGGGGAATACAGCTTGCTCAGTAGCAGATTTTTCATTTTCTGTTTCTTTTTTTTTTTTTATAATTATTTTCTTTTTTTTCTTTTTTTTCTTTTTTTTATTTTTCTGTTTCTTTACAAGCCAGGGAGCCCTTCTATAGCCTCAGTTACGCACTCTGCTCTGGGCTCAGCTTCTCTTTTCTCTCTTTTCTCAAGCTGCTTTATCATCTCACCTGTTAACCACTGATCGTTAGCTGTCTTCAAGTTCTCCCTATGACACGTGGATAGTTTGTGTGTGTGTGTGTGTGTGTGTAATTAACTTCTTCATTGCTCATTTCTGTTTTTTTTTTTTATTAAATCATAGCTGTGTACATTGATATGATCATGGGGCATCATTCACTAGCTTCATAGACCGTTTGACACACTTTCATCACACCAGTTAACAGAGCCTTCCTGGCATTCTCTCAGTTACTGTGCCAAGACATTTACATTCCACATTTACCAAGTTTCGCGTATGCCTCTTTAACTATATATCTCAGAGCCCTCTTAACCCTTCTTTGAAAAGCAAGGTATTCCTATTGCCCGGAGTCCCCCCTGCCTCTGTGTCTCTAAACAAATCTTCTTTCACAATTCAGATTTTGGAAGAATGCCAAGAGCTATGAGAGAAACTCTATGCACTTTTCCAAACTATTTTCTATATACAGCTAACAAAGTGTCCTAAATTTCTCCATAAATTTCAATCTCACTGCTCTGTTTCTTTTTTATTGTTACCCGCCCTTATCTTCCTTCTATTTTTAAATTAACCCAGTAGATTACTCTAATTCTAAGAACATTTTATTAAGCATAATCTAATGAAAAGCCTAACTTTAAGTTTTCTTCTTCAGGCTTCCTTAGGTCTACACCTTACCCATGTTTTGTTTTGTTTTGTTTTTAATTTATTTTATCTTTCATATTCATCAAGCCTATGTTATATTTGTAATTGGCATGACTAGGGTGACTTTCCACATCTCAAATTTAAATGAATCCATGTCAGCAATGATTATTGGGGTCCATTAGGTCACTGTGATAACTGGGGTAGAGGGCATCGTAGAGGCTCTGAAAAACTTCACTCTTAAAATTAATCTTACTGTAAACATCACTGCTGCCATAAAATGTTTCTGAAAGGTATAAATCAGAGTGTCTTAAAAATTCAAAACCATGATGTGAATAATTGTACTGTGTAGAACTACCTACAGATGAGGAAAAACACGTACCTTGGAAAATAAAAATATAAAGCACTGTCTCTCTGTTTAGGCAAAGTACACTTTTTTTTAAAGTTGATCTAAAAATTCTTAACAAAGTTGCACAAAAGATACGTCATTCTTCTCACTTGAAAGGTCCTGTGGATTCTTCCAAATCACGTTACAAGGATTAGGGAAATCGGCTGCAGGCCCTGGGACGTACTGGCAGCGTTCTTGCTTTTTATAACCTTGTCTTCACATGTGGAGTAAAGGAAAACAAGACAGAGCATCAGAACTGTAGTGACACAGAAGGGGATACTGACTTGCTTTTTGTTAATAACTAATGAGGGAAAAAAGTTCTGAGGGCTTATCATCTCCTTTCTCAATATGTCATTAAACACTCCACGTGCTTAATGCAACTTCAAGCTTTTTACTTTTAACTCTGCCCTATACAACTTCCTGTGGAATTATTATACCTTCATTATTTGTTGGCACATTACTTATAAAATAGCTTCAACAAAAGTTTTCATAGAATCTTATGACTCAAATTGTATTGAAATGTAGAAGAGATGTTGGACATACCTTCAATTCTTTCTCATAAACAGCTGGTTAGACAAATAGACAGACACTCAAAGTCATTCCTATTTTCATAATTTCTACTAATTAAGGCCAGTATTATCTAAGCATCCCCAAGGTAGCTCTAATATTGCAAGTCAAATTTCCAGTATCTGACCCCAAGAGGTGACACCAACATAGGTCAATGTCAAATGCAACCACTGACTAAATGTTCTTACCTTATGAGCTCTTCTACTGCCCATAGAAGTCTTTGTATAAATATTGAATATCAGAGGATTATTTAATCCTTCTGTATAATATGTGCCACCAACCTCCCTCATTATTATGCAGCGCCCATCTCCAGTTAACAGCCACTCCTAATTGCATTTAGTCTTTCTCAAGGAGACTGTAAGGTGATGATTCTTCAGCATCTGTTTCTCAAGCAAGATGGGAAAGACTATCTTCTATCTTTAAAATTGTACAGTGCTTCTACTAAGGAGTTTTCTGCTTTGTGCATCAGTTTCTGAAAGACTTTTAAAGTGTTTCACCTGATACATTAATTCTGCTGCAAAAAAAAAAAAGAAAAAAATCCAAGCAAAGTTTACAGCTGTGAATTAACCATTTACTGCCCAACATGTACAAAATGGTATGTATTGCTAAGGCAGACTTACTTTAAAATTCTCCTCAAAGCATCATGATGTAAACATAATGATGCATCTGAATTTTTTACCTTCCCCTCCATTTTTCTCCTCCACTTATAAAAGAAATTGTAAATACATGTATAACAAATATTAGTGATCTCGAACTGCTCATTGATTACAGAGGGAGTAAGTGATGAAAATTGTTTCTCCTAATAAGCACAGCAACACATTTTCTGCCACCTCACCCAGCTTCACATATCCTTTTTCAGAGCACAGTTAACAGTATCAAACAGAGAAAATGAGGGCATCAGAGTAAGACTAATAAACATTCCAGGGAAACTGACTTTGTATGTGTTGCCTGGGCTCCCGACATGTGCCTCTCTACTGACCAGAAAGTCTCTTTCGGATGCAAAGTATAAGAAAAGTCAAGACATTTAAAATATATTTATAATAGTGTAATACCATTTTTCATAAACTGTGGTCCACAGATCACTTGCATAAAAAAGAGAAAATGTAAGTATTTACAGGAAATTCTGGTTCTTGGACATCATCTCAAATCTAATGAATCCTAGTCTCTGGGGATTGTCTTCTGGAATCTGCATTTTGCTAGGATTCCTAGGCAAGTCGTAAATATAATAACATTTAGAATGACTTTATGGGTGTGGCCAGTGTTCAACACTATGTTTACTGAAGAGGTCTGGGCTTTGTATTTAGGTAATAGTGTTAATAGATATTTATAGGTAATAATATTTGTAAGCAGTGTCAATTATAGGTTATCAAAAGATTGTTGGATGTAGTTAGAGGAAGAAAAGTGATTTTGTAAAGTGTTTCTCAGACTTTCCTTGCATACAGATCAGCTGGGAATCTTAGTGAAATGAGGATTCTGGTTCAGGGACACCTGCTTGTGACTTCAGACTCCCAGGGGATGTGGGAGTTGCCATTCTGTGGATCAAAGTTTGAGTAGCAAGGATTAAGAGGATTAAAAGATAAACTCCTAAGAACCTCTAGTGACCGCAGTAGTCCCCCTTCCTGCACAGTTTCATTTTCCAATATTTTAGTTACCCGTAGTGAACCTAAGTCTGAAAATAAGTGAGCATGGTACGGTAAGATGTTTTTGGAGAAAGAGACCACATTCACATAACTTTTGCGACAACATGTTTTGATAGTTGTTCTAGTTTATTAATATTAATAGTTCTTGGTAATTTCTTACTGTGTATAATTTATAAATTAAATTTTCTCATAGAATTATTAGTATGAGGAAAAAGTATAGAGTGTATAGGGTTCAGTGCTATCCACGGTTTTAGGTATCCACTAGAGATTTTAGAACTTATTCCCTGTGGACAGGGGTGGGGGAACTACCATAGGTACTTCAAAGACACATTTTTCTGAGTGGACTCCAAAATTCCCAGAAGTAACCCACAAAGTTATACTTCAATTTGAGATCCAGGAAATATTAATACTTTCTGATGTTTTCTTAACCCACAGGATTTGTGATCCATTTGATTTTCCACTTGAAGTGATCCCAATTCCATGAGTTATAACTAAATAGAAGCTGTTTTCTCTTTTTATAGGGAAAACAAACCAGTTTGGAAAATGTCTATATTATAAAGTTGTATCATTTTACAGAAATGAATATGAGGTATTGTGTGAGATAATCCAGAAATAATATGATTCCAAGAAGGTAATTTGAAATCAATTAATTGATGAATTGACCAATATGACCTAAAATAACTGCTGGGAAATTAAACTTCTGTGAGTACCACTATGCAAAGAATTGCATAGGGATTTAAAATTTAATCTCCACACAGCCTTATGAATAAAGTATACTTTCCTACATGTTACTACTTACAAAATAAGACTCCGAGGTGTTTTCCCAAGATCACACAGCTGGTAGAAGTAAAAACAGAACCTCCATCTCTCTTGAGTCCCAAGACTCTAATCTTACTATTACTATTACATCAAACTGCCTTCCTACAAAAACAGAAAAAAAAAAATATGGCGTTATCAGAGTTTTATTTTTAGAAGGCATGAATTCTCTGTGTGGACTGATATTTCCCCCAAGGGTAAAAATTGGTTCTTGGTTCTTGGTGGGGGCAGGGGAGGTGCTGATGAAAAAAATATTTATTACAATGGTTGGCAGACTGTGGTACATAAAGATATATAACATCTCTGTGGTATTAAAATTTCATGGGTAAGAGGGAAGTGATATAAAAAAATCCTAAAAAGGCTCCTGGGTGGAGGTGAGTAGCAGGTGGTGGAGCACAATGATGACAGAAAGATTGAGAAAGACATCATGGACGATGACGTTCAACCTCAGGAGAAACCCTGACTTCTTTCAGCACTACCATGATAACAGTGATGACCCACAGATTCTAGCAAATGGAAGTTATCCATCACCAACCAAGGAAAAAGCGGCTCACAAGGGGTAGACGACTCCATTCTAAGACAGCTGTGTCAACCATTCATATGGCTGACGAGGCTTATGTGGAATTCTGCCGCCTTCTACAAACTACTTATTCAGAGTACAAAAGTATAAGGAAGAGAGAGAGGGAAAGAGAGAGGGATACAGAAGGGAATAAGAGAGGGAGGAAGAAAAAGCTGATAGCACCATTCCCTAGCAGGCACTATTTAGCCAGCAAGGCTTTCTAGTTATCTAGAGTTTTATCTTGAGTCCATCTGAGCAGAGAATCTATCCAAAACAATTCCATAAATAATTCTTTAACTCCATACTTTACAAGAAAACAAAAGGAATTAGTTGGTAGACATTGATCCCACACGATAGAATGAGGATTATAAGCACCTTTTCAAACAGTCCGATTAAATATGAGCTGGAATGGCGTAGCATGAGTGGGAGGGCTGTGGGGGCAGCCCATGGTGCTGAAATGTTTTCTGGGACAGAATCTGCCTAGAACAAGGGACTCAGACACATGTGTGGCCCATTGATGGGCCATTCTGAAAGTGGACAATTTTGAGACATCATCTGTCCCGTAGCTTATTCTCCTAATACGAATCCTTGGTAAAAAGATAATAAACCAAAGATTCTCAGTAAATCAGTTATTTCTGGTGAGAGAAGGCTGCAAGTCAGAAAGAGCTGTTTTCTTAAACACCTTGTAGTACAGGATGACACTGCATATCCAGGAGATTGCATGTAGTTTATGTTAGCAGGTTGATCTTGGCACATCACGAGATTGATGCGTGATTGGCTCCTCTATAGGCATATATAGTCTGACAACTAAGTTTGTGAACTCGTCACTGTGCGGTTATGTTGACAGCGCTGCACAAAACAAATCATTAAGGTCTCGTAATCTGGTTACGCCAGTGTCACAGCTGTATTTGGGTGACATGTGGTGGTGTCAGGCTGAGTGGTGCTCATTATAGGTGTGTTGTGAGAGTGTTGGAACTTGAATTAGAATGCTGGATAAACATTGTATTTCTTGTTAAATTTGGCAAAAGGGGAAATGAAATCAGGGAGATTTTAGTCCAAGTTTATGGGGATAAAGCCATGAAAAAAATGGCAATGGAAAAATAGACTAAGTATTTTTCTTAGGGGAGAGAATGTGTCACTGACGAAGAGAGGTCTAGGTGGCCAGTTATAAGCAGAACTGACCGTGTAAAAATTAATTGAATTATGTGTTAAAATCATTGGCTGACTGAGAAGCATAAGAGACCAGGTAAACATCAACAGAGAAACTGTTGGGAAAATCTTAACAGAAAATCTTGGCATGAGAAAAGAGTGTGGAAAAATGGGCTCTTGCATCACAGTGCAAGCACCAGCTCACACGGCACTATCTGCGAGTGAATTTTTAACCAGTAAACAAATTGGAACATCCTTCCCACTCACATGATCTGGCCTCCTGTGACTTTTCTCTTTACCCAAAAGGAAAGGAAATATTGAAAGGGAGACATTTGATGACATTCAGGACATCAAAGATAATATGACAACAGCTCAATGGCTATTCCAGAAAAAGTGTCCAAAATTGCACTGAAGGGTGGCCTAGGTGCTGGTGTCAGTGCACAGCTTCCCAAGGGGAAGACTTCAAAGGTGACCATAGTGACATTCAGCAACAAGGTGTGTATCACTTTTTCTAGGATGAGTTTGTCAGACCTCATATATATTCAGACTAACCCAGTGCTGGCACAGCATTGCTTTAACAGGCTGCAGTAGAAAATGCTGTGAGTAGTAATGCTAGCAGCAATAGCCGGCACTTTTGAAGAGATTCAAAGGCAACAGACACCACCTTGTGAAGGCAGAGTTAGCACAGCAGCAGCAGAAAAGATTGTATCACTGACAACTGCACCTGGGACCCCAGTGAACAAGATGATTTCTGGTGATTGCACAAGGTAAATCGGGACGCTCAAAGTGCAGCTGCAGATCCTGCATGAAACAGGGTGGAGCCCACATTCCTATGCCGTCAACCTAAACCAGCAGATGAGATTTATTTGGAAATAGGCATTTTAATGGGAATACGCACATCCTAGTAACTAAATGCATAAGCAGAAAGGTAAAAAAAGACAAAGGCTTTTTAAAGGAAAAATGAGGAAGTTCACATAATCGTCTTTGCCTATAAAGAACAAAAATAAGGTGTCAGTAGAAGGTTGGACGGGCAGTTGCTGGGCAGATGTCCTTACAGAAGTAGTTTTTCGTGTGTAAGGTTGTGGTTTCCATAGAGTCTTCCGTGATAGTTGTGGTTATCAGGCTTTTATGCATGACAATCGTCCTTTTACAACCTTCCCCAGCTCTAATTACCAGGGTTTTTAATGCAAATGACACCAACTGGATACTGACAACTTTTACATATTTCCCTCCTGATTAAAATCTTTCTCCAAAAGCATCACTGATCAATTATTTTGTAGTTAGGTTTTCATGTCCTGCATTCCCAGGGCAGACCTGCCCCAAGTAATCAGTCTGCTCAGAGGCTGGGCCTGCCCCAGGTCCCATGTCAGAGGCAGTGACTGTCAACCAGGATTCAGCGTCCAAACCCTATTAGCCAAGTGGCCCTCACTCCATTGCTAAGTTCAATTTGGTCTATTCTGTAGACATTTGTTATAGTCTTAAAATGCTGTTACCAGTATTGCTTTGTTAGAAATTATACTTTGGTAAAAATTTAAGAAGTTATACAAAGTATAAAGAGGAAAACACAAAATATAATAATAATCTCATCTGTCTAGTATTTGGAGCCACGAACCCAAGCACAAGGCAATTAATTGAACAAATCAAAAGACTATAAGAAATTAGGTCACACTTATAACTGTCTGTCCTGTTTCTTTTATTTTGTACTTATGGGTCTCAACTTTTTCAGAGGAATTTATACAGGCACAGCATTTAGTGACAGCACTAACACAGACTTTTTAAATTTAGCTAATAGTGTAAACGATCAGTGATGCTAACGATCAGTGTAGCATCCAGTGTCCCACAGCTGGGCTGAATTGAAGCAGAGAGTGAATGAGGGATGTTGCCCAAGTCACCCAGCAGGTGAACTAAAGGATCTCTTGGGTCAGAATTTATTAAATTACTAGTGAAAGCTACTGATGATGAAATGTTAATCACACCACCTTTATCTTGCAAGTGAAAAAGGTAGGCATTGAGAGGGTAAGAGTTTCATTACAACATGTTTTATTTTGACATCTTGGGAAAAGCTCTCTACAGCACGAAACCATCAACTTAGTTGCCGTTGGAATATTTCTGGTTATGGCCTGGTGGGTAGTTGGTGAACTTTTTGTGTGACCCAATAGCAGATGTGAGATTTGTCCGTTAAATTTCTTCTATTATCAGCTTATAGGGCCTCAGGAACAAAGAAATTTTCATTTTTTAGTAATTTTATGCAAGAAATGTAATTGGAACTACCTAGAAGAATTCAAAACCTAGTCTAGTCTCCTGATAAATTACTAGAACTCAAGAGCAATGCATAGTGCTACAATCTAATAAGGGATACATTGGAGCTTTTTGTAAAATACTTTTCCTTTCTACATTGATCATCTAAGAATCTCATATTTAAAAACCTCTTGAAGCTAGAGAGCCAAACCAAGGCAGATATTACATTTTTACCCACAGTCTCAAGATTCTGGGTCTATCAGAAAGTAACACTTTTTATTTATTCACTAGAAGGACATTATATGTACATTTTGAAATATGATATTTCAGCCAAAGCCTTGGTAATATCACAAATGTTTCAATTGTATCCTGTTATAAAGAGAGAGTGAATTTGTGTCAATTTATGTAAATACTGTGAGTATACCAAAAGTGCCATTAGAATATTCACAAATACTTTCTGAATTTTGAAAAGATCAAATTGGGAGAAAAAGTAAATGTTTTTCCTTTGTTTGCAAAAGTATATTTTACCAAATTGTTGTAAGCTATAAATAGCTTAAGAGAAAAGGTTTTCTTAAATCTGAAAAGCAAAACATTTAAGTAAAAAATGAACCATGTTTTAAATGAGAATCATAGAGACATTATCCTCATCAGTTACTTAATCTCATGCAATTAACTTTTGTTCTGCTTGATCTTGATTAGTAGTTTTATAAGTTTATCAGGTTTTTTATTAGGATTCAAAAATTTATTTATTCCACCGATTTTTAAAGTTTTAAAAACCTGTTTTTAAGTGTATTTATTAGAGAATTGTTTTATGAATCTGACTAAACGCTTCTGCAGAAGAACTAAACTGTGTATGACAGAGACTTAGAAGAGCCTTGTTTAAAAATCTGATAGAAGGTCATCAAAATAGGCACTTGAAAGGAAATACGGTTATTTTCATAGAATTTAGTTATTTTGTTATTTTATTTAACACAAATAAAAAAACATTTTACAATGTAATAACCCAAATTATGACTGATGGTATATTAGCTCTCTGAGTTTTGTACAATTTTAGAAAATTTGCATTAATAACAGTCTCATAAATGTAATTGGAAAAAGGTCCAGCATTATTTTTCATTTCACAATGTTTTCCCTGTAATTTACCAAACAAACTGAATCACTGATTATCTCTACAAGATGAGAAATATGTGCTTTGAGACTCTCCAGGAGCTTAAAATGGAAATTCACAAAGTTAATTTTAGATCAGCGGTCCTCAACCTGTGGGTCACGACCCCTTTGGGAATCAAACTACCCTTTCACAGGAGACGCCTAAGACCATCCTGCATATCAGATATTTACATTATGATTCGTAACAGTAGCAAAATTATAGTTATGAAGTAGCAATGAAAGTAATTTTCATTGGGGGTCGCCACAACATGAGGAACTGTATTGAGGGTCGCGGCATTAGGAGGGTTGAGAACCAACCACAATTTTCAATCAAAAAGTCAATCTAGAATTTTTATACTAGGGAAGTCAGTTACAGACGTTAAAGGGTTTAAAGCATCCGATTAAAACAGAATCATAGGTCCCTATACGACGATACTCATTTATTTAATCAGAGTCTTAATAAAAGACTTTAAAAGCAACACAGAAAGCTTCAAGGACATATTTTTTAAAAAGCCCTAACCCTTTCAAAGTTCAGTTTACCTAAGTAATTAAAAGACCTAATAAAGTTAACCCAGGAAATTATTTCAATAAAACATAAAATTTGGGTTTTGGAGGGTTTTTTGCTAGTTACCATGAGTGTAAAGAGAGACTTCCTGCCCTTTGCCCCTTTTCATGGATGCCTGTTTAGATAACCTAGAAGTGAAACCTGGTGACAAGGAACTTGAACGAGGCACAGGAAGAGTGTGTGCACAAAAGTCATGAGCCTACGCCGTATTAGAGAGGAGTGCAAGCAAGAGAACTCAGACCCTGAGCAGGGAACGCCTGGATTCAGTAAGGAGGAGGAGAAATTTTCTGGTCACATGGAACAATTTAGACCCATTAAGATAAGCTAAGAACAATTTAGACCCATTAAGATAAGCTTAGAGTTAAGGATCAAGTTCTGCTGGAGGAAAACGTTGCCCCGAATTGTGATACTGCAGTTTAGATGTAGGAAAATTTTAAAAACAGATATTAGAATTAAACCAAAACTATTTCAAATTTTACTAAGAGCAGACTAGTACTTAAGACAATTTTGTTGTTCTGAGAGAGGAAGCTACATTTTTAATTCCTTACTAATGTGTTTTTGTTATCAAAAATCAATCTTAAAAAGACACAAATCATTTCCCTTTAATTGTAGCCAAATTGACCACTTGCAAAAATTCCTTTATAAACTTAGCCTGTACAAAATGTGAGACTTATTCAGATGTTTCATAGCATGTTTAGATCTTCTGTTTTGCCAGATTAATCAATCATTTTACTTGAGGACACTTACCATATGAGATTATTTTTATATAAAATTATTTTCTCATTTCAATCTATTATTTTAGAAAATATACCTTAAGGATCAAATTGCAACATGAGATTTGGAGGGGACAATTATCCAAACTACAGCAAATACACTTTTATGTCTTTTTGATAATTTTTACAACAAAAATATCTTATCTTTTAATATAGTTTATGTGTGAAATTATATATTAATTATAATTTGTAGCTCCTAGTAACCTTAATTTTTAGCAAAAAACTAAGAAGAAAGAAATTTTGAACTACCTATAACATATCAGCATATTATAAACGGGAACCATTTCATAATTTTAGAACCTGTTTTCTTACTAAACAGTGTTATGTATATTAATAGACCCAAATGTATTTAATTTTTCTGTGAAATTTTAAAAACCAAGAAAATACTTATGTTTATTTTTATTAATTTATGTTTTATTATTTTATTTGGAAATGATGTAGAATTTAATGAGTATTTGTCATTTGATTTAATGTAACATAATTTTAGGATGATAAACAAAACACACACATACCGAAGTACGTCAGGAGTTGGTGACAGCAAGACATTGTTGGATTTAGAGCTGTGGAAGATACTTCAAGGAAGTTGAAATCCAAATGCCAAATCTAAGACAGGTTCAAGTAGGAAAATAAATTTATGGCAGGTATAAAAGGACAAAATCTGGAGGTCTCAGAGCTAATACACCATGCAAAGTCTTATTCTTTGCAATAGCATGGGCAGTTAACCTTAACAAAAAAATATTTTACTAACTGCCTATATTAAAATTATAAATCTCTCTCTCTCTTTTTCCATCCCTCTCTTCCTCCCTCCCTGTGTTCTTTCCCTCTTTCCTTCCTTCCTTTCTTTCTTGTTTCCACTCTCACTGTTATTTACACACACACGTAAACACACACACATATTCAAACACACACATAAACACATACAAAGGTATTTTCAGCATTGTTTTGAAAATCAGAGCGTTGATCTCAGTGGCCCCTCAGTCCCCCATGGTGATCAGCTGGAGGTGGGTGAGTAAAGACTCCCTTTCTGTAGGTGAGCTCTGGGCTCTCCAGTTCTCTGCCTTTGACCCCTGGGACGCTGCAGGTATTTGAAACTACTGAACTATGTTCAAGCGCTCACAGTTTGGGAAAGGAACATACGTCACAAAGGAGCTGGCATAAAAGGAAAAAGTGTCCATGGAGAGAAGAGCAATTGGCAAAAGCGGGCTGCATGGGAGGACCAAAGGCGGTAGGGAAAGTCAATGAACTGGTCTGGTTTACAGGACCACAGATACAAATCCATTGAAGTTGCAAGGGCACTTTTTCATGAGCTCAGATTTTAATGGATCACAGGGAAAACATCCAGATAAGAATAAGGGATGAAAAAGCAAAGATTAATTCAGAAGATTGGTTTGAGTGTCTAAGGAGGAGAATGGTACTCAAAGTAAGTTTGAGTTTGCAAAACTTCCTAAAAACAAAATAGTGGAACTTTTTTCCTTTTTGCTAAGTTCAGAGCAAGAAAAAGATGAAGGCAGGCATTCTGCTGGTAACAGATGGCACGCTGCTAACAGATGACAAAGGAAAACAAGACTAATCAACTCCTGTTAGCTTCTCGTTTCCATCCAGGAGAATGATCTCCACCGTGGCAAGAGCAGAGCAAACAGGGCTGGGAGGAAATAAATTAAAAACCAAGACAAGTGAGGGGATAGTGTGAAAATAAAAAGCCTTTTTAATCCTCCAGGGGTGCGAAAGAACCAGAGATTCAATTACAAAACCACCACCATCTTTGAGGATACCTAAAAAATTGAAGGAAGTTGGAAGAATAAAAATATAACAATTCTTTCTTTCTCCCAATTATTTGTATTTTGTTTCCTCCTCATTAAAATATTTCATGTTGGAAGTAGGAAATTCAGAGTATATAGAAAGGTATTAAGCAGCAGAAAAGAAATCCCTTATAATTTTACCTTCAAAAGTCCTCTGTGGTCATCACCTTGGCGTATTTTCTTCCTGAAATTTTACATACATTTTTACATAGTTGTGATAATATGGACCCCAAAGTTATTCATCAGGCCTCGTTGACTGTAGTTTAAAATCATAAACATTTTTCAGTGCAATGGCAACTCTGTTAAACCATCTCTTTAATAACTACATGACATTTCATTCTACATATGGAATATGATTTCTTTAGATCGGCTCTTCGATGATATTTGTCTTCAATATTGAGCTCTTATAAATAAAGTGTGACAAACATCATTTCATGTTTAAGCATTCATTTCCTTATAATTTGGAGTAAAATGTACATTTTTCAACTGCTTTTCAGAGTTTGATTCAGTGTACATGCATGAGAATCCTTCCCAGGGGACCTTCAAGTGAATTGAGTATTATGGTTACATAAGGTTTGGTAGTTTAAGAGCAAAAATGATACACTGTCATTTTGATATTCATTTTAACTCCCAGTAAGGTAGAAGAGTTTCGCTATGTTTATTTCCTCTTCATACGTATCAAGTCATGTTTGGTGAACATCTCTATACAATGGCTGAAATTTTTTTTTTTTTTTTTTGGCCGGGGCTGGGTTTGAACCCACCACCTCCAGCATATGGGACTGGCGCCCTACTCCTTGAGCCACAGGCGCCGCCCAATGCCTGAAATTTTTATTGTGCTTTTAGGTAGAAGGAGCCATCTGATGTCCTTTCCCCCACCCTGATTTTTAGAGCTGGATCTCACTCTGTTGCTAAAGCTGGGGTGCAGCAGCACAGTCATAGTTCACTGCAGCCTGGAACTCTGGGAATCCCCGCCTCAGCCTCCTGAGCAGCGAGGTGACAGGCACACCCCACCATGCCCAGCTGGGTTTTTGTTGCTGTTGTTGAGATGAGGTCTCATTACACTGCCAGTGCTGGTCTTAAACTCCTGGATTCAAGTGTCCTCCTGCTTTGGCCTCCCAGAGTTCTGGGATTATAGATGTGAGCCACCACACCTGGCCTGTTAACTATTTTTTATTTGGATATTTTATCTGATATTAACAATTAATTTTGTAATTTTGCATTCAAATGAATAATCATATTGCCATAGTCATTTGTGTTTTATCCAATTAGGTTGCTTTGATTTTAGAAGGAAAGCCAATCTTTTTATATTACCAGATAACTGTTGGCTTCCTGAAGTGACTAAAGAATGTCTTCTTCTGAAAGAATCTGTCTTATGTTTAAGGGAGCTTTTCATACCCAAGAAAATCCTTCTGGTTTTTTCAGACTGGAATGACATCTTAGATGAGTATGGGAATCCTGAGTCCTTATTACTTAACGTCATACAAACTTCAGTGCCAGAGTTCTTTTTGCAAACTTCAGTGCCAGAGTTCTTTTTTGTCTTGAGTAATTCACCTAATTTTTAATTACAAGGAAACAAAAATAAGCATTATATTTTCAGAGTCCTTAAACACATAGCTCTTGCCTTGCTTTCAAACTAAATTGGTTATAATGTTCTATAATTTTTATAGAACATTAATTCTATATATAGAATAATATAGAATTATATATATTATGGAATTATATATATTATATATATATAGAATTCTATATATATATATTCTTTGTTATTTCCCCTGATTTGTTATTTCCCCTTTGATATATAGTTATAGAATTTAACTTTGTAAAGGTATAGATCTCTTACTATTCATTTTTCCTAGAACATACAGGATGGCTTTCAACCTCAAGTAAATTAAGTTTAATTTCACCCTTTCTTTCTCTCCCTTCCCTCCTCCCTTCCTGCTTCCCTTCTTCTCTCCTTCCCTTCTCCCTTCCCTTCCTTCCTTCTCTTCTTCCCTTCCCTTCCCTCTCCTTTCCTTTCCTTTCCCTCTCCTTTCCTTCGTTCCTTCCTTCCTTCCTTCCTTCCTTCCTCTTTCTTTCCGAATGACCCTTTTTTGAAAAAGCAATTTTTTTTTTTTTACAATAAATGTGTAATTGGTGAACAAATACTGTATACATTCAGGGTGTACAATCTGATGATTAGATATACACATATGTTGTATAATGATCACCACACTCAAATTAGCACATCCAATACTACCCACATTTGCAAGGACAGTTAAAATCTGCTCTCTTGCCAAATTTTAAATGAATAGTATTATTAATGTAGTTATCGTGCTGTTTGTTAGATCCTCATAACTTGTTAAACATATAAGGGAAAGTTTTTACTGTGTCCAACATCCTGGAATCCTTCTATTAACCACGTTTCTCCTTTCTGCTTTTATGAAGTCAGTGTCTCAACATTCCGCACATAACTGAGATTGTTCAGCATGTTTCTCTCTGTGCCTGGCTTAGTTCACTTGGGCATAATGTCTTCAAGGTTATCCATGTTGCTGTGAATGGCAGGATTTTCTTCTTTCTATGACTGAACTATTATTCTAATGTATTTGTATACCACATTTTCTTTATTGATTCAGCTGGCAACGAACTGACATAGGTTGTTTAAATGTCTTGTGAGTAATGTTGCAATGATCTCTTTGGGATACTGATTTTACCTCTCTTGAATATATACAAAGAGGTGGAATTGCTGGATGGTATGATAGTTCTATTTTTTAATTTTTGAGGAATCCTTGTATTGTTTTCTATAATGGCCGTACTTATTTACACAACCACTAACAGAGTACCAGGGGCCCCTTTTCTCTGTACATTCACCACACTGCTTATATCCTGTCCTTTTTTTATTCTAGCCATCCTGACAGGTGTGAGCTAATATCTCACTGTAATTTCCCTTTCATTTCTCTGGTGATTAGTGATGTTGAGCGTCTTTCAAACATCTGTTGGCCCTGTGCGTGTCTTCTTTAGAAAAATTTCTATTCATCCCTTTTGTCCATTATTAATTGGTTATTTGGGGAGATAGTTTTGGTTTATTTTGTGGTGGTTTTTTGCTATTGAATTGTGTAAATTCCTTATATAGTTTGCATAGTAACCCCTTATAAGTATATAGTATATGTTTAGCTACCATTTCCTCTCACTGCACAGATAATCATCTTATTTCGTTGACTTTCCTTCGCTGTGCAGACTCTTAGTTCGATGTAGCCCCACTTGTTTACTTTTGCTTTCATTACCTACACTACTACTGATGGAAAAAATCATCACCAAGAACAATGTCAAGAAAAATATCTTTCTTAAGGCTTTGATTAGTCTCCCATGAACTTTTATTGCTTTATCTTAATAAGCACAACTTATCTGTATTCTTGGCCCTTCATGTTTTTTCTTTTTAATTTTCTTAAGTTTCTTTATCCTTTTATTCAGCACATGGGAAGAGTAAGTTCATTGTCACCCATTCAATTTTCTCTATTCATTTCTGCTCTTCACTGTTGCCAGTGTAGATTTTTATTTTTCTATTTTAGAGCATTCTCTCAATAACCTCTTGTTTCATTCCATGTTTTCTTCTTTCTGTGGACTTTAAATGGATATCATAATCCTCCCCAGTAATTTGTCTCAGCCAGGCACAGTTGTTTTATTTCTCACCTTAGTAACTGTCGTTAACATTCATATGATCTAGTTGAGGTCAACGTGAAAAAAAAAAATCGTCTGGTAGCTCTAGACAATGTTTTCTCTCCTAAGAAGACACTTATTTAGAGTCACCCCTTTTCATCATGTGCACATCAAGGTGTATGGATGTGATGCATGGAAGTTCTGCAGCCATCTTGAGGTTATGAGGCAAGACAGCCTGAAAACACCCCAGCCAATGATGCTGGGAGAACATAGGTCCCTGACGACATCCTGACTTTGTAACGAGCCTATATGACAATCCACTCTGCTTCTATATTTCTAGATTCATGACAAAATAATGTGTTCATTGCTTAACTGAATCCACATCAGAATTATTATTTATAGCCAAGGAAATCCTAACTAATAATGGTCCCTCTTTCTACTTCATACTGACTGTGTTGTAGGACTTTTATTAGGATATTAATGCAAAATATTCTTAAACATTTAGTCTTGTTCTTGTAGAAAGTTATTATAAGAAATATGTTCTTTTTGTGAATCTTCAGTACAATTCTTCTTTTCTTTGGTGTTGAAAACCCTTTCTATGAACCCTATATCATGCTGCTGAATACCACCCTGGTCCCTCATCCTGGAGAGACTATACTGATGCTTTATTTTACCAAACAGCCCATGAATTATTCTTATTCAAATAGTTGGTCTATGTATGACTACTGGTGAATTCTTGCTTTTGTACCTAGACCTGCCAAAGGTAATGTGTTCTGTATGGAGTAACATTCTTAGCCTCTGGCGTGTTTAGAGAGCTAGATAAATAGTAGTATCATCTGTTCCACTAGGACATTAATTCTTCTCTAGTTAGACTATTTGATTTTGTTTTTTTTTTTTTTTTTTTTTTTTTAATTTGACCGGGGCTGGGTTTGAACCCGCCACCTCCGGCATACGGGACCGGCGCCCTACCCACTGAGCCACAGGCGCCACCCTAGTTAGACTATTTGATAATGATAAAGAGTCAGACTGTACTGTTGTTACTTCATGTAAGCTAAGTATATAAACAGCCACATCTGTCACTGTGTACTGCTTAAATGATTTTTCTTACTGTTCATCCAGCACCAGCATACAACACTTTTCCTGAAGTGATTGCATAATACAGGATATAATGCAATACCTGCTCTATTTTCTACTTTTGATTATGTTGTAAACTTGGAATTGTGACCTGAATGAAATTTGAAAAAGAAGATTTATGGGAAAGTTGAGGAGGGTGCATTCCACTGTGATACTGATCATTCCCCCAGAATGTCAAAAACGTTACACATTCCAAAGTAATGCCACTTCCAATTATATATTTTTCATTTCTGATTAATATGAGGGTACAAATAATTAGGTGATACTGTTTGCACTTGTTAGGTAAATTCTAAGTCATGTTTTGAAGAACTTGAAAAAATAGTACTTCTTTTCATATAGAACCAGAAAAAAACCTGAATAGCCAATGCAGTTCTAAGAAATAAAAAAAAAAAAGTCTGGAAGCATCATGTTACCAGACTTTAGGTTATACTATAAGGCTATGGTGATCAAAACAGCATGGTACTGGCACAAAAATAGAGACATAGATCTATAGAAAAGAATAGAGAACCTCAAGATGAAACCAGCTGCATATCACCATTTGATCTTTGATAAACCAAACAAAAGCATACACTGGGGAAAAGAATCCTAATTTAGTAAATGGTGCTGGGAATACTGGGTAGCCACATGTAAAAGACTGAAACTGGACCCAAACCTCTCACCACATACAAAAATTGACTCACCCTGGATAAAAGATTTCAACTGAATGCACAAAATGTTAAAAACACTAGAAGAAAGTGTGGGAAAAACTCTTGATGATATCAGCCCAGGAAAAGATTTTATGAAGAAGACCCCGTGGCAATTGCAGCAACACCAAAATAGGTAAGTAGAACATGATCAAGTTAAAAAGCTTCTGGACAGCTAAGTTCACAACAACTAAAGCAAACAGACAGCCTTTAGAATGAGAGAAGATATTTGCATGCTATAAATCTGGCAAAGGGATGATAATTAGAATCTACAGAGAACTCAAATTAATCAACAAGAAAAGAGCAAACCATCCAATTTATAACTGGGCAAGAGACATGAACAGAACCTTCTCTGAAAAAGACAGATCAATGGCCAACAAACACATGGAAAAATGCTCATCATCCCTAATCATCAGAGAAATGTAAATCAAAACCACCTTGAGATATCACCTAACCCCAGTGAGAATAGTGCATATCCAATTTTAATTTAATGTCCAAAGAGGAAAATCATTTTAGAATATAAATATGGATATAAATCATTTACCATATAAATATGGGAAATGAGACCTAACATATGGTAAAAAAAAAAGAAATGAAATTCAAAAACATGTGTCTTTAAAAGCTTCTGTTAGTAAAAAAGAAAAAAAAATTGATAACTCAAATCTACTGAAGATGATTACAATATCTTTTGTCTGTTATACCAGAATGAGAAAAAAAAAAACAACAAAATATTGAACACATAGGTACTGGGCTTCTATGTATTATCATAAATTGCTTACTTATAGTTTAGTTATATCCTACCATCGTACACAATTCCAAATTTGTCTTCAGTTATCACAATGGTGTGATTTTACAAGTAGATGTTCATTTTTGAAAAGCACTTTTAGTAGAATTGTCCTTTTTGTAAGTTTTAGTGTTAGGATACTGGGTAAATTATCTTCCACAGCAGTTCTTGTGTATCTGGACGTGGGTGGCTGCCAGATTTTCTGCTCAACATAATCCTTAAATTACAAAATTAGGAGCAGACATGGGGGATGCAGCTGCCCATGCAATTCTGGTACAGTGAGTGGAATGTGTCTACACTGGAGTGCATGTAGAAAGGCATTGGAAATTCCCCTCAGAGTGCAGCATATGGTCTTTTCCATTTTTAGTTTTCTGTTCTATTGTAACTTTTCTCTTATTAGATGTGTCAAAGTATTTTAAATAAAAGTGATAAGAAGACGTAACAGACACCAGGATTTGGCTTCTGCACTAATTATGATTTCCCTGTTATGAAAGGAGAATATCTATCCATCTAGTGTATATATCTGTGTATATATATATATATATACACACACATAACAGAAAGCTTGAATGTATATTTCTCTTAAACATTCTATTATGTTATTGAATAAAAATGGTAAACTAATTTTAAGGAGTGCTACAAATAAAACAGTGAGCCTAGAAACAGGAGTGTGTATCCACCTGTCTTTCACCCTACCTAACTAGTCCAATGTCCTTTGTGATGGAGCCAAGTCTGCTGACAGATGTGATAGCACACTAGGACACTATCAACCAGCATCCTCAAATGTCTCTCGGGGTCTCCTGAGTGTGTGGTTAGGTGTGGCCTAGGGGAGCTACAGAGAAGTGGGGGTAGAGTGAGGAGATGTCATGTTTCCACCACAGCAGCTGCACTTTGTTATACTTTGAAAGTTATAATTCCATATAAGACTGTATATGTGCTGCTTTAAAGAAAAAAAAACAAAAACTTAAAAGTGTCCCTATTGTTGAAGTCTTTTTCCTGTAAGAAGCCATTTAACAAAGTTCCTTGGGTTATTCTTGAGACAGATAACAAAAGTATGGATTGGACAAGAATGCCTTGGTTGAGACAGAGCTGGCTGGGCAACCATCCCATCATGCCGAGCCTGTCTTCTCTGGTGATACGGAAATGAGATCCAGACTAATTCAGGATTTAGGTTTTCAACTTGAAAGAACATATAAATGACATGTTGAAGTAACCAGGTAACATGTTGAGTGAAAAATCAATATTTAAAATTATTTCAACAAACTAAAATGTAGGAAAAACTAAGTAGAGATACATTTTAGACCTTGAGCCTTAAAAATAATTTTCTCAATTGCAGAACAGAGGAAGGATAACTTAAGCAATTTATTTGAACAAAGACTGACAAGTTTTCATGAACAGCAAACTCAATGTGAGCCAAAACTGTTCTAAAAAAGTACATGTAATTTAAAACCACATTACGGGTAGAATGGAAAACACTCCAGTTGACCTTGTTAGTGGCTAGTGGACATCAGGGAACCGTTTTGCTTCAGGCATGGCTAAACTGAAGAATCTCCCAAGGAAAGTATCCTAGGTCAAGAGATCAGCTGTGTTACAGGAGGAGTGGCCATAGATTTTGAAGGTATTGAGTCTGGAACTAACAAGACCTGGGACAACATCAAACTGCCTTCAAACAAACACCTGGACGCCTGCCCCATCCAGCAATGCTTGTCTCCATTTCAGGACAAAATAAGGAACACTAGGCGGAAGTTACAGAGGCAAAGATTTGGGTAAGTACAAGGAAGAAAATTGTAATTAGGACCATCCTCAAAGGAATGGTCAGTCTCACAGAGCAGACTTACTGATCTTTGGATCTTCAAGCAAAGACATTTGGGAAAAGATTAACTTACAGAATCCTACAGTACTTCTTTTGGCGCTTAGGCTTCTATGATCCCATTCACAATAGAAGCGCGAGAGATTTTCACTTCTCTTGTAACAGGTTATACACATGGAAATGTGAGAGGCTGCTGTGCTTCATGGTTCAGGGTAAAGGGTGGCTCCAAAAAGAACAAGCTCATGCCAATTATCACTTTCTTAAAAAAAAAAATAATAAGGCATTCTAAACTATATTACTTCAAAAAAAAAATTAATGTTTTCTTAGTGTATAAATTATTTATGACCCCACTTGCTGGTTTTTTTTCTTTAATTAAAAGATGATATGTCAACTATATTAAATATTTTAAGAGTAAGGAATGTCATCTTCAATTATAATACACTATTTTTTCATGTCATTTGACTGTCTTTGTCCTCATGAATTCTTATTATGTTGCCATTAATAGAGACATTTTGTTCTTACATATATAATTATTGACATTTTCCATTATCATACAGTATTTATAATGTGTCTTAATAGCCAATTAATATTCCAGTTACACAATGTTTCATAATTAAGTAATCAATCTTTTGGGTGTTTTTTGCTATTGTACATTATGTTAAATAGCTAGATGAATTCTAAATTTTTCTTCACTATTATAAATATTTACATATCCAAAGAGAATCTTCCGCATAAATTTTTAAAGTTTAAAAAAGTCTCATTATAATTTCAACTGAAATTTCATTAAGATTATACAATTTGGGATAAATAACACCTTTAAAATATTGGATTTTTCTATACTGCTATATTATAACAGCATACTATTTGTAGTTAATTAAAATTTTTCTTGGACAGGTGTGTTTGCTTATATCTGTAATCCTAGCACTCTGGGAGGCCAAGGCAGGCCAAGGCAGATTTCTTTTATTGCGTGAAATCATGAAGTTGAGACCAGCCTGAGTAAGAGCACTACTCCATCTACTAAAAATAGAAAATAACTAGCCAGACATGGTGGCACACATCTGTACTCCAAGCTATCGGGAAGCTAAAGCAAGAGGATGGCTTGAGCCCAAGAGTTTGAGGTTGCTGTGAGCTATGATCTTAGCACTGTACCCTGGGCTACCCAGGGCAACAGAGTGAGGCTCTGTTTCAAAAAATGAATAAATGAATAAATAAATAAATAATATAAAATTTTTAATGTCTTTTCTTAGAGTGTTACAATTTAGTTAGTATAGATGAGAAATACTTATTAAGTTTATAGCTATAGTTTTGATGCTTTTATAATGTATATAATTTTTAATGCAATTCTTTCTAGTGGTTTCTTTGCAGAAGTTACGCACAGTACTGACTTTGTGGTGGAAGACGGCAACATAATTGATTATGATCCCTTTTGTTCCATTAATGTCACATATTACACTAACACATTTCTTACTATCAAGGTGAGCTTGCAATTTCTGAAATAAAAAGTATAATTACACTGCATTATTCATTTTAATTCACTTCTAATATTATTTTTTAATGTATTATTTAAAAATTTATCTCTGCCTTCATAAGTGGAATTGTTATGAGTTATTTCTGCTTGTTTTGGCATCAGGTAAGGCTCCCCTTTTCCTGCCAAAATTTTCCTATTTTAATCAAGTTTATTTTACTGTTTTGGTTTCTTTCAGTGGTAGGGAAATTTTCTTTTATTTTTATGGTATTATATTTATAGTTTTTCTTAAACTCATTTAAATATATTAAAAGTATTTCCTCTTAATTGCAAAAACAATCATATGCATAATCTGTTACCATCTTATAAAGCAGGAATTGAACGAGTCATTATTCCTGCCCATCCTCCAATATCTTTTTAACATTTTATAGAATTCTAATTTCCCATTGTTAATAATTTTACTATCTACTTTGCCTCACATACTTCAGGAGTTTTTTCCTTAACAATCATTTTATATTTCATAGCTACATTATCAACAACTCTAAATTTAATTAGAAGCTCTAGTGGCTCTTCTCACCACTGCTTCTTGATTTTACTTCTAGCCCTTTTTTGGTTTAGAATTCTAGGGTCAAAATCTTTTTAGTAAATTTTAGGCATTTTCATAATTCTTTAGCATCCAGTTTGATGACTAAGAATTCATCTGTAAAATTCCTTTTTCCCTAGATTTCCCTTGAAGTTTGAAAGGCATAAATGTTTCCAATTTACTAAAGGCATGTCTCCTCTTTCTCTGTCAAAATACTGTGTATTTCCTTAAATTAGTTGTAAAGTTTTTAAATGCTGAAGGAAAACCTGAATGTCTTTAGCTTAGAAATTATTTTCTCTAGAAATATTCTATTTTCTCTAATATATTCTATTTTTTCTTCCTTAGATATTGTCTTCTAGAATTTTTGCTAAACTGACATCAGATGTTCTAGATAAATCATTTTGTCTCCTTCCTGCAGAGTACTACTGCTGTATTACTGCACGTGAGCTCAATACGCTGTCTTCTAAATTAACAGTTTAGCTGTCATTTTTACTTCATATTTTGAACTGATTTCTTTAAATAATCTTTTAATTCTCCCTATTTTTTCCTATTCTCTAATTTTCCTCTTTGCTCACTTCAATAGCTTGTTCTTGATCTGTGGATATGATATCCCCATACCACACTCCGAGAATATCAGATAGATACATTTTGAAGTTTTCTTTTTCTTTCTTTTTTTTTTTTTTTTTTTGTAGAGACAGAGTCTCACTTTATGGCCCTTGGTAGAGTGCCGTGGCCTCACACAGCTCACAACAACCTCCAACTCCTGGGCTTAAGCGATTCTCTTGCCTCAGCCTCCCCGAGTAGCTGGGACTACAGGCGCCCGCCACAACGCCCGGCTATTTTTTGGTTGCAGTTTGGCCGGGGCCGGGTTTGAACCCGTCACCCTCAGTATATGGGGCTGGCGCCTTACCGACTGAGCCACAGGCTCGGCCCCCTATTTTGAAGTTTTCTTCTGTCCATGCACTAACTCTCTCTTCAGACATTAATCCTTTTGTTTGTTCACACTGCTGCCTCCTCTTCCTTCAAGTGATCTCCATTATCTCTTCCTATTCACTTACTAGCATTTAGATTTAATAGCTTATGTTTCTTCCGCACTTATGAGAAAACACTCTTCTTGTAGGGAATATGACTCAAAATTGCATAAACCCTGTAGCAGGAAGGAGAAGGGATCATCTGGACAGATGTGCTTCCTTTCATGTCTGGGATACTTTGGAAACATAAATTCTAGAAGACAGGAGTTACCAGTCCCAATTATTTGGGCAGCCCGGATGCCCAACCTGGGAGTCCACTGTCATAGACTCTATTTCTTCTTGGAGATATACCATACTTTCTAGTTATAATCTGGAAGCAAAATCCTCATCTGGACAGATGGGGAAGAATGGGTGCTGCCCTGGACATCTTCCAGCGACTCAGCCACTGGTGCTCCTGTGCTTACCACGCGGCTCCAGCCCAGACAGCAGCTCCTGCCTGCACGGGTGCACCTCTCAGCCCTCCAAGTGCCCCTTGGAATCTGTCCTACCTAAATGGTGCTTCTTTACTAATATTTCCAGTTTCCTCTCTCCCGAGAGCGTCCTCAGCTTTTCAGGATTGCTATGAATTTCTGTCTTTTATTTTTTCTGTCTCTTTGTGTTTATCCATCTGCACATCTCTACGTTTTTATATTCTGCTTTTATATTCTTTTCTTAATTTCAGATTAATATGAGGGCACCGATGATTAGGTTACATTGTTTGCATTTCTAAGGTAAAGTTCAATTTGTAGTTGAGCTCTTCACACAGGGGTTGTTCTGTACCTCCTTACACTGTGCACATTAGATGCAATCCCGCCAATCATCCTTCCTCCTCCCCATCCTTTCTCCCCTCCCCCACTTGAATATAATCGTGTCTTTCTCTCATGTGGGTGCATAATTGTGTATATGTTGGTTTCATGCTAGTTAGTATTAAGTACATTGGATCCTTGCTTTTCCATTCTTATGATACTTTACTAAGAAGGATGTGTTTCAACTCCATCCAGGTAAACACAAAAGATGTAAAGTCTCCACCTTTTTATGGCTGAATAGTATTCCATAGTACATATATGATATGCCATAGTTTATGTTAATATATTCATGGGTTAATGTAGACTTGCATTGTTTCCACATTGTGGTGATTGTGAATTGAGCGTCAACAAATGTTCTAGCGCAAATTTTATGAATTTCTTATGCCACAACAATGAGATTTGAGAATAGATGAGAGTTAAAAGTATGTGTTCAGTCCCCCATCTTGAACCTCAATTTCCTACCAAATTTTATCTTTGCTCTGAAGATTTTATCAGTAGTCTTAGAAATTTCTACTTCCTTTAGATCAGCGGTTCTCAGCCTGTGGGTCGCGACCCATAGGAAACTATGCAAGGGCCCTCACATTAGGAAGGTTGAGAACCACTGCTTTAGAATACCACAGTTTTTATGTAACTCAATTTTTATTCTATCACATTGCATTGTAATTATGTATGCATTTCTCTCTGAAGTTGGCTATGACCTTTTTTAAGAGTAGTGATCATCTTATTTGCACCTGCATTACCAGGATCTAACATGGTTCCTGGTGTAAGGTAAGTATGTAATAGTTATTTAACATATAGATAAAGGAATGTACACTTCTAACAAAATAAGGGCTAGCATGAGATGCTCAAATATTTGTTTCAGAAGCTTGAGGCTATAGCAGAGGGTGGATTCTGTCTTCATAAGCCTGCTTCTGTCATTAATTCTTATGATTTTAAATATTTATAAAACAGTGTCAGCTGTAGTTACCCAGGATTTTTAGAATGAAGGGCAACTGCCTCAAGCCTTTTCCCTATTAATGCCTCGAGGAAAACCCAGTGACCCATTAAAGATTTCTGCACATTTCTGTGGAGCATAATCACTGTCTGTCATGGTCACTTTTGACTGTGGTTTCTGTTTCTACAAAATTATTATTAAGTATGAAAAAAATCCAATTTCTTTAAGTACTAAGTTTGACGATTGACGTCTCTGATGTTTTACTTTGACACTTCTTATTTTACTTTCACTGTGAAGGTACATCTTCATTCTTTCAAATAGCCCATTTTAGCTTGTAATTATCTTTCAATTTTATTTTAGAGGAATTTTTATGAAAACCATGGATAAGTCAAAAACTTATGTTATTTTTGAATGTGAGTTTTGTCATGGAACCAATGTAGTTCAGACAGTTTGAAGTATCAGCAACGTGTTTGGGAAGGATGTGGTTAATGAGTGCACAGGATGTCCGAGGTTTCAGAAGTTCTGTTCTGGTGATTTTCAACTTGAAACTGAGCCATGGAGTGAGCTGAGAGCAAGGTGCGCAATGATGAGCCAAAAGCGGTAGCGGCAGCAAGTCCATCTCAAACTATGTTGAATTAGCAGCAAGGTTTAAGGTTACTACTCCAACTATATTGGATCATTCTAAAAAAAATCAGCAAAATAAAGAAGCTGGATAGATGGATTCAAACGAGAAATGCTGTTAGAGTTTGCCTTTGTCTACTGTCACAACATAGAGGTGAACCATTTCCACACCGTATGGTTACGTGTGATGAAAAGTGGCTCTCTTGGACAATCACAAGTGTTCAGCATGATGGTTGGATAAAGATGAAGCACTGAAACACAGTCCAAACTGAATATTCATCAAAAAAGCTCATAGTGTGTGTTTGGTGGTCTAGCGCTGGTATTTTTCACTACAGCTCCATGAAACCTGGTCGGCCAATTACAGCAGATTCTATGGCAACCTGCTGCATGACGTGACAAAAATGCTGAGATTAAACAGCTGAGACTGGTCAGTAGACACAGGCCGATGCTCTTGCAAGAGAACACTCGGACACATGCCGCACAAATAACACTGCTCAAACTACAAGAGCTGGACTTGGAAACTCTGTCATGCACCGTATTCACCAGACCTTGCACCCTCTGACTACCATTTCTATAAGGCTTTGGACCACTTCTTGCTAGGAAAAATATTCAATTCCTCATAAGCTGTGGAAAATGCCTTTCATGATTTCATCTCCACTCACTTTCCAGGCTTCTTCACTGCCAACACAGACGAGCTGCATTAAGATGGAAAAACTGTGCTGACGGCTCAGGGGCATGCTTTGCTTTATTTTACAGCATTTTTTTTTTTTTTTTGAGATATGATAAACTAAACTTTTGATTTGAAGTTAGACATTTCGTATCTGATGACCTAATCCCTTAAGAAGGCTCTGGACGACTCTTCTATGTAGTACCTGTTCTTCATTGTATCAATATAAACATGACAGTCAGGTAAAGTTAAAGTGGCACCCAACAAAGTCACTCCTAGCATACCTACGTCACGATTAAATATTAGGAGATCAACATGAGATTTACCATTATATCCAAAGATACTTTTACCTGTGTGTCTATCATAGCATAAGAACAAAGATACAGGATCAGCCTAAGAGTCCATCAACCTATGGGTGGATCAAGAAAAAGTGGAATATTATTCAGCCATGAAGAATGAAATCATGGCTTTTGCAGCAACATGAATGGAACTGGAGTTATGTGAGTGTGAGTGGGGGTGGATGACGAGAGATTGTTTAATGGGGATAACGTACACGATAGGACTGAGGGATGCCCTGGAAACCCTGACTTCACCACCATGCAATCTGTGGATGCAACAAAATTACACTTGTATGCCATACATGTCTTCAAATTAAAACAAGTGAGACCGACATACACAAGGCCAAGAACTGAAAGTTGAATGTTGAATTTCTCTGTTCCAAAGCACTTTCATTTAGCCTAAAATCGAGAATTTCTCAACTTTTGGTGATATTGCCAACTCCCAACTCCCTTCTCTCTTCACCTCCACGTTTCCCTCCTTCTTTAATTCCATCTCTCCCACACTACTCCTAACTCCAACTTTTCACTATAATATTCAGCTATCACTGGCACCACCTTCTAAACTCAGCCCCAGAAGCACCTTTCAATATACAGAACATCTGACCCAAATGTTTAGATGCAGGCACTCTCTTAGCTGCTCAGAGTCAGCAATGACCTTTAGATTTTAAGACTTTCTCCTTCCTTAGAAGGAAGATGTGCTTTAAAGTAATAAAGATTTCACATGGACATTAAATGTAGAAATAGACAACTCATGACTTATTTCCAAAAATTAGAATCCTTACCTAGAACTTATCCCCTTAAGAATCAATCCTTCACAAAAAAAGTTGATTGGCACTAATATGCATAACAGAATAAAAGATATAAGACTATGATATATTAAAATAACCATATGTAAAAAGTAGCTATTAGAACTTTCATACTTCCTCAAGCTAATCCACCTGAAAATAGTATGCATTTAAATAATTACAAAGGAAAAATAAAAATCTCATTGTGATGTCATTTGTCATTGATAATAATAACTCCAGGATGTCACTTCATGGAGGAAGAATGAGAAGACTCATTTTATTTATCCAAAACATATATTCATTGGTGATATTTTTCTGCCTAAAAATGAGAAATAATATACTTATTTTACTAAACACGATAAAACAAAAAGTTCAATGATTATGTTTGTTTTATTTTTTTTAAGTGAATAAAGACCAGTTCCTTACATTATTCTATAAAGCAAAACATTACCTATTTGTGATCTGCAATACTTCCTTTCTGCATCTGTTTATACTGAATGAGGTGGAAAATGAGTGTTTGTTCTCTGTCCAAGGATGGATTGCTATCTCAAGGGAAGATACCAAATGGTACATTATTTAATTGCAGCATAGGAGAAAGGAAAGTTTAGGTGCCCCGTGCCACAAGGTCTTCCATTTTTCCATTAGGCATCAATTACTTTAAAGTCTGCTTTCCTTTTCCTTCCTGATAAGTCCTTCCAGAAAATTCTATGATAGTTTATTTTTCAGACGAAAAATCAAATTCTAGAATTTAGAAGATAAAACACCATTCATTATAATCTCTACTCAATTATATTTTCAGTAAATTTATATTAGGTGAGTATAAAATAGTCTTTTTATACTTATAGTAACATAAATTTATGGCAGTTTGTATTATATAAACAGGAAAAGAGACAATTAGTGGATGGATTTGGGGGTTACTTAGTCAATCAGTTATTTTAACCATGTAATTAAAATGCAAAATGTTGGTCCAAAATATGCACAAAATTAAGTGTGACACAGGAAGACCTATCAATTTTATGAAAACAAACTGAATGTTGTTGTGACAAAGATGTGTCAAGTGTACCTGTCTTTTCTCACAGACGTGACATTGTAAGACTTCAGGGACCTAGTATTTGATAGATACTTCAAATCTATCTCCTTAACACAGGCATCAAAGTATATTATAGAATCTATGATTTAGTATCTTCAAGGAAAAATGAAGATCATATAAATACTGGGCAGCATAAAACTTCTGTGCTGAAAATTGCATTTTCCTTTTATAAAATATCATTTTTGACTGGTTTTGTGTGAAAGCTGGTACACCCCTTCTTATGTTATCACACATACGCAATATAGTCATATCACGCGAGGTTCACCTTTCAGGATCCCAATGTCCAAAAACAATAACAATAACAAAAGTCGTGATTCATTGATTGTAACAATAATAACCTGATTCTTTCATTTTATTTTCTTGATATCTAGGTATATAGCCCCAAACAGGACAACATGTGCATCTTTAAACAAAAAGATGAATAACAAATGACAATGAAAATTTATGGAAGAATTTGTAATTGTGATGAAATGAACCAATTGTGCTAACAAAATTCTATCTTATTAATCTGCGTGAGACCAAGTTATCTGTACAGAGCATTGAAGGCTCTGTATAGATATGCACTAGTATTGATTAGACTCATGTTAAACTAAGAGACAAATGAGGATTTGCCAGAGAACAACCAGTCTGTTCACTAATAAAGCATCCAGTGTAGGAAATACCCCTGACAGAGGTAAGTGAAGGAAGATCTTTGGCCCAAATTTGAAGAGTCATTCGTGCTTTAACTTCTTAGATTATGCAAGTATAGAGTTTGGGGAGGAGGAAATCATTGCATGTTAAAGGAACGTTTTCCTTAGAAGATCCCAGCTTACTTTCTGCACTCTTTCAATGTATTCTTCTGTTTCAGGTTCACAAGGAGCAGCAATATGATCTTTTGAATCACCCCAAACAACTGTACTCATTTACCTCATTTTTTAATGGAAAAATCCAATTTCTCCCACTTTCCTTTACCAAAAGACACTTCCAAATCCCTCCTTTCCATTTATCAGTAGAGCTCTCTGTTAAGTGAGGGGATGTGTAGATCACATTGTCATAAATAGGTTAAATGTTACTACAGTAGTCTCTATTGTGTGGAGTTAGAACACAGCAAAATGACATCACTCATCAGAGGATGAATTCATCACTGGGTAAGGTGGGAAGGGGAATAGCAAGCATAAAGTCTGTGAAAGAGGGAATTCTGGCTTACAGGTTAGGTGAATAAGACCTACTGGAGAAGCAGGACACGGGAAGTTACACTATAATAAGTTAAGTCAAGCTCAATAATTAATTAGCTTAATTAAGTTAAGTTAAGCTTATAAATTAAGCACATAGGCTGTGTGTAATAAAGAAGGAAGTCCACCCGAGGGTAGAACACTCATGTTACCTTCCTGTTGACAACGGGGATCCTTATCCCTTACAATGAGCATGTTTCTGACATTATGATGAAGAAAAACACGAGACAATAAAATCCTTGTTCAAATAGACTTCATAAACAGTCTGGAAAAAACTACAGGAGGGCTTTGTGCCACCAATAGTGATGTAATGAAGTGTAAGGATTTGAAGACTGCCTGAAAGGGCTGACAAAAGTGCCAAGTTCCGGCTGCTGCTGACCCCCTGCTGACCCCACTGACCGTGGTCAAAGCAGCACCGGAAGGGAACTACGCTGTTGTTTATCTGACATGTCCAGTCTATCCTACTCGACCGCCTGGCCATCCAGGAGCTCAGTAGGAGGGTCCATGGCTGCTGGCTTCCCTCTGACTCTCTGGGAGAGTTGGTCTGGGGTGCTAGCAGCCCTCCATGTTGCTCTTAGGGTTGCTCAGAAGCACTGGGCCCCTCCGTAGTGATAACAAATGTATATCAGCTAAAAATCATTCAGAAATTAATTTTCCTCTACATCAATTCAATGGTTAAATTTTTGTACAGATTATGAAGTTTCATTTTCTTGTAACTCAGACTCTCGTGAGCACAGCATTGATCTCAGAGCCTCACACCTGGGAGAAACTCAATCGGAGCATCCCATATAAGGCAGTATTGTTGTGTACCCCAAACTGTCATTGGCCTCCTATTGCTCACTAAACAAAATTGATGTGCTTTATCCTAGTGGACTAAATTAAGTACTAAATTACCTTTCCAGCACGGCCTGTCTCACCTTTGGTATTAAAATTTTTGTTCACGGATCTCCTACAGGAAGGTTGGAAAACCATGGATAGCCTCATATATTGTTAAGCTAGTATTGAAAAAATTGTATTGTAGGATTAAAAATATAATTCTAAATATTTACATTTTAAATAACATAATAATTTTATTACTTTATAAGTATCCAATGAAATGTAAATTACATAGTAATTTGATAACCATTGTAACGTATTTGAAATGCATTTGAACATGACATTTTTTGACAGTCAGAATTTTTACTTAGCTTACTTTCCCTCCTTTGATTCATATTTCCATCCTCTTCTCCCTCAGAATTTTATCTTAATGTCCCTTCCTTCTTGAAAGGCTTTTATCGATTATCTCATCACATGTCCCTCCAGCTATCCATTTAGATATATTTTTTCTTATGACCACAGGGACTAAGCATTAAATATTAACATATCCAATAATCTGAACTTTTTTTTTTTTTTTTGCAAAAGGAGATTGCAACACTCTTCTTGGAGTCTGAATAACATTTCCATCAAATACAAAATACTAATTTGCCTTCCGTATGTGTTTCTTTTCTCAAATATGTAATAGTCTCTTAGAAGTAATGTCTCCATTTTTTTCTACCTTTCCCGAAATCGTGCAAAGTATGACCCGGAGGTGAATACAGAAACATGCTGTTAAGACTGCCGAAAATGCAAAAAGAGCACTTTCACGAGACTGATATTTGTCTGAATGCTTTTTCAATCTTTTATTAATCTAATTCCATGCTGGAGAGATATATTATGTTGAGCATTGTCGTGAGGCTGTTGCCTGGGTAAAAAAAGATGCTGCATCTCCAGCCCTTCCCACTACCAGACCATCCTCAGAAGAGACGCAGTATTTTACATTTAAATACAAGCAGGAGATGGAAGAAACCTTCTTGTTAAACAAAAAGTGCCATTGTCACTTCTATTGGTCCGGCCTACAATATTCCTGAGTTCCTTTCCTCTTCCTCAAAGGCCATAGTATCCTGTTCTGACAGCCCATCTGTGCCTTAACCCAAGTACGTATAAGATGGGAAAAGACAGTGAGCTCTACACAGACAGACCATGCCTGACACAGGAGGCTTCACACAGCTCAGTGCTCCCGACAGTGGTTTCTTTTTCTGCTTTTCACCTCAGAGTATTATCTCCACAGAGCAGTATACCAGACAAAGATCGCAGGGGAGGGAGAGGGGACCATTCTTTGTCAAAATGGAAATGGGTGATTTTGAAGAGGAGGGAAGAAAGGGGAGCAAGCACGTAAGTGTTGGGTGTCTGGGAAATGATTCCATTAAACTGTCATGACTGTGAACCCTGGAAAGTCTTAGTTTACCTTACCCCAGAAGCAAGAGTATTTCAGTTTGAAGGCCGTGATAGACTCTCTATTTGAGTGAACTGTTTTTTGTTTCTGCATGACCACTCCGATACAAACTTAGAAGCTCACAACACCATCTATTTATTATCTCCCAGTTCCTGTGGGTCAGGAGTCTGGACACAGTTTAGTTGGTCCTCACAGGCTGAAACTGAAGTATTGGGCAGAGGTGCAGTTCATCTGAGACTGAGGGTCCTCTTCCAAACTCACATGGATGTTGGCAAAATTTATTTCGCTGCATCAAAGTACTCGTGGTGACTTGCTTCATGAAGGTCAGGGAAGAGCTTCTGTCCTGTTGAGTTTTTGACTTATCTGCATTTAAAGGGCTCATCTAATTAGGTCAGACCCACTCAGAATAATCTTCCTTTTGATTCACTTAAAGTCATCTAATTAGGGACTTCAGTTATGTCTGCAAAAATCCCTTTTCCTTCTCCATATAATGTAATCCAATCATAGAATGGCATCTACCCTATTCGAAGGCTCCATTTATACTCAAAGGAAAGGATTACACAGGGTATAAACCCCAGAGACTAGAAATCTTGGTGGCTATTTTAGAGTTCTGTCTACCATAAACAAATAAAATAGCTTCTTAAATTTAAAAAGAAAATGATGTTCTCTAATGTTATTTATTTACGAATAGGCTTCCTACATGTTCTTTTTAACTGGATGCCCTTTTTCTATTTGGTCCAACTCTTAGGGCCTAATTTGAATTCATATCACTTTATAAAGTTCTTCATCCCCCAACACAGATAATTAGAAATCACTTCTGTTTTTTGAAAACATTCCACAGCACTTGACCTGAATTTCCCCTATGATAGTTTTGTTATGTGTATAAATATTTGATTCCCTCTCTAGACAAGTAACTCTTTGGATCACGCCTGATTTATATTTGCATCCCTAACATCAATGCAGTGTCTTTTGTTTTGTTTTGTTTAATTTTGTTTTGTTTTTTTGAGATGGAATCTTACTCTGTTGCCCAACGTAGAGTCTAGCTCACAACAACCTCAAACTCCTCAGTTCAAGTCTAAGCCTCTCGAATAGTTAGGATTATAGGCCTGCCACAATACCCAGCTAATTTTTTCTATTTTTCATAGATACAGATCTCAGTCTTGCTCAGACTGGTCTCTAACTCTGAGCTCAAGGGATCCTGCTGTCTCAACCTCACAGAGTGATAGGATTTCAGGTGTGACCCACCATGCCCAGCCGGTGCAGTGTTTTGACATAGAAGGCATACAAATATACAAATATTTACATGAGAAAAGGAATAAATAGCAATTTCCCTTGCCTAAACTTGAGGATATTTCTAGCTCTGACTCTTCAGCCTTTATCTATTCTTATAGCCAGCTGTGTCTATAACCAGATTGTAAATGTGTAGCAAATAGGGCCAATGTCTTTTCTGTCTTTCCTCAAGATCAGACAATTAAGTTCATGAATTCATTCTAGAAAAAGTGCTACATACCTCATTGCTGAATATCACCACAGTCACCTTTGAAGTACTCCCCTTGGGAAATGATGCTCTGATACCAGCACCTAGTCCACCCTTCAAAACACTTCTTCTAGAATGAGTTTGGGGACTTAATTGGCCCACCTTGCATAAGACAGCTCTGATACCCATTCCAAAAAAAAAAAAAAAGAGTTCTAAAATTGCTTTGAACAAGCAATTGCTAGAACTAGCAATTCCAAAAGGGAGAACTCCAGGAGGATTGAGGGCTGTGGACATGCACAATTGGAAACTGTTTTGTCAGGAGAGGGGGAAAGTCTACTTGCCCTGAGTTTGTGGGTTGATGTTAAAGGAGGGCTTGCCTGTAGCCATCAGTCCAAGGGACATCTTTCAGAGGCCTGAAAAGGTGGGAAGTCTCTCTCTCTACTTTGCGGATTACGTCCCATTAGATTCTTACTGCTTTTGAGGATTGATTCCCTCCCTTTTCTCTTTTCCTAAGCACCTGTCAGATATACCTGAAAAAGTGATTAAGTTGGCATAAAAAAGGCCTAAACTGATGTCTTTTAAGTTAAATGGGCCACTCTCTGCATTAGAAGAAGTTGCATAAGAAATAAACCTCTTTAAGAAAAAGAAGCAGCATGCATGTAGGATTTAATTGCTAGCATCTAATTAGTTTTAGACTAGTGCTATAAAACTTAGAGAGGAGCAAAGATAAATATTTCAGCTAATTTCCCCATGTACAATGAATAAAACAGTGGAAATGATTCTCAAAATTGAATGTTATGAAGTTATTTGCAAAGTATATTAACTCAGTTCTTCTATGTAATGAAGTGTCCTTTACAGTTGAAGAGACTTTCCAGGAGCTGACAGTTCTCTCATAAAGAACATGGCTCTGGTGCCTCCATCATGATGTTTTGAAATGATCTCAACTTTAGACCTTGCTGTCTGCCAGCTGAGGACACACCTCCATGCTCACTGGTGTCCAGCAGCAGCACAGGGTACCAAAGTCAAAGTGATTTCAACTGTCAGGAGCGCCATGTAGAAAAGCCTCTACACGAATGCATCATTTCTTTCCTCTCCTCTGACTCACCAAAAGAGTTGCCCTTGGTGCTAATATTATGTTTTAATCAGATTGCATGGTAGACGGTCACTGGGAAACATGAATGTCATTATGAAATAATTCAACGTGCCACTGCCCCTTTCTTGATCTGCTTGAATCCCTTTTCTGGAAACCCCATTGCTCCCCCCAAAGTGGCCTCCTGTGCCAAATTTCCTGGACACAACCTGGAGGTGCTGCACTGAAGTGGTAAGGAAAAGCAAATATCAAAAGGAACACTGTCATATATAAGTTTGCAAATGCATTAATGATGCTCCCCTTACTACTCTAAGAAGGAAAATACATAAATTTTATTTTCAGCTACAGAAATACTCTTGCTTCTACCCTTACTTTACTGGCTGGTAAATCAAGCCAACAAATAATTTCATTCTATGGAATCATTTTTAATGGACTTTTGTAGCTTTTATAGCAGTTCCCAGGGTTTGTGCCTATGGGTTTGTTTCTATATGCTTTTACAAAAAGGTTATATTTTGTCCTCTAATTCAAAAACCATCGATGGTGTATTTTATCCTGGAATAATATGTTGCCTTTATAATGAATATATATATTTATGCATTAATAATTTGTTATCACCTTTTGTCCAATGCACAATTCGTTACTTTTATCTGGAAGAAAAAAACCCAGAAGGACCTCCTTCTAGGCTGTGTACTCCTTGAGGGGCAGGACTCTAGTTCTCAGCACAGGGCCGGGGACATAGCAAGATCTGAGTAATGCTTTGTGAATAAGTAAGTGAACTAATGTAACAGCAATACTCATGGTAGTATTTACGAATATGCACACAGTCTTTTTACAAGGTGAATTCCTTGTATTTAGGAATTTACTACTTAAATTAACTACTGATACCAACTGATCCAAGAACAGACCCTCACATATTGGAAAATTTAGAGACAATCGTATGCTAGTTTTCATAAATACCTGTATTTTAAAGAAACAGAAAAAAAGTTTAAAAAAATTATTACCTACCTCTCAATGAAAGAAGTTGGTAAAATCCTGGCATTTCTTGCCTAATACGTGTATAATTTCATTTTTGTAATTTCATATCTGTGGCTGTTTTGGAAAATTATAAAAATTGCCCTTAAACCTAGCATACTTTAATAAAAAGATTTCATGTTTATATCATTCATTCATCCATGCAGCATATGTTGCTTAAATTATATTAAATTGCTTAAATCATATTGAAATAAATTATATCAACTGTCCTTCAACCTTGAGTGTCTATCATTTCAGGATTCTATGACTTCTTTCTGCCCCAAAACAGATACTATCATTAAATAATGAACCTCTTAAGGTTTTGGAATACATGCCATTCATCATGGCCTTCTCTTTATTTTCTACCTACATTTTCATAGAAAGAAAAATAGTGAAATGGTCAATAATTCCTAAGAATCAACAAAAGTACACTTGCCTTGTTATATAAAAAGGAAATTAGAAAATTTAATAATTTATAAGTACAACATTCATGTATTATGATTTGTTAGATCACCCAGAGAAGCATAAGAATTAGGACAACTGTCAGTGAACTACTGTGGAGACCCAGAGACCTGTGCTGTGGTGAGCACTTTGAAACTCACTAACTCTCTGACTTTTGCTTTCTTGCAATTTTGCCCACTTAACCTCCTTGAACCTCATTTCCTCAAGTGTAGAATGATGCACTGAACAAGATCTGTGGTTGTCAACATTGTTAAAGTCATAATAGCCTTTATTCCAACAAAATCTTTCTTGGAACTTATATAAGCAAAACAGGTGATGGTCGAGATGCTGCTAGTGAAGCAGAGCAAGGGTTCCTCACTTCTCTTAACTTCCCCCACATTTACCCACCTGTCTTTCACATTCCCCAGCTTCCTTCAGGAGCCCCTTGAACAGCCCCTTGAACCCCCTGAGAACAGATGATCTCAACAAACTCTTACGTAGCACACACTAGATGAAGTCACTGAGTTGCTGAAGTCCCTTTTAGTTCTAAAAGTCTGATTTTAGGACTCAGTGTTAATGTTAGCATAAGCTTTATCTTCGTGAAATAGAATATAGCCAATTGCACAATGTGGCTGTTGTCTGCAATGTTGTTTTCTAAACCATTACTCTTGCACACTTCAACTTGACCATTGCAGTTAGCGTAGTGAAGGAATATATAAGGATAGAGAAAAGTGGTAACATTCAGATCCCTTTCACTGTTCTAGTGACTGGTGTAGGAATGACTATCCCCTTATTCTTACCATTGTGAGACAGCTAACCCAGCTAAGCCAGGCCACCATTCTGGGTGTTCCACTGTCATCATAAGTGGATTCTGATACCCTCAACAAGAATATATGAAATATGAAAGCCAAAGAAATAAATATGAGCAAACAAAACTACAATATTGTCAGGTTCCGAGGGGACAAGAGAGGAGGCCAAAAAGATAGCATAGCTTTGAGAGCTCAGAGGATGACTTTGTTTTTCTGAGACAGAATCTCACTCTGTTGCCCTGGGTACAGTGCTGTGGCATCATTGCTCACAGCAACCTCAAACTCTCGGGCTCAAGTGATCCTCTTGCCTCAGCCTCCCCAGTAGCCAGATTACAGGTTCCTGCCACAACACCTGGCTAGTTTTTCTATTTTTAGTAGAGGAAGGTTCTTATTCTTGCTCAGGCTGGTCTTGAATTTGTGAGCTCTTGCAATCCACCCACCTCGGCCTCCCTAAGTACTAGGATCACAGGGATTAGCCACAGAGCCCAGCCAAGGAATTAAGCCGTAATAGAAAGAAGAAGAAAAGAAATCATAAATAAAAGATCGAAAGAGATTTTTCAGTTATTCCAAAATCATGAGCTTAGATTTTTGTTATAACCAGGCCAAGTATGCCTGAATAGGTCTGGTTTAAGGAACCAGGAATGGATGAAACAGACAGAATTTTGTCTGTGGCTAACATGATTATCAAGGGATTCTAAATGTCTTAATTTCCCCCTTTCCCTCTTACCACTGATAATTAAGAATTAGCCCTCATTAAATATGCCAATTTAAAGCTCAGCAAAAACAGAGACATCCTTTATTTCAACAAAGCTTAGCAACAGAGAAGAGGACCAATCATGTGGCTTCACTGTTCTTTTTGGGGTTTTAAAAAAATACACATAACTCTCTGGAAATTATTTCTGTATATTTTGGATAATTAGAATAGTCCAGTCATATCTCTGGCTTATGAAATCCCAAATCCAGAAATCCTAAACTTTTGCACTGGTTCCAAACCTAATCTTTTCCTCTTTTACTAACAACCACTCTGCAAAGTACACCTGGGGTTTCGCCACCCTCAGATACCACTTAGCCTCCCAGAAATTTAACCAGCTCTGTTAGAAAGGCCTATTTTAGAGCAGAACACATATTTCACCCCTCAAGTTAAAATTAAGTATTAGAAATTCAAAAGAACTAAAATTAGATGGCAAAAATATAGCTCATTTCCCCAGAAGGTAAATGTGAAAGGCTGATTTTTTTTTTTTTCCTTTTAGGAGCCCAAGTAACTACTTTCATGATATATATGTGTCTTTGCAAAGCCTTTAATCTCTCTAAGCCCTGATTTTTCTGGATGAAAAGTGGAATAGCAAAATTAAAGTAGTAAAATCTCTCCTTCAATATAGAGTGTATGTTTCTGGCTTAATTTGGTACCAGACTATTGTGATAGTTGCCTCTGACCAGTTACGTCTAAGCACACAGTCTGTGATAGAACCCAAATGCAAACACCAACAGACAACCACCAGGGATGTTTCTTCTAAAAATAAGGCAAATGTCAATTGAAATTTTTCACATTTTTTTAACCTCTTAAATATTTTACTGCTTATTTTTTTTTTTACAGTCTATAAACAGACCATCCCCATATACTTGAAAGTAGAGAAGCACCTGTTTCTCTCACGTCAAAATACCCAAATCTCTACCTGTGGATCTCAACCCTGGCTACAGATTAGAAGGCCCTAGAGGTGACCTGAGGTAGGTAGAATGTTCTGTAGACACCTCCCCAAATATTACCATGCCTGGTTATCTGATCAAATATTCATGTAAGCACTGCTATAAAAGGATTTTACAGATGGAATTAAAAAGAGTGACTCATCAGCTAATTTAGAAACAGAGAGATTATCCCAGATTATCCATGTTGCCAGTATAATTTCACAGGCTCTGAAAAGCAAAAGAGGGAGGCAGAGGATGCAGAGAAAATATGGCAGAGGGGAAAGCCAGAGGGATGGGATGGAAGCAGAGGTCAGAGAGACCTGAAGTGTTGGGAGATCTCAAACCACCACTGCTGGCTTTGAAGACAAAAGGATACATTCCAAGGAGGCCCCTAGGAGTGACTATGATTCCCAGACATAGCCAGCAAAGAAATGGGGACCACAATTCTACAGCTGCATGAAAATGAATTCCAATGACAGCCTGAAATATTTGGAAGCAGACTCTTCCTGAGCGCTTCAGAAAGGAGCTCAGTGCTGCCAACAAATGTTTATGGGTCTTGGGGATGGAGGGAAGAGAAACCATCTGTGCCCACCGGACTTCTACACTCCAGAACTATAAAATAATAAATTTGCATTGTTTTAAGCCATTAAGTTTCTAGTAATTAGCTAGAATAGCACAGCAATAGAACACTAATAAATGGCTTCCCTCTAAAAATAACATAATCAACACCTCTGGGGATAAAGACAGGCATCCATACTTTCCACAAGCTTCATAAATCAGTTCTTATGAAATTAATGTGAATAGGAATCCCACACATCTTGTTAAAATGCAGATTCTGATCAATAGGTCTGCAGTGAGACCTGACTGTTCAGAGAAGCTCCTGGTGAATGCTGGTGTGGGTTTGTGGGGAGAGCACAGGTGGGTGAGAAGGCCACAGGTGACTGTAAATCAGCCAGTCTTCTCTCTGCTTTGTGGATGTCACTTTCATAAGTCACCAGAGTACCAGCATTACAGACCCTTCCCACTTCTTTCCACACCCATTTCAAGACTGAAGATTGGCAAACTGGAGCTGGAATCTGGTGATATAAAAAGTGCAGGCAGAAGCAGACAGACCTGGTGGCTGGAGATGTATGTAATAAATAAACCATGGCAGGCAGGGTTTTTAAAAACTGACCCTCAGGAGGGTACAGTTCGAAAATTCTCATTTTAAGCCCTTAATTAGTAGTAGAAATAGTGGAAAGTCTTACCACTGTAAAGCTAAATAACAACAAATCAGCTGTTACTTTCTGTTGATAACTCACGGAAATTCTGAGAAACATGTGCCAGTACTGTACACTTATATAATATGAGAGACCACTATAAATTCAGATAACCTACCTTAGCAAACTGAGTTTGAATAGATGTCTCCTCATTTAAAAAAAAAGAAAAAAGAGGGGAACAGAGGTGAGATGGCCAACTGGAGCCAGCTTTCCACAGAGGCTCCTCTCCAGAAGGAGAGTTAAAGGACAGAAGATTAGCAAGTAAGCTGATGGTTTGGAGCTAAGCCAAGAGAGAAGGTTAAAGAACACACATCAACCATGTTGAGGCGAGCTGTGACCCCAAGGATACAAACAATAAGTACAAAATCCATCACCAAGCGGATAGGAGTCCCATCCCCCAAGAGAATGGCTCGCAGTATACTTTCTACAAACAAGCAAGCAGAGTTCAAACATCCTCCCATTTTATACCACAGGGACAGACCCTCTAAAAACCAGACCTCCTTCCCCTACTAAGGTGCCATGGCACTCTCCTTCCAGGTATAAATCTATATAAAACTACATAAAACTGTACATATGCTCTACCTGCAGTTCTGAACTCCCAGCAGTCCTCTCCACTCTCGACCCCAAAGTCTGGAGGCCTGTCCCCCATGGAGTCCAGATTCTTGGGCATTTTCTCAGGAGGTATGGACAGGGCATGGGCTGTTGCAGATCTGTGCCGATTTTGCAGCATGGGGCTAAGGAGAAGACGGTGGATTGAAGGAGCCATACAGGAGAGGGAGCGGTGGTGCTCCATGGCACAGAGCAGCAGCAGAAACAAAAGGGCTCACACCCCTGGGGATATTTTGGAGAGATGCTCCCTGTCTCTCTGGGCAACCAGAGAAAGCTGGGCATCTTCTCCAGTGGCAGACACTGAAAGAAAAGATATGGGATGGTAACACAGGCCCTGTGAGTAAAGGGTATGCCGGGCAAGGCGTGGCAGGGACAGAGAATAGAAGACGGTGAGCAGAGATGGCATACTCCCAGGGCAGGGCTGAGCCAGAACTGTTTTAGTGAGCCTAAGAAGCACCTGGACTTCAGGGGATCATAGCTGAGACAAAGGCAGGTGGACAGAGGCTGGAACTCAACTGAGTGTAAGCACCACAACCACCCCAACACAGACTACGACAGAGACAGACACACCAGCTCCAGGCAGAGACACAGACTTGGGCTGAGTCACAGTTTCTGTGAACTCAAACAGCGCCTGGTCTGTTTGAGGGGAATATAGCCAGGACAGAATCACAAATTCTGCGAAAATATAAGTGTCAGCAAAATCAATCTAGGGTGGGGCTGGAACTGAGGGAACCGCCCCAGCTTCCATTATCCACCCGAGGTTGTCAGGCCTAAGTTCCCCCCAGCCTGGCCAGGGAAACATAGATCACCTTGTGACTCAGGCAGGCTCCAACCCCTAGAGGAGCATCTGCTCATTGGAGGGAACTGGGTCACAGCCCTATGGGGTTACCAGTGACTGGGTGTGCAAGGTGAGGAAGGAAGCATCAATCTTCCCAGATGAATTCATTTACTGGGGCGGGGGGGCAGTTCTTCTGACTCCACAGAGCACCAGAATGAGTCATACTCAAGCTGCCAGCAGACCCCTGCTATCTAGTTGCCAGAGACCTTTTGAACTCTCCCACTTGAGACCAGGAGCTGACTGGGACAATTGATTTGGATCTCTTGGACTAGACCAATAATCCGAGGACTATCCAAAGTGGTACCCTGGATGAGTGGTTGTGGGAAGGTTTGATTTTCCTTTTTCAGTTGTTGCCCATGGGGGAGTGGGGTGACTTAATTGCTGTTATTTCTACATAACTGAGACTTCAACCCAGAGTAACTGATTCACTATGGCAGGACAGAGATCAGCTGAAAACAAGACAAAGCCACTTAGCCCCACAACACCAAGTAAGTCCCCAGTGTCTCAGGCCATAGCACTGTACGGGTCCTTTGCAAAGCTCTAGGGGAAAAGGTATAGACACCAGTCCAAGCTCTTTGGCAAAGGGCTGGTTAATCACTACTCCAGGAGTTCCCCCAACCCAAATTCACCTTATCTGCTCATCTAGCCAAATGGTATAAAATAATCATGGGACAGAATCAGCAGAAAAAAACTGGTGACATGAATAACCAGTGTAGATAAACTCCCCCCAGGAATGAAACAGTGGGGGGAACCCATTCATAAACAAATGGCTGAGATGTCAGAAATCAAATCCAGAATTTGGATCGCAAATAAGATTAATAAAATGGAGCTAAAATTGGAATTAGAAATTCAAGAAGCATTTCAAAAGTTGTCTCAAGAATTCAATGAGTTCAACGACAAAATCACCAAAGATCTGACACATTGAGACAAGAATGTGCAGCCCTCAAAGATCTGAGAAATACAGTAGAATCCCTCAGTAACAGAATGGACGAAGCAGATAGAAGGATTTTTGACATTGAAGGCAAAGGTTTTGTACACTCCCAAACTCTCAAAGACAAAGAGAAATTTAGAGCAAAAATAGATCATTCTCTCAGACAGCTCTGGGATAATTCGAAGAAAAATAATATTCGACTTATAGGAATCCCTGAAGGTGACCTGGTTGCTTCACAAGGAACAGAGGCTCTTCTTCACGAGATTATGAAGGAGAACTTTCCAGACATGTCAAGAGATTCTAAAATTCAGATAGCAGACAGTTTCAGAACCCCAGAATGACTCAACCCAAATAAGACATCCCCCAGGCACATCATAATTAATTTCACTAAAGTTAATATGAAGGAGAAAATTCTGAAAGTAGCCAGATGTAAGAAAACTATAAACTACAAGGGAAGGAATAATAGAATGACTGCAGATCTCTCTGCTGAAAACTTTCAACCTAGAAGAGGGTGGTCATCAACTTTTAATCTCCTAATACAAAATAACTTTCAAGCCAAGATCCTGTATCCAGCTAAACTGAGTTTCATTTATGATGGAGAAATTAAATACTTTAATGACATTCACATGTTGAAGAAACTTGCAATAACTAAACCAGCTCTCGAGAATATTCTCAGACCTATCCTCCATAATGACCAGCAAAATCCTCCACCACAAAAGTAAACTCACTCAGAAAATTTTGATCAAATTCTAACTACCACGGGGGTGAAAGGATTAAAAATGTCCACTGGACTTTTAAAAACTTTGATACCCAAAATTCTACCAGGCTTATCAATATTCTCAATTAATGTAAATGGCTTAAATTGTCCACTAAAGAGGCACAGCTTGGCTGATTGGATACAAAAACTCAGGCCAGATATCTGCTGCATACAAGATTCTCATCTTATCTTAAAAGATAAAAATAGACTCAGGGTGAAGGGATGGTCATCTATATTTCAGGCAAATTGAAATCAGAAAAAAGTAGGTGTTGTAATTTTATTCACAGATACAAAAGCCTTTAAAGCAACAAAAGTAAGGAAAGATAAGGATGGTCACTTCATATTTGTTAATGGTAACACTGAACAGGATGAGATTTCAATTATTAACATTTATGCACCCAACCAGAATGTTCCTCAATTTATAAGAGACTCTAATAGGCATGAGCAACTTGATCTCCTCCAGCTCCATAATAGTTGGAGATTTTAACACTCCTTTGGCATGGTTGGATAGATCCTCCAATAAGAAGCTATGCAAATAAATTTTAGAGTTAAACTTAAACATTCATCATTTGAAATTAACAGACATCTACAGAACATTTCATACCAACAAAACTGAATACACATTCTTCACATGGGCCCATGGAACGTACTCCAGAATTGATCACATCTTAGGTCACAAGTCTAAACTCAGCAAATTTAAAAGAATAGAAATTACTCCTTCCATCTTCTTGGACCATCATGGAATAAAACTTGAACTCAGTAACAACAGGAATCTGCATACTCATACAAAAACATGGAAGCTAAAAAACCTTATGCTAAATGATAGCTGGGTTATGCATGAGATTGAGAAGTAAATTACCAAATTTTTGGAACAAAATGATAATGAAGACATGAATTATCAGAACCTCTGGGATAAGTCTTCCTCAAAAGAACAGAAAGAGGAGGCGGACCATGATGGCGGACAGGAAGGTTGTGTAGCCCACCTCTCCCAAGCCACCAGGTGAGAGGAAAGGCGGACTGGAACTTCCCTGTGTGTGGATTATTGGAGTGGACAGACAGCTGGAGACACCCAGCGAACTGATGGTTTGCTATATATGAGGGGTAATTTAAAAATCACAGACTCTGTTGTAGAGATTCATCCCTGCTCAGCCGTGCCGGCCAGCAGGCCCCTCCCCCACGAAGGTCAGCAGCTTGTAAATGCTGACAAAATCCAATTGACAAGTAATTAATCCTGAACTGAGGGAGGCATCCAAAAGGAGAGCCACTCAAAACCACAGGGAGCTGGGCAAACTGTTGGACAATTGAAGGGAAGGGATCCTGCCCAGGAAACAGACATTTTGAACTACCCAAAAGGGCGGGCACCTTTCCCCCAAGTGTTGTAGGGGGCTGGCGGTTCAGACTGTGCAGCAAACTGGCGGACGCCCATCCAAAACTCTGAACCATAAAACTCAGAATAAAGCCCACGAGCGCTCCAACCACGGAACAGCTTGAAGCCTAGGACCCGGCTTTGGCTTCTGGGGCTGCGGAGCAACTGAAGCCGCGGACCGGCTTTGGCTGCTGAAGCCCGGGGAAACAGCTACAGGAGATACCGTGGGAACTCAGCACCACTCTCCTTATGGCCGATTGCAGTCGCCGGTTTGCGGGGGAACCTGGGAGCAGAGTGGAGGGACTTAGGAAGCGTGGACACCTGCACTGAGTGGGAGGGTCGGTCGCAAGTGCTGTCCGGAGAACAGCCGAGGTTGCACAATTCATAGGCGACAAACTTTTACAGAAACTCCAAAATGGCGATCAGCCATGGAAGGTGGTTACCATGGTAACGGTATAAACTGTAAACCAGGTATAAGTCTCAAAAACCACTCACAGCGCCACCTGGTGTCCAGAAAGTATATTGCAGTATGAATATATTCCTATGAAAGTTGATCCCTACAGCAGACATATAGACATTTATAGGTATATTTCTACCACAAGAATATTTTTGCAGTTGGTGCCTTTTTTTTCGTTTTGTTTTGTTTTTTTGTTTTTTTTTTTCCTTTGGTTTTCGTGGGGGGTTTTTTGCTGTTGTTTTCTTTTTCTCTGATTTTTCCTCACCATTTTCTTACAGGAGATTTCGATAATTTTTTATCATTACATTTTATATAGATATATTTTTTATTTCTATGTCTTCTAATTTTAATTTCTTCTTTCTTCTCACTTAATATTCCTTCTAACACCATTTTTCTCTCTTTTTTTCCTTTCTTTCAATTATTTTACGATTATCACTATTTTTATTGCAGTTGTTCTTATATTGCTGTTGTCGTGGCTATTGCTTGTATGTTTATGTGTTTCCACCTATCTCTGTATCTATGGGCCCATGTGCCTGGTAACCTTTGTATCTGTTTATTTGTTCATTTGGACTCAATGAGCTTGGTGTTACGACCTGTAACCCTGAGCTCCTAACACCCCACTCCACTCTCACTCCGTAATCTGGAGACCTGCCCCCTCAGGAGTCCAGATTCTTGGCTGAACTCTCAAGAGGTATAGACAGGACCTGGACTGCAGCTGGCCAGTGCTGACTCTGTAGCAAAGGAGCGAGAAGACAATGGTCGGCTGAGAGGGAATTACACTGGAGCGGTGGTGCCCTGAGGTGCAGAGCAACAGCCATCTTCAGCAATAACAAGGCCCACTCCCAGATATCCCATAGCCTCTCCTCCTGTCTTCCTGGGCAACCAGATGAGGCCAAGCATCTTCTCAGATGGCAACCACCATGGAACAGACCTGGGACTGAAACACAGGCCCCAAGAGTAAAGGGTTTTCCTGAGACGGTACCGATCTGGGTGGAACACGGGGACTAGAAAACACACCCGCAGAGCCAGGAAACTCCTAGGGTGGGGCTGATCCAGAGAACCGCTCTACTGAGCCTAAGAGGCACCTGGCCCTTAGGGGATCACCAGCCTATAGACAAAGGAGGCCAAGCGGCTACAACCAACAACTGATCATGCTGTGAATACAAACCCGCAGGACTAAAGACAGGGCCTGAGACACAGGTTCTGGGAACTCAAATCAGCCTCTCCTCTGCAGAGGAATCTGGCAAGGTCAGAAACAAACTCCCACAGGGTTGTTCCCTTCACCCAGTAACATAAACTAAGGGTGGGGCTGGAACTGAGTGAACACCTCCAGCCTCCATCAAGTGCCCGAGGTTGACAGGCCACACCACTCCCTACTGGATAAAGACAGAGAATAGCGGCCTAGTCGAGCAGACACAGACTACCCTGTGACTTAGGCAGGTGCAAACCCCTGGAGTATCTGCTTACTGCAGACAACTGACTGGGTCACAGCCCTGTGGGGCTAGCAGAGACTGGGTGTGACAGAGCTGCAAAGTGGGGAAGGAGGCATCATTCTTCCCAGACTTATCTATTTACTGGTGGCTCTTCCTGACTCCACGCAGCACTGGAGCAAGCCATTTTAGAGCAGTCACCAGACCTCTATGACCCAGTTCCCAGGGACCTCTTGAACTCTCCCACCCGAGGCAGCTGCTGACTGAGACAATTGACTTGGACCTTTTGAACTGAGTCACTCACCTGGGGACTATGGAGGTGGTGCCCTGGGTGTGTGGTTGTAGGAAGGTTTGATTTTCCTTTTCCATTTGTTGCCTGTGGTGGGTGGGGTGACTTAATTGCTGGCATTTCTCCACAGCTGATACTTCAACCCAGAGTAACTGTTTCACTAGGGTCACATAGAAACCAGCTGAAAACAAGTCAGAACCACTTAGCCCCTCTACACCAAACAGGGTCCCAGTTTCTCAGGTCACAGCACTGTACGGGTCCTCGACAAAACACCAGAGGAAAATCAAAGGGAGTAAAACAATCATGGGGCGGAATCAGTGGAAAAACTCTGGTAACATGAATAACCAGAATAGATCAACCCCCCCCCAATGAAAGATACGGCAGATGTAATTGAAGATCCCATCCACAAACAACTGGCTGAGATGTCAGAAATCGAATTCAGAATTTGGATGGCAAACAAGATTAACAAAATGGAATTAGGAATTCGTGGCGATTTCAAAAGCTGTCTCAAGAATTTAACGAATTTAAAGATAAAACCACCAAGGACTTAGACACACTGAAACAAGAATTTGCAGCCCTCAAATATATGAAAAATACAGTGGAATCCCTTAGCAACAGAATGGACCAAGCAGAAGAAAGGATCTCCAACATCGAAGATAAAGCATTTGAACGCTCCCAAACTCTCAAGAGAAATGGAGAGCAAAAATGGATCATTCACTCAGAGAGTGCTGGGATAACTTGAAGAAGGCAAATATCTGTCTCATAGGAATTCCTGAAACAGATGAAGTGGCCTCACTGGGCGCAGAGGCCCTTCTGCAGAAATTATGAAAGAGAATTTTCCACACATGCCTAGAGAACCTGAAATTCAGATAGCAGATAGCTTCAGAACCCCAGCACAACTCAACCCAAATAAGACATCCCCCAGGCATATCATAATTAACTTCACTAAAGTTAATATGAAGGAGAAAATTCTCAAAGCTGCCAGGAGAAAGAAATCTATTACCTTCAAAGGGAAGAACATTAGAATGACTGCAGATCTCTCTGCTGAAACTTTTCAAGCCAGAAGAGGGTGGTCATCAACGTTTAATCTCCTCAAGCAAAATAACTTTCAACCCCGGATCTTATACCCAGCTAAACTGAGTTTCATTTACGATGGAGAAATTAAATACTTTAATGACATACACATGCTAAAATTTGCCATAACTAAACCAGCTCTTCAGGATATTCTCAGACCTATCCTCCATAATAACCAACCCAATCCTCTACTACAAAAGTAAACTCACTCAGAAACTTCTGATCAAACTCTAACTTCCACAATGGCAAAAGGATTAAAAATGCCCACTGGACTTTCAAAAAACTCAATACCCGAAATTTCACCAAACTTCTCAATGCTCTCCATTAATGTGAATGGCTTAAACTTCCCTCTAAAGAGACATAGGTTAGCTGACTGGATACAAAAACTCAGGCCAGACATTTGTTGCATACAAGAGTCACATCTTAACTTAAAAGACAAATACAGATTCAGGGTGAAAGGATGGTCATCCATGTTTCAGGCAAATGGTATCCAGAAAAAAGCAGGTGTTGCAATTTTATTTGCGGACACAATAGGCTTTAAATCAACAAAAGTAAGGAAGGACAAAAATGGTCACTTCATATTTGTTAAGGGTAAGACTCAATATGATGAGATTTCAATTATTAATATCTATGCACCCAACAAGAATGCACCTCAATTTATAAGAGAAACTCTAACAGACATGAGTAACTTGATTTCCTCCAACTCTATAATAGTCGGAGATTTTAACACTCCTTTGGCAGTGCTGGATCGATCCTCCAACAAAAAGCTGAGTAAAGAAATTCTAGATTTAAATCTAACCATCCAGCATTTAGATTTAGCAGACATCTACAGAACATTTAATCCCAACAAAACTGAATACACATACTTCTCATCAGCCCACGGAACTTACTCCAAAATCGATCACATCTTAGGTCACAAGTCTAACCTCAGCAAATTTAAAGGAATAGAAATTATTCCATGCATCTTCTCGAACCATCATGGAATAAAACTTGACATGAGTAACAACAGGAATCTTCATACACATACAAAAACATGGAAGTTAAATAACCTTATGCTGAATGATAGCTGGTTCAGAGATGAGATCGAGAAGGAAATTGCCAAATTTCTGGAACAAAAAGACAATGAAGACACGAACTATAAGAACCTCTGGGAAACCGCAAAGGCAGTTCTAAGAGGGAAATTTATAGCACTGCAAGCCTTCCTCAGGAGAACGGAAAAAGAGGAAGTAAGCAACTTAATGGGACATCTCAAGAGACTGGAAATGGAAGAACATTCCAACCCCAAATCCAGTAAAAGAAAAGAAATAACCAAAATCAGAGCAGAACTAAATGAAATTGAAAACAAAAGAATAATACAACAGATCAATAAATCAAAAAGCTGGTTTTTTGAAAAGATCAACAAAATAGATAAACCTTTGGCCAACCTAATCAGGAAAAAAGAGTAAAATCTCTAATCTCATCAATCAGAAATAACAAAGATGAAATAACAACAGACTCCTCAGAAATCAAAAATCCTTAATGAATATTACAAGAAACTATACTCTCAGAAATACGAAAATCTGAAGGAAATCGACCATTGGAAACACGTCACCTTCCAAGACTTATCAAAAACAAGTGGAAATATTGAACAGGCCCATATCAAGTTCAGAAATATCATCAACCATACAAAATCTCCCCAAAAAGAAAAGCCCGGGACAAGATGGATTCACGTCAGAATTCTACCAAACTTTTAAAGAGGAATTAGTACCTATATTACTCAACCTTTTCCAAAAGGTAGAAAAAGAAGGAAGACTACCCAACACGTTCTATGAAGCAAACATCACCCTGATCCCCAAACCAGGAAAAGACCCAACAAGAAAAGAAAATTATAGACCAATATCACTAATGAATATAGATGCAAAAATATTCAACAAGATTCTAACAACCAGAATCCAGCAACACATCAAACAAATTATACATCATGACCAAGTTGGTTTTATCCCAGGATCTCAAGGCTGGTTCAATATACGTAAATCTATAAATGTAATACAACACATAAACAAATTAAAAAACAAAGACCATATGATTCTCTCAATCGATGCAGAAAAAGCTTTTGATAACATCCAACATCCATTCATGATTAGAACACTTAAGAAAATTGGTATAGAAGGGACATTTCTTAAACTGATAGAGGCCATCTACAGCAAACCCACAGCCAATATCATATTGAATGGAGTTAAATTGGAATCATTTCCACTTAGATCTGGAACCAGACAAGGCTGCCCATTGTCTCCATTGCTTTTTAACATTGTAATGGAAGTTTTAGCCGCCGCAATTAGGGAAGAAAAGGCGATCAAGGGTATCCACATAGGGTCAGAAGAGATCAAACTTTTGCTCTTCGCAGATGATATGATTGTATATCTGGAAAATTCTAGGGACTCTACTACAAAACTCTTAGAAGTGATTAAGGAATACAGCAGTGTCTCAGGTTACAAAATCAACATTCATAAATCGGTAGCCTTTATATATACCAACAATAGTCAAGTTGAAAAAACAATTAAGGACTCTATCCCATTCACAGTAGTGCCAAAGAAGATGAAATACTTGGGAGTTTATTAACAAAGGATGTGAAAGATCTATATAAAGAGAACTATGAAACTCTTAGAAAAGAGATAGCTGAGAATGTTAACAAATGGAAAAATATACCACGCTCATGGTTGGGAAGAATCAACATTGTTAAAATGTCCATACTACCCAAAGCAATATATAATTTCAACGTAATCCCCATTAAAGCTCCACTGTCATACTTTAAAGATCTGGAAAAAATAATACTTCATTTTATATGGAATCAGAAAAAACCTCAAATAGCCAAGACATTACTCAGAAATAAAAACAAAGCAGGAGGAATCACGCTACCAGACCTCAGACTATACTACAAATCGATAGTGATCAAAACAGCATGGTACTGGCACAAAAACAGAGAAGTAGATGTCTGGAACAGAATAGAGAACCAAGAGATGAATCCAGCTAATTACCGTTACTTAATCTTTGACAAGCCAACTAAAAACATTCAGTGGGGAAAAGATTCCCTATTTAACAAATGGTGCTGGGTGAACTGGCTGGCAACCTGTAGAAGACTGAAACTGGACCCACACCTCTCACCATTAACCAAGATAGACTCTCACTGGATTAAAGATTTAAACCTAAGACATGAAACTATAAAAATACTAGAAGAGAGTGTAGGGAAAACCCTTGAAGAAATTGGGTTGGGCGAGTTTTTTATGAGAAGGACCCCCCGGGCAATTAAAGCTGCTTCAAAAATACACTATTGGGACTTGATCAAACTAAAAATCTTCTGCACAGCCAAGAACACAGTAAGTAAAGCAAGCAAACAGCCCTCAGAATGGGAGAAGATATTTGCAGGTTATGTCTCCGACAAAGGTTTAATAACCAGAATCCACAGAGAACTCAAATGCATTAGCAAGAAAAGAACAAGGGATCCCATTGCAGGCTGGGCAAGGGACTTGAAGAGAAACTTCTCTAAAGAAGACAGGCGCATGGCCTTCAGACATATGAAAAAATGCTCATCATCTTTAATCATCAGAGAAATGCAAATCAAAACTACTTTGAGATATCATCTAACTCCAGTGAGACTAGCCTATATCCCAAAATCCCAAGACCAGAGATGTTGGCGTGGATGTGGAGAAAAGGCAACACTTTTGCACTGCTGGTGGGAATGCAAATTAATACATTCCTTTTGGAAAGAGATATGGAGAACACTTAGAGATCTAAAAATAGATCTGCCCTTCAATCCTGTAATCCCCCTACTGGGCATATACCCAGAAGACCAAAAATCACACCATAACAAAGATATTTGAATCAAAATATTTATTGCAACCCTATTCATAATTGCTAAGTCATGGAAAAAGCCCAAGTGCCCATCGATCCACGAATGGATCAGTAAATTGTGGTATATGTACACCACAGAATATTATGCAGCCTTAAAGAAAGATGGAGACTTTACCTCTTTCATGTTTACATGGATGGAGTTGGAACATATTCTTCTTAGTAAAGTGTCTCAAGATTGGAAGAAAAAGTACCCAATGTACTCACCCTTATTATGAAACTAATGTAGGACCTTCACATGAAAGCTATATCCCAGTTATAACCTAAGAATAGGGAGAAAAGGGAAAGGGAGGGGAGGGTGGGGGGACGGAGGGGGAAGGAGGGGGACTAATGGGATTACACCTGTGGTGCATCTTACAAGGGTATATGTGAATCATAGTAAATGTGGAATGTAAAGGTCTTAGCAAAATAACTAAGAAAATGCCACAAAAGCTATGTTAACTAATGTGATGAAAATGTGTCAAACGATCTATGAACCAAGTGTATGGTGCCCCACGATCATATTAATGTACACAGCTATGGTTTAATAAAAAAGAAAAAAAGAGAACATAAAGAGAGGAAGTTAAGAAACTTAATGGGATATGACAAGCAGCTGGAAAAGGAAAAACACTCCAATCCCAAACCCAGCAAAAGAAAAGAAATAACCAAAATTAGAGCAGAATTAAATGAAATTGAAAACAAAAGGGTTATACAACTGATCAATAAATCAAAAAGTTGGTTTTTTGAAAAGGTCAATAAAATAGATAAAACTTTGACTAACCTAATCAAGAAAAAAAGAGTAAAATCTCTAATTTCATCAATCAGAAATGACAAAGATGAATAACAACAGACTCCTCAGAAATTCAAAAAATCCTTAATGAATATCACAAGAAACTTTATTCTCAGAAATATGAAAATCTGAAGGAAATTGACCAACATTTGGAAGAATGTCACCTTCCAAGACTTAGCCAGAATGAGGTGGAAATGTTGAACTGGCCTATATCAAATTCTGAAATAGCATCAACTATACAAAATCTCCCTATAAATAAAAGCCTAGGATCAGATGTCTTCACATCAGAATTCTACCAATCCTTTAAAGTGGAGCTAGTACCTATATTACTCAACCTTTTCCAAAATATAGAAAAGAAGGAAAACTACCCAACACATTCTATGAAGCAAACATCACCTGATCCCCAAACCAAGAAAAGTCCCAACAAGAAAGAAAATTATAGACCAATATCACTAATGAATATTGATGCAAAAATATTTAACTAGGTCCTAACAAACAGAATCCAGCAACATCAAACAAATTATACACCATGACCAAGTGGGTTTCATCACAGGGTCTCAAGGCTGGTTCAATATAGGTAAATCTATAAATTGTTTCATCACATAAACAAATAAAAAAACAAAGACCATATTATTCTCAATTGATGCAGAAAAAGCTTTGGTAATATCCAGCACAGAAAAAGCTTCTGATAATATCCAGCATCTTTTCATGATCAGAACACTTAATAAAATGGGTATAGAAGGGACATTTCTTAAACTGATAGAGGCCATCTACAGCAAACCCACAGCCAATATCATATTAAATGGAGTTAAACTAAAATCCTTTCCACTCAGATCAGGAACCAGGCAAGGTTGTCCATTGTCTCCACTGCTCTTTAACATTGTAATGGAAGTTTTAGCCATCACAATTAGGGAAGAAAAGACAATCAAGGATATCCATATAGGGTCAGAAGAGATCAAACTTTCACTCTTCGCATATATGATTGTATATCTGGAAAAAAAAACAGGGACTCTACTACAAAACTCTTAGAAGTGATCAAGGAATACAGCAGTGTCTCAGGATATAAAATCAACATTCATAAATCTGTAGCCTTTATATATACCAACAATACTCAAGTTGAACAAACAGTCAAGGACTGTATTCCATTCACAGTAGTGCCAAAGAAGATGAAATATTTGGGAGTTTACCTAACAAAGAACATGAAATGTCTCTATAAAGAGAACCATGAAACTCTAAGAAAAGAAATAGCACAAGATGTTAACAAATGGAAAAACATTCCATGCTCATGACTGGGAAGAATCAACATTGCTAAAATGTCCATACTACTCAAAGCAATATACAATTTTAATGCAATCCCTATTAAAGCTTCACTGTCATATTTTAAAGATCTCAAAAAAAAAAATAATACTTCGTTTTATATGGAATCAGAAAATACCTCGAATAGCCAAGACATTACTCAGAAATAAAAACAAAGCAGGAGGAATCATGCTACCAGACCTCAGACTATACTATAAATTGATAGTGATCAAAACAGCATGGTACTGGCACAAAAACAGAGAGGTAGATGTTTGGAACAGAATAGAGAACCAAGAGATGAACCCAGCTACTTACCATCATTTGATCTTTGACAAGCCAATTAAAAACATTCAGTAGGGAAAAGATTCTCTATTTAACAAATGGTGCTGACGACCTATAGAAGACTGAAACTGGACCCACACCTTTCACCATTAACTAAGACTCTCACTGAATTAAAGATTTAAACATAAGACATGAAACTATAAAAATAGTAGAAGAAAGTGCAGGGAAAACACTTGAAGAAAGCAGCCTGGGTGAATATTTTATGAGGAGGACCCCCCCCAGGCAATTGAAGCTGCATCAATAATACACTACTGGGACCTGATCAAACTAAAAAGCTTCTGCACAGCCAATAACACAGTAAATAAAGCAAGCAAACAGCTTGCTCAGAATGGGAGAAGATATTTGCAGGTTATGTCTCCGATAAAGGTTTAATAACCAGAATCCACAGAGAACTCAAACTTATTAGCAAATAAAGAACAAGTGATCCCATCACAGGTTGGGGAAGAGACTTGAAGAGAAACTTCTCTGAAGAAGACGGCCTACAGACATATGAAAAAATGCTCATTATCTTTAATCATCAGAGAAATGCAAATCAAAACTACTTTGAGATATTATCTAACTCCCTAAAACCAGAGATGTTGGTGTGGATGTGGAGAAAAGGGAACACTTCTACACTGCTGGTGGGAATGCAAACTAATATGTTCCTTTTGGAAAGGAAGTTTGGAGAACTCTTAGAGTTCTAAAAATAGTCCTGCCTTTCAATCCTATAATTCCTCTACTAGGTATATATACAGAAGACCAAAAATCACATTATAACAAAGATATTTGTACCAGAATGTTTTCTGTTGCCCAATTCATAATTGCTAAGTCATGGAAGAAGCCCAAGTGCCCATCGACCCATGAATGGATTAATAAATTGTGGTATATATACACCATGGAATATTATGCAGTCTTAAAGAAAGATGGAGACTTCACCTCTTACATGTTTACATGGATAGAGCTGGAACATATTCTTCTTAGCAAACTATATGAAGAATGGGAGAAAAAGTATCCAATGTACTCAGCCCTACTATGAAACTAATTTATAGCTTTCATATGAAAGCGATAACCCAATTATAGCCCACGAAGAAGGGAAAAGTGTAGAGGGTTGGGAGGGTAGGGGGGAGGGAAAGTAATTGGTGGGACCACACCTACGGTGCACATCACAAGGGTACATATGAAATTTACTAGGGGTAGAATATAAACGTCTTAACACAATAACTAAGAAAATGCCATGAAGGCTATTTTAACCAGTTTGATGAAAATATTTCAAATTGTATATAAAACCAGCACATTGTACCCCATGATTGCATTAATGTACACAGCTATGTTTTAATAAAAAAAAAAAAAGAAAGTAAAGATCTTGAGAAGAGAGAATCTCATACTTCCTGATTTGAATAAAGCCTTTTCTGTTCAGATGGCGAAACTGAGACATAGAAAAATAGTGAATCCTTAGTCCGTAATCAAATAATGAGTCACCAACAGAGAGAATTTAAAAAATCAAAATATTGGTTGACATAAAAAAAAATGAAAACAAGAAAGAAAAAACACGGGTGGGTCTATGACAAATGACTAATGAAAGTCAAAAAGGAAGTTTCATGAAAATTGAGTACAAGAGCATTTCTGAAGACAAGCTACTGAAAGAGCCTGGGAAAAAAATTAAAAATAGTATTCTGCATCTTTCTTGGGATATGATAAGAGATGTTACCTATTACCAAAATAAATAAATGAATAAATAAATAAATAACCCCATTATGATAGAAAAGACAATAAGATGATGTTGGGGGGAGTAATAATGAGGAAACATGACAAGTATCCCTGAGGACTGAGGATATTCTGAATTTTGATCTGGTTACACTTCATCAGAACATTTTGATACATATACTTCTCTGAATATAGATTTTAGTTCAATATCAAAATTTAAAGGGACAGAAATGATTAACAAATAATCAGCAAAAAATAGAAACAGTATAAAGAGAACTCAGTGTGGAAATGAAAAACTGCAATGAAATGAAGATTATCATCATAAAAGTCAAATTTGAAAATGGAACATCGAATAATAGAAGTGATAGTCAGAAATCCAATGAGTTATAGCAGTAACAAATTTTTATAGTTCTCTCAGAATGTGAAAACAACTGAAGCATTTATTAAAATGTTTATTGGGAAAGATGATAGAGAGAATGAACATAAAACTAAGAATCATATGTTCTCCTAGGTAGAAAATCTGAAAAATTGAGCCATAAGTAGAGAGAATAATTTGAAGCTGAAAGTATATTTGCTTTTGCTATTTAAAAGCAAAAAAACTGTCTCAGTTTTACTATCCCAGTAAATACTTACGTAAAAATAGTTCAAACAAGACATGTTCAAGAAAAAAATACATAATTGGCATTCCCACCAGCAGTGCAAAAGTGTTCCCTTTACTCCACATTCCTTTTGGAAAGAGATATGGAGAACACTTAGAGATCTAAAAATAGATCTGCCATTCAATCCTGTAATCCCTCTGCTGGGCATATACCCAGAAGACCAAAAATCACATCATAACAAAGATATTTGTATCAGAATATTTATTGCAGCCCTATTCATAATTGCTAAGTCATGGAAAAGGCCCAAGTCCCCATCGATCCACGAATGGATTAATAAATTGTGGTATATGTACACCATGGAATATTATGCAGCCTTAAAAAAAGATGGAGACTTGACGTCTTTCATGTTTACATGGATGGAGCTGGAACATATTCTTCTTAGTAAAGTGTGTCACGAATGGAAGCAAAAGTACCCAATGTACTCACCCTTATTATGAAACTAATGTAGGACCTCCACATGAAAGCTATAACCCAGTTACAACCTAAGAATAGGGAGAAAGGGGAAAGGGAGGGGAGGGAGGGGGGAGGTAGGTAGAGGGAGGGGGATTAATGGGATTACACCTGTGGTGCATCTTACAAGGGTATATGTGAATCCTAGTAAATGTGGAATGTAAAGGTCTTAGCAAAATAACTAAGAAAATGCCATAAAAGCTATGTTAACTAGTGTGATGAAAATGTGTCAAACAGTCTATGAACCAAGTGTATGGTGCCCCACGATCATACTAATGTACACAGCTATGATTTAATAAAAAATAAAAAAATAAAATGCAAAAAAAAAAAAGAAAAGAAAAATACATAATGTTAAAATTTGAAATCATGCAATCTTGATAGAAAAGATGTAATTGCATAATAAGAGGAATGTTTTTCTAGTTTATTCCTACTTGTACATCTCTGATGACAAGATTAGAGCCTGGCCTATGTTCAAAACTAGTCACTCAAAATGTCTTTGTTAAATTTTACAAAAAAAAAGTAAATAAAACTTCAAATTTTTCCTTCACAAAACAAATGTAACAGAAAGTAAAGTTTTGTGTTCTCACATTGTTGAACAAGAATTTCATGTGCAATCAAGTTTCACTTGGAGGCAATAGAGACACACTTTCAGATGTAGAAATAGATCACTTAAGAAACAGATCACTTAACAACTCTGCTTTAAAAAAAAGAAAGTGTTTTGCTGAGCACAGTAGTAGCTCACACCTGTAATCCTAGCACTCTGGGAGGCTGAGGCAGAAGGCTTGTTCAGGAGATGGAGACCACCCTGAGCAAGAGTGAGACCCTGTCTCTACTAAAAATAGAAAAACTAGTGGGGCATTGTGGCCAGTGCCTATAGTCTCAGCTACTTGGGAAGCTGAGGCAACAAGATCACTTGAGCCCAAGAGTTTGAAGTTACTGTAAGCTGTGATGCCGCAGCACTCTCCCCAGGGCACAGAGTGAGACCTTGTCAGAAAAGAAAGAGAGAAAAGAAAAAATAATAATAATAAAAAAAAAGTCTTGAAGTTGTTTTCCAGACTACCAAAAGATGATCAACATAAGAATACAAGGTTATGGCTCTCCTCCAAAATACTGATGAGCTCCACATCTAATTGCATTTTAAATATATGATTAAAAAATAATTGTCAACGGGCGGCGCCTGTGGCTCAGCGGTCCCATATGCCGGAGGTGGCGGGTTCAAACCCAGCCCCGGCCAAATTAAAAAAAAATAATAATAATAATTGTCAAGGGATTTCTTAAAATAAATGATAGTTAACATAAAAGCAATGTTTCACCAATAATTATCTTAGTCCTAATTATGTGAACAGATACTATAAAAGGAAGCAGGGGAATCATTGGAAGAGGAATAAAGTAGAGTAAGACGGAATTACAGTAGAACAAATTCCTCATTTTAATTACAGCATTTTTAAAAAATGTATCCATTAATTTTGAGTGTAATGATTATAGAAATATAGTCTACTTGTCATACCCAAAGGCAATATCTATCAAAATTATAAAAAAGAGCTTTCAAGTCAAAATCACAGAAGAAAGTAAAAGTGTGTCAAATATAATCTGTATACTTAAAAGTAATAAAAAATATATAAATCATATAAACTTTTAAAAGATGAACAAATTAACCACAATATCAGATATAATAATAATTATAAGTAAAATGAATACCTCCTACAAGAGGCAAAACTTTTCACGTTGAGTAAAAAGCAAAATCAAACTAGCAAAATCATAGCCATTTAAAAAATAGTACATAAGAAAATGAAAGAAAGCATCAAGTAATTTACAACATCAAGAAAATCCATCAGACTTCTCAGCAGAAACCCTACAAGCCAAAAGCGATTGGGGTCCTAATTTTAGTCTTTTGAAACAAAAGATCTCACAGCCAAGAATTTTATATCCTATAAAATTAAGTTTCATAAATGAAGGAGAAACAAAAATCTCTCCTGACAAGAAAATACTGAAACTGTCATAACTAGACCTGGCCTACAAAAATTCCTCAAAAATGATGTAAAAATAAAAAAGAAAGGTCAATGATCACCAGTAAAAACACTGAAAAACAAAAACTCACAGCTCTTACAAACATAGCGTAAGGGAAAATACAAACCAACTGGCAATAATCAACATATTGACTGGAACAGTGTCTCATGTACATCAATGTTGAGCATAAATGGTCTAAATGCTCCACTAAAAAGATAAGATTAGCAAAATGCCAAAAGCAAAACTGAAATTCCTGCTGCCCCCTAGAATGCCCTTTAAGTCACAAAGAGTCTCATAGGCTCAAAATAAAGTGGTGAAAAAGAAAAATGTTCCAAACAAATGGAAACCAAAAACAAGCAGAAGTAGCTATTCTCATACAAGATAAATAGGATTCCAAAGCAACAACAATAAAAAAAGACAAATATGGTCATCATATAATGGAATAAATTTGGAATAAATCATAAAATGGAATAAATTTATTCCTTTATAAAGGAATAAATTTGACAAGAAAGTGAAACAACCATAAATATATATACCCTCAGATTAACAAAACAAATACTACTAGACCTAAGAAATGAAACAAATAGCAACATGATAATTGTGGAGGACTCAACCCTCATGGACAGAACTAGACAGATTATTGAGGCAGAAAATCAAGAAAGAAACACTGACTTAAACATGATTTTAGGCTAAATGGATCTTAGATATTTCAGACCATTCTGTGCAAAACTTGTAGAATGTACATTATTCTCATCAACACATAGAGCATTTTCCAAGATAAAACATATGTTAGGCCACAAAATAAGTCTCAACCAATTTTTAAAAAACTGAAATCTTACTACGTATCTTCTCAGACCACATTGGAATAAAACTAGAAATTCATTGCAAGAGGAACCCTCAGAACTATGCAAGTCCATGGAAATTAAACATCCTGATGCTAAACAAACTTCAGATTAATGACAAGATCAAGATGAAATGAAAATAAAAATGTGTTGAATTAAATAACAATGGGTACACTACCAAAATCTCTGGGATATACCCAAAGAAGTGCTATTACAGACATTCACAGCACTAAATGCCTACATCAAAAAGACAGAAAGATCACAAATTACCAACTTGATATCACACCCTTCAGGAATAGGAAAGTAAGAACAAACCAGACCCAAAATTAGTAAAATAAAAGAAATAACAACAATCAGAGCATAACTAAATGAAGTTGAAGCAATAAAAAAAATCAATGAAATGAAAAATCAGATCTTTGAAAAAATAAATAACATTGACAGACCATTAGCCAGATTACCAAGAAAAGAGCAGAGGCAAATAAGTTCAATCAGAAATGAAAAGGGAGACATTACCACACAAATACCAATGATCATCCAGGATTACCGAACACCTTGATGCAAGGACGGTTCTACATCTGCAACACAATAAATGTGATTCACCTCATAAACAGAATTAAAAACAAAAGCCATATGATCATTTCAATAGGTGCAGAAAAGGAACTGAATAAAATCCAGCATCCCTTGATGATAAAAAATCCTACACAAACTAAGCATAGAAGGAACACACCCCAAAATATTAAAAGCTATATACGGCAAAGCCACATACAACGTCATACTGAATGGGGAAAAGTTGAAAGCATTCTCTCTAAGAACTGGAACAATATGAAGATGCCCATTTTCACCACATCTATTCAACATAGTGCTGAAAGTCCTAGCCGGAGAAACAGGCAAGAGAAAGAAATAAATGGCATCCAAATTGGAAAAGAGGAGATCAAACTATCCCTGTTTGCCAAAGATATGATCTTACATCTACAAATCCCAAAACCCTACAGGTCATCCAAAAGACTCCTAGAATTGACAAGCAAATTCAGTAAAGCCTCTGTTTACAAAATCAATGTACACAAATCAGTAGCATCTCTTTACACTAATGATAATCAAGGTGAGACTTAAATAAAGAACTCAATCTCACTGACCATAGCTTTAAAAAAAAGAAAGCTGTTGTAATCTACATAACCAAGGAGACCAAGGAGGACAAAGACCTGTACAAGGAGAACTACAAACATGGATGGAGGAAATCACACATGACACAACCACAAAGCATTCCATGTTCATGGTTTAGAAGAATCGATGTTGTTAAAATGTCCATACTGCTTAAAGTAATGTATAGATTCAATGCAATTCCTATAAAAATACCAAAGTCATTTTTCACAGAATTAGAAAATTCAACCCTAAAATTCACATGGAACCAAAAAAAGAGCATGATAGCCGAAGCAATCCTAAGCAAAAAGAACAAATCTGGAAGCATTATGTTAGCTGACATCAAATTACACTGCAAAGTGATACTAACCAAAGCAGCATGGCACTAGCATAAAACTACACACAGCCATATGATCATTTCAAAGTACAAAGGCAAAGAATAGAACTCAGAAATAAAGCTAAATATCTACAGTCAGCAAATCTTCCACAAACCAGACAAAAGCAAACACTCGTGAAAGAACACACTATTCAGGCACCTGTAGCACAGTGGTTAGGTCACCAGCCACATACACCAAGTCTGGTGAGTTTGAACCAGGCCCAGGCCTGCTAAACAACAATGACAACTGCAACAAAAAAATAGCTGGGCATTGTGATGGGCACCTGTAGTTCCAGATACTTGGGAGGCTAAGGCAAGAGGATTGTTTAAGCCTAAAAGTTTGAGGTTGCTGTGAGCTGTGATACCACAGCACTCTACTGATGATGACATAGTGAGACTCTGTCTCAAAAATAAATAGATAGATAGATAGATAGATAGATAGATAGATAGATAGATAGATAGATAGATAAAAGAACACCCTATTTAATAAATAGCGCTGGGAAAACTATATAACTTCATGCAGAAGAATAAAACTGGATCCCTCTCTCTCACTACATACAAAAATTAAGATGGATTAAGGACTTAAATGTGAGACTTGAAATCATACAGATATTAGAAGAAAATCTAGGAAAATCTATTGTCAGCATTGCCCTAGGTAAAGACTTTATGACTAAGATCCCAAAAGCAAATACAACAAAAACAAAAATAAATAAATGGAAAACTATTTAGGTGGCAGCTAAATTAAAAGTCTAGACTACTATGCAGTTCAGCTATGTACTAAAAGCCACCTGTGTCTTCTAAATCTGTTTAAATAAAGTCATAAAATTAAGATGAGAAAAAGAAAAGGAAAAATAAAATATTAATCCAAAACTTACATAAAAATAAGATAGAGGGAATATTAATTCAGAAAACATAAATCAAAGCTAAAGAATAATTAAATTTAAAAACAGTTGGTAAAAAGTATAAGTAACCAGGAATGTTTTAAAAGCCAATAAAAGGGCAGCAAACTTTACCGTTTAAAATTTAGAAACTCCAGAGCATATTGAAAGGAAACAATTGTGTAAAACTTTAAGTATTAAACTCAATTTCCCCCCCGCTGCCCCACCCCCCCAAATTCTGGTTCCTACGACCTAGGTCTTAAAGTGAGCCATCTCTCCACTTCTGGCTGATGATTACCTGGAAACACGTGGCTATTTCTACCAGACTGGGATTTGACATTCCTTTACCTAGAATCTTCCTCAATGCATACACATGTGAAGGCTGAATATGTAGCCCTTAATCCTTGGACCCTCAAAGCAGGCATGACCTATTGCCCAGAGCTGTGCTGCCCTCCTCACATATGGTTCCTGGGGCTCTTCCCTTCCCTACAGCTCAGACACTGAGCTTCCTCAGCCCAAGTCTGCATAGTTATGACTGAAATACAAGTGTTTGGAGCTGTGTATGTCTATAAGAATAAATCCGGAGGTGCAGTGGTCTCAGAGAGTATGATTATCGGGAAGACAGTAGAATCACCAAAAATAAAGTTTCTTATAACAAAACAACCTACTTTGTATGGAGTAAGACACAACCCTGTCCTCAAGGAACCTCCAGCCAGGAAGTAAAAGCACCACTTATCCTCACTTACAGTTCACAATTCATTTGCTTTTGTTGTTGTTTTTTATTTATTTAGAAGTTGCCAGCATAGGAAACCGTGGAAGTTCTCAACAGTATTTTAATTATTTAAAATTTATCACAGCATTATCCTCATTGAAAATATTTTTATAAAAGATAATATCAGTGAATTAATTGAAAATAAAAGCTATTCCTAAGACTGCAAAATTATATTTTAACTTCATTCCTTTAACATTCTTTTCTTTTTTGAAAGCGTCTCACTTTGTCACCCAGTTTTGTTGTAGTTCATAGCTACTTCAAACTCAGCTTCCCAGCCTCCCAAGTAGCTAGGACTATAGGCATGTGTCACCATGCCCAGCTAGTTTTTCTATTTTTAGTAGAGATTTGCTATTTATTTATTTATTTATTTCGAGACAGAATCTCACCCAGTCACCTTAGCTAGAGTACCATGGTTTCATAGCTCACAACAACCTCAAACTCTCTTGGGCTCAGCAGTTCCCTTGTCTCTGTTTCTGGAATATCTGAGACTGCAGGCCTGTTCTCCTCCATCTGGCTAATTTGTCTATTTTTAGTAGAGACGGGGTCTCTCTCTTGTTCAGGCTGGTCTCGAACTCCTGAGCTTAAGCAATCCACTTGCCTCGGCCTCCTGGAGTGTTAGGATTACAGGCGTGAGCCATGGCGCCCAACCCCATTCTTTTAACTCTTACTTGTAATTATTTCTCATCACAATTTGTAAATCATGTCTACGTTCAAATTGTGGTATTTTAATGATCATTCGTCATTGTCCTTTTGTCTGTGCCTCATTTTCATCTGGCACTTAACAACATATAAAATGGGATGGATTTATTATAGCACTATACTGTCTGCCTTGAAAAATGGCAAGAGAACTTACACAGCATTCTGTATACCTTCGTTTCTTTCAAGTTACAGGTTTGTTTCTAGGAACTATGAAGTATTCTTTGTTTTTTTTTTTTGTTTGTTTTTGTTTTTGTTTTTTTTTTTTTTTGTAGAGACAGAGTCTCACTGTACCACCCTCAGTAGAGTGCCGTGGTGTCACACAGCTCACAGCAACCTCTAACTCTTGGGCTTACGCGATTCTCTTGCCTCAGCCTCCCGAGCAGCTGGGACTACAAGCACCCGCCACAACGCCCGGCTATTTTTTGGTTGCAGTTTGGCCGGGGCTGGGCTTGAACCTGCCACCCTCGGTATATGGGGCCAGCGCCCTACTCACTGAGCCACAGGCGCCGCCCAACTATGAAGTATTCTTAAACACATGGCCTCCCCTTTCATAGTAGTCCTGCAGGCAGTCAGCAGCTGTTACTGTTGCCATCTTCTCCATGGGGACAACAGGCTCACAACAGGTGATCACATGGCCAAGTGCCAACTGAACTCACTTCTAAGTCCAAATACGCGTATGTTCGGTATTTCTATACTGCCTCCCAGCATACACCTTAGGTACATCGGTTGCCCCTGTCATTCCTCGGGGCTGGCATTCCTGGGAATCAGCACTGGAGGGTACCCAGTGGGGTTGCTGCAGACAGTTGCTACAGAGTGATGGGTCAGAGTCTTGGCTTAGTCACAGTTCAAGTCAATGACCGGTAGAGTGCCATGAGATAATTCCTTCAATCTCTCAGAAAAAAAGCCTTGCTTTGAACTTTACAGACCACAAGGGATCCCTCAGAAGTTAAGTCCAGCTTAGGATCTGGCTGCTAGCCTCTAGAGCAGCAGAACAGATGTTTACAACCTGCCCCTCTGCTGCGGCTGGGAGGCCTGCCTCTGCCTGCACTGTTTACCTGCGAGCTGGTAACGCCAACTCCAGCTTGCAGGTCTGTCTCAAGCCCTTGCCCTCAGCACCAGCAGCAGTCTGCCCACGTGAAGGCTGATGTGCAGCACACATTTGGATTCTGAGTAATTCCTAACTTTTTCAAATTAGGAACATTATTGGAAATTTCTATATTATTGGTGGTGAGGTCGCTCAGTGACTCTACGGTATTTTAAAAAGTGGAAATGGCAGATCTCTTGGAGATTTGATTCCCAATTAAGATCAGTCAATTCTCTGATGCACTGGCTTATTTGTTAAATATCACCAATAGTGGAAACTGTTTAATGAGGAGTTCTGGATAGGAGAGAAAGACTTGAAAGATACAAGCCCCAACCAATTTTTTACCCCAAACCCGTGAACACACCAGGTACAGCACCTCAGAGGATAATTAACTGTCTTTAATCTTTGTTTTCAGGTTGTTGACCTGAACCTATTTTCAGTGGCGAATGCGTTGTTTAAAAGAATGAAGTGCTTCAGTTTTATTTAAAGGGACAGGACATTGTGAAAGAGAGAAAAACATCCGTGCCTTCTTTGTTTTTATTCCTACATAAAAATAAGTCGTCCAATTGATAAAGAAAAAGAACATGAAAGTAACTCAGATTAGCTGATAAAATATACTATAAAATATTTGTTTATAAAATAATGTGCTCATCATCTGGGAAAGAAAAGAAACATTGATTATGGAATGCAATTTTTTTCTCCCATACTGTCAAAGCAAGTGCATGCGTATTTGCTATAGGAACAGAATCTGGTGACAGAAGACAGCCATATGAGAGCAATCTACTGTCACATTAAGGAGGGGTTCGAGTGAAGGAGGGGAGATGTTACTCAACACTCCCTGCAATCAGTGTATAAAGTTGACACACATACGGAGTCAGAATAATTCTGTTAACATTCTTTTTCCTTTATTCTCCAACTCCGGGCTTAGGTCCAGGTGAGAGGGGCCCCTCCTTTGAGCCCCACACCATAGGTGGTTCTGCCACACACAACAGAAACGCAGGGACCTGCACCCCACTGAGCTCCTGAACAATGCCCAGCCTCCGGGGAAATATGTCTTCACACCTCTTCTTCCCTTTGGCCTCAAAACAAAAAGCAACTGGCCTAAATTTCATGAATAGTTGCTGTTCTGCAGAGAGAGGAGAAAGGTACTTCCTGGGAGTACCAAGAAGAGGACAACACATCGCCAATCCACTCTGCCTCCCAGAGGGCAGGAATGTGATGGCTGCACAAGGGAGAGCAGTTCACAGTAGGAACAAATGTCCACTCATCAGCCCCTCTTCATGTTCCAAATCGTGTTTATGGAGATACTGACAAAGCATCAGGGTATTTGCAACAGCTGTACATAGTGACTGAGGAACATTTTACAAAATTAGATCATGTGTATTATTCTAAATTTACATTTATACACCTTTAAGGATCAAGATACTGGTTCTTGACATTGGCAAACAGTTGCAAATACTTTTATTATTGTAAAAATATTTTAGAAGTAGTTGGACGTTGTGGCAAGCACCTGTAGTCCCAGCTACTCCGGAGGCTGAGGCAAGAGAATCGCTTAAGCCCAAGAGTTTGAGGTTGTTGTGAGCTTTGACACCACAGCACTCTACCCAGGGCAACATGGTGAAACTGTCTTAAAAAAAAAAAAAAAGAAAGAAAGAAAGAAAAGAAAAAAAATATTTTAGAAGCTTAAATTTTATAACTTATTAAATTTTAAAATTCAGGTGTTCATTTCGACTTGAAATTTTAAACATATTAAAAATGATTTACATTTGACTTTAATTATAATAGAGATTAAAATATTTGTTTGAAAGGACTATTTAGAAAATATAAAATTTCTTTTAAATGTTCAATTCTTGAATTTGGTTTAACTTAAATTTTGAAAAACATATATTCCTTTTTCCCTCAAATTACAAATTTTTTTGTTTGTTTTTGGTTTTTCTTATTTTTTATTAAATCATAACTTTGTACATTGATGCATTTATGGGGTTCAGGGTACTGCTTTGATATACGATGTGAAATGCTTACATTTAACTAACACATCCATCACAATTATACTCATTTCTTAATAGTTTTGAAATGTGCCATTGCATCATGAACATTAGGTGAGGTCCCCCCAAATACCTCCTCCCCTGTATCCCTCCCTCCCCTCCCCTCTCTCTCCTCTTCCCTTGTACTTTCTGGACTATAGTTACATTTTATCATTCATATGAGTGTTTAGGTGATTATATATTGATTTCATAGTAGTATTGAATACATTGGATACTTTTTTTCCCATTCTTGAGATACTTTACTAAGAAGAATAGAAAACACATATTCTAATTACGTATACCTTAAGTGAAACTACTACTATTATTTTTTAATGTTTTAAATCAATGTGAATTAATACATCAAATCATGATTGAAATAGAAAATGCTTTGGAGCTGAGAAAAGAAAAAATCCTGTAAAGAAAAAACGTTAAAACTCCACAAGGAAAGGCCTGGCATGGTGGCTCACACCTGTAATCCCTGAACTCTGAGAGGTCAAGGCGGGTGGATTGCCTGAGCTCACAGTTTCCAGACCAGCCTGAGTCAGTGAGACTCTGCCTCTAAAAATAGCATCACTGTGGTGAGCACCTGTAGTTCCAAATACTTGGGAGGCTGAGGCAAGAGGATCACTTGAGCCCAAGAGTTAGATGATGCTGTGAACTATGATGCCACAGCACTCTATGAAGCATGATAAAGTCAGACGCTGTCTCAAAAAAAAAAAAAAAAAACAAAGAAATGATCCGTTTAACTTTTTAAAAACTGAAAACAATACAACCAAGAGGCTTCTGATAAATATGTTAGATATTAAAGATATTTAGATTTTAAACCAGAACATTAGAAAATACTTTTAGTTAAAAGTGCATCAAAACAATGACAGTAAGCAAGAAAATTGTTCTTATCAATACAAATCTTGAATAAATCAAATGATTTCTTTACTAAATGAAGATTTTAATAGCTAAAACAGTGGGAGTAAAAAAAGAATTCCTGCTGTCAAATCCCCAACTCAGAAGGAGCAAATCCACTCTGGGCTGCGTTACAACAAATTGCATTCATGCCATCAACAAAGTGGATTTTTTTTAAAAACTTGGGAGCGTTTTAGAAAATGGTCTTATAAAATTACCACCACATCCTCCAACAGTGAGAATAGTTTTTGGAAAAACAAAATTTGATCTGAATCATTTATTAGCATTTACCACTGAACAAACATGGCTGAAAATTTTGGGGGGCCACATGTTCTTCAAATGGAAAACAAAACTATTAAAACTGCCCTTCCTCTGCTCAGGTATTCTAAGTATTTTGATAATGTTACAATGTTACCCATTTCACAGCCAGTCTTTCTAGATCAGTTTGGACCAAAGTCATATTTGCGCCTGAAAGCCTTGTGGCTGTTGGCAAAACACACGTATACAACACCGAACATCACTGTGCACACGTTCTGATGAACAGAACATCACTGCGCCCACGTTCTGATGAATAACAAGCCACGGATTGTGTAAATCAGACAAGTAGATGCTGATACGGGACACTGGGATGTTTTGTGGCATGTTTGGTGGCCCTATTAGCACACTATTATGTAAAATGTGGAACATTTTAAAATTTTGTAGAAATCCTTTCAGATAGCAACACTAGAATGAACAAACACACAAAGCAATGTAAGAAATAATACACTACACGTCACTAGTTAGAACTGGACACTTAGCAGATGTTTCTCATTAACAATTGCCAATGCTGGGCGGCGCCTGTGGCTCAAAGGGGTAGTGTGCCGGCCCCATATGCCAGAGGTGGTGGGTTCAAACCCAGCCCCGGCCAAAAACTGAAAGAAAAAAAAAAACAATTTCCAATGTTCATGGAATTTGTTCAGTGCTTTTCTTCCCTCCCTAGGACTGGCTTTATGAAGTATAGAAGTTAATATACATACTTTTAAGATGTATCATTCAGTAATAAATAACAAGTCAGTAACTGTAAAATGTTTTTTGTTGAAGCAGGGATCAGCACATAGAATTTAGTTTGTCACACCTGAGGGGAAAAGCCTTGGAATATTTTATTTCTCTAGTTAAAAAAGATACCAATTCAGAAGAAAGGTATGAAAATAACCTTTAAATGTATGAATAGGCATTTAATCTCACAATAAGAGAAATGAGAAATGTAAATTAAAACATAAAGATTGCATTTTTCACCTACCAGGCTAGTACAAAAGGAATAACAATCCTCTGTGGTAAGGCCGTGGGGAAGCAGACACCCTCACATACTCCTGGGGAAAGAAGGTCAGTGCAGGATATATGTTTACATTTTTACCCCATGATCTCACTTCCGGAATTTTCTTAAAAATCAGTGCAAATTACTGAATTTCATCCCATAAAGCTACTGCATATATGTTTATATTTTTAACCCAATTATCCTACTTCTGGAATTTTCTTGAAAATACACTTCTAATAATATGAAGATACACAAGATTACTCATTGTCATTGAAAAATATTGAAAACAATCTAAATGGCCATCTATAAAAGAGTGATTGACTCAACTACGGTATATCCACATAATAGACTTTTTTTATTAAAAAAGAAAATGAGGAAGATAGTTATAACCTGATGTGGTATGAATCCCAAGATATGTGGTATTCCCTGATTTGTATAAACTTTTGGTTATGCGAAACTTGCCATTTCTTTACAGTTGTGGACTATGTTATATAATAAAGCCTGTACTTTTAGTTGATTTTTCTGATAAATTTTCCACCAAAATTACTCCGAATCATTTTTCCAAAGCAGCAATTCCCAAGTCACCCAGAAATCTATATTTTCCAAAAGCCCTAAAGCCAATTCTAAGTATTATTCAGGTCTGAAAAATCTCTGCTGAGAATTTGTTTGAAAATTAGGGAGAGAATAAAATTATCTTTGCTCCACATTTTTATTTAAATGTTTGTGGTTCTTATTGATAATATCTTAATCAGGGCTTAAGTATTTGGCCAATAGTGCCTCATTCTGAAATTGGGGGGACTTTAAGGATAAGCTAAACTCCAGGAAGAATTTTACCCGCCTCATGAAACAGTTTAGTGGCTAATGGGAGACTTGGAGCCATTCCACAGAAATTGATTCCCATCTCTACCTGTCTATGGCCTATGACTCAGCAAGGCTGCTAATATCTGTGTCTGGTTTCTCTTCTGTGAAATGCGTACAGTTTGGTTTTTTTCACGTAGTCGTCAGAATCAATAAAGATACACAACGTAAAATGTTCTTATAAACTAGTAAGTTATATTTCTGAACACAATTCTCATTATGTGTTTAAAGTCTAGCTGTATCCCCACTTATAATTTTTAAAGCATAATTCTACATTTAGATGATATGATTTTAAACATTAACATCTATGCACCCTAACATCTTCCCTGTGAATCAAAACAAAGCATACACTTCAGTATGTGGGAATACTGTGCCCTTTTTAACGCTAGTGTCAGCATCATGCAATTTACAGAGGATTTGAATTAGAATTATATAGAATAATTCAAGGCACTTTGAAAATAACTCTCCTAAGGAAGAGCAGAACTTCCATATTTCCTTGAAAAGCATATGAATAATTATATTCCATATGATCTAATATAAACATTTACAACTGTTAAACATATAGCTTGCATAAAGTCTGGCAGAATCAAAATACAGCTCACAAACAGTTATTATAGAATTGCCTGATTTTCTGATACATATTGTGTGTTATTATTTCAGAAAACATACCAAGTCAAATCTTATTTACCTTAGGTAAATACGTCTTGCATATTTTCAATAAAGTGATTGAAGTCACAACAGTAATTTAAAAACTACATATGGTTGAGGAAAATGCCAAAGGGGGAAAAATTAATTTTGATTTTAGTGATATATTTCCTGCACTGGAACAGAATCCTGAATTGCTGGTGGTATTCACACCTCTGCATTACTGCTGTTAGTAATTCCTTATCTGTTCTGGAGTCTGGAAAAGCAGTGATGACAAATTCATATGTAACTCCTGACACCATATTATGAAAATGATTCATTAAAAAGCAATATTCCGACCTCCATGGTAGAGCATGGAGTCCACTTCAGTTCATAGAAGGCAGTGCTCAGTCTTATTTTAAATAGCTTCAAAGTAAAATCATGACTACTGGGTTTCTACAGCATATTTTGAGTGGAGGACATTCTGTTAATTTAAACATCATGCGATCAGATTCTGTATTCTGGCTCTTTGGATGGGGCTCCCATAATTTTTTATGTCCAGGTATAGTCCATGTATCACCTTCTCCCCCCACACACACACATATACAGAAACAACATTTTTGGAATAATTCATTTCCTTATTATTAAAATTTTCACTTGTTTTCTTTTATTATATGTCTTCAAAAAATTCTTATCACTAAATTAAATTGATTTTATGCCCTACCAATGGGCAGCTGGAAAAACTGTCTTATTGGTGATTCCAAAAAGTCATCTGTAAGACAAGAACTCAAATTAAAATGATAATACAGAAATTAGCATGGCCCCTGCAAGAATGGTGCATAATTTGTGGTGTTTTCTATGGGGAAAAAAAAAAAAATCTCTCAGGGAAGAGTCCATCTTCAGAAGAATGAATAAGCAAATGTGACCTATCTACATAATGGAACATTTTCAACCTCCAAAAGAAAGGAGACTTCAACACATGCCTCACAAGGGATAGACCTTGAAGAAAATGCTACGAGAAACAAGGGATTCAACAGAGGACAAGTTCTCTATGGTGCCATTTACAGGAGGTGCCTGGAACAGTCACATTCATGGAGACAAAAAAACAGAATGATGGTTGCCAGGGGATGTGAAGATAGGGGAAAGACTGTGTTCAACATATGAAGAATTTCTGTTTCACCACATGGAAAGTGTCCTGGACAGTACGGATGGTGGTGACGGTCACACAATACTTTGAATTTGCCTAACACTACTGGACTATCCACTTAAAAAGGGCAGGACACAATTATAAGAGGGACTTTGTCTAACAAATGCAAACAGTGAAACCTAATTCTTTGTATCCTCAATGAACATGAGACAATAAAAATATATGATTTATAGAAGACAGGATAAAAAAAATCTGTTTCTACATATTATAGTATAAAAATAGATCATTTCACTATTATATGTTTAAAAAATAAAATATTCTTTCTTCCACCACAGTGACAAAGGAACAGATACAAACAAAGAGGGATAGTAAATTTCATGTTACGTATGTTTTACACAATTACAAAAAAAAATGTTTTTTAGTCATTTAGGGAAACACGAATTCCAGTGATATTCTTCAGATTTACTGAACCAGGGGTGGGGACATTGAATATGAGATTTTTGAAGCATTCTCCAGGTAAATCTGATGCAACGTGTTCTAGAACCACTGCTTGCAAATGCAACTATGACCTTCTCTCCTAACACCCCAATTCTTTCGCCACTTGGGTGAGAGGAGCCAAAAGTGTGAGGTGAGATTCTGTAGAAGCTGAATCTTATCCCTGATTGGGATTTCAGAAACATATTAAGAATTTTTTAAGTGGCAAACTTGTCATAAATGTTTATGATATGGACACTGAGTACAGAGAAAGAAGCTTTTCTGAGAAAGACAAAAAATGATTAAAATATACCAATTTTTTTTTTTTGTGATTTTTGGCCGGGGCTGGGTATGAACCCACCACCTCCAGCATATGGGACCAGCGCCCTACTCCTTGAGCCACAGGCGTTGCCCAAAATATACCAATTTTAATAGAGGTTGTTATACTTCTTTATAGTAAGATCCAGGGTATTCTTTCAAGCAATAATGAAGCTATTTAAAATAAGATTGAGAACTACCTTCTTTTTAGTTTACAGATGTCGCTTCATCTAACCTCACAATGTCTCAGTGAGCATTTAATTTTTTTTTTTTTTTTTTTTTGCAGTTTTTTTGGCCGGGGCCAAGTTTAAACCTGCCTCCTCCAGTACATGGGGCTGGCACCCTACTCCTTTGAGCCACAGACACTGCCCAGCATTTACATTTTTATTTTATTGAGAAGGTAACTGAGGGGCGGCACCTGTGGCTCAGTCGGTAAGGCGCCGGCCCCATATACCGAGGGTGGTGGGTTCAAACCCGGCCCCGACCAAACTGCAACCAAAAAAATAGCCGGGCGTTGTGGCAGGCGCCTGTAGTCCCGGCTGCTCGGGAGGCTGAGGCAAGAGAATCGCTTAAGCCCAGGAGTCGGAGGTTGCTGTGCGCTGTGTGAGGCCACGGCACTCTACCGAGGGCCATCAAATGAGACTCTGTCTCTACAAAAAAAAAAAAAAAAAGAGAGAAGGTAACTGAGGCTCAGAGATATGCATACCTGGCCCAATGTCACATAACTCATATGTCTACCTGACTCCAAAGCCTTTAGTCTTTCCAACGCTGCCTTGCCTCTCTGCATGATTTCATTCCATCCTTACACAGCACAATGAAACAGACCTCATTACTGTCATTTTAAAAATAAGAAAAGAACCTCAGGGAGATTACTTTTTGAAGGTCACAGTAAGCCTTCCATGTTTTGATTCAATTTTCATCCATAAAATAGAACTATTCTACCTCTGAGAAATATATTGAAGAAACCAAATAAAATTGAATGTCGTAAAAATAATGCAAGAGAGAGTAAAATCTTGATTAATAGGAAGTGCCAGGCAGCCATGGTTAATTGAAGGTTAACTAGAGGCTTCTTTTTGTTTTAACCTTTAATGTCGAAAATCCTTTCAAAATAGATTGAGCCACATCCTGGTTTATGGAAGTTCGATGTGATGAACACAATTAAATCTTTGAGTGTTTTTTTTTTTTAGGTTAAACAGGAAATTAATTTGAATTTTTATAGAAGATAGGAAAAAACTTAAATGTAGTTTTTTTTGACCAAGTCTCTAAAAGGAGCTTGTATAGCCTCTTTTTTAAAAATAAAATATCAAACAAAGTTCCAGTTCTGTTTTTCTTGTGACTGATTCAAGGAGGTTGGACCGTAGATCATTATATAATTGAACAGTACTTTATGTCTTTCCTCCTCCAGATGGGATTGTAGGCTGAGGAATTATCAGCCTAGAATACCAGGGACTACCTTAATAACAGGGAATATTCTATATAAACAGAAAATGATAATGGTATTAAAGAAAAGATTATTTATTGCTTACATGAATTGTTCAGAGGTAATAAAGTCCCTAAACTCCTTCATTTATTAAGAAAAATATAAAAGGTGCGGGTTTCTCATAGGATCCCGTGAAATTCCCACTCTGAACAGTTTGCCTCAATTTTGCTTTGCCCAGCCCAACACCCACTAACCTCTCTTTATCCACCATCTGTTACCTTGGCTATTTTCATCGTCAGATCCTTACTGAAACAGAGAAATGAATGATTTGAAATGGGAATGAATTAAAGCATAATCAAAGGAACACATTCCAGAAGTGTCCAAGTGCTTTGGGTATCTTTATTGGCTGATCAATACCACAGCCTTTGCAGATTAGCAAAATAAGATTAGAAATAGATTTATGTTGTTGAAATTAGTGGTTAGTGATTTTTTAAATAAAGGCTTTTTAAATGCTTTAGAGCCATTTACTCTGTTGCAAGACTATAGTTTAAGAAACTAACCAGCCTTTTAAAGTTTCCCTAAAAAAATGGCAACCTAGATTTTCTTTTCACAGAGGCCTCATTGTATTGGAGCACTGTCAGCCACGCAGGTCCAACTAAGAAACCAACTGAGTCCTGCATTTGCATTGGAAAATGCCTCTGTTGTAAATGTTTTGAGTGGATCTTCTATCCTAGACAGAGTCGCAGCACCCTAAAAAAGAAAAGCCAAGAATTGGTAGAGCTGTAGGACTATTTTGTGTACGCTTGCTATAAATGTCTATATTTCCAGGAGAATTTTATTTGTAATCATGGAGAAAGATGGCATAAGAGTGTACATCTATGGACTGCTGATTTCTACCCAAAGGAGCCTAATATTTGTACATCCACATTGTTTGGGTCAGTTTTACAGTAAAGTGCAGTTTGCATGAGCATTTCTAAGGACATTCGGCAGTGGATAAAATCCCTTCTCCTCTGCAGACCCAGAGCTGCTCTTTGAGCTTGCATCGGAGAATTCCTAGGAAAGTAATCACTTGCCTGGAATATTCTGATAATTAGAAATGACTTGCCAAGATGAAAGTGCTGCACCCATATTCTTGGATCTCTGATTCCTTTATAGAAGTCGATTTGTTATAAGAAAGGCAGAACTTACGTGAGAACACAGACGTGCGAGGATAATCCAGGCTGAGCACTTCACCAAGGATGTCCTGTTGGAACGCAGCTCCCTGAGAAGGCAGAAGCCCACCTTCCAGGGCAGAGTCAGGGTGCCCTCCAGGAGGCGGAGCAGAAGAGCTTCTCCATGGTGAAAAGGGACCTGAAGTTCTGCTGCTACATCTTTTTAGATAAAAAAAAATAGGGCTGCTCACTTTTTCCCTCTCTACACTGCATTCAGGCTCCCTGCTGCCCTTTCAAGATTTCTTCTTTTGGACTGGACTTAACATTTACCTGAATCTCTAGTTATAAGATTATAAAACAGTGAATTAGATGCCAACTGATGTTGCAAAGAGATCCACAACCATGCGACCAAATTTGCCCTAGCTTGGCAGATACAGATTTCTCATTCCTAACATATTGTTTGGGAAACCAAGGACCCTCCATGTCTCCTAGCAAAGAGTTAACAAATTCACATAAAATGTAACTATTTTCCAGGAGAAAATACAGCTCCTTCTTTGCAAGTGAAGTCTCTGTTATATAATAAGACGGCTGAACATCACCTATTTATTGCCACATTTGTAGAGTTGGCTAAGGGATATCTTATCCTCTAAAGTTTTTTAGAGATACAGTCTATCAAACCTCTCTGTTCTCTAACACAGAGACAAGAGTTGCCCAGCCTAGTGCAGCTTCCTTCCCAAATTCTTCTACTTCATTTAAGTGAATCTGAGTCAGCATCTGTATTTTCTGCTTTCTTTTGTCTGGTCTTTTCACACGTTTTGCCTATTCATCATTTCATTGATAGTCTACCCTACTGTGAAAAATAAAAAGAAAATATAATAAAATAAATGTAAGTAATTATAAACTCAATCTCTTTCCAAGTTCATAGCTTGGGCTATATAAAGCACAGAGGCTACCTCTATATTTACCACTTACCACCTGAGCATTCTTGCTTCTGGTAAGACCTTAAATAAGAAGGGGACCCAGAGCTTGTGGGAAGGGGTCTGAAGAGGCTATAGAAACATTGAGAACATGGTCCAAAAGGTTTTATGCACCTCTCAGAGTACTGGCATTCACATCAAGGTTACTTTTCTTTAAAGATGTCAAAAGATGTGAAATATCACTCCTTCCCTAACCTCAAGAAAAAGCATATCATCTACAAAATGATACCTGTTCTTGAGCCCTTCAGAGAGCTGAGGTCACAAGTTACCTTAGCACACTAGGGCTGCTATAACAGAATTCAATTCACTGCATGGCTTAAACAACAGACTTTCACTTCTCCTGGTTGTGAAGGCTGGGAAGTCCAAGCCCAAGGTGCTGGCATATGAGGTTTGTCCAGCAAATATCCTGACACGTAATATGGAAAATAGAAACATATATGACTGGGTACTTTCCAAACAGCCCTTGTATATAGTCTGTGATAAAAAAACCCTTCCTGGTTGGTGGACAGCCTTTGTGCTATCTCCTCACATGATGGAGAGTGGGAGAGCAGATTGTCTTGGGCTGTTGTGTTACAGTGGCCCAAATGGACTAAGACATAGACCACAGGGCAAGAAACTGTCTTGAACGTAGCATCATTTGCTCCTAACAAAAGGAGTCAACAGAAAGCAGAGTTTGGCTGCCACAGAAAAGTGGAGAAAAAATGTAGATAAACCTCCACCCCTAAGGCCCAGATACACAAATCCTACCTAAAACTGACCAGAAAAACAAAAAAGAAAAAGCCATTTCCTATTACAAATGCACCACTGGTTGACAGCCAGGAGAGGAGCTCCCTGTGTAGCACAGCAATGCAGGCGCTACCACAGCTTGCATGTGAAATGCAGCCCTGAGAGGTTCCCCAGCTCCCGGACACCACACTAGGCCCAGCTGATGGGAGCCAGCCCTGGAAGAGGTGGAGCCTGCGCTACAGCAGAACAGCATCCTCAAAGAGAAACCCCAGCCCAGCTCGGCAATGTTCAATCCACTTCCCGTGCTAAGAACTTGACTGAAGAAGATACAAGTCCTTTGCCCAATGTAAATACTGTTTGCCTCAGACTCTAAAATTCCTTTCACACAATGGAATCATTCACTAAAATTCTACAAAGCACATAAAGGAAACAATAATTTTTTTAGAAAACACCACTAATTGTTGATAATTAAAATAATAAACAGAACCAGAGAAATGATCCAGATTTTGAAACAATCAGATAAGATTTTAAAATAGCCATTTTTAATATGTTGAAGTATCTAGTAAAAAAAAATAGATCACATATGGGAATACATGGGAAACAGCTTGGAGAAAATACTTAGTAAAAGTCAAGTATACATACTAGTGAAAAAGAAAATGCTATCAAAGATGTTTATTTCCTTCACTGAATTTATCAGGAGACCAGATGCTACTGAAAAAAAATGGTCAGTCTATTAGAACTAGGTAAATGAAAATTATCCAAAATGAAACATAAATAGGAAAAGGAGAACAAATAAAAAGAAAGGAAAAAAGAGAACAAAGCATTCAAAAGGTGTGATACAGTATCAATTGGCCTAATATGCAAGTAATTGGAGTTCCAGTAGGAAAAGAGAGGCCTGGTGGGATTGAAGACATTTAAAGAGGTAAAGTGTGAGAATTTTCAAAAATCAAAAGAAGAAAGCAAACTACAGATCTCCTAAGCTCAGAGGAAGCATATACCTGCATACTAGATCATAGTCAGATTACTTAAAACCAAAAAAAAATAAAGGTTCTGAAGGCAAATGGAGGAAAGAGAAAAATGAATAGCAAGAAACACAGATAAAAACACAGCAAACCAGAAGACAAAGGAGTGACAGCTTCAAAACATTTAAAGAAGAAAATCAGTTTAGAATTGTATGCCCGATGAAAGTAATTCTCTCAAAAAAAGATAAGATTTTTTTTCTTTTTATATCAACAAATGCAGAAGAAAAATCTTGTCAGTAGACCTGTGCTAGAAAAAATTAAAATGTTCAAGGAAAATTTTCACACAGAACCTCTGGTACTAGGTTAAAAAAAAAAAAAAACTAGATTCATGCAAAGTAAAGAGGAATATAAAAAAGGCATAAAGTTAAATGCAAATATAAAATATTTTCTTTTTGTATTCACTTTAGAGGTAAGTTGATTGTTTAATGCAAAAATGGAAATAATATATTGTAGGGTTTTTACCATATATAGAATCAAATGTATTCCAACAATAATACATAGATTTGAAGACAGGAATTAAATTTATCCTATGGTAAGTATAGTAAAGTATAGTATAGTGTAGTATAGTATGGTGCTATTTGACAGTAGAGAGTAATAAGATAAAAATGCATACTATAAGACCCAGTGCAAAAAAATTAATATAACTAGTAATTCTTCTTCCAAGTAAAGGTAAGATGAAATTAAAATGCTCAAAAAGAGAACAGAAAAAAAGAAAAAACAAAGAACAGGTGAGACAAGCAGAAAACAATGATCAAAATGCATAAATAAAAATATTAAATAAAAAATTCTGAAATGACAATTAAAAAACATATGTCATCTGATTGATTTCAAGGTAAAACCCAACATTATGTTCTACATAATAAATTGTCTTTAATATAAATGTATTTATAAATTAAAAGTGAAGTTGTGAAAGTTATTTCATAGAAACACAAATCAAAATAACACTGGAGTGGTTCTATAAATACCAGAAAAAGTGGACATAAAAATCAGGACTATTACAAGAAACACACAGGAACGCACACACTAGCAAATAAATTCAAGACATATAAAAGAATTAAATGTGAGGTGTGAAACCATAAGAATTCCAGAAGAAAATGTAGGAAAATCTTTTCTAGACATCCTCTGAGACTAAGAATTTATGACTAAGATCCCAATGGCAATTACAGCAACAATCAAAGTAAATAAATGGAACTGAGAGGACAGGAGTGACTCCATTTTGTACAAAAGTTGCCATTTTGCCCTTTACAAAGCTGCCCCAGTTAGGAAAGTCCCTGACACCAGCCAATCCCCGAGTAGCCTTGCTGGAAAGTCCCCTTATTTTGTTAGAAACTCCCTTCCTCATTGTAACCATATATAAAAACCCCAGCCTCCAGAGTTCGGGGCTCTCAGCTTGGACCCGCTGTGCCAGGGCCCTGAGAGTCTGGGCTAGAGCTTGAATAAAGGCTCTTTTGCTTTTGCATCGGACTCAGCTCCATGGTGGTCTTTGGGGACTTTGCGATCTGGGCATAACAGAACTTGATTTAATTACAAATTGTTGCATTGTTGAGGGAAAAAAATCAATGGAACAAATAGCCTACAGAATGGGAGAAAATATTCACCAGCTATGCATCTGAGAAGGTGTTAATAACCACTGTCAACAAAGAACGCAACCAAAGCATCAGGGAAAACTAACCCCCATTAAGAAGTGAACAAAAGAAAATTTTCAAAAGAAGATAAACAAGTGGCTGATAAATACATGAAAAAATGTTCACCATCATTAATCTTTATGGAAAAGCAAATTAATATACCACAATGAGACATCACCCTACGGTAGTTAAGAGTGGCTTTTATTAAAAAGTCCAAAATAATAGATGTTGGTATGGATGTGGAGAGAAAGGAACACTTATACACTTGGTAAGTCTGAAAATTATTACAACCTCTGTGGAAAATAGCATAGAGATTCCCCCAAATAACTGCAAGTAGACATACCACTTGATCCAGCAATCCTGCTATTGGATATTTACCCAAAGGAAAAGAAGTCATTGTATCAAAAAGACGCATGTACTCAACTGTTTACTGAAGCACAATTTACAAAGATGTGGAATGAACCTAAGTGCCCATCAGTTCATGAGTGGATTAACAGAATGTGGTGTGTGTGGCCATGGAATCCTACTGAGCCATTGCAAAGAATGAAGTAATACCTTTTGCAACAATGTAGGTGGAACTGGTGACAAATATCCTAAGTATCCGAAGATTGGAAATACAAGCACCATGTGTACTTGCTATTTACTAGAATTAACTTAGGAATGCAGAAGGCGGTAAAACTCAGTGGAATTCAAGTGGTGAGGGCCAGGATTATCATTGGATGAGGAAAACCTACCTCACAGATACAACAAGCACTATCTAGGGGATGGGCACCCTTACAGGCCTGAATCAAGCATTACAAAAGCAACCCATGTTACCAAAGACATTTGTACCCCCATAGTATTTTTAAATTAAAAAACTAGTAAGAAAGAAAAACAAAATAAAATAAATAGGCATAAAAATTCATAACAATTCATCAAGAAAATAGGGCAATTTTTATATGTAGGTATGTCCCAAAACAGGACATACAAATTTGTAAAACCAAACCAATAAAAATGAAAGGAAAAATAGGTACATCACAATTATATTTAAAAACTTCAATACTTCTTTCTCAGAAATCAACAGAATAAGCTGATAGGAAAAAAAAAATCAGTAAGTTTATAAATGACCTAAACCTTAGTATAACCAATTAGTATAACCAGTGTTCTGGATAGAACATTTCTATGTAACAGTTGAATGTAAAATTTTTCCAAGTGCTTCATAAAACAGATTTCAACAAATTTAAACTAATTGAAATCCTATACTGTGTGTTCTCCAACTCCAATAGCTTTAACATAACAAATATTTGAAAATTAAATGACAATGACAAAATGTCAAATAGGTCAAACAAGAAGCCACAAGGAAAATTAGAAAAAATATTTTAAATTGAATAGAAGTAGAAACCTAACTTATGAAAATGTGTTAAACATATCTAAAGCAATGCTTAGAAGAAAATTTATATTAACTGTTATTAAATGTCAGAATTATAACATAACAAAGAGCTTGAAGACACCTTATTCAACAAATGGTGTTGGGAAAATTTGAAGCCATATGAAAAATAATGATATTAGATCCCTATCTTTTACCATATGCAAAAATTAACTAAAGATGGACTAACACTTAAATATAGGACTTGAAACCATAAAAATTCAATTCTAGAAGAAAACCTATGAAAAACTATTTTCAATTTTAGCCTACATTGGCAAAGAACTTATGACTAAAACCTCAAAAGCAAATAATACAAAAATAATACAAAAATAAATGAGACTTAAACTAAAAATCTTCTGTATAGCAAAGGAGGAAATGATCAACAAAGTAAATAGACAAGATACAGAACTGAAGAAAATCTTCACAAACTGTACACCCAACAAAAAGGGCTCAGGTTCATATGTAGAATCTGCAAGGAACTCTAACAAATCAGCAAGAAAATCCCCCAGAAAAACTTATTAAAAAGTGGGCAAAAGACACTTTTTCACAGGAACATGTAAAAATGGCCAAAAAACATGAAAAAATGCACAACATCACTAATCATCAGAAAAAAATCACATTAAAACCACAATGAGATATGACCTTACCCCTGTCAAAATGAACACTATTAAAAAGTCAAGAAACATAGCTAGGTATTGCGGTGGGTGCCTGTCGTCCCAGCTACTTGAGAGGCTGAGGCAAGAGAATTGCTTAAGCCGAAGAGTTTGAGGTTGCTGTGAGCTGTGATGGCACAGCACTCTACCAAGGGCAACACAGTGAGACTGTCTTAAAAAAAAAAAAAAGTCAAAAAACAATAGATGTTGTGGATACAGTGAAAAGAGAATGCTTATACAATGTTGATTATACTTTGTTGATGGAAATGTATCTAAGTACAATCTTTATGGAAAATAGTATGAAGATTCTGCAAAGAACTAAAAATAGATCTACCATTTGATCCACAATCCCACTGTTAAGTACCTACCCAAAGGAAAAGAGGCCGCGTACAAAAGACACCTGTGTGTGTATCACAACACAGCTCACAAATCCAGAGATAGAAAATCAGTGTACATGCTCATCGATGGATGAGTGGATAAAGAAAATGTGGTGTGTGTATACACTGCACATACACACACACCATGGAAAACCACTCAACCTTAAAAAAGAAAAAAAGAATGAAGTGATGTCTATTGCAGCTTGGTCATACTGAGTGGTGTCAGGGACCCTGGAGATGCAGAGTCGGGAGACTGAGTTGGGGATGAGGTGATGGTCACACTAAAAGCCCCAGACTTCACCCCTATACAATTCATTCATGTAACCAAAAAAAAAAAAAGTGTTCCATAATTGAAGTAAAATGCTTAAAGAGGAAAATAATGGAGATTTTGATTCAGTCTCTGGGAAAACTAGAAAAAAAGGAGGCAAATTAAACCAAATATAAACTGAACTATGGAAATAATAAAATAAAGGCAAAAATAGAATTAAAAACATAAAATCAAGCAATAGTAAACCTAAGCTGATTTTTTGGAAAGATCAATAAAATTAAAGATATTTAGCCAGACTTAATCAACTGAGTGAGAAAAAAATGAGAGAAGAAAAAATTTAATATCAGGAGGAGAAAAGGGGAACATCACTCTCCATATTCTCAGGAAACTAAAAGGATTATATTGTAAACAATCTCGTGCCAGTAAACTTTATAACCAAGATAAACTAGCAAATTCCTTGAAAGATACAAATCATCAAAACTTTCTTAATAAGAAATTAATAAACTGCATAGTTCTATACATATTAAAAATATTAATTCAGAGGTAAACCCTTCCAACAAATAAACTACCAACCCCCCAAGCCTTCCATGGCAAATCCTATCAGATAAGGGAGCAATACCACAAGGTCTATTAACATTTTCAGAATACAGAATAGGAGACAGCATTTTCATGGGAGCAATATTAGTTTGGTTTCAAAACTTGACAACTTCAAACCATTAAATTCTTTAAGATGTGATATTATTAAAGAGACTTCAAAAATAAATCTAACCATAAACCAACATGATGAAATTTTTTAAAGGCAAGAAGATAAGAGCAAACCCAAACAAATGAACTTTTAGATATTACAGTGTCTGTTCTCATAGAGATTATTCTTGATGGGGGATAGATACAAGTAAAAAATTAACATTTCATAGGCCATGTATTGATAAGTGCTAAGAAAAATAAATTTGGATTGACATTATAAAGAATGTTGAAGGAGCAGATGATATTGGCTACGGTGGTAAGGAAATCTTCCTGGAGAAGTCAAATTTGAGAACAGACCCTAAGAAAGGGAGACTATAAGAAGCTCCCAGAGTGTTGTAGAGAGAGGTAAAAACTATGAAAGAGAAATTTAGGTCCCGTGGAGAACAGAATAAAAATTCGACATATATCTCATAGAAATTATAAAAGGAGAGAATAAAGAGAAGCGGCAAGATAATATTTAGCTTCATTTTGGCTGAGAGTATTGGAGAATCGATGAAAGAATTTGCATCTGTATTTGAAAAGGATACAACGGGCAAGCAGGATACATAAAAATAAAGCCTTAACTAGACACAATTTGATGAAAGCACAGGCCATTAAGGACAAAATCAGTAACAAATGGCATTACGTACTCTGGAAAAAAAATGTAATGTACTTTTAAGAAACTTGACGGCAAAATCAAGGAGAAAGTTGGGTGGAGGAGAAATGGGAAGAGGAACCAACTGCCCTGTTTGGCTTCAGTTAAGGGGAACTTTGACTATGTTGAAGGCAGTTGGGGAAAATACTGATAAGGAGAGATGATGAAAAACAGGAGAGAGAATGTCATGGTGCTAATTTTAGTGGGGAGAAATATGATTCGGGCTGAGGTTGGAAGATGCCTTTCCTGTCATAACAGAAGGACAGCAGTAAATATTTGTCCTGTGAGCTGTCACCGAGCTACACAATGAAATGGGATCTCTCTGCTCCTCAAACATAGATCATAAAAGGCCTACTGCTTTTGTAAAGTAAGTTCTGAAGGACTGAACCCAAAATGGGAAAGTTGCTGAACTACAGTGCATAATAAAATAATAACAAAAATAATAACAGACAACCTAACCTCAGAAGGCAAAAATCTAAGGGAGCATTTCATATTATCTGACATCCAGCTGCACCAGAAGCGTAATGTTTCTTGGTACTTGGAGAAGTACATTTTTGTAATTCAAAAAATACATATTTCTTGAGAAAATAAAAGATCTATATACTTTGTGGGCCAATATTGTAATATAAAAAAAATTCTATAGTTCATTCCTAGGTTTTCAAGCCCACTCACCTAATCAAGTAAGATATTTATGATGAAGCTATGTTAATTAAAATCTCCAAATACATGTAAGGTGTATTTTTAATCCCTTTCTTCAGATAACCTGATTTCTTTTTCAGATTTTCCAAATGAAGAATAACACATCATTGTTGTGACACAATGAGGCATACTTCAAAGTGTGAGTAGGTGTTAGGCAGAAGAATACTGCTAACAAAAAAAAAAAATGTAGGTTGAGTCCCACATACAATTTTTTTTAAAGTCTTGTCTGTTGCTCTCAATCACTTATTGCTAAAAATGAAATATCACAGGATATAAAGTGTCAGAGATGCAGTCAAGAGAATTCCGTCAAATTTTTCGTTGCATAAAATTAATTGGTTCAATTAAAGTCAGAGGATTGTCTAGGGGTTTCTGATAAACGCTCTTTAAAAATCTTGTAGCAGTAGGTTTTTGAAGTGAGAGAGATTTATCTATTAGCACAAGCTGTTCCATTGGAGGCACTTACAATTTGGTCAAACTAATTCTAGAAATAAATGTTCCCATCAGAAGTCGCATGCAATTGCCAATAAAATAAATGTGAAATAGAACTAGAGTGAAGAGGAGAACATTGCCCTTGGTGGAGATACATTTTTTTAGGTGATATTAGAAACACTGAATAAATCTGTTTTTCCTTTTATGGCACAGAATAAATATAAGGCTCTCACCCTGGCCACGAAGGTACCACTGGGAGGAACAGCTACTTTAGGGTCACTTGGCTCTCCTTCTCCTGGCAGAGTTTGATACATGCATGATCTCTGCACTGTTATGCCAATGACAGACTGTGAAAATTCCAAGACCCATCACAGGGGCAAGAAAGAGTTGGAAGAGTCATTACTTCCACCCTTGAATCAATACTGTACAGTATACCAAAGTAGCTCAAATGTAAGCAGTCCATTGGAGGGTAAGTATCACGGCCAAAGCCCCAGCTGCTCTGTTAGCTGGTGAGGCAGTGGAAAGGCGTCCTGCTCCACGGCCCGAGCTGCTCTGTTAGCTGGTGAGGCAGTGGAAAGGCGTCCTGCTACACAGATCACCCTGGTCTGACTTTGCACCTCAACATTAAAGCTTTTGTGTCACATTGGATGAGTTACGTTTTTGAGACCTTGGCCTCTGCTGGTACAAAATGGGAATGATGAAAACTTCCTCATAAAAGATTTCTTGAGTGAATTGCCAAAGAAAATGTATACTAGAGCAATCTGAAAATTGCAAAAATGTATATCACTTATAGAAATTGTTATTATTGGGTAAGAGCAGTCAATGATCATGGCTGCTCTAGATAGAGGGTGAAGATGAGTGTGAGAAAATCCCTTTTGGTCATGTTTTGAGAAATATTTTCCTCATTCAGGACAGTTATTTCTTTGTTTATTTATTTGTTTCTTCATTCATTGATCTATATATTATACATTTATTTATCTATCTGTTTATTTTGAGATAATTGCCCTTGGCCTCACTGTAGCTCACAGCAACTTCAAACTCTTGGGCTCAGTAAATCCTCCTCAGCCTCCTGAGCAGCTGTGGCTGTAGGCACAACACCCAGCTAGCTTTTCTGCTTTTAGAGAGGGGACCTTGCTCTTTCTCAGGCTGGTCTAGAACTCTTGAGCTCAGGCAATCCACCTCCTTTAACCTACCAGAGTACAAGGATTACAGGCGCGAACCGCCGTGGTTGGACAGTTACTTATTTAACACATTTAGTTTGTGATCCTTCAGAGTGTTTATGAAATAATACAAATCTTTTTAAAAAGCACATTACCTGTTTTAATGACCTCCTAGGACTCAAAAACTACAGTGATTAAAGATGACTGATCGTTGTGATGTTTATATGTTATTGTAGATAAGTGTCTTCAAAAAGCTTATTCACCGGGACAAAGAGTGGCTTGCTTACCACGGCCTCACCCCCCGCTGGGAACAGAGTAGGAAGACTGACAGCCAGGAAATTTTAAGGGCATTGTTATATTTATGTTTCTAATAAAAATTACATCCCTGCCATCAAATAGTGATAATTTTAAATATAGTTTAAAATGTTTTCAAAACTGTTTTCTACTTTTATGAAGTTTCTTTCTTTCATATATGGCTATTATTCAAAAAGCTTGTCAGTAGCTGTTGCTAGAATATAGTAAAAAACAAAACAATAAAATCCCACAAGTTTTGAGTGCCTTTATATATAAAAACTTTCCCTCAGTGGATGTTAGGTGTTGGCATATGAACATGATCTCATGGAAATATTTTGTTGCAACAAAATAATTAACTGACTTAGAAGAATGTGTTTCAATCTCCCTGTAAGGAAAAACTAATATTGGCTCATCAAGCATTTGTCATTACTGAAAACACTAGCAAAAACTCAAATCAAGAGTTTGGAGTATTCTCTGGGTAGTGCAGGTGAGTGTTCAGAAAAAAATTAGTTTAAGTCTGAATATTCTGTGTTCAAAGAATTAGTTCAATTTAATGAGCTTTTATTGTGCAGTGACTCTGTCTGCAGTATTCTAGGCACCCGGACTTCACTGATAAAAAAGGCTGCAGTCATGCCCCCAAAGACCTGACCGAACCCTGAGCAGACGTTGTAATATCCTGTCATATGGGAGGAAGGACCGATGGAGAGATAGATGATGGATTTAATCTGCAGTCCAGGTGTGAGGAAAGTGTAACTCAGACTGTCGGCAACTGGTTGCTTGTTAAATAAATGGATACTAACCACGTCTGGGGAGCATTGTTGAAGGAAAAGCATTTAGACAGACAGTGTAGCATAAATAAAAGCAATTAGCATTGCAGGAACTTAAAACTTGTGATGGAAGAGTCTAAAATAAATAAGCAGAAGTATTTATGAAGAGATGATTTTGTTTTGTTTTATTTTCAGTTAAGGAGCAAGGAGCTTAGACTTTATCTTTCATTAACTTGACCTGGAAAGTTTCTTATTCTTAATGTATCTTCCTGCCTTATTCCTTACCCTTTAAGCAATTAGATTAATTCAGTAGGTTCAGTTTCCAGCTCTGCTTCAAAGCTCTCATTTTATTTATTTTTTATTTTTTTTTATTAAATCATAGCTGTATACATTGATATGATCATGGGGCATCATACACTCGCTTCATAGACCATTTGACACATTTTCATCACAATGGTTAACATAGCCTTCCTGGCATTATCTCAGTTACTGTGCCAAAACATTTACATTCTACATTTACCAAGTTTCACAAATACCCCTGTAAGATGCACCACAGGTGTGATCCCACCGATCCCCCTCCCTCTACCCACCACCCCCTTCCCTCCCCTCCCTTTCCCACTTCCCCCTATTGTTAGGTTGTAACTGGGTTATAGCTTTCATGTGAGAGCCCCAAATTAGTTTCATAGTAGGGCTGAGTACATTGGGCACTTTTTCTTCGCTCTCATTTTAGCATTACCACTGTTTCATTCCATGGCTAGTGCCTTTGTTTCACAACATTTCTTTTTTGGCTTATCTTCTGTTTGGACTGATGCACACCCTCAAATAACTTTCTCAGAAAGGGTAAACGACATGCAAACTGTATGAATTTAAAATACTTCTTTTGCTTTTGTTCTTGATCAATTTTCCAGTTAAATCTAAAAAATTATGCTTAAAAATTTTTTCCACGTGAGCTTTTTAATTTATCAACATTCAGTGCTGCTATTAGTAAGTGATGCCATTTGTTTCTTTGTTCTTTTTCATTTATGAATTAATTAAGGGTAAGATTGAGGGGGGATAGAAGGTGGGTGAGGGAACCTGAAACAACTGTCCAAAAGACAGAATCAATTAGCCTCTCTTGTCTTGCACCTAAGAACACAGGCTGTTGTGGCTGATGAAGCTTCATTGCACATGTTGTGAAATACTGCTTGGTCTTTCAACAAGTCGGCATGCTTCTAACTGCTTTCAGTCTTCCTGAAGTTTATTTATCTTTCTCCCTGCTCACTCCCCAATTTTGTGCCATGGTTCATGTTTTTGTTTAGTGTTTATAACTTTATTTTTTGTTTGTGTGGGTAGAGTGCTGTGCATCATAACTCATGGCAACCTCAAACTACTGGGCTCAAGTGAGCCTCTTGCCTCAGCCTCCTGAGTAGCTGTGACTAGAGGTGCCTGCCATAAAACCTGGCTAGATTTTCAGGTTGGTTTTTCTTTGTTTGTTTGTTTGTAGTAGAGATGGGGTCTTGCTCTTGCTCAGGTTGGTCTCGAACTCCTGAGCTAACCCAATCCACCCAGCTTTGGCCTCCCAGAGTGCTAGGATTACAAAGTGTGAGCCACTGAACCTATCCCAGGGTTTCTAACTTTAAAGAAACCCAGAACTCCATTTTCAACACGAATAAATGAGCCCATAAATAAAGGGACACGTCCATCCTGACACACACCAACTTTGCCTCAAGATTTTTCTTTCTACTTTTTATTAAGCCGTTTTGGGTTTGGAATATGTAATGAATACAGGTTAAATAAAATAGTTTTGCCCTGAAATTTTCGAATGTCTACCTTTATTTCTTTTAATAATTCAGACCAGGAGTTTGTTGTTTCCAACAGAAGTTGGGATAAAATGTTTTAAGCAGAGATTCCCCAGCATAATTTTAATTTTTTCAGTCTCTATAAATTCTTCAATAGAAAGGAATTTCTAATGCCTTTAATGATTGGCACTGCAGAATTGAAAGAACTTCAAAAAAACTCTGTCATCAATCATGCATGGCAGTTCTTTACCCAGGCACATGTTAAAGGATTTAACAGGTTCTTATGATGTGTGCACCTTGAAATTTTCAAGTTTAATTTAAAAGAGCTCACTAGGATATAATTAACTCAGAACTTAGAGCCTTGTGCATAATTTAGAGGCAATTACAGTTCAAGGAAATAATAAGCTAACTTTTCAAATTTAAACAAAAAGCAATCTGAAAAAAAAAATAGAATTAATCACTGGCAATTACTGAGTTAAAATATCTAACTTATTACCTGAAATACTCCCACATAATCATGCATTCAACTTTAACTGAGCCTGTAATTGTAATCATAATTAGAGATGTGCAGGCATTAAAAACTCAAAAGATCATAAAACAATGAAGCTACTATTTTAAAAAACTTACTTAAACTTTCCACCTACAAGTTATCTTAAAGTTGTTAGCTTGCCTTACAAATATGAAACTTGTAACAACTTGAAATGGTTCTTTGACAAAATATAATTTTGTATACTTTTGAAAAATTGGATTGAAAAATCAATAGCAAGAATTCTATTCATGCCTTTAACTGTTTTTTTAACATTTCTCCTATTTGGTTATTTATTGCATTTTAAAGTGACTATATGCTAACTACAAAACCTTTGTTCTGTCTCATTAATAGAGTGTGGAGTCAGCCGATTTGGGTTGCCACTGCATTTGAAAATAATCAAAACCATTTCAGATTTCTCATTAAATTCAAACCAGCTCCTTCTTCTTGATTAGTCAGAATAAGTGAAAATTTTACTATACCTAACAGACTTTAAAGCCGTTTCTCACATAAATACTCTCTAAAGCTGTAAATGGCAGCTGTGTAAAGTGAACAAAGTAGCATCCTTCCTGTGTCTTAGGCTCTGTGCAAATCCCAGGTCAGGTACGACCAAAATGTACTGTCAAGGTTGCACCTTGTTCCTTTCTCTTCTCTGTTACCCTACAAATCTCCTTGAATTGAATCTTGGGAGGCTTATTATTATGTTTTTTGAGGTTCACAATTAAGTAAGCATTAAAAAATCACAATACAAACAACAAATCATCCTTCATATATAAAAAATAATAAAAATTAAAATAACAAGACATTTTTAGAATACCATTTATTGAGCATCAACATACCATCTGGCATATGGCAGGATCAGTAAGTGACTCCAGAATGCTCAGATAAAAGTAGTAGAATCTTAACACAAAGTATAAAATTAATTCCTGGGTAAAAGGTTAATAAATAAAGCAAACAAAATAAGAACCAAAAGGAAAACACACTAAAATAAAATTACAGAACTATGACAGATTTGAGAAAGTCCTGAGTCAAGTTGTTCCCTTGGGACTTAAATACAGCATTGGCCAGAAGAATCCAAGTGATGATTTGGAGAAAAGAAGATGTAAGCACAAACAAGTGTTGTACATATTGTGTAAAAAAAGATGTGCTTTTACCAGGAGGAAGACTGAGTCAGAGTGACCACGGAAGAGGCAGTCTGTCCACTGGCCGTGCCCATCACCACCTTGACTCCAATTCCATTCCTAACCAATCCAGTGTTTCTCATAATAATTTTATTTTTACATAAACTTTCCTAGAAAGAGAAGATTTTCTAATTGCCTTTTACATTGCAGAATTATCTAATTCTAAAGAAAAAAGGTATTATTATTTTTATAGCTACCTCTCAGGATTCTAGTTATGGAAAAATCATCGCCAAATTAGCTCAGTAAGTATATTGCCACAATGTGTGTTTCTTGGCAGCCAGGCTAAGGATTTACACCCAGGTCATCCCATTGTGAAGCCCCAAACAGAAGTCGGCTGGCCCCTCTGGTCAACATCCAAGATATCCATACTGTATCTTTAATTTCATAAGTACAAAATGGTAAAATTGGCTCAGCGCCTGTGGCTCAAGCAGCTAAGGCACCGGCTACATATACCTGAGCTGACGAGTTTGAATCCAGTCTGGGCCCGCCAAACAATGATGGCTGCAACCAAAAAATAGCCGGGTATTGTGGCGGGCACCTATAGTCCCAGCTACCTGGGAGGTGGAGGCAAGAGAATCCCTTGAGCCCAGGAGTTGGAGGTTGCTGTGAGCTGTGATGCCACAGCACTCTACCGAGGGTGACAGTTTGAGGCTCTGTCTCAAAAAATAATAATCACAATTAAAATTTAAAAAATGGTAAAATTAAATGCTCCCTTTTATATTCATATTATTTATGTTTTTAATCAACAAAGAGTTACTGAGGAATTATACAGTTGTGCCAGGTTTTGTGCACAGCACTGAGGAGCCAGATTCTGCTGCATGCCTGGATGGAGTTACATCCTATAAGCAGTTTTCTTGTCTGTTGAGCAACTAAGAATCCTGTACATATATGACCCCAGGTGAGAACGCTGTGGTAGCGAGCTTCCTCTCCTTCTTCTTCTATTTCCTTCTTTCCCTTCCTCCTTTCCCTCTCCTCCTTCCCCCTCTCCTCTTCCTCTTCCTCCATATTAATTCCTTCCGTATTACAAAACCAAGGTGGAAAAGTTTAAATAACTTCCCAGAATCACACAGTTAGGGTACAAAGTAAAGTTAGAGTCCACATAATACATAAGAAAGAGATAAATTGATTAAATAAAAAACACACAAGTGTAAATGGCGATTAGTCCTGTGAAAGAAACTTATAATAATGTAGGATAATGGTGTGACGTAAGGCCAGATGCCCAGCAGGGGATAACTGCCAGATCCTGTACAATGGAAATTCAGATTGATATTCAAGATTCTACTTGCAAGCCCCTGCTCTAGGAAATCCTTTTCAACTCTCTTCCTGGCACACCCACAGATCTTTCCTGCAACGTATTTTATAAACATTTCTCCATTTGTTTTGAATTCTACTTGTTAGTCGACTTGCTTACCCCTTCAGGTCCTTGAGGATGTGTGGTCTCTGTTTTCCTGAGGGCAAATATAGTTTGTTTTGCATTTAATAGAGGCTACACTTGTTGATAAAATGGTATTGATTAGAGATCCAGTGGAGGACACTGTAATATCTGTGTAAGTATGCAGTTTCCTAACAAAGAAAAATGTTCAGGTGGCTGTAGAATTCACTACAAAGAAATTTTAATTGTAGAAATTAAAGGTATATATTTTTCTAAATGCTGATGCCTCTTGTAATACATGCCCTTTAACTGGAATTTCACTCTTCAGTAGGTCCTTGGTCTCAGGGATTTGAAGAATGAACCCACAGACCAGTGGTTAAGATAGGATTTTGTTAGGCAGAAAGGAGTACAGAAGGAACGAAAAGCACCAGAGCTTTTGGCAGAGGGAAAGACCCAAAGTGGATTGTTTGTGTAAGGGTATAAGGTCTTGATAATTACATTTGGCCAGGACTTGGTAGATGGAAACATTTATTCAATGTTAACGAGTGTTACTGACAAATAAATGAATGTAGTCCCTCCATGGGGGCAAAAGGTCAGGGTGTTCCCTTCATGAAGTTGCCCAGGCCTAGGAAACTGGGGTCCCCTGTCCAGCCTTGAATGAGTGAACCCTGTGTCATCCTTTTTGAGCATTTTATGTATTCCCACATTGCCTAAGAGGCTCCACTTTACAGTGACGCATGAAAGCATTTAAACAATGCCTAAAATCACGCTTTAATACGTGAAAGAGGAGCTTAATCTTCATTTCAGATCCATGCAGCAAGGACTGTCTTCATCCCAGATGTTTCTCCAGTTTCATCAGTTGATCTTGCCTAGCACGGTGTCCTGGAAAAATAAAACCTAAAACACAGTTCCTGAAAACTATAAAAATAGGATTCAACATTAGTCAAAACTAAAATAATCCTCAGTAAGAGTTCTGTCATCATCTTGGCACTAGAACTGTTACTGGTCTTTGAAACATAGAAGCAATTACATTAGTAATTCATCACTGGCCCCAAGGGATTGTACCAGTGTTCTCACAGCTGATTGAAGTGGAGTGGAGGCAAATTATAGAGCCACTGGGAAAGACAGAGTTTTCTGCAATATTACATTGTATTTAACTAAAGTTCCATCCAGATATCGTTGTGAATGGAGATGTGCACTTCAAACATTCAGCTCATTAGTGGGCATGAATCTTGAAACTAAAACGAGGGAGCACTAGCGTGGATCTTGTAGGGGAATAGGAAACTGGGTGTCCTTGAGCAAGCTCTCTAATCTCGCTGGGCCTCCATCACCCCTCTGTAAGTGGGGACAGAGACAGTTCCTTCCCCGTAGTGTTGCTGGATGTTAATGAGCCATTACAGAATTACTTTGGACACTGGCTGGCGCATTGGAACCACAATAAGCGCTTCTTTTGTTCTGGTTGTTGTTGTCCACTAAGATGCCTTCCGTGTAATTTAGATCACTGTCTTTTACAATCACCGGGTCCAGTGGGGTCTGCAGGTTGGGGCTGCCAGAGCGGCCCTCTCTTCTCTGCTCATCCTCCGCCATGCTCCTCAGTACGTCTGTTTTCCTTTCTCTGCTTTTCACACCTGTTCTGAAGGTGCATCTTTTCCCATTTATTACAAAAATATAACCCCCCTCTGCATACCTTCTCTCTCCTTTAAGCTCTGTCTTCCCAGCCTCATTTTCCCACACTTTTCTCCTCGTTTCCTGATACATGGCGACACCCCTTCAGCTCCCTCGGGTTACCATGTGTCTCGACAGGCCGGGGAGGATGGGCAAGGGGAGAGCAGGTGAACACCACTTAGATCTTTCCCACTGTCAAGTTACACTTTCTTTCACTGCTCCTAACAGTATCTCTTGTTTCCTCCTCAAAATCAAAAGTCTTTCTTTATTATGACACCCTAGCATCAGGGTCTGCCAGGTTTCCCCAAAATATGGCTCTAGGAAAAGGAATATGTGAAGGGAGAAACAACTCCTCCTCCAACAAATCCAAACGAATCTTGAAAAACTCAAATTGACTCATGCCACCTGACGTTTTAAACACACCCAGAACTTCCCCTGTAGTTGGGATTTGCAGATCTGGCCTCCACCTACTGTTCCTGCCTTTGTCTGTCACTGGCTTTTCTTTAGTTCCTGGAAAGTTGAATCTCTTTGCTGCCTCTACACATTTGCCTGAAATAATCTCCACTCATCTCTTTCCCTGAATGATTTCTTTGTTTCCAACAGGTTTCAGCTTAATTGACACACAGTCCTGACCCTTCCGTCTAAGTTGTCCTATGCATTTTTACAACACCTTTTATTTTCCTCTAGAGCATTAGTCACAATGTATAATTACATCTCTATTAATTCCATGAGTTTCTAAATGTCTCCCTCCTCCAGTAGGCTCTGTGTCTCCTGCTCTCTGCTGCATCCTCATGGATTCAGGCCCAGGCTCACTGAATGGAACTGTTCATGAATTCAGAATGTGGAACACCAAAGAGCAGGATGCTAAGAGTTCCATAGACCTTATCGGCAGTGTGGGTAGGGCTGCTCTTCTCTCAGCATCAACTTCCCCACAGTAGTTGCATTTCTCAAAGTCTTATGACTGAATCTTATGCAAAATCTACAACGCTGAGACAGGTGCTTAGTAAACAACCCCTGACCTTCCTGTTGTCACTCCAGCCTCCCAAGTTCCATTTTCACAGCCAGTGTGCTAAAGGGGAAATAAGATCACCCCATTCCTCTGCTTGAAATTCCTCAATGTCTTCTCATTTCTTTATTTTTTTTAATTTCAGATTTAATATGAGAGTACAAATGATTAGGTTACATTGTTTGCATTTGTTAGGTAAAGACCAGGTTGTGGTTGAGCCCTTCACCCAGGTGTGCCGTATCTTTACCTGGTGCCCCCGTTAGGTGACAGCTCACCAATCCCCCTCCCTCTTCCCCTTTTCCTCTCCTCCACCACTTGAATTTAATTGTGTTCCTTTCTAGTGTGTGTGTGTGCACCTGTGTATAAGTTGTTTATCTACTGGTTTCACATTAGTATTTAGTACACGAGACACTTCTTGTGATACTTTACTAAGAAGAATGATCTCCAACTCCATCCAGGTTAATATAGAAGATGTAAAGTCTCCATGTCTTTCATGGCTGAATGGTATTCCATGGTACACCTATACCACGGTTTATTAATCCACTCATGTGTTGAGCAATTGGGTTGATTTCACAACCGGCTGATTGTGAATCAAGCTGCAGCAAAGATTCTTATGCAAATGTTCTTGTGGTTAAACGAATTTTTGTTTTTCCTTATGGGCAGATGCCTAGTCCTCGTTTTGATACTGGAATTTTGCTCTTCAGTAGATCCTTGGTCTTGGGGATTTGAAGAATGAACCCACAAACCACAGATTAGTGGTAGATAGGATTTTTATTAGAAGTTAGAAAAGAAAACAGAGGCCGTAAAAAGCTCCAGAGCCGGAAGGGGAAAGAACTAACACTAACTGGGGCTGGGGAGTCCCCATGTGAGCTCTTTCATCTAGGGCAGGGGTTCTCAACCTTTTTAATGCCTCAATGTATTATTTTCATTGTTAAAAAGGGGTCGCGACCTACAGGTTGAGAACCACTGATCTAGGGGTATTAGGTCTTGAGAATTACACTTGGCCAGGACTTGGCAAATAGAAACACGTTTTCATTGTTAATGAGCATTATTGACAAAAGAATGAAGGCAATCCCTTCAGCTCAGGGCAAAAGGTCAGGGTGTTCCCTTCATGAACTTGCCCAAGCCTAGGAAACTGGGGTCCCCTGTCCAGCCTTGAATGGGGGGCAGGGGAATCCTGTATCAGTGTCATTCCAAATTCCTGGGAAACACTGAGTCCTGTGGTGTGGTGCCTCAGCCCTCTCATTCCTACCCTCTACCAGTCCCCTCTCCCTGGCTCTCTTCCCTCCAGCCACATTGGCCTGCTTGTGAATCTCCAAGCACACCAGGCACCCCCACCTCAGTCCTTTGCATTGGCGTTGCTTCCACTGGGAAAGTTCTCTTCAGATATCAGAATGGCAGGCGTCCTTGCCTCTCCACTGACTGTTATTTGTACTCTACTTACGACCACTCCTTGCCCCAGCAACCTCCAGCCCTGTAGCCTTCTTTACTTTCCGTCATCCCACTTACCCACCCTTCAAAATCCTCTATAAGTTACTTTTGTTCATTGTCTGCCTCAGCCCACTTGAATGTAAACTACCAGAGCAGACATCTGTGTCTATCATGTTAATGACTAAATCCGCAACACCAGCAACAGGGCCTGATGTATAGTAGCTGCTTATTAACATTTTTAAATAAATGAAACTATTATATTAGAATTATTATCTGGAGATGATATCCCTTTTCCTGAAAATCCTACCTATTGGATTCTAACCACATTTCAGTAATATAAAAAGTGTAATTATTTGTTATCATGACACTTTCAAGACAATTTTTCCCTTCGGAGATTTAATTAAGGGCAAATAGAAGAAACGGCCTTGCACTCTGGGCTAGCTCAGGCTACTGCCACTTGGTCTCTCTAACTTCCAGTTTGGCAAAGGTACTTTTTTGAATCTTAACTTCTAATTTGGCATTCTCTCCTCTCCTTGCTGTTTTCTCTATCTTTTGGAGGTGGATATTTGCATTCTTAGGCAACAGCAGAGGGGGCAGAAGGACTTTTTTCTTCTCCCTCTCCATAGGTCCTCATCCCCAGGCCCCTGTGGTGACACCGGGCCGGCTCCTTCCTGGGGTGTCAGGCCCACATTGCCCCACTCAACCTTCACTGCGACTCTCCTTAAATTATTCTGCTGATTCTTGCTGGCTCCACTGATTCACCTATTCTGGCCCAGTTAAGGCTTCGATGGGCATCAACATTTGTCTTTTGGAACTCTATTTGGTCTATTAATAGCTTTCCCAGTCTGGTCCTCTCACACTCTTATAATCTCTGATTCCTCTTTGTAGATTTCCTGTGGTTTCAACTCAGAGCAGGTGCCAAGAAGGGGCCGTAATAGCAATGATGTGGGTAATGAGAAGAAGCTGGAACTCTAAAACCTTAAACTCTTCCTGGGTAGAATTATCACATGAGAGGAAAAAGAGAAAAAAGACCCTTTGGGGATACAAAGTTAGGTAAGAAAATAAAAGCTAGTGAAAAATGAAATGAAAGAGATATATACAGTAGAACCTCCATAGCTGACCGCCCCCCACATACTGACCAGCTCCGTAACCTAATTTTCATGGGCTGGACGTGCACCACTGTACATACCACTGCAGGAGGCCTCGATCCTGAGGTTCGCCACCTCCGTACGTTGACCAATCTGTTACAGTCCTGGGTGTGGTCGCCTTACAGAACATGTAGATATGTTCCTCCAGTGCAGGGCGAACACGTATCACTTTACTTTCACATCTTGTGTCTTAACCATAGTGTCCAATATACCAGGTATTGAATAAATATTTCTTGTTGAATATATTGGTAAGATACAAATTATTACATAACTATAGCACTTATTACAAATCTGAAGTGAGTAGAAAGATAGTCAACGTACAGAAGGATATGCTGGTGCCAACTTCCCCTGATGCCTCATAGATATTTTTCACTCAGTGTATCCAAAAGGAGTTGTATTTTCTCTCTTCCTTAGTTTGCTCCTGTTACAGTGTTTCCTCTCTCGACTAAATATGCTGTAATCCAGCCGGCCCCACAGCCTAGAAACCCAGGGTTCATCCCCACTTATTCTACTCTACCGACTTTATTCACCCCAACGGTAGATCTGTAGACCAGCGGTTCCCAACCTGTGGATCACGACCCACAGGAACTGTATTAAAGGGTCATGACATTAGGAAGAGAACCACTGCTGTAGACCATTCATATATGTGTGTAAGTATATACACATATATGTGAATTATTCTTCCATGGAAATTCTTCCTCAATTCCTGCTGGAACTCCCATCCCCAACTTGCTCAGGGTAAGCTGCTCCTCTCTCACTAGAACGTGAACCAGTCCCCTACCTCAGCCTCTGCGCCCGGCACGTGGCCCCTGCACGTGGTTGGTAGCTCTTCTGCACCCCCCCTCCACGTGGCCCCGCTGCCTCGTGGCTCCTCTGCACCCGGCACGAGGCCTCTGTACCATGTGGCTCCTCTGCACCCGGCACAGTAGCCTCTGACCCATGTGGCTCCTCTGCACCCGGCACAGTAGCCTCTGACCCATGTGGCTCCTCTGCGCCTGACACACGGCCTCTACACCAGGTGGCTCCTCTGCACCCGGCATGTGGCCTCTGCGCCGCCTGGCTCATCTGCGCCTGGCACACGGCCTCTGCACCATGTGGCTTCTCTGCGCCAGGCACGCAGCCCCGCATGGCTCCTCTGCGCCTGGAACGCAGCCTCTAACCCATGTGGCTCCTCCACGCCCGGCACACAGCCTCTGCTCCTCTGCTGGAAGCCCTCTGTGGACTTCTCAGTGTCTTCTGGATAATGGGCGAACACCCTGGAACCGACTGGAACGATCCCCACAGCACATTGGGAAGCAATGTGCAGAACAGTTAAGGAAATTGACTTTGGAATTCCACAGAGCTGGACTGAATCATTGCTTACTAGCTGTGCAAAGTTGGGAAAGTGACTTTTCTATGGCTTCCTTTCTTCATTTCTAAAGTGGAGATATTAATGATATCCTCACAGAGCTCTAGAGAATATTTAATTTTATGTGGGGCTTCTTATCTGTTCAATACCTCATAGAGTTAAGTCTACGTAAACCACTGCAGTTGTCCTTGATACTGTTAAGATTAGTTGTGATAACAGAGTGTGTCTCCAGTTCATCCTTTTAAACCTGTGTTTCCAGGTTCCCTCCTCTCCGGCCTGCCTGTCCTCTGTCCTCCAGGAACAGGGAACTGCTCCCCACTCCCTGAACGTGCCCCTCTCAGTCCCAGCTCCGTGATTCTGCGTGTGTCGTCGTTTCTGCCTGGATTTCCCTTCCCACGTTCTACGGTTAGCAAATTCCCTTGTATCTTACAGACATAGTTCGAGCAGCACCTCCTCTATGAAGCCTTTTTACCCAGTCCTTCTCTTTCTAACTGCACTCCGTTCACATTCCCTTTATAGGTGTAGGAACAAACTATGGTGGTAAGAAAAGTAACCCTTTCAAAAATAAAACACTTTATAGAATGTCAATAATTTCTATGGCAATTCAGGTGAGTAAAGATCTCTAATAAAAATAATGATCAGACCTGAAGCACTTTTGCTATGTTTGCTAAAGCCCCTAGATAAATTATCCCACCCCACTTCCGGTTTCCATTCCGTGGTGAGAGGGGTGCCATACAGAGCCTTGGACTCTGATCCATCAATCAACAAATAATCACTCCATTAGACGTTTTCTGTGACTTCAGTCCCCGCCCCCCAGGCAGTCAATGAGTCAGGTTCGCACAGAAGCCCCAACCCTACTGCAAACGGCAGTGGGAGGGATCTGGGCTGCACGCTCCTGGTGGGAATGCAAAGCCTGAGTCTGAGGTGAATGGAACGCTCTTGAATCGTCTTGAAATCATCCCCATCCCCCAAGAGCCTTAGATTCCATGAAACCAGCCCCTGGTTCCACAAAGGTTTGGGATCTCTGATTGACAACACATTGTTCCAAGTCCTAGTCAAACCAACTTGAACTTTACCTAACACATGCAAATAATGTAACCTAATCATTTGCACCCTCATATCAATCTGAAATTTAAAAACCAAGTGCTACACCTCATAAAACTGCACTTTGTCATGTAACACTGACTGATGGCTTTCCCATAGAAAATGAGGATTGTCGGGAGTAATCTTCAGGGACGCAAATTCCAGATAATAGTAATGTGTCAGCATATTCACTAAGAAGCTTTTATCTTTATTTATTTATTATTATTTTTATTTACTTATTTTTATTTTTTTTGGCAGTTTTTGACCGGGGCCGGTTTGAACCCGCCACCTCCAGTATATGAGCCCGGCACCCTACTCCTTTGAGCCACAGGCTCCGCTCCACTAATGATCTTTTAAAAAACTTTTGGTGGCATTATATTATAATTTGGCCTTAATAACACAGTTTGCATTCCAGAAACTGTTGTATAAAGTCTCTGCTTACAAATAATTGTTGACAATTGTGAAAAAATATATCATTTTTCTGTCTGCATTTGTTCCAGTGAATGGAACAAACTCAGCCTTTTGTGTTGTTTGGATTCTTTCTTTTGTAACAGAGGACAGGTGATTGCCTTCAGAAAACCAGAAAAGATGGGTACTAATCAGGACAATTTCCCTGGGTGTGGGGGGAGGGGAGTTGTTGCCTTCTCAGTCACCAGCAGGCAGAGTGGGCAGAGTGATGTTTTAGGGCAGTTTCATTGTAGACCCTTTTCCCCTCAAACATCATCCTAATGTAAGAGCCTCTCCCCTCCCACCCCACCGCCTCTCTCTCCCTTTCTTCTCTCCTTCCTTCCCTCCTTTATAGAAAATAACTATCTCTCTGGGGAATGTAAAATTAAATTATGTTCAAGATTACTTCAGGCTGCTTTATAATTCCTTGCCAATCTGTAGCAGAGGAAGAATATTCTAAGGAGTTTCCGTGGATCAAGCTATTTTGTAATTGCCAAGGATTTAGAAACAATTTCTGATGTTTTAGGAATATTTACCAGCAGCTTATGGTAGCCTCAAAAGCAAGTTTGAACATTGTTAGATGTGTGCAGTGTGACAAGGTGACTCTGGAGAGTCTACTGGCTCCACAACCCGCCGTAACACGAGGCTTCAAGGCGCAGCCCCGCAGAATGATTCTCAGCACACAGTGGGATGACTATCTGTCGTCCTCCTGCATTTACTGAAAACAATAATAGCTTTTTGAAAAATGAAGCACCTTTTTTTGTGTTAAGAACTACATTATATACTAAATACATATGAACTTTTTCCATATATAACCTCATTAAATAAAAACTGAAACTTCCTGACCAGCTAACATCACACAGCCAGTCAACAAGCCATGAAACTGAATCTAGACCCCAAGTGTACCAGAATCCAAATCCAGCTAACATCACACAGCCAGTCAACAAGCCATGAAACTGAATCTAGACCCCAAGTGTACCAGAATCCAAATTCCCTCCTTCCCTTCCTAGATTCCCACCTCCTAAGATAAAGGAAATTTTTCTCTACTCTAACAGGAATTATTTTATTTTTAAAAGGTCTATTTTTTGATGTTCTGTTGTAGCCAATATTCAACCATTTTTTTCCCCATGGACATTTTTGTGACATCGATTTCAAGCAGTGATTAAGAACAGAATATACATCAAGTAGTTCTACTTCAATAAAGATACATTTTTTAAATGTATACAGTTCTTTTTTTATGGCTTTTGTTTATGAGAAAGCAAAGGCTCATTTATTTATAGTTTAGTTTTTGTGTTTTATATTATGCAATAAAATAGAATATTAGGAACTCACCCTAAATATGTTCTAAGCAGAAGTCTTATGTAGCACAAAATTAAAAAAATATTTTTGGATTATGGTAATAATGATGTTTTAATTCATGAGACCAGGGACATTTATTGAATACATTATTTCCAAGTGTCTTGATGTATGTAATTTCTCTCTTTTTTAATTTATTTGAACTAATTAATTAATTTATTAATTTATTTATTTTGCAGTTTTTGGCCCGGGCTGGGTTTGAACCTGCCACCTCCAGCATTTGGGGCTGGCACCCTACTCCTTTCAGTTTAGGCACCACCCTAATTTACTTATTTTTGAGACAGCATCTCATTCTGTTGTCCAGGCTAGAGTGCAGTGGAATGGAATCATACCTTACAGCAACCTCAAACTCCTGGGCTCAGGTGATTCTCCTATCTTAGCCTCTCAAGTAGTTGGGACTCCCAGGTGTGCCACCATACGCAGCTAATTTTTTTACATTTTTTGTAGAGATGGGTCTCCTTCTTGCTGAGGCTGCTCTTGAGCTGCCCTCAAGCAATCCTCCCACTTCAGCCTCAAACAATCCTCCCTCCCCCCCCAACTCCTTCCAGAGTGCTAGGATTATAGGGGTGAGCCACCATGTTGGCTGTATTCTTTTTTAATTTTGTAATAATTTTAAGAACAAGATACTATTATACTATTTTCTATATAAGAAAACTAAATAATATCCGCAAAATTACTTACCCAGAGAGAGAATTGGAATTTGAATTCAAGTGTATCTGACTCCCAAGTCCTCCTGTAATTTTAAAAGCCTAATCCAAACAAAGGGGGAAAGCATTCTACCCTTAGCAAAGCCTTCCGCTGAGGTTGGGTGCAACTCTCATCTACGATGACTTGATTCAAGAGGGGCTTGCTGTTTACTAGACTGAGGAGCCCAGAGCTGAGTGGTCCAGCACTCACATGGGGATCCAGGAAGGAACTAGGGAAGGAAACTTCATCTTACTCCTGACGTGGCCTCTGTCCCTGCGGTTGTGATATGCGCCTCTCCTCCCTGGCCATCGATCCTTTACTCCAGACAAGAAATAGTGAGAGATGAGGGGCAAATGCATGTGAATCCATTCCATTTAATCAAGAAAATGACACTATCCCAGCAATGGCACCTTGTGAGTTCCATGTTCTGAATAGGACAGTGTTGTGCAGGCATCCTTCATTCATCCCTTGGTATGGATTTTAGCTGTCTGTATTGAAACCACAAACAAAACTGGAATTCTGTTAGAAAGGAACAATAGACTTGGGATTAGCAGACAGCAATATCCAGCACAGAAACAGAGATCTGGGAAAACAAGAACTGGAGCTCAGTTAAAAACTGAAAAAAATTATGACACCTAGAAAGAGATGATTCATGATTTTTCATATAAAAACATACTAGACAACACTGGACACAGTGGCTCACGCCTGTAATCTCAGCACTGTGAGAGGCTGAGGTAGAGGATTGCATGAGCTCAGGAGTTCAAGGCTTGTCTGAGCGAGAATGAGACCAGACTCATGAAAAAAAAAAAAAAAAAAAAAGTAGAAAAACCCAGCCAGGCACCATGGTGAGCGCCTGTAATCCCAGCAGCCTCGGAGGCTGAGGCAGCAGGATGCCCACAGCCGAAGTCTGAGTTGCAGTGAGCTATGATGCCACTGCACTCTGCTCAGGGCATAGGGTAGAACTCTGCCTCGACAAAAAAAAAAAATAATAATAAAAAAAATATATATATATATATATGGGACAACTAGGATTATGAGGAAGTTGTTTACTCAACAACTTCAGTACTTTTCTGTTAATCCATTATTAATCTAATTATCAATATTTGGACGTACATTGGGATGAGGAACCACAGCCTTCTGATTTCAAGATCATTCTTTTTTAAATACCAAAGAAGCAAGAAAACCTTCATTTTTCTCTGCTGCACCCCTTTTAATAAAAGCATTTGTTATGTAAAATTTTGATTCACTCAAAAGGCTATAAGTTTCCCAAAGGGTGCAGGTTCCCCACCCCCAATGACATAAAGATTCAATTAAAATAATTATTTCCTCAACCTTCAGGGTGATTTTAGAAATAATCTATGGTAATATCCATATCCAAGTAATCAGTAAAATAGACAAATCAGGGTCACCGACCCCAAACATTTCCAAATAGAAATAAGTGTCACTGTACCTTGGTAATCGAATATTTGCAACTCTGAGCTTGGAGGAAACAAAAGAAACTTTCAGATGCCTGAGTTCATATGCTGAACTCTTGCTAAACAGAGCATAGTTACATTGATAAACATAATCACTCATCCATCAAACTTCAATCATGATGAACCTTCCCAATTCATAAATGTAAGTCCTTTTCTTCCCTCTCCACTACAGACCTGGAGATTCATTATAACTGTTCTTTACTGTTAGATACATGGGCATATCTGTATCTATAAGCATAAGAAATATTATAAGGAAGAGTTGATGAAAATAAATTAGAATGTCTCCTCACCCCAGAATCAAACTTGACAACACGGGGAAAGACCAGATGTTATAGAACTTATGCTAAAATTGGAAGATTTACACACCTGTGTGTAAAGCCCATGCAAATTCATGAAGCTGTCCCCATTTTCCCAAGACTACCTTGCACAGCTTTGCCCAATACGACATTCCCATAGCCAATGTACATTCCTGTATTGATATCTGTCTTGCTGCATTTAATTTTTTTTTTTTTTTTAAGACAGAGTCTCACTTTGTTGCCCTGGGTAGAGTGCCGTGGCATCACTGCTCACAGTAATCTTCAGCTTTTGGATTTAGGCAATTCTCTTGCCTTAGCCTCCCAAGTAGCTGAAATTACAGGTGCCTGCCACAACACCCAGCTATTTTTTTTGTTGTTGTTGCAGTTTGGCCAGGGTCGGGTTTGAACCTGCCACCCTCGGTATATGGGGCTGGTGCCCTAGTCACTGAGCCACAGGTGCTGCCTGCTGCATTTCATTATTAGTGTACTTAACTTTTCTCTAGCAGGCTGTGAGTTTCTTGAAAACAGAAGTACAATCTTGTATATCTTTGTAGCTGCATCTTCTGGCCTCTTTGGAGCTACTAAATCAACCCTATGATGTTATCTTCTCTTCTCCCTAGTCTTGTTTTACTGGGATATTATCAAAGAGGCCTTCCCTAAAGAAGTATTTTCTAGTCACTCACATCATTACCAACATTTCCCTATCTTTTTATTTTGAGCATGCTCTGCAACTTTTATTTATCAGTACAATTCTTAGCAACAAGAACATAGAATATGAAGGTTTATTGTAGGCCCAATAAATCAATGTTAAATGAATTAATAAAAACTATATATGTTACAGCATTAATTGACTATCACGAATGATGGTTCTAAAAACAATGTCTTTGTACAGTCAATGAAAACAGTGCTGCCTTAGAGAAAACAGGGGGGAAAGTAAATTGTAAAGGAGATGATTAAACTTTCCAGAAGCATTTGGTACTTTATAACAGGGAGAGATTTATTTCAACGTTGAATGCCTAGGAATTTTACAAAGTATTGATACCTGGATCCCACCCCCAGAAATTCTAATTCATTTGGCCTAAGGTGTTGTTTGGGTGGAATGCTCATGCTGTAGCTCCCATGAGCTTTAATGTGTAGCCATGGCTGAGAACCGCTATTGAATCACTATCTAAATGTTATTCAGTGTCCTGCCAAGCACAAGGGTTCTCACTCATAAAACTAACTTTGCAATAAGATACTTTTCAATTGAAGGGCTTTGTGATGATTTCTGGAACTGAACATTATAGAGAAGAGAGGGTCTTCATTTGAAAGTTTTGTGTTTGCATGATGACCTAATGCCTGCATTCCCAGGGCAGTACATCTTTTAATAGGCCTCATCTCTTCTCTACCCTCTCTTGACACTTCCAACACCAAATTGGACCAATGCTTAAGTATTGTTCACTGCACGAGTGAATAAATAAAATACTCTGAATTGCTTAAGTTTGCCCCAACTTCTAACATATTGGATTTTGAGTAATTATTCAAGAGAGTTATAATATAATCAGATAATATTATAATCTATATAAGGCAAATAACCTAAGTAAGGGCTAGTAATTAGGCTGTCAGATGAGTTAAATCAGGCAGGCATCTACTGTACACTACTGCAGTCACCCCCTTTCAAGTGAATTGTCCCCAGTCCTCATCCCTATAATTTAAGGTGGCTCAAAGCAAAGCAAATGATTATGGGTATAGCAAAAAAAAAAAAAAAAAAAAAAATCTAGAAATAGAGTGAGCACAAAGGTTATATACTAACGGAAAAAGAGGGCTAGAAAATTATTCTCAAAAATTTCTTAGCATATATGGCACTATTACAAGACTTGAATATTGGCTGTTCTCTTGCAAAGAAAACAGAAAAGCAAACAGAATATAACCAAAGCAATCGAAAGTTTGGTTAGACGTAAAGATCGCACAAGAAATTGAACTTGAAAACAATTTATGAAGGACATTCACAATTCTCCATCTCCAGACTCTCTAAAAATAGCTTTACGGTCATACACATATTTAAAGACATGAAGCTAAACCAGATGACTCTTTCAAGACTATTGCAGAAAAAAAAATGCATACATGTAAACATTTATATTAAAAGGAATTTCTCTAAAACTAGAAAGCATCTATTTCGTTATTCAGAATAAAATTAACTTCATTTTCTTTCTCTAATTGATTCTTTTGCCCAAAGCACATTTAAATTCTGAATCTCAATACAGCTATGATAGTAATCATAAAAAATTCAAGAGTATTAATTTCTCATTTTATTACCGTAAAACTACGTCCTAAATCCTACCTGTTTCTACAGGCCAAAAACAGCCATTACAGGAGCAACATCTCCTGTGGTAATCATCACTAATAGCTCTTGAGAGAATTGGGAGTATTGAAACACCATGGTTGTCACACACACACAGTAATGTTGCAAGAAATGTGTTAAATTCTGCATTCTAGAGGCTTTTCTTAGAGAGATTAGTGCTAAGGGCTGCTCTTGCAAAGACATAGAAGAGCTAAAACTCCTTCCGAGAGCTGTGAATGTAAGAGGCCATAAAATGATGGCCTAAGAACTGGAAAATGAGAGAATAAGCCCAGCTCTGAGAGCTCACGCGTGATCAAGGTGCAGCAGAGCAGAATGTGCCGAGTCACCTCTGAGGGATGGAAGGACTGGCAGGCCTGCAGGGCTACACCAAGGCCAAGTGCAATGTAGGGGCATTCCTAAACATAGAATATTCTACTCAAAAGGGGGTTATCAGTAGCAAAAGCACAGAAAAAGGCAGAACTGGATCTCTAGGGCAACCCGGCACTGTGACTCTGTCGTTACCTTCCCTTGTAGATTTATAGTAAGGTGGGAAATGTCCCATGTTGATTCAACACGAAGTTGTCCCTCTAGGGTGAACTTAGCCTTGTGCACTTTTAAACCACATTGAGTTTTTCTGACTGGCTCTATCTTACTCACCTGTGGTATCCCCAGGGCCCAGAACAGTGGCAAATGCAGTGGCTATGTGGCATTTTTTAAGCTGAATTAACAGCCCTGAGAAGTGATACGGGAACAGGCATGAGTCTTTTGAGTCAAGGATTTTGGGATGGAAGACCAAAATTGAGCTAAGATTATCAATAGAATAATTGCAGCAGAATCTTCACCAACCCATTTGTCTAACTGAAGGGAGGACTGCTTACAGTGAAAGGTGAGCGATAGAACAGAATATGACGATTTTCTAAAGACGGGAGTGACTGCATTTGGAGTTAAGGGTTCAGGGTTCAAATCTTCCCAATAATGAGTCTTATGGGTTCTGATAGCCTTTCACCACAGTTTACTCATCATTAAACTCGGGTATGAAAATCAGTGATCTTCAATCTCCTTTCCAGGGCCACTATGTCCCTACTTAAGAAAAAAAGACATGAGAAATGACAGGGTAGGCACATCTCAAATCAAAGCTTTCAGCAGCAACAACAAACAGGTAACAAGATTTTTAGCAACGTCAAAAGGGCTTGAAGCCAGGAAATGTTTTATGACTCTAAGTGATAGAAACTTATCTTTTCCAAACCTTTAACTGGTGTGCGAACTCCCTGTATCACATCCATGTCATGTGATCATTTCCAAACACTAAAGACCAGCACCAAAGCCAAATCTACTACTTCCCAGTCTATTGTACCCCACTACCACCAAGCGTTCCCAAGTTAAACTAACAGAGACTCTCTGACATAAATAATACAGACAAGTGCCACCTATTTCACAAAAAGGTTGATGTTTGAAATAAAATAAAGCTTTTGTCTGATTCAAAATATGCAAATATCCTTTCCCATTGTGTAGGTTGTCTCTTTGCTTTGGTTATTGTCTCCTTAGCTGTACAGAAGCTTTTCAGTTTAATGAAGTCCCATTTATTTATTTTTGTTGTTGTTGCAATTGCCATGGCAGTCTTCTTCATGAAGTCTTTCCCCAGGCCAATATCTTCCAGTGTTTTTCCTATGCTTTCTTGGAGGATTTTTATTGTTTCATGCCTTAAATTTAAGTCCTTTATCCATCTTGAATCAATTTTTGTGAGTGGGGAAAGGTCTGGGTCCAGTTTCAGTCTTTTACATGTAGACATCCAGTTCTCCCAGCACCATTTATTGAATAGGGAGTCTTTCCCCCAAGGTATGTTCTTGTTTGGTTTATCAAAGATTAGGTGGTTGTAAGATGTTAGTTTCATTTCTTGTTTTTCAATTCAATTCCAAGTGTCTATGTCTCTGTTTTTGTGCCAGTACCATGCTGTCTTGAGCACTATGGCTTTGTAGTACAGACTAAAATCTGATATGCTGATGCCCCCAGCTTTATTTTTCTTACAAAGAACTGCCTTAGCTTAGAACTCAAATTAATCCACATGAAAAAAGCCAACAATCCCATATATCAATGGGCAAGAGACATGAATAGAACTTTCTCTAAAGATGACAGACGAATGGCTAACAAACACATGAAAAAATGTTCATCATCTCTATATATTAGAGAAATGCAAATCAAAACAACCCTGAGATATCATCTAACCCCAGTGAGAATGGCCCACATCACAAAATCTCAAAACTGCAGATGCTGGCGTGGATGTGGAGAGAAGGGAACACTTTTACACTGCTGGTGGGACTGCAAACTAGTTCAACATTTATGGAAGGAAGTATGGAGAAACCTCAAAGCACTCAAGCTAGACCTCCCATTTGATCCTGCAATCCCATTACTGGGCATCTACCCAGAAGGAAAAAAATCCTTTTATCATAAGGACACTTGTACTAGACTGTTTATTGCAGCTCAATTTACAATCGCCAAAATGTGGAAACAGCCTAAATGCCCACCAACCCAGGAATGGATTAACAAACTGTGGTATATGTATACCATGGAATACTATTCAGCTATTAAAAAAAATGGAGATTTTACATCCTTCGTATTAACCTGGATGGACGTGGAAGACATTATTCTTAGTAAAGCATCACAAGAATGGAGAAGCATGAATCCTATGTACTCAATTTTGATATGAGGACAATTAATGACAATTAAGGTTATGGGGGGGAGCAGAAAGAGGGAAGGAGGGAGGTGGGTGGGGCCTTGGTGTGTGTCACACTTTATGGGGGCAAGACATGATTGCAAGAGGGACTTTACCTAACAATTGCAATCAGTGTAACCTGGCTTATTGTACCCTCAATGAATCCCCAACAATAAAAAAAAATAAAATAAGATAAAATAAAAATAAACATGGGCATGCAGCTATCCCCACAACATATCCCTCAGACGATTCTTAAATACCTCCCAGGCTAAACCATGGCACGGCTGAATCAATATCACATAGAATCTTTGCTTCCACAGAGAAGGACTTCCGTTTGGATGAATCCATGCCAGGAAGATTTTTTTAAGGAGAAGGAAGGGGGGAAGGCAAAGGTCAGAAGGTCTCTCTTCCCAGTCTCTTAACCCAACCCTCAGCCTTTGAGGAAAAGGAAATGTAGTATTTACTGAGCACTTAGGCACTAAGTATTTTCACCTCCATTGTTGTGTTAAATCTTCACAAAATACTTCCATTTTAGGACAGGCCTGGTGGCTCATGCCTGTAATCCTAGCACTCTGGGAGGCCAAAGCTGAAAGTTGCTTGAGCTCAGGAGTTTGAGACCAGCCTGAGCAAGAGCAAGACCCCATCTCTACAAAAAATAGAAAAATTAACTGGGTGTCATGGTGGGCACCTGTAGTCCCAGCTACTCGGGAACCTGGGGCAGGAGGATTGCTTGAGCCCAGGAGTTTGAGGTTGCAGTGAGCTATTATGACCCGACTGCACTAAAAACCAAGTGACAGAGTGAGACTCTGTTTCAAAAACAAACAAAAAATAAATAAAAGAAATAAAATAAAGCTGTCATTTGTATGTGAAAAAATGTAAAATTTGGTTTATAAAAACCTAATGGTATTCTATCATTCATAATGTACATATTCAGTAAGTATTTCAGTAAGTATATTTACATATATTTGTATTTAAGTATATTTAAATACTATGTGTACATACACATAAAGTATATTAATAACTTTATAAAATACAAGTAAGATATGCCTAAAGATATTCCTCCATGTGGAAATAATGCACATTGTCTGGCCTCTGCAGGCTAAACTCTTCTAATATTTTTAGCTTTTTCTGATAATGTTGATTTTCTATCTTCTGAATTGCTTTTATTCTACATCTTCTTGCTGAACACAAATATTTTATCTTTCTTTTAAATTTTGAAGTCCAGAGTTAGGCACCATCTTTAGTAAGAACCTAAAAAACCAAATGTGGAGATGGGAAGACCAAATTTTCTTGTTCTTTTTATATACTGTATTTATAGCTGAGTGTCCAAATGTCATGCTAGTTACCATTTTGCCATATTTTAATGTTATCTCTTGTACCTCCAACCTGTAAAACAACACTAATGGTACATTTCGACCCCACTTTTACACTAAATGTCATAAAAGCACCATTTTATCATATTGTTAAAATTGTTCTAATTATGTAAATGTTTTAGTAATAGTCCGTTGTGTAAGTGCACCACAGTTTGCTAAACCATTTATCTTTTTTTATCATTTGTTTTTTTCTTAGTCTTTTCTAGAAAATGCAAAAATAAAATAAAAATGTAAAATGGCATGAACATTTTGTTTAAAGCTTTATTCAATTGTGGATTCAGAAGTGATGAGAAGGAATATTTTAAACCCTTTTTTATTTATTGGTAACATTATTTCCAACATGTTTTAGTTACAAAGATATTTTTGATGTATTGTAAAGAGATAAAAAGTTTCTCAAACATCATCTTTGTATAGTTCCAGCACACACCAAGAAATATAAGATTAGTCATATCTATCTCTTAGCAGCGAAATTATGGGTAATTTTAACATTTTGTTGCAGTATAATTGATGTTATACAATAAACCACATGTTTAAGATATTAATTTTGATAAGTTTTAATGTATGCATTTATCCAGGAAATCGTCCCATAATCGAGATAACAGTAAGCCTAGTCATCCCCCCCAATTTTCTCTGCTCCTTTGTAATCTCCCCTTTCTAGCCCTCTCACTAGTCCCCAGGAACCCCTGATAGGACTCTTCCACTTTAAATTAGTTTGCGTTTTCTAAAATGGTACATAAATGAAATCACATAGTACGTGCTCTGGGTTCTTATACTTGGAATAATACATTGAGGCATGTATTAATTGCCTGTTGATGTGTGTCCATCATATGGATATAACAGTTTGTTTATTCATTTACCTGGTTGATCAATTTAGGCTATTACCAGTTTTTGCAAATACAGTTACTCAGACATCTACGTTAAAGTCTATATGGACTTTTGCTTACATTTTTCTTCAAAAAATACCTAGAGGAGGAATGGTAGCTTCTACAATAGGTATATGTTTAAATTTTTCAGAGGCTGCTGGTGGGAATGTGAACCAAATGATACTTTAAGAATAGTCTGTATGCATCTTACCTGTCATATTTATCATTAACCACTTCATATTTTCAATGCTATTAAAAATAATTTTTAGATTAGAATTTCTGAATGTTCATTACTCATATATGGAAATATTGACCTTTTACTATAATAATACGGTATCATGAAAATCACTAAACTCCAGAAGTTTTTCTTTTTGTAGTTTACCTGCTATTTTCTGCATATGCAATTGTGTGATCTACAAATAAAGACAGTTTTCCTTCTTCCTTTCCAATCTGAGTTTTGTTTCTCCTACTGTTCTGTCTAATCCAATATTGAATAGAGCTGTTGAGAGTGGATAGGTGCTCTTGTCTTCTTTCAGATTTTAGGGGAAAGCATTCAGGTTCTTTATCAGACTGAGGAGATTCTCCATCTTCCCTAGTTTGCTGAGAATTAGTATCAGGAGTAAATGTTGGATTCTTTCAAAATTTTTCTGAGTGTCTACTAAGGGAATCAGATGGGCTTTTTCTACCTGGGGTAGTCTGTTAATATGGCGGATTACATAGATTAATTTTTAAATATTAAGCCAATTTAGCATTCATGACATAGAGTCTGTTTACTCACCATGTATTATCCTTTTTATATACTAATGGATCTGATTTGCTAAAAATTTGTTAAGGATTTTTGTGTCAGATTTTATGACGGATATTTATTGGTCTGTAGTTTTCTTATGTTGTAATGTTTTTGGTCTGTAACGAAGTAATGCTAGCCTTATAAAGTCAGCTGGGAAATAGTCCATCCTCTTCAATTTCATGGAAAAAGTTTTATAAATTGATATTAATTCTTCCTAAAATGTTAGGTTTACTTTCTCAGTGAAGCCATCTAAACCTTGGGTTTTCTTATGGAATGAGTTTTATTCAAAAATGCATTTATTTAATAGGTATTTATTCAAATTATCTATTTTGGTGAGCTTTGGTAAATGTGACTGTTTATTTTATTTACTTTGTCAAATTTATTGCCGTACTTTTTGTTGCATAATTTCCTCTTATTTTCCATATGCAATCTGTATAATCTAGAATTATGCTAATTCTCTCATTTCTGACATAGACGCATTCATTTATCCATGTTTTCTTTCATTTTGTCCTAATCAGCCTGGTTAGTAGTTTATCAATTTTATTTACCCTCCCCAAAGTCAGCTTTGGGGGTTAATAATTTATCATTTTTATGTTTCCTATGTCATTGATTTCTATTCTGATCTTCATGTTTATTTCTTTTGCCTACTTTGAGTTTCATTTACTAAACTTTTCTGAGATTCTTAAGATGGAAACTGAGATCACTCATTTGAAAGGTTTTTCTTGTCTAATATGGGCGTTTAGTGTTAAAAAATGTATCTCTGAATAGTGTTTTAGCCACATCCCACAAATGTTGATATGCTGGATTTTTTATTTAAATCAAAATATTTTCTAATGTTCTGTTGTATTTGTACTTATTTAGAAGTACAAATAATGTGCTCTCATAGAAATAAATTGTTTACTTTTTGTTATTTATATGTTTTTCAGATACCTTTGTTATTTTTGTTAATATAAGTGTGGTCAGGCAATACATTTGCATGACTTATTTTTTAATTTACTAAAACCTATATAGTTTGTGGGGGGGTTTATGATTCAGAATATGACCTATTTTGGTAAATACCTTATGTACATTTGAAAAGAATGTGTTTTCTGATGTCACTGAGTAGAACATTCTGTGATTATAAATTAGGTCAAGTTGGTTGATAGTTTTGTGTAAATCTTCATTCATACTAAATCAGTTGATATGTTGTGATTTTTTGTCTATGAGTTTTCTCAATTACTGAGAAATCTCTGGCTATCCTTGGGAATGTGCATATTTTTGTTGCAGTTCTTTCATTTGCATGTAAATATTTTTGCTTCATACACTTTGATGCTTTGTTGTTAAATACACAAATGTTTACATTTGCTATCCATTCTTGATCAATATTTTTATCACTATAAAATGACTTTTTTGACTTTGGTAATTTTTTTGAAATCTACTTTATCTTAGATTTATATAGCTATGCCTACTTTTTTTTTTCATTAGTTCTACCATGTTACTGTATATCTTTTCTCAATCTTTTTTTTTTTTTTTGCAGTTTCTGGCCGGGGCTGGGTTTGAACTCTTCACCTCCCACCTCCGGCATATGGGGCCGGCGCCTTACTCCTTTAATCCACAGGCGCCACCTCTTTTCTCAATCTTTTATATTTAACCTATTTTTTTCTTTATATTTAAGGTGAAAATCTGTATATAGCATTTAGTTTTTTTTTTTAATCCATGTGATGATCTGTGCCTTTTAATTGGCTATTTAGGCCTTTTCTATTTCATAAGTTTTATGATAAGTTGGGTTTAAGTCTATCATCCTATTTGTTTTGTATTTATCCATTCTGTTCTGTTCATTTTTCCTCTTTTACTGCCTTCTTTTGTATCAAGTATTCTTTATAATTCCATTTTATTCTTTTGCTTACTTATTACTATAACTATTGTTAGTTCACTCACTGCCTTACAGTTATAGAATACATCTTTAATTTATCAGAAATTAACCTCAAGTAATATTTTACTGTTTCATATAATATTATATAAGAAACTTACATAGTATATTTTGTTTTCTCTCTTCCCAGAACTTGTATTATCATATAACTTTCTACATATCCTATTAATTCTATAGATTTTATAAAATCCATAGCATATTGCTAGTTTTTTTGCTTAAAAGATGTTTCTCTTCTATCATTTTTACTGCTATTAATTTTTTATATACATCCAGACTTCCATCTGGTATAATTTTCATCTACTTTATAAACTTACTTTATAAGTGAAAGTTTGCTGTGATGAATGCTTTCAGCTTTTGTATGTCTGAAAAAGTGTATGGCCTTCCTTTCTGAAAAATATTTTTGCTTGACAAAGAGTTCTAGGGTATCAAGTTTTTCTTTTTTCTACTTGAAAGGTAAGGCTTGACAGTCTTCCAGCTTGTACTGCTTTTAACAAGAAATTTGTTGTCTCCATTATCTTTGTTCTAAATATAATATACTTCCTTTGCCTTTTTTCAATTTTTAAAATCAATTTGATCATGATAGTTCTTGGTTTTATTTTCACCTGGTTTCTTGTTCTTGGGGTTGGTTGAACTTCTTGGATCTGTCACTTTATATTTTTATCAACTTTAAAAATGTGCAGCCACCATTCCTTCAGGTATGTTTTCTGCCCCATTCCCTCCCTTCAGAGACACCAGTTACACACACATCAGGCTTTTTCAATGTTTTCCCACACCTCACTAATGTATAGAATATTCTGCTATTTTTTCCTTTTTAAAAATGTTTTTCATTTTGAATAATTTCTATATGCATTCATGTTCACCAGTCTATTTTTTTTAATGTATAAACTGCCACTAATTCCATTCAGTATATTCTTCATCTCAGAGATTGTCATTTTCATCTCCAGAAGTTTGGTCTGGATCCTTTTTTAATATATTTTTTGTTTTTCTTCTTGAAATGCTTAGTCTTTTCTCTAGCTTTTCAAAAATCGAGAATTTACTTAGTACTGCATTAACATCTTTGTCTACTAATTCCACCATCTGTGTCTATTCAAGGTCAGTACCTATTTAGTAATTTTTCATCAGGACTCATATTTTCATTCTTCTTTGCATGCCTAGTAAATTTTTTTATTAAGATTCCAGACATTATGAATTTACTTTGTTGTATGTTCAAATATTTGTATTCTTATAAATATTTTAGGAATTGGTTTGTTATTTGCAAGCAGTTTGATCATTTCAGATCTTATGTTTAAGTTTGTTAGGTTGAGCCGATACAGCATTTATTTAAGGATTAATTTTTCTTCATTACTATAGCAAAAACTCATCTGCATGGTCAACCCAACTTTCCACGATTAGTGAAGTTTTCCACTCTGACTAGCACTAATCCCAGCACTGTGCACCCTTGGGATTTGTCCCTCCAATCCCTTCAGTCCTATCCCTTCGGGTTACTGCATTTTAACGATGCGAACTCTTCCCAGCCATGAGCGTTGTGTGTTCTTCCATTTGTTAATGTATTCTGCTGTTTCTTCTCTTGGGGTGTCATAGTTCTCTCTGTCAAAATCCTTTACATCCTTTCATTTTCTTTGAAGCTACTGTGAAGAATATTGTATTCTTGATTTGATTCTCTGCTGGGAGAAAGGCTCAACTACAACTTGGACTTCACCACAAACGCAAATTAAGTAACTTCATCATTTGTACCCATACATTAATCTGAAAGTTTTTTTAAAAAGTAGAAAGAAAAAAAAAATAAAGCAGAAATCCTAGACCCAAATGCCAGGCCATCTCCTCAGACATTTGTGATACTCCAAGTATCAGAGCCTCTCTACAGATCCCAGAGGTCTTCCTGGGAAGCTGCCTCTTCTCTGACCTTCTTCCCTGTGAACTTTAATCCCCTTCACTCAGGTTCTCAAAAAGATAGATTGTCCCTGTCCTCCTCTGCCCCTCTCTGCCTAGTGTCCTGGAAACTCCCTGGAGACTGCACCCTGGAGCAGTCATGGGGCTGGTGTGTTTTGTCTCCATCTCATTGGGATCACTACACAACAGTTTGCTGCTTATTGCCCAGTGTTCTGAAAACAGTTGTATTTTCTGTTCTGTTTTTGCTTTTGTTTTAGTAATTTCAGACAGGAAGGTAAATTTCTCTGTTACTCTATCCTGTCAGAAAGCAGAAATCTGAACTAATTTTTTAACTTCTTGTTTTTCTTTTAATTCTTCATTAAATCATAACTGCGTACATTAATGTGTTTATGGGTTACAACGTGCTGATTTGATATACAATGTGGAAGGCTTACATCTAACTGATTAACATAACTGTCTTCTTGCTTACTTCTTTCTTGTGGTAAAAACATTCATACTCTATTCTTAATTGTTTAGAAATGCATCATTGCATTGTGCACATTAGGTTAGGTCTTCCCAAATACCCTCCCTCCTCCCAGCTTCCCCTCCCGACCCCTCTCCTTCCTCTTCCCTCCTTCTCTCTGGACTGTAGTTATGTTTTACCATTCCTATGAATGAAGCGCCCATTGATCCATGAATGGATTAACTTCCTGTTTTTTAACCTTAACTTCAGCTTTTACATATATATTAGTCAAGTAATTTTTTCATCTTATTTTCACCTAATAGTCAAGCAATTTCTAGTGACATCAATTATTTTCCAGGCATTAGATGGGGGATGCAACAGTAAAGAAAGCAGCCAAATAATCCTTCTTTGTTTTAAAGAAATGTCTGCCTCTTTTGAAGGAATGGCTAATTTCCAAAACCTCCTGTTACAAAAGAAGATAAGAAGAACTGCAATCATGTCAAAAATATTCAGGACCCAACTGAAGAACCTTCTACTTGCCAAAGTTGAGTATTAGAATAATGCCTGTGATGCACTAATGTGAACCAACTACATCTAAATCTCTGAGTTCATAATGATACTAGGAAAAGAATTTATCAGTCATCTCTGACAGATGCTATGGGACTAAATCACTATTTTAAGAACCAGGAAATAAAGGGAAATTTTAAAATACGTTTTCTGCCTTTCTCATAACCAAATAGTAGATAAAGGATGTTTTTCTTCAGAAAATTATTTTAACTAATAAGTAAGCATAGAAAAACGGAATTCAAATATTAATATTTTTGCAAGTGCTAGTGAAATAACAGCCCTAGTCAATGAGTATATATGGTCACTACCATCAAACACACAAAAGGAGAACCACTTATTGCCTTCCCTTTACTAGCTGTACAGAGTATCATCCAAGAGGTATTGCCAAAACCTCATATCTGAGTGTGGTCGAGCTTCTAGAGCCAAGTACCCAATTTAGAAGAAATACAGGAGACAGAAACATGTAGCACAGTACCAGAAAACATAGTTTGAAAGCAAGACTGTGGGAAACTCTACAGGACAAACATGCTTGTTTATTCAAGAAATAAATGGCAAGGAGGAAAAAACAAGATGAGAAGAACCTGGCACTGAAGAGACCCAAAAGAGGATGGGAAGTCTCAGAAGATGCAAATTCCCATCCTATTCCACTCAGGAGCAGTGGAGATGCTTCCATAAGTCCACCTGCCCCAAAGAGTTTAAGCCAAAAAACACAGGGGTTGAAGAAAAGTAGAAAACCTTCCCAGAGATAATCTAATACAATCCAGGTCCCAGAAGCCAGAGGAAGAGGCCCAAATAAACCCAGAGAGAGGATACTTAGACTCCCAAACACCAAAGGGAGAGGTCTTCCGAGAAAGTGGAGGGAACCCCCAATCCTCTCTTTCCTTCCTTTTCTCATACTGTGACCTCTTCTTCTGGAACTGGAAACCTAAAACATTCTCTGGTCCATTCTTACTGTCTCTTGCACAAATGTGATGTTAAATAAAGAGAGAGAATAAAAGAGATACTTAATATATAAACTTGCAGTAGATCTTGATTCAATCAAACATAAAACAATGAATGATGCATTATTTGGAGAATTAGGAATCTTACATTGAATTATTTTAATATTTTAAGATGTTCTAATGACATTTTAAAGAACACATACTCAAATATTTATTGCTAAAATGATATAATATCTGAGGTTTGCTTTAAAATAATTCAGAATGTGAGAAGAGGTGAACTCAGTAGGTTTATAAATGAAACAACACTGGTCAGGACTAATAATTCTTTAAGTTGGATGATAGGTACATACACAACTTGTTTCAAAATATCTACAAGAAAAAGTGAAAACATTGCTATTGTCATAGGTATAAAAGATTTCGTATATAGCCGGACCTCGAATAATGTTGTTTTGTTATAACATTGATGATGGAAAAAAAAAAAAAAATGATTCCTTACCAGGGCCACTGTCCGTGTGGAGTTTTCATGGCTTCATGGGTTTTTCTCAGGTACTACAATGTTTCCCCATATTCCAAAGAAGCGCCCATCTGGTGAATCAGTGTGTCTAAATGATCCTGCGTCAGTGCTGGAGTGTGGGGGATGAGGTCCTGTCCAAGGTTGTTTCCCACCTGGCACCCTGAGCTGTCAGGATATGCTCCATCTACCTGCAACCCTGACCTGGAATAATTGGGTAAAAATGTACCTTACTTGTCTTTATTAATCTTTCTTAAGTCTACTTACAGCTCACATTTATTCCAGTCTTCAGTAACAGAAGTGTTTTTGTCTTTATTTGGAAGCTTGCTGATGTTTCTGTTACCTGACATATGCCTAGGAACTTAACTCTTATTTATGTCAGCCAGTCTGTGGTAAGATCAGTTTCCTTCTACTTAATTTCACTTGAAGTCAGTTTCCAAAAACCTATCGACTGTGTTACATGGCACTTTACTGTTTTATAAATGATTCATATCTTGTATACACACACACACACACGATGTTCAGACAATTAAATTAGTGAACTCATCCTAGAAAAAGTGCTATACCTCATTGCTGAACATCACTATGGTCCTTTGAAGTAGTCCCCATGGGAAGCTGTGTCCCAACCCAGTGCCTAGTCTACCTCCAACGCACTATGGGAACTCTTTTTCTGGAATAGTCATCAAAGCTGTCCTTGTATAGCACACAAAAACAAGCAATAACAATAACAAACACCACTCAGCAAGATGCTGCCACACGTTGACACAAACACGGCTGTGAGGCCTGAGGTACCAAGGCTATGAAATCTACCAAGTTGTTTGTACAGTGCCACCAACCTAAGTACACAGTGGCAAGTGTGTGAACTGAATAGTCAGAATTCCTATTCTAGTTATATGATTTTTTAAAGATAATTTTTACCTAAAATGTCTACATTGGCTGATGGTCCTGTCTGGATAGAATGACAGTGCCCTTTAGCTCTTTTTTAATCATCCTGGTTTTGTTTTGTTTTTGAGATTAGAGTTCTCAAATTCCTCAGCTGAAGCAATCTTCCCACCTTGGCCTCCTGAGCAGTCAGCATATAGCCATGCTCAGCTAATCCTACTTGTTTTGAAAACCAAGTTGTGTTCTGATGTTTATTATTGTATACATTCAAGTTTTTCCATCATTACTATAGACTTCACAATTTATCAAAAATCTTTGTTTTCTTGTTAATGCTTGATTTGTTACTAAAACCCTATAGCCAAGAGTTATAGAACTAGAGTAGTGTAGAACAGTTTGTTGACAGTTCATGTTAGTCAAGTAATTCAATTCAGTCTTTCATGGAGTACCAGCTAGAAGCAAGTACTATGGTGACAAATTTAACACCAAGATAAAAAAATAAGGTCCTTGCCCTGAAAGGTCCTGTTAGATAATGGAGAATAAGGACACATTGTGATGAATGCCAAAAATGTTGTTCAAAAATAGGAGTGCGGTCAGGGAGACAGAGAAAGAGAAAGAAGTTCTAAAGTGTAAAATAAATCTGGGAAGGCATTGATTGCATTAAGCGTTGGATCTGAAGCCTCAATGTTTGTGGCCTTGAAGGATGACCAAGACTTCAATATTAGGCCAAAAGCATGCTGGCCAGGACAGATGGGGGTGGGGGGTGATTTCAAAGGAAAAATCTATCGTAAGCATGTCTATCACAAACACGGAACATTATCTCGTGTCAACTTTATTTTGAATACAAAAGAGTCTTGACAATATGACAATACATCTCTTCTTTTGTAATTTGTTGCAGTAATAATATGTTTACTTTCATGGTAATATAATAAAATTATATTTTCCCTCAAAGACAGTCTAATTTTTTTTCTTTTTTTGCAAATATCACAAATACTTGTGTGAAGGGTAACATTTGGTCTTTTCACATTTTGTATCTGGGAAGTTTGCAGTATTAAACATTGCCCCTTGAAACATTCATAATAGGGAATGGGAGTAAAAATCTTACATTAATAAGATAAACGAAGCATTAGAAAAATCCTAAATTAATTTTCGAAATAGCATACTTTATAATTTAAATACATAGTTTGCTTTTTATTTTTATTTCTCTGTGGTATTACAAAACCTTTTAGAACGTACTGTAACTCACTTAATCACTAGCATATTCTAAGCGGCCCTTCTGGGAATTCTTAACAGAAACAGCATGAAGTGGGTGCAAAGAACATTGCAGCTCGCTTTATAATTTACAGTGTAGGTGTAAATCCGTTCTCGGAAGAACAGCACAAAATTGCCATTTAATTCACTTCAGGAACATTTAAATTAGGAACATTTATGCTTTAAAATAGTACTTTGTATTTTCCTTACGTTGTGAGTGAACTATTCACCCAGAGTCCTGCACCTGCATTGTGTATAATCAGGGTAACGCTGTGTGGTGACGAAGGGGCAATAAATAAGAACAGTCCTGCAATCCTGTTAATATCTTGACTGAGCCCAGAATTAGATCGACAAAATAGCTCATAGTGTCTCTAGAACACCTACTTAGAAGTACCGATATTAACTACCTGCGCTTTTTGAAACTCGGAGTCCATGCTTGAAATAGCTGGAATGTCAGGAAACAAAGAGCAAGTCTGAGGAGGTGCCCTCTTGTCAGGTGTTAGAGAGATGCTCCAAGACGCATGTTCATACACCTAGAGTTCACCGAAGTCATGAAGGATGGGGAGAGCAAAGAGACACTGGAAATGGGGGGAACGTGGGAGTCTAGCCAGGGTGTCCAGTAAACGGCAAACATGGGGGGCTCACAGCATGCCAAGAAACGCCCAGTGGGAGACTGTCGAAAAAACCCAAAGCAGGGACATGTGTATTATAAGCAGGTGCACGTAGCATTGAGAAGTATGACCTTACAGACGGGGGAAACTGTTTTATGAATGTTTTCTCAGTGATGATTTTCTTTAAGGGAATAATAGTTAATAGAAATGAACTGTGACTTTATCATTTTACATAATGATCAAGAGGGTTTGCAAATAAAATTGAAAAAAACAATCTTTTCTAACATCCATGGAAGACATAGACACTCAAATGAGTAACCAGTTTTATTTGATTTACTATTTATTTATCCAACCCAAACATTTTTCACGATCACACTGACTGTTAGGCACTGCTCTGAAGTATTACAGATACAGCAGTGCTGATGGCAAATCCCCTGCTTATTTTGGAGCTGAGACTCTAGTGAGGCAGGGAAGACACTGCAGTTATACACAAGTCAATACCTATGTGGTAATATTTTAACAATAGAAAATTGGGTGATGCGCTAGGGGCTGGTCAACGCGTGATTGAAGGGAAGACCCTTTGAGGAGAAACTAGCATTTGAGTTGAGATCTAAATTATAGGAAGGGGCCAATTTTTCCAGTACCTGAGGGAAAAACATAGCTGGCAAAGGGAAGAGCTGGTGCCCAGATGTCATGTTGTCCATTGTAGGGGACAGGCATTTCCAGGGGATGGCAGGGGAAGGGGTCTGAGGACTCTCGGCTAAGGTCAGAGTGGTAAGTGGTCAGCTCTTGTGAACCCTCCTAGGCCCTGGTGAGGAACTCAGCCGTGGGACACCAGTGGAGGATTTTTAACAGCAAAGATGCATAATCTTATTATACTTTTGAAAGATCAATCTGATCGGGGAAAACTGTAGGGAAACAGAGAAAGGAAGCATAAAGAAGAATTAAGAGACTATTGCATTGGCTCAGACATGTCTATATTAAAATAGTTGCAATAGCTACAGTGGAAGAGATTCATTCATTTTTTAAATTGAGGTTCGATTTAAGAAGTCTTGCTGATAAGTTGAATGTCACTGTGGTTGGTCCTAAGCAAGTGGATAAATCGTAGGAATGAGAAACCAAATTCTGCATTGTATAGACATATCCCATGGGTATTTAAGTCCACGTTCAGAAGAGACATTGGAGTTGAAGGTAAACCGTTAGGAACCAACGCCATGTTGATGATATTTAAAGGCATGAAACAGGATGAGTTCATCTGAGGAAAGAAGGTAAAGAGCAGGGCCAAGCTATAGGCTTGGGCCAGTGTTTTCAGGTCTGGAAGAAGGAGGCACCCAGCACAAGGAGTGACAGTGAGCTAGGGGAGAAAGTAGAAAAACGCAACCAACTGCGTCAGACGCTGCCGAGAGGTTAAGCCTGGTGGAGTCTCAGAGGTGGCTGCAGCCTCTGGTAGGACACAGGCAGTTGTGAAAGCTATTTTGGGGCAGTGCTCAGGATGCAAGTCTGAGTGCACTGAGCTGAAGGACATGCAGATAAGGGAGTAGAAAGAGGAGGTATAGACAACTGTTTCCAGGACTGTGACTTTGAAAGCAGAGAAAAAATAAAGGTAGTGGATCAAACTGTCAAGGGACTGTTTTTAACTTCTTTGTTTTACTGTTTCTTTTAAAAATGGCCAATATTAAGGGCATGTGCAGATGGCAAATACAGCAAACCAGGAGTGAGGAAGAAATCAATGCTGCAGAAGCAGAGACCTTGAGGTACTGAGAAAGGATGACCCTAATTTCCTCAGTGATGCACTAAGTATTTGTTTACTGTAAGTCTTGGCTCAGCCATTGACTCAAGTGATCTAATGTAATTGTTCTGGGCTGAGTCCTGGGCATCACATTTTCTTTTAAAGCTCCCCAGTTACTTCTAATGTGCAGCCAGGGCTGAGAAGCAGTAATCTAAACTATACTTTTGCCTTTATCATTCCTTGGCTTTTCTTTGTAGTTTAACAGTGCACGTGCACACCTCTAGCAGTTTACTGTAGAGTTGTGCATGGCCTTTTTGTAAATAGATTCACACTGACCATATTCTGTCAGGCGTTTTCCCATGTCACGGTGTATCTATTTCCACGTCTCTGTAGCCACCCAGCATGTGAAAATGTACAATTAATTCTTTCCCTTGTTCAGGGGATATTTTAACTATTTTTTTTAGTTTTTAATTACTACACTCTTGAATATGTAATTGACTCATGATTGCAGTTGTTTCCTGGGAAATGGGAATATGAATTGGCATAACGAATTTGGAAAAGAATTTCACATTGTATGTTTGTTTTTCACAAATAGTACTTGTATGTCATGCTCAGCTGTACAATTGCTGCTTGCAACACACTATGTACTGTATTTTGAAATTTTGAAAACCAAATGGCCTACATGTGGTTGCACTTCAATTTGAACTTTCTCTTCATTATTTCCTTTATTCTTTTGTGCTTAGAAAATTCTCTACCACCCACTGTCAGTTCAAAATTCACAGAGTTTTCTTGTTCCCATTTATGGTACATTTAGCTCTTCAATATACCCGAAAATTTTATTAGATAAAATTAAAAGACACATTACAAATTTACAAACATTTATGGGAAAAAATGGTATACAATGTGTCAATAGGAAGAAAATCTATTAAGAAAAATAACTAGAGACATGAACAGATAATTTATGGAAAAATCATATGTGCTAATAAACATGAGGACAATTTTCAACCTCAGTAATTAAGAAATTAAAATATAAAACTACTTATGCAATAGTTTTTACACTTATCAATTCTTTTTAAATAAAAATGTATAAATCAATCATCATTAAACATTGCTAGTAGATATGTTTATTAGTCCCTATTTTTAGGAAATAATTTGATACCATATATAAAGAGGCATTAAAAAAGCCGTGCCCAGGATTTTACTATGAAATAAATAGTTCAAGATGTGATTGAGGATACATATTCAAGGATTTCCACTGAAGTATTTATAATAGCAAAAGAAAAAAATTGAAATAATATAAATAATCTCAGTAGGGTAATCATTACAATGGTTGTGCATTTAATAAAATATTTTCATTAAAGACATATTTTCAGAAGATAATGACAACAGGAAATGCTCATAACTGAAAACAACCAGGTTAATTATGTGTGTAATCTGTGGTCTCTAACTTATGCAATGCTTCTATCTATCATTCTACCTGACTCTCTCTCTCTCCCTCCCTCTTGGGATACATGCCGAAACATTCAGATCAGTTCTTTCTGGTTATAAGGAATGAGAATAAATTTAATTGTTTTTTGTTGGTTTTTTTTTTTTTTTTTTTTTTGGTAGAGACAGAGTCTCACTTTACTGCCCTCGGGTAGAGTGCCATGGTTGTCTCACGGGTCACAGCAACCTCCAGCTCTTGGGCTTATGTGGTTCTCTTGCCTCAGCCTCCCGAGCAGCTGGGACTACAGGCGCCCGCCACAACGCCCAGTTATGTTGTTGCAGTTTGGCTGGGGCTGGGTTTGAACCCACCACCCTGGGCATAGGGGGCCGGCGCCCTACTCACTGAGCCACAGGCGCTGCCCCAATTTTAATTGTTTTCTTTTTTAGTTTATAGAACCATCCTCATGTAGATTTATTAAAATTTCCTCTCTACATATGTATCTGTTTCTGGGCACTCAGGTTATCAAGTCGACCTTTGTCCCTCATTACCTGTGTTGCTGTTTTTTCTGATTTAAATCGTGTTACCCACCTCTCTAACTACCATCACCAACCATCTGACGAGGTTGATGGGAGCTGGATGGATGACCCACCTTCAGGACTTCCCACTGGTCCCACACAAAGTCAAGTGGAAGAAGAAAATTAAAGGAAGGAATACAGATGCAGCCACACTGATGTTGGCATTGAAACTCCTGGGGTCACGTGAATGGGTGAACCATGGAGAGACGGAAGTGTGTCAGGGATACCCACACCCTGAAGAAACATCTAATTAGTGTTGACTTTGACTAGAGATTGTCTTTGAGAACCTCTTCATCTGGAAAATGGAGGATTATATTACTTCTCCCCAAGGGAAGTCATGGAATTAAACACGTGTATGATACTTATACCCAGTGGGTAGAAAATAAATGTTGCCTCCATTATTTCCATCACTTCAAACCCTCCTGTGACGAATTCAAGGCTTGTCTCCCAACTGAGATGTTTAGATCTCTTAGCACATACATTATAAATGATGAGAAGTCAGTGTTGATTTCCCAGGCAGGACTTATTGATCTTCTCTTGTAACAACACCCCTTTTTGCAATAACTTTGTTTTTTATGCCACATTATTGACACAAGATTTTGTGAGCTGGATATTGATGCTACAAGTCCTTTTCCATTCTTTAAAGTACAGCTAGCCATTTTATTTTTATCAGTTGCTTTCAATGTAAGTGTGGGCAACATGGTAGTATTTTTCTCTGGATGCTTGGAAAATTAGCCTGTGCCAAGTAATTTCCTTGAGGTTTACAGAGAAGGGCATGGCTAGAGATGTAAACTCTGCTCTCCTCTTTGCACACAGGGGAAAATCACAGCCCTCGTGATGGAATTAGATAGGACTAATTCCTTCACAAGGCCTATACACAGGGATGTTTCCTCAGGGAGATGAAGTCAGGAACGAGAAATAGGTAGCAGCCCTCCACTAGATTTTCAGAGATCCAAGGAGGAAGGCAGATATAAGGAAGTTCAAGGGCAACCGAAGGTTGTAATGGGGTAGGCTTATTATAGGAATAGCTAGAGAATAGCGCAGTCCTAACAGGGGACACAGACAGGAGGCCTGAGTGACGGGGATGCAACTCGGGGGACCCAGGCAGCAGGCCTGAGTGATAGGGATGCAACTCGGGGGACACAGGCAGCAGGCCTGAGTGACGGGGATGCAACTCAGGGGACACAAGCAGCAGGCCTGAGTGAGAGGGATGCAACTCAGGGGACAAATGCAGGAGGCCTGAGTGAGAGGGATGCAACTCGGGGGACACAGGCAGCAGGCCTGAGTGACGGGGATGCAACTCAGGGGACACAAGCAGCAGGCCTGAGTGAGAGGGATGCAACTCGGGGACACAGGCAGAAGGCCTGAGTGACGGGGATGCAACTCAGGGGACACAAGCAGCCGGCCTGAGTGAGAGGGATGCAACTCGGGGACACAGGCAGAAGGCCTGAGTGAGAGGGATGCAACTCAGGGGACACAGGCAGCAGGCCTGAGAGTGATGCAACTCGGGGACACAGGCAGAAGGCCTGAGTGAGAGGGATGCAACTCAGGGGACACAAGCAGCAGGCCTGAGTGAGAGGGATGCAACTCGGGGACACAGGCAGCAGGCGTGAGTGAGACGGATGCAACTCGGGGGACTCAGGCAGCAGGCCTGAGTGAGAGGGATGCAACTCGGGGGACACAGGCAGCAGGCCTGAGTGAGAGGGATGCAACTCAGGGGACACAGGCAGGAGGCCTGATGAGAGGGATGCAACTCCGGGGACACAGGCAGCAGGCCTGAGTGACGGGGATGCAGCTCGGGGGACACAAGCAGCAGGCCTGAGTGAGAGGGATGCAACTCGGGGACACAGGCAGAAGGCCTGAGTGAGAGGGATGCAACTCGGGGGACACAGGCAGCAGGCCTGAGTGAGGGTGATGCAACTCGGGGACACAGGCAGAAGGCCTGAGTGAGAGGGATGCAACTCGGGGGACACAGGCAGGAGGCCTGAGTGAGAGGGATGCAACTCAGGGGACACAGGCAGCAAGCCTGAGTGAGAGGGATGCAACTCGGGGGACACAGGCAGGAGGCCTGAGTGGGAGGGATGCAACTCGGGGGACACAGGCAGCAGGCCTGAGTGACGGGGATGCAACTCAGGGGACACAAGCAGCAGGCCTGAGTGAGAGGGATACAACTCGGGGACACAGGCAGAAGGCTGAGTGAGAGGGATGCAACTCAGGGGACACAGGCAGCAGGCCTGAGTGAGAGTGATGCAACTCGGGGACACAGGCAGAAGGCCTGCGTGAGAGGGATGCAACTCAGGGGACACAGACAGCACGCCTGAGTGAGAGGGATGCAACTCGGGGACACAGGCAGAAGGCCTGAGTGAGAGGGATGCAACTCGGGGGACACAGGCAGCAGGCCTGAGTGAGAGGGATGCAACTCGGGGGACACAGGCAGCAGGCCTGAGTGAGAGGGATGCAACTCGGGTGACACAGGCAGCAGGCGTGTGTGAGAGGGATGCAACTCGGCTGACACAGGCAGCAGGCCTGAGTGAGAGGGATGCAACTCGGGGGACACAGGCAGCAGGTGAGTGAGAGGGATGCAACTCGGGGGACACAGGCAGCAGGCGTGTGTGAGAGGGATGCAACTCGGGGGACACAGGCAGCAGGCCTGAGTGAGAGGGATGCAACTCGGGGGACACAGGCAGCAGGTGAGTGAGAGGGATGCAACTCGGGGGACACAGGCAGCAGGCCTGAGTGAGAGGGATGCAACTCAGGGGACACAGGCAGAAGGCGTGAGTGAGAGGGATGCAACTCGGGGGACCCAGGCAGAAGGCGTGAGTGAGAGGGATGCAACTCGGGGGACACAGGCAGCAGGCCTGAGTGAGAGGGATGCAACTCGGGGGACACAGGCAGCAGGCCTGAGTAAGAGGGATGCAACTCGGGGACACAGGCAGCAGGCCTGAGTGAGAGGGATGCAACTCGGGGACACAGGCAGCAGGCGTGAGTGAGAGGGATGCAAGTCAGGGGACATAGGCAGCAGGCGTGAGTGAGAGGGATGCAACTCAGGGGACACAGGCAGCAGGCGTGAGTGAGAGGGATGCAACTCGGGGGACACAGGCAGCAGGCCTGAGTGAGAGGGATGCAACTCGGGGGACACAGGCAGCAGGCCTGAGTGAGAGGGATGCAACTCGGGGGACACAGGCAGCAGGCCTGAGTGAGAGGGATGCAACTCGTGGGACACAGGCAGCAGGCCTGAGTGTGAGGGATGCAACTCGGGGGACACAGGCAGAAGGCGTGAGTGAGAGGGATGCAACTCGGGGGACACAGGCAGAAGGCCTGAGTGAGAGGGATGCCACTAGGGGGACACAGGCAGCAGGCCTGAGTGAGAGGGATGCAACTCGGGTGACACAGGCAGCAGGCGTGTGTGAGAGGGATGCAACTCGGGGGACACAGGCAGCAGACCTGAGTGAGAGGGATGCAACTCGGGGGACACAGGCTGAAGGCCTGAGTGAGAGGGATGCAATTCGGGGGACACAGGCAGGAGGCCTGAGTGAGAGGGATGCAACTCGGGGGACACAGGCAGCAGGCCTGGTGACACGGATGCATCTCTACTCTGAGCTGGCAGTGATGACAGGAAGAGCCTTGCGTGGGGATAGGGCAGCCACCTAGAGTCTGTCTATGGTGCAATGCCAGCATGGCCTCTGTTAAAGGTCGAAGTCCACATTTCTGCAGACTTCCTCACAGGATCCTCCAGTTGAAGTCCTTGGTTCAGCTTTTGAAAGTCCACCTCAAGGGAAAGAACCCAGCAGACAGCGTCTGTCTTCGGTCACGTGGGGCTTTTCTTTCTGTGTCCTGCTGCCCCTACTCTGACCTGCTTCCCTCCTGTCTTCCTTGTAATCACAGACCACCTGCATAAAACATGGGCTTAGAAAACACGGAGTCATGTATACCCAGACGTCCATTTTTACCTCTTTCCTGATAAGGGTGTCAAAGACTGCATTGCTCAGTTCGAAAGATCAGGAAATAATTTGGATATCCACTAGAAGCCCAGCCCAGCATTTAAAGGCCACCAGTACTCAGCCCTACCTTAGCATAAAATATTGTCACCACTTCAGAAAAGTCACATCCAATGGAAAGAGTAAAGCAAGTAAATGAGTGAAAAGGGAAGTCCAGAAGCATCATTTCTACCTTGGCTGGATAGCCAGATTCTCTGGAGATAGGTAAGAAAATACAGCTGCCTGATTCCACCTGAGAACTACCAAATCACAGTCCTTTGGGGTAGATTTTAGCATCACATTTGTAAGGTGATCTGTGGATAATTTCATGCACATATAGTTTGGAGAACTAAACATGGGACAAATGAGCTTGAGTAGAAATTATAGCATCTGGAAAATCAAGTTTCCCCATCTCTAATGCAACTGAAGCCACATTATTTTCGGTACTGGGGAGGTGAGGTAAGCCACCTGATGAGCAGCATCACACAGACCTCACTCCCTCTTCCGTGGGCAAGGTAAGAAGAAAAACCTTACTTGTTATTATGAATCCATAAATAAAATGTTTAAGTAAAAAAAGTGCTAGAAATAGAAAACTAATCCGACACAATAAAACCAGAACAAACTACTCAAGAGTAGTGGGGAAGAGTTGAGTAAGTTGTGGTATTTCCCCACAATGAAAATAATTTTACGTGATCACAAATGAAGAAATTTGTACACAAAAAGATGTCATGCATAATACACTGTAGATGCAAAAAAAATTGGGTTACAAATATTACATCAGCTTAAAATTATACATATATGCACACCTCACTGATACGGTTGAGAAATTGCAATGTTTTATTAAAATATTTCGAAACATTCATTGTGTTTGTTTCTAAGTAAGGAGATTAAGGGTGATTTTGTTTCTTCTTTTCTACTGTTTTCTGACTTGCTTACAAGGAACATGCATTATTTGTTGACTTCAATAAAATTAAAGAAAGTAAACAATGACATTTTAAAGGCTTTCTGGTGAACTCATACTTTGAGCATCTCTCATCTCAACTATCAAAATAGCTTCTCCTCAAATCTCTTTACTTTTGATCTCAATAGTTTTTGATGTAACATTGGTAATACTTTAAAAGCAGGTCAAGTGGTACCCACTGTCTCCAACTTCACGGATTTCCCATTAGCTACCAAACCACGTCTGCCTCCTTAACGGGTTGCTCCAATGCACTTCGGATCCTTCTGCAATTCTATTCCCACTTTCACTGCTCCATCCATCCTTCTACTCTGCTAGGGATCCCATCAGAATACCCCTGATTGTCCCAGAACACAAAATATTTTTAATGATAGATGACTGTCCCATTTTTTTTTTACTTATTCAATTAAGTAAAAAGTAAAAAAAACAAACAAAAAAAAAACCACCCTTTAAAGACCGTTTAGTAGCCCTCCCCAGCTACACTCTCAGAATTTTAAATATTTTTTATTTTTATATTTTATTAAATATGAGCAAATCCTAATTGTATATATTTATGGGATATAAAGTGATGTTATTGTATATGTACACAATGTGGAATAATTGGACCGAGCTAATTAACATGTCCATCATTTCAGATATTTAGCATTTCCAATGCACCCAAGTGTAGGCAGGCTGAATGTGCATGTATCACCTCCTTTTATTCTTTCATGTTTGTCTTTTACAGTTTTGCTTCTTGGGGGACTAAAGGCTCCTTGAGTAAAATCATCTACCTGTTACCTGTGGGTCTTCTGTAGTTCCCAGCTCACATTATACTCACCCAATTAAAAAAAAAATTACAGCGATTCATCTAAAAGCCTAAAATGTTAGTAACTCAAAAATCACGTTTCTTTCCTCACATATACATTTTAAATGTGCAGAGTTGGAGAGCATTACCCATACGCTGATGGTGGTAATGGAAAGTTGTTCAGCCACTCTGGAAAAGAGTTAGGAAAATTCTTATAAAACTAAACAGGCAACTACCATGTGATCCAGCAATTGCACTCCTGGTCTTTTCTTCCAGAGAAACAAAAACATAAGTCCACACAAAAATCTGTAGTGTTTTCTAGCATCTGTATCTACTGTTATGACATCTGGGGCCTTGCTGGTGGGGAGGCACTGCCCCTGCCTCCAGGTAGCTGTTAGAATTTGCAGTTGGCAACTTCCTGAGTGTACCTTTCAGATGCAAACTAACTAATCTCCAGCTCTCCTGTATCCCTGACCCTCCTGTTTTGTAAGGGGCTTTTACACTTGTAAGACACTATTCTTTTGCTCTAATCACCCCAGGGTCAGGGCCAAACATCAAGGCAGCTTCTGCTCCCAGGAACAGGATGAAATTATTCAAATCAGCCAATTCTAAGTTTGGGAGCCCATTTGCCTTAGGGTAATGGCTCATTTCCTGAAGTTCCCCTGGCCCTCCTGCCCCTAACAGACCTCAGTGTTCTCTCCTGCGGCCCTGCCATCGGGTGGTTTTCTCCCTGTCTTGGGAACTATGAGTAATAAACCATCTTTTCTTTTCTTTCTTTCTTTCTTTTTTTTTTTTGAGACAGAGCCTCAAGCTGTCACCCTGGGTAGAGTGCTGTGGTATCAGCTCACAGCAACCTCCAGCTCCTGGGCTCCAGTGATTCTCCTGCCTCCTCCTCCCTAGTAGCTGGGACTACAGGCACCTGCCACGACCGGCTATTTTTTTTGGTTGCAGCCGTCATTGTTGTTTGGTGCCCAGGGCTGGATTCAAACCCGCCAGCTCAGGTGTATGTGGCTGGCACCTTAGCCGCTTGAGCCACAGGCACGGAGCCATAAACCATCTTTTCAATGACAATGTCTCCTGATCTGTTGGCCTCATTAGTCTTCAATAAAAACATAATCCCAGGTGCATTTTAATGCAAACCTATATAAGAATATTCATAGTAGCTTTATTAATAATAGGCAAAAACTAGAAATAACTCAAATATCTTTCAAAGACTAAATGGTTAAACAAATTGTACTATATCCAACTAGAAATATTACTCAACATTAAAAAGAAAAAAACTATTAATACATGTAGCAATTTGAATAAACTTGCAGGGAATTACATAGAGCAAAAATAGCCAAGTCCAGAAGGTCATACGTTTTATGATTCTATTTGCATAACATTCTTGAACACACAAAATTATAGGAAAGAAGAGACTACTAGTTGCCAGGCATCAGGAGCATGGGCAGGGCAGAGCAAGGTGGATGTGGATGTAACAGGCAACAGGAGGGATGATGATAAATTCTTATGATGATGATATTTTCTTATGATGATAAAACTATTCTGTAGCTTGACTATATCAACTTCAAGATCTCAGGTGTGAAACTGAATCATATCTTTGGAAAATATTACCATTGGGGCAAATTGAGCAAAGGGTATGCAATAGTAGCTGAGTCTATAATTCTCTCAAAATAAAAATTTGAAGATATAAAATACAAAGCTGTTCTGTTAAGCAATAAATAACTCATAGTTGTGACCTATTCATGTATTTTAATAAATAAAATCATCTATCCAACATTACAGACCTAATAGGCAAAATCTACTGGTGCTATAATAGCCATACCAAATGATAGCTATACAATTAAAGGACACACATATAAACATTCACACACACATCTTAAAACATTGCCCATCCTAGGGCTTCACAGGGCAAGGAGGAGGAAGAGGATGGAAAGTATCCAGAAGCCACATCAGAACATCTGATCTTGAGGAAAACTTAAGAAGAATAATATATAAAAGTGGCTAATAGTATCAGCATCAAAGTAATTATTTACTATACATTTACTTTAGAAAGAATAATTAAGATGAGACTAATACATCTAACCAAACATTTTAATTACAAAGGGATGTAATTACCATAACTGTGCAATCAAGAGACCAAGTTAGGCTGTGATGCAGTAGAGAGTTAAAAATAGTCAAGGGCAAAATTATGTACAAAGAGACTATGCGTACACACCACACAGTCCGTCAAAGTCACGTTCAAAGCAGAACATGTGCTTGTAGGAACCGATCAAAACAAATCCAAGTGGATGCTAGATGCTTAAAAATGGAAGAAAAACAAGTGATCACTGCAGACAGTGGCAACCAGTCTACTGAACAAGCCTGTCAGATGGGGCCAGAGCAGGTGGGGGGCAGTGGGGGTGGCCAGTTTACAGACTTGCCTCTGAACTGTGGAGGATGAAAGGGTCACTTAATGGGATATAAGGGAAATTCATGGAAATCAGTAGAAAGCAGTGAACAGAATAACCTAGGGTCCCGGGAGCAGTAAGTGGCCTCCATGTTGCCGACTCCCAGTGAGGCAGAAGTGGGGATGCTGGTGCAGGGGGTGCTGCTCTCCGTTTGCTCCTTCTTCTCTGGGAAGAGGAACTTCACATCAGTCTGTTAGTCAGCCTGTGGCTGTGGCCTTTTAGGCGATTGAATGCACTGTTATTCTTCTATGTCTGAATTTAGAGTAACTAATGCGTTTCGTGCTCTGCTGCCCCGTAAGTGCCAGGGGGGTTTCCCACTCCCTCAGGCAAAAGCCCTCCACCAAGACATGGCAGTGTGATGTGCAAATTGCTCCCCAGGCCCTATCTATGGAGAGGTGTTCCCCAGTATTACCTAAAATCTCCTGCTTCTTGTCACCCGTGAGCTAGTCTATATTTATTGAGAGCAATCCTACCCAAGCTTTCATTCAGACATTGTCCTCTTGGTTGCAGAATCAGAAGTTTCAGTTCCAACAGCCCTGACCACAGCATCCCAAAACCTCCAGTACTGAAGGGGGAGGGGCTGCTTGCTGATATAAACCAAACAGCAGTCCATTTGGGGGGCATACTTTCTAGCTTCCTGAGACTGTGTGGGTAGATTTACAATGTTCAATCCTTCTGGGACCCAAGGAAAATTATCCCATCCAAAATGCAGCTAAAGACCATATTGCCCTCTCTGGGGACTGCAGACAACATATGTCTCAGCTGGGCCTCCTACTTGGTCTTTTACGTTAGCTAACCTGCAAGTCAACATCTTTTGAGAAAAGCCACTCAGGCAAGAGGCCATGTGGGAAGCTGCTATGGAAGCTGTAAATGATGATTTCTAACCCTTTCTGTGAATGATGATTTCATTAATTCCATCCTTGGCAAAGGTAGGTAGCTCCATCTGAAGGTTTCCCTGGAGTCTGCCTTCTTGACGGGGTTACCAGGTACTCCTTTTGAAAAGCAGCTACTAGTTTGCTTCTGGATTTTCCTGGACATCTGACAAATGGAGGTCTCATGAATTTCCTGACACTCCCATTTTGAGGTGTTTGAACTCAAACTCAATAACAAACAAGATGGGAAGGGGCCAATAAGCTTCTTGGACAAATAGAAATGGTACCAGTGATATCTCGGCCTCACATAAAAGAGAGGCAGCTATCTCTCTGGGAGAAGAAGTTTTTCTAGAAACTTGGGCCTAGTTCACTGATGGCTCAGCTGAGCTAAAATTCTATGGTATGCACTGGCCTACTCTGTCTACCCTAGCTATGCAGAACTACAAATTGGCATGGTCCCTCTGCTCAGTGGGTGAAACACAAAACTGTTCTCGGAACTTAGGCAACATCCCCTCCCCTGAACCTTGTTACATGTTTACTGACTCTTGTTGCCAATAGCCTAGCTATCTTCACTGACTTTGAGTCTAGGCTGGCAGGTTAAGAACACCCCTTTTCAGAATGGGAACTGTGGAAGCAAACCATAGCTACTAGTCAACTGCATGGGTCCCTCATAGATGGCCCAGTGCTCTGCTGAGGCTGATCTTCAGAGCCAAGACACTGAATAAGTCATTCTTATTCAGTAGCAGTCGCTACAATCACTAGTTGACCATCATTACAACAGTCATGGAAACACTCCCATCACTGTAGACTAGAAGTAAAGGACTCAGTGTGTTCAATGCAGAGGCCACCACTGCATATGTGACTTGAGACCTGTTGGCCTTGGGGTGAAGGGAGCCACGTTACATAGGAAAACACCCCTGCCTGCTTCTGGCAGACCTGAGAGGTCTGACCCTCTTTTAAGCCCATCTCAGACCATGTGGTTTGTCTTTCAAACTCTTAATGGCATTGTTTGTTGGGTAAAAGGATTTAAGTTGTATGAATTCCAGTTTATTAGTTTTTCGTAGTTACCACTTTTTTTCTTTGTAATGTACAATTTTTTATTCTTTTAGAGTCAGTCTTATAGGTATTAGTCTTCTCTGCAATTTCTTTCATTGCTTTTAAATCTAAAAAATCATACATGTCTGGAGAGACAGAATAGTCACTTCTTTTTTTTTTTTAATGGTTTAACATTTAGCCTGGCTGAAATTACGTATATTTTGTTTATCTTTTCAAAAACCAACTTTCATTTTGTTGATCTTCTGAATTTCTTGTTTCAGTTTCATTTATTCTTGCTCTGGTCTTTATTATTTCTTTTCTTCTACTAATTTGAGTTGCTCTTGTTTTTCTAGCTCTTTGAGATTCATCATTAGGTTGTTTATTTGAAGTTTCTACTTTTTTGATGTAGGTGCTTATTGCTGTAAGCTTTTATTACTTCTGCTTTTGCTGTATTCTGTCAGTTTTGATGTGTTGTATTTTCATTTTTGCTTGTTTCAAGAAATTTAATTTTCTTCTTTTTTTTTAAATTTTTTTTTATTTATTTTTTTTTTCCTTTTTTCCAAGTTGTTACTTTATCTTATCTCTCCTTCCTCAGTAATTACAAAACTTACTATAAAATAGGGATGTCTACTTTTTAGGTTTACTATAAAAAAATAAAAAAGTTAAATATGTTTTAGGTTGAACCACACAAAATTGCTGATGTTATGTGAAAATACATCTGAATAAACAACATTCGAAAAGTGGTAACCACGTGGTTACCACATCAGCAATTTTGTGTGGTTCAACCTAAAACATATTTAACTTTTTTATTTTTTTATAGTAAACCTAAAAAGTAGACATCCCTATTTTATAGTAAGTTTTATAATTACTGAGGAAGGAGAGATAAGATAAAGTAACTTCCCTAAGGTCATGTATTTGGTAAGTGACAGAGTGGGATTCAAACACCGTCAGTCTGGCTCAGAAGTCTGGGTTCAATAATGCAATGACATTTGCATGTCCCACCTGACACAGAGGTTCCCATTTGTGAGTCTCCTCCAGTGTATGCACTCCTTGGGGTTAAAGCTGCTTCCCTGTCTTTGCAATCCTGGCATCCAGCACAGTACCTCACACATGGTGGGTGCCAATTAATAGTTGAGGAATGAAGAGATAAATAAATGGTGAGCTCCAGCACCATCACCTCCAGGAAATGCTGCTTTGACACTAGAGGGGCAATGGCTTTGTTCCTTCAGCTTGGATGTGTTTGCACTGTGCACCTGTAGACCTGTGAACAGAGATCAGGCTTTTTGGAACTCACCCCTTTCAGAGCCTCTGAAACATCTAGTATCAGAATATAGATATTCATGAGGAATATTGTCACTGGAAGTGAGGGTCTCTGACCCATATGGTTGAAAAACATTCTAATGCAAAAGATCCTAAGTCTTTAAAAAATTATGTCTAGGATAGAAAAATAGTGCACATAGAGAATTGCAAAAATTACTTTTTTCTCCCAGTTCCACTAGAGAATCACTTACATTTCCTTAGAAAATTCTGCGTGTCTTATTATCATATCTAGTTATATCTACAGAATATTGTTATAAAAAATGTAATTAAGCCACAAAATTAATTTGTGACATATTTGAAATATTATTATCAAATTCATCAATAGATTTGGAAAAATACCACCTTTTCTCCTTTTATTTGAAAAAATTAGTTTTATTTACCCCTGTTTTTGTTTTATGCTAAATTAGGCAAGAAAATTTATATGAGTGTCCCTAGGCACTTCAGTGACAGTGCAGATGAGTTATATTATAATTTTTGGTAATTAGTATTCATAAAAATAGGAGCATCCTTTACATATAGTCAAGGTACAAAACTCCTTCCCGGATTAAAACTACTAAATAAATCACCTCTAATTTCTGCCTTACCATTGAGTGCCCACTGCAATTTATCAATTCTAATTCATTTCAGTCTTGGTGCAAAGGAGGGGTTTGCAGAAATTTTAGCTTTCTTATCTAACTTAAGTATCTCTGTAAAGGGGGTTTACTGAAGTCGGATCTGATTGTTTTGCAAGAACATAATTTTGTTAGTTCTTAGTAGTGCTTGTCAAAGTAATTTATAACTATTTAGGTTGATACAAAATAAAGGGCTTACCCTAACTTCCTAATTTATATTTATTTTTGAGTGAGCAATTTCTTCACCACATAGGTAGGGTATAGGTGAATATGTATTTCTCAGAAATAAGTAAATGGTTGTAGCTTACTGGTGAAGCACCTAGGAAATGTTTTTAAAAATATAGCTCATTCTTTTTAATTGTATTAGGGCTATTTAAAAAAAAAAGTTGCCTTGAAAATTCCATGTACTATTATTATAACCATTTAAATTATTAGTAGTAATGTATTGATTGCTCTTAATGAAGACAATAAACAATTACAATAATAATGATGAAAAATATTAATTGCCCTTCATGGAGTGAGTTATGTTTTGTGATGATTCTGGATGGATATGGTTGGCAACATGGTTAAATTTTTCCAGTTTACAATATAAAACATAAATTCAGGGTTGATTTCTTATGACACTTCTGCTAAAAGTAAAAAGTATAATCATTATGCTGTGCTATACTTTCAGCCAAATGTCCAACAGATGGTAATAATGAAAATGGCCAGAAATATCAGACATAGAGAGATATAAGGAATTCTATAATTTCTAGATTAGAGAATCTGGATGACTCTTCAAAACAAAGACTTGACTGTCCACTGTCCACTTATTTTTAAATGTACTTTTTGGACTCTAGTCCTAGAATTCTGGTTTGATAGGTCAGGCTGCTGGCTCATTATTGGCACTGTTGATAGACACTGGGAAGATTCTGGTGAAGGGAGTAAGAAATGAGCTGAGCTCTGGAAAGACTGGAGATCATGACTTTGGGGGTGGGGAGAAGCCTTTCTCTCTCTTCTCAAACTCACTTGAGTAGGCCAGGACTGTAGGAATGATGCTGGAACTTGGCTCTTCAGTAGGTCCTTGGTCTTAGGGATTAGAAGAATGGAGCCACCAACCACAGATCAGTGGCAAGACAGGATTTTTATTAGAAGTTAGAAAGGAATACAGAAGAAATAAAAGGCACCAGAGCTTCTGGCAGGGGGTGGAGGGAAGAACTAACTAACCAGGGGGTCTCTATGTGGGCTCTTTATCTAGGGGTATTAGGTTTTGAGAATTACACTTGGCCAAGACTTGGCAAATAGAAACACATTTTCTTTTGTGTGTGTGTGTGTGTGTGTGTGTGTGTGTGTGTGTGTGTGTGTGTGTTTGGCCAGGGCTGGGTTTGAACCCGCCACCTCCGGCATATGGGACTGGCGCCCTACTCCTTGAGCCACAGGTGCCACCCAGAAACACATTTTCATTGTTAATGAGTATTATTGACAAAGGAATGAAGGCAGTCCCTCCAGCTCAGGGCAAAAGGTCAGAGTGTTCCCTTCATGAACTTGCCCAAGCCTAGGAAAACTGGGGTCTCCTGTCCAGCCTTGAAGGGGGGGGACCCTGCATCAATTCTCCCTCTCCAAGTAGAAACTCTAACCGCTGTTAGAAAAAAAGGATGAGGCCTCAATCTAACTGCTTTCTGCTGGTCTGGGTGATGATAAAAGGGGACAGTTAGGGCGGCGCCTGTGGCTCAGTGAGCAGGGCGCCGGCCCCATATACTGAGGGTGGCGGGTTCAAACCCGGCCCCGGCCAAACTGCAACAAAAAAATAGCCAGGCGTTGTGGTGGGCGCCTGTAGTCCCAGCTACTCGGGAGGCTGAGGCAAGAGAATCATGTAAGCCCAGGAGTTAGAGGTTGCTGTGAGCCGTGTGACGTCATGGCACTCTACCAAGGGCGATAAAGTGAAACTCTGTCTCTACAAAAAAAAAAAAAAAAAATTTAAAAAAAAAGGGGGACAGTTAGAGTTTCTCTGGAGGGAGAGTAATCCAGGGGTCTGTAATAGAATTAAGTCTTAGAGTGGAATCATCTTTACAATTTGTGGTCTGATGATATCATCTCTGGAAGACATAAATCTGATTAGTGGCACATTAAAAAGTCAGGGTAGAACAGTAAGAGGAGGGGGTTAATGAAGTCTGTGACTTTGAGAGAAAACTGTATTAATACTTTCCTTGTTGGTTTCTAAACAATAACTTCAAATTTTCTTTAAGCTTACAAGTGTTGGTGGGCTGTGGTTGATTCTTTTCATGGTCTGCTTCTGAAGGAGGTGGTGGCTTCCAGGCTTTTACTCATGAATGATATATTCAGGAATCTATTCCCATAACTTTAACAGCTGGAGAAGAACATAAGATAACAGAAAAGGGACCTTCCCAAGTTGGGGTTAGAAAACGTGATTTGGAGGGAAGAGTTTTGCTCAGGACTAGATCTCCAGAAAAGCTCTTTTAGTGTTGAATGTGCAAATGTAGTTGGGAGGTTTTTAAGACTTTGTTGAAATTTGGCTAAAGAAGTAATATGTTTTAATAATTTTATAGTTTCTTGATCTAATAATACATTGTTAGTTAAAAAGTGTCTTCCACATAATAATTCAAATGGGCTACAATTGAGTTTCTGAGGTAAATTTTTTATTCTAAGGGGAGCAATGGAAAGTAATTTAGTCCAAGGGAGATGAATTTCTATGAGTTAGATTTCATAGCTGTCCTTTGATTTTATCATTCTTTTTTTTTTTTTTTTTTTTTTTTTTTTTACCTTCCCAGAAGATTGAGGCCTCCAAGAACAGTGTAGATGATATTTTATGCCCAGGGTTTTAGATATTCCCTGTGTAACAGCTGCTTTGAAGACTGGTCCATTATAATTTTGTAAACTCCAAGAGAGTCCAAACCTGGGAATAATCTCATGTACTAAAGCCTTTACCATTTAATGGGCATTTTTTTTGTCCTGCAAGGGAATGGTTCAACACAATTAGTAAAGATATCTACAAATATTAGCAAATATTGTATATTATGTACCTTAGGGAGATGAGTGAAATCCATTTCCCCATCTTCACCCGGATATTTACTTTGTTTTTGTATACCTGGGGGAGCTAGATGGTGAGCTAAAGGATTGTTTCTCTGACATACATCACATGTCCTTATTATCTGTTTTATGGTTCTTATTCTAGAGTGACGAGGTACTCATTTTTGAGCATTTCTAATTAAAGAATAGAGTGGTCTAGCTATTTCACTATATTCAGAAATATAGAGTCTGCAAAAGCCTGTAATTCCTAAGAAGCTTCAAAGCTATCTGAGAGTTCGAGGTTTAGGTTGAGACAATATTGGTTCTATCCTTTTTTTTGCTTAAAGCTTTTTTCCCCTGTGAAAGTTGGAGACACAAATAGTAAACTTTAGGCACACATAATTGGGCTTTACTCTTGGAAACTTTGTACCCACAATCAGCTAGAAAGTTTAATAGAGTTTGTGTGGCTTTGTGGCATTCCTCTGTATTTGGTGCTCCCAAAAGAATGTCATCTACATACCGAATAAGAGTTGCTATAGGATATGAAAAATGACTCAAGTCTTGGACTAAGGCTTGTCCAAACAAGTGAGATCTGTCCCTAAATTCCTGGGATAACAGTCCATGTGAACAGTCCATGTGTTAGAGTCAGAAGGGTCTTCAAAAACAAAAAGGTATTGGGAATTCTCATGAAGAGGAATGCAGGAGAAGGCATCTTTTAAGTCTAAGACAGAAATAAGCAGCTTCTAAAGATTGGAGATAATAAAGAATACTGATTGGGAACTATAGGATGGAGAGGAATGACTGCTTCATTTACAATGCGGAGGTCTTATACTAGTCTCCAAGTTTCATTTGGCTTGGGAACTCCTAGAATAGGAGTGTTACATGGACTATTGTAACATATTAATAATTTCTGTTGCTTTAGATTTTGTACAATATGTATGTATTATTATGGTCTATTCTTAGCATCTGCTTTTAAAGGATATTATTTTTGATTGGGATAGATGGTGGGATTCTTTAATTTAATTTGGACTGTTTGAGCATATCTTGCTCTTCCCACCTGTCCCTCAGTGAGGGACCCACACTTCTGGGTTCATTTCTGTCTCTAATAAGGGAAGACATAATATAGATTCCTGCCCCATATTCATATAAATGGTTGTTCCTGCTTTAGTTAGTATGCCTCTTCCCCAAAGAGGGGCAGGACTTTCAGGCATGAGAGAACAGCCGGTCACCCCAATTGCAGCTTAAAGGCTGAGAGAAAAATTTGGTAACTGGCTTTCCAAACACTCCCTATACAGTTACAGATTTGGGGGATAAACGACCATGGTTAGAAAGGAGTACAGAAAAGGTTGCTTCAGTGTCCAGAAGAAATTCTGTCTCCTGGCCCTCCACTAGGAGGCAAACCTGGGGCTCTTGAGGGGTGATGACACAAGCTGGAGCCATGAGAATCTGCCCCAGGCAACCTCAGTCCAGTTTGGGCCCTCATGGAATCACTGTCCCAGGAGGCCTTCACTTCTGAGGACAGGCCACCCTCCAGTGGTCACCCTTATATTCTGGACACGCTCCAGGTGGCCTTCCCAGCTGATGGTACTGCTTGAGGCAATCTCTCCTGAAGTGGCCAGTCTGACCACATTGGAAGCACTTGCCAGACAGCTCCTCTGGCTTCTCTCTGCCCCTGAATGGTGTTCGTTTGTTGGAGCTCAATTACTAGAGCTGTCATGCTTTTCTTATCCCTTCTCTCTTTTCCTCCTCTTTCTCCTGATCTTGGTTATAAATGACCACAGTGGTCATTTTAAGAAGATTCTCCAGGTTATGATCTGGGCCTAGAGCCAATTTCTGTAGTTTTCTTCAAATGTTTGGGGCCACCAGAGTGATAAATTTATCTTCTGAAATAATTTTAAAATGCTCAGGAGTCTTTTAAAAAGACTATTCACCATTGCAGAGTCACTACCAAAGCTAGATTTGGGTGCAGAAGAAAACCATACATTCTCCTATAAGGAGTTGGATGTCAACTGAGTGCATTTTCTCATCTCCTCCCTAAGCCACTCAAGAAACGCTGAGGGACTCTCATTTTATTCCTGGTAAATAGTAGATAACTTAGAATGTCATACCCAGCAAAGGGACCCCTAAAGGCCCCTGACTGTCTCAGCCTGAGTCTCCGCATGTCTCAAACCCCCACTTGGGTTAATTCCTCAAACAGGTTTCAGAATAGAACAAGGAAGTTCCCTGAGTTCCCAAAGACTCCTAGCTACAGGTAAAACAATGAGAAAACTTACTCCAACCCCCTAGCAATAGCTAAACAATGGTGAAAAACTTACATAAGCAAAGGTGCCCAAGCTACTGAGTCTCCTAAGTTTGTCCCCATGCCAACCACCATGTTGTACATCACGTAGTCACCACGATGTAACCCCCTGAGCCAACTCATTGTAACTCTGCCCCAGCTAACTGCCATGTTCTGCTTTTGTTTTTGCTTGCTTGCATGGCAACAAAAAAGGTATAAAAGACAACCTGCTTTTCTCTTCAGGGCTGTTCACCTTTGGGCGGCAGCCCACCTGCGCAAGTGTAATAAATCACCATCTGATTTATACCTGAAGTGGGGTCCGAGTTTTTCTTCCAGTTGGCAAATGAGTACAACAAGAATAGTTCATAGGCTTTTTCTTGGATTGACACAAACCTTCCATAAATACAGAAAATATTTATGCCACCAGTCACCTTTTTTCTCAGGGTCCCATTTGGGATTCTCAAAGGGAACTGCATGTCTTCCTGTGGGGTATCTGTCCCTTTCCTCAGTAGACATACTGCCATCAGTATTGGACATGAACCACAAGTCACCCCACTTTCTAGCTTCATCTAAGACTTCATTTTTTTCACTAAAAGTTAAATTTTTATTTAGTAGTAGCATTACATCTCTCCAGGAGAAGTCAAAGATTTGTCCTCACCCTTGGAGACCATCTGTGTGCCGCGGACCGCCCTGTCGGTGGGCTTCAGTCTGAGGGGGAGCAGGGAGAAGGAACGAGGAAAGTTGAGAGGTCGGCGCAGGAAAGACAGTCTGACACACTACGGGTTAAAGTATGCAGCTGCAAATTCATTGTGAAACTTATGCAAGTACTTATACACTTCTGCTCACAGGCAGGGGCGTCATGGGTTACACCTGTGGTGCCGTGGGTGCGGCATCTGTGTACCAATCAGGATCATCAGAAAAATTTTCTAAATCTACTTTAATTTGTTTTAAATCTGCCAGAGAAAATGGAGCATATACTCAAGCACTTCTCCTCTCACCACCACAGTCTCAACCAAGGGACATAAAAAAGGATACATTTGCCTTCTGGGGGCCCCAGTAGGACCGGAAGAAACTATTGGGACAACCTCCCTCCTGAGGTTTTCTAATGACATGAAGGAAGGTGAAGGAGAAGTAGATGGTGGGTTTGAACTAGGTGGTGACAGCATCTCTCTCAGGAATCCCTGACCATTTGGGAAAGTTACTTTATCCAGGAGAGCTAAACCTAGATGACAGGTTTCACACAGTTGGGGGTTGTCCCTGAGGAAAAAAAAAGCTTGCACATATGTAATTCAGACCATTTCCTTTCTTGTTTGCCATAATTTGGAGTATCTTTGGTAGTTACTGCTCACCATTGGAGAGTCGCTACTAAAGCTAGGTTTGGGTGAGAAGAAAACCATTTCTTTTTCAGTGTCTGGGGATCAACCAAGTCCCAACATAGCCCAGCTAAAAAATCAGGTATCCGGGAGCTTGGTCCCACCTGATGACAGTTCTCTTGGCAGGAGGAGAACTGTGGGAAAGAACAAATGTCCAGCATCTTACTCAATCCCATCCTGTATTCCTGGGTTGTCAAAGCATCCTCTGACCAACCCAGCCAAACAAAAGAAATCATCCTTCCAATGCTTGGGGAAGAATCCCTAAGGAGAGTGGCCTCCTCAGCCCATGAGCTTGTTGGGATTTAGCCACTCTTACCAGTGTAGAACTTTGTACCCCCTGGCTCTCCTGTGTTTATTACTTGCCGGCAGCACAGCCCAAGAAATCAGGTATCTGGGAGCCTGGTCTCACCTGATGTAAGTTCTGCCCCTTTCTGCACCTGCCCCTGAGTATTAATCAAAGTGGTGATGAGCTCAGCCCTGGAGAAAATAGCTGTGCTTGAACATTTAACCCTTTATAATTTTATAAGCTTCTTCTAAATTACCAGGAAAATAAGCTTTCTATCATGAGCAAGTCTTAAATGCTAGGTTTTCCTATATGCTTTTTAATGCAAATGTTAGCAAGGTAACCATAATTAAACTCAGGGTTGAATGATACTCTAAAATGTTTTGCATTAGAACCAGCTACAATGAGGCAAAATCCTAGAGAAACCTAGAATGACTTTGAACCCTTTCATTTATGCTGATAGACTAGAAAAAAATCAAATAGTCAGGGTCATTTTCCTTGCCTATCTTCATTTTTAAAGATTTTCTTTCTTTTCTTTTTTCTTTTTAAAGAGACTAAACTGTAGTCTAGGGTTTAGAGAAATTCTTGCCTCAGGGAATTGCCCCCAGTCTTCTGTGTTGGCTTGGTCACCCAGAGAAGCCATGTAGAGGAGTCATTTTGCCCTTCGTTTGGAGCTGACTTCTAGGCCTTTGTTAACATGGTTTAACCTTTTTTCTCAAATATACAGAGAGCCAACTGCATTTGATTTTGCAATTTAAAGCATTAAAAACGACTTTATAACACACCTACAACTTCTGAAGCACACATACAACATCAGAAAAATACGAGAATGAGCCTGTACAAACTTAACTAGTATATAAAGCAATCCTTTAGAACATTCAAACGAAGCATGCAAACCACAAGGAGACACACACACACACACACACGGGTCTGTAGAGATAAACAAAAGAAGTTTGGGATCATGGAAGACAAGAGCAGATAGCAAAACAGCAGGAAGAGCACATTTCTCAGAAGACTCTCCAGTGCCCTGGGGTCAGAACCATCAGTAGATGAAATGCTACTACTAAATCAAAATTAATAGGGCCTCTGGGTGCTACTTCTTTGGTCATCTCTCAACCAGAGAAAAGGAGTGAATGCAGAACATTTTCAAAAGCCTTCTAACATTCCCTTCAGCTCCTTTTTGGAGCCAAGGTAAATTAGAAAGTTCATTCCCCAACAGCCTCTTGCCTGTGGCATGGAGGCCAGCAGCTGCACTATGAGCTTTTAGGGGCAAATGGGCATCCAAATTATTAGTCTTCATTATCATGATTATGAAGAAAAACAGAATAGAGGGAAGTGCTCCCATTGCTTACCACAGATCTTCAATCCCGGACGAGCCCCCAAATGTGATACGGGAATTTCACTCTTCAGGAGGTTCTTGGTCCTGGGGATTTGAGGAAAGGAGCCACAGACCACAGATCAGTGGCAAGACAGGGTTTTTATTAGAAGTTATAAAGGAATACGGAAGAAGTAAAAGGCACCCGAGCTTCTGGCAGGGGAAATGAACTAACTACCTGGGGAGTCTCTACATGGGCTCTTTTATCTAGAGGTATTAGGTTTGGAGAATTACACTTGACCAAGACTTGGCAAATAGAAACACATTTTCATTGTTAATGAGTGTTATTGACAAAGGAATGAATGCAGTGCCTCCAGCTCAGGACAAAAGGTCAGAGTATTCTCATCATGAACTTGCCCAAGCCTAGGAAAACTGGGGTCCCCTTTCCAGCCTTGAATAGGAGGGACCATGTATTAGGAATATTTTCTGAAAAGAGATGTCAAGTGTAAATAGAAAAGAATAAGGTGGGTAGAATGAGCAGGAGCTTCCAATCATAATTCAAGATTTTTAACTAGAGTCCATCAACATATATTAACTATGGAGACATCAATGGGTGACTCTCTGGTCCTCTGCTCTGCCTCCATCACATACACAAGTAAAATGACTTCCTGGAGTTCTCCTACAGGAAAGAGCAGAGCTGAAATAGGAATCAGTGATTTCTAGTTAGCTGACCATCATCATCATCATCTGGGCACATTAATATCACCCTCACTGTGGGAAAGAAGAGCTCATGACCCTGATGAGAGTACAGCCATTTTGGGAACAGCTGGTGAAAAAAAAAGTCCAGAACCCAAACTGTAGGATCACAGCAAGCCTTCTCCCCACCCTCTGCCCACACTGTTTCAAGGCCACTGATCCTGGGCAGTAACTTTTACTCTGGCCCTGGCAGGCAGCCAATTAAAGGAGTAACTCCTAGATTTGTCCTGAGTGCAAACATTAGTCTCTCTGCAGAAGAGAGGACTCCCTCTAGGAACCCACTCTCACTTTCCAACCCTACTGGTCAGGGGTATTAAAAGCCTCTTAAAACTGTGAGAACTGAGCTGGCTCCTGGTCAGCTCTTTTTTTTTTTTTTTTTTTTGTAGAGACAGAGTCTTACCCTATGGCCCTTGGTAGAGTGCCGTGGCCTCACACAGCTCACAGCAACCTCCAACTCCTGGGCTTAGGCGATTCTCTTGCCTCAGCCTCCCGAGTAGCTGGGACTACAGGCGCCCGCCACAATGCCCAGCTATTTTTTGGTTGCAGTTTGACCGGGGCTGGGTTTGAACCCGCCACCCTCAGTATATGGGGCCAGCGCCCTACTGACTGAGCCACAGGTGCTGCCCCTGGTCAGCTCTTTTTATCTCCTTTCATGAGAAAGCCTTTCTAGTCCCTGGACAGGTTTCTTCTTCTTACAAGCCCCTCCCCCGACTCTAACCCTGTTACCCCCATTCCCAAACAATAAAACAAAATAAAATCCCTCTCCCAAAGATCCTTATTCAGTAAGTCTTGGGTAAAGTTTAAGGAGTTTTTCTAACTAATGTTGCAGTTAATTCTTATAGTCAGCCAGAATTGGGAACCAATGTATGAAAATATATCAGAAAGTCAATATACACTTGAATATAGTCTTTGGTTTATTAAGAGTTTACAGCTCAAAAATTCTAATAGTTAATTCTATGTTTATTCATCACCACAGCCAAGTGTACAATTTTTCATGAGTGCCTGAAATGTTGCTTAGTGCTCTCAGGCTTCCAATCATCATTCAAGTTCAGATACTAGGTGTTTTTAACTATAGCCCATCAACAATGATTAAATTAGTATTCTGGGGCTGTTACTACTTCTGTTTTACCTAATGATCTGTGAAAGACAACTACAGTGGGACTAAAATTTTAGCATCAAACAATACTTTTTAGAGAGGGAGAGGTCAAGGCCTACTGAAGCATGTGAGATCAAAGGGAAGGACCCCGGGTATTCCCAAGGTCCAGCTAAAGCATAATCTTTAGCAAAATGGCCAAACTGCAAAACGTAGATTTTGCATGATGTGTTTCTCTTTTGGGATAATGAAGCATTCATTAGGAAAGGGAATGGAGCACAGAGCGACAAAGTGTAATTATGATAGGTTGTGGCCCTCATGTGAGTGGATAGTGGCAAGGCTGACACCAAGAAATGACCAAACTTATTTAGAATTTTTTTCTCAATTAAGGGGAGATGATAAAGCAGATGGATAGACAGACAGCCAGAAAATTAGGTTTTGTTTTTCTATCTAAAAAGAGAGAGAACTGCTAGCTAAAGAAACTATGTTCTTGAGCTAATTATGAGAACTGAAGACATTAAAAATAGTATTTCACTTTTAAAAGGCAAAATACATGTTAAAAAGCTCACCTCACATAGATTTAAAGCAAAATAGCATTACCACTAATTTTTGGCCTGTTTTATTACAGACTACAAAGGTCTGTGATTATTGAGAAAATCAGGTAGCAAGCACTTGAGAGAAAAATGTCACAGAGGGCAAAAAAAGTTTTCCCTGGAGACAGGGTCTTGCTATGTTGTCTAGACTTGTCTCAAACTCCTGGGCTCAGGGGATCCTCTTGCCTTAGCCTCCAAAGTAACCATATTCAACAAAGCACAGATTCTGCCCAAGAACTGCCTCATCCTTTTCTGGAAATTACTAGTTACTCTCCAGCCCTCCACATCCATCTCCATGGTTAGGGCTTCCCTGATAAGGAACATCATCCCTATGTAAGAGTTTTTGGCACTGCGGTAGACATCTGACCCAAGCTGAGCAAAGCACACTTTTTCTCTGAAAAATTGAAATAAGTCTAAGAGATTCCTGCTTGTTTTGGTTTCTTGATTGAAAGGAAGTGATAAATTTCTGGGAAAGAAATGGAAACCACTTCCTATCACAACTTTAAAATGGAGAAATCAGGTCTGCGGTGTGAGAGAAAAAAGAAACGGAAGTGAAAAGAGAAGCAGAGATGAGAGGGAATGTTGGTGGCAGTTCGTGTCCCTGTACCAACTATTCCTCAGGCCCAGATGCATTCTGTTCTACTCCACACTAGGCTAAAATGGGCACTTATTGCTAGTACCAAAGATTTCTGAATAACGTGGGAGGAGAATGCCATTGGATTGACCAAAAAGACCAAGGCCAAATACCCAGAACAGAAAGAGCCATCTGAAATTAGTGTAGAATTGCATGCCAAAATGAGGAATGCTGGACAGAGTTGAAATCAGACTGTGAGTGAAGTTGTTATTAGAAAGCAAAAAGGAATAATCAGGCTTATGCTTTGATCCCAGAGGTAAGACGTTTGGTTCCTAATGAATTGGACAGATTAGAAAGTACTAACACAGCTTTGGTAGCTCAAGGTAGGCAAGATTCAGCCTCGTCATCTAAAAGGGAACCTCTAAAAGGGAACCTCTAACTTCTGACTGGATCAGAGGAAAGACAGCTATGTTCACTTTTAGAAAAATCTTGATATCAGTAAAATAAAAAGAGAGACTTCATAGTGGGCGTTGCTGTGGCTGATACCATTTGGTTTCTCTACCTCTTTTAGATTCTATGACGTTTTTCCATATACAGATGAAATACATTTGATTGCATGGTTCATATATTTTTTTAAATGATCCTGGTTTTCTAAGAATGAATTTAATCATTGAACATGGTAATACTTGCCTAAGTCACAAAGGCAAAGAGAGTTTAGGGGTTACTAACAGCCTTCTAAGGAAAGGCTTTAAAAATTCAGCCTACCCATTAATGATGTTTACAATGACATATCATTGATTATCCAACTTGATTCTTATAGCATAAATTTATCTGGTTTTAAGCATAACAAATTTGCTCTGTGAATATGGAAAATTTTAATATGAACAATATATTTAATCTTCACTTCTACTGGTTATTATTTCAATCACTGTGTTGATGTTTTAAGAGATAAATTGTGCTGACAAATAAATTCATAAATTCTTTGAACTTGGAAAAATAGACCTTAATATGTAAATGAACATGGACATCACTTAGTTTTAAGTCAATAAGCCCAGTGTGATAGGAGTTACAGAACCAGATCATTCCACAGTGTCTAATTCTGTGTAACTGACCTCTAAGATAACTGAGAAAGTATGAGAAAAGGTCCCAAGAAAATGTCATGCTGTGTAAAGTTTTATAGGATAAAAGAGCACTAAATTGGGAGGATAAAGAGCAGTAATAAGAGTTCCATTTTTCAGTTTTAGTGTATTCAAGTATATCAGAGTCTCTGACCTTTACTTTTTAAAGAATGAAATCACGCTAATGTTATGTTTCCTGCCACTCTAAAAGGGTGGCAGTGAAAAAGCCAAATAGCACTCGAAAGTGCTTTTTGTAGAAAAAGAAAATGGAAACAAACACAGTAAAAAAAAAGGAAAAAGATGTCCCCAGGGTGGCGCCTGTGGCTGAAAAGGGGTAGGGCTCCAGCCCCATATGCTGGAGGTGGCAGGTTCAAACCCAGCCCCAGCCAGAAACTGCAAAAAAAAAAAAAAGATATCCCCACACATACATTCTTACCTAACCTTACTCCTAAAACCTCTCTAAGTTTCCAGTTAATACCAAGAATGAAACTATTGGAAAGTAAGTGGGGAAATAGCAATGACAAAAATCAGGAACACATTAATGTCTTTAGCAGTAAGCAAAGAGAAGGATGTGTAGCAGCCCGTATAGCCTATGGCTAGGAGGAGTGGGAATTATAAGAAATAAATGTGTAGCTCAATAACGGAACACTTTGGTGGGAAGGGCATGGAGAGGGATTTAGCTCTCCTAACAAGCATGAAAGTTCACAAGATGAGAGCAGTGGTGAATTGGCAGTCTCTACCCCTGTGGTGTTGGGAGGCATGAGATCAGCCTTATATTAGGCTGGAGGAGAAGGCAGTTGGGAGCATGTGCATTCTATCATGGACCCGCTTACTCTGACTCTGTCTCCTCTCCTGCCTGTAGAATGCCAGCATGGAGTCTCTCAGCTGAAGATTAGCAAGCTATACTAAAGACTAAGGTATACCTATTCTAAGACTGCTTTACTCACTCTAAGTCTCTCTCTCTCTCTCTCTCTCTCTCTCTCGTTAAAGTAGCTAACCCTCAGGCACCTAAGAGAAATTGTTCCTGAGCAAGGTAGCTTAGTTGTCCACATCTAGAACCTAATTAAGCTGGGCCCGAAACATGGCCAGTCCTGGGTGATGACAAAGATGCTTTTATTTTGTGATTTTAAATGTGCCAAAATGAACCCTCTGATTAAAAACGAAAATAGGAAAAGACTGATTTTGTTTTCATATTTACTAATGAACTCCCCAAGAAGAAACCTGTATTCTTGGATATAAAACTTACTCTCAGTAATCTATATTCATTAAAATGCATTACAATGAAAAAGATGACTTTTATTATTCATTACTCTTTAGTTGAAGTAAGTTAGCAAGTATTAAGTACCTACCGTGTACTATGAACATAATTTAAGCAGTAAAAAGCTGCAAAGAGTAATGAAATACAATTCATGCTTTCAAGGCACTCAAAGCTAATAGAATATAAAATTCTCATGTGAAAACTTGTAACATATGTCATCAACTCTGTAATGTTAGCACAAACTTCAATGAGGACAAAGAGAAAGGAGGAGGACTCAGGAAAGGCTGTCCTAAGAACAAGATTTTTGTGTTGAAGGTGAAAGAAAAAAATTAGCATGTGGAGATAGATAACTAAGAATCCATGAAATGTAGTATAATCATGGAAATGTAAAATAGAGTATGAAAAAATATATATTTCTTTACCAACAGTTATATGATTGGTAATTGGGGCACAGATTGAGGCATTTGGACCATAGCCCAAAACACAACAAAATAAAAACCCAAGAAACAAACATCAAGAAGAAGCAAAAACGATAGAAGCTTCCAAAAGGAAAGGGAGGAAGCTGCGGGTGACTATACTCCTGAAAGAAACCGAAAATCTTAGTTGGCATCAAAAAAAAAAAAAAAAAAAAAACCAACAGAAAACGTACACCACACTAGCAAGGAAGGGAGAGGAGTCCATTACCCCTCTAATCTCCCTGACATAAAGGAGCTCTCTGTTCTTTGAGTGGTTTTGTGAACCCAGATACCATTTTGTTTCAATTTCTCTCAAGTATGTATTGTCAGAGCAGGAAAATGTTATTCACAAAACTAAAAATAACATGCCAGTAAACACCATGGCATTATATTTCTTGACTATGTTGGGAGGATAACATTATTTTTTTTTCCAGAATCCCTTGCAGGTAATTTCCCCATCAGGTAACAGTGGCTGGCATCATCTCCCTTTGACGACTGGTCGAGTGTAGTCCTGCCATTATCACAGACAAGCTGAGAACTTGCAGAACAGCTCCTTAATGGTCCAAATGTAAGCGCCCTAATTTCTAGTCTTTATCATCATGTTTTTGCTGAATTGCCAGACTTTTATACTTTCTTGCCTTTAAAATTCATAGAAAAATTTTCTTGGATACAATAGGTAAAGCCCTGGAGGATTTTTCCTTGTTCTCCACAACTTTAAGAAAATAGAATTATATATCTTTTTTCCAATGGAAAACAAGATAAGTAACTTACAAAGAGTTACAGGTCTTCTAAACATCTTACCAGTATCCTTATTACTTTCATTCAAATTTTTCAAAAAAGTTACAAAGCAAATAGAGCTTAGATCCATCTCAGGTAAAACATTTTATTATATTATCCACAAATCAATTCCTAAGGCAACGTGTGAATTAAAATGTTTTATCTAGGATTTTCAAGAAACCAATTTAAAATTACACAGCTTATAACGAATTGCCAGAAATATTGCAAGCAGTCATTAATTTACTCCAAACCAATTAAGCTCTATATTAATACATGCAATAATATACATACACTTGTTTCTAATTCCCTTTAATAATTAAGCATGAGGGCGAGGTACAGCCTAACTTAATGAAGAATTTTGATCCTTTTGCTTGACCTTTACCTGTCTTCTTTGGTCCCTAATATTCAATGACAAAAGTCACTTTGTGTAGTAGGACCCTTCTTTTTGCTTTACAGAGAAAATGGCAAATGCATTTTATAAGGAAAATTGATTTTATTATGTCAAGTTTTATTTCAGTGCATTTTGCTTTTTTTTCATATTTAATGTTTTATGGGTGCTCATCCTGCAAAAAATTAAAAAAGTCTTTCTTAAATGCAAAAAAAAAATAAAAATAAACATTGGAATTTCTTTTAAACACTCATATATACTACATACTGTGGCTCCAGGCCTCCTGAAATGGCCTTATGTTTCAGAAATATTCCATTCCCAAATCTATGGGGAGGTACTCTTAGGAAATTAATGAAACATAGCCTTACATGCAAGTATCCATATAAGTATTTCAGAATTTAATGTTGCTAATATAGGGGAAATAAATGTAAGTTATACTAATTTATACTCAAGATCAGTTAATACGCCACTCCTAGTTTTACATTTTCAATTGTTTATAGAAACTGAGCTCAAATCCTCTGAAATCCATTCAAACATAAAGATTATTGACAAACTACAGAAAAGTTATCACATTAAACATAAAGTCCTAATTGTCTACTAGAAATTCTTAAGTGGATCAAAAACAGAATATTGGAATTCATACAAAAGTCAATACATTTAAATAAACTTTTTAACCCAAGCAAGTCTCAGGTATTTAGAAAGAGGAAGGGAAAATGGTGGCATTGAACTGCTACTATATCTTGGCTTGGCCTCTTTTAAGTGTCTTGTTTGTTTAACTTTCATGCGCACACACAAACACATAACTTAGCTAGTAAGGAAATGAATATTCAAAGAGGATTAAATAATGCTAATATCATACAGTTTGTGGAAGAATTAGAATTCAAACCTAGCTCTAATTGTTTATATAATGTAAACCCTCTACCTAATGAAGCAACTCTGCCTTTGGGAAGCATTACTGTTGAAATACATGTGAACATTTCACGGACTTGAGTACAAATATTGAATTCTGTTTTTCTTATTCTCTTGACGTTATGGTAAAAACAGTTTTGCATATATGCATATAAGCTCAAAACTGCCAAAGGTTAACATCTTTCTCTTTTTTTGCAGTTTTTGGCCAGGGCTAGGTTTGAACCTGCCACCTCTGGTATATGGGGCCAGCACCCTACTCCTTTGAGCCACAGGTGCCACCCAGGTTAACATCTTTCTGATCAGTTTTTCTTACTAGTATAATTCCTTTAAACATTTTCCTAATATTGGACATCTTATTATTTCCAAGTTGTTTTTATTACCAATAACTCACAAGTAAATATATTCATTTCCTGAGATTTTTGTTTCTATTGAACTATTTCCTAAAGACGCTGTTTTAGATGTAAAATCATGTGATTAAAGGATATAAATATCTGTATAGCTCCCGTTACACACGGCTCCTTTTTTTCCAAAACAGATGTAGTATTCGAAGTGAAGCATTGTTACTTTTACGTTGAAACTTGCAGATTGACAACATGCACACATGAGAGAAAAATTCAATTAAAATCAAGAAGTGGGGAGGGGAGAAGGTTTGGTTAAGTTCAAACATAACAGGTACAATGTACTGGTATATGGCACACTCCTGGGTGAAGGTCACAACTGCAACTTGGACTTTGCCTTACAAACACAAACAATGTAACCTAAGTATATGTACCCTCATATCAATCTGAAAGAAATTAAAATAAATAAAAAATAAGTAAATAAATGGAGATTTTCAACACACACATTCTATAATAGGGAGAACATTCAGCTTTGGGAATTTACCGTGTAAAATATTATTGTGAATTTCCCTTGAAAAAGAATTATGGGCTTCCTCCCCTGAAGTATATTACAGTCCAGAGAAATAGTCATTAATTTTTAATATTATCTCTTCTGAGTCAAGAGTATGGCAAATTTTCCCTTCTGTGTTCTTGTAGAGCTCCTAGAAAGTCTAGGAAGACCCGAAGGCATCTAAAGTGAGCCCAGAAACTGTTGACTGGCTGCTAAGTTCCTGGAGGAGAGAATAGAGCAGAAGTGAGTAACTACTAAATTATCTGTAACCCAGCTGTAACCATCGTAACAGCTCTTAGTGTGTGTGTGAGACTTTCTTGTGTAGACAATGGTGTTCTGTGTGTCTGATCCTGGGAAAAGAGCAGATCGCACCATGCTGGAGTTTGACAGTGACAGAGAACTGTGTGGCAGGTGTAAAGGGTCTCTGTCTTTATTGAAGCTAGCAGTTTCACTGGATTAAATATCTTACAAATAAAGTATGCAATAAGTATTAGAATATTGAAGAAGAAAAATTTACTTATTCTATACTTGAGTGAGATTGCTGTGTCACCAGCACTTTTCAGAAAAAAACATCTACAAGTATCCTAGATGTTAACTTCAGCTACCTCCTGGAGCTTCTCCCACCCTCTCGGCATCACCTCAGTATACCTAATCCAGGTCCTCAGGGGCATCCTGAAGACTTTCCTTTAGGAAATCAGCCACAGGCAGGGATCCCACACTTCCGTGTCCATCTCTGGAAGTAGACCTTTTGTGCAACTGAAAAGTAGAGGTTGCACCAGTGATCTTCTATACAGAAAAGACTTCTCCGGCATCAAAACGATCCGTGTTTAAAAATCTTACTCAAGTCTAGGTGTGGAAAATATCAAGCCATAGGAAAGGAGGGTTAAAGGAGTTTTTGATCTGGGTAGATGACTAAGTACAGTCATTCACTCAACAAATACTTACTGACCACTTAGAATGTATCTGGCGTTTATAAACATCAGGCGTTTATAAACATTATTGAAGTATGAAGGAGAAAGTAGTACTTAATTCTGAATACAGAATGGAACAAATTCATGTAATTTACTGATAGTAAGAACAAATAAATCCATTTATTCCAAACTCTTTACCTTGAATACCAAGTAACTAAGACCAGCAAAAGTGAAGTAACTTACTCTAAGGTCATAGAACCCAAGTCACCTTATTTTCGCCAATTTATCTTACCCAGGGACCCCATGAAAGCACTTCCATCACCTTTGCCTTGTTGACATTTCCAATTCCCTTCTCTGAAAGAAACTGTGTAAAGCATCTTTCGGAGCACGAGTAGTATTCCAAGACTTTAAATTCTTAGCCATCTAATATTTATTCCTCAATGGAGTGCACTTGAGTAACTGCGTAAACATCTACAATGCTTCACAAATTATTAGGATGGTTCTCACTGTGATGAAACTGTCAAAGCTGTATTGTCCAATCAGGTAGCCACTAGCTGCATATAGCGAATCAATTTGAATTTAAATTACTTATAATCAGTTGTTGAGTTCCTCAGTTACACTAGCCACATATCACGTGTTCAATAGCCAGATGTAGCTGGTAGCTACCATGTTGACCAATCCAGATATAAAGCACTTCAAATATTTTAAAATGTTCTATTGCCAGGTGCTATATTAAAGCAATAAGCCCATTTTCCGGGCTTATTGGCACTCTAAAGAATGAATTAACTTGCAAGGTGGATTTCTCCAACATCTTCTGCCTTGAGTAATAAGATTCATAAATAAGGAAGGTGGATGAAGAGAGATTGTATTGAAAAGATATACAAAAGACATAAAATCATCCTGGGTTTTCTCTTTTTTTTTTTTTTTTTCTTTCAGAACTAAAGGTGCAAATGGCATTTTTTGAATGCCTCTGAGGCTCAAATCTTTCTAGTTGAGAGTTTTTCCATAAGTCCCATGACACAATTTATGTAGAAATAGCATTAATATTCATTTTAGTACTCATTCTATTGCATATGTGTTACATGTACAACAGATAATACGTATTGTAAAAAACACAAATAATTATTCAGTAAGGTAAGTTATTTCCAAGTGGGTATTCAAGTGAAGGACCATAAAAGAAAATAGCTATAACTACAATATGAAACTGAGTATGTTTTTTCCAAAATGAGAGAACTTTGGAGAAAATCAAGAAAACATACACGTATTTTTATATGATAACATAATAGTGAAAAAATTTAAATGGCCATCAATGTTATCAAAATAAGATAATCATTTAAGGTGTTATTACTTGGATATAAAAAACAAGATGACCATAACAAATAAAAACAGTCTTCTTCTAAGCAGGAACAATGTGACTTCATGTAAAGAAAGTAAGAACTGTACATCTGCAAAAACAAAGGAAAGCTAGATGATAATAATTATGGTATTGATATTGATTACTTCCGGTCAATAGTATCTTTGCTATTGTCTCCCTCTCATATGTGGGAAATGTATAATATACTTTTTCAATTAAACAAACATTTTCCCTACATGGATGCAATAGAGTGCAGAGTCCATATACTAACCACAGGAATGGATGAGTCAATAAATAAACACAGAAATAAATATGGCTAACTTTTACATACAATTATTTTATTCCTATGCTTCTGAGACACCTTTAGTAAATGGCATAGAGTTTATTTTTGAGCTTATTATATAAAAAGATCATGGAAAGTTTAGAATAGAAAAATGAATCCTAAAATGTATAGATTTATACTGTACCAATGTGTCCTCATAGCTACAGAACTATGCCCAAAGTTTTAGTTCTAATGGAATTTTTTTAAACCTCAAAAGGCAAATCATAAATAAATCAGTAATTCTAAACATCCTACATTTCTAATAGTCTGGTTAGCAGTTTCTTCTTTCTCCTTAAAAAAAAAAAAAAAAAAATTACTGTGCAAATGACCGGCAAGTGTGAATATTCTAAAGGATACCATTTTTAAAGAAAATGAAAAAGTGTAAAATTTGAGAGGAGAAATGAGATCAGGTTCATATGATTACCAAAAATGGCGGAGGAAAGAAAGAAGAATGGATGAAGGGTGGTGAGGGGAGGAAAAGTTCTGAGCTATTTCAGTGGAGTAAAGATCAATTTCATTTTAATATAATTTTTAATGGTTGTTCAAACTCCCATAATGTACCCACACAAAGGCTTCTGTTAATGTGCATGTATTTTGAGCAGGTTCCCTCTTCGAACCTCGAGTTTAATTTCCGTCTTTCAAATGAGATGAATGGAGCGTGAAGCAGGTCATATCTCAAGGCTGACACACGGGTTGCAGGGAGAACTCACAGCCTGGAGAAGCAACCAGCTTGGAGATTAAATCAAAGGAGCTCTGAATAGATGGGAGGTCAGCCAGGGCCAGCTTTGACATTTGATAGGCCCTTGTGATCAATCAGGCCTTTCTTCACTCTTCCAGGCATCCTTGTGACAGTGGCCCTAAAAAAACAGATGGGATATGTTACAAAGTGCAGGAGAAGTGCTAGATTGTGAAGGAGATAGGTGTCAATATTATCAAAGGGACAACTGTGATTTGAAGCAGCCAGCACATCAGAAGACCCTGTTTTGCTGCATTTGCTCTGTTAAAGTTCGCCTTTCATGATGTGAAATCTGAACTTGGGGATGGTGAGATAATTTTTCAAACTGTTTTTTAAAAATTCTTCCCTCTGATGCATTAAACTATAAACTTTGAACATGACTGATTTCATCAGATGAAATTGCAGCCAGTCTTTTGGATAAGCTTTGTTTCCAAAACAGCCAAGCTCCATCAGACTCTGTTTCTCTTTTTGTCTTCTAGGGAACGCACGCGCGCGCGCGCGCGCACACACATACCACACAAGGCATGACGACCTTTGGAAGAGAGGAATCCAGGGATGTTCATGCAGGGGCTCACTGGGCAGGGACCTGCATGTGGTTTCAGGAAATCCCAGTCACGTTGCCAAAAGGGTCATGAAAAATGAATGGCGCCCGAGCGCCGCTGTGACAGACTGTTTTAGTGAGTGGTAATGGGCCATCTCCGTAAGGAAAGGCCATGTATTTATAACTGTGCAGACTACCAGGTATCACACCATTCATTATGCCTGCCTGATTTAAGGGAGACGCCTTTTACGAGGGTGACATGGGAGCAAATTATTTCTAGCAATGTCACAGCTTCCCCCTCCCCTCCACCTGCCTCTCTGTCTTGGCTCACCCCCTTCCCAGCCACACACACATACTCTGTCATATTCACTCAAGCACATTCTCGGAATTTTTTCTGTCGTAGAGCATTTCATGATTGAAGCTGACGCTTCTAAAACATCTAACCCCAACTTGCTTTGGGGTAAGAAAGCTGGAAGTGGGGGCGAGACTAAGGCCAAGGCTCAGGTAAGAGGTCACACCTGCTCTCCAGTGCCTGGCAGGAGCCTGAGAGCTGAGGCAGGCGGTCTGATAGACAGCTAGTGAAGTCGTTTGTAGGGGGAGTTTGTCAAATCTGATATTCGCTGGACCCAAACTCAATCTTCACAGAGAAGAGAACATTTGAGGCACATTTTGCTCCTTGGTTACAGTGCTCTGTCGTCAGTTACGTGCAAAAGTGCTCAAACTCTCTGGACTATTTCTGATGAGAACTTAACCAACTGCACAGAATTTTCTCTCAGTTACTTTCTGATACTGATTAATCCTTTATTAATGTTTGAAATTCTAATAAGACAGGCACATAAAACAACCAGAAAGTCTAACTAGCAGATCAGATTAATTACTAAAATTAATTATTAAAAATAATCTCAGGGAATATGTTTATGTAGCTGTCTCATTTAAGAGAAAGCACAAAGTCTCTTTTTGAAAAATATTATTAAATCTATCAGAATAGATGTCAATCAAAGGGTAAGTTGTTTATAATATAGGATTTAGCACTTACGGTATTACTAATTAAAAAATATATATATTCACACTGGTCTGTGGAAGGTAAGATATGTTATGACATGCTTGGATTTTAGCCTGCCATTTTAATGCAGCTGTGATACATCACTGGTTAAAATAAAGTTTCTACAAAAGAGTTTTCATGGTCTGTGTCATAGACTGTTTTGAAGAGATGGTATAGTTATTTTGATGAAACTTTCCAGAGAGGGTCAGAACACATCTGGGAGACCTTTGGAGTATCAAATACATGTGTGTTTGTGTATATATTCAATTTATGCAAATCATGCCCTGATTCTGGAACCCCAAGAGCTCAAAATTTGTGAGAATTTAGAGAATATTTATAGAGATGAATTTTTGTGAATAATTTTATAGTTTAAATGTGGCACAAATCTTCAAAATGGTAATTCTCTCTAGCAACTTAATCCTTCACGAAGTTTTATTATGTCTCAAAGAAAGTTGTGCGTAATCCAAACATGTTACAAAGTACTTGTTGGTCTCAGGCACTCTCTGTAATTCCATTTAACTATTGCCAACTCTAAAAACAGCCACAATTTCCCTGTACTTTCTGCACATCAGATAAAGAACACGGAAAGAATTAGCAGTTGGCAGTTGAGTAGCCAAAAGAGGAAGGAAAAAATCTTTGCTGGTATTTTCCAATTAATTTTCTTTTCAAGTGAAAGTTTAAAAAAAAAATAAGAAAACTGGAAATGATCTAAAAACTCTGTTGTGATAAGATAAACTTTGGCCTGATCATCACCCTGTGACTGAATGTATAGGCTAGGGACTAGAAAGATGACCAAGAAAACGGGGGAGTATTTTCAACAATTATTTTTTTTTTCCTATGCTGAAACTCTAAGAAGTATAAAGGACTCAATTCTGGTAAAATTTGAGTATGTGAAAAATTAATGAGAGAAAAAGAAAATACAAATAAATATTTAGTTAATAACTTTAACCAAAATTCCATTCTTAAAAATTATACTGATGCCAAGTTCTTAAAAAAAAAATCGATCTCTCAAATATAGCAAAGACATTTGATAATATCAGAGATTTTTTTTTGTATTTTATAATCTAACCGTTTTTCAAAAATAACCAACACACGAGTTGATGGCAGTGGTTAGAAGGACCCGAGACACTCAGGGCTTTTAATAAATGCTCTGCCATGTAGCACTTGACCATCACACTAACTTCCTTTCCCTTAGTGGAAAACACTCTTGGTTACAGGTTCAACCAGGGAGTTTTTGTCTACTCACCCAAACGTCTCTACAAGCCTTCTAATTTATCCCTTGTGATCATGTATTCCTGGTCCCCAAAATCAGTGTAACTAACCAGTTCCAATATCTCCTACATTCTGAACAACATTTAAGGTAAGCCAGTTTTCTCAGAGATAGAGGTCACAGCTTGATGACAGAGTTTATTTTAACTTGAGCATTCACTCCTCTCTTCCAAAATATCATGGGCTCAGACGTGGTAAAAGTCTCTCTGGATTTACATTCATGAAGATGTGTTAAGAGCCTGCCCTGCTTCTGTTGTGCAAGTATTGGGCCGTGGAGCAAATCCACCCACTGCACCTCATTAGTATATTTGTGCAAATAGGCACAGGGGATCTTCTTTGCCAAGAGTGATTAAGGGCTAAGACCTTTCTTGAAGACAGGCAGGCTTGGCTTCAAATTTCAGATTCACTTCTTACCAACATATACAGTTGAGCAAGTCCCTTTAAACTGGGAATACTAATCATGCTTACTTCAATCCCTGGTATAAGAATTATAATATCTAACATAATTACTAAAAGCAGCTTATAATGTTCCTGGTACAGGTAAAGCATGCTATAAAGCTAAGCTATTATTGTGTGTAAATCCAATCCAACTTAGCTTTGCGCATCCTAACCTGGGAGAATTTCAAGAACCCAAGGGACATGACGCCCTCATGCTCCTTTTAGTGATCATTTTGTGATTAGAGAAATTAATTAATCAATCAAAAGATTGATTAAGGCAGATTAAATGATTAATCAATCAACTAAAAGATTGTTAAGGCAGCAGAGAGATAGGAGACCAACATCAGCATTTTTCAAATGGTGACAGATTCATTGACAATGTCATCCTGTTAAGGACATTGGATTTTCCTCTTCATAAAATGTTGCATAATTGCAATTAGAACATCATTGAATAGTTTATCCTCTAGAATATGAAAGCATGTTTTTCATTTCTGTATAACAAATTAGCTCAACATTTAGAGACTGAAAATAGCAAACATTTATTTTTCGAAAGCTTCTGTAGATCAGGAATCCAGGAGCAGTTTAGCTGGGTAGTTTGGGGGGAGGTTCACTCATGAGCTACAGTCAAGGCTCTGGCTGCAGTTATCCCACAGACTGGCTGGGGGAGGTGTATCCAAGCTTATGCACGTATCGGGTCTCAGAAAAGTCCCCTTTCAAGCTCACTCCCATGGGACTTGCCACAGGGCTTCCTTCTGACACAGCAACTGGCTTCCTCAGGATAAGTCATTCAAAAGAGAGTAGGGCGAGCCTCCAAGATGAAAACCAGACTGTTAGAACCTGATCTTTGAGGTTGCTGTGAGCTATGATGCCCTGGCACTCTACTCAGGGTGACAGCTTAAGACTCTGTCTCAAACAAACAAATAAAAACTCCCTAGTCTTAGAATTAATACCCTATCACTTCGGCTGTATTCTTTTGTTAGATGCCAGTCAATAAGCCTGGCCCACACTCAACAGAAAGGAATTACCAAGAAGCACGAACACCAGGAGGGCAAGGTGGGTGGGCCCCACTGAGAGGTGTCCTCCAAGCCCATCCTCTCTACCCCCACCGTGATTTATGTCTCCCTCAAATGCAAACGTTCTCACTTTCTCAAAAGACCTCAAAATTCTCACCCATTGCAAAATCAGCTTGAAGTCCAGAATTACACTACCTAAGCCAGGCTCACAGATGGATGTGGTTTTTAAATGTGTTCCTTAAGCACAACCCTTCACCTGCAACTTGGTGGTTTGTAGACCTGTGAAACAAAAGAGGCAAATGATGTGACTTTTCTTCCCACACGGAACAGTGGGGCAGGTATCCATAAGATAACCTCTGCATACAGTCCTGCTCAAAGTGGGGTTAGGAGATGGAAGACATGGGGGTTAAAGGTTCATAGCAACCCTGAAATTCAGGTAGGCAAGTGTGGGAAGATCCTTGATTTGGTTTCAAATCTATAATGAAACAATTCCCCTTATTTCTCAGCTGTGCCATCTGGGCCCTTGGTTCCACTTTCCTAGTCATTTTATTTTTGCAAAATATAATAGGTATTGAAATTCTGGGACTACAAAAGCCCTGTCCTCATTCTGTACCATCTCTGCCCCCTCTCTATCCAAGTGGTAATGTTTCTGTATATATCTCTTTTGAGAACAGTGTGAGTCTCATTTAAAACATTTTGGGGTCAAATCCATTAGACAAAACCCACATCCACACATGTCTTCCAAATGAACCACTCTCTCACTCTTGGGTTTCTGCTTCGATGACTGAGGCCAAAACACTTTAGCTTCCTAGAAGCCCTATTGTTTGAGAGAATCTGTGCAGAACACTCAGAGTTTCTTTAAAGGGGCTTTAGTCTGACTAAAAGTTCTCTGAGGCCCCACCTTACATCTTTTTTGAGATCTTTATAAAAGAGATTTGATAGCCCCACCCCGGACCTCATTTTCTGTTACATAATGTTTTCTTGGCAGTACCCTGGATTCGATCTTTGCTCAGACCCTTTTTAAATTTTTATGTTTGCGATTTTTCCCCTTAATTTAAATGCCTCAACAATCTGAATAGTCTGAGAGCTTTCCAAACCATCCAGATGTGAGTTCTTTTTAACAGTCCTTCCCTTTGTTTTTGTTTTTTGTTTTGTTTTTTCTATCACCTCACATTTCACTTCAAATAGCCAAAAGAAACCAGGTACTAGCTGAGTGCTCTGCTTGGAAAGCTCAGCCAGATTTCCTGAGTTCATTAGATATGTTTTCTGCTTTCCATAGTACTGCAAATCAGAGTATTGATAAATTTCTGCCATTCCTTCAGTTTCCAGTGAGATTTCTATCCCATTTCTTTAAGCTAGCCTCCTCATAATTTAAAATTCTATGAACAGTGAAGTGAGTTGGAGGCACTTGAAGATTTCACCAACACTTTCTTCAGAATTCTTGCACTATTTGCAGCTTCTATACCTTGCGTAGTTCCAGAACCACTCCCCCATGTTAGATGCTGTGGTAGCATCCAACTTCCAGGTACCAAAATCTGCATCACAGTGGATTTCATTCATGAGACAGTGGAGTTCATTCAGCACCCAAGTGAGCAGAACCACTAGCAAAACAAATCAGTGACCATGTTCTATTTCTGTGTCATTGCACTGAAGGATCAAATTCATGGGAGGAATGTCTCACTTTTCAAGCTGGGATCACATGTTCATCTTCTGGCCAGAAAAAAAGGCAAGACAGCTGGACTGACAGTGCCACCATGACAGCTGATGAAAGGAATGGTCTAGTCTTCAACGGAAGAGCCTATGTTATTAGCAGATGAGGCAGAAAGGGTCATTGGGCATATAAAAGCAATAGTTTCCCACTACGTCTATCAAAATTCTTCATAATGGGCTGATTATCTGCTATATGCAAACATTGGAAAAAGAGACTCCTTAGAGGGTATGGATCCCAAAGTGTCAGTGTAATTAAGTTTTAAAGACAGTGAATGGTAGAAGCTTTCACTTCTGTCTCTAGCACCAAGCCATCTTCTGTAACCAGGTCAGCTCATTGCCTGGTTGATAATGTTGCATCAAACCAGGTAATGAAAAACTGGGAAGGAAAGAAATGTCTTAAAAGTCACAGAATGATTAGAAACACCTAACTCCTACAAAAAATGGCCACAGATTATCACTGTGACACCACACAAAAAGCCAGAAGCATAGTCAACAGGATAAGCAGTCAGCTCTGGAGGCTGCCGTGACCCAAGATAAGATTCCTGGTTTCTTTTCAGTCTGTTTACGTCAACGTCTTTCTTTTCTATTGCTAACGCTTCTCTGCCTGTATATTTTTAAAATATTAATTCAGAACATGAATCTTTCCTTTCCCCCTAAAATGTCTTTGGCTTTGTGATATTTTCACACAAAGGAGCTATTTTTGGTGTTCAAAAATTGCTTTTCTTCCTGCGGGGAGAAGAATTCACCCACTATCTACTAGTGCATAACATTTATTTTGCTTAAAAAAGAGGAAAGAAAAAAAGGAACCTCCTTCAAATGATATAGAAAAAAGAGAAGATATTACATTTTTAAAGGACAAAATTACTCCTCTTTGAATGTTTTCCAGAACAACACGTGGCTCCCTGTCCATTGTTTCAGAGGCATTTCGGTTATACAAACGCCTCTTTTAACAGAATCTATTCCACAGCCTCACTGTCTCCAGCAGGAGAGGAACAGGCAATGGAGCCCCAATGTTTTAACTCTCTTTTGAGCCACACCCTTATATATGTCCAGAGACCATCAATGGAGAGATTACCCCATTCTTTCTCTCTTTTTTTTTTCTTTGTTTGCTGATTTCCTTTTTAAATACTTATAATGTTCTGCTTCAATTAATGCACAGGTCCCGATATCAGTACTGGAAACGCAGAGAGCAAATAGGCCCAAAATCAAAAGATTAGAGTTCCCTTTGGTCTAGGAACTTACCGGGTACGCCAAGACCAATAGTGTCCCTAAAGAGAAAAAAAAAAGTGAAAACTTTCTCAACAAGATTTGCCAAATTTGATGTTAGAATGCATATTACAGGTAATTACTAAATAAAAAATGATTTATTTTCATAAGTAAGGTATCATTTTATTTGATCTCTTCCTTTAATTTTTAGGTTGCATGTTAATTTAGATCACACCAATATTTATTAGGAAACTCTATTAGCTTAAGTATTAGGGGAAAATAAACATTATTAAACATCTCTCACTGAATTTAGGCATAGAATGATATCTCGTTTTTATCAGCATTTGTGCTAGATTTTCTTGGGACTTAAATTAGAAAATTCTCCAAGCCATCTCAGTTCTTAAAAATTAAAAGGGTATCATTTAGACTACTTACACTCTTGCGATACTAATTAATGAACAACTCCTATAAAAAATTAATGATATCTTCCAGAAAGTGTTATTAAAATAAGGTATGGGATTTTTTTTTTTTTTAAGCATTCGTTTGAGGAGAACTACACTCAACTAATGAGCAGTTGAAATGACAAATTATCTTTCTACGAGATTATAGGTTTATAGCAGGAAATAAAAAGTATGCTACTATAGGTGGCATCACAATACAAGAATAAGTAAAATAAACTCCTGTGGGGATTCGATACTACCAGTTACCTGGTACCTTTCCCAGACATGATGAGGTGATCTGGTGTCATGTCAAACCACTGGAAGGATTGAGGAGGGATTGATTCCACACAGAGGAATGACCCTGTTATTTCCATTTCAATCCTACGTTTTCTTACGCTCTACCTGGTTCCTTGCTGTTTGTTGCTAATGCTTCCTCGTCTTCACTCCTAGCATCTGTTCCTGGCCTCTTACTTTGGACACTTATGACTGGGCTGTCCAAAACCAATCTCATTCCACTTAGTATCCAGCACGGCACCTCGTCAGATGCCTAGTGCATAGCAGAAAGGAAGTGTTTGGTGAATGAATGACATATAAAGAAAGAAAGAAGCAGTGAATGTTAGAGAGTAAGTGTCTAGGATAAACAACTCCTCCTTCACATCACTGAAAAGGTCAAGGATGGGTTATTGATGATAATTTTATGGTTCAGTGAAAACAATTCTATAGTAGCTACTATCTTAAAAACACGGTTTATTGGGCGGCGCCTGTGGCTCAGTGAGTAGGGCGCCGGCCCCATATGCCGAGGGTGGCGGGTTCAAACCCAGCCCCGGCCAAACTGCAACAAAAAAATAGCCGGGGGTTGTGGCGGGCGCCTGTAGTCCCAGCTGCTCGGGAGGCTGAGGCAAGAGAATCGCGTAAGCCCAAGAGTTAGAGGTTGCTGTGAGCCGTGTGATGCCACGGCACTCTACCCGAGGGCGGTTCAGTGAGACTCTGTCTCTACAAAAAAAAAAAAAAACACGGTTTATTGTTCTACTTCACAAACTTACGGAGAATGGAAGCTTGTGTAGGTCTGTATGTTCCTTCAGTGAGACCATGACACCTTGTAAATTCTGAACTGGGCTCTCAGCTCCAAACACCTGATGACTGCAGGGCTTGTCTCCTGATTTTTGTGTTTACAAGTTGAAGAGTATCAGAAAGATAAAGCAGAAATTCACTCTCAATGCTCCAAGTTAGAGGTGACTTTTAAATGTTTTATGGAGGCTTTAAATGCTGGCAATCGTGGACTAACAGAAAGAATATAGATCTCTCCCTGAACTAAACATATAGCTTGTTGTTTAGAGAAGTGTTGCTGTATGTGAAAGGAAGGAGAATTGTTCTGTGACTCCAAGGCAAATCAGGATCCAAGGCAACAGTCACCAGATTCGAGATTTCAGTCCAGCTGAAAGAAAGCTCAGCCTTTTGACAGTGGAAGGGGGCTTCTCCTAAAGTGGCCATATTCAGAAATACTTGGTGTTTGTACAAAAGTTGAAAATTGACAAAAAATTTCCATGTTAAACCTGAAAAATTCTGGGCTACCCTGAGGCTTCTTCTGCCCATCCAGGTGATCCCAGGTGTTGAGTTTCCTTCCAGGACAGTGCAGGGGCTGACCTAGTCCATCACCTGTCCTACCATGCAATCATCCATCCATCTGTTCATCAGCTCTGCTCTCCTTTCCTCCTGCTGATCAGTCATTTTTGCCCTAACCCAGCCCCCATCCCCCCACCTCCACACACACACCCTCCAGGACACTCATACTCTGCAAAGTCTAACCACCCGTTGTGATATCTTTCTTCTCCATGAGACAAACTCCTTAAAAACCTGGGGAATAAGTCTCTTCTCTTGTCACTCACATTTATTGTTTTATCTTTACAGCACCGAGTGAAGAAGGCAGCATTAGAATTAATATTCCCATTTTCCAGATTAAGAAAGTGAGGCCCAGAGAAGTTCACTTATAGGCTCACACTCATGTGGGTAAAGTGACAGAACCCTCCCCTGCCCCTGGACCCCTCTGGCTCTAAGCTTGGTGCTCTTTCCACCACCAGAACTGGGACAATTATGTATTGAGGGTTTAATTTGGGAATTATTTATTAAGGACACAGGTCTTTTTTCTATTTTATGTATATATGATTAAATTTTTAAATGTGATCTATCAATCAATAAAATGAACAATGGCCTCTATGAATGTTCCTGCTACCGACCTCTTTATATGGAATACGTTGCAGCAGTCATAAACGCAAGGTACTATTATTTAAGTTAGTTAAGTTACTTTAAGATTATACAAAGAAGCCAATTTTATCATGCTATTATTGCTTTTCTGTCATTTTAACTTAGGTTAATTTAAGAAAAGAAAGTAATTTTGAAGGCAGTAAGCCACAATGTATAGGAAAGCCTTTGCCAGCTGGCTGTAATGCTCTGAAAATTACCAAAATCATCACCCCTTAAATTTTTCTCTAGAGCTGCATTGTCAGGAAATATTCTTTCTAAATTTAGCTATTGGCAAACAGTCATTCCTAAAACTAATAAAATTTAGTAATCCTTTCCATACATATTAGGGTATGTCTTTTTACTCAGTAAAACTACAATCCAAATGACTATTACTTTATGCCATAAATGAATCAAGATGATTTGTACTGACGAACTAGGATAGAAACTTCAAGAAATGATCCCCAGATGTTTGTGGGAGGTAGTTCAGCGGGGGTTGAAGGAAAATCAGGGTTTTATTTCAGCCCTATATTCATGTACTGCAAGTTTTTAAGTATCTGAGCAAAATGATGAAAAATGTCACAAAAAGCCAGGCAGAAGGAGGCTGCATAAATCATCAGTCCTCAGTAAAATCTTGCTGAAGGCCAACTTTTGGTGAATAAAATAGTTATGATCACCATAAGTTCGGGGGCATAAATGTGTTACATTTGCATAAAATTTGCATAAACCTACCTAAATATTCCAGCTACCAGAGAAAAATATATGGGCATCTTCTTTCATTATTTAACCTTTGTATACCTTGAACATGAGAGAAAGTTCTTAAGAGAACTTGTGTGCAATACTTTTACAAAGTTTGATAGTAAAAGCTTAATTCAATAAAATAAATGTGAAAAGGAAATCTAATTGATTAATTTTAATTCAAGTACATGCATTCTTAAAAATTCTCATTGTTGAAAATGTGTCTTTCTTTTCCTCTCATTTAATTAGTTAAATATATGGTATTAAACATTATTGAGGGAGACAAGTTAATTTCAGAAACATTATTAAGGGAAAAAACTCAGGTGGACCGTGATCCTAGGTTGACATCTACTGGCCTTAGGATACGTGGCAAATACTTTCAATTCTTTCATCTTCTATTTTCTCAGTTATCAAAGGATGGCAGATAGCCCAACCTGATCATATAGAAAAATTACCAAAAAGCTTTGATAAAAATTAAAATTCCTAGAACTAAAATGAGAGATCTTGATTTGATGGGGAGGAGAGAAGCCAGAAATCAGTATTGATTATCAGCATTGTAAATGATTCAGGAGCAGCTGGTCAGGGCACCAGACTCAGTCATTGCTAAACTAGAAAAAATGGAAAGATCCCTAACAACTCCACAGCTTATTTCTGGGTAGCTTCCGTTTGATGTCTAAGCATCTTGAAACTTTATAACTTCTATAAAGATCAAGTATTTGAAGAATTTTCTGTGTTAGGAGTCAAGGGAAAAACCTTGACTAGTCACTATTTTAGGAGTCAAGGGAAAAACCAAGAGAAAAAACTAGACATTATGTTAGGAGTCAAGGGAAAAACCTAGGTTAGAATCCTGGTGTCTCTCACTAACTTGCATTTCACTTGGCACTCATTTTAAGTTCCACACATACATATAAAGTGAAGACTAAAGCACTAACAAGGTGTCACAAGTTTTTAGTTCTAAAAAGAAAAAATGAATTTGATGTAAATCTAAGTTATGCGACTTGAGTACATACTGAAAATTTGTAAGAAAAACAAATTCACGGTGAATTGTTTTCTCTTAAAAGGTATTACCTAGAAAACTTTTGTTCAATTGACATGGACCTTGTGTACAGAGGCTTAGTATGTGTTAAATCTAATTGGGTCAAACCCAATTTTAACCTTTTTCTTAATGAGAACTTTGCAAAACACCTCATACTTTTATTGTAAACCATAAATATGAGGAGTAACATCAGCAAGATGGCAAAATTAGTTCTCTAGCTTCATGCTCTGCCCTCCACCCCTTCCTACAGAAACCCAAGAAGCAATTAGCCACAGGCAAGAATACCATCATGAACATCCTAGAACTCAGGAATAAGGTTGAGATACATAAAGCTGCAGAACTGAGAAAAGCCACAATCAAATGATAAAAGAAAACTTTCTCTATGATCATGCCACCACTGCCTCAAGCAGGGACAGTGCCACACACTGAAAATGCCCCTGGACCCACAGTTTCTAGAGAAAAAAATGAGTTGAAGATGGACATTCAGCTTCCCCACCATTCTGGGACCTTTTGCAGAAGACGCACTCTTGTCTCATCTCAAGGAAAAATTGGCAATACCTGCAGGACTAGATTGCCTGGGGTTAGCTAGACACAAAGCATGAGGGTGTGGGGCTCTGGGCAGCCAGGACATGATCTTGGTTGTTGCTCTGCATTTCAGCCAGTGGAGAGACTGCATCAGAGAGACAAGCCAACAGCATCACACTGTAGGAAACATGGTGCATGGGTCTTCCAGGCTCAAGTCCCCAGTCAGCTTTCCCACATAGTCCCAATGCTCTTATTTTTTCTCAGATCAGGAAGCAAATACAAGTCAGTGATTACTCACAGAGGGAGCATCTGGCCCCAATGAACCCTAGTGGTAAGAAGTAATTTAAGCAAACCTGATGTTCTTATTAAGTCTTGCTCATGCCACAAAACAACTGAAGGTCAGTGACTACTCATGATGCCAGCAGAGGGCTCTGCTCAAACTTGCATGCTGAGCAGTAACTCCACAAAATCTTGATGCTTTACTTAAGCCTATCCTAGGCTGGGAGGCAAGTCCAAGTCCACACATATCTGTGCAGTATAGCCTCTGGTGCTGCCCACACTACTGACTGAGTAGCAACATCAGAGAGATCATTCAACTTCATAGCCCATCACATGGCCTATTTAACTACAAATTCTAGACAACAATCCCAGACAGCCAGCAAACACAATCTGCAACCCTGACTAATCAGTCTCACCAGAACACAGAGCACATCTAGTAGTAGCATTCAACCTCAGAGCACAGGAAGCAACTTAGTCCAAGTAAAGAACTTAACACCAAAATTTTCCTGTCCAGAGATACAACCAGCTGGTTCATTCAGAGGCTCAGGCTAGACTAAATAATAAAGGCCTATCACCACTAAAGAACACCTGCAAAGGCCAGAAGACATGGCTATCTCTTCAAATGCACAGACATTAACATAGGGACACAAAGATTAGGAAAAAATCAAAGAACTTCAAAGAAATGGAGACACGTGAAATCACTGACAAAGAATTCAGAATAGTCCTTTTAAAGAAGTTCAGAGAACTGCAAGAAAATGTGAAGAGAAAATTAAAGGAAATTTGAAAAACGATTCATGAACAAAATGAAAACTTTTACAAAGAAGTTTTACAAAGAAGCATGGGAGGCTGAGGCAGGAGAATCACTTGGGCCCAAGAGTTTGAGGTTGCTGTGAGCTGTAGTGAGACTCTGTCTCAAAAAAAAAAATAAGAAGAAGAAGAAAGAAAGAAAAAAATTATTATAAATTCTAGACAAAGAATACAGAATGAATTGAAAAAAGAAATCAATAGAGGGATGGAGGGAGGGGGGTGGGGCCTTAGTGTGTGTCACACTTTATGGGGGCAAGACATGATTGCAAGAGGGACTTTACCTAACAATTGCAATCAGTGTAACCTGGCTTATTGTACCCTCAATAAATCCCCAACAATAAAAAAAAAAGAAAGAAATCAATAGAAAGCTTCAACAGTCAATTCATCAAGCAGAAGAATTAATAAGCTTGAACACAAGATATTCAAAATTATCTAAGCAGAGGACAAAACAAAAAAAAATTAAAAAGGCCTATGGGAGTTATGGAATACCATTAAACAAGCTAACGTTTGCATAATAGGAGTTCTCTGAAGAAAAAGAGAGAAGGAACCTAGACAGCATGTTTAAGGAGCTAATGCATGAAACTTTCTCAAATGTGGGGAAAGACAGCAACATCAAGGTGCAGGAAGCTCAGACATCTTCAATTAAATTCAGTCCAAAAAGAAGTTCCCTGAGACACATTATAATCAAACTATCAAAAATCAAAGAAAAATAAAGTAAACTGAAAGCATCAAAAAATAAGAAATATATCACATTTCAGGGAGCCTCATTATGGCCTTCAGTGGCTCTTTTAGCAGAAACCACAGAGGCAAAGAGAATGAGATAATACATTCAAAATGCTGAGGGAAAAAACTGTCAATCAAGAATAATTTAGTTGGCAAAGCTGCCCTTCAGAAATGAGGGAGAAATAAAAACTTTTTTTTCCCAAAAAAGAAAAACTAAGCATGTTCATCATCACTCCATCTACTTTACAAAAATTGTTAAAAGTAATTCTATAAGCTGAAATGGAAGGCTAATAATAACAATGCACGTGAAAATAAAAAACTCAATGATACAAGCAATAATTAGTCATATTTCAAATTTACAATCTTTGTAAGGGCAGTGTGTAAAGCAATTCGTCCTTACTAAAAAGATTTTTTAAAAAAACTATCATAAAGAACTGTAGATACAACAAATTGTTACGGGATATAAGTTAAAAAACCTTTAACATCAAAATAATACAAAGCAAGAGAAAGGAAATGGAAATGTTGAGTTTTGTTTGCGACTAAAGGCAAGCCTTAACATAGGCTATTTTAACATATCACCCTAACATAGGCTATTTTAACTATATTCTATGTAAGCCTCATTACACTCACAAATCAAAAATGTAATTGAACAAAATGTAAAAAGAAGAGAGTCAAAGCGTACAACCACAGAAAACCATCAAATCAGAAAGGAAGGATTACAAAATAATCATTAAAAAATTACAAAATGCCAGCAGCTTGTCTGTACCTAGAAATAATTATCTTGAATGTAAATGGGTTAAATTCTCTCATTAAAAAGGCATAGGGTAGCCAAATAGACAAAAAGCAAGATCCAACATATGCTGTCTATAAGACACTCACTTTACTATTAAGGACACCAATAGCTTGAAAATGAAAGGATAGAAAAAGATATTTTATGTAAATAGAAATTGAAAGAGACTGGGAGTAGCTATAGTTGTATCAGACAAAATAGACTTTAAATCAAAAACTAGAAAAGAGACAAAGATTATACATAATGATAAAATGGTTAATTCACCAGGGAGACATAAACATTATAAATATATATGCACCAAACATCAGAGTACCTAAATACATAGAGCAATTATTAAATGATCTGAAGGGAGAAATAAACTGTAATACTATAATAATAAGGGACTTCAATACTCCATTTTCAATAATAAGCAGGTTTTCAAAATAGAATCAATAAATAAAAATAAACTTGAATTACACTTTAGGCCAAATGGAACATCCCATTTAACAGCAACAGAATGCACATCCCTCTCAAGTGCACATAGAACATTCTCCTGGATAGATCATATATTAGGTCACAAAACAAATATTGACAAATTTAGGAGGATTGAAATTGTATCAAGGTGTAGACAGGACCTGGACTGCAGCTGGCCAGTGCTGACTCTGTAGCAAAGGAGCGAGAAGACGACGGTCAGCTGAGAGGGAATTACACTGGAGTGGTGGTGCCCCGAGGTGCAGAGCAACAGCTGTCTTCAGCAATAACAAGGCCCACCCCCAGATATCCCATAGCCTCTCTTCCTGTCTTCCTGGGCAACCATATGAGGCCGACCATCTTCTCAGATGGCAACCACCATGGAACAGACCTGAGACTGAAACACAGGCCCCGTGAGTAAAGGGTTTTCCTGAGATGGTACCGACCTGGGTGGAACACGGAGACTAGAAAACACACCCGCAGAGCCGGGAAACTCCCAGGCTGATCCAGAGAACCGCTCTACTGAGCCTAAGACGCACCTGGCCCTTAGGGGATCACCAGCCTATAGACAAAGGAGGCCAAGAGGCTACAGCCAACAACTGATCATGCTGCGAATACAAATCTGCAGGACTAAAGACAGGGCCTGAGGCACAGGTTCTGGGAACTCAAATCAGCATCTCCTCTGCAGAGGAATCTGGCAAGGTCAGAAACAAACTCCCACAGGGTTGTTCCCTTCACCCAGTAACATAAACTAAGGGTGGGGCTGGAACTGAGTGAACACCTCCAGCCTCCATCAAGTACCCGAGGTTGACAGGCCACACCACCCCCTGCTGGATAAAGACAGAGAATAGTGGTCTAATTGAGCAGACACAGACTACCCTGTGACTTAGGCAGGTGCAAACCCCTGGAGTATCTGCTTACTGCAGACAACTGACTGGGTCACAGCCCTGTGGGGCTAGCAGCGACTGGGTGTGACAGAGCTACAAGGTGGGGAAGGAGGCATCAATCTTCCCAGACTGATCTATTTACTGGTGGCTCTTCCTGACTCCACTCAGCACTGGAGCAAGCCATTTTAGAGCAGTCACCAGACACTTGTGATTCAGTTCCCAGGGACCTCTTGAGCTCTCCCACCCGAGGCAGCTGCTGACTGAGACAATTGACTTGGACCTTTTGAACTGAGTCACTCACCTGGGGACTATCCAGGTGGTGCCCTAGATGTGTGGTTGTAGGAAGGTTTGATTTTCCTTTTCCATTTGTTGCCTGTGGTGGGTGGGGTGACTTAATTGCTGGTATTTCTCCACAGCTGAGACTTCAACCCAGAGTAACTGTTTCACTAGGGTCAGATAGAAACCAGCTGAAAACAAGACAGAACCACTTAGACCCTCTACACCAAACAGGGCCCCAGTTTCTCAGGCCACAGCACTGTACGGGTCCTTGACAAAACACCAGAGGAAAATCAAAGGGAGTAAAACAATCATGGGGTAGAATCGGTGGAAAAACTCTGGTAACATGAATAACCAGAATAGATAACGCCCCCCCCCCCCGCCAAGGAAAGATACGGCAGATGTAATTGAAGATCCCATTCACAAACAACTGGCTGAGATGTCAGAAAACGAATTCAGAATTTGGATGGCAAACAAGATTAACAAAATGGAATTAGGAATTCGTGGAGATTTCAAAAGCTGTCTCAAGAATTTAAGGACAAAACCACCAAAGATTTAGAAACACTGAAACAAGAATTTGCAGCCCTCAAAGATATGAAAAATACAGTAGAATCCCTTAGCAACAGAATGGACCAAGCAGAAGAAAGGATCTCCGACATCGAAGATAAAGCCTTTGAATGCTCCCAAACTCTCAAAGAGGAAGAGAAATGGAGACCAAAAATGGAGCACTCACTCAGAGAACTCTGGGATAACTCGAAGAAGGCAAATATATGACTCATAGGAATTCCTGAAACAGATGAAGTGGCCTTACTGGGCGCAGAGGCCCTTCTGCATGAAATTATGAAAGAGAATTTTCCAGACATGCCTAGAGAACCTGAAATTCAGATAGCAGATAGCTTCATAACCCCAGCATGACTCAACCCCAATAAGACATCCCCCAGGCATATCATAATTAACTTCACTAAAGTTAATATGAAGGAGAAAATTCTCAAAGCAGCCAGGCGAAAGAAATCTATTACCTTCAAAGGGAAGAACATTAGAATGACTGCAGATCTCTCTGCTGAAATTTTTCAAGCCAGAAGAGGGTGGTCATCAACATTTAATCTCCTCAAGCAAAATAACTTTCAACCCCGGATCTTGTACTCAGCTAAACTGAGTTTCATTTATGACGGAGAAATTAAATACTTTAATGACATACATATGCTAAAGAAATTTGCCATAACCAAACCAGCTCTTCAGGATATTCTCAGACCTATCCTTCATAATAACCAACCCAATCCTCTACTACAAAAGTAAACTCACTCAGAAACTTCTGATCAAACTCCAACTTCCACAATGGCAAAAGGATTAAAAATACCCACTGGACTTTCAAAAAACCCAATACCCCAAATTTCACCAAACTTATCAATACTCTCCATTAATGTGAATGGCTTAAACTGCCCTCTAAAGAGACATAGGTTAGCTGACTGGATACAAAAACTCAGGCCAGACATTTGTTGCATACAGGAGTCACATCTTAACTTAAAAGACAAATACAGACTCAGGGTGAAAAGATGGTCATCCATATTTCGGGCAAATGGTAACCAGAAAAAAGCAGGAGTTGCAATTTTATTGGTGGATACAATAGGCTTTAAACCAACAAAAGTAAGGAAGGACAAAAATGGTCACTTCATATTTGTTAAGGGTAAGACTCAATATGATGAGATTCAATTATTAATATCTATGCATCCAACCAGAATGCACCTCAATTTATAAGAGAAACTCTAACAGACATGAGCAACTTGATTTCCTCCAATTCTATAATAGTCGGAGATTTTAACACTCCTTTGGCAGTGATGTATCCATCCTCCAACAAAAAGCTGAGTAAAGAAATTCTAGATTTAAATCTAACCATCCAGCATTTAGATTTAGCAGACATCTACAGAACATTTCATCCCAACAAAACTGAATACACATACTTCTCATCAGCCCGTGGAATTTACTCCAGAATCGATCACATCTTAGGTCACAAGTCTAACCTCAGTAAATTTAAAGGAATAGAAATTATTCCATGCATCTTCTCGAACCATCATGGAATAAAACTTGAGATGAGTAACAACAGGAATCTTCATACACATACAAAAACATGGAAGTTAAATAACCTTATGCCTAATGACAGCTGGGTCAGAGATGAGATCAAGAAGGAAATTGCCAAATTTATGGAACAAAATGACAATGAAGACATGAACTATCAGAACCTCTGAGACACCGCAAAGGCAGTTCTAAGAGGGAAATTTATAGCACTGCAAGCCTTCCTCAGGAGAACAGAAAGAGAGGAAATAAGCAACTTAATGGGACATCTCAAGAGACTGGAAATGGAAGAACAATCCAACCCCAAATCCAGTAGAAGAAAAGAAATAACCAAAATCAGAGCAGAACTAAGTGAAATTGAAAACAAAAGAATAATACAACAGATCAATAAATCAAAAAGCTGTTTTTTTGAAAATGTCAACAAAATAGATAAACCTTTGGCCAACCTAATCAGGAAAAAAAGAGTAAAATTTCTAATCTCATCAATCAGAACTGACATAGACAAAATAACAACAGACTCCTCAGAAATCCAAAAAATCCTTAATGAATATTGCAAGAAACTTTACTCTCAGAAATACGAAAATCTGAAGGAAATTGACCGTTACTTGGAAGCACGTCACCTTCCAAGACTTAACCAAAATCAAGTGGAAATGTTGAACAGGCCTATATCAAGTTCAGAAATAACATCAACCATACAAAATCTCTCCAAAAAGAAAAGCCCGGGACCAGATGGTTTTATGTCAGAATTCTACCAAACCTTTAAAGAGGAATTAGTACCTATATTACTCAACCTGTTCCAAAAGGTAGAAAAAGAAGGAAGACTACCCAACACGTTCTATGAAGCAAACATCACCCTGATCCCCAAACCAGGAGAAGACCCAACAAGAAAAGAATATTATAGACCAATATCACTAATGAATATACATACAAAAATATTCAACAAGATTCTAACAACCAGAATCCAGCAACATATCAAACAAACCAAGAAACAAACAAACCAACATATCAAATCATGACCAAGTTGGTTTTATCCCAGGGTCTCAAGGCTGGTTCAATATACGTAAATCTATAAATGTAATTCAGCACATAAACAAACTAAAAAACAAAGACCATATGACTCTCTCAATCGATGCAGAAAAAGCTTTTGATAACATCCAACATCCCTTCATGATCAGAACACTTAAGAAAATTCGTATAGAAGGGACATTTCTTAAACTGATAGAGACCATCTACAGCAAACCCACAGCCAATATCATATTGAATGGAGTTAAATTGGAATCATTTCCACTCAGATCAGGAATCAGACAAGGCTGCCCATTGTCTCCATTGCTCTTTAACACTGTAATGGAAGTTTTAGCCACCGCAATTAGGGAAGAAAAGACGATCAAGGGTATCCACATAGGGTCAGAAGAGATCAAACTTTCGCTCTTAGCAGATGATATGATTGTATATCTGGAAAATACTAGAGACTCTAGTACAAAACTCTTAGAAGTGATCAAGGAATACAGTAGTGTCTCAGGTTACAAAATCAACATTCACAAATCGGTAGCCTTTACATATACCAAAAATAGTCAAGTTGAAAAAACAATTAAGGACTCTATCCCATTCACAGTAGTGCCAAAGAAGATGAAATACTTGGGAGTTTATCTAACAAAGGACATGAAAGATCTCTGTAAAGAGAACTATGAAACTTTAAGAAACAAATAGCTGAGAATGTTAACAAATGGAAAAACATACCATGCTCATGGTTGGGACGAATCAACATTGTTAAAATGTCCATACTACCCAAAGCAATATATAATTTCAACGTAATCCCCATTAAAGCTCCACTGTCATACTTTAAAGATCTTGAAAAAATAATACTTCATTTTATATGGAATCAGAAAAAACCTCGAATAGCCAAGACATTACTCAGAAATAAAAACAAAGCAGGAGGAATCACGCTACCAGACCTCAGACTATACTACAAATCGATAGTGATCAAAACAGCATGGTACTGGCACAAAAACAGAGAAGTAGATGTCTGGAACAGAATAGAGAACCAAGAGATGAATCCAGCTAATTACCGTTACTTAATCTTTGACAAGCCAATTAAAAACATTCAGTGGGGAAAAGATTCCCTATTTAACAAATGGTGCTGGGTGAACTGGCTGGCAACCTGTAGAAGACTGAAACTGGACCCACACCTCTCACCATTAACCAAGATAGACTCTCACTGGATTAAAGATTTAAACCTAAGACATGAAACTATAAAAATACTAGAAGAGAGTGCAGGGAAAACCCTTGAAGAAATTGGGTTGGGCAAGTTTTTTATGAGGAGGACCCCCCGGGCAATTGAAGCTGCTTCAAAAATACACTATTGGGACTTGATCAAACTAAAAAGCTTCTGCACAGCTAAGAACACAGTAAGTAAAGCAAGCAAACAGCCCTCAGAATGGGAGAAGATATTTGCAGGTTGTGTCTCCAACAAAGGTTTAATAACCAGAATCCACAGAGAACTCAAACTCATTAGCAAGAAAAGAACAAGGGATTCCATCGCAGGCTGGGCAAGGGACTTGAAGAGAAACTTCTCTGAAGAAGACAGGCACACGGCCTTCAGACATATGAAAAAATGCTCATCATCTTTAATCATCAGAGAAATGCAAATCAATACTACTTTGAGATATCATCTAACTCCAGTGAGACTAGCCTATATCACAAAATCCCAAGACCAGAGACATTGGCACGAATGTGGAGAAAAGGGAACACTTTTGCGCTGCTGGTGGGAATGCAAATTAATACATTCCTTTTGGAAAGAGATATGGAGAACCCTTTGAGATCTAAAAATAGATCTGCCATTCAATCCTATAATCCCTCTACTGGGAATATACCCAGAAGACCAAAAATCACACCATAACAAAGATATTTGTATCAGAATATTTATTGCAGCCCTATTCATAATTACTAAGTCATGGAAAAAGCCCAAGTCCCCATCGATCCACAAATGGATTAATAAATTGTGGTATATGTACACCATGGAATATTATGCAGCCTTAAAGAAAGATGGAAACTTTACCTCTTTCATGTTTACATGGATGGAGCTGGAACATATTCTTCTTAGTAAAGTGTCTCAAGAATGGAAGAAAAAGTACCCAATGTACTCACCCTTATTATGAAACTAATGTAGGACCTTCACATGAAAGCTATAACCCAGTTACAACCTAAGAATGGGGAGAAGGGGGACAGGGAGGGGAGGGAGGGGGGAGGGAGGTGGAGGGAGGGGGATTAATGGGATTACACCTGCGGTGCATCTTACAAGGGCATATGTGAATCCTAGTAAATGTGGAATGTAAAGGTCTTAGCAAAATAACTAAGAAAATGCTACGAAAGCTATGTTAACTAGTGTGATGAAAATGTGTCAAACGATCTATGAACCAAGTGTATGGTGCCCCATGATCATACTGATGTACACAGCTGTGATTTAATAAAAATAAATAAATAAATAAAATAAAATCATATCAAATATACTTTTAGATAAAATAGTGTCATGAAACTAGCAAATAAATAACAGAAGAAATTTTAGAAAATGTACAAATATGTGAAGATTAAAGAACGTGTTCCTGAAAAACTAATGAAGTTACAGACAAAATCAAAGAGGGAATGAAAAAATTCTTGGAGACACACACAAAAAATGAAACTACAACAGGCCACAAATTATAGGGTATAGCAAAAGCAGTACCACAAGAGAAAATTAGAGTGGTAAATGTCCATACCAAGAAAGAATAAAGATCACAAATAAGTAACATAACATTATACCTCAAGGAACTAGAAAAAAAGAACAAATTAAGTTTAAAGTTAGCAGAAGGAAGAAAATTAGCAAAGATTAGAACAGAAATAAATAAATTAGAAACCAAAAATTATTTCAAAATAATCAACAAAACTAAGGGTTTTTCTTTTTAAAGAGATAAACAAAACTAAAAAACTTTTAGTTAGAAAAACCAGGAAGAAAATAATGACTACTCAAATATATAAAATCAGAAATGAAAGAGAAGACATTATAAATGAGACCATTGAAATGAAAAGGAGAAACCACCAGGAGCAACTAATTCTATAGCTACAAATTGGACGATTAGAAAATAAGAAATTTCTACACACATACAATCTACCAAGACTAAGTCACAGAAAAATAGAAAATCAGAATAAACCAATAAGTAAAGAGATTGAATCAGCAATCAAAATTCTCCCACCAAAGAAAAGCCCAAATCAGATGGCTTCATGGGTGAATTCCATCAAACATTTAAAGAATTAATACCAATTATTCTCAAACTCTTCCAAAAAATTGAAATGGAGGGAATGTTGCCAGACTTATTTTATGAGACTACAATAACACTGATATCAAAGCCAGAAACGGATACTACAAGTTAAGAAAATGATAAGCCAATATCCCTTATGCACACAAATGCAAAAATCCTCAAAAAGAAAAGTTAGAAAACTGAATTCAAGAACACATTAAAAGAATCACTCCTGGTTATCACGTGGGATTTATCCCCAGGACACAAGGAGGGGTTAGCCTTTGCAAATCAATAAATCTGATTCACTGCATTAACGAAATGAGCATAAAAATTATATGATCATTTCAATAGATGCAGAAAAAGCATTTGAGAAAACGTAACTCCCTTTCATAATAAAACACCTTAACAGATTAGATATAGAGGGAATATACCTGAACACAATGACCAAAATGAGGATAACATTGTGCTCAAAGGTGAAAGGTTAAAGCTTTTCCTTTAAGATAGGTGTAAGAAGAGAATGCTCGCTCTTACCGCATCTTTTTTAACATAGTGCTGGCAACTCTAGGCAGAACAATTAAGGCAGGAGAAAGAAATTCTTATTAGAAAGAAAGAAATGGAGTTAGTTGTTTGCATTTGCTCATTTGTTCTTTTAATGTAATCAAAACAGCGTGGAACTGATATAAAAAACAGACACATTGACTCATGGAACAAGACAGAAAACCCAGAATGGTCAATTGATTTTCAACAGATCTGCAAAGAACATGTAATGGGGAAAGGAGAGTCTCTCTAATAGATGGTGTCAGGAAAAATATCACTAGATAGCCACATGCAGAAGAGTGAAATGAGACTATCTTACATGATACACAAAAATCAGTTCAAAATTAATTAAAGACTTAACTGTAAGACCTGGAACAGTAAAACCATTAGTAGAAAACTTGAGGAAAACTCTATATGATATTTGTCTAGGCAATCATTTTTTTTGGATTTGACCTGAAAGCCCACGCAACAAAAGCAAAAATGGATAAATGGGATGGCGTCAAACTCAAAAGCTCCACACAGCAAAGGAAACAATTAACAAAGTAAACAGACCACCCACAAAATGGGAAAAGATATTTGCCAACCATACATCTGATAAGAGTTTAATATCTCAAATATATAAGGTACTCCAACAACTCAAAAGCAAGAATTTAAATGACCTGATTTAAAAGTGGCCAAAATACGCAAAATATTTTTTAAAAGAAGACATATGAATGGCTAACGGGTACATGAAAAAGTGCTCAGCATCAATAATAATTAGGGAAATGTTAATTAAAACAACAATGAGATTTCACTCATACAGGTTAGGGTGGTTTTATCAAAAAGATTAACAATAGTACAGGTAGTGGCTCACACCTGTGATCCTAGAACTCTGGGAGGCTGAGGTGAGTGGATCACCTGAGCTCAGGAGTTCAAGACTGGCCTGAGCAAGAGTGAGACCCCCATCTATACCAAGAAGAGAAAAACCAGCTTGGCATTGTGGGGGACACCTGTAGCCCCAGCTACTCAGGAGACTGAGGTATGAAGATTGCTTGAACCCAGGAGTTTGAGGTTGCTGTGAGCTATGACTCTATGGCACAGGGTGACAGAGAGAGACTCTGTCTCAAAAAAAAAAAAAAAACCCAAATCAAACAAACAAAAATGTATATATATATAGGGTGGACATAAAGTTCGTGTGCAATTTAAAATAGTTTAACAGCAAATTGCACAGGAACTTTATGGACACCCTGCATAAAGATTAACTATAGCAAGTGTTAGAGAGGATGTGGAAAGTGGAACTCTTGTTGAGTGTTGGTGAAAATGCAAATTAGTACAGTCATTTTGGAAAAGGCAAAAAATAGAAAAAAATGGGAAATAGGATTGCTATCCAATCTAGTGATCCCTCTTCAGGGCCTATACACATTACAGAAGGAAATGAAATCATATTGACGAAATAGTGCACTCCCATGTTCATTGCACCACTGTTTTACAATAGCCAAGATACAGAAACAGCTTAAGTGTTCATAAATACATGAATGGATAAAGAAAATGTGGTGTGTATTGATAGGTAAAAACTGAAGAAAGGAGCACATCAGAACACTCTGAGACCAAAGTGCACCAAAGCTGGCATTATTTATTTATTTTGACACTGGGTGCAAGTGGGCTAAATGAGGTTGGGGTGGTGTTTAGGGAGGGAGGTCAGTCTTATGTAGCTGGCCGAGGGGGAACTAGTTTCCATCAAGGACCACCAAATTGTTGTTCTTATCAGGAGGGCAAAGATGTTATCTCATTATTGGAACTCTGGTGGCAGGCTCTTCTTATCAAAATGTTAGCATATTTCTCTCAGGTGGGTATGTAATTGGCCAGTGCAGGGATGAACCTGCAACATGTCTCTCTCTTATCTGAGTAATATCCACCTGTAACAGGGTCTCAGAGAATGGCTTTCAAAGTTGGGCCAACTCAACATGTAGATATATATGTGTGTATGTATAAATATATATAGTATATATATAATCAATAGTGATCAAAACAGCATGATACTGGCACAAAAACAGAGAGGTAGCTGTATGGAATAGAATAGAGAACCAAGAGATGAACCCAGCTACTTACTGTTATTTGATCTTTGACAAGCCAATTAAAAACATCCTTTGGGGAAAAGATTCCCTATTTAACAAATAGTACTGGGTGAACTGGCTGGCAACCTGTAGAAGACTGAAACTGGACCCACACCTTTCACCATTAACTAAGATAGACTCTCACTGGATTAAAAATTTAAACTTAAGACATGAAACTATAAAAATACTAGAAGAAAGTGCAGGGAAAACTCTTGAAGAAATTGGCCTGGGCAAATATTTTATGAGGAGGACTCCCCGGGCCATTGAAGAGCTTCAAAAATACACTACTGGGACCTGATCAAACTACTAAGCTTCTGTACAGCCAAGAACACAGTTAGTAAAGCAAGCAGACAGCACTCAGAATGGGAGAAGGTATTTCCAGGTTATGTCTCCGACAAAGGTTTAATAACCAGAATCCACAGAGAACTCAAACGTATTAGCAAGAAAAGAACAAGTGATCCCATTGCAGGCTGGGCAAGGGACTTAAAGAGAAAATTCTCTGAAGAAGACAGGTGCACAGCCTACAGACATATGAAAAAATGCTCATCATCCTTAATCATTAGAGAAATGCAAATCAAAACTACTTTGAGATATCATTTTATTCCAGTAAGATTAGACCATATCACAAAATCCAAAAACCAGAGATGTTGGCATGGATGTGGAGAAAAAGGAACACTTCTACACTGCTGGTGGGAATGCAAACTAATGCATTCCTTTTGGAAAGATGTTTGGAGAACACTTACAGATCTAAAAATAGACCTGCCATTCAATCCTATAATTCCTCTACTAGGTATATATCCAGAAGACCAAAAATCACATTACAACAAAGATATTTGTACCAGAATGTTTATTGCAGCCCAATTCATAATTGCTAACTCATGGAAGAAGCCCAAGTGCCCATCGACCCATGAATGCATTAATAAATTGTGGTATTTGTACAACATGGAATATTATGCAGCCTTAAAGAAAGATGGAGACTTTACCTCTTTCATGTTTACATGGATGGAGCTGGAACTTACTCTCTTAGCAATGTATCTCAAGAATGGAAGAAAAAGTAACCAATGTACTCAGCCCCACTATGAAACTAATTTATAGCTTTCATATGAAAGCTATAACCCAGTTATAACCTAAGAATATGGGGAAAGGGGAGAGGGAAGGGAGGGGAGAGGGGAGAATGGGTGGAGGGAGGGTGATTTGTGGAATCACACCTACGGTGCATCTTACAAGGGTACTGTGAAACTTACTAAATGTAGAGTATAAATGTCTTAACACAATAACTAAGAAAATGCCAGGAAGGCTATGTTAATCAGTGTGATGAAAATATTTAAATTGTATATAAAACCAGCACACGTTACCCCATGATTGCATTAATGTACACAGCTATGATTTAATAAAAAAAGAGAAAATATATATAGTATATAATATACAAATATACACACACACACACTGAAATATTATACAGCTTTAAGAAGGGGAACATCCTGTCATCTGCCCCAGCATTGATGGATTCGGGGACATTATGCTAAGTGCAATAAGCCAGGCACAGAAAGACAAATACCGCATAATCCCATTCTTACAAAAAATCTAATAAAGTTGAACTCATAGAAGTAGAGAGTAGAATGGGGGCAGGGGGAGAGAACAGGGAGTTGTACCAGATAAACAGTTTTTGGGATCTATTGGACAGTTGGCTGACCAAATCAATTAGAATGCATTATACATTTCAAAATACCTGAGAGTGAATTAAATGCCTCACTATAAAGCAACAGGTAAGTGAGTTGAGGAACATGTTGATTAGCATGATTTAATCATACCACGGTGTCTATATGTATTGAAACATCACATTTAGCCCATAAATGTGTAAGATTATGATTTGGCAATAAAAATAATATTAACAATAAATTTTAAGGAAATAAATATGGGACCAAAAAAAAGAAACAAGGAGTTTACTTAAATATTTTAGCTTAAAAACATGATTATAATATATATAACACCTCTCTTCGAATACACAGCACAATTTTATACAAAACATTTATAATAAAGAACAAATCAGGACTTTCTCTGCTTTGGTCCTTGCTAAAAGAACCATCTACACACACCATCCAGGTTAATACGAAGGATGTAAAGTCTCCATTTTTTTTAATGGCTGAATAGTATTCCATGGTATACATATACCACAGCTTGTTAATCCGTTCCTGGGTTGGTGGGCATTTAGACTGTTTCCACATTTTGGCGATTGTAAATTGAGCTGCAATAAACAGTCTAGTACAAGTGTCCTAATGTTTATGGGGGCAAGACATGATTGAAAGAGGGACTTTACCTAACAATTGCAATCAGTGTAACCTGGCTTATTGTACCCTCAATGAATCCCCAACAATAAAAAAAAAAAAAGAACCAACTACAGCATATGTAAAGCCTTTATAAATGTGTTTGCAGTGGTCACTATTCTAGAAGCAGAAAAAAAATAGGTTTTCTGATAAGGCATCAGTTTTGCAGCAAACACAGTGAAATACGTCACTTCCAAGCTGAGTCTATTTTTGAAATTCCAGGCAAAACCTTCACAGCCTCTGTCATGGACGCCGAATAATCAGGATTCACTGCACAACCAGCACTCTCTAAGAGATGATTGACATCCCTACAGTTGGTACTGTGAGAAAGTGGCCGAATTGTCAAAACCTGGGCAAACACAATCGTCTCAAAAGGTTAATTGAAATTCTATTGAATACAAAGATATGGAGGAGTTTTTCTTACATGTTTGGTGCATAGTCTTTACAGTTATGATCAGAACAAAGTGTCTTATCTAGACTAGCACTGTCTGTTTTGTGGTAGTCACTAGCCATGTGTGGCTATTGGGCTCCAGGTCTCGGAATCCTGGCCCACCAGATTTTTTTTTTTTATTAAATCATAGCTGTGTACATTGATATGATCATGGGGCATCATTCACTAGCTTCACAGACCGTTTCCCACCAGATTTTTATTGTACAAATACTATTTAAATCTAATTGTGCTTCAAAGTGAGAATAAAATTACTTCTTGCTTTTAGTTTTTTACCCATAATAAACAATCTTATTTTTGTAAAAGAACTTCATTTCAAAATCTGTTTTAAAAAACTCCATGTTTGGGCAAATGAAAATGGTTTTATACCTGAAAAATATAAAATAAAAAATAAATAAATAATTGACACAATTGAGACCACATTCATTAAGACAAAGATATTTGATTAAAGTAATAATATATTTTTGATCTGCTTCTGCAATAAATACAGTTACATTTTAAAGGGGGCTTTATGACACAAAGCTATCAAAGCACAAAACACAAAATCACCAAGAAGGCAAAACAGAAGTGGGAGAGAAGGAAGCAGTTTGACTCAACAAGACAAGGGTGGACCTTGGAGCAAGGTTGGATTGCCTAGAAAATGTAGGCAGGTCTCCCATCTATAAAACAAAAGGGGTCAGTTCCCTTGAAGGGATAAAGTCAGATAAACAGAAGATAGGAGGGTACCGAACAACCTGCAGAAAATATTTCCTAAACCTCATTAACTTCATATATTTGACACAAAGTAAGGGGAAAGAAAAGCTTACTTCTTTATTAGACAAGGAGAAAAAACTGTTCCCTGCCTGAGCTCCTTTATCAAGCACGTCACCACTTCAGGGTTGTAACCAAGGGCTGCACCGCTCACATCACTCTAAAGAGAAGAACCCAGCCAAGCCCTTTCCTGTTTTCCACTGTTAAAAAAAATAATAATAATTGATATTTCGTTCTGTGGTTTTTGGGAGGAAAGGGGAACTACATTAATTGTTCTGACGTCATTTAAAATGAGTCTCAAGATTAAAGGAAAACAGTCAGTCTACTGTTTTAGAGTAGAATTGGCCAATTATTAAAAATAATTCAATTAAATGCAATATATAAATGTCTTTAACAGATCTACATACACCAGATGCCCAGTAAAGGTTAATTTCATCTGAATTATTTAGAGACGCCAGTGTCAATAGAAGGTGAGAAGTGATTAGGAACTGGGGAGAATAAATATCCATATTCTATTTATTTTTAACATTCCAATTGCTATATATTTTCACTATATGCAACCTGGAAAATAAAAATATCTGATATTAAAATATTAAAAATATTTTAAATTATCAGAAATATGAAGTATGATAAAAATACTTTTCTTCTTTTCATTTTACCCAATATTTTTTATCCCATCGTTATTTTTGTCTTAGCATTTCATTTTCTCAAGCATTATTTTTTGTCACTTCTATCTTCCTCTTCACTGAGAAACTACTTTACTCTGAGAACAGTCGATGGTCAGTTAGAGCAAAATGAAACAGCATTCATATCGGTTCCTTCCTCCATCAGGGGAAGGCCAAAGAGTGTCACCGTAGGGTCCCCAGCCTTCACCTATGAAACCCAATGTTGTCACTGCACGCACCTAGAACTTATCGGGCTCTGGGGAGCCAACTCCCACTCGTCAAACCAGAAAGTTGATGATCCGTGTACTAAGAGAAAAAGATCTATTCAGAAGACAAGAAATCAGTTGATCAGACATTTTATTTTCCCTGAAAGATAAAATGCACGAGGAGCTCCATTACAATCAGTAGCTTGCTGGAGAAAGTACTAATCATATGTGTGACTGAGCAGTAGAGGCCAGCTGCACTTATCCACACTGTAGAACTTACCTGCCATAAGGTCTGGGGAATTTCCAAGACTAACAAGAACATTTTTCCCCCTAGAGAATGCTGAAGATAAAGTGAAAAACTTTAATTCTTGATATTTCTCTTTAATTATTCCAGTTAAAAGTATCTTCTTTTAACACTGCCTGTTTACAAAAGTGTATCATAAAATTGATCAGATTTTATGACCACCATAATTTTCCCGTTCTTCTTTTCTAAGTCCCCTTGATTGGAGTTTTGGGTGTTATCAAGACTTTCCAGTCCTGCATTTACAGGTATCTCTTGGTTTACCCATGGAGAATGCTAATCCAATCTGTTTTATGCAAATTTTACCGTATTGACTCACTGAAGGGGATGCCATTTTCAAGTTCTTGGTGAGCACCTTACTCCATCAGCTGGATAAGGCCCCTTGTATACTACCTTTAGTAAGGGATGTATTGAGCCTCGCCCTGAAAATTTTAGGGTATGTCTAAGCATGTTTTCCAAGAGTAATTCTGGCTCACATTAGCACATAAAAACTCCAGGTTTAGACAACTGGATAACTTCCCTTTGAAGGGTAAATGGTTCTCCTTTTCAGTTGCTTCTCAGCCTTCCAAGGCAAATAGATTTCTTATACTATTATACTACACCAAGTTAACATCATTATGTGGACCATTGACATAAAACCAATGTCCTTAAGTGACATTGCCATTTGAAATTAAAAATATAAAAAATATAAAAACAATCTTCATGTTACGTTGCTCTAACCTTAAGGATGGATTTAGTCATTCCCTTAAAAATTTAGGGTGAATTCAGGATTGTGTATACAGGTTTTTGCTATGGTAATACACTGAGTCAGGTAACTATATAATTTCTATGAACAATTAACAACAACATGTTCTAAAACAAAGTCACCACATGGTACTTCTGATTCCTGTGTTAACTATAGCTTCTAGGAAAAGTGCAGACTATAATTTTTTTTTTTTTTTCAAGTAAAAATATTTTTTATTACTTTGCATGCTTTTCACAGGTAATTAAATTCAGGAAAGAAAAATGACAAGTAATAATTTGTGAAATTTATGTTTACTTTGGTATATTTTTTCTATGCAAAGTTACTACAAAAGAAATGATTTTTTTTTTTTTATTTTATTTTTGGGGATTCATTGAGGGTACAATAAGCCAGTTACACTGGTTGCAATTGTTAGGTAAAGTCCCTCTTGCAATCATGTCTTGCCCCCATAAAATGTGACACACACTAAGGCCCCACCCTCCTCCCTCCATCCCTCTTTCTGCTTCCCCCCCCATAACCTTAATTGTCATTAATTGTCCTCATATCAAGATTGAGTACATAGGATTCATGCTTCTCCATTTTTGTGATGCTTTACTAAGAATAATGTCTTCCACTTCCATCCAGGTTAATAATTTTTATAAATATCCCATTTGTTAGAGCCCTTGAGATTTCTATTACGTCAAAGCAGATCCTAACTTTTTCCCCCATCCTCCACTATCCATATTTTCCAGTCATCCTTAGTACCTTTGCATTATAATTTTAAATTTTAAAAATATAATCAATATATAAACAAAGACAAATGAAGATGAAAGCACCCCCTTCCTTATGCTGCCAAACTCTTAATTTTGAAATGTCTCTTCATTTTGTATACTAAGACCAAATTTCTTTTTTTTTTAATGTATACATTAAGTATATTTCTTTTCTTACTTTGGTTATACATACAGATGGTGAATCAGTATAAAGTTCAGTGAATTCAAATGCAACTTATTAGTTTTCTTGTTTTGCAAAGTCTGTGTAATTTAATTTATGTAATTACTCTTTCTTTTTTTTATTATTAAATCATAGCTGTGTACATTGATATGATCATGGGGCATCATTCACTAGCTTCACAGACCGTTTGACACACTTTCATCACACTGGTTAACATAGCCTTCCTGGCATTCTCTCAGTTACTGTGCCAAGACACTTACATTCCACATTTACCAAGTTTCACATATACCCTTGTAAGATGCACCGCTGACTAAGACCAAATTTCTAAGAAACATTTCAGAATTGGACCCACCACCTTCCATCTTTCATCAAGTTATAAACCAAAAACTTAGTGACATTCAAGGGGCAGCTGTGGTGGAGGAGGCGGGACTATGAAAACTGGATTGGACTGGATTGGTAGATCCAGTTCAAAGTTCTATTTGAACTTTCCAGAAGATCAAATGAGTTATAATTGTTGAAAATATGAGAAGAATTTTTTAAGTACTTGAAATTAGCTCAATAAATTGCAAAGTATTTCATTACTATTAACTCTAAGAAATTATTTCAAAATTCACAATTTTTTATTAACATACGAAAGAAACAAAGAAAGCTATGAACCTGCTGGCTCAAAGCATCTAGTGATGACATGATAATTCTGTCCCCCTGCCACCATCACTGTAGGATTATGATCGTGCATTCCTTAATGGTGGGGGTATGTTCTGAGAAATGTGCCGTTAGGGGACCTTGTCACTGTGCAAACGTAATAGGATGTATCTATACAAACCTGGGTGGTACAGGTTACTACACGCCTGCACTATGTGGTCTAGACTACTGCTCCTGAGCTATAAAACTGTACAACATTTTTCTTTACTTGATTGTTCTAAGCCACTAGAACACAGTGGTATTCGTGTATCTTACACAGAAAAGGTACAGTAAAAGAGGTACAGTATCCCACTCTGAGGAGGCCATGGTCATATATGCACCTGTCATTGACTGAAACTTCATCATGTGACACATGATCATGTTCATCACCCTATCTTCTTATCCATATATCACTTGCATAAAAACTCATCCATTTTATTATAATTTTGGACGATTGTGAGATTTTTGTCTTGCCAGCTATGATTCTTTGAAAATGATTTCAAAACCAAGCTATTTTTCTCCCATCCCAACAACAGTTTCAATCCAGTTCTCATCTCTCTCCAACACATATCTTCCCTTCCTTTTCTCCTGTGCCTGCGTATTCTCTCACTAGTTCAGAATTTCTGTAAGAGGTTGGCAAAGACTACCTGGGTCCGGCATAAGCAAAGACCCTACATAACAGGAGACAGAGCCAGTGATGAGTTTGTTCCCTGCATGCCTTAATCTGTTCAGGCTGCTGTAACAGGATGCCTTTTCTGGGTAGTTTATAAACAACAGAAATTCATTGTTTGATGTTCTGGAGGCTGGGTAGTCCAAGAATCGAGGTAAGGGATCCATAGATGGAGACTTGCTGTTGTCTTCTCACATGGAAGAAAGGGACAGAGGAGCTCACTCCAGCCTCTTTTACAAGGGCACAGATCTCATTTTTAATGGGGAACCTTGTGACTTAATGCCTTCCCAAAGGACGTGCCCCTTAATACTATCACATGAGATGTTAGGTTCCAACATATGAATTGGGACAGGGGTGTCGCAGAGAGCAGACATCAACTTAGACAACAACACTGCACCTGCACCCTGTTTAATGGGCTATCCTCTGATCACACCTTCTCTCTGCAGAACTTTTTATGCCCTTCTACCTTACTCCTATTAGTGATGGTCTCAAACTGAGTCCCCATTGTGGCAAGGAGCCTTGGCCCTATGGCAAGGTGTTCCTCAATAGGGTTTTCTGTATATTGAGTCACAGTGGGCATGTTAAACAAGCTAGCATGAGCTTTGAAGACCCCAAAACACACTTTAATAAATCCACAGAAACCAAGATATAGAAGCCAAAAAAATAAGGGGTAAATGTGGAGTTGGAAAAAGGCATAAAGCATTCGCCATCTAATTAAATCAATTAACAATTTTCAACAATGACAAAAAGCATAAGTGAAAGAAGGGAGTATTTTTGACCACCCAGTATATTAAAATGTGTCATTTCTCACACACACACACACACACAGTGCACACGGCTTAGCTTCCTTCTTCTCTCAGCCACAGCCACAGCAAGGACCACTTTATTGACAATTTCTACTTCCTAAATTTGGTTTCCTGATCCAATTTTTCTTTATAAGAAAAAAAGCAAAGAAAAATCTCTGAGATCTTCCCTCAAATGAGATTCTCTTTCCCTCTGGATGTTTATTGATTCATAATTGCATCGATATTTCACATTTCTATTAAAAACACCGTGTTCTAACGCTCAGCCTGGCGGAGGCTTCCTTTACTTTTGATAGGCTGTCCACCAAACCACCCCATTACGCAGGAGGCTTGGGGTTCTGGGAAGATCAATAGCTGTTTAGCTCCCAGGGAGGCAGAGAGGAGGGGAAATGTGAGCAACCGGGCGGAGGGGGATGTCTCTAAAGACTGAATCCAGGCCACAGGGCTATGAGTTGGCATTGCAGCAATTACATAACCGCGTTTTTAGGTTAATTATTTGGTGTCTCTCTTTGGCCCCATTTCCTTTAGGGTAGCTGCTCCCAGGAGAGAAGCTTTGTCCTTACACTGTGAATTCCTGCTTCACTGCCCATCACTTTGCCTTTCAGAGAAACTATATTTGCTTATTTCTAAATAACAAATTCTTGCCAAGATGGGTCTTCTCTTTCAGGGGCGCCCTGTCCTAGCCGCCCCACCCTGCCACTGTTTGTGGTAAGGGTTCCATCGTTGTGATTCTGCTGTCTGTCTTCCCCCCATTTCTGCCTGAAAAGGAAATCATCAGCTCAAAAGTCAGTGAAAGAACCTCAGCTGCTAAGATACAAGTCTGCTAACAGCAACAGCCTCCCTGAGCTCTTGGTGTCTTGCAGAAGGCCTGGGAGCAGCCAGCTGCCCACAGCCCAGCTGTGCATGCAGCTAGTCATGGCCAGGGTGAGCCGTGTTCTGTGGCCGAGGCTGAGGTTTACCTGTAAACCCCTGACAGTCCTGCCAGCCCCCAACCCCACAGCTACCCAGAGCGAGATCCTACCACGAGCTGCTTGGTGTAAACTGGGGCTACTGTCTAACAAGTTTCTATTCATCACAAAAATAAACACCAGAGTCTTACTTGAAAAACATTTTGGAATTAAGGCTTTTCAAGCACCAAACCTTTCCATCAAAGAGAAAGAACAGCCTCGTGGGAGAAACAGCCAAACTTGAAATAAAATTGACCAAGCAGGAAGTTATAAATAATATTATTTTCTATTATTTTTAGCAGGGTTTTGAGGTGCAGCCAAAAATGTTGGAACATTCTCAGTCCAAACAAAGCCAGCATACTTCTCATTTCCCCCTCCCCAACCTTAAGACTGAGGCAGGAGATAAATGGAAAGGGAAAAACCCACAGCTGCAGAATGGAAATTTGAAAGAAAAATCGATCTGGATGGTCATGAAAACCAGGTGGCAGGCAACATTGGCCTCATTTATGAAGAAAGGCAAGAAGTCCTCTAAGAGGCAATAATTTAAGTACAGTCAAAAGAGCTCAGCTCTGAGTCCTCCTCTCCACTGTGTGTCTGGGTGAACTTCTCAGCTTCCCTGAACCCCATGTTCCTCCTCTGGAAAATGGAAGGATAGCACTGATCTCACAAAGTTTGTAAAGGGATATACCGGGATGGAGAACAGAAACACCCAGGGCAGCACTCGGCAGGTTCAAGAGCATCAAATCTCCACAGCCGCCTCCTGCTTTCCAAGGCCCTCTGCCCACCAAACCAGAAGGTCTGAAGACATGCCTGGGATTGCAGTGTTTTCAGCAGTGTGGGTTTTGTTTTTTGTTAAGAGTGATAGCATCGGACTAAAAAATAAAATGGTAACTAGACTGGGAATCTAGAGAACTGAGTCTGTTCGATTCTGCAGGCTTCCTCGCAGCATTAACTCAAGAAGTGACCTCGCCTCTCGGGGATTTGGGTTCCTGTCTTTTTTTTTTTTTTTTTTTTCCTTAATTTGAGACAGAGTCTCACTCTGTAGCCCTGGGTAGAGTGCCGTGGCATCATAGTTCACAGCAACCTCAAACAATTGGGCTCAAGCGATCCTCTTGCCTCAGCCTCAGGAGTAGCTAGGACTCCAGACATCCGCCACAACGCCCGGCTGTTTGTTTGTTGTTGTTGTTGTTGTTTTTTTTGAGACAGGGTCTCACTTTGTTGCCCTCAGTAGAGTGCTGTGGCATCACAGCTCACAGCAACCCCCAGCTCTTGGGCTTAGGTGATTCTCTTGCCTCAGCCTCCCCTGGCTGTTTTTAGAGATGGGCTCTCTGGCTCAGTCTGGTCTCCAACTCCTGAGCTCAAAGCCATCCACCACCTTGGCCTTCCGGAGTGCTAGAATTACAGGTGTGAGCCACTGCACCCAACCTAGGTTCCTGTCTTTAAAGTGAGACCACTGGAATAATCTATAGGGATAACATGCGTGTTTTGGCATCCAGGAAATTGCTGGGAACTATGCCTATTCAAACCAAGATTTCCCTATTTTGTTTTGATTTTACCTCCCACTGATAGGTTATTTTAAAGTGGTTTTGGAATAACTAGTCCTGGTATCTTTCTTTGATATGTGGAAATCTTAGTGAAGGCAAAAAAGAGCCTTGTTTTCAGAAGTTGTTCAATACATGTTTGCAGAATGTGTAAGTCACACTAATTAAGATAAAACAGAATGTTGCTCTTAATATAAAACCTCTATCCAATCCATGCTTGGCTCCTCCTTAATTATAGCTCTCCTACCCACTGCTCCAATTTCTATGGAAACATCAGAAGTACTGTCCCTTAATATTGTCAAATGAAGCAAACAGCAGGTGGTTAAAAACTTTTGTTTCTGAACCATTTTTAGCAGCAGTATGTGAGTCCTTTACTGTTACTGTTCAGCTCAGAGATTCAGAAAAATAATATAATTATCTCACCCCCCAAATAACATAATTATGTCTCCCAAAATAAATAACAAAATAATTATAAGCCACAATTTCCCAATAATTCTAGACAGAGAGTGAGAGAGCCTAAATTTGGGGGCTCTTACTTGAATGCCTTGTACTAAGCCCACACCGAACTGCAGCACCCCCTTTCTCTTGGATATCACTGAGCAGGAGAGCGGAAGAGAAAGGCCTTCTGAGACAACAGGACTCTCTGACCCCTGGACATATCTGTCAGGTGTGTGTCCGGCCTGCAGGACCTAATCATCCCTGCATTAATTTATGAATCGAAGGGCTTTTATTTTTAACTTGGAATTTTTATTCAATGAAAAACAAAACTTTAAAATCCTATTTTCCAATGAAGGAGGAATTCTTCTGCTGTCAATGTTTAATTTTGGGGGGTAGGAGAAGTCGTTCCTCCACTTCCTTGACCCCTGAATTATTTATTGCTCAATTTAAACGGCTGCAAAGAGAAAGAGGCATTGGTTGGAGTTTCCTTCCCTCTACCTCAAGATCTCTGCCCACCTGTGTTGCTGCTGCAGCTGACCATGCTTGGATTCTAGAATTTGTGCCTCGCCAGACTCACTTCTCCTGGGGACCCATGACAGTGTCTGGTGTTTTGCGCTGCTTTTAGGGTGAATCCATTCCAATTCTTCACTTGCCACACTGTAATTTTCCACTTTCATGTATGTATTTTGAATTTCCTCAGCAGTTAGTTCTCCTATTGATGGGATGCAGTCCATCTATAAAGGAGCTTTTGCCAACCAAAAAAAAAAAAAAATGTTCTAAATCATAAAGTGTTTTACCAATGGGATTTCGGACATGTTTGGTTTTTACGCTTATGCAAATATAACCATTGACTACACTACATCTGTTAAGTTATGGTTTCAAACAGATTCTCCACCTCTTGAACATGTTCCAATTATGATTTTCCATATTTAGTTATTCATTTTCTTTCTTTGCTGTCAGAAATTTAAGGAATTTTGTGATTGTGTGTGTTCTGGATGAGTGTATATAAACAACCAAGTTTCCCCCCAAAATCTCTGCAATGTGAAAATTTCATGAGCTTACAAATTTAGACAGCACACTGCAAAAATTCAGACTATTTGTTTCTAATAATAACAAAATTCTCTTGAAAATGTCTGGAAATATTATTCTGAGTTTACGAGGCCATTGTTAGCAGAAATAAAAAAAGAATTTTTTGGAATCATAAACTCAGTTGTATTAATTATCAGTCAAGTTTCAAAAACTAGGTTGTTGTACTTTAACTTTTACTCAGAACTTGGTACAGATAATTAGCCATAACCATCATAATAGTACACAGTGACCTTCAAGAGCCTTCACGACCTTCTACCAGTGGTTCTCCACCTTCCAATACCACAACCCTTTAACACAGTTCCTCTTGTTGTGGTGACCCCCATCCATAAAATTATTTTTGTTGCTACTTCATAACTGTAATTTTGCTACTGTTATGAATTGTAATGTAAATATCTGACAGGCAGGGTGTATTTTCATTGTTACAAAGGGGTCGTGACCCACAGGGTGTGAACCGCTGCCCAGTGCTCCTGGCCATTAGTTCCTGTAACTCTAATTTCCTTACTTGGTATTTTGTTGCAGGTGATCTGAGCAGTGCACATGTATTCTCACCTCTTTCCCTTTATCCATGCCTGGAATAGTCTACTTTCCTCTCTTTTTTTATGCTTGGAGAAGCTATACCCTTTGGGGATTAAGTCCAAGTCTTGTATATCTTTATACTCTTAAGACTTAACATAGTCCCAGATACAGAGGACACCCACGAAATGAACAAGGGTGGCAATTAGAACACAGTTCCCTGATGTGTAACGACATAGCAGTTAGGTTATACCTGGTCTACCACGAAGACTATGCTGTATCGCTCTTTCTCTTTTCAGATGAGTTAACATATTTGCTTTACGTACACAGGTGCTGCATGCTGGGTGTATAGATAATTACAGTTGTTGGATGTAATTAACCCCTTTCTCATTATATAATCACTGTCTTTTTTCTCTTTTTATAAATTTTGGCTTAAAGTCTATTTTATCTGATATAAATAGCAAATACTCCTCCTGCACTCCTTTGGTTTTCATTTGCATGGAATATCTTTTTTCCATTTCCTCACTTTCAGCCTATGTATGTCCTTAAAGCTGAAGCGAGTCTGTTGCAGGCATTGCATAATTAGGTATGATGGGTTTTTTTTAAATCCATTTAGCAACTCTGTATCTTTTTTTTTTATTATTGTTAAATCATAGCTCTGTACATTAGTGCAATCAAGGGGTACAATGTGCTGGTTTCATATTCAATCTGAAATATTCTCATCAAAATGTTCAACGTAGCCTTCATGGTATTTTCTTAGTCATTGTATTAGACATTTGTATTCTGCATTTAGTAATTTAGTCTATTTATATTTAAACTAATTATTAATAGGTAAGAACTTACCATTTGCCATTTATTGAATTGTTTTCTGTTCTATTTATTCCTTTTTACCTCTCTTGCTCTTCCTTATGATTTGAAGACATCATACGGAGTTGGTTTGCTTTATACTCTTTTCTCTTTGTCTGGGGTGTATCTACTACAGATTTTTGCTTTGTGGTTACCATGGGGCTTACAAATTAAACATCTTATAGTTATGAAAGTCTATTTTAAGCTGACTATAACTTCTGTTGCATACAAACACTATGCACTTTTACTCCCCCTCCTATATTTTAAGTTTTTGATGTTACAATTTACTTTTTTAAATGTTGTGCATCCCTTAAATTATTTTATTTACTATTTTTAAATACGTTTGTCTTTTAACCTTTATACCTCTGTGAGGTATACCCCACCACTACAGTATTAGAGTATTCTGAATGTGACTACATATTTACCTTTAGCAGGGAGTTTAAAACATTCATATGTTTTCAGATTACTAATTAACACCCTTACTTTTCAGCTTGAAGAACTCCCTTTAGTGTTTCTTATAAGACAGATCTAGTGGTAATCAACTCCATCACGTTTTCTTAGTCTCATAAAGTCTTAATCTCTCCTTCACTTCTGAAAGTCAGCTTTGCCAGGTAAAGTATTTTTGGTTGGAAGTTTGTTTTCTTTTAGCACGTTAAATATATCATCCTACTCTTTCCTGGGCTGCAATGTTTATTACTTAGACGACTATTAATGGTCCTATGGGTTTTCTTATATATGATGTTATTTCTTTTCTATTGTTACTTTCAAAATTTTCTTTGGTAATACATAATAATTTGATTATAGCATGTCTCTGTAAAATCTTCTTTATTTGAAACTATTTGAGTACCTTTGAGCCTCATGTGCCTGAATGCTCATATCTGTCCTAAGATTTGGGAAGTTTTCACCTATGACAGCAGTTCCCCTTTATCCAAAGGAGGGAGATATATTCCAAGCCCAACAGTGGCTGCCAAAACCATGGATAATACTGAACCCTACATATGCTATGATTTCATACACATATACACACACCCATATATATATACATATAATAAGGTTTAATTTATAAATTAGGTTTGGTAAGAGATTTACAATAATAACTAATAATAAAATAATTTTTATAATGATACACTGTAATAAAAGTTATATAAATATGGTTTCTCTCTCTCTCTTTCTCTCCAGAATATAATTTATACTATACCACACATAACAGAAACCAAAAAAAAAAAAAAAATGAAACTACAGCTAAGGGAGGACTATTGTATTTCTTTAAATAAACTTCCTGCCCTTTGTTTTTTCTTCTTTCTGAGACTCCCCTAGTGCATGTATTTTTTTCTCCTGATGGTGTACCATGAATTGCATAAGCTTTCTTTATTCCTTCTAATTTCTTCTTCTCTGACTTAAAAATTTTATTTTTTATTTTTTTATTAAAACAAATGACAAATTTTATTACAGGAGTTAATTTTTATGTCCAAGCACAAGGATAATGAAATATATTTTCCATGCAAAATATTATATACGTTAAATAACATACAGTGGTAACAATGCAGTGTAGGTTTCCTGGGAAGCAGACTGTGTGATAGAAATATACAAGCAGGAAGTGTGTTTACTGGGAAGAGCTGTCTAGATGAGGACCAGGGAGAGTGGAAGAATGAAGCAGGACAGACAGAGCAAGAAGCTGAACTCTATCGAAGTCCCAACAAATACCTCAGTGGAACCTCTGAGGAACCTCTGAAGCTGGGGAAGCACCTCAAAGATGTCTGAATTGAGGCAACGGCTAGTCTTTGGATATCTGCTGCCCCACAAACATGAACCTTGAATGAGACGACTCTCTTTAGCCAGGGGCAATTTCCAGAGAAGAACTTAGCAGAGAGCAGCCAACTACCAACAGTCTCAGTAGCTGAGGGAAGGGGGAGCTTCAGTCTCAAAAGGGTTGGGGGATTGGTGAGAATCTGGGAAGCACATCATAGCATCAACTACAGATGATCAAAAAGAACAATACGCAATTCATAATTTACAGCAAAGTTCTGCCTCAATCCCAGATACAATTGAATTTAAAATTATGAAAAGGTAAAATTCTAGCAAGGAAACAAAGAAAACACCTGAAATGCCAGCTACTGGAATTATCGAAACTTTGATAGTAAGAGCGAAGAAACAACCCTCCCGCCCCCCCCCCCCCGAAAAAAAGGCCTCTAAATAGTGAGGAGAGTTATTTCTGGGAATACTCATTTTGTTTTTTTCCCAAAGTCTCAAAAAATAGACAACTAATATTTATAAATAAAAATAGGAGATAATTTCAAAAAACAGATCATGCCAAATCCTATAGACAATAGAAAAAGAAGAAATCCTTCAAATTCATTCTATTTCATCTAGATATACCTGATACTAAAACTGGGAAAAATATATTATTATAAAGGGAAATTACAACCATATTTAACTTATAAATGAGGATGCAATAACATAAACAACTTATTAACAATTTGAATTAAAGTTATTCTTCAAATAATGTACTTTGGTCAAAATTAAATCCAACTTATGTGAGAATTAGTCACTATTTCTTTTCTTGACTTAAAAATTTAAATAACCCGAGTTCACAAATTCTTTCCTCTGCTTGATCAAGTATAATGTTGAAACTCTACTGCACTTTTCATTTCACTGAATTCTTTAGTTCCAAAATTATGATTGTTGTTTTTTCTTATGAATTTATTTGTTGACCTTCTCATTTTGTCCATGTATCATTTTACTAATATCACTGAGTTGTCTATATTCTCTTGTAGCTTACAATAATTATTTTGAATTCTTTGTTAATTTATCCCCATTGATTACTGGGAAAATGTGTATTTCAAAATCTTTCACTGCTGTCCTCACATCAGTAACCTTCAGTCTTTACTGACTAACTCTGAAGGAAATATCCACCAGTCAGCCTAGCTAGGGCTTCTAAAGCTATCTGAGACTTTTTCTTTGTGTGCATTCATGCTACCCTTCTTGGGGAAGAAGGAGGAATTCTTAAAATTGCATGTATCCTCTTAATCCTGCGAAACTGGCTTGAGTCCTGTGAGCCTCATTTTTGCTTTCCTTCAGGCAGTGCTCTTAAATGCTCAATTTTGCATGCCCTCTCTCAATCCCACAGAGTTGAACTTGTTGATTTAATGTACTCATAAGCTCTGTGCAAAGACTTACACTCTTTGAGGGGCACATCCACGGAGCAGACCATGGGGAGGAAGTTTCCCAGCTGGCTCATGACTTGGCCTCCTGATAGAGTCTGTGAAGTGGTTAAAAGGATACAAGCCCTTTACTGAGTTTGAGCCCTCTCCTTTATTTTGAGCTAAACCTCTTGCAGCCACTCAGCCATGCTAATCCTCTCAGTATACTGGTCAAGATAAAAGAAAGATGGGTCTCTTGCGAAGTGTCCCACACAGCTGGAGCATCCAGGCACTCACTCACTATGCCCTACTTTCCCACCTGGGAGGGATTTCATGGGTGGTCCCCTTTGACACCAATCTGTGCTTCCTTGGGAGCAGAGTGATGCAGATAAATGGGAAAATGCTCTTCTTACTCTCTTCAATGCATCCATTCTCAATTTTTTTTTCTCCAGCAATGCACTGAAACTTCCCCACTAAGCTACCAGCCTCCTACAAAGGCACTCTTTATCCATGGATGGCTGTCAAAATCAGTGCACAGTGGGGAGATGACAGTGGAAAACTCCCATTCCACCACCTTCCACTCTTGTCCATGGATTTTTGTAATTCATGTCAAGTACTTCAAGAAGGTCTGAATGAACTAAAACTATATTTTGATATTCAGATAGTGGAATTTTTGCATAAATAAACATGCTTCTGAGATCTTGCTATTATCATTTCTATGCTTTTATTTCCCAAAGTGCATCCTTTGGACAATTAGTTCTATCGAATATCCCACCGAGTAATGAAACAAATTTGATCTTATGACCAAATATTTGGAAGAGGTTGATTAAACATAATTCAGTAGGTTTCTTTAAGAATGTAATATACCAATGAATAATGTGAATTTGTAAGAAATTTGGATTTTTCTCAATTTATTTAACTTATTTGACTATAGTGTCTCTTCCTTCCTCCTTAGGTTCCTAAGAAACGAAAGTTCAATAGAGACACATTTGGGGGAAAATACTTTATCCAAATCTCTGCAATTTAGTAACTATTGTATGAAAACTGAGGAATACAGTTAGCTACCTAAATGTTTTTGGATATGTATGTTTATAGTTCTAGAGATATCCCTATTTGTTTTACTACCTCTATGCATTCCAACTGCGTAGAAAATCATGGGCGTATATTTGTAGAAACATTAAGGTGAGCCCAATTCTCAAACCTACTAATTCATGATCATTCCATACTGTTTTGATTTGTTATTTAATATAATCTATATGTGAAGTACAAGCAAGAATTTTTATTAGGTCCTGAACATATGAGAAGTCAAGTTTCTTCATACGCTAGGTCCCGTGGATGAGTAATCAAGACGGTGTCATATGTTGGTCAGTGAGCGGTAATAACTGTTGAGGGCTTGCATGAAGTAGGCCCTGTTAAGAGCCTTCTTAAGAGTATTAACGTATTTAATGCTTATGAAAACCTTGAAAAATAAATAACAGTGTTTTCTCCTTGTACAAACAGAAATATACAAGACAGTTAAATGATTTTTCCAAGTTCAACTAACTAATAAATTGGTGTGGCTGGATTTGAGCTCATGTAGTCATCTCCAGGGTTTGTGCATTTAAGTATCACAGTAAACTCCCTTTAAACAATAGCCTTACAAATAAAATCATTTTGAAATTTCTATTTTTGTTATTTAAAATAGGTATAATGACTCAAATATATAAGTGACTTCCATAATTGCAGATTGAAAGAAATCCATTTACTCTCACCTTGGTAATAGAGTCAAACCCTAAAACTCAAATTACTTTTCTCTTTATATTAAAATCAACTCTGACATGTAGCTTTGATTAAACCAGTGAAAAGTAATATAGAAAATGCTAGTAGGAGGTACCATTTTTATTTTATAGTAGACTTAATAGAAATGAAAATTTTAGTCTAAGGCAAAGGTATGTGGTTAATTTTTCTCCCTTTCTTCAGCCAGCATAGGTGACCTGTCCTAAAGGAGTATCACAAATCTAAACAATAACAACAAAAATTAGATAAACTAGTGGCAGTTAACGTAAAATTTACTGGTCTCTAAGCTATACCCTTTAATTATTTCTGAGAAGGGAACTTAAAATGAGTAACATTTATTAGTGGATTATTTTTAGCATTGAACTGATCCCTAATGGATACAGAGAAGTTATGGTTTAACCTTGGGATGTATTTCATTAGCATGTCTGTGGACACAGCTCCTTTGCCATGCTGATTAAAACTATAATTTTGAAAGAGAAAATCAGGTTTTATGTGCTCTATTTAATTAGATCAATCTCCTATATATGGTTAATCTCAAATTTTGCTAACTCTTGATGAAGTCTTAGCAAGAAAAATAATACTAAGAGTGCATAATCCAAGTTTAATAATACCCCCAAATTACAAGTTCATTCCCAAGAATAGTGTCTAATTTCGTCTTCTTGACAATATCCTTGAAATCCAGGCAATTGACTTGTCTGACTTTTTGTATTTCATAGAAGATCTGAGTCAGCGCAATACATAACGACTCACTTAAGGTAATAGCAATGCTCGTGTGGATAGCCTATGTAGTCTTTGGTTCTGTTTTTTCTTTAAATTCCATTTCTGCAAGTGACAAATGGAGAGATAAATGTGAAAGCATTTTCTGCGTTCTCTTTCCATAATTTAACAATTATTTATTTGTCTACTGACTTGTTTGCTTATCCTTCTCTGCCTTAGATAAAGAACTTAAGGATGTTATTGAAATAATAAAGTTTCCACTGTAGTCACAGAATGAGGTTATAGAAATTCTAAGTTCTGTGGTTTCTCAAAAGGAAGCATTTTACATTGCGTTATTTACTTTAAACATAATGACATGTGTATCAGGTTTTAAAAAGTAACTAGGGTTGACTAAAAAAAAAAAAAAGCCTCTTGTTTCTTTGATATTTTTATTCACTTTAGGGTTTGTATAATAATCTGATGTAACTATCAAGCACCCTGGTAACAAAAACCAAAGCTACTCTACGTATTTTAAGTAGTATGGGATTCAGTATGGGGAATCCAGTATTTACAAAGTTCTTGGAAAAAAACAACAAGCATGGTTTCTAGGCTGGGCCTCCATGAAATGCTCCTAAAATAGCACAAAACTCACTACTCTGACCCCAGCACTGGGACTACAGAGTAGGACAGCCCATTCCAGAACAGTGCAAGGGACCATGGAGCTGGAATCATGGGCCCATTGCAGCTGCCATGTCCATGGCTGCCCCTGGTCACAGGAAGATGGAAAGAGGCTTCTAGAATGCTCTTGTAGAGGAATACACCATTTCAAAACCCTCATTACCAGGAGCACATACCCAAAGAGAACAGGAAGACACATTTTGTTTTATTTCCACCTTCCAAGTCTGTGTGCTCATCTATTTGACAAAACCCAATTCTCGCCCAGAACTCTACCTACAACATGTTTAAGTATTCCAACTTCTGTAGTACAGAGAAGCACAGTGAAAGCAGAATGAATGAGAGACAGTCTAATATAGAATCATATAGAATTATGGAATTAAATGTTTAGCTATGGTTAGCTTTAAAGTCTTTTTTAACAATTCTAAGACATCACCAGTTGTATAATATATCATTATTTTATGTAGTCCTAAAAAAGAAAAAATGCTGACTATTAAATCAAGAAATAGTATTAAAATGGCTTCAATTATAAAATGCTGCCAATTTTAGAGATGTTAATATGTGAAAAGGTGTAGTTGTTAAAATCAATAAAACGCAGTATACATATCACGTTAGATTGTAAGGGTAGAGATAGTCTTTTTAAGAAGGTCTGTATGTCTAGAGAGCAGTCTGCTGTTTTAAAGAAACCATGAAAGTTTTAAATAAATTAACATTTCCTTTTTACTTGACATGCTAATGTGGACAGAGAAAGAGCAAAAGGATGACTAGAAGAGATGGTTTGTAATTTACCAATATGTCAATAATTTATTAAATTAAATAACTAGAAAATATTTATACTTCTCTAGGTCGAGAAGACACTTTGTATTGAACCAAAAAAGACCCAATTAGCCGAGGTAGCCTTACATAAGAAGGACACAGCAGGAAGCATCACCTTACCAGATTGCAAGCTATATGCTACAAGGTATACAGCAATCAAATCAGCATGGGACTGGCACAAAAATGCAACGCAGACTGGAGCTGTGGATCAGGGCAGAGAAACCAGAGATGGAACCATTCTCACATTCCTGTCTGATTAAATGGTGCTGGGGAAATGGGATAGCCACAGATAAAAGACTGAAACAGGATCCACACCTCTCCCCACCCACAAAGATTAATTCACAATGGATAAAAGACTTAAACCTAAGGCATGACACTATAAGAATTCCAGAAGAAAACATTGGAAAATTCTTATAGATATCAGCCTCAGGAATGGTTTTATGAAGAAAACCTCAAAAGCAATCACAGCAACAACAAAAATAAACAAGTGGGATCTGATTGAATTAAAAAGGTTCTGCACAGCCAAGCACACAATCAACAGAACAAATACACACACCACAGGATGAAAGAAAATACTTTCATGCTATACAACTGATAAAAGACTGATAATCAGATTGTATGAAGAATTCAAGCAAGTTAGAAATGAAAAAGCAAACCACTCCATGAAAAAGTGGACAAAAGACATAAATGGAAACTTTTCAAAGGAAGATAGCTTAATGGTCAATAACCAAATAAAAAAAATACTCAACATTAGGGAAATGTAAATCAAATGTAAATGTAAATCCAAAGTATAAAGAGAGATCACCTCTCTAGTGAGAATGGTTCTTATCAAAAATTCCCAAACAACCAGCTCTGGCATGAGTGTGGAGAGAAAGGATTCCTTCTATGCTGCTGGTGGCTCTGCAAACTAGTGCACCCTCTATGGAAAATTGTGCGGAGATACCGCCAAAAACTCAAAGTAGACCTACCATTTGATCCAGCAATCCCACTTCTGAGTATAAGCCAAAGGGAAAAAAAAAAATTTAAAGGTCATTTTGCAAAAAGGACACCTGCATTCAAAGATTTATAGTAACACAATTGCAAAGACATGGAAACAACCCAGTGCCCCCCAATCCATGAGTGGATTAGTAAAATGTGCTATGTGATACCATGGAGTACTACGCAGCCATTAAAGAAAAATAGTGATCTAGTATCTTCTGGGACAACCTAGATGAAACGGGAAACCATTCTAAGTGAAACTTCTCAAGAACGGAGTAACAAACACTGTACTCAAGACCATCCTGGAGCTGATAGATCAGCACTAAGTGCACTTAAATCTCAAAAAGAAACAAGCTGGGGGCGGGGAAGGAGTGGGCGCGTTCATGCCTATGGGGTTCAGTGCATATTATTTAGGTGAAGGGCACCTTTAAAACTTTGACTTAATATGTACAAAAGCAAAGTACGTATACAAAACATATGTACCCCTAAATGTTCTGAAATTTTAAATAATCTCTAAAAAGAATAGAACACATTGAAAATTTCCTTAGTAATAAGTTCTGATCTTATTGAAAAGCAGAAAAAGAGGTTTTATAGGTGATGTTAAGATACATCAAATCAAGCCACCAAGAATGAGCGTATTCTCTCAACTTGAACCAGCTATGATTGCTACAGAAAGGGTTGTCCTCCAGCCTGAGAGGGCCGGTGCTTCCACAGGAGGGGAGAGAGCAGTAAAACACCAGGAACGTGTGCAGAAGTATAACTTGTCTGCTGTGAGCTGACTGGGAGACTGGGAGCCTGTAAGACACCAGCACCTTCAGCTGCTGCCCAGTCCAAACCGGAGACTGCAGTCCCCGCACAGTGCACCACCCTAACAGCTGGTCAGGCGAAGGTGCAAGAGAAGAAACGATCAGCAACAGTGCCGAGGAAACAGAAGGCAGATGGTCCACAGAGTGTGAGGCCGACGTTTGCTGAGTGTCCCCTCTGCACCAGGTATCGTCCCAGGTGCTGTTAGCAGAGGCAGGAGTCATTGGGTCACCTAAGGTTAGAAAAGAAGCATTCAGGGATCAAAATTCTCAGAACGATGTGTGTGAGCAGATCCTGACAAAATCATTTTGAGGTAGCCTCAATTACCTCACTTGTCTTAAGTTGTCAAATGAAACTGCGGATCTGAGATCAGAATTTAGGGGAGTTCTGATCTGCTCCCTAAGTTGCTTGAGGGCTGGACATGCTCTGCCATCACCTACCAGCCCAAGTGTGTTGTTCTATTCCCGGGAATAATCTGCTCCAGAATGCCAGCATCAAAATGTCTAGAAAAGTCAGGCTATGATATTTATGGTTCATAATATATTTTCCTGTCAACTCAAAGATTGCAGATGTCATTTGCCAACAACTTGCTTATTTGATTTATGGAATAATTAACTGTATGTAAGATAAGCAGTGTGCTGAAGACTGGCAGATATAATTAATAGACCCTGGCAGCAAAAAAAAAAAAAAACTTTATGAAATTGCAAATGTAAGACTTCAAAATGTGTGTCTCTCCAATAACTTTACTCTTTCTTAATAGCCTGTTCTTTAGGTGCAGGTTGAGGCCTGTAATGGAACAGCAACCCTTTGCAGGCAGTGCCTGAGTTACAAACATCGGACTGATGTACGACTTGCCCTTATGAACAGAGGCTGTTACAGGTAATAAACAAATGTACCTGTTCCAACTTACGTACAAATTCAACTTAAGAACAAACCTACAGAACCTATCTCACTACACAGGGACTGCCTATGTATTCCTTTAGTGTTCCGTAATCTACAAAGTGATCGCTAATGTGCTATTTTGTTGGGACACCACAGCACTCTTGCAATGAACACAGAGAGGACATCATCACCTGTGCTGAGGGCTGAGGAAGCAAACCCTGTCTTGCCCAAGCCCACATAGTGTCCAAGTTGAAGGCAGCCCAAGTACAAGTGCTCCCACATCTGACGTGCTGTGAGACGTAAGGACAGCACTGCCCCCGACACCTGTATGTCCACCCTGCCCTTCACACATGGCCCGTGCAGACACAACTACCAGTCTACAGGAGCCTGTTTTGTCACCTATAAAAGGGAATAATACAATCTCCTTTGAGAGTTTTTTATGAGGAATAAATGAAATAAAATATAAGAAAATTTCTGACTCAGCACCTGTAGCACAGTGGTTACGGCGCCAGCCACATACACCGAGGCTGGTGGGGTCAAACCCAGCCCGGGCCTCCTAAACAACAATGACAACTACAACAAAAAAAATAGCCAGGCATTGCGACAGGCGCCTGTAGTCCCAGCTACTTGGGAGGCTGAAGCAAGAGAATCACTTAAGCCCAAGAGTTTGAGGTTGCTGTGAGCTGTGACACCACCGCCCCCTACCAAGGGCGACATAGGGAGACTCTGTCTCAAAAAAAGAAAATTTCTGTCTCCTGGTGCCTGGAACACAGAAGTCACCTAAGATATTAGCTTCTGGCTGCTTTCTAAGCACTGTATGCTGGCCCAGCCCAGGCCCACCACTCTTTCCCTGCCCACTGCCGCCTGACTTAAGCGGGTGCTCAGTTCATAAGGAAAGATCAAACAGCCTGAAAGCATCCTTTTTGATTTTTCAATAAAACCTTTTGACAATAGCCTGGAAAGATTCACCCCAGAAGAAATTGTGTTTCAATACAAATGAAACAGTATTTTAACCAAGTTAATACTTTAATAACAAGAGTCCCAGTCTAGACACAGTCACATACATGAAACGGGGTGTTTTGATCACCATTGGTGCAGTGGCTGGGATGCACCTTCAGGTCTGTCTTGCAGGAACCCAGAGCCTGCAGGGAAAGACACATGGACAGCACATCCCAATCCCTAGTTACACCTGCTTAACTCAACATGGGGGCGCAGCTTCCCCCCCACCCCGGTCAGCCTGAACTCACTGCTAGGAATTACAGTTTTTAATCCTTACAGATGAAGCAACTGTCTTATTTATGGTAATAACTCATGTTCAAAATAACAACAGTGCTTTTCTTATTAATGGAAAACTCGCCCAATCCAACAGCCACAAGCACCTTCCCTGGCCTTGCTTCTGGCTGCAAATTGCTGAGCCTTTCTTAGAATAAAATGTCGAGTTGTTACGGTATCCACCTCTCCTGGCTGGAGAGAGAGAGAGAGAGAGTGTGTGTGTGTGTGTGTGTGTGTGTGTGTGTCTGTGTGTCTGTGTGTGCACATCTGGAGAGGGGCAGGGATGGGGGGCACACTGGGGAGCGTTTAGCATACAAGCTGACATTTGGCACAGCACACAACACGGGTCAAGTGGCCCCAGAGTGACTGCTCTCCTGAGCACCCCCTGTCACCATCAGTAACACTGTCGGAGCACAGTCTCTGAGTCGGTGACTTCCTCTCTTTGCTATGGACTGTGACCACAGACTCAGGGGCAGAACAGGTTTCCAAATCGCTCTTGTAACATCAGATCTTATACTAACTAAGCCAGTCCATTTCCCCTCAGACACCCACAAATGCGAGTTCTTCTGATCACCTCTCCATGGAGTGTGGCTTGCTTTGATCAATTTAATCAAAAATAGAGACAACAATAAACTCAACACCAATGACTCTGCTACTGAATTCAGAAATATCTGCTGTTTTAGGGAAACAACAGCATTCAGCTAGCTAAGCCGTGATTCATCCATGATTTCATGCCCTGTATAAGCATGCTGAATGGCTTCAGATATTACATTGTTTTGAATCAGGTACAAAAGAGGAATAATTAATCTAAAAGAGAAATGGGATGTGGGGATAAAATATATGAGTTACTTTAAAGCAATTTAGAGTGGATCTGATTTTAACGAATGCATAATTAACATCTCCCAGTTAATGGATCTGTTCCAGGGAGTGTTGATAGAAACACAAAACAGACACAGCCAGTGACGGCCATGGAGCTCGCTGCCTGCGTGGGAGACAGGAATTGAGCCATGACGATGGCGGGGCAGGAGCCACAGAAGAACAGCACAGGAGGCTGTGGACACGTCAGGCGGGGGTGGGCGCAAGGAAGCATCTCTGAAGAGGGAAGGAACGGTGGAGTAACACACAGCCAAAACGCGAAAGGGCAGGAGGGGAAAAGCCAAACCAAACATCACAGGTTAAAGGAGCAGGGTCCAGGCCAGCCCAACCATGCCTGCCTGTGCCAGGGCAGCAAGGGGGAAAGGGAAGGACTGAGCTGGCCCCGGGCTTCTCTGGGCATGGATGGCCTGCCAAAGAGGAACTTGAGAAGGATTTCAACAGACAAATTGATCCAGTTTACTCTTCTGAGACCTCTGTGTGGCAGCAGACTGGGGTTGAAGTTGAGGAGGATGAGGTGGCGGGAAGGAGGCATTTGAGGCAGGGGTCGCAATCCTCCTCTTGAGGGCTTGCAGGAGGCGGTCAGAGGAAGCTGGTGAAGAGGGAACACAGTTCAAACCATGCGAACGTGCTGGAGGTTCAGAAGGTAACATCACCTTTAGAATTCAATCTTTATGTAGGGAGAACATTTCATTCTCCCCTGCATCATTTGGCAGCATAATAGCTAATTTTTAAGTAAGGAAGTTTCAGGGGTTTTTTAAAAGTAAATACAGCATATGGTTTGTATTTTTTGTTTTCATTAGGACAAAATCAACCAAAAGCCAAAAGGGGAGTTATCTAGGCTGACTTAACAACGGAAAATCCTTTCACTCTTCTGCTATTTGCTACAGAATATATTAGAAAGAATGGCATTTTCAGTTCTTGACTTTACATATTAAGAATACCCAACTTTTACTGGAACTATCATAGAAGAAACTAAACCAGATGCGGTGGTGTTAGTTGTCCAGAGGACATTTCCTGATGAGCCGTGTCACTCAACACTTGGAGTTTCTGAGGGTTTAGTGCCAGCATCACAGGAGAGACCTCCTTGCAGCCTGCAAATATTCTGCCAACATAATACTTTCTTTTTTCTTTTTGGCCCTTAAAAGTTGCTTCATGGATCCACCTCCAAAATATGTCGCAAAAAACACACTGCCTTCCTGCCTTACTCTTTTTGCCCGGATATCAATGACTGTTCAAATGTCCGTGACTTAGCTGTGTGCTCAACAGAAGTTGTTGGGCTCTTGCTATGTCCAGATCACCTTTTGTTCAGCACTCGACCAGGTAGAGCTGGAATACATTTTTTCTTTGTTAAACATATAATCATACTGTTTTATTTTCTCTGCACAAAATAGTAAAGGGATTGTAACTGTTTGTTATAAAGAAATGTTAGTTTCTTTTTTCTTTCTCATTAAAGATTTATTTTAATTTAAGGGGTCTTATGTATTTTTTCCTAACTCAGAACACTCATAGTGAGTTTAACCTGCCTGTCCTTTATACTGAGCAAAAGTCCCACATAAATACAACCATGGTGGGTGGGAGAGGGTAAGAGATGGCAAGTGCAAGGAAAAGATGTAGAGTTTAGAGATCAAAATTAAAGGATAATTAGTAAAGTATCTCAGGAATGAAAAAAATATCTAATGTACTCAGTACTTCTGTGAAACCAATTTAGAATCACTCACACTTGCATATGAAAAATGAAACACAACTCTAGGCTAGGATGATGGAGGGAAGGAGAGGGGAAGAGAGGACAGTTGGTCGATAGAGGGAGGGTCAGTAGGGGGACCACACCTATGGAGCACATTGCAAGTACAAGTTGGATCTATCAGGTGTAGAACACAAATGTCTTAATGCTGTAATTGGGTAAATGAGGTGAAGGCTATGTTGATTAGTAGGATGTAAGCACTTCAATTTGTATAAATAATCAACACATTGAATCCCATAATGGCATAAATGTATTTATGATCTATCTACAATGACTTAATAAAAAAATTAAAGAATAAAAACTCCTTTGTCAGATAATTTCTATGTCTCCCGAATAGGCTTCCTTCTTAATAAGGCAGAGGCAAGAGAATACATTTCACCCTTCTCAGCTCTAATTATCTGCAATTTAAGGAAAATTATCTGAAATACTATGTCCAATCCTATTGACAGAGGTGAACGAGGAGATAAAAGGAGACACCTCATTCCCCAAGGCCCTGGGAGTCCCAGAAGACCATGTTGAATGTAGTATTTATAAAACAAGCCACATGGAGGGCCCTGAGAGAGAGAGAGAGGAAAAAAAGTCCAGTGAGAAATCAAAGGAAGGGATTTGGTTCATTTGTAGGAATTGGAAAATACCTCATGAAGGAGGTGATTTTGAACTAACCTTGAGGACAGGTAAATACTCTATTGATGGGACTGCAGACATATCAAAAGAAGGAAGCAGCAAGGGCAACGTCAATGTGACGGGAAAGAGTGTGCTGTGCTGAAAGTGCCCTGTGATAAAGAGCAGCTCCCTAAAAGACCCAGGTATGTCTCAGCCTGTTTCAGCCTTGGTCCCCCATATGTCCCCCTAGGTTAGTTTCAAAGGCAGGTTTCAGAATAGAACAAGGAAGTTCCTTGAGTTCCCAAGAACTAGCAACAGGTAAAACAATGGGAAAACTTACCCCCATAGAACAGGGAAGTTCTCCCGATTCCCCCAACCCCCTAGCTATGGCGAAACAATGGTGAAAAAAATTACCTACACAAAGTTCCCAAGGTACTACACCCCCCTAGTTGCCCCCATGCCAACTCTCCATGCCAACCACCACATAGTACAACATGCGGTCGCCACGCTGTAGCCCCCTGACTGTAACCCCGCCCCAGCTAACTGCCATGTTTTTGCTTTTGTTTCTGCTTGCTTGCATGGCAACAAAAATGGCATAAAAGTCAACCTGCCCCTTACTTTGGGTCCGTTTGCTATCCTAGCAATGGTCCCCTGTGCAGTGTAATACATCACCATCTGATTTAGACCTGAAGTGGGGTCCGAGTCTTTCTTCCAGGTGGCAAGCGCCTACAACATGCCCCCAGAGAGGCGTGTGGGGCAGAGCACCACACAGAGTTAGTGGGGTAAGAGCCCCGAAGGGAAAGTTGGGCCAGAGACTGAAGTTCCCTTGAACATCCAAGTCAGAAGGACACATTAGTAATGGAAAAGGGAAGCCACAGGGAGTTGTGAGGATGTAATGACCATCTTAACTATGCTTCAGAAAGACGTCTCTGGTGGTGAGGTATCTGAAGGAAATGGAAGGGAAGACCCTAGATAAATTAGGAAACTACCTCTTCAAAAAGAAATTGAGTCGGACCTGAAGAGAGTAAGCCCAGGAAGAGGAGGTAGCGGCTGGCCTTCTCTGCATCACCATCAGCGTATCATCTTGTTGAGATTGGCAAAGCCGTGTCTTTATTTGTGGAAATAAGATGATTGCCCATCACGGAATGTTTCAGATGTAGATCAGTTAGTTGTGTTGATAAATTTCCTACAAAGCCCAGTTCACTCATTGGAATTTAGATATCTACTACCAAAACAAAAGTGTTATAAAGTAAATCTTCTCTTTCTTTGGGAACTAAAATGAAGTGGGGGACACTGGGGAAAGATAGAAAATGAAGTGTTTCAAGGGTTTGTCCTTTAATTAGCAATGATGGATCTATGGAATCACTGTCTTGTTCTGCATTTATTGACTATCCATACAGCACAGGACAGGCAATAAGGACAAATCGATGAAGGTCATCAGGACCCTTAAAGAGAGCACGGTGGGAGGGAAGAATGCTAATTCAGTGGAGGATGGAGGACCTGGCATTGCTGAATTCATTCAAAGCACGCTTGCCCACTAGAACAGTTAAGAAAGTTGAGAAGCACAGGTATGTTTATTTTAGGAGAAGGTTCTTCTGTGGGCACTTTTATTTATCCATGTTTTGGATGAGGCGGTTTCATTTTGTTTCCTAAAAAGGCCATCAACATAGGAGTTATTGCTGAGGCAGAAAGGGCAGGACTTGCAAGGTGAGAAGTCAGGAAGCCTTCAAGACCCCCGGAAGACCTGAGCCTGGAAGACCCATTCAAAGTGAGAAAGGACAGCCCCGTGGCCGTGTCCTTCTCCTCCATCCCTTGCGAAGCAGCTCCCTCACCGTTGATTCCCTTTCCTTGTGTGCCCTGTTCCATGGACACGTTTGGCAATGGATGAAAGAAAGGAAAAGAAGGAGTCGTTTTAGTGAAGTGCCCGTACGTTCAAGTGCCCATGAATTCAGGCCAAAGACAGATGTTAGAAGCGCCAAAGCACGACTCATCCTTTCATTAAAATCCTCTTCCTCTATTAAAGGAATCCCCCTGTCCTTAACGTCAAACCCTTTCCTTTCACATGGCGAATTCTAAAGACTGGTTGTGTTGCCATAGTCTTGAGCCTCCTTTACCTCATTTCGTCAGTTGTCAATGTAAATTAGAATCCTGATCTTAAATTTTGCCACGTAGACTTAATACCTACAGTCCTTTAAGTTCTCCATGGTCTTTTGTGGCCTCGGGATATTTTAGTCCAAGAAAAATATGTATGTATTATTTGTCTGTATTATTCCTGCCTTCCCTCCTGCAGCACCATGCTAAAATCTATTACTGTACACAGAGTTTCTCAACCTTTGATATACATTAGAATAATTTGGGGACCTTTTAAAACTCCCAATGCATAGGCTGTAAAAAGACCAATTAAATCAGAATCTCTGGAGGTGAAACCCAGGCACCAGTATTTTTAAAGCTTCCCAGATGGTTCCAATGTGCAGCCAAGGTTGAGAAGCTCAGCTCTACAGCAACACCTAATTACTTCCCAGTGCCCTGAATTGTCATTTACTTTCGTGATTCTTATGCCCCTTCTATTTTCTTGGCATCAAATGCTTTTCTGTATTTTACCACCTTATACAAAAACAAACAAACAAAACCTGCACAGCCATCATGCCCCACTCCACGCTGTCCTCTCTGCGCCCTTCCCTTGTCCTCCCCATCACAGGTCTGAGTTCTCAGTCCTGCCCCGTCTCTCCCATCCTCATCACAAACATCTGTGCCTGACATACGGAACGTTGGGCTTTAAACTCTAGTTTTGAACATATGCTTTTCCTAAATGTATTTTAAACTCCTTATGAGTGGGAATTTAGACTTATCCATTGGCACATAGTAAACATTCAATTAAGTATTCTGAAATCAAATTAAAAGTACCAAAAAGAATGATAGAAATCTAGATTCTTCCTACATATAGCATGGTGGTGATTTCTTTCTTCTATTAAAAAAAAAAAAAAAAAGAATTCTTCAGAAAAGCCATGACACCATTTCTTATAAAAACATGGGATGTGATTTACTATTTCTGGCTGCAGCTACTGCCCCTCAGTGATCAGCTTCCACGTCAGGGACGACAGGGTTCAGCAGACACGGGGATTCTCGACCCCCACATGGGGCCTGGTGGGCTGCAGTGCCACACTACTTCCTGCTTACACAAACACACTCCACATTTGGTTTTGTAAACTTGACTTACATTAAATGAACATTAGCTAAAGAATCTAAGCCCTCCCAAGGTAATATTTATAGGCAGAATGCTGAAGAGAGAGACAGGGGGAGAGAGGAGGAAAGTGTGTGTGTATGTGTTGTAAGCATCACACATGAACAAAGTTCACTCCTTCTGGGAGAGAAATCGTAGGCGTGACCTACACATCTTTCTTGTACTCCTGGCGTCCCTTCTTTCCTCTACGGTCCCATTTGAATTCTGGATTGAATATGATCTAAGTGCAGCGGTTCTCCACCTTCCCAATGCCGCCATATATTTTCATGTTACAAAGGTTGAGAATCGCTGTGTTAGTGTGACTGATTCCACCATCAAAAGTGGAGCAACTTGGAGGTCAGGATCACATTTTACTCATTTTTATCCATACATAGCATTTACCTATCACAGATCCTATCGCACAACAGGAGTCAAAAAGTACTTTTAGAATTAGCAACTGGACAGGAGGAGGATCCCTGAGTGGATAAGGCAAAGTGTTGCGTACAGCTCCTTAGCTTCGAATGTTGCCTTTTCGTTGCCTCCAGAAAGCAAGGACGTGTCGTGCCACACCCACAGGTGCAGGGACTCAAACACATTCCTGATTAGATATGAATGCCTAGAAAAAATAATTAAATATATAAGCAAATGTTATTTGATTAAGTGATATAACTTGAAAGTATAAAAATAGGAAGTTATCAATTTCACTGACCTGCTCAAACATCTTCAGAACTTTCAGTTAAATTCTGGGGCTAGAACTAGGGTGAGTTGCAAAATTCGAGGAGTGCAAAAAATTCACTGATGATAAATAACATTTAATGCAATATCTTTAAAAATGGAAATAAATATAAAAATCCACGATGAATAAAATATTACAATTATAAAGACAGAATCCACATGGGATAGATTTGTAAAATATTATAGGATAGTTATGAGTAGTATGCATTATATCAAAATATTATAAAAGAATTATTATGGAATACTACTAACAAAGCCTTGGATACCATATGAATAGCCCACAGGTTTTGATGCACAGACCTTTAAAATTGTGCCATGCACAGATGTGGGTGGTTTATAAAAGGAAATAGTTTAACACCAGAATCTGCTGTGAGTTATTTTCCATAAGAAGCAGCACAGAATTTTTCACTCTTAGGTTTTAATCAGTGGTCAAAGTATGTAACGTGTTAGAAAAAGTATCTGCTAAAGGCATGTGCTTTCAGAACTTTTCACTCCACTTCCTGAGCTGCAGGTGCTGTGCTGAACACTGAGGCTGATACTCTGGCCAGCCTGAGGCAGACATCCTTGTGGGCAAGCATGGTGATGGAATTCTGAGAAAGTCACAAGGGAACATGGTGGGGTTACCATGGAGATGGGGATGACTTCTCCCTCAGAAAAGGATAAGGTGACAAGCCAAAAGAAATTTCAGGTCAGGGTAATGCAACTAATTAGTTAACACGGGCCCTTCAAAACGGCACTATTTTCTTCCCTGAGAGCTAGTTGGCAGCCTTCATTAAATGTCTCAAAATTCTGAGCAACTCTGATGAAGCAGTTCCATTTCAAGAAAATTTCCCCGACGAAACGTTAATGGACATGTGTAAAGATTTCTCTCTTTAAAAGTTTGCAGAGTATTTTTTCTAATATAATAGAAACAAAGGAATAAATCTAACTAGCCAATTATATGGGAGTGTTGAAATTTATACATTGTAAAATGGATGACCTACAGTGATTAAAAATATGCTGGTAAGGACTCAGTAATAACACGGAATAGTGAACGGGGTACACACCTGCCACTCAGAGGGCACCCTGGTCAGTAGCCAGGCCTGGGCAGGGTGGGTTAATTAGGCAGAATCTCAGGCCCACCCAAACCTGTTGATGTGGAATCTTCATGTCAGGAAAGGTTTCCAAATGAATCCTATCCACATTAGCATTTGAGAATCTCTGGTGTATGCTATATTATTTAAGAAAAAGAAAAATATGGACATTATAATTCCATTTTTGACTCCCTGAGGTATGAAAGACGGGTGGATATACAAGAAAAGGATTTCACTAATGGTCTCGGGGGCTGTGCTTTATATTTTCTCCTTTCCTTCACATTTTCTAAATGTTCAACTACAAATATGTACTACTTTTGTTATAAGAAAAGTAAGTTTCATAAGTGTATTTTCTCTTTGTTGTTTTTCTTCTAAAATGATTGTTCACGGTAAGTAAATTGCTTTTCCATAAGACAAAAATTCAGGTCAACTGCACACTGAAGTTTGTGAAATGAAAGTATAATTTTAAATCAATAGATTTACCTCTATGACCATGTTTGTCATATAATTTTTTTTTGGAGACAGAGTCTCAAGCTGTCGCCCTGGGTAAAGTCCTGTGGCGTCACAGCTCACAGCAACCTCCAACTCCTGGGCTTAAGTGATTCTCTTGCCTCAGCCTCCCAAGTAGCTGGGACTTCAGGCACTTTCCACAACACCCAGCTATTTTTTTTTTTTTTTTTTTTGGTTATAGTTGTCATTGTTGTTTGGCAGGCCCAGGCTGGATTCAAACCCGCCAGCTCCTGTAGTATAATTTTGATTTAAAATATTTATTCATATTATTTTCATAAGAATACTTGCAGCTTTCTATACAACTTACTCTGTTGTGTATAATAGGCTCTTCTACCTCTTAAAGACATGAACGTGCTTACAGAGCCAGGCCCACTCATCAGTAGATAACATGGCCCCACAAACAGGTCTTGGTTCTCTTTTAAACTTTACCTTCTTCCCTGATGTAACCCTAAAACTGCTAAGATACACATTTCCACTTTCTCTTTCATTTTGTTTTAGGCATTGAGAGCCTCTTATCAAAAAGACAGAATAAGCCCCCTTGTTGGGGCTGTTTTTAGTCCTATGTTTGTTTTTAGAGGACTCCAAGGTTAGGTCACAGAGGAACTGTTAGGCTTTAAAGCTACAGGAAAGAAAAGGTCTCCACCTGGACAGCTCAGGTGGCAGCAGTAGCCAGTCAAGGTGAACGGAGGGGACTGGACGCAGGTATAGATTATAAATTGAGGCTCTATACAATGACACCTTTTACATATCACACTGATAACCTATTTTTCCTGCTAGGCCCTTGGTCCTGGGACTTGGAAAATGAATTCTTGGACCATGAATGGTTTTCCTATAGATGAGAGAAAAGAAAGAGGAAACATTCTGGCCCCGCGAAGGGGGTCCCTGAGTGGGTTGGCGCCTTTGGCTCTTTGTCTAGGGAGTTATATATTCTGCACAAACATTCCCTTCTCCCAATTGGCTCTATGTATTTGCAAAGTCAGGATTCTACGTTGTACCAATCATGGTATCTGTTCCTGACGTGCATGTAGAGGATGCGTAGTTTCCAGTTGCCCTCTCTCCTATTTACATGGTGCCACTAGTTTTCGTCTGACTTCTCACCTATGTCTATAGTGTTATAAAGTTTATGGTGCAAGGTTCCATTTCTCCCTACCAGGGACTGTGGCATGTTAATTGCACATGTTGTGAGGATCTGATCCTCCTCTTCTGCCATCTCGTCAGGGCCATTCCCAGTCCCTGATTCTTGCTAGCCCTACACAGGTCACAGGTCACACATCACAGGTCCCCTTCAATACTAGCTAGGAATGATAAAAACATCATCAGGTCCATTGCATAGAAATAGTAATAATTCTTTCAAGATTTCAAAAAAAAAAAAAAAGGGACATGCTAGAAGCATGCTTTTGGAGTTGAGAAATCAAATTATCAAAAAATACATTTCTTACAACAGACATGGTTGCTTACACCTATAATCCCATCACTCTGGGAGGCCCAGCCAGGTGGACCATCTGAGCTCAAGAGTTTGAGATCAGCCTGAGCAAGAGTCAGACCCTGTCTTTAAAACAAATAGCCGGGTGTGGTGGTGGGCGCCTGTAGTCACAGCTACTCGGGAGGCTGAGGCAAGAGGATCTCTTGAGCCTAAGAATTTGAGGTTGCTGTGGGCCAAGAAAGTGAGACCGTCTCAAAAAAAAAAAAAAAAAAACATTTCTTATGAATGTGTAATTTAAATCTCCCTTCTTCAAACCTTGACCTGCTATTATGTGGCCAATTTGCATTTTAAATAATTTACTTTGGTAATGCCTGTAATCCCAGCACTCTGGGAGGCTGAGGTGGGTGGATTACCTGACCTCACAGGTTTGAGACCAGCCTGAGCAACAGCAAGGCCCCCTCTCTAAAAAAAAAGAGGCAAGTGTTGTGGTGGGGACTTACAGTCCCAGCTGAGGCAAGAGAATCATTTCAACCCAAAAGTTTGAGGTTGCTGTGAACTTTGACACCACAGCACTCTACCGAGCACAACAAAGTAAGACTCTGTCTCAAAAAAAAAGAAAAAATTGCTTTGGGACAAATGAAGTTTGCAAAATAACTGAAGTATAAAATTTGATCTTGCTAAATAGGGTTTGTCATAGAAAGCTGGTTCTTTCAATTCCTCAAATATACATTAAGTTTCTACCAAGAGCTAGGTGATAAGAGACCCAGAAAAATTCACCATGAGTAAGATATGCCACTGTTCCAAAAATATTATGCTTGCCACCTAATAAAAAAGATCCTACATTTTCCTTTTCTGATTTTTTTTTTTTTTTTTGCACTAGGATGTTTATTGTGGCTCAATTCATAATTGCCAAGTCGTGAAAGCAACCTAAGTGCCCATCAACTCATGAATGGATCAACAAACTGTGGCATATGTATGCCATGGAATATTATGCACCCATTAAAAGAGATGGAGACTTTACATCTTTTACATTTATGTAGATGAGGTAAAATACATTCTTCTTAGTAAACTATTTCAAGAATTGAAAAATAAATATCCAATGTACTCTATACTAATGTGAAATCAATGTATAAACAATTATATGCTCCTAAGCACAATAAAACACTATTACAGTCCAATTCAGAAGTAGAGGATAGCGGGAGGCAGGGAGGACATTTGACAGAAGGAGGGAGGGCAGGAGGCGGGATCTCAACTAATATAACACGCCCCCTGGGTGAGGAGCTCTTCTATAAATGGAACTTTACCCTGGAAGTGAGAACAATATAACCTAAATATTGCACCATCATATTAAATTGAATAAAGTTAAAAAAAAAGAAATACCCACATATATCAATTGCTTCTTTGAATTTTTTCTTTCACTCTCCATCAGTTTTGACAAACTCATCTTTGATGTGGTATCAGAGGTGGAAAGTGCTAGAACAAATCCTACCAATTCAGTTATTTTTATAGGCGAATATAGCCACATACAGCAACACCCCCCCAAATCTAAATAACTAGCCAATATTAAGGATATGTAAATATACATAAAACTAAAATAAAATGAAGGTAGAGATGTAATAGAGAATTTACTAATAAGCCTATGACGACCATGAGAACCTATCCTGTGCCTTATTCAATTCAGTAACCAGAATGCTCGGAATACAACCTAAAAGTGGGTGTTACATAAATGGCTACTAATTAATATTAATGCATGTGAAATACGCTTATCACTGAACTCTTAAAAATTAACTATGCAAGAATTATAAAAATTTCAATATAAACATTCCTCTACCTCTTATGATAGAGAATCCTTTCAAGGTTGGAAATGTTTCCCAAGGATTTTTCTTTTTTTTTTTTTTTTATTGTTGGGGATTCATTGAGGGTACAATAAGCCAGGTTACACTGATTGCAGTTGTTAGGTAAAGTCCCTCTTGCAATCATGTCTTGCCCACATAAAGTGTGACACACACCAAGGCCCCACCCCCCTCCCTCCGTCCCTCTTTCTGCTTCCCCACCATAACCTTAATTGTCATGAATTGTCCTCATATTAAAATTGAGTACATAGGATTCATGCTTCTCCATTCTTGTGATGCTTTACTAAGAATAATGTCTAACACTTCCATCCAGGTTAATACGAAGGATGTAAAGTCTCCATTTTTTTTAATGGCTGAATAGTATTCCATGGTATACATATACCACAGCTTGTTAATCCATTCCTGGGTTGGTGGGCATTTAGGCTCTTTCCACATTTTGGCGATTGTAAATTGAGCTGCAATAAACAGTCTAGTACAAGTGTCCTTATGATAAAAGAATTTTTTTTCTTCTGGGTAGATGCCCAGTAATGGGATTGCAGGATCAAATGGGAGGTCTAGCTTGAGTGCTTTGAGGTTTCTCCATACTTCCTTCCAGAAAGGTTGTACTAGTTTGCAGTCCCACCGGCAGTGTAAAAGTGTTACCTTCTCTCCACATCCACGCCAGCATCTGCAGTTTTGAGATTCTGTGATGTGGGCCATTCTCTCTGGGGTTAGATGATATCTCAGGGTTGTTTTGATTTGCATTTCTCTAATATATAGAGATGATGAACATTTTTTCATGTGTTTGTTAGCCATTCGTCTGTCATCTTTAGAGAAAGTTCCATTCATGTCTCTTGCCCATTGGTATATGGGATTGTTGGCTTTTTTCACGTGGATTAATTTGAGTTCTCTATAGATCCTGGTTATCAAGCTTTTGTCTGATTGAAAATATGCAAATATCCTTTCCCATTGTGTAGGTTGTCTCTTTGTTTTAGTTATGGTCTCCTTAGCTGTGCAGAAGCTTTTCAGTTTAATGAAGTCCCATTTGTTTATTTTTGTTGTTGTTGCAATTGCCATGGCAGTCTTCTTCATGAAGCCTTTCCCCAGGCCAATATCTTCCAGTGTTTTTCCTATGCTTTCTTGGAGGATTTTTATTGTTTCATGCTTTAAATTTAAGTCCTTTATCCATCTTGAATCAATTTTTGTGAGTGGGGAAAGGTGTGGGTCCAGTTTCAGTCTTTTACATGCAGACATCCAGTTCTCCCAATACCATTTATTGAATAGGGAGTCTTTCCCCCAAGGTATGTTCTTGTTTGGCTTATAGAAGATTAGGTGGTTGTAAGATGATAGTTTCATTTCTTGGTTTTCAATTCAATTCCAAGTGTCTATGTCTCTGTTTTTGTGCCAGTACCATGCTGTCTTGACCAGTATGGCTTTGTAGCATAGACTAAAATCTGGTATGCTGCTGCCCCCAGCTTTATTTTTATTACTAAGAACTGCCTTAGCTATATGGGTTTTTTTCCGGTTCCATACAAAACGCAGAATCATTTTTTCCAAATCTGAAAGTATGAGGTTGGTATTTTGATAGGAATGGCATTGAATAGGTAGATTGCTTTGGGAAGTATAGACATTTTAACAATGTTGATTCTTCCCATCCATGAGCATGGTATGTTCTTCCATTTGTTAATATCCTCTGCTATTTTCTTTCTGAGGATTTCATAGTTTTCTTTATAGAGGTCCTTCACCTCCTTCGTTAGGTATATTCCTAGGTATTTCATTTTCTTTGAGACTATGGTGAAGGGAGTTGTGTCCTTAATTAGCTTCTCATCTTGACTGTTATTGGTGTATACCAAGGCTACTGACTTGTGGACATTGATTTTATATCCTGAAACATTACTGTATTTTTTGATGACTTCTAGGAGTCTTGTGGTTGAGTCTTTGGGGTTCTCTAAGTATAAGATCATGTCGTCAGCAAAGAGGGAGAGTTTGACCTCCTCTGCTCCCATTTGGATTCCCTTTATTTCCTTGTCTTGCCTAATTGTATTGGCTAGAACTTCCAGCACTATGTTGAATAGTAAAGGTGACAGAGGACAACCTTGTCTGGTTCCAGTTCTAAGAGGAAAGGCTTTCAGTTTTACTCCATTCAGTAAAATATTGGCTGTGGGTTTGTTATCGATAGCTTCAATCAGTTTTAGAAATGTGCCACCTATGCCTATACTCTTCAGTGTTCTAATTAGAAAAGGATGCTGGATTTTATCAAATGCTTTTTCTGCATCTATTGAGAGGATCATGTGATCTTTATTTTTGCTTTTTATTTTATCTTTATTCTGTTAATATGGTGGATAATGTTTATGGACTTGCGTATGTTAAACCAGCCTTGCATCCCTGGGATGAAGCCTACTTGATCATGATGAATGACTTTTTGATGATAAGCTGTAATCTATTGGCTAGGATTTTCTTGAGAATTTTTGCATCTATATTCATGAGTGAGATTGGTCTGAAATTCTCCTTTTTGGTTGGGTCTTTTCCTGGTTTTGGTATCAGGGCAATGTTTGCTTCATAGAACGTGTTGGGGAAGATTCCTTCTTCCTCAATTTTTTGGAATAATTTCTGCACTACAGGAATAAGCTCTTCCTTGAAGGTTTGATAGAATTCTGGAGTGAAGCCATCTGGACCAGGGCATTTTTTGGTTGGAAGATTTTTTATTGTTTCTTTGATCTCAATGCTTGAAATTGGTCTGTTCAGGAGCTCTTTTTCTTCCTGGCTGAGTCTAGGGAGAGGGTGTGATTCCAAATATTGATCCATTTCCTTCACATTGACAAATTTCTGGGCATAGAGTTTCTGGTAGTATTCAGAGATGATCTCTTGTATCTCTGTGGGATCAGTTGTTATTTCCCCTTTATCATTTCTGATTAAGGTTACTAGAGATTTTACTTTTCTATTCCTCGTTAATCTGGCCAATGGTTTATCTATTTTATTTATTTTTTCAAAAAACCAACTACTTGATTCATTAATTTTCTGAATGATTCTTTTGTTTTCAATTTCATTGATCTCTGATTTGATTTTGGATATTTCTTTTCTTCTACTGAGTTTAGGCTTAGATTGTTCTTCTTTTTCCAGTTCCATAAGATCTCTTGTGAGATTGTTGATGTGCTCTTTTTCTGTTTTTTGAATGTAGGCATCTAAACCAATGAATTTTCCTCTCAAAACTGGTAGCTTGTGTCTTCATTGTTGTTATGCTCAAGGAAGTTAATGATTTCCTGTTTTATTTCTTCCTGCACCCATCTGTTATTCAACAGAAGATTGTTTAATTTCCATGCCTTTGGGTGGGGTCGAGCATTTTTGTTAGAGTTGAGTTCCACCTTTAGTGCCTTATGGTCTGAGAAGATACAAGGTAAAATTTCAATTCTTTTGATTCTGTTGATATTTGTTTTGTGTCCCAGGATATGATCAATTTTGGAGAATGTTCCATGGGGTGATGAGAAGAATATATATTCTTTATCTTTGGGGGGAGTGTTCTATATGCGTCTATCAAGCACAGTTGTTCTAGGGTCTCATTTAAATATCTTATATCTTTGTGTAATGTCTGTTTAGAGGATCTGTCCAGCACTGTAAGAGGAGTGTTAAAGTCCCCTGTTATGATGGTATTATCAGATACCATATTGCTCAGACTGAGTAAGGTCTGTTTCAAGAATCTGGGAGCATTTAAATTGGGTGTATAGATATTTAGAATTGAAACATCTTCTTGTTGTATTTTTCCCTTGAGCAATATAAAGTGACCATCTTTGTCTTTTTTGACTTTAGTTGCTTTAAATCCACATGTACCTGAAAATAAGATTGCAACTCCTCTTTTCTTCTGAATGCCATTTGCCTGAAAAATTGTCTCCCAACCCTTGACTCAGAGCTTTAATTCGTCTTTTGAAGCCAGGTGTGTTTCTTCCAGACAGCAAATGGATGGCTTGTGTTTTTTAATCCAGTTAGCCAATCTATATCTCTTCAGTGGGGAATTGAAGCCATTAACATGCATTGAGATAATTGATAAGTGTGGCAGTATTCTATTCATCTTATTTTGTGAGAGTCCATTGCTTAGTTTTATCTTTTGCATCAGTGTGGAGGTTAGGTTCTGTCCTTTGATTTCTGAGTTCCTACTTTGCTGCTGATCCATTGTGGTGGTCAGTGTGCAGAACAGGTTGAAGTATTTCCTGTAGAGCTGGTCTTGTTGTGGTGAATTTCCTCAATGTTTGTATATCCATAAATGATTTGATTTCTCCATCAATTTTGAAGCTTAGCTTAGCAGGGTACAGAATTCTGGGCTGGAAATTGTTCTGTTTAAGTAGATTAAAGGTAGATGACCATTGTCTTCTTGCTTGGAAAGTTTCATTAGAGAAGTCTGTGGTCACTCTGATGGATTTGCCCCTGTAGGTCAACTGGCGCTTAGTCCTGGCAGCTTGCAGAATCTTTTCTTTTGTCTTGACTTTGGACAGGTTCATCACAATGTGTCTTGGAGAAGCTCGGTTAGAGTTGAGGCGACCTGGGGTCCAATATCCTTCTGAAAGCAGTATGTCAGAATCTTTGGTGATATTTGGGAAATTTTCTTTCATAATATTCTCTAGTATGGCTTCCATTCCTCTGGGGCATTCTTCTTCCCCTTTTGGAATTCCTATAACTCATATGTTGGAACGCTTCATAAAGTCCCATAATTCTGACAGTGAACGTTCTGCTTTCTCTCTCTTCTTTTCTGCCTCTTTTACTATCTGAGTTATCTCAAGAACTTTGTCTTCTACCTCTGAAATTCTTTCTTCTGCATGGTCTAACCTGTTGCTGATACTTTACATTGCATCTTTAAGTTCCCTAATTGACTGTTTCAGTTCCTTCAGCTCTGCTATATGCTTTTTATATTCTTCATATCATTCAACTCTTATTTGATTCTGTTTTTGGATTTCCTTTTGGTTATTTTCCACTTTATTAGCAGTTTCCTTCATTGTTTCCATCATTTCTTTCATTGTTTCAACATGTGTATTCTAAATTCCCTTTCTGTCATTCCTAACATTTCTTTATAGGTGGGATCCTCTGCAGTAGCTACCTCATGGTCCCTTGGGCGGGGTTGGTCTGGACTGGTTCTTCATGTTGCCTGGAGTTTTCTGCTGATTCTTCTTCATGAGTGATTTCTTTTATCTGTTTCCTTGCCCTAATTTTCCTTTCACTTCCTCTTGCTCTTTACGTTCTTGTGCCTGTGGACTAAGGGTTACAGGACCAGAAGGGTGAGAAGGTTGAAGAGCAAAAAAAGGGATGAAAGAAAGGAGGACCGAGTGATAAGAAAAAAAAAAGAAAAATAGAGAAAGGGAGGGGGTGGTTAAAAGGAATATTGACAAAAAGAAGAGAGGCACAGAAAGAGGGAGACAGAGCAAGATAGGTGTACAGTAGGGTACTTTGACACAACCTTAAAAAAAAAAAAACATCTTCTGGGGGTGCCCAGTTGGGTGGTTCCCTTGAGGTCAGCAGCTCTTTGCTAACCTGATCAGACACAGTACCCCACCTCCACCAAGTAGAGAGGAAAGACAAAAATGCTATAAATCAAACCAAAAGAAGCAAACAGAAAACTTTACAGGATAAAATTGGGTGAAAAACCAAATAATAGCAGTAGAAACACTAGCAAAAATGAAGTTCTAGTTATTGAAAAAGGCAGCAATGGGAAATTATAATTAAACTAGAAAAATTGAGAAAGAAAAAGGATCTGTATGGAAAAGTTGAAATTAAAAAACAAAACAACATCAACAACATCAAAATAAACAAAAAAACCAACCAAACCAAAAGGAAAAAAAAAAACACAACCAAAAACAAAGCAGTATATATATGTTATTGAATATTGTCCTGGCAACACGTGGTCTTCTGGGGTATGAGATGTTAATCACAGTTCTGATACGACTGGAGCCTGCTGATTTCTCAAACCCCAGCAGGTAGACACCCTAAATCTCTCTTCAGCCCACTTAAAAGGCACTTTGAACTTGTAAACTTGCTGAACAGAAGCTTTCCCAGGGAAGTGCTTGTCGCTGGAATCACTGCTGAAGTGGCTATCCACTTACCCAGTGTGCCAAAACCGGTCTCACTCTGCCCCTGAGGGTTAGGACTGCAAGGCGGCTCAGACCCCACCCTTAGGCTGCTCAGTTGCTGGGTTACCAGCTCCCACCCGACTCTAGCTCTGCGACCCTGAGGGCAGAGCTTGCTGGGGCAGATCACTCACAATGGCTCCCTGTGACCCACAGCCAAACACTATTAGCTCCGTTTGGCTCAGCGGCTCAGACTGGGGCCCTAGACAATGGCCAAATTTCTCCGCACTCCCGCTCAGGCTCTCCCCAAGGCAGTTCAACTGAGTGCCAAGTCCAAAGACACCAAAACAGTTCACAGGTAAGGCCTTTCTGGTTTGCAGTCTCGCTGCTACTGAACTTACAGTTGCGGGCGGGTTTAGATGGATTGAACACATGTGACCACTTGCCGTTTTTCCACTGTCTTAGTCCTCCTCTTGGGGTCCAGAAGTCTCTCGCTGACTCCCTGTATCCTCACAGGGTGATGATAGGCAGATCCCACCAGCCAGAGATGCCTGGAGTCCTATCTCCCCAGACTCACGGTGCCCAGATGCGAGGAAGCTGTTACTCGGCCGCCATCTTGCTCTGCCTCCTCTCCCAAGGATTTTTTCATTCACGAATACCCCCAATTAAAAATATAAGATCTGAGTGGCGCCTGTGGCTCAGTCAGTAAGGCGCCGGCCCCATATACCGAGGGTGGCGGGTTCAAACCCAGCCCCAGCTGAACTGCAACCAAAAAATAGCTGTGCGTTGTGGCGGGCGCCTGTAGTCCCAGCTACTCGGGAGGCTGAGGCAGGAGAATCACTTAAGCCCAGGAGTTGGAGGTTGCTGTGAGCTGTGTGAGGCCACAGCACTCTACCGAGGGCCATAAAGTGAGACTCTGTCTCTACAAAAAAAAAAAAATACATATATATATAAGATCCATAAAATATGGCTGCTAATATTTCAAGATGAACCAATGGTAAGTATAAGTATTGAGAGACATTTAGATGTCAGTTATTGAAATTTATAAAGGTCTTGTTAACTTGTCTCAAACCTCTACCTCAACACTTTTCTCTCATTAACCCACATTTCTAGTAAACATCTTCATGACACAAAAGATGATTTTTTAATTTATCAGCAACCATTTACTTCACAACTATGTACTATGAACCAAACTTTGCTAAAATATTGACACATAACTTATATATGAATACCTAAAAAAACTTCCAAGTGCTAGACTTTGTATATTTTTAATGCATGTACTTAAAAGAAAAGTAATACTTACTTTAAAATATACCAAAATACGGGGTGGTGCCTAATATTCATTTATTTATTTATTTATTTTTACTAGCTCCTATTATTTTCCCATTTATTTTTTATTTGTTTATATTCATGGGTTATGAATGCAATTTTGCTATGATGATATATTGCTTTGTGGTGCAGTCAGAGCCTTCAGTGCTTACATCATTGAAATAATGCACCTTGTACCCACCAAGCAACCTCCCATAATCCTCCCACATTCCACCACCCAACCCTTCCAAGTCTCCCGTGTCTATCACTCCACACTGTGCTTCCATGCACATCACTTAGCTCTCACTTAAAAGTGAGAACATACAGCATTTGTCTTCCTGTGTCTGATCTGTTTCCTTTAAGACAGTGGCCTCCAGTTCTGTCCATATTCTTGCAAAAGATGTGATGCCATTCTTTATTACAGCTGAATGGTATTTCATACATATATGTGTGTGTGTGTGTGTGTGTATACACACATATAGACACACACCACGTTTTCTTTATCCACCTATCAGTTGAAAAACACTTAGGTTATGCCGTATCTTTGCGCTTGTGAGTAGTCCAGCAATAAATATGTAAGTGCAAGTATCTTTTGCACAGAATGATTCTCCTTTGAGCAGATATCCGGAAATGGGATTGCAGGATCATGTGGTTCTATTTTAGTTTGAGAAATCTTCATGCTTTTCCCACAGAGGTTGCCCTCATTGACACTTTCATCAACAGTGTATAAGAGTTGCCCTTTTTTCCACATCCTTGCCAATATCTGTTAATTTTTGTCTTTTTAATTATAGCTATTCTAATTGGTGTACAATGATATCTCATTGTGGTTTTACTTTGCATTTCTTTGATGATTAGTGATGTTGAACTTTTTTTTTTTCATACACCTGTTGGTCATTTGTTTTTCTTCTTTTGAAACATGTCTATTCGTGCCCTGAGCCCAGTTTTTAATGGGGTTATTTGTGGAGTATTTCATTGTTGTTGATGTTGAGGTGTTTGAATTCCTTGTAAATTCTGGATATTGTTCCCCTATTGGACATATAGTTTGAAAATATTTTCTCCCATTCTGCAGGTTGTTCATTCTGTTGATTATTCCTTTTGTTGTGCAGATGTTTTGTAGTTTAATTAAGTTCCATTTGTTTATTTTTGTTTTGTTCCCTGTGCTGTTGAAGTCTTAGTCTTGAATTCTTAAACCAATGTCCAGAAAAGTTGTCCTAGGTTTTCTTCTAGTATTTTAATAGTTTTATGTACTATCATCATTCAAGTCTTTCATCCACATTGAGTTGATTTTTGTATGTGGTAAGAGACAGGAGTTCAGTGTCTTTCATCTGCATATCCAATTTTCCCATCACTACTTAATGAAAAGGCTGTCCGTTCTTTGATGTACATTCCTGTTGATCTGTCAGATATTAGCATATGGCTATATTTAAGTATGTGGCTATATTTCCGGGAATTCTGTTCTGCTCCATTGACTTTTGTGTCTATTTCTATACCAGTCCCATGCTCTTTTGATTACTATAGCCTCATAAAATTTGAAGTCTGGTGATGTCATAACTCTAGCTTTGTTCTTTTTGCTCAAGATTACTTGGCCCTTTGGCTCCTTTTTATTTTCACATGAATGGTAGAATTTTCTTTCTAATTGTGGGAAAAATGACATTGGTAATTTTATGGGCATTGCATTGAACCTTAAAATTTCTTAAGGCAGTATGATCATCTTATCAATATTCATTATCTCAGCCATGAATATGAGATATATTTTTAAAAAGAATAAAACATAGAATGAAGAGGCAACCTATGGACAGGAGAAAAATATTTGCAAGCCATATATACACCTGATAAGGTGTTAACATCAAAAATACGTAAGGGAACTCAAAGACTTTCTAGAAAGAAAACAAATAATCTGATTAAGAAATGGGCAAAGGACCTGAACAAATAGTTCTCAAATAAATAAATAAAAACAAGACATATGAATGGCTGACAGATATTTTAAAAAATGCTCAGCATCATTAATCCTAAGGAAGATGCAAATTAAAACTGCAATGAGATATCATCTCACACCTATTAGAATGTAGAATGGTTGTGATCAAAAAGAGAAAGAAGACAAGTGTGGATGAGAATGTGGAGAAAGGGGAAACCCTAGGACACTGTTGGTGGAAATACAGCAAACTCTATAGAGGTTCCTCAAAAACTAAAATTAGAATTACCACAGATTCAGCAATCACATTTCTGGGTATTTATTCAAACAATCATCCACGCTCACTGCAGCACTATTCCACAATGGCATTTTCATGTCCATCAGTAGATGGTTGGATAAAGAAAATTCAGTATAAATACACAGTGGAATATTACTCAGCCTTTAAAAGGAGAGAAATTCTGTCATTTGCAATAACAAGCAGGGAATTGGAGAACATTATGCTGCCTGAAAAAAGCCAAAGGCAGGAAGATAAATACCATATGTTCTCATTTTTATGTGGAATCTAAAACAATTGAACTCACAGAAGCAGAGAAGAGAATGGTGGTTTCCAGAGGCTGTGGGATGGGAGGAACAGGAAGATGGTAAGAAGTGAAGTTTACTAAGTGTAGAGTATAAGGGTTTGAACACAATAATTAAGAAAATGCCATGAAGGCTATGTTAACCATTTTGGTGAAAATATTTCAGACTGTATATGGAACCAGCACATTGTACTCATGATTGCATTATTGTACACAGCTATGGTTTAATAAAAAAAAGAAAGAAAGAAAAAAGAAAGAAATACAAAGCCTTAGTGAGACAGGAGCAAAACACTTGATTTCTTTCTTTCTTTCTTTCTTTTTTTTTTTTTTGTGGTTTTTGGCCGGGGCTGGGTTTGAACCCGCCACCTCCAGCATATGGGACTGGCGCCCTACTCCTTGAGCCACAGGTGCCACCCAATGCTTGATTTCTTTTCTTTTCTTTCTTTTCTTTTCTTTTCTTTTTGTTCCCTTCTGTCCTTTCCTTGTCTTTTCTTTTCTTTTTTCTTTGAGATCTATTGCATTGTACCATGAAAACAGCTGATAATTGAGTACTCTACATTTTTATGTCACTAAAAGAGTAAATCCCAAATATTTTCATCACAAAAAAAAGTCAGATATTTAAGATGACATTTAGGTTAATTAGCTTCATTTAATCATTCCACATTGTATTAAAAAATCATGACATTCCATTTTCCCCATAAATGTACATAACTATAGTTTGACAATATGTATTTAAAAAACAAACAAACAAAACAAAAACCCATTTAGGATGGTTTATCTTATTATGTCCTTTTGATGATTGGCCTTTCAACTGCCCCACTTTATTTCTGGCCATATTCTTTATCATGAAATCTATTTTGTCTCATATCAATATAGCCACTACTACTTTCTTGTGATGAGTCGTTTCAGGTGATATTATTTTACTGTTAATCTACCTAAGTCAGTGATTTTCAGCTGGTGTGCTGTGAGAGGATCTTATGCATGCTGCAACGATTTTTAAAGATCATAGTTAAACTATTTTCAAAAGAAATTCAAAGCATTGTTAATTATATTCTTTCTTTTCACTCTTTTTTTGATCAACATAATGTAAGGGTGCCACAGAAGTTTAACCACAGGTTCAAGTGTGCCATGAGATATTAGAGGTTGAGCCCCACTGATCCGTCTTTACAGTGCGTATAGCTGGGTCATGTTCTTTTTAGCCAGTCTGTCTATCCCAGCTAATTAATTGTAGTGTTTACTTTAATTAAATTTAATATGAATATGGGTATTAGTGTTAACTCTTTTTTATTTGTTTCCTGTTTACGCACTTGTACTTATTTTATTTTTTATTTCTTTTTCTGCCTTCTATTGGATATATTCAGCATTTCTAGCTACATTTATTTCTTCAAATTCATTTACAATTTTATTATTTTCTGTATGGATTAAAACATGAATCCTTAACTTATCTTAAATTGGGATAATCTCTCTTCACATACAGGGGCTGTGCAGGAAGTATCCGGCCATTATTAACATGAATACTGTTTGTCAACTTTCTGGACAGCCTTTATATTTTAATGAGTGTACACAGTGTGTTTTCATTTACAATTTCCTTCAGGGTTGCTGTTGCTTTATATTTTATTCCCACCTATTCTAAAATCCATATTACACTGTATTTTTGTTTCCTTAATTAGTAATTGTCATATTAAATAATTTGCAATGCAAATAACGTATTTCCATTTTCTAGATCTTTATCATTTCAGATGTTTCTTCATTCTTTTGTGAAATCTAAATTTCTCTTACCATTACCCGTTAGTTTAAAAACTTTCTTTAATTTTTTTTTTTAGAGTCAGAGTCTCACTTTGTCCCCTCGGTAGAGTGCCAAGGCATCACAGCTCACAGCAACCTCCAACTCTTGGGCTTAGTTGATTCTCTTGCCTCAATCTCCCAAGTAGCTGGGACCACAGGTGCCCGCCACAATGCCCAGCTATTTTTTGTTGCAGTTTGGCCAGGGCTGGGTTTGAACCCGCCACCCTCACCATATGGGGCTGGTGCCCTACTCACTGAGCCACAAGCGCTGCCCTTTCTTTAATTATTTTTTGTTTATAGTTTAAACCTGTTTATAAAAACTGCTTTCAGCATTTGTCTGACAATGTCTTTATTTCACCTGTAACTTCAAACAATATTTTACTGCACATAGAATTCTAGGTTGATGAAATCTTTAGAGATATTGTCCTATTGACTTTTGCCTTCTTGAGAGGCTCATGTCTGTTTTTACCTTTGATGCCAAGAAAGTAATCTCATTTTTCTTCTTTGTGTTATTGATAGTTTCTTTTTACATTTTATATTAAACAATTCAACTTTAAATTGGCAAGGTATGGGTTTTTTTATGTTTATCTTTCTTAGAATTCATTAAACTTTCTATTTCTTTGGTTGATATTTACCCTCAAATTTGATCAATTTTGCCATTATTTCTTAAATTTTTTCTGCTCTGATTTCTATTTCTTTCATTTCCACAGCTTCAAATTCATGTAAGTTCAGACCATTTGATACTATCCCATGAGGCACTGAGAACCTGTTTATTTATATTCAGTCCTTATTTCTCTCTATGCTTCAGCTTGGATAGCTTTTTATATACTTCTAGTTCATTGTGGTTTTTTTTTTTTTCTTTTTCAGTGTCCAGTCTGTTGTCAATCCTACTCAATTGTTACTCTTTCAGATTTGTAATTTTTAGCTCTAATATTTTCATGTGGTTCTTTTTTACAGTTTTTTTTGTCTTGAATGACCCATCTATTTGATTATCATATCAATGTTTTTTTTTTACATGTCTGAACAAACTTAAAATAGCTATTTTAAATTGCTGTCAGCCCTGGGAGAAGATATTTGCATGCTATGAATCTGACAAAGAGCCGATAACTAGAATCCACAGAAAACTCAAACTAATCAACAAAAAAACTCAAACTAATCAACAAAAAAAGAGTGAACTATCCCATTTAGAAGTGGTAAGAGATTTGAACAGAAACTTCTCTGAAGAAGACAGATGAATAGCCAACAAACACATGAAAAAATGCTCATCACCCTTAATCATCAGAGAAATGCAAATCAAACCCACCCTGAGATATCACCTAACCCCAGTGAGAATAGTCCACATTATAAAATCCCAAAGCTGCAGATCTGCATGGATGTGGAGAGAAGAGAACACTTTTACACTGCTGGTGGGAATGCAAACTAGTACAATCACTATGGAAAGAAGTTTGGAGAATCCTCAAAGAACTAAAAGTAAACCTTCCATTTGATCCCAAAATCCTATCGCTAAATAACTACCTGGAAGAACAAAAATCATTTTACTGTAAGGACATTTTCACTAGAATGTTTATTGTAGCTCAGTTCACAATCACCAAAATGTGGAATCAGCCCATTGTCCCATTAACTGATAAACGGATTAATAAACAGTTGTATATGTGTATCACAGAATGCTATTCAGTCATAAAAAACATCTTTTGTGTAAATATGGATGGAGTTGAAGCACATTCTCCTTATTAAAGTGTTATAAAATGCTTGTGAGGGGGAGGAGGAAGTAGCCTTGGTAAACTCTTAGCTAATGTGTACAATGTAAGGGTCTACAGTACACCCCCTGGGTGAAGGGCTCAACTCCAACTTAACCTTTACTTTAGAAATGGAAACAATGTCATTTAATCATCTGTACCCTCATATTAATCTGAAATAAAAAATAAATTAATTAAAAAAAGAAATTGTTGTCAGCAATGCCAATATCTGTAATGTCCCTATATCCATTTCTATGGTAAATTAAGTGCTTTTCCCCAGTTATGGGTCACATTTTCCTGCTTCTTCAGATGTCTAGCAATTTTGCTAAGATTCTGAATTGTTATTGTCTGCTTTAAAGTGTTTAAAATTTTGCGTTACTAGCTAATTAGTTTCCTGATGAATCATTTAAATCATTAGATTTTGGTAGATTAATCTTTATTCTTTCTAAGGTGTGGCCTTTCTGTTACCTCAGGTGAATTCCCACATTTCACACCGGCTAGTGGACCCAGGTCTCCCAGCTCAGTAAAATCTGTAAGAGCCACACTGTTCAGCTCACACTTCCCAGCCCCCTTCTCTCCCAGACCTCACAGAATCTTGCCTTGTACGTATGGATCTCAGTATTCAGCCAACGGCTTAAGATAGCCCCAGTGAGGATTTCTGAAGCTCTCTTTCTCTGAACTCTCTCTCTCTTTCTCACTACTTTGATCCACAAATTCCAGCCGCCTCAGCAGCAGCCCCAAACATTTCATACATCTAGACAAGCCCCCTGCTCTCTGTTTGGTTTCTGCCACATGAGACTACAGTTCTGAACGTGCCCCCACACAGGAAGCCTGAGTGTGCATGGAGCTCGCCTCATGTGAATTCCCTCTGCTTGAGATCAGAGTCCTGTGCTGTGTGTTGTGTAAAGACCAGAAGTACATTTGTCATGTGGTTTTTCTGGTTTTATAATAGTGGAGGCAAGGCTGATGATGTATCTTAGTCCATCATGCCCAGAGTTGGCAGCCTGGGTCTAACTTGTAGAGTTATTTTAAGAAAAGGTAAAGTAAGAACTTAGAGCAACAAGAGACATGTAGTAAAAGCTGGGCTATTGTTGTATTGTTGTGTTTAATAATAACTATGAAACTCTATATTCCAAAGATGAAAAAACCAAGACTCTGAGAGGTTAAGTGAGCTGAGTGACTGAATAGAAAAGCCAGAATTTGAACCAAACAGGTCTGACTTTAGAGTCTTCATTCTCTCCACTTACCATGAGGTTTAAGAAATCAAAGTAGGTTTCCTAGAGCAATTGAGACTTGAAGGATCTTTGAAAGGTTGATGCAGAGCACATCTTTGGTAAGGGAGGCAGATTATGGCAGGAAATGAGTGAGGGCAAAACTAGAGGTAAGATTTTGTGTGGACTTTTGCATGGCTGGTGGGATTGCAAACTAAGACAACCTCTATGGAAAGAAGTATGGAGAATTCTCAAGAACTAAAAGTCAAGCTTCCATTTGATCCTGAAATCCCATTACTAGATATCTACCCAGAAGAAAAAGATCATTTTACCACAAGGATATTTGCTCTAGAATGTTTATTGCAGCTCAATTCACAATTGCCAAGATGTGGGATCAACCCAAGTGCCCTTCAGACTGTGAATGGATTAACAAACGGTGGTATATGTATACCATGGAATACTAGTCACCCACAAGAAAAGATGGAGAATTTACATCTTTTGTGTTTATCTCAATGGAGTTGAAACACATTCTTCTTAGTAAAGTATCACAAGAATGGAAAAACAAGTATGTAATGTACTCGATACTAATGTGAAACCAATATATAAACAACTACATGCCCAAACTAAAGAAAACACAAGTTCGTGCACAATGTGAGGGTGCTCAGCATGCACCCTGTGTGAAGGGCTCAGCTACAACTTGAACTTTACCTTAGAAATGAACACAAAGTAACATAAACATTTGTACCCCCATAGCAATCTATAATTTAAAAAATACATATTTTGTTTGGAGATGTAGTTGAATAGCTTAGGTGAGGTCAGTCGGGATTTTCCAAATTACGGTTTATTATAATATTTTAGCCATGAATTTGTTTTTAAATTTACTGGCAAGAACATAACTATATACCCTCTTATATTACAGAATCTTCTCCTTCTGCTTACAGCTTCATGAACGCTGAAGTCTCTGCCAGTCGTATTCATACAGATCATTGAAGTTGGAAGAGAAAGCACAAAGACAAAAGGTGGATTTTGTCTCCTCATTTTTCTCTACTCATGTCTAGCCATTTTTCATAGTTATGTAAAGAATTTCTCCAAGCTTATTCGAATATTGAAAAGTCTTGAGTTGCTGAAATTCCCTGTCTGAGATCACGGAGATATCTTTCCTCTTCTCATAGAGCTAAAATTTTACCTGCAACCCCTTCTTTGCATCTTGTGACCTCTTCATTCGGGGGAACACAGTCTATTTAGAACTATAATGTGAGCTTCCTCTGCTGCCGGCAGGTGACGGGTGGACTTTTGAAGAGAATTCCCCTTCTGCTATATAGAATTGTTTCTGTAGGTTTTGTTTTGTTTTGTTGTATGAAGATGAACTTTAATGACAATTACTCATTAGGTTTTCACAATTTGAAATTTCTTGAAAGATTTGTAGGATAGCTTTGATTTCCCATATAATGTGCATAATTTCACTGCTTTGTCACCAGACTTTTCAGTGTCTAATTTTCTTAATTCCAGTACCAGCTAATAGCCTGAGCACTTCTGTATGTCAGGAACTGTGCTTCTGTAAGAATGATCTCACTTGATTCTCACAATAGCCCTACAGTGTAGATTCTATTATTATCATTCTCATTTTCCAAATGAAGAAACTGAGGTTTGGAACACTTGAGTAACTTATCTAAGAATACTGAGCAGCAGATTGCTTTGTTGAATTGAAGAGTTGAAGTCAGATGCTCAAACACTTGCAGAAGACAAAATCCAGTCCCTAAGCAGACATAGAGACAGCAAAAGTAACTTTCTCAGAACTTCAGTCATAATAAAGAGCTTTAGAGTCAGACATACAAGTGATGACTCTCTCACTTCTAGCTAGAGGACTTTGGGAAAATTACTTATTCTGTGTTAACTTGTTTTTTTTTTTTTATCTCTACAATTAGAGAGATCAACACCTATTAGTGAGCTCCTAATGATTACAAAGTTAATATCTATAAAGTAAAAATGGTAGCTACTATTATTATTTATTATTATTCTCATGGACTTCTCATCTTGACTCAAATTTAAGATTTAGATTTTCCTGAAATGTAGCTCTGCCATTTACTAGCTCCATGACCTCGGGCATATTACTTTAACTTTCTGGTCCTCAGTTTTCTTTTCTGAAAAATTGATAATACTAATTACATATTCTTGAGTTTTTGAACAGCTAGATGAGTTATGCCACTGACACACCCTAAGAGTTGCACGTGTTATCTGTCATGGAGATGATGAGAAAGGCTGCCAAAATGGCATAGTGGACTCGCTCAAAGGTCAATACACATGGGGACCAAAGTGAATGAGAATCTGAATTAGACAAATCTATAAGATTTTAAGGGATCTATTTCTTGGGTTTGTCTCCTGGGTCTGCCTCTATCAGACGCCTATCTATATCCCATGGGGAGCAGTAAGTCCCATGGAAGAGCTGTTCCATATTAGGGCCCCTGTGTAAACCCCCCATCCACAGAGAACAGCCCAGTGAGGAAAGAGCCATTCTTCTCCCTATGCTCTGTCATTGAATAGCATGGATCTTGAACACAGGGCTGGCTCTGTGCCTTGGTAACAGAAACGGATGAACAGCAAAGCCACCCACAGTCCCCAGGAGGGCGGCAGCAGACAAAAGTGGAAGAGACTACAGTCTTTGGAGGAAACTATGGTCTTTAGAGAATCCGAAGAGACAGTGACTTTTAAGAATCATCAATAGTGACGTAGCAGCAGGCTATAGCAAGGATGAACTTGTTATTCAAGGATGAACTTGTGTTGTTGAGCACATCTGGAGATAGGCAGAAATAACCAAAGAAGACTTTTCAGAGAACTCTATCATAGGTGGAGGCAATGAGCCAGGGCAATTTGAATAATGACTAAGAAGGTGACCTCATTTATATCCACAGGCTGATGAGGTCTGGAGAAATTCAGGTTACATAGTAATAAAAACAATTACTCTTATTATTGTAATCTCATCTGAAGCACAGATTTTCTCATAGTTGCTTGCTTGACACTTTGGATTGCACCAACGTTTTAGTGGCACAGATCCAACTTTCTAGTGGTTTGAGGTTTGACTTTCTCTTGACATTTCCCAGTGGGTCAAGGTGAGTAAGACTTTAAAAAACTGTGTGTGTTTCTTTAGTACATTTTCCATTTTAAAATGCTGATGCCTTTTTTTTGTGACTAAAGTTTGCATAAACCTGCATGTCTGTGTTGTCCTTTGCATCCTATGACAATAAAGTGATTTTTAAATGACCTATTTTATTTTTAAAATAAACATGGAAACAATTAGAAATAGGCCATGAACTAGTGAATTTTTCATTATTAATTGAAACCTAAAAGCTTCTTAAGAGTGATAGCGAATCCATGAGGCTACTGTTTCAAATACGTGTATGTGTGACATGCTTATACTACACGATGTTCATATTACACACCAGAGATATCAGGAGATAAAGTAAATTAGCTTCTTGTGCTTTTTCTGTTTTGTTTAATTTTTTTTTCTTTTTGAGACAGAGTCTCACTCTGTCTTTTTGAGACAGATTTTTTTTTTTTTCTTTTTGAGACAGAGTCTTACTCTGTCACCCTGGGTAGAGTGCTGTGGTGTCATCATAGCTCACAGCAACCTTAAACCCTTGGGTTTGAGCAATCTTCTTGCCTCAGCCTCCCAAGTAGCTGGGACTACAAGTGCACATCCATAACACCATCCATGACAGGGGGCTAATTTTTCTATTTTTGTAGAGATGGGGTCTCACACTTGCTCAGGTTGGTCTTGAACTCCTGGGCTCAAGCAATCCACCGACCTCAGCCTCCCAGAGTGCTAGCATTATAGGCGTGAACCACCACATCCGGCCAATTTTAGTTATTTAAGACAGCCACAAATCTATAGTCATCTTGTTAGTGGTCTCATAAATAGAATAAGTAGGGCTGTGAGGTCAATTTTAATCAGAAGGCAAATTTATGAATTCAGCACTGCTGAAGCAAAATTTTCTGCTCTAGTTGATTTCCCTGTAAAATAAATCTCTTCTCCCAACAACCACTCTCCAAAAGGTAAATAAGCTGTGAACTGGCAGTGAGGTTGCTCAAGGAAATGAAGCCTATGCTTCCAGGGGAGATAACAGAATATGGTATGTCCTTCAGAATTTGACCTCAAAAAGTAATGTTTATTCGGCCTATTTGTCTACAAGAGATAAACTACTTCATACAGAGAAAGCAGGATTCCAGGCACGATGAAGCTGATCTTCATCAAATCCTGTACTGTCAGCATTAGTCAGAGCACCGTCAGTCATCAGCTGGTTAAAAATGGGCTTTCCCAAGTCATTCTTAGGTGCAAACTAATCCCTCCAATATTTATGTAGATGGGAAGTATGCAAACAATACTATCCAATCAAAAGATAACTACTTATTATTTCTCTCATGTGATCAGCCTTGAAAAACAAAAAACTTTCGAAGAAAGATAAATTTTTCAGCACATCAAGTATTTTCAAAGTAGCGTTAGTACTATTATTATTTAGGAACAACTTTTTATTAAACACTTGGAGCCTATGATTATATTATCTATTTGATCCTAACTACATGGGGAAGGTGTTATTATTATTCTCATTTTATAGAGATTAAAAACTCAAGCTTGGAAAAAGGCCATACAGTTTTACAGTCAAAAGTCTCATACTTGGAGCCTGCCTATATCAGCTTGCTCCTTTCCACCATATTATTTGTAAGATATTGGGACAGAAGCTAAGCAAATGGATAACCTCTAAGCCTCAAAGTTCCTGTCTTCAGTTGCTTCCAATGTCCTATGTAATAGGATACGTCCTTGAGGCCAGTATCTTCCCGGGTGTTTTGAGTTTGTTCCAAGGCCCCTTTACTTCAGCACCCCACTCATGCCAAGGTCAGGTTCTTAGGCATTTGGGGCGGGGGGGAGCATGCAAGAATTTAAGTACCTGCTCTCAAAATAAGCCAAGTTGAGAAAAATAAAATTTGGAAGTATTATCATGACTTTACATAGCTAAAACGTTAGCTGATTCAGGAAATGCAAGTAGAGACATCTGCCATAAGGGAGGTCAGCCAGCAGCAGGGAAATCGAATTAATGCAGGAAAGGGAGCAGAATGTGTCTGCTCTAAGACTCAAAGTTGCTATAATTCTGGTTGTACCAATGTGGCTGCCTTACTCGGTTAGAGGAAAACTGGCAATTGATATATCTATTTTCTATTTGACATCAGTGGTGTTTGGCTTTAACAAAACTATTTTCATAAAGCAGAAAACCAACTTGTTCCATAGGTCTTCCTATTTCTATGCTATCCTTTCAAGGTGAGGAATAGATGAATTCTCTAACTTCTGAAGAAAAATCCCCTCAGTATAGTTTGACTGTTCTTTGTAGAAATGACCTGAATTAAAATTACCTAGTCTATTACTGATTTTTCCCTCCAAAATTATAGTTAGTCTATAATGTGCAAATTATCATTGCTCTTCAACATGAAATTAAAATTACATAGTTATTAAAAAACTCAATTTACAATTTTTGAAAAGAAGTCTTGGACTTCAAAGCATAATTACCTAGAACTCATTAAAATGCAGGATTACTAACCCAAGAGTTGAAGTTTCTAGTAATAGTCAATCTCCTATAGTAGTAATTATAAGAGTCATAAATATTAAGCATGAAAGTAACACTCTACATTTCAAGAGAAATTGTATGCTCATATCTCTGCCAAACTTAATGTGAGTAAAAGATAAAGCAGAGGCCAGCAGAATGTTAAAGAGGGAAGCCTAAGCCCTATGTTTGGACTCTTTATTAAAGTAAGACACTATAATAAAGTGTTCTAAAATATTTTATGATAAAGTCAATGGATAAAATACATTAATTAGTGAGAAAGGTACCTAGTAGCACCTTACGTGGTCTTTTCTTCTAAACTGCCCTGCAAGGGAAAGGGCAGGTAGAAATACTGTATTTATTATGACAAAAATTATGTAAAAGTGAAAAAAAAATTATGTAAAAGTGTGAAGAAAAAATGACTAGAATGAAATATGCTTAAATATTAACAGCAGAAATCTCTGAGTGTAAGATTTATGGATGATATTTCCAACTTTTTAATAGCGTTCAGTAATTTCTCAGCTTTCTAGAATGAGCCTGTGTTTCTTCTAGCCCACCTATTAATTCTTTTCAACAAATTTTATTTCCAAGATAGCTAATTCTTTTTTCTGTCTATTCTTGTTTTACATTATTATATTATCCCTTATATCTCTCTGAATATTAATTCAATTCATTATATTTTGTGATTGCTGTGTCTTTTTAATGACCTTGCGTCTTGTTTTGGCTCACATTGTCGATCTAACAGGTAATTCAAGTTCCTAAAACTCCACAGCACAATGTTTTGGGTATGTGCTGCAGGAGCAGAGGAAAGATGTGTCACCAGGTCCTCTGGGAATGAGGGTTCCTTTCCTTTCCAGGTTATCATCCGTCACCAAGAGGGCCACCTTGTCTGTGGTCCCAAGCCCTACACTCCTTGCTCCCATGTGGAGGTAGACAATTCCATCACTGTCCTAGATCACCACCTGCTTCTCACTTCCACAAACTCTTCAATGAAGTACGCTTAGTCCACTTCATGTTTATGACTTCCCTACCTGGATTATAAAGTTTCCCTTCTCCTGAAATTTTTCGCATTTTGTGTTTTGAGCATGAACTATATATTTAATTACTAAAACAAAGGAGCCAACAAGGATTTTCCCTGTCATTTCTAAATATCTAGCCTGGAGAAGCAGACCACAAATTGTGTTCACTCTGCCATTTGAAACAGAAAATTAAACAAAAACCAAATTTTTAATGTTGCTTTAAAACTACTATATTATTAGTTATATTAGTTATATTTTTGCTAGCTAAAAAAAAAATAAAAACAAAGATGGAAGGTAAGTGATACTGCAGTGCCCGGTTCAGAACACGTGGCAGACTCCTTTCAGTACCACTACCTGATCCCCATTTTTGTTTTTCAATATCACTCTGGTGAATGATTTTTTTCTTCTGATAATTTCCTCTTCCTAATTTTTGTAAATAAGTGAAGACATCTCACTTAAAGATGGACTCTTTAATCATAAAATTATGAAAAAGAAACAAATTTGTAGCCAAATAATCAGGTCATTATTAAATTAAAATTTTAAAACTATTATGATTCCAAATGTCCATTAGGTTTACCAATGACTCAAAAGCAATAAAACTTAAGAAAATTTACTGAGTCATTGGGCCTAGCTGCTGACACATCACGTCTTTCCAAGACAGTCAGTATGTACTAAGGGAAAATGTCAGCCAGCATTTTGGAACAGGCCCCTTAAAGATGCTATTAATATCATTTCACTTTAGTTCTCTCAGAAGCCTCTTAAAAAATTGTGAGGTTCATTTTTAAAACTCTGAGGCAGTGTTTATAACTTGGGGTTAATTGAGTCATATGTTTCCTGTAAACTTTCCTTTATTCTATTTTTAAATAAGAATTGAGAATCAAAAAATAAAAATAATAATCAGAAAAAGGAAAATGCCAAAATGAATATTCTCTTAGCTCATAGTTTCAAACTTTTCAGATTGAATTTTATCAACTTAAGTTTCAAGTTGTATTTATAGATGAAATGAGATATCCTGGTTCTATAAAAAGGGGCAAGCCCCAAATTCTTTTGAACACCTTGCACATCTTAAGAAACTGCATTTGACAATTTAAGGGCAAAGGAACCAAAATCAGGCAGACAAGATTTATTTTTAAAGACACAAGAATTAGAAAATAAAGGTGGAGAGGGTTGGCACAGAACACTTTTGACTTTGCCAAAGCCTAAAACATTCAGGCAAAAAAATAAAAATAGTTGAAATTTTCTGCCAAGTTTCAAATATGTTTCGTCTCTCCAATATTTAAAAACAGTAGTATTAACGTTTTCTGAAATTAACTGCAGCAGTTAACTGTAGGACATACAGGAAATCCTTTTTAAATGGATAAAAAGAAGTACATGAATTGCAATATATTGATGCTGACTAATCTGTGGGTCTAACTCAAAGTTCAGACTTATGAACTTAGATTTCAGACAAAATATTAGCAGAGAATTCACCTGACTCTTTAATATATTAGTTAGGTGATGGAGTTGGTAACAGCAAACTTCCCAGGATAAGCCTCCTTTAAGGCCAAGGCTAACCATCTATTCACCAGTGATCAGAAGGTGAAGATAGTCTGTGAATCTGACCCTCCTCTGCATTGCTTATACCGGTGAGAGCCGACCCAGGCTGGCTGCACTAACAGGGGAGAAGAGGGGCTGGAAGTGCCCTGGTGGCATTTTAACCTACAACTGGTCACAGTTAAGAAACTAAAGAAATCATCTTCTACTAATGGCCAATAGACAAGCACAGGTGCTCATCTGCATTACTAATCATAAAAAATACTGCAGCAAAATAACTAAGTTTTATATTCTGTCATTTTCATCTACAGAAGTGGACATTACAAATATGGAGAGAACCTAGTCTGGGAAAAGTGGAAAGAAATAGAATTTTCTTATATAGGTTCTTGTTATACCTTTTTTGGAGAGAGAACAAAAGATCCAACAGTTCCACTTCCAGAAATGTATCCTTAAGAAAGGAAAGCACATGCCCCATGTACAGTAATATTTATTGAAAATATTATAACATGAGAAAATTCTAAGCAACTCAAAAGAATGACCAAAAGGGAGTAGGTGCATGAGTTATGATACACTCGGAAGAAGAGGGGCTCTTCTACAAATGGGACTTTACCCTGGAAGAGAAAACAATGTAACCTAAATATTGTACCCTCATTAATTTGAATAAAGTTTTTCAAAAATAAGTGACAGCTGTCACCATCTTCAACCTAGATTTTCCTCAAAAAAAAAAAAAAATACACTCAGAAGATAGTCATTAGCAGCATATATGATAAAATGAGAAAATGTTCATGATATAATTGGTAAGTGAGGCAGAGCAAACTAATCGCCTCTCACACCTCTGCTGTCTTTAGCTTGGAAAGCTCAAGGAATCAATATCCCGTCTATAGCAGTGTCCTCGGTAATCTCAGCCAGACGCTTGGCTTTGAATTCAAGGTAGTGATTCTCAAACAACTATTTCTAGTCCAGACATCTTCACGTTCTCTAAATCCACCCATCCACCTCTCCACTTGACAGAAAATGTCTCAAACTTTAACATCCCCCAAACCAAACCTCTGAGTTCTTGGTCCCCATAAAAGCTACTTCTCCCAAACTCTATCTCACCTCAGTTAATGCCAACTGCATATTTCAAGACAATCGAGCCAAAAAAACTTGCAGTTACCTGTGACCCGTGTTTATGTCCTGTGTTGTCCACTGACAGACCCTGCCAGGCCTCCCTCCCGCTACGCCCAGAGTCTGACCATTAGTCTCCACCCCCACTGATTTCACTCCAGTCCAGTGATTTTCAACTGTGCTGTGAGAGGATCTTAAGTGCACCACGAAAATTTGTAAAGATCATTAATTAAATTATATTCTAAAGAATTTCAAAGCACGGTAAGTATACATTTCTTTTTTTTTATTCCTTTTTTGATCAACATGATTTAAGTGTGCCCTGGAAGTTGAGCTATAGGTTCGAGTGTGCCATGAGATAAAAAAGGTCAAAAAACACTGCCCTAGTTCAAGCCAACATTGTGGCCTAATGTCCCTGCTTTAACCCTCTATTCTTATTATCCGCTCTCTAAATAGCACCCAGTGTGATCATGTTAAAATAAATCAGAACATGTCACTCTCCTACTCAAAGCCATTTAATGTCTCTGATAAAAAGCAGAGTCATCTCAATGGGCTCTAATGCCCTGACTGACGTGGCCGCCTCTCGTCGTTATAACCACCACGTCCCCCGGCTCACCCCGCTTTTTGTTCCTTAAACCTCAGGGTCCTCGCTTGTAGTTCCTTCTGCTCAAAACTCCCTACACCAAAATAAATATCATTATGGCTCATTTAGGCCTTTCCTCCGTTAGGCTTTGCCTTAAATGTCAAGAATGGGGAATTCTCTAAATGCTCTATTTAAAGTAGGAACCCCATTTTTTACATCTCCTCCTTATCTCCCCTGCTCATATTCTTTCGTAGCATTTCCTAACATCTCAGATGCTATATATACTGTGCTTATTTACTCTGCTTATTTTGAGTCATCCCCGGCCTTGGAGTGTAAGTGCTGCAAGGTAAGGATTTTTGTCTATTTGAGTTGTTGCTGTATCCCCAGTGCTCAGAACAATGCCTGCCATAGAGTAGGCATTCCATGAATAATTGTTAAATGAATTACAAGTTTTATTTATAATTATAAACGAAGATGTATACTCCAGGGAGCAGTAATTATCACTCAATGGTAGAACTTGGGTGATTTTTGTGTCTGCTTTTGTGTATATTTTTTTTCAAAGCTTTATTTTTTAGACAAGTTTTCAGGTCACAGCAAAATTGAGAGGAAGCACAGAGAGTTCCCATATGGACCCTGCCCCTGCCCCACTACCAGCGTTCGGTACCAGAGAGGTGCATTTGTTACAATTGGCCTGCATTGACCCATCATTATCACCTGAAGTCCATAATGCACATTAGGGGTCGCGTCTGGAGTTACACATTCTGTGAGTTAGGACAAATGAGTACTGACATACATCCACACTATTGTGCCATTCAGAATAATTCCACTGCCCTAAAATCCTCCTTGTTTGCCTGTTCACTCTTGCCAGTCCCTGGAAACCACGGATTTTTACTCTCTCCATAGTTTTGACTTTTCCAAAATGCCATATCATTGGAATCATCCAACATTCTCCTTTTCAGATGGCTTTTTTCACTTAATAATATGTATTTAAGGTTTCCCCATATCTTCTCATGGCTTGATAGCTCATTTCTTTTTAGTATTGAATGACACTCGTCTCCTGGATATGCTGCAGCTTACTTACTCACTGACCCACCGGGGACATCTGGGGTGTTCCCAAGGTTGGGCGTTTGTGGGATTTTGTGTGGACCTAAGTTTTCAACTAATTTCAGGTAAATACACGGAGTATTTACTGGATTGAATGATTAAAGTATGATTAGTTTTGTAAGACACCACCAAATGGGGCAGAGCCTGTGGCTCAAAGGGGTAGGGCGCCGGTCCCATATGCCAGAGGTGGTGGGTTCAAACCCAGCCCTGGCCAAAAAAAAAAGACACTACCAAATGATCTTCCAAAGTGGCTGTGCCTTCACATTTACACAGCGATGAACAAGAGTTCCTGTTGTTTTATGTCCATTGATATTGTCGGTGTTCTGGATTTTGGCCCTTTTAATATGTGTGTAGAGGTATGTCAAGATTGTTGTAACTTGTAATTCCCTAAAGACGTGATACGAGGCATCTTTTCATATACTTATTTACCATCTATAGACTTTCTTTCATGAAGTATCTTTTCAGGTCTTTTGTCCATTTTTCTTAATGAAGTTGTTCATTTTCTTATTGACTTTTAAGAATTTTTTGTATATTTTGGATAACAATTCTTTTTCAGAGATGCCTTGGGGAAATAATTTGTTCTTAGTCTGTACTTTGTCTTCTCATTCTCTATAATCATTTTTGTTATTGAGTAAACGGTCCACATTTTAAAATATATGTCCTAGATCATCTTCCAAATGAGTATTACAATATTTCAACTTGCGGCTGGGTACACAGTAGCTAAGTTATCTTGGTTATATCATACAGAGTGTACATGAGACAGGATAGCCTCATCTTTATAAGTGGATATCCTTCTGGGACTATTTAGCTTTTAAAAAAAAAAAAAATGTGGCCATGGCTAGGATTCCTCACTGTATGCACTTACTCCCTGTCATGTCACAAATTTAATAGGCACAACAAAAGCATGGGGCCATATAAAGCAAATTCCCTCTTCGTGGAGAAAGCACCTGTCCTGAGTTTGAGATTTCTTACCTGGTAACGTGAGCAGCACCTTCCCTCGATGCTTTGAGCAGAAAGTGCCGAGGAAGTGCTCCAGCCTGCCTTGCTACTGCACCTGGCCACGCTGTCCTCTCCTGCCTTGTCAGAAGCTTCTTTAGTCCTAAAGACGTAAGCCACTTAGGGCCTAAATCAGCTCAAACGTGTTCAAGGAGCGCACACTCCCAGAAGCCTCAAAGCGTCCAATTCAACAATGTGTGATCAACTTGCCAAGAGACCAAAGACCCGCAGGAATCAAAAGACTACTGAAATTTTCCAACCTCTTAAACATTCTTATTTGCATGTTCTTTCCTTTGCCTCTATTAAGACAAGACCTGCTAGAGAGGTCAGATGGGAGTGGACGGCTATCTAGCCCACTCTCAGGCCAAGACACGCGCTGCCAACACTTCCCTGATTGTAATGGATAAAGAACCCTCCTGATTACCATGTAGGGTTTGTAAGTAAGTTTCTTAATTTGTCTGCACTTCAGCTGCTGCATCTGTAAAACAGAGACAGATGACGTGTATGGGACACATCACACACATTGGCTACTCAGCACAGCTGTCTCAGCTGCTGCTGTGGTTTCCTCATTTTTCCTTCATTTGCATTTCTCACTTACCTACCTGTCCCTCTGTCCTTTTTGGACCCTCAAGTCCCAGTCTCATCCCATGGATTTCCTTGAGAAGGAACATAGGCAAGGGGAGATCATTCATTCCTGGTATTTGGTTTGTCTGAGCAACTTCTCACATGAGATGAGCTGTTACAATCCCTAATTCCTGTCTGAGAAAATAGAAAATACAAAGCTTAGATCTGCTGTCACACACTGAACACATCAGCAGGATGGCTGTCACTTCAATTCGATGAGTGGACTGACTTATTTTCTAACTTTGTAATCACCAAGAAAAGTTTTGCTGCTGCAGTTAAATGTTACGGGTGAAAGGGAATTATGGCTTAGAGAGGTCTGCCACCTCCCAGCTGTCCTGGTGTCGCTCAGTTACCCTCTCTGCCCTGTTGACTACCTCAGAAGCAAGACAAGACTTACATACTCAGCTCTGCTTATTCCTGTCTATCTGTACAGTTATGTGCCACTTAATTTCCTATCCGTCCTTTTATACAGAAACAGAGGAAATATTCAGAAACAAGGGAATGTCCACTGAATAACGTTTTCATCAGCGATAGACTATATCTACAACGCGGATCCCTTAAGATTAATACCATGTTTTTACCGTGCCTTTTCTATGTTTAGACTGCTTAAATACACAAACACCATTGCATTACCACTGCCTACAGCACTCAGCACAGTAACATGCAATACAGGTGTGTAGACGTAGCCTAGCAGTGTAGCAGGCTATGTCACTGGGTTTATGCCAGCACACCCTCTGATGCTTACACAACAACAAAAGTGCCTAACAATTCATGTCTCGTAATTTATCCCCATGGTTGTGATGCCTGACTATATTTATGTGTCACATAACACAAACTGGGCCATAAACTGAGGCTCGGCTTCTCACTTATAAATGGGGATAATAATATCAAATTTATAGGACTATGCTTTAATGCTTTGCAAATGATAACCTTTGTGAATTATAAACACCATCTGTGATTTCAGTTTTATTTAATTCTGACTGAATACATAAGAGGCATTCCACTTGGCTGGACATCACCAGCAGAAAGTCAACATAGCCTTAAAAATGGCCTTGACCCCTTCTCAAATGCACTGTCCAATGGAACAATGCACCCTAGAGGTGGAGGAACTATTAGATTCTTTGCAAAAATTCAGTGACACTGTGAAAATTGTGACCATTGCTAATGAAATGTTTGCAGAGGGTAAACATCTTCCAACTGTCAGCAAATCAAATACCAGAATGGCAAGAGGTCACCTGGTATTTGGAAGACAAACCATGGAGGATCAGTGGTAATTACAGTGAAACCAATTAGATGACTAACAAACCCCAAATGGTATAATGTCATTTAAGTAACTGAAAGTCAGAATTTTAAATTCAGAAGGTAGGAATCTTGGAAATCCTCTAGGCAAATCTTCCCTGAGGGCCAGAGTTGCGTAGTTATTTGCCTAAGGTCACACAAAAACTTTGAATGAGAATCTCTAGATAGTTCCAGGTGATATTTACAATTTTTTGCAGCTGTATGTGACAAGCTATTAATTCTTTGTGTTTATCAAGAACCAGGCATCATAGTGCGCATTTCACATATATCATCCGTGTCCTCTTAACAACCCACTGAAGTGAGAACAGCTGTGGTTCCCTTTTAGGAGGTGGGGAAACTGAGGCTCTGAGAGATCAGCAAACCACAAAGCCACAGTCCTGGCAGAGGGCAGAGTCACACCTCAAATATCAGTCTGTCTGACCACACACTGGTGCTCTTTGCAATTACTTTTCCTTTTGGTCTCAACCTTTGCAAAGTTATTGATGATACCATAGTAACTAACCATCTTGCTATTTCACATGAAAAACTTAGGGTATTTGTAGGGTAGAGCTCTTCTGACACATTACCACTGAGCCTGAAAGGCAACCCCAAGGTCAATGAGCACTTTTTCCATTTTGACTCCTGTTTTGAGCTTTGGTGTCTGTTGAGCTTGAACAAGGCCATTTGAAAGCACATCAAGGCTACAGAACAAAGGCACAGTCCTGTCCAGACATGTGACTGTCCATCATGTCTCTACAAACATTGTTAGAAAGAAAAGTCAGGAAATATAGCCCCTGTGGTGTCATGAATGATGTTTTCAAGGTCAAGTCAGAAGATCTGAGTGCACACAGGACACGGCACTGCCACAGGTATCCTGTGTGATGAGAGCAAGGCTCCCAACTGCACCTATAAAATGAGAGGAGGCTTCGAAAGGATTAAATGAAATAACCCAAGTATTCTTTGAAAAGTTATTAAAATAAACCATAACAAATATTTGTACAATATATTGTTTTGTGACAGGAATAAATGAAATAACCCAAATATTCTTTTAAAAGTTATTAAAATAAACCATCAACAAATAGTTGTACAATATACTGTTTTGTTTAAAAAATAATATAGTGTAGAGCAACCTACTTGTGCCAAGTATTAACCACAGTCTGTGCCTTCAAGGAGTTGACAAGCTAGGTGGTAAAGCAGATATTAATAAAGAGAAACAACAACAACAAATATTAGACCTCCAAGTTTCTTTCCTCACTATTTCCAGGTTATAAGTAATGTTGGTATAGGTGTATTTGTAACAAAGTATTTCTGTTGCCTTTTTAAGTTTTCTCTTTGTGTTTATCAAGAACCAGGCATCATAGCGCGCATTTCACATATATCATCCGTGTCCTCTTAACAACCCACTGAAGTGAGAACAGCTGTGATTCCCTCTTAGGAGGGAATAAATAATCTAAGTTTAAACTATGCCTATATTTTGGTATGGACCATGGTCATTTTTGCTGTAGTAATAAGTCATCCCAAACCAACTTCTTTAAAACAACAATAATCACTTTTTCACCATTCTTCACAGTTCTGGGTCCACTGGGTGGCTCTTTCTCTTACATGGTTTCAGTCAGCTGGGAGCTTGTGCTGAAATCATTTCAAAGGCTTTCTCACTCAAAAGTCCAGCGGCTGATGGTGCCAGAGAGACCTCAATTGGGACTGTTGCCCAGAACACCTGTATATTCCTCGTGGCATGGCACCTGGGTTCCAAAAGTGACCACTTCAAGAAGTCCAGGCAAAAGCCATATCACTTTTTATGACCAAGTATCAGAAGTAACCTAGCATTATTTTGGCTATAGTCACAGACCCACTTAGAATTCAGACGAGAGAATACCATTTCTTCCCAAGTCACCGTGTCAGCATCAGAATGAAAGACATAATGACTGGGAGATCTTGTTGGAGTCATCTTGGAAAACAACACCTACCACAAGCATAATAAGCAGAATTCAAAATTCTGTTAGTCCGTAATGAAAATTTGTTAGATATAGGTGTATACAAGCAAAAGAAATGTATAGTACAGAAAAGAAATGAAAGTCACTATTGTACTAGGATACTAAGATTAAGGAATCCTGTAATTCTCCAAAATGTCTGGGGCCACACTGAGTTTTCTCTTTCAAATGGCTCAGTGAGTAGGGTGCCAGGCCCATATACCAAGGATGGCAGGTTCGAACCCAGTCCCAGCCAAACTGCGACCAAAAAATAGCCGGGCGTTGTGGCGGGCGCCTGTAGTCCCAGCTACTGGGGAGGCTGAGGCAAGAGAATCGCCTAAGCCCAAGAGCTGGAGGTTGCTGTGAGCTGTGATGCCATGGCACTCTACCAAGGGCAGCAAAGTGAGACTCTGTCTCTTAAAAAAAAAAATAAAAAAAAATGCTCACCCATGACACCACATCATCAGCATGCTCTGGAATGGCCAGGCTGAGCAATTCAGGTGGGAAATAAAGGGACATAAACTGTCACGCAGTTTGCAGCCTTCAGTGGCAGAGTAAGAGGTGAGCTTTGTGCAGAGGGGACAGGAGACCGAAGATAGCCATTGAAGAGGTCAGTCAGTGTGTGGAAGTTGTTTTAGGAAGATGCGTCTTTAACTGGGTGGGAATGGAAGCCCTATGGACAAAGACCATAGCTCAGACTCCAGTGGATGGCTAATTACAGAAGTGTGAAGGCCTTTTTAACACACGGACTGCCACACTAGAAAAAACAATGTTTTGTTAGGCCCACAGAGTTTTATTAGGTCAAGATAGATCAAGAGACACGAGTTTTGCATCCTTTCTGAGGCCCCAGGCTCAAAACTAGTGTAAGTTAAATACAACTCTCACGGCCGTTAATGTGTAAAAGAAAGACAGGAGCAAGTAAAAAGGACAGGGAGTAGGAGCAGTCGGACGTGCCAAAGAAACAAGGGATGGTATTTAGAGAGGGGATAGCTGTGCCATGAGACAGAGAAGGGGCCCAGGACAGCACCAAGGCTGCCACAACAGGTAACGGGGACTGTAGGAACAAGTCACTCAGCTAACTGGGGATGTGGGGTAAGGGTCAGGGAGCAAATTTCAGGGGGAAGATAAGGCAATTCCTATTTTTGAGTTTTTATACCATCGTTTACCAATGAGCATTGAAGAAACAAACCTAGTCATGTGTTTGCTAATCCATGTCCATCTTGATCAAGACACCAACAATTTGCTTTGAAACTTCTGCATCTCACTCAACATGTTCTTTTATATTCTTTGTAGAATAACTTTTGTTTGTGTTCCATGTCTCCACTTAAAAATCCCTTCCTGGAGGAAGCCTTCCCTCAGTCCCTACTCAAAATTGTTACACACTGGCACAGCTCACTGCAGGGCTTCTGTGCCACTCTTAACACACATGCAATTATTTAAGTGTTTGTGAAAAGATGTGTGTGTCGGTGCAGAGAAGCTGCCTCTGGAGTGTCTCCCTGGGGACCCCCAGGCACCCACTGTTCCTGGAAGATGATACATGCTCAGTCACCAGTGCCTGAGTGACTGCCCGGCTCTGCCTCCCTGTCGACTGCATTGGGCCACATGTCACCACTCAAATATCTCTAAGGTAGGGAGGTCAGGGGTGAAAGAAGCCTGCAGGGAGAACAGTGGAAAATTAACACAAGTCCACCCAAAGCATTCAAATTCTCCTCAAAAGCAAGACACACAACCGAAACAAAAAGCAGCTCTGGGTATTGAACAAAACATATCCTTGGTTATCTCCAGCTCATAGATAATCACCCAACTCTGGTCTGCCTGTGTTCTCCCGGGCAGAATTACTCCTCATGTTTGAACAGTTGATCACTGACCACTCACAGATTTTCCAGAGGGCCCTCAGACCTCATACAAAGACCTTCTTTAGCACTCCCTATGAATTTTCAACATTAGCAAAGGATGCCCTTGGAACCCCTTTGTATAATCTTCCTCCATTCACTGAGTGCAGGACCCACTGACAAGCGTGGGCGCTGTCCGTTCCAACCATGCCTTTCACAGGTGAAGAAATTTGGGCAAATGAATCAGTTAACACAACACATGGCTGGCTGTGTGAGACTTGCAGATCTGAGAACCCAAAGTGCTCTAAGCTAAGTGCTCTCCAGTGCTTTCCCCGTGTCACCCCAATATCCAAAATGAAACCCATGGCACTTTTGGAACTGATATACTACGAAAATATTCGGTGCAGAAATAATTCTCAGCATGCATCTATTTTAATAGAAAATATAAATATGCACAAGTATAAATATTCTCACACATTGCTCTTCTTTAATTCTAGACTGACCTAGACCAGAATCTGAAATTGATCCCTTGCTAATGAGCGACAACTAGAAAGTAAAGATTTAATGATAGAAATTGTTTATAGTTGGCCATACCTAATGCAGTAATGGAATATATATTGATCCCAGGTTCAGTATCTCAGATGAGTGATGCAGTAGGAAGTGCCTGCCACTTTCTGGTGCCTCACACACAGACAGAACCCTCCCCGTTAACGGGATATGTGAGCACAGAGACGGAGACTGACGGAGCTCTCCCAACATGCCAGGCTGACTTATTTGTAAGATGGTTCTTTTCTTAGATTCCCACGATACAAAAGACATAATATTAGTTTTTGTACATTGGAAAAAAAAAAAAATGATGTGCCCTTGCTTCCTACCAGTGCTATCAAGCTAAGGAAAACAGAGAGGCATCCAATGGCCCAAAATTTAGGTTCATTCCATGGCCCATATATGGCTTACCAAGTCCGGACTCCTCGGAGAGCCTCAGAATCCCTGGGCGACTGTGTTTTGTTTGCATCTTAATTTCCCCCAGGCTCTAGAAAGATTCAAACCTATAGCCTTGATGTCTTTATCCCTCCCCCAGACCTCCCCGGCACGAGTACCAAACAGAAACTGCCTTGCTGCTTCTGTTTAATCACAGAATGACAATATTTCAGTGTAGTGGAAGGGCTGTTTGTGCTTTATCTTTTACTGTGATTTTATGGGGAGCAATATATTTCCTTCCTTTCCTCCCCTGTACTGTAACAATCTTTCCTAAATTAAATACGTAACAAATTTCTCATATGACTTTATTCCCAAGCTCTTTTTAAACCATCATTAAATATCTTCATGTTGTTTGACAGTTATTCCTCATCAGCACATTACCTTAGAGACTGTCTGGTATAAACGGAGGTTTACAGAGCGTGGAGAGAGAAAGAAACGGAGCAGGGGCTGTGGCTGGACTCGCCCTGGTCAGGCAAGGACCTGGGCCAGTGTGGCAGCTGAGGGTGATAGCCAGAGAAATGCTCACTTGAATAAAAAGTGAGTCCTGCTCAGCTTTGTGTCCCCAGACGTAGGGAGGCTCTGTGAAGACATTTGGTGAAGAGAAAAAAGGGGGTAGGGAAGAAAAGGTTATAATTAAAAGGCAAAAAGAAAATGGAAGGGCAGTAGGGGAAGAGGCTGAGGTTGGGGAGATGCTCAGAGAAGAAAGAAAGCAGGTGGAGCTCCACACCAGACCGAGATCTGAGGACGTCTTCAATTCATTAATCAGTTTGATCCAAGACAAGATGTGCATAAGGAAGATGTGCTCCTCCAGGACCTCAGCCACTGAAGAGGGCGACAGCCTGTTAGAGCAGCTCCAGGGCCAAGACCACCCTCAGCTGCCATCACCACACAGGCCGCCATCACCAAGGGTGCTGCACGCCCGGGGAGGGTGCAGGGCTGAGCCACTCTGCCTCTCATGGAGTTGACAGAGTGGGCGAAATGTGTGCCACGGTGACCCTGGACCAACAGCCAGGGGAAATTCTGTAGGCCAAGAAAAAAAGGAAATATGCTTTACTTTTCTAATAGTTGTAATTATCTGGATTTATTGATCATGTTACTGAGCTTACCTGAAAGACAAGAAAACAAACTGGGATTAGATGCCCACTGCAGCCACTGCTGCCCATGTCAGCTTTAATCTGCGGCCATTCTCTCTGACATGCAGTGTTAGTGGTGTGGAGCAAGAGCTGGCAAGATTCTAAGTGGCCCGTCTGTGTGACTTCTCCAGATACGTAGACTCATCTAATGCGCCATTAGAAATACAGCCTGGACTCTTGAGCTGCGTCTAAGTCTTTTAGGTATCAAAGTTGTGTACAATGGTGCTATTCTGGCTCATTTTATTTTTGATGTCAATCCATACATGCAGAAGCTTCAAAATTAATTATACAAGAGAGGAATACTTTGATTAATCTTTAATAAATACTCTAGTTCAGCCAATATTTCTTGGCAATCATGTACACTGCTGCCCACAAGGTTATTTTCTGTTAAATTTCCAAACAGGATCTGATATTGTATATTGTCCATGAATGAATAAAATTATGAAGATCCAACTTTTTTTATTTTTTATAGTGTCCAGTGTTTTTTTGTTTTTGAAGAGACTTTTAACACATAGAAGAGTTGTACACTAGTACAGGGAATTCCTTTAGACGCTTCCCCTAATGTTAACATCTTCCATTACCAGCCTACAGTTATCAAAACTAAAAATCAACATTAACACAATCCCATTCAGCTAACTGTAGAGTTCATTCAAATCCCAGTTTTTCCACTAATGTCCTTTTTCTCTTCCAAAATCTATTCCCAAAGGCCTGTTTTAATTGGAGCGATATGAGGTGAAAGATTGTGTTTGCACGTGACAGCGTAGGCAGAGTTAAGTCGTGGAATCCCCAAGAAGTCAAGCTTCATGAGAGCAATGACCTTGTCAGTCTTGTTTATCTGCACAACCTCCAGCCCAGGAATGTCGTCTGTATCACAGAGAATCAAACATGTGTAAAGAAGGAGCAGTGACTAAGTGACTAGTTAGAGCACCTCACCTTGATTTTTACAGAGAAGGGGCCAACATGACCAATTTCAAGGCATTCTTCTAAATGTTTTATATTCTCTTAATTCCTGAACTCTCTTGGTGACTTTAAGATTTTTGAATGGCACAATTAGATGAGAACTATACTTGAAGAAAACTATGAAGAATGGTGGAGATGCAGGTAACACTCCTACCACTGGCCACCTCTTGCCCTGACCCAGAGAAGGAGGCTACACACCGTCATCTTGTAAGTGTATGTCATCACCATACTTATTACACAATACTGTAATTAACTGTGCACTGTGGAATGAACTTCTGGGTGACAGAGTTTCTTTCCTCTGATTATACCAAGTGCCCCACTTATTAACATAAGTACTCAGGAACACATGGTCATCTTTCTTCAGTAAACCACCATCATTTATACATGAAATTCTTGGCATTGGTATTAATGTTAATAATGAACAAGATGTTAATTATTAAAATCAATGCAAAATTGTCCAAGAGAAAACTAAATTTCAGTCCCACATTCTCCACTAAACCCTGTAGGGTAAGTTTAATCTAGGACCAACTAACCTTCCTTTTGCCTTCCAGGCACATTTCTGTTCTTTACGTATTTGGTTAAGACTTGTCCACCAAAGAGAGCAAGCTGCTTTATTTTGACCATGGCTTTGAAGTACTTAAAATACTGCCACATGCTATTAAGTATTCAATGAAAAATTGTCGTTGGTGTAATCAAAAAAAGAGCAGAGAATATGAAAGCCCGTCCCTGCCAGGCTCCCCACGCTCTATGGCTGCTTCCTCAAACCATCATTCCCCCTCACAACAGCGACGCTGGCAAACCCACATCCTTCTCTGCAACAGGCACGGTTGCCCCCCTGGCTTGATCCTACTGGGAGGCAAGGCTTCATGGTAGGAGTAAAGGTGTTTGAAGAGTTTTAGATCAGCCAGCTGGTAGATAGGACAGAACTCTGAGTAATAACTGATAATTCACCCCTGGGCACACGGGTGTTTACATTGTAAGCAAGTCTGTCTACAAACAAAAAACAAACTAGACTGACAAATCACACCATCATAGAGGAATAGAGCTAATATGCCCCACTTAGAGGAAAACACGGGTTACCAGAGAGGCGAAGTAACTCACTTAAAACCACACCATGAAAGACCCAGTTCGCAGTCTGAATTTTTTCAGAATGAAAATCACTAGATAGATTTTTCGAAAGGTGCTGCTTCGAAGCTGCTGAAGGTAACAGGACCAGGGATGGTTCATCAGGCCGTGCTGTTCCCTTGCTTGAACCTTGGCATAGATTCCAATTGCACTCAGGGGCCGAGCTTGTCAGCGTGAGTTACAAATGCTGTGAGGCTCAGGTCCTGGCTCGTGCACAGCTGCATCTTTCCAGTATCCCTGAGGAGCTACACAGGCTCCAGTCACACCATCCTACTCAGAACTGACCTGTGAGATCTGGCATGTTGTCTTTGGTCCCTATTTCTTCTGCCAGAATGGATGTCACCCCAGGCAGACCCCTCCTCTCTGCTCCCCTTGGGCCCTGTATTTCCTTACATGATATTGCTTAGTTCAGAATTGAAATTGGCCTGTTCTCTCTGCTGCTTTCCCTAAAAGCGAGTTTAGGGAGCACTAAACAATAGGGAGTTTGAGAACACTGATCGTGTATGTCTCTCTGACTCATTATTCTCCTCCCAGGAACTTGTACTGTGCCTGATGTGGGTTAAGCATATAAATAAATACGTTTTCGGTGAAAAGAGCACATTAAGGGGAAAAATGTACATTCCTGTTAGGTATCTGCAAATAACTACTAATATTAAATAGTGCATAAATATCCTTCTCCCCCAGGAAAATAACACTGTATAATAATTCCAAAACCTAATTAAATGATATTTTGTAAGTGTTGGTTTGCTATAAACAGAAAATCAATTATCATTATTATTCCTAAGTACTATTCTATATCTAGGTCCTTTAATCAGTTAGGTTACCAAAAATCTATGTCCATCCACCCTGTTCCCAGTAAAATAAAACTCAGAAAGCATTTTTAATATTCTGGGTCCTTACAGATCTGGTCCACTAATTTGGATGTGAGTCATATCCATAACATTAAGGAAGAGCTTTCGGGAGGTGCCTGTGGCTCAAAGAAGTAGGGCGCTGGCCCCATATACTGGAGATGGTGGGTTCAAACCTGGCCCTGGCCAAAAACTGCAGAAAAAAAAAAAAAAAAAACAAAGAAGAGCTTCCAACCATGAGCCCCTGGGACCTGGGTATCTGGATGTGGAACATTGTGTCACTGAAGTCCACACACCTTCTTGCTACCCCGCAAATAATAAGCCTGCACCACTAATTATATTCATCCTTTCTGCTGTGAAGAACCTCCTTTAAAAAATGCTTTATAGAACAATGGCATATTACGCATATAAAAGAGCTAAACTTTTATTCTTGTCATATTCCAGGATTTTTCTGAGGCACCCACGTGACAATAAAGCTGTCTCTTTGCAAGTATTTACATCTCCTGTCTTCTTCTGTATGTGCATAAAGGATTGCGTTTGGATTCCTGCCAAGATGTCTTAATTGATTTTTTTCAGGTGTTTCCTGCTGCCATGGCAACCATAATCAAATATCTTTTCATGAATAGCTTGTCAATTGCAATATACTATTCTCACTGAATATAATCTCCAGTTCTCGTGCAAAGCTCTCCAAAGCTTTCTCTTTTCTGACCTAACATTTCCTACAGGCCCCTAGTCCCCATGGAAATCACATATTTAAATACTGTGTGTGGTTTTTTAAATGGTAACCTCCCATGATTTCTATCAGTAATCACCACACACACACAAAAGATAAAAATAGATTATACTTTCAAGAGTAATAGATATTTTATTACTGGCGTGGTTTGTCAAATACCTGTAATCCTTCTTGAATCACCTTTGATGGTGTTATTTCATATTTTATTTTTCTCTCCCAAGAAAAATCATCATTCATGTTAAGAGAGAACATCTTGTCAAGTGCTGCAGTTCAACAAAATAAGGAAAACATCCCTGCCAAACGCAGCAAATGTGATTACTTACACAAGGCCAAGGAGAAGCCCATAATTAGATCATTACCATGGAAACAACCTAATTACATGTGTAAAGCAGTGGGGCTGAGTTGTAGATCTGAATATGCTAATACCATTGTCTATGTTATAACATTTCTGATACTTAGCTTTCCTCAAATATAAAATATAAAACATATAGATAAATCACAACTCAGTTTAAATGAATGAAAAAATAGTGTGCAGTTATATGAATGGAGTTCAGGGATATTTACTGTCTATTGTAACACACACCTATATCCTTAAACAAGAAAAAAGGGCTTCAATGTGCATATTCATAATAAATGTACATTAGCATGTAAATAGCTGAACGGCACTAAGTGTACATTCTGGAATTTCATACTGTGCAAAAATTATTTATAAGAACAACCAAACTCAGGGCAAGGTAACTTAATTTGTTCAATTATATACTTTTTATTTATATTAGGGAATAATTTTATATGGTCTGTTCTTGGTTATTTAGAGGCCAGTTGTTTTGCATAAGGTTGCATTTGATCCCTGAAGGCTAAAACATGTGGACCCATTCGGCCTCAATCACAGGTGTATGCTGCACCACGGGCAGGGCAGAGGTTTTACTCTGAACAATTTTACTCATACAGGGGCATATTTACCTTTCTTAATTACCAAATTATTGGTAATTAAATTAATTTGGTAATTAAAAAAGGTAAACATGCCCCTGTATGAGTAAAATTGTTCAGAGTAAAACCTGAACAATTACCAATTACCAAATTAATTTAATTACCAAATTTATTGGTAAATTTACCTATTACCAAATTTAAATACCTATTTCTACTGGTCATTTACTGCTATTTGAAAATGCTTGTTTGTTTGAATTTCTTATACATCTTGCGTTTTCATTCCTTGTTTTTCTCAACTGTGTTATTTAGAAGGCTTCTTTTCCAGCAGCCCCAGATGTCAGCTGGTCCCTGCCCTCCGTTGCCGCCCCTGGAAACAGCATGGCTTCCAGAGTTGGGGAGGGGAAGATAGGAGAGGCAGCCAAGGCCCTTCCCTTACCCCACATACTCTCCACCAGGCTAGGAGGGAGAGCGGGAGCCTGGGCTGAGGACGGCATGAAGGGCTTGGCTGTTCTCTGATTGGTCTGCCTTCTCTGACAGGTGCCTCTCACTCTGGCATTGCCCCCCTCCAGTTTCATTCCCCACCCTTCCCTATAGCCAGGAGGCCCTGGTCTCCTGCTGATGGCGAAGAATAGAGGCAACTGTGGCTTTCCTGGGGGTGGAGACGCTAACTCATTCTGGCTCAATCTTCTACAAACCTTCCTTGGCTTTCTTTTCCCAGTGCCTCTCTCTCTTTCTCGCCCACACTTTCTCTCTCTCCTCCTCTCTCTCTCTCAGCTGGGAACTGAGTGGGAGATGTGACAAACTCACCAGCAGCTCAAAGATCCTGGCCCCAAGTGACTAAGTCTCTAATAGCAAATCAAGGCGTGTGCTGCACGAATGAGCAGCTCACTGGCGACAGAGGCCACCAACAAGAGCACGGAATTGGAAGGAGGACCGGGGCTTGATGAAGGGAAAATAGCTGGCCACAACACCAAGTCGGGCCTTGGCTCTGCCTTGGATTGTCACACTGCGTGATTCACTTTCCCTCTGCGCACACAACTCTCCCTGTAAAGCAATAGGATGGGGCTGGTTGACATTTAGACCTCCAGAGTGGTGTGTGGCTGTAACATGGGCTGGGTCAAGCCCTGCCTCCTGCCTCGCCTCCTGCATCAGGCCTGGGGGGTCCTGGCTGGGAGCCTGTAGTACACACATGCTGTTAGGACACACATAGGGAGCCTGAGATGGAGATGACATTAATTTGTCTTAGGCAAATCATTTTATGTCAAAGGATGGCTGTGGGAAGGGCACTGGCCAGGCTGGTGAAGGAGGGAGCCCCACAGTCTCTCCCAGCTGTTGTGTTATAACATTTCCCCAGGAAACGCCTTTCCTTTATGTGCTTCTTTCGAAGTTCTCTGCCATACTAAAAAAGCTTCAGCGATTCCCCATTTTCATAAATTCCAAATACAAAAGGCATTGCTGATTTTTCCAAACACCCTTTTACCCAGCTGCAGTTTTCTTGCCCCATCTCGCTTCCTCTCACGCTTCTTCCTCGCCCTCCCTCGCCCTCCCCTGGTCTGGCCAGGGTTTTCCACACATCCACACATCCTCAGTCCCAATTTTCTCCCTGTTCTGATGCTGCTTCTTTATTGGTGAACCTAGCACACAGTAGGCACTCAATAGAAGTTTGTAGGACTGTTGAACCATACTCTCTCTACCATCCAGATCCCATGTCAGTCTCCAGGGACAGATTAGGCCTTACCGCACACCCCAACTGCGAGGCTCACCCTGGTTTCTGGGAATGGCAAGGTCGTGTTTTCCTCTAACACAATGAGGAATGTATGTTGTAGCCTAGCACGCAGGACCTACCTTCAGGACCTCTGAATCATAATCACTGTTCAAAGTGTGAAAACTTATGACCCATTACAAGTAAACATTTTGAAGACAAATAGCAAGACTTCTCTTTTTTCATAATTCCCACACCACCTAACCCCATGCTCAATCTTTGATAGGTAACACAGGAAGTGTTAGATGGATAGGCTCGGAAGTGCCCTGAGAATACTTCCTCTCGGATGAATAACACATTTATCATACAATCTCCACTTGGCAAATGCTCCTCTTTCCAGGAGAAACTCAAATGCCAGCTCCCTGCGGCCTTTTCTCACCACTAGGCAGAGTTTGTCTTTTCTCCTTTTAAACACATGTCTATTGCATGATGCTACAATTATTTGTTGGTACATCTATCTTCCCACCTAAACAATGCACACTTTTCCTTAAGGAAAATAACCAAATTTCACTTTTGTTGTAACCCTATGCCCAGTATCTTTCCCGTAATATAATGGATGTTGAGCAACGTTGAATGAGGATGGAACAAATGCACGTACCCTTTAGGAAAAGAGTGAACTTTCGCTTTTCTCTCCCAGAAAACTTTTGAACAATTTTTGCCAATTTGAGATGAAGGATTCACATGAAGCCCGACACTCAGTTTACAAGTTCATCAGGTTATAGAATTACCCACAGGTGCGCAATGCTTATGCCAAGTTTTGTCTATGATCTTCCACAGTCCTGAGTCGGCTACACAGGGAATCTACACTCTTGCTGCTGAAATCCATTGTAAAGAATCATTAAGTATTTAAAAACCACCATTAAGAAATTAAGAGAGTTAATATATTAGAAAGTACAAAGACCTATGTGTTACAGTATCTTTTCCTGAGGTCATCCATAGATTACAATCACACATTAATTGCTTCTTTTAACACCACACGAGACCCTCTTCTCCTTACTATCTACATTAAACTTAGTTTGTTAACCTATTACTTATGCCTTCCTTCAGCTGTATGTTCTTTGATAGACGGTACAGTTTTAGACATCTCACTCTTCTCTGTAACACCTAACACAATTTCTGTGGCACAGAAATGTATCAGTAAACAGTTACTATATGACTCTATTAACGACCATCTTCCAAGTTTCTGATAAACATTAAAACTGAGCAACATGGGAGAAATTACTCTTTTCAAGTCCTTCTAAGCAACTAATTTGTTTTACATTAATGACATTGAGGAATTGCTCTCATTTCTTCTCTTAAAATTGTTCACCAGACATCTAATGGCTAATGTGGTGAGCTCCATGGATCAAGTGAGTGGAACTTCCAGGCACAGTTTTATCTGCCAAACTCTGTCTCCTTCTTTTCTTACATTTAAGTTCCCCCTATCTAATTTTTCCCACTAATTTCAACTTAATATCAATATAATATGCATCTTTGTACACTATCTTAAATTATTTTCAGATCGAGTAGGTGTTCATGAGCATAAACAGGTACATAAATATAATAAATATAAATGAATAAATAATAAATACCAAATCTAAGATTTTCTCGATTAAAATTAATTCTTGATTAAAATGGTTCTCACATTTGATATTGAGGAATCTCTTTTACTTGTTATTACTGAATCACAATTTTAATCACCTTTTAGATTATTTGTAATTTTGCTCAGGCTTGAGAGATAACTTTTATTTTTAAACACATCAGGGGATCAGATAATTGTCTGGCCTCCTTACTACACACTTCCAAATTAGCTAGTGGCTTTATGGTCGGGGAAAGAGTGAGAAGATGAATAATTCTCTTCAAGATTATCTTTCTACATTAAGAGCTGGGATGCAGGGGGGGCGGAGACAAGATGGGTGACTGAAGCCAGCTTTCCACAGAGGCTCCCATCCAGAAGGAGAGTTAAAGGACAGAAATTTAGCAAGTAACCTGGTGGATTAGAGCTGCACCAAGAGAGAAGGTTGAAGAACGCACATCAACCCTGCTAAGGAGAGCTACGACCCCAGGGATACAAACAAAAGGTACAAAATCTATCACCAAGCAGACGGGAATCCCCTCCCCCATGAAAACGGCTCGGAGTACCCCACAAACAAACGAGCAGAGTTCAAAAGTCCTCCCATTATACTCCACAGGACAGACCCTCTAAAAACTGGACTTACTTCCCCTACTAGGGTGCCATGGCGCTCTCCTGGCAGGCATAAAACTGTATAAAACTGTATATATTCTCTACCTGCAATTCTGAGCTCCCAGCACTCCCCTCTACTCTCACTCTGAGGTCTGGAGGCATGTCCCCCAATAGTCCAGATTCGTGGGTGATTTCTCAAGGGGTGTGGACAGAGCCTGGACTGCAGCTGGTCAGTGCTGATTCTATGGCACGGGAGTGAGGAGAGGATGATCGGCTGAGAGGGAACCATGCCAGAGTGGCGGTGCCCCAAGACACAGAGCAGCAGCCATTTTTGGCAACTGTAGGGCTCAACCCTGGATATTCTGGAGTCACACCCCCATCTCTCTGGGCAACCATAGGAGGCTGGGCATATTCTCAGGTGGCAACCACCAGCAGAAGAGCACGGGGACTAGAAAACGCACGTGCAGAGCTCGGAGATTCCCAGGGCAGGGCTGACCCAGAGGACAGCTTTACTGAGCCTAAGACTACCCGGCCTCCAGAGTATCATCAGCCTAAACAAAGGAGGGCAGGCAGAGGCTGGAACTGACAGGTAACCGTGCTGTGAATACAAACTACAGCGGCACAGACAGGGTCTGAGGCACACGTTCTGGGAACTCAAAACAGCTTCTCTTCTGCAGGGGAATTTAGCAGGGACAGAAATAAATTCCCACAAAGTTGATCTGTTCTATCAGTAACATCAATCAGGGGCAGGGCTCAAACTGAGCGAACAGCCCCAGCCTCCTGAGGTTGTCCGGCCTTACCTCCCCCTGCCGGATAGTGGCAGGGAGCAGTGGCCTGGCTAAGCAAACATAGATCTCCTTGTGATTTAGGCAGGTGCAAACCCTTGGAGTATCTGCTCATTGGAGGCAACTGAATCATAGCCCTGTGGGGTTATCAGTGACTGGGTGTGACAGAAATGCAAGTGGGGAAGGAGGCATCAACTTACCCAGACTAATCTATTTGTGGGGTAGGTCTTCCTGACTTCATGGAACACTGGAGCAAGTCATATTTGAGTTGTCAGCAGACCCCTGTGATCTAGTTACCAGAGACCTTTTAAACTCTTCCACCTGAGACAGGTGCTGACTGAGACAATTGATTTGGACCTTTTGAACTGAGCCAATTGCCCGAGGACTATCCAAGTGGTGCCCTGGGTGTGTGGTTGCAGGAAGGTTTGATTTTCCTTTTCCAATTGTTAACTGTGAGGGGCAAGATGACTTAATTGCTGGTATTTCTCCACAGCTGAGACTTCAACCCAGAGTAACTGTTTCACTAGGGTCCGACAGAGACCAGCTGAAAATAAGACAGAGCCATTTAGCCCAACCACACCAAACAGGTCCCTAGTTTCTCAGGCCATAGCACTGTATGGGTCCTTGGCAAAGATCTAGGGGAAAAATCAAATGGTGTACAATAATCATGGGGTGGAATCAGCGAAAAAACTCTGGTCACATGAATAACCAGAGTAGATTTATGATGGAGAAATTAAATATTTCAATGACATGTTGAAGAAATTTGCCATAACGAAACCAGCTCTTCAGGATATTCTCAGACCTATCCTCCATAATGACCAGCCCAATCCTCTACCACAAAAGTAAAACTCACTCAGAAACTTTTGATCAAACTCCAACTTACACAATGGCAAAAGGATTAAAAATGTCCACTGGACTTTCCAAAACTCGATACCCAAAATTTTACCAGACTTATCAATATTCTCCATTAATATGAATAGCTTAAACTGTCCTCTAAAGAGGCACAGGTTGGCTGACTGGATACAAAAACTCAGGCCAGATATTTGCTGCATACAAGAATCTTTTCTTACCTTAAAAGATAAATATAGACTCAGGATGAAAGGATGGTCATCCATACTTCAGGCAAATGGTAATCATAAAAAAGCAGGTGTTGCAATTCTATTTGCAGATACAATAGGCTTTAAACCAACAAAAGTAAGGAAGGGTAAGAATGGTCACTTCATATTTGTTAAGGGTAATACTCAATATGATGAGACTTCAATTATTTTTTTTTTTTTAATGGTTCACATCTTTAATCCCAGCTCTTTGAGAGGCCAAGGCAGAAAGATAGCTTGAGACCAGGAGTTCAAGACCAGCCTGGGCAATATAGAGACTTCAATTATTAATATTTATGCACCCTACCAGAATGTGCCTCAATTTATAAGAGAAACTCTAACAGACATGAGCAACTTGATTTCCTTCAGCTCCATAACAGTCAGAGATGTCACACTCCATTGGCAGTGTTGGATAGATTCTCCAATAAGAAGCTGAGCAATAAAATTTTAGATTTAAACCTAACCATCCAACATTTGGATTTAGTAGACATCTAAAGAACATTTCATCCCAACAAAACTGAATACACATACTTCTCATCAGCCCACAGAACATACTCCAAAATCGATCACATCTAAGGTCACAAGTCTAACCTCAGTACATTTAAAGGAATAGAAATTATTCCTTGCATCTTCTCGGACTACCATGGAATAAAAGTTGCATTCAGTAAGAATAGCAATCTACATACTCATACAAAAACGTGGAAGTTAAGTAACTTTACGCTGAATGATAGATGGTTCAGAGATGAGATTAAGAAGGAAATTGCCAAATTTTTGGAACAAAACGATAATGAAGACACGAATTATCAGAACCTCTGGGATACCGCAAAGGCAGTCCTAAGAGGGAAATTTATAGCATGGCAAGCCTTCCTCAAGAGAACAGAAAGAGAGGAAGTTAACAACTTAATGGGACATTTCAAGCAACTTGAAAAGGAAGAACATTGCAACCCCAAACCCAGTAGAAGAAAAGAAATAACCAAAATTAGAGCAGAATTAAATGAAATTGAAAACAAAAGAATTATACAATAGATCAATAAATCAAAAAGTTGGTTATTTGAAAAGATCAATAAAATAGATAAACCTTTGGCTAATCTAACCAGGAAAAAAAAAAGAGTAAAATCTCTAATTTCATCAATCAGAAATGACGAAGACGAAATAACAATAGACTCCTCAGAAATTAAAAAAATTCCTAATGAATATTACAAGAAACTTTATTCTCAGAAATATGAAAATATGAAGGAAATTGACCAATACTTGGAAGCATGCCACCTTCCAAGACTTAGCCAGAATCAAGTGGAAATGTTGAACAGGCCTATATCAAGTCTGAAATAGCATCAACCATAAAAAATCTCCCTAAAAATAAAAGTCCGGGACAAGATGGCTTTACGTCAGAATTCTACCAAACCTTTAAAGAGGAACTAATACCGGGCGGTGCCTGTAGCTCAGTGAGTAGGGCGCTGGCCCCATATGCCGAGGGTGGCGGGTTCAAACCCAGCCCCTGCCAAACTGCAACAAAAAAATAGCCGGGTATTGTGGCAGGCGCCTGTAGTCCCAGCTACTCGGGAGGCTGAGGCAAGAGAATCACGTAAGCCAAGAGCTGGAGGTTGCTATGAGCTGTGTGACACCACGGCACTCTACTGAGGCCAGTAAAGTGAGACTCTGTCTCTACCAAAAAAAAAAAAAAAAAGAGGAACTAATACCTATATTACTCAACCTGTTCCAAAATAGAGAAAAAGAAGGAAATCTACCCAACACATTCTATGAAGCAAACATCACTCTGATCCCCAAACCAGAAAAAGACCCCAAAACAAAACAAAATTATAGACCAATATCACTAATGAATATAGTTGCAAAAATATTCAACAAGATCCTAACAAACAGAATCCAGCAACACATCAAACAAATTATACATCATGACCAAATCAGTTTTATCCCAGGGTCTCAAAGCTTGTTCAACATATGTAAATCCATAAATATAATTCAGCACATAAACAAATTAAAAAGCAAAGACCATATGATTCTCTCAATTGATGCAGAAAAAGCTTTTGATAATATCCAGCATCCCTTCATGATCAGAACACTTAAGAAAATTGGTATAGAAGGGACATTTCTTAAACTGATAGAGGCCATCTACAGCAAACCCACAGCCAATATTGTATTGAATGGAGTTAAACTGAAATCATTTCCACTCAGATCAGGGAACAGACAAGGCTGCCCATTGTCTCCATTGCTCTTTAACATTGTAAAGGAAGTTTTAGCCACCACAATTAGGGAGGAAAAGGCAATCAAGGGTATCCATATAGGGTCAGAAGAGATCAAACAGATAATATGATTGTATATCTTCACAGATAATATGATTGTATATCTGGAAAACACCAGGGATTCTATTAAAAAACTCTTAGAAGTGATCATGGAATACAGCAACGTCTCAGGTTACAAAATCAACATTCATAAATTGGTAGCCTTTATATATACCAACAATAGTCAAGCTGAAAAAACAGTCAAGGACTCTATTCCATTCACAGTAGTGCCAAAGAAGATGAAATATTTGGGAGTTTATCTATCAAAAAACATGAAAGATCTCTATAAAGAGAACTATGAAACTCTAAGAAAAGAAACAGCTGAAAATGTTAACAAATGGAAAAACATACCATGCTCATGGCTGGAAAGAATCAACATTGTTAAAATGTCCATACTACCCAAAGCAATATACAATTTTAATGCAATCCCTATTAAAGCTCCACCGTCATACTTTAAACATCTTGAAAAAAATAATACTTTGTTTTGTATGGAATCAGAAAAAACCTCGAATAGCCAAGACATTACTCAGAAATATAAACAAAGCAGGAAGAATCACACTACCGGACCTCTGACTATACTACAAATCGATAGAGATCAAAACAGCATGGGACTGGCACAAAAACAGAGAAGTAGATGTCTGGAACAGAATAGAGAACCAAGAAATGAACCCAGCTACTTACCGTTATTTGATCTTTGACAAGCCAATTAAAAACATTCAGTGGGGAAAAGATTCCCTATTTAATAAATGGTGCTGGGTGAACTTGCTGGGGAACTGTAGAAGACTGAAACTGGACCCACACCTTTCATAATTAACTAAGATAGACTCTCAATGGATTAAAGATTTAAACTTAAGGCATGAAACTATAAAAATACTAAAATAGAGTGCAGGGAAAACTCTTGAAGAAATCTGTCTGGGCAAGTATTTTATGAGGAGGACCCCCCGGGCAATTAAAGCAGCTTCAAAAATACACTACTGGGACCTGATCAAACTAAAAAGCTTCCGTATAGCCAAGAACACAGTAAGTAAAGCAAGCAGACAGCCCTCAGAATGGGAGAAGATATTTCCAGGTTATGTCTCTGACAAAGGTTTAATAATCAGAATCCACAGAGAACTCAAACGTATAAGCAAGAAAAGAACAAGTGATCCCATCACAGGCTGGGCAAGGGACTTGAAGAGAAACTTCTCTGAAGAAGACAGGCACACAGCCTACAGACATATGAAAAAATTCTCATCATCCTTAATCATCAGAGAAATGCAAATCAAAACTACTTGGAGATATCATCTAACTCCAGTAAGATTAGCCCATATCACAAAATCTCAAGACCAGAGATGTTGGCGTGGATGTGGAGAAAAGGGAACACTTCCACACTGCTGGTGGGAATGCAAACTAATACATTCCTTTTGGAAAGAGTTTGGAGAACACTTAGAGATCTAAAAATAGATCTGCCATTCAATCCTATAATTCCTCTACTAGGTATATATCCAGAAAACCAAAAAACACATTATAACAAAGATATTTGTACCAGAATGTTTATTGCAGCCCAATTCATAATTGCTAAGTTATGGAAAAAGCCCAAGTGCCCATCAATCCACAAATGGATTAATAAATTTGGTATATGTACACCATGGAAAATTATGCAGCCTTAAAGAAAGATGGAGACTTTACCTCTTTCATGTTTACATGGATGGAGCTGGAACATATTCTTCTTAGTAAAGTATCTCAAGAATGGAAGAAAAATTATCCAATGTACTCAGCCCTAATATGAAACTAATTTATGGCTTTCATATGAAAGCTATAACCCAGTTATAACCTAAGATTATGGGGAAGGGGGAGATGGAGAGGAGGAAGGGGGGATGAATGGGCAGAGGGAGGGTGATTGGTGGGATTACACCTGCAGTGCATCTTACAAGGGTACATGTGAAACGTACTAAATGTAGAATATAAATGTCTTAACACAATAACTAAGAAAATGCCGGGAAGGCTATGTTAATCAGTGTGATTAAAATATGTCAAATGGTCTATAAAACCAGTGTATGGTGCCCCATGATCGCATTAATGTACACAGCTATGATCTAATAAAAAAAAAAAAAAGATCTGGGATGCAGTAATGGCTAACACATCCAATACTTGCTAAGGGCCAGCACTGTATTAATAATTTATCATCATGTGGTCCTCATAACAACTCTAAGCGAAGATACTGTCATCATCCCTTATTAGAAATAAGGACACTGAGACACTCAGACATTTGGTAACTTGCCCAAGATCACCCCATTAAACACACAATGGAACCAGGATTGAAACTGGACGCAGGAGTGACTGGCTCCAGAGCCGGGCTCCTACCCACCTTGCCACCTTCCTCAACCATCCTGGGTCTTCCAGGTTCTCAATGTGTCAATAGGTAACATTGAAATCTTAGTTTCTAGTGTTGTCCAGGAACTGTTGCAAACAGACGATCAGTTATGTGGCTCCAAGTAAAAGACAATTGGCCCCTAGGATCCCACTTTTCTTCATAATAATATCTCCCAGTCCTTACCCCTCTCAGCCAAAGCACTAATGGATGGTGATTTAGTAGAGACTTTTTGGATTTTTAAGAAATCCAAATGCTACTTAAGTGAAAGGAATTGAGCAAATGGGGCATTTTCTTTCACTCTCAGTAGCAAAATATTCATTGCCTCCTCTTATTATAAGTCATCTATTGCTTCAGTCGATACAGCCTGGGGCAGGCCTGGGCTTTATTTGCCATCTCTGTGTGAGCTTCCAGGTAAGGCTATGGATTTATGATCAGTGTAACTCCTGGCTGACTCCTGGATGCTTCGATACGCTAATAGAGGGTTATGGGAAAAATCACCTGCTACCCTTCAAGGCAGGATCTATGTCTTACGGGTCGTTTTATTATTCCAGCATCTAGCACATAATAAACATTCAACAAGTATATGTTGGATGAGTGACTAGATTCATAAATTAGTCTTTGGGTATAGATTTTAAATTTATAATGGTTAAAGATTGTTTACAACCTTACATAGGGTCAACATTGTACAATATAAATATGATCAAGTGAATAAAATATTGATAGTTTTAAGACAAATGTAAATGTTTATGTGTTCCTACAGTTACATGCCAGGAGACAGGTGAAAATAAAAGGTCTGAAAACGTCAAAAATTTATTTTAAATCCTACAAATCCCATATCATAAGGAACCAACTTCATAATTCATTAACTCGTTATTTAACTTTTCTTTTACTTCCTCACTGATGTAAAAAGGTATTCAGCTCTCTGATACTTTCTATTTTAAATCTTCATGACTCCCAGATATAATAGGCATTAGAAAAATAAAAGACATTATATTTATTTCTCTGGGAGATTGTTAAAAGATTTCTATTCTATTTAATTACGAAGGGCCCATTATGATGCCATTCAGAGAAGGCTTCCCAGTAAAACGTGTGAATGGCATTAAGGAGAAAGGGTCCCAGCTAGCCTGGAATGAAAATCCAAACATATCTGGCGTTTCACTTTAGAAAAATCTGCTTCCCTTGAAGACATTTATAGCCACCTAGTGATTTACACGGTGAATGAGGACTCTACTAAAAAACTGCAAGTTGCGTTCCCAGTTCAAGATCAACTCTGTGCAGGAACGTGCAGAGGACTGGGAGTGATTGGGAGACTAGGAAGCTCAAATCCAGGAGTATTTGGCAAAACCTCTGAGGGGAACTGTTCCAGAGAAGAGGGAGATGGGCCTGACAAGCCTGCCTCAGCCACAGGGCTATGGGGCAGGGACCAGCCGCAGCCACAGCAGGACCTTCTCCCTCCCCACTCTGAGCACCGGGCCTTCAGGGTCGGGCTGTGGGGCTGGAATTGACCTTCAGTGGAGTGGAGACTGCTGGGAGCAGCCCTGAATTGGACCCAGGTGGGCTTATAAGCTGCAGTTGGGCCCCACGGAAACATCTGGGGTGGACTTTGCAGGGATTGACATGCTGGTGAAAATAAGTAGAGTTCTTATAGATTACATGCAGGTATTAAAGTATTTCTAAAAATACAACAGTGTCTGTCAATGAGGAATGTGATACATGTAGATGTTTTCTAAAAAAAAAACCCTGCTTCATGAAAATCTGACCTATGGATAAAATAAAAAGTGATGATTCAAAAAAGAAAGAAAGAAAGAAAATAAGTAGAGTTCATGGCCAACAGAATGGGCCACTACAAAATTCAAGTTTAACTCCACATGTGAAATAACCCAAGCCTGTAAGCTGGGGAAACCTAAACTCATTCCCTTTAAGAATCCTTCCATAAGATAAAATAGAAATAAAATCATAATTTATATAAATTACTGCGGACGTATTTTTAACTAGTGTCATGCTTTATGGTTTCATAAACCGCCTTGGTTCTTTCTTAGATTCACTCTGTGAGAAAAACAGGGCAGTTATTTCCCTCTAGTAGATGAGGAAACTGAGGCTCACATGGGCCGTGATCTTTGACCACAGTCGAACCGTTCATGCAAAGCTGTGGGCTAGTTGGGGCAAGGTGGAGACTGCCCTCCCCACAGACAGGCACAGAGCTTAATTCCTCCCAGCACAGGCTGCTCCCACACACAGATGGTGATGGCGAGTTTCCCTTTCCTTTTCTTCCCGTCTCTTCCCTTTCCCTTCTTTTCCCTCCTTCTTCTCTCTCCCGCTAGCTTCCAGGGAGGTCCTGCCCAGAGCATGACAGTTACCTGAAGAAAGAGGACAGGGAGAGACAGATGAGACGGAGGGAAGGTGGTGGCAGAAGCCTCACCCTCTCCAGCAGGTGGGACTGGCGGGAGTTCTCCCCTCCTCCTCCCGTCACTCCTCACTCTTGGAAAACATTCCCACAGGCGTTCCCTTTTAAAAATCTCACTTCACTGGAATGTGGAAACCCAGCTCACCAAATGTGGTGATGTACTTACTGAAAAAAGAAAAGCCATGGCTTCTCACCTGCAGCCAGCAGTAAGGGCAAGGGTGTTAGAAGAAAAAAGTCATTTTACCACAAGGACATGTGCACTAGAATGTTTTATTGCAGCTCAATTCAAAATTGCCAAAACATGAACAGATTAGCAAACTATGGTTACATGTACACCATGGGGTACGATTCAGCCATAAAAAGATGGAGACTTTACATCTTTTTGTATTTACCTGGGTGGAGTTGAAACCCATTTTTTTAGTAAAGTATCACAAGAATGGAAAAACAGTATCCAATGTACTTGATACTAATATGAAACCGATAGATATAGATAAACAACTGCACACACACCAAAGAAAAACACAAGTACAGTACCCCGAGGGGGAGAGGGAGGAGGGAAGGTGATTGGTGGGATCTCACCTAATGAGCACAACGGGAGGGTGTTCAGCTCACCCTCTGGGTGAAGGGCTCAACTACAACTTGAACTTAACCTTAGAAACAAAAACAATGTAACCTAAACAGTTGTACCCTCATATCAATCTGAATGTTTTTTTTAAATGCCACGATTCCAATAGCAAATTAACTGCCAGAGAGTGTCCTGAGGTGGTGGGTTGCTTACCACCATGGAAATCATGGTGTCTTTCTAAAAACAAGATTTACGATTTCTAGTTGTTCCAACATATTCTAGATGAATGATTAATTTCTCCTCATAAAAGTAGGAATTGAAACGAAAAAAAAAAAATGCCAAGGGCATGTAAGACCCTGTGAGCTTTTCAAGGTTCAGCTGGTGTTTAGCATTTTCTTTTCCTTCTTCCCCCTTTTTGGAGCCAATTGTCCCTCCCCACATCTTCTCTATGTACCTACAGAAGCTAGTTCACCAAAACTGTATGCACAGGCCTCGCAGGGGTCCAGGCAGGCACCCCCACAGGCTAGTCTACCTGCAGAAGCCAGTTCACCAAAACTGTATGCACAGGCCTCGCAGGGGTCCAGGCAGGCACCCCCACAGGCTAGTCTACCTGCAGAAGCCAGTTCACCAAAACTGTATGCACAGGCCTCGCAGGGGTCCAGGCAGGCACCCCCACAGGCTAGTCTGCCCTCGGCACTCTGGCAGGGGTTGCGAGAGTCCAGCAAAGGAAACACCTTCTGGCTGATTATTTCTGTCTTCCAAAAAAAAGATGGAGAAAATGAAAATGAAGGCCTCTGGAGCAGTTAGGTCAGCAGAGAGAGCTCAGTTCCTAACTACCGCACTGAAAATTCACACTGGGGTCAAGCAGAGAGCCTCTTGGTTTCTGAGCAAAAGAAAAAGTTGTCCTCATTCCATTAGTCCCTGATCAGGCCGAGGCCACCTGCCTCTCCTCCCACGGTGATGGTGCCCACAGGGTCATAGAGGTCAGAGGCGTCAGCTGCATAACCCTGATTAAAGAGTCTGAGCAGACACCAGGAGCTTTTGGGAGTGAATCAGAGCCGGCCCTCACCACAGCTATTCAACAAACCCCATTCCTCAGAGATTGATGGAGCGCCTGCTACCTGCAAGGTGCTATACTGTGAATTAAAATTTTAAAGGAATCCTCACAACTTCTTTTGCCTTTGAGGGATGACCCCTGGGCGGGTGAGTTTCTCTTGTTATCAAATAAGGAACTGAAGCCCAGAAAGGGTCTGTGACAGGGATGAGGTGGGGATGTCTCTGAGCCCTGAGAAGAAATGGCTGGCAGCCCTGGTTTCCAGTAGCTGGTGCTGAGCCGGACAAGGCTTTCAGCCACTTTGGCCAAAGAAGTTCCTCGGCTATAAAGAGGAGAGGGCCACAAGATGTCTCTGTCAAAGACGCCTTTGGAGCTAATATGTATTGAATATCTATTAAATAAAGTGATATTCTGTGATTTGTAAGATCCCGGATTCTTACCGCTGTTGCTATATACATTTTACAAGGAAATGTATTCATAGAGAAAAAATAAGGGAACAGTGAATAATGTCTCCTTGCCTTCCTCAGTTGCTGTTTCTTTCTTTTTTTTTTTTTTTTGGATTTTGGCCAGGGCTAAGTTTGAACCCGCCACCTCTGGCATATGGGACCGGCGCCCTACTCCTTGAGCCACAGGCGCCGCCCGAGTTGCTGTTTCTTTAAGCCAACATTTTGTCTCATCTCACTCTTTATATTTACCAGGGATGTGGAGTCTGAGCCAGAGAATCAAGACTCGCAGAGTAATTATTTGTTGTTATTTTGAGTTTTAATGTAAAAAATAGTTGCCAAGAAAAAGACAGGCCTAGACAGGCCACAGAAGGTTATGCAAGCTTTCCACAAGTAAAAACCTAAAATTCACCCTTTAAAAAACCCCTTGTAAACAGATTTGATGAGAAATATATATGTGTGTGTTATTCTCAGCTGATACCATACGTATGTCACCATTTGATTTGTAAAGTATTTTATAACGATGTAGCTGACTCTCAGGATAACCGTTTAAATTAAAACTCAGCCTCACTAATGGATGTGTTGACCCCCATGGTAGCCACAAGCAGGAAATGAGTGAAGACCTCTGCTTGCAAAAGAACATTTCTGTGGTTTTCTACCAAGTCAACTGTCATCACATTTGGTTGAGATTTAAGAAATGGGTAGCAAAACAACAGTGAATGATGGCGTTTGCAAATTAGTTGAAGCTAAGTGACTTTTTGCCTGGAGTGTTCACTCTGAGAAAATGAATGTAAGGAAAATCAAAGTTAGCAAGGAGAATCTTCCTTGTTACTCTGTTGATTTCTCATGAAGTAAAATGCATTTATTTGATTCAGCTCAGAATTCCCTGTCTTTTGGGGGACCCTTGAAGGTAATCTTTCATATATCAGATGAGATGTTGCATTAGAGACAATTTTTGAACTTTACACTGATCAAAGTAACGACTCAACCCACATCTTACCCTGCCTAGCCCCAATATAGACTTTTCTTTTTCAAGGAATTATTTCAAATGTTTCTAAAGAGGGAAGAAAGCTTTTCTGTTTTTCTCACTTGCAGCTCTAATGTGGGCAAAATCATTAATACCCCTTTCTGCCAGTAATTCACACTTAGGGTTATCAGTTTAACTTACACCAAGTTCCGTTCTTACAGCATTTCTGTTGCACCCTTATACAATGTAAGTCATGAGGTCAGATAGCTGGGAAAGAAGGTTCCCTAACACATGCCCTATTCTAGACATAACAATTCCTAATGCACATGTCCAGCGATCTGAGGTCCATGTGTGCAACAGTTCTCTCTATTCCAAGTGTAAGACCTTTAATTTAGATTTTCAGAGAATTTACCATGTAGTTAATATTAATCTCTTTCTGATAGAACATTTCATATTTACATGTAATGCAGTATATTATTCTGTTTTGGCTTCATAGTTACTTAAAATGAGCCAAATTCCATTTCTATATGGAAAAATGATTAAAACCTGGTTATCTTTTCACATTTGCACACACACAGAGAATATGTACACATATAGTGTGCACGTGTATAAAGGATACATTTTCTCTGCTCGTCCTCTACCTCGGTAAGTTAGAGTAAATATTAAGCTTTAACAAAGTAATGAGTTTTTTATGCTTAATTTGTTCTGATTCCAGGGGTGAATAAGGAGGAAAAGATAATCATTGTCTTAAACAACAATTGATCTTCCGTCCCTTAATTTTCCTTTCTTTCTTCTTTCCAAAGTCTATGGATAGATTCTAGAAAGTCCTGCCTACTTTTAGAGTCAACATTTCTACTATGCTTCCAGAAATTTACTGTTTTTACATTGAGTATATACTGTGTATTTTTACTTTTTTTTTTTTTTTTTTTTTTGGAGAGACAGAGTTTCACTTTATGGCCCTTGGTAGAGTGCTGTGGCATCATAAGCCCACAGCAACCTCCAACTCCTGGGCCTAAGCGATTCTCTTGCCTCAGGCTCCCGAGCAGCTGTGACTACAGGCGCCTGCCACAACGCCCGGCTATTTTTTGGTTGCATTTCAGCCGGAGCCAGGTTTGAACCCGCCACCCTCAGTATATGTGGCTGGCGCCCCACCGACTGAGCCACAGGTGCCATCCAATATACTGTGTATTTTTATAAAATCAAAATATGTTCTTATTTAAAATCAGGTTTATTTCCAATGCTGACACAAAAGGTCATATCGTTTGCAGCGCTATTTTCAGCCATGGAGCTCCACGTCTAAGTTTCTGTGCTATAATACATAGGTGGAATAGTCATTTCTTCTTTTTTCAACAGACACAGGGAAAGAAAAAAGGGCTTCAGAAAAAAAGGAAACTGAAGTCTCATTTTTATAGATCAAAAGTAATTTTTGTCCCTAAATAGTGCTTTAAAACTTGTCTGGGCTTTAAATTACCATGATTCTTACCTAGGGCTATATAAGGAAAGGGAAGTGAAAGAAAAAGGAATCATACAAATCAATGCCTTCTTACTCACAGCAGAACCTCTGGCGTTCCAGCTCCTGCCCCACTCCTAGCACTTCCACATCACTCTCTGATTCCTCTCTGATATACTTCACATGGATTTGTTTTCTGGTCTCTGCTGACTGCACGGTCTGAAAATGCTTTGACCTTAAAGTCAAGGTCAAGTTTGTATTCCTGGAGTAAACAAGAAAGAAAGATGGAGAAAATAACTTAAAAACCATCTGACCAGGAAAAGCTGGAGCAAAATATGCCTCCAAAAACAAACAAACAAAAAAAGACAACAATGTCTTTCTTCTGAGGTTTCCTGTTTTGTTTTGTTTTGTTTTTCTAAATTTAACATTCACGGTGAATAATATTAATATAAGCCACCAGTGAAAGGAGAGGAATTTTTCCTCGAGTACTGTCTATGAAGGAGTTAGTCTGGCATTCACTGTGTCTGTCATGATGTAGACTAAGAGTTGTGAAGGGATGAGATTTCTAACCATACCACCATGCTCAGGCACCACGCTGGGAAAACAAGAGCTACACATGATGCCTCCAATAAAACTTTAGATAAATCAATGCCAGGAAAATATGTTAAAAATCTGTAAGTTTGAATAATCTTCTAGAATTATTGCAGGTTTTATAAAAACTTCATCTCTGTCTCAGCTGTTGGCTACAGCAATTTGACAGTTAACTGCTTTAAAAGGTAGTGTCTCTTGAAATGTTCATACATTTTCATTGATCACAAATGCAGAAAAACATTCATTTTCGTGTGAATGTATTTTTTCTTTTCCTATGCTAGTCTGAAGCAAAAGTCTGGCACAGTGGCAGAAGACACGTAACGTGTGACAGGTGAAATGTGTACCTAGTCAGCCAGAGCAAGGGTGACGGGAAGGCATGTCTGCGAGACGTTTTTTTTTTTTTTTTAATAAAGGCTCTCTACTGAAATACTGTGTCTCCTTGGAGAGGCCTTTCACATAAAGTCTAATCCACACACAAGCCTTTTCATAACTCATGCCTGAATTTTGATGTGCTGGTATGCGATGTTATCCAGAAAGCAGGTTCAGTTGCCTAGTTTGCCTCAGACACACATTGAAAACACATTTTATGAGGATTAGAGACCTACATGTGATTTTTAGTGAACAAAGAGCCTTGGTGCACACCTAGTACCTATTCCCTCTCCCTAATGTAACAGAACCTAATTTTGTCCAGCTACCTGTCTTTCCTCCTGCTAGGCATGAACCTCAGCTCCCTGGCTGACCTCATTGGAATATGGGTTTATTTGCTGACTTCTATTTTCTTTGCCAGTAATTGATTCAGGAATGGACACTGGACAGTGAGATGTGAGGACATGCTATCGGAGGTATTCTAGAAAAAGAAAGAAGCATGAGAAGAGACTCTTTCTTCTTCTCCTTGGTATTCTTGTCCATAAATGTGCTGTTTAGATCTGGTATGACCTTTTTTCTACCAGTCTAAAGATGAAAGCAATTCAAAGGATACAAGAGTGAAGAAAAATTAAAACACACACACACACACAAAAGAAAAAAAAACAATTTCACTGAGACACAGTGTTAACCAACCTGAGGTTCACCCTTGTGAAACATTATTAATGTCATTTCACATATTTTCTTTCTGTGACTTTCATCCTGGAGCAATCTAACCAATTTTTCTGGGCTTTCTTCGATTGTATACTTTCCTGGATTGGGCCTTTCAAAAGAAGAGAGAGGCCAACACTAACATGTTTACCTTCATATTTAACTTGAAATTTACTGCCACAAACAAAGAGGACAAGAAATATTTCAAGGAATAAAAATAAGATTATTAAACAACGTTAAAAATTACCTTTTGAAATGCACCTTGGAGGAGTGGCATTATGTTCCTAGCACTATTGCCAGTGTCGGGCTGCTGAGCAGAAATGTGAAGACAAATCATCCAAACAACCTGTGTGGTCATTTATGCCACATGAGTCAGGCAGAGGACGGCCAGTTTAGCAAATCAGACTGGACCCAAAACATTTCCATCTGTCTGCACAACCTTTCTCAAACCTACTGTCAAAGTTTTCTTCCCTCTCCCTCAGGGACATCTTGGGCAGATCCCACAACTTTTTGCTTACTTTCAGGTACCACAGAACTTATTTTCAGGCATTAAAAACTCTAATCCAATCAGATATCAAAACTTCAATCCCTCCTCCAATTAAAATCTTCTTTCCCCCTCCTAGCTCCTGTCTGCATGTGGATCTTTCTTTGTTGTCATCTCCACCCCCACCCCCGTGTAGGATAGATACCCTTTTCATGAGATACTCCTTCTTGTTAATTATTTGCAGACCCCTTCAGGGACTCATACATGTAACATATCCTGGTAGACCTAAAACATTCCCTGGCTAATCTCTTGCAACTCCTACTCCTGGAAGGTTCTTGGGATCCCTTCATTACAGCAAGTGCCCCTCGTGTGAGGCCCTTTCAGATAACTTGCACTATCTTGCACAGTTTCCTCTCACCCTGCAGGTAAACAAATAAACCTTTCCCCACTGTGGTCTCAAACTACAGGCACTGCTACCCTCTGGCCTCACTCAGCCACCCCCATCTTGTGATTTCTCCTGCAAAGAATCAGGCCCGCTGCCTGACCTGCCTAAACTCTAGAGCAGGCATTCTCAAACTGCGGCCCGCAGGCCACATGAGCGGTGTGAATTGTATTTGTTTCCGTTCTGTTTTTTACTTCAAAATAAGATATGTGCAGTGTGCATAGGAATTTGTTCATGGTTTGTTTGTTTTTAAACTATAGTCCAGCCCTCCAGCAGTCTGGGGGACAGTGAATTGACCCCCTGTTTAAAAAGTTTGAGGATGCCCGCTCTAGTGTGCCTGGACAAACATTAAAGCCATTAAACACATGTGTCTATTGAGCACTTGACATGTAGCCAGAAGTGTGATCTCAAATGATTAGTATGAAAAAGCATAATTAATTTTTCTATCAGTCACATGATAATATTTTGGATAAATCTGTTTAAATAAAACATATTTTTAAAATTAATTGGGATTCAGTGGCAACATGGCATATTAGAAGTGGCCCACATGCACCATTTGCAAGGACAGGATCAGAAGTTGCAGCTGGATGCCCACCATACCTGGACAATCCTAGAGAGATCATTGAGAATCACTGGAGAAGCAGTGAGGATCACTCAGCGTGGAGAGGTGACAGGTGATCCACTCAACAAGATCGGAACTTACCTGGGGGAGGCATTCACATGTGGGAAAAGACAAGAGGAGAAACCCCCCAGAACATCCTGTTCCCCCCACAGATGCTGTGGCCTAAGTTGTAAAGAGGCCCTCACCACCCACAGACTTCCAGGTTGATCAAGGAGCTTCCTATAGTCTGCACAGCAATGTTGCTCCAGAGGATGGAAACAGCACAAACTCAATGACTATGAATTCCCTACCTAAGTTTCTACAGCTGAAGCCATTCTGAGTTCTCAGGTCTAGATTGTCTGGTCTACACAGGGAAGGCTTTGCTGCAGCTGTCTGCATATCACCTCACCTAGGCCAGGAAGGAATAGGAGCAGACACCTTGGCACACCCTGTGACTAGGAGCTGAGAATCCCTCCCCTTCATGGGGGATTTGAGCAGAACAGATACCACTGACACCACATGAGAAGCCCCTGCAACTGCCTAAGCAGGACCTTGGTGTTGTGAGAAGCCTGTCCAGAGGCCTGGCCTCCAAGGATCTTTTGCCACTGCTGGTACCCAGAACCCTACCTTTACCCTACCTTTGAGATTCCCTTGCTCCCCCTGGGCTTATGACTCCTCCCCTGCCACTCCTGTGTTGCCATCAGCTCCTGAAGCCCCACCCACAAGACTCTCCTGATGCCACTGGCCTGCCCCCTGCTTCTACCCCTGAAACTCTCACCCACCACCTGGTGGGAATTACCTTTGTGGCCCAATCCTCTGCCAGGGACCTGCTAGCCATGAGTCATCACCACAGATGGAGCAAACATCATCACCCTGAAGCCCATAACTTCTGCCTAGATAGCCTTGCCCAGATGCCACTGTCACTGCCACAGAAAGATTTGGGCCAAGCTATTTACTGTAATGCTAGCCTCTATGGAGAGGGACCTTCCTAAACCTCTATCTGAGCTTCCAGCAGGAACCCAGGGAACAACCCACTACCCCATGTGAGGGTCATCCAGCATCAGTTTGCACTGTGACAATCCCAGGGGAACTGGACAATAAAGAACACCTGCATTAAAGTCCCTCCGTGCATCCACCCCTCCCCTGCCAGGTCAATTCTTCACATTAGGTCACAAAAACACCATAGAGGAACCTCTCTATCATCTCTCTAAGTAGAAGAATTCCCAGCAAAGGTGAACAGGTGCCCCATAAACCTGTTGCACAGAGCTGAAAGAAGTTTCAAATAACAGGAAACCAGCAAATGAACTCTGGAAACATGGAAAATAAGCTATATTGACACCCCCAAAGGATCACAATAGATCTAAAGCAATAGACCCCAACAAAAATGAAATTGTCAAAATTTTGAATTGGAATTTGGAATATGGATGACAAATAAGATGAATGGGATTGAAGACAAAGTTGAAAACCAACACAAAGTAGCCAAAAAAAAAAAAAAAAAATTTCAGGACATCAGTGAAAAGGTAACTAAAGAGCTAAATAACATAAGAAAAGATATAACAGGATTGGTGCCCAGAGCACAACCGTTACAGTGCCGGCCACATGCACCTTCGAACCCAGCCTGGGCCAGCTAAAACAACAATGACAACTGTAACAAAAAATAGCCAGGTGTTGTGGTAGATGCCTGTAGTCCCAGGTTCTTGGGAGGCTGAGGCAAGAGAATCACTTAAGCCCAAGAGTTTGAGGTTGCTATGAGCTGTGATTCCACAGCACTCTACTGAGGGCAACATAGTGAGACTGTCTCAAAAAAAGAAAGAAAGAAAGAAAGAAAAGAAAAGAAAAAAAAGATAAGAAAAGATAGAACAGAACTTTACAAAAATGAAAAAAGTCATTTGGGGAACTTGAAAATATAGCAGAAAGCTTCAACATCAAGCTAGACTAAGCAGAGTAAAGAATCTCAGAGCTTGAAGACAAGGCTTTTGAACTAACGCAGCCAGTCAAAAATGCAGGAAAAAGAAAGAAAGAAAGCAGAATGAGAGAAATATGGGACTGCGTGAAACAAGCTAACATACAACTTGTAGGTATCAGTGAAGGAGAAAAATAGAAAGCAAAGAAGCATAGAAAACCAATTTGAAGGAATTATTGAGAACATCCTTATGCTTCCAGAGATTCAGATATTCAGATACAAGATGATCATTGAACATCAAGAAGATTCATAGTAAATAAGACATCTCCAAGACACATAGTTATCAATGTGACCAAAGTCAAAATGAAGGAGAAAATTCTACAGGCTGTAAGACAAAAGCAAAAACTAATCTACAAAGGAAAACCCATCAGGCTAATAGCATTCTCTGCAAAGACATTATAAGCCAGAAGGGATTGAAGCCCCATTTGTAGTCTTTTTAAACAGACCAATTGCCAGCCAAGAAATTTGTACCCTGAAATATTAACTTTCATAAATGATGAAGAAATAAAGACTTTCCCAGATAAGCAAGCACTAAGGGAATTTCTCACAACTAGACCTGCCCTACAGGAAATACTTCAAAGTGCATTTTACATGGAACAACATAATAGATATCCACCAGTGTATAAACACACAAAAGTTAAACTCTTAAAAAAAACAATAGGAAAAGAGGGAAAACAAAATCATAAGAGATCATCCAATATGATGAACAGAGAAGTATCCCACATATTAATCCTAAAACTGTAAATGTCTTAATGCCCCACTTAACAGGGGCATTAAGAAACAAAAACCAAGTGGAATAAAAGTAGAAATCAATCCTAAGAGACACATTCAAATCTACAAAGTCATGGAAATCAAACAATATGCTGATGAAAGATCTTTGTGTCAATGATGAAATTAAGATGGAAATCAAAAGATTCCTCAAACTGAACAATAAAGGGGATGAAAAAATTCTCATCAAAATACTAGAAAACTGACTTAAACAGCCCAGAAAAAAATGTAATTCACTATAATCAAGTGGATTTTATCCAGGGATGCAAGGATGGTTTAACAAAAACAAATCAATAAACATTATTCACTACATAAACAGAAGCAAAAACAAAGACATATGATCATATCAATAGATTCAGAAAAAGCATTCAATAAAATCCAATACCCTTTCATGATAAAAACTCTCAACAAACTAGGTGTAAAAGAAACATAGCTTAAAATTATGAAACCCAAATATGAAAACCCCCCAGCCAACATCTCATTGAATGGGGAAAAGTTGAAAGCTTTCTCCCTAAGAAATGAAAAAGACAGGTGCCCACATTGCCACTTTTTTTTCAACATAGTACTAGTCCTAGCCAGAGCAATCTGGCAAGGGAAAGAAAGTATATCCAAATCAGGAAAGAGGAGGATAAACTATTCCTGTTTGCTGATTATGTTTTATCTAGAAAACCCTAAATACTCTACTGAAAGGCTCCTAGAATAGATAAATGAATGTGGCAAAGTCTCAGGTCACAAAATCAATGCACACAAATCAGTAGCATCCTATACACTAATACCAGTCAAGTTAAGAGTCAAATCAGGGATTTGATATCATTTAAAATAGCTACAAGAAAATAAAATACCTAAGAATATACTTAACCAAGAAAGTGAAAGATCTCTATAGAGAAAACTCAAAAATACTGATGAAAGAATTTATCAATGACATAAACAAATGAAAAACATATTATGCTCATGGATTGATAGAATCAACATCACTAAAATATCCATACTTCCCAGAGTGATTTTCAGATTCAACATAATCTCCATTAAACACCAATTTGATATTTAACAGGCCTAGAAAAAATAATTCTAAACATCATTTTCAAACAAAAAGAGCCCAAATAGCCAAAGCAATCTTAAAAAAAAAAAAAAGTCTGAAGGTACCACATCACATTACCCCAACTTCAAATTATATTACAAGGCTACAGTTACCAAAACACTACGGTTCTGGCATGAAAGTAGAGATGCAGACCAGTGGAACATAATAGAGAACCCAGATATAAAACTAGCTACCTGCAGTCAATTGACTTAGACAAAAATATTCACAACACACAGGGGAAAGAAAGCCCAATTCAATAAATAATACCAAAATAAATTGATAGCCACATGCAGAAGAATGAAATAGGACCACATACCATACACAAAAAATTAAAGATAGATAAAAAAACATGAATGTAAAACATGAAGCCATAAAAATTCTAGAAGAAAATGTAGGAAAGACTGTTCTACATGTCAGCCTAGGGAAATAATTTATCACTAAGACTCCAAAGACAAAACAGCAATAACAAAAATAAATAAATGGGGCTTAATAAAATTAAACAGCTCCTGCACTGCAGAGTAAATAGACAACCCACAGAATGGGAGAAAATATTCATGATGGAGGGCTAATATCCAGAATCATCTATGAAGAACTAAAACAAATCATCAAGAAATGACCAAACAACCCCATCAAAAAGTGATGAAAAGATCTGAACAGGAGTTTTTCAAATGAAGATAGACAAATGGCCAACAAACATTTGAAAAAATGCTCAACATCACTAACTATCTGGGAAATGAAAATTAAAACACAGTGAGATAACACCTTACCCCTCTCCAAATGGGCATTATTAAAAAGTCAAAACACAATAGAAGTTGTTATGGATGCAAAGATACTGGAATGCTTATACACTGTTGATGGGACTGCAAATTAGTTCAAACTCTATGGAAAACAGTATGGAGATTTCTCAAAGAAATAAATGTAGACGTATCATTCAATCCACCTGCACTTCAATGTTTATTGTACCAAATTAACAATCGCAAAGATGTGGGAGCAACTCTGGGTCAAGCAGTGGGTAGGAAGCTGTCTTTTCAGATAAGAGAGTGAAGGAACATCCTAGCAGCTGCTGGAGCCTATTTAGCTCCCAGGAACTGCTCTCTCTCTTCTCCATATTAAACACAATTCCAAAAATGTTTCACTTAGTTGAAGAAGAGGAAACTGATCTAGAAACATCTGGGTAACCTCAGCCCTTTAACTCTAGGACAAGGTAATTTGAAGCAAAGGAGGAAGCAAGAAGGGAAAAGGAGGACAAGGTGAACAAAAAGAAAGATCACAGGAGGATAAACCAACAGAAAAATTCAGGCATATGAAAAACTGAAACAGAGGAACTCCCCCAAGGGACCATGAGGCAGAAGGCTCCACCTATAAAGATTTAATTGATTTCACAGAAAGGGAATTTAAAATCTGGATGATAAAGATGATAAAAGGAATGGATGAAAAAATGTAAGGACAGAACCAAAAGTCAGATGAGAGATATGTAGAATATAGAAAGGATATAGCAGGGCAGCACCTGTGGCTCAAAGGAGTAGGGCACTAGCCCCATATGCCAGAGGTGTTGGGTTCAAGCCCAGCCCCAGCCAAAAACTGCAAAAAAAAAAAAAAAGAAAAGAAAGAAAGAAAGGATGTAGCAGAGCTCAAGGAGATGAAGGAGACAATCATGGAATATAAACATACAGTGGAAAGTATCAAAAGTAGGTTAGACCATGGAGAAGAAATAACCTCAGAGCTAGAGGATAAAGTTTTTGAGTTAACCCAGGTAGTCAAAGAGGTAGAAAAGAAGAGAGAGAAAGTAAAACAATTGCTTAGAGAACTATGAGAGTCCATGAAACATTCAGACATACAAATAATAGGGATTTCTGAAGGGAAAGAATATTATTCCAAAGGAACAGAAGCCTTACTGGACACTATCATAAATGAAAACTCACCAAGTTTTACTAAAGACTCTGACACACTCCTTTCAGATGAATACCAAACCCTGGGTCATCTCAACTGAAACAGAGCTTCAAGATGAAAGAAAAATTCTGCAAGCATCCAGGAGTGAGTGCCAACTGACCTACAGAGGCAGAGCCATTAGGATGACAGCAGACTTTTCAATTAAAATCTACCAAGCTATAAGAGCATGGTCATCCACCTTTAACATTCTCTAAAAAACAATATTCCGCCCAGAATTCTGTATCCTACTAAACTAAGCTTGAAAATTGATGGAGAAATCAAATTTTTGCAGATATCCAATCACTGAGGAAATTTGCCACAACAAGACCAGCTCTATAGGAAATACTTAGACCTATTCCCAACACTGACCATCACAATGGACCACCAACAAAGTAAACACCCAGAAGCTAAAGGTCAAAACATAGCTTCCATAATAGCACAAAGGATAAAACTACACAATTGATTTTATATAATAAAATGAATAGAATTCCACCACACTTATCAATTCTCTCAATAAATGTTAATGAATTGAATTCACCACTGAAGAGGCACAGGCTGGCTGCTTAGATAAAAAAAGTACAAGCCATCCATGTGCTGTCTCCAGGAAACACACCTAGCTTGGAAAGACAAGTTAAGACTCAGGGTTAAGGGATGGAAAACAGTTTTTCAAGCAAATGGAAATCAGAAGAAAAGAGGGGTTGTAATCTTATTTTCAGATACAAGCAGATTTAAAGCAAGTAAAGTTAAGAAAGACAAAGATGGACACTTTATACTAGTCAAAGGAAAAATACAAGATGATATTTCAATTTTAAATATTTATGCACACAATAAATGTTCCCAGATTTATGAAACAGACCTTGATGGGTCTGAGCAATATGATATCCCATAATGCAATATAGTTGGAGACTTTACCACCCCTATGACAGAATTGAACAGATCCTCTAAACAAAGAAACTAAACCAAGATACAAAGGACTTAAATGTGACCCTAGAAGAAATGGGATTAATAGACATATATGGAACATGCCATCCCAAAGCTAAAGAATATACATTTTCCTCATCAGCTCATAGTATGTACTCCAAAATAGATCACATCCTAGGATACAAATCAAATCTCAGCAAAATTAAAAAAATAGAAATTGCATGTTGTATCTTCTCAGACCCACAAGACAATAAAGGTGAAACTCAACTATAACAAAAACATTCATTTTCCCACACAGACATGGAAATTAAACAACCTTGTGCTGAATGATAGCTAGGTTCAGGAAGAGATGAACGAGGAAATCATAAAATTCCTCAAATATAACAATGAAGACTCAAGTTACCAAAACCTGTGGGATACAGCAAAAGCAGTCTTAAGAGCAAAATTTATCTCATCAGACACCTACATTCAAAAAACAGAATGAGAGCACATCAACAAACTCATGAACCATTTTATGGAATTGGAAAAAGAAGAACAATCTAATCCCAAATCCAGCAGAAGAAAAGAAATAACCAAAATTAAATCACAGATTAATTAAATTAAAAGTAAAAGAATTATTTAGAAGATTAAGGAAACAAAAAGTTGGTTTTAAAAATAAATAAAATCAGTAAACCTTTGGCCAGATTACCAAGAAAAGTAAAATTTCTAATAACCTCAATCAGAAATGATAAGTAATAAAGGGGAATAACAACAGATGACACAGAGATACAAGAAGGCTACGTTGAACAGTTTGATGAGAATATTTCAGATTGTATATGAAACCAGCACATTGTACCCCTTGGTTGCACTAATGTACACAGCTATGATTTAACAATAAAATAAATAAATAAATAAATAAAAAGAGAGAGAGAGATCATCTCTGAGTACTATAAGAAACTGTATGCCCCAAAATTTGACAATGTGCAGGAAGTAGATCAATACCTGGAATTTCACCCTCCCCTTAGACTTAACCAAGCAGAAATAGATCTCTTGAACAGACCAATTTCAAGCATTGAGATCAAAGAAATAATAAAAAAAACTCCCAACAAAAAAATGCCCTGGTCCAGATCACTTCACACCAGAATTCTATCAAACCTTCAAAGAAGAGCTTATACCCAAACTGCAGAAATTATTCCAAAATATGAGAGGAAAGGAATCTTCCCTGACACATTCTATGAAGCAAATGTCACCCTGAAACCAAAACCAGGAAAAGACCCAACTGAAAAGGAGAACTTCAGACCAATTTCACTAATGAATATAGCTTCAAAAATTCTCAATAAAGTCTTAGCCAATAGATTACAGCTACACATTAAAAAAATCATTTAACACAATCATTAGGTTTCATCCCAGGATCGAAAGGCTGGTTTCACATATGCAAATCCATAAACGTAATGCACCGTATCAACAGAAGCAAAAACAAAGACCATATGATCCTCTCCATAGATGCAGAAAAAGCATTTGATGTATTCAGCATCCTTTTCTAATTAGAACACTCAAGAATATAGACATAGGTGGCACATTTCTTACTTAATGAAACCATCTATGACAAACCCGCAGCTAATAGTATACTAAATGGAGTAAAACTGAAAGCTTTTCCACTTAGAACTGGAACCAGACAAGGTTCCTCTCTATCACTACTATTATTCATCATAGTGCTGGAAGTTCTAGCCACTACAGACAAGAGAAGGAAATAAAAGGCATCCAAATGGGTGCAGAGGAGGTTAAACTCTTGCTCTTTGTCAATGATATGTCCTTAAACTTAGAGAACTTCAAAGACTCAAGCACAAGAGTCTTGGCAGTGATCAAAAAATACAGCAATGTCTCAAGACATAAAATTGATGTCCACAAATCAGTAGCCTTTTTATATGCCAATAACTGCTAAGATGGGAAGCTAATCAAGGACATCCTAGGAATATACCTAACAAAAGAGGTTAAGGACCTCTACAAAAAAAATTATGAAACCCTAAAATAGGAAATAGAAGAAGATATTAACAACTGGAAGAACATACCATGCTCATGGCTGGAAAGAACTGACATCGTGAAAATGTCTATACTACCCAGAGCAATCTATAGATTCACTGCAATACCCACTAAAATACCATCTTCATGCTTTCAAGATTTGATAAAATAATTCTTCATTTTGTATGGAACCAGAAAAAGCCCCATATAGCCAAGGCAATACTTAGTAACAAAAACAAAGCCCGGGGTATCACCTACCAGACTTTCAGCTATACTACAGGGCCATAGTGATCAAAACAGCATGGTATTGGCACAAAAATAGAGACATTGACATTCGGAACCAAATAGAAAACCATGAGATGAAACTAACATCTTACAGCTACCTGGTCTTTGATAAACCAAACAAGAGCATACACTGGGGAAAAGAATCCCCATTCCATAAATGGCATTAGGAGAACTGGACAACCACATGTAAAAGACTGAAAGTGGACTTGCACCTCTCACCACTTTCAAAAATTGATTCCAGATGGATAAAAGATTTAAATCTAAGGCATGAAACAATAAAAATCCTGGATGTAGATTCCCCCTCAAGTGGGGAAAACAGGTGAAGATATCAACCCAGGGTGGGGAAAGATTTTATTAAGAAGACTTCTGTGGCAATTGCAACAATAGCAAAAATAAACAAATGGGACTTAATTAAACTGAAAAGCTTCTGTACAGCGAAGGAAACAACAAACAAAGCAAAGAGACAACCTTCAGAATAGGAAAATATATTTCCATATTATGAATGGGACAAAAGCTTGATAACTAGGATCTACAGAGAACTCAAATTAATCAACAAAAAAAGATCCAACAATCCCATATATCACTGGGCAAGGGACATGAATAGAACCTTCTCTAAAGAAGACAGACAAATAGCTAACAAACAAATGAAAAAATGTTCATCGAAGGCTGGGCATGGTGGCTCACACCTGTAATTCTAGTGCTCTAGGAGGCAGATGGATTGCCTGAGCTCATGAGTTCAAGACCAGCCTGAACAAGAGTGAGACCGCATCTCTAAAAATAGTTGGGTGTTGTGGCAGGCACCTGTAGTCTCAGCTACTCGGGAAACTGAGGCAAGAGAATCACTTAAGCCCAAGAGTTTGAGGTTGCTGTGAGCTATGACACCACGGTACTTTGCCAAGGGTGACAAAGTGAAATTCTGTCTCAAAATAATGATAATAATATTGTTCATCATCCCTTATCATCAGAGAAATTCAAATCAAAATGACCTTGAGATATCTATCCCCTAACTCCAGTGTGAATGGCCCACATCAAAATGTCTCTAAGCTGAAGATGCTGGTGTGGATGTGGAGAAAAGAGAACACTTTTACACTGCTGGTAAGACTGCAATATAGCCTTTTTGGGATGTAATATGAAGAATCCTCAAAGAACTCAAATTAGACCTCCCAGTTGATCCTGCAATCCCATTACTAGGCATGTACCCAGAAGAAAAAAAAAAATCATTTTATCATAAGGACTTTTGCACACGACTATTTATCACAGCTCAATGTACAATTGCAAAAATGTGGAAATAACCTAAATGCCCACCAACCCAGGAGTGGATTAACAAGCTGTGATATATGCACACCATGGAATACTATTCAGCCTTTACAAAAGATGGAATCTTTACATCTTTTGTATTAACCTGGATAGAGGTAGAGTAAAGAATCACAAGAATGGAGAAGCAAGAATCCAATGTAGTCAATTCTAATATGAAGGCAATAGATGAGGTAATACAAGTTGGGGGGCAGGGGAATGAGGGAGCCTGGAGAGGGGACGGGGAAAGGGATGGGGGTGTCGCACACCTCTTGGGAGTGGAACACAATTATAAGAGGGACTTTATCCAATAAATACAATCAGTGTATCCTAATTTTTAGTACCCTCAATGAATCCTAAAAATAAAAAAAAACAAAAAAACAATTACAAAGATGTGGAATCAACCAAAGTGCCCCTCAATTCGTGAGGAGATACAGAAAAAGGGATATAAGTACACCATAGAGTACTACTCAGCCATAATAAGAAGTGAAATATTGTCTTTTACAGCAACTTGGGTGGAACTGGAGTCCCTTATCCTAAGCAAAGACTCTTAGGGGTGGGAGGAAAACACTGTACATACTCCCTAATAAAGGAGAGTGAAGTGATGGGCACACCTGGGCACAAAGAGATGTAAACAACACTGGAAACCAAGAAGTGGGGAGGGAGGGAGAGAGATAAGGACTAAAAACTTATCTCTGGGGTCCAACGATCACTGTTCTGGTGATGGGTGCACTAAAAGCCCCAATTTCAGCATTAGATGAAATATTCATGTAACCCCCTTCATATTTTGAAATAAAAACATCAATTATGTTTGAAGCCTCCACCTCCGGCATATGGACTGGCGCCCTACTCCTTGAGCCACAGGCGCCAGCCAATAATTCCATTTTTATAGATGAAGAAATAGAGGTTAAACATCTTGACCAAAATCATAGAAATAAATAGATTAAGTGACTTTCCCAAAGCCATACGGTCAGGATGCAACAGATCCAGGATTTGAATACAATCTTGTTGTCAGCAATATTTGTATTCCTAACCTCTATACTCTTTCCCTAAAGTTATTCATTTTAACTAAGAAATTATATTAATTAGGAAGACATATAAAGCAAACACAACAATTATTAAAAAATAAGATACCAATCATTTCAAAATCTGACTCCTCCTCTGTAAAATGGGTAAACAATACCATAGTAAATAATTTTTCATAAGGCTTGAATATGATAACACATACATAAGAGGGCTTTGGTATTGTGATTGGTTCAATTTTTCAGTAAGTGTTCATAGTGATAATTATAGTAGCATCACATTCAAGATTTAAACACAAATGTTAGCTGATTTCTCAAGAGAAATGAGCAAGCTAGTTCATAAATTACATTTGTATTGAGCCTACTACTTCAGAGTTCCATCTAAATGACTTTGTAATAAGGTAAACCAATAAAATATAAATTCTTAAAAAAAAGTAAAAAAATAAAAACATCAATTATGCAAAGAAAGTTAGAAAAGATATAATAGGAAATTAATCTCTAGAATTACTCTGAGAAATTTACTATATCTTCAGAGTTTTGCTGGCTTATTTTTTAGCTTGTAATAACCACCTTTATCTTCTTAAACATGGATACTTTCACTATACTACAGTTATTTTAATAAAAGTTTTCAGTCCAATAAGAAATGATTTAATAAAAAAAAGTAAATAAAATTAATCATCTGCTTCCTTTTACTCTTCACAAAATGGGCTACTAGCAAGTCAATTAGTGTGTGGCTCACACGATATTTGTCCAGGCCTGCAGCGCTCTAGACCTTTGCTACACAGAGTGCTCCAAACCAAGGGACCCTCATCACCCAGGAGACTCTTTGGAATGAAGATGCATTTTAACCAGCTCTCCAAGTGAAGTTCGAAGGGAAGGCAGAGGTAGGTCATTGGAGCTTCGGGCCCTCCCTGTTGATCCTTGAACAGTCCGTTACCCATTCCTGACAAAGTAAGCATAGACATTAAGAGACCTAGTTAGCCTTTTTTACAGCAATTTCACATATGATGCAGTGTGTGTGATCCATGAACACTGTTTCCACTTCAGTGTTTTGAGAAATTCAGTGTTACCAACTTTTACAAAAGCATCAGTCCATGATGGATTGGAAATTAAAACAAGTTGGTCCTTTCTCAGAAAGTCTGTGAAGTCCTGCCCCGGGGAACACATTTGAAACTCTCTCAGGAAACTTCCCAAACTCTGTAGTCCGACAACAGTCAGGCCAGAGAGCAGGTCTCCCCTCCCTCCCTTTCTTGCAGAGGGTTTTCCCACAATCTCCTCCCTTGGAGGAGGCAAGGTTACATAGCTGCTCACCCTTCTGAACCACAGCTCTTCACATATTTCCTGTAAGGAGTTGTCCTCTGATGAGCCTCCAGGCCATTAAACGCGCTCTTTGAAGTGGCAGTCGTTGAAGACTGGGCCACATCTCTGCACATCCTGTGGTAAAAAATGTCCAGTGCCTCTCTTTAGCATGAGCAACAATGGTTACAAGTTTCCCTGAATTTGAAACTTCAGCCCAAATTCCAAAGTGATAGGAAAATTCCCACTCTGGATTCTATCAAGGGCAAGGCTCCCAAATACTCTGGACACTTTATTTTGGGCTTTGGCACTTCCTGGTTTTTAATACTGTTGAAACATTCCTCCAACATTTCCCCACATTGTTTTAAGTAGTTATGACAATTAATCCTAATTTGTAAGGGTTTTTTTGGAATAATATGTAATCTTTCTTCAATATCACGCCCTTTGCTGATTCTGAGGAGAATCTTGTAGACATGCCTAACAGATCTCCTAGATGCAGATATGATTAACTTCGCACGTAACACGTTCCTGGCAAGTGGGAATTTAAATCTCTTTTTTGGCCAATTTAATGTTCATAAGCACATTGCTATTTTTAAAATTAATCATCTGCTTCCTTTTACTCTTGACAAAATGGGCTACTAGCAAGTCAATTATGTGCGTGGCTCACACAATATTTGTCCAGGCCTGCAGCACTCTAGACCTTTGCTACACAGAGTGCTCCAAACCAAGGGACCCTCATCACCCAGGAGACTCTTTGGATACCATTAACTTTGCATGTAACATGTTCCTGGCAAATGGGAATTTAAATTTCTTTTTTGGCCAATTTAATGTTCATAAGCACATTGCTATTTTTAAAAATCTTAAGGTTTATTTTGTATAAACAAAGACTCTTATTTCATGAAGAATCACTTCCTAATTTTCCATTTTAACAACATAAATAAGGATTTCCATGCAGCACATTTACTTAAAAGAAAATCATCCAGAGACAGGATTAAAGATGAAATAAGAACAGACCCCTCAGAAATTCAAAAACTCCTTAATGAATACTACAAGAAACTCTACTCTCAGAAATACGAAAATCTGAAAGAAATCGACCAATACCTGGAAGTATGCCACCTACCAAGACTTAGCCAGAACGAAATGGTAATGTTGAACAGGCCTATATCAACTTCTGAAATAGCATCAACTATAAAAAATGTCCCTAAAAAGAAAAGCCCAGGACCAGATGGCTTTACATCAGAACTCTACCAAACCTTTAAAGAAGAACTAGTACCTATACTACTAAACCTCTTCCAAAATATAGAAAAAGAAGGAATATTACCCAACACATTCTACGAAGCAAACATCACCTTGATCCCCAAACCAGGGAAAGACCCAACAAGAAAAGAAAATTATAGACCAATATCACTAATGAATATTGATGCTAAAATACTCAATAAGATCCTAACAAAAAGAATCCAACAACACATCAAAAAAATTATACACCATGACTAAGTGGGATTTATCCCAGCGTCTCAAGGCTGGTTCAATATACGTAAATCTATAAATGTAATTCAACACATAAACAAACTAAAAAATAAGGACCATATGATTCTTTCAATTGATGCAGAAAAAGCTTTTGATAATATCCAGCATCCCTTCACGATCAGAACACTTAAGAAAATTGGTATAGAAGGGACACTTCTTAAACTAATAGAGGCCATCTACAGCAAACACACAGCCAATATCATATTGAATGGTGTTAAATTGAAATCATTTCCACTTAGATCAGGAACCAGGGAAGGTTGCCCATTGTCTCCATTGCTCTTTAACATTGTAATGGAATTTTTAGCCATTGCAATTAGGGAAGAAAAGGTGATCAAGGGTATCCACATAGGGTCAGAAGAGATCAAACTTTCACTCTTCGCAGATGATATGATCATATATCTGGAAAACACTAGGGATTCTACTACAAAACTTTGAGAAGTGATCAAGGAATACAGCAATGTCTCAGGCTACAAAATCAACACCCATAAATCTGTAGCCTTTATATATACCAACAATAACCAAGCCGAAAAAATAGTCAAGGACTCTATTCCTTTCACAGTAGTGCCAAAGAAGATGAAATACTTGGGAGTATACCTAACAAAGGATGTGAAAGATCTATACAAAGAGAACTGTGAAACCTTAAGAAAAGAAATAGCTGAAGATGTTAACAGATGGAAAAACATACCATGCTCATGGCTGGGAAGAATCAACATTGTTAAAATGTCCATACTACCCAAAGCAATATACAATTTTAATGCTATTCCTATTAAAGCTCCACTGTCATATTTTAAAGATCTTGAAAAAATAATACTTTGTTTTATATGGAATCAGAAAAAACCTTGAATAGCCAAAACATTGCTCAGCAATAAAAACAAAGCAGGAGGAATCACGCTACCAGACCTGAGACTGTACTATTAATCCATAGTGATCAAAACAGCATGGTACTGGCACAAAAGCAGAGAAGAAGATGCCTGGAACAGAATAGAGAATCAAGAGATGAATCCAGCTATTTACCGTTATTTGATCTTTGACAAGCCAATTAAAAACACTCAGTGGGGAAAAGATTCCCTATTTAACAAATGGTGCTGGGTAAACTGGCTGGCAACCTGTAGAAGATTGAAACTGGACCCACACCTTTCACCATTAACTAAGATAGAGTCTCACTGGATAAAAGATTTAAACTTAAGACATGAAACTATAAAAATACTTGAAGAAAGTGCATGGAAAACTCTTGAAGGAATCGGCCTGGGTGAATATTTTATGAGGAGGACTCCCCAGGCAATTGAAGCAGCTTCAAAAATGCACTACTGGGACCTGATCAAACTAAAAAGCTTCTGCACAGCCAAGAACATAGTAAGTAAAGCAAGCAAACAGCCCTCAGAATGGGAGAAAATATTTGCAGGTTATACCTCCGATAAAGGTCCAATAACCAGAATCCACAGAGAACTCAAACATATTAGCAAGAAAAGAAGACGTGATCCCATCTCAGGGTGGGAAAGGGACTTGAAGAGAAACTTCTCTAAAGAAGACAGACGCACAATCTACAAACATATGAAAAAAAGCTCATCATCCTTAATCATCAGAGAAATGCAAATCAAAACTACTAAGAGATACCACCTAACCCCAGTAAGAGTAGCCCACATAACAAAATCCCAAAACCAGAAATGTTGGCGTGGATGTGGAGAAAAGGGCACACTTCTACACTGCTGGTGGGAATGCACACTAATACGTTCCTTCTGGAGGGATGTTTGGAGAATACTTAGAGACCTAAAAATAGACCTGCCATTCGATCCTATAATTCCTTTACTAGGTTTATACCCAGAAGACCAAAAGTCACAATATAATAAAGACATCTGTACCAGAATGTTTATTGCAGCCCAATTCATAATCGCTAAGTCATGGAAGAAGCCCAAGTGTCCATCTACCCACTAATGGACTAGCAAATTGTGGTATATGTATACCATGGAATATTATGCAGCCTTAAAGAAAGATGGGGACTTTACCTCTTTCATGTTTACGTGGATGGAGCTGGAACATATTCTTTTTAGCAAAGTATCTCAGGAATGGAAGAAAAAGTATCCTTTGTACTCAGCTCTGCTATGAAGCTAAATTATAGCTTTCACATGAAGGCTATAACCCAACTATAGCACAAGAATATGGGGAAAGGGCCAAGGAAGGGAAAGGGAGGGGGGAGGTTTTGGTGGAGGGAGGGTAATGGGTGAGGCCACATCTACGGTACATCTTAGAATGGGTACAGGCGAATCTTACTAAATGCAAAATACAAATGCCTACATACAGTAACTAAGAAAATGCCATGAAGGCTATGTCGAACAGTTTGATGAAAATATTTCAGATTGTATATGAAACCCGCACATTGTACCCCTTGATTGCACTAATGTACACAGCTATGATTTAACAATAAAAAAATTTTTTTAAAAAAAAGAAAAAAAATCATCCAAATTTTCAATTTCAATTTTTTTCAATATTTTATTAATAATTTGAACATTAAGTGAAATCACTTTTTTAAAAAAAATGCAGTAAATCCCATAATTTTTTTGTGGCTTTTAAGATCTTTGCTTCTTGCCATGAATTATACTTTTAATAAATTCACAAGTATAAGCAATTCGGTTTTTTAAATAATGGATATTTATGTATTCCTTAATATTCACTAGGCACCCTACTGCACCCTATAAACACAAAAATGAATAAAACATATGCTTCCCTAGTGGGACTCAGAGTCTGGGAGATGACACGGACTCCTGCTCAGACCTGGCACAGAATGTCAGGGTGTACGTGCAGGATTCTGTGGGAGTAGAAGGGAGGGACCCTCAGGTCTAAAGTAAATTTGAGAAAGGTATCCTGAGGAAGATGATGCCTGAACTAGAATCAGAAGAAATCATAATAAATTAATAGGTTTGGGGGGGTAAAAAAAAAAAAATTCAAAGAACATTTTGAAAGCAGCAGGTACAGCCTGATCAAATACTCAAAGGTATGAAAGAGGATCCAAAAGTTTTAGAGCTAAGTGGGTTAAAATCAGGATGAAAAACAGAGATAGATCAGCTGGTAGGGACTCTGGATGTTACACCCCAGAGCACGAACACCACTCAACAGGTGTCACAGTCTGTAAAAGTGGTTCAAGCTCCTAGAATTGTCATTGTCAATTAGTTTCTTCTCTGGTCTGATTCTGCAATCATTTCCCTAGAAGATCTTCCATTTAAACCATTGCTGAGTTCAAGGCCACATATAACCAGTAGGATGACAGTGTCAGTGAAACAAGCCACAAATGAAAGATGGAATTAGGAATTCTCTCCAGCTCCATTTGTTAATAAGGAGAACTGCCGTAACATTGTTTGCCACTTAGCATTTTAGAAGATCCTTCCTCATGTGTTGTTTGACATCCACACCAAAAATCATTGTTTTCCTTTGCAACCAAGAGAGACAAAGTCAGATCAATAGAAAATGGCAGAGGAAGAATAGGGGTTCATATCTTTAAAGCCACAAATGCTTTGCTCTTTTCCTTCACTGTGAGATAAAATACATGCTTACTGATATTCCTCGCCAAATTTAACAAATTATCATTGATAATGAATGCTACAGATAACATTAGCTTGATGCACAGTTGCCAAGTTTTCTATGTAAATGATGCCATTAATAATGATTAAAACCTAATAATTTATTGAACACCAGAAAGCAACTGATTTTTGAACTTTTCTTGTTTTTTCCACTGTAAGCATTTTAATCTACAAATTTCCCTCTAAGAACTTCGGTTGTATCTCAAAATTGTTAACACGTTGTGTTTTTATTAGAATTTAATTCAAAATATTTTCTGATTTCTCTTGTATTTCTTTGATCCAGGGGTTATTTGTTTAATGACCAAATATATGAAAGTATGCTTACTATCATTTTGTTATTGATTCCTAGTTTATTTACATTGTGGTGAGGGAGCATATTCTGTAAGATTGTTTAGTCTTTTTAACTTGATTTAGATTTATATTAAGATCCAGCATCTGATCTAGGTGAACAGTTCTTGAGTACTCAAAAGTAATGTGCATTCTGCAATTATCATTTATAGAATTCTATAAATAATAATTAGGTTCCAGAGGTTGATAATGTTCTGATCTTGTGAATACAGTGTATCCTTTCTGAAATTGATGTCTGCTTGCTCTATCGGTTACTGAAGGATTTCTAAAATATCTAACTAAAATTACAGATTCAACTATGTACTTCTCCTTCGTTGTTGTTGAGACAGAGTCTTGCTCTTTTGCCCTGGCCAGAGCACAGTGGCATCATCATAGCTCACTTACCGTAACCTCAAACTCCTAGGTTTGAGCAAGCAATTCTCCTGCCTCACCCTCCCGAATAGCTAGGAATACAGGTGCATGCCACCACACCTGGATAATTTTTCTTTTCTTTCTTTCTTTCTTTCTTTTTTTTTTTTTTTTTTTTTTTTTTTTGGTGTAGAGTCAGGGTCTCGCTCTTGCTCAGGCTGATCTCAAACACCTGACTTCAAGCGAGACTCCCAAAGTGCTAGGATTCCAGGAGTGAGCCGCCCTGCCCAGCTTTTTCTACATATTCCTATAGTTGTGTTTTTACTTCGCGTGTTATGAAGTGCTTTTGTTAAGTGTTTATACATTTAAGATTTTTTTTTCCCCCACACTGTTGAATTGGGCCTTTGGCCATTCTGAAAGCACCCTCTTTATCTCTGGTTATGAGCCTGGTCTGAAAGTCCATTTTGATGCTAAGATAGCCACACCTGCTTTCTTATGCTTACTTTTGGCATGGGCTATCTTTCTCCATAGTTAGATTTTCAAACCAGGCCGTTGTGTTTAATGGGCATCAGTTGATTGCCAGCTTCCACCGAGGATATAGAGAGTTGGATGGAGCGCTGGTCCTGTCCTCACCACCTCCCCAGCCGCAGCCAAGGATATCTCTCCCATCCTATGCCATTTATTCCATCGCATAGATCTGATTTTATTTTCCTTCAGCTGGAAGAATTTCCTTCAACATGTTTTGCTTCTTAATCCTGCTGGTGAAAAATTCTCTCACCTTTTGCTTTGTGAATTCTGAATTCTCTCAACTTTTCTTTAAGTGAAAATATCTTAATTGCTCTTTTAGTTTTTACTTTTTTGTTTTTTCAAATGGCAGCAAAGACTTGATTAATGCATGAGGTGATGGATATCCAAAATACCTTGATTTGATTTTACACAATGTATACATGTATCGAAATGTCACACTGTTCCCCATAGGTATGTACAATTTCATCTTTAGTTTTGGAGCTTATTAGTTTTTTATTGCTGCCATAATAAAGTATCACAGCCTTAGTGGCTTAAAACACCAAAATTTAATATTTTATAGTGCAGAAATCTAAAATGGGTCTCCCTGGGCTTAAATCAATGTGTCAGTAGAGCTGCATTAATTCTAGAAGCTCTAGGAGAAAATCCCTTTCCTGGTCCTTTCCAGCTTGGCTTGGGGCCGTCTCCAAAGCCAGCAGTGTTGCACCTCTCTGATCTTCTCTTCCATAGTCATATATCCCTCGGACCACGGCTGGGACAGACTCTTTGCTTTTAAGCCCCACGAGATTATATTTGGCCCACCTAGATAATCCAGGGTAAATCTCTCATCTCAAAGCCTGCAACCTTAATCACATATGCGAAGTCCCTTTTGTCGTGTAAGGTGATATAGTCAGAGGTTCTGATATGAGGATGGGGTATTTTAGGAGAGGAGAGGCATTATTCTTCCTACCATGATATTTAATCAGAGAACAGAATTTTTGATTCACAAGTTTCCCCCTCCTTGCAACACTTTTAAAGCATTATTTCACCATATTCAGGTCCCCAATGTTCTGAGGAGAAAGCAGCTATTACCCTGTTTCCCCGAAAATAAGACAGTGTCTTATTTTAAGGTGTGCTCCCAAAGATGCGCTAGGTTTTATTTTCAGGGACGTCTTATCTTTCCTGTAAGTAGGTCTTATTTTCGGAGGATGTCTTATTTTCGGGGAAACAGGGTAGTTGTATCATTGTTCCTCCACACAAATATATTTTTTCTTTTTCACTTGGGTTTCCAGCAGTCTGGATACGATATGCTTAGGTGGGGGTCTTATTTGTAGTTATCCTATTAGGATTTTTTCCAACCTCTTCGAATGGTAAGTTGACATGTCTCTTAAAATATGGGCATTTTTGTCTCTAGCTCTTCAAATACATTGCTGACTCACAGTCTCTAACATCTTTCTCTGGGATTCTGATTCCACGTTCGTGAGACCAGTCGGTGTTGAGACCAGTCCCTGACACACCAGTCTGCTTGGCTGTACCTCCCTGCACAGCAGCGAGAAAGTCAGCCAACGTCAAAAGCCAGGCCCCGCGTGGCACTAACTTCGCAGACTGAGTCTTACATTATTTTTTAATGCCTGGAAAAAGTTACATCATATATTTTATTTGGTTTTATAGTTGTTTTTGGCAGAAGATATGGATTGGTACCGGTTGCTCTGTCGCAGATGAAAATAGAAGTTGCCAACACTAGTTTTTAAACCACAATTTATACGTTGATTTTAGGGTCACAGTTAGAAATCAGGTTTTCTCTGGCATCCTTTCCAATGGTTCAATTCACCAAGCAATCATTCCATCTTGTAACACTGACGGGGAATGCCAGTGTTGTGTATTGATTTAAATATAGTAATTTCATGCCAATAATACATAAAATCTTTGGATACATTTTATTCAACTCCATCATCAAAATTTTTGCTTTTCTTTCTATTCCAAGGCAAAAAATTTCTCATAAAAAAAAATGAGACAGCCAAATTGTTAACTTCTCTCATCTATAATTTGCATTTTATGCTACCAACCTAGTAAAGTACCTTTTACTTTTTACTTTAACTGGAAGAGAAATAAACAAATTGCAGTGTTCACATTTTAGATAGCTTATGGATGCAGTTAAACATTTTTATGAATAAAAACCAACATTGTAAGACCTTTACATTCCACATTTACTAGGATTCACATATACCCTTGTAAGATGCACCGCAGGTGTAATCCCATTAATCCCCCTCCTTCCCCCTCCCTCTCCCCTCCCTCCCCTCTCTTTCCCCTTTCTCCCTATTCTTAGGTTATAACTGGGATATAGCTTTCATGTGAAGGTCCTACATTAGTTTCATAATAAGGGTGAGTACATTAGGTACTTTTTCTTCCATTCTTGAGACACTTTACTAAGAAGAATATGTAAGAAAATGCTACAAAAGCTATGTTAACTAATGTGATGAAAATGTGTCAAACGATCTATGAACCAAGTGTATGGTGCCCCATGATCATACTAATGTACACAGCTATGGTTTAATAAAAATAAATTAAAATAAATAAATAAATAAATAACCAACATTGTAGAAAGGATTCATCCAGTTAACCGAACACTATTAATACCCCTCCCAGCTAAATGCTATGGTTTGTGACTCAACAAGCAAAGACTGACCATATATTTTTCAAAGGGAATAAAGTTAGGGGTTGTGGTGCATATAGGACTGGGTTCTACTACAGTCAAGGACTAATCATTGAAAACAAATCTTAGTTTGTATACTCGGTTCCATTATCCAGGAATTGAACAGGAATGTAACCCCCTTAGACCTTCACTTTTACATCTGGAATACTGGCCTAAAGATAATTGTAAATTTTGTTATTTTATTTTATTTTATTATTGTTGAGGCACCGTTGCCCTGGGTGGAGTCCCATGGCATCACAGCTCATAGCAACCTCAAACTCTTGGGCTCAAGTGATCCTCTTGCCTCAGCCTCCTGAATAGCTATGATTACAAGCTCCCTTCACTATGCCCAGCTAGTTTTTTCAATTTTATTAGAGTCAGTGTCTGGTTTTTGCTCAGGCTGGTCTCAAACTCCTGAGTTCAGGCAATCCATCCACCTCAGCCTTCCAGAGTATAAGGATTACAGGCAATAACTATAAATTTAAATGCAATAACTTCTGCAACATGCCTGGCTCACCATGGACCGCCTCTTGTCCCTGCCCCAGCCCTGGTCATGCCACTAGCCCCTTACTAGATGCAGTTTCCTACAAACATGACTAGGATGGTGAATTCCAACCTGTTTCCTTCTGAGTTCTAACTTTCCTCATAAGTGCTTCACAGGCCACTGCTGTTGAGGGATGGCAGAGGAGGCAGGTGCTCTTTAAACCTTTTATCTCTTTTTTATATTGTGAGATATAATTACTGCAGTCTGGTGATAAATACTTGAAATACAGCAAGAAATACTCATCAGATATACTTATTTCTAGCTGTTTTTTGGTCTTGGTAATGTGTTAATAATGCTTCGGTTGATTGGCGTATGTTGTGGTGGAGTTGCCAAAGAAAGTTGTCAACTGTAGGAGAGCAAACTGCCTTCCCGCCTCTCTATTCTCTTTTCTTTATGCAGCTGATTCCACGGCACCTCAGTCTCCTTATTTGTTCAAAGAAGATAATAACGCTTTCTGTATTTTTCATGGTGATATTGGCTATAGAGCTCATGCAAAAAGGTGTTTCTGAAAATGTCTGAAGGCCTGACCCGCCATACAAACGTGCTGTATTAAACTTCATTGTGCGTTCTGGATAATATGGTCTGATCTCTTACCTTCTTCTTATAGGAATTTTTACTCCCTCTTTATCCCAGGGTAACCATGTGAGCCTCTGTAAATTATACATGCTGGCAGGAGTGTTTTGTGAACCCACTTATCCATGAAGAAAAGAGGTTAGAAAGACTGGGGTGGAGGAAAGAGGAGGGGAGTTATTTTTTATCTCTAAATGTTCACAAGTATTTTTTTTTAGCAGGAAGTGGGGAAAATAGTGAGAAAAGTAGGACTTATTTCTTTTTTTAAAAGATTAGAATCTATTTTTCAAAGGAAATCTTTTTCAGATCATATTACCCAGAACGAACAGTAAAGTTTAATACAGCACGTTTGTATGGCAGGTCAGGCCTTCAGACATTTTCATAGACACTATTTTACACGAGCCCTATAGCCAATATCACTATGAAAAATACAGAAAGCATTATTACCTTCATCGAACAAATAGGGAAACTGAGGTGCCGTGGAATCAGCTGCAGAAAGAAAAGAGAATAGAGAGGCGGGAAGGCAGTTTGCTCTCCTACAGTTGACAACTCTTTCTTTGGGAACTCCACCACAACATACGCCAATCAACCGAAGCATTATTAACACATTACCAAGACTGAAAAACTGCTAGAAATAAGTATATCTGATGAGTATTTCTTGCTGTATTTCAAGTATTTATCACCAGACTGCAGTAAATAACAGTTTCATTGCTCCCTCTCTCCAGAATGGGAGTTATTCACAACAAATCTTACTTTAAAACTCTTATTTAGGCAGCACCTATGGCTCAGTGGGTAGGGCGCCAGCCACATACACCGAGGCTGGTGGGTTTGAACCCAGCCTGAGCCAGCTAAAGCAACAATGACAATTGCAACAACAACAAAAAAATAGCCGAGCATTGTGGTGGGCACCTGTAGTCCCAGCTAACTGGGAGGCCAAGGCAAGAGAATCGCTTAGGCCTAGGAGTTTGAAGTTGCTGTGAGCTGTGACACCATGGTACTCTACCAAGGGCGACAGCTTGAGGCGCTGTCTCAAAAACAAACAACTTATTTAAAACAAGTGATACCTCCCAGCATTATTTGTTGACACTTCTCTTAAGTTATTTTTCTTTTACTTCTCCATGTAACTTACAGCCTATTAAGAAAACCAAATTTGAGTCACAATCCTTACTGTACCAAAGCAGGTAAAGAATAAAAGTATATTGTTCAAAAAACAACATTCAAGCAACCAAGAAACAGAATGTTTAGACACGAGGAGGAATTGCTTCGTCTGGCCTGGAGCAGAGTGATTGAAATAATCTCATTTCAGATGAGGCACACAACTAAAGTTTTGGTTCAAGTTCATTGTAGTTTGGTATCATTTTGATTAGGTAATTTTAAGTTTATGGTTTTAAATCATCTGGGGGAAAAAGTTGCAGCACAATCTGTTTAGAGCCAAGGCATGCTGCTGACACACTCAAAAACTCCTGAACTTTTATAAATAAACACTGCCAATGTTTATGTCAAAACATCTGAGAACAAGGGAAAATCCATGACTCTCTGAGTGTTTCCATTTGGAACTATTTGTGCTGATTCATTGTTATCCGTTGACCCTTCCTGAGATACAGTGGCATGCTCAGTACCTGCCAAATATACAGATATGAATAATTCTGGAAGAGAATCACATTACAAATTTTTTTTTTCTATCTAAAACACTGCCAAAAGTCTGGAAAAAATAATTTTCTCTGTAACTGGGTAAAATGGCTTTTATTTTCAGGACTCATACAAATAATTTTTTTTTTTGAAAAGAAAACTTACTTAAATTGAATCTTGGAACCTTGCTTCTTCATTTAAAAAATTTAAAAAACTTGCCATAGTTTTATAAATTTGGCTTACAGGGCAACATCTACAGTTATTTCTCTCTGCCTGCTAGTAACTAATGCAGTGGTTTTTACCAACAAATAGTGGTGATTTTGACTTCATAGGCTAAATGACTGGACATAACTTAAACTTGATAAAGGGATAGTAGTTAACATTTCATAGTGTGTTATTCTACACAAATAGATTAATAAGGCTGTAAAATTTGTCAATATATTATTAGAATTTAAAATGTTTTAATATATAAGCATTCATGTACTGTCTCACAAATGCTTTCAGTATTACCCCTCAGGGTTCAATCAAATATTACATCCACATCCAGGATTAAACAGAAAATAATGCTTCACATATTCTGAATTTTTCCTTTTAACTGAAGCTTCCAAAAGTATATGTAACTGGTACACAGCTATGATTTAATAAAAAAAAATTAAAAAACAAAAAAAAACAAAAGTATATGTGTTGTTCCCAGGGCTTGAGACTCCAGATCAACTTACATGACTTTTGCTCACTTGCATTATACAATCCAGCACTCCACCAACTTTTATTATCAGTTAATCTGTGACAGACATCACACTGAGCTGGAGGATGGATGAAGAATGGAATGTAATCATTGTCATCAAGATCGTTGTTATCTAGAAGATAAAGAAAAAGTTAAATATGTGTGGTCAACCCATAAGACAAAATGGGGATCCAAAGAAGAGGCATTTTTCAAATATGTTAGTACAATCTTTGAGTCTGAGTATAGTCAGCTGGATCTTTTTCTTAATTATGCCAAAAATAATCATTCTTCTATTACAGTCTCAAAAATATTGAGTCATAAACAATTTTAAAATAAGACAAACTACAACAAACATTAAATTTTTAGTGCTAACACGTAACCTGAATCTGATTGCTTGTTTTACTATATGCAAAAATAACACACCTCTTAGAAAAGATAGTTTTATAAAACAGCATTTCATTTTTATGCTGTAGGGTGTCCCATTTAGAGCCAATGTCACAAGTTAGATTTGGAAAATTTTCCCCAAAGAAATGATACATTGAACCGTCTAGTAGTTCGGAGAAGAGAAAGTTTGGGAAGGACAGTGTTAGAGGTAAAGAGGATAGAGTGATCCAAATCAAAGAATTAAAAAAAGAACATTCAGTTCAAGTAAATAAAAATTAAATTTTCTTTACTATGGTTACGTTTCTTCATACCAGACACTAACTTTCTGTAAATAGACCTAGCTTACCCTTCCAGTTCCTTATGTTGTCGCAATTCATAGCTAAAGAGAAAAGGCAAAGGAAAATTTGTGTCATGAAGTCCCTCTTCAGATGGTAATTTACAAAAATCTTTAGCTATAAACCATTTTTTTCCTGTCTAAACAGAATATTTTTTTTTCCTTCAAGTCCTTTTTTGGTCCACTGCCCCTTCTCTGAGTTCAGTAACATGTACATTTCCTCAAGAACATCAAAATCTAAACATTCTTTCCAACAGCATAGCTAAAATTAAAAATGCTACGATACCAAGTATTGGTGACAATGGGAGACTCTGGTGGGAATTACTTGGTAATTTCCTAAAGAGTTAAACATACCCAGTGGTTCAGCAATTTCACTCTGTTATACAACCAAGAAAAATAAGTGCATATCCATTTTTAAAATAAACAAAACAAAATAAAACATTTATGGGCAGCGCCTGTGGCTCAAAGGAGTAGTGCGCCAGCCCCATATGCCAAAGGTGGCGGGTTCAAACCCAGCCCTGGCCAAAATTTGCAAAAAAAAAAAAGAATGTTTATAGCTGCTTTTTCTATAGCCCAAAACATATACAACCTCTGGAAATAATCCAGACTGGACTCATTAAGCAGAGACTGGATAAATACCATGTACATCCACACTATGAAAAACCTTTCAACAATGTAAAAGGAGCAAATTCTAATATGCAAGTGCAGAGGATCTCACGCTAAAGGGAAGAAGCCTGAAAAATACATACATTTATATATGTATTATTCAGTTCAAGAAGAGGCAAAACTCATCTATGGAGACAGATGTCAGAATGGTAGTTTTCTGAGGTTGTTTCCTGGAAAGGGGCATGATGAGACTTTCCAAGGCGATGGAAATGATCACCTCTTTATCTGACCATGATTAGAATAGCATATAGGTATGTTAGAAGGCATCAGCTTAAAATGTAGGATTTGGGTACTTTACTATGGTAACTTATACTCTAAGAAAGTATTACTAAAGATGACTGCACAACTCCTAAACATTTGTAAAGAGTCTAACTTTTAAATTTGAGAAAATCAAAAACATAAAGATAAAATGTGGCAAAAATTTTAATCTAAGAACGCAAAATTTCTCCATGTCAGGTCAATCCAGTGACTCACCTGTAAGTTCAACTAGGGCTTCTTCTTCCTTGAAAGCAGATGGTTAAAATCTGAGAAGAGAAACCGTGTCACCATTAAGGTAAATGTCAGAGTAACTATTCTAACTGTTCCATTAGAACCTTGACTGAATTCCCAGAAAAACTATTCTCATTTTCTATCAGAAGAAACTAGAAAATTTCAAGTATGTTAAGAAAAGTGGCCTGGGATACCCAAGAACAAAAAGTCTACATCTCGCCCAGGAGCTGAGGAGCCCAGGAGTGACGGCAGCTGTGGTCCTCCGGGTTGCAGGAGGGGAAGGTTCCTGGCACCCAGAGCTTCGAGGTTATCTGTGTGCACTTCGGAAGGGAGATAGCTGGTTACGGTAAGAAGCTGCCTGAGCAGAAGGCAATGGTGTAACTGGCTGTCAGAGCCCTTGAACAAGTGAGATGGACGGGCTGGTGACAAGGAAGCTTTACCTTTCCATTAGATGAATTTTGCCACTGGGTATGATAGTCTTCATGAGCACCTGGGGCCGTTCTTACATTGGGTTTGTGCTCCCCACACAACTCTCCTGGTCACTGAACATTCATGTCTGTTGTACCAGGAACCACAGAAATCTTTCTCCCCCAACTCCTTTTTTTTGCCCTTTGACTAGTGACCTGAGACCCAAAAGGCCAGGACAGGGTTTTCCAAGTCAGTGCAGTCTGAATTCTGACTCCTGCAGGCAGCGTTCTTCTCGTGGGTACAAAGACCTCTGAAATAAAGGATCCTAGAGTCACAGGAAAGGAAAAAAATTGCAAGTGGATTATTGGACATGGTCAGAAGACACATCACCCCAGCCCCATCCGTTGTTGCCAGGTCTATCCTTGCTAGCTGTGGGAGGAAGCCAGGCAGCTCAAACAGCCGAATGACAGAAAATGACTAAGACTTGTGTGGTGGAGAGTGTAGCCAAAACCCCCCTTTTTTTCTTTGAGACAGAGTCACCTCAAACTCTTGGGCTCAAGTGCTCCTCCTGCCTCAGCCTCCCGAGTACTTGGGACTACAGGCACCCATCATCATAAGCCACTACTTTTTCTATTTTTAGTAGATACAGGGTCTGGCTCTTGCTCCAGCCCATCTCCTGAGCTCAAGCAATCCACCTGCTTCATCCTCACAAGTGGCTGGCTAGTTTTTCTATTTTCAGGAGAGATGGGGTCTCCCTGTTGCTCAGGCTGGTCTGGAACTCCTCCCAGAGCGCTGGGATTCCAGGGTCATACCTGGCATAAGACCCAACTTTTGTGTCTATCCTTTTCGTGTCCTACTGTGAGCCTGTGCCCAGGGATTCCATCAGGACTGTCCTCTGCTCCCACGCCACTTGTGAGCCAGGCCCTGGGTTCTGGCCCCATGCTGGGGCTCCACAGAGAACAGTCAAACGTGTGTTACTTCCTGCTTTGCTCCCTGCTGAAATTCTTTTCCACCAAACACCCTTGGGGCTCACTTCTTCACCTCCTTGCATTTTTGCTCCGTGTCACATTCCCAGGGAATCTTGCCCTGACCACCCTACTTAAAACTGCAAAGGCCCAGCCCCCACAAAAACACCCACTTAGCATCCTTGGCCTCCTTCCCTCTGCTTAACTCCGTCTCCTTAGCCCATCATGTTCTAACACACTGTAGAAATGACTTATTTATTTACTTTGTTGTTTTCACATCCCTCCACTAGGATGTGATCCTCATCTACTTTTTTCGCTGATGTGTTTCTCATCCCTATACCTGCACCTGGGACACAGCCAATGCTCACTAAATATTTGTTGAACTGTTCTCAGAATGAATGACACAGATTGGCCCCTCTAAAGATGCAGGGACTAATGTGTATTTGTCATCCCATTCATCACCATCAGTGTTGTACTTTGCACCCACTAGGCTCTCAGTAAATGCTTGTTCAATGAATGTTGAATGAATGGAAAATTTCATCCCAAATTAAAATAGCGGAATTTATGTTTTTTTATTAGAGTGGAAATTCACACACAGTATAGGTAGTAAATCAGAGAAAGGAAGGATGGTGTAATAATAGTAATATTGGTGATGGTAATAATAATAATAACAATAATAATGGCCAGTTAGTGCTAATGTCTTTCCTGTAAAGTACAGTTTAGTACGCATCATGCTCTGCTTTTACAACCACCCTGCAGGGGAGACATTATTATCTTCATCTTATAAATCAGTGGTTCTCAACCTTCCTAATGCCGCGAACCTTTAAAACAGACCAAAGGGGTCACGACCCACAGGTTGAGAACCGCTGTAAAAATGTTCTAAAGATCAGGATGTTTTAACAAATATCCGGTATCACACGGATGGTGCGTAGCTGGGATTCAAACCTGGGACTAGCTTCCTTTTGTAAAGCCAGGGCACTATTCTGCCTCGTGTACATTTTGCTCCTCAAATCTGAAAACTGAACAATGTTTTTTCTCCCATCACACGAGTGCTGATTGATGTGAGAGGAATCACCATGCCGGCAGTGTCTGGTCCCAGTTCTAAAGCACAATGAGGTCTTTAGAATACAGGGCAGCCCCCTCTGAAAGGGTTGCTGTTCTCAAAAACGAAACAAGGTAAACATAAAGTGAAAACTGAAGAGAGTTGAGCTCCACGTGCTGATTCAAACAAAAAAATTCGAGAGAGAAGAAGTATCCAGGAAGTGTTCGACAAGATGTAAGAGATGAGGAAAGGAAGAGATAGTCTATCAACAGATACAGAAAAATCAGACTGGGCCCAGTTGAGAAAAGAATGTTTAATTCAGCTGAAATGCAATCTTTACACTATACGTGAATTCATTCGTTCATTCATAGATTTATTCACCCAGCCTCTACTGTGCAGTAACTACATGCAAAGCCGCCTTCTGGGACATCGGACATACAGAAAAATAGTCATAAGGGAAATCCCTTCTCTTAGGGAACTTACATTCAAGTAGGGAGGGGAAACAAAATAAAATTTGGGTGAAATATCTAATATATTAGATAAGGTTAATGCTAAATGGAAAAATAGGGCAGGAAAAGGAGGTTAGGAGTATTGAGGGTTGTAATTTAAAGTGTGTCATCTTAATATTATCTGACACTATCAAAGAAATTGATGCAATTAGGGCAAAATTGCCAGATTTTTATAAAATAATTTAACCTTGAGCTCTGTTTGGTTGCACAAGATTTTCTCGCCTTTAAATCAAAGCTGCCAGTTCAAGGGGGCAATGTACCCCATCTCTGTACTTGAGGCCTCTTTACTGATTGCTTTGAGCCGAGAATAATAGCAGAACCCCAGCCAATTTCAAGGCCGGTGGGAATCTTGGGGAAAGAGATTTTTGAAAATATTATGCCCCACCGAGTCACCACAGTTTGTGAAGAGAAACAGTGCCTCATTAGGCCAGCCAGAATTCTGGCCTGACCATTAAGTGTCATTGTGGTCTTGGTATGCAGACTGGGTCAGGAAGAGATGCGGAATAAAATGCAGATCATGAACAATGAGGTTTATCACACTTGATAGGTCATTTCTAGAGAATTACACCATTCAAGGCATGTGGGAGAGCAGAGCAGTGATGTATAGGACTTCAGAAAAACATCTTGTGTAGGGTTTTAAAATTAGTTAGGCGCTTAATAAAAATTGACATCTATATGGACAGTATCTCATGGTTGAAAAGCCCGCTGAAAGATTGAATAGCCTGTAAACAAATGAAAATAAATGGATAGCAAGTCATACGGGGGAGGAGTGCTCCAGGTTGGCATTTGAAAAGCTCTTATTTAGGGTGAGAGCTTGATGACTAAGCTATTGCATTGGGATAAATAGATTGGAAATGAAATGTGCAAATGAACTGAGCTGGCAGGAGTTGTTGGAAAGGTACAGAACTTTATACCAGAGAGTTGTTTACATTCAGATTTAGAAAAGTGCTGCTTCTGAACATCTGTTTTCAGAATACAAAGTGGTGTCATGTAGGCTGGACAGCCAGGAAGAGGCCACGCTCGTGATTGGAAGAAGAGTGGCTGGTACAGGAGAGGAACTGAAAATGACTCAGTCAGGAGGGCTTGGCAGACTGGTGCTCAAAACAGAACAGTGTACAAACAGGTGAAGGGTGCAAACACCAAGTTGGGTGTAAACTTACTTCTGATACCCTAGGGCGGAGTAATAGGAGAAAGTTAAAGAAAGAACAATCGCAAATACTTTCTTTGAAAACTTATAAATTCCATCTGTCATTTAGAGTAAGAAATGACTCAGATACATTTCATATTACTATTTCAAGACCCTGCTCAAATGTCACTATGTTTTTGAGGTCTTTTTCGGTTCCTTTTCTCCCACACCTCCCAAGGCAGAATAAACCACTCCCTGAGTTATCTTTTCAACACATTTAAGAAATTCTTTGAGATAGCACTGACTACCCTGTACTTTACTTGTGTTTGGTCTTTATTACAAGGAGGTGAATTTCCTGAGAACTGGGTTTATGTCTTAGTACACTTTGCACCTGCAGTGCCTAGAGTATTGACTGGTGTATTAAATGTTGCTTTGGATGGCAACCTTACATGGTCACTTGAGATTTTAATTATTGAAGTTATTATTTGTTGCCTTTGACAAAACAATGTTATGCTAAAAAAATAGGTGTGAGAAAAAACATGTTATATACTGATATGAAAAGATTGCCAATATACCCACCTTAATTAAAAAGAGCAAGGTGCCAAGCATTGTATGTAGATAGCTTCTTTAGGTGTAGAAATAAGAAATGAATAAGGATATATTATTGTTGCTGTTATTTTCATAAATAAAACCTGGAAGGATGCTTAAAAAGTTAATTATTGGTTTCCTATGAGTGGGAGGGAGGTGATAGCAATGATGAAGACAGTGGTCAAAGCAGAGCTTTTTGCAATGTACATTTTTATATTTTTGATGTTTTAAATAGTCATTCATCATGTATCATCTACATAAAACAGATTATTACGCTTTTTACAAAACCATTCATACAGGGAATAAAAACAATAGCAACAACAATGACAAAAGGCAGCATAAAAGTCTGGTCAGTTTAAGCAGAAAGGTGCTGGTATTTTTTTGTTTGTTTGCTTCCATAAACAAATTCAATTCCAGGATTGACTACATGGTTGAAGAAGTGGAATGTAATTTCTATTTTCTCATGCAAATCATGGTAATCAAAAATTTTTTGAAAGCCTCCCTGGATAAAGGTGACTGCCTCCCTACATTTCTGCTAATTGCACTACTAAGGGGACCATGCCTTGAGGACCCTCCATCTGTTGCATTGAACCCAAGATTATTCCTTAACATATTGTTGGAAAATCAATATTTTAAATAATGAGATTTGGTATGACCTTGAAGTAGTGCTATTCTAAAATAGAATTAAATAAATTTTCATTTGTCTAAACTAATTAGTGATTACTTCCCTGGCTGATTACTTTTAAGCAAAAACTCTCACATCAAAAAAGAATACATATATGTATGTATAAATGCATACATGCATTTGAGTGGCACATGTCACAGTATAATTTTCAGGAAGTTACAAAACGTAACTCAAGTGAATAAAGAATGAGCATGAGTTGAAAGATTTATTCTACTTATTAATAAGAGAACCAACTGTATAGTAAAACTAATTCAAATAGAAGTGGCAAAGAGCAATTATAGAGGCACAGGGAACAAAAGTGAGTAACATGGCATTGCATACAAAATTGGTTAACGTATCCTACCGAGCGATAAAACCATAAACTTTGGGCTTATCTTTTCTGCTAGACAGAAACAATTTGCCTCTCTGCCAGATAAAAATCTACTGACGAACATGCAACTTCACAGGAAATGGACTTTTAATCAATATTTAGATATGATCAAACAAAGGTATATTCCCCTGAATAATTAAATCATCTTTGGAAGGCCCGTTAATACCCTAATGTGACATTGAAAAGACATGCCACCCTTTTTTTGCCTTCTTTCCAAGTGGAAATTATTTACAAATACATGTTAGTTAAATTAAAATTTAGTGGAAGAAGGGTGTAAGCTAAAACTTCTATGCACCAGGCCTGCAATAAAAAAGCAAATCAGACAGAGGGAACAATGTTATATTGGATATTGTTTAAGTGGAGGCCTCTTCTGATAGGGTTCTCTCCATATAATGAGGTAAAAGAAACAAGAGAATTATTCATTAATATATTTTGCAGATAATATGATGAGGAGGAAGATGAAGGCAAGGTTGATACCTCTAACAAATATAATAACAAATTTGATTTTACTAGTGAGCAAATTAATCAACCATCTTACATTTATTTCTTGATATGGGAAACATCTTTACCTACAAACTACCTTCACTGGTAGAAAAGCATCTCATGCTTATGTAGACTGAGATGTGGCTTTAATACAAAGAAATATCACAAAAATCCAGTCTTCATTTTTCTTGATAATTGAGAAGCCAAAGCTCATAGCTGTGTTGGTCTAGACTAAATCCCAGGGACTATCACCAGAGACATATTTTTTGATGTATTACACCCAGGGGCTGCCAGCTATCTAAAATGTAATTAAGTTAGTTGTAGAATATATGGAAATGGCTTAGGAAGAGTTTTTCAGGAAAAGTAAGGGACCAGGGATAAACCAGGAATATGGAGTTCATGCAGACAAAAAGACAAATTTTCAAGGAATAATGCAATCTATCTTTTTCTGGAAACTTACTTAAGACATAACCTCATGATCACTAAATGAAGCTGTGTGACTATTCTTTGAAATAATATTGATTAGTCTGGGAAAACTCTTGGAAACTCATCAAATAGGCAATTCATAAACATCCTGTTCACCCTTGAAATCCCTGAATAAGAATAATCCTATTTATCTTTGTCCAAGCCACTATTGATTCTTCTACATCCATTTTTTTTTTTTTGCTTTGTTTAATATCCTAAGGAATTTCAAGTTGGAAAGTTTACAGTTTCCAGCATGAATATTCTTTTTTTACTACCCCATAGAAATATCAGACATGCTTTCCGTGCATAGGAAATTTGACAAAAGAACAGGAGAAGGAAGGTGGGAGGCTGGTATTCAAATATTTGTCTTACAATAGCCAGATGACTGAGAAAGGGGAAAATGTTATAAAGAGAAGCATATGCAGCTTGAATCATCTGAAAGCCCTACAGTTACTAGTGAAAAGAAATCTGCCCCAAACAGAAGTGTCTCCAACACTATAATATTATACTTTGTATTTTCTTACCCATTAAAAGTGTTCTACTGTTTGGAAAAACAGGAGCTGCAAAAAAGACCCCTTAACATCGTGAAAGTAACATCATCTCCTTTATATTTCTTTGAGACCCAGGAAGATATTTTCTTTGTTCTTTTCTCGATAGGTCTCTTAATAAACCCTAAGTGAGAGATATTTTATCTCTCTATCCAGATAAGGCTATTAACTAGATTTACCAAGTAATGTTGGAAAAATAAAGGATTAAGGGGGGTCAAAACCAAATGCTGCAAAGTCCTCCTAGCTGTGAAAGTAATACAGGGAACGTTCAAATGTAGAAGTGCTATTAGTGCTTTAACTTATATGTGGGTAATAAAGCTCCAAGATTATTTCAAGGTCTGATTGTTAAGAACCAAAATCTAGGCTTTGGGTCTCTTGACAGTGTATGGTAGAAAATTACATTCTTTTTTACTAAATTTTTGAAAAACTTCACAGTGGGTGGCCTTGACTTAAAAACCAAAAAATAGTTGGGGGTAGAGGCAAGATGGCCGACTGGAGCCAGCTTTCCACAGAGGCTCCCATCCAGAAGGAGAGTTAAAGCACAGAAGTTTAGCAAGTAAGCTGATACTTTGGAACCGAACCAAGGGAGAAGGTTGAAGATTGCACATCAACCCTGCTGAGGTGAGCTGCGCGACCCCAAGGATACAAACAATAGGTACAAAATCCATCACCAAGCAGATGGGAGTCCCCTCCCCCAAGAGAACAGCTGGCAGTATACTTTCTACAAACAAGTGAGCAGAGTTCAAACATCCTCCCATTTTATCCCATGGGAGTGACCCTCTAGAAACCAGACCTCCATACCCTACTAGGGTGCCATGGCACTCTCCTGCCAGGCATAAACCTATATAAAACTGTATATGTTCTCTACCTGCAATTCTGAACTTCCAGCACTCCCCTCCACTCTCACCCCAAGCCTGTCTCCCATTAACCACCTAAAGTTGTCAGGCCTCAGGTCCCCCTGCCAGATGGTGGAAGAGTGTGGAGGCCTGGCCAAGGAGACATAGATATCCCTGTGACTCATGCAGGCACAACCCCCTGGAGGAGCATCTACTCATTAGAGGGAATTGGGTCACAGCCCTGCGAGGTTGCCAGTGACTGGGTGTAACAGGTGCAAGGTGGGAAGGAGGCATCAACCATCCCAAACTAATTCGTTTTCTGGGGGAGCGGGGTACTTCTGACTCCACAGAGCACCAGAATGAGTCATACTCAAGCTTCCAGCAGATCCCTGCTACCTACTTGCCAGAGACCTTATGAACTCTCCCACTTGAGACCAGGTGCAGATTGGGACAATTGATTTGGATCGCTCGAACTGGAACAATGACTCAAGGACTATCCAAACTGGTACCCTGGGTGTGTGGTTGTAGGAAGGTTTGCTTTTCCTTTTCCAGTTGTTGCCCATGGGAGGCAGTATTTCTCCACAGAAATATTTAATTGCTGGTATTTCTCCACAGCTGAGACTTCAACCCAGAGTATTTGATTCACTAGGGTAAGACAGAAACCAGATGAAAACAAGACAGAGCCACTTAGCCCCACCACACCAAGTAAGTCCCCAGTGTCTCAGGCTGTAGCACTGTATGGGTCCTTTGCAAAGTTCTAGGGGAAAAGATACAGATGCCAGTCCCAGCTCTTGGGCAAAAGGCTGGTTAATCACTACTTCCAGAGCCCCCAACCCAACTTCACCTTATCTGCTCATCTACCCAAACAGTGTAAAATAATCATGGGGTGGAATCAGTGGAATATCTCCTGTAACAGGAATAACCAAAGTAGATCAACTCCCCCCAAGGAACGATATGGCAGACACAACTGAAATCCCATTCATAAACAAATGGCTGAGATGTTAGAAATCAAATTCAGAATTTTTATTCTAAATAAGATTAATAGAATGGAGGTAAAGTTGGAATTAGACATTCAAGGAGCATGTCAAAAGTTGTCTCAAGAACTCAATGAATTTAAAGACAAAATCCCCAAAGATTTTGACACATTGAGACAAGAATTTGCAGCCCTCAAAGATCTGAAAAATACGGTAGAATCCCTCAGTAACAGAATGGATCAAGCAGAAGAAAGGATGTCAGACAAAGCATTTGAATGCTCCCAAACTCACAAAAAGGAAGAGAAATGGACAGCAAAAACGGATCATTTTCTTAGAGAACTCTGAGATAATTCAAAGAAAACTAATATCCATCTTACAGTAATCCCTGAAGGTGATGAAGTTGCTTCGCGAGGCACAAAGGCTCTTCTTCGTGAGATTATGAAGGAGAACTTTCCAGACATGCCAGAAGATTCTGAAATTCAGATAGCAGACAGTTTCAGAACCCCAGCACAACTGACCCAAATAAGTCATCCCCCAGGCACATCATACTTAACTTCACTAAAGTTAATATGAAAGAGAAAATTCTGAAAGCAGCCAGATGTAACAAAACCATAACCTACAAGGGGAAGAATATTAGACTGACTGAAGATCTCTCTGTTGAAACCTTTCAAGCTAGAAAAGGGGGGCCATTGACTTTTAATTTCCTAAAACAAAGTAACTTTCAACCCAGGTTCCTATATCCAGCTAAACAGAGTTTCATTTATGACAGAGAAATTAAATATTTTAATGACATTCACATGTTGAAGAAATTTGCCATAACTAAACTAGCTCTCCAGGATATTCTAAGACCTATCCTCCACAATGACCAGCACAATCTTCCACCATAAAAGAAAACTCACTCAGAAACTTTTGATCAAATTCTAACTTCCACAGAGGTGAAAGGATTAAAAATGTCCACTGGACTTTCAAAAAACTCGACACCCCAAATTCTACCAGGCTTATCAATATTCTCAATTAATGTGAATGCTTAAATTGTCCCCTAAAGAGTCACAGGTTGGCTGACTTGATACAAAAACTCGGGCCAAATATCTTCTGCATACAAGAATCTCATCTTACCTTAAAAGATAAATATAGACTCAGGGTGAAGGGATAGTAATCTATATTTCAGGAATGGAAAGCAGAAAAAAGCAGATGTTGCAATTTTATTTACAGATACAATAAGCTTTAAACCAAAAAGAGTAAGGAAATATAAGGATGGTCACTTCATATTTGTTAAGGGTAACACTCAACAAGATGAGATTTCAATTATTAACATTTATGCACCCAACCAGAATGCACCTCAATTTATAAGAGAGACTATAACAGACATGAACAACTTGATTTCCTCCAGCTCCACAGTAGTTGGAGATTTTAACACTCCTTTGGCAGTGTTGGATAAATCCTCCAATAAGAAGCTATGCAAAGAAATTTTAGACTTAAACTTAACCATTCAACATTTGGATTTAACAGACATCTACAGAACATTTCCTCCTAACAAAACTGAATACACATTCTTCTCATCAGCCCACTGAACATACTCCAAAATTGATCACATCTTAGGTCACAAGTCTAACCTCATGTCGCAGCCCCTAATGGCCCCTGGGCTTAATCGCCGCAGAAAGGAACCAGGCGTGATGCAGATTAGCAGTACAAGTTTGTAGGAGGCAGGCTAACGTATTTGCAGGATAGCCCCGAGCAACCTCCGCAGTAGCCTTTTATTGAGACAGTACAAGACAGGTGAGGGGAGTATTAGATAATGATTGCGTACCTAAGGATCGCCATGGGCTCGGGCTCTTTCTCCACAAGGAGCACCTGCAGATGAATCACCTGAGGGTCCATTCCCCAGCTGCAAATCATCTTGCTCAGAGGTTGGCTGGCTCTTAGCATCCTCTACAACCTCAGAAAATTTAAAAGAATAGAAATTATTCCTTAAATCTTCTCAGACCATCATGGAATAAAAGCTGAACTCAGTAACAACAGGAATCTGCATACTCATACAAAAACATGGAAGCTAAATAACCTTATGCTGAATGATGGCTTGGTCAGAGATGAGATTAAGAAGGAAATTACCAAATTTTTGGTACAAAACAATAATCAAGACATGAATTATCAGAACCTCTGGGAGACCACAAAGGCAGTCCTAAGAGGGAAATTTATAGCACTGCAAGTCTTTCTCAAGAGAACAGAAAGAGAGGAAGTTAAAAACTTAATGGGACATCTCAAGCAACTGGAAAAGGAAGAACATTCCAATCCCAAACCCAGCAGAAGAAAAGAAATAACCAAAATTAGAGCAGAATTAAATGAAATTGAAAACAAAAGGATTATACAACAGATCAATAAATCAAAAAGTTGGTTTTTTGAAAAGGTCATAAAATAGATAAACCTTTGGCTAATCTAACCAGGAAAAAAAGAGTAAAATCTCTAATTTTCAATCTGAAATAACGACAGACTCCTCAGAAATTCAAAAAATCCTTAATGAATATTACAAGAAACTTTGTTCTCAAAAATATGAAAATCTAAAGGAAATTGACTGATACAAGGAAGCACACCACCTTCCTAGACTTAGCCAGAATGAAGTGGAAATGTTGAAAAGGTCTATATCAAGTTCTGAAATAGCATCAACCATACAAAATCTTCCTAAAAAGAAAATCCTGGGATGAGATGGCTTCACATCAGAATTCTACCAAACCTTTAAAGAGGAACTAGTACATGTATTACTCAACCTATTCCAAAATATAGAAAAAGAAGGAATACTACTCGACACATTCTATGAAGCCAATATCATCTTGATCTCCAAATCAGGCAAAGACCCAACAAGAACAGAAAATTATAGACCAATATCACTAATGAATATAGATGCTAAAATATTCAACAAGATCCTAACAAATAGAATCCAGCAACACATCAAACAAATTGTACACCATGACCAAGTGGGTTTTATCCTAGGGTCTCAAGGCTGGTTCAGTATACATAAATCTGTAAATATGATTCATCTATAAAGAAATTAAAAAACAAAGACCATATGATTCTCTCAATTGATGCAGAAAAAGTTTTTGATAATATCCAGCATCCTTTCATGATCAGAACACTTAAGAAAATTGGTATAGAAGTGACATTTCTCAAACTGAATAGCAAACCCACAGCCAATATCATATTGAATGGAGTTAAATTGAAATCATTTCCACTCAGATCAGGAACCAGGCAAGGTTGCTCATTGTCTCCACTGGTTTTTAACATTGTAATGGAAGTCTTAGCCATTGCAATCAGGCAAGAAAAGGCAATCAAGGGATTCATATAGCGTCAGAAGAGATCAAACTTTCACTCTTCGCAAATGATACGAAAACACTAGGGATTCTACTACAAAACTCTTAGAAGTGATCAAGGAATACAGCAGCGTCTCAGGTTTCAAAATGAACACTCATAAATCTGTAGCCTTTATATATACCAACAATAGTCAAGCTGAAAGAACAGTCAAGGACTTTATTCCCTTCACAGTAGTGCCAAAGAAGATGAAATTTGGGGAGTTTACCTTTAAAAGGATGTGAAAGGTCTCTATAAAGAGAACTATGAAACTCTAAGAAAAGAAATAGCTGAAGATGTTAACAAATGGAAAAACATACCATGCTCATGGCTGGGAAGAATCAACATTGTTAAAATATTCATACTAACCAAAGCAATATACAATTTTAATGCAATCTCTTATTAAAGCTCCACTGTCATACTTTAAAGATCTCAAAAAAATAATACTTCATTATATATGGAATCAAACAAAACCTCACATAGCTAAGACATTACTCAGAAATAAAAAAAAAAAAAAAAATCAGGAGGAATTACACTACCAGACGTAGACTATACTATAAATTGATAGTGATCAAAACAGCATGGTACTGGCACAAAAACAGACAGGTAGATGTATGAAATAGAATAGAGAAGCAAGAGATGAATCCAGCTACTTACCGTTATCTGATCTTTGACAAGCCAATTAAAAACATGCAGTGGGGACAAGATTCCCTATTTACCAAATGTTGCTGGGTGAACTGGCTGGCAACCTGTAGAAGACTGAAACTGGACCCACACCTTTCACGATTAACTAAGATAGACTCTCACTGGCTTAAACATTTAAACTATTTCTAAAAATACTAGAAGAAAGTGCAGGGAAAACACTTGAAGACATCCGCCTGGGCCAATATTTTATGAGGAGGACCCCTGGGGCAATTGAGGCAGCATCAAAAATACACTACCGGGATCTGATGAAACTAAAAAGCTTCTGCACAGCCAATAACACAGTAAATAAAGCAAGTAGAAAGCTCTCAGAATGGGAGAAGATATTTTCAGGTGATGTCTCCAACAAAGGTTTAATAACCAGAATCCACAGAGAACTCAAATGCATTACAAGAAGAACAAATGATTCCATCTCAGGCTGGGCAACAGACTTGAAGAGAAAATTCTCCGAAGAAGACAGGCTCACAGCCTACAGACATATGAAAAAATGCTCATCATCCTTAATCATCAGAGAAATGCAAATCAAAACTACTTTGAGATATCATCTAACTCCAATAAGATTGCCCACATCACAAAGTCCCAATACCAGAGATGTTGGCTTGGATGTGGAGAAAAGGGAACATTTCTACATTGCTGGTGGGAATGAAAACTAATACTTTCCTTCTGGAAAGATGTTTGGAGAACACTCAGAGATCTAAAAATAGACCTGCCATTCGATTCTACAATTCCTCTACTAAGTATATATCCAGAAGACCAAAAATCACATTATAACAAAGATATATGTACCAGAATGTTTATTGCAGCCCAATTCATAATTGCTAAGTCATAAGAAGCCCAAGCGCCCATTGACCCATGAATGGATTAATAAATTGTGGTATATGTACACCATGGAATATTATGCAGCCTTAAAGAAACATGGAGACTTTACCTCTTACATGTTTACTTGGATGGATACTTTCTTCTTAGCAAAGTATCTCAATAATGGAAGAAAAATTATTCAATGTACTCAGCCCTCGTAGAGACAGAGTCTCACTTTATCACCCTCGGTAGAGTGCCAAGGCGTCACACAGCTCACAGCAACCTCCAATTCCTGGGCTTAGGTGATTCTCTTGCCTCAGCCTCCAGAGTAGCTGGGACTACAGCTGCCCGCCACAACACCTAGCTATTTTTTTGTTGCAGTTTGGCCGGGGCCGGGTTTAAACCCTCCATCCTCAGTATATGGGGCCAGCACCCTACCCACTGAGCCACAGGCACCACCCAATTCATAAGACAGCTATAACCCAATTATAGCCCAAGAAGAAGGGGAAAAGGAAGAGGGAGGAGAGGGGAGGGGGGAGGATGGGTGGAGGGAGAGTAATTGGTGGGGCCACACCTACGGTACATCTTACAAGGGTACATGTGGCATTTACTAGGGGTAGAATATAAATGTCTTAACACAATAACTAAGAAAATGCTGTGAAGGCTATTTTAACCAGTTTGATGAAAATATTTCAAATTGTATATAAACCAGCACATCGTACCCCATGATTGCATTAATGTACATAGCTATGATTTAATAAAAAATAAATAACCAAAAAAAATAATAAAGAAGCAAAAAAATAAATAAAACTGTCTAGGAAGAGACTACGAAGGCCCCAGGAGTGCTCCCTGATGACTCCAGGTAAGGGGAATTGCCCCCACTCTCACACTGATTAGACTGGATGAAGAAACCTGTGGAGAAGGTTGGGGATGAAACAGAAATAGGAAAGAAAACATCTCCGAGAGAACTTCTATTCTTAGAAGCAGATGGGCCTGAAAGCTGCCTCCAGCCCACCCCCGTGCTCAGAGAGGCAGTGGAGCTTGGAAGCTACCAGGAAAGTCCACAGCAGAGGCAGAGAAGGTGGCCTGGGTGGGGTGGGGGAGGAAGCACAATAGCTCGTCAGAAAGGAAATTCTAGCACCGAACAGTTTCACCTAAAGCTGAAGATTCTTACATGCAAATAAACAGATTCAAACTTAGAGACGGTACCCAAAGGGCAAGCCACACACAGGAAAGTAGTTTTCCCATCATGCAGATGAAGGTCTCAAATTTGCTTGTTGAGAAATTGAAAGTGTCTCAAACCATCAGAAGTTTTAAGGTAATTTTGAATGTCATGGGATAGAAAATATTTCCAAATGTATAAGGGATTGGATGTATTCTTTGAACTCTAAGACATATTAATTTTATCATTCTTGCATTAGTCTTTGCCTTACATTTCATTTCTTCGTCCTATTGGACGTTCCAGCACACTGCAGAGCTCAGTTAGAGACCAGATGGTTTGTTGGTCAATCAAGAAAATGAAGACTTAGGGATGAGGTCGTTGCCCTTACTCTACTTCTTAAAGTAACCTTAGGAAACCAAATCTTAAACATTTACTCTTTTCAAAATTCTAATCCTCTTCTATTTCCTTAAAAAGTCCACATTTTAAACACTATTTAAATCCTCAAATTGAAACATTTTAAGCAAAGAGAAAGAACAAACTAAAACATGTTTTCAGAATCAGTAAGTTTTACTAAAGGGAAAGAAATAGGACAAACGTATGGGAAAAGATTTTAAAACAAAATCAGATGGAGGTCTTTGCCCGATTGAGTCACTAATCCTGGAAAAACTGAGATTTCATAATTGTTCTTTAAATGGAAAGAATGATCTTGTATCCTCTGGCAAAATTCTATTCATACTGTTGTAAGAGAAAGGAAAAAGAACTTACTCTAGAATACTGGCTTTTTCATACGTAAGTCTTCTTAAATCTAAAGGAAACCTTTGAGAGAAGTGCTGTTGTATAGCAGGAGGCTGAAAATTACCTGCGGTGAGGTAAACATGAGGTACAGCAGTCCATCTGCAAGGTGACACCCAAGGGACTGTGACAAACTGGCCAACTTACAGAGGTGGTCACCATTAGCAAAGTCCACTGAGTACACCTGGTACGCGTCTGACCTGTGAAAATTAGTAGGCCAACTTAAGGAAGTGGTCAGGGTAGGGGGTGGTCAACGATGGAGGTCTGCTGTTTATCTAATTATATCGAGACGTCAATTGAGTTTTTCAGTTTAGGGCCAGAAGAGAAATATTTCTTTTCTTATGATTGTAGTTGTAAATTAAATAATTCCACCAAGGTTTTCTCTAAATACAAAAATTGACTTAAAAAAAAAAAAAAAGGAGGAGGAGGGAAAAGAAGGAGTAATTGGAGGAATTAGAGGAAGGGAGGAGAAAAAAAGAAAAGAAGAGAAGGGGGACGTAGAGGAGGAGGCAGAGGGGGGAGGAGGATGAGGGAGGATGGGGAGGAATAGGAACCAGGAGGCATCTAACGCGGGTTTATTTTCAAAACAGACCGACCGTGTGATTGAATTTCAGTTTTCTTTTCCTGAACTGGTTTTTACTGACACTGATATTACCAGAAGATGAGCCCATGTTGTTTACTGACGATGATATTACCAGAGGATGAGCCCATGTTGTTTAAACCTTGTTAATGAAGTACATCAATATTGTCTCTCCTAAATCTGCCCTGGTTGGCCAGGAACAGTGTAACTTGTAGGTATATCTGAAAGGCCCACATATTTGCTGCAGGCAGGGGGCGGGGAAGAGACTACAGTTAATAGAGTATTTACCAGGGGCCAGGTCTTTAACACAGGTGGCCGTATTCCCCTTACACTAACCTTGCCAGACAGCAGTAATTGTCCCTGTTTTGAAGATGAGGCTGCAGAGGCTCAGTGACCGTGTTTCTCTGAGGTCTCGTGGCCAAATAGAGGCAGAGTCATCAGCCAAACCCAACCTGGCTTGACCCAGAACTTCCTCTTTCTTGCTACCGCCCTCTCCCTCCATAGAAGCCAGGTTGCAGAAAGCATCTGGCTTCCTCTGAGGTTTGGTGAGATCAGCACTTCTTCACTAGCCATACACCCCCTCACAATTCTTATGAAATACAAAAGTAACTCTGTCACGTGAAGCAGGCACATTAAATACCCTTGGTTCTTGGCAGTCACCTATACAGATCAAAAGGCCTCCTTACCCAGGCACCTGTTTTACATTCTGAGAGACAGAATACGTCCTGGGCACAAACATTCAGGTGTATATACAGGATAGCATCTTCATACAAATAGCATCATCCAAACACTCAGCATGATACAGCGTCTAAAATCCTCAGTGCTCACCTATCAAACTGCCAGTCCAATGGATTTGTAAAGGTCATCAGACTGATCTTCCCAGTCCTGTTCATTCTCTTGCTTGGCCTTTTTTTAAATTTCAAGTTAATTGCACCTGCTTGCATTTCCTGGAAGTTTAGAAGAGTGCAGTTCACTCTTTCACTATAACTCAGAACCAGATGAAAACCAAGATAGGAATGGTTCTAAATCAGGAATGAATGTTCTGATGTGAGAGACCAAAGGCAACCTGATGAAACGTGAAATGTCTCAAGAGCAATGAGAAAAAGTGTTGACCCCACCGTGGCCCACAGGACTCATGGAAAGTAAAGAAAGTATTTGGTCACTCAATAAAAGAAAAATAAGCTGTGGCTCTTTCCGAACCAGAATAATGGCTGTTCTTGAGGGCTTAACGTCATCCTATCTCACTTTACATCTCCACCTACCTGAAGTCTCTGCAGCTGCGGCATCAGCATCACTGTGGAGCTTGTTAGGACACAAGCTCATGCTCCAACCCGCATCTGCTGCTTCAGAACCTGAATAGTAACAGGATCTCTGCCCTAGTGATTTAGGGACACATTCGTGTATATCGGTCTATTGAACCTTGCTGCAAAAGAGAACTATTCCTTTTCTTTGAGATTATACTGAAAATAATAAATGTGCTAAAGATAATGTAATGGTAGAAATGACAATGAATAATAATATGAATAATAATTCCAACACAACAATAATACATTGAACAGTGCCCTTTCATTTTTGTTGTTGCAATTGCCAGTGAGGTATTCTTCATAAACTCTTCCCCCAGGGAAGACTTGTCCCACACTTCCTTCTAATGGAATACTAATCAGCCATAAAGAAAGAGAGTTTACATCTTTTATATTTACCTGGATGGCTTTGGGGGAAATCCTAGGTAAAGTATCTCAAGAATGGAAAAGCAGGTATCCAGTGTACTTGATACTAATATGAAATCAGTCGATGAACAATTTCATGCTCAGAGGAGAGAAAAACAATTAAATTCAAGAGGGGAGAGGGGCAGAGGGAGGAAGGGGAAGGGAGGAGGCTGGGAGTTGGTCATCTCCACCTCATGAGCACAATGTAGGGCCATATGGCCCACCTCCCAGTTGAAGGGCTCAACTACAATTTGGACTTTAAGTAACAAATGCAAACGTGTAACCTAATCCTTTGTACCCTTATATTAATCTGAAATAAAAATAGACAAATAAATAAAAATAACCCAACTTAGAAAATAAAGAAAACAACCAAATAAAAAAAATAATAATAAAATATACTGATATCATATCCAAACCAAAACACTAATACAAGGTGGCCATAAAAATTGCACACGAACTTTGTGGCCATCCTGTAATAAGAAAAAAAGAAGGTAGGTGAGTTTAAACTTTTTATTTTAAAAATAAGCCATATGATGAAACTCAAACTTCTGTTTCCTATTTTGTCAACACTGATATAACCAAAAATGGGGTGAATGTATTTCTTCATGTGTAAAGAGGAATAATATTGCCTACCCCTTAGGATGGTCGTGAGAATTGAATCAGACAGTGTGTAAACAGTGGTTGGCATGATGCTGGCAGCGAAAAAATCCTTAGCACTATTAAGGAACAATTAGTGCTAATTTTTGTCTCAGAGCCAAAGTAGATTAACTGACTTCTCAGTCGATTTTATTTTCTCTTCTGCCCTTTTAGAAATGTGTGGATTTATATCCACAGAAAAACTTGGCTTTATACTTCTTAATTTTTTTTAGAAATATAAATTATTTGGTAGATAAAGGAAATTCTCCAAATACGCCAGAAATTAGGATACTGTTTTTAGGTTCTCCTGTGACTCAAAAGAAATGCTGCAACGTTCACCAGTGCAATTAAAATTAGAATAGGAAATGCTTCAGTGAGACTCTGCCTCGTGACAGGCAAAGATTATTACCAGGTTCCCACCCCCTCAGCACTGCTCTCATGTGATGAAGCCACCTCAGTCTGTAACCAGCACCATGGTTGCCATTTCTAATCCCAGCATCAGAACTGTGAGCTGTATAATTATCCCCATGACATATTAGCATTTGTGGCTTCCCTTGATACTAATGGGATGCAAAAGGTGACATGTGTATGGATCTTGTAAGTTGTCACACAGCCCAAAAACATGGTCCCAATCCCACAGGCTATATAATACCCGCTAATGATATAGTTGTGTCACACAAGTGTGTAAATACTGCTGTGCTGCCCGCTCTGGCTGCCCTGCAGCAGAAGGCACCCAGGAGACGGTCCTGAATGAGTGATCACATGTCACACAGGATGATTAAAAATGAGTGGGTCCCTTTTAGAGATTAGTGGATGTTAAATTATTTCATTCACTTGCTATTCATGATGAATAATAAATCACTCTCTGAGGCTGCTGTTCCGTTCATTTATTACATGAGGATGTTTAGAAGCTAATCACTCTGAGATAGCCTGCCCAGAAAGAAGGCAATGAGGGCATGAGGAATTCCAGGCCCCCGTGCAATTCTTTTTTTTTTTTACGCTGTGCCTCACATTCAGCCATTTTCTTTTTCTTTTTGGAGTTGCCTGTAATTATATTGATTTCCTAGTTTTCTTTAAGACTTCTGCTTAGACCAGCGGTTTTCAACCTGTGGGTCATGACCCACAGGAACTATATTAAAGGGTCGCAGCATTAGGAAGGTTGAGAACCACTGGCGTAGACTGTCCTGGAGTTGGAGAGTCTTTGGAGATAGGAAGGTCTATTAATCTAAACTAGTACTTCCTAAAACTATATCACTTCAGCCTCTATTTTGTAGGGATCTGTATAAATCGTACCTTTGAACATCCCTGTTAGATTTCTCAGAATTGACAACACACTTACCTCCTTCCTCTCAGAATACGATGAATCAGTTCCTTTAGCCAGTCAGTGTTAATTCAGTGGGTACTAAGCTCCCAACACCCTGATTGGGATTGTGGAAGAGAAGAATATTAGCCAACTCCTTAGCTCTGAAAAAGCTCAACATCCAATCAGGCAACTATTAATATACGTAAAATGATAACAGATTCAATAAACATCTGCTGTGCACGAACTTTGGGCCATACACTGTGTGGGGAACTTTCAAAAATACCATATATCTCATTTAATTATAACAATACTTTGGGATGAATCTTATCACCATTTTGTAAATGAAGAACTCAAAGCTCACAGATGTGACTGACTTATGTTCCGACAGCTGCTCGGTGCCAGAGCTGAAATTCAGACTCCTCTGAAATCCAAGCCCAGTACGGGTTCCACCATTTCATGTGTTCCAGACATAGTGAGAGATAATTAAGTGCTGATTTGTGTGGTAAGAAAATTGAGTTCTGTAGTTCAGAGAAAAGAGCCCAGAGTTATGAAGTAAGTCCCTGCAGATCCGGGGACTTCCCTGAGCAAAGCCTGCAGGACAAACAGGGCAGAGGAGAAAGGGAAGAACAGAAACCAAAGCCCAGCAGTCAGAACAAGAGAGAAGCCCAAAACAGAGAGAACCAAACTACGAAAGGTGTGGACAGTGAAGTGAGGAGCTGACCGCTGTTGTCAGCAGAGGAGAGAGCCGCTGGGAGGTGCCCACAAGGACTCTGTCCTTGACCAAATCTGGGCAGACTCTTCTGAGCTGTCTTCTCATCGAGGCCTCAACCTTGCCCTATGAGAACTGAAAACTTCTGGAACAAATTACTTGTCTACCCCACCACCACCACCCACACACCAGAACCCTAAGCAAGCTCTGGCCTTGTTCCTATCATCCCAGGACCCTTCACCTGCCTGTCTGGAAAAGCACAACACCTTTAGAAAAATTTACCGTTTTTCTCGACCACAGCCTGACTGTAGGCCTCTGACATCTTTCTCTTAGAGTATTTATCCTAGAAACCTTACCATTGTAAATTCATTCTTTGTCCCCCTGAGATGTAACCAACAAGAAGGAATGGCCCCTAGCAGCTCAGTCTTTGCGCCAAGACAGTTTGTGGCACTAACTTCCATAAGTATAGTTATGTCAGCAGGCACAGGTGTCCTAATAATCACTCTGTGGCCAATAGCACCACCCAACAACATCCCATAGTGTGTTTTCTTTATCATGCTGGGGTGTCTTTTAAAAGTCTCCTTTCTTTTGTTTTAGTAGGGTTGAGTTCATCTGCAGTCTCTCTCCCCTACTGGAGCAGCCTGAATAAAATCTGTCTTTCCATCTTGAACAAACGTTGGCTCAATTTCTCTTTGATTCCATTGGGCAGGAGAGTGACAATAAAACCAACGTTCAGATTAGCAGTAAGAAGCAGCATGGGTCCCTGCTCCCCTTCACCTCCTTCAGGGAATCCTTATCACCTGCAGGTAAAAGCACAGAGCATTGAAGGTGACAGCCAAGGTCCTGGCCTCCACCTGCCATTCCAGCCTCATCATCACCACTACCCAACCAATACCCAGTGTTGACCTTCCTAAAGGAGTCCATGCTTATTTCTTGTCTTTATAATTTTGCAAAGACTGGTCTCTTTACCTGAACCAATGGAAAAGAAAATCTAGCATTTATTGAGTATTTAAAGTGTGGGAGGCTCCATGCTAAGAACTTCATTTTCGTTAGCACTGCTAATCCTCCCCACAATCTAATAAACTATATGGGTCACCCTTACAGATGAGGTGATCATAGGTCAGTGAATCCAGGTCATTTGCCCGAGGTCACTCAGAGAAAGGATCTGAATCCTCCTCTTGCTTCTGCTCTTGCTCAGGACCAAATGCACCATACGATTTCCCTTCCCTCATGAAGTTCTAGGCATATTACAAAACTTGGTTCAAGACTCGCTGCCACCTGCAATGGTCCCAACCCCGCTCCCCTCTACTTTTGTAACATTCTGGGTCTGCTGTGGTTACAGCCCTTGTCACACCGCAGAAACAGCATTTGGCATCTCTTTGGGTCTCTCCCACCTCGTGGCAGAACATCTGTGTTTCCTGGGCCTTGATCTTGTCACAAAGCACGCACTCAGGTAACACTGTGTAAATGCTTAAAGGCTGAGAGAGGAGAGGACCCAAGAAGCTGGGAAAGCTGTGGTGAGGAGGGCTTAGGTTAGTTTTGGAAGTAAAGGAAAAGTAAGCATTTTGACAGAAAAATCTATTTATTGCATGGGGTTGTAAGGCAGTTCTAAAAAAAATTGATCGGTTTGGCATATGTCTTTTGAACATTATCTGTGGGCCTATGGCTGTTGTGAACACCTGTTGCTGTTGTGAGCACTCAGATGGCCTAGAACAGTGATTCGCAATCTTCCTATTGCCGCAACCCTTTAATATAGTTCCTGTGGGTTGCGACCCACAGGTTGAGAACCGCTGGCCTGGAAGTTCCCAGCGCTATTGCTGTGAGAACAGTGAAACCATCAACAGGAATAGAAGCATCCTTCCAGAGAAGTGATTTGACTGGGGACATGTATTGAAGAAAAGAATTAGGCCTTCAAATGAATGATTTACAACATCTTTAAGATGAAGACATTTGCATGTTTCTGTTTTTATTTGATTTTTTTTATTCAACAAGAGAAAAGATACGGATTGGTCAATCACCGAGGAAAATTTCATTTCAGCAGGGTGTTTTCTGTAGGTGGCGATGTAGGAGGGCAGCTCAGAATGAGCAGAAGGTTTGGTAGCTGCGTGATGAAGATCGCTGTGTTATTAATGTACCTGGTTCTTGGCACAAAGCCTGAATTGTTTGCTATTTTGCATAAATTCAGATGCCAAATTAATGGACTTTTTAACCCATGTTTGTGGGGGAGGGGGAAATAAATTAATGCAGATTGTGTAATTATATTCAAATGTAAATTAAGAAGTTGTTATGCATATCATGTGCAGGATAGTTTAGTAAATCCAGCAACTTAATCAAGACCCATATGAAGGAAGGCTAGTATGCCAGTAATTGTTTAACATCTGGCTCTCCAGGAAGGGGAAAGTACTGATCTGTAGGATACTCCCACCATGGGCAATTTTAAGCTACCAATAGGACATCACTGAACAGAGTTGGGAACAGGTATATATATTAAATTCAAGAAGTGGGGTGGGGTGAAAGGTTTTGTAAGTTCCCACCTAATGAGTACACTGTAGAAGTACAGGGCACCCATCCTGTGTAAGGGACTCAACTACAACTTGGACTTTACCTTACAAACACTAACAGTGTAACCTAATTGCATGCTCTGAAATAAAAAAAAAAAAATCATTATTTTATAATTTGGTATCAATTTTATTTTCTTCCCCACTGGTACTCATTGTCTTGACCCAACTTCCTATTTCCATAGCAATGTTTATATCACACATGTTCCAGAGTCCCAAACGTCTATCATTATTCCGCAAGAGCTTGAATAGTTATATGTACCAAGACAATATTATCTTGCTGAAGCTACAATACTGCACATGACAATGTCCCTAGATTTACAATCTAGTGAATCAGTCAAACAAATAACCAGATGATTATAGTGCAGAATGGCATGTGCTGTGATGGAGGGGGTCTGTAGAATTCTTTGGGAACCCAGAGAAGAAACTCTGCATTTGTTACCTATGCTGTGTAACAAATTACCCCAAAAGTTAGTGCATCAAAGCAGAAAATATTTGTTATCTCAGTTTCTTTGGAACAAGAATCTAGGCTTGGCTTCACTTGGTTCCATTGGTTTACCATCTCTTGAAGCTCATAACCAAGCTGTCAGCAAGGGCTACAGTTTCATCTGAAATCTCATCTGGGAGGAGGAGTCATCTGTTCCTAACCTCACATACATGGCTTTTTGCAGATATAAAGAGATTTGGTCCCAAGCTCACAGACACGGTTGCTGAAAGGCCCAAGTTCCTCATCACATGGGCATCTCTACAGGTGTTTGAGGGTCCTCTGGCGATTGATGATGAAAGAGAGAAAGTCACAGTGAGAAAGGGTGCCAGAGACAAAAGCCATAGGCTTCATTTTAGGATATAAAAGCATATGTTTATTTTATATTAGAGAGAGGGAAGAGAGTGGAGGGGGGATGAGAAACAGAGAGAGAAGAAAAAAGAGAGCAGGGAATGAGGAGTGAGAGAAGGGAAGATGGGGGGAGAGAAAGAAAAAGAACAAGAGAACAGCATGGCATCCCAAAGAAAAAGCCATAGTCTTTCATTACCTGATCTTGGAAGTGACATCATAAGTAGGAAACATGTATCACTTTTGCTATATTCCATTCATGTTAGTCATGGGTCCAGCTCACATCAAAAGGAAGAGATTGCATAGGACATAAATACCAGGAACTGGGCATCATTGGACCACCTTAATGAACCCCTGACTGTGTAGGGTTTGGAAGTACATGTCAGAGGAACCAGCCCACCACTACCTCTGAGAAAGTGGCATCTGAATGAACTTGAAAGAGTGAAGGCTTAACAGAAGTTGTCAGGCTAGATATGGATGAGTGTGTTTGTGTGTATGCGTGCAAGCACACACAGGGAGTAAAGGAGCTATTCTGCAGAAAGGATAGTCTGTGCAAAAGATTAACAGCAAGAGAAAGCAAGTTTAGTCTTCCTGAAGTACAGAAGTATAATAGGAGGTGCAGAGTGGTAAAAATGAGGCTGATAGGGATTGCAAGATCAAATGGAAGGTCAACTTTTGGTTCTCTGAGAGTTCGCCATACTTCTTTCTCCTAATACAATTAGGTTGTATTAATTTGCAATCCCACCAGCAGCATAGAAGAGTTCCCTTCTCTCTACATCCACACCACCATCTGCAGATCTGGAACTTGTTTATGTGGGCTAATCTTACTGGAGTTGGGTGACATCTCAGAGTGGTTTGATTTGCATTTCTCTAATGATTAAAGACGATGAGGGTTTTTTCATGGTTTTTGGCCATTCATCTGTCATCTTCAGAAAAGTTTCTGTTCTCTCTTGCTCACTTAGAAATGGGGTTATTGGCTCTTTTCTTGTTGATTAATTTGAGTTCTCTATAGACTTTAGATATCAGGCCTTTGTCAGATTCACAACATGCAAAACTCTCCTCCCATTCCAAAGGCTGTCTGTTTACTTTGGTTGTGATACCCTTAGCTGTGCAGAAGCTTTTTAATTTGATCAAATTCGAAGTATTTATTTCTGGTGATGCTATAATTGCCGGGATGAAGGGGGGGTCTACTTCATAAAATCTTTTCCAAAGTCAATGTTTTCAAGTATTTTCCCCATACTGTCTTCTAGAATTTTTATCATTTTGTTTTATTTTGTGTCTTAAATTTAAATCTTTTTTTTTTTTTAACCTGCCACCTCCAGCATATGGGGCCAGTGGTGCCCTACTCCTTTGAGCCACAGGTGCTGCCAATTTAAATCTTTTATCCAGCTAGAATCAATTTTTGTCAATGGTAAGAGATGTGGGTCTGGTTTTAGTCTTCTACATGTGGTTAACCATTTCTCCAAACTGTGGCATATGTATACCATGGAATGCTATTCAGCTGTAAGAAAAGATGGAGAGCTTACATCTTTTATGTTCATTTGGATGGAGTTAAAACACATTCTTCTTAGTAAAGTATCTCAAGAATGGGGAAAAGAATATCCAACGTACTCAATACTAATATGAAACTGATACATGAACAATTAAATGCCTACATGAATGATAAAACACAAATATAGTGTAGCAAGGGGGAGCAGGGAGCGCGAGGGGGGTAGAGGGATTGATGTGCACAGTGTGAGGGTGTTCAGCACCCTCCTGCCCCAGGCGAAGGGCTCTTCTACAACTTGAACTTTACCTTGAAAGTGAGAACAATAAAATCTAAAAATTTGTGCCCTCATTTTAATCTGAAATTGAAATATAAAAAAACGAGGCTGATGGGAGAGTCAAGTTGAAGGATGGGTCATGACCCCACCACTTTCTTTCCTTCGTTGCCCTGTCATGGTTTTGATTGTCTTACTTGGATAAAGCTAGATTGTGGAAAGATGTATCTGTCAAGATATTTATGACTTCAAGCAAAACAATTCCCAGCTCAAACTCACTTACCCAATAAAGGCGTATATTCGCTTGCTTAGGACTAGCAGGTCTCTGGGTTGTCTGAGCCAGTAGCTCCAGAACAGCCTTTTCCACTTACCCATCCTGCCATCCTCAGAGCCCGTGCACTCCATGACGTCACTCTGCCATCCTCAGAGCCCAGTGCACTCCGTGACGTCACCCTGCCGTCCTCAGAGCCCGTGCACTTCGTGACGTCACCCTGCCGTCCACAGAGCCCGTGCACTCCGTGACGTCACTCTGCCGTCCTCAGAGCCCAGTGCACTCCATGACGTCACCCTGCCGTCCTCAGAGCCCGTGCACTTCGTGACGTCACCCTGCCGTCCTCAGAGCCCGTGCACTTCGTGACGTCACCCTGCCGTCCTCAGAGCCCAGTGCACTCCGTGACGTCACCCTGCCGTCCTCAGAGCCCAGTGCACTTCGTGACGTCACTCTGCCATTCTCAGAGCCCGTGCACTTTATGACGTCATTCTGCCATCCTCAGAGCCTGTGCCACTCCATGACGTCACACCCATGCACAACAATGTCCCACAAAAGAAGAGAGTCACTCTCTTCTTGTGTTTCCTACTTAAAATGGAAAGAACCTTTCCCAGAAGTCTGTGGATTTTCTCCCCTCACTTCTCAGTGGCCAGCATCAGGTCTCAGACTGACTCCCAAGAGAGCCACTGGCAGAGCAGTGGGGTCACCTCGACTGGCTCAGCTGGGAGGAGTGAGGCCAGCGTGCCACAAACAGCATGACAGGCAGCGTCAGCCTAGGTCACGTTAGTCCATCAGAGTTCCCCACTCTGAGTTGGGCTTTAGTTCTCATGCCCTGGACTTCAACTAAGAGCAGTTCAAGGATCAGCCAATCTATTTCAACATCAACTGAAAAACTGGTTTTGAAGGCATGTCTTTTGTGGAAAGCCTTGTGCAAGGAACCTCTTCCAGAATTAAAGTGGAGCATGTTTGGGACTGCGTCATGAAGAAAATATCAGTGTACAGATGGATTGTTTTTCCTGAGGGAGAGAAAGAATGATGAAGGGAGGTCAGTCAGGGCAGCCAGTAACAAGCAGAATGGAAGAAAACATTGCAAAACCTCATTGAAGTGTCAAAATCATCAGCTCACTGTGAGAAGCAGAGTAGATCAAGTAAACATGGGTAGAGAAAAAGGAAAATCTTAACCAAAAACTTAGCATGAGAAAGGTGTGTGCAAAAATGGTTCCAAAGAAGCTCACCTAGGAACACTGTGAGGGAACCTTTAGCCAGTAAACAAATAACCGTATTGGAACACCCTCCCTGCTCACCTGATCTGGCTCCCAGTGACTTTTTTCTTTCCCCAGAGATGAAGAAAATATAAAAAAGAAGACATATTGATGACATTCAGGACATCAATGGTGATAAGATGGCAGCTCTGATATAGTTTTAAAAAGCGTTTCAAAGTTGCTTTGAAGGGTGGACAAGGCACTGGAGTCGGGGCGTAGCTTCCCCAGGGGAGTATTTTGGAAGTGACCATAGTGATACTCAGCGGTGAGATATGTAGCACTTTTTCTAGGATGAGTTCGCAAACTTAATTGTCAGACCATGTATGCATATTCCTGTCTGAGAATAAGAAACATGGAAACTGATTGTGCTTCTTTCCACAATGGCTGTCAGAGGTGTAAGTAAATCACAGACCTGTATTAACTATCGTAAATATTGATGCATCTATTTCCTGCCTGTTTTCTTGGGTTTTACTTCCTGTTTCTGTTTCTCTATAACCAGGATGTCAACTGAGGCCTCTAGGTCTTTCTCACGCAGCACCCTTTCTTTCACTCTCTGTGACCCCGGGATCATTTCCATCTCTGTTCGCCACCAGAAACCCACAATATTAATCATCTGGCGACATTTCTATCACTGCACATTGCTAAAGGACCATAGAGTCCCAGGAAAAACTCAAACAAGGCAACGGCCATCATTTAGAAATTTAACTCGGCTCGGCGCCTGTAACTTAAGTGGCTAAGGCGCTAGCCACATACAAGGGAGCTGGTGGGTTTGAATTCAGCCAGGGCCCACCAAACAACTATGACAACTACAACCAAAAAATAGCCGGGCATTGTGGCAGGCGCCTATAGTCCCAGCTACTTGGGAGGCTGAGGCAAGAGAATCGCTTAAGCCCCCAAGTTTGAGGTTGCTGTGAGCTGTGACAGCACAGCACTCTCCCCAGGGCAACAGCTTGAGGCTCTGTCTCAAAAAGAAAGAAATTTAACTCGCCTGTGTCATCAATTACTTCTCTGTTTTCCCCCTCACATTCCTCCATCCCTCCAGGAACAACACAAATGTCCCTTACTGGCATGCGGGTGGTAGTGCAGGTAGTGCCTTTGGTTATTCAAGCATGCCTCGGGATTTTTCTTTTCACACTGGGCAGGTTGTCAAGGTACTCCAAACACAGCCCTCCCCAAGATAAAGCCTGGCAAATAAAATTTTCTCCATGTCCTTACACATAAATATTTTATGAACCTAACATGAGTGTCTTTATTTTTAAGCCACCCCAAATCCTTTTTGGAAAAGGCAAGTTACAAATAAATTTAGTAAATCTTTCTAAACAATTCTGTAAAGAACATCACGAGCTGCAAAAATAAAATGCCTGACGTTAGAAAATGTGGAACTAACTGGAATAAAATGTCTGCAGAAGATCTGGTGAGGGTCTGTGTCATCCATGAATCCCATCCTCCTACCCTTATCCTAATGCTTACAAATAAGAGGGGAAATCAATTGAATAAGACACTAGACATTCTGAATCTAAAATGCACTTCTCAAGTATTCAGAAGCAAGATTGTAATGAGCATTGGGATCCAACGAATATATTGTAATCTAGGCGAAAACACCCACATACTTCGCTCTGCCACTAGACAGCGTGACAGTCAAGAAAATACCCTTGGTGTGATATTGAATGGCTAAGCAATCCCATCATGATAGAAAGAGAGGTTTTTAAAGATGCTGAAAAGGATACCTAACCCCAAACAATATTCTTGAATTATTCATTTGACCGCAATGCAGTTGAAAACTAATGCCAACCGGCCTCGTCTCCATTGTGTTCCAACCACCCTTTATTTTTCCTCCGGAGAGTTCAGCACAAGTCCTTGCTATTGACAAACCTTTTCTGGAACCCAGCACAAGCAGGCAAGGCCATCAATAATTGAATTTTTCCACTTTGGGCGGTGATGATGTTACCATATCAGTACAAAAATGATCCAGGTGAATAATATGAACAATAAGTGTGCTACCTTAGATGTCCCGGACACATCTCCTCCCTGGAAGCAAAATGCTCTCTTAGCTATTGGCTCATTTGTCTTTTCAAAGGAGGCAGATGCCGTTGTTAAGTTCGTAGAGAAATATACAAGTTTAAGCCACAGTCATCAGCAGAGAGAGCAGAACTAAATAAGAACAGGCCTAGCATCTAACTTAAAAATTGCCATACGTAGAAGACAAAAAAATGGTGTTTTCTCCCTCTTTGGAAAATCCTCAGTTGCACAGTGGAAAAAATCAGTAAATACAAAGAAAGTAATCCTGGCATGGACACCATGCCTGCTCCTCCCCGCCCTCGCTAATCCTCAGCACCACCCTAGGCAAGGCTGTTCTTATCTTTATTTTCTATATTAAATTGAGGCTCAAACCTGTGAATTTACTTGACTGAGATTGGAAAGCTAGGAAGTATTGAAGTCAAGACTCAAATCAAGATCCTCTGACTCTCAACCAAGTTGTTTTGTTGCTACACTGATGACTAGCACTTGATAAGAAGAATTTTTCCCACATTTCAAATCACGCAGAAACTCAGAGGCTAAGAAGAAAATGGAAAATCATTGATTCAAACCATTAAGGCTCTACAATCAACTGGAAAACACAAAAACAGCTACTACAACAAGATCTGATTTTATTCAAAAACAAAAAAATATATATGCTCAGTATCATCAGATGTCATAGACTCAGAAAATATTTCTTTCTCCTCTGCTCAGGAGCTGTCAGTCTGACTCCTAAAAGTGAGGTTCTTTCTGAGGTTAGAAAGAAGCTCTCTCTGAGGTCAGTCAGGGGTGAGCATGATTTAGCTAGATAATTTAAACAAAGGCATATCACCGAAGTGCTAAATATTAATTCAGGAGTGAGCAGGCTCAGTTTGGTCTACTGTTCTGCGGTGTTAAAAAGAAGACTATTAAAGCCACAGAGAGAGGGTAAGGACGTGTGTGGGGAGTTTGGGCTTAGGGCTGGGCCTCTTCCTTGACACTGCTGTGGTTAGGTGAGGTTACCGTTGTTCCGCTGCAAACTGTAACTCATCCTCTGAAAGCTCAGGAATCAAGGGAGGCAGCCAGGAGGAAGAGAAAAGACACAAGGAACCTCTCCCTACTACTCCCTGCCATCCACGGCCTTACTCACAAGGCAGACTTGCCCTCTGCTCCTCCTCCCTCTCCCACCCTCCCCAGGGAGGGTCAGAGCACCAAAGAAGAGTAACAAGGTCCGTGGAGTCCCTGCCCCGGCCTCCACGAAGAGCCATGATTTAGGACTGGCCAGGAAAACTGTGACTTGCTCAGGGTCACAGAGCTCCGCAGGGGACCACGTTGCCAGTCATCCCTACAACCCTGCAGTTGGGCCTCCCGGGCTTCCAGGCACATGTGGAATGGATTATGTTTCTAATCATAACATTGCCCAAGCTGCCTTCAAATAAGGAACTTGTTAGAGAAACTACCCAAATTAGGTAAGCGACGTGGGCACAACAGGGCTGGCCTTCACCCTCTCCCACACACTGCCAGCAACCTTCTCCTCTTGCCTGAGTCTGTCATCAAAGCATCCTGTTCATGGACAGAATTTTTCACAAGGCGACCTCTGTTTTGGAAGAACTTGTACAAGGTTATTTATAATTGTCCTATTTCCAAGCACAAATTTGTTATTTTTCCTGCTGCTTTTGTGACTCCTCTGTTGAGACAAATTCTCTGCCTCCACTCAAAGTCACTGGTCCTCTTGAAGTTTATTCTCTAGAAAAATCACAAGGCCCCTGCACCTCAAGAATTTTTGGCCAAGTGATTACCAGAGTCCCCACCACTCTGTTGGTTTCAAAGCGGGTGCTTTCAGACTTACTCTTCCCATAGCCCTACATCTTTAAATTGGGGGTGTGCAGGATTGAAATAGCCTTCTCCCTGGAGCGTCTGCAGCGCCTTCCGATGAAGTCTGAGATTAGAGACCTGCTCCCATTTTCTGCTTTTTGCCTCACCCCCCAAGCCTCACCCTCGTTCCTCATCAATCTCCCACGGTGGGGGTATCTCCTTAATGAAAACACAGCCACGTCAACAATTATAAAATACTTTTATCATCTTCTTTCTCACAAAAACCCTATGGGGCAAGTACTATTATTTTTAACTTTCCAATTAGGAAAACCTAGGCGTTGGGTGATTATGTAACTTGCTAAAGGTCTCAGAACAAAATAGCCAGATTTTGAACTGCAATAATCAGCAGTGTTGCACAGACACCTCCTCTCTCTTTTGAAAGTTTTTTACTTTGGAATAATTTCAAACCTACAAAAAATTAGAAAGAGTATGAATAGAATCCGAATAGACTCAGATTCTCCTCTCATTAACTCCCCATTTGGCTTATCATTTTTACTCTGTCTCTCTTCTCTACATATAAATAAATTTTATATCTGGCATTACATAATGCCTAATTATGTATTATTTATTGAAAGATATAAGTATTATATGTGATTTTTTCCCCCCTGGCAGTTCAATACATTGAACCTCTTTGCCCTTAAATAATTCAATGTATATTTCCCAAGAAGAGAAAGATTCTCTTATATAACCACATCAGAGTTATCTGAGTCAGTCCCTCTCACATTAATAGAAAATGTTAGCCGAATCTATATCCATAACCTAATTTTCCAATTGATCCAAAATATCCTTTATGTCATTTTTTCCCTCTAGTACAGGATTTGATCTAGGATCAGGTATTTCATTTAATTATTTTGTTTTTTTAATTGCCTTTAATCTGGGACAATTCTACTACCTTTCTTTTTTTCATGATGTTGACATTTTAAAGAACCTGATTATTTCTCTCTTTTTTTTCTAATTAAAAATAGCTAATTTGGGGTTTTCTGGAGTTTTCTTATGATCACATTTATGTTATGCCTTTATAGCCAGAACGTTCTACAGATAATGTTGTTTTCTTCCCATGGTATCACATCCTGGCAGCATCCAATGTTTATTTGCTTCTTGCTGGTGGCTGTACTTTGTTTACCTAATTAAGATGTCTGATTTCTGTACTGTGTAGATACAATTATCCCCTTGAAACTAATAAGCAATCTGTGCAAAGTCAGTTTAAAACCATGCAAATATTTCTCTTCTCATCAAAATTTCCCTCCTAGATTGAAAATTCATTGATAATTTTTGCCTGAGCTGATCTTACCCGATGGTTATAAAATAATGATTTTCTGACCCTAGCAGTGTCTCCACAGTTACCAGTCAGCACTTGGAGTTTTACGGAAAACCAGAGCCTTTCCTTTTCCTCCATTTATCTATCTATCTGCTATTCAATAAATTAGTGCAAATTCACGAATTCTTCTTTTCTTTAGTGGTTTATTTCATGCCATCCTTACTTTGCTACTAAATTGTTTTAGCTTTGGGTGGTGACGGCCACTTACAACTAGGTCTCATCCTTATGATGTGGCTGCATCACTTTTTCCCTTTTTATTTTTGGTACTTCAAGATATTTCAGGATCCTTTGGAGAATGTTCCCTGCCCAGGCCTACATCCAGCCATTTCTCTTAGGACCCCTGTTCCTGTAGTAGAGAAAAGTATCAGAGACCAAGGTCTGAGCACGGAGTGGAGCTCATTGCTTCCTGCTTCTTGGTCCTTCCAGCAGAGTCAGGAAATCTACACGTCTATTCACGCACACACACATATACTCACACGCACACACCACGCACACTCACACATGCATACATATGTGCACATCTGCGTGAGCACACCTGCATGCGTGCACACATCAACACTTTATTTATTTGTTTGTTTGTTTATTTGTTAAGCAGGCCCAGGCACACATAGGTACTTCAAAAATTCTGAGCTCACACCCATGCTCCAGCTCAGAGCACACTCTCCTACCCGTTACGCAATCATTTCCCCTGTGCTTCCACGATGGCTAAAGTAAAGACAGGGAATAGAATAGAAAGCCACTCAGAGAATTTGCCTCTCTCCTGTTTACGATCACTTTATGTCCGTCTCCTGCTCACAATTTCCTGCCTTTTCTGGGGGCAGCACTGCATATCCTTGAATATTCCGTTTCTTCTTTGGCCCCCTGGTGAGCTCCTTCTCCATGTAAGAATGCACCAAAAGGTTTAGGGACAGAGACTTGAGTTTCTCCTAGAATTGAGAGGCTGTGACTACAACTAGTTCAAATACTTTGCTGTAATTCACACAAAGTACATCAAGTCTTCAGGGAGCAGTTAGTCTGCCCACTGCAGGCACAGCCTCCCGGAGTGGCTGATGAAGAAAGATGAAAGTATGCAGGGAAAGCCCCTCGGGGGGTGGGGGGCAAACGCAAGAATGGTGATGGCCGAGAAGGATGGAGACCCCCAGATCTTGAGAGAGATGCACTCCCCAAAGATGGGAGAAGGTGGCTCAACGGCCCTGTTCCCTGGTGCTCTGAATCTCCCTAGGAGGGAGGAGTAGCTGGAGCAGGCTGCACTGGACATCACAGCAGCCACCCGGCCCATCTGTGCAAGTCCAGCAGCACAGCTGGATTAAATGCAGTGAACCAGCAGCAAGGACGATGACCCAAGTCCCAGGGACCACACCTGGGTGTGACATAAGCCATCAGAGGAGTCACTTTAACTGGCACTTGTCATCCTTTATGGCATTGCGTTGAGGGGGCAGCGTGTGAAGTCTTTGCAGCTGGGCCAACCTGAGTTCTAGTCCCAGCTGATAGGGCCGTGGTCTCCTGTCATAATAACCTCCCTGAGCATCATGTTCTTCATTTATAAAATGTAAAGAGTGCGAGATGGTCGTATAAATTAGATACAATAAATGTAAGGCCCATGGCACGCAAAAGCAGACTTCATTAAGAATAATGTAAGTGGTCATAATACCTAAATACGCAAAGCCCTTGCGTAGGTCCCTGAGTAAAACAGTCCAAGGTGCTTTACAGAAGGACCTGGAGTCTGGTGTCAGGAGAGAACTGAGATGGCCCAAACATAAAACCATTCTTTCTAGATTATTTCTCAGTGTGGATTAGCTAACAGGTAAAATGCTAGAATTTCACAGCAGTGTAATGGTTTGGATTCATGTCCTTTATTATTGAATTCTTACCGTTTTTCATAACCAAAAACACACCAGTTCCCTCGGTCTGTTGTTATGCTGAGAATACTGCAGTAGTGCATTTTCTTTCTAACTTAAATTCTCAGATATGGAGTGGTCACCTAAATACAAGTCGTCCCCGGCCAAGGGCTTCTCTGGCTGCGTCTGCAGCTGCACCTGCATCATCCCAGACAGCATTTCTCCCTCAGAGAATCTTCACCCTTCCAGCTTTCCTTGCCTGGGATTACATGACCACAAACCACCCGACAAGGCTGGCTCCCCCTCTAGCTCAGGCTGACTGACAGGCAAAATATGGCTTTTGTCCTTTTCTTACTCAGGCACTTAAATAACAGAACTGTTACGGCCGATTAATCTGGGAGCACCACATCTTTTAACAATGCTCCACAGGAGGAGAATGTCTCCAGCCCAAGCCTCAGAACCTTCTTGCTCTGCAAATGCCGAGGCTCCACCCCAGATGCCTTCTCAGGGCACACAGGATGAGCACGTCTGTGACCCCCGTGTGAGGGGGCATGCATGGAGGGACTGCGTGAACTTCAGTGGGGAGCAAGTCCTGCCTGAAAGCACTGCCACTGGGTTCCTTCTTAGACATTAAGAACAAAACAACCTGATCAGCTGATTAGTGACTCCCGGCCTAACCCAGGGCTTGGCCTTTGCAGACCTGGACATGAAGGAGACGCACCAGGAAACTCAGGGAGGGGACTCCTCTCTTAGCTGTGCTCGCAACGAGCTCTGACGCCTCTTGGAACCGCTTCACTTCCCTGGATCCGTTTCCTCCCAGTAAGATGAGGACACTGAAGGTGAATGTGCATGCACTGTCTTTGGCCTCCCGGTCCCGGATTTCAGGCCGAGCTGCCTCTGTCTGCAGCCCGGCTGGCCAAGGTCTGCAGATGCCTGAAGCTTATGCGATTCATGGGGCCCTGCTTGCGAATGGTAATCCAAAATTATGACTATGGACGTAAGTCAATAGTGAATATTCAATATGAGAAAAGAAAGCACAAATATAACAACTTTAAATGCCAAAAAAGTAACAGAAATATCACAAAGCCCAGAGCTTCATATCAATGTGTACTCACGACCTGACAAACCATTATCAATGCTTGCATTCCTCAGCTCTTTAACTGTCTCTTCATACAACAAAATGCTGTGGAGAGACTAGGAAGGTAATTCAGTCTTTCCTATAACATAGTTGATGAAAATGTATTTATTATTAATACTAATATAAAAACATTCTTTCAGCTTTACGACTCATTGTTGATAATACCATGGACATTTTTAGCATTATTTTCAGAGCCGGAAGAATCTTCTATCAGGTGTATGGCATGTGTGAGCCATATGTTTCAGGCATTACCTGTCCTCGGGCAGACACCAACCTGACACACTTATAAGTTGATGGCACTCACTCCCGAGGGCTGTGGAAGGACATCCTCTCTGTTGTCACCCACACCAGGCTCTTACAGCCCCACCCTCACACACTCCCTGTGTTCCAAAGACATGACGACCTCCCTCAGCCTCCCACAGCTCTGTGGCTTTGCAAATGCTGACCCCACGCTTTGACTTATCCCTGCTCGGACCCTTGTTTAGTGCTCCCTGGGCTGCCCCTGCCTCCCACACACAGCGGAAAGCAGGGTCCCTCCCTTGGGGTTCTGGTTCGACCTTCCTCACTAGACTCAGTTCCCTGGAGGGAAGGCAGTGGGTCTCCCCGTCTGCTGGGCACAAGGCCTTCCTCACAAAATCCTGCTCAATGAGAGTATCACGGATGGAAATTGCTCCACAACATGGTTGCAAGAAGTGCCACAATTCTTTGCCTTGCTAAAACAAACCTTATTCTGCTCTAATTTTTCTCAAAAAAGAAAAAGGTGATCTTAAAAAAGGCATTAATCTCTCACTGGAGTGTCTTTCTCATCCCTTGGACTCAGGCCATCCATGAAGTCAGGGGACTCCCTCAGGCCACTGGCCAGCACTGGCCCCCCCAGACACTGTTTTTCCTTCTGCACTCTAGGACAGTGACAGTCCTCCCCACACACCTTTGGCCTGGCCATCAAAAATCGCTTCCCCTGCATGTTGGGAGCAACCAGTTCAGTCACCTAGGCGGCTGCCCTCCTTCTGAGGTTCTAACACCTCACCTCTGGGAGGGGCAATGTGAGCAGGGGAGGTCTGTGCCAACGGCAGTGCATTTTAGCCTCCTGTTCTTCAAGGGGTTAGAAACCTTCCCAAAAGTATTGAATAAAGAAGGCATCAAATTTGTGCACCCCTTCCGGCCTGAGAGAAAAAATGGAAAAGGAAGGAAAGGAGGCAGAGAGGAAGGGAGGGAGGAGGGAAGGAGGAAGTGGGAGGAGGCAGGGGGACAGAAAGTGTCCTGAGCAAAGAGGCCCAGAAACTCAAAAGCACAGAAGTTCACCTGGTTGCCCTGTCTATGAATGAAATGTTCAATTACTTCTCTATCCATTTGTAAATGAGTCTGCTCCAGCAAGAAAATAATAATAAATAATAAAAAGGCGCAGGTTAATTTCTACATTAACTTATTAATGCATTACTCTGCCACAAACGTTCACTGAAGAATCAGTGAACGAATGAGTTCTCATGGTTAGCTCATTATTGTGAATCTGGCTTTTTAAATACCATTTGGGGAAAATAAAATAGCATCCCTCTCCTTCCACCCGCATCACTGCACGGGTAAGGACAACAATTAGAAGCCAGGCCCTCAGCACACTGGGAAGAGAGACTGGGCTTATTCACTTCGGCTGCAATGATGGACTTTCTTTTCTTACTTTGAAACAGAGCTTGACGTTTACTGTGAATGTATAGAAAGTGGACAAGGCTGATGACACCAGGCCCTCAATTCCCACTGGCCAACCTTGAGCTGTATTATACAAGGAAAAAGAAAAATAAAACAAAACCATTTTGTCTTTAGTCAGGGATTTATAAAGAGGAAAGGCTGGATTGAATGCCTTAATGTTCCTGACCCAAAGATATTAACGAATTTCCAAAGCTAAGAGCACCCCTGATCTCATGTATTCTTCCAGTAAGGTTGATGTGCATAGTCTAAGGAAGAAATGGAGATTTCACTCCCCCATATCATCTGATCATTAACTTATGTAGCAGAACAAAATGGTCCACAAAGCTCTTTCCTAGTTAACAGGACTTATTTAAATTCTTCTCCTTTCCCATCCCCCTTTTTATAACCCACAGCAAATTACCAGTATTGATAAACCATTAGAAAATAAAATAAGAGACAATTTTATTGACAGCTAAATGAAGTAATGCCTGGACTGTGTTGGTTTTCAGCAATTGAGATTTTTGTATTCATTAAAACTCTGCAAGCAGCATGTGTTAAATTTTTGATATATGCAGGGTGCACTGAAATCTTTATCCACATTAACTGAGCCACCAATTTGCACCCCTGTTGCACCCTAATAGGCTGATTTATTATAGTTTCCCAAGGCCTATTAATGAAGCAGCTTGGAGTTTTTTAGTGGCCTGAATCAATTTCATTTTTGGATGCAGCAGAACTTGTCTGGTCTCCTCTTTTGTCAGTGGGGATGGATGTGTGCACTGTTGAGTTGTCTGCAGCAGCCGGGCACTTGACAGTTTGGCATGTGAGCGGCGACTACTTGGGCATCTGCAAGAACTCAGAAAGCAGAATGACAAAGAGACACATCAGGATTCCTGAACTAGCTTCAAAAGGGAGAAATACCTACAAAAAGGATTCTATACAAATAAACACAAATAAAAACCAAAACCAACCCCCTCGCAGCTGCCAATGGGCACCAATTGAGATTAGCAGGGCTCACTCTCTACCATTATTAGAAAGCCCTTTTGCCCACCTCCTTTGATAGTTTAAAATTATTCTGCTCCCCTATTTCAACTTAAGCTTCTAGCAGGAGGCATTTATTATAGTTCTATTCACTGCTGTATCCTAAGCTCTTAGAATAGAGTCTGAGCTAAATATTATCAATGGATAGACTTTCATACAACAGGGAGAAAAGAAAAATTTCACTGAATGACTTTTTTTTTATGACCAGTGTTTGTTACTGTGAGGGTCATGGAGTCTTTGAGAATTTGATCTCTTTCTCTCCATAAAAATGCCTGGCTGTTCGTGAACATGAGGCTTTCCAGACGATTTCAGATTCCCCTAAAATCCCAAGGGCTGATCTCAGGGCCTGTTACCTTGTAGTCCACATGGTGCTGAAACACCAGATTGTTTAATGGATATGGGAGTAGGAAGCAAGAGGTGTGCAGAGTGCAGGTGAGAAGGAGCTGACCCAATTGGATAGGGTGGTCTTTCCATGCTGTTTCTAGAAGTTGCCTCATCAGTCAGTCAAGCACACCATCCAAGGATTAATTTGATGTACTAATTACTGTTCATAGCCCAGAAAATATTAAAAAGATAATGAGCAAATTTGTTAAAAGCCACATATTATTTTCCTCTTCCTCTTCCAAATTTGTTAGCTGATTTGTTCCTTAAGCAGACTTATCCCAGAATTAAATTATCTCATAATTTTTCTATCTTAGAATAGATGTTTGTCACATGAACCCACCTGACTTTGTGGGGTCACAGGAGGAACTGGCAACTGCCCTTCCCTGTGGGTGAAGACAGTGCTCCTGCATTTAACACATCGTGGCTGTTTACACAATTTTTAAGGCACTTCTGAGCAAGTCGATCAGTTAATCAAATCTACTGATATTAGCATTTCTCTATCATGTGCTGTGTAAGTCAGGTTTATTGAGTCCTGAGAAGCCTGGAAGACCACTTGCTACCCTGTCCTACACTCTCAGATGGTTACTGTTGTGTTTCATCTCAGGCCAGGAAAACCTGATCCAGAGCCAAAATTTTCAACCAAGATTCTGAAACAACAACAACAAAAAAGATTATGAAACGGTCTGTTATGAAATCCTGTAACTTGGCAGGATTCTGACAAGAAACATGCTGACCCAAAATTTAGGAGAAAATCTAATTGAAAAAATTAACACATCCACACTTTATGGGGGCAAGACATGATTGCAAGAGGGACTTTACCTAACAATTGCAATCAGTGTAACCTGGCTTATTGTACCCTCAATGAAACCTCAACAATAAAAAAAAAAAAAAAACTTTAAAAGCTTAGAGGACTAATACAGACATTCTCATGATGAAACCAATGGAGGCCTTACCAGGCCTTCCCTGATCTGTTCCCCTCAAGCCCTCTCCCCTCCCCCAACTAATTCCTTTTATTCATTTTATGAACATCCTTTTCTTTGTACTCACGTGTATGTAGAAAAATATAAAGCTTTATTTTGCACTGAATAAAAACTAGATTTTACTAGTAAAAAAAAAAAGAAAAAATTAACACATCCCATAGGTGGCTCTAAATATTACTTTCATAAAAAGAGGGAGTTTTCATATACAGGCAAAAGCAGCTGTAAATTTGAGCTTTGGCACTAATTGGATGGGTAACCTTAGACTAGTTGCCTAATTATTTTGGTCTTTGGTTTCCTTGCTTTTGAAATAAGGATAACAACAATTATCTTAAAGTCTCTGGGAACATTAAGCAGGGTTATGTCTATAAGACACTTAGGGCAGACCCAGGAGCACAAAATGTGCCTTCAATAAGCAGAAGTTGCCTTTGTGAAACTACCAAAGGGAGCAAGGAAGGACTGAACAGAAGAAAAAAAGAGGATCACGGGCTACTCAGAGGACTGACAGGACGTGTCAACTGTCAGCAAAAATGTATAGAAGTTTGTCTTTCAAGACTGTCCCTTTCTTGAAGTGCTGGGGAAGGGGAAATCATGGCTCCTGATAAGAGATGAGGTGGTGACAGGGGATACAGCAGCTCAAATTTATGACAGAAAAAGCAAGAAAGTTGAAGGAAGCTCAAAACTTAACGATAAAATCAAAATTCCACTTGTTTGGCAATAATAAAATACAGATACGTCTTATCTAAATTTTAGATAAGTACTATGGAGACCAGCAGAGCCATTAATACATGTCTTCAGAAACACAAGTGCAGAGGCAAACACTTGAGGTGAATGAAAATACACCCAGTTCACACAGAAGAAGCACCATGGGCCAGACACTATTCTTGAATTAATTGTTTTTCCTTATGACACTAAATCTTGTAAAACAGCATTCTCTTTACCTTTTCAAATGAGGAATTTGCATTTAATGGGAAATACATGCTTAATCATAGGAATCGGAGTCCCTATCCTTGGCTTAGTTACCCTTGAAGAAGTGAGACCCACATCGTGGTTAATATTTCTCAGGTATGAAGGACTTGGGTGTGCATGGGTTGAAAAGCAGAAAACATTTCTCCTCCCAACAAAGAATGCTGTATGGAGAATCTTCTCCAAAGGGAGTCACTGATCTTGTCTATGAGAATGGAATACATCAAGAGAAAAGGGACAGCTGTAGAACAGGAGACTGGTGTGATTAACACTGTGGTTAAGGAAGGACGTAGTTATCAAAGGATGAAAGAGTCAGCAGCAAGTTTAAGCAAGGAAACAGTGCTCCCTGGGCCATGTCTCAAATTCCTGCTTACTTTAGGAAATTATGATGGGTTAATCAAAGAGCACCCTGATCCTCTAATAGTCAGAAGGAATAAAGGGAGTCACAAAGGACAAAAGAACCCAAATAACTCATTTTCTAAGACAACAGCTAACTTTGTCTCCTAGAGTATCAGCAAGTTAATTAAGAAGTCTGTTAGTGATAAGCCCAGCACATTTTCATTTCCAGAAGAAACTTCTCATTAACACTTGAGCATAACTAATCGTCTTTAATAGTAGCGTGCCTTTTCAGAAGGGAGGATACTGGAGATGTTTTCTTAGCTCAGACAGAGACAAGTCTCTCCTTGCTTGCCCTACCCAGCATGTTCTCATATTAACAAGAAAGTAACTCTGTCACTACTTGTACCTGTTGTCTACCTATGAGGTCACCAGATGGAGAACTCAGATTCTCACACTTCAGAGATATCAGTCTATTCTATTCCTTTCCCTTTAAAAATAAAGCTAGTGGCTGTAAATATCCATAAACTATGCTACAGTTTGAATGTGGTTCATGCCTGCCAAAACTCATGTTAAAATTTAATTCCCAATGTTCCCATGTTGCAGGTGGAACCTGTTAGAGAAAGGCCCTAATGGGAGGTGTTTGGGTAGTGGGACCTCTGCCCCATGGGTGGCTTGGTGAGTTCTCATGTTAGTGGATGAGTTCTCTCTCCCTAGAAACTGAATTAGTTTTCTCAGGAATGGATTGGTTTCCCCAAGAGCAGGTTGTGATAAGCAAGAATGCCCTTCGTATTTGGCCCATTTTCATATGTCTCCTCTCTTTGACCTTTTGCCATGTTGTGACACAGCAGGAAAGCTCTTATCAGAAGCCAGCACCATGACCTTGAACTTCCCAGCCTGCAGAAATATGAGCCAAATACACTTTTCCTTAAAGATAGCCCAGCCTCATGTATTTTGTTAGAGCAAAACAAAATGGACTAAGACAGGAAATTGGTACGAGGAGTGGGGTATTGGTGTACAGATGCTGGACATTGTGGAAGCGGCTTTGGAACTGGGTGATGGGGAGAGGCTAGAAATGTTTGGAGGGGCAGGCTATGAAAAGCCTGTATTTCTGCAAATGGAACATTATCAGAAGAGGGAAAAAGATGAGGGAAAGTCTAAAACTTCTCAGAGGTTGGTTAAGTGATTGTGCTCAAAATACAGATAGAAATGAGGGCAGTAAAGTCCATGTGGATGAGTCTCAGATGGAAACGAGGAATTGGGTACTGGAAACTGGAGAAAAGGCCATCCTGGCTACCCTGCAGCAAAGCACTTGGCTGCATGCTACACACGTGGACAGCTCAGTTTGAGGGTGATTGGAATCTCTTAGAAATGCCTGCTGCACGTCTGCATATAGGGTAGGAGGAATTTCTAAGAGGCAGAGCCCTCACTCAGGCTGCTGGATGGCTACTTCTTACTGCTTACAGTGAGCTGCTAGGAAAAAGGGGAGCAGAGTGGAAAGATTTGGAAATTTTGCAGCCTGGCCATGTTGTAGAGAATGGAAGATCATTTTCAAGAGAGGAATCCAAGGGTTTGGCTGATAGACAGCTGCTAAAGAGATTAGTACTGATAAAAGGGAAGCAGTAGCTAATCCTGAAGACCATGGGGATAGGCCCCAAAGGCATTTCTGGCCTTTACCGCCCCATTGCAGGTACAGAGGCCTGGAAGGAGGGAATAGCTTTGGGGACAGACCCAGGGCACGGCTGCTGCCTGCATCCTTTTTGCTCCAACTGGAGCGGCTGTGGCTCAAATTCTCCCATGTGGCTCAGACCAGCCCCGGTGGTGTCCACATCCACACAGTGTTAACTTTGCCGCCCTCCCCAGAGTGCAACAGCTATGGACGAATGACTTTCTCTGCTGAGATTTCAAAGGATATGTAAAAAGTCCTATGGAGCCATGAAGAGACTTGACAGACGGAACCATTCAGACAGCCTCTCTGAGACTGATGATGAACAGAAAGGTGGGGTCAGTGATGTTTCTGAGAGTCCCCACCGGGCAATGCCCGGTGTGACTACAGAGCTCCTCTCCACTCCTTCTTGCTCATCTCAGAACTGCAGAGCCACGCCCAGATGCAGCCACAGCCTGGAAAAGCTGCAGATATGTGTCTCCAGCACATGAGAACAGTCACATGGTCTGCATCCAGAAAAGCCACCAGGCCAGATCCCCCAGGAAAGGATTCCTGCCTTCCCTCCGAGGTAAGCAAGTTCTCATGCTTTGGGGAATGGGTAATTTCCCAGGAAAGCAGACTGCGAAAGGGTCTGGCTTCCTTAGTTTCTCTCTCTTGCTGGCGTCTTGACCTGTGGTCTCTTTGCCCACACCCACGCCACTTCTGCTTGAGTTGAAGCACCATGAGACCCTCAGAAGATCCAACTCCCCAGTTTTGAACTTTCTAGCCAGCAGAATCACAAGCCAAACAAACACCTTTTCTGTATAAATTACCCAGCCTTGGGTATTCTGTTATAGCACTAAACAGACTCAGACAAACTCCATACTATCACTGAGACTGCTTTTGATTGCAAGAAACGGAAAGCCCCAACTTAAACAATAAAGAATTTATTCATGATTTCATCAAATACAAGATACCAATTAAAATACACACATTATTTTATGAACTACTAAGAAAGAAGAAAAAGACACTGCCAATTCAGCTAATGACTTAAAATTTGATATTGTGCCTATGAAAGAGAATTGTGAAATTTACTTATATGTGTATTGCATGGATCATATGCATTACATATCATAAATACATGTTCATATACAACACAAATCCAATATATTCCTTCATAGCTTTTAAAAATGTCTTCACTTTCAGAGTCTGAATCTTCAAACTCATTTTTTAAATTAATAGTCATCAGTATTCATGTTCTTCCCTCCCAATGTCATCCTCTGTAATATCAAAGTTTTGATGATGCAATATTTCTTCAAAGATCGCCCAGTTATTGCCTCCTGGGTTTCCTCCAAGTACCTATGCTCATAATGCAGGTTTTGATAATGGTCTTTCTTCATCTACTCAGAAAATGTCAGTGGAAGGTTTTCAGACAGAAAACAGGATCCTGACTCTAATACCCTTCGAAGATTTGTTGACTGAACTGTCAGAGCCGCAGCCACCAGTCATGTCACATGGATAACAATCAAACTGAAACCTGCCCAGGACAGAATAGATGTGTTAGGACCACCCCTGGCCAACAGCGGTGGCACTATTATCATGGCCAAATACATTCTGATTCTCTAGATGTTGAACTAAGAAAAGAAAGTACAACTTAGAGTCAACTAAATACGTGATTTTACTGAATAAGAAACCTGAAGATATCACGGCTCTGTAGGTCAATTCAGCAGCTCAGTGTCCTTAGAGACCCAGGTTCTTTTCACCTTCCTGCTCAGCTTGATAAGTTGTGCTCAGCTCATGGCCTTTCTGGACCCAGATATCAGAGCTCCTCGAGTCATAAACAAACATTATATCCAGAAGAATGAGAGGGAGCATTTGCTCCCAGGTGTCTCTTCATCAGCAAAATTAAATAAAAAAAAAAATCCCTTTAGGGAATATTCTGGTCACAACAGGAAGAAGAAAAAGAATGTATTTCGTTGTTCAGCTCTATCCCACTGTTACATGCAGGAATTGTTGATTAGATTGTGAAAAGATATTCTGATTTATCAAAAAATATTAGCAAGTTGGATTTTTCTGTGGCATGCCCTGATTATTAAAATATGGCCCCAAACTATCAGTTTCCACGTTGTTCATATTTAGCCCAGGAACTGACAGGGCTTCAGTGCCCGGCAGCCTACAGGAGCTCTGGTCAGGGGGAAGACAGAATAGCATCCCCCCCAGCAATTCTACAAATGTCATCCACCTCTAGTGCTCCATGCCTGAAGGAAGCTGCCAGACCCACAGAGACAACATCAGCCTCCAGACGGAGACAGGACCCATGCTAAGGGGCCTAATGCAGTGGGGGAGATGAGTCTAATGCAGCAGGGAGACAGGACCCGTGCTAATGGGCCTAATGCAGCAGGCAGGTGCTCGGAAGCGGAACCCTTATGGAGTCGCTGGAGGCTTCCCCCAGAAGTCCCAGCTTGGCGAGGAGTCTTTGATGACACCACAGAGTAAGGCAAAGTCACTCTAGCAGGGTCATTCCAGCTGTTGACTCAGAGCCCAAACCCAGTGCCTACCTTACTGCAGCTTGGTGACCACTCTCCCACCCACCCCCTTCCCTACCTCCCATCCTTATCAACTTGTCATGTTTTGACTCCAACCCCCTTCACTTTCTTTTGATTTGTTTGGGCCAACTGTTATAAATTTAGCCTCTCATTTGCTCTGGCCTCCCATCCGTATGATTTTTCCTGTAGTAACTTACGTTAGAGACCTGTCCATTTCCTCCAGATCTTAACCTGGTTTCCCCTGTAGCTGCATAATCTCTGCAACATCTGGGGAAAAAATTGACACACTTCACAAATCAAAATGAAAAGCTGTGAGTTCGTGTCCTGAACAGCCAAGGCTCTCAAACGTGTGAGTGGAAGAAAGAGAAACGCCTTTTTTTCAGGCGTGATTTCCTTTCTTCCTTTTCTTCCTGCCTCCTTACCTCCATTTCTTCCTTCTTTTCTTCATCTCCTTCTTCTAAATAATTTTGTATTTTAAATACTGAAAGTATATAGGAAATTTACAATCACGCTAATAAATAAGAATGAAAATACAAATCACCAGATTTCCACTGCCACAAAAACACTGCTATGAATGTTTTAGGTTGTTCCTTCCCCATCTTTCTTTCTATCCAGTTTTATTTATTGATTGATTTTTTTAAGTTTTTGTGGGTTTATTTTTGTATATGAACTCCCCAAGTAGCTTTCTAACATTAAAAAAAAAATCAAGCAATTTTCATACATGAAAATGTAGTCTGCCCTTCTAGACTATGTTTTCTAGACTAGAACATTTTTAGTCACTTTTTTATACTCAGAGTTCTTTTAACACAGTAGTCGTTCAATAAAAATTTACTGGATGGTAGAAAGTGTTTTGAATTGGAAATTGGGAGATCTGGCTTCTCCTAGCTGCTTTCAGGCATGGAGCAAGTCATTTGAACTCTTGTAAGGCTTAATTTTTCTAATCTATGAAAGGAGGCTTGCACTCCCTTTCTAGAAATTTCCATAAACTCCAGACTTTCCAGAAATCCTAACCAATTTCGATTCTAAGTTACTGTTCATGTAGAGAGCCCATCATCTAACATGTTGGACAAGCTGCTCCCACACTTGACAGCTTTGCGCCTTCAGTCAGATTTGTCAGGGAGCAAAGTCTCATCTCTTCCATTTTTTCTTTTTTCATGGAGAAATGTATAATTTGAAAATATGCATAGTTCGGAATAAAAACTGAGTTCTGGGCATGACTTTTCTGAACACTTAGAATAAAGAATGGAAAGCAATAAAAAAAATTTATTGGATGAATGAATATTCCAAAATATAAAACCCAGACACAATGAAGTAAGTGCTCCTCCGTGTTGCTCAACCTAATTCAGATCTCTCACCTGCTCAGGCTGAGTGCGAGGCTCCATTTCACTCTAAATATATTTTCCTTCTTCTTAAATTAGAATATAATCTAGAGCAGCGGTTCTCAACCTGCGGGCCGTGACCCCTTTTTAACAATGAAAATACATTGCAGCATTAGGAAGGTTAAGAACCACTGATCTAGAGTCAGACTTTTTTTTTTTTTTTTGAGACAGAGTCTCTTTCTGTCACCCTGGGTAGAGTGCTGTGGCATCACAGCTCACAGCAACCTCACACTCCTGGGGTCAAGTGATTCTTTTGCCTCAGCCTCCCAAGTAGCTGGGACTATAGGCACTAGCACAATGCCCATCTCATTTTTCTATTTTTTATAGTAGAGACGGGGTCTTGCTCTTGCTCAGGCTGGTTTCAAACTCCTGAGCTCAAGCGATCCACCTGCCTCAGCCTCCTAGAGTGCTCGGATTACAAGTGTGAGCCACCACTCCTGGCCTTAAAGCCAAACTTTTTGGCACCAGACACCAATTTCACGAAAGACCATTTTTCCCCGGGGCTGGGGGTGGTGTGGGATGGGGCAGGAGGCGGAGCTTAGGCAGTGATGTCAGCAATGGGGAAGGCTGTGGATGCGGAAATGCACAGGAAGCTTCCTGGCTAGCCCAGCTAGCCCTGCTCCTGAAAGGAGATTAACCAGAACCTTTTTGGCACCGGGGACCTGTTTCATGAAAGACAAGTTTTCCACGGACTGGAGGCTGAGGGTAGATGAGACAGCAGACAGAGCTGAGGTAGTGATGTTGTGTCCCCAGCAGGCCACCAACCCATGCCAGACCCAGAGGCATCTACACAGCCCCAGGATGTCAGCCCCTCACAGTGTCAAAGCCAGAATGGGCAGAGTAGAGTCTTAAAACACTTTGGTCTTTGCGGCTATTATTGTGACTATTACTGCTCTAAGCAGAAAGTCTTGATGCCTCAGTGTCTGTAGGAAACTTTGCTCTTGTAACTTAATTACTCAGGTTCTCCCTGTCTCCTGGTGTGAAAAAGAGAGATGATTGGATCCATCTTTCCACTGGATTGAGTCCATGTTTCCACTGAACGAACAAGATATTTTAAACACACAGTATTTTCTATCAATAGAATAAACTCCCAAAGCAGAAGGAAAAAAAAATCATCTTCTCAAAGAGAATACACAGAGACATGCACACGTGAGTGCATGCCCACCACACAGACACACAGACACACTTACAGGAGGCCCTGCCTAACATCTCATGGCTCACCTTGAAATAGCCACGGAAAATAAGTTGCTTCAAACAGTGCTTAGCAAAGCAAAACCGAACATTCTAAAAGCCGATTTTCATCCCAATGGAAATTAATAAGATTTTAAAGAGAAATTAAAATCAGTTTTACTCCAGCATCCTTGCTTGGATTTCCTCGACTATTGCTTAGTTTCAGAGTTAGACAGCCTTACAGATTTTTCACAAAGTTGTCTGTATTTACATAGGGCTAACGTCCCTCGCATGGACCGTGGTGACTAGCAATTAAGAGTCTACAGACTGGGCTGGTCACCGTCATTCCTTCTCCCTCTCTATAGACTGTTTGTTTGCTAGCCAGTTTATGGGGCCTTGGTGTGTGTCACACTTTATGGGGGCAAGACATGATTGCAAGAGGGACTTTGCCTAACAATTGCAATCAATGTAACCTGGCTTATTGTACACTCAATGAATCCCCAACAATAAATATATATATTATATATATATATATAATATATATATATATATATATATATAATATATATATACTAGCAGACACAACCGACTCTGCTGGCTCTGACAAAGCGCTAACATGCTTTTATTTGATCTGCTAATCCCAAAGCTAACGTTTGAGTGTGGTGTGTTTTTAATCAAATCCTCAGTATGCTGAGCAGCCAGCCCAGTGCATGCAATCCTTTCTGAGTCATAAGGGCCGCCTCAGCCTGCAGCTACTGTCTCGATTTCACAGAACCATAGATTTTTAGAGCTGGAAGAGACCTGAGGTTATTCGTGACTTGACCTCCAAGCCACTTTAAAATCGTTGCTTGAAACATTGTGATCTGGAACTCTGTTGCTAAATCCTTATATTCTTTAAAGGAAATGAAACCTCTGTTCCAGATGCTTTTATAGGGCAGCTTGTTAAAGGATTGTTTGGCGGAAGCTTTTTATTTATTTATTTTTTTTTTTTTTTTTTTTTTTTTTGTGGTGCATCTCACAGACACATTTATTCATGCCATGAGTACATGCTACTTATACAAGTACACAGGGACAGTCCATGTGACACAGCTTTGCTTAGCTCTACGGGTCCATCTCTTGTGTGCTCCAAGTGAGGCTGGTTAGTGATGACCATGAGCAGGTGCAGGAGCTTTCAAAGCTTTACTTCTTTTATCAGCACTCCTGATTTTATAAACAATGAAGCTCATCAACCCCATTCCGATCCAGATCTCCTGGTAAACTTCAGTATAGTAAGGTTTCATGGGGACCCACACATTTTTAATAATGCTTTGAAGCATCTCAACGCCAAAGCAACGGCTGGACCCAGCAGAGGTCCACAGCCAGATATTGTTAAAGGTCACCGCGTGCGCCCGGAAGCTTTTTATGCTTACAAAGTGGGTGAATTTTTGAGACTTTTAACAAATACTGGTCAAGAAATTATTTTCTACGAATGAATAAAATTGGTTAAAAGGAAGAAGGAAAGGAAACTAACCTTTGCTGAGTTCCTAACTGGTACCAGGTAACTACTTACAGCAACTCTTTTTTGCCTTTGAAGACAGCTGTTGTCCCCATTTTAGAGATGAAGAAACAGAGGCCCAAAGAGTTTAAAAGTGACCTGCTTAACATCTCAGAGTTAGTGAATGACAAAGCTGAGATCTAAACCCACGTCCATCAGGCTCCGTTCATGGCTATTATTCTGTTTATGTTATCAAACTGTTACCCCTGAGTGTTATTCAAATATCTAAATAGAAAAGCATCTCACGAGCCTCCACCTGGCTACATGGCATAGGGAATGTTCCCATTCTGGTGAATCTTCAAAGCAGTGTGTTCAAAAATCTAAAAGAAAAGGGCTCATATTTTCTTCTATTTGGATGCTTGATCATTATGCAAATGCTTCTCTACTTACAAAGCATCATTAAGTTGAAAATATCAGTCGGAAAAGCATTTAATACACCCACCCTACAGAAAATGATAGCTTAGCCTAGACTATCTTAAACATGCTCTGACACTTACTTTAGCCGACAGTGGGGCAAAAGTGTCTACTACAAAGCAAATTGTACAACAAAGTATTGAATATCTCATGCGATTTATCAAATGCTGTTTAAAAAGTAAAAAACAGCATACCCAGTGTCTGGGTACTCGGAGTATGGTGTCTACTAAGTATATATCACTTGTGCACCATCATAAAGCCAAAACATGTTTAGGCCAAACCATTGTAAATTGGGGACCATCTGCAATTGAATGTACAGTGGTTCCTTCATATCAGAAAACAAAGTCTACTCTTAAGCCCAAAAGCTGGAGGTTGCTGTGAGCTATGACACCACAGCACTGTACCGAGGGCAACAAAGTAGGACTTTGTCTCAAAAAAAAAAAAAAAAAAATTAAAAGATTACTCCTTTAATAATGCTGTTCCCGAAAATTGTAAGAGTACAAGGGGAAAGACCAACCAAAATAGACGCTGAGTATACACAGAGAATTCTGATAACAAGGCAAGGCCTGTGTGTCAGAGGGCAGGTTGATGGCTGGAGGGCTTTCAGACAACCTGAAACACAGAAATATGTTTTTCCCTGAAGATCAAAACGCCTCTGAAATTAGTACTGTCAACAACATCTGGCCTTCCTTCAGCTCTAATTTACACAGAAGACCTCCCCCCAAAAAAAACAAAATAAAAAACAAGAGAGTGATAGGCCTTCCCCTTATGCCCAAGCTGCCAGAAAGAAAAAGAAAAAGAGAGAGAGAGAATTAATAAGATTTCCCCTGAATCCAGAAACAATCAATATCTTTGCATTCTCTTATTGTGTCCTGTAAAACTGATATTTACTTGCAGTGCTGTTTGGATCAGATTCTACCTCACTTCTTTCCAATACACTTCTACCTCAAACTGGCATGACCAAGATTACAAGATTCTGACTTGGCACCCGTTGCTCAGTGGTTAGGGTGCCAGCCACATACACCGAGGCTGGCAGGTTCCAACCTGACCTGGGCCTGCTAAACAATGACAACTACAACAAAAAAATAGGCAGGCATTGTGGCAGGCACCTGTAGTCCCAGCTACTTGGGAGGCTGAGGCAAGAGAATCACTTAAGCCTAAGAGTTTGAGGTTGCTGTGAGCTGTAATGCTACAGCACTCCACCGAGGGCAACAAAGTGAGACTCCGTCTCAAAAAAAAAAAAGATTACAAGGTGTTATGTGGAAGGAGGCTTCTGGAGAGATGTAAAGAAACATCAGCCCACATACTGAAAATACCTATCTTGTCTCCAAAGTGGTATTGAAAATCAAAAGTTAGTAGTAAGGTTGAAGTCCCTGAGAATGATTTCTGTTCCAATAGTCATTGTCAAATAAGCACTTAATTTCAATGTTTCTGTAAGCTTACTGCTCTGTTAAGATAAAGTCATATCTCATGGATCTTAACATAAGGAGTTCTGCAATACTCACGATATAGTGAGCTACATCAATGAAAAATAATGGTCACTACCAAGAAAAGTCTTTCTTATCCAGTATCTTTTCATCTTTGTATTCATCAGTAACTTCCCTGCCCTGTTCAACTCCCTGACCCTCTCGGCTGCCTCTTCCCTGGCTCAGCACCCGACTATGTGACCACCCGATCCCTCATCTTTGCCCAAGGCCAGTTTTGGTTCTGCTCATTCCCGGGAAAATGAATGCCCTACCTTTCCACCCATGATGCAGTTAAGCACAGAACTTCCGACTCCTGGGATTCAGCTCTCCCTGTCTCTGAAAGGGTTACTCTCTTATTCTCAGCTGGGTAACTTACTTTGCTAAGGCTTACTTCTCTTTCTTCCTTTAATTGCTTTCTTGATACATCCAGCTAAAGTCAGATCATGTTATTAAAGAATCTGGGATGTGTGACTGGTGAACAGCAATTTATTTTTCTCACCCTTTGGAAATGTTTCCTGTGGATGGTTTTCACTCAGTGACCCAAATAATAAGAGTCCCGTCATGCAGCGGAGGAGGCAAACAGAGAAGGGTCTGTGTCCCCACTGGAGCAGGCGTGGCCTTAATCAGAAATATCCAGCTTATGGTTTCCCTAAATACAAAAGATGAAACAGAAATTTCCGGAAAACCATATAGAGGATGCCAGATTTTTAAAAACCCATTAATTAGGGGAAGGGAGAGAAATTCTTTTTAAACATTCGTGTTAAATCATTTGACTCTGAAATTGAAGCAGGACACTCGAATGTGGAAATATTCAAATGTGTGGTTTTATTAGGGCGTATTTAGATTTTTCAAGCAGGAGGCTACTTTTTGAAAGTTCTTGACTCTGCATAATAGGAATCCATTTGGCCAACCACTTTTCCCTCCTCCAATTTGAGTCCATTTGTGTTCCAAAGGATTTTTAATCTGTACATTTACGATTCATTTGTGTTTAACTTGTCAAAATGTGAAGAGCTGTTCAAAACAAAAGAAGCCTTTGGATTCTGATGCTTATATAGTTATTTTATTCTTAGAATCAGAAAGCTATACTTTTGCAGAGAATCAACCATCTGATACATCTTATACATCAGATGTGAGAAATGATAGGGCTCAAGTAGATCATAGGTCTTTTGCTATTACTTTGAATTTCAAACTACAAGCGTACATGTACAAGTAAGCCTTAAACAATTTTTTAAGCAAATCGTGTACTTCAAATGGTGATTTCTCTTATGTGAAGATTCTAACTTATTCTTTCCTTGCAGGGTTACTATGCAATGTTGTTCAAGTTGTGCACTGCACAATTCCAGGAAGGACCATTCTGAAAAACAGCACAACTGTTCATAGTGTGTCTGCTTCCTTGCATTCTTAATTCTTGTTTTCTTTCTCAACTCAAAATTCAGGCAAGAGCATCATCTGGAAATATCACCAACCTGCAATATCTTTACTGAGTACTGAGTACAGCAAAAATTCTATCTTGACTTGTCAGATTTGAAAGAAACTGCAAGGGCTTAAAGATATTCTAAGGTGGTTAGTGTCTGGTCAATTTGTAATCAGGCTTTGGGTTTAATTCTACATTTAATTAATTACTAGATGTATGTCTTTGGAGAGGTTCCCTTACCTCTGGAATATGTTTATATTCTGATGAAAAATTGGGACAACTTTTATTTACCTTGGAGGTGTCAGTACTGTGCAGAGCTCACCAATGTAGCAAGGTAGGGTCTCTGTAAGGGCTGGGTGTGGAGAGCTCCCAGAGTCCACTGCAGGACAGGAGGGAGGGGTTCTCAGAGTCCATTGAGGGACAGGAGGGAGAGGGGCTCTCAGAGTCCATTGAGGGACAGGAAGGAGAAGGGCTCTCAGAGTCCACTGCAGGACAGGAGGGAGGGGCTCTCAGAGTCCATTGAGGGACAGGAGGGAGAGGGGCTCTCAGAGTCCACTGCAGGACAGGAGGGGGAGGGGCTCTCAGAGTCCACTGTGGGATAGGAGGGAGGGAGAGGGGCTCTCAGAGTCCATTGAGAGCAGGAGGGAGAGGGGCTCTCAGAGTCCACTGTGGGACAGGAGGGAGGGAGAAGTGCTTGGAACTGTCAGGCAGGAGAGAGACCATCAGAGGGTTTGTGAAGATAGCCACTTGGTGTAGCAAATCTTCTGGGCTGCCTGCAGGTGGGGTGTAGACTGGTGGTAGGTCAGATGAAGAACGTGCCACACAGAAGTTGGTAAGAGGGCGGCTGTGAGTGCTGAGGGCTGCAGGCTTCCCTCTCACCCAGTTCACCTTGCTGTGCCAATGGCAAACCCTAAAAGAACTGAACTGGATCAGGCAATTATAAGAGTAAAGAATATGGTACATTTAATGTTCCCAGAACTGTGCCCGAACCCCCTATGAGATCAGCCTGTGTTAGTTCCCTATAGCTCTTTTTAGGGGGTGGATTCACATCACTGTGGCAAATAAAGAAGCAAGCTTCATGGAGGACCTAATTCATAAACTCCCACTTGCCGAATGAGTTGGGACTTGCTGAGCGTGTTGATCTTCCCTGCATTGTTCCCTGGTGGAATCTGCCTCCCCTGCCTTGGTGTGACCTAGAGGGGCTCATGGTCACAGGATCCTGCACCAACAACCATGGGGAAAGACACGGGGTCCAAGCTTCCCCGAGGTCCTTTCTCCCTGGAGACAGAGATTGGTCTAACAGGGGACACAACCCAAAGAGGGCCACTCAGAGTACTTTTCTAGGAACTCACTGGATGCCAAGAAAGAAAGAATTGCTGCCTCTATGATTGCAAGCAAAAGGTCCTGCCTTTTGGGGACCATATCAAAGGAAAAGCGAGTCAACAGATGAAGAGAAAGCAGCTATCACCTGGATCCTATTGTGTCCAAAGCCCTAGATTTTTCAGCTCTATAGACAATTAATTAATCCTAATTGAGTTTCTATCCCTTATAATCAATAGACCTAACAGCTTGGCAGGGATTATCCTTGGGGATTAAAGTTTACCACAAAATATATTTAAAAAAACATGTTATTTCCCCTTCCCATTTTTAGTGTAGATTTTAGTTTATTTTTAAAAAATAAATTAGGCTTTTCTGTCCTGTACTTTTGGATGACAAGTCATTGTGATTTTTTTTCGCAGGTACCCTGGGGACACTCCAGATGTCCTCAGTATAATAATCCTTCTGTCCTGATGGGAAAACGAGAGAACTGATGCAATTATGGGTGACCTCCTGGCCAGTGGGAATAGCACTGGGTTGATGTAGGCACAGGTGTCGCCTATTCCCAGAGTCTCAGGTGCCATAACCACCAAGGGAGCGGAGAGTTGAGATCCAGTCTTGTGGCAGGGTAGCAGGCCCTCCCAGGATCATTGGGCAAAGGAAGGATCCAAATGACTTGTCTAACAGAGAAGGGTGTAGAGGTCTCTATCTAGAGCCTCAGCATCAAGTCAGGAGAATCAAAAGGTTGAAGGGACAGCGGATTCTATAGGGAGAGCAGGACGGAAGGCCTGAGAGGAAGCCCTCCCACTGCGGGGTCTGCACGCTCTCCATCCAGTGGGAGTGAAGGACAGTGGAGTCAGGCGGCGAGGCTCGGACAGACAGCTCTCGGGCATGTATTGCTCTCTGGCCTATAATCACAGCATAACCATGCAAATAGAACAAACGCTTACAGGGACTAAACACCCATCCCTTTACTAATTCATTTCTCAGCACACTTTCGTGTATCATAACCAATCATTTATCAAGCATGTAGCACATTCATAGTGTGGTGCTGGAGGACGGGCTGCAGAGAGACACAGGAGTGGTCTTCATCGTCTGGGAGGAGCACCTGAGGGGGCTGTCTGGACACGAGCACAGGTGACTAGCACAGGTGGCTGTGTGGGACAGTTAGCACCACAAAGGCTCCGACAGCAAAGACTACCACACTTCTCGGGATGGGGACGTTACTCTCGGGGTATCAGGAGAGGCCTCCTGGAAGTGGGTATCAAGCAGGAGGGAGTCACGATGGCGGAGGGCACCATGGGGGGTTGGGCAGCAGACTGCCCTCTACCATGTGTAGCTATGTGGCTCTGATCAGTTTTTAGCTGCTCTGAATCTCATTTTCCTCCTTCATAGAGGAAAGGAGAATACTAAATCAGCTAATCCTGAGAGAAGCTCAGAGGAGGGGATGCACCTGCCCCTCCCTGTCCCTGACCTGGCAGAGGGAGGGAAGGCAGCAGGGTCCCCACCCACAGGAGGGCTGGCCAGTAGCTCTGGGCTGAAATAGGCTCCTGTGGTTTCCAGATTCCAAGGTGGCTCAAGAGGAGCAAAAATGACCAAGAGGGACAAAAAGACACCTTGTGGTGAGAGCAAGGGACATCCTGGCATCTGGTTGGGCAGGGGGTCAGCAATCTTTCCCATTTGCCTTCTAAGTACGAATAGGATTTGTGTAACTCTGAGGACCAGATGCCAAATGCCTCCCCCATCCTTGGTGATAGCAACATGCCCCAAGAACTCAGATATCACTCCGAGGAAAATGGGGCCAACACCCTGGACTAGCTGAGAATGGGCAAGGGCACAGGCAGGGGCCCAAAAGAGGAACTCACTCTTTTAGAATATGTGAAAGGTTACATCAACAAACTCTGGAGTTTCTGAGTTATAATTTAGGAAACTGATTTTCGGCTTTCTTCTCTCCCTTTCCCCAACATTTCCAAGAACGGATATGAATGGAATCGATTGAAAGCAGAAAACTGCCAGGTGCAGCCGGGCTGTCACGGATCTGCCTGCACAGCTGTAAAAATAATTCAAAGCACATGTTTCTCCCCATGGCAGGAAAGTCATTTTTCTTCCACATAGAAAGGACATCACATTAAAACAAAATCATTTTTATAAACTTCCATCTATGACTCCTCACACCAGAGAAGTTGACACAATTATGAGTCATCTGTGACCAATTTTTGGAAGCTGTGAAAATGGAACCAAGTGTCCCACTTATGCACAAGTGGAGTGTGTGTCCTCCAGGGAGGTGGAAATGTCTCTCTCACTAGTGACATTTAAGAAAATGGTAGGGACAGCTATCACTCAGCGCAGGTTGGCTGCACAGCTGCCCCAAGGCAGTGTCACTGTTGCTGAGAGCAGGGACAGGGAGGGTTCCCAGGGCTCAAGGAAATAGGTCAGGGTTGACAGCAGCAGCTGGCTCTCTCTGCCTCCCCAACCCACCCTCTCCCTGGCGCTGCCCGGGCCCCTGTCCCCCCACACAGCAATGTTGGCTGCTCTTTTTCCTCCGCCTTCCTAATTCCTGTGTCAGGTTGACAGGAACACAAATCTCAAATGCCTCCCCAGATAGATAAACCAAAAAAACTTTCCAAGCCGAACATTCAAGCCTCACTGCTGATTTCCCCGAATTTAATTTTTTTTAACCTAGATGCCAAGATTTTATGTTAGACCATGGACAATTTGGAGTCTGCATTGGTTTCTTGAGCTTGACTTAACAAAGGCAGAGAAATGCTATTGTGATTCTGAAAATGTCCTAGCTCCTCATTTATCTAGTATCATGAAAAGTGAAATCTTAAAAAAAAATGAAATGTCATATATCAGTACCTTTAATGAATAATTGATATTTACCCTGTAAGCTTAAAAATCCCATCTAAAATGCCTCAGCCCCTGGTAAGAGTCATCTCCACATTCCTTGGTGAGCTGGGACGGCTGTATTGGACCCCGGGGCTGAGGGGTGCGGTGTAGGAGGGCTGGTGAGAGTCCCCACTCTAGTTCCTGCAGACCCCCAGGCTGGTCTAAGTGGTGAGGCATCTGTTCGTCACATCCCATGCGAGAGAATCCCACAGATGACACACAGCTGGGCCCAGTCGGGTCTCATAGAAACTGGGAACCATTCCGGGGTAACAGCAGGAGAGTAACGCCTGGGGCCAAGCTGGGCCTGGAAGCAGAGTGAGGAAGGGCGGCTGTCAGTACAGACGTGACCTACAGCTGTGAAGCCAGGTGAGGGATGCAGGCAGGGAGAGACACGAAGGCTGACGGCCTTTGGAGCTGGGTTTGTCTGCAGCCTGTGGCTGTCCCTGCCCGCCCTCTGGCACATCCCTTGTGTGCTGGCGGCTTCTTGAAGGGCTTGGGTGATTTTTGTCACTGACATCGACCCTGGCTTTGTTCTCATCACAGATGGCTGATCCTCAAAGTGGAGCCTCTATCAGGTCCCTCAGATGGCGCTGCCTCCGACCTGGTGTCACCTGTGATGAGGCATGAACGAGGGGTAGAGGGGAGGGTACACGCACACACACCCACTCCCGCAGACACAACCCGGCCAGCTGGTTCCAGATCCCTCGTCCAAGGTCACCTGCGCGCCAGCTCAGCCGCTGGGTGCCGGCTGGGCTTTGCTGTTCTCACGTACCAAGAAGGGCGGCCTTGGAGAGGGTTATTTTCCCTCATTTCACCAAAGAACATCTCACTTGTTTATCCATTCACAGCTGTGTTCTAGGTGATGTTTCTAGAGGGTAAAAACAAAACAAAATCCATTCTTCAGCTTAGAGCCAGAGTGTTGTTTGCTGTTTTTTTAATGCTAACCTGATTATGTAACTCCCTCTCAGCAGCCTGCCACTGTCCTTAAAATAAAGTTCAAAATGCTTCCAGCCCATCAGACCACCCTCCCACACACACACACACCTCAAAGGGCTGGGCTCAGCCAGCCAGGGTTACCCAGTAGTTCTGGTCACAGCACCAGCCCTGCCCTGGCCTGGCACAGCTCAAGGCCTGGTCACCTGCAGTTCCCCTGACCTGGTAAGGCAACTCCTCACTTTCCAAAACAAAAAATAAACCAAGAAAAGCCATCAGGTCTCAGCTTAAATGTCAACTTCTTGACGAAATCTTTACTGACTCCCCAAAAGACTAAATTCCTTAATGTTGCTACCCAGGCCACCCAAGAAACCCCAAGCCCCACGTTCTTAGACTCACCCATTTTTCCTCGTTAGATTTTAATGTTCAGGAGGATAGCGAGGGGAGCAGCTGCAGGTTTCGGGGTACACGCAGTTTCTACAGTGGGGTGCTGGGGTGGGAACAGGTTCTTAAGAAAAACAACACAGGATATCTTACTTTAAATATTTCACAGCAAACATGGGCTCTATAGAACACGTTTCTAGGGCTTCTCCCAGGACCTTAGAAGGGGCTGGGCTGATGAGGGCCCTGACTTTGAAGTTTCTTTAGCTTCTCGTGACTCTGACCTGGCTGGACACTATTTTATTGTGTTTACTGGTGTATGCGAAACACCTGACACAGCATTTTATTTAAGTGACCATTGTTTATTATTTTTCTAATCACTGAATGAGGCAAAGTAGGAATTATAAGACCTACCTGTTTTGACTATCAAGCTAGCACATATTTACCGGTAGAACCACAGTCACAGGTGGCCTCCTGATGGGCACACGGCCTGAGACGTTCCGGTGCACTACTATGGATTTTATAAACCCCATACACTTAGGCTACACTACATTTCTAAGGAAAAAATTCTTTCTTCAGTAATAAAGTAACCTGAGTTTACTGTAGCTTTTTACTTTATAATTTTTTATTTCTTTACTCTTTTTTCTGTTTTTAATTTTTTTTTTTTACTTTTCACATTTTTTACTTTACTTTAAAAACAGACAGAAACACACACTAGCCTAGGCCTATGCTAGGTCAGCATCATGAACAGGCCACGAGGTGGTGACAGGAACTTTTCAGCTCTGTTATTATTGTAAGAGCCACTGTGGGATATGTCTGTGTGTGTCATCTGTCATTGACTAAAATGTCTTACGTGGGTGCAGGTCTGATACCATGTAAGAAAAAGGAAGATACCTAATCCTTTACCCCCAGTGGGAGAAGGTTCCTGAGTGGAACTGCTGGACGCGTGAGCGTGGCTGCTCCTGACTCCTAGTGAAGAAATCTGACATCCTTTAACTGTGACACTCTTAATCAGGGACCCATGATGACCCACTTGACTTAATAATTACAGGAGCGAGTTTACACCCACGGCAAAGCTGCTGTTCGTTCGTGTCTCCGGTCAGGCAACACCCACAGTGTTTGTAAAGTTGGGGATATTTCTGTCTCTGGTTGTGTCTCTGGTGGAGCACCCTGATTTTCACAAACAGCAGCAATTATAGCACATCAATCCAGGCAGCCTGCAGGCATCCTGGAGAGGCTGTGCCCACAGTTAGACCCAGAGCTCGGCCCGCTTCTCAGCAGATGAGAGTCTTGGTGCTTCACTCCTCATGAGTTTATACACATGCACAACATGGCTGTTCATGCTCACACACAAGGTGCCTTAGCCCTTCTGTGCGGCTAACAGGACACTATAGAGTGTGTAATTCATCGTGAACATATAGGTATTTCTCACAGTCCGGGAGGCTGGGATGTCCAAGACCAGGAAGCTAGCCTTTGGCGAGCGCCTTATTCCTGTGTCACCCACGCAGAAGGGCAAAGAAGGGGGCCAGATTTTTCCTTTTATAATGACTCATTTAATGATAATGATATTAATCCATTCATGAGAGTGTTGCCCCCACAACCCCAGGTCTCCCACTAGACCCTGTTTTCTAACACTGCCACACTGGGGGTCAAGTTCTCACCACATAAACTTAGGGGGACGCATTCAAACCCTAGCATAAGGTGACTATAAAAGCCCACATCTACACCTGCATCTGTGTCTGCATAGATCTGTGTCTGCATAGACACTGGTACCTACGTGTGTGCTCGTACATACATCTGTACCTGTGTATGTTCATATGTGTACATCTGTACATATGTGCTTGTATATACACATACACATGTGTAAATGTTTGCATGTACATCTGTACACATATGTGTGTTTGTATAGACCTACATATCAATGTTGGCAGATGTGTCTGTACACATGCGTGTGCCTGTATAAACATATCTACCCATATGAGTGTTTGTATAGACATGTACACATATACACGTGTACACATATAAACACATGTACACATATTGCCTTGCCCAGTTTCTGTCTCATAGTGCACGCTCAATAATGTCTGTTCTCTTCTCTTCTAAGCAAATACTCCTCCTTATCCCAGAATAATATCTGCATGGGAGGTTAAATTTTTTAAAAATAATGTATTCATTGACATATCCACTCATTTGAAAGAATTTACTCTGCACCAGACCCTCTACTGGGCCCCAAGCAGAAACCAAGGATCACGAAAACAATGTTAAGAAACAATTACAAGTCAAGTAAACTGGGGGAAAAAAAATCAAAAGTAGTTTTGGAAGTCTCCTACCACGTGAGGATGTTTTTTTTTCTCTTGGAAATGAGCCTTTTTGGCTGTCGACATTAATCCAAAATATCTGGGTAAAATGGAAAAAGGCAGTCAGGCATGTGGCTTTTTATGTAAAGGGTAAAAAATCATCCAAATGTTCCAGATATTCACGCATCTAATGTTATCTAGACAGCCACTCTGGAGGCCGGAAACTGTCACTCTCAATGGGACATCCTCATTTTAGGTACACAGAGGTTTCTTACCAACAAATATCCTGTCTCTGACACAAGATAAATGCAACTGGTTCTTGCAAACCAAACCAAAAAAAATAGAAAAACTACCCCAGCACTGTGGTGAGTACCTACAGTCCCAGCTACTTGGGAGGCTGAGGTGAGAGATTCACTTGAGCCCAGGAGTTTGAGGTTTCTGTGAGCTGTAACGCCACAGCACTCTACCAAGGGCAACAGAGTAAAAATCTGTCTCAAAATAATAAATAAAATAAGTGGGCCTTAAAATCAACATAAGATTATTCAGGATTAGTCTCTTGCCCCATTCCCCTCTACACATGCTCTTTCTTCTCCCCCTCTCTCTCTCTCTCTCTCTCACACACACACACACACACACACACACACACCAACAACCGAGGGATCCCCACGGCCGATCCCTCCATCATTCCCAGGTCAGTGAGTCTTCCTCAAGTGCCACACACCCACTCATACCTACAATCATAAGAGAAAATACAGGTTGCCCAGTTAAATTTGGATTCCAGAGAAACAACAAATATTTTTTATTATAAATATCGCCAGATATTGCATGAGACGTACTTACAGAAAAATTATCCATTGCCTAACAGAAATTTGAATTACACTGATGTCTCACATTCTTATTTATGGTGTCCTCATTGCTGCCCTTTCCTGGACTTATGACCCAGTTGTAACCACTCTCATTCCTCTGGACCTCAGTGCCACCTCTGACTGCTGCATCTCAGTTTCCAGGAGGACACAGCTTCTCTGGACCCTATTCCAGAGCCCTGCCTTTGGAGCACCACCCTCTAGAATTGCCCTCCACTGTGCTCTGAAGAGCTGTGGTAACTCCTAGTTTTTACTTCTCAGGCAGCCAGTGTCCTCGGTCACTGGTCTTCTGTCCACTAGTGACCTCTGATGTCACTGGAGCCCCTCCCTACCCGGACCCCTCCTACCTGATGGGGCTGTGGCAGTAGCTTGCCCCTCCTTCTGGGGCTGCCCTAACTTTCTACACATCAATTTCCACACCACCCTGAATAATCCTCAGCAGGGCAGCCCACCTATACTCAAGTTAGCCAAGGATTGACAGAGTTCATAAGTTAAATGGATATCCGAAGGCCAAATGGTACAATCAGGAAGAAACCATTATTTCTATTCTTTTTTTTGAGACAGAATCTCACTTTGCCTCCTAGGTAGAGCTCCGTGGCATCACAGAAACCTCACAGAAACCTCACAGAAAACTCTTAGGCTCAAGCGATTCTCTTGCCTCGGTCTCCCGAGTAGCTGGGACTACAGGTGCCCGCCACGATGCCCGGCTATTTTTAGAGACAGGGTCTTGCTCTGGCTCAGGCTGGTCTTGAACTCCTGAGCTCCAGCAATCCATCTGCCTCAGCCTCCCAGAGTGCTAGGATTACAGGAGTGAGCCACTGTGCCTGGCTGAGAAACCCCTTATTTCTTAAGAAGACATGTAACTAAATGCAAAAATATTTAATAAATCAATCAATAAATTAATAGTTGCACAAAACACAATTTATCTCAAAGCCAGCGATTCAACCGCATAAGCACTCATAATATCAAAGCTTTTTAAAAATTTCTTCTTACTGTGTCGAGGTCTTCTTTCATTGCCGTAAACACCTAAAGACATGAACAAATTAACACATAAAATTGCAGGATTTGAGATGATATATATTCATGAATGCACGTTGTTGTGATCAGGCAAATAATGACCCAAGACATTGATAAATTTGGTAGCAGCAAAAGAAAAACACAGCACAGTTAGAATTCTCTGCAGATCACAGAGTGGAATCTTTGATTAGCCCCAAAGAACATTCATAACAATTATTGTATTTCTGTAATTTTTCCAGGAGAGAGATCAGCACATATTTAATCAGTAAGCTTTATAAAAGTACCGTCCCTGAAACACTTCAATGCTAGACCGGTGCGAAAGAATGCTGGCTTCTTGGAAGGCTAAGACGGCCCCGTTTCTCAGACTGCACCTTGCATTTCTTTCTTTCTTTCTTTTTTTTTTTTGTGGAGACAGAGTCTCACTGTACCGCCCTCGGTAGAGTGCCATGATGTCACAGGACTCACAGCAACCTCCAGCTCTTGGGCTTCCACTATTCTCCTGCCTCAGCCTCCGGAGCAGCTGGGACTACAGGCGCCCGCCACAACGCCCGGCTATTTTTGTTGTTGTTGTTGCAGTTTGGCCGGGGCTGGGTTTGAACCTGCCACCCTCGGTATATGGGGCCGGCGCCCTACTCACTGAGCCACAGGCCAAATGCACCTCGCATTTCTTCCTGGCACTGCGGTATCCTACTGCCCCTCAAAAAGGACTGACGGTTTTCCAAGCATTCGTGTAAATCTCCAGTTACAGCTGTTGTAGAGTCTTCAAAGTGAGTATCTTTTATTTAGATGGAAATATGCATCATGTGTCGGTTCATCCAGAATCGCTGCTATGTAGTTATTTTTTTAACCCCTCTTGTTAGAGCCCATTCATACACAGCTCCTATGCACTAAATTCTTTACTCCCACCCCAGCAGGCCCTACCGCTGTGAGTTGGGAACTGCATTTAGTCTGAACACAGCTGGACTGCTCCTGACAAAAGCACCTGAGCAAATGCCTAAGGTAGACAGTGGGTCTGAGAGGCAAAGGCATGGATGGAGACGGAGTCTTGAGAAAAGGGATGCGTTAGGCAGTGCCCGTGAGAATGGTGCTTCACTGCAGCTGAGCCATCATCAGCTGAGAACCCTTCTCCACGCTGTGTCTGAGTCTGCCATTTCTGGTCAACCTGGAGCAGGAGGCACTTCCAAGTTATTCCCCTCTTCCGTTCAGATTGAGATCCTCAATTTCAATCTCAATGATGCCCTGGAATAAAAAAAATATCAGCTCCACCAAACTAATATTTATTATTGGGGATTCCTTGTTATATTTATTGTTGGGGAGTCATTGAGGGTACAACAAACCAGGTTACACTGATTGCATTTGTTAGGCAAAGTCCCTCTTGCAATCATGTCTTGCTCCCCAAAGGTGTGGCACACACCAAGGCCCCACCCCCTCCCTTATATACATATACATATTAACTCAAGTATTCCTCACAACAACCTTTGACATGGGCGCTAACACTGTCTCAATTTGTAACTACGTGATCAAAGTCACCTATAAAGAGGTCGGGGGTTGATACTGAAACACAAGCCTATCTCCGGGCATCCTGTACTCTCAGCCATTATAGCAACAGCTGGATCGACATCACATGGGGAGAAATTGACAGCTGCTTATGTTGTGTGACTTCGAGGGATAATAGAAAATCTTCTCTGCTTACAACATCGTTGAGCTCCCCCTCCCAGCACAGATCTATCTGCTTCAGCCTGAGGAGAAGGACTGGGGGAGACAGTGTGCGATGGGGAGTCTCAGCTCAGCTCCTGCGTGGTGCCCTGACTCTGGCCTCTCTGGGGGCGACTGTCATAATACCTACCCCACAAGACCATGAGCATCAAATCAAACACACAGAGAGGCACTTTTGAAAGTGGCCAGGGCTGGATGAGAGTTACTATTAAAATCTAGAATTAGATGAAAGAATACTATTGCTCCCAGAGGTATGTGCATGCAGACCACAGGGCTGATTCTGGAACTCTGAGAGGAGGGGTGCCCTGGGAGACAGGGGTCCCAGGGACCATGAGAGGTGGTGAGGACACGTGACAGGCTGGAGAGCAGGGGATTGGGAGCCCCCTACTTGCCATTTGTGACCAGAAGCAGTAACGTGGCCAGAACCATTGTCCCCAGGTAGATTTGTGCACCACCTTTATCAGGAAAGGTGAATTAGAAAATTAGAGAGTTGTTATTATCCATGGAGATGAAGACAAAAGCAAAGGATCCCTTTGGGAGCAACCAGGAGTCTGAGAGGGAACCAAGGCTAAGAACGCATGCACGGCTCCAAGCCTGGGGGCATGGTCAGCTTAGGCCAAGGGAGCTTCAGGTTTCCCCACATTCACATCACCCCTCACCCCCTTGCCTCAAGGGCATCCTGTAGAGTCTCACCCAGTCCACCTCTGGGGGTAGGAGGGGCTAGGCACTGGGGCTAGGGCATTCCTCTCATTCCCTGGGGTGGTTTGGTTTTGGGGACACTCGCCTAGTACCAAACCCACTACCTCCCTCCTCCGCTCCTCCCATGTGGAGCTTACTCATACCTTCAGAACTCAGGGTTTACACTTTGCAGTGACATTTCCAAGGTGGGTGACAGCACTTAGGTCATGGAGCTAGAATGACTGTTGACCAGCTTTTATGATCATGAGCAGCATTTTAGAATAGTTTATTATTTATGGGGCAGTGTTTGGAACATTTCTTGTTACACGACATTAAAAGACTGACCCTGAGGCCATGTCAGAGGCCAGTCTTACCCTAGTATGTCAGCCGCAGCTCTGTTTAAATGCCTCCTCTGATGAGAAGAAGCACTGGTTAGGAAGTTTTGTCTTTTGTTGGTGATATTGGCCCTACTGTAACCACACACGAGCTATGGTCTAAATATTTGTGTTCCTCCAACATTCACATGTTGAAACCCTACCCCTGAAGGTGGTGGTATCAGCAAGTGTGAGCCTTTCAGAGGTGATTAGGTCCAGAGGGAAAGCCCTAATGAATGGATTAGGCCTTTATCCAAGAGGCCCCAGTCAGCTGTCTTGCTCCTTTTATCACAGGAGAAAAAGACCTGAAAGGCATCGCCTAGGACCCAGAAAGACCCCAGCAGACCCCAACTCTGCCAGAGCCTTTATTTTGGACTTCCCAGTCTCTAGAACTATAGTAAATAAATTTCTGTTGTGTATAAGCCACCTGGTTTATGACATTTTTAATAGCACCCCTAATAGACCAAGACGCAGACTCACGCACACAGGTTGCTGGCCCCAACCCAATAACCCTAAACGCTCTTCCTCGTAACAACCTTTCAGTTATTTGAGGACCACTAAGAAGCACATCTGAAGTCTTCTCTTCTGTACTTTATTCTTTCTCCGGCCTTGACTGTTTTGTGTGGACCACATCCATCTTGCTATTTTATAGCACGCATTCTCAGAAGCTACCTTAAACCTTGTATGGAGTGAGGCCATATGTAAATAAGTCCTGGTTTCTTTTCCTTAGTCAACAACTCGAGCTCCCACTTGACAGTGTCCTCACCAGCCTCACACTGTATTCTCTGATCATTCTGACACCAGAACAGCATTACCCATGAACGGGGTCTTCGCCTTAGCTGGTTACCACCAATTCCACAGCAAAGCAGCTGGCACAGTGTCTTAGGGCCAACAGGCAGAGCTGGGGAAAGTGAGAGAAGATCCATCACTGTAGCGGAAAGTTTCATTTTTTGAAACACTTATTAGTGCCCTGAAACAACCTACCCCTGAGATGAGACTTGATAACCTGACCTCCACGTGAACTAGAACACAGAGGCTCCAGAAACAGAGCTCCCCTGGGCTCCTCCTTGTTACTGCAAAGTCCACCCTCGGCTTTCCCTCCTGGCTGCACTTCCTTCTGAAAGCCCTTCTCTCCAGTCGGTCTCACGACGTTCCTTCTCCCTTCCATGACATCCCTTCACATAAGGGTCCCTGTCACGTGAGTATTTCTTTTCCTTACACCCAGCACCTTCCTTCTACACAAAACACTCAGGGCATCCCCACCCTAAAAAATTACTGGCAATGAAATATTTAAGACCCTACCTTGCACAAAGCTGACACCCTAGCACTCTGTCAGAGCGTGAGTAACCCCTAGCAAGAATGCCCCGGCTGCTTCTGGTACACAGGGCCGGTCCAGGGTTTGGAGGGCCTGCAGCCGAGGGAGTCGTGGGGAAAGGGTCTGTAAGGTGAAAAATTCAACTTTATAAATAAAATATCAATGCCAAAGTGAATATGTATTTAAAATTAGGAAAAAGTGAGATAAAAAATCATTTTAAAAAATAGACTAATACCACACACTCTACAAAATAATGTAATATGTTATTTATTAACTGACCTCTAACATTTATTTATCTTCATTTTCTTAGTTTGTTTCTTTATTTCACAAGGATTCTGGAATAATTAATAAAAACATTTTTGCCTACTTAACAGTTTTTAAAAATCTTAGCTTGCTATTTCATTATTGGTGATTTATAGGCTTATAGGATTTTTTCTTCAGATTTGTAAAAATTTATTATCAAGTTTCCTTCATGTCTGAGCTGAAAGCTTTCAGAAAGTTTCCTTGCACTGTGACTAATCTTAAGTCTCCTTTGAACTGACATCACCCATTAACCAGTTTGTCACTGATGTCCTATCACTGTGGTGAGTTTTAGGTTCTCTTATCTGATGGAGAATTTGCATTCTGACTGAGTCTTGACAAGAACTGGATAGTCTACTTTTAATTTTACACATCTGGTGATTGGAAGGACTTTCCACGTACTAGCTTCTGGCTCGGTACACTTCATACCTTCCTCCCCCACTACCCACATTCTTCCAAATGCCAAGTGTCAAACAACATTTCCCTACTTGGTGTCATTGTTGGTGTCATTGCTGAGTCAGCTGGCCCCCACGGGTGGAAGAACTCCTCAGACTGACAGCAGTAACTTGACTGATAGTTCACTGCTAGATGCAAACCACATCGTACCTCCCCTTCATCCCTGACTCCAGCTGCTAAACTGAGGCTCGAATGTTAAGCAGGCCTTCTACTCACTGCACCTGGCCGCAGCTAACAGCCTTACATTTTTCCACAAATCACAAGACCATGGGAAGGCATTGCTAGCCTGTCTCCCCTAAGGCCTAGGAAAGGTCTGGGCAGTTAAGAGGCCTGAATGAAGTCTCATTTCCTTCAGGGTAATTCTGCCTTTGCTGTTAAAGTATCCTCAAAAAAAAAATCCTCCAACTTCTTTACCCAGAAACTCCCTTCCCTGCCATTTAACCTCTTACAGGGGTGTCCAACCTTTATTGTTTTCCATTGCACATTGGATAAATAAGAGTTGGCCATACATTAAATACTCAAAACACTGATGAAAGTTAATCAGCCAAAAAAAAAAATAATAATAAAAAAAAGTAAGCAAGTAAAATGGTTTACACCTGTAATCCTGTAATCCTAGCACTCTGGGAAGCTGAGGCAAGTGGATTGCTTGAGTTTAGGAGTTCAAGACCAGCCTGACCAACAGTGAGACTCCATCTCTACTTGAAAAAAAAAATAGAAAAGCTAAGCTGGGCATTGTGGTGGACACCTGAAGTCCCAGATCTTTCAGAGGATGAGGTAAGAGGATCACTTTAGCCCAGGAGTTTGAGGCTGTCATGCGTTATGAGGCCACAGTACTCTATCCAAGGTTGACAGAGTGAGGCTCTGTCTCAAAAAAAAAAAAAAAAGATCCTCACAAACTTTTCATGGTATCTAACGCCACAGACAGATAGGCAAAACATCCTCACTCTGCATGCAGCCTTGGAGCCACAGGTGGAACATCCCTGCTTACAGGTGGGTTTCTACTCACCTCCTCACCTTCTTCTAATTCAACAACCTCCAAATAAACACCTAAGAAATACAATAACTTTTTAAAGTCTATTTTTCTCACACTCTCTGCCTTCTTTCTGTGAATTCACCTCCCATCTCTCTTACACTTTATCATTTCTCTTCCCTTTGTCCTCCCTAAACCATGGTACTTTCCCAAGTTCTGGCCTGGCTCCTCCCTCCTGTTCTGTCCAGGGCAGTCTTCCTTGGGAATCTCATCCACTCACTGAATTCCATTGTCACCTCAGTTTATGTGCTTGCTCCAGTCCCCTTCTCCTCAGCCATGTTTCAGCGCCTACCAATCTCTTTCTAACTCCAACCCAAAGTCTTTTCCCCAAACCAGTCTCCTTTTGTGGTTACACTTTGTCTATTAATGATGAGAGATTGTTGACTCCTCTCTTTGCCTTGGCTACCATATTTCTTTCTCTCCCATCTACTGCACTGCCCTACTTGTAGCTGTAGCATCCTTAAGCCATAGTTAAATCCTCATAATTGTGCCAGAGAATCCTACAATCTAGTGCTTTCTCCAATCCTTCTTAGAATTGCAACATGCTGGGGCTGGGCCCAGTAGCTCACACCCGTAATCTTAGCACTTGGGAGGCCAAGGCAGGTGGATTGCCCAAGCTGATTGGTTCAAGACCAGCCTGAGCCAGAGCGAGACCTCATCTCTAAAAATACCTGGGCACTGTGGCGGGCACCTGTATTCCCAGCTACCTGAGAAGCTGAGGCAAGAGAATAGCTGAAGCCCAGGAGTTTAAGGTTGCTGTGAGCTATGATGCCACGAGACTCTACCAAGGGCAACAAGTGAGGCTCTGTCTCAAAAAAAAAGAATTGCAGCAGGCTTTTTATTTCCCGTACAACATTTATATAGCCATAACTAACATTTATCAAGTGCTTATCATATGGTAAGCATTTTGTCCTTTCTCATTACAACCACCTGTTACTGGCTATAATAGATTATTATTTCTTGGTTAAATGTAAAGAATCTGAGCCACATAAAAAATAAGTAATTTGCTCATTACTTGGTCACATAGTAAAAGACAGAACCAAAATTGAGATGCACCTTGTCTGATTACAAAAAACCAAGAGTTTAGTCACCAATAGCTACTCCCACTAATAATAATATCAGTTATCAAGTATTATACACTTGCCATGTACTCTATACATCTCACAATTACCCTGGAGTTTATACTATTTTTGCCCCCTTTTGTAGAGGAGAAAACTGAGGCCCAGGAAGTTTCTGTTGTCTCCCTAAGGCTCCTAGCTGGTAGAGGCAGACCACGATGATGGTGGCATGAGCCCCTTGGCTTCAGAGCCCATGCACCTCATAGTTATGTCACCAGAGTGCCTCCCTCTCCCTCTGCTCTGCTGTCTCCATCTCATCTTATTTTCTTGGACTTTCTACCATCCAGTGGCCTCCTCAAAGGCAAGGGTTCCTTCTTCTCCACTTTGTTGATACCAAAAATAACTTTTAATTTGAAATAATGTTAAATTACAAATACAAAAGTATCTTTGCTCCAAACCATTTCAAAATAAGTTACCAACATGGTGCCCCATAATCTCTCAACAATTTAGTGCACATTTCTTCCAGACAAGGACATGCCTCTCTATGACTACAAAATACCATCAAAACAAAGAGATTAACATTGATGTATCATTACCACCCACTTTAAAGCCCCATTCACTTTTCACCAGTTGCCCCAATAAGTCTGTTCTTTCTGGAACAGAAAGATCCAACATGGATTTAAACACACAGTTGACAGTGTCTTCAGTCTCTTTCAGTCTCAAGCAGCTCCTCAGCCCCGTGACCTGAAGGCAGAAGGCCTGAGATCCCTCAGTTCAGTTTGTCTGATATTTCATCGTGAGTAGATCACGTTACATGTCTTTGACAGGAATCTTGCAGATGTAATGCTCAATTCTTCTATGTCTTCCTATCAAGCAGTCAAAATTATTTGTCCATTTTCTGATAAAATTAACTGTGATAACTGGAATAAGATGTTTTCTTCCAGACTTCTCCAAAGTTACTCTTTTTTTTTTTTCTTCCTAACACATAAATACTTTGTGGAATGAACTTCTTTGGGACTATGTACATATCTTTTCCTCAAACTTTCACCTACTTGGTTTTAACGTTTACACATCTTTCTTGGTTTACTTATTACTGTAATAGCTGCCAAATGGTGGTTGTCTAATGCAGTTATTCTTTCTATATTTATTAGTCAGTATTCACTTTTCCAAATTTATTTATAATACTATGGACTTGTGAATCTTATTGTACCCAGGGCTTATAATCCTTTACAAATATCATCTATTTTGAAGCTCAAATTATCCCCAATTTGTGTGAGTCCTTGCAAAGAAAACAAGGTCTGAATTCTATGTGTGTTCATTGTAACTGGGGTGTCACTGTTCCTGAGATCTTTCAATGGTCAGAACTAGGAAACACATATATGTGTATACACATACACACACATTTACATCTATATTTCTCTATTTATGTCACTATTTGTCTTAAAAACAATGAGTTCACGCTAATACCCCCAATTCTGATCTAACGTCACTTGCTTCATTCCATTTTTAATCCCTTTCCAAATGCGTGTCTCCTTCCTTAAATAGTACAAAAGAGCTCTCTCTCATTAACCTCAATGTATTTGCCTACTGGGTCAATCTCCTGACATGTGTCCAATCGCCTGTCACTACCACAGCTCCCCACGATGCCCTTCTTACCCTGCATGGGCTCAGACTCCCCACACCAGCCTGTGTCCACCTCCCCTGCCTCACCTTCCTGTACAGAAGCTGGTCTCACTCAGCCCCACCCACCTAAGGGCATCCACGTGAAATTCCCCGGGAAGCTTACTCATTTTATAGTGGACTGGCATAATGCCTTTTGCCCAGCAGTACTCAGTTTTTTTCAATAGAGTAGTATAGACCCTAGCTCACGTGTTACGTTTTAACATAAAAAATAATCTTTATTAAGAAAACACACAGCTTATACTTTCTTATTATAAAAAGAAATGCCTCCAAAAAAAACAGAATTCAGTCTGGGAGGCCGAGGCAGGTGAATTGCCTGAGCTCAGAAGTGGGAGACCAGCCTAAGCAAGAGTAAGACCCCATCTCTAAAAATAGCCAGCGTTGTTAGTGGGCGCCTATAGTCCCAGCTACTTGGGAGGCTGAGGCAAGAGGATGGCTTGACCCTAAAGTTTGAAGTTTCTGTGAGCTATGACCACACAGCACTCTACCGAGGGCAATAAAGTGAGACTGTATCTCAAAAAATCAAAACAAACAAACAAAAAAATAACCTAGAATTCAATAAAAAGTAAGTTCATAGTAACAAGCATAAATTTAACTTTTAGGATGATCAAAAAAAAGACATCATTTTCCCTCTACATCTGACTGGCCCTAGTCTTCCTGAGAGTTTATGACCTTCCATTTTTTTCCAGTATGTTAGTAAGAAAAAAAAAGTTTAATTGTATTCTAGAAACGTCTCTGTCATATCATGAGTATATACCGAGCTGCTCTCCCCAGCAGAGACCATGTTCCTCTGGGGGTCCCTCTTTCTCAGTCCATCCACAAAAGACTCAGTCCACCAACGTGGTCCTTCCATTACATGTTCTGGTCCAGGATGGTTTTCTCTTCTGAATTTTCAAAACTGTAACCCTATTATAAAGCTTATACAGCCTTCTTCACCCATGTTGTATTTCAATTGACTGATTTGTTCTTAAATTAAGGTGTACACACCAGATATGTGGCTGTGGTTTTAAAACAAACAGATGTGTGGCTTATAAAAATAGGTTTTATTACTTTAATAGCTTACTGTGATTACATGAAAAATAAATATATTTGAAGTAATATTTGTTCTTTGAGGTGATGGTCATTTCAAAGCCTCAAAATTACCATTTTAGATTCCAGTGAATTTATTACTTCAACCTACTGAAAGTTAAAAGAATTTTATGATTATAAGCAATATTTAATGTTTTATGATTATACAGTTAATACATGCTAATTATTTTTAAAATTCAGAAAATTAAATAAAGAAAATAAATTGAAATCACGTATACTTTTGCGAATAAGCAATAACAATTAGTTTCTCTTAAACATTTCTTTCCATGCATTTGCATGTCTGGTTTCGTTTTAACAAAACTGGTATCTCCTAGTAGTTTTATTACCTGTTCTTTTTTCCCCTTTAAATCAATACCATTTTCCTATGACCTCAAACTCTATAATGTGACATTAGTAGATGGATAATAGTTTATGGAGAATACCTTAATTTATTTAACCATAATTTACTTAACTCTAATTTTATAAATGTTGATATTTTTATTTTCATTATTAAAAAAAGCAATGCCATAATTTTCTTTGCATATAAATCTTTGCTACAAAATTGGATAGATTCCTAAAATTAAATCATGAATCAAAGGGCATGAACACTTTTAAGAATGCTAATTCGCATTATTAAATGCATTTTCAAAATTGTATCAGTTTGCACCTCAATCAGGAGATTATCAAAAAACCATTGTTGCATTTAACATTTTGACATTGTTTTTTCAATTTGCTAGTTCGAAAATTACCTTGAGCCCAGGAGTTAAGGACTACAATGAGCTATAATCACACCACAGCACTCCAGCCTGAGCAAGACCATTATCTCAAAAAAATAAATAAATAAATAAATTTTATGTCATGTTTGTTTTCATTTCCATGAACTTGACTATTAATAAAAGTGAATATTTTTACACATATTAATTTTGTATGTGTGAACATGTGTATGTTTTATGCATGTGTTTTCTCCTGTCTTATGTGACATATTTGCATTATTAGTTTTAAATATAAATTTTTCTTTCTTTTTTTTTTTTTGAGACAGGGTCTCACTCTGTCACCCTGAGCAGAGTGTCATGGTGTCACAGCTCACAGCAACCTCAAACTCTTGGGCTTGAGCAATTCTCTTGCCTCAGCCTCCCAAGTAGCTGGGACTACAGGCGCCCGCCACAATGCCTGGCTATTTTTTGGTTGTAGTTGTCATTGTTGTTTAACAGGCTAGGGCCAGGCTCAAACCCACCAGTTTCGGTGTATGTGTCTGGCACCCTAACTGCTGAGCTCCAGGTGCCATTCCTAAATATGAATTTTCATATATTAGTAGATATTTTCTTCAACATTACATATATCCCTTGACATATGTAATAATGTTATCAACATTTTTACCACTCTGTCATTTGCTCTTCATTTTTATGCCATTAAATCTTTAAGGTTCCACTGTACACTCAGAGCTCGTGGTGTTTAAATATATCATAACAGGAAGGAGAAAGATGGAGGATAGAGATCGTTTCTTTGCAACTGGGGGCAGTGAGATTGGGGAGAGAAGGCTCCAGGCACCTCTGGCTTGTGGGCTATACCCAGAAACATCCCTTTGGGAGCCCAGGGAGGCAGCAGGAGACTTCAGGACCCCAAGAAATGGACGGAAGCAGTGGAGAAGCGGCAAGTGTTTGCTATCAGTCTGAGGCTGGCTGGCTGCGGTGGGTGCAGTGGCAGCAGCTGTAGAAGTGGCGAAAGTTTGCAGGCAGGGAAGCCTTTCCCTGTGGGTTTTTTTGTCTGTTTGTTTTTCTGGACTTGGGCAAATGAGCAACTGACTTTGAACAGTACCCAGAGGCTTGGACTGAGCCCTGAACGGAGCTTTCATTGTTTGGCTGCAGGCCGGGTGCAGCCATTGTGGGAAAGATACTTTGCAGGCTTGGCCCTCAGGGTCCTAGAGGTTCTGGCGCACCCAATAAGTGGGCAGCAACTTCTGCAGACATTCGAGTGACACATGCTTTCCTGAGAAAGCCACTGCTTAGCCAAAGTATACAGTTTTGAAAGGTCAAGGCATGTCTGTTAAGCAGGCTGAGGAGAGATTCAGGTTTCCAACCCTGCGGGGTTTAAGGGCAAAGAAGGCAGCAGAGGCTTCCAATCTCCTTCTTATACGGCTGTATTGTGATCAGCATCTCATATTCCAGAAGATCACCTGTTGCCCAAGCAATATGAAGCAAGATATATATATTTTTTCCCCCTAGATTTTTATTTTTTTTTCTTCATTTTATTCATGTAAATATAATTTTTCATTGTTGCCTTATTTAATAATACGGACTTCATTTTTGCTAGTATTTCTGTCCCTGTTATTTGTTTATTCCCCCCCCCCCATTTTATCCCTTAAGGTTTTTTGTTGCTTTTAATTTTTATGGCATTAAATCTTTAAGGTTCCACTACACATTCAGAGCTCACAGGGTTTAAAATATACCATTTTTGTTTTTCTTCTCTATTTAGTGGAGGTGGACCCTGTGTCTGCTCAGGCTGACAAAGAGCTGCAGACGTCAGGGAACCCACCCAACCCAGACCCCCAGAGGTTGGGATTTGTGGGCATGGATCAAAGCACCTGACTATACACCACCATTCCTCCTGTCTCTTTCTTTCTGTTCCTCTTTTTGTCGCTCTTCCCTTTTACTCATCCCTTTTCCTTTCTATTTTCTCTCTCTCTCTCTCTTTTTTTTTTTTTTTTTTTTTTTTTGCAGTTTCTGGCCGGGGCTAGGTTTGAACCCGCCACCTCCGGCATACGGGGCCGGTGCCCTACTCTTTGAGCCACAGGCACTGCCCTCTCTCTCTCTCTCTCTCTTTTTTTTTTTTTTACCTTTTATTACTTATTGCTCTTCACTCTTCTTGTCCTTTTAGTCCTTTACCAAAGGGAGGACACTTCAACACCTTGGATCAAAGTACCTTACTGTACACCACTATTTTTCCTGTCTCTCTCTCTCTCTGTTCCTCTTTTTGTCAATCTTCCCTTTTACTTATCTCCTTTCCCTTTCCTTTCTTTTTTTTCTCTCTCTCTCTTTTTTATCTTTTGTCCCTCTTGCTCTTCACTCTTCTCGTCCTTTTAGTCCTTTACCAAAAGGACACTTTAACACCTTAGGTAAGAGGCACAGTAACTTAAAGAGCAAGAGGAAGTGAAAGGAAAAAAGTAGGGCAAGGAAACATACAAAAGAAAACACTCATGAGGAAGAGATAGCAGAAAAATTCAGGCAACACGAAAAACTAGACCAGAGATACCCCCGCCAAGGGATCATGAGGTAGCTACCACAGAGGATTCCACCTATAAAGAAATGTTATAAATGACAGAAAGCGAATTTAAAATATGGATGGTAAAAACAATGAAAGAAATTGCTGAGAAAATGGAAAATAACCAAAAAGAAATTCAAAACCTAATAATAGGTTTAATTTAATAACCAAAAAGAAATTCAAAACCATAATCTAATAAGAGATGAATGATATAAAGAATATAGAAAGGATATAGTGGAGCTGAAGAAATTGAAGCAGTCAATTGAGGAACTTATAGGTGCAGTAGAAAGTATCAACAATGGATTAGACCATGCTGAAGAAAGAATGTTAGAGGTAGAGGTAAAGCTCTTGAGCTAAATCAGGCAGTTAAAGAGACAGAAATATATATAGAAAAAGCAGAATGTTCACTGACAGAATTATGGAACATAATGAAGCCTTCAAACATATGAGTTATAGGTATCCCAGAAGGGGAAGAAGAACACCCCAGAGGCATGGAAGACCTACCAGAGAATATGACAAATGAAAATTTCCCAAGTATCACCAATGATTCTGACACACTCCCTTCAGAGGGATGTCTGACCCCAGGTCATCTGAACTCAAATAGAGCTTCTCCAAGACACATTGTGATGAACCTACCCAAAGTCAAGACAAAATAAAAGGTTCTACAAGCTGCCAGGAATACACACCAATTGACCTACAGGGGCAAAATCATCAGGTTGACTGCAGACTTCTCAAATGAAACTTTTCAAGCCAGAAGAGAATGGTCACCTACCTTTAATCTACTTAAACAAAGCAAAGTTCAGCCCAGAATTCTATATCCTGCTAAGCTAACCTTTAAAGTTGATTGAGAAATCAAATCTTTTACTGATATGCAAACATTGAGGAAGTTTGCCACAATCAGACCAGCTCTCCAGGAAATACTTAGACCTATTATTCACACTGATCATCACAATGGACCACTAGCAAAGTACACATCCAGAAACTAAAGGATAAAACCTAACTTCCACAATTATGCAAAAGATAAAACTAAGCAATGGACACTCACAAAATAAGATGAATAGAACTCCACCACCCTTATCAATTATCTCAATAAATGTTAATGGCTTGAATTCCCCCACTGAAGAGGCATTGACTGGCCGATTGGATAAAAGATTACAAGCCATCCATGTGTTGTCTTCAGGAGACACACCTACTCTTGAAGAACAAATCAAGACTCAGGGTTAAGGGATGGAAAACAGAATTTCAAGCAAATGGAAATCAGAAGAAAGGAGTGATTGCAATCTTATATTCAGATATAAGCAGATTTAAAGCAACTAAAGTTAAGAAAGATAAAGATGGACACTTTATACTGGTCAAAGAAACAATACAACAAGAAGACATTTCAATTGTAAACATTTATGGACCCAACTTAGATGCTCCCAGATTCTTAAAATAGACGTTAATTAGTCAGAGCAATATGATATTCCATAACATCTTAATAGCAGGGAACTTTAACACTCTTCTTACAGAGCTGGACAGATCCTCTAAACAGAAACTAAACAAAGAAACTAAACAAAGATACAGAAACTAAACAAAGATACAAGATATTTAAATATGACCTTAGAACAACTATGTTTAATAGACATATATAGAACACTCCATCTCAAAGCTAAAGAATATACGTTCTTCTAATCGGCCCATGGAACATTCTCCAAAATAGATCTTATCCTAGGACACAAATCAAACCTCAACAGAATCAAAAGAATTGAAATTTTACCTTATATCTTCCTAGACCACAAGGCAATAAAGGTGGAACTCAACTCTAACAAAAATTGTTATCCTCACATAAAGGCATAGAAATTAAACAACCTTATACTGAATTATAGTGAGTCAAGGAAGAGATAAAAAATTAAATCATTAACTTCCATGAGCATAATAACAATGAAGACACAAGCTACCAAAACCAGTGAGACACTACAAAAGCAGTCCTAAGAGGAAAATTTATCACATTAGATGTCCACATCCAAAAAACAGAACAAGAAAGAGAGCACATCAATAACCTAATGAGTCATTTTAAAGAAATGCAAAAAGAAAAGCAATCCAATCCCAAACCTAGCAGAAGAAAAGAAGTAAACAAAATAGAATCAGAAATAAATGAAATTGAAAATAAATTCATTTGGAAAATTAATGAAACAAAAAGTTGATCCTTTGCAAAGATAAATAAAATCAATAAACCATTGGCCAAATAAACCAGAAATAAAAAAGTAAAATCTTTAATAACCTCAATCAGAAATGAAAAGGGAGAAATAGCAACTGATACCACAGCAATACAAGAGATTATTTCTGACTACTACCAAAAACTTTATGCCCAGAAATTTGACTATGTGGAGGAAATGGACCAATATCTTGAATCACACCATCTTCCTAGACATAACCAGGAAGAAATAGATCTCTTCAACAGACCAATATCAAGCACTGAGATCGTAGAAACAATAAAAAAGCTTGCAACAACAATAAAAAAGCCCAGGGCCAGATAGGTTCACATCAGAATTCTATCACATCTTCAAAGATGAGCTTGTACCTATATTTCAGAAGCTATTCCAAAACATTGAGAAGGAAGGACCTTCCCCAGCACATTCTATAAAGCAAAGATCACCTTGATTCCAAATCCAGGAAAGGACCCAACCAAAAAGGAGAGCCACAGATCAATTTCACTAATGAATATGCGAAAATACTCAACAAAATCTTAGCCACTATATTGCAGCTTCTCATTAAAAAAATTATACATCACAATCAAGTAATCTTCCTCCAGGAGATGCAAGGTCGGTTTAACGTACACAAATCCATAAATAAAATACACCATATCAATAGAAGCAAAAATAAGGACTATGTGATTCTTGCAATAGATGCAGAAAAAGCGTTTTACAAAATTCAGCATCCTTTTCTAACAAGAACACTTAATAAAACAGGCGTAAGTGGCACATTTCTTACACTGATCAAAGCCTTCTATGACAAACCCACAGCTAACATCATATTGAATGGGGTAAAACTGAGAGTGTTTCTACTTAGAACTAGAACCAGACAAGTTGCCCTCTGTCACCACTACTATTCAGCATAGTTCTGGATGCTGTAGCCAAAGCAACCAGGCATGAGAAGGATAAAAAAGGGCATCCAAATGGGAAGGAAGTCAAACTCTCCCTCTTTGTTGATGATATGATCTTATACTTAGAGAATCCAGAGACTCAACCACAAAACTCCTAGATGCCATCAGGAAATACAGTAATGTCTCAGGGTATAAAATCAGGACACAATTTTCTTCACAGTAGCTTTAAAGAAAATGAAACACTTAGGAATATACCAAAAAAAGAGGTGAAAGATCTTTTCAAGGAGAATCATGAAACCCTAAGAAAAGAAATGGCAGAAAACACTAACAAATGGAAGAACATAACCATGCTCTTGGCTGGGAAGAATCAACATTGTCAAAGTGTCTATTCTACCCAAAGCAATCTACAGATTTAAAGCCATCCCCATTAAAATACCAACATCCTATTTTGATGAACCGGAAAAAATAGTATTTCATTTTGTATGCAACCAGAAAAAAAAAACATATAGCTAAGGCTATTCTTAGTAATAAAAACAAAGTTGGAGGCATCACCCTACCAGACTTCAGGCTATCTTACAAGTCCACAGTAATCAAAACAGCATGGGATTGGCACAAAAATAGTGACATAGACATATGGAACAGAATAGAAAACCACAAGATGAAACCAGTCTCTATCTGCCATCTGATCTTTGATAAACTAAACAAAAACTTACAGTGGGGAAAAGAATCCCTATTCGATAACTGGTGATGAGAGAACTGGGTAACCACATGTAAAAGACTGAAACTCGAGCTGCAATTTTGACCCCTTACAAAAATTGACTCAAGATAGATAAGAGACATAAATGTAAGACATGAAATGGCAAAAATCTTAGAAGAAAGTGTGGGGAAAACTCTTGATGATGTTGGACTGAGGAAAGACTTTATGACAAAGACTTAAGCAGCCATCGCAACAATAACAAAAATTAACAAATGGGACTTAATTAAACTGAAAAGCTTCTGCACAGCTAAGAACGCAACAGGTAAAGCAAAAGACAACCTTCAGAATGGGAAAACATATTTGCAGAGTATCAATCTGATAAAGGGTTGATAACTAGAATCTACTGAGAACTCAAATTAATCAACAGCAAAAGAGTAAACAATCCCATCTACCTCTGGGACAAGAGATATGAACAGAAACTTCTCTGATGAAGACAGACAAATGGCTAACACAAATTTGAAAAAAATACTCATCATCCCTGATCATCAGAGAAATGCAAATAAAAACCACCCTGAGATATCACCTAACCCCACATCAGTGAGAATGGCCCACATCACAAAGTCTCAAAGCTGCAGATGCTGGTGTGGATGTGGAGAGAAGGGAACATTTTTATACTCCTTGTGAGACTGCAAACTAATACAACCATTTTGGAAGGAAGTATGGAGAATTCTCAAAGAACTCAAATTAGATCTCCCATTTGATCCTGCAATCCCATTAATAGGCATCTACCCAGAAGAAAATAAATCATTTTACATAAGGACGTTGGCACGAGACTGTTTATCGTCTGTTTAAATAGCTCAATTTACAATCACCAAAATGTGGAAACAGCCTAAGTGCCCACAATCCAGGAATGGGTTAACAAGCTGTGGTAGATGTATACCAAGGAATACTATTTTAGCCATTAATCAATTCACTAATGAATATGTGAAAATGCTCACAGATGGAGACTTCACATCTTTGTATTAACATGGATGGAGGTAGAACACAGTCTTCTTAATAAAGCATCACAAGAATGGAGAAGCAAGAATCCAATGTGCTCAATTCTAATATGAAGGCAGTAGATGAGCTAATACAAGGGAGGGGTTAGAGGGATGAGGGATCAGGGAGAGGGGAGAAGAGACGGGACTAGGGTCCTGGTGTACGGCACACCTCTTGGGGAGTGGGACTCAATTACAAAAGGGATTTTACCTAACAACTGCAATCAGTGTAACCTAATTCTTTGTACCCTCAATGAATCCCAAACAATAAAAATGAATAAAGAAATGAATAAAATCAATTAATTCATTTTAAAAATCAATAAAATATACCATTATACATTTTGATAAATAGAATAGTTTATCTATTGATCTATTTCTGGCTGCTTAATATCCATTAAACCAATCTGTTTTGGAAGTTCAACAACCCTTATCCAGCAATCTCCACTGGCAGTTTTGGAGAGTAGTGAATTTTACAAAAATACTCTTCCAACCTCAGTCTTCCATAACCACTTTGAGTAGAGCTTTGAACGGACTTTGAGCCCTTTGGGAACTATGTTTCTCTCCAGACATAACATTATTTCCTGGTTATAAGAACTAAATTTTATCAAAAGTACTTCAGGAATCTTCAAGGGGACATAAAATACGTATTTCTAAATAACATTTTGATGAGTTAAGTGTAAATGAATGTGAAACATATGGACCATATTTCCTCAAAATAAACAAGAATATAAAACGGAAAGGTGCTTGGCCAAGTAGATTTGAGACTGGAAAAAAAAAAAATGAGTTTAATTCAAGCCTAAAATATAATTCATTTAGCAACTACATATCTGATTTCAAAATAAGCTGGGTCTGCGCTGGCCACGAGTATCAATAATCCCTGAGAAAAAATACAAATTTCGAGTATATTTCTCTCCAACCTCTATTCTAGGTCCCTTTGTGGCAATATTTTTTAAAAGAGGGGATAATACACTAAAGCATATTGCTTTTCCTTTCATTTCCGCTCTGCCACTGTGAAATATGAAGAATCACATCAAGCCAGATGAATCCTCCTCATCCGGCTCCAGCTGAGCCAGCCCCAACGAGAGCAGGAGGGACCAACACCAGCAGCACAGAAGTACCTTCGAGGAATCGAGCTGGTCCTCGCCAGAACTGCCATCTGTTCACAGTGAAATCTGTCAATGTGGCTATTTATGAAATCTCTAGTTGAGCCTATAATGCCTCGATCTCACCTTGCCTACCCTCTTACCCAAAATCTTATGGAATTGTACACTCATTTTCCTAAAAAAAAATAAATAAACAATAGTCATTAAAGGTATTCTTGAAATGTAGGGTGTTGTGATGAAAAGTAAAAGAAGGTTGGACTTTGGAATCAAGCAGCCTCAGAGCCGAATCCTGCTGACATCTGCTGTATGATATTGGAGATGTCATGAGGTCTCTGGGCTTCAGTTTGCTTATTCTGTGAAGTGTGGACAGAATGTTAATATTTCTCCTGCCACATTTACTGGAGGTGGGAAAGAGTCACTTAAGAAAATAAACATGGAAGTGTCCATAGCAGTTACTCAGCATATGACACACTTCCATGGGCCTTCCTTGGGATTTTCAAGGTCATACAAGGGAATGTTGCAAAATGGGTTTGGTGAGGGGAATGGGGGCGCCTTTGCAGATGAGATTAACAATGCTGTGGGAGTGTTTGGCTTTCACTTTATTTTTCAGGAATGATCCACCTTCCTCTAACACGATACCATCCATACTCACATAAAGCTGGGATGCTCAAATGTTATGTTGCCTGATCTTTGTTACTTATTATTGTTATCTGGAACTACTTAGAAATAAACAGAAAACCACAGATGAGGAAGATTCTAGATTAACAAAAAGGTCCTCTGCCAGTTCCAAGCATATTAGCACATACCCCGAAAATAAGACATCCTTTGAAAATAAGACCTACTTACAGGAACGATAAGACATCCCCTGAAAATAAGACCTAGCGCATCTTTGGGAGCACACAAGACACTGTCTTACTTTCGGGGAAACAGGGTATTTCCTTTGCAGGTTGGTCTCAGCCAGCACACTGAGTAAGAGATTGCTAGGGACTCCGAAAGCAATCCTGTCTGGATCTTCAGTAGGCTGTGTTTTTGTTAAACCCCACCTCCTAAAACCCAAATACCCTCGGTCTTATCTGTCACCATTATTACCTTACTAGTGTTGAAAAGGTCACTGAAAACAGGAAGCTAGTGGACTCCAAACGTCTCTCTCAAACCACAACAGGAAAGGTGAGAGCAGAGTGGAGCCTATCCCAAGACTGCCTATGGGATTCTTAATAAAGAAATATCACTGAAGTGCAAAGCTCTCCATGAAGTGTTGGCGCATTTAAAAATATATGTCATAAATCTGTGGCGAATTTGTCTTAGAATATTAATATATTTTTAACATCTCCAGAATGAAATACTTCTAAAGGATTTAGTCAAGCCTCAGAGCAAATGAAACCCCAACTACTAGTTTTACTTTATTCCTTACCCATAGCTTAAGAATCAACCATTGTACATAAAACTGTATGCAACGTGGGAGCCTGAAGTGAGAAAACTGCTGACATTAGGAGTTCCAGACCAGTCTGTACAACATAATAAGACGCCATCTGTACAAAAAAAAAAAAAAAAAAAAACATGGCCTGCTGTGGTGACATGCACCCGTATTCCCTGCTACTCAGGATATGCTGAGATGAAGGATAACTTGAGTCGAGGAGTTTGAGGCTGCAATGAACTAGCATCCCACCACCGTACTCCAGTCTGGGTGACAGAGGGAGACCCTGTCTCCAAAAAAACAAAACAAGTAAAAAAAAAAAAAAAAAAACCTGGAGTAAGGTGATATCGCATTGTGGTTTTAATTTGCATTTCTCTGATGATTAGCAATGTTGGGCATTTTTCCATATTTGCCTATTTGTCTATCTTCTTTAAAAAAAAAAACTTCTGTTCATGTCTTTTACCCACTGTTTGATGAGGTTGTCCATTTTTCTTGCTGATTTGAGTTCTTAGCAGATTCTAGACATTAGCTCTATTGGATGTGTAAATTGCAAATATTTTCTCCCATTTTCTAGGTAGTCTATTTGCTCTGTTGATTATTTCCTTAGCTGTGCAGAAGCTTTTTAAATTTAACCAAGTCTCATTTATTTATTTTTCTTGTTGCAATAATTGCCATTGGGGTCTTAGTCATAATTTTTTTGCCTAGACCACTATCTAGAAGAGTTTTTACTACATTTTTCTCATAGAACTCTTAAGGCTCCATGCCTTACATTTAAGTCTTTTATCCATCCTGAATTAACTTTTGTGAGTAGTGAGAGGTAGGGGTACTATTTTACTCTTCTGCATGTGGCTGTCCAATTTCCCCAGAGCCTTTCATTAAGGGGGGCTTCTTTTCCTCAGTGTGTATTATTCTCTGCTTTGTCAAAGATCAGTTTCCTGCAGGTAGATGGTTTTGTATCTGGGTTCTCTAATCTGTTCCATTGGTCTATGTCTCTATTTTTGTACCAATATGGTGCTGTTTTGGTTATGATTGCCTGGTAGTATAGTTTGAAGTATGGTAATGTTCTTTTTGCTTAGGATGACCTTACCCCAGTTAGAACGGCTTTTATTAAAAGTCCAAATAAATAGATCCTGGCATGGGTGCAGAGAGAAAAGACCACTTACACACTTATGGTGGGACTGCAAATGAATACAACCCCTGTAGAAAACAGTATGGAGATTTCTCAAAGAACTAAAACTAGACCTACCATTTAATTCAGCCATCCTATCCAAAGGAAAAGAAATCATTTTATCAAAAAGACATACCCTGGAACATTGATCGCACCACAGTTCACAAATGCAAAAATGTGGAATCGACCCAAGTGCCCATCAATAAATGATTGGATTAACAAAATGTGGTGCGTGTGCACTATGAAGTAATACTCAGCCATTAAGAAGGATGATGTAGCAATTTGGAAGGGACTGGAGACCATTATCCTAAGTGCAGTATCTAAAGAATGGAAAAACAAACACCACGTATACTCTCTAATAAACTGGAACTAACCAATGGGCGCATAAGTATACAAAGGGAAGTAAAAGTCACTGGAAGTCAAGTGGGGGAGACGGGTGACCAGGAGAAGGGCAACCCCACCTGATGGACATAATGAACACTATTTGGGTGGTGGGCACCTTGTTAGCCCTGACTTAAGCCTTGTACCGGAAACATCTATACTCTGTTAGCATTTTGAAATAAAAAATAAAAATCTAAGAAAAGACATAGGAAACACATTTTCCAGGATGAAGTCAAATTCAAGTACATGTTTCTTTTTTTCACAAGTTTATTTCTCTATTCATAAATATACATGGATACTTAGCAAGTTAAGAGCATAAGTTTTGGAGTCAGATGGAACAGAATAATCTTCTGGATTTGCCATTTGTGTGACCTTAGGGAAGTGATCTGTAATACCTTCTCTGAGCCTCGGTCTCCACATTTATAAATTGGAGTGGTCAGGAGGACCATTGGCTTAGCAAATGTAGTCATAATAATTATACCCCACCCAAAAATATGGAATTATGTTCCACACAGGCAGAGGTAAAAATGTAGAGTCAGTGGGTTCCCCATTCATGATCTTAGACAAGTCCTAGCCCCTGTCCAGATCCTCCTGGGTTCTTTTTACTTAGGTGGTGGGTTTGAGTGGATGATGGCTGATGATTCTCTGGGTCTATCTTCAAGGATTTGTTTTAATATAATTGCAGCATTTTGTAAGAAATAAACCTGAAGTGAATGCCTAAAATGAGAAAAAGAGGTTTTAAACTATCTGGGTAAGCTAATCATTCTTACCATCATTGAACGTTACAACAAATAACCTCTCTTGCTTCATGGTCAAGCCTCCCTACGTTGCTCTTAAAAATGGAGTTTTTGATGAACACTTTCCAAAGAACACAGGTTGCATTTCACTAATAACCTTGGTCTTGGCTTCAGGCTTTTGGCAAGTGGTTAAATATTATAAATGTAATCTGCGTGTAATGTTGAATAGCAAAATTTCACTGAAACCAGACAGAAAATTTTTTAGCTCAAGATTAGGGCTGGTATGGGTTGGCGGAGCTCTAAGTATAGAGAATCATAGAGATGTCGGAGGATGGGAAAGAACTCAAGGAAAGGGTTTCTAAGCAAGTGGGGAGTTCTTCCACGAACTCTGAGAACTGGATTTTTTTCTTGGACTCCTTAAAGCCAGGAAGGTTCCTAAAATCCTCCCAACCTTAGCTGCAGCAGGCATTTTGTAAAAGACTTTTTGTGTAGAAATAAATCAATAGAGATTATCCTCAATGTAACATTATGCAGATCTGTGCAAAGACAAAGGAACGAGCAAAGAGCAGAAGGCACAGAAAGACAGCTGACGGGACTCTGAGCAGTTTCAGATGCCAAGGAGACCGACGCGGATCAGGAGGAGAATGCTCTTAGGTGGAGAAAGTCCTGTGTTCTAAATTAAGGGTGTATCCCTTCTCGGATCAAGTGAATTAAGGGTGGGGCACAATCATAAGAGGGACTTTACCTAACAAACGTAATCAGTGTAACCTAATTCTTTGTACCCTCCATGAATCCCAAAGCATAAAAAAGAAAAAAAAAGATGGATTAAGGGTGTGTGCAGAGTGGGGCATTCAAAGCCGAGGAGAGGTTGCCACAGAACCAATAAGATGAAAGGAGAAAGCAGAAACACCTGGTCCACCATGGCAGCCTTTCTCAAGAAGCCAGGGGGAATCTGTGAGGACAACCTGCTCCTCTCACTGCCCACGGGCCTTGGTCTGGCTCAGCTCCCCCAGCCTGCTCCTCACGTGAGCAAAGGCGACAATATCTAACCTTCTACCCGGTGACTCTGGCCTGTGCCTGGCAGCCGGGCATCCCCCTCCAGCAGCATGAGTGCCCTCTCTCTGAAGTCAGCATTCTGGGAGTGAGGCAAGCTGGCACCCGTCCTCCTCCTCCTCATAAAAATGCTTCCATATCTTTGAAGACAATTATTAAATCACCTGTCAGAAGTCAGGGATCCTTAGGGGGGAAAAAAATAGAGTTTTCACAAAAGGCAAACTATTGTTATTGCTCCTCCCCTCCCCCAACGATTCAATTAATAAGAGGGAAAAGATGCTGCGTTTTTAACAAGTTCTTCACGCTGAATTGCTTAGAGACGCACATTAGGCCTTCTTTTAGTAATAGGAAAAAACTATCTCGTCATGACTCGACTCTCTTTCCCACCTCCAGCAGAGGATTGCAATCCATCAGCTGGACAGGAAGATTGATTTTCTAATTAAGCGGGCATTTGCATCAGCTTGCAGAGCCACAGAAGGCTTCCCTACGGTATCTTCCCAGCACACTCCTATTTGTGTTCATTTACCTCACATTTAAAGCACTTTCAAAGTTGAAGGGGGAAGGGTTAGAGCCTCTCCCACCATGCTCTATCCAATAGGGTCTCCCACGGCCCTAGGAAGAATTGTGTTGCTATTGAGCAAAAGAGAGCAAATGTTGACAGAAGTCCATTTGGCCTCGTTGTGACTCCCACGTGGACGAGATCTGCCACCAAGGCCCTGCTTCCCTGCCACCACCCCCCACGGCCCACCCGTGGTCACAGCTGCCCCAGCCAGCACAGATGGCTGGGGGAGGCAGGCTTTTAGCATTTCTAAAAGCTTAATTTGAAGTGTTGCTTGCCAAAAAGGTATAGCAGGCTTTTGTGCAGGCCTCTTGATGGGATGTGCTCATGATTTAATTTACTTTGGGGAAGAATATGAAACCCTGAACAGCTCAGCCAGATTCAGCATCCTCGGGGACGCTGCCAGAGGAGAAAACTGACTTTAGCAATTCTGGATCCAAAGTACTGGTGCCTTGGTGCACCTGACCTTCCTCCAGTGAGAGGCACGGGAGAATAAAATTGAAATCAGTAAGAAAAGCTTGCGTCTTTTTCAGTTCATCCCTGGTGCATCCATTACCTAATATTTTATTTAGAAGATCGGTCTTTCACTAATTCAAAATGCTAATTTCCATCCAGGAAGCATTCTGACCTAACTGGAATAATGTTTACTTTTATTCAATGTTTTAAAAGAAGAAAAAAGAGAGAAACAAACAAACAAAGAAGGTAACTGAGGCAAAAAAAAAAAAAATCAAGTCTTACTCCAGGGTGGATGTGTGTGGTGTAGTGTATTTAAGAAACAATTAGCACATTTGAGAAACTTTGCCTGTAGGTAGCAGCCTAGGTATCTGTTAGACTCTAGTCCATTGGAGGCTGTACACACACACTTGGGCCTCACAAACACCAAGCGTGGCAGGCCGCAAAGTGAATGCACTGTCCTTTCCTGGAACCTCATCCTCGCTGGATTCCCCTGTTTCTGAACGTGGAGCCTCTGTGCTCTCAGCCATCACCATGAAAACCTGAGCCTTGCTGTTGACTGAGTTCTCCCTGGGCCTGTGCATCCAATTAGTTGCCTTATTCTAAAAGGATATTTTGGGGATGCAGTGGCATAATTTGTTATCATTTTCATGTAGATAATCACAGCAGCCTCCCAACTCTTTTCCCTGCAGTCAGTCTCTCCTGTTTACTGTCCTCTATTCACCGCCAGAGTAACAGTCGAGAGACTTTCAGTGGCTTCCCACTAAATCCTGCTTAGGCACAAGCTACTACAGGTTGCCAGATCTCATAGGACATCCCTTGTTCAGTGGGTGGAGGTTGGTACCTCCCCCAAGGGTGACAAAAAATTCCTTGATTAACCAAACTTTAATCAGGCTCCCAAACCCTCTCTTAGACCTTTCTGTGCACTTTCTTATGGATCCAGCCTTGGTGAGAACCCTGCTAGGTCAATTTACAGAGAACTCCCCACCCTCACTAATCAATCACCCTTGCTATATGACCATGGTTCTCAACCTCCACCATCTCCCCCAGGTGACGTCTAATTCCTCTGGACTGTCTTCCACAGAAATCCAGCTCAGTTGATTTAGCCAGAATCCCCCTTACACCACGTTACCCCTCTGCAATTTTCTATCCACTGACTTCTTCTCTGCTCCTCGGCTATAAACTCCAACCCCTTCCCCCTCCCCCGGGCCACACACAGAGTTCAGTCTCTCTCTCCCACTGAAAAATCCCATGGCCGTGATTTCTATACTTGTCACAACAGTACAAATAAAGTCCTCCTTATTGTGCTTTAGCAAGTGTCACTGAATATTTGTTTCATTAACAAGGGTGTTTGGAAACTCAGTCAAAGTTGTATTCTGTTGTCTCAGTGACATGAAGTCACAACTGTCCTTGACTGAGTGGGACAATTAGCATCCCAGGAATCATGTAGTCATAGCGCCTTTTTAAGAAACACTATTTACAAGTCTGGCCAAAGTTCACTTTTCTTTCAAATAGGTATTCCCCTGGTTACACCACACACACACACCCTGGACTTGGCCACACACACACACACATACACACTGGGACTTGGACTAACACACACACACACCTGGGACTTAGACTAACACACACACACCCTGGACTTGGCCTAACAGACACACACACACCCTGGACTTGGCCACACACACACACCTGGGACTTGAACTAACACACACACACATACACCTGGGACTTGGACTAACACACACACACACACACACACACCCTGGACTTGGCCACACACACACACACACCTGGGACTTGAACTAACACACACACACATACACCTGGGACTTGGACTAACACACACACACACACACCCTGGACTTGGCCACAAACACACACACCCTGGACTTGATCTAACACACACACCCTGGACTTGGCCTAACACACACACACACACCCTGGACTTGGCCTAACACACACACACACACAGCCTGGACTTGGCCACACACACACCCTGGACTTGATCTAACACACACACCCTGGACTTGGCCTAACACACACACACACCTTGGACTTGGCCTAACACACACACACACACACACTGAACTTGGCCACACACACACTCTGGACTTGGCCACACACACACACACACACACACCCTGGACTTGGCCACACACACACACACACCTGGGACTTGGACTAACACATACACACACACACACCCTGGACTTGGCCACACACACACACACACACACCTGGGACTTGAACTAACACACACACACATACACCTGGGACTTGGACTAACACACACACACACACACACCCTGGACTTGGCCACACACACACACACACACCTGGGACTTGAACTAACACACACACACATACACCTGGGACTTGGACTAACACACACACACACACACCCTGGACTTGGCCACAAACACACACACCCTGGACTTGATCTAACACACACACCCTGGACTTGGCCTAACACACACACACACACCTGGACTTGGCCTAACACACACACACACACAGCCTGGACTTGGCCACACACACACCCTGGACTTGGTCTAACACACACACACACACACTCTGGACTTGGCCACACACACCCTGGACTTGGCCACACACACACACACACACACACACACGCACTGGACTTAGCCCGCCCCCACACACACACACACCCTGGACTTGGCCTAACACACACACACACACACCCTGGACTTGGCCACACACACACCCTGGACTTGGTCTAACACACACACACACACACACTCTGGACTTGGCCACACACACCCTGGACTTGGCCACACACACACACACACACTGGACTTAGCCCCCCCCCCACACACACACACCCTGGACTTGGCCTAACACACACACACACACACACCCTGGACTTGGCCACACACACACGCCCTGGACTTGGCCTAACACACACACACACACACCCTGGACTTGGCCACACACACCATGGACTTGGCGCCACACACACACACACACACACACACTGGACTTGGTCTAACACACACACACACACACACACTCTGGACTTGGCCACACACACCCTGGACTTGGCCACACACACACACACACACACTGGACTTAGCCCCCCCACACACACACACACCCTGGACTTGGCGCCACACACACCCTGGACTTGGTCTAACACACACACACACACACTCTGGACTTGGCCACACACACCCTGGGCTTGGCCACACACACACACACACACACTGGACTTAGCCCCCACACACACACACACACCCCCTGGACTTGGCCTAACACACACACACACACACCCTGGACTTGGCCACACACACACACACACACACCCTGGACTTGGCCACACACACACACACACCCACACACACCCTGGACTTGGCCTAACACACACACACACACACCCTGGACTTGGCCACACACACACACACACACACCCCCTGGACTTGGCCACACACACACACACATACACACACCCTGGACTTGGACTAACACACACACACACACACACACCCTGGACTTGGCCTAACACACACACACACACACCCTGGACTTGGCCACACACACACACACACACACCCTGGACTTGGCCACACACACACACACACCCACACACACCCTGGACTTGGCCTAACACACACACACACACACACTGGAGTTGGCCACACACACACACACACACCCCCTGGACTTGGCCACACACACACACACATACACACACCCTGGACTTGGACTAACACACACACACACACACACACACACACACCCTGGACTTGGACTAACACACACACACACACACCCTGGACTTGGCCTAACACACACACACACACACCGTGGACTTAGACACACACACACACCCTGGACTTGGCCACACACACACACACACACACACACACACACACACTGGCCTTTCCTTTTCTGAACCTCCCTCAGGAAACTTCATCACTGTCTGCCTTTTACAGATAAATCGGCCTGCCCATCCCCACATTATATTGCAAGCTCCTTGTGAGAAAGTATTGATAACGCTCATTTCTGTGTCATTCTTACAAGATACACGATGCTTTAAATGGAAGCAGAGCCCATGTGCTGTCCCTACGTCAGTGGGGGACAAGGGCCTTTGCTGGTACTGAGGGTCAAGGCCCAAAGTCAGGTGGGGTCCAGGGACTGAGCGGGTGTGAAAGCAAAAGCCACTCTCACCATCATGCAAGAAAGACAGACCAGGAAGAGAGAATCTGTAGCCCAGATGAGCCGTCTGAGAAAGGGAGGGCAGCATTGCCAATGAGAGGCCTGGGCAAGAGCTCAAGGCCAGGCGACAAGGCCTGGGTGGTCAGGATGAAAGAGGGGCCAAAAAGATGTTGATGATTAGCTTAAAGAGGCATCAAGAAACAAAAGGGTAATTGAGAATCAAGTGTGATCTCATCTAGCAGTTAGAAACTGGGTGGCCGGTGATCTCCCTGTGGGTCGTACCTGGGAACTCTGAAGGGGAGCAGCTGCGCGCAGATGGAGCGGAGACCCAGCTGGACTTGTGTTTTGCCCAAGGCTCTGAGCTCTTCTGTGTTTCCTCCAAGCATGGGCATCAATCCTAGCTCCATTAGGATGACACTGCGGGAGGAGAGACCACTGGGAGCATTTGGCCTGTCCATTTGCAAAAGCCCCAATAGTAGCTTTTAGAAGGGAAAGCCAGGGATAGGGCCATTAGCTGTCTGAGGAGAGTAGTTGCCCATGAGGTGAGGGGTGGGGTGGGGGGTGGCAATGTCTCAGCAGCACGCACAGCTACACTAAGCTAGAGGCGTGATTGACTGGTAGAAAGAAAAGTGACTTTGGGGAATCACACTTGAAGGTGATTTTTACAAAAGGAATGGAAGGAAAGTTTGGAAAGATAACTCTATGGTAAAAATAACTGTGCTCTGTGCTAGAATTGAAACCACGGACATAGAGAGTAAGAGAAATGTGGGGGAACACTACGTGAAGAGAATTTCCAAGGAAAAGATGTTGAGATCTAAAAATGAGGAGACTCGCTGGAGTAGAGAGAACAGAGCTACGTAGTTATGGAGAAAAGTTACGGAGAGTAAAGAGATCGCTTGGCTAGAAACATCGCACTCAAGCGCTATAACCATTCCCAGGGAGAAAGAGATGGAATAGGAGTTGGTAACACTTAAGTTAAATGGAAGTTCCATCTACTTTGGAGAAATAACAACCACTACGTATTGAGAGAATAACAAAGAAAACTCATCGGTGACTGTCTATCAGAGGACACTGCTTTTTGTGAAGCGCCTCATTAGGAGGCCATACCTAAAATATGCCTCAAATGGTCAGGAGGATTTCAGTAGGTAAGAAGGACAGAACTGAGCGTTTCTGGAAAACACGAACATCAAGAACTACAGCCCAGAACCCGGAAACCATATCCCAAAGATATGGACAAGTCTTAGTGAACAAAAAGAAAAAAATGAAGGAGGGAGGAGGGACATGGGAAGAGCAGCCCTGGGAACTTCAGTCATACTCTATCCCGTGGAAACCGTGACATGTGCAGGAAAAAGGCACAGAGAGATATCAGGAAAATGTGTTCACTGATATATAAAAGGATTATTTCTGCTGTGGAGAAAGATAACACCCAGTTTGCATTTTTTTTTTAAATCACTTCGCCCTTTCCTTCTATACCACCCATCTTCCTAGGATGATTTTTGCTTTCAAATCCTGAAGGACAGAAGGCGTCTGTGAACTTCTTGGACTTGGGCCGCTGCCATCCTCAGCTCCTTTCTTCTGCCATCTTTGAGAGTGTCGGTTGCATTCACCAAGGGATGATGGCATAGTTCATTAGAGGAAAAGTTAATTAGAATCTAGAGTTCCTAAAATTTCTCCCTACCTTCAGCAATTCCTCAAGTTCCTAAAAGTGCTGCTTAAAGGATAAGATTTGCACTGAGGCAGAACTTTGCGGCTGTGACAGTGATTCCAGGATGACAGCGTCGAGGAGGCTGTGACTTGTAAGTGCAGCAACACTTGGTGTTTACATTTACCAACAGTCTGCTTCAGAGGGAAGTGTAGATGCTGGGGAGAGCAAGAGCGAGCAGCCGGTGTCAGAGCTGACTGTGCATCTCTCCCTGTGACAGAGAAACAGCCTTATTAGATAAAAAGGGAAGAGGAGGAAAGGAAGTCAGACAAAACTGGGAAGGGGAGCAAGGCTGAGAATATCTCCTTCTCCATATCATGACCAATTTTAATGGTCAGTGTGTCATGAACTTAACTAAGGCTCATTTTCATTCAAGGTTCTTTTCAAAGATGTCTCTTCTAGGAGCAAATTGACATTTGAGGCACAAAGGCAAGTGAGCTGAGGCTGACTGATATGCAAGACTACTTCTTATTTTTTAGGGATTTTTTTCTCTAAATACCTGTAGGAAAATATATTCTCATGTACAATCCTCAGAAAGGCTTTTGCTCTTGCACTTACACAATAAATTTCTACCATTCACAAAAGAATAGAAGATTCATTCCTGGGTATTTATTTTGTCACATCCTGAAGCCAAAATTCATATTAGAGATAAGTGGCTGGGAAACGAGTTGCTATGATGTAAGCACATATGCGGGAGAAGGGGAAACCTGGTTAATATGGATCGGTCACGAAATAAGATGAAATGAAAAAAAATTCTGGAATCAATCCATGGGTCAAATCTGCATTTCAATTTTATAGTTGAAGGCCTCTGAACTGAAGTTTCCTCATCTCTAAAATGAGAGTAATAGTAATACCTGCTTCTGGGCAGCACCTGTGGCTCAAAGGAGTAGGGTGCCAGCCCCATATGCCAGAGGTGGCAGGTTCAAACCCAGCCCCTGCCAAAAACTTCAAAAAAAAAAAAAAATACCTGCTTCTTATGGTTGTCATCAGGACCCAGGAGACCATGTGCCAAAATCCTGGCCCAGTGCTATGCACGGAGTCTGCCTTCTATAAAAAAGGAAGGTATTGGCAGCAATTTAGAGGGCATGGGAAAGCGCCCCATCAGATTCCTATTGGAGTGAGAGGGGTAGAGATGAGAGTAGCTGCCACAAAAAAAAACAGCTGCTGTGTAGCCAGACTCACTTGCCTCTCTCTCCCCAAAGTGTATCTTTGGTCTGGAACCCAACAAAGTCAAGCACAAATCTACATCTATTATGGTTGTCTTTCTTGATGTCTTCAACACCATCAAAAAAAGTGCACCGACCAGCCAAATAGAGACTGTTCAAGACTAAATAAACATTTGGAATGCGGCCACGTCTTCTGCAAAATTACAATCTGCTTTAAATAGACGGCCTCAGTTTCAAATACACTCAGGGGATGTCCACGTTTGTTTACTGCTACCCAAAGGCAACTAGAGGCAAGCAGCTCAAACAGCTGCTTGGAGCATCAAGCACCGAGTACAGACGCTGCTCTTCCTTGAACAAGATGTGCTGTGCCACTGCTTCTGTTTTTAAAAGACCTCTATCTACAACTGCCAGAGAAGGCAAGGGCCATCGGACAAGTGTGCAGGCCTTACAAAGGACATTTGGATAGCAAAGTGGATAATGAGGGAGGAAGAGGGCTCTGCTCACATTTTTAATTGGGAAATCTACTTGGTCGGTAACTGTTCCTACCCCAAGCAAAGTGATTTCTTGGTTTTCTAAGCTAGCTAAAACAAAAGCCCTTAATAGCTGGGGAAGGTGGGGGGGGAGTTGGACCTTGGGTAGAAAGAAGTGGGAGGGAAGGAGAAAGGAAGACAGCGAGCCCTGTACGTAGCATCACTTCTTGGCCTTTTGGCTAAGATCAAGTGTGGAGGGTGAGCCCTGCTAAGAGAAAAACCTTGAAGATTTACAGGGATCCCTCTCAAGTATTCAGCTTAGGCATGATGAGCAAATGAGAGAGAACGACCCAAAAGGATTTCAGGGAATCGTGCCCGGAACTCACCCACAGCCAGTAATAATGTCTGTTCCCCATGGCCAGAGTAGAAAAACTCAGAAGTCGTGATTTACTGCTTAGAGCAAGGTGGGCAAACTATTTTGGCCCACAGGCAAAAACCATTCTGTCACCTATTTTTATAAATACAGGTTTATTGGAACACAACCACGCCCATTTCTTTATGTATTTTCTATGGGCCTTTTTGTGCTACAACGATAAAGTAGTTAGGACTGAGACCAGATAACCCACAAAGTCTGAAATATTTGCTATCTAGTTCTTCATAGAGAAAATGTTTACTGGCTCCTGGGTTAAAGTACTAAGAAGTGCCTTCTCTCAGCAGTGAGAAAAATCAGCCCTAGACTAAATGTTGCTCTAGTCCCATCTCATAAAACTTCTTTTAAAGCAAGATCCAAAAGGATCAAATTGTTTCCAAGTAACTTTACTATGTTCCAGCAGAAGACTATCTATATAAACACAAACAAATCCACCACCCAACGATGTAAAATTCATAACATCTGGCATAAAATCAAATGTTACACAGCACGCAAAGAAGGGGTGGGGGAAGCCCAATCAATCAAAATTGACCAAGATATGACACAAATGATAAAATTATTAGGCAAGGACATTAAGATAGTCAGTGTGACTTATATTCCATGTGTTGGTGCAGAATAAAAACAAGAAACAGATTTTTTAAGGAACCAAATCAAACTGTTACCTATTTAAAGCAAATTAATGACAATGTATTTTGGTTTAACATATTTATAAATGAAATACATAGGGGACTTTTGAAAGTTCATAGAAAAAATAGAATTAAAAGATAAAAATTTTTTTCATATGTCTGAAGGCCGTGCGCCTGTCTTCTTCAGAGAAGTTTCTCTTCAAATCCCTTGCCCAGCCTGCGATGGGATTCCTTGTTTTTTTCTTGCTGATGCGTTTGAGTTCTCTGTGGATTCTGGTTATTAAACCTTTGTCAGAGATATACCCTGCAAATATCTTCTCCCATTCTGAGGGCTGTTTGTTTGCTTTACTTACAGTGTGTTTTGGCACAGTAACTGAGATAATGCCAGAAAGGCTATGTTAACCATTGTGATAAAAATGTGTCAAATGGTCTATGAAGCGATTGTATGATGCCCCATGATCGTATCAATGTATACAGTTATGATTCAATAAAAAAAATAAATAAAAAATAAAAAAAGATAAAAATTAAAAATATAAACTTTATTTCCCAATATAAGCACTTGTAAGTGATGATACCAAGTACTTAATCCAGCCCACAAGATCCGAGGGTCCTGGGAATTTAACCATGTCCATGAAGTCTATTTCACATTATTAACTGATGAAAAGTGGGTGCCCTGTAAAGATTTTTAAAATCAGGAAAAATGGGCAGAGGAGCCAAGTCAGGACTATAAAGTGGATGACTAGTGATTTTCCATCAAAACTCCTGAAAATTTACCTTTGTTTAATTAGAGATGACCAGAAGTGATGTTGTGATACAGCTCCCTCTGATAAAACTTGCTGAGGCGTTTTTGTACCAAAGTTTGGGTAAATTTCTCAAAATACTTTCACAATAAGCAGATGCTACCATTCTTTAGCCCTTCAGGAAGTCAATAAGCAAAATGCTTTGAGCATCCCCCCAAACTGCTGCCATGACCTTTGCTCTTGACCTTTGCACTAGCCATTCTTCAACTGTGTTTTTGTCTTCAGGATCACGGCAGTAAAGCCGTCTTCCATCTCACATCACAATTCTTCAAAGAATTACTTAGGATCTTGATTCCACTTATTTACAACGTCCAGTGAAAGCTCTGCTTTTTTTCTGCAGCTGGTCTGGGTGCAATAGTTTGAACCCCCATCGAGTGACAAATTTGCTCAACTTTCATTTTCCCATAGGAATTGCGTAAGCTGGGCCAACTGAGGTGCTGTGGTACTGGCTGCTGTGTCAATTAGGGCACAGACAAGATGAATCTTCCCCCTCAGAGATTGGAGTGGGTGACCTACAGCTTCATGGTCAACCTTGTCTCCTCCCCTCTCAAAATGCATTGTCCATTTATAAACTGCAGATTTGTGGGGATTGGGTCCCCAAAAACTTTTCATGAAGCTCAATAATTTCCTTTCATTTTTTTTATTTTTAAATCATTGCTGTGTACATTCATGCAGTCATGGGGTATAATGTGCTGGTTTTATATACAATTTGAAGTATTTTCATCACACTGGTTAACATAGCCTTCCTGGCATTTTCTTAGTTATTGTGTTAAGACATTTATATTCTACATTTAGTAAGTTTCACATGTACCCTTGTAAGAGGCACCGCAGGGGTGGTCCCACCAATTACCCTCCCTCCACCCAACCTCCCCCCTCCCCTCCCCTCCCTTTTCCCTTTCCCCATATTCTTAGGTTATAATTGGGTTATAGCTTTCATATAAATTAGTTTCATAGTAGGGCAGAGGGCAGAAGACAAAACTTCACACTATAACAAAGATATTTGTACCAGAATGTTTATTGCAGCCCAATTCATAATTGCTAAGTCATGGAAGAAGCCGAAGCTTGATAATTTCACCATTTTTTTTTTTTTATTTTCCTGAGACAGAGTCTCACTATGTTGCCCTGGGTAGAGTACTGTGGCATCACAGCTCACAGCAACCTCAAACTCTTGGACTTAAGTGATTCTTCTTGCCTGAGCCTCCCAAGTATCTGGGACTACAGGCGCCTGCCACAATGCCCAGCTATTTTTTAATTGTAGTTATTATTGTTGTTTGGCAGGCCTGGACTGGGTTCTAACCCACTAGCCTCGGTGTATGTGGCCGAGCCCTAGCCGCTGAGCTACAGGCGCCGAGCCAGATTTCACCATTCTTATACCCAAGCTTCACCATTAATTTTACGCCTATTCTTGCTTTAATTTTAGTAGTTAGTTTTAAAGGCACTTTCCCCAACTGAAGTCTTACCCTTCTTACTGCCTCAGTCTAGATTCTGCTCAACATGTTATAACAAATCAGTACAAGTTCATTTGGTGAAAGACATCTTTCAAATACATGAATAGCTTTTCCCCTAACACGCAGTTTCCATGCACTTTTTGAAGCCCCTTAGGATGATAACATGAGCAAAAGAGTAAGTAAGTGGAGTATAAATGGAATCATACAGCTGTAAAGTTTGTACATCGTGAAACACTTTAATATTACAGGCAGTTCCCAGGTAGTCAATGAGAGACGTGCTTTAGGTTTGCTCTTAAGTTGAACTTGTATGTAAGTTGCAAGGGGTACATTTACCTAGGACTGTAACAGCCTCCATTTGTTAGTGTGCGTCACATGCTTGGTAGGACATTAGTAATTCGGGAACTCACTGTAGCAGCCTCGGATCCTAAGTGCGGCAGCACAGTCACACATCTGCAGCTCAGGGATGGCAGTAATTGAAGGTGAACTATGACACCATACATACATACATGGAAACTTCAGGAGCAACTACTGTATTTTGCCATGTATAATGCTCATTTTTACCCAAATTTTTGAGAGGAAAATAAGGATTCGTGCTGTATGTAGGTAGTATGGCTCGGGAGCAAAGAGCTCAGCAGGCCTCCTGGCTCTGTGTCCTCCCGCCTGAGCCCAGCAGGCACGTGGGTTCCAGTCCGAGAGGACCAGGATGAGGAAGGAGTGGCCACGGCAGCCTCTGCCCAGTGGTGTAATCGGGGAGGGGGCAGACCTACGGGTAGGGTTGAGGCCCAAGGCCCAGCCGTGCAGTTGGAACCAGGAGCCCCTCGCTGGCCCCAGGGGCTTGCCTGGCTGCCCATGGGCTGAGAAGCCTCGGAAGCTCCTGCCTCACTGGTCACACATGCGGCCTTCTGGGCTGTGGCCTGTGATGTGGCAGGGAGAGAGGGAAGGGGCAGCCATCACAGAGCGCGCAGCTGCGGGAGGGCGGTGTGACCTGGGCACTTATCAGGGCAGCATTAGCTTGATGTGCCTCTCCCCACTGAGGGGAAGCCACTTTCTCCAGGGAGCTTTCCAAAAGTGTGGGTCAAAAACATGAGTGCACATTTTACATGGCTAAAATATATGGCACTTAAAAAAAAAAAAAAATCAAAGCAGTCCTCAAATATTTTATTTGTTGTTTGTTTATTTCTAACATTTCAATTTGTTTCTTCTTACAGTTCTCATCTATTTGTGGTTCATGTTAACCTTTTCCATTAATATTTGAATATATTTACATGGTGGTGTTAAATTATTATTATTTTTTTTTGAGAATCGTAATGTTTGGGGCCTGTGTTGACGACTTCTACTGCCTTATTTCTCTTGATAATCGTTAACATTTTCCAGTTTCTTCATAGTGAGCAACGTTTTATTGAATGGTGGGCATTATATGTAAAGTAAGAGTAGAGACTAAAGTAAATGATATTTACCTCATCCTACTCCTACCAAAAGGAGACCTTGCTTCTATCAGGCCAGTAGCATGCTGCTTCTCTCTCAGCTTCAGCTGAGGGGTCCTGTCCTGGTTACAGCTGCATTCGTTCAACCACGGCTCTATGCGTTTTAAAGACTGGAGAAGCACTTCCCTTTCAGCCAGCTTCAGATCTAAGACCCCGGGAAGCTCTGGAGAACTCTGTGTTTTACAGTTCAGCCTCTGATTTCAAGTTGCTGGGGATTTGACTTCCCTTTCAATCTGAACCCCAACCTTCTGTGCCTGCGAAATTTACCCATTTTTTTCTTACCCACCTTGCGCCAGAGTCCCTTCCTCGGTTCCTCACCAGGAGTGAAGGCATCTGTGGGTCTCTGCCGATGCTCCCAGGAAGAACTTGTCTTTCCTGGAATTTGATTCATTGTGTTTCTTTTCATCCCTCGAATGAAATCCCCAGTGAATTGAAAACAAATCTATAATTTTGTAGATGAGCCAAGTATTTTCATCGTTAGAAAGAGAGCAACGGTCTCTTGGGACTTTCTCCATCCCAACTGGAAACAGATGCTTACGGTTTAAAATGAACAACACCATTTGTTACAGAATAAATAAAAAAGAGGTGGTAGAAGTGAGAAGCGTTTGTATTCATTTAGACTTTAAATTAGTAAAAAATAAAAATACAGGACATGAAATCACTGACTCAGAAGACTTGAAACCAAACAACTTTACTGAATTATCGGTACTATTCTCTAATAAATAAATTTTAAAATGGTAAATTATTTAACAAATTATTCGTGTACATCCAAAGTTTTTCTCTTGAGGGTAAATTTGCCATAGACCCAAACAAAGTTGGTGAGACCTTACGATCATCTAAGCCAAAGGTTTCCATGCTTAGTCCATAGAATTCTATGTAACTGTGAAAGTCTATCTAGAACTACCACGGGGACACGTGAAGAAGGACCAGTCTCTTCCTCAAACATGTCAATTCTGCTTTATCCGCGTTGGATTTTAAGTCAGACATCATTTGAAATCTTTCAAAACTATGAAAATCACAATCAACATCCCCTACACACCCCCACCCCAGGCACTCCCCCATAAAGACACACACAGACACACATTTATTTTCTTGTTAAGAAACTGAGGCCAAAGATAGAAAATGACTCCTTTAAAATTGTGCAGCAAGTTAATATCAGAAATGTCATTAAAACCTCTCCCAATCTGGTGCATTTTCTTCTCCAGACTTCCTTCTCATCCGTAATTAACCTTCCTGTCCTGAACTATTTAAGACTCCACCACATTGGTCAATTTCCGTGTGGAACCACAGGTGAACAGCTTTAGTTGGACTGATAAATGATTCTAGAGCTTCAGAGACTATCATGTGGCATCAGTTGGACCCAGGTGAAATGGTAATCGCCAGTGAATAAATGATTCGGACACTGTGATTTCCCCCTGTGATTTAGTTTGCTTTCTTCCATTGATTTATTTAGAACATACTCTGTTGCCTCTCCCAACTCTGCCACACTCTGAGTACCAATAAACGTCAAACAGATTAGACAGGCCCATTACTCAACGGACACATTTCTAAAAATGGTACAAAGGTGAAATCCCAGCAGTTTCAGATGATTGGATTATTTACAGGATGTTAGGAAAACATCTGCTTCAAAAATTTAGAGGTTGGAGAGTTGATGTAATGTTTTATCAGGAGCCTACACCACCGCTAGTCACCGTACAGAAAATATTAAGCCATTACAGAGCGAATGAGTTTTGAGTACCTATTATATAGAATGGGCTGTACAGAAATTGGCCCTCTAATAGCCACTTAGAGCGAATGCGTTTTACTTTTATCAAAATAGAAGAGAACAGAGCCCACTTTATAGCAGTGCTCAAAGATAAATGTGAGGAGAGATATTTTTTTTTTATACTGACCACTTAGGTTTGGGCATATAACACCCTTGCTCTAATGTAAAGTCACCAAGCCTCAAAAAGCAGGTAAAAGGTAGCAGCAATTAACTAGACCAAACCCTGATTTTGTGTTTACCTTCATTGTTACCATAGCAACTATTATGGATCTCCAGTTATGAAGCCAAGCAATGGATAATACTCATTAATCATTAGAAGAATCCCGAGACGTAGGTACAATTATTCCCATCTCACACATGAGGAAACTGAGTCTTAGAGAAGTCAAGCAGCTTCTTTTGCTCACACACTTAGTAAATGGCACAGCTGGGATTCTAATCCAATCCGTTAAATTCCGAAGTCCTCACTTCTTGCCAGTGTCTCATCAGTTGTGCAGGAAGTGAAATAACAGCAGTTAGACTAGATTGTCCTGGTTATTTTACACTCACAAAAATTTTGCAGCATCCTTCAAGGAATCAACTAGAATAGTGTTTGTTGCTGGAGACACATCGCAGTGACTAACAGGTTAGTTCTAGAATCAGGCTTCCGCAGTTTCCTCTTCACTGATAATTGTACGTCCAGTGCTTTCCTTGTGATATTATTCCCTTTCCATACCGAATGGAGTAATTGCTGGGGATCTTGCGGGTGAGGAAGCTGTATGCCTGGACTTGTCAGGAGCTGTGCTTGTCAGGAGCCAACCAGTATGTCCAGTCTGTGACACTAAATTCACTGCACAGTTGCCCACATATACACAAACACACAGGTGTGTGTGCACAAGCCAGGGAAGGACACGGAGAAGGAAGGGACGTTTTGCTGTCTTCTTTTGCTTTTCATTTCTGAGGAAATCACAGTTGGATTCATCACTTATTAATCACAAATCTATGTCTTTAGAATAGAAAAGCATTTTTTGCTTCGATCCATATTCTGCTAATTGGTAGGTTTTGCCTCTCTCTAAACTGTAAAGGGGAAGGGTGCTTGCTAAACCGATTGCCCTACTTAGGCAGCTCCTGGCAGGAACGCTGAGATGGATTAACATGCATGACAGAAGGCTTATGTGACCCTGGGAGACAGTAGAACCTGAAATAACCTTAATATCCTGTCAACTTTCATTACTAGACTCCACTGAACAAGAAAAGCCTCTTTAACAATCTGTGTGGGAAGGAAAAATCCCTATCTTCTTTTTTTTTTTAACCAGGACTTTTCATCCTGTTCTTTTTTATCCTGGGGATATTTTCTTCCACCTCACTTCTCAAAACAACATCCCTGCACTAGACCAAGTCCTATGGTGTCCTGATTTCATCAAATTTCTCAGCGTGCATGCCACTCCACAGCCCTTGGCGCCACCGTGATTACTCCTACAAACATACCTTCAGATTCTGAAACACAGGGTCAGTATGAGACAGCCTCCATCTCGGGCCTAGCACTGTGCTTCACAGAAAGAACTCTGTCTTGAGAGTTGTCTACATTCATTCCAAGGAAGGTGTTCAAGCTTAAGAAAGGTGGAAAAAATTCATCCTGCTAAGTTTCAAAAAGCAAGAATCTCTTGGATAAGCACCTGGACTGTCTCAGCTGTGCGCAAGTCCACATGCCTTGTCAAGTTGTCAACTGCATTTGCTGAAAGCATCCTGAGTTACTTCAGCACGCCAAGTGCTGCAGGATCCTCAAGGGAGGTGTTTATGGGGGAATTCTAAAAATACCAGAGCACTAAAACAAATCCAAAATAATTACATTTCCGTTGCTTTTTAACAACAGTGTTCTCAAGAAATAGACCATTCTTTCAGTCTCAGTTAAATGCTTTCCAGATTTCCAAATCAGATGTCATATCTTGAGGTTCCAAACTTCCTCCATTCACAAGGCATGATTTAATTCCATTTAATCAGTGAGAGGAAATTATGCTTTTAAAAAATCACAAAGCAGTAGAAAGAGATGCAAATTCTCCAAAATTAGCAGCTATATGATCTTGGGCAAGTCACTGCTCTCATCCAAACCATTTAAAAGAAGGGGAACAGGATTTAAATTTGTTGGATGATTGGGCACTTTACCATCATTAATTTACTAAGTGGTTTTCAATATTTCTTCTGGCTTTAATTGTCTAGTCTGTTTACCGTATTCTTAAATTGATTTAACAAATCAAGCATTGGTGAAATTCTAAAGGCATTTTACAAAGTTTTTTTTAATAACAAACTAGGCCTTTGAGTTCCTTTTTCTATAAAATTCAGAGGAATAGCTTTTTACAGTGTTGCCAAGGCCACACTGTGACATAATCCTGTTAGGAATTCATTTTACTCCTAAAGAAATTTCTCCATTCCTGCCAGTGTCTGTCCTGTGACTTCCCTTCTCTGAGCTCTGTATTCTTCTGTAAGACAGAGAAGGTAGGTAGACATCTAATTGGAAAGAACAATGAACCCAGTGCCGGGGGGATGAGACTGAGCTCCGGCTACAGCCTCATGGTGTTAGATTTTGATCCTCTAGGTCCTACTTCCCGGATATAAGAAACTGAGAATCCATGATTTAGCCCATTCCTAAAATTCCCCTACAGCTTTAAGGGAGAGAGAGGGAGAGACAGATAGAAAGAGAGAGAGAAAAAAGTTTTTCTAAACCAGCACTGTGAAGGAAGCAGCCACTATTAGGAGCTGGAAGTGCTTCTAGTCCAAGCTCAGATGTGCCAAAAAAAACAAAAAATGCAGGGGGGTGGTGTAATAAAATCTCTCATTGATAATCCTAATATTGATTTTATGATGGGATAAATATTGGTTGTATGTTGGGTTAAATACATTACTAAAATTAATGTCACCTATCTATTTTCATATAATTATTAAAGAAAGTAATTTCACATGTGGTTCACGTTTGTGGCTTGCATCTTGAATCGTATTTCTTTCAGACAGATAACTGGTCTAAACCCTCTCAGTTACTCACTTGCTAAAAAGTCGGCAGCCTGGGAAGAGTTAAGAGTTATTCTACACATATAATACCTATGTTAAAGAATAAAGAGTAATAATCATCAAAGTGCCTACCACCCACCTTCCTGCCATGTGCTTCTCCCTGAGCCCCCTCTCTCCCCCTGTCTGATGGAGGAGGCCTGTGCTGAATCTTCCTGTCCTTGGTCGTCTGACCTTCGTGTATGTGTAATAAATGGAATTAAACTGGAAAAAAAAAAAAAGAGTTATTCTGAAGGCAGGAGATAAGGAGAGTGACACAGCAAGCAGGCCTCTCCAGGACGGCCCCCCGGCCCTTCCCACCCTGCCGCCTGAAGCCCCCGGTTCCTCTCCTCCCGGGCTCCAGGGCCCGGTTCCCAGGTTTGAGTAAGCCTGAGAACTAGACAATGGCAGCTCACTGACTTTAGGTTATCAATGAAAAGGCAGACAAAGAAAAACTTGCCACTGAAAGGGAAAAGGACCCAGGAGGAAAAAGAGAGGGGGGCCAAATAGTTTCAGGGGAGCAAGAAATGGGGGAGGAGAGTGGCCTAAACTGCCCTCGGGAACCCTGCCCTCTGAAGCAAATGTTCTCTCTCCTTCAAATTCTTCACCCTTTATTTCCCATTTCATTCCTTTCTTTATATCTTGCAATTCTCTCTTTGCTAGGCACCTATACATATATATATTTTTTTTTTGTTTGTTTGTTTGTTTTTGAGACAGTCTCCCTCTGTCACCCTGGGCAGAGTGCCGTGCTGTCATCACAGCTCACAGCAACCTCAAACTCCTGGGGTTGAGCGATCCCCTTGCCTCAACCTCCTGGCACCCGCCACAACATCCGCCTTATTTTTCTGTTTTTAGTAGAGACAAAAGGTCTTGTTCTTTCTCAGGCCTCCAACTCCTGAGCTAAAGCAATCCCCTTGCCTCAACCTCCTGAGTAGCTGGTACCACAGGCGCCCACCACAACATCTGGCTCGTTTTTCTATTTTTAGTAGAAACAGAAGGTCTTGTTCTTGCTCAGGCCTCCAACTCCTGAGCTAAAGCAATCCACCTGCCTTGGCCTCCCAGAGTGCTGAAATTACAGGTGTGAGCCACCACACCCAGCCCACATATGTATCTTTTAATTATAACCCACCTATGTAGTCAGCATGATGATCCTTATTTTATAATTAAGAAAACTGGAATTTGGGAAAGTTACATAACTTGCTCAAGTTTGAACACCTAGTATTTATCATGGAGCCAGTATCTGCTCCTCACTTCAATGGCTGTATTTTTCCCACAAAACCACATCTCCTACATGTATTTTAATGATTCTTTCTTAATTGACTTGTGATATATTTTAAATTCAGCTAATTCTCTAGTTGCTCTATGAAGACAGTTTGGAGATTATTCTAGTTCACATTTTTAAATTGCTTCCTAAAATATGCCAGGGCTAATTTTTACATCTTTCCTCACTGCTAACTAAACACTGTTCACGCATTAATCAGATGTGAATATGTGAGGTAATGAAAGAAGCAGCCTTGTGGCTCCTTTGAACAGCTACACCAACCCTGTGAAGCACCCAAATCAGCTGAGACCCTCCTGCCTGTCAGTGAGCAACATATTTGGGCAACAAACACATTACAACATTTTAGCCACATGAATTAAAATGAACTTGTCTGATTATGAGAAATCTGTTAATGAAAATATATGCGCCTAAACCCTTAACATCATGATCACATGATTTATGTAATTTCATTTCAATGGAAGTAGCAAAATATTTTCCCTTTCACCTTCCTGAACCACAGAAAAGATGACAAATGAAACACCTGCGGTACATCTTACAAGGGTACGTGTGAAACTTAGTAAATGTAGAATATAATTGTCTTAATACAATAACTAAGAAAAGGCCAGGAAGGCTATGTTAACCAGTGTGATGAAAATGTGTCAGACTGTTTATAAAACCAGTGTATGGTGCCCCATGATCGCATTAATGTACACAGCTATGATTTAATATTAATGAAAAAAAAATGTATTGAGCTTATTTGAAATAAAGTTTCTCCGTGTTCCACCTGTAATCCCCCAAATGCCAGCATTAATCCATCTCTAAATCCACTAGGCTTTCAGTTCAGACCCCAAGGACGGCATCAGCGATGCGAGCAGAACCCACGCCAGTTCAGAACCCCCGGCAGAATCCAGAGCATCTAGACTGAGTTGGAATTTGACTTCAAACAAATGCCCGAGTGGGAGATTTAAACATGACACAGAATCGATTTTTTGTTAAGTCTAAGTGACAGATAGCACAACGATCAAAATTATTCTATACATGATTTCATTTCAACCCACTTTTTTTAAATTTGTGTGTTTGTAAAACCTTATAAAGGAGTTAAATATCATCTGCCCACACCTGCCCCCCAAAAGCCCAAGAAGGTGCAAGGAAATTTAAGTATAACAAAATTTTGACAGATGCAGGAGGGGAAAAGTTGTTCTAACTGCCTAATAATATTTTATTTGCCAAATAATTCTGAATTGTCCTTTGCTGCATTTAAGTGTAAATATACATATGTAACACAGCTAGAGACTAGCAATTAGAAATCACACGAAATTAAAAATAAATCAAAAATTAAAGGATTATAAAATAATATAAATCATAAGAAATAAAAATTTTTTTTGAGACAGAAACTCACTCTGTCACCCTGAGTTGAGTGTAATGGTGTCATCATAGCTCACAGCAGTCTCAACTTCTTGGGCTCCAAAGATCCTCCTGCCTTAGCCTCCCAAGTACTTGGGACATTAGGCATGCACCACCATTCCTGGCTAGTTTTTCCATTTTCCTTCTTTCTTTGTTTTTAAGTAGAGACAGTCTCCTTCTTGCTCAGGGTGGTCTCGAACTCCCGAGCTCAAGCAATCTGCCTGCCTCAGCTTCTCAGAGTGTTAGGGTTACAAGTACGAGCCACAGTGCTCATTCAGAAATATAATTTAATTTATAAAATTTCAGTGTTCAAGGAACTTTTCTAAGTATGCAAATAATATAAAAGAAGGTATTTCTATGTGTAAATAAGTTACAGGGAGCCTGGTATATATAGTTTGATAGATAGACAGATAGATAAAAATAGCTACAGAGTTTTTTTCTTTTCCTTTTCAAATCAGGAAAAATGTAAGAATCTAAGTATTTCAAACTAAGAGTCAACTCTGCACAAAATGATTTTTGATGCACTTCACCTTATATCACAGACTCTAAAACATTTTCATATGAATTACACTGATGTGAATTAAGTATGTTAAATAACCTAAATGTGCTCATCATTCAGAGTAAACCTTCGTTCAGAGTTATCTATTTTAAAAAATTGACTGTTTCCTCATTTATTTATATTGTAAATTCTTCATTCAACAAATACTTGCTGAGCACCAACTAGGTGCCAGGCCCTGAGACCACAAGGCTGAACGAGGCACGTGTTCCAGTGGTCAAGGAAGGTCAGTGTGTACGGGAGACTCACACTCAGTGCACAGCAAGTTCACTCAGTAAGCACAAGGTCTGCCGAGAGTCACCACGAAAACAAAACGGCTTGGGATGGGGAATAGCTAGGGACCTGTCTCATACCAATCATCAGACGAGGATCCTCCAAGGAAGGGTCTAAACTAAGATCTGACAAATGCAGAGGGGTCACTCATCACTTAGGACAAGGATATGCCTGTTTGCTGGGACCAATTTTGGTAGAGAATATAGAGGCTAAAGGCCTGAAGTGGGAAGAAGTTTGGAGAACAGTTAGGAAGGAGGGAAGGAGCCAAAAGATAGAGCCATCCACTCAGTTGGGGTTATAATATTGGGAGACTGAAGTTTAATCCAACCTGTGGGGGAGCCAGGCCACATGCTAGGAGGCTGTTAACAGGTCCTGGTCACTGGTGGCTGCAGTGGAGACAGAGACAGGGTCATGGACACGCTGAGCTCACTCAACGACTAGATGTGGGGCTTGCATTAAACATGTCCCAGATCCTGGTATCAATTCTTCTCAGTTTGATGTGAGGATGTGCTGCTAAATCCCACTGCCTGTGAAAACGTACTCTGGTTCCACAAGAATTTATTCAAACTTCTCAAATACAGATCCTCAACACTATCACATATAATTAAATTTTTAAAGAAAAAAAAAGTATTGAGCCAAACATGAAAATCTGCAATTCTCTCATCCCTTCATAATATACTTAAAGAGAGCCCTTATTTCTTTTTGATTTCTCTTCAAAATATTTAATGGCTTCCAGCTGCATTGTTGTCCTCACTCTTACTGTTGTTGTTTCATAAAGCTGATTTAGATCCTTGTTGGTTAACCCAGAAATGATTAAAGGAATCTGTTTAACGAGGCCACTGCCTGCAACGGGACGTGTAAGTTAGTTTACCAAGTCTAAGCCAGATTAATTGGCTTCCATGTTTTGGAGAATAGTATGACTTCATTAAATTTCCAGCCCCGCCTGAGTAATACTTGGAATCTGGGTTTCCAAGAATGCAAAAGCCACAAAACAAGATTCATATAAACCTACCAATTTCTACTGAGTTTTTGGTTCACATTTTTTCCACTGTTCACATCAATGGTTTGGATATTGTGGGAATGTAAACTCTAGCTTTTCTCCCAGTATTTTCCAAGGAGTTCACCTAAGTGAATCAGTGCAGTACCTGTGTGATGGGTCTTTAGTGGAGAATGTGAGGAGTGCTCTTGGGGGGGGTTTCTTGCCACGACAATCACCCCAGACAACACCAGAAGCATAGGCAAAGTGCCAGGGAAGACACCGTCCCAAGAGCACTCCTCACGTTCTCCACCGAAGGCCGCAGGGGCACAGCACAGACACACACGGGAAATGGATGGTTCTTCACAGTTCCTCCGGGGCTCCCATGTGTTGAGTTTCCACTGGACTTTGATGCTGGCACACAAAATATAGTGAGTTCTTTGACTTGTAAAATCATTGCGATTTCAATCTGCATAAATTTCATCAGCCTCATGAAATTCTGAATATTTTATAGGGGAGAAAAAAGCAAATAAGTAGGTAGGAGACTCATGCCTGTGTTTTTCATTTGAAATTATTCCTTCTCATGTCTTTTAAGATCTAACTCTCTAAAATTTTAATTCTAAGTGCTCGCAGGAGTATTTGTGGGACCTGACACCCAGGTGGAGAGTCTGTGGAGCTGCCGCCTCCTGGGTCTTGTTAAGGCGCCTCCCTTTCCTCCACCCCTGCTGTGCACTCACTACCCCTCCACACACAAGACCCTGGGTTTCAGAGACAGCTCTGAAGTTCAATCGGCAGCATCCTCCGGTCACAGGAACGAGCTGAGCACCGACACTGTGCATCCGGGCTCCTCTACCCACCAGCACAGCCCAGAGACTTTGAACAAATGATTTAACTCTCAGAACCTCAGTTCAGTGCTTTGCAGAATGTATACAGCAATTCCCCTCTCACAGGTTTATTATGAGTAATCAACTAAATAATATCCCCTTACGTTCCTGGCACGTGACAGGCCGCCAATGAATCTTATCACAGTGAGAGTCCCAGCTGCCTTGTTAGCTACTGATATTTAGCTGAGTCTGGCTGCCTGGGAGGGTGGGTCTGCCAGGAGACGGTTTGCTTCAGGAACTGAAGAGCCTCCTGGGAAAGAACTCATACAGAGTGAGACTGTAAGACAAGCTTGGCCCAAGAAGAAAAAGCTTTAGTTTTGGGGGTGGGAGGACGGCTTTGACTGTGCCATCACCCCTCCCCCAACCCAGCCCCTGTCACATGTACTCCGATCAGAGTCCCGGGGAGAAAGAGGACTCTGAACAAAAACAAAGAGAGCTGTTCTCTCTAAAAAAAACATCTGGCTTTCTCCTCCAGCACGTCTTCCATTTCTCTTTCCACACACTCTCAATCACTGGGAAGAACGCGGGCTGGCCCAGTTGCCAAGGATTCTTATTCCCTTCCATTGGTGAATCTGGCTTACTAAGCCTGACTCAGAGCCGCAGAACTCGGATTCTGTGCTTTAGTTACTTGAATAAAGTGAGCACCTGGTTTCTTCTCCTCCTCCCATGTCTGCCGTCTGTGGGTGAATTCGCAGGGACACAGACCCCAAAAGAGACTCACTTTTCTAAGCAAAATATGAAGCCCTGTTCCTGATGTGTGCCCTCCTGGGGCAATCCACCTGTTACAAGCACATTCCCTGGTGGGCCAAATTACCCCGCCATTCCTTCCCAAAGAGGGGAGCGAGAGAAGGACAGTGCCAGAGGTTAACCCTGGACTTGGCCTAGATATAAACTGCAGCAGTGATGCTCAAGTCTCACAGGCTGAAATACACCCACAAGTAGATCTTACCCTTCTCACACTGAAGCCACTTTTGTCCTCCCCATGCTCATCCCACACCCTGCACTAGACAGCATCTCTCCCTTGATAAAAACCTATCCGCTTTCCGTCCCCACCACAGCTAGTCCTTCTGGACTGGTGCTGCCCAGTGGAATGTTCTGTAGTGTGGGGGACTGTTCTGTGCTTGCACTGCCCAACAGAATGTCACCGGGGCCTCCTAAGCCTTGAAATGGAGCTAGTGTGACTAAGGAACTGAACTTTTTATGTTATTTAATTTTAAAAAATGTAAACAGCTGATGTTAGTTGAGAAGTACCATACTGCTCCATGCATGTCTATTAATAGACAATCATTCTCCTGTGACATTGAGACTGTTGTTCCTTTCTGTCATCCAGTGGGTCTACTGGCCCTGTTTTCAGAACCCTGGATCCCAGCTGTGTGGTTTTATTGTCTTTGCAAGCCTCAAATTCTAGTAAATTTGAATTCTTAAGGAGAAAGTTCAGAGACGATTCTGATGGCGGTAGCACCACAAAACACTGCCAGAAATTTAACCCCAGGCAAGTTGCTCTGAGGCTCTCATGCAGATCCTAAAAATAGAACTCCAGTGATATTCATTTAGTTTTCTCTGCAATTCCTGAAGAACTTGAGAACAACCCTGGTTCCCCAGGAGGCTCCCCCTGGGTCTTGTCCTATCATCCGTCCTCCCTTAAGGGCACTGTCAGGGTTACCCTTCCTCTAATCCCTAAAGGGCCCCAGCAAATTCATAGAATAAAAGCATTTCCACATCCAAAATACTTTAAAACTTTATCATTGGCTTCTTAATATAAATAGAACTCACTGTTGTTATGTGTGTGTACATAAAATTGTGTGCATCTGTGTGTGTGTGTGTGTTTGTGTATATAAAAGTTTCTCAGAAGGTTGCCCTGGTTGAACAAAACTAAATGGTCTTCAAAAACTATTCTCAAATTTCAGTGTACATAAGAAGAGTCTACCCTTGGCATTTTCATTTAATAGGTTTTAGATACATAGAAATCTGCATTTTTTTTTTTTTTGTAGAGACAGAGTCTCACTGTACCACCCTCGGGTAGAGTGCCGTGGCGTCACACAGCTCACAGCAACCTCTAACTCTTGGGCTTATGCAATTCTCTTGCCTCAGCCTCCCAAGCAGCTGGGACTACAGGCACCTGCCACAACGCCCGGCTATTTTTTTTGTTGCAGTTTGACCGGGGCTGGGTTTGAACCCGCCACCCTTGGCATATGGGGCTGGTGCCCTACTCACTGAGCCACAGGCGCCGCCAGAAATCTGCATTTTTATAAGCACCCAAGAGTATCCTGATGCAGGTATGTGTCTGAATTAAAGAAAGTAACTTAAGTTTCTTAACCACCTCTGTTGGTGTGGCACAATAATTGGATAACGAAGCGGAGAACTCTCAAGAGCACCTTCCAATACGCATGAGCCAAACGGAAGGACTAGTCCCTGGTCTTCAGCTCACGCCTAAAACCTCCAGTTCACTTACTCTCCGCAGCAGCAATGTGCTTCTCTCTTTCCCAGAAATCAAATTACCGACCTCCTGAATCTCACCTTGGAGACTGCTGCACTCCGAGCAGTGCCACAACCCCATCGTCTCATCACCCTCCCGCCCTAGGGTCACAAGGAGGGCCCATTATTCACAGGCACAGATTATTGCTTCTCAGACCACCTCCATCCCCACTCAGAGGGGGCTTTTCAGACAGCCTGTGACATTTATGTCCTATCTATTTCTCACATCCAGAGGGACCCATGCTTAATTTATCTGCCTGGGCTGTGATTCGACTCCAGATGCTAACCTTGAGTTTTTAAAGCTCTGACACATAATAGCAACAAAGATTCTGAGGGCAGCAAGCCCATGACAGGTAAGGAAAGCATGTCCATTAAAGTGAGATTAGAAAGTTCATGGGCTCCTGAAACCTTTGTTCCTGTCTAAAGCTCCCAAATGTTTCCTCACTCCTAGGACATATTAGTGTTTCTGCCTTCCAGGGACAAATCCATTTGACACATTTTTGTCACCTACAAATTAATGAACAAACCAAGCACACTAATGGGCTTTCGAGTCTTCAGAATTTCAACTAAGTAGAGCAGGAGTCACAGTGGATGTTTAGGCGTATGGGAGACAGGAGGCCACAGGAGCTGGTAGGAGGTCTAATTTTTAGACAGAGCCAAGGCTGGAGTTACCAACACAGTTGCAGGAACAAGCTCTGCAGGTCTGCTGGGCAGGTAGGAAGTCGGGCTGTTGGAACGGCACAGCGGGGAAAGATGAGGCAGAGGCAGTCACCCTGGGAGATGTACATGTGTCAGGACCCCAGTAAATATTTAGGACTGATGACATGTTGTAGAATACCCTGCAGTTCTGCCTTGGTTTGAAATAAAGACAATTAATGAGGCTTCAGAAGTACAAACTTTGGCAGATAGACAACAATGGCCAGTTGGACAGACATGGTAGGTTGGAGCAGGGAGAGGAAAATGCCATGACTCGGGCTGCACAACTGTTCAGAGCTCAGCGCAGCTGCTCAGCTGCCCAGAGGTCATGCAGCAGGCACCAAGGTGGGGTCAGTGTCATAGCTAAGTCACAGGCAGGTCAGTGGACCTCACGTATGGAAATCAGTCCACTCTGAGCCCACAGTCTGGCCTGAGGGCAGCGGCAGGGGAGGCAGCTGTAATGAATCACTTCTTTGCCCTGACAGAGTCAGCTCAGGACCTCGAGTGGTATGAGTAGGACTCAGAGTGACTTTGTACAATTACTCTTCAAGGTGACGGAACTACACTTCCTGGCACTTAAGATTCCGTTATAATAATACAGACTGCACCATAAAACACACTGTCTGCACCAGTTGTAGGCTCCACACTTAGACATGCCACCATGCATGCTTCATGTCACCTTCTCAGTGCGAGAGAACCCTCCTAAGGACCCCAGAGGGCCCGAGGGGCAGCACTGTGGTAGCCCCGCATTGCACTCAGCTCGCCGGCTGTGCCCTCCAGGTGAATCTTCCGAGAGTCCCTTCCTCTTCCTCCTTCCTTGCCACACTTTCATCCACCAGGTCGACAGTACCAGCAAAAGAGGTGTATGCAAACCACATAGCTGCCCGATATTTTGGAGGTGGAAATCGAAGTGCTTATTAAAGATAGTAAATGATGTCAAATCAAAGGTTTGCATATGCAAGCTTTTCATGATTTTGACCAAAAAAAAAAAAAAGTTAATAAAAAAACTGAACAAATGATACGGGCAAACATTTGTTTAACACACAGGATTTTTCTTTTCAGTATAAATAGACATTAATTTGCATGTGTTTATTACTCTCAATTTTCAAGCACATTGGAGGTCCATTAAGAAACAGACAAACCTTTCTCCTAAAAAGATTAAAGAAGAAAAATATTAGCACACCATTAATATGCTCACCAGAAAATGGAACTCAATAATCAATGCTAAAAGTAAGTGTTTATGCTAATATGACCAGGTGGAAGGCTAATGAAAAAGTCGACCTATTTTTCTCTCCTCAAGTAATGGGCAAAGTATAATCCTTGAGGGCAACATGGACTATAACAACAGGCATGCCTTAAAATGTTATAGACAACAAGTAGAGCTTGAAAGAAAATTAACACCTATCAAACCCAGGGGAAAAAAGACTTTCTACTGTTATACAAGCTTCACAACTTATACCAATGTAATAAACTTATAGTGTGCTCATTAAATATTCTAAAAGATCAAATTATTTGAAGGACACATCTACGTACATGTGGATGGTTGATTTTACGTGTTGACGTTGCTCAGTCACAGCATACTCAGCCAGCTGAACATTATTTCTGGGCATATCTGCGAAGGTGTTTCTAGAAGAGTTTAATGTTTAAATTGATAGACTGAGTAAAGTAGATGGCCCTCCACAGGGTGGGTTGGACATCAACCCAATCTACTGAGGGCCTGAATAAAACAAAACTGCAAAAAAAATTTACATTAACTCTGCCTAACTCCATGAACTGGGATATCATTCCTCTCCTGCTCAGCATTCTTGGTTCTCAAATCTTCAGACCTGAACTAGAATGTACACCACTGGCCCCCCAGCTCCCAGGCCTTCACACCACACCATCAGTAATGCTGGGTCTGCTGCTTACAGGCAGCCGATTGTAGGACTTCGCGGTCTTCATAATCATGTAAACTAATACCTTATAATAAACCTATTCCTAGAGTTCTATCTATCCATCCATCCATCTATCTCCTTTTCTCTTCCCTTACCACAACACCCCATATTGATTCTATTTCTCAGGAAGTACCTAACACAATCTTTAAGAGATGATCAGCCAATATCTAAAAACTTCAAACTGATTGAAGAGTATTAAAGAGGTTTGGAGAAAAAAAATAAACCCTAAATGAAACCTTCATTTAAATCATGAAATATCAAGAATCTGGGGAAAGTAAAACATGCCTTCCTGACATCAACGAATGAATAGGATACTTCAACTTTGGCCTTGAAAGCCATAAAAAAACACACCTTTCAATCAATTATTCATTTAGCAAATCTTTGCTAAGTAGCTATCAAATAACTGGGACTATTTTAGCTAATATTCAAGTGAATTCAGTGAATCCAGTCTTCCCACCATGAAATGAAAAGAGATGGTTCCCTTTTCTGCTCTCCCATTATCAGTTGCCTTGTGACATTGGGAACTACAGAACAGAAAGCAGCATCTACATGTGGATGTGGAGGAGGAGGACAGGGTGGTGGGTGCTGAGGAAAATCCACAGAGAAAGGCAGATTAAAGGAGCCCTTCATGCCAGGCATGACGGACACGCACTTGAGAATTGTTCAAGATTTTCAACTTAGCAGTGATGTGATCATATCTTTGTTCTAAATATTTGGAGATGGATTGGGATCAATCCTGGTAGAAAAGGATTAAATGAGATTGTTTGTTGCTATGATCAAGAGAAAACTGTAAGGTAGGCTGGTCCATAGCAGGAGTGATGGGGGTGTTGAGGTCCATAGCAGGAGTGATGGGGGTGTCAAGGTCCATAGCAGGAGTGATGGGGTGTCGAGGTCCATAGCAGGAGCGATGGGGTGTCAAGGTCCATAGCAGGAGTGATGGGGTGTCAAGGTCCATAGCAGGAGTGATGGGGGTGTCGAGGTCCATAGCAGGAGTAATGGGGTGTCAAGGTCCATAGCAGGAGTGATGGGGGTGTCAAGGTGGGCTGGTCCATACCAGGAGTGATGGGGGTGTCAAGGTGGGCTGGTCCATAGCAGGAGTGATGGGGGTGTCAAGGTGGGCTGGTCCATAGCAGGAGTGATGGGGGTGTCAAGGTGGGCTGGTCCATAGCAGGAGTGATGGGGGTGTCAAGGTCCATAGCAGGAGTGATGGGGATGTCAAGGTGGGCTGGTCCATAGCAGGAGTGATGGGGGTGTCAAGGTGGGCTGGTCCATGGCAGGAGTGATGGGGGTGTCAAGGTGGACTGGTCCATAACAGGAGTGATGGAGCTGTCAGCGGTATTGAGTTTGTTTCCCCTGGACTTAGTGGTTGGGGGCACATAAGAGATACCGCAGGGATATGGTGGGGAGAAGACATGGGTGATGTTCACTTCATCTTCCTGAGCCCCAATTTTCCCATCTATAAAATGGATTTAACACAACAGTATTCATATTGCAGGCTTGTGGTAGGAATCAGATAAAAACAAGGAAGCATGATGTAAACAGAAAAGCTCTATAAATGTTTGTTAAAAGCAACAACAAAAGAAAGTGTGAGGAAAGTCCTCTTCTTTGAATTTCAATTTCTTCATCTACAAAGTGGAATGGTGAGGGTGCTTTCAGCTCTCACATTCAATAACTCAAGACACTCTTGAGAAGGCAGACTGGCTCATCCGATTCCTGGTGATGAGAGGGAGCCGTCAGCCAGGAGCCTGCCACTACTATTTCAAAGATGAGCCGTCAATTCCACCCTGCAGGTTGTAGGCAGGAATTCATCCATGCAAAAGACTGTTGGTGTCTACCTCAGGCCCGCACAGGAGAACGTGACTGAGGTTTGGTTTCTAGGATGAGCTGCATACAGTCTAAGATACCTTTATATTACTTAGTTATAATAATTTCTTGCTGGAGCCTATATAAATTTTTCTTCCTCAGTCCTGCAAACTGCAAGCCACCTAGTCTTTCTACAAATTCACAGACAAAAACCCTACGGCTTCCCAAGATCTGTTCTCTTTCCCTAAATCTATTCATATCTGTGTTAGTTCCCAATAATGGCACCGGGATCTATTCCTAAATTAACAGATTTCCACAAAGTATATAGGAAACTAAATTCATTGATTGTGTATCTAAATCTCCATAATCATTGTAGTTGTACTTTACACTTGACCAATTAATCTCTCATTGATTTATCCAGAAGAGCAGAAATAAGTAAGCCTGCCATTATAGCCTGTGACCTCAACAGGCAAATCTATCTCCAGAAATCCAAGAACTGAGGATATTTCAGTTGTTTAGGCTGGTCTTGAATCTGTTACGATCTCTCATCTCTCTGGACTTACATTAACCTCAGGTTTTCTTTCATAAAATAAACAAAACATTACATCTGTTTAGCATTTCTCTACGTGGTCAAGTACTTGATGCCATTGTGATCAAGAAGAAATACAGGTCTTTGGACATTTTTTCTGACAGAAAATATAACCACCTCCATTCAGATCAGTCTGCAAAGCGTTCGTTTCATGCTGATTTCAGATCAAATTTAAGAGTCACCACTATTCTTTCCTTTGCAACCACATCTCCGTTAGCAGCTGTACAGAAAAGGGTAAAATCTATGGGCCAATAAAGAAAAAACTTCTACATGGAAAAAAATGAGAGCAGAAAGTCTTGAAGAAAATGAATTGGTAATCCAGCCAGCCAGGGTGATTCAGAGATAGATCTTCAAAGGTATATATTTATAACAGAATTGAGGAAAATGAGTATTCTAATCTTGTCCTACTTTTTTTTTCCCGTAAGGATAACATCTGTTCCATTTTTTTTTCCAAGTATAGAGTTCCTTATTGTTTCTAGCTCATTTACTTTCCTCTGACCCTCGCAGAACCACACATTCCACCAGTTCTGCATAGGAGAGGCATTAACAGAAGCAGGACGTTTTAAGACGTGATCCTGTGGGGCCTTTGAGAAGTTTATATTTCATTGGAAACTCTCAGAATCCTTTGCCCAGCTAAGGAGGACATCTACTTCCTCTTAGCAACTTTAAATATACTTTGATCCTAACGGCCTTCAATTTCACCCACACAACGTATCTGAGGTTTTCCCTGGTAAAATGGGAAAGCAGAGTGACATCTGAGTTGGGGGCAAAGTTTCCCAGACACATTTTACTAAAGTTTTTCCTCCATAAGCAGAAAACACAGTGTCAGCGCTGCTTCTTCGTGGTTCTGCCTTGGAAACTTCTTTCTGCAATAACATTTAGCATCAATGTCACATTTTTTAAGCATTAAGCAAATTGCTCCTCAAAAATCCTTTGTTGGGAAGTCAATTAGGTAGAGTATAATTTGTAGATGGAAACCCAAGAAACGAGCAGGCCAAATTAAAATTCAGAGGCACACTCCATGCTCCTACCCTCCCTCTCCCCAGACCACCAAGAGTTTCCAGATGTTAGCTCGATTTTGCTTGGGGTCATCCCCAGTCCCGCAGTGCACAGCAGTGTCCCAGTCGGCAGAGACTGCCCGTGTGCCTGGGGCCCAGAGGAGGGCAGTGACACTGAGAAACCCTTATCACCTAGTGACGGCGAGGCTGTCGTGACATCACAGCACAGTGCAGTGAGCGTGTGTTTGTGGTGAAGCTGGTGTAGGTGTGCCCACCGTGCTGTCAGCCTTGTGAGCCCAGGGCACGTCTAGTCACATCCAGACCGTCCCACCTGATGATGACAATAAACCACTAAACCCGGTTATGTATTTACTATGCTTTTTATTATCATTTTTATAATGTATTCCTTCTACTTATAAGAAAAAAAGTTAGGTGTAAAACAGCCTCAGCACGGCCCTCAGATGGTATCCAGCGAAGGCCTTGTCACCACAGGAGATGGCCGTCCATGCCTGCTACCGCCCTGCAGACCCCGCAGTGCAGCACGCTGCGGACAGGAAGACAGAGGCATTGAGGACCCTGACCCTGTGTAGACCTGAGCTAATGTGTGTTTGCATCTTGGTTTTTAACAATAAAAGCTTAAAAATTAAAAAATAAAAATGTTAAAAAGATAAAATTGCTTATAGAATAAAAATATAAAGAAAATATCTTCGTGCAGCTGTACAACGTGTTTCATTTTAAGCTAAGTGTTATTACAGAAGAGTCAAAACGTCTTAAAATAATTCAACAGTTTATAAAGTAAAAAGATTATGGTAAGCTCAGGTTAATTTCTTATTGAAGAAAGAAAAGATTTGTATAAATTTGGTGTAGCCTATGCATACAGTGCTTTTAAAACCCACTGTATCATAATGTCCTCGGCTTTCACGTTCACTCACTCACCCAGAGCAACTTCCGTTCTGCAAGCTCTATTCATGGTAAGGGTCCTACAGGTACAAGAACACCATTTTTTTGTTATCTTTTGTGCCAGATTTTTACTGTAACTCTTCTATATCTAGATATAGTTAAATGTGCAAATACTTATCATTGTGTTATGTTTGCCCACAGAAATCAATACAGGTGTATTCAGCAACCCAGGAGCAATGGGCTATACCACACAGCCTACGTATGCAGTAAGCTGTATCATCTAGGTTTAAATACATTCTATGATGTTTACACAATGACAAAATTTCTTATGTTTTATTTCTCAAAATGTATCCCCATTGATTAGCAACATATGACGTTACTATAGTAATGTTACTATGTGATAATTGTCTATTTTGAATTATCATGCTCCCATAACCACATTATTTGGGGTTTCTTTATTAGTTCATTTCAAAAGCATATGTTCAGTATAGAGTAACATTTTAGACACTATAATTCATATTATCAAATTAAATCATAATCTAGTTTAGGAGTCAGCAAGCTAGAGCCCTGTCGCTTGTTTTTTTAAATAAAGTTTTATTGGAACACTGCCATACATGATTGTGTGTACATGTCTACAGTTGCTTTTGCATTGCAACAGCAAAGTGCAGACTGAGCTTCATTCAGCAGTTGTGAGAGAGATTGTATGCCCTCCAACCCCAAAATATTTACTTTGTGGCCCTTTGCAAAATAAACTTGCCAACTTCTGTTCTGCCTCAATGATTTGCAAACACCTCATCTGGCTCCACCGGGATCTCCTAAGCATCTGGTTAAAAGCAGAGTTTCTGCACCCTAGAAATCCCGATTCAGTGAGTTGGCTGGAATGGAACATGGGAATCTGCATTTCAAAAACCTCTTGCAAGTGGTGTGTTGTGTTCCATTTGAGTAGAGCCATTCCAGATGATGAATTTTAAGACCATTCCAGAGGCAATACCTGTGGGATGATATTAAGAAAGACTTTCTCAGAAATGGTAGTTATCTCTACTAGATCTGGATTTTTTGCAAGAAAATCCACAATTTGTTTTAGGCAATAGAGAAAATAGTATGAGCCACGATACGGAAGTGGGGAGAACAGAGGATGAGAGAAACGTGGGGCAAGAAGAGAGGAAGAACCAGAGACAGGCTGGCCCCGGGGAGGTGCAGAGACGGTTTCATTTGTATAGTCTTTGAGATCAGAGCGAGAGACGTCCTAGAGCCTTATTGAAAAGCTAACACAAATCAATAGTTCAAGATCTGGCCAAGCAGTGTACCCCAATCTCCGATGAAAAACAGAGGAGATTTATAATGTTATGGGTTAAATTCAGGATCAGTAAACTTTAACATACCTCAGCATCACCTCAAGGGCTCATTCAACTCAGAAAGCAGGCTCTCCTCCCAGAGTTTCTGGTTTAGAAGGTCTGGGGTAGGGCCTAAAAATTTTCATTTCTAAAAACTCGAGTGATGCTGCTGGTGCCGGTCCAGAAAATGCTACTGTAACCAAACAAGACAAATGGTTGGAAAAGAGGGTCCTAGAGTACACCTGTAAACAGGCTTTGTCACGTGGATGCCCAGCCTTCCATCCTTCAGGTGTGAATTCTTCAGGTCTACTGGCAGTTTGGATGGAAACCGTGTTGTAGTCACAGGGTCAGAAAATACTAGGACAGGACCTGGAGATATTTAGTCCAATCTTTTATTTTATAAAACAGACAAAGAACCTGAAAATCAGAGCTGTTATGTGCTTTGACTGCACGTGGTTCTCAAAGACAACCCCAGGGTTCATCATTCAAAAGGAAACCCACATAATAAAACTGGATGATATTTTATGTTAAAAAATAAGTTGGATTTACTCCGTGTCCCCTGAGTTCAGTAAAAAACTTACAAATAGCAACAATAGAGAGCTATCATCTAATAATATGACAATAATGACATCTTCATTGAAGAGAGACCCACATTGGCAGGAATAGCCAGCAGAAAATTGGTCAAGATTAGAAACCAAATTTGGCTCTTGAGTAACTGGTCCAAAACTCATTACCGAATGACCTTGTACCTTTCAAATGCAAAGCATCACACAGGGTCTGTATGTTTTTTAGCCCTGCATTGTTTTGCTGAATTTCATGTGCAAGGAAATAGAAGCTTGGTTCAGGTTCAAGTCCCATTTCCTGACTGTGGGTTAACTACAACTCGGGTAACAGCTGTGCTTGATTGACAGAACATCTAAGCAGAGATGCTCTTAGCTACCTCAGGGTTCCCAGGACACTTGGAAATAATTCAGGTATGGTTCCCCTTCAGCTGGGTATTAGCAGCCTGTAAATATGTATTCCCATTCAGCGTAATGGGTTCTGACAGAGTAAGAGCCACCTGGAAAACATTTAAATGTCCTTTTGTACGAGGTTGTTTAGCTGCCTTTCCCCCAAGGAAATGGGGAAATCAGCAATGCATTATTTTAGCTTGTTACCGTGTGGGATGTGTCAGGCTTTTGTTTTGTTTTAGTATTTTTCCTGCCTATGCCCTTCATTCGTCTTTCAAACACAGCGTCAAAGGATCCATCTCCTTGTCCAGTTTCACATCATATGTAGATAAAAATGAGTTAATCTTTAATGAAGCAGAAAGGGGGTTATATAAAGGCAATTTCCTTCCCGGCTTTACCTGATGGTTCTTGTTCATTTTATTGGGCTCATCAACCAAATGGTTATTTATTCATATATCCACCCAGTCTGTATTGAACACTGCCAGGTGAAAGGCATCTTGACAGATTTGAGTTGACTTTTTTCGTCCCCCTCTTGTAATTATTAGAAAAAAGGAAGAAGGCAGCCAACATTGCTCCCTGCCTGACACAGCTAGAGTCCCATTTTCCCTTTTGTTCCAACATGGTATAATTCCTCCCTCTAGATTGGGCCATCCTTGTGCCAAACAAGATGACGTTTCTACCAATTTAAAAGTGGTGAAATAAAGGATTTGATTTCCCCTTCAGAAAACTGGAGGTATTATGAAATATCCTACATCTTTATAAGTTAAGCACAATTTTCTTCAGCCTGACATTTCGAAGTGTTCTTTACCCTGATATCCCTTCCAAACTTATCCCAAATTTGAAAGAACTCAGCATTGAAGCCAGGCCTGTCGGCACACCAAACCGTAAACATGTATCAAGTATATTCACCTCTGTATTTAGCTAGAATGAATTCCACCAGCACAAAGACTATAGAATCAATCCCTTAAAGATCAATGTAAAGTTTTAACCTCCAGTGTTGGATTCCTTTGGGAGCCAGTACAACCCATAATGAGGTCTTTGTCCCTTTGTCCTCAAGTCCAAGATCCTGATTATTCTACCCCTCCATTGGACATAGAAGATTCTGCCCTACATTTTTTTTTTTTTTTTTTTTTTTGCAGTTTTTGCAGTTTTGGGCCGGGGCAAGATTTGAACCCACCACCTCTGGTATATGGGACCAGCACCCTACTCCTTTGAGCCACAGGCGCTGCCCTGCCCTGTATTATGAGTTACTATTTTATGTGTGTGCTAAGTTTCTTAAGGACAGGCTATAGGGCACGTGTTTTCTGGTGTGCACAATAAATTAATGAATGGGAGGAGAGTAGTTTCAGGAATGTTTTTAGCAACTGCCATTGTTAAAAATATATATTGGGAATTATCCCCAGCAGAAAAATATCTATGGAATCAACTAAAAAGCAAGAAACAAAATCCTTAAGTTACGAAGGTTAGTTACTAAAAAGGTTAGCAGGATTTCTGAAGTCATTGCAGTTGAATTTTAAAAGGATTTTTTTTTTTTGTAGGTAGTTTGGAGAATTTAATGATCTTCTTAACATTACATAATACAGCCCTGCGGTAAGTAGTATGTTTATTTTTCAAAGAACTTTAGAACTCTTTTCTAATTAATTAACTCATCAATCATTAGGTAAACCAGCAAGCTCTAATGAAAGTTGTAGGAGGAAAAGCAAATGATTATAATAGTAGTGACGTAAAAACCTGACCATATTCCTGAGAGTGGAGAGAAGGAAGTGTCATTCATTTACTAATACACTGGTGCTGGGGTTTTCATTGTTGGTTGGGGTTTGGGTTAGAGAGAATTTATCCAGCTTTGATTTTGAGACAGGAAGAAGGTTATCATAAAATTAATTAATAATAACATTAATATCTCACAATGACTTATTAAGCTTCTAGCTTTCCATAGTTTTTTCAATCTTCTAAGTCCTCACTGGATAATGCCTCTTGCAAATAGCTCACAATACCAGCTTTTCACATCCTGGATACTAGAGTTTTCCATCTCGTATAACAGAAAGGGTAACAGAAAACATTTTATAGTGCTCTTTACGCTGAAGCACCATGGTGTGTGGTGGGGACATGGGGAATGGAAGAGTCAGCACAAAAGAGGCAATTCTAGTTTGGAGAAATGAACCAAATCCTAAAAGGAGAAAGACAATCCTCACGTTGGAAGCTAAATATGTCTGACAATTTTAAATCTAGAATAATGGCCAGTAAAAAAATGTAGGCTTAGAACAAATCAGCACTCCCTAATCCCTTGACTTATATTTTGAAGGGCATCTGTTGGGGTGGGTTCTGGTCACTCTGGGATTAGAACGGACAGTGAGATGTGAGGGGCAATCTCCTGCTAACCTACAGTCCCACTGATGTGCTGACCCTCAGATCACTTTTAAAATCAATTCAATACTTCCTGGATAGGCTGACGTCACCCCCTCGTGTCCGAGTGAAGGGCTGGACTCCCGCTTCTTCCTCATTAGAATGCTGTACACTCCACTATGGCAGGAGCCAACGTCTATTTTCAGGATGGCCATAAAATAAAACAGTAAGCGCTCTTATCTCTGGGGCCAAGGTAGGGAGAAGAGAGAGAATTAACGAGGAATGAGGTCCACAGAAACAAAAGGCAGAAGGAAGCATTAATCTGCTAATATTTACCAAATTCTAGCAATAAAGCCAAGTGTCAGCCATATACAATTATAAAGCATTGAAAACCCAGAAATGAATTCAAGGGCACTCCAAGAATTCTAGCCTGAGAGAGATCAGCCAGGAAGGTAGTAGCGGGCAATTTAATCTGGGAAAATGACTTTCCACCAAGGAAATTGAAAACACCATTCTCAGTTCTTTCATTTTCATTAAGGAGTTTTTCTTTTCACAATCCATTTATAAAGGAAAATGTTTGTTCGCCCATCTTGCCTCTGTTTGCATAAACATGGAATCAAGCTCTTCCACACTGGGATTGTGTGTGTACACTCACACACACATTCATATATGCAAATAGACGTGGGAATATGTCTGTCAACAAGTCCTCCGGGTCACAGTTGCCAGGGCAGAGGGACTGTCCAGCCATCCTTGGGCCTTGCTGGGATCTGAGGACTGCCTCTGGCTCTGCTCTGACTGCTGTGCAGGGCACTGGAGTTTCGTGGAGCTGAGAGCAGAGTCGCTGTGTCCCACCAGTGGAGAAAATGCACCTTTCATGGAAGTGCATCATTCAGATAGGCCGGCAGGAACCGGGCAGTCCGTCCTCCAGCTGAGGGGCAAAGCCCGGGAGAGGAGGAGACACCCTCGGACAGACACGGCCACTGTCCTCAGAACACTCCAGGAGCAGCTACCTGCCGGGTGAAACCGGAGGCCACTGGCAGAGGAAAGGTGACCTCCAGTTCACAACAGCACAGCCACTTGGTTTCTCAGCCTTCTCTGCCAAGTTACCTGCTATCAAGACCACAGGTGGACCCAACCTGGAATGTCGGGCTCCTTCCTCTACTTCTTATTTCAACACTCTTCACTGTCCCACCCACACGCATGCACACACGTGCACACACAGGCACACGTACATGCACCCACACGCATGCCACACGTGCACACAGGCACACGTACACGCACGCACACGCATGCACACGTGTGCACACACAGGCACACGTACACGCACCCACACGCATGCACACGCGTGCGCACACAGGCACACATACACGCACCCACACGCATGCACACGCGTGCGCACACAGGCACACGTACACGCACCCACATGCATGCACACGCGTGCGCACACAGGCACATGTACACGCACCCACATGCATGCGCACACACGCACACACAGGCACATGTACACGCACCCACATGCATGCACACACGTGCACACACCAGGCACACGTACACGCACCCACATGCATGCACACACGCGCACACACAGGCACACGTACACGCACCCACATGCATGCCACATGTGCACACACAGAGCCTGCACATGGTAAAGGGAGGCTTTCATTCTAAGCCAGACTGACCTTCCTGAGTTCACTGGAAACACACCCCAGAACATTTCACTAGATTAGGACTCAGTGTTCAAAGGCACGGAGGAATTGCCTGCAGACTCAACTACTGTCACCCCCTGAGTCAGAGAGAAAGAAAAAGGGCAAGGTCCTTCCCTGAGGGCGTGGCACTGTACCTGCTTGGCACAGAAGGGACCTACTACCTCCCTGCCCATGTGTTTTACTTGCACAGACAGCCTGGCTCCAGCCTGGGCTGGGGACAGGGTGAGGGGACCTCCGGCACTGTGGGAGTGCTGGGAGGGAGGTACATGCTAGAAATCAGCCACGAAGCCTCGACACGCAGACACTCCGGCCCTGTGCCCGTGGTGCATGTCATGGTGCCCTCTGAAGTGGCCTGGGCGGGGAGCACACAGGCCAGCGGGGAGGGCACACCCCATTCCCTAGGTCTAGGGAACAAAGAAGGAACTCTGTACCAACTCTGTCTCAGACCAACTGCAGGAAAGTCTCGGTTCTTCCCCATCTCAGATGTGTGACCTGGGGCAAGTCACGAAACCTCTCTGTGATTTCATGTCCTCCTGCCTCACAGAGTAGTTCTGAGGACTAAACGAGCAACTTCTCAAAGGGCTAAGGAAACGTACCCAGAATATGGTAAATGCTAGGCAGGGTTACTAGGAGTGCACGCCACCTGATTTCAGCAACCTCTGCTTGGACTTGAAAGGGAAGAACAGGGAAGAACCGGGCTAGTGTGCTCACATCCCCGCCCCTGGGCCCTGGTCATCCCTGCCCGGGTGGAGGGGGCTGGCACTACCTTCAAATCCTACCCCTGTGGAACTTGTGGAAGCATCATTGCCGGTTGACTCGGCTGAAAGGCACTGATGTCCTCGTTACCCTGAAATAACCTAATTAAGAGAGAAAAAAAGAAGGCGCTGGCACTAACAAAGAACCTGGTCCACTCACTGAGCCCAGGAGCTTAAGTTCCAGGAACATTCTTTTGAGCTGACAGAGCCTTAATTTATTATTAACAACATGAGGGAGAAAATGAAACTGCAGACTTTGTCCTTCATTTCACTTTGAGTTCTTATCACCTATAAATGACGGTCCCACCCCCCAGGGAGAGAGACCACTCATCTGCCCCTATTGACTGTGATAGTGACTGCAGAGAAATGAAGTGACCAGTGGGTTGTGGACCTAAAACTGCAATGAAACGTGTGTCCAGCTTGCTAAGAACAAAGGTGTCTGTCCTGAGAAGAGTGGCTGACAGCTGAGTCTCCACCCCAAGCATGTATTTTCCAAACCAAAACTCAAGCCTCTTGAGTCACAGGGGGATTTTTGTTGTTGTTTGTTTGTTTTTAATTGTTGGGAATTCATTGAGGACACAAAGAATTAGGTTACATTGATTGCATTTGTTAGGTAAATTCCCTCTTATAATTGTGCCACTCCCCCAAGAAGTGTGCCCTACACCCTGACCCCCATCCTCCTCCCACCTCCCCTCTCCCTGCTCCCTCAGTCCGCCACCCCCGTCATGTATTAGCTCATCTGCTGCCTTCGTATTAAGTTGAATACACTGAATTCTTGCTTCTCCATTCTCGTGATGCTTTACTAAGAAGACTGTGTTCCACCTCCATCCAGGTTAATACAAAAGATGTGAAGTCTCCATTTCTTTTAACGGCTGAATAGTATTCCATGGTATACATACACCACAGCTTGTTAATCCATTCCTGGGTTGGTGGGCACTTGGGCTGTTTCCACATTTCGGTGATTGTAAACTGAGCCGGAATAAACAGTCTAGTGGGTGGCTTCTGGGACTGCCCTTGGGCTATCTTTAAGGGAGCCTTTTGGAACCATGAGGGAAAATAGGACAGAATAATTGACTAGTCTGAAAAATTCAGACACTCAAGATAGTGATTCATTTGGCAGGGAGGTAAAAGGTAGCAAATGGGGAAATATTTTTTATAATAATTAACACTCATAAGGGTCACCCTGTAGTCCTTACATTGATCTGAATAGCAAACAGAACTATAATCGAACTTGGGGGTCTCCATGGTGACTATCAGAGCACTTACGACCGTGAGTAGAATTACCAAATAAAGCCACGACTCCCCAATTCTGTTCCTATTTTGTTCCTAAAAAGGGAGAATGGTCTATGTATCTGACTCCCTTCTTCTTTTGAGCACTTGTGATCTGTTCAGTGCATTCCCAGGTTTGAAACAAGAGCTGAAAGAGATGGTGCTCCTCACAGAGCCTAGCATTATTTACCTGGTCTTTGAAGTTAGAGCATATGGATTCAAATTTTTGCTTCCTAGTTTATAGGCCCAGTTTCAACACCAGTAAAATGGAAATAATAACCAGCATCTGACTCACTGGAACAGCTACAGTGATGTGAGCGGAGAACATGGTTTGTGATAGAAATTTGATGAATGTTAACTGTTGTCACTAGAAAAGGAAAAAAGTGTAACTGTCAGCATTAAACTAAAAGCAGTTAGTAGCCTTCCAGTCCTAGGGACTCTGAGAAGACTTAAAGATGTAGACCATTTTTTCTAACATTAAATCACTTTAGTATGTTAGAATATATAGAGGTATAATAATAAAATATTTCTCTTTTTAGTGACAGCATGTCACTCTGTCACCTAGACTGGGGTGCCCTGGTGTCATCATAGCTCACAGCAACCTCAAACTCCTGGCTCCAGTGATCCTCCTCCCTCAGCCCCCTGGATAGCTGGGAATATAAGCCAACATGCCCAGATTAATTTTTTGTAGAGGTGGGGGTCTCCCTGTGTTGCCCAGGCTGCTCTTGAGCTCTTGGACTCAAGCAATGCTCTTGCTTTGGTTTCCCAATGTGATGGAATGACAGGCACTTGGCCTACAGATATAATTTTCTTTAATAAGTTAATGGGCTGGTTTTCAGTGAAAGAGAAATCCAGGGACAAATGGTTTGGCCGTTCCTCCTTGATCTGGGCTGCTGTGTCATTAAAGTGTAAGCAACCGCCTCTCATGTGGAATCTATTGAGGTGATAGCCCCTGGAAGAGTTCATTAGTGTTTTAACTAACACGCCCCACAGACTAAAATGCAGGCCAAAAGCCTATGTGTTTCTGGGTGACTATTTTACCTGTTAGATTTGTAACACAATTTTACATTGAATTTCAAAATTGAAGGTGTACACTTTAGTGGTAAAGATGTGGTCATAGGTGTGGACCCTGCTTTCTGTGTTAGTCGTGAGGATGTGGTCAGTAGTGTGGACTCTGCTTTCTGCGTGAGTCGTGAGGACGTGGGCAGTAGTGTGGACTCTGGTGTCTGTGTTACTCATGAGGACGTGTTCAGTAGTGCGGACCCTCCTCTCTGTCAGTCATGAGGACGTGGTCAATAGTGTGGACTCTGCTTTCTGTGTCAGTCGTGAGGATGTGGTCAGCAGTGTGGACCCTGCTCTCTGTCAGTCATGAGGACGTGGTCAGTAGTGTGGACTCTGCTTTCTGTGTCAGTCGTGAGGATGTGGGTCAGTAGTGTGGACCCTGCTCTCTGTCAGTCATGAGGACGTGGTCAGTAGTGTGGACTCTGCTTTCTGTGTCAGTCGTGAGGATGTGGGTCAGTAGTGTGGACCCTGCTCTCTGTCAGTCATGAGGACGTGGTCAGTAGTGTGGACTCTGCTTTCTGTGTCAGTTGTGAGGATGTGGTCAGTAGTGTGGACTCTGCTTTCTGCGTTAGTCGTGAGGACATGGTCAGTATTGTGGACTCTGCTTTCTGGGATTTTTGCTCTTCCTCTATGTGGACTTCGGATTTTTTTTTTTTCAATTTATAAAAAATAAGAGACCCGAAAAAGATATACCCTCAAGCCATTTCATTGTAGCCTTTTATTATCCTATAAATTCCTCAAATATCAAAATTCATGTTGTTACATTTGTGGTGATTAATGAAAACCATTTTTGAGAATAAAGAAATTGAAAGGAAATTTTTCTCTAATAAAAAATGGGTTTTGTTCCAACTGTAGGCAGAATCTTTTTGTGAGCCACAAAATAAAAAAAATGTTCCTAGGCGGCACCGTGGCTCAGTGGGTAGGGTGCTGGCCCCATTTACTGAGGGTGGAGAGTTCGAACCCAGCCCCGGCCAAACTGCAACAAAAAAATAGCCGGGCGCTGTGTCGGGTGCCTATAGACCCAGCTACTCAGGAGGATGAGGCAAGAGAATCGCCTAAGCCCAGGAGCTAGAGGTTGTTGTGAGCTGAGACACCATGGCACTCTATGGAGGGCAATTAAGTGAGACTCTGTTTCTTAAAAAAAACGCTGTATATCTAAAAATGTTCCTGCGTCACATGCAAACCAAACACAGTCCTGATTAAAAAGAAACCCACAAGCAAGAAGCACAGAAGATTCTAGAAGGTACAAAATGTGGGGCCGAATCCTGGAAACAGATGTTCTGTGGTACAGCTAAGGGCAAGGAAACAAAGGTAAATTTGTTTTCAAGTATTTAATGATTCCCTGTTCTGAACCTAGATATTTGCTGATCTTTGCACACTGCAGCCTGTCAGAACTTCCCCCAGCCCAGCCTTTCCTTGCCTCCCGTCATCCCCTCTGATTTTCTGTACACATCACACTCAGACTACCCAACATACCACCGGCCACTACGCAGGGCAGTGCAGGAAGACCAATCTGTGTAATGATCACCATTTACCATCCTGGAGAAGCTGCTTCCCTGCACCGTGAGCAGCCGGCTCTGAGTTTGCTCTGAGCATAGGTGCCATCATCTCGAAGGTTATACCTCAAAAACAAAAACTTGGGATAGTCCACTCAACCATCTGACAGATTTGAAAACGAAAGAAAAATATGTACATTTAAGAAACCACTGTCCTAATGCAAATGCTGGGAGAGTCTTAACTGTCTTACATATGTGATCACTGTCTTCAACTGAAAGCAAGAATGAATTCAGTCTATCAGCAAAGACTGGTCAGGAGGGAAGGCTACCTGCCCCTCTGAGGGCTGCAATACATTGTTCCTGTTCTTCAGAGAGTTTGCAATGTAGTTGGAGAAAAAAAATTAAAATGTTAGTTTTTTTTTTACTTGTTACCGATGTAACAGTATAAAATAATACAAGGACAATGTAACAAAATATGTGTGCTTGCCAATAGCTGGTGGGAAGTGCTAAGAGCTGAGAAGAGGCAAACCCCGCACGCAACATGGGGTCTAGGAAGGCTTCTCATCAGAGGGAGAAGGCCAGGCTCCCAAGAGAAGCAAGAATAAGATTATCAGGGAAATACCAGAGAGGGCTGCTTACAAAAGGCATGTTCAGAAGCCCCAGGTGGCTGGAATTGAGGTTTCGTGTGGAGGAACCAGAGATGGTAATATAAGAGAGAGACAATTCAAAGCAACCTGAGTCCACCATATTGCCCTAATTACTTTTTTTCAACCAATAAAAAATATTTGCTAAGCACTTGATAGATACAAGGCACTGTTGGGGGTGGCAAGGCAGAGGAACAAAAAGAAAAGATCTAATTTGAGCTCAGGAGCCAGACATAAAAACAGGAAATGTGAACAATGTGAATCACACCAAATAAACCAAAGAAGGGGGGAGGGCAGTTGGCAAATAATGGCTCCATCTGTAGAGGAAACCAATTATTTTGTCTGCTAAATATGCTTCCCTTTCTTCTAAGAATAAAAGAGCTTCTTTCCTCTGCTTCTGAGGGTCGTTCCTCCCAGGCCCGCTTGACTCCTGTAATGCCCACAGCCACTGCCCTTCCTCCACGGCCCCACCCAGCCACACCTGATGGGCAAGGAGCGACCCTGCAGCATTGCACAGAAGTCCCTGCCCCAGTTTCTCCCTGGAACCAATGGCATCCTTCTTTAACTTGTGGCTTGATTTTCCAAACCTTTTACCAATAACAGAGTACTGTCTAATAAATTTCCCCTTTGATAACAGCAATTCAAATTGATAAGGCCTGTTACCTGCAACGCAGAGTCTTATTAAACTGCTGAGTGCTTTGAGGCTAACCGTACTGCGATTGTTTCCCGTCTTGCCTCCAAACTTCTAGGCTGTCCATCACACAGGGCATCTCACTCATCTGAGTGTCACCAAATGTGGTTAGATCTGTGATTTGTCTAAGCAAACAGTTGAGTGAGTTTTACGATTTACTGAAACACATAAACTCCCAACTCTTCATTTCAGAACACCTTACAAGTTGATTTTTTGCTCACACAGATGGGTATTCCCAAGGGGGAGCTGATTACCATCCAGGTGGTGTTGCAGGGACCCAGGCTCCTTTCATCCTGGGCCTCCACCTCCATGGCTATGGGCGCCTGTGTGAGACCATCGGCAGGCAGGAGCAGAGAGCGTGATGGAGACTCCTACTTCTTAACCACTGGGGCCCAGAAGTGACCTACATGGCTTCCATTCTCAGTACGTTGGTAAGAAGCAGCCACATAGCTGCAGGGGCTGGGAAATGTGGTACCTAACTGGGCAGCCAGATCCTAGCAACATGTCTTCCCTACAGAAAGGAAGTAGGACTATTTGGTGAAAGGTTAGCCAGCTCTTCCACAAGGACATCAAGTCACATTGGCTGAATTTACCTTACTATGAGAAAGCAAAAAGGAAGGAAGGAAGGGAGGGAGGGAGGGAGGAAGGGAGAGGAAAGGAGGAAGGGAAGACAGAAAAGAGGAGAGAAGAAAAGATAGAAAAATGAGTAAGATGAAGAGAAATTCATTGTGGGTTAGAAATGGGGACAGATTGCTTCAAGGAGCAGGAATGGAGCATGTTGCTTCTGTTTTCTTCATTAGAAAAAACCCACTGGAGGCCATAAATAATGGTGCAGAGGAGTTCTGCTGACTACCTCAGTAAAATGGCAACTCCTCTAACAGACTTTCTAAAAAATCCTTCCCAGTTATTACCTTTGGGATGTAAGCAGCGTAAGTCGAAGCTCCTGTCTCCAGCCACGGTCCTTGTCTGGGCCCCTGAAGGGCACAGAGAAATCTGCCCAGGGACTTCTCTAAGGGCATAAGTGTGGGGCTGCAGAGGCCAAGGATGCTGCTGAAAGGCAGGGGCTTCCGGGGAATCCACTCCCACCTCACTGCCGTGAAGACAGTGAGAAAAAATGCACAACCCTTGGAACAAACAGAAACATTTCAAAGCTCCATGAGGACTTCCCACATGTTTTTAAATTCAAGTCCTCATGGCTTAAAAGTTGGGTTCTGGACAGGGTGTGTTCTGGAGCAGGTCCCAGTGCTCAGGGGGAGGAAAGAAGTGGAGAGACAGGATTCCTAAGACAAGGCCTGACCCCAGTCATGGGGGCCAGGAACTACATGGGGCATCAGAGAAGTCCTCTCCCCCCAGTCATGGGGGCCAGGAACTACACGGGCATCAGAGCAGTCCTCTCCCCCCAGTCATGGGGGCTGGGATCTCCATGGGACATCAGAGAAGTCCTCTCCCCCCAGTCATGGGGGCTGGGATCTCCACGGGACATCAGAGCAGTCCTCTCCCCCCAGTCATGGGAGCCGGGATCTCCATGGGACATCAGAGCAGTCCTCTCCCCACAGTCATGGGGGCCGGGACCTCCACGGGACATCAGAGCAGTCCTCTCCCCCCAGTCATGGGGGCCAGGATCTCCATGGGACATCAGAGCAGTCCTCTCCCCCCAGTCATGGGGGCCGGGACCTCCACGGGACATCAGAGCAGTCCTCTCCCCTCAGTCACGGGGACTGGGAACTACATGGGGCATCTGAGCCGTCCTCTCACTCCAGCTGTGACTTCCGAAGGACAGAGACCGTGTTTAAGGCACGTGTTTCTAGTGCCCGACACACACCAACCACACAAGCAAGCACTGGGCAAAGATTGGTGAATAGATAAATGAATGGGCCTGGCATCCAGTTATTACCTCCTCGATGCAAAGTGAGCATTTGTCCTCAGTAAGAAAGAACAATAATTTAGAACAGGAGCACCAGAATGCAGCAGACAGGACACACACTTGAAGCTGAGTCTCCAAAAGCGCGGGTGGAAGCCAGTGTGGCCTCAGAGTCAGGAGCAAAGGTAAATCACCAAACAGCACTCACGGGACTTAGTCACGCAGCGGGGATGCTGGGCCTGGAAACCAATGTGGTTAAGTTATTATAAGTTATTGTACAATCTGACTTAAAAAGTCAGTAGTTGTAAAAGATCTGGGCTTTTTGTTCTTAAGATCTATGTTACTCTAAGAAGCAAAACCAGCCTTGAGCAAAACTGTAGACCAGACTTCACCTCTCGTCTCCCTTTTCTCATCCTCCTGTAGCCAGCAAATGCCCCTCTACATGTTCAGTGGCTTCAGATTTCACCACGCTTACTGCCCAGGTCCTCCCAGGTCCACAGCTCTTCCTCCTTCTCACCGTGTGTCTCAGCTCCCCGCCTCTGCTCTGGCTGGGGAGAGCTGCCTAATGCTGTCGTCTGCTGTGCATTCAGAAAGGACCCTGCTGGTAAATTCGGGTACAGGATAGCCTCATTTGTTGGTGTCCTTTGGAGACAAAGTCCTTGCCCAAGGGAGTATCTCTAATCACAATAATTTCCAAGTGAAGTAGGGCCACTGGGGAGGAGATGGGCAGGCTGAACTTTCCCTGCCCTTTAAATCACACCAGGGAGGCAGGCACTCCTCCTGCAGCCCAGCTCCAGACCCTTTCAAAATAGCCACTATCCCGGTTAAATTAACAATGAAAGACTTCTGTGGCAAAACCTCAGCCCCCATTAGCCAGAAACAAGACAGTTTCATTAGCCAACATCTTTTCAAAAGGGTGGCTGAGTCATTTCCCTTTAGTCCACTCTGACTCCTTTATTTCTGGTTATCTCAAAACACTTCTTATAAACTAATAGTGGAAAGCACAGAACAGTGGTCTGTGGCATGCCTTATATACTCCTTTGAAAAAAATTCATCTAGATAGTCCAAAGAACAAAATTTAACTTTCTCCAAGATCATACCCATAACCAAAGCACATCATCCTCCGTCGTTACTCATGGCCTGAGGAGGGGTGCGCTGCCAGGATGCAGTGAGCAACTTCAGGGTGTCTAAGCCCAAAGAGCAGCAGCGGGCACCGAGCTGCCGAGTTAACAAAAGGTAGGTGCTGGCAACTGGCAGGCAGGCCCATGAATCTTATCCATTTTCCCTTCTCTATTGTTACTACGGCCTTAAATCTTTTCAAAAGTAACATAGAATATCAGTAAATTCGTGCAAATATATATTCACATATAAAGACACGTACACACACACACACACCAATACACAAACATTCATACACATGTAAAGTCACTATTCCCAGAAACATGTCCAAAGGAAACTGCCTTCAGGAATGTTTTTTTCTTCAAAGTAAGAGTGGGTTATAGTCTTTGTCGCAAATTATAATAGTTTCACATATTCAGCTGATAGGTTTCTAGAAATTCAACTAAATACATTTTCCTTCTTGACCTGAACAGCAACAATAAGAAAAAAAATAAAACACTCTAATAGTGAAGCAGAACGTACTTAAACCAGTTCATGCTCTTTGCAAAGGAAGACAAATAAAGCCTTCCTGTAGCCTAAAGTCCAGAGCTAATTGATGCATTCAGGGGTTCACCTGTTAAGGTAGCTGATTTAACTGCCTACTGATCTGAGCCTACAGAAGAGCCTTAGCCAACAGAGGACATGAAATTAAACACAGTGGCCTGCGTGAATGAAGCAGGCCCAGGGGAGCCAGTCAAATGATCAGAGATGGCCGAGGGGAAATATAAAAAGAGAAATCAGACAAACGGGCACAGTCCTTTACAAGCTCTGACACCTGAGGATATCGCCCTGTGACCCCAGAGTTTACAAATAGAGAGATGGTGCTCAGTCATAGAGAAAGGCTAGGTCATATCTGATAGGCTCTGTTTATTAAGACGGGGAGATGAATAATGCATCTCAGATAATTATCCATTGACATTTGTCTTCAGAAAGTTTGATACATAAAATCTATCTTTAAGAATCTAAACACTGAGAATACTTTATTTCTCAATGTTAACCAACAGAAGAAGGGTAAGTGTGTTGGTCGATCAAGTTCAAGAACTGAAAAGAATAGAGAAGCTGTCAAAAGGCTGCAGTGTTATGTTTTAATTCAGTTTTGCTACTTTCAAGTACGTAGAGTATTTTTAATTTTGGAAGTCCTGTTCTAATAAATAATGATTGGACAGGAATGTTCTCAAAGTCACAAACAAAGAGTTGAAAACTAATGCTTTTGAACAGTTCCCAAATATTTATTTCTGTCCTTTATTAAAGCTTGCCAGGCATACTTTTCAGTTCAGGGGATGCCGAGGTGAAAAGTTTCTGTCTATCCAAATGACATACCCAGCCCAGATACACTGTTGCTCTTGCTAAGAATCTATGTAAAAATTCCTTGCTTGTCACTCAAATTCGTATAGATTCTAAATCACCTGTGTTTATGTAAAGCAGCAAGTGTGCCAAGTAGATCTGGCCTCAGGAAATATTTAGATCAACCCAAACCCAACTACAATCATCTGGACTCAGAGTTCAGCCATGAAGAAACAAGTGGACAGTAACTGCAGTAAAGTAAGTGCCATGTGACAGCTATAAACGTAATGCTTGTTATGAAAGAGCTGGGAAAAGACAGGAGCCCGTTTCAGTGTGTGCTTGTGTGTGCCGTGTGTACATAAATGCATGGCCGGCGAAAGATAGATGATAGATACATAGATATGTTTTTACTCCAGTAAGAAATGATACTGATACTCTCCTTCCTGAAAATAAAGACATAGCATAGTAATTAGAATTATAGCATCTACTGTTAGACAAATCTGAAGTGGAAACCAGGTTCCGCCACTTACAAGCTGTGCAATCTTAAAGAGGTTACTTGACCTATCTGAGCTTCTGTTTTCACCTGTGACATAGAAGTCACAGTATCTAATTCGGTGTGTTATTAAAACCCTCTATAGAGGAGAACAAAAAAAAACACTGTTTTTGCTTCTTTTTTTATTATTGGTATATAGTCTATGCCCACCAAACATTCAGAGTATTCTGCTTTTCATTTTAAAATTAGGTCCGAAATGTTGTGTTCTAGAATATAAACAAGGAAGGGACTGGAACGCTTCAAGCCTGCAGGTACGCACAGCTAAAAGAACAGCGACAGTGAGGCAGGGGTGAGAAAGAGTCCCAGCTTTTTCTGAAGCTCTCCTGAATGCCCAGATATTTTTAGATCACTTTTAAAATGGAAAACAGACACACACACACACACACACACCAAAAGGCATAGAACAAACACCCAGAAATACTTTGCTTTGGTTTTACATGGGTTATTTTTACATATCTGTCTTGCCGTGTGGATTTCGTTGTGAATGAAATGAATCGGTAATATTGCTCCCATGGAAACCTGTTTCTCTGTGATTGGCTGAGAGGTATCCAGGCACTTCCACAATGCTCAGAATGTGCAAGTACTGTGAATATTTAACAGACACAGTAAAACCCACCAACCCCGTGCCATTTGTTATGCAACTCACCATTAATAAAGAGATTCTCAGATCCATCTTAACATATTCTCAGCCTCTCTGTATCCTCCAGAGGTTCTTTCCCCCTTGTTAAAAACTGACTTACAGAGATTCAGAGCAGGGTGTGGGGGCGGGAGGGCAAGACGTGGGGGATGAAGCATAAAATCTCCAAGGTGTGGGAAGGTAAAGCCTTACACTTGGAATTAATAACGCCTCCATTCCATTTGTTTTGTTTCAAGGTTAAACTGATATAAAAAGAGAAAAGTGATTTGCCCAAAAGGAATTTTCTGCCATTTTACATTTAATCATGATTAAGTAACAAAGTATCGTGTCACCAAAGAAAAGTTACAAAATGTGAGTATGCGCTGGGGTGGTAACCAAGAAAGATGAGGCAAATGAGACCATGGAAAGGCCCAAAGGAGGCAATGTATATTGGCCAATATCTGTGGGAAACTGAGATTTTTTTTAAAAGCATATACGATTTGAAACTCCCAGTGTGCCTTGAATTAAGAAAAGCATTCCAGCGAACAAAAAGCACCTATTTTCAAAAGAGTTAAATTTCCAGATAATTACTTTTTTCAGCAACCCCTACACTGTCTGGACACCTGAGAACTCCCCCTGTGTGTTTAAAGTTTTACTTACATCCTATCATAAGCAAATCAACCACTTAGGGGGCAGCAGTCCTGAACGGCAGCCAGAGATGTTCCACTCAGGGTGGTTCTTCTCTGAGTATCTCACTCAGCTCCCCCCAGTGAGTGCATATGTCTAGGCTAAAAACCTTACAAATAAGGAGAAAATTACTGTTCTTGGAGCTTATATACAAATGACTCTATAGCAGTACCTTGATTTTGTAGATAAATCCAGTGAAAACCATGTTATGAACCACTGTTGGGCAAATTCCCTGGACTGTACCTGAAGCCAATGTTTGGGGATAACCCAGAAGACAGCTATTCCTGTGCTTCCTGTAAATCATTAAGTTGATGTAAAGTAAAGTGGGCTTAAAAGTGTATATAGAGTAGTATTTTTGATTATGAAAAATTAATATAAAATTACAGAAGACTACAAAATCATGCACTAAAATATGAACTATGATTATTTCTGGGGTTTATAAGTATTAATAGATTCGTGTGTATTTTTTCTTTTGATACATACCTTACTCTATTCTTACTACATTTTTTTTACACAAAGTTTGTGTTATTTAAAAATGAAAGTTTAAATAAAAACCACCTAACCCCAGTGAGAATCCCCCACATCCCAAAGTCCCAAAGCTGCAGGTGCGGGCGTGTTGTGAAGAGAGGGGAACACTTTTACACTGTTGATGGGATGGCAAACTAATACACCTCTCTGGAAAGAAGGAAGAGATCCTCAAAGTACTCAAAATAGACCTTGCATTTGATCTGGAAATCCCAATACTAGGCATCTACCCAGAAGAAGAAAAAAATCATTTTGTCATAAAGACGTTTGCACCATCTAATTTATCACAGCTCAATTCACGATCGCCAAGATGTGGAAACAATCCAAGTGCCCATCAACCCATGAATGGATTAATAAACTGTAGGAATAACATGGAATACTATTCAGCCCTAAAAAATATGGAGTCTATACATCTTTTGTAATAACCTGGATGGAGCTGAAACACGTCCTTCTTAGTAAAGTATCACAAGAATGCAAAAGCAAGTATCTAATGTACTCAATACTAATACGAAGCCAGTAGACGAACTAATTAATACACATGAACACAAGAGAAAAACTCAATTCAAGTATTCAAGTTGAGGAGAGAGGGGACAAGAAAGGAGAGGGGAGGAGGGGGGTTGATGTCTCCTACCTAGTGGGCATAATGTCAGGGTACACAGCACACCTCCCAGGTGAGGGGCACAACTACAACAGTGACTTTACCTAACAAATGCAAACAGTGAAACCTACTCATTGGTACCCTCGTTTTCATCTGAAATTAAAAATAAAGAAATAAATGAAAAGGAAAATTTATATATTTCCTAAGAAATCAAAGGCTTTCTTAATTTTTCTTTGTAAAGACAATTAAACCTTAAATGTACAAAGAACATCACACATTTTAAAGTATTTCACATCCATTATCTCACTCCAGGCACATAATAGCCTGGAAGAAAAGTAGGGCAGAGAGTGGAGTCTTTTACAGAGAAGCAAAGGAAAGGTTGGCATCACCCACTTGGACACAAGTCAGAGCAGTGAGGACGTTCCTGGAGTCCAGGGGCCCCTTCCCCTCAACACTCGGATCACAGACGTGGCACACAGTCTTCACATCTGTTTACATTAACTCACAAGTTCATTTTTGTATTCCGCTCCCACACACCACACATTGTTAAGAATCAAGCAGACACTTAGTAAGCATTTGTTAATTAACTGACAGTAATCCTTCCCTCTTTGGGTTTTTTAGAACTGATTTAATCCACCAGTCTAAACATACTTGCTAAAGAATTGAAAGATAACACTTCAATCAAATATTCCTTTAAACTACTTTCCAAAGTTGGACATTCTGGGGATTTAAAATATGTATACTTTCGGGCAGCGCCTGTGGCTTAAAGGAGTAGGGCACAGGCCCCATATGCCAGAGGTGGTGGTTCAAGCCCAGCCCCAGCCAAAAATCACACACACACACAAAAAAAAATGTGTACTTTCCTTGCCATTCATGCACTTTTAGAGAAAAGGCTGAAAAGAAGAAAAACGCGCACAGGCGTCCACAAAGTCTCTGTGAAGTGAGGCCTGGAAGGGGCAAAGAGCGCCACAGAGGTGAGCAGGGCGGGGCAGGAGGGTAGGGCGCACTTCCCAACTCAGCCGCTTTCTCAGATGAGTCTCAGAATGGGATCAGCAGTGGGGACCAGTGGAATTCCAAGGGACGGTCCCAAGATGCCTAGGAGGGAAGGGGTAAAATGAAGAGACAAACATCCCAAAGATGCCAGGATGAAAGGGAAACCGCCCAGAGTCTCAGAGCTGCTTTCTCGGGCTGCACGTGTGTTCTAAGGGACATGCATCAGCTGAATGCTGCAAGCATAGGTGAGTAAATTATAACAAAGACGCCCCTTCTTCTCACAAGCATAGTCTTAAACCAAAATGTGCAGTCTGGCAAGTGCAGTTGGGGTCAGTTGCATCCTTACTTATCTCCCGGCTAGAACGCTCATGGAGTTAGCAATCCACACAACTGTACCCTACATCCCTGTTGGTGAACTGAAAACATAATCAAGTTGGATCTGCCTCTCATTCAAGAATATTTTTGACTACTTGCCAACAAATTATTCTTTGGCTGATAAATGCACAAACACACACACACACACCCCTGAAATATAGCAGACACGAAGAGGTGATTTCCAGAATCTAGAGGTAAATAAGTTATTTCCCTAGTTAAAATAAAATAGATACAGTACTCCGTGAGGAGTACTCTAATGACTGAATAAGATAATGTTGGAGCTGGACATGGTGGCTCACACCTATGATCCTAGCACTCTGGGAGGCCAAGGTGGGAGGATGCTTGATCTCAGGAGTTTGAGACCAGCCTGAGCCAGAGCAAGACCTCGTCTCTTAAAAAAACAAAAGAGAGAGAGAGAGATCAGAGCTCTCCCCTCCCATAGCAGTGCCCTCACATCACACACATTGTAGGGTGGTGGGCAGTGTGCCCTAGTTGCTGAGTCCAGGGGGGCGAAGTACAGATTAGTTCTGTGTAAAATGCTAGCGCAGAACTCAGAGCCAACTCTGACTTTATTCTTTATAATGAAACTAAAATTTGACCTGTGCTTGCAAAAAAAATTGCCAACATTTGCTATGGACCTGTGAGCAAAAGCTTCCAGATTTGCTGAGAGCCAGGCAGAAGCCAGGCATGTCTCCCAAAGTCACTTCAAACACTGACCCTGAAATAAATGAGCAGAAGCTGATGCACAGGACTGTGCAGGAAAAAAATGTGCCGAGTCACGACGTTCAACAAACTTGGGTCACAGCCCTTCGTGCAGTTCCATCACTTCCAAATGAACTCAGAGGCAGACGAGCTATTTCTGAATGTTTATCATGGCATCCAGGCCAGCAGTAATCCTTATCTTTTTCCTATAGCTTTTTAGTTAAAACATTATGAGTACAAAGAATCCACCTGCCATATTTTGACCAAATTAAAAGGCAGTGGTACAAAGATAGCCACGCTCTGTCAGTGTCCCCAAAGCTCGCGTGGCCCACCACACTGGCACAGAGCAATGCTGTTTCCAAGTGCCCTTTGTCCCCTCTCTGAGCCAACTGCAGCCCTCTCAGAACCTATGAACCTTGGGGTCCCTAAAGTAAACAAGGACCCCCATGGTGTTTATATCTTAATAAAAGATCAGATAGCCACAATTTCCTGACCCTGGTATAGATTTAGCCAGAGATAATTTCTAGAGAAAGAAACAAACTCAAGGAATTGGCCCAACATATGGTATAATGGGGAAAATGTACAAATCATAAACATTTTATTGTAAAGGCACCTTGAGAATAATGGAGGATATTACACAGATGCAGGTCAAATACCAGAATTAAGCGACTATAATTAAAAAGAATTTTCATACAAAAACAAAAAATAATGGAGGGGGCAGAGTCTCTTTCTGCCACCCAGGCTGGAGCGCAGTGGTGCAATCATAGTTCACTGAAACTTTGAACTCCTGGGTTCAAGCAATCCTCTTACCTTGGCCTCCTGAGTAGCTGGGATTACAGGTGCATGCCACCATGTCCAGCAAATTTTATTTTATTTTATATTTGCAGAAACAGAGTCTCCCTATGTTGTCCAAGCTACTTTTAAACTCCTTGTTTCCTACCTTGGTCTCCCAAAGTGCTGCGATTACAGGTATGAGCCCCACTCCCAGCCACAAGTATCTGAAAGCTAAGGAAATAAAAATGTATTTATTTTAAGGTTAAGAATAAAGTGGAGGGCTGGGCATGGTGGCTCATGCCTGTAATCCTAGCACTCTGAGAGGCCGAGGTGGGTGGACTGCCTGAGCAACACGTTCAAGACCAGCCTGAGTCAGATTGAGACCTGGCCTCTAAAAATAGCCAGGTGTTGTGGCAGGTGCCTATAGTCCCAGCTACCCTGGAGGCTAAGGCAAGAAAATCACTTGTGTCCAAGAGCTGGAGGTTGCTGTGAGCTATGAGGCTGCGGCACTCTACCAAGGGCAACAAAGTGAGACTCTGTCTAAAGAGATAATAGTGAAACAGCGAACAAGTTAAGAATTTATGTCCTCTTTATGATCCCCTGAATGGCAGTTCCTCAGATGACCACACGAGGTGAGACTAGAACTTCTGAAGCATTGACCAGAAAGAAAAACAGGGCCCTAAACTCACCTCTGCCTTTGGACTCACCTGACCCTGTGGCCCCAGTGTCTGAGGGACTTGTCAGCACTCATGAAGGCTAGTTCAAGTGTACTACTCAGCAAACAAGCTCAGTTCCTGGGATCTCATCTTTACCCATTCCCATAAGAAAATGGGTAAAGATGACCCAAATGACCTCTATTGTGATGCTTAAAAAAAACAAAACATCTCACAAATAAATACGTGAATAATCTCAACCACATTTCCCTTCCTTGTGATCTCTGGAGCACTCGGTTGGCTCTCACGGCTGCTGAAGCCTCAGCCACCTATGTGCATCCTGTCTTCCCAACACACCCTCAACTGCCAAGTGCAGGCCCCCGGGCCACTGCTCTGCAAGTCACAGATTCTAGTACAGCTCCTTGCATAAAGAAAATATGTCAACATTTACTCATCAACTCACACTCTATTTATGTATTTTCCTAAGTCTGAAATTGAAAGAGTTAAGAACAAAATATAGCCATTTGGAATGCGGAGGAGAATGGCCTCAGCACCCTTCTGTTTCCCCCAGCAGGGATCCCTGGGTTCACCTTTTCCATGAGGGTAGGCACAAGATGCTTTCCTAGGGCACAGGATACTTCCCTCCTCCCTGCCCTCCCCACCCCCAACATACACACACCAGAGCAAAGACAACGTGGCCTCTGCCCTCCAGAGTGCAGTGAGGGACACAACAAAGTAAGAAAATTATCACAATCATGTAATCAATGGGTGGCTTTACCTCCAAAATGACTTGGAAAGAGAGTGATGGTGGGACCCCAGATCAGGTATTGTCAATCAGCTTCCTCCTATAGGTCCAGAGAACTTCAGTTTCTAGGGGAGGTGTACTCGGTGACAAGGCTGGACATCCCACATGGCCTTCCTACCCAGGGATCCTGACTGTTCTCTGCTGATTCCCATGGGCATGACAACCACTCAGTATAGGCTGTACAAAGAGAAGGTGGGCTGGAGCAGACTGCTTTTGAGCTGTAAGCTCCTGACTAGGTGGACTATGGAAGTGTAAATACGGATGACCCTACTTTTTTGAAGGCTCATTCTGATTTCAAGCTGGCCTTCCCAGGACAAAGGAACCCTCTCAACAGACAAGCAGGCCCAATCTGGGCTAAGAAAGACAGTCCTCTGAAATCTAAGCCAGAAGGCCAGAGCATCGTCCAAACTGCCCCGGCACTGTTCCCAGGACCCAGGCAATGCTCCACACACAGGAAGCCTTCAAGGAAAATCTTTAAATGAGTAAATAAATAAATGAGTCAGGGAAGGACCTGAAGCAATGAGGCTGACGAGGGGTCACCAAACATGGACCAAAGGCCACACAAAGTGAAGTGACTTTTCTACCTTCTTTCTTTATGCTGAAACTTTCATCACCAAAAAAAATACTTCCTTGGCCCTGACTCTTCCCTTTGGGGTGAGTAAGAGGACGAATCAAAGTCCACCCTGGGCTCAATAAATTTATACTAAAAATATGCTCAAAGGATCGCTCAGAATACAGTAGAGAACAGGATCGCATTTACTTCATTCAGCCTTACGGTTAAAAAAAAGGTTTCTTGGCAGTGGGGCCATTTGAGCTATTTACATTCCACGTGAACCACAGAGCATGCCCTTCAGAGGGAGTCTGCACTTGGACATAAAGAGGAAGGCAATGAGGACAATAACTTCATGCTTTTTCTTATGAAAAACATACACAGAAAAGAAAGAAAACACAACAGCAACAAGAATTTATCACAGACATCAAAGACTCTTTCCCAGCAACCTAATCCTGAACTTAATCTAAAAGGCTGGTAGCTTGTTCAATAGTTCGTAAGAAGTGAGTGAAGAAGACATCAAATATGACAGGGCACACAGCTTGCAAATTTAAGTGTCTATAGGTTTATTGTGAAAGAATGAGAGATGTTTTTCCTAGCTCCATCCCCAGGCCCTGTGAACTGGATGTCTGAGGCCTGACTCACTCCTAGAAAGAGTTTTCAAAAGCTTAGTCTTGCAAAGGAGATGGCTGGATTGTTCAAGAGGAAAGCTCAGAAGTGCCTTAGAGACACAAGGCTCCCTACCTGGGTGCACCGTAAGGCCCTATCCAACACAGGGCTACTATGGAGGTGACAGAAGCCTAGGTCTAAAACTTTCCTTAGACTTTCTGAAAGGCATCAGACACTCAGTCCTGGGAATGACCCTCCCCGGGAACATGAGGGGCAGAAACGTATGGGATGAAATCTCCTTGTCATCTTGCAGGGAAGAGGGAGGAACAGAGCCAGATTTACTGGAGCAAAAAGTAATAGAACACTCCTTGGCCCCAGAGTTGAGGAGCAAATTTATATCCATCTTACAAGTTGGACCGACATACTGATTTTCCTTTTCAAAAGCAAAATCAAACCCTTAGATCTTTGCAAATGAACAACAGAACTCCATGTGCTGCAGGGTATCCAGATTTGCCTCAGACACAGCAAGTCAACTGTGAAGCCAGCCAAGCTTGACAAGTTCACCTGATTTCTAACCTTCAAAGAAGAATGTTTGTCTTTCTCAAGCAGTTTCAGCGAGTGGCCTGAGATGACCCACGGGCTTCCTCCCTCAAATGGCCATTTTGAAAAGAGGGAGAGAAATACACGGACCAAAATCTTCTGTCCAGCCAAGCCCCACTTCACTGAATAAAAGGGAGCAGAGTGGCTAATGTTGAAATGAAACTAACGTTACATATCAGGGTTAAAACTCAGGTGGTCTCAGGTGGTGCCTGTGGCTCAGTCAGTAAGGTGCCAGCCCCATATACCGAGGGTGGCAGGTTCAAACCCATCCCTGGCCAAACTGCAACAACAACAACAAAAAAAAATAGCCGGGCGTTGTGGCGGGCGCCTGTAGTCCCAGCTACTCGGGAGGCTGAGGCAAGAGAATCGCTTAAGCCCAGGAGTTGGAGGTTGCTGTGAGCTGGGTGAGGCCACGGCACTCTACCAAGGGTGATAAAGTGAGACTCTGTCTCTAAAAAAAAAAAAAAAAAAACTCAGGTGGTCTTTTATTTTGTCTTCACAGATCCTGTTATCAGTGTGTAAGAGTATCAAGGATTCAGCAGGGCGTTTCACTTTCCCAGATGGCAGACACTCACTGGTTCTTGAATGTTTCATACAAAGCAGAACTTATAACTCATTGTGTTTGAGAGAAAAAAAGCATTTTTGAATCAAAATCGAGGGTGAACTGCAAAATGAATTCCAATGAAACATGAGGAGGTCTTGTTATGACTTATCAGCATTCGGGGAATAGGAGGAAAAATAAAAGAAAGTATGCAATTGTTAAATCAAGACTTCTCATCTGCCTGTCAATTTGCCAAATGTTCTTTCTCTTCTCCAATCCCATTTGCCAATATCTCATAACACAGACGCGATTGATGCCTCGGTCACATCAGCCCAAACTCATTAAGCCAGTTGAACAGGAGTCTGTGAGGGGAGAACCCTGACGCTGAGGCTTGGCAGTGCCCTCGGCAACTCGGCTCCCAAACACTCCCGGTGGTTGTAGTTCAAGGGCTTTGATCTTGCATGGGTGATTTTGATTTATTAAAGGGGACACGCTGCCACTCAGAAGGACTTCTCAGGACACTGAAGAGAAAAAAAATGTAGTAAAAACCAGGGCACTCTGACAAAAACAAGATGCCTTGTCACCCAAACCCTGAAGCAGCTCACACACAGTGCCATATTTTAAAAATGAAGAAAATAGACTGTCCTAACTGCCTGGTTCTCAGATAGTGACTCCCAGAAAGCTCTTTCCTGGTGAATGTCCAAAGAACACGATTGTTCTGAGAAACCTCCTAGGGATGTGCTGGCAAGGCCACCAGGCCTGGCTGTGCAGGGCACCCACCAGGGGCAGGAGAGGGCAGAGACCACCCAGAGCACCAGTGCCCTGGTGAGAGGCTGAGTCCCCTGCAGTGGGACAGCCCTAACTGCTGCCGGGGGGGCGCACCTGCAGGCCATTAGTCTGGGGGCTTATGTTTCCTTACTTGTAAACGGTACCATACATGCTAACAGCTTGGGTAATAAATAGATTAGATCATGATTTATTATCCAAAAACCTCACAATGCATAGACCAGAATCAACCCTTTTAGAAAGTCTCTTGAATTCACTTTTCATTCCAAACGGTCTCTGCCACAACTCTGCTCAACCAGAGCTTTCGTCCCAGCCTGAGTTTCCTTCCACACAGAGTGGGAAGCTTAGAAAAAAAGGGGCAATGCCACGTTCTGTGCCTACAAATCTCCGCACAGCTGAGGGCAGGGACTGCCTCTCACCCATCGTCACATCCTGAGCACCATCCACTCACTGAAGCTCGGTGGTGAAAAATGCATTTAATCCATTTATTTTTTCAGCTTGCTCTAAAAACAGAGATGGTTAAAACTTACCTTTTTTTTTAAATATCTACAAAATTCAAGGTACCTTTGTGAAAAAATTTTGAAAACTATCAAATATAGAACCTTAGAGTTAAGAGTATCTTAGTCCAACCCACTTAGTTACGAATGAGACAATGGAGGTCTGTAGAGTTCAAGTGGCTTGTTGTGAGCTACACAATCAGCTACAGACAGAGGCCGGGCTAGAGCTCAGGATACCAGTCAACAAATCCAAAGTCTTTCTTCAATGCCTCTGTGACTTACGTAAGGCCTGACACTGACCTATGTTAGATCCTAACAGCCTCCTACATGCCAAGAACTTAAACCTGCTTTTTACACCATGCCTGTGGCCCTTTGCAAGCACTATTCCCAGCTTCCTAGCACAATCTCTGACATCACTCAGTCAGCTGTATATTCTCATCTCTATCATATATTGCTTCTAATAAGTAGGAAATCAGATATCAAATTTAATATCTACATATATGGGTTCCCCCAAAATACAAACTAGAAGCCTGTCATTTTCAAATCCTTTGAGAAATGAGTCACAGAATTAAAAAAATAATAGTAATGATCACTGCAAGACCATCCAGCAGGTAAATGTGGTCTACGCCAGACTTGAAGGTTGGAAAGGCCATGCCAGTAGCAGTGAACCAGGAAGCCCTTGGAGTTCATGCTTCTTAGATCAGACGCACCACGGAGACCCACCTCGGAGCAGCCACGTCGAACAGCATGATCTTCAGGAAGTGCTGACTCTCCATCTGGCTCCTCTCAAGCAGAAAGCATCGCAGAGCAGCTTCTCCGGACACTGAATTCAAGTCATCCAGGGCAACAATATTTACAAAGGTACTTGTCTGGGCAGTAACAATACATTTTCCAAAATCCATTTCCAATAATGGGAGTTGCACTTGTGGCCAGTAACTCAAAGGAGACAAATAAGTGAGGGCTATTGTCACCGATGGAACATTGTAGTCAAATCTTAGCAAGCCGTTTCTTTCTCCGTTAAAAGGAGCCAACGGATTGGATGTGGTGGGAAGTGAAAATCCAGAACCTCCATCACATGGAGTCACATAGATATTTACAACTCAGGAGTAAGATAAAGAAAAGTCTACAGTAAGCGACAGATTTATGGGCTTACAGTGTAGCTCCACTTTCCCCTAAAGAGCATTCTGGGGATAAATTTTCATGATGTTTCATCTCCTTTATCCAGAAAGTTCAAACTGGACTAATCAGCTGTGAAGGAAAAGAAAAAAAATTATGCTCGTTATCTTTATGCTTCTATTCTATTTTCTCAATGAAGCCAACTTAGTGCTATGTACTGACCATCTCTTAATATTTATTGAGTGCCAGTGCTCAAGAAACTACACAAAAGACAGAGTGAAAACTCTCTAAATCAGCAAAGTCAAGTAGAGGGTAGGGCAATTACCCGGTGGATTTGGGTAGCTAAAACTGTACACATTTCCACAGGCTTCTAACCACAGATTGCATTTGTAAATGTCTTGGGGTTATGGAGGAAGAAATAAAGGAAGGATATGGAAAAAACTTTTGAAAATAATAGTCTAGAACTGAGATGATGTGGTTTAAACTCTCTATACCATACTATCCAGCTTAGCATAACCAAAAATATTATAGTAGGAAAAAGGCACAGGGGGTGACAAGTGGCTCCTTAAAATAAAGTTTGTTCCAAATTTAAGTAAAAAAAAGTTGTATTAGATTATATATAATCCAAAATATAAAACAAATAGCCATGAATACATGCTGATATTTTCTAAGGAAGGATAGAGGAAGGGAGGGAGGGGAGAAGAAAGAAAGACAGAAAGAAGGAAGGAAGGATGGAAGGAAGGAAGGAAGGAAGGAAGGAAGGAAGGAAGGAAAGAAGGGAAGGGAAGGGAAGGAAGGAAGGAAGGAAGGAAGGAAGGAGGAAGGAAGGGAAGGGAAGGAAGGAAGGAAGGATGGAAGGAAGGAGGAAGGAAGGGAAGGGAAGGAAGGAAGGAAGGATGGAAGGAAGGAGGAAGGAAGGGAAGGGAAGGAAGGAAGGAAGGATGGAAGGAAGGAGGAAGGAAGGGAAGGGAAGGAAGGAAGGAAAGAAGGAAGGAAGGAAGGAAGGAAGGAAGGAAGGAAGGAAGGAAGGAAGGAAGGAAGGAAGGAAGGAAGGAAGGATGGAAGGAAGGAAGGGAAGCAAGGAAGGAAGAGGAAGGAAAGAAGGAAGGAAGAAGGAGGAAGGAAGGAAGGAGGAAGGAGGGAGGGAGGGAGGAAGGATCTTATGTGCATTCCATACCATTTATGTACTGTACACACTTTGCCCTCAAAGACATGAAGCATTCCCTACCCTTTAAGTATAGGCTATGCATAGTATTTTAAAATGTCTTTCCAAAGAGTACAACATGAAATGGGGCAAAAAAGGAGAGAGAAATCTGGCAAACACTACCTGCATCAGGTACTCAGGATAGGATGTGATGAGTATAGTAGTTGACTGCTGTGGTCCGACTCCCCAAACCCACAACCACACTCGAATCATGGGAAAAACATCAGATACATTCCAACATAGGAACATTCTGTCACACGCCTGCCAGGTACTCTCCAAACTGTCGAGATAGTCAAAAACAAGGAGATTCTGAGATACTGTCACAAGTATTTACAATATTTGTAAATATTGTTGCCCTGGCTGACTGGAATTCAGTGTCCAGAGGAGACTAAAATTTGACTACCAAATGTAAGGTGATATTCTGGACGGGATTCTGGAAGAGAAAAAGAATATTAAAACTAAGGAAATATGAATAAAATATGTATTTTAGTTAAAAGTAATGCATCAATATCGGTTCATTGATTGCAACAAATATATCGTACTAATTTAAGATGCTAATAATAGGAAAAACTGTGTGATGAATTTATAGGAGTTCCTTGTACTATCTTGATTTTTTTTCTGCATTTTTCTAAAACTACTGAAATAAAATTTCATTGCAAAAAAAAAAAAAAGTTATTTGTGGCAAAAAAAAAAAAAGGCAGTAGAAGAGCTGGGTATTAAAAGGAACTAGAAGTTAACAGTCAAAAGTCATTTTTAAATGCCAAGAAGAACTGTTTGGAGCAGTATGTTAATAGCTGGGAGATATTCATAAGCACAACTAACACCTTGACTGATTTGGTCAAACACAAGCCCAGCCCAGGGTCAGAAACAACTCCTGCAACGGTGTCTAAATGAGGCCAGGAAGCCCCGAGACAGAAAGCGTCAGGTAAACAGAGGCCAGGTTGTACCAAGAACCCATATGTTACGTGCTTTCTCTGCTATTAATAATTTGGAGTAAGAGCTGAACTTTATTTCTTCAAAATTGTCATTTTGACAGTTCTATCACTTTTAAGAAGTCCTTTCTGTCTAGAGACAGGCAGCCCCTGCTTCTCACTACCCTGAATTTTGCCCAGTAAGAGGACCTTAAAACAACTCCTAGCAATGCTGAGTCTGACCAGCCTCTGGTTTCAGCTGCAGATTCTTTATTTTGGGGGGGACTGAGTCATCCATTTCTCCTCTTTCTCACCAGCCAAGTATCTTTAACTTGCTGTTCGCTATGGAGTGAACATAGGTCTGTAAGGAAAAAGTCCATTGTGCACTTTTCTGCTTTTGATTGCTGAATTCAAGTAAGGTCTTTTATGTAAAAATGACATTGGTTTATTTAACATTTTTTTCCCAGTCTTCTAAATGTCCAGAGTGACTTGGCAGCCCTAATCATTCATACTACTCTGAGTAAAGAAACAGCAAGGAGGAGACCCGAGTGCCCCCGTGGGCTCCAGGGACAGGCCAGCTGTGGCCGTGGTCGTATCCGGCTCCCTCTACGGGAGAAGCTTCCCTCAGAGCTGAGCCTGGCAGGCCTGTTCTGACTGACCTCAGAAACCTGGAACACCAAAGACACGAAGCTCATACTGATACTGATACTCAGGAAACTAAACTTCATGAAAATAGTTTGTTCAACATCTAAAAGAAACTATCGGGTTTTATTGGGTTCTTAGGTCTAAACAAAGAAAATGGAAGTAGGGAGGCCAAGCAATTGATCTAAAGGAGGAGAGAGGGAGCGAGCAGCACTTCTCATCCGCACCTCCCTCTTGACAGTGCATGTGGACAGCAGGGCAATTAAAAGCATTTAAGCAAGACATTTGTTCCTCTCTCCATTATTTGCACAAGAGATAAAAAGTGGATTTCCTGGTCAGAGATAACAAAACGATATAGCCATGACTGAGTATTGTGGAATAGTGAAATTCAGATAACACAGTTCGGTGCGGTGCAGATGAAACAAAGAGAATAAATTACGCCCTAGAAAAGGAACACCTGGGGAAAATGTCAGAGACAGTTAAGGTAATAATTAACAGACACGCTGGCTGGACATATATTCTGCACCCAGCACTGTGGGCCCAAAGGCTAGAAGAGGGAGAAGTTAAGGTAGGAAGGCGGCGACCAGAGTGAGATGTTAAAGCTACAGAGGCTTGAAGACAAGCAGGCAAGCCCCGAGAAGGTTCTGACAAAAGAAGAGGTCTGGTGGTAAGATAGAAGGAGACAGGAATCCTGAGCTGTGCACGTTCAAAGAAAAGCCCAAAGTATCTGGTCTGTCCTTGGTCTTTGGATGGACAAAGCCAAACTCAAGTCTAGTAAGAAAGCCAATAATCATAATACATACTTATATAGCAATTGCTATATGCCAGATAGGTGTAAATGTCTATTATTAATGTTTTCAAGGTTTATGATAATCCTACGCAGAAGGGATGTTATTCTCCCTGTTTTACAGATGAAGAAACTGAGGCACAAAGAAATTGAGTGACTTGCCCGAGGTCACACAGACGCCACCTGCCACTGGGAGAGAGCATGCCTATCCATAACTCTGCTGGGACCTGAAATAATTGAATTAAACTATTTGGGACCACGTTGTTTCTCCATATTTGTCCTCTCGCTCAACCATTCCACAAATATATGTTGAATGGAAACTGTGCACCATGCACAGTAATGGGACGTGTGGATACTAAACATTCAAAATTCCTTGTCTTTCTGCAGCATGCAGTCCAGGGAGGGACAGCAGACAAAATAAATCAGAATGGAATGCAGTGGATTTGAGAGTGATACATATGCTGGAGGGAAGAGAGAAAGGAGCGACAGCTGAAATCTAGACAGTGTGGTCGTTCCTACCACTGAGGTGTAGAGGAGTGAGGGAGAGAGCCGTGCAGACATCTGGGAAGAAAATGCCCTGGGCAGAGGGAACGGCCAGTGCAAACATCCCAGGGCCAGAATCTGATAAAATGTCCAAAGAGATTCTGCAGCTAGAGTAGATTCTTCTTTGATTAAGTCCCTAAGCCAAGCCTCAAAGTGTTTCTTACCTCACACACAAGTGAACCACAAGCCGCCTCCAGCTCATAGGAGCTTCACAACGGATCTTCTATCCAGAAGGATTTCCCTTCTCATATCATCATTCCAGAAGTAACGCAAAAGCTAACAATTTCCCCATTTTCTCCTTTCACCTCTTGCTGAAAGTAGTACATAGCTTTCCAAATTCCTGAGGCTGGTTGCCACTTTCTACTCGGTTTTGATTAGAATTACTTTTGTGCCTTATGGGACACGTTTACTGAGGGCAGGAAGGGGATTTGGCTCCCTGTCTTCCTCCCTACAGATTTTAGCCTTGCTCATAGTCAGTATTCAATGTTAGTTGTCAAAAAGTTTCGGGTGTGAGCTTTCTATGAAACTGAACTCTATATTATAGTAATTTCACTAACTTCCCATTTCGTTTTGTTCTAATGAAAAATTTTAATCATACTGTCTCAAATTTGGGGTTGCTTAATACAAAGATTTTACACAAAATATTGCAATTCATCAATATGTAAAGTTTCAAGCTAATATTTTAAGATTTCGATTATCTTATGGGATAACACAGTTTCCCATGCAAGCATAAATGAAGATTAGTTTCTACAATTTTGCCGTAAATAAGTAAAAATGGCAGATTTCAAAATATCTTTGCTTATATAATAGAAACGTAATAAAGAATATCATCAATAGTTCAAAGTAGACAAAACATTGAAAAATGAGGCGGAATTTTTATTTTTGCCCAATGTGTCAATGACCAGTGGTTTATACCCTACTGCTGCCTGATTAAAAAATTCATTGGATAAGATGTCTTTTGTAAGGGATGCTATAAAATTTGACATGAGATTTTTAGAAAATTATAGCCAAGGAGTAAGTACCACACTGCTTTCAAAAAACAAAAAGTACAGAGTCAATGAAGGACAGAGCAGCACAAAATTTAAAACAATTTCCTCTGAACTCCTCCTTATCCCCCAAAATGTAAAAAGCAATTAAAAAGTCATATAATTGGCTCAGCACCCGTAGCACAGTGGTCACGGCGCCGGCCACATGCAGTGAGGCTGGCGGGTTCAAAACCAGCGTGGGCCAGCTAACCCACAATGACAATTGCAACCAAAAAATAGCTGGGCATTGTGGCAGATGCCTATAGTCCCAGCTACTTGGGAGGCTGAGGCAAGAGAATCACTTAAGCCCAAGTGTTTGAGGTTGCTGTGAACTGCGATGCCACAGCAAACCATAAATTGAGACTCTGTCTGAAAACAAACAAACAAACAAAAAGTTATATAACTGATTTGAAATTGACCAGACATTTCAGCTCTATGGTTATTATTACTTTTAAAAGAGTAGAAAATAAATGGGAAAATCAGTGACAGTGACATTTTGAGCAAAGTCCTTATTTGGAATTGCTTCCCCCCTTCCACCCTACCTCTGTGGAGTGACTTCAGGGGATATGAAGCCTGACAATTAAGTTTGTGAACTCTTCATGAAAAATTGCTACATAGCTCATTGCTGAATATCACAACTGTGCCCTTCAAAAGACTCCCGTTGGGAAGCTATGCATCAAAGCCAATGCCTAGTCCACCCTTCAAAGCACTTCTTCTAGGATGAATTCATAAATTTAATTGTCTGAGCTCATATAGATAGCCCTAATGCCCATTTCAGAAAAAGGTTCCCAAAATTGCTTTGAAGGGGACCAGGTGTTAGCATCAGTGCACAGCTCTCAAAGGGAGCACTTCCAATGTGACGTGCAGCAATAAGTATGTAGTACTTTCTCTAGGATGAGTTTACAAACTTCATCATCTGACCTGTGTCACCTATCGGGTGTGCAGGCCCTTAGAAGAAGCCTCTCTTGGGGAAGCTGACCCTTGGCCACAGGAAGACTGTACCATCTAATATTTTTGACAAAACATTGCAGTTCATCAACATGTAAAGTTTCAAGCTAATATTTTAAGACTTCAACATGTTAAGGAATAACACATTTTCCCCCACACAACCATAAATGAAAAAAAGATTAGTTTCTACAATGTTGCTGTAAATAAGTATAAATGGCAGATGATTCTGATGCACTGATTCTGATCTAACGTCTAATTTGATGGAAGATGAGCATGGCGGATGCTCTAGATTAGACAGCCCAAGGACTCTGCCCAAGGACTCACAGATTAACAGGATTCTGTGTCTTACTGCAGAAGGCCCAAGAGGGGAAGGCAGACGCAAAGCTCTGCCATCAGACCCTAAAAACACAAGTCAACACTCTCTGTGTCATCCTGGGGTTTCAAAACATCAGTCCCATAGAGTAAAAACAAGTTATCCTCCACCTCCCCCCTTTCCTAACTCAGAATTATCTTTCCTTCCAAATCATAATAAGCATCGTTTCCTCAATTATCTGGGGCATTTTCTCCCAAAGCTAATCCTAGCTGTCATTCTCACCATCCTCAATCATTCATAAAATTAGTATGTCTGAAGAACCTACCATATGACTAGGTTTGAAAGACACAAAGCTGAACACAACAGATATGACCCTTGTATTCCTCTAGGTAGCAGGAACGGACAGTGCCCTGAAGTGCAGGGAGCAATGACCCTTGGCCCACTTCTTCTTTTTTTATTATTTTTTTATTAATATTAAATCATAGCTATGTACATTAATGTGATCATGGGGCACCATACACTGGTTTTATAAATAGTTTGACACATTTTCATCACACTAGTTAATATAGCCTTCCTGGCATTTTCTTAGTTACTGTGTTAAGACACTTACATTCTACATTTACTAAGTTTCACATGTACCCTTGTAAGATGCACCACAGGTGTAAATCCCACCAAATCACCCTCCCTCCACCCATCCTTCCCCCTCCCTCCCCTCCCTTTCCCACTTCCCCCTATTCTTAGGTTATAACTGGGTTATAGCTTTCATGTGAAAGCCATAAATTAGTTTCATAGTAGGGCTGAGTACATTGGATACTTTTTCTTCCATTCTTGAGATACTTTACTAAGAAGAATATGTTCCAGCTCCATCCATGTAAACATGAACGAGGTAAAGTCTCCATTTTTCTTTAAGGCTCACTTCTTGATGCAAGATGGCAGATGTAAGAATATGTCACACAACGGACAATGGTAGAGCATTGCGAGGTTTCAGGGGGTGGTGAGAGTTATGTCAGAGTCACAAGAGTAAATTTCCCAAGCTCCACAAGCCCAAAAATAGCTTCCACCCCTCCCACCTAACTGCCTCCCACTCCCACTCTAATTCCAGGGTCAGCCCTGCCACCACCTCTCCTGCCTAAGACAATGGCCACATGGTGTTTCTCCTCCTTGGTATTTGTTCCTCTCCTGGCAGTCTATAGGGGGTAAGGGGCTGCAGGTGGGGAAATCAGATACATTTTTGGCTTTGCATGTCCACAATTGATTCATGAGATTAGCAGAGGCAAGCACTTAAGAAAAAGGAAAATTAAAAAAAAATAATAACTATTGGAGATTCTAAAGATTTGGCTTTGAATTACAAAAAATAAATTCTGGAGAACTCAGAACAAAGTATTCATAGACTGGGAAAGATTTCAGAGAAAACTGAAAACTGGCTGTCCAAAGAACAATTTCCCTGCCATTTGGATAAGTGATAACAGTTTAAAGGGCTCACAGCTGTGAGGGCTGAAAAGTGGCCTAGTGTCCAATCCTCCTACCTCCTGGGCAGAACCAGAGGACAGAGCTGCGTCCACACCAGAAGTCACAGGTGAGAGTGGCAGAGTTCAGAGAAGCAGCAGCAATTTCCTGGCTTTCCACAACGCAGTTCAGATACTGCACAGCTCACGGTACAACCTGGAGTCCTGCGGGGTGTCATGCTGTGGATCAAGGGCTGAAAAAGGACTGCAGATGGCAGAGCTTCAGTGCAGGTCACAAGGTTGTCGTTTCCACAGTGTGGCACCTGCGAAAACAGCCGAGAGTTTCTGAGGCACTATAGTCCCTCCGCCCACCCCCCCAAAACAAAAAAGAGTCACCTGAGTGGCTGAGGACAGGGGGTGGCCACTCGTGGTTCTGGGACCAAGGCTTTAGCTTGCATAACCCTTTCATGGAGGGACCAAAGAGAAGGAGACCCCACAGTGACACCCACAGAGCTGAGGGGACAGGGAAGCTGGGTCCCCCTTCCCTTTGCCATGTGAACCTGCCAGGAACTTAGGGGAAGCAGAAGGAAGGGGAAGAAAATTCTCATTAGACTGAATTTTAGACCAAATTTAGATTTTAGTTTAGTTTAAAGTAGAAGAGAATGTTGTCGATGTAACAACATGAATTTTTCCATTAAAAGCAGAAATAGAGACGAAAGAGTTAAATTTAGTTACTGAGAAAGTTTCAGCTTTGCGCATTCAAGCTTGTGGACTGTTAGTACTTACAAAACTCATACTTTTATACTGACACAGAAGAACAAATATTCCCCAAATGTATTAACAGCGTATGGCAGGATTGAGCTAAATTCTAAGAGACACAACATAAACCCAAATTATCTTTTCTCAACACTTCTTTAAAAAAAATCAAGGTAAACTTCAACACGAAGATAGTAATGGGCAACCCACCTATTCAAAACTTTTATAAGAAACCACACTGATCAATTAATTCAAAGTCCATTGCAGGATTTTTTTCACTGTATGTTTTTGTTATAAGTAAATAATCCTTAGAAATTTTAATAGGAGTGCTAGAAATGACATAGTCGTTGTGACTGCACCCAAAGAGGCAACACCACATGTCTACTCACTTCCTAACGACCACTTTCCCTATTTGGTCATAGTTCGGCTTGTGAAGCTGCACGAAATAAGACAAATCTTTCATCCACATGCTGCCTTCTAAATATTTGAAAGTAGTTATTATAATGCACCCACCCTTCATTCCAAGCTAAATAGTGCAGGTGTCACCCTGTCCGCCATCACAGACCTTTCCGAACCCACCACCCTGTCCCATCTGTCCAACACACTGCTATCTGCCAGCATCCTGAAATATAACACCTCAATCCAGACACGTATTGCCATCTCTAAGTTGAGTAAAAAAAGGAAACTAAAATCCTCTTTGATATAAATTCTATGCTGTCATTCATTCAGCTTAAGTTCTAGCTTTTTTTAAACTTACTCTCAACTAGACTCACCAACTGTTTGTTCCAAATCTCCTCCCCCACTCCCACACTAACTTGTCATTGGGCTGTTCCATTATGATCATCTACTTAAAATTTGTCTTAGATATAAACCATTATTTTATTTTTCAGAAGTATTGTCATCTAATCCTTATCTAAATGTATTCACTTCTCCCAACTTGAGTCCATTAAAACATCTCATCAGCAGGTCCACCTTCAAAACACTGATGAAAATAATAACCTGTAGAGGGCAGAGCCAGAGACCTCCCTCAGCACACTGCTGACCTCTCGCTTCTGTTCCCATAAGTCTCTCTGTCCAGCCCATTCTGAATCTCACTCCCAGCGCTGGATGCAATCTGCCTCCTGCCTTGTTCTCAAAGTTACCGTGAGAAACTCTGTCAGGCCCTAGCCAAAATCTCAAGGTGATACATTTCTGTCATTCCCAAAATATCTTCATCCACCAGCATATACAGCTCAAAGATAAAGGAATTGAATGTTACTCTAAGGGGCAAATAAGAACCTGGGGTGGGATTCACAGGCTGTCCTCAGACTACCCCAAAGGACTCAGAACTTTCCAGGGAGAAGACCCAGCCTGTGCACAGAGGCTGACCAGAAAGGACATGTCAGAAAAACTAAAATAAACCAATACATCTGTTCTTCAGGTGGTGGGGAAAAGTGCAAGGAGAGAAGAATGAAGAGGTGTGAGGCTGGGGGAACAAAAGGGGACATCTTGTATGTCTGTTGGGGAATTTGGACTTTATCCTGAGGACAATGGGGAGCCCTTGAGGGGTGTTAAAACAAGACAGTGACAGGATTAGATTTGCAATTGATAAAGGTCACAGACAGAGGCTGTCCTGGGGACTCCGGCTTTGACCGAGAAGTGGGAATATGTGACCTTAAGGTCCTGCCCCATGTAAAGTCTTCTGTTTTATTGCTTAGCTAGTCAGGAAACCCAAATGAAGGTTGTCTCCTTCCAGCAGGATTTGCACTTTCCCTTTCCTCATAAAATCATCCAGATTCCTCACTCCCACTGGCCGTGTGTGTGTATTTTCGGGGGACGGGGGGGGGCAGCCAGCTTCACAGTATCCCAGCACCCTTGCCTGCCCTGCTTGGAACTGAAACAATCTGAGCCTCACTCACAAGTTGCAGAGTACACAAGTGCCAACTACTAATGTTGAACAAAATCAAGAACTGACAAAAGTTTGACACAGACTCAATTAAAACTTCATTATCCCCAAGAATCATGCTGTCAAAAAAGTGCACTAGATGATTAGGTGAAAAATCCAGGATTCTTTATTCTACTCTTTAAGAAAAGTTATCTGTAACTTATAAACAAAGAGGGCAAAGGGCAATCGCGTGCCATTTCAATGTCACATTGAAACAGTATTTATCAAGCTCATTCAAGACTTACTTAATTTCTAAAGTAACCTACTATTACTTGGCTTTGCTATTGAAGGTACAAATTAAGGGTTCAGGCTCTGTGAAGTCATATTTTATTTTAGAAAAGCAATAGTTTCTGTTTAAAAGAGAAAAAGAACCCCAATTTTATTGAACTGTTGGAGATTAGCCTGTTTCGTTCCTAACCCAGCAACGTAATTCAATAATTTCTTTATTAAATTGTCTATAAATACTCAGCTCCTCAAACGATGAACCAGCTTCATGATTTCACTATTTTTCTCATTAATCAATGAGTCGAATAAAATCTTTGACACGTGTTCTTTCTGTATTTGTATGAGCGGCCTGTTTCAACTCCTTGAAGATTATACACTTCCGCATTCTGCGCACTGAACAACAAAGTCTTATTGTCTCCTCTTCCTCTCCTGCTGGACTTGGAGGCTTGAATGTTGAGGACTGATGTGATGTTTTTCTTATTTTTTCCTCCTCTTTTCCTTTGCATTTCAATGCTGATACCAAGTAGAGCAGGCCTAGGCAGACTGGTACATGGTTATTTCTGGCATCTTAGAAAATAGCTCACATGCAAAAATATTTATACCTAGAGCAGAAGAAAAGTAGGTGATTTCTTTTCCTTTCAACCTCTTCACTCTTTCACGTTTACTGATGAAAATTCTCCCCCCAAGGCAAGAAAATAAAATATTTCATAGACATGTCTTCCAAGTTTTGAGAGAATTCTCATTCATTTGAACAAATAGAATATACCTTTGAAACCAAGTCGGACTGCCCCTCACTGTGGCGCTGGTGTGTGGCCCTTCTGGTCAGTGGCTGGAATCAGACTGCCCCTCACTGCGGCGCTGGTGTATGGCCCTGCTGGTCAGTGGCTGGAGTCGGACTGCCCCTCGCTGCAGTGCTGGCCTGTGGCCTCCCTGGTCAGTGGCTGGAGTGCTTTATTTCTATGAATTTCTTACTCTGCACAACTAAGCTGATGAACTGGGTGCTGGGTGTTGCCACAAAACTGTTCTTTAGGTGGTGATTTATTACACATATGTGAAAACCAATAAGAAAAATAAAAGACTGAATTAGAAAAAAATGTTCTCAAGCCCAGCTAATAACTGAAAGAGCCCAAAGCTTTTTGCTTTGTGTCATATGGAGCTGTCTGACGCTTTCCAGTGCACACAAATGGTCATCCATACATGAGTTCTCACCTGAACATGGAGTTTCCCATACCACTTTTAAACTGTTGTTTCCTTCCTATTTATAAGAAAAGATTTGTATCTTCCAGCCACCACATAAAAAGTACAGAGGGGGGAAATGAGCAGCCTGGTTTATTACTACACTGCTAATTCACAGTTAGATTGCTCATTTTATCTAATGTCATGTAGAATCACTTGAATTTCTTCAAGTCTGATAGCTGGGCTTGTGCAGCTTCTTAAAAATACAATATTGGTTTTAATAATGCAGATTTGAGATTATTATTTTTTTATTTTATTTTTTTGTAGAGACAGAGTCTCACTTTACCGCCTTCGGTAGAGTGCCATGATGTCACAGGACTCACAGCAACCTCTAGCTCTTGGGCTTCCACGATTCTCCTGCCTCAGCCTCCCGAGCAGCTGGGACTACAAGCGCCTGCCACAACGCCCGACTATTTTTTGGTTGCAGTTTAGCCGGGGCTGGGTTTGAACCTGCCACCCTAGGTATATGGTGCCGGTGCCATATTTTAGTTGTTTGCATATATTTCATCCCCTTTTGTGCTAGAAGCATTTCCTGCTTCAAAACAATCCAGCCAGTAAGTACTGCACTGTCCTTTCACAGGCTCTGACAACAAGAGCGGCTGTTCCCAAGGTACAGACGTCACAGCACCAAGTCCCAGCAAACACGGGACTCACAGGGACCACCGGTAATTGCTGTGGAGTCTTTCGTATTGAGTTGGTGTCTGAAAATACCTCTGACAGATGCTGCTAAGCCAGCTGCAAATCTGGTCTGAATGTCTGTTTCCCTCTAACTGTTACTGTGTTCTTGTGATAGTGACCCCGGCTCTATCGCCAGACACTGTGAGCATGGTGCTCATGGCAGTGGCTGTGATGGTAGCCACAGCTGCGGTGTGAAAGGTGGGGAGGGGGTTGGGCTCTGAGAACTGCTCAGCCAGAATCACCCGAGGGGCAGCGTGTGGGATCGAGGTTCCCCACAGTAGCAGCCCAGGGACTGAGCCTGTAACAGAGGCAGGAGGCTGGAAGGGAATGGCTCCCTGGCCTTTAGCAAGTGAGCTGTCTGAAGATGATCTGAATGGTGACAAGCAATTTTCAGTCCTCTTGGTTTTCTGGGATTATTACTTCAGCCCCAGTTCATTTCATAAACCTCAATGTGTGGGTTTGGGGGAGGGTAGGAGTGCCATCAGCCTGGCCCCACTGAACACCAGCGCAGGAAACAATTTGCTTCTCCCTGCTCCAGGCCTGTTTTTTAGCTCCCGAACAATTAGGCAGGAGCACCAGAGCCCTTCCAGGCTGGGCCTGCACCCACAGCAACAGTCACGGCCCAGGGAGACAGGGAGGGATGACTGGAGAAATTCCATTAAGCTCGTCCATGGCCCAGAGGACAGCTGTATTCCGTTAAGCTCGTCCATGCCCAGAGGACGGCTGTGTGTTGACTAAAACCCAGGATGGGCCAGAAGAAGGGGAAGCCAGGTGGTCCTTCCCCAGGCACCCTCCTGCCCTCTCAGCCCAGAAGGAAACTGGTGGATGCTTCTTTCTCCAGCAGCTCATGATTCTTATTAACCAAACAAGACAGGGGAAGGCGGTGTGGGCAGAACACCCAGCATACGGGACCACACGTTCTTAAGGCACCGGTTGGAAAGGGATTATCCATTTCCTGTGGATGAGTTCAAAGACAGCAGATTGCACACCCGGAGAGCACAGAGTACAATGTGCAAATAGAAGGTAATTTGGGTCAACATCTATAACAAGCTGCAAAGAAGGAAAGGGTTATTCTGAAGCTGCAGGAAGAAGAATCATTTCACTAATTCAGCCAGTGTTTATTAAGCACTTCTGTGCACTAGATGCTCAGAACACAAGAACGAGTAAGAACAAGACCTTTAAAAAGCTGGCCATCCGATAGATGTGTCCATGGGATGAAACTGCGTTTGACTTGGAGTTGTGTGCTAGTCGACTCTTAAGACAAAAATTATAATAAATCCTATGCAAAAATTCATTTGAAAATCCTTTAAGAAGGAGCTATACTCTCCTTCAGAGCTGAAAGTGACAATTCTTTGATTAGGTTCGGGGTGAAACAGAAAATTGTCTTGCACTCAGGTGTGTGTGTGAAAAAGTAAAATACGTAAACAATGGATTCTTCTTTAGCACAGACAGATACTCACCAATGAAGGCTTAGGAGACTGAAGTCAGCCCGACAGCCTGAGATTTGTGTTTCTCAGCTCCACTCCACAGCTTTTCAACAGAGATAAGCTTTTTAAATAGAGTTATCTCCAAGCTTTTTAAATAGAGTTATCTCCTTTGGTCTTGCTCTTGCCCCTTGTTGGTCTTTCCAGCTCATCCCCTCTCTCTGCCCTCATTCTAGCTCCGCCCACTTTCTAGCCCCACCCTCCCTTTCTAGCTCCACCCTCTTTGCCATTGGATTGGTTTGTAGGTCAAATTGCATGAGTTGAATTCCTTAAGGTCCAACTGTCTCAGACCTCCCTTTAAACAATGTGATAGGTGCCATGACAGAATAAGAGGTGAACCAAAATATTGTAGATGGTTTTAGTGGCACACCCAGAAATTAACCTGCTCCTGATGAATGAGTTTAGATATCTTAATTCCAAAGGAACACTGTGATTGAGAGCAATCAAAAACATTCCTGACCCTGCTTTATCCAGAGACTGCCAAGACTTTGCAGAGCACCCCGTCCCACCCTCTGCTTACAGTTGGGTAGGAGTCCCAACACCAAGCAATTGTGGCAAGCCACAGGCTGCCCAGCGTCACATGCCAGGGATTCCAGTGTAGTCAGTCGTTAGTTATTATAATGCCATGTTTGAAAAAATTATATGTTCGTTTTTTTAAGTCCTCTCTCAGAACAATTCCAAGATTTGGACGCATTCAGTCTTCTCGATTTAAAACCTACAGTGCCATTAAACCCCCAAGGAGAGAGTTGAACATTCTGCCTGGAAGGGAGAGGAAGCTGTCACAGAGGAGGGACGACCTGTTTAGACAGGACTCTGGATGGGCAGTGAAGAAGTCATTACTGGTGGCAGCAAAGGGATGGGAACAAAAGCACAGAGATGCTCTTTACTAAAGGAGTGAAGTTACGGGAAGATGTTTGGACCATTCTCTCTTTCTCTCCTCTCTACTTGCACCCAGGGTATTACTCTAATCACCTGCTGGGGACACTTTTCTTCATTTGCTGGGCTGTTCCCGGCAAGAGAAACCCAAACATGATACAGTCTATCTGTCCCATCTTGTATTCCTAGTTCACCTGGTGAACAGTAAAATCATATATAATCCACGCACACCCTAATGATGTTTGGGTCAGTGAGAGACTGCATTTACAATGGTGGTCCCAGGAGATGGTAACTACATATTTTTGCTGTACCTTTTCTGTTTTGCTATATGTTTATGTGCACAGCTACTGTTGTGTTACAACCGCCCACAGACGTGTAACACACTGCAGGTGTGTGGCCCGCGAGCAATGGCTGCCGTGCACCCTGCAGCCCTGTGTGCAGCAGGCCTGGGTACGTGCATGCCCTGGCGTTTGCAAGTGACTCTACCACCACCAATGCACTTCCCGTAACATATCCCCATCATTCAGTGACCCCTGGCCATATTGAGTTATTTTAGCAAAAGTGTCAGGATTGGTAAGATGTAATGTCTCATCTTTTCCATCAAGCTTTTCCCAGTCTAGCGATCTTTTCCCCGTTCGTGTTCCCCACCGTTAACCACACACTGCCTTTCCTCACCATGTTTCGAGCCTTGTTTGTCTCCCCCACCAGGTACATGCTCCCTTTGGCAGCAGGGACACATTCCTGTCCCTATTTAACTGAAATGAATAGACCTTTTCACAAGTAGAATCTTTCAGTGGGAAAATAGGGACGCAAGAAGGAGCACATTTGTTATTATTAATAAGTGATGACATGACGAAAATACGAGCTTCATAAACTCTTTCCTTAATTTTAGACTGTCCATCTTTTAAATAGCATTTTTGTTTTCTTTTTCAGAAAGGTGTCTTGAAAGAAACAGAAGGGGTTTACCCCACCCAGAATAAAACCTCAGAAGGCTTAGCTCCACGTGGTAAAGTCTTCTGGTTTTCCAAGGCAGCTTACTCTTAACAAAAACTGACAGACATTAATCTAGAAGCTTCTTTAGATACCAAGTGATCCTTATTATGAAACATTTCAATGATTTAATTGTAAACCAATTTAGAACATATTGCCTAATTTTCCCTTTATAATGCACAAAGGTTTGAAACGTTATGGTCCTAGGTCATTGTGTCATGATTCTTCATTGAAAACAAGGGGGCCGGACATAAAGATGTTAATGTGTCTTTGGCAAAATAAGACTCACTGAGCTTATCTATTTCTACCTAAATGTAGTTCTGATTTTAGTAATATAAATTAGTTGATTATTGAATTCATTAATTCATCCCACAAGCCTGTGCTGAATGCTTACGTCAAGCTCTATCGTATGTTAGACCCTCATCTTTTCCTTCCCAGAAAGAATGAATTAGTCTTGCTTCTTAGCATCCCTTTTTATCTCTTCAGATGTTGTTAGCTGCATGCTCTGTTTCTCAGATGTAAAATTAACCTGCACAATTTTCAGAAGGGTCACTGAAGTCAGAGTTTATCACAATGGGCCTTGGCTCTTCCCCCACTTTCCTCAAAAAGTGTAATTATTTGTGAGGCAGAAACAATAGATTATTGCATTCAGTGAACAAGGATAAAGGTGTTCAGATACTGTTTATTAATAGTATTGTTTATTTACATTTAGCCTATTGCTCAAAAGGATTTGAGGTTGCTTTTGGAGAGATATAAAAGCAGTTTTAAAAATAAATAAATGAAGAAATCAAGGAATGGAAAATGAGGATGGGAGAATAAGATGAAAGCAGGACCAAGCTGAGGACAACCACAGCCTTCAACTTGGAACTAAGCTTCTTAGCAGCGAAACAAAAGGAGAAAATGTTCACAACATCCTTGAGAGAAGCTATCTACTTACTAGAAGAACTACAGCCTTTGTCTGATACTGAATCCTAAAAGAAATTTGCCCAAGATCTTGCTAGGAATAGAGAGGCTGGGCTGTAGCATCTGGGGCAGCTCTCTAACAATATCGCCCTCTAAACAAACATCTCGGAGCTCAGAAGCCTTGAAGGCGTCCACTTCCATACAGAAGTTAGGAGACGATGTGTAAGGGTTGATCTTCATGTTAATTGAGAAATAAAGCACCTTCTTTTCTCTCTGCCTCTTTGGTGTCCCAAAAGCTCCATCCCATTGAGAACTCCAGCCCAGACAACTCAGGCAGTCCCAGGCAGATCTTTGCATATTAAAGTTAAGCAGTTAAATTTATAACAGATGAGGAGTCCTATTCAGGGATTTATTTATTTTTCCGACTTTAAATGTCTGCTGGAAACAAAAGCCTAGCTTGAGGAGAATTATCACTGGAGGGTAGTAGGGGCAGAGCCAGATGGCTGAACAGAAACCTCCAGCATCCACAAGCACACTGAATTCAACAATTATCCACACAAGCCAGCATTTTCAGAGGAGCCAAAAATCAGGTGAGCAGTAATATTACCTGGTGATAACATGATGTCAAGGAAAGAGACACTAAAGAGGGCAGGAAAGACTGCCTTGCAGCCCACACCACTGCTCTCCCAGACCCCAGCAGAGCCGCGGCCACATTTCCAGTGGAGAGAAACTCTGTGTACCTGGGGCAGGGGGAATGAGGTGGTGGTGTGACTGTGTGCTAAAACCCAGGGCCGCTCTGTCACAGGAGAACACAGCACAGGGCAGAATTCTGCCAATGCCCATGAAGGGAGCATCTCAACCAGCCCGGCTAAAGACAAACCTCCAAAGCCCAAGTTCCCTCTAGCCCCATCGCCAGCTGACAAAGAGCAGCCCAGGGCCTGGAATAAATTCCTAAGGCAGGCCACATAAGCTGCAGTCCTTGGGCAATTCCTGTAGCTGTGTTGTCTTGAAGCCAGTGGACCTGGGGGGCATGTGACCCAGTGAGACACCAACAGCTGCAGCCCAGCCAGAGCCTGTGCCACCCTCCCTCGACTCCAGGCAGGGCCGCTCAGGGAGAGTCTTCGTCCATGTGGGGAAAGGACAGGGCATGGCTCAGAGGACTTTGCACTGCAACTTGGGTCAGCTCAGACACAGCAACATAGGAAATCCCTGAGTCCAGGCTTTCGTTCCTGCATGGCACTCTGGACCTACCCTGGCCAGAAGGAACCATGCTGCCCTAGAGCAAAGGTCTATGTCCTGATAGGATCCACCACCTGCTGACTGAAGAGCCTTGGGTCTTTTAATAAACATCAGAGGCCCAGAAAAGGTCATCATGGGCTTCAGGTGAGACTGGGCTGGCTTCAGGTGTGAGCTGCTGCTGGTGGCCATGAGGAAGTGCCTGTGTTACTCCTCCCCCAGCTCCAGCAGCTCAGCCCAGAGGATGAGGCAAGACAGTGAGAGACTTGACCTGGTAATCCAAGGACTTGTCGTGAATCTTACCAAAGTCCATCAAGGTGGTACCAGGAGTCTGCAAGAGTCACAGCATTGCTGGGTGTGGAGCAGCCCTATGCTGATATTGCAGCAGAGAATGAAGACGTGGACCCCAGCACTGAATTCCCTGTGAATTCTTGGGAAGCCTTCTCAAGAAGGGTGGATTTAAACAAACACAGACTATGCACATTAAAATGAATATGTAACTCTTCAGAGCCCAGACACTGATGAATATCCAGAACTCCCAGGAAGACATGACCCCACCAAACAAACTAAATAAGGAACCAGGCCAATCCTACAGTGAAGGAGACCAGAGTTAGACAAAGAATTCAAAACTGCTGTCTAGAATAAGCTCAATGAACTTCAACACAGTACAGAGGGATTCAGAAGCCTATGAGGCATTTCATAAAGAGATTAAATAATAAAAAAGCAGAAATTCTAGAGCTTAAGAATTCAATTGATGAACTGAGAAATACATCAGAGTCTCTCAATAGCAGAATTGACCAAGCAGAAAGAGAAATTAGTGAATTTGAGTTTGGACTATTTGAAAACACATAATCAGAAGAGAAAAAAAGAAATAAGAATTAAAGGAATGAAACATACCTAGGAGGTCCATAAAATAGCATCAGAAGAGCAGACCTAAGAGTTATAGGCTTTAAAACAAGAGGTAAAGAAAGAGGTTAGAATAGAAAGTTTATTTGAAGAAACAAGGGATGGTAGAATTGGTATTTTTAAAGGTAAATTTACTTTAAGCCCACTCTCATCACTGGCACAAAATTCTTTGTTATTTTATGTAAACTCCATTGGAAGGTGTTGTTTACTTCAGAATGTTCGATCTGTACCCATTCCCATAACTCCTTCTACGTCAATGAAACCATAATTAAGAAACGTATGCCCAGTTTGTGGTTCTGCTAAGAAAACCACAGCAAGAGGTAGGAAAGCCGTTTTCTGGTATATAATAAAAGCTATTAAAATTGGCTGTGAGGAAGGGAATCTGCCAGGCCTCTTCCTGAGAGGAAATTTGGGTCTAGAAGGGCCTGGCCCAGAGGGGCTCTCAACAGAGTTAAACCCACTAGACTTAGATGATCTCAAGTGACCGCCCCAGCTCAGAAACTCTGTAAAACGAGGCAACTCATTTAACGTATCCCTGCCTGTTTCCTCATCTGCAAATTGTGGGTAGTAACACCCACTCCGGAGCTGGATTGTAAGAATGAAGTAGTCAGACATGGAAAACGCCCAGGAATAAGTGCGTACCAAGCTGTAAGCGCTCAGTAAGTAGTAAAGTTAACGTTTTCTAGAAGAGAACGGGGCACGAATAGTCTTCAGTTGCTGGGACAAGGCCTTTGGTATGATTATATGTCAACTTTGTGCATAATTAAATGAAGAGGGGTGGAATTTGTGTGCCCTGATGCTTAATCACCCCTGTGTACCCAGTACCTCACCCAAGTCCTGATGCATAGTAAAAAGTCAATACATGACCTTCATTTTAACTTTTCATTCCTCTCACTCTGTTTTCTCTACTGTTAACATTTTACATCACCACAATGCAATTACCAAAACAGAAATCAAATATTTTTGGATGTTGAAAGCATATTTTAAAATGATCAAAAATAGGATTATTACCCCTGTATCTAGGATTTTTTTTTTCTTTTACAAAGTACAAAACATGGGAATAAAATGTTTTTGAGTCAGAATTCTAAAATAATTTTTTTTTTTTTGAGACAGATCTCACTATGTCACCCTAGGTAGAGTGCCCTGGCGTCACAGCTCACAGCAACCTCAAAGTCAAACTCTTGGGCTTAAGTGATTCTTTTGCCTCAGCCTCCTAAGTAGCTGGGACTGCAGGCTCCCGCCACAACAGCCGGGATTTTTTTGTTTGTTTGTTTGTTTGTTTGTTTGTTTGTTTTGGTTGTTGTTGTCATTGATGTTTAGCTGACCCGGGCCGGTTTTGAACCCACCAGCCTCGGTGGATGTGATGGGCGCTATAACCACGGTGCTATGGGCGCCGAGTTTTGAGAGGAGACAATTCCTTTTATTAAAGTGATAACTTGGATACTGACTCACTCAGGTGAACTACACAACTGCTGTACTTAAACTGTAACTGCCAAATATTTTATCCCTTTGATGCCCTGGGGCTTTAGGTTCAAAATTCACCATGAAGAAATGAACTTCAGGTTAGTGAGCAAACCAGGATTTACACAGAAATATATGGGTGCAAATCATGTAGAACACGAGCTACACATTCTATTGTGAGGAAAGGACGTTTCTCACAGCCTAAGTTTTTAATATGAATATCTCTATACACTGGGCAGACATTCATCACACCCCCACCAATTACTGTGAAGAGACAGTAAGTCAGGGAGGTACCTAATTTGTGTCAAGAACAAAGAAAAGACGTATCAACAACAGCATTTTTTTCCATCCCAGTGACAGATTAGCACTCCCAACTATTGCTGATCCACTGGAATTTCCTGCTTCCTCCTTCACTGAAATGTTTTTCTAGTTTCTGTTGAAGTCTAAGTTGGAATTCGTGAGGCAGGGTCAGGCCATGACAACTTGGGACAACAAATGACATCAGAAATAATTGTTCATGGGACTCCATTTATACAGTAAAATTCATCTATCCAGACTCAACAGAACCAGATGTTTTTAAAAGATTCACACTAACTAGAATTTTAAATCATAAGACTTTGGGCATCGGCGTCACGTGACCCGGCGAGGCGAGCGGTGAGTACCGGACCGGTCTGGCCATCCTGACCACACGCAACGACGGTTCCTGGCACAGCATCCATCCGCCGCGCTGCGCGCTGCCGGGGCGGATAGTTTGGCCACCTCCTCCCGCTCGGCCTGCCATTCCCGAGCCATCTCGGGAAGCCTCAGCCAGCGGCGCCGGACCCTCTCCAGCCTCCGCCGCGCCTCGCCCAGGCAGAGCAAGATGACAGCCAAGTAACAGCTTCCTTGCATCTGGGCACCGTGAGTCTGGGGAGATAGGACTCCAGGCATCTCTGGCTGGTGGGAACTGCCTATCATCACTCCTATGAAGACACAGGGAGTCAGCGAGAGACTTCTGGACCCCAAGAGGAGGACTAAAACAGTGGAAAACCGGCAAGTGGTCACGTGTGTTCAATCCGTCTAAACCCGCCCACAACTGTAAGTTCAGTAGCAGCGAGACTGCAAACCAGAAAGGCCTTACCTGTGAACTGTTTTGATGTCCTTGGACTTGGCACTGAGTTGAACTGCCTTGGGGAAGGCCTGAGCGGGAGTGCGGAGAACTTTGGCCGTTGTCTAGGGCCCCAGTCTGAGCCGCTGAGCCAGACGGAGCTAATAGTGTTTGGCGGTGGGTCACACGGATCCATTGTCAGTGATCTGCCCCGGCAAGCTCCGCCCTCAGGGTCGCAGAGCTAGAAACGGGTGGGAGCTGGTAACCCAGCAACCAAGTAGCCTAAGGGTGGAGTTTGAGCCGCCTTGCAGCCCTAACCCTCAGGGGCAGAGTGAGACCGGTTTTGGCACACTGGGTAAGTGGATAGCCACTTCAGCAGGGATTCCAGCGAGAAAGCTGGGAAAGCTTCTGCTCAGCAAGTTTACAAGTTCAAAGTGCCTTTTAAGTAGGCTGAAGAGAGATTTAGGGTGTCTACCTGCTGGGGTTTGAGAAATCAGCAGCCTCCAGTCGTATCAGAACTGTGACTAACATCTCATACCCCAGAAGACCACGTGTTGCCCAGACAATATTCAATAACATATACAAACTGCTTTGTTTTTGGTTGTGTATTTTTTTCTTTTTTTTTCCTTTGGTTGTTTTTTTTCGTTTGTTTATTTTGACGTTGCTGATGTTCTTTTGTGTTTTTTTTTTTATTTCAATCTTTTCCACACAGATCCCTTTTTCTTTCTCAATTTTCCTAGTTTAATTATAATTTCCCATTGCTGCATTTTTTAATAACTACAACTTCATTTTTGCTAGTGTTTCTACCCCTATCATTTGTTTTTTCACCCAATTGTATCCCCGTAAAGTTTTCTGTTTGCTTGTTTTGGTTTGATTTATAGCATTTTTGTCTTTCCTCTCTACTTGGTGGAGGTGGGGTACTGTGTCAGATCAGGTTAGCAAAGAGCTGCTGACCTCAAGGGAACCACGCAACTGGGCACCCTCAGAAGGTGGGGTTTTCTAAGGTTGTGTCAAAGTACCCTACTGTACACCTATATTGCCCTGTCTCCCTCTTTCTGTGCCTCTCTTCTTTTTGTCAATATTCCTTATACCCACCTCCTCTCCTTTCTCTATCTTTCTTTTTTTCTCATCACTCGGTCCTCCTTTCTTTCATCCCCTTTTTTTGCTCTTCAACCTTCTCACGCTTCTGGTCCTGTAACCCTTAGTCCACAGGCACAAGAACTTAAAGAGCAAGAGGAAGTGAAAGGAAAATTAGGGCAAGGAAACAGATAAAAGAAATCACTCATGAGGAAGAATCAGCAGAAAACTCCAGGCAACATGAAGAACCAGTCTAGAACAACCCCACCAAGGGACCATGAGGTAGCTACTGCAGATGATTCCACCAGTATAGAAATATTAGGAATGACAGAAAGGGAATTTAGAATACACATGTTGAAAACAATGAAAGAAATGATGGAAACAATGAAGGAAATTGCTAATAAAGTGGAAAATAACCAAAAGGAAATCCAAAAACAGAATCAAATGAGAGATGAACGATATGAAGAATATAAAAAGGATATAGCAGACCTGAAGGAACTGAAACAGTCAATTAGGGAACTTAAAGATACAATGGAAAGTATCAGCAACAGGTTAGACCATGCAGAAGAAAGAATTTCAGAGGTAGAAGACAAAGTTCTTGAGATAACTCAGACAGTAAAAGAGGCAGAAAAGAAGAGAGAGAAAGCAGAACGTTCACTGTCAGAATTATGGGACTTTATGAAGCGCTCCAACATACGAGTTATAGGAATTCCAGAAGGGGAAGAAGAATGCCCCAGAGGAATGGAAGCCATACTAGAGAATATTATAAAAGAAAATTTCCCAAACATCACCAAAGAGTCCGACACACTGCTTTCAGAGGGATATCGGACCCCGGGTCGCCTCAACTCTAACCGAGCTTCTCCAAGACACATTGTGATGAACCTGTCCAAAGTCAAGACAAAAGAAAAGATTCTGCAAGCTGCCAGGAGTAAGTGTCAGTTGACCTACAGGGGCAAATCCATCAGAGTGACCGCAGACTTCTCTAATGAAACTTTCCAAGCAAGAAGACAATGGTCATCTACCTTTAATCTACTTAAACAGAACAATTTTCAGCCCAGAATTCTGTACCCTGCTAAGCTAAGCTTCAAAATTGACGGAGAAATCAAATCATTTACGGATATACAAACATTGAGGAAATTCGCCACAACAAGACCAGCTCTACAGGAAATACTTCAACCTGTTCTGCACACTGACCACCACAATGGATCAGCAGCAAAGTAAGAACTCAGAAATCAAAGGTCAGAACCTAACCTCCACACTGATGCAAAAGATAAAACTAAGCAATGGACTCTCACCAAATAAGACGAATAGAATACTACCACACTTATCAATTATCTCCATAAATGTTAATGGCTTGAATTCACCACTGAAGAGACATAGATTGGCTGACTGGATTAAAAAACACAAGCCATCCATTTGCTGTCTGCAAGAAACACACCTGGCTTCAAAAGACAAATTAAAGCTCCAAGTCAAGGGTTGGAAGACAATTTTTCAGGCAAATGGAATTCAGAAGAAAAGAGGAGTTGCAATCTTATTTTCAGATACATGTGGATTTAAAGCAACTAAAGTCAAAAAAGACAAAGATGGTCACTTTATATTGGTCAAGGGAAAACTACAACAAGAAGACATTTCAATTCTAAATATTTATGCACCCAATTTAAATGCTCTCAGATTCTTGAAGCAGACCTTACTCAGTCTGAGCAATATGACATCTGATAATACCATCATAACAGGGGACTTTAACACTCCTCTTACAGAGCTGGACAGATCCTCTAAACAGAAATTAAACAAAGATGTAAGAGATTTAAATGAGACCCTAGAACAACTGTGCTTGATAGATGCATATAGAACACTCCACCCCAAAGATAAAGAATATACATTCTTCTCATCACCCCATGGAACATTCTCCAAAATTGATCATATCCTGGGACACAAAACAAATATCAACGGAATCAAAAGAATTGAAATTTTACCTTGTATCTTTTCAGACCATAAGGCACTGAAGGTGGAACTCAACTCTAACAAAAATGCTCAAGCCCACCCAAAGGCATGGAAATTAAACAATCTTCTGTTGAATAACAGATGGGTGCAGGAAGAAATAAAACAGGAAATCATTAACTTCCTTGAGCATAACAACAATGAAGACACAAGCTACCAAAACCTGTGGGATACTGAAAAAGCAGTTTTGAGAGGAAAATTCATCACTTTAGATGCCTACATTCGAAAAACAGAAAGAGAGCACATCAACAATCTCACAAGAGATCTTATGGAATTGGAAAAAGAAGAACAATCTAAGCCTAAACTCAGTAGAAGAAAAGAAATATCCAAAATCAAATCAGAGATCAATGAAATTGAAAACAAAAGAATCATTCAGAAAATTAATGAAACAAGGAGTTGGTTTTTTGAAAAAATAAATAAAATAGATAAACCATTGGCCAGACTAACTAGAAATAGAAAAGTAAAATCTCTACTAACCTCAATCAGAAACGATAAAGGGGAAATAACAACTGATCCCACAGAGATACAAGAGATCATCTCTGAATACTACCAGAAACTCTATGCCCAGAAATTTGACAATGTGAAGGAAATGGATCAATATTTGGAATCACACCCTCTCCCTACACTTAGCCAGGATGAAATAGACCTCCTGAACAGACCAATTTCAAGCACTGAGATCAAAGAAACAATAAAAAAGCTTCCAACTAAAAAATGCCCTGGTCCAGATGGCTTCACTCCGAATTCTATCAAACCTTCAAGGAAGAGCTTATTCCTGTACTGCAGAAATTATTCCAAAAAACTGAGGAAGAAGGAATCTTCCCCAACACATTCTATGAAGCAAACATCACCCTGATACCAAAACCAGGAAAAGACCCAAACAAAAAGGAGAATTTCAGACCAATCTCACTCATGAATATAGATGGAAAAATTCTCAACAAAATCCTAGCCAATAGATTACAGCTTATCATCAAAAAAGTCATTCATCATGATCAAGTAGGCTTCATCCCAGGGATGCACGGCTGGTTTAACATACGCAAGTCCATAAACGTTATCCACCATATTAACAGAGGCAAAAATAAAGATCATATGATCCTCTCAATAGATGCAGAAAAAGCATTTGATAAAATCCAGCATCCTTTTCTAATTAGAACACTGAAGAGTATAGGCATAGGTGGCACATTTCTAAAACTGATTGAAGCTATCGATGACAAACCCACAGCCAATATTTTACTGAATGGAGTAAAATTGAAAGCTTTTCCTCTTAGAACTGGAACCAGACAAGGTTGTCCTCTGTCACCTTTACTATTCAACATAGTGCTGGAAGTTCTAGCCAATACAATTAGGCAAGACAAGGAAATAAAGGGAATCCAAATGGGAGCAGAGGAGGTCAAACTCTCCCTCTTTGCTGATGACATGATCTTATACTTAGAGAACCCCAAAGACTCAACCACAAGACTCCTAGAAGTCATCAAAAAATACAGTAATGTTTCAGGATATAAAATCAATGTCCACAAGTCAGTAGCCTTTGTATACACCAATAACAGTCAAGATGAGAAGCTAATTAAGGACACAACTCCCTTCACCATGGTTTCAAAGAAAATGAAATACCTAGGAATATACCTAACAAAGGAGGTGAAGGACCTCTTTAAAGAAAACTATGAAATCCTCAGAAAGGAAATAACAGAGGATATTAATAAATGGAAGAACATACCATGCTCATGGATGGGAAGAATCAACATTGTTAAAATGTCTATACTTCCCAAAGCTATCTACCTATTCAGTGCCATTCCTATCAAAGTACCTACATCGTACTTTCAAGATTTGGAAAAAATGATTCTGCGTTTTGTATGGAACCGGAAAAAACCCCGTATAGCTAAGGCAGTTCTTAGTAACAAAAATAAAGCTGGGGGCATCAGCATACCAGATTTTAGTCTGTACTACAAAGCCATAGTGGTCAAGACAGCATGGTACTGGCACAAAAACAGAGACATAGACACTTGGAATTGAATTGAACACCAAGAAATGAAACTAACATCTTACAACCACCTAATCTTCGATAAACCAAACAAGAACTTACCTTGGGGGAAAGACTCCCTATTCAATAAATGGTGTTGGGAGAACTGGATGTCTACATGTAAAAGACTGAAACTGGACCCACACCTTTCCCCACTCAAAAAAATTGACTCAAGATGGATAAAGGACTTAAATTTAAGGCATGAAACAATAAAAATCCTCAAAGAAAGCATAGGAAAAACACTGGAAGATATTGGCCTGGGGAAAGACTTCATGAAGAAGACCGCCATGGCAATGGCAACAACAACAAAAATAAACAAATGGGACTTCATTAAACTGAAAAGCTTCTGTACAGCTAAGGAGACAATAACCAAAGCAAAGAGACAACCCACACAATGGGAAAGGATATTTGCATATTTTCAATCAGACAAAAGCTTGATAACCAGGATCTATAGAGAACTCAAATTTATCCACATGAAAAAAGCCAACAATCCCTTATATCAATGGGCAAGAGACATGAATAGAACTTTCTCTAAAGACGACAGACGAATGGCTAACAAACACATGAAAAAATGTTCATCATCTCTATATATTAGAGAAATGCAAATCAAAACATCCCTGAGATAGCATCTAACCCCAGTGAGAATGGCCCACATCACAAAATCTCAAAACTGCAGATGCTGGCGTGGATGTGGAGAGAAGGTAACACTTTTACACTGCTGGTGGGACTGCAAACTAGTACAACCCTTCTGGAAGGAAGTATGGAGAAACCTCAAAGCACTCAACCTAGACCTCCCATTCAATCATGCAATCCCATTACTGGGCATCTACCCAGAAGGAAAGAAATCCTTTTATCATAAGGACACTTGTACTAGACTGTTTATTGCAGCTCAATTTACAATCGCCAAAACGTGGAAAGAGCCTAAATGCCCACCAACCGAGGAATGGATTAACAAGCTGTGGTATATGTATACCATGGAATACTATTCAGCCATTAAAAAAAATGGAGACTTTACATCCTTCGTATTAACCTGGATGGAAGTGGAAGACATTATTCTTAGTAAAGCATCACAAGAATGGAGAAGCATGAATCCTATGTACTCAATCTTGATATGAGGACAATTAATGACAATTAAGGTTATGGGGGGGGAAGCAGAAAGAGGGATGGAAGGAGGGGGGTGTGGCCTCAGTGTGTGTCACACTTTATGGGGGCAAGACACGATTGCAAGTGGGACTTTACCTAACAATTGTAATCAGTGTAACTGGCTTATTGTACCCTCAATGAATCCCCAACAATAAAAAAAAAAAAAAAAAAAAAGACTTTGGGCATCATCCAAAAAAACAATTATGCTCCATTTAATTTTAGAGTTAAATGATACCTTTAAGAATTTTTTGACCATGAATGAGAGGAAGGGTAGGCAGCTTTCCGTTAACCAAAACAATCATCTCCAAACCTTCTAGATAAATAGATGTTCCTTCTGTGAATCTTTTTCCTTATTCTTTTTTCTTCTCCCTCCTGTTTGCTTTTTTTCCTTTTTGGGATTGCTTTCTCTGCGAATTCTCTCTGTGACCCCAGACGCTCTGCAGAGACGCCTTGAGGCATTCATTGCCTTTTCTGAAAAGTAAGAATAACGATCTCTCCTCTGTCTGAAGCTTATCTCTTGAGATTTTTACTGCCATAGTCAGAAAGATGACCACATACACCCTTCTTTTTCTGTTTTGGGTTGTTCTTGGGCTCTAAAAGCTTCTCTGTGAAGCCAACCAGTTGTATTCATGTTAAACCACTTTAGTCACAATCAGGCCAAGAGTGTGTTTCCAGAAAGGCGCTTTTTTTCCAAAGGCTTGTTTAAAGAGTATCTAATTGTAAATCATGTACATGGAACTCGGCTGATTTGAGTGACTCTCCAGTACTTTTTCCTTCTTAAAAAAATGATTAGAAACATTTTTTCTTAATGATATTCTCCTTTACATAAAGTCCGCCCCTCAATCAAATCTGGGTGTCTTTAACACTCTGAAAGAAGACTTCTTTAAGACACTTTAGTCGCTGCCCAATTATTAATTTGACAGAAAATTACTAGGGAAACACAGAAATGGGTCTCCCAATGCCCACCAAATATTTATAGAGTATCAAATATTAAATATGTGAAAGTACTCAACAAATATGGAATATAGTTCTGATTTCAAAAAGTTGAGGGTTAGAAAGAAAGAATAAAAACTTGAGGATCAGAAAGCAAGACAGAATAAAAAGAAAACTTTACAACCTACTTGGGGAAAAAATATTCATTAGATTTTAGAATAAGAAAGGAATAAATGTCCATCATTTTATAGAGGGAAACAGGAAGTAATTCACCACCCAGAGAATAAAATAGGAGAACAGGATGGTTTGACCACCAGGAAATAAATTAAGTTATCTTCCCTACCCTCCAAAATTAGGAAAGGCACATTGCCTCCCAGGTGGAAAAACCTAGGCAAGCATCCAATAATGACATTGTTTTGCACAAAGATGACCAGCAGAAGCAACTGTGGCGTGTCACAGTGTAGGCCTTGTGTAGTTGGCTCCAGGCATCTAAAACCAAGAGTTCCTCTGAGTGGGCCTTCTGTAGGCCTTCATTCAGTGGACGCAGCAGACATTCTGGGGCACAGGTGCCCCGGGGTCTGAGGCCAACTCTGTCAGACAAGTCCAGAGACAACTACAGAACTGTGACTCCTAGACCACGAAATGACCCATCCTCAAGGTGTTGTAAGAGTAGAGTTTTGTCATTTTGCTGTTTTGTTTTTTCATATGTGGCTAGCAATCCCATGCAATACAGGCCGTTTAAGATGAATCTATGCAATGATTAGAATTTTTTGTGAATTAAACATTTTGCTACAGCTTCACTAAAATATGCTTGTGGTGTATTTTTTACATTCCTTGGAATAGTGCTTTTACACAGGAAAATTACACCAGCTGACAGTTCCCGGGAAAGGAATCATCTGTGGGTTGTACATGGATGCAAGTGCCGTGAGAGAGGTTACAGGTAGAGGAGTGAAAAATACAAGGAAATGCCCATAAATGAAAGAACACTGGAATCTGATATGGTGTGGTGGGAAATATTGTAATTATTTAAAAAGACAGAGACAGGTTACAGCTGTGCTATAAGCAGATAGGCAGCCGACACCCACAGAGAGAGGCGACAGCAGCTTGAGTTCAGCAGGTGCTGAGGAGTTTTCCTGGGCAGTGAGGGAGCAGAGCAGGCAGGGTCCGGAGTGCTCTGCCGTGCAGCTGGGACAGGCAGTGCTCCATCGCCTGTCCTGTGCCACTCGCTTGCTGGCTGATGTTCGAAATTTCTGTGCCTTTAATGTTTGGGCATCTGCTCCCACACTTGATTCAGCACACGTTTGCAGGTTTCACCATGTGGTCATTCCTTTCCTCCTTGCCAGACAGACGGCAGGGAGGCAATCCCATTCTGAAAGAGTGCTGTCAAACCAGTAACCAGAGAGTGTTCGTGAGGGTCTGCCTAAACGTGGATGCCTTGTGATTAATACCCCGTGATGGCTAATTCTGTATGGCCGTGCTACCAGATAGTTGGCTCAAAAACCAGTTGCTCAAAATGAAATTAACATTTAAATCAGTGGACTTTGAGTACAGCAGATTGCTTCTCTATAACATGGGTGAGTCTGCTTCAGTCCGTTGAAGGTCTTAAGAGGGAAACAACAGACTGAGGTCTCCTGAGGAAGAGGAAGTGCTGCCTCCAGACTGCGTTCACACTCAAGTTGCAACCTCAGCTCTTCCCTGTGTTGCCAGTTTCCTGGCTCTCCCCGCTAATTTCAGACTTGCCAGCACCCACAATCATGTGAGCCAACTCCTTAAAATAAATCTGTCTTTCTACACACACACACACACACACACACAGAGGCATGCACGCACACACATCCTGTTTATTCTTTTTCTCTGAAAAATACTGACTAATACTTATGCCCTGGGGGTTAGATCCAGAGCTCACAATAAAAAGAATGTATTTCTAAACAATAACCCCAGAGAGTCTAACAAATAATAACTTTTAAGTCAAGCAATTTAAATTGAATGTAAATAACTGATTTGGGGAATGCCAAAATCTTTGAATTAAGTTTTGAACCTAGGAGCCCCGGAACCCAATCTTGTGGTCTGGATTCATAATTATTCTCTTTCCCTTTTTACCTTTCTGCTTTACAGCCTATCATCTTACAAAGTTTCTGAACTAATAAGGGTGCCCAGCTTTGGTCAAGGTTTTCCTACCTCTTAGAAATCCTGTCTATATTACCTCCATATATACTCCCCCTTTTGACTATTCTTTTCTTACAAAGGAGTATATTGTGGTGAAAAGAACACATCTTTGAAGTTAAAAAAAAAAAAAAAAGGTAATTTAAATCCTGGATCTGAAGTAAACACCAGCTGCAGAAAGCTTGTGCAAGTTATTCACCCTGTCTGAGCCTCCGTCTCCTCATCTTTCAAGGTCCTCAGCATCAGTTCACAGTTTAAATGAGATATCAAACCTTCCGACCAGAAGGACCTGGTTTCCATGCAGAGCAACCAGTGCCTGGTAAAACAGAAAATGTGGACCTTCATGTAGCTTCTTTGTCTCTTTGCTTTAAAGTCCCTGGTTATAAAAAATATGAAGGGACACATAATTCAGAAGATAAGAAGTACGTCTGCAACTTTGTAGCTATTTAGCAGCTGAAACCAAAGTCAAAAGGACATATTATTCGAGATAGCCTTATTTCTATACCAGACACCTCTCCCCAGTTGCAGCAGCTTGACACAGTAAGATTTGTCTCTTGCTCCCATCCCAGCCCAGTCTGGAATGGGGACAGGGTGGGGGAGACTCTGCTCCACAGTCGTTCGTGGACACAGGTGCCTTCAATCTGCGATTCCATCCTCATGTTGGCCCTTAAAGTTCTCTCTTGGAAGTCAGCTGATGAGAAAGGTGGAGGGGCGAGCATGAGGGCCGCACAGGGGGAGGACGCATGGGTCTCTGTAGCAAGTGGGACGTGCTGCTCCCGCTCACATCCAAGGGGCCAGACGGCCCTGCACAGCGCAGCCCAGCCTGGAAAGTGCTGGGCTGCCATGCCCGGGGAGAAGAAGGCAAACACACTGGTGGACATGGGCACACAGGCCCGTCTAGGGAGTCATAAAAGCCTGGTGGACGAGGTTTGTTTAACATTTGTTTGTTCTCAGCTGTTTACTTTCCGTTGCTTCTGCATATGCTTTGATCCGTTTCCAGGCCTTTGATTTTACATAAATTCCTAAGAGCACACATTTTCCTATCAGCAGAATTTAGCAGTGGGGGCAAAGGTAAGCCAGATGTCCCTTGCTATCTAAAGCAGAAAGAAAAGATAGCTGCTAAGAAGGGAGAGGAAAATAGGGAGGCTCGGAGTACAAAAGAAAATAATAGATTTTCTCGCTGCCCATTGATACATCACAAGCCTCTAGGGCTGTGAGAGTCAGGTATCAAAAATGCCGTATTCTGTGGCTGCATCACGGAGCAAGGCCTGTTAGTTCCTCAATCCTCCAAGCTTTTTAAGTTCCATCCACCTTGAGGAACAGTAGTGCTCACAGAACATCTAGAGAAATTAGTCTCCGTGGTGTGCTATTTGCTCGCTGCAAATGCTCAGGGCCAAGGAAGCCTGTGATGAAAAGCATTGTCACTTTCATGGCCTGTTTCAAACCCCTCAGAGGTCAAGATGAAGTTACTTGCACAGCCTATTTCAAACCCCTCAGAGGTCAAGGTGAAAACAAATATGGGCCAGACTACCCAGTTCACCACCTCCTTTTCTTTCTTCTGGGCCTTCTCCACATTCTGTACCCATGAAAAATCCTAGATCTGCCACTGTATTCGCCCTGGGTGCTCCATGCAACCCTGTCTGGGCACAGACTCTGGGAGGAAGAAGCCCCCCACCCCCCACCCCTCAGTGGACAGAGTGGATGGCCACCCACGGGCAGGATGCTTGTCCTGAGGCTCAGAGCAGAGAGACTTCCCCACACCCTTTGCAGATCTAACTAGCCCTCCCCGCACAGCTACAGGGCTGGGACGGTCCAGGACTAGCTGTGCGCTGGGGAAAGCCATTGACGGCTTCAGGAAAAGCACAGCTACACTCTGACATCATGAGTAGTGAAAACACTGTCTATTAAGTGATTACTGTGTGCTGGTGACTTTATATACATTATGTCACTGATCCCACCGCAGCCTTAGCAGTATTATGACTTGCATTGAAAACTCAGTTTTAGTAAGGTTAAGCAAACAGCCCAAGGCACACAGCTAATAAAAGACAGAGCAAGGATTTAAACCTAATTCTGTCTGACTCCACCTACAGAAAGCAATTAGAGCTAACATTTGTTGAAAGCTTACCTCGTGCCACTCATTGTTCTAAGCTTGTGACGTGTGTTAACCCATTTTATACCCACACCAATCCAAACCTACACAAAGTAAATGGACGGAGCTGGGATTGGAGCCCAGAGCTCTCCGTCTCCAGACCAAGCTGCTCTTTTTTACATTTTTATTTGTTTTAATTGTGAAAATTTTCACAAATTCCTACTTCCGGGTTATTGTCTAGATTAAGCAATTTTTGACATTTTGCCATCTTTACTTCAATTTTTGTTGAAGTATTTTAAAGTGAGTTGCAGACATTACAATACTTCAGTCCTTACTACTTCAGTGCACATCTCTAAACAAGGATGTTTTCTTACATAATCACAACAGCATTATCACACCTGACAAAACACATCAGTAATTCCCTAATACCATAGTCAATATTTCCTAATTGCTCCAAAATTATCTTTTTCACAGTTGCTTTGTTCAAATCAGTATCCTGTAAAGGATCATGGGTAACATTTGCTAATTACATAACTCTAAAACACCCCCTCCCTACGCTCATTTTGTATCATGATATTAATTATTGAAAAGTCTAGATCAGTTGTCCATAGAATGATCTGCCTTCCAGATTTACTTGATTTTTTTTTCTTGCTGGTGATAATTAAGTTGTTCTCTAACTTCTGTTTTCCTTACAAAGTAGAGGTTTTATCTGCAGGCTTGAATGGATTAATTCTCAGCAAGAGGGCTTCAAAGGCAATACTGAGGTTTCATATTGCGCCAGGTCTAGATCTCCGCAATATCCAGCCATTCCTTCCACATGGTGTGCGGGGCAGCCAGAGGGTCCAGCTGGTGACAGCCAGATCTCCCTGCTGCGGAGTCACCGTCTTCTCCCTCCAGTCAGCAGTCATCCAGGGAGGGCGGCAGTGATGGTCCCCACCAACCCATCACTTAGTGGTTTCAGCATCCACTGAAGGTTCTTGTCTGAATAACCATCCCATCAAAGGCTATAAAATGGTGACCCTCCAAGCATTTTATCCCACCTACGATCAAAGCTGGCACTATTCAGTAAAGAACAGTTTCCTTCACTAACTGAAACTATTTGGTTAAGCCCAAATATAGCTTCTTCTGGAAAGAAATTCAATATTTAATTATTTTTAATGACCAGTAATCAGAGCAACAAATTGATGCAATAATCACCTCCAGTGCTGGCTAATGAGTTTTGTTTTGTAAGATTTTGTCTTGTTTGAGTGTAAATACGGACTGACTGACTTCTATATGTTCATAATTTTTAGATGCTCAAAATTATCTCACACTTTGCCACTCTAGTATATACTTCAATTATATTGCTACTAAATCTGGATCGGGACCCAGACTCAAATTTAGGTGTCCCACATAGCAACTTGGTGGCCCTTGTCTCTGTACATCTGTGCCTCTGTCCCTTCAGGCATTGTACTAAAAAGTTAAACAGAGCGCATACGTATATTGTAGTAATTAAATAAGACAGGTCAGCTAACAGGCTTAGCAGAGGTATAAACAGTGAAAGAATGTGATAAATGTCAGTTATGTCCATTTCATTCCAAAAACATTGCCATCTAATGCTAAGTCTGCACCAGGGAAGGAATTAGGGTCTGAGGATAGGGTGGTAAAGGGATGAACAAGAGCCACAAATGTCTGGAGAGAAGTTCTCACCCAGCACGGTCACACCAAGGAGGGCTTCGGAGAGCCAGGGACAGACAGCTGGGGGAGGAATGAGGCCGGAGGGAGAATGATGGTTCCCTTAAAAAGCTTTTCTTTTGGTTTCCTTCACAATTTTCTCAGGGCCTACCTTATTCCAGGATGTCAGCAGGAATGCTGGTGGAACTCGAGCTAAGAGGCTGTTCCAGAACCCGTCACAGTCCTTTCTCGACCCCCAGGGGCCTGTCTGCCTGTCCTCCTCCAGACCCAGGCAGGGCGTGTGGCTCATGGACTCAACTCTTGGTTCACATAATCTGTAAGGAGAGTTCACAAGTGAGGATAGAAGCTCAATACCATCCTAAAAAGACAGAGATCATCGGAAACACTGACAGTATGCATTTTTCTATGAAACCTCCCATTTGAACTGAAACTTTCTGTGTGTCTTTTTTTTTTATTAAATCATAGCTGTGTACATTAATGCAGTCATGGGGTACAATGTGCTGGTTTTATATACAATTTAAATATTTTCATCAAACTGGTTAACATAGCCTTTATAGCATTTTCTCAGTTATTGTATGAAGACATTTGTATTCTACATTTAGTAAGTTTCTACATGTACCCTTGTAAGATGCACCATAGGTGTGGTCCCACCAATTACCCTCCTTCCACCCATCCTGCCCCCCTTTCTCCTTTCCCCATATTCTTGGGCTATAATTGGGTTATAGCTTTCATTGATATTTGTACCAGAATATTTATTGCAGCCCAATTCATAATTGCTAAGTCATGGAAGAAGCCCAAGTGCCAATCGACCCAAGAATGGATCAATAAATTGTGGTATATGTACACCATGGAATATTATGCAGCCTTAAAGAAAGATGGAGACTTTACCTCTTTCATGTTTACATGGATGGAGCTGGAACATATTCTTCTTAGCAAAGTATCTCAAGAATGGAAGGAAAAGTATCCAATGTACTCAGCCCTACTATGAACTAAAACTTTTAAGCAAAAATTATAATCCAAAATTTTGTTCAAGTAAAAAACATTATTTTAATCCCATTTCTTTGAGTTATACTCTGAGAAGTACTGATCTTTTCTGCCCAAACCAAGGTTAAGGACAAATAAACCTCACTGTATCTGAAACTCTAAAGGAAAATGGGAAGTTAATCTTATTTTCCTTTAATAGACATTTTATTCTAGAGCTGTATTTCTATAGTGGATGTGTAAAAATTGTCAAAGAAAAATTTAATACGCTTGATGAGAGGGATTTCTTAATATCAAGAGCCATTGCGCCTTTCCACCTGGCCTCTCCCATTCAGAATACTTTCAAGATCGCCCAGGACATGAATGGTGATGGGCATTGCAGCCATGGAATCACAGTAAGGTCACACTCACTTCTGAGTGCGCACACACACACACACACACACAGTGTGGATGTTTAGGAGCTGAGAGAAGATGCTTTCTTTCTTTATCTTTTCTTTAATTAAAAAATTTTGTGTTCCTCATAACTTGCCAGGAACTGGGTCTGAGATTTACAGAGATAACAGATATGTGATCTTACTCTTCCAAATTAACCCAGTCTTCATTAGATGTGGGGCTCAGGACAGCTGACGCTCCCAGCCATGCCTCTTTTTAATGCATTTTAAACTTTGCCTTACAATCCCATTCAGTGGACATGATGCCTTAGTAGAATGTTGAGTGACTTGAAAAATACTTGGCTATCAGATGAGAAAACAAAACAAAGCTATGTGTGTGATGTTTAACAAAGAAACATTCAGAATCTTCCTTCTGGCAGAATCAAAACAGCAAAGAAAAACTTCATTCTCCTTTCCTAAATAAAAAATGCAAGAGGGGAAAACATCCTGGAAAATAAATGCCAAGAACCGTGAAATTTTAAGGCGTTTACAGTCATTTTGTCCTCTGAACCCTGGTCATTAATAGTCTCAGAAAACGTTGACTGACAACCTTATTCCTGCTTGGTTGGTATTTCTGTAGCAAGATGTTCAGATGGAAGATAAATAAAGGCCTGGCAACTCAGATTCAAGAAAGTTTGACCTGGAACTCATTTATTTGTATTTCAAAATTCTGAGGCAGATCACCTAAGAGGCATCCAAAATCTCAGAAGCCAAAAGACCTGCCAGAGATTCTTCAGTTTGGCAGTCGGCAATATAATACAGCTGGATCATTACAGGAATCCTGCCCCGAATTCCCTTAAAGTTTCTAACAAACTTAAAACAAAAATAATTTCCCCCAGAGACTCCTGGGCGTAGTAAGTTTCCATGTTGCATAACGAAACTGAGGAGTAGACAAGACGCCTTGACTAAGATAAAACAAGCCTACACTGGGCGGCCAGCGCCTGTGGCTCAAAGGAGTAGGGCGCCAGCCCCATATACCAGAGGTGGTGGGTTCAAATCCAGCCCCGGCCAAAAAAAAACAAGCCTACATTTCATTTCTCTCTAGACCTGTGTGCCTGTGGGGTCACAAAGCAAAAATCTGTCTTTCATCTCTTAGGAAGGCATTGCTTGTTACCCTTTGCTCTGTCGTGGTGATAGCATTCATTTTTTTAAGAATCATGTACTGAAAACCCAGTGGGAAGGTGCACTATACCAGACACCATGTGAAGAAACAAAAACAAAGATACTCGATGGGCATGAAATATGGTGGTTGGGAGAGGAATGGGGGTGTAGGGGCGAGTGTTAAAGGATGGAGCGTGTTACCTACTTTACGAAAGGCAAGACAAGGTACTCTGGTGTGCAGAGGCCAGGACGGATTTCCAGGAGGCTGGAGGAGAGCTGCATCTTGAAGGTCACTGTGGTCTGAACCGAGTGGAGAAGGTCTGAAAGTACAGTGGCATTTGTTTTAATCCCTTATTGTCTAAAACCGCTCCATCTGCCCGTTTCTAGCCTCTGTCACATTTAAATCCATTTATAGCCTTTAAACCTAAATTGATTACATGGGAACACCTATTTCTCATCCACACATTAAAACCAAGTTGGATGAAACCTTGCAACTCTGTACAATCACAGTTTACTTTATATGCTGTAATTTATTTTTCCCATCTAAATTTCCTCAGGGTACCGTCTCCTTATATTAACTTTGCCAGGAACAGGTGAAACCCATGAAAACTGCTGGTATAGTGGTGCCATCCACTCACCGAGGGAGAGGAGTCTGAATGATTTAGCCTCCTAAATAAGCACATTCCTGCTTTGCCTGTGAAGGGTGCTTATAATGAGGAATCATCCCTTTGTTACTATTCCACTGTGTAGTCTGTGGAAAGATCAAAATTCACCTATTTACTTCAACTCATTTAAATAAGCATTTGCTGAGAAGTTACTAAAAGTACAGTGCCAGTTTCTGTGGACACGGGATGGCTGCCTGCAGGGACCTCACGGCCTGGAGGGGAGCACACCCGCCTCTAGCACAGATCATAATAATTGAGCTGTACACGCAGATTCCTAGAATCACAATGGAGAAGTACGTCTGACACATTCTATTCTAAAAATGAAGCTGGTTTCCATTTGCATGTGTAGATTTATTCACATTTCTATTACTTAAGCTTCTCATGATAAGGTAGGCTCAAAACATTCTTTAAACTTTTATTGGAATTACCCTTAAACCCTGTTTCTATATAAATCATATGGAAAACATTATTCTTTTTAAGTCATTGCTGATATTGACAAAATGATTTGCTTTCATTTACCAAATGTGGATCTGAAGGATATTTCACTTCATCCAACTTTCAGATACACTTTCAAATCCAAAGACTTGCCACAATTGAGGATATTAAAAACTGTGTCACATATTTTGAAAGTATTTTTAAAACCTGTATATTGGAAAGGTACCCAGAACTGCTTTCAGTGAGGGCGGCATCCTTTCCATGTACTTTCCTACACCGTGTGTTATCTTAGTCCATTTTGTGTTGCTATGACAGAATCCCACATGTATAAAGAAGAATTTTAATTTATAAAGAAAAGACATTTGTGTCTTACAGCTCTGGAGGCTGGCAAGTCTTAGGTCTGGCGGCCTTCTTGCTGTGTCCTCACCTGGTAGAAGGCAGAAGGGAGAGAAAGACTGTGGAAGAGAAGGAAAGAGGTGCAGCGAAGCTTGCCTTTAAAACAAACCCACTCTCGTGATAATTAACCCGTCCTCTGATAACTACATAAAGCCCTCCTCACCTAATCACCCCTTATCCGGCCCCAGTTCTTTTTTTTTTTTTTATTTTGGCCGGGGCTGGGTTTGAACCCGCCACCTCTGGCATATAGGACCGGCGCCCTACTCCTTGAGCCACAGGTGCCGCCCTCGGCCCCAGTTCTTAACACTGCTGCGTTGGGAATGGCATTTCCAACACATGAATTTGCAGGGACGCAGTCAAAGCATAGCATTTGTCTCGCACACGCCTCAATTTTCACAACTCAACTCAGATATCACGTGTTCAGCAAAGTTCTCCGACATTTCCCTGTGTATTCCTGGCTATTTTTTTAAAACCCATAACTCCATTGCTACAACACAGTCTAAGACACAATTAACTGTGCCTTAGTTTCCTCGTTGGTAGGGAATCATAACTGACAGTGCTCATAAAGGCAAAATAAATTAAGGGCCTGGTGAACCACAGTGTCATAAAAGTGTTAACTCTCATTATTGGCCCAAGTAATTCTCGCATAATAGGTCACCAACATAGGATTGTTGAATAACACATAGACTTTGTTTCATAGATGTGCCAGAATTTAGGCATTCCAGGGTGTGTTAGCCTTTTTCATAATATGAGTTACATTCACATTTTATAAGTTAAAAATAAACAGTCACTGAATCTAAGACTCAGCTTTATGCACTGAAAGCAACATTAACATTTGCATAGCACTTTATAATTCCACAAAAAACATTGACAGGGAGGGAATTAATTTTTTTTCACACTATGTAGTGCAGCTCTGGTGCCCACCATAAATAATAGCACTTAATATATTTGCCCATTTTTGCTCCCCCTTAAAAAGTACCTAAGCATCTAAATTGCAACTGAAATCTGCAGTGACTATGTAATCAATGAGCTTCTAATGGCCTTTTTATTATAATTATCAAACGCCTGTGCACACGTTTCTTCCTCTGAACCTCACCCCTTTCGAGCTATCAATACCAAAAAGGGCAGCTGTGATTGCTATCCCCTTTTTGCACCAGTTCCAACTGCTCAGTGATGAGGGGAGGGAAAAATAAACACAAGCATTTCTAACTTTCCAGCCTACTGACTGTTCTGTCCTTTCTCCTGGCCAACATCCTCAAAAATATGATAATGAAGTGGTTTGTGTGACTGTGAAAGAGTGGGCTCATTTTCCTGGGCAGGAGCCAAGAGAGGGAAAGAAGGTATCTCAACACAGCTGCAGTTACCTCTCCCCACTCAGCCATTTCAGGGAAATGAACTTACCAAACCTGGAAGGAGGTCAAATGAGGGACAAAAACCAAGGCTCTCTTGGCTGGTTGATCCTGTACAGATACACAAATGGGCTTCAGCCCTCTATTACAACAACCCCTTTGTCTTTGCGAATAAAATGAAGGGGAAATATAGAAAAGACCAAAGAAAGAACCAGTCACATTCCATTATGAAAAACTCCCAGAAATTTCTTTAATTCCATTAACATTTTCAGTATAGTTGATTGAAGGGAATGATTAACATGAGTGAATAAAATGAATTGAGTCTGGATCCTCATTTGTGTTAGATATTTGGTTATTCAAAAAAAAAAAAAATAGGTCAGGGCGGCACCTGTAGCTCAAAGGAATGGGGCACTAGCCCCATATGCTGGAGGTGGTGGGTTCAAACCCAGCCCCAGCCAAAAACTGCAAATAATAATAATAATAATAATAGGTCAAAGTTAGATTTTTATCCAATGGCAGATCAGAAGAAAAGATGAAAAAATATGTGCATTCTAACTATTTTATGCAAACTATATACATAGTAGACTATTCTAGTGTTGACACTTGCATTTTAGAATCATACAGCCACAGAAACAAAGGAGATACCTTATGTGAATCCCTCAAACAACAGAGGAGCAAACTAAGGCACCTTGCCAAAGGTAAACACCACTTGGGGCTGCCATTTCCATGGGAAGGCCTCTCTCACATTCTAGACTGAAATCTAAGACTGGCCTTGCTGTCCCTGAGCACCCTATTTTCTATTAACATCTACATAAGATGTAGCACTTATTTATTGTATATTGTTTACTATACCTTTATGCAGGCTAGTGCTAAAATAATTAGAGACCATTTTATTGAAATGGCTTTAACACCCTGGGTTTCTACATAAGGAAACTGAAAATTAACTCAGACTCACTTTTTCTAAGTTGCTAATTTAAAAGAAAATAAAACGTAAGCTTACCCAATCACAGGCCCCCAGTTGGGCATTTGTTATATTGCCTTCAGTGTCAAAAATAAGGCAATTGCTCAAACTTTAACCATGTAAATAATTTCTCTGCTCATTCACCCTATAAAAACTATGCCTTCAATGACCTCTGCTGGGGCCCTGAACCACTACCATTTAGGAGCTGCCCAATTCATGAATTGCTCTCTGCTCAAATACACTCTTTAAAATTTTAATGTGTTAAAGTTTATCTTTTAGCATTAGTCCTCTCTTCACTATTATTGTAAACTCCTTGAAGGCTGAAACTATGACTAAAAAATTCTGAACTCTCCCACTTCTAATAACTTTTGGCAACAGTGCTGAAAATTCAACACTGACCAAGATCCTTACGTGTGGGAATAGGCAAAGAGGAGGGAGACAGGCTCAACAGAGTTCTTAACTTCCTAAAATCTAAAATGGAATAGGAAGAGAAACCTAAATAGCTCTAACACAGCCTGCCGTGGTAAAGGAATAGACACATTTCTGTATGAATGCAGGTAGCAAAAGCTACTCAAAGTTCAGCCTGAGCACCAGTGCTCATTATTATCCCATATGAAATAAGTTCAAAGATTGAGAGTAAGCATTTGGAAACTCTCATAGCACCTGATAAAGTAAAAATTATAGCTACTGAATCTAATAGTGAAAAATTACAACTTGTGATTGGTACGTCTGTGAACAGATTGGAAATTTTAAAAAGAAAATGATAGCAAGGGAGAGATGGAGGAGAGGAGGAAGTTGGCCCTTCTTCAGAGGGAGGTGGAGAAGCATTGTCTTCAGTGAATTCTGGTGAACCTAGGCCTTGGGGTGGGGGGAGCAGGACTTCCACACCTAAGAATGTGTACAAGAAGGATGGGGGGGTGGGGCCAGAACAGTCAACAGCATCAACCGAGGAGCTTGGGGGCAGAGCCAGGGAACAAGTGAAGACTAACAAGACATGTGAAACTAGAAGATGGGGTGTGAGTTTCTGTGGGAGTGTGAGAAGAGAACCCTGCATTAGTAAATGACAGCAAAAGGTTGGGAGAATTCATTCCAAGCTGAAGAATTTGGACCTCGCTTATGGTGTTGGCAACCAGAGAGTTCTGAAAAGCTTTTGCCTGGGAAGCACCATAATAGAATGTGCATGTGGGTAGAGGGTGCTCAGTAACTACTCACTAATTGGAACATTGCAGATTTACTGCAAGGGCTGTGAGCTCCAATGCCTCCTAGGGCAGGCAGGTCCCACGCACAGGAAGGCGAGCTTGTCCATCAGCAACCACTTGCCTCATCTAAGCACCTCCTCATCAGATGGGGGCCCTGCTACCCTCCTCCAGCCAGCCATTTCCATTTGCTGATGCAGACTTAGCGTGCCAAATCTCCAATTTTTCAAGACAAGCTGAAAATTTGGATTTATAGAGTAACTTCTAAATGTTACGTTAGCATTAATTTAAAAAATATTAGACAATACTGATACAGCCAAACAAAACAGGTTTGAATGCTGGATTTGATGCCCTAGTCCCCAATTTGCACCTCTGTTTTAGCACATAATAAAAAAGGTTTGTTGGCATCTGTCACAGGGATAAATTGTTCTTGATGTATTTTTTGGTCCCCAAACATACTAAGATTAATACTCACGACGTGATACGCCACATTGTACTGTTCTACGGTCCTCTGTCTTCAGGATGACTGGTGCCATTACTGATCACTTCTGCCCTGTGCTGAATACTCAGTCCTCTTTTGAACACCTGAAGTACATTCTCATCAGCTCTGCAGTCAAAAGATTATATGCAATTAGAGCCACCCTCCTTAGGTTACGTCTGTGCCACCATGGCTCAAATGTAGAGCAGTGAGCTATTGTCCCTTTGTCCCTCAAAACCAGAGCTCTTGTAATCCCTGGACTGAAACTGGGCTGTCTGCATCCAGCCTCCAATAAAATAGTGTGTCACTCTGCTCAGACCATTTCGCCATTAAGGGATTCTCATACAACCAATGTTGCCTGAGCTTGATTTCAGCCCAAACAATGCCAATACCAGGATGCCACTGGGAATCCCGTTAGGATGCTTCCAAATTATGGCACACTTGTGAAGGGAAAAGATTTTATTCCAACGGTTTCAGAAAAGAAAATGTAAGTCTGCCAGTAAATTTTAAATGTTTATTAAAAAGCATAGGGGGGAGGGGTAAAGAGGAGAAGGAAATTAAAAAAAAAAAATTCAATAAAAATGATCTTCCCAGCTGTTGTTTCTGCAGTCTGCATAAATAATACACATCTTTTTGATTAAAGTGCAGCTTGCATGCCTTTTGCTGGTCTGCTGCCAAAGCTGGCTTAAGGTAAGCTCTGCTATTTTAAGGTGGAATTGTTTGCATTTGACTTGAAATGATTCATTATTCTAGAGTTCACTTTTTCACATTGCCTCCGAGGGGAAGCAGCAATCTAAACTTGAAGAAATGATACTGAGGAAAGGACCCCTAGCTCTTGGGGAGAAGTTTAAAAAAAAACAAAGGATCCAAACGACCCAATTCCACAGCTTTCACTATTGCTGGCGGCACTTTCTACAGTGCCAAGAAACTCGAATTAGACTTAGGAGGGTTAGAAGAATATGGGCACTTCCATCAGAAATCTCCACAACAAAAGATTATCGTTTCATTGTGAAAAGTTACTAAATCCTCCAAATATTTAGCGTAGGTGAGTGTTATTTATTTGTTCATTTATTTCTGCATATAACTTGTTCAGAATGTGAATTGATTCCCAAGACAGATAAACACTATAGATGGTTGGCTGAGATTTTTTTTTTTTTTTGACCTGGTCATTTTTTTATATTTCTTCCAGTGGGATGTCTTGGTCTTCTAGCCTGGAAACCATTAGGTCTGTGTTCTAAAAATAAATCCCTGCAGACATGCACACGTGTGGCCAGGCTGTACTCCCTTTCTGCAGTCTGTGCCGCCCCAGACACCTGCTCCATCTCTGGCCCTCCACTGTGTTAGCTGAGCTCACCCCCTCTCCACCAAGATGTTCTCAGCATACTAGAATTGCCTGAGCTAATTATCCAGTTTCTGAACCAACCCATTTTATGATTTCTGTTTGTCAGTCTTGAGTCTATTTTAAAAATTATTAATCGCTGATCATCCCTGTGGGCCCAGACTTTGCGAGGTATTTAATACGATGTTGAACACTTTTGAACAAGACAGCTTCTCACAATTAGAAAGCAGGAATTTTAAGTTTTTCTTTTTCCTTCTTTTCTGAATCTCACTGGTCTTTTGCCGTTATTAGCACTAAAAACTGCTATTTGAGAGTGGCACCTGTGGCTCCAAGGAGTAGGGCGCCGGCCCCATATGCCGGAGGTGGTGGGTTCAAACCCAGCGCTGGCCAAAAACTGCAAAAAAAAACCCAAAACAGCTATTTGAGGATTTCCCTATTGTGCTATAATAATACACAACAATTGGTACATATCTGGTACAGAATAATCATTTCTCAGAAACAAAGAAGGTTTGCTTGTCTTGTGATGCAAAGAAAATAAAATCATAAATTGAAATGCCTGTGTCACTGTTAATTTTTTAAAGCTGTAGGGCAAACAATCCTGTGCAGAGTAGACATGAAATGAAATGGAACGTTTTCCTCACCAGGAGCACACGGGGTTTTGCTTTTCACATTCCCTCTGGTCTCTTTCTGTCTTTTTGTTCAAGACCTAAAGTTTCTTTTTTAAAAAATTTACAAAAGTAGTTTATACTTAACACATTCAAGGAAGCTCACAACACTGGTAGAAGTCACTATGTCATAGCAGCAGTTTTATAGAGCATCTCTCTCCCCACAGGGCAGTGGGATAATTTACTTCCTTCAAAAGACTCCAGCCCTTTGGACCTCCAGAAGGGTGCAATCTATCCTAGTTAAGAGATACAAAGAAAGAGTCGCTGGTGGCTTTAGGCAGAGACCTGCCTGTGTCACTATCTGGAAAGTGTCACCCCAGGCCCGGGTATGGCCTCCACTTTGATACATATGTAATGTTAGTGGATCATCACATTTTAGTGGGAATTCAAGCAAAGGGCATGAGTTGTCTTTTGATATAAACACACATATGTCCATATTCCACCCAAAAAGTCCTTTCCTAAACCTCATGGCCCAAATTTGAGGCTTATCCAGAAATGCTGTATCTCTGAGCCAGGTGCAGGCAAAGCACTCCCAGAGTTTGATTTGCTAAGCCAGAACACCAATTTCTTCATTTAGAACTGGAGGCAGGGCTTGGTCCAGGAGCTAGGCCAACTGTCTGCACATTCCCTTTTGGTAGATAGAGCTACAGGAAGTAAAATTACAGGATCAGAAGTCTTCCTGGTGATTTTAGAAATAGAACAAAGGAGGCAATGTTATCACATCAACGCAGCCCAGTCCATCTCCCTCCTCCATTCTGAGGATACATGTGTCTAACCTCCAACCCAGCGTCCCTGAAACCTAGTCTCTCTTGGTCAGCCATGGTACAGCTCACCTAGGGCAGCTGTTTAACTACAGTGAGCCAGGGACAATGCTCACTGTCAACCCGACAGGGCAGCACTGCCAGCTAAACAACACCAAGAGACACAAGTCATGGAATCTCCCCCCAGTAGGCAAAGGGGAGAAGACTCGACATGAGTCTGCCACCCACGTAACTCCCTGAGCCCATCAAGTTCAATACAACAGGGGTATTATGGATCTTGGGCCCACCCCGAACATTTCTTCACAGGATGCATTCTTGGCAGGCTCCTTGGACCTTTTAAGGATGTGAGAATTATTTTTTTGTTAGTAGTGACTATGCTAATCCTTTCTTCTGCAGCTGGCTATAATGGAAATCAAATGTGTTTGGTTTATGTCTCAAGAATAATACTTTGCCTGTCTTTTCTTGGTTGGGATTGGCAGCTACCATGCACCAGCTCTGGAATCAACCTCGGAGCTTGTTTGCGTAATGCAGGGCAGCCAAGGCACATCCTCCAGAGCAGCTGTTTAAATGTGCGTATGATATTTTCCAAGAATGTTTGCCTTTTTGAGTTCTTTTTAGACGATAATTTCACTGTGTTTGCTCCAAAGCCCAGAAATATCTTGAGCTAGAAAGAAGATGGCATTGTCCACTTGGTGCCTCCCCAAAGGGTGATCTGTCCCTGTCTCTCTCTCTCTGCACCCCACATCTTGTCTGTCCCTAACTCTGTAAATCTCATTCAATGCTAAAAATCTAGAAATTCTTCTTCAGTATATCAGCTGTTGCAGTAGAATTCTCAACCTTTGTGACAAAAGTTTCTCCTATATTATGTTAATGAAACCATTTGCACAGTGATTTTTTTTTTTTTTTTAAGAGAAAGGCATTCTATATTCTTTCCCTTGTGTGGGACCAAGTTAAGCAACACATAGAAATTTTCAGCTGGGCGCAGTGGCTCACACCTATAATCCTAGCACTCTGGGAGGCCAAGGTGGGAAGATTGTTTGAGCTCAGGAGTTCTAGACCACCCTGAGCAAAAGCAAGACCCAATCTCTACTAAAAAGATAGAAAAAATAGAAAAACCAAGGCAAGAGGATCTCTTGAGTCTTAGAGTTGGAAGTCGCTGTGAGCTATGATGATACCCTGGCACTTTGCCCAGGGCAACAGAATGAGACTCTGTCTCAGAAAAAAAAAAAAAAAAGACATAGAAGTTTTTTTCTTTTTTTAATTTCAGATTAATATGAGGGTACAAATGGTTAGATTACAGTGTTCTTATTTGTCAGATAAGGTCCCTGTTGTAGTAGTGCCTGTGTCCCTCACCCGGAGATGTGCCATATACCCTCACACGAGCCCATTAGGTGGGAGCATATCAATCCCCTTCCCGCCTTCTCTCCCTCCTCCCTCAACTTGAACTGAATTGAGTTTTTCTCTTGTGTGGTTGTGTATTAATTAGATCCTCTACTGGGTTCATATTAGTACTGAATACATTGGATACTTGCTTCTCCATTCTTGTGATACTACTTTAGTAAAGAGAGGCATGAAAAATGTCCTAAGTGTCTAGAACAAAATGGCAAACATGACGGCCATGTTGAAGGCAAAGGCCAAAAGCAGAGCCAGAGAAGTAGATGCCACATGAGTCATCAGAGCCCTGGAGCCAAACAGCAGAACTGGGATGGAGCTGGACGGAGGTCAGTGCTAGCAGAGAGACAACAGGAAGAGTTCTAGAGGCAGCAGGAGGCCAATTCACCCAGGGATCTTTTTAAAAGGGCTGAGAGGATGTGAATACAGTGAAACTGGGATTCAGCATAGCAAATGGGGACCATTTCCTGACAGCTGTGGGGGGGCAGCAGCAGGCTAAGCCGGCACTTCGGGGGCTGCTCAGAGAAGACATCACAAAAACCAGCACAGGATACTCCACAAGAGTCATTACCTGCAAGCCTCCTGACAAGTTAGATTTCCTTGAAACAAATGAATGGAAAATACAATGTGAAAAGGCCCCGGACTGGCCAAAGCTCCACCTAGTCATGTAGGACTCCAGTGGGGGTCTAATCTTCCAGGGTTTTCTGATTGACTCTGCTTTATTTTGAAAGTAAATAGGAGCCTCCAACAGACCCTTCTCTCTGCTTCCAAAACACGTTTATGTTTGCTGAGAATTTAATCTATATTTTGGACAAAATGATATCACTTATATTAATGTTCTCTAGAAAATATGGATTAAAGATATGCTCAAGAGATTTGCATTTATACAATGCCAATAAAATATGTCTTCAGAAGAGAAACTCGAATTCTGCAAAAAATATTTTCCATTAAATTATTATTATTATTTTTTTTTTTTTGAGACAGAGTCTCACTGTGTTGCCCTTGGTAGAGTACTATGGTGTCACAGCTCACAGCAGCCTCCAACTCCTGGGCTTAAGGGATTCTCTTGCCTCAGCCTCCCAAGTAGCTGAGACTACAGTTGTGCACCACAATGCCCAGCTATTTTTTGGTTGCAATTGTCATTGCTGTTTAGCTGGCCCAGGCCAGATTTGAACCTGCCAGCCCCAGTGTATGTGGCCAGCGCCCTAACCACTGAGCTACAGGCACCAAGCCCATTAAATTATGGTATGGTCCTTATTTCGGAATGCCCAGAAAAATTAAATGCTTCCCAACAAAACCCCAGCAGGCTGTAAACCAGGGATGATGTTCACCTTTAATGCAAAATAGAGGTACCACCAGCTAAGAGGATCCCAGCCACAAAATCACCCCACCAAGTCTATAGAGAAAAGATTTTCATCTTTACCCTTAACTGCCAAAAATACATTTGCTACAAATTCACAAATACATTCGCTACACACACTACACGTTCACTATCTATCTTCCTCAAAATATCACTTTATTTACATATTCTTCACTTTTATTAGGTCCCCATCCTCCAATCTGAGCTAAATTGGTTGGTTTCAGTGCATGAACGTTCAAGTCAATTATTCTAAAGAAATTTCATTATTCATATGACCTGTCCTTTTTGAAAAGTATTTCAAATAAAACGAACCAAAAAAAAAAAAAAAACTCTCTGCTATATGGAGCAGCCCCTTGGAATCCGCATGATAGGACATCATCTCAGATAATCCCAGAGTGGACACTTGGCAGTTGCCCTCCTTTCTCAGTGAGCCTTAGACAATCATTTCTTTTTCACTTAATCAGTTTAGTCCTTGGAGCCTGCACCTCACTAGGAAACCATCTGGGGGAAGGAGAGGTATTCATTCAAAATATCTTGGTTCATTGAGCCAATTCAGAATCAAAAAAGATGAGCACCTTCATTCCTGCGGACGCTTTACAACGTTTGTTTTAGCTAAGTCAGATTTAAAGAGGGTCGTGGGCACATTGAGTGTGGTATTCTTGTGTGCTTGCTTCAAAGTGTTTAGACCACTTTTTGGAATAAATAACCTTAAATGACCTTAACCTGCAGACGAAATAACCTAAAATAATCATATCCAGCCCTACATGTGGCTTCTGAGAGGGTTTATTGTATGCTTCGTGGAGAATTCCTTTTTTTTTTTTTGAGACAGAATCTCACTAAGTTGCCCTTGGTAGAGTGCCATGGAGTCACAGCTCACAGCAACTTCAAACTCTTGGGCTTAAGCGATTCTCTTGCCTTAGACTCCCAAGTGGCTGGGACTACAGGCGCCTGCCACAACACCCGGCTATTTTTTGTTGCCGTTGTTCAGCTGGCCTGGGCTGGGTTCAAGCCCACCACCCTCAGTGTATGTGGCTGGCACTGTGAACACTGTGCGCCGAGCCGAGAGTTCCTTTTTTAAATCATGGAAATGATAAGATGGTGATGGGAAGACTAAGCATGTAAATTGTACTAGTCACGAATGAAAATAAACGGGAAGTTTAGGGCACATGAACTAAAGTCATAGAAGAGAAAAGTTCTTCTGGCAGCCCAGAAAAAAACTAGGTATAATCAACCACTGGGGACCTGAAGTTTGAAATGTAAATATGTTTAACACCCAGAGAGGCGCAGGGGAGCCCGGCCACCTGGGCTCTGCTGAACGAGGACAGCTGCGTGTTCTCTGACATATCGCTGGACATCAGTAAAGGGGGAGCAATGTGGGAGGAAGCTTCAAACAGCACTTTTGAATTGGCCATTTTGAGAATCCTAAAAAAATTCTCAGAAGCAAAAATAATTCCCTGATAATCAACATGACAATCGTTCGTCCCTGGAGAACAGGCTGCCACCAGTACTTGAGTTGGAATAGGGAGACGTGAGTTCTTACAGCAAAACATACAAGTTCCCTTCAACCCAACTGGCAGGCTCTTGTCTTCCAGGAGCCAAAGGACTTATTTTTCTCGTTTTCTCATTGTTTCCAGCGAAAACAAGGCTCTCTGGAACCTCTAAGCAATGACAAGACTTGTGCTCATTTCAAAGAGCAAATTTGTTTGTTTCCTCTTCCTTAATAAGTACTAATTGTTAAATCCATTAGCAAGCATTAAATGAACTCTTGTCATAATCCCAACTGTGCTGGGGGCTTTGAAAGAAAATAAAACATGATCCTTGACCTCAAAGAGCTTATGGAATAGTTTGCTGGAACAAAACTAAGGCACATGAACTAAATCTAGCAAAGATACAGAAATGAGTAGAAATAAAACTGTAGACTGCTCTAAATATGACCAGGTCTCCAGACCCTCCAACATTAAACCTAGTTTTATTAAGGATTTTCCCCAGTTACCTACCCAGGAGACGCTAGCCCTCAGAGATGTGTGGAAGTCTTTCCCCTGACACCCCCCGTCCTGACACAGCCTGCTTCACCCCCTGGGTGCTCCTTTTCTTCTCCCTCCCCGACTTGTGATTTGCCCTCCTCTCTCACCTCTACCGCCTGGATCAGACTCTCGGCCTCCCTAGACCTAATTATTTCCCTGATTCTCTGGAGCCATCTTCCTTCTGCCGGTGACTCATAACCTTCTATTAAGGAACAATTAATTCTTTGCTCTTCCAATGTTCCCAGCTCTGTTTTCCTGCCCTGTATTTTGCTAAGTGCACACTGACAGGTGAACACAAAAGCGTGTTGTATTATTACTCATCCCCAACACACACACACACACACACACACACAGAGTGAGCCTTTTCTTACCCTCTCTGGAGTCACCATGCAGGCAGTATATACAGCCAGCCTGAAATGCCTGACTGAAAAATCTTTACATTTCAAAAGGCAAATAAGGAGAGAGAAGTAAATGAGAAACCAGACAATTTGAAAAGGAAGGAGGCCAAAGGAGAAGGGTGATCTGAATATGAAATAGCAAATAGTAAAGAACAAGAGAAAATACAAATGAGATAATGAGAAAGAGAAAAATAGTATCTCCAGGGTGGCGGGGAGGGGTGGGGGATCCCCTTCAAGAGGATGTGGAGAACTCTCCATTCTGAGTTGCTGTCCACCAGGGACAGTAGCCAGTCACTGAATCTCTCTTTATGTCCCAGTTTCGACATCTATAAAGCCGTATGCAGTAAATCTAAATAGGGCCCATGCACGGTTTAAGAAACTTCTAATTTAGGATTACCCAGGGTGATAGTAATGCTCCAGGTTACTTCTGCTGCAGTTGATATTATCAGAAATGCCCAGGAAGGTTCATAATATCTCATTGTGGGGGAAGGGGCATATGGGGATCACAGGGGAGGCTTTGAATCTTTGACTCAGATACTTAAAACAAATCCTCCCTAAAAGATGTGATGGGGGGCCACATCTGACAGGATTCATTCCCTGAGATCCCTGACAGGCTCCTCACCTCCCTGAGCCTGGTGAGGCCTCGGAGCTGTGTCCTGCTGCCTTTTACATGGAGACCCTCCAGACTGACCCCTTCTCTTTTTTTTTTTTTTTTTATTAAATCATAGCTGTGTACATTAATATGATCATGGGGCACCATACACTTGGTTCATAGACCGTTTGACACATTTTCATCACACTAGTTAACATAGCCTTCCTGGCATTCTCTTAGTTATTTTGCTAAGACATTTACATTCCACATTTACTAAGTTTCACATATACCCTTGTAAGATGCACCGCAGGTGTAATCCTATCAATCCCCCTCCCTCTACCCACCTCCCCCCTCCCTCCCCACCCTTTCCCCCTTCCCCCTATTCTTAGGTTGTAACTGGGTTATAGCTTTTATGTGAAAGTCATAAATTAGTTTCATAGTAGGGGTGACCCCTTCTGAGAAGCAGCTTGCCTACAGGGGCTGTGCCGGCTGCCATGGAGACAAGATGGTTGCTAATCAAGAAGAGGACCAATAACAGAAACCACAAGCTCCTTGGTACAAAACCTGGCCTGACTCCTTACCTTGATAGTGTCCTTAGACCTTTGAGCCAGTCAGACCTCAGAGCTATCATAACTGGTACAGAAAAGTCTGAGAAATTCTCCTACAACAAAATGGCCACTATTTCCTAGAAAGAGCTGCAACATGAGCAATTATCATTTGAAAATTCATCAAATGTTTTTGAGCAATTCATCCACCCACATCCACCCACATCTCTACTGTACCCATGCTTTTATAGATGGGTACAGTAAGAACTCTTCATCAGCACAGCCCTGTTCATCGTGCCTGGGTCCCACACAGAACCCCTCACTTGCTTCTCTAGCCTTTTCCAGACTTCAAGGTCACTGCTCTCTTTTATGTTACTGTTACCTCAGAAAATAAAAATGTATCAGTTCAGAATAACATAAAACTTAAGGAAAAATTAAAACCAGGCGATAGATGTTTGGTGCCTGCATAGAATCTCTGATTTAGGACACTAAGATTAAACTATTGATGTTCTCGAATAATGATGGTTGTGATTTCCCAAAAGCATTAGCTAATTCCACTAAAAAAGTCTTCTAAGCAAGTATTTCATAAACATTTTTAGTCACTTAGAGCTCATTGGTTGAACTAAACTCTAGTAACATGAGCCAGTGTATAAAAATATCATTAAAATGAATTGGGTGTGGTGGGGACAGAACCACTGACTGGCCAAACACCAAACCTTCACAGGGTCTGTCTCTGGAAGACAGGATTATGGGTGATTTTGCTACTTAGATGGGCTTTCCTGGATTTTTAAAATGATCTGCAACAAACAAGCATGACCTCTGTAATTAGGAAGCAAGTCATAGATTTTCATTTATCATGAGAATGATTCTATGTTATGTAATGAAATGGCAATTACGACTGAAAAGTCATGGTGTAAATTTGTAATAGAAGATTCCATCCTGAGACACCCCCCAGGTTGAGTCTCTCACAAATTATCAGGGAGCCCACCCTCCAGATCGATTTTTATGTTATAGCACATTCCAGTGGAATAACAGGGTCTATAATTACACTCTTCCCAACCCAGTACAAGCTACAGTCATACTTCAATAGAGTTTTAAATCTTGTTTTGTTGTGTTGTTAATTTAAACTCAGCATTCTAGAAACGTGTTCTCTTGAGATAGAAATTGAAGCAGGCTGGATGTCAGTGCCTTGTTATGGGACATGGCATGTCAGGAGTTCTGGAAGGGTGGTAGGCAGAGCAGACACAGGGCAGGATGGTGAGCTTGCGCAGAAAGGAAGTCACGATTATTGTGGGCTTTCCCCAAATGTGTATGGGTGTTTCTGAGGCCATCCTGGTGTCCGAGCTCTCAGCACACCCACCCACACGGGGCACTCCTGTGCGGGGCAAGCCCCTGCCAGCCCCACCCCCACTCTTTCCCACTACCCTTCCCACTTCTGTCCTTTGCCAAGGATCCTGAAGGAGGAGTTATTGTGTCATTTTAAAGACTTGTAAGGGCCCAGAGTGCTAAAATATCAAGTGAACAAGAACTGACTTGTATGCATGGGATATGTCTCTTCCTCAGAAAAGGGAGTGGTTTGGGGGGAAAAAAAAAAAACATAATCAGCAGAATAGTTTCCAACCTCACTATGTGCTGGAAGTCAGGCTGGAGGAAACAAGTTGGACGCCTGCTTAATAGCCCTTGCCAACAATGGCTTCTGAGACCAAAATGAATAGAGCTTTTTGTTTTATTTTGTTTCCAGCCTAGTTTGTAATAACTACGTGAAGTGGGCTCCTCAATACACCCCCGGCCTCGACATTCAGCCCTTACCTCGTTCCTTCCCTCATCCCTACTTCCAGCCTTTGGAGAAAAGTCTCACATGTGATTACTGGAAAATATTCCTGTGATTCAGTAGTTGAATCCTGTTTCCCTTAATATGCATTATTGTACATATCCTATTATAGAACAGATAGGCTTGAGTTTGTTTTAAAACACTCCTGTTATACAAAGGATCTATTCCGGGTGAGAGGAGATCCCGTCTTCAGCTTTATTACGATGGTGACTCTTCAGGGTCGAATTTACAAACACGAGAAAACTAAGCTCAGCTGTAAACTCCATGAGGGTTAGAACCATTTCTCTTCACCAACCCCAATGCCCAGCACAGGCCTGGCCATAACATTTGAATGAAGACATATTTGAATAGAAATTAAAGTTCAGCAATACTGCTAAGCTTAATAAGGCTATAGTATCATTAAATAGTGGGTCCCACGTAGGTTCAGAAAACCTCATCTGAGGGCTGCCTGTCTGCACAGCTGCCTGCTGCACTGACCAGGGAGAGCAGGGTGGGATTTGAAGGATCAAAGTTGAAGGAGCTGGAACTGCAGCAATTAGGAATGAAGCTGAAGGCTGAAGAAGCCAAAAGCCACCCTGCCTTTAGGACAGGCATTCAGGAGAGACCTACTCTAAAAAATCTCAAAGCCCCGACGAGTCACCTCAAATTTGTCCTTTGCCAAACCAACTCCAAAGTAAAGCAAGGCATAATATCATGCGCGGAAAGGAGGTGCTGTTTTATTAGAGAAGTCAGGGTTTGCACCTCAAGCCGGGAGAAGCCCAGCCCTGTCTTCAGTTCACTCACACCTGCTTTAGAGCAGAATAAGGCTGTGCTGGAGAGCAATCTCAGCAGGTAAGAGACCAAGAAACTATTTTAAAACATGTGGAAAGTTCAGGTAATTCTGCAGTCTCCATTTCCAGCTGTGAGCATTTTAAATGCCCCTGGCCTCAATGATAGAGGCAAGAAATATACACTAGAAGGGCTGGGGTCGAGAGAGATCCTGGGGAGAAGATTAATGCCTTTTAAATGAGGGGGAAATTAGCCCCAGAAGGAGCTTCTCAGAGGCTGGTTACCCTGGAGCAGGGGCCCGCCCCGCTGTGTTCTAAAACCTTTTCCATATTCAAGAGTCTCTTTCATACAGTAGCTCCAGAAAGATCTTTTTGTTTTGTTCCATTTTAAAGATTTTTTGCCTCATCTGGCAAATATAGTCATTCTTCATTGTTTTAATGTGTAAAACATTTCCAGCCAAAATGCAATTGAACCGTGCCAGAGCAAAGGTTCCAAAACAATTTTTCCAAGTCGGTGGGAAAGGAGAATGTCAGGCATGAGGGCGGAACACGGTCCCCTCTCCACTGTGAACAGTGGAAAGAAGAAAGAATGAAAACCAAGGGGAAATAATTTAGGAAAAAGCAAGAGTATTCATAAGCCCAGGGAAGAACTGTGACCAGCCAGGGAAGTCCTGGGGAGCATCTTGTTAATGATGATGGGCAACTGAGAAAAAAAGGAAAAAACTGCTAAGGAAGTAGAGGATGCTGGGAGTCAACAGGAAATGGACTGTGGGTTACTGGAGGTCATCTGGGAGCTCAGTGTGGCCTAAACGTGACCCAGTAAAGGAAGGTCTCTAGAGAGGATGCTTAGAGACTGTCTCATAAAGCCATCAGAGTGAGTCACAGATTTCCCTGTCAATACCTGAGCACAGAATCAGATCAGGAAAGGCCCCTCGTCCAAGCCCCATGGCCCAGGGACACAGACTGGGCTGCCTGTGTTTGACAGACGTGTAGGTACACAGATCCCATCCTGTGTCGCCCTCTGCGTGTTTTTGATGGACTCCTCCCAAGCCTAAAATGGCAATGTTCCAGCCATGAGACATGGGGCTAGAGAACAGCTTTTTTGTCTTCAGCAGCCAAACATCCACTTCCTGTGATGCCAGATAGATAATTAGGAGAAAACAAAACCACACTGCAGGGCTGTCAGTCCAGCCCTGCAGCTTCTGAGCAGAAATCAGGGTCATGAGTCAGAAAGGGCTTCCTGGATGGGCTTCAGTCTGAGCAGTGAGTCTATCTGGCCCATTTCTAGAAGCTCTTCACAGGAAACTGGGAGCCACCACACAGATTTCAAAAGGATTCATTCCGTCCAAGCTGCTGGGTTTCAAATGGGCTGAGGGAGCCAGAGTACAAATTTGAGTTTGTTCAGGCAATGCTGAATCCTGCTAGACTATAATCCTGTCCTGCCAAACTTCTGGAAAACTTCTGAAATTACCACCCTACTGTCTATCATCAGAACACAAACGGAGAGTCTTCTCCACTTCCTGGGAAGAAGCTGGTGAACTGGTTGGAGCACAGTGGAGCACCACAAGCCACAAATGTCTCAATTACCCAGCCAGGTGAGTCCAGCCAGGTCTGAAATGTGCCCTGAAGCAAAACAGGGCACCCAGCAGTCTCAGAGCAGAGAGCCTGGGGAGGGAGCTGCGTGGAGGAGCAGAGGAGGTGTGGCTTCGATACAATCTTGCTCCTTTGGTTGGAATATTTACACCTCTGGTTCTATTTGTGAGAAAAAAAAAAAAAAGCAAAAGAATAAACAGAAAACATGCCTTTGGCTGAGCAAGGCTTTAAGGAGATTCCAGGCAATAGAACTTGGCACTGTGCTTTACAAGTTGACATAATATTTTTAGTGGCAAATGCTAAGGGGGACCATCCCTATGACTTTGCGGAAAAGTCTGGTAAAACCCACTCCCTTATAAAGGGGTCCTCCACGATGTCTTCGCCATGGAGCTCCAAGGCAATTCATAGCACTAGGGTCTGGCATCTTTTCCCGGCATGGTGCCTCACCATGGGTACATGTGTGTGTCCAAGCATTGTACTTAATAAATGTACATTCAAAATTCTATCTGACTTTCCTTCTTAGCAACATCTGGGCAGTTGAGAATATGCTGGGACAATCACAGCCTGGTTTGAAAATGGAAAGAGAATTCTCTCTACTCAGAAAGTCTTAGCAGTTCACATACTAGACAAACCCATCCTAGCAGAGCCAGTGTATGCATCAGGGCCTGTAGCCTTTAGAGGTGACCAGGCTTGCAGAGCCCCTGGAGGACTGCACCATCACTTCCTCAGCAAGTACATTGCTCCCACTGCCACTTCAACAAGTTATTGACCCTGAACAGCAGGTCTGTCCTATATCCAGCTGAAAGCACGTATTGGTTTAAAAATCAAGAGGAGCAGGAACCTTAAGATCATACCATGAGAAGAGGTTTACAGAAGGACATAGTGCAGGTGAGAATAATCCCCAAACTGGAGCTGGAGTGATGATGGGTCTTCATTTTCAGAGATATAGACAAAGTCATTACTACCACAGTTATCCACTGACAGTCACTAAGGTTCACCAGGAGACACTGTGCTCTAGTGCCACTGACATCAAGGAGCTAACAACAGTCGTCACAGTAAGTGACATCTGTAAAAGTGTTTTATATTTTACAAAATGCCCTAGTACCTTGGGAGGCCAATGCAGGAGGATTACCTGAGCTCAGGAATTCAAGACCAGCCTGATCAAGAGCAAGACCCATATCTACTAAAATAGAAAAAAATTAGCTGATGTAGTGGCAGGCACCTGTAGTCCTACCTACTCAGGAATCTGAGGCAAGAGGATTGCTCAAGCCCAGGAGTTTGAGGTTGGTGTGAACTATGATGCCACAACACTGTTACCCAAGGGGACAGAGTGAGACACTGTCTCAAAAAAACAAAAAATGCTGTTGTGTGTATCAACACAGATAAAGAAGAGAAGCATGACCTAAATGAGGGTGAAGGAGAGATGGCAAACTGGTATGTGATGACATGCAGATGAGTGGCACTAAAAGTCATCACTGGGTTATCAAAGAGAAAAGGGATGCTTAAAGCCAGAATGTTTGAGGATGGAAAGTTTAATGGGGCAGAGGATATTTGAAAGAGAGAGAATTTCTTACCAGTGAATATAAGCATCTTTTTTTTTTCAGTCCAATAACAAGCTATAGTTTGAGCCTTTCCATGTTGCAGGCACTGCACCAGGTGCTGGATTTAATGACAGTAAAAGCAACAAGCAAAGTATCTGCATTTCCCGTGGAAAAGACAGACAATATACAAGTAGACAAGGAAATAAACAAGATAATCAGATAATATAGTAAGTGCTGTGAAGATGATGTGACCTGGCCTTTTTTGTTGTTGTTGTTGTTGTTTTTCTCTACTGTGCAATATTTTGCACATATCAAGCATTCACTTAGTTCAATCTAATTAAACATGTGGAAACACAATTACAAAATAAAAGATCCAATGACAAGTTCACCAACTCTTCAGCAGTTGGAAATCCACCAAGTTTAAATTGACTTTGGCCAAGTAAATTGACATTGTTATCCTCAAAACAGCATTTAGAGCCAAACAAAATAATGTAAGTGGAAGAGTGAAATGATGTATTTTTAAAAATGAATAAAAATTGTTATATTATTGAGGCAAAATTATGTTTTACATGGAAAATTCCTAATATAGTCTCAGTCATGACTTTGGGAGGAAATGACCTTAGAAAGACAACCAAGAGAACATCTTTCTAAAGTCAGGACACAACTGTCTGAAACACAAAAACAAACAAAAATCCAAAGGACAAATCCAGACTCCACTCAAATGGAAACCAAGAGAAAACAGGAGTTGAAATTCTTATTGCAGATAAACCTTAAAGCAATAAAAGTAAAGAAGGATAAAGATGGACACTATATACTGGTCAAGGGAACAATTCACCAAGAAGACGTTTCTAAATATATTTGCACCAACTTAAATGCCCAGAGATTTATGAACCAAACTCTGCTTGTTCTGAACAATATGATGAACAACAACACTGTAATAGCTGGGGACTTCAACATCCCACTGACAAAACTAGACAGGTCCTCCAAGCAGAAACTGAAAAAATAAACATTGGACTAAAATACAACTCTAGAACAAATGGGCTTAACAGACATATATGAAACATTTCACCTCAATACTGTTGAATATGTGTTCTTCTCATCAGCTCATGGATGAGAAGGTAATCATATCCTAGATATGACCTAGATATGATTCATTCTCCAAGGTAGATCATATCCTAGATCACAAATTAAGCCTCAACAAATTTTTAAAAAGAGAAATTACACCTTGTATCTTTACAAACCATAATGGAATAAAAGTAGAAATCAATTCCAACAGAAATATTCATCCCCACACAAAGTCATGGAAACTAAACAGCTATTGCTGAATGACAGCTGGGTCAGGGGCAGATAAGAAGGACATTATTAATTTCCTTGAACAAAATGACTATGAGGCCACAAACTGTCAAAACCTAACTGATGTATATGTACACCATGGAATATTATGCAGCCTTAAAGAAAGACAGAGACTATACCTCTTTCATGTTTACATGGATGGAACTGGAAAATATTCTTCTTAGCAAGGTATCTCAAGAATGGAAGAAAAAGTACACAATGTACTCAGCCCTAATTTGAAACTAATTTATAGCTTTCATACGAAAGCTATAACCCAATCTCAACACAAGAATATGGGGAAAGGGACAAGGGAGGGGAGGGAAGAGGGGAGGATGGACGGAGGGAGGGTAATTAGTGGGTCCACAACTACGGTGCATCTTAGAAGGGTACAGGTGAAATTTACTAAATGTGGAATATTAAAGTCTGAACACAATAACTAAGAAAATGCCACGAAGGCTATGTTAACCAGTTCGATGAAAATATTTCAAACTGTATATAAAACCAGCACATTGTACCTCATGATTGCATTATTGTACACAGCTATGATTTAATTAAAAAAAAAAAAAAACCTAAGTGATGCTGCAAAAGCAGTCCTGAGAGGGAAATTTATCACAATAAATGTCTCCGTCCGGAAATCAGAAAAGTGCAAATCAACAATGTAATGAGTCATATCAAGGAAGTGGAAAAGAGCAATCCAAACCTGAACTCAGCAGAAGAAAAGAAATGACCAAAATTAGATCAAAACTAAATGAAATCAAGATGAAGAGAACCATTCAGAAAATTAACAAACTAAAAAATGAGTTCTTTGAAAAGGTAAATAAAATTAATAAACCCTTGACCATATTAACCACAGACAAGTAAGATTGCTAATAAGCAGTGAAAGAGGAGGAAATAACCACAGATACAACAGAAATGCAAAATATCATCACTGAATACTACAAAAATCTCTGTGCTCGGCAATTTGAAAACATGGAGGAAATGAACAATTTCGTGGGCCCACACTACTTCCCTATACTCAACAAGCAAGAAATAGAACTTTTGAACAGACCAATATCAAGCACCAAAACTGAAACAACAATAAAAATGCTTCCAACCAAAATAAGTCCCAGTCCAGACAGTTTCCACATCAAAATTCTACCAAACTTTTAAAGAGCTTGTATCTATATTGCAGAATCTATTCTAAATACAGAGATGAACAGAACCCTTCCTAACTCCCTCTACAAAGCAAATATCACCCTGATAACAAACCCAGGAAAGGACACGACAAAATAAGAAAACTATATGTCAATATCATTAATGAATATTGATTCAAAAATACTCAATAAAAATCTTAGAAAACAGAATTCAGCTACCCCTGAAGAAATAGTTCATGATGACCAGGTGAACTTCATTCCAGGGATGCAAGGCTGATTCAACATACATAAATCTATAAACATGATTCACCACACAAACAGAAGTGAAAACAAAGACCATATGATCCTCTCAATAGATGCAGAAAAAGTACTTGACAAAATTCAGCATCATATTTTGATAAGCACATTTAAGAAAATTGGTGTAGATAGGACAATCATTAAACTGATAGAAGCCATCTATGACAAAACCACAGCCAACGTCATACTGAATGGAGAAAAACTGAAAGCATCTGCACTCAGAACTGGAACCAGACAAGAATGTCCACTGCTGCCACCACTATTCAGCAGAGTGCTAGTAGTCTTAGCTAATATAATCAGACAAGGAAAGGATATCAAGTCCACCCAAATGGGGACAGAGGAGAGCAAAATATTCCTCTTTCGGGCAGTGCCTATGGCTCCAAGGAGTAAGGCACTGGCCCCATATGCTGGAGGTGATGGGTTCAAACCCAGCCCCAGCCAGAAACTGCAAAAAAAAAAAAAAAAAAAAATATATATATATATATATATTCCTCTTTGCAGATGACATGACCTTATACCTAGACAACCTCAACAACTCAACCACAAGACAATAGCATCTCAGGATATGAAATCAATGTCCAACAATCAGTAGCTTTCATGTACACCAACAACAGTCAAGCTGAGGTCCACATCGAAGACATAAAACCTCTCACAGTAGCATGAAAGAAAATGAAATACCTTGGAATATACTTAACAAAGGATGTGAAGGACCCTGCACAGAGAACTATGAAACGCGGAGAAAAGAAATAGCAGAGGGCATTAACAAATGAAAGAACGTATCGTGCTCATGGCTGGGAAGAAGCATTGTTAAATGTCTATACCATCCAAATCAATCTACAGATTTAATGCAATCCCATTAAATTACCCATGTTAAACTTTGAAAATCTTAAAAGAACAGTTGTAGTTTCATATGGAACTGGAAAAAACACAAATAACCAACACAATTTTATGAAATAAGAACAAATCTGGAGTCATTACCAGACTACAGGTTATACCACAAATATATAGTGATAAAAACAGCATGGTATTGGTATAAAAATAGACACATATATCTATAGATTGGAACAGAGAATCTAGCCATGACACCTGCCTTAGATTGTCATCTGATCTTTGACAAAGCAAACAAAAGTATACATGGGGAAAAGAATCCCTATTCAGGGAATGGTGCTCGGAGAACTTGTTAGGCACCTGTAAAAGACTGAAACTGGACCCATACCTCTCACCAACCACAGAAATTAACTTATGATAGATAAAACCACTTTGAGATGTCATCTAACCCCCTTGAGAATGGCCCACAGGACAAGATCCCCAAAGGAACAGAGGCCAGGATGACAAGTGAGCATTCACATACTGTTGGTGGCACTGCAAATTAGTACAGCCTCTCTGGAAAGAAGTATGGAGTATCCTCTAAGAACGAAAAGTAGACCTACCATGCCATCCTGCAATCCCCTTGCTAGGCATCTACCTAAAAGGAAAAAAGATATTTTACCATAAAGACATCTGCACTCAAATGTTTGTAGCAGCACAATTCATAATTACAAAGATGTGGAAACAACCCACGTGCTCTTCAACACATGAATGGATTAATCAATTGTGGTATACATATACCATGGACTAATAGCCGTTTAAAAAAGATGGACATTTCGTATCTTTTGTAACAACCTGGACAGATTTGGAGAATATTCTCCTAAGGGAATATTCTTACACAAGAATGGAAAAACAAGCATCATACGTACTCAGTGCTAAATTGGAACCAGTAGATTAACAACTATGAGAGAAAAACGTAATGAAATTCAAGTAGGAGGCCGGGTGCTGTGGCTCATGTCTGTAATCCTAGCACTCTGGGAGGCCAAGGCAGGTGGATTGCTTGAGCTCACAAGTTCAAGACCAGCCTGAGCAAGAGTGAGATCCCTGTTTCCACTAAAAATAGAAAAAGTAAGGCAAGAGGATCACTTGAGCCCAAGAGTTGGAGGTTTCTGTGAACTATGATGCCACAGCACTCTACCCAGGGTGACAGCCTGAAACTCTGTTAAGAAAGAAAGAGAGAGAAAAGGGAGGGAGGAGAGGAAGGAAGAAAGAGGAAGGAAGGAAGGAAGGACGGACGGACGGAAGGAAGGAAGGGAGGGAGGGAGGGAAGGAAGGAAGGGAGGGAAGGAAGGAGAAATTCAAGCAGGAGGTAGGGAGGAGAGGGGTTGGGTGAATTCCCACCCAGTGGGCACATCACATGAGCATATCACACATTTCCTGGGTAAAGGGACCCCTACAACTCTGACTCTAACCTTACAAAAGCAAACTATGTAACCTAACTGTATGTGCCTCCATATTAGTCTGAAATAAAAACCAGAATCCAAACAAAACAGTAGTCATATAACCAGATACATTGTGTCAAAACTTTGACCTTTTTGTTCTTAATTGGCCAAATAACACAATTTTATTTGCATTGCATGGCCACCGTCTTATCCTACATACACTGTACCACATTTAGTGTACACTTAAAACTTATAAATAAATCAAAATTAACCAAATGAGGCAAGATGTGTTACCAGCAATAACAGTATGAAAAATACTAACGTGTTTTCTCTCCAGTCTGAGTGAGGCCTTCCTCTGTGGCAGTGGTGGAAAGCTTGTTACAAAGGGAAACCATAAAGGAAAAACAAAATAATATTCAGCTTCTGATATCCAGTATAAGATTTTTCGGCAAGGCAATAGGCTTGAGAACTAAAGAGAGCATATTGTATAATTTGGTAGAATATCAAAAAGCAAGCCTAAAGAACTCAGATATAGAATCTTCTATAGTCAGAAAATACAATCCTTTCATCTATTGAGAACTAGACCCTGAGCTTCGTATGGCGTAAAAGAAGAAAAGTCCTACAACCCTTTCTGATTGTTTCCTGTGAGCTCCTGGGAGGGTTCAGCTCCATGACAGCTAAATGGAAGCAGGGAAGTGGAGAACTCCAGGGAAGTCCCAAGGCAGTGCGGTCTGATGGAACTTTCTGTGGTGACGTGATGAAGGTTCTCTGCTTTACCAAACTTTGGGCACCTGAGCCTCCTTCTAGGCCTGCCTGTGGACTCCCTGGTAAAACCCAGTTGTAGCAAGAGCCCTGCTAAGTCAGCTTGGCAAGAACTCCCCAAGCTCCATGTCTGATCAAATTTTATTTTCCACCATGCCTCAGGTGAGGTCTGAATACCCTGGCACGTCTGCAGCAAGAGTCCTCTCAGGCAGGTTCAGCCAGAATCTCCCTTCCACCTCTTGTTACCTTTCAGTAGTTTTCCTTCCACCATCCACACCCTGCTCCTCAGCTCTAACTTCCCACCTGCCCACACTATACTCAGAGTTAAACCCTGTCCCTCTCTGCCGCTGCAAGGGTCTTCATATCTATCACCATGATCCTGAATAATGTCTTCCTTTTCAAACTTTAACCAGTATCATGACATGATGTTTTTCTTTAACAGATGGACACCTTTTATATTTTTGCTTTATAATTATAGGAATCACTATGCCATGTGGTTCACAAGCATTTGAGGTGTGGCTACTATAAGTGAATGCTAATATTTTAATTAACCTGATTTTTTTTTTAGAGAGTCTCAATTTGTCACCCTTGTTAGAGTGCCGTGGCTTCATAGCTCACAACAACCTTAAACTCTTGAGCTCAAGTGATCCTCTAGCCTCAGACTCTCAAGTAGCCAGGACGACAGGCTTCCACCACAACACCCTGCTATTTTCAGAGATGTGTTGGTTGGAGGGGGTTGTCGATCTTACTCAGGCTGGTCTCAAACTCCTGAACTTAGGCAATCCACCTGCCTCTGCCTCCCAGAGTGCTTAGGATTACAGGTGTGAGCCACTGTACCCGGCCTTTACCTAAATTTTAAAAGCCAAATGTTTCCAGTGACCACACAGGAGAGCACGACCCTAAGGGGTGACAAAGTCCCATGATGGAAGAGATAGATCAATCACTACTTGAAAGGGAGCCTCCTGGAAGAACCTGCTGATGCCATCGGACTGTGATGTGAGCAGGAAGTAAACATGCCTTGTTCCAACTTTGGGGAGGCTGTTACAGCTGGTCCTGTTAATTACCCTGGATGATACTAATAGACACTTTTACAGGAGTGATTGTATAGATGAGAAAACCGGGGTGCAGGGAAGTTAAGTAATTTGCCCAAGGTCATTGCACGGCCACTATGTAGTGTAAGAAGGATGGAGCCCAGCAGTCTGGCTGGAGAGCCCTCCTGTCACTTGAAAACCTGAGCTGCACTGCAGCCTCTCAAGGGAGATGGGAGGAACGGCAGGCGGACAGCTCACAGTCCAGGAGTCATTGCTTTGCACCGAAAAAATACATTTATAAATTTGCTAAATTACATAATCTCTTTTCCGTGTGACTCACAAGTAATCAAATTCTTAGACAGCCTTATCAATTACAAAGGCAGGCATGAATATTTCTCATGCACACAAAACCTGCTGTCTGGTTTCTTTGGAAATGACAAGACACTCTGCCTTAGGAACACAAAGAAAATTGAGTCAGTTGTGCCCGGACTGAAGGAACAAGGAGTTCTGTAAATATGAAACAGATGGGATTTCCGGAGCTGTTCCCGTGCATTTTGGCAGTTTGCAGATGAGCTAGATTTTTTTAAATCCATTTGACTTTGTACTAGAATCTGGTAGCAGTTGCCTCAGCCTTGTTCCTCTGCCCTGGGCTTCATGTCACAGCCAGGCCCGCCTCCCTTGGAGGAGCTGCAGTTGGGCCCAAGGGTCTCAGCTGGGACACCAGCTCACAAACTGGGCTTGAGGAGAACTCCAGGGCCTTCTTCTCTGCCCTCTCTCTGTGTGGTCCCTGCAGTGATTGTGGATTCAGTTTACAGTATGGTAGTGGGCCCCCCCAGTAGACAGTTTGTAAACATTCTTGTGTAGCCAGCTCCCAGTAAAGATGAATAGGTACTGCTCATTGAGCATCAACATTGTACCAGGTAATTTATCTATCTCATCTTTTGTAAATCTCAACAAAAAAAGGAGAAATAATATCATTATCCCTTGTTAAATACTACATAACAGCAAATGCTTATCTAGTCTTTCACTGAACTATGTACATTTCTTCATTAATTAAAGCCATAACTCAGTCTTCATGAAAATGCGAAAAGTAATACAATCATCATTCCTGTTTCACATGTTGGAAACAGAGGTGACAAGATGGTAAGTAACTTGCCTGATGTCACGGGGCGAATAAGCGACAGAGCCGAGATTTCAAAGCCAGGCACTCTGGCTCCAGAGGTTGTACCCTCAAGCTCAGCACGGCACCCGCCCTACGTTCAGAGCTTGGAAAACACTGGCTCACTATCTCGAAGCTAGTATAGGATTGAGCTGAGCTCGAACCCACACTCCTTCCTTCCCATCAGTCTCCCCAAATGCCTGTTGTCCTAAAAATCCCTTGGATAGCTCATTAAAAGAGAAGCCCAAGGGCGGCCGGGTCCTCTGCAGAGGGGTCTGGACCTGCCGAGACTGCACCCAGAACAAGAGGCTGGGTGCTCTCTGAGGCCAGTGCTGCCCTGCTCCAGGCTCCCACCTTTGGAGTCTGAGGTCTTCCACAGGGCTGTGGACCTCTAAGGCAGCGGAGCACAGAACAATTTGGTCAACTTCTCAGAAGCCCTGGGAGTGACATGGACTTGGGAGTAGCACAGTTTGCATGGGCGCCAGCTGCCTGTCTGGGTGTGAGAGTGTGTGGATGTGCCTGGACGTGCTCAGGGTGACTTTCTGCTTCCCGATGAGCCACTCCTGCCCTGTGTTACTTTCCTGCCGTGGGGCTTGTCTGTTCCCTCTTTGGCCTCCTCCCCTTTGTTCCTCCGCATTACCAGATGTCAGGAACTTGCAACTGACTAGCTGACTCCCGCAGGACAGGAGATAGCCAGCCCGCCGTCCGGCCTCGCCCAGGGAAGGCTTGAAGACTAAGCTTCGTCACTGCCTTGGTTCAGCAGCTGACCCAGCAACCTCACTCCCACCCCTTTATTCCTCTGCCCTTTGCCCTCCCCCATGGGGTTCTTGCTGCACCCCGAGCACTTTTAGATCCCTGTATGTGTCTCGTGATCCAGGATGTGTATTTCGGGGACAGCCACGCTTATTTGGAATAAACAAAAGGATGAAGCCAGCTGAAAGCATTGGTAGAGTCCAGGGCAGACCACACGGACAGGAGTGAGCGTGGAAAGTGATTTTTTAAAAGACAGCTGATTGGGATGAGAAAACTGTGCCGTTTACACCTAACTCTTCCCTGTGGCAGTTCTGTGCCTTTCCTCCAGGTATCTTCCCCCATCTCTAGGGAGTGGACAGGACTGTTCAGATTCAATGATCTCTTCCAGAGCTAACAATCTATTTTCTAAAGACAAATTCCATTACGTACAGAGGACTACTAACAGTCGAAATGCTCTAAGTACAGAGCAAACTTAAGTAAGGGGCCAAGACTTTGGCCAAATACAGATGAGTGCCAGGGAATACTGAGAGGCAGCCAGTGTCACCCGCCCCTAAGCAAAGCAGCCTCAGACTACATCTGACCTGGATTACAAGGGAGACGTGGAATGTACAACCTCACTTCCCAGTCCTGCGTGGCTAACTGTAACCAGGAATATAAATACCGAGCACTGTGTCACAGGTCAGAGCTGAGTCACCCAGCGTAGGCCGCACACAGTGGCCGATGTGGGTGGGGCCACGGGAAATGGATTGAGAAGGATGAAACCTTTGTCCGCATCCCTCATTCCCTGGGCCACTAAAGATTCAACCCAGAATGCGTCCAGTGTGGCCATGGGCTGTGGGGAGGTAATGAATTCTCGGTGGCTGCACCCCATTAAACTGAGCCTGGGTACATTGGCAGAGACAACTCACGCCCCCAGAAAAATTGCCTAATAAAAATCCCTACTCCTGAGAGCACATATTTGAAGAATTAGAAGGGGCCTTAACAATGATTTAGGACAAACTGTCATTTCATAAATGAGAAAGGACCATGGGCACCCAGAAATACACATTTCACCCATCTCACTAAGCTTTAGAACAGGCACTGTCATTTCGTATAAACCTGGAATCCCTTGTGATGTGCAGCATTGGTGCTTACTGCTCCTCTCTGCGTCACACACAGAGAGACTGGAACTCCTCAGTCATGACAACCAGTACTTCTATCACATTCTGCTCATTATTAAAGATTTCTATATAAAAATCTCTTGTTCACCTCACCAGAAACAAATCCCATGAAGCAGGTCCTACCATCAAGAAAACCAAGGCCACAGCTCCGTAGCCCAGGACATGACAGAGCCAGAATTCGGATGGAAGCCCAAGACTCAGACTCTTCCTGCTACTCCTCAGCTCCTACCACAAAAGGGAACAGCCCAGGTGAGACAGTGAAGAGCACCAGAGTCTGTTAAGAACGACCCACCAAGGTCACCACACAGCCAGTACTTGCTGTCTGGGCAAATCGGTTGTTTTCTGCCAGCTTCCATTGTGATGAGGAAGAACCAGGAGCTACATATTCTGAACATCAGCTCTGCTGCTACTAGTTGTCAGGGCAGACTCGTGCAGGATAAATGAATAGGTGAGCAAGGTAGTGAATCCTCCCCCACCCAGCTGCAAACCTCTGAAAATGCCCTGCCTGTTAAAACGTTCTAGTTGTTGGCACTTTACTGAGAAAGAAGGGTCCAGAAGACAGAAAACACAAGTTTCCTGGGAACCAGAGGAAGGAAAAGAGCTGGCAAGCTAAGAACCAAAAGGAAAGCCTTGGCGTCGAGGGGCGCGGCTCCACGCAGGTTGCGGACACTGACTGAACCCTTCTCGGTGTCGGCGTCCAAGGCTGAGCTTCCTGATCTAATTTCTATCCTCTTTACAATCCTAGGAAATGGAGATTAATCCCGCACTACACACGAGTAAGCTGAGTCTCACAGACAGCCTCGCTTAGTCTACACCTTTGCCTCAGTTGATCCTTCGATTTTCACTTCCTGAATTATTTTTGAAGCTTTAATTAGCCCACACACCACCCCTGTGGAATGCACTGGGTGAATTTAGAGTGTCTTGCTTTAGAGGTGGGAAACGAGGCAGTGAGACTAGAAGGCACAGCCAACTCTGAATAAAAAGGACCAGCAGGCACCCTCTCAACTAAACCTCATCTCACTAATATTTTTTGTTTTCCTGAGAGCTATATTGAAGTACAACTGCACAGTGAGATGTTGTTCTGTCATTAAAAACAAATATGGGGCTTCCCACTACCCCACCCTCCACGTGCACCATGTGAGGGCAGAGAGCACCTTCTCAGGTGAAGGGCTCAACTGCAACTTGAAATTACCTAACAAATGCAAACGATGTAACCTAGTTTTGTTTGTACCCTCGTATTAATTTTAAATTTTAAGAAAAATGAAGAAAAGACAGAAATGGGGGGGGGAAACAACAGTAATGAGCGTATGAGTTTTCATTGACATTAAAATTTTTCGTCACATGGAATGAAAACACAATTCCACTGAAGGTTAGAACAAGGAGGGTGTTTGAGTGTGTGTGTGTGTGTGTGTGTGTAACAGAAAGAGAAAGTGAGAAGAAGGAAGGCAAGCAGCAGGAATAAAAGGAAATAAATGTTAACCTGCCAAAAAGTTAACAACAGATATCTTGGGGTGGGGAAATGAGGAGTCATAAAGTGATTTTCCTGTCTTGGGAAGGGAGAGGATGGTGGGTTATCTTAATTTCTTCCCATTTCTACTGTAAAAAACACAGTACTTGTACAATAAAAAATGAGTTATGCAAAAAGGTATTAGTCACCCCTAAATTCTATGACTAATTCGAGAGCAAGGTGGATGGGAAAGTAAGGTGTGCTTATGATGGCAAAGGACCTATGGGGGTAGAATCACAGTCTGAAAATCTGAGAAATGTCGCAAAAGGTATATTTTAGCACAGATTAATACAGAGGTCTTCTTCCAGGCTGAATGACTGGGGGTAGTCCTAGTTAGATACTCACCAAGAAAAAATTTGTGCTTACTCCAGAAAACGAAACAAACAGAAAACCTCGAAACCTTTTTAAAAGTGTGGGCTTTATTACTTTATTAATTTTTAAAGAATACCTTAATGAGTTCAGAGACAGCTTCATATGTGAATATTAGGCATAGATTTTCTGAATACATGCGATTATATAATCAGTTAATAGATGTTTATTAGTTTATTCACTCTATAAGGCCTGATCCAATTATTTCCGAGGTCATCCACCCGTCTGTGAGGGAGAAGAAGTGCTTCAGAATGATCCAAAAACACACCACCACGCTTTATTAAGAGAGCTCTCCAATCCCAGGAAAGACCTATTTTTACTCCTTAAGCTACTGAGAAAATAACCAATCAGCTACAAAATACAACACGGAAGACAAATTTAAAAACAAACAAAATGAAAACACTTCAAAGAAGAACTATAGCATTTGCTCAGTTTTTTTACTTCCTCACGGTGGTTTGGAACAATAGACAGAAATGGATGACTGAGCTTAGAGCATGTTATTAAATTAAAATTCCTGGAACCAAACAGCTTTCTCTTGATTACGGCGCAAGTTACCACAAAAGATAAAGTCTAAGCACCAGTTTCTAGTCCACAGTTGATGGAGAATTCAGAGGATTCTAGAGAAATAAAAGCCATCATTGAATGCATCTCATTTCCCTACGGTCCCATATTTCTAATGAGTGAAATTGGGGGCTCCATCTATTTTTTTAAGCCATGCACGCCTAGGAATTTTGCCAGAAAATTATTTACAGTGGGAAGCCTCAACATTATTTCACTGTTCAAAATGTGAGTGGCTATTTCAATGCATTCTTGATGAGAAGGTCTTTCAGCAGGGAACACAAGGCCGTGGGCTGAGCAGGTATCTGATAAACACGTTCTGAATTAGATGGGATTGTTGATTTGGTCAGACACATCGCAATTAATTTCTGAGGGTTATGCCAAGATCCAAAGCATTGAAAGAAAGAGAAATTAGAAATACATTTCTTAAATAACATAATAAACTGTCAACAGTGTTTGATATAACAGGAGCCTAACTTGAATTAAACTAAAAATGAGAAAATTATTAGCACAAAATATATAAGGAAATAGGAGGGGGGAAAGTCATGGAAAGAGCCAGAATATCCTTGGTTCTCAGGAGCAAGTGGAGCCACAACCTCAAACACTGCCAGAGCTCTCTCTGTGACTCTCCTTCCTTCCACTTGGTTGCTGCCCTTCTCTCAGAGGCCACTGACTTCCTCCAGGTAGAAAAACCATGGAAACCACCAGTCAAATACTCTTCATCACAAAGTTTCTATCTTCTGCCAGTTTTAGTGAGAAAAACCCCAAGGAAGTAATCTGACCAGACCAGCGAGGTGCATGTGCCTGCCCACCCACCCGTCAACCTTGCCAGAAGGACCAGGCAGCCCTCCTCTGTCCCCACGGCTAGACCAGGGCAGGACAGTTACCAAAAGATTGGGGTGCTTCCTCCGGAAGAGAGAATTGGGGGTGCAGAACAAGCAAAGTAACAGGTGTAATGAGATATCATTCATCCAAACAGTTTTGTTTGTAGTTATCTTAATTATTAGAAGACAGCAGTGTGAAGTTAGGCTGGACACAGGTTATAAATGGAACTGTGGCGTGTGTATTTCATTTAAAAAAAAAAAACATTCCATTGAGGAAGAGTTGAAATGCAGTAAACTGCACGTGTTTAAAATACACAATGTGAAAATCTCGACATTTACACTTACATCCCTGAAACCATCACCACCACCCATCCTCTCTGAAAAGGAGCTTCCTCCTGCCCTCTCTGTCCAGCCCTCCTACTTCCTCCCAAGCTCCTCACGTCCCCAACCAACCATTGATCCTGTTCTGTCCCAGACGGTAGTTTGCAGCCTCTAGGATTTTGTGCCCAATATAAACAGAGTCACGTGCTCTTTCCCATCTGATTTGTTCACTCTGCATAATGCATGTGAGACTGGCCCATGTTGTAGCAATAATTCATTCCTTTTTATTGCCGGGTAGAACTCCATTATATGGTGTAATGGACTGAAATGTGTCCTCCTGAAATGTCTATGTCAAATCCCTAGAATGTAGCACTTTAGAATGTGACTATATTTGGAGAAAAGGCCCTTAAAGAGGTAATTAAGTTAAAAGGAGAGCCTTAGGGTGAGTCCTAATCCCATCTGACTGGTGTTTTTGTAAAAAGAGAAGCTGAGATTCGGACAGGAGGGACACCAAGAAGGCCCACGGGAAGGAAACCACCCCCCGCCCCTGGCTGAGGACCCCAGGAGGAGGTGGCCATGCACAGCCCAGGTAAGAGTTCCAGAAGAAACCAGCCCTGCCGGGGCCCGACCCTGCACGTCTAGCCTCCAGAACTGTGGGAATAGAAACTTCTGCTATTCCTGTTTTTTACCCCATGCAGTCTATAGTACACAGTGTCTAGCAAAGTAGCACATGTAGATTTACCACAATTTGTTTATTTATTACCCTGTCGATGGGTATTTGTGTTATTTCCAGTTTGGAGCTATTACAAAGCTGATAGGAAAATTGATATTTTTGTATCTAAATAAGCTGTCATTTCACAGAAGGTAGATGGCTCTGTGTTATGGCTGAATCACACATATGAGTGTTCTCAGAAACCACCCAGCAGTTGTCAGAAGGGGCTCTGCTCTTTTGCCCTCTCACAGGTCAGTGTGCAGGGGCTCCTGCTGCTCCACATCCTCACAGAAACTCAGCACAGACGGCGTCTCCCACCTTGCACCCCCTCGGAAGCCTACGGTGCATCTCAGTGTTGTTTTAATTTGCGTTTCTCTAAAGACCAGTGAGCGGGAAGGCTCACGCGAGCATGTCGACTGTCCTGTGTTTTCTCTGATGGGGTGGCTGTTGGAGTCCTCCACCTGTATTTTTATCAGCATGGCCATTTTTTATTGGACACCTGACATTGTAAATTTTACCCTTCTAGGAACAGGATATTTTTGTATTCCTACACACACTCTTGAGTTTTGTTCTGGGATGTAGGTAAATTACACAGAAAAAGTTTAATCCTTTTGGATGCTGTTTTTAGGCTCCTTTCAGGGGGATTAGAGCAGTATCTAACCTGGGGCTGGGGGCCTTACAGTTAAGGCACACCCCTCCCTGCACCCCACAAGACACCCACAGATGAGGAGGCCTTCTGCTCTGCTTGGCAGGAATAGGGACTATTCCCAGTCCTGCCTGCATTCACTCCAGGGAGGGTTTCCTCTATCCCCCCAGAATGGTTCTTTCCCTAGACACGGTAATTTCCCCACATGTACATGTTATCAGTGCTCAAAGGCATATTTGGGGGACTCTGCACCTCTCCCCAGTCCTCCGTGCAGCTCAGTCTGGGACTCTGTCCTGTGAAGGTGACCTGCCTTGGCCTCCTCAGCATTCCTCCTGGCCAGCTCGATTCAGAGAGGCAGCTGGACCCCCTTGGCTCCCCCTCACACAGACACAGACACACACACACACACACACACACACGGGGCCTGGACATGCTCCCCCACCACCACACACACGCACAAGGCCTGGACCCGCGCTCTCCGCAGTCCCCAGGTGCTATCACACTGCTCATCTTGTCTCCCTCCTCCCAGAAATCACCTGTGAGTGACTTACACTCATTGTCTTGAGAACCATATACTATTTGGGAGTTTAGGGGTTTTTTTCATGATTTCAGGTCAGAAAGTAAAACCAGACCCTATTTCACTTTCTCTGGAAGCGGAAATATGTAGTTCTTTTTTTAAAGTATTTATGTCCGCTTGCATAGGAAAAGTTCCGTGTAATATAATTAGAAGTCTTCATATCTCTCCAGAACGTCTCTGTCATATGCAATTTCTATATTGGTTAAAACAGGAAGGGCAGATAGTAAATATTTCAGACTTCGTGGGCCACAGATGGTCTCTGTTGCGTATTCTTTGTTTTTAACAACTGCTTAAAAGTGTAAAACAATTTAAATCCTTTTCATGGGCTATATGAAAGGAAGCCGTGGGCTGGATTTGACCTGTGGGTTATAGTTTGTTAATCCCTGAGTTAAGATAACATAGTCTCAGAAAAACAAACCCAAAATCTTAGTGGGTTAATACATATGACAGACATTTATTTTTCACACATGCCACAAATAGATACTCGTGATTAGTAGGTATCTGTCCTCACTTTTGAAGTCACAATATGGGGACGCACAGTCCTTCCGTCCCAGGCGCCTTCATTTCCACACAGAGCTCCCAAGGTTGTCGTCACAGCACAGAGCAGGCGTCCTCAAACTGCAGCCCGCGGGCCACATGAAGTGGTGTGAATTGTATTTGTTCCCGTTTTTTGAGGATGCCTGGCACAGTGTGTGGAGGGTTGACTGTGGGAAGTTCTCAAGGGCAAATCCTCAGGGTATAGCTACTCCCAACCACCTTTCATTGTTCAGAACTCATTCACATCAGTACTTCTAACCGCAAGAGAGGCTGGGAAAACTAGCTTTGCTGTATGCCCAAGAGAAAGAGGAAAAGGACTTGAGGAACAACCAGTTAATTTCATTACAATATCCAGAGAATTTAAGCAGCTGTGCCCCACATAGCCAAGGTGTGCATCTTCTTTGCCAAGTTATTCTTTAACTTGTTGGTTCCACGTATAACATGCCACACGGTGAGTCTCGGCAATTCCTGGGTCATTGCACCCCATCATCCTTTCACCCTCATCTCCAGTTCACAGCTTCTTGCACAAGAAGCACTTTCTGCAGAGGTGAGGTTGGCTCGTCCGTCCTGGAGGCCTCCTCTCCCTCTCTCCCCTCTGGTGCTCCATGAAAGAAGCTGTGACGGAAGCAACTCCACAATGCTCTGACCTTTAGTTAATGGCAGGACTCCCGTAAGAATCCAGAGTGATTTTTCCATCCTGGCCTGTTGTCTCTTCCCTCATTTATCAGTGTTCTCTTTGAAGGGAGAATTTTTACTTCATTATTCATTATATACTGCAAGTGTCCGGAACACATCTATGTGCTCAAAAAAAGTTTGGTGTAAATTAATTTTGTACCTGATAATAATTGGTCTATTAAATTCCTACCCACAAAAGATATGCCAGTCTTCCTTTGGAGATTCAGCCATCATTGGACAAATTCTCTAATACTTGTCCCACTTTTTCCAGGGACTTTTCTATAATGCACCGTTATTTTCTCTGAGTTTTTCAGGTGTATAAATATATTAGTTTGTGCATTATTAAAACAATGAATATTTCAACTTGACTAGAGCATTGAATGCATGAACTTTTTTGTTTGTTCATTTGTTTATAATTTTTATAGACATAGGGTCTTACTATGTTTGCTCCATCTGGCCATGAAGTCCTGGGCTCAAGAGATCATCCTGACTCAGCCTCCAAATAGTTGAGGCTACAGGCACACACCACTGCACCCAACCCATTTGTTAATTTATTTAATAGAAAATAAAAACCTCTAATAATAGCAAGGGATCTCCTGTCTTGAGAGCCATAGATAAGATTAAATCAGTCTCACCCCGACACCCCTCATACACACACCTGATTGAACTCTTGAAGGAGGCTCAAACCCCTCTCCAAATTTACATTAATTCCTAGGAACTTGTGCTCTTATACCAGCCTCCTTCCCCACACAGAGATGCGCTGTCCTTGCTCGGCCCTCCAACCCCAGCACCTTCCTCTGCCCCTTCACTGTGGCACAAATGCTCCATACACCAGGAGCTCTCAGACAAGCAATGCCGTAAAGCTGCTGAGCGCATGTTGCTCAGCCATCTCACCTGCACAGGATCCTTCCATACCCTCTGCTCCTATTTGCCCCACTTGTGACTTTCTCAGAAAGAAGGCCTCCCAAACTGTCCCTCCCTGTGACCTGCACGGAGCCTGGCCCCGCTCACGCAAGCACCCACAGATATTTCAGCAGACGTTACTGTAGGCAGCTGTAGGGTCAGAGATCACTGGATGCCCGGTCGTCTGCCCCAGGCCTCAGGTTGCCCCCACCTGTCAGCCTCGCCTACTCCCTTCCATGACTGCTCTCTTGCCCTTTCCTTTCTCAGGGTCCGTGGCGCTGTTTCTAGTAGAATGGATAGACCCTTTTGTTTGAACATGTGCCTGAGATCTCCATTTCTACCCTAAGCAGCTTACAAATATGTTTCTTCCAAAGAAATTCACCCCTGCATCGTTACATACACATTTCCTGGGAATCTGCAGGATGCACAATTTAATCCTTTTTAAAAAAGAACATGAGCCTCGGTCAGACTACACTCGGGGCCTGTCCTGACCTTACAAGCTTGTTCATGGTTCACGTTGACCGTAAACAAAACACTGAAACTTGGCACCTCAACATCTGTATACAGTGAGGCCGTTGGTCTCACGTTTACTGAGTATAGTTCAACTGTCTATTGAGGGTAAACTCCAGAAGGGTGGGGCTCAGTACTCTTTTCTCTCTGGTTAAGTAGATGTTCAATTGATTCTGTTCATTGACTAGATTTAAAATAGGAATAATAACAACATCACACATGTTTTTAATGACTAAATATAAAATAAAAAAAACATAGAAAAAGTATTCCCCAGCCTCAAACATCTCATCCTTTACTTAAAGAGAAACAGGGCCAGGTGTGATGGCTCACACTGGTAATCCCGCAGGAGTTTGAGGTTGCTGTGAGCTCTAAGGACACCACAACACTCTACCCAGGATGACAGAGAGAGACTCTGCCTCAAAAACATAGAAAAATATAGAGAAACTGAACAAAGTAATAGCTCTAAAAGAGATGCCAAGACAACAGAGACAAAGCCTGAATTTTGCCTTCAAATCTCTCTCATAACAAAATAATGTCTACCTCCTAAAAAGCTCAGAAATAATTTTTACCATCACCTGAGATACCAATTGGGAGCTGAGATGTAACCGAACCCAAGTAGCACAGCATGAAGAATAGAACGGTCACCGTGAGGCAGTGTCCCCCACAGAACACAGCACCTAAGTGGTCACCGTGAGCAATGTCCCCCAAAGAATGTGGTGCCTAAACAAAAAGAATAGAACGGTCACTGTGAGGCAGCGCCCCCCACGGAACGCGGCGCCCGAATAGTCACTGTGAGGCAATGTGCCCCACTGAATGTGGCACCTAAACATAAAGAATAGAATGGTCACTGAGAGGTAATGTCTCCCACAGAATATGGCACCTAAATAATAGTATATTTTTCTTAATTTGTCAAAAATCACATCAACTGTTCTTTCTACTTAAAATGTAGTGAGACATACGTGGGAGCATCTATATTCATATCCATGTATACTTAATCATTTTAAAGCTTCCTACAGCAATTTCCATCTCCCGGTGGTGATATATGATTTATCCTTCGAGTGAGTCTGCTATTTTGCTTGAAAAATTCTTTTTTTTTTTTATTTTTACATATACATGTGTTTGTTTGGTTTCCATTTTTTGCCTTCACAAAAATTAAAGAGGCTTAAAATTTAATAACAATACAATGTTTAACATAAGGACTAGGAACAAAAACCTTGTAAAGAATGAAAGAACATAAATACATTCAGAAAAGAAATCAGAGAAATGCTGCGTTGAAATTGGAAAATTCTTTAAAGCAATTTTTGGCCATGTTTCTGAAAGGTAGAACTAAGGTCTAAAAGAAGCTGAACCAGGAGAATTAAATTGCCCAGGAGACTGGGGCATCTTTCTCAGACCCATCTTTCTCGGAGGGCAAAGATGTTTGTGATGTTACTTTGCGGCCTGCTTTGAGGGTACCAGAGGGAAAGGCTTAGAACCCTGAGTGTTGAGGGGAAATTCATGACTTAGGTGGCTTTAAATGATCAAGGGTTGGCCCAAACACCCTAGCTTTGGCCTAAGGTTTGGGGCAGGAAATGACCAGGATATCCTCCTGAAAACTGCTATGACAGCCCTGGGGACAGGAGACGTCTACTTCCCTGTGCTGTGTTTCCTCCTGGGCTCCTGCAATCCTTAGTTAGGGCAAGGGCTCCTGCAGTGTCCATGCCTGGGACAAAGCAGGACAGGGAAAAAGCAGCCCTTTATGAGATGCCAAGAGGGGACCAAGAGCAGAGCTTTCCAAAACTTAGTGTGGGCACACACCCCTGGAGAGTTTGCCAAAGTGCAGATTCTCATTGAAAAGGTTAGGGTGGGGCCAGGAGATGCCGCCTACTGCTGGGTAGGCTGGACACAGTCTGAGTAACAAGAATCTGTGGAACTTCTAGAGGAGCCGCATGGGGGACACAAGCGCTCTCTCCAGAAGTCCTCAGACATTCAACAGGGAATTGAATGTCCTGCAAAACAGGACTCGATGGTGAAAACCCGGACCGAGATTACTTAAGCATTTTTCACAAATTTGAAGCTTCAATTCCCACTGCTGCTTGTCTGTGAACAAATAAGCAAATATCAAAACACACATTAATAGAAAAAAAAAAATACTTCGTTTTGCAGCTTGGGTTATTTTCACACTAATGGCCTGGTTCCGTAATGCCTGCGTGTTAGAGAGTCATATTTCCTGCCTGCAGAATTGTCCCCATTAGTCTAACTTACATCCCTACAGCACCCTGTTCCCTAAATAGCATTAAGGCTCCCAGTCCATCCTGCACCTCGAAGGTGTTGTAGCATTTTAGGTCACAATGACTATTTACATTCCTGGGGACTAGAGTTTGAATGTTTTCACGATTTCCTCTCTGAGAAAAGGGCAGCCTGTGCAAATATATGTAATGTAGTTTTACTTAAGAAACATAACTAAGATGTTTAAAACCTCACCTGCTCTCCTCGCCCTGTTCTCTCAGAAATGTGTCACAAAAGCAAAGCACGGACCTTGACTCCCCAGCACCACAGAAACTCACTTGCATCTACCCCCCATCCTATCATGGCTCCTGAACCATCCCTGCACCCCTGGCTGAGTCAGGAACAAAGGCTCTGTAGAGTAAAACACAACACGTACTAAGAAAGAGCACCCATCTCTGCAGGAACATGTGCATATTCACATCTGTATCCTACAGCAGGCCCTGCTCAAAAAACCTTAGAGTCAAAAAAAAAAGCAGACGTGTAATTTGTTGTTGCTATGCAATTGACTATTTTCTATATAATTATAAACTGGTGGACCACAAAATTGATAGTTTGGGCATGAGATTAACCAGTTTGAATAAAAACAGAAAGCCTTAGTTGGCAAAACCCTTAAAGGTCACCTAATTCCCGAGCTCAGCTGATATTAGAGTGCTGTTTTCACAAGGAGCGTGGAGCCTGTGGCTGATCATTTCTAATAATCAGCCCTCTAGTCCATTTTTGGGGCACTTCTGACTGTTAGATAGTTTCCCATAAGTGAAACAAAAATCTTTTTTCCTGTGTGTTTTAGGCATGGGATCACGTTCTAGTTGGGTGGCCCAAGGGACTTGGATGCACTGGCCAACATATGGAGGTGGTCAGCGTCAGGAGCTAGGCTGCCTGTCCTGATACTTACATGTGGTACATGTCCAGTCTACAAAAACTAGAGCAACTTAAGGAGGCAGTCAGTGTGAGGAGGCGTCAGCTGTGAAAGTCCTACTGTTTTCTCTCCTACATTGTAAAAGCTTCCTCATAGGTCATTAACTGAACCTCAAATGGTACTATATGAATGAAGTCCTGTGTAATCCCAGCTATCACCATGGCCTCTACCGTGCTCTGGGTAAAACTATTTCAAACACTTCACAGATGGCCCGTGGTCCAACAAGTTCTAGTCTGGCCTAAATAAAGTGAAATGGGCTTGTTTTTTGCAGGAATTTCCAGTCTTTAATATGCTAGCATGCTTTGTAAAACTCTCCCCCCTCCCCTTACCTTTTCTAAGAGACCTGGTCTCAGTTGTTGCCCAGGCTGGTCATGAACTCCTGGCCTCAAGTAATGCTCCCACCCCAGCCTCCCAAAGTTCTGGGATTATAGGCAAGGGCCACTACACACAGCCTATGAAACTGTAATGGAAGGAAATAATGTAAATTATTTCCCCCAAATATACCTACATGACTTTTTTAACTTTAATATATGGAAGAAATGTCTACTTTCAGGTTGGACTGTCCCAAGTCTCACATTCAACTTTTCTATCTCCTGACTTATGTAACCATGAGGAAATTCCTGAACTTCTCCAAGACTCATTTTCCCTCTCTTGTGAAACTAGGATAATAATGTTACCTTGCCTGGCTGGTGTGAGAACTGGAGAGACAGTAGGCAACACGCCTTATCTGACGTCTAGCCCATAATTAGCAATCAAGAAATGGAAGGAATTATTGCATTTCCGTACGGGCCAGTGAATATAAGCTCTCTCAAACTGATCTTATCAAACATACAACTCATTCCAAATGTGTAGGACGAAGAAGATTCTCCTGAACATTTGCATCATATTCTTGCTTCATCTTTCCTTAAAAGAAACGTTTGCCGGGCGGCGCTTGTGGCTCAGGGAGTAGGGCGCCGGCCCCATATGCCGAGGGTGGCGGGTTCAAACCCAGCCCCGCCAAACTGCAGCAACAAAAAAAATAGCCAGGCGTTGTGGCGGGCACCTGTAGTCCCAGCTGCTCGGGAGGCTGAGGCAAGAGAATCGCGTAAGCCCAAGAGTTAGAGGTTGCTGTGAGCCGTGTGACGCCACGGCACTCTACCCGAGGGCGGTACAGTGAGATTCTGTCTCCGCAAAAAAAAAAAAAAAAGAAAAGAAACGTTTGCCAAAAAAACTCCCTCTCCTCAAAGCAGGAAAATGAATTGTGTTGCAAAGCATACTGGAATCGGTAGGAAAGGAGGAAGGAAGCGCTGGAAACTTGGAGGGTTGTGTGTCTTGGATCAGTGCCAGAGTGAGGTAGGAATCTACTCGCCCCCTGGAAACCAGAAGCAAAAAAGAGCCAGAGTGTCAGGTGTAACAAGCACAGATCTGCCCTTCCCAAACTCTCTCTTACAAATTCCTGTAACTTTTTTTAAAAAGTGTCCTGATATTCTTGGGGTATTCTTGGGGAAAGTAAAACTTAATTAGCAGCAGGAGAAGCAGGTGCATCAGCTTTAGCAATGGCTGAGAGCTGCCTGCTGCTCATTGTAATAAGTACATGCTAATGTTGTGTATCACATAAGGGCCCACCAAACATTGTCACAGTCATCGTCACCATCGGGGAAGGGGGAGGTGCCCCACACTGTAGAAGCAAGCAGGAAGGTGGAACTTGGACCCACACTGTGGTGAGGCAGAGCCCCCTGAATTAGAGGAAGTCCCAGCTGAGGGTGGGTTCCAGCTGGGCCCCCTCACCACAGTGGAACTTGGTAAAGTGATTCTCCCGGGGTCCTTGGCGTCCTCGCTGTGGGAAGACCTCCGTGAGTCTTCCAGCTCTCACATCCTGAACCCAGAACGGCCTGCACCAGGTACTGGTTGTGAAAGGTGGTGACTCAGGCCTTTGGTATCAGGGAGGGAACGGCTGATGAAGGAGGACAGACGCCACAGGCAGCACCGGTGATAGAGAGGACCTGCTGGGAAAGACCCGCCCCGGGAAGGACACCCACATGCAGGGTCTGCCCTGCTCCATGTCAGGGCGTGCTGGCTGCTGGGTGTGTGTCCGTGTCCGTGTGTCCATGTGCCTCTGTGTGCCTATGTCTGTGTGTCTGTGTCCCTGTGTGTGTCTGCCTGACATTTTTTTTTGGTCTGAGTCACAGCAGAGCTTCGTGTTAGTCAGGAAAGTGAAGAAAACAAGCATGTGATACACCGAGACTAAACACAGGACCAATAGGATTGCCAGATAAAATGCAGAATGCCCAGGTGAATTTGAATTTCGAATAAACGATGAAAAATTTTTTTAGTATAAGTATGATCCAAATATTGCATAGGACATACTTTTACTGAAAACTCTTTATTTACTGAAAAATTAAATTGATCCACACACTCTACAATTTTATTTGCTAAATCTAGCAGCCTTGATTCCAAGGAATAGCTGCTCACAGCAAACAGGGTGTACACACAGCTATGTTAGATGACGGCCAAACAGAGAGGGTCTCACCACTAAGAAATTTAAACAGTATTAGCCTCTTGCGTGAACACTTGACTTGAACCTCTGGAAGCATCAACTTTGACAACTTGTCAGGTCAGAGCATCCCTGGACCAGCATTTAAAGAGATGTGCCTCAGTGGGAAAACCATTTCCCTTCCCTGTTCACTGGCAGCATAGTTAGCAACTGAGTAAACAACTTTGGTGTTAAACTGACCTGGATCCAGATGCCAGATCTGTGGTGACTCAATGTGTGGCCTTAACCAAGATACATACATTTTGCAAGTCTCAATTCCCTTGTGTAAAAGGACAATAACTTCTGGGTCGCAGGGCATGGCTGACAACATGGCCTGGGTACTCGGTGCATGCCGGGGAGTGAGCACCCAACGGGGCCGCCGAGATCATTCTGTCCATTTGCGCATTAATTTATTTGTTTTACCAAAATTACTAGTTTGGCAGAGCAGAGTAAATGTATTTATTCTTACTCCCATTCATTCCCAGAAAGAATGATGCAGGTAAGAAGCCTGTGGCCACATGCAGGAAGGGGACACTGTGCAGGGCAGGTGACAGTGAGGTCCCAGGCCCAGCGCGGTGCTGGACATGGCACTGAGAATGCTCAGGAGAGCCACTTCTTTCTCCGTTTGAAGAAGGTGAGGAAAGTGTCTGGGTTTCTAAACTGATATGGGGACTAGAATTTTCCTCTGCTTGCAGGAGCCGGAAGAGAGAAAGGCTGGAATCTAGCTGGTATTTCCCCTTCTGTTCTCTCTACTTTTGACCTTCACAGTGAAAACTGTTTATGAATTTAGTAGATGTCGCTTCATTGACCTCCATTACTCTTGACAGCTGTGATATGAATCTCAATTCATAAACTCAAAATGAAAAAAAAAATAATTTTATTTTTCCTTAAATCTGCCTATTTCTGCTCTTGAGCTCCCATTCTGCTAAGTGCCAGCAACAACTTGCACTTGGTCACTCTTATCCCTAAGCCCTCCATTCCCGGGGGCTGCATCTAAGCTGCATGTGGGGGGACTGAACGTAGGAGATGTCATCAGGTCCTGGGTCTTCCTTTATACATTTTGGCCCTTCTGAAACATTCCTTGCCTCAACCCTCTGCAGTCCTTGATACACTTTAGCTATTTGCTCTGAGGGTTATAAAACTACAAAGTATAGCAAAGAAAGGGCTGAATGTTAATTGAACGTTGATAAAAGAGGAAAAATTAATTGGTTACTTAGTTCCTGCAGTAACTTTTGCCCTAGTTGGAAAGAAATGGTCCCAGGATTAGAGCCAGACTTGAGAGAAAGAGATATACTATCAGATTTTTCTTCTGGGTCTTGGAAAAAGTCTGAATAATCAAAACAAGGTAAAAGGTAAGAAAGAGATACAGGCAGTGAGGCAGTGCAGAGCTTCCTAGAGCAGGTGACGTCAGCCCAAGAAAAAGCAAGAGCCCCCCCCCCTTCAGGACAGAACCAACCAATGAGAGGGCTGAGAGGGTGACAGGTGCGACAGGAAACCATCAGCTACCAAGCCTGGACGAATCTTAACATTCAAACTACAAGTTCTTCCGAGGAAAAATGCAGAGAAACTTTAAAATTAAGAGAAAGTAGATGTTTTCATGAGAACAGAAAGAGAGGTCATCTTGTATTCTGTTGACTGGGTACTTGTAAGTTTAGAGGAAGTGGTACTTCAATCCCCTTTTTAAAAAGCACTTATATAAATCTTGCTCTCTGATGCAAGACAAAGAAGCAATTAGAAATTATTAAATACTCTATTATTTTAGTGATATATTTATGGAAAAATTAAAATCTGCTGAATCATGTGCCGTTTTTGCCTCATCAGCCTTGTCTAAAAGATTCCGTTCACTTGGCCTTTGTATCAATTCCTGGGCTCCCACAGTCATTGCCCAATGGCAGCTAATAAAATTATAATTGATGGGATACAACCAAGGGTCGTGTGTTGGAGACTTGGTCCTAACGCAGCAGTATTGAGAGGTGAAATCTTTGGAAGCAGAATCCTCATGAATTGAGTAATCTACTCATGGATTAATAGACTAACAAATCAATGGATTAATGGGTTATTGAGGGAGTGGGTTAGTTATCAAAGCCAGTGTGGCCATCTCTCACGCCCCCCACCCCCATGCGGTGCCCTGCACTGCTCAGGACTCTGCAGAGTGGGCCACACCAGATGCAGCCCCTCCAGATTAGACTTCCCCACCTCCAGAACTCTGAGAAATAAATGTATCCTCTTTATAAATTACCCAGTCTCAGGTATTCAGTTATAGTAACGGAAAATGAGCTAGGACAAACAGCCAGTAGGAAAGGAGGTGCCTTGTGTTTTAAAACCTGCTTTGGAATCCCTGAGGCTCCAGGCCCTTTCCTTTGGCATGAGGAGGGAAAATCAAACCCCCTGCTCAACCTCTTTGTCCAGGTTTGCACTCAATTTCAGCTGCCGAACACAGCATCAGCGCGTCCACCAGGGCCCTGTCCATCTGACTGCCTGCTGCTCTCTTGGGAAGCTCAAATGTCAGTTCAAACGCAACAGCTCTCAACAATCTCTCTTCCCCACAGCAGGGGGGATTCCAGGGTTCAGTCTCAGAGACATCATCGTCAGTCTTCCCAGGGCCGGAACCTCCATCCCGTCCTTGGCAAGGTCCCCATCCTATCTAATGAACCCCCAGTTTCTATTTTGCTTTATCCTCCTAATAGTTTTTGAACATTGCCCTTTTCTGTGGATCTTCAAATCAAACCCCGCCCCCCCCGCCCCCCGGGCCCTAGTCCAAGTTTGTCCGAGCTACACTCATCCAGCCTGCAATGCCTCACCTGTCCTGCTCACTCCAGCTGGCGTGCAAATTGGAAGGAGTTGCCCTCTGTCAAAACCCTTCAATAGCATCCTGCTTCTGTTAGAGGCAGGTACGCATGCCCAGAACCAATCCCCAGGCCCTGAGCCATCTGGTGATGGCGAACCTCATGCGTGCTAACCATCCTAGTCACACCTTGCTCCCTTCACTCCAGTCACACAAGTCTTTGCTACTCACTGTCTTCCTCTCCCTCGGGTATTTGCCTGTGCCAGCTTCTCTGCTGAGCCTACTCCTCCCTCCCGTCCTTGCCAAGCATGGCTTTCCCGGGAACCCTGGCCAGCTCCACTCCCCTGTTTGAGCTGTCAGAGCACCCTGTCTCACTCTACCATAGTCCTGCTCCTTTTCATATTTTGTATCTGTTTCCCTGATGGTTTGAATAAATGTTTGCCTGGCCCACTAAGGTGAACGTTAGACGCTGAAATGGATCGTACTGTGTCCCTGAAGTCCTAATCCCCAGTACCTGTACGTTTGTCCTTCTCAGGACGAGGGTCTTTGCAGATTAAAGCCAGTTATGATGACATCATTTGGGTCAGGCTTACTCCAATGTGACTAGTGTCCTTAAAAGAACAGGGAAATTTGGAGGCAAATGCTGACGCACAGAGACAACACCTTTCAAGATGCAGAGACACAGAGACACCGTCAGAAGATGGAGGCAGGGATTGGCCTTACTGTCAGAGCCAAAGAATGCCTGGGGCTACCAGATGCTGGAAAAAACTCCCCTAGAGTCCTTGGGGAGAGCATGACTCTGCCAGCACCTTGATTTCAGGCTTGTGAGAAATTAACGTCCATGGTTTTAAACACTCGGCCTGTCACACTTCATTACGGCAGAGTCTAACTGGGAACCTAATATAGACTCTAACTCAGATGAGGGCAGGAGCCTTACACGTGTTTAGTAAGCTTTCCCTTCCAACCTCCATCACAGTGCCTGGTTCTGTAATACTTGTCTACAATAATCACCTTCGAATAGGGAAAGTGACTTTCAAATTACCTGGGAACTTTTAAGACGTGGGCAAGAGCCCACCTGCTCCCAAGAGGATTCATTCAGACATCTTTGAAACATTTCAATAAAAGAAAGAAACATTCCCTTCGATACACGGTTTCTGCAGCCAGTATCACCTGAATCCTTTGGGCTGCATGCCTTTTTTTTCCCTGAATTACAGCTGCACAGATATCTAACCCCGCATCTAGGTGTGGTGATGGGTTAGTGACCCAGAAACACACAATGCCTGGCTCCAAAGCATGTGCCCACCAGAAGGGCTCCATGTAAATTAAACTGGAAGAGTTGGTTAGAAACAGCTCCAAATGGTTTGTTACAGAGTGTGAACCTGGGGGAGATAAAAAAAGAAGCTTTTTCGCATGAATCCTATGTACTCAATTTTGATATGAGGACAATTAATGACAATTAAGGTTATGGGGGGGAGGAAAAGCAGAAAGAGGGACGGAGGGGGGGTGGGGCCTTGGTGTGTGTCACACTTTATGGGGGCAAGACATGATTGCAAGAGGGACTTTACCTAACAATTGCAATCAGTGTAACCTGGCTTATTGTACCCTCAATGAATCCCCAACAATAAAAAAAAAAAAGATGCTTTTTCTTAATCCTAGTCAGAGAGTGGAAACACAAAAACACAAGAGTGTATCAGAGTCATAGCATAGAAAGGAGTCCTGTGGTGTCCAGAAAACAGATGACTGGAGACATCAAAACAGACTGAGCTGAAAAAAAAAAAAATTATGAGGTGGCGCCTGTAGCTCAAAGGAGTAGGGCGCCAGCCCCATATGCCGGAGGTGGTGGGTTCAAACCCAGCCCCAGCCAAAAAATGCAAAACAATAAAATTATGAGACAATGTCTTTAGTATTTCCAAATGGAATAAAATCAAAGCTCCTATACGTGTGCCTATATATTTATAGGCACGAACTTCAAATAATTATTTTGGGGTATATAGGTAGGATAAAGGGCAACTTGAAAAGACATTTAATTACCTTACATGTATCCACATCATCTTAATTGTTCCAATGAGAGAGATTAGTTTTCTAATTCAAGTAACTAAAATTTAAAAATCACAACCAACCAAAACAAGTAAAATAAAATAAAGTATTTTTGCTCACTTTTATTCTCCCAAACAAGATGGACTAGGCTGAGAGTGACACTTTTGGCTCTGTCAATCCTCTGTTATTTTTCTCAGGTAAGAATAATTAAGTCCAGGGGGGAAAAGAGCCACTTCCCTGTGTGAGAGGCCCCATCTGGCCATTTTGTGCAGGGAGCTCCTCTCTGCAAATGCTCATGGGCCTTACCCCATGGGCTGCAGTGATTTTTTTTCCACCCCTTGCCCCAAGAAAAGTACATAAATAATACATCTGGAGCCAAAAGAAATCCTGTCACCCTGACTCAGAGTTTACACTCAGCAGAAGTCTGCCACAGTGCGTTTAGGTTGGTGGTGAGGGCGACTGAAGTCTCAACGTATCTGATGATGCCCAGTGTAAAGAATTAGTCGGAGCGGGCTTGCAAGCAGCAGCATTTTAATGATTTATTGAATTTCTCTTAAGGTCAGTAGTTGATGATTTGCCATTTTAAAAAATTCATTCTAAAAAATGTGGATGTATATTTTGCTTAACAGGAAGTGAACAGTTTTCTAAATGCATTTTTTAAGAGGAGCAAATCAGTACAAACAGCTGCTGCCGGCAGACCTCTTGCCTGACCTGATCACGTGAATCCAGACCAGATAAGCCACTTTCAGAATGTTATTGGTGGAAATATGGTTTTCAGAGGGAAAAGAAACCATCCTTGGGTCAGAAAGTTGTTGTTATCAGCTTGCAGCATTATTCCTGTTGTATAATTTTACCTCTGGGACCATTATTTCTTTTCAAATGCACTGGAAATTCGGAGTTAGCCTAATCAGTCATCTCACCCAGGGCCTTCAAATGCCTTTTTTTTTTTCAGATTCTGAGATGCCCGCAGGGCGTTCACATTTTTCCTTAGTATTTAAGATCACAGGTAGAAAATACAAGAGTTAGTCACAAAGATTACCCAAGGGCCACCTCCAGAAGCCCTGTTCCCAGTCAGGAGCCCCTAAACAAAGGCTAGAGTCTCCCCATGAGGGTCCAATTACTCAACCAAGGTGGAAAAGTAATGTAGAGTCTTGCTCAACCACTCAGAAAATAAGAAGCGGTGAGAAGGTTCCACCTCCTGACCGCCCTTGAAAACTCTCCCCCAGCCCATGCTGCCTTCTGAGATGGATTAATGTATTCATTATTTCAATAAAGCATATTCGGCATCCACCCTGCACCAGGCACTGTTCTGGCCTCTGGGAACATGACAGTATTGGGCAGGTATGGTTCATGTCATCAAGGAGCTGGGTGTCTTGGCAGGAAACGTGATTTAAAGCTCAGTGACATATAGTGTGATGCAGTGGAGACACTTGGGACACACAGCAGGGCCCCTGGGTCAGGCCAGGGTGGCAGCGATGTGTGTGGAGCAGGTGTGCCCCTGACACAGGGAGGGCGACTGGCCTGGGGAGACGAGCACTGCGAGAAAAGGCCTAGCGAGAGATGAGTCCGGCCAAGTGCTGGACTGTTTCTGGAATTCTGCCTAAGACAATAAGAAGTCACTGGAAAATTGTGCACAGAGAGGTCACAGGAGCACATCTGCATTTTAGTCTCGGTGCCCAGGCTGCAGTGTAGGTGGTGCCACCAGGACCTTCCGTAGACATTCAGAGCAGGCACCAGGGTCTGTGTGAGACGGGGCACGGGAGGCAGTGGGCAGTGGGCAGAATCTCTGGATGTGTAGGAAGTAGGGCTGACAAGCCTAACTACTTGCTCAAATGTGGTAGGGAAGTGAACGGGAAGAGCGCAGCCTGAGTGCAGTGGCCATCTGGGGAGAGAGCGGTGTCATCCGTTAACATGGCAGGACCACCAGGAGGGGCGAGCTGGAGGCAGGAATCCGGGTTTACATCTGTGTTAACAGGATGCCCAGGGAGGGAGACTTTCAGGATAATTATGCCAGCTTTTTACCATCTGGAATGAGTAGGTCTCCTTGGGGAGGAGTGTGTTTTTGTTGTTCTTGGAACAGTAGTTTATCTGTTTTGTGAGAATTAAAGTAAAACAGCACCCCTTGCTTTGCTCAAAGGTATAGTAAAAACTTCACCCTTTGAAAGGCTTGGGGAAAGTGCTCCCTCCCTTCAGCAGGTGAGAAGATCAACAAATTTGTTAGACAAACCAGAAGCCCAGATGCCTTAGAGAGAAAATTGTTCAAGTTCTAACCAAGACGTCACTGGGTAAGGACTAGAGACTGGCTGAGGTTTCATCAAGTTAAGTCCCCAAGGATCCCAGAGCAGGGCTGTGGTCTGGTCATCCCATCTGTCAGCTCAAAGACCCTTGAAAAACCAGCTCGCATGGTATTAAGCTGAAGCTGGAAATCACTCCCTCCAAGCTTGAGTTTCGGTCAGCAGTGACTGTGCATGTTGGCGGAGCCCGGGACCTGAGGCATGGCCAACTGAAGCTGTGGCAGGAGTCGGGACAGTGCAGGACCAGCTTTCAACAGGGACACTGTCTCCGGGAAAGAATCCCCAAGGACATTGGGACTAATTCTCTTTACCCTGAGTAAATCTGGGAACATTTCAGACAAATTGGAGTGGAAAGGAGGTCCAAGAGGAAACATACTAGAATTTCCATTAACAAAGGTGTTTAAGTGAGCTACTAAATGGAAAAGTGGGAGTTTTGTTGTTGTTTTTTTTTTCTAGGCACTAAACATTGGTGAAGTAGGGCACACTGCCTACATATGTGCTATATTTGTTAACACAATTGCTCTACTTTTTAAATCTATATTTCAGGTCTATAGCAGAACAAGAGAGAGCCATCAATGCTATACATTTCTACATTGTTACTTGATTTTTCAAAGCCCCGTTGTTAGTGGGGAACACGATTTTTGCTAGTTCATCATCCTGTCTCCCTTATTCTGGCCATAAAACTGCTGCTTCCTGTGAAGGACCCATCCAGGTGGTGTAGATGGGGCTCATCCTGTCCAGGGAGCTGCACTCCATGTTTGTTTGAAGAAGGGATGAATTTGTGACCCAAGCTGGTGAGATGAGTGCGTGACCCAAGCCATAAGAACTTTCCCCATAACTCTCCCAACCTGAAGATTCAGCAGGGGTGGGGGCAGCTCTTTTTCTAGAATCATTACCTAAAGAGATGATAAAAATCTAGAACCAACTGGCAAGTGGGAGTCCGTGAATGTGTGTGTGCTGAATAGTACGACCGTTCATATCACAAAAGTTTGGAAACTCTTGGGTCAAGCTAAAAGGATCCCATTTTGCAGGAGAGGGCCTGGGCTGACGGAGCCAAACAAGGGGAAAGGACGGAGGAGGGTCAGCACCCTCGGCTCTCCTCCTCTCCTCCTGCAGGTCACACCTGACTGAACTGGAAGCCGGATCTCCTGCTGGAAGTAGTTTCTCTCTCACATTTGAAAAAGTAGAACCTGGAGTACATATTGCCAGTAACAGTGGTGTATTTCTAGGCAGAAGACTCCCCACTCCCAAGGTGGGTCAGGGAGGGACGACACAGCAAATAAATCCACAAAGTTTCTGGTTTTGTTTCATTGTGAATATTTCTGTTTGCTTATGTTAAGGTTTCCTGTGTATATTAACACCTTAACATTCATTAAAGAAATGGAAACCTATTTCCTATGGGTATGAGTGTGTTTTATTGTACAAGCCGCACGTTTCACAGAAGGACCACAGTCTCATGGTGCTGACCACACAGCCAAGCACGGATCCTCAAATAAATCATCATTTACTGTGGGAACACAGGCTGGAGCCTGATTGCTGGACGTGCATTTCCCTTAGCTTTAGCTATAACAGAACACAGACGTTATGCACGTGTGTGCACACTCACACACACACACTCCTAAGAGAGTTTAGGATCTGTACAGTATACATGTTCACATAACTTATCGGTACATATGAGCATCTTTCTACATATATTGTGTGTACCACAAAAGAATACATGTATGTTAGTCATCTGTCAATAAGCATCAGACCACAAACAAAAACCATCTAATCCCTGGCTCCTATTCTAACGGGCATATTTTCTTGCTCCAAACTATCCAGTTTTCCAGGTTTACTAACAAGCAACCACCTCGCTTTTGTATTTTGTCTTTTTTTTTTTCACCTTCCGCTCTGGGGTAGAAGGGAGCTGTGAACTAGTCACAGGAAAAACAGCAATAAAGAGCCCAGACGATCCACACCCATGGGATAATCCCCTTTCTTTGTAATTAATTTAATATCTGATATTTACATAGCAATCAATAAACAAATGCAACTAATTTACAGTAGATTATCCATCCCCCAAGCCCAGCTCCCACTCTTCCTCATCTGTGAATGGGACCCAGTCCCCACATAACACATGATTCATGGTAGACCTTTATGATAAGCATTTAATTAAATTCTACAAATGTCATAACCAGTCTTCTTACTTCTTAAGTTAACTTGTGCATCTCAGTTGATACTGCAGCAAACTAGGTCTTCCCACCCTCTCATCTTCTACATCTCCACTGTCAGGGAGAATTACATCTGAGATGGTCCTGCTCATCTGTAACCCCGAGGCCTAGTGTCTCGATGATGCTTAAAATAGCATGGATAAGGGAGCAAGTTTGCCTCTGACTGGTCATTGACAGAGAAATTTTTGCATGCCCAATAAGCACAGAGAGGCAACTCTTGGAATCTACATTCCATGTCATAGTGGCTAAGTTCTGTTAAAATCCAGCAAAATCAGTGTTAATTTTATTGAGTAGAAATAAGCTTAAAAATAACTTCCCATGTTAGCATAGTTCTGCAATTTTATCATCCCATTGTGATAATGAAAAAATACTGCTGGTGAGTTTTCCTCTCTCATTTGGTTAAGACCCCCTCCTCCATACAAAAAAAGATTCTATACTGATAGTATAATTACTGTATAATAGAGTTTGCTCAACCGCTCAACACAGAACGCTTTGCTTTCATAGCATTTTAATACGAGCGGCATAATGGGCACCAGCTTGGAAATCAGCATGCTGAGAAGGAAGCCGGGACCCTGAATGAGCTCAAGTTTGTCGGATTTGGTTCAGCTGTTCAGCAAACTAGTATAATTCTCACCGACTTGACATGTAGATATCAAACATTTTCTGTTCCCAATCATGTGTCTGGTGCAGGCCCCCCATCTGTCCACCTCTGTCCTGCAGGGCTCATAGGGCTGGGCCAGGGGAGCCTGGCCGCTTCCCATGCAGCGGGACACTCTGATCTGCCCACGTTCAGCTTTGCAGCACAGATACTGAAAAGCCAGATGCTCTCCATGACGCATTAATTTTAAATTAAATTAGACTTTTCTATTTCTCCCACTAAATACTGCTTTTACAGACTTAATGGATCTATTTTGTACACCATACACTAAAACCATTTACTCCTTTGGGGATAAGAGATTAACACAAGTGATATACCAAAATCCCCTATTTACATAATTGCAATTTTCCTTATGCCAAAATAAAGGTTTGGGTTTTTTTTACTTTTTGAAAATGTCCAGTATTGCACACAGTTAGTGTAGTTTGCACTGCACATCCACTTTATTCACCAATTTCTCTGAAATAACTAGCAAATCTCCCTATTGTTTGCTGATAAACCAGCCCTAAAAGGCAAGTGGTTTCTTTTACACACTTCTAATGGGTGCTGGAGGGAAAGCCCCACATAAGGGCTTTCTTCACCAGTCTCCACACGGCTTAACGAATTCGGGAACTCAGTAACATAACATAAAATGAGGAAATAAATTGAGGTAAAGCAATAGGAAGTCTTGGGGCCTATACCACACTGCAGACAGCTCAACACACCTAACCATATTCCTCTTTTATATGTATTTTATATATATATACACCTGCCTGTTACATATTGTACAGGGTGAACATGAAGTACATATGCAATTTACAATGTTAAACTATTTTAAATTGCACATGAACTTCATGGCCACCGGCTATATATAATATACAGTATATATTATACATGTATGTGTAATATATGATATGTATTTTGGGCATCTTATAATATATGATATATGGTCAAAAGAACCTCTACTGTTGAGCAAATGCAGCCCTTCCCATAACACCTCTCCTGACAGAGATACTCCAAAAATACACAGGCTATCAGCTTTCAAAACATTCTCTGAACTAAAGTCCCAAGCACACTCAACTCCTGAAAAGTAGGAAATCTAAATAAACATCTATCATTTGAGAATTTTTGTGTCTGGGGTAAGGAAATTTTACCTAAGTCAAAAAGTACATTCAGTGCTCCCAATCCCCCAACCCGCTGGCATCACAGCTAAGCCTGGACTACATTAAACATGCTCGGAACACTTGCATGAGGCTGAATTTGGGCAAAATGACCTGGCCACACGATGCAGTGTAGACCGTGGATCCTTCACTCGCTCAATGACACGGCTGGGAGATGCAGCCCAGCACCCGAAATCATGGGAGATGGTGCAGACCATGGGTCCTTCACTCTCTCTGTCACTCAGGTGGGAGCTTCAGCCCAGCACCCGGGATCACAGGAGACCGTGCAGACCGTGGGTCCTTCACTCTCTGTCACTCAGCTGGGAGCTGCAGCCCAGCACCCGGGATCACAGGAGACCGTGCAGACCATGGGTCCTTCACTCTCTCTGTCACTCGGCTGGGAGCTTCAGCCCAGCACCCGGGATCACAGGAGACCGTGCAGACCGTGGGTCCTCCACTCTCTCCATCACTTGGCTGGGAGCTGCAGCCCACCACCCGGGATCACAGGAGACCGTGCAGACCGTGGGTCCTCCACTCTCTCCATCACTTGGCTGGGAGCTGCAGCCCACTACCCGGGATCACGGGAGACCATGCAGACCGTGGGTCCTCCACTCTCTCCATCACTCAGGTGGAAGCTGCAGCCCACCACCCGGGATCACAGGAGACCATGCAGACCGTGGGTCCTCCACTCTCTCCATCACTCAGGTGGGAGCTGCAGCCCACCACCTGGGATCACGGGAGACCATGCAGACCGTGGGTCCTCCACTCTCTCCATCACTCAGGTGGGAGCTGCAGCCCAGCACCCGGGATCACGGGAGACCATGCAGACTGTGGGTCCTCCACTCTCTCCATCACTCAGGTGGGAGCTGCAGCCCACCACCCAGGATCACAGGGACTGTGGTGCTGCTGTCCACTGAACACATGCGGCTCTCACACCTTCATAAGGATGAAAAGTCAGGAAGCAAACTATCACAAATAGAAAACCATCTGTACATACCTATGATAAAGCTTAATTTATAAATCAGGCACATTAAAAGATTAACAATAGCTAATAATAAAATAGTATGATTATAAGGATTCCAACTTTTTAAACAGGGGGCCAGTTCACTATCCCTCAGACCGTGAGAGGGCCAGACTATAGTTAAAAATAAAAACTATGAACAAATTCCTATGCACGCTGCACATACCTTATTTTGAAGTAAGAAAACAAAACGGGAATAAATACAATCACATTTGTATTTGGCCGCATGTGGCCCGCCGGCCCTAGTGTGAGGACCCCTGGTTAGGTGAATATGGTCCCTCCTCTCTCTCTCTCAAAATAAGGTGTTGTATTGTCCTCACCTATTTTGGGACCATGGTTGACCAACCCCAGGTAATGTGGGACTACTTTTGAGGCATTCATTGCATATATGTATGTAAGAGTAAATGTGCAGTGCTCTTCCTGTCCCCCCAAGCCATCCGGTGGGACCGTGTACCTGGCTCTGGGCTGTGAACTGTAAGAGGAAGCTATAGGTGCCACTTCTAGGATGAGGTAGTGAGAAGCCTTGGGACAGGTCTCTAGTCTCTTCTCCAGATTATCCCAGAAAGTGCAGCTTTGAGATGGTGAAGGCTCTATCAGCCAGGTTACACCAGTGACTGTGTAAAGGAAACTCCTTCCTCTTCTACTGTCTGAGCTTGTTTTGTGCTGCTAGAACCGAATATTTCAGATGCGTGAGACTGGGCAATTTATAATGTACAGAAACCTATGGGCTTATAGCTCTGGGGGCTGGGAAGTCCAGCATCGTAGTCCAGCATCACAGGCCCTCCTGCTGCAGCATAGCAGGGCAGAAGACATCTTGCGGCAAAAAGTCATGGACGGGGCAAGAGAGAGCATGTGGCCACTGCCCCGCAGAGGCCTTCATCCACACAAGAGGGCAGAGCCCTCAGGACTAATCATCTCTTTAAAGTCCCCAATTCCTAATACTGTTGCAATACCAATTACATTTTGATGAATTTTGGAGGAGAAAAACATTCAAACCATGGCATTCACTCACAAATGAAGTTTAGCAAGACAAAAACTTCTACTATACTAAGTATTGAAATTTGAGGTGTGGGGTGCTGCTAAACTATACCTCGCCTGCCCCCAATAAACCAATAATCATACATCTTTGAGTTGATTTTGGTGGGTCCTCCAAGCCCTCTAGACCTCAGCTCAACCTCGTCATTCATCTCGTCCAGCCTGCAGAGCCCAGTTTTAGCAAAAATCCTGCCACATCAATTAGAAAGAATTCTCCACCCTGGCTATCTAATAACCTGGACATCTGGTCAAACTCCCCATCCCCCACTCCATCACCTCTACCTTTGGCAAGAATCCTATAAGGCCTATTTAACCTCAATCTCCTTCCCGGATGTTTCCTCTTAGTCATTTTCCATCTGCTCAGCCCCACCCTGCTCTTTGGCTATAAACCCCGACGTGTCCAAGCTGTAGTCAAGTCCAAGCCCAACTGTACAGTCAGGCCTCCTTCCCCATCACAGTAGTTCCTGAATCAAATCTGTTTTGATCTCCTTATCACCATGCTCTGATATTCCTTTGACGCAATAACTCTTTACACCATCTCCCGCTTTGTCCATCCACACACAACTTCTAAGCTACATCAATACACAATCACAATCTTCCCAGCAATTATGTAAAAGATAAATTTTGAACCTCTCTGTTCTCCCAAATCTTTTTTATCCATGTTAAACCAAATACAGAATTCAAAAATTAATTTTAAAGATAAACCTTCCTTGAGATTAATGTTTGGGAAAGAAAGCGAGTTTTCTCATCTTTCTCCTTAATATTCTCCATATAGTTCTGAACTGCCAATCTTAATACATAATATCACACCTGCACAGTAATGATGAATTGTTACTTTATTAGGGGCATACACATGTTCATCATTGACACACTGCTACACGTGGAGGTTTGATTGATTTAAGAGACTAAGGGATAATTTTGTTTTTAAGATGCAATCTTCCATGGAGGTGGTATCTGTGCTGTGGGCATTCCATAGGCGCTTCCTGTCACTGGGTCGTGATGGATGAACACTCTATTCATAACTTAAACTATCTCCCCTTTGTTTGTAAAAACTGGCAGTGCAGAAATTTCTGCTGAAAGAGCCTCAGAAGAGTGAGTTATGGAGAAATGGTAAATGATACGGCAAGAGAGCATTTGGGCCGAAAGGAAAAGCAGCCAAATCCAACAAAAAGAGTGATTTAAATTTTTTTTTCCTTTTGGCCATATAGTATATCCAAATGTAGGTTCAGACAGCAAAACTGCAGGTTCTCTGTCAGCAAAGACGCTAAGTAGGAGCTGAGTTGTCTTCCTGGAAGGTGAGGAGTCACAGTCAAACTGAAAAGCCACCTGAAGTTTGAACCAAAAGCCAATTCGGATCAAGCTGAGCAAACAGCTCTGCTGTCCAATTCAAAACCAAATGATTTTTTTTTAAGTATGTAAGTACAAAAAGTACTGTATAAGCCAAGGAAAACCCAGAAAGCAATTTTATAACTAATAGCAAACTCCCCATGGAGACGGGGCCTGGCATGCAGCCTGGGGCAGGTCCCACTGTGCTCCCCAACCCCCATCTTTGTTTTGAACTGGTAAATTGAGGATAAAGTAAAAGTCAAGGGCAGCAGAGGACTGCGTAGGTTAGGGAGCAGAGGCAAGTCCACCTGCTCAATCCAGGTGACCAGGCAGCTGGAGGCCGCTGCTTGCTGAGAGCAGACCTGCCCTCCTGTCCTTCAGCACCAGTTCAGCCTCTGTCTCAACTGCCCTGTCTCAACAGGTACAGGGGTGTGAGCGCCTGGCAGCAGCAGCTCTTACCTCTGACACTCCCTGCCCCCACCCGCAGTCTGCTCCTTGCCCTCTCTTTAGTAATGGAGGGAAAAAAAACTTTGAATTCCCTATAGTACTTCTGAACATTGCTTATAAGACGTTACATCTGAAGAGTAAGGAGAATTGGGGAAGGACAGTTTGGTTACGTGAGATTTAAAAGGACCTTAAATGTATTTGCTAGTATGAGACCTGTGAGTGCGAGGGATGTGTAAGTGCACAGATGGGGCATTTTATGGACTTCCATCCTGTTTATTGAAACATGCTACACCTGGATGGGACTGGCATTACTTCAAAATGCACCTGGGCCAGATGAACACTGGAAATGCTTATATATTAAAACTTCTTCTTTTCTACTGGAAATGCTTAATACTTACATTTATAAGAAAAAAATGTATTTTCTTTTTTAAAGACATGACTGCCATAAAGTAATTCAGTACTTTGAATCTTCTTCTAGTCAGTGACTCAGAGAAGCAGATGAATTTCGACACATGTGGATGATGATGCGTCTTATACACCTGTACGTGAAGGGACATCTCTGGATTGGAGTGTCCTGATCTACAAAAAGAGAGCCAACTGAAATCCAAGTATCTTTAGCTCTGAAAGTCTACAGTTGGCAATGACTGTCCCACAAAGACAAAAGAAGGCAATCCAGGAAAGTTAAAAAAAATCACTAAAATTAAATTAACTTGGAATGCAAAAGCAACCATGAGACCACCCAAAAGAGTCATTTTGAGAAAATCAATTTAATTTCTTAAGTGACTAAGAAATAATTGTGTGTGCCTTTCCTCATTAAATTAAATTGGAAGTTCCTTGCGGCTAGAACCAATGTTTTTAATTAAGAATAAATTTCCCACAACAAAATTGGGACAAATCTCTCAGACTGCAAAATGAATGGGTTAGCAACAGAAGTAGACATTAGATACATCAAAAAGAACCCTCATCTCAGAGCTCCCAACCCAGAGATTTTTCTTTATATTACAATGTTCTGTCATCCAGGTTCAATGTCAGAGGCTTCTGAGGAGGGATACCAACCACTGAGGAGGAGAAGTTCAAGAGTGCTGTGACAGACACAAACTCTACAAGGATCCTGACATCTCAGCATGGGCTCTTTTTCACCACCAATATTTCTGGAAGAAAATGCCTCCCTCTCTAGGAGTCTCCAGGAACACATGTACAGAGCCCTGGGGACACAGCCTGGGTTGGCGGGCCAGCTGCCTGTGTACCAAAACCCTGCCAGAGCCCAGGCCTGGTGGTGCCTGCCAGGCTGGGCAACCGTGCTCGCAGTAGGCTGTACGCACAATCACAGTTTGCAATTCAATTTTGTCAGAACCATAGGGAAACAGTGGGAACTGGCTTAGCTGCTATTCCGGCTGCTTTTGACCAGGTAGTGTACCTAAAAGAAAAGAAAAAATCTAGCTTGACAAATACCACAAAGGGAGAGAAGTATTTTCTGTGCTCCCCTTATTTTTGGCTGGGATGTGGTCTGCTGATTATTATAAGAGAACTAACTATTAGCATTGCTTTTCTGTGTCCCTGTGGTGTGCCAGCACCTGCCTCTGTAGTGACTGGATTCCAGGCACCCGGCCAGCTGACTTCTGAGCACTTCACTGCATCTCTCCATAATGTCATTTTTAATTTCTGTCCTTCCCTACCTCAAACAATGCTGCCAGGACAAAGGAGATGGCTCCACATTGCCTCCTTCCCTATCCATCTGGCTTTCTATTGGCAACGACCACATCAGGTTCTGGACAGGAAAACAATAGGGCTGTGCCAGAAACAAAAGGGGTCGGGTGGAATCCCCCCGGGACATGGAAGCAGACATCCAGGCCAGAGCTGGAACACTGGGCCAGCCACAATTTCACATATTAATGTTATGTCTAGTCCCCCAAATATACATTGATGCTGTTATGTGACCATCTCCAAATCATTCCAGACTTGGTTGTATTATCATTGTTTGAACTTTCAAGTGCAAAATCCCAAGGAAAATATTGCTGAGATTTTTTTTTCCCTTTTATGATGGAGTGTTCTTCACTTGTGTGGGCCAGGACTTGAGCCCCCTCCCTTGTTGTCAAAAGCTCTCAAGGGGAATTAACGAACCATTTTAATTACTCTGGGTTCTCCTAAGGTATTTTTGCAGCACCAGTTGGCTTTGAAAGATCCAGTAGACCTTTAATAGGCAGGCCACAGGGGCCAACCCCAGACGGGGCCGGGCAGCGCTGGCCATCCTCCCTTCTCTTCCCGCTGCTCCCACAGGACTCAAAGTCTCACCAGTTCCCAAAGGCCTCTCCACCGTGGACACCCACGGGGAACAACAAAAAGGGGCATGACGGGGGCAATTCTGCTCTTGTCAGTGTTAATTGCAAGCCAGTTATCTGATCTGCTGTGACTTGCTCTTTCCGGAAAGGTTCGCAAAATTTGCCAATAGAATTCCAAGACTCTCATTTATTGCAAATTATGCCTTTGCCGATTGCTTTTGTCAGGGCTCCCCCATTTCACCTCATGCCTCTACTCTCCATTCTTGCAAATGCACTGATCTGTGAAAATGAATTAAACAGATTAAAAAACAGCTTTTCTTATTCATTGGAATAAAAAGGGCAAATGCAGACAGGACACACCCTTGTATATAACACCACAAAAACATTACTTCAGACAAGAGGGTGGCCTAACTGGGGGAGGGACACCCCACAAAATGCTCCTGACTCAAGATAAGCCCCTCCCATAAACTAGAGGGATGTTCTACTTAATGACAACCCACAGTGATACTCCCATCACCAGGCTTTCAACAGACCAATACCATGACATCTTATATTCTTATAATTAAAGTTGGTCTTTTTATAAGGTTGTTTCTCTTTTTAGAGAGAAACATTCATAATGTTAAATGACTTTTGTTTTGAAGACATTTCCGGTTTACAAATTTGTAGAGGCAGAACACACACAAGGAGAAACCACACAGGTGGTTATCTGCAACATGGGACGGGTCCCAGGTCCTGTTTTGACTTCGTCTGGGCAGACCAGGGCCAAGTTAAAAGCAGCTTTTTGTCAGGGCTGGCCTGCAAGCGCCCAAAGCATTGTCATGGCACATCAGGGACAGAGTCAGAGACCCTGTGAGTTTACAACAAGGGGTACAGTTGAAGGTTCCAGGAACTACCATGTGGTGCCCCTCCAGCAAGCACCAATCATGGCGGAGTCCTAGTGTTGGTGACCCCTGGAGGCGGGACCTGCCCTGTGTGTGCAGACTAAATTGATGACCCTGCGTGTTTTTATTGAAGAGGCTATATTTGGGTTTTTCTGTTTATTTGTTTCATGTTGTTTGTATTTGAGTAGAGAAAGGGCAAGGGAACGCAAAGAGAGAAGAGCACGGTCAGTTCCCACCCAGTGAACCATGGTCACCACCACCTGAAAGCTCTGGGACCCAATTCAGAATGAAGTCAGCAAGGGGCTGTCACCCATGTCACCCTGTATACCGAATAATCCCCGATCTGTTTCCAGCTGTGTCACGAAGAACAAGTGGGATAAAGCACAGCAACCTCCTGGCTCTCTCCCTGCAGAGTAGTCATTGTGATCATGGTGATCACTGGTGTTATTGTCTTAACAGGCTTAGACGAATAGAAAATGAACCCACCAGTCTCACAAGGAGCCAGTAAGAGCTCCCTTCTTGCAAATGGGTGAGAGGATAGCTGAAGTGTGTCTTATAAGACAGCAGCTTTTCAACAGATGAGCACAGAACGCTCAGGAAGAACAGCACAGTCACATTAGCCACGGGCTCCTTTGCATTCGTTTTCCATTTTAGACTTTCCCCAGAATGTTCACATCTGTTTGCAGTGTTTCTCATTTTGGGTAGGACAAGTCCTCATGGGGTGGGACTGTCCTGAGCACTGCAAGACATTTAGCACCCCTGGCCCCTCCCAGTGGCACCAGTACTGGTACCAGTTGTATCAATAAGATCACCATAGAGGTAGGAGAGGCCAGGGAGGTTAAGGTCATTAAACACAGTCATTGAAACAACCCAAATTACACCCCACACACTTCCAACTGCTGCGTGGGAGATGGAAGCACATCACTTGAGGTTTTCTGGTAAAGAAATGGTCACTGTATTCCTGTTTTCCCCAGCTGTATTCACCTCACAGCTGGGGAAAACAGGTACCAAGAGTGGCCAAGTTCATTGAAGAACTCGGACAGTAGAAGCAACTAGCACTGGCGGACCAATGTCACAGATGTCTGATTATCAGGGTGGGGCGAGGGAAGTCACTCATGACCACTGATGCTCACCCCAGTGAAAAGCCATCATAATAAGTTGTTGATGATGGGAATGTGTTACCATCCTTAGGTTTGAAGATATAAAAAAGGTCAATTGCTGAAATCCCTTAGAGACTTTCCTTCCCTGTACCTGACAACTGTGCTGAAAAGTACAGGGGACGGGAGGAAGGAATAAGGAGGGAGAACTGCAGCTTGAAATATCTGAATACAAAGCCCCAAAGGAAGGCCAGTCCCTGAACCGACCCCACATCAATTCCATTCTTGCCATTTTAGCATCTTCCCCATTGATCTGTTAGAAATATTTCAGTGTTTCTCAAAATGACTGGTGTGGATTGGCAGCCAGTTATAGTATCCATAACCTGTCGTTCTCTCTGAGTGATTTAACATCATATTTCCTCCCATTCTCTCGTCTGTGATGTGGTATTATATATTTAGAGGCCACTTTTTTATTGGAAGGTATTTTTCACTTTTTGAAAAGCAGATGAGAAAGTATAAGTCTACACTGTGCCAAAAAGGGCTCAACTTCCACTCAGGTTCTTCTTAATACTAACCAAACTTTTCCTATTTTTTATTTTTTATTGCCCCTAGCCGTCCTTTTCATTGTTTAGGAAAAGAATTTCAAAAGTATCCAAAATTGGGGATGTAATATGTAGGATCACAAGAAACACTTAGAATGATTTCATTAAATCTGCCCCCCCCCCCGCACACACACACACACACACACACAGTGACCGTGAGGGCGGAGGAGTAGGGGAAGTGGCTCCGCCCAACAGGACAGACTCTGTTTAATTCAATTCTGAAACAACAACCAAAAAGTTTTAAAATTACATACCTAGTTTTCAAGTTAAAAAAAAAAAACAACATTTTTGAAATACCAGCCAGCCACTGGGTGAGGTGCGGAGGAAGGAAGCTGGAGAGGACAGGAGAGGTAAAAGGCAACGCCGGTCTTCCCTGGAACAGGCAGGGCACTGCATCTTCCTGGTATGGGAAGGCCCAAGAACACGTCTCATGCCTCTCCAGGCTTCCAGGAGCTTGGTGGCTAGCCAGAGAACAAGAAACACAAAAGTAGAAGAAAATTCAAAAACAAAAAGCAAAACGTCAGAGAAAGGAAAGATTTCCCAATGGCCATATGGAATATCCAATCTCCAGCAGCCCTTTAGGAACTCCTAATATCTAGTAACAAAGGGACCAAATGAGATTTTTAAAAACTGGGAACATTCACCACTTTCCCACAGAAAATTTTACTTTAGAGACATTCATGCATTCACCAAACACATGGGGGCACCTACCGGGCCAGGCACATTGCTTACCAACTTACAGACTGAGTCCTGCCCTCAGGCTTCACTCCCTCCTTACAGAAGGGATTTATACCCAAACACTCACCAGGGAACCTCGCAGTGACACGGCATCAGAGGAAGTGATGTTAGATCCTCCGAGGGTGATCAATCTTCCCAATTCACCTAGAAGAGTCTCTGTTTTAAAACCACATGTCCAGCATCCCAGAAAATCTGGAGGGTTGGTCATTTCAGGGTCTTCCTACCTCCAATTTCAGAATCCTTTTTGCCTTTGGTGCTAGCCCCATCTCTGCCATGGACATCCGAGGCTCTCATGCTGCCTCTGGCCCAGACCCACCCCTGCCATTTCCACAGCCCCCACTTACACCTGTCCACTCTGAGCAATTTGCCAAGCACTGGACCCATGGATCGTCTGTCTCCCTTCAAAACTTGACTGTCCCCCAAAGTTACTAATTGCTGATAAAATTTTCTTACCATAAGTTATTAATGAGAAGGTACTATTCCAAAAGTTATTTCTTTAAAAAGAAAGAAAGATGCTCCTGGAATGGCAATGCCTTAACCCAGGGGGCAGACATGGGAGCTGCTACCATCCAGCTGTGTGCACAGCAGACATCAGTAATCAATTACAACCCTTGTTCCCATTAAACCCAGATGCCGATTCAAAATCCTGCTCCACACAATGCTCTTGATAACTGCTTCAAACATATTAGAGTTGGAACACAAAATGAATCCCATATGTCAAACGTGCCTTAGGCCAGGAAAAAAAAATGCATCTCGAATGGTGGGAATTTAACCTGACTCTCATCTGAGAGGCAGGTGGAAGCTTAAAACAAACAGTAAATGGAGAATCAGGCAACCAGGAAGCCATTTCTGTGACTGATCAAGTTATTGGAATTTTCCTGGCCTCAGCTTCCTCATTTGTAAAAAAGGAATTTCATTAATTCCATGGCCTCTGGACCACAATGGTTCTCTCTGAAATGTTATGATGTTAAAGAAAAAGATAATTTCATTCGTATCTTCTAGTTCACTGGGGCTGTGGTTCTGTGAACCACGATAAAGGGTTTCCTTTGGAAAGGAAAGATCAAAACTAGTTATGCAGAGAAGGTTGAATGAGGCACGAATTTAAAGGTATTTTGTTAGTTGTAATGTGTTCTATAAAAGACAAGGGAAATGATTTTTTGGTTATTATTTATCAATGTTACCAGCTCACCCTCTATCTTCTTCCTCATCATGGTCACAGGGCAACTAGACCTGTGTGGTGGGTAGGGGTGGGGAAAGTTGGGAAGATGATTTTTCTATTCCTTCATTAAATAAACAGGAGGAAAATTGGGAAGTCCAGTCACCACACTAGGGTGCTGGTATCAGAAAATGAGTTTGAATGTGAAAAGGATGTAGGGGGTTGGCAAATACCTTAAGCACCTTAAAAGTCCATGTATGTATCCCAAAAATTACAGAAACACATCTCATCTTTCACAAGACCCAACTCAATAAAGAGGATAATTAATCGTGCTATTGTGGGGATTCACTATAACTTATCCAAAGCATTTAACCCAATGTCTGTCATATTATGAGTGATACACAAGTGGCAGTGGCCTCCAATGTTATTAAAGTTATAATCTCTTCAATAAATAGTGTTGTAATGTAAACTAATTGAAAAAAGGTCTCATATAGAATAGATAATACACATGGCTTCCAGAAACAGGGTAGCCAGAGAGGTTTATCCAGCCCTGAGTGCAACGTGGAGCTGGGTTCCCTTGTAAGAGTTGACCTCACCCAGCAACTTGACCTGAGGAGGGATATCTGTGCAGGGTAACCCAGAGGGGACCCGACCTGGGGAGGAACACTCTGTGCAGGATAACCCGGAGGGGACCTGACCTGGGGAGGAACACTCTGTGCAGGGTAACCCAGTGGGGACCTGACCTAGGAGGGACACTCTGTGCAGGTTAACCTGGAGGGGACCTGACCTGGGGAGGGACACTCTGTGCAGGGTAACCCAGAGGGAGAGCCTGTGGTGGCTGCAGCCACTCCTGGCAGTTGTGCCCAGCTGAGCAGTTGAACCAACTCTTTCAAGTTGAGACCTACTGCTCCCATGTAAGTGGCCCTCAGCAGGTGGTCCCTGCACTAGCCTGGTTCTACCACATCCGTGTGGCAGGCTGGACAGCTCTGTAAGATTTCACTTTGGGACTGTAAATAGATGAGCTCCCAGCAGCCAAGGCCAGGGAAGGGGACTGTTTGCACAGGGGAACTTCAGGGGGTGACAGAAATTGTTCTGGGCTCAGTTATATCCTCCTAAAATCATATATTGAAGCCCTAACCCCAAGAACTTCAGAATGTGACTATATTTGGAGATAGACTTTTTAAGAGGTAATTAAGTTAGAATGTCGGCCTTACTACAATCTCACCAGTATCCTTATAAAAGGAGGAAATTTGGACACCCAAAGAGACGCCAGAGGAAAGACCACAGGAGGACACAGACCAGGAGAGAGGTTCCTAAAGAAGCCTCCGGAACGGTGAGAAATACATTTCCGCGATGTAAGTCACACAGCCTGCCTCATTTTACGCCAGCAAGCCCTAGCAAACTGATACCAAAGAAAGCCATATTTTTACTATGATGTTGATTAAATAATCATTTTCATTTATCAAAACTCATGGAAATATATACCTGCAAGGAGTGATTTTCACTGTATATAAATCATACCTCAATAAATCTGACTTTAAAAAATGCTATTTTTTGAAGTTTGGCATGACCATAAATAATAAGTAATAATAATATCACTGTGAAGAATTTCCTAATTAGTTCTTCTAAAAAGAATTCACATTTGAATGAAATTAAATAAGTAAAAACCAAACATCATTCTTAAAGTTTTATTTTGTTTAATTTTTCAAATACAAATGGTTATACAAAAATGGGAATTATGATATAATGCAATCTCTATTGTTATAACTTTTCATTAGTCGTTTGTATAATCATTTGCTGGCTCAAAAAAGATATAATCATCCTTAAAGCTATGTAGCTAATGTACTGTCTATTAATGTTAATATATTACCTATCAATCTATAGTACTATTTATTTGAAAGTCCTTAATTATTTTCTTTCATAAAAGTAATAACATTCATAGTCCTCATTTCAGTCTGGCAATAATAAATGTACATTTGTATTTTAAATGAATAGAGAATTTCAATACACATAGTGACAGGTTGTGTCACGGTCCATTATTTCACTTCCAAGAAACAGAGTGGACAGTGTCCTTTCTGATCCACCTGGTGCAAATTTCAACCTGCCCAGCGGATCAGTGTTGCTGAGAGGGCTTCGCTTGTTTCCATCCACACAGATGATTTTTGTGCATCTCAAAACTTTCGTAATGGGCCATGTATAAAGCATATTACATGTAGAATGTTCCCCTGCGTTCAGTTATTCAGACTGGCATGTTTTGCTGCCTTACTGATTGCATTATGCCAATTAGGCATGACGATAGCTCATTTGATCACACAATGCTGATCTCCCCGTGACCAGACATGTCATCAGTAATTTCTTTACTCAGTGGGACATTTCTTTACTCAGCCTTCAAAGGCCATTGCGAACCTAAAGCCAGATAGACAATTTGGCCAAATACTGCACTGAGGTTAAGATGAACATGTAGTGTGCTCCGAAATAAAACAGAACCACAGCATTAATCATCTTAAAAAGCAAATCCATAAATACAAGAGGGCACACTGGCTCAGTTTGTTAGATGAGAAAATGTACCAATATTATAAATGCATATTTTCTATTCTTATAAACAAAGAAACTATAAACACGTGTGCCAGGAACCATCACGCAGTACTTGCAAACATCCCGTCTTCCAGCCTCAAACATTCAGCCCCCATGCATAACTAACCTTTTCCTTTACAGGTTTCTGAAGCTATAATTCAGAAGCCATTGCAACGAGGGTTGCTGGGGAGTAACTCTGCCCTTTCCTTTTTCCTGCCTGGTGATTTCTTTGGGGAACTCTGATAATATGCAAGGTATTTCCAGCAAGACAGCCCTGCCCCACCAGACTGACACCTTTTCTGGGCCCACCTCTAACTTCATGACAAATGCTTTAATAATCTGCCTGTTTGCTGCCTCTTGCCCTTCAGGACTTGCTTTAAACACATTTGTTTTTTTAAATCTAGTTGAGAAAAAAGCCCTGAACAATGCTGCTTTGTCCACGACCCTGTCCACTGCCTGCTGTGGGTGAGTGCGGAGGTGCCAAGGCCTCGAAGCCTAATTATATGAGATATTTCTTCCGGAGGCAGCACAAGCTGTTTCCTTCTTCCAGAAGGTAGAAATGTGTGGACTAATTCATAATCAAACAAGTGGGGAAAGTCCCTACTCAGCATAGACACAGCCCAGAACAGAAATCCTAACCCAATTAGGTAACTGTACGTTTAAGTCAGAACAGTCAATTTTCCAGTATGAAAATCCCAGTCTGAAAATCCTTCCTTTCCACCCTCACAGCTCCCTGACGCACAGATGCTGGAGGCCTGTGAGGTGGAGATCTCTGCTGGCCCGCTGACCTGCTTCGTGCACAGACTCTCTTCGGGGCCCTGATTGCCTGGAGCGGTGCTGCTCAGAAGAACGTGCAGATGATTCCAGCAGGTGGGCTAAGGGGATGTCACCGAGACGTGGCGCTAGTGGAGCAGCCAGAAAGCCAGGGCCGTGCTCTGTATCCAAGTACCAGGGTTGACCCCGTTCTTGTCCAGCTCTCCCTCGACTCAGCTGTGAATCACAGAGCAAGTAGCTTACCCTCGCTGGACCTCAGTTTCCTCACTGTAAAATGGGGCAGTGACACGTGAAAGTTCTTGGGAACTAAGGAGCGACCCAGATGCAGGAAACGCCTCGGAGCAGACCTGCAGCACAGCTTCCCACGAGCGGCACAGCCTGAGTCTGGCGCTTTGGGACAGGATGGGCCCAATCAGTGCAAACCCACCTCTCCACCCGCTTCCCCCCTGCTGCAGATACAGGACAAGTGACGTCCCAGCCAGCTCGGTGGAGCTGGGAGGGTGGGGGGGCGGGGTGGACCAGCTGCCTGCGCCTTGGCGGCGTTGGTGCGAAGGTAGCGAGCAGAGGAACCAGCAGGCTGGAGGGTGGGGGGGCGGGTGGGCAGCAGGAGGCTCCAGTAGCTAGAGGGGTCAGACCACTGCTGGGGAAACACCAGCACCTTAGCACTTAAGGCTGAACAGAGAACCTCCAATTTCCCAGGCCTGGTCAATTTCATGTAAGTTTCCTAGGCCTGGGAATGAAAGGGATTGTAGCCATTCATTTGCGACCCAGACACTTCCCAGACATGCTAAATGTAACCACAGAGGGTCCCACACACGCTAAATGTAACTACAGAGGGTCCAACACATGCTAAATGTAACTACAGAGGGTCCCACACACGCTAAATGTAACTACCAAGCCCAACTAAATAAAACTACAGAGGGCCCCATGTAACTATATATACCCCTAGAAAAAGTGCCTGGGGAGAGAGAGCGAGAGTGAGCTTTTCTCCCAACTTGGGAGCTTTGGTGTTTCTGTATTCTTCTCTGTAAATAAATCCTGTCTTACCACTGATCATCCTTCAAACCACCGAGACCAAGAACCTACTGAAGACGAAATTCCGAGGTATCACCCTCACAAGAGTATTTTGGCTTTTCCAGCACCTCATGCCTTGAGAAATGAATGTTCCCAAATATCGTCTGAAATCACCGAAGGAATTCACAGCCAGAATACGCACCTGCTTCTTGGGTGAGGGCTGCTTCTCCCACCAGCCCTGAGTCTAAGCCTCCAGGCTAACATTTGGGGACCGGGAGGGCCATCTGGCGGGTCAAATGAAGTCTCCTCACTGGCGCCAGCTAGTGTAAGGTTTGTATTTACAAATTTATATGTTATTCCCTCCGATGAATGCATAACAATACCAAATAGAGATATAATCAATGCATTTTTCAGCCCTTGAAAGACTGATTTTAAAGAATAAATGTTGAGTAGAGAAATGACGGCAATGGACAAATGGTAGGTGTGGAGAGAATTTGAAGCATTGATCAACCTCAGGACACCAGGGAACCTCAGGACACCTGAGGGAACCTCAGGACACCAGGGAACTCACCAGGGGAGAGTAACCGCAGCTGCAGGAAACAGAAACACGCAGACAGCTTTTAAAAAGAGGCACTGGTGACAAATATTTTGGGAGGACATAAATACCTTAGGGAAAAGCCAGCGGAGTTTAAGTAAGTTATTCTTAGGATTTTTTTTTTTTTTTGAGACAGAGTCTCACTTTATTAAAGGCTTTGGGGTTCATCTAACTAGGCCTGCGGATGGATCCCTGGTCTGGGTAGGGGGCTGCGCAGGACAAGGGCAGCCCCCGAGAAGAGGCAGAGGGTCTGGATGGAGCCCCCCACCATGCTCCCCTCAGCTACAGGACTTTCAGCAAAGCCCTCAATCTCTCGGGACTGGTTTCCAATTTATACCATGTGTGATTGGACCAGATTAAAAGCAGCAGACTAGAGATCAGTTGGCTGAAGATCAAATGAACCAAAGTTGCAACATTTTAGAAACATTACATACAAATCTAGATTTGTGGATTATGCTGAAAAAGCCCCTCCCATTGATCAGCTCCTTCAGGCAGGAATAGGCTGGAGCCCATCAGTGCCAGGGCAGGGCGCCCTCCGCAGCAGCATCTGGAGTCTCCAAACCTGCCCTGGTCCACTTACTAGTGATCCTGCTATTCATTTAAATGACCTACCTGGGCCTCAGAAAGCCGCTGTCTGGCGTCCCAGGCAGTCCTCAGGTTCCGTAATGCTTTAAAGCCCTACACCTGGAAGGGGAACTCCAGCCCAGTAAATTCTCATCCTACTCCAATCATCCCATTAGTTGGAAGAAAGCACTTCAAGATTTGGATCTGGAAATTGAAACGTGTGTAACTGATGATCTGACAAGACCTTAAAAAAGAAAGGAAGCCACCTCTCCCTGCTGCTGAGGTGTTTATTTCAGCTTCCTGTCCACCCATTCGCTTCTTCCCACCTTGAGTCCTGCTTTATAATCAAATGTTCATAGACTTTCCACGGTAATTAATCTCGAAATGGGTTCCCTTGAACTGAATGCTGCAGAAACCTAAAATCCTCAATTAATGAGAATAATAGCTGGCTGCCAAAGACAGAACCCCAGAAGCTTTTTAGATAAACCTGAAGGATTTCCTGCAAATACTAAATTTTAGTCTTCTAGCCCCATTTAAAACAACTTCTATAAAAGAGAATCTATTCTATTTTAACCAGACTGTGCCCGAACAGGAGGTCAAAAATGTTTGCCTGGCGCTGCTCAGTGCCTCTGCTTTGAATGTGGACGTTTGTTTTGCTGTCATTTCTTTCAAATGAGGTACTTCGTGAGAAATTTTAGATTCATCAAAACACCTATGAGCAAATCTCTTTAGTAGAAAGCATTAGCTAGCGGCTTGCATGTTTCTGAATGTGAGAGATTTTACCACATGTTGCCGTATCATTTAGATGATGTCCCAGGGTTGCCAAAAATCTGGAGGAAAAAAGGGAGATTCTATTATCTATGTGCTTTATCTGCAAGTCACCACACAGCTAGCTCTCAGATCACCCAGCTGTGTGTTACCACGTAGCTAAAACATCGGGGTGATTAGCTGGATATTCATGTTCATCAAGACAGTTTGTTCTCCTATGGACAATATCTGAGCTTTCCACGTGGACGTGTGTGGTATATGTATGTGTCTTCCCACGTACATACGTCCCTGAAATGACAGATTTAAGCTATTGTTTCAGATACAAAAGGCAGGGTCAGACTCTTCCCTTATCTCCTGCTGGACATGCCTCAAGATCAACGGCTCTGCTCCATGTTTGCCAGCCCTGAGAGTCGGGCCAGGAGCAAAGCTGAGAGTCAGCCCAGGCAAAGCCAGGGGAGTGGCAGCACACCCATCTCCTGCAATTTGGAGCCCAGAACCGCTGTCCCAGCCTGCATGGTAACTGCTGGGAGATGAGACACACTTGGGGGAATGAGCAGGGCCACCCAGAACCTGAAATGCTACAATGCTCTCGGCAGTGTGTGCTGGGTTCCAGACTCGAGACGTAACATCTTTACCTGCACTGTCCCATCTGAGCTTCACAGTAACTCTGGGAGGCAAGAATTAATATCTCCATCTCACTGTTTTTAAAAAACAATAAAGAGAGCCAGGAAAGTTAAGTAACAAGAAAATGGTAAGGTTTGTAATTCAGACACATGCGTCTGACTTCATAACACACCCCCTAATAATGCAGCGATGCCGTGATGCTGGAGCACCCACAAAGCGAGTCACTCACCCCAGGCTGGGAGGAGAGTCCTGGGTAAACCCCCTCCCGCCTCACCAACTTCATAAAGTGGAATTGTGGTGACCGCCAGCCCTGTGCTGACCTAAACCTTCGTTACTGAACCCCAGTTGATCCCCTAATATCTCTGAGTTGGGTTAGAGAGTAAGGGGCAAATTTGCCTGATATTCCCAGTCAAAATACACGCCATTCAAGTCACTAAAATAGGCCAAGTATTAGCTATACTGTTGTACTTCAAACTGACATATTTTCTGACTTTTCAAGATGTCCAACTTCAAACATTTTATCTCTTGTTGTCAACCTATCTACTTTGATTTGAGGTTTATAAAGTTGGACTGTTGAACTCAATGATGGGCTGTGACCTCATTTACCACATTTGTTTATGCTATTTGGGCTGTGGATAGCTGCAATTATTTTAAATGCTCACTATAGCACTCTTAACGTATCTCCATTAAACGCTGGAAAACTCTGAGACACTTTTGGGAAAAAAATGCATGTCTTTTATTCATGGGATCTGGGCAGGCAATGATCTATCACACCATGGTACCATGAGGCAGAGAACAGAAGAAATTGAACACAGAAAACTTTTGAAGCCAAACAAGCAAATAATTGTCATGCCAATTATTTCATTATGCCTGACAACAGAATGACACAAAAGCCTGAAGGCCTCTCAGAACAGCATGACGATCATCAGAGACTCAAGGCAGACACAAAGTTATTACTAAGAGACAACCAAATTCATACAATATGCAATGTACATACCGTAAAACCTTATTATTCTGATCACAGATCTTTTTCCCCAAGTAGTATGTAATTCAAAACAATTCCCACTCCTCAACGGTTAGGCTGTCTTATTGTTATTTTATTGAAATACAAGCTCATTTCAACCTGGCTAATGCAAAGTCGAATTTTGCCGGCCCCTTACATGGAAATTAACAAGATTTTATTCCAATTTTGTTTCCTCTCTTGGGCTCTTGGGCTCTAACTACTACCAAACTGGTTTCATGACTGCAAGTGTGAGAGTCAAAAAAAAAAAAAAAAAAAAACCTACTATACGGAATGGTCACAACCTAGGCAGAAGGATATATATTACACAGCTTCTCTTTTACAATATTCTTAATTCTCTCTGTCCTTTCTAAAATTTCCCTGATGTTTAGATGTTAAACTCAACCTGAACCCATGAACTCAAAGTCTGTGATTGATAGAATAAAGGAGAGCGATATGGCAAGAGAGAGAGATTTAATTTTTCACTGTGAATAAAATCCATTAATATCCAAGAACATATTACACAGTAATAATACAATTTATTGACGACATGCAAAAAAAACTTTAAGTGTCATATAGCATCCTCACGGTAACCCCAAATTAAATATTACCAAGCTCATTTTGTTGGTGGAGAAAGAGAAGCACAGAAAGGTTAAAACCTTGCCCCCAGCCATGAGATTATTAAGTGTCCAGGTGGAGGGTACGGCCTGAACAGAAACTCAGGCCTCCAGGCAGGAGGACCCAGATGAAGCTGGTCCGGTGCTGGACTCCACCTTCTTCCCAGATGAAGCCGATCCAGTGCTGGACTCCACCTTCTTCCCAGATGAAGCTGGTCCGGTGCTGGACTCCACCCTCTTTGCTGCCTCCTTGCCCTTCTTATCCCGTCTCCACTACCTCATGACCCATTGAAAAACAGAACCTCCAGACCGCCCATTCCATCCTCCATTTCCCCTTGCAGAGGACATTGGAGGATTCCCCAAACCCAAGTGATCACTTTAGCAGCCAAGCAAATCCTGAGCAGGGTTTACAGCCAGCCCTTCAAGAACAGGACAGCAGGAGACAAATCCTCTCCAGTCCCACAGGTAGCCCAGGCCCTCCCTGCCAGCAGCCAGGGCATTTGCACCCTATCGGGTCTTGCTGTTTCTAGCTGCCCCCGTCTGCTCTGAACTTGCCTGTTCTGCTGCTAAGAATCTCAGTGTGCCCCATACCCCTTTTCCCCAGCAAAATTTTGATTGGACACAAATTGTCAACACCACACATGTGGATTATTCCAGGAACTTAGTGGATATTCTGGTACCTGCCCATATTCCCTTCACCCGGTCAACACACCCAGCCCCCAGCTGTGGCTGTCGGCTACACAAGGCACACAGCTGCGCCCATCTCAGGAGAAAGGGCTTCTGCCTTGGTGGAGCTGCTTTGCCTTGGGAGTTAGGCCAGTGGCCAATGACTGACAAACAACCTCAGGCACAAAAGCTGGCTGTCAGGGGCCACCAGCTCTGTGGTATGATTTGTTGCCCAGGCTTCTGTGGAGAGCACATCCTCTGCAGCTTCTCCCTGCCCTCCTACTCCGTCAATCATGGACACCAGAATCCCTGCCTCAGGCTCTGCTTCTAGAGACTAAGACAAGATGATCTTGCTTTCTCAGACCCAGTCTCACCTTCTGCTTTTAGAATTCCAAGCAATTTCCAGCTCTCAAGACCCTGCACCACCTCCCTCCCTCCTATCTGGAAATTCCTCAGCCTAACACAGTCTAAACTTCCATGCAAACTTTTATACATAGATTGTGTTCAATCACTGTACGATTTTTTCTACCTATAGAAATTGAAAATATTCATAACTTATAATCATCTTCCTGAGCAAGTTATACCCAAAATTCATAAGATTCTGTTCTGCCAGTGTAGCCACAGATTGCACATGAGGAAGAATAGACATTTTCATTTAGGGAGCCCCTCACATCATTTCATCTTTTTAATGCCTTGAATATACGCATTCCCTGGTTTAATATTTAATAAGATTGTATGTGCCAGGAGAATTACCCAATGAGGGTTAAGATTAATCTCCAGGATTAAGCTGTGAGCAAAATTTTGTTATCAAGTCATAATCTTTGCTTTCTTGTCCCTGAGACCAGGGTACCCTTCCAACTGTGGGAACGCAGACTCAACATTTCTTTCAAAGGTTAACTGTAGATGCACATGCATGCCTGTACGTGCACACACACATGCACACACATACATACACATGTGTGCACACACATGCACACACATACATACACACATGTGCACATACACATGCACACATACATACACACGTGCACATACACATGCACACGCATACATACACACATGTGCACATACACATGCACACATACATACACATGTGCACACACATGCACACATACATACACACATGTGCACATACACATGCACACATGCACACACATACATACACACATGCACACATATACACACATGTGCACATACACATGCACACACATCATACACACATGTGCACATACACATGCACACACATACATACACACGTGTGCACATACACATGCACACACATACATACACACGTGTGCACACAGGTGCACACACATATATGCACACATGCACACACACACAGGCATATCCTTCTGGCCCTATATAAACAAGTAGCGTAAGTTTTGGGATGGACAAGAGCTGGCAAGTGTTGAATGCCTTGGACACCTTGAAATTTTCCAGGTTCAAGCAGAAGGGCTGAAAAAAAAAATGTATTGCCTTTCTAAGTAAGATTTGAACAATTGTTGGGAATTGAAAGTTCATATGAAGTTCTTCTTAATATCTAATAAGATTGAATGTGCCAGGAGAATTACCCAATTAGGGTTAAGATTAATCTCCAGGAGTAAGCTGTGAGCAAAATTTTGTTATCAAGTCAGAGATATCTGGTCTCAGAGACAAGAAAGCATTTGCATTCCATTGCCATTAAGACACTGATGGTCTAGCCAAGAGAAGGGAGGTCAACCCTCATGGGAGATGGATCCTAAATATCAGATTCTTGTTTTCCACTTATGCCTTCCTTTTTCCAAAAACTCCCTTCCAATGTGCACATTTTTCTCACTTACCTTGGAGTATAGGCACTGTCTTGCTGTCTCCTTGCTAAACAAAAGAGAGGGCTGAATTGGTGTCAGGAAACACAAAATCTTACACATGACCTTGGGCATGTCGCTCTCTCTCTCTCTGGGTCTCATCTACCCTCATCCTTACCAAGACTCTGGACTGGGTGGATGTAAGATCCTGTCTTTTTTAGTGTCCTCTGGGGCTTTGTGGGAAGTACAAGTGTGTAGGTTTATGACTGCGAGATGCAGAGGTGAATGCCGGACACACATCACAGAATTACAGTTTTCTGTTCATGTCTTTGGGTAAGGTATTACTAAGCCCCAGATTCATAATATGAAAAATTTGGGCAAAATGAGGACCTCTCACTGGACTGGTGGAGGATTTAATGACGTACGGCATAGAATGTGCTTAGAATTATCCCTGGCACATAGCGAGTAGTCAATAAATCTTAACTTGTTATTTTTTCTTAATAGGATACTCTAGAACAGTGGTTTTAAAATGGTGTGCCCTGAGAAGACCCTAGGCATGCTGCAAATTTTAAGTCATTAATTAAATTATTTTCAAAAGAAGTTCAAAGCACAGTGAGTACATTCTTTTTTTTTTTTTTTATCAATATAATTTAAGTGTGCCATGGAAGTTTAACTACAGGTTCAAGTGTGCCATGAGATAAAGATTGAAAGAGGAAGTGTCTCAGCTGTAACCGGACACAAACAGCAACCCTTCATGACCTCTATGGCAATATTGAAGACGTGTTCTGTGTCTTTTTTACTTTCTAAGGGAGGGGACAGCTGCTGCCCAGAGGCAGGTGGCTTCCCTTTTGGGCCAGGTCAGTGCAGAGAGCACAGCAGCCAGGCTTCTGATGGACAAAGACCAGAAAGACCGTCTTGTCCTGGGCATCCCTCAAAGCTTCTTCTCCACAAGGTAGAAACCATTTTAGAAAGATTTATCATCTTGATTTATCTACTAAAAGACATGGGATGTTCTTGGCTCCAAACATTGACTTATTAAGAACCATGATCTAAGCATATATAACAATTATATAAATTACCTCATTTAAACCTCAGCAAAACCATATAGGGTCAAAATACTATTTTCCCTCATTTTGGAAATGAGGAAACTGAGGGCCCAAAGGGGGTAGCAACTTGCTTATGGCCACACGGAATCCGTTTTTTAATATTTCACTATTCGCTCTCCAGGAAAAAAAAAAAGGCCTAATTTGTTGCATGTCCCATCTTCCCTGGGGTAAGTGCTGTCAGCCTACTGCTGCGTGTCCCTGAGTGCAGAGTTGGGAAGGGCAAGCACAGTCAGCTCCCGGGAGCCCCGCACCCCTGAGCATCATTGGAGCACCGTGCGTGGGCAGGGGTCACACCCGGCTCCTCCCCGGCCTCCACGGTCTTTCCGCTCCTGTCCTTCCACACTATTTCAGAATACAAGCAAATGGTGCACACACTCCTTCTGGAGCACCTAATTTTTAAAATTTAAAACTCAGATTCAGTGTGTAAGTCTGAATAGAGGTCTGAATCACATTTTTAACTATACATCCTTTTTCTCTTTATTAGTGGGGAAAACAATTGTTTCACTTCAGAAGGACATAGAACTGATTTATTTCTGTTATCTGCTTCCGCGTGAACCGCTGCTAGCATAATTTACTTGTAAGATATAATAAACAATGTTAAAAAAAAAGATTTTTCTCTCTTCATTTGTAAATTCAATCTAGTCTTCAACAATGTGTAAATTTCCTGGTTGATATGTTTAAAAATGTTTAGAGTGCACAACGGCTATATATGTGGAAAAATGTATATTATGCATTCTTTCTTATTGAATATTTTATGCAAATTAGTGTTTCTCAGCTGAAAATGTTGATTCATTTCTCCCAGCTTATTAATAACACATTACCAGATGTTTCTAAATCTCTCCTTACAATTCCAATTCTTGATAGAGTCTCCTGTACAGACTTCACCCTAAGAGCCTTTTCTTTCTATTCTTAATTTAGAATGTGCATCGAATTAGCAATTTTAAAGTTTACCATAAGAATAAATAAGTAAGAAGATTCTCAGTTTCTAACCCTTGTGGCGGCTAAATACCATTCTGTGCACCATGAAGCAGCTATATGAATTTATTTACCGGTAACAAGCTGGTAACAAGCCAGCGGTGCAAGTGGAACTGTGCATTCTCCAAACTACCTCCAAGAATCTTGGGTGCCTCTGGGCTCTGGGGGCTGCCATCATATTTCCAGCTACATGGGGCTGGCCAAGGCGTGACTCCAGGCGCCCTGCCTGGCAGTCTGTCAGTGCTGAGGAAGCCCAAGCCCAGGGCCCAGGAGCCCTGTGCAAGTCCAGGAAAGCAAAAGGCAAAATTGGGCTGGAAGTATAGTTTGACTTGGGCACCTCCCTGGTTTGTATTCTTTCAGCACCCAGTGTTTCCCCCAGAGGCTTCAACCTTCTAGAGCCTTGGAGAGACTAATTCAGCCTGGTGTTGACTTTTTAATTACCCACTGTCATCCCTGACCCCCAACACCAAGTACCTTCATTTTAAACGAGAACTGCAGGGAAAGGGCTGTGATTGGCCCAAAGAAAAGGTTGTCCAAAAGTGCATTTCAGGGACTGTGACACAAGGTAAGCCTTGATGGAGGGGCATCACCTTCAGTCTTTGAAACCATAGCCCTTTATCCACTTACAGAGCTAATGTCTGCCAAAGTCTCCCACACCCTGCCACCAAGGCCCCTCACTCCCACTGACCCCAAACAGCAACTCTCCACTAACCAGCAGTAACCCTATCTCCCCACTTCGGTGGAGAATCATGGCAGCCTTTAATGTTTTGAGAAATGTGCTATTCCTAATGTGTATGTTATACTAAGGAGGCTTTAACAAAATAAAAGATGTGCTTTTCTCTCTTCTATTCCAATAATAACAGCTAATGTTTCCTGAGTCATTACCACGGGTTGGCATAAATTCTAAATACTTTCCATGCATTAGGTGACTTCATCCACACTGCACCCTTATGAGGTAAGTACTGTTATCCCCTTTTACCTGAAAGGAAACTGAGGCACAGAGGGGTACATCGCGAAGGAGGTGTCCACAGCTGACACATGGCGGGGCTCTGGCAGTCTGCCTTCCACCTCAACTTCTCCTCATTTCCATTTACTTTTATTTGAGACTAATTTGGGGGTACATACAATTAGGTAACAAGGTAACATAGTTCACCTCTGTTAGGTTAAAGAGCTGTAGTAGTGTGGTTCCACCCAGGAAATGCGCAATGTCCCCGTGCAGTGTGCCTCTTGGTGGGAATTTGCCCATCCATTAACCACACACACTTGAATTGCACTGAATTTTTCTCTCCTGTGAGCACGTATTTGTTACTGTCCTAGTTCCAATCTAGTATAAAATCTGTGGGATGCTTGCTTTTCTGTGCTGTGTACTTCACTTGGGAGAATGGTCTCCACTTCCATCCAGATTGTTACAAAAGACGAAAGCCCCATCTTTGTTATGGCTGAGTAGTATGGGCTGACCCATGTCCACATATACCACAACGTACCTATACATTCACGAGCTGAGGGGCACTGGGGTTGTCTCCACATCTTTGCAATTATGAATTGGCTGCCATAAAGTGCAAATACCTTTATGATGAAATGTCTTCTTTATTTGGGGGCAAATACTTAGTAATGGGATTTCAAGATCAAGTGATGGGTCTACTTTTAGTTCTCCTCCTTTTTTAACTGAGGGATTATATTAGATCCTCCCTACCCAGTTCCTGCTCTGACTCGGTGTCCCTAACTGGGTTTGGCCCCATCACTATTTCTATTAACTCAGTGGGACAAGAATTCTCATTGTAATCACGGGCCTTCTCTTGTGCTCATAGGACATAGAATGAGATTCTTTTTCCCCTCACTGGTGAAAATTGCTGAATATTTTTTTTTACAAGATGTTCTTGTTTTTCAAAAGAGAACAAATTGGAAGAAGGTGTTTTGGGCTCAGCTTCATTATAGAACTAGGTTGCATCAGGAAACCTGTGTCTATTTCTGCCTGAGTAGTCATTTCTCTGGGGCTTCAGAAGAGCCGTGCCCTTCCTGAGCCTGAGTTCTCTCCCAGGAGAAAATGCAGACAAAAGCACTGCTATCAGATTATCTTTCAAAAATTCTATCAGCATGTTGGCTGCTTACCTGCGTATTCTTCCCATAGTCACTAATTAGCATCAGTTTTACTATTAAAACTCCTCAGATCCTATGTCGGATCTCGTCTGGCACAAGTATAATTTTTTTGTTCATAAACAAAAACACTTCCTTTTATGTAACCTAAAATAGATGATAAAATCATCAGATGAGCTCACATTTATGTTTTTCTCTTTTAAAACTGTAGGATAATTAAAATAATCCACCAACCTCTTTCCTGCCCAAAATAAATAAGAACTGGGGAGTATGCAGGTGGCAGAAAAATTGGATTGGAAAGGATTAATATCCAAATACAGAAGGGTTAATGCCCAAATACAATATCCATGTGAGAAAGGAGATAGTTGAACAGCCTATTTGAAGAAGGTAACAGTGAAGAAACAAGATGATTTTCTGGATAATTCAACTTTCTAAACAAATCTTTATAAATAGGGATGAATCCAGGAAGATTTATGTTGGCATCAACGGATACTTAACAATGGTTCAACAGAGCTACTAAGAGACCAACTGCTAAGCCAGCTATTTAACAAACACATATTGAGGGCCTGTGATAGACAAACAACGAGTTGGTACTAGATATTCCAGCCATACCAGTTGCAAAGTTTATTGAACACTGCCTTTTGCACTAGGCATAGTGTGAAGCATTGTGCATAGATTATGTTTTTTAATACTCACAAGTAAACGTCTGAAATAAATCCAGATAATATTCCCATTTTACAGATGATGAAACTGAGTGGGATGAGCCATTAGCCTCAGCTCATGCAGCTGATAAACTGTTAGAGTGAAGGTTTAGATCCAAATGTATCTGATCAAAATAATCCCAAATTCTTAATCATTGTGCTTTACTATCTTTGGGAGTGGGTGTGGGGGGAAAGGTGAGAGGTAGTTTCCACTCTCAAAGAGCTTACTGGTTGATGGAGAAACAACACATACTCAGAAATTACTTAACATCTTTTGCATTAACCTAGATGGAGATGGAACACGTGCTTCTCATGAAAGCACCACCAAAATGGAGAAGCAAGAATCTAAAGTTCTCAGTTCTAATATGAACACAGTAGGTGACATTAGTAACACATAAGATAAAAAGACCAGTGTTATTCATAGACAGAGTCAGGTTAGAACCTGACTGGAGTTCGCTGTGTCTTCTCCTCTTCACTGGCTAATATGAAGGCGGGGAGGGATTGAGGGATCAGGGAAAGGGGAGGAGGGCAAGGGACGGGGGTTCACAGTGTCCTGCACACCTCTTGGGGGTAGGACACCATTATGAGAGGGACTTTATCTATAAAACAAATGCAATCAGTGTAACCTAACTCTTTGTAGCCTCAATGAATCCAAAGCAATTAAAAAAAAAAAAGAAAGAAAGAAATTACTGTGATGCCAGGCAGAGTGTAACTCATCACCTTTAGAAGACGCAGGGAAGACTGCCGGCTAGAGGGATTACTGCAGGCTTCATAGAGGGGGTGTTTAAATTGAGTCCTGCAGAATTACCACCCTGAGGTTTAGAAAAAGAGCGCTCCCCCACCCCCAGGCCGCACCTGTGGCTCAAAGGGGTAGGGCGCCCACTCCATATGCCGGAGGTGGTGGGTTCAAACCCAGCCCCAGCCAAAAACTGGAAAAAAAAAAGAAAGAAAAAAAAAGCACCCCAGACAGAGGGCATAGCGGATTTCAAGGCCCAGAGGAGCTCAAGTCCAGAGGGAAAGTCTGTCTGGGTGACTCACAAGGACTCTAGAGAAACAGTAAGAAACAGAACTGTCGTGTTCACCACACTGTCTTGGGTGCTTACAACAGATGCTCAAAAACAGAATAAATAATTACTTTGAGAACAACAAGTAAAGAACAGGCTTCAGAAGCCCTCAGATGGTACAGTGAAAGCCATGATATTCTTTTAGCAGAGCTAAAATGGGAAGTAGGAAGCAAAAGACAGCCTGGCTTGTGGGGAGTGGAGGATGGGAGGTGGTAAATAGTCCAGGCAAGAAGGAATAAAGGTTAGATCAAGGTGGTGGCCACGAAGATGGTGCCCAGAGGAAAATCTTCCCTTTCCTTACAACCCCACCTTCCCCACCTCACCTGGACGCTGCAGAAAATTCCTATGGTGATTCAGGTTCCATGGGATGTAGAGGGCCTCAATAGGAGAGGAAAAATAATTGATCATCCTAACATTATTTTCTATATGATCAAATACTGGATAATCCCAATTGCCTGGAAATGCCCAAATATCCACCTGTTTGGCCAAATTAAAGACCAAACATCTCAATTTTGGACTTGCAAAAATTTTTTTTTGCTTTTGGCTAAAGGCTTTGTGCTCAAATAGATAAAGCTTAGCTCTCCATTTTCGAATTACCACCAAAGTAGCTTTGCATAGGTCAGTGGCCATCTAGCCCAACTTCTTGCCCTGACCAGGGTGTCACCTACACGATAGGGTAAATCTCAGAATGTTGGTCACGTTCTCTGAATTCTGCGGGGGAATGAAAGGCACTATCCAGCCCAGCCCTGCATCTCACGGTTTCCGGGTGGGGAAGGTCTTCCCAGCACTTGGCACTCTTTCAAAATTAAATCAAAAGAATCTCAGCAAAATATTTCCTACTGATGTACTAGCAGTAACAGTAATGCAACTGAATGGGAGGTTGGAGGCCACCAAAAAATAAGAGCCCCAGTCAGATGAGCATTACTGATAGAAATCCTGTCCACCATCTGTTATTAAGCAGAGATTGTTGTGCCACAGTACCGGGGGCACATTGTGGGCTGTGCTCGCCTCTGATAAGTGGTCTGCTGTGGTTTCAGTCCTCTTTGTCATCACCTCTACTTTCTAGCACTCATAATTCAAAGAAGTTTTAATGGCTTTTGTCACAAAAAAACCTTTTAATTCTAAAAATTGTAAAAGTAACAGTGAAAATTATATCGACACAGATGAATGATCTCAAGGATTTATGGCACAATAATTTTATGGAAATGCCATGGTTTGGGCTCAGTACCATTAGCTCAGTAGTTAGGGTGCCAACCACATACACTGGGGCTGGGAGGTTTAAGCCTAGCCTGGGCCTGCTAAACAACAATGACAACCACAACAACAACAAAAAAAATAGCCAGGTGTTGTGTCGGGTGCCTATAGTCCAAGTTACTTGGGAGGCTGAAGCAAGAGAATCGCTTAAGCCCAAGAGTTTGAGGTTACTGTGAGCTGTGATGCTACGGCACTTTACCAAGGACAACCCAATAAGACTCTGTCTCAAAAAAAAAAGAAAGAAAGAAAGAAAAAGATGAAATGGTTCACTAAAAGACACAGCCGAGACTGCCTGCCTGGCACACCTCCTCAGCCTGACACCCCCATTCTTCTTTGCCACCATCACTACCTACAAATACAATACCTGTGATCTTCAACAGATACCCAGTTCTCCCTTAGACAGTATCCACCCTTCTCTCCCACTACAATTGTCCTATTCTGTTGAGACCTTCTGGAAACCAGACAATAGTCACCACCCTCACCCCGTCAAAACTGTCACATGCTGGTGACCACAGACACTTCCTCACTGCTGAGAGGCCTGAAGTCCAGTAACCTTTTCTTTGGTGAGTCACAGAGCTCTCTAGATGCAAACTTTCCTAAAACATGTTGATATTTCTTCCAATAGTCAGTCTGCATATTACCGTCCCCATATAATTTCTAAGTGCTATGGATAAGAATGAGGCTCTGAAAAGAAACTCCTTCCCTACCTGCGCCCTGCTCCAGTAAAGAAACAAACCAAAAAAACAAACAAACCTGTGACCCTGGGGACATTGTCAAGGTCATGTGTCCTTTGTAAGCAAGCCATTCACAACTGGAATGCATCTCAAATTTATTTCACTGACGGCATGTATTAAAATGAGGTCAGAATGTGATTTTACAAAATGTTAAATCATTTTGCCCATATTCCCACCTCTATATATTTCCCGTTTATAAAATATATAAAACATATATTTTAATGATATGCCATTTAAAACTATTTCTTGATTCTCATTAAATACAAAGTATAATTATTATAAATAAAATTAAAAGCAGAAAAATAACTCATAATTTTTTTCTCGTAATAGATCACTTCCAAAAGAGATCAAAGCAATTTGTATGTTACCAGGCAGAAAGTGTACCTTTCAGGATTGAGACAGAACTATAAAAATAAAAAGCAAAACCAGCATATGTTCCTCCACTAATCCTTCCCCAAATCTTCACTTTGTGTTGGGGAAGCAGGTGAAAGAGGAGTAGAGAGGCAGCGATTCAATATGGCAAGACTGGGAGAGTTAAAGCAGCCCCAAATGCGAGGTGCCTTTGACTCGACCTCCCCAGATGCCCACGGCAAACGTGAGTTAAGTGCCATCTTCTTACAACCCTCTATGGTTTGGGCTTTGCTCAACAGCATGAGAATTGTCTTCACATACAATTATCCACCATAGGCTCATCTTTTAACTGTTCCATAAATAAAAGAAAAACAGCCCAGGAGTTTACTGTCCAGCTTCACCAGGAGCTGACTTGCAGTATGAACATTTGGAGTATGAAGATCAGCGTATGAACAGGAATGGAAGCCACAGACATATGTGGAAAGCTACTCTCAGGAACAGACTGGAGTCAGGGGAGAATGCACGGACCCTAATGCCCTAATGCCTGTAGGAGTCTAGCAGGTGACAGAAGAGCGAGGCAAACTGAGGGCAGAACCCAGGCCTAAGGCTTCCCATCAGAAGGTGACAGGTGACCATGGCCACATGCAATCACTCTAGGGCTGTCAAATCTCCTGATTTCTCCATAACTGAGAAGCCTGTCATATTCCTTATATGCTTAAATACCTTAGAATCGGACTAACAGAGAAGCTCTCAGGGTGGCCGAGTGCTTTTGGAACAGAGATTCAAGGGGCTACAGGAAGGGGCCACGCTCAGAAACCAGCGCCCAGTGACTGCTGGAGGAACGCACTCCACAACAAGCACGAGAGCCAAACCCTTTCCATTTCTGTCCTCAGATAGTAGCATGTTATCGTGAAAGGACACGTTTGGGAAATATTTCAGGGCAAGAGTATTTTGACATTCTTTGGATGGAACATCACAATGGTGATGGCCTGACCACAGCGGTCTGAGACCCAGCTCCAAATGTGGTTTAACTCGCCTTCTCTTAGGGAAGACCCCAACTACAAGTGCTTCAAAAAGATCACCCGAGATAATTGAGGCAAGATAGGGCTCTCCATGTAAAAATAACAATAATGATGATGATAATGATAATAAATATGACACAAGTCTTTTTGTTCCTGGAAAGGACTAATTGGAAAAAGCCTCAGATGTCTATACTGTCTAAATCCCTTGATTTGCGTTACTGACAATACACTAAATCAATGCCAAATCTTTACTGCTGTGTATACCCAGCCATCTGGCCACTAAACTTTGAAGGTAATTAGTAGGAGAGAATAATCCACAGACCTTTCCCTTCTTAGGCAATGATGATGCAATTCTTAATATTCTAAGACCTGAAGTCATATAAGCAGTTATTTCAAAATGTTCACAGAGCTCCATCCATATGCCAGGACTTAGAAACTGGAAAAACAAAGGGGGAAGGGCAGAGTCCTTCCTCTGAGAATCCCAGTCCCAGTGGATATCAGTCAGATACAAAACTAACCATTTGAGAGGGGCACCTGTGGCTCAGAGGAGTAGGACGCTGGCCCCAGATGCCAGAGGTGGTAGGTTCAAACCCAGCCCTGGCCAAAAACTGAAAAAACAAACAAACAAAAAAAAAAAAAAAAAAAAAAAAAACCTAACCATTTGACCAGGCAGAGGAAACACAGATATAAAAAATTGCTATGGGGCGGCACCTGTGGCTCAGTGGGTAGGGCGCTGGCCCCATATACGAAGGGTGGCGGGTTCAAATCCGGCCCTGGCTGAACTGCAACAAAAAATAGCCAGGCATTGTGGTGGGTGCCTGTGGTCCCAGCTACTCGGGAGGCTAAGGCAAGAGAATCACCTAAGCCCAGGAGCTGGAGGTTGCTGTGAGCTGTGATGCCATTTCACTCTAGAGGGTGATAAAGTGAAACTCTGTCTCTACAAAAAAAAAAAAAACGCTATATAATATGAATGTGGGAGCTCCTATCTCTGCCTGGGAGGCAGAGAAAGGGACATTTGCACTCGCTTTTTAATGACTATAAAATATAGAAAAGGTTTTTCCAGAACACGGAACCTTGTCTGTAATTTCATATTCATAAAACCCAGTATCTGGTTACTAACTGAATACCAAGTAAATTCTCTGTTTGGTTTGGTTTCATGTTGGGTTTTCTCTTTGTTTTGTTTTGGCTTTGTTTCCATGAAGAGCCCATATGAAATTTATAAATTCTCTTTTTCTAAAACCTGTTGCCCTTGAGTTTAGTTAGGACCAAATTACAGGGTATCCCGAAGGCCATCATACAAGCATACATAGAGAAAATGGGAAATTCTGGCCAAGTGTATCTTTGTTTATAAAACCTTCATACAAAATTATTCTCTACATGTTGATATATAAATATAAAAGATAATGAAAAGATAAAACATAAAATAAAGTATATTATGAGCTTCTGTATGGTGACCTTCGGGACACCCTGTATAAATGTTTTCATCTCTTTCCCTAACTACTAACTTTCTTCCAATAGGATCCCATAAAGTGACACAATGACATTTAATAACAAACTCAAGGCATAAAACTGCTGAAGTATTTGGAAAATATAAAAAGCTCTATGACAATACATATCAAATGATACAGAATGTCAAAAGTCCTGAACATTAGTGGGACTGGCTAGAAATAAATCCATCATAAATTAACCTCAGATCTATACAAGTGGAAATGCCAATTACGTAGATACTGAGGAAAATTTTCAAAACCAGTACTTTTTATGTTATTAGATTGATGTCCCAGCACCACAAATGGCTCATTGTCATTGGGAGACTATGCCAGCCTATTTAATTCTTGAGACCTTAATTATCATACTTCCCAGGAACTGAACTATGGATGAAAAATGTTGAGTTTCTTGTAATGCAACGACCAGCTAAAAAACAAAATAGCAACAAAAAAATCCCTGAGACTGTAAAATATGAGAAAACATATCACATGTCTTCCAATTCATCATACCACATGCCTTCAAGATAATTATCATTCGTCATGTCGGCTTACACATGAAAAAAATCTGATAAAAGATAGGTAAAATTAAATCAAATGCTTTTAGCAGGCACTTACCGAGTTCCCCTCCTAACGTTTACATTGCTGGGCAATCTATTTGTAGATCGGCCGTCATTTGTTTCCAAAGGGTTCTATTTTCTGATATGATACTTAACGTGTGTTATGAGTCAGCTAATTATACAATAACCTTTACCAGAAGCAAAAACAGCTTTACGTGGATTTCAGGACAGTTATTTCTAATCCTCATTTTAAATTACATCTGTCTCTCAAGTCAGGAGAAGAAAAGAGAGGAAGTCGGTAAACAAGCCACCTACAGGGAAAGCCAATTGCTGGATTTGTTTTGTTGGACAATAAGTTAATGAGAGCTGCAAAGCAGGATATTTATATTTTCATAAACTAAATGCTATGTTTAAACACATTACTATTAGTCCTAGCTGATGGTATAACTGACGCAGACACGGCTATCTTTGCCTGGTGAATTGTTAATGACATACAGAAATAACCTCTAATAGGTTCTGAAATGCTTTCAGTGGAAAGGGACAGACAGATGGACTTAACTGCATCTTCACATTCAATATTTGACCCTGTTTAAATGGGTTCAAAACCTTAATTTTGTTTTTCTCATTTTTCATTGAATGTAGAGGGTATAGGAATGGCCTCTGGGATGGGAAACGTGCTGCCTTGACTCTTTATGACCTCTGGATGAAACATGAGGAACAGTAAAAGTCTCCCCACTCCTCGCCTCTTCCTAGGACCTCTGTCCCTGGTCTCCACATGACTACGCGCACAATATGTAGCACACTCGCAATTCCCAGAACACCAGATGGATGGAGGTCAATTGATGTTAAAGGTGGGGGGAGGGAGCTGCCTCCCTTCTTCCCACCAATGGTTAGCATATGGGCAGAGCAGTCACACTTTGCCATTCTGGGTGGATGGGCCACGTGGGTTAGCCCACACACTGGTCTGTGAGCTGATTGTTCCCGTCAGATGAGTCAGTAGAGATGAGAATGTTAATTTCCTTGGGGGACATTTGTCAATGTGGTTCTGAAAACAAGGGTGTAGGGCTCTTTACCAGCAAGTCTCACAACAAGGAAAGCAATCACTATAATCTTTCCTTTTTTTTTTTTTTTAAATCATAGCTGTGTACATTGATATATTCATGGGGCATCATTCACTAACTTCACAGACCATTTACCAAGTTTCACATATACCCTTGTAAGATGCACCGCTGGTGTAATCCCACCAATCCCTCTACCCACCTCCCCCCTCCCTCCCCTCCCTTTCCCCCTTCCCCCTATTCTTAGGTTGTAACTGGGTTATAGCTTTAATGTGAAAACCCTAAATTAGTTTCATAGTAGAGCTGAGTACATTGGGTACTTTTTCTTCCATTCTTGAGATACTTTACTAAGAAGAATATGTTCCAGCTCCATCCACGTAAACATGAAAGAGGTAAAGTCTCCATCTTTCTTTAAGGCTACATAATATTCCATGGTGTACATATACTACAATTTATTAATCCATTCGTGGATCGATGGGCACTTGGGCTTCTTCCATGACTTAGCAATTATGAATATGGCTGCAATAAACATTCTGGTACAAATATCTTTGTTATGATGTGCTTTTTGGTCTTCTGGGTAAAAGCCCAGTAGAGGGATTACAGGATTGAATGGCAGATCTACTTGTAGATATCTAAGTGTTCTCCATATCTCTTTCCAAAAGGAATGTATGAATTTGCATTCCCACCAGCAGTACAAAAGTGTTCCCTTTTCTCCACATCCGCACCAACATCTCTGGTCTTGGGATTTTGTGATATAGGCTAGTCTCACTGGAGTTAGATGGTATCTCAAAGTAGTTTTGATTTGCATTTCTCTGATGATTAAAGATGATGAGCATTTTTTCATATGTCTGAAGGCCATGTGCCTGTCTTCTTCAGAGAAGTTTCTCTTCAAATCCCTTGCCCAGCCTGCGATGGGATCCCTTGTTCTATTCTTGCTAATGCGTTACAGTTCTCTATGGATTCTGGTTATTAAACCTTTGTCAGAGACATAAACTACAAATATCTTCTCCCATTCTAAGGACTATTTGCTTGCTTTACTTACTGTGTTCTTGGCTGTGCAGAAGCTTTTCAGTTTGATCAAGTCCCAATAGTGTATTTTTGAAGCAGCTTCCATTGCCGGGGGGTCCTCCTCATAAAATACTCGCCCAGACCAATTTCTTCAAGGGTTTTCCCTGCACTCTCCTCTAGTATCTTTATAGTTTCATGTCCTAAGTTTAAATCTTTGATCCAGTGAGAGTCTATCTTAGTTAATGGTGAAAGGTGTGGGTCCACTTTCAGTCTTCTACAGGTTGCCAGCCAGTTCACCCAGCACCATTTGTTAAATAGGGAATCTTTCCGCCACTGAAAGTTTTTAATTGGCTTCTCAAAGATTAAACAACGGTAAGTAGCTGGGTTCATCTCTTGGTTCTCCATTCTGTTCCAGACATCTACTTCTCTGTTTTTGTGCCAACACCATGCTGTTTTGATCACTATCGATTTGTAGTATAGTCTGAGGTCTGGTAGCATAATTCCTCCTGCTTTGTTTTTATTTCTGAGTAATGTCTTGGCTATTTGAGGTTTTTTTCTGATTCCATATAAAATGAAGTATTGTTTTTTCAAGATCTTTAAAGTATGACAGTGGAGCTTTAATAGGGATTGCATTGAAATTATATATTGCTTTGGGTAGTATGGACATTTTGAAAATGTTGATTCTTCCCAGCCATGAGCATGGTATGTTTTTCCATTTGTTAATATTTTCAGCTATTTCTTTTCTTAAAGTTTCATAGTTCTCTTTATAGAGATCTTTCACGTCCTTTGTTAGATAAATTCCCAAATATTTCATCTTCTTTGGCACTACTGTGAATGGGATGGAGTCCTTAACTGTTTTTTCAACTTGACTATTGTTGGTATATATAAAGGCAACCGATTTATGAATGTTGATTTTGTAACCTGAGACGCTGCTGTATTCCTTGATCACTTCTAAGAGCTTTGTAGTAGAGTCCCTAGTGTTTTCCAGATATACAATCATATCATCTGCGAAGAGCGAAAGTTTGATCTCTTCTGACCCTATATGGATAACCTTGATTGCCTTTTCTTTCCTAATTATGGTAGCTAAAACTTCCATTACAATGTTGAAAAGCAATGGAGACAATGGGCAGCCTTGTCTGGTTCCTGATCTGAGTGGAAATGATTCCAATTTAACTCCATTCAATATGATATTGGCTGTGGGTTTGCTGTAGATGGTCTCTATCACTTTAAGAAATGTCCCTTCTATACCAATTTTCTTAAGTGTTCTGATCATGAAGGGATGCTGGATACTATCAAAAGCTTTTTCTGCATTGATTGAGAGAATCATATGGTCTTTGATTTTAATTTGTTTATGTGCTGGATTATATTTATAGATTTATGGGTATTGAACCAGCCTTGAGACCCTGGGATAAAACCAACTTGGTCATGATGTATAATTTGTTTGATGTGTTGCTGGATTCTGTTTGTTAGGATCTTGTTGAATATTTTTGCATCTATATTCATTAGTGATATTGGTCTATAATTTTCTTTTCTTGTTGGGTCTTTTCCTGGTTTGGGGATCAGGGTGATGTTTGCTTCATAGAACGTGTTCGGTAGTCTTCCTTCTTTTTCTACCTTTTGGAACAGGTTGAGTAATATAGGTACTAATTCCTCTTTAAAAGTTTGGTAGAATTCTGACGTGAAATCATCTGGTCCCAGGCTTTTCTTTTTAGGGAGATTTTGTATGGTTGATGCTATTTCAGAACTTGATATGGGCCTGTTCAACATTTCCACTTGATTCTAGCTAAGTCTTGGAAGGTGACATGCTTCCAAGTATCAGTCAATTTCCTTCAGATTTTCATATTTCTGAGAATACAGTTTCTTGTAATATTCATTAAGGATTTTTTGGATTTCTGAGGAGTCTGTTGTTATTTCGTCTTTGTTGTCTCTGTTGATGAGATTAGAGATTTTACTCTTTTTTTTCCTGATTAGGTTGGGCAAAGGTTTATCTATTTTATTGACCTTTTTGAAAAATCAGCTTTCTGATTTATTGATCTGTTGTATTATTCTTTTGTTTTCAATTTCATTTAATTCTGCTCTAATTTTGGTTATTTCTTTTCTTCTACTGGGTTTAGGGTTGGAATATTCTTCCTTTTCCAGTTGCTTAAGATGTCCCATTAAGTTGTTAACTTCCTCTCTTTCCATTCTCTTGAGGAAGGCTTGCAGTGCTATAAATTTCCCTCTTAGAACTGCCTTTGCTGTGTCCCAGAGGTTCTGATAGTTCGTGTCTTCATTGTTGTTTTGTACCAAAAAGTTGGCAATTTCTTTCTTAATCTCATCTCTGACCCAGCTATCATTCAGCATAAGGTTATTCCATGTTTTTGTATGAGTATGCAGATTCCTGTTGTTACTCAGCTCAAGTTTTATTCCATGGTGGTCTGAGAAGATGCATGGAATAATTTCTATGCCTTTAAATTTACTGAGGTTAGACTTGTGACCTAAGAGGTGATCGATTTTGGAGTAAGTTCCATGGGCTGATGAGAAGTATGTGTATTCAGTTTTGTTGGGATGAAATGTTCAGGAGATGTCTGCTAAATCCAAATGTTGGATGGTTAGGTTTAATCTAAGATTTCTTTGCTCAGCTTCTTATTGGAGGATCGATCCAACACTGCCAAAGGAGTATTGAAATCTCCGACTATTATGGAGCTGGAGGAAATCAAGTTGCTCATGTCTGTTAGAGTTTCTCTTACAAATTGAGGTGCATTCTGGTTGGGTGCATAGATATTAATAATTGAAATCTCATCATATTGAGTATTACCTTTAACAAATATGAAGTGACCATTCTTGTCCTTTCTTACTTTTGTTGGTTTAAAGCCCATTGTATCTGCAAATAAAATTGCAACACTTGCTTTTTTCTGATTACCATTTGCCTGAAATATGGATGACCATCCTTTCACCCTGAGTCTGTATTTGTCTTTTAAGTTAAGATGTGACTCTTGTATGCAACAGATATCTGGCCTGAGTTTTTGTATCCAGTCAGCTAACCTATGCCTCTTTAGAGGACAGTTTAAACCGTTCACATTAATGGAGAATACTGATAAGTCTGGTGAAGTTTTGGGTATCGAGTTTTTCAAAAGTCCAGTGGGCATTTTTAATCCTTTCGCCAGTGTGGAAATTGGAGTTTGATCCTAAGTTTCTGAGTGAGTTTACTTTTGTGGTTTAGGATTGGGTTGGTCATTATGGAGGATAGGTCAGAGAATATCCTGAAGAGCGGGTTTGGTTATGGCAAATTTCTTCAACATATGAATGTCATTAAAGTATTTAATTTCTCCATCATAAATGAAACTCAGTTTAGCTGGATACAAGATCCGGGGTTGAAAGTTATTTTGTTTTAGGAGATTAAAAGTTGGTGACCACCCTCTTCTGGCTTGAAAAGTTTCAGCAGAGAGATCTGCAGTCATTCTAATATTCTTCCCTTTGAAGGTAATGGTTTTCTTTCTCCTGGCAGCTTTGAGGATTTTCTCCTTCATATTAACTTTAGTGAAGTTAATTATGATATGCCTTGGGGATGTCTTACTGGGGTTGAGTCGTGCTGTGGTTCTGAAGCTGTCCGCTATCTGAATTTCAGAATCTCTAGGCATGTCTGGAAAATTCTCTTTCATAATTTCATGCAGAAGGGCCTCTGTGCCCAGCAAGACCACTTCATCTGTTTCTGGAACTCCTATGATTCGGATATTTGCCTTCTTTGAATTATCCCAGAGCTCTCTGAGAGAATGATCCGTTTTTGCTCTCCATTTCTCTTCCTCTTTGAGAGTTTGGGAGTGTTCAAAGGCTTTATCTTCAATATCAGAAATCCTTTCTTCTGCTTGCTCCATTCTGTTGCTGAGGGATTCTACTGTATTTTTCATATCTTTGAGGGCTGCAAATTCTTGCTTCAGTGTATCTAAGTCTTTGGTGGTTTTGTCTTTAAATTCGTTAAATTCTTGAGACAACTTTTGAATTTCTCCTCGAATTCCTAATTCCACTTTGTTAATCTTGTCTGCAATCCAAATTCTGAATTCGATTTCTGACATCTCAGCCATTTGTTTATGAATGGGATCTTCGATTGCATCTGCCATGTCTTTCCTTGGGGGGGGGTTGACCTATTCTGGTTATTCATGTTACCAGAGTTTTTCCGCTGATTCCACCCCACGGTTGTTTTACTCCCTCTGATTTTTTCCCCTGGGGCTTTGTCAAGGGCCTGTACAGTGTTGTGGCCTGAGAAACTGGGGCCCTGTCTGGTGTGGTGGGGCTAAGTGGTTCTGTCTTGTTTTCAGCTGGTTTCTGTTCCACCCTAGTGAAACAGATACTTTGGATTGAAGTCTCAGCTGTGGAGAAATATCAGCAATTAAGTCACCCCGCCCCCCACCGGCAAACAATTGGAAAAGAAAAATCAAACCTTCCTACCACCATGACCCAGGGCACCACCTGATTTGTCCTCAGGCGATTGGTTCAGTTCAAAAAGTCCAAATCAATTGTCTCAGTCTGCACCTGTCTCGGGTGAGAGAGTTTAAGAGGTCTCTAGGAACTGGATCACAGGGGTCTGGTGACTACTCTGGTGTGGCTTGCTCCAGTGCTGCGTGGAGTCAGGAGGAGCCACCCAGCCAATAGATCAGTCTGGGAAGGTTGATGCCTCATTCCCCACCTTGTACCACTGTCACACCCAGTCACTGATAGCCCTGCAGTTGGCTGACCCAGTTGCTGGAAGTGAATCAGTACTCCAGGAGTTTGCACCTGCCTGAATCACAAGGAATCACTGCCAGGCCACTGCGCTCTGCCTCTCTCTAGCAGGAGAAGGTGAGGCCTGACAACCTCGGGCACTTGATGAAGGTTGGGGGGTTTTCACTCAGGTCCAGTCTTGCCCCTGATTAATGTTACTGACAGAACAGAACAGAACAACTCTGCGGTTCCCCTGCAGAAGAGAAGCTGAATTGAGTTCCAAATCAGCTTGTCTTTGCTCTTGTATTGTCTATAGGCTGAAGATTCCCTGAAGGCCAGGTGCATCTTAGGTTTAGTAAAGCGGACCTCTGGATCAGCCCCGCCCTGGGAGTTTCCCCGGTTTGCAAGTTGGAGTAGCCTCAGGCAAATCCTATACTCAGAGTCTCTGGTTGCCCAGGGAGACAGGGGGTGTGGCTTCGGAATATTCGGTAGTAAGCCATATTGCTAGCAAAAGAGGGCTGCTGTTTTATGGCTCAGGCAACTGCTGCTCCGGTGTAGCTGCCTTCTGGCCAACTGTCCCCTCTCCGTTCCCATACCCCAGAGTCTGCACTGACCGGCTGCAGCCCAGCACTGTCTACACCCCTCGAGCAATCGCCCGAGAGTCTGACCCCTGGGGGACAGGCCTCCAGACCTTGGAGTGAGAGCAGAGGGGAGTGCGGGGAGCGCTGGGAGCCTGGCTTGAGGGCAGAGAACACACACAGCTCTATACAGTTTTATGCCTGGCCGTATTGTCACCAAAAGACAGCTGTTGCACTGTGCCTCAGGGAACTGCTAGTCCGGTGCGGTCCCCTCTCTGCCGTCTGGGACTGGCCTCCAGACCTCAGTGTTGAGTAAAGGGGAGCGCTGGGAGCTCAGAATTCCAGGTAGAGACTATATACAGTTTATACAGTTTTATGCCTGGTAGGAGGATGCTGTGGCACCCTAGTATGGGAGGTAGGTCCAGTTTTTAGAGGGTCTTTCCCGTGGAGTGTAGCGGGAGGACCTTTGAACTCTGCCTAATTGTTTGTGGGGCACTCTGAGCTGTTCTCATAGGGGAGGGGACTCCCGTCTGCTTGATGATGGATTTTGTACCTTTTGTTTGTATCCTTGTGGTCGCAGCTCACCTCAGCGGGGTTGACGTGCGTTCTTCAACCTTCTCTCTTAGTGCAGCTCAAATCCACCAGGTTACTTGCTGAATTTTTGTCCTTTAACTCTCCTACTGGATGGGAGCCTCTGTGGAAAGCTGGCTTCAGTCAGCCATCTTGTCTCCTCCCTCTGTAATCTTTCCTAGATGGTTTTCCAGAAGGAATTGGCCTCTCAATATCGCCCAGCTATATTATTTATGACACAATCTGTATGTGAATACTAATAATTAAAAGCATGCTGGCCAAATGCAAACATTTACATATTCTGATCTAGAGTTTCAGAACCCTCCCTGGAACAGATACTCAGGTGCTGAGATCTACCTTTGAGGCAGTGTCCTGATTTTCTTCACCTGGGGTTCCTCTGGGCCCCTTTCCCTGATTCAGGCCTTTAGCAGAGAGTGTGTGGGGACCACAGACCATGGGGACCACAGACCATGGGGACCAACTTCGCAAACCTCTGAGTCATGGAAAGACAAAACCCCCTTTTCTGTATCTGTCTTAGATCCTCCTTTCATATTTTTTCCTGATTCAAGAAAGGAAAATAAAAATATCTTCTACATAGTTAGCAACCAGATTGCAGATCACCTAGGGCTGACCCATTCTAAGGTGGTGAAGAGAGAAGTGTTAGGAAGTGGGAGAAAAGGCCAGGTCTCTGGGCTTTCAAGATGTTGAAAATGGCCTGTGAAAACAGCCCTTTCCCTCCACCACTGGGTAAGGCACCAGGTAATATGCCTCAAGGAGGGGCTGCAAACCTACCTGCCAACTCAGAGGGAGAAGAAGCAAGCTTTCTGGAGTGGCTCTGAGTGGCCATTGTGTCAGGAGCCTTAGAAAAACCTTTAGTTCTCTAATTACCTTTGTATGTCTCTTCCCCCCACCCCCCGGGAGCCAGGCTTTGTTTGCCATCTTCACCTTTACACTTGTCAGTTAACCTCCTTACTGAAATCCTTGTGTTCTCTCTCTCCCTCTTCCTACAATACTCTCATCTCCTGGCAAGTTTTTTGAGTCCCTTGTAAGAGTTTCTCTTTTTTGAGATGCTTTGCCAACCCCCACTTTCTCCCCCCACACACGCACCAAGGGCTCTGACTCACCCTTGTTACAGCACTGAAGGCAGTTAATTGCCGTTCTCTCCTCCAAAGGTAGCATTCACTGTGGAGAATGTTGTACAGATAGAGTTTGGCCCTCAGCCTTACAAAAGGAGAAAGCAGACTTCGACAACACACCAAGGACATTCATCTTTTAATGACAATCTCAAATTAACCAAGCTCACAGAGATCAATGTGCAAATCAGAAAGTCAATTTATGGACTTATAATAAAACTAAAAGTGCGTTTTGTACTACAGAGTGTCTATTAGAGTGTCCTGCCTATGTGAGAAGTCAAATCTCACTCAGAAACCCGCCTGGGGAACAGGGAACCAGGAGCAGGCAGCCGGAGGGGTTCACAGTTCGAACCTTTCACAGGTGCTGGTTAAGGTGCCTTCCCCTCCAGCAAAGTCCTTGTCAGTAGTGAGACCCAAATATTCCAAGTCAGAACAACGCTCACTCCTTCTGCATAGCAGTTGAACACCCACATTTGCCTTTAGACTCTGCCTTTCTATTTTTTTTAGACGTTGACCAAAAACCATTTTAATTAACAACTTCTCTCTAAATTTTTTAACATAGGGAACCAGGCAGGTCGGGCCTTGCTGAGCTGACTGCAGCCTGTTCCCCTTTATGTACCACCCACCGTTCTGTGCTGGGTCCTCAGTTCCCTTTACTTCATCCACTTTGAAATGCTAAGCGTTGCTCCCACCTAGATCCTACAATGACCAACCGAGCTCCCCGGTCCCCTCTGCTGTCTTAAGCCATATACCAGAGTCCATTAAAGTTCTCAAAGAAATTGAAGAATCCTAGCCTGGAAGATTCTAGATGCCACAACCAGTTAGGCTTGCCGATGGCCCAGATTGGACTCTGTCCAGTTCTAAAATGTTGTCTTACTTCTTGTAACTAAGCCCTAGCCTCAATGACCCATTTAAGTAGCTGAGGACCCTCCCCATTGCCCCATGGCTGAGCCCCTGCGGGGGTATGGTCCCTTTTGCACTAGAGTCTGGCCATCTTGGGTGTTACCTGCCTCTCTCTGATGCTGTGTCCTTCCCAGCCCCTAACTTGCTCTGAAAGGTCATTACCCTCCTCCCCACCCCAGCCTCACCTTTGCATCTTTTCTCTGTTTCTCTCTTAACTGCTCATGTGCCATTAGATAGTCACCTAGCAAAGAGGTGAGCATGGGAGATATCATTTAGAAATTCATCTCCCCTAGCCGGGCGTTGTGGCGGGTGCCTGTAGTCCCAGCTACTTGGGAGGCTGAGGCAAGAGAATCGCTTAAGCCCAGGAGTTGGAGGTTGCTGTGAGCTGTGTGAGGCCACGGCACTCTACTGAGGGCCATAAAGTGAGACTCTGTCTCTACAAAAAAGAAAAAAGAAATAAATTCATCTCCCCCCATCTGAAACACACCACGATGACATGAACTCACTCAGTCCACATTAACAGGCACGCCCAGGTCCCACCACTGGAGAGAATACCAGATTAGGAGTCGGAAAACGTAACCTATTTAATAAGTATCAACCATCAACGGAATATGTGCCTTCCCTTTACTTCCTTACCCTAATTTGAAATGACAGGGCTTAGGCTGGTGGCACTAAAGTCCTTTCCAATTCTGAAAATTCTAAGACCATAAAAGGGATCAATTTTCTAGTTACTGGGGTTACATGTGTTTATTTGTTTGTATGTTTAACTATATTTTCTCTGGCGAGAGAGAGGGTGAGCTCTAAAGCCATTATTAATGATGAACGAGGTGCCTGCTGAACTTGAACCAGAAACTGTTCACCAGAAGCTTTCAGTTTGAAAAATTCCTGACTGTGGCCAAAACCAATGCTACGAAGCAAAAGAAATGAGATAGTGGCTCCTCTGCAGCCCTGGACCTGAAGCCCCAGGCATGGCTCAGGCCTGAACCCCCAGAAAGGGAGCAGCTGGGGCCTGCCAGGACAGCTCGCACTATGTCTCACCAGCGCCTGCTGCAGCCCATCCAAGGCTCCCCGGCAGCAGTTTGGCTGCCCCCCAAACAGATTATAAATTCCTCAAGGGCAAGGAACACATCCTTTATATTTTTCCTGTATCCATATGGTGCAGAAAAAAAATTTTTTTGGGCTGGCAGCCCAGCCAGAAGCTAGAGAATGTTATCCACCCCCACCCAGCCCCCGCCAGCCTCTTCCCTGATAATCACAAGAGGAAGACATTCAGGAATAGCTTTTCAGAAGTGCCTCCCTCCTTGCAGCCTAAGAAGATCTGTAAGTAGTTCATGTTCTCCCACACGGGAGGGGAGCCTCGAGCCCACGGATGTATTGAATGAGACACTGCTGAATCAGAAGGATAACAGGCCGGCCAGAGCATTCGGCTGCAGTCACATCCCATTTCAGGGATCTGCTGAGCTGGCTGAGTTAACTGGGGAGCGAGACTAGAGGCAGGCCCTGTGTGGCACCAGCTGTGTGGCTGAAATCTATGTGACTAGAGACACCTCAGCCAGAGTCAACAGGCCCAACCTGGACCCTGCCCTGCAGCGGTGAGTTAGCCAGCATCAGCTCAGCCAGGGTGTTTCTACCTGAGGGGGTCCGCTGAGGACTCTCGAAATAAAAGGATTTACTGAGGGCTGAGAGCACTGTGTACGGTACCCAAATATCCTCCCATTTTAAATTAGCTCCCCCCCCACCCCCCACATAGCACATTTTAATGAGTAGCACCCAGCTGGGTGAATTCCTTGTCACTAAGCAACTGTTAAATTATTCCAGCTTCCTTTCATGGAATCAGAGAGGAGGTTTCAACGCACAAGCTACTTCTCTTTCTTTATAATTAATACCCATCATCACTGTCACCATCACTGCTGAAGTAATGCATGCTCACAGTAAAAGTAAATAAATAAAACTAAACACTACAGAATGAGGTAAAGTTAACGTTCACTGTTGTTCGTTTTCTATCCCTCTCCCTGCTCCAGCCTGACCCCTCTGACCTGATTCCTAGAACTCCTAGAAGGCATGAAAACTTCTCACACTGCGCCCCATACAAGCCCGTGTACTATGCATAGAAAAATATCACATGTACAAATGCCCATAATCACACAGATTCACACATAATTAAATGTATAGATATATTTTTTTTCCTACAAATTGATCATTGTAGCCGGTCCGGGATGCAAATGTTTTTCCTTAAGCTAGCTCTCACATCCCGTGAAAACAGATACACCTGCATCATCTTCTCGCTGGCTTCACGGCATGCATCATACAGCAACACGGCCACCTGTCAGTGGATCTCTCCGCAGCCCCGTGCTCGGGAGTCAGTGTCTCTAATGCTTTACGGACTCTGGGCTTGTTTAGGCTCAGTTCCCGATGCACGGAGCTGACCACGGTCGCTATTCCAACTGTCTTTGCGTCTTTGCCTTTGCACGTCATACACTGCCCTACTGCCAAGAGGGCCCCTCCCTGCCGCCCTCCCCGGAGGGAGACGCTCGCCTCCCCTGCTCGTCCGTTGACTTCCTGCGCTGTGCGCACCTGTGCTAGACTCCATCTGCAGAGATGTGCCCTGTCCCCCCGGCCTTGCTGGTGGTGCTCTTGGGATTCTCCAGGCTGCGTTTCCCCTCTGATGGTCTGTCCCTAAAGGATAGGTAGCGAATCTTCATCATTCTCAAGGGAACTGTGCCCTGGCTGCATAGCCACAAGGCAGTGACCTCACGGGCTACAATGTTCTAGTCCAGTCAAGCTCATCTGCTGGTCCCAAAGGCCTTATCCTATCCTATTGCTCTCACTATGCCTCCCAGTCTCCCTAAGTGTCCAAAGAAGGAGGAACTTCCAGATAGAAAGGCACCAAGGAGATTCTCGCCTACCCACTCCCACCCTTCTTTGCACAGAAATATCAGTCTCTTGTAAAAACATCCCTCTTGTCCCATATAGTGGAGGCAAAGAGCAACGTGGGAGATGCTGGTACGGGCAGTGCAGCTCCTCTTCAATCTGCTATTCTCTGGCTGGGAAAGTCTCCTGGGGATCGGAAGTGTGCTACACCCGCCCCCAGCCCCAGACACGTGAACAGTCTTGAAACAGCACATAGCATCATAGGCACTTGGGAAGGGTAGCAGGCACTTGGGAAGGGTAGCAGAATTAAATGCAAAGTGTCTCTTCTAAACATACGATGCAGCTGTGCAGCTGGTCATAATGACTTCACCAAAAACACACCCAAAGTCTCCAAGAACATGTCAGTCACAGGGGAAAAAAACAATATGTAAAACTTTTGACTACCTGAGAAATCCTCCCCCAGTTCAAGGCCCGAGACTTCTCTCTCCAGAGTAGGGGCGCCCCTTGCTCAGACACAGCTTGCCGGCTGCAAGGTGCTGGCTGTTTAAGTGGAGCCAGCCAACATCTCTCCGGATGTTAGATGATCGCCAGGAAAACTGCAACACGCAGCTCATTTTTCATCTAAGAATTCGATTGAAATTCTATCTCCCTCACCCATGCAGTTTAATTTAATCGATAGAACATTGCAGTATGTCACATTTAGTATTAAAAATAAATGATTCAGACCAGATATTTGAAAACCGGGCATTTGTTTTGCAGTCATTTTGACTTTCCAATGGCAGACACCCCGACTTGCAGAGCGGGAAACGTCAAACACAGAGAAGTGTCACTCTGGATGACACAGTCCTGCCTCACATCTACTAGGGTGTCAGTGCCACACTGTCCAGCCCCTCAGATTGCCAGTCCCTTTTGACTCAACCCAAGTTCTCAGTAGTTACAAGACCTAAAGAGACACAAAAGTGCTTGGCCGTGCCGCCCTTCACGTTCATGGATTACTGTTAAGAGTCAAACATGACAGATGTCTTGGATAGAAAGGAAATATTTGCAGCTGATTATATCAGCACTGTCCATTCAAGGACACTGAAGCCACATTGCAGCTCGGAGTTTGAAAACACAGTCATTATTTCAACGTATTAGTGGACTTCTGAGTGATGATCTGTTGTCAGAAGTAATAATCTCAAAGCAAAAATCTAAATGGAGGCTAATTCCACAGTTTTCCTATGGATACCTACCCCTCGGAGAAATAGAGTCCTGTTTTCATTTAAAGCAGGAGCAGAAAATTTCTGGGCTGGATGGAGCCTTAGAGACCATTCTAACCAAACTGTTAAATCCTCCTTTTTTTTTTTTTTTACCGGGGGAGGGAGAAACTTGAGAATGCGCAGCCTCTGTGCCTTGCTCAAGGTCACACAGCATGTGACAAAGCAAAACTCTAAGCAAGCTTTGACTGGCTTTGATGAAAAGGTCATCTCTCCTCCCTTGGTCTCTAAAACAACATCAACATTCCACCTGCTCATGAACCCTGATCCAATTTTTACTTTTAGCTCAAGTGTGTTTTCCTAAGGCCTTCTCTTCCAGACTCACATGCATTCCCTTCTGGAGTTTCCTAGTCTTGCCCGTGGCGTCTCAATCCTCGGTGTGGCCTGCCTCTTCTTTCGTGCCTCCATCCTGATCCAGATTTTTCTTCATTCTGATGGAGCGCCGCTTCCTTGGGCTCTGAAATGCCATCTCCGTAGGCAATGCCACTCATGCTCTGGTCTAACTTCCTTTGTCTTCTCCTTCTCTTCCTAAACTTGGCAACCCCATCAGCCCTTGGCTGGAAAATCCTCCTCCCTGGTGGCCAGCTGCTACGCCTTCAGCAGATTTTAAGCTAACCTTTTCCCCACTTTCCAGCAATGCTGGTCTTGACTGGTGATTCAGTAACATAGCATTTTATCATCGTAATTTTTATGTGGTTTTTAGACTTTAAACTGACAGTTTTTTAGACATGTATATAACAGCACTTATTCATAGCAAGCATTCAGAGAGATGGAAATTGCCATATGCCACTAAAGAGAATCTAAATTATTACAACTTTGTAATGTAACCCAAATGCCTTAAAAATGCATGTACCCTTTTGCCTGCTGCTTCACTACCAGGAATTTATCCTGAGGAAGTCATCAGAGGCACGCAGAAGGAGATTCATTGTGGAAGCTTCTGGACATGTGAAATATTAGAAACCATATAAACATCCAAAAATAGAAGAATGATTACATAAATTATGGTACATTTTATGATCATTAAAAGCACCACAACAGAAGAATATGTGATACAAAAAACATTCACAGTGTAACGGCATTTTTTAAAGCTGTTTATAAGACAGCATGTGTCATAGAATACCATGTCCCTCTTTCTTTTTTTCTAACTCTGTAGTCACATACCTGGAAAACCAGCTTGATAGGATACACATCAAAGTGTTTGCAATGGTCACCCTCATAATGGAATTACAAGTGATTTTATTTTCTTTTTTCATCTATATTTTCTAAAATGTCTATGATAAACCTATTGCTATGTAAATAAAAATTGTAAACTATATCAAAGGGTTATACTGGAAAATATTCTGAAAGCCGTAATCTTTTCATTTATTTATACCAGTGATGTCTTAAGCACTGCCAGGCACTCTCATACATCTATAATTTATGGAAAGATAAATAAGAAAAACATCTCTGATCTCACAATCCAATGGGGGAAAGAATACAAATAAAAAACAAGTGGTGACTCTTCAGTGGGTAGGGGGGTGCCCCAGGAGCACAGAGGAGGTACGACTGACTCCAGGGACAAGGCAGGGGTCAAAGGACACACAGGGTCCCCCCTGGTAGCACCACGGCAAAGCAGGGCCCTTTTACGTTAGACCTTTTAGAAACATTTCTATGCGTATGTAAAAGATGACCAGTTTACAAATAGGAAAGAGGGAAATACTGGTTCTGTGATGACCAGAAATTGTGCTGGCATCACATTCATAGATCACAGTCCTTAGCTCCTTGAGAGTCTGACAGAACTACAGAGAAAGTCATATCTGCAAGACTGAACAGAACCACTCAGCTTCCCAACTAACCCCAGCTGCTTGGGGCTATCTGGGGAAGACTCAAAACAGTTCACCCATCACCCTTGATGCCAGGTCCCCTTCAGGGCTAAAAGACGCTGTGGTGACCATCTTGAGTCCTCCAACAGGCTGCAGTGACCTGGCTGTTTTCTTTTCTGTACTTTTCTTTGGGGGGGGGGGGAGGGTAGACTTTACAAAAAAAAAAATCCTTTATTAGAACTCTTTAAACTTACTTTACAACTATTTGAACATACGTCTATGTATCAGGTCACATAGGAAGAAAAGGCAGAGAAGTGAAAACGCTCCTCCCTCAGGGAGGAAGAAATTAATTCAAACTGGGACTTTCCTTCCTCCTAAACTAGCACTCCTTAGAAGCTAGCTCCCACTCCCTCCGGAGGGGCTCCAGATGCTCCCACACTGTTCTAGAAAGAGCCTGGAGAATAATCCCAGACCATGCCACTAGAGCCACCATTGCTTTGTCACATTGAAGTGTCAGGGCACCTGAGGTGCATTTTGAGCATGGCCAAGTGACCACAGCCACCCCAGGGGGCCCTGACCAAGCAGGCCATGACAAGAACATAGCCACTGTCTGCACATCCTCTGGTCTAAGAGGTGCTAAAGATGTAGGTTCCCACAGACTAGAAAGAAGCCTTGAATATCTGTGACATGTCCTATAAATCTACTGACCGGGTCCAGTCGGTTGAGCTAGAAGGTAACCAATTCCATAACTCTATTACAAATTCAGGGTGTTTCTCCTCTAGGAATTAGCTTACTCAATCCATTTTATGTAAATGTTCTAGTTTCATGGGATCATTTACGCTTTTGCTCTTAACTTTAAAAATAACGTACTTCCAGTTATTATCTCTCATTGCCCTCATTGGTAAATAACAGTAATAGGCTGAGAGGTTCCTAATAGCAGCAAAACATTGTGTTCTCACAGTTGTTTATAACAGAAGTAAAACTTAGAATTAGGTAATGTTGGTGATTTATCAGTCCCCTGTGCTGCAGATAGTAATTGACACTGAAGGTCACGATGTAACCTTTGAATATACATAAAACACGAGATAGATTTAGAGGTCCTGCCACTGTAACTCCCCCAGGAAACCAACGGTATTCCAAGGCATCGAATCTGTATGTTTTTTGACCACAGAAAAATATGAGAAATAGTGTAGCAAAATCTTAAAAAGAAAAAAAAAAAAAAAGAAAGAAAATTTTAGGGAAAAAGGCAATAATTAACTATAGCCTCTAGACTTCTCTGGAAGAACTTTTAACTCTTTCAAAACTGCCTCACAGAATTGACGTAGGACAGTTTTACAGGGACACATTTAGCATGGTATATTCCAAAAGAGGAATCATGGTACAGCCCAGTTAAGTATTACTGTCAACATGCTGAAAATTGTGTTTGAAGGCATACCTATTAACATGTTTTGCAGAATTAGAAAATTTCCATTTACTTTTATTTTTCTTGCTTTTCCTACTTGCATTATCAGTGGGTTTTCTTGACCTGCTGGCCTGGTCAGGCATAGACAGAATCCTAGAAGCTTCATTTATGAGCTGGCATCCTAATAGTCACTGTAAAATAAATCTTTTCATGCCACTGATTGCTGAATTTACACAGCTAAAATGTTTTGAAACTGAATGTTGAAGGGACCTTGAAGAAGACCTGTAATATTCCATAAAATACCGAAAAGACTTTAACGTTGGATGTCTTCTTGCTCCTTTCCACCCTTTGGCTCCAGAACATTAAAAACATGTAATTATCTTAGGGTTCATGAAAACTTTGTCTCCAAACAAACCCTTCAGTTTGAGCTTACAAATTTTTCTAAATAAATGTTACTGGTAATAAAAATAATTGCCTTCATGTTGTGGAGCATTAGCTTCATAATTCAATTAAACTGGTATTTAAAAAACCCAAGTAGTGTATAAATAAACACCTTAATGTACTTTCAGGTTACTAGAAGCTGTAAAAGAGGTAGATGAAAATTTCTTCAAACAATAACATATTGGATCCTCAGATCCCCCAGTGCATTCACTGTCAGATGACACACATTAGTTTAGCTGGAGTTTGATATTAGTGCAGATAGCAACGGATTTATGCCTCCCCAGCAATTCATATCTCCCAGCAACTCTCAATCTCTCAAGGTAAAAACTTAATGTGACTGCTACTGTAACAGGTGCATACGAATCAAAGAGCACTTAAACACAAAGAGCACTTAAACACAACTCTTCATGATACATAAAGTTTATCACCCTCAGGAATGTTAAAGGCTGTTACAAGGTACTCACCGGCCTATGCTGACATGACACAGTGCACTGCTTTGGGACCTCACAGTACTGAAATAAGCTGTGACAATACCAACAAAGCACTTCTATTTGACAGTATAGTTAGCAGATAAGGCATTAAATTGTATCACTTTGAGGAAACATGTCAACTTTCATATATCTGATATGCTGCCTATCTTAATTCATTTTATGTTGCTATAAAATGGAATACCCCACCCTGGATCATGTATAAAGAAAACAAGTTTACTCCACTCACAGTGCTGGAGGCTGGGAAGTCCCAAAGCACAGTGCCAGCGTCTGGTGAGGGCCATCTCACAGTGAAGGGGACAGGCCAAGAAGAGTTCATCTGAGATAGCTCACTCTTTTTTTTCTTATCTCATTTTATTTAAAATATTTGAATCTATTTTTTTTTACCTTTTTTTTTTATTGTTGGGGATTCATTCAGGGTATAATAAGCCAGGTTACACTGATTGCATTTGTTAGGTAAAGTCCCTCTTGCAATCATGTCTTTCCCCCGAAGGTGTGGCACACACCAAGGCCCCACCCTCCTCCCTCCGTCCCTCTTTCTGCTTCCCCCCCATAACCTTAATTGTCATTAATTGTCCTCATATCAAAATTGAGTACATAGAATTCATGCTTCTCCATTCTTGTGATGCTTTACTAAGAATAATGTCTTCCACTTCCATCCAGGTTAATACGAAGGATGTAAAGTCTCCATTTTTTTTTAATAGCTGAATAGTATTCCATGGTATACATATACCACAGTTTGTTAATCCATTCCTGGGTTGGTCGGCAGTTAGGCTGTTTCCACATTTTGGCAATTGTAAATTGAGCTGCAATAAAAAGTCTAGTACAAGTGTCCTTATGATAAGAGGATTTTTTCCCTTCTGGGTAGATGCCCAGTAATGGGATTGCCGGATCAAATGGGAGGTCTAGCTTGAGTGAGATATCTCACTCTTACAACAAAGCCACTCTCGTGAAAACTAGCCCACCTGGAGATAATGGCAGTAATCTTTTATGAGAGTGGAGCCCCCAGGACCGCCTCATTTCCTAAAGGCCTTCCTTCTTTATTCTGTTACAATGGTGATTAAATCTCAACATGAGTTTGGAGGGGGCGTTCAAAGCCTAGTATTCTGGACCTGGTCACCCCAAAACTCATATCCTTCTCACATACAGGATATAGTCACTTCATCTAAATAGCCCCAAAAGTCTCGTTTAGCACTACCTCGATATTCCAAAGTCTGGAGTCCCATCTAAATCAGATATGGGTAAGACTAAAGGCTTGAAAATTCCTCCCCAGCTCTGAGCCTGCGAAATCAAAACATGTTATCGATTAACCTTCCAGAATACAACGGTGGATGAGGAAGAGATAGACATTGCCATCCTAGAAGGGAGAAATGGTCATGAAAAGAAAGGCAACTGGCCTCAAGGAAGTCCAAAACCCAACAAGATTTAAATCTGCAGAATAACCTCCTTAGACTCAATGTCCTGCTTCCTGGATAACCTGGGTGAGAACTGGGCTCCAAGACCTTGGGCCGTGCGGTCCCTTTCTGGGCTCAGGCCACACAGCTCTCTCTGGCTGGCAATGCACACTAGGGTCTCAGTGGGGGTCTCTCTCTCAGAACTTCACCTGGCATTTTCCTGGTGGGGATTCTGAGTGGCAGGACCTCCAGTTTGTGATGTTCTCTGATTCTGCCTGGACCTCCAGTTTGTGATGTTCTCTGAAATCAAGGTGAAGGCTGCCGTGCCCCACCGTTCTCACATTCTTTGCACCTGCAGAATGAGCACCACATGGACACTGCCCAGGTTTATAGCATGGAGAGCAGGATACGGAGCTGCACATGAGCACACACTGCATCAAAATTCAGGGTGCAGAGACTCAAGGTGGCTCTGAGCAGTGAACTTGCGGAGGACACCCTGGGGCCCTCCCTTGAAGTCATTCTTCCCTCCTAGAGCTCTGGGTCTGTGGTAAGGGTACCCTTGGAGATCCCTAACCTGCCCTTGGGGTGATTTTTCCCACTGTCTTGATGGACTGCACCTGCTCCCTGCTATCCTAGCAATGTCTTCAGCAAACAACAGCACTTGGCCACATGCTGAGCATTCTCTCCCAAACAAGCAGGCTGCAAACTCCCCAAATCTTTCTTTTTTTCTTCCCCCCCCCACCAAATCTTTCTGTTCTACTTCTCTTTTAATTATAAATTCCATTTTCCAGTCATTTCTTTGCTGTTTCTTCCCACTGTATGTGGTTAATGGTAATCACACAGCAGCCCGGGTGTTTTGCTGCTTAGATAATACTTCTGCTGCGACATCTAATCCATTGCCCCTGTGTTATACATTTGATGAAGTTCTAACATATGGACAAAATTCAGCCAAGGGCTTTGATACTTCATAACAAGGATGGCCTCTAGTTTTCTATACCTTGTTCCTCATTTCCACACGATACCTCATCAGAACGGCCCCTACCATCTGTACTTCGACCAACATTCTGGTCACAATCTCACAGTAACCTCTATGAAAATTCAGACTTTCCCCACTTCTGGCGTTTTATTCTGAACCCTCATCGGAGTCCTCCTTAATGCTTTGTTTATGGGAATCTAAGCTTTCTCTAGCCTGCTCCTCCAAATTCCACCACCCAGTTCCAAAGCTGCTTCCACACTCCCGGTTATTTGTTACAGCAACAGCCCCACTTCTGGTACCGAGCTTCTCTCTTAGCCCATTTTCTGTGGTTATAACAGAACACCATGGGTAATTTATAAAGTAATGTGTTTGGTTCACAGTTCTGGCAGAGGCTAGGAAGTCCAAGCGCACAGTGCCAGCATCTGGAGAGCATTGTCCCACGGTAGGTGGGCAAAGGACAGAAGAATCCCGTGTGAGAGAGAACTGGCTGTTAGATGAAGCAATCTTGCAGTAACTAACCTGCCCCATGACAACTGCACTAATCCAGTCACGAGGGTGAAGCTCCTGAGACCTAATCACCTCTGAAGTCCCCGCCTCACATTATTATCACAGGGGCAAGTAAGTGTCAGTATGAGTTTTGAAAAGATATACATTCAAACCACTATTCCTCTTTTATGCCAGACCCCACTATAACTGACCTTTTATGCCCCCTCCACATTTAACAAGGCCACCGAATTTAGAGTGAAAAGGCCTCAAATTACATATTGCCCCTATCAATCGAGCAAATTGATTACCATCTCTGAACCTTAATATCTTTCTTTGGTAGAAGGAGTTTTCACTTGCCCTCCTCACCTAAAAGAGTTTTGTAAAGATCAAGAAATGTTTTGTCTGGTTGTTTTTGTAAGAGAACATTACATACGTAAGCTGCTCAAACCAGCTAGAATTAAGTTCGGCTAATGTGACAGACAACCCAAAGTGACAGTGGCTTTAAAAAGTTAGGACTTTGTATCTTTCTTCCCTGGAAGATATTTGGAGAGAAGTTTTCCAGGGCAGTGTAGTGGCTGTAGGATGCAGGGTACCAGGCACTTTCTCTTTTGATGTGTTTTTTCCCTCTCTTGATGCTCCACCACTCTTAGTACCTGATTTCCTATTCAGAGTCAAGCTGGCTATGTGAGCTCTGCCACCACGTCTGCGTTCCAGGCAACAAGGAAAAAAAGAGGAAGTCCTTTTCTCTAGGACTTCAGTAAAATTTTAATTCAGTTAAAATGTTTAATATGGAAAGTAATTATTTGTTTTTATAGTGATAAAACAATTAGGAATTTTGGTGGAGTCCAGTATGATAGTAAAAACAATGATCTGATGAGATTTTTTTTAAAACATAGAAGCGATGGAGCAGAGCATTACTTGGAATTTTCTGTGGTGTACGTGTAATCCGTAAGTATATCAAAACAGATGTGATGGTCTGCTGTTCAAAATAAAAGCTGTACCTACCAAATCTTATATGTACATATATATTGACCTATCTGTATAGAATGATTTAACTGCATAAACTTTGAGATGATACTGAAGTCAAAAAAATATTCAAAATTGCAAAATACATACTGTCTTGCTTTGCTACCTTTAATCAATTGAATATTAGAAATGTTTGAGCTTTTAAGAAAAAAAAAATTTTAGCCATGTATTAACTTAAGTGTCCTACATGGAACTAAACTTTTAAAATGAGGTCCTCTAAAGTTTTGTTGCATTTTGTTCAAAATTAGTTGGAAATTTTTAATCAAACTATTCGATGAATGAAATGTCGAAAAAAATTATTGTTGAAGTTTTTAGTGAATTTGGATTACTAAAATCACTGTTTACAACCAAGAAGACACTAAAAAGTATCCATCCCCCAAAAAAGGGAGGAACTGAACAAATTACATGGCAAGGACTCAAAGATTACACAAGCTTCGATTCCCAAACCCTATACTTGTCTTTCAGAATGTATCACTTGTTGGGAGAATTATTTGATAAAGCAACTATTTTTCATTGGATAAATTTACATTCTTTTCTGGAGTGAAATGAAAAAAGCCTATGATTTTGTAACATTTATATGTGGCAAAATTCAACAACATCATAGAAATGACTTATTTCATGACTTTTGTCTTGGAAAAATATTTGTTGAAAAAAGATACACTGAGTACGGGGCACGGGGTGGGGGCCGACCTAAGATCTTTACACATTCCACTGTGACAAAAAAATTTGCACGAAGAGTATCTTTCATGTAGCAGAATTTCTGAACACAGTTCAGTCCCTGTGGGGAGGGTATTTTTTCAATTAAAGAAAAGAGAGAGAAAGAGAGAAGAGTTTATTGGAGTTATTAAGCACTCTATTCAATTTTATTAAAACATTAAACTAAGATCATGTTAAATATATATATTCTTCAGAAAGATACTAACAACATGATGTTCGAGAGGGATACAGATAAGACAGATTAAAATATATGACGATATATCAAGAATTATTTTATTCACGTTATTTTTATAGGTCACATCAGAGGATTTTCTAAATTTTTGTTTCAATATATGAGATAAATATTTTTATACTTTAAGAATTTTCTTTTCAAAAAGCTTTTAATGATTCAACTCAGAGGTCAACAAATACTAAAAATAAATAAATTCCAATTATTTTTAGCACCTCCTTTTACTCTCAAAAGTGTCTCAGTGTGGATGATAAATGTTACGGTCCCCCTAACTGCACGCAGCAGGACGAGGCCACCCTCCTCGTGACATGGCCCTTGGCACCTTTCTCCAGCCAGCCCTTCTCCAGGGCCTCCCAGGCCCGAAGGGAGCCGAGTTGGCCCTGTGGCCACTCAATACCCCCTTCCCTCTGGCACAGCCTTGGTGGCTTCTAACTCAGCCATTAGACAACCCAAATACTTCTCGCAGCCTCCCCAGGCTCTCCCTCCCACCTCGCCCTCCCTCAGTGACACTGATCATGTGCACATCTGTGTCCTCACAGAGCTTTACACCCTGATGATTGTTTTAGTGTCACCGTTTTTTTCCCTGCCCTCCCTTCAGACTGGATGGGGAGAGCTTAGAAGTCCCGGACTTTGACTTCATGTTTGTATACCTGGAGCCTGACACAAAGCAGGCCCTGGGTAAATACTTGTCTCAGTGAAACGTGTTGTATTCCAAAGAAGGCCGCTCAGCCTCTCCACACACACTACAAGGAACCTCACTGCTCTGTTTGATGAGTAAGTCCTTCCAGGACCTGATCACCTCAGGCCTGTTTTCTCCAGAGGACGGGCGTGGGGCGATCACCGTCATCTACTGACACGCTCTCCAAAAGGCTCTGCAGTGAGCGGGTGGCCATCCTCAGCTGCCCAAGATTCCCCAAGTTTCACCGAGTCTGAGAGTGACTGTGGGAATGTGGACCATGCACGTTTGTGGATGTGCGTGTGTGTGTGTGCACAAAATCAACACTGACTTATTCGCAAAAAGGCTAAGAACAATTCTCAGTACCTACATCCAAAGCCAAACAAAGAATAATGAATAAACGGAACCCTGTTCCCTAAAGACAGCTGGACGCCCCTTGCTGGGCAGCAGGCCCTCAAGTGGGAAGACGCTTCAGCAAAGTGCATTGATGATGTGCAAAGGGGTGAGGCACCGTGGCACGTGGCTTCATTCAGACAAAGATGTCTTCCATTATGGATATAATTTAAGTGTTTTTTTAGTTGGAGATATATATATATATATATATCACACAAACACTTTGACTAGATAACATGAGTTACCTATTCAGATGTCCATCATCATCAGTATCACTGAGAATTCCATGGGACACAGCATGGGGGGATGGAGAGGACTTGGGGCTAGACAGGTCTGTCCTCAAGTATTGACTTCATCTCTCCTTCAACTTCAGGGGATTTTTGACCAGTAGAATGTGGATAATCAGGCCTGCTATTTAGAGTTGTTGAGAAGATTCAAGAGAGGACAGTGCCCGGACAGATAAACAGGGAAGTAATTATGTTTATTATTACAGTGTCTGTTATTGTTTAACCACCACTCACCTTGCTAACATTGCACAACCTTGATTCTTATTCTCAAAGTGAAGGAGAGCCAGTCTCTAAGTCCTCATGGCAGCCAAATTGTTTCCAGCAGCATTTTAAGAACAGCCTCCCTCCCCACATCCCCAGCACATCATCGTGCCCAGAGGCGCTGCTGCTGCCCAGGAGGCAGCTCCACAGGGACGTCAGAGGCAGCAGGATCCCACCAGACTTGGCTGAGCTCCCCTTGCAACCTAGTGACTCATATCCTTTGGGCTGCTGACTGAATTAAAAGCATTGCCAAGGCATTTCGCAATTCACAGCAGGTGGATGTAGAAATTACAGAATCACTTTCCTCACATTAGTGACAATGGGTATTTGTGCCCACAAGGATGAGGGCACGAGCTCAAGCCAAATTCTCTTCATATTTCAGAAGAGACCCCAGAACACCGACATCCTTTTATCACTCTCTCGTATATATGAACGCACAAATGCTGAAAAAGTAAAACCCAACCCCAAGCAGGGGGTCTACATTCAAAAGCATCAACAAACATTTCACAACCTTTTTATCAATGTCCACAGTGAATCAACTTACATAAAACTGAACAGAACTGATAATTACATTATTCATTATTTTACTTTGGATATACTTTAAATCTTTCAAAATGTCCTCTTTATCAACACAACTGACTGCTATGTCTCTGTGCTAAATTTTGGGTAATTTTCTCATATCTAGTCTTTTTTTTTTTTTTCCTTTGCTGTGTTTCACTAGCTGAATAAACCATGCACTGCTTTTCAATTTCCATAACTGTATTTTGCAATTCTAGAAAATCTATTAAGTTTTTTAAAAACGTTTTTAGTATTCCATTTAAGTTCAGGCATTCGTGTTTTGGCTGTTATCTATTTGTGTACATTTTCATGGTAGCCCTGAGATAACAAAAAGCACGCCCAACCTGCTACAGCCATTTCGATGGGGAATTTCATCACTACAGGCAAAGCACAGAAGCCTTACAACCATGCAGGGCCCATATGCTACAGTGGTCATATCACCTGCTTTACATGCATAGAACCACTTTCAAAGCTATAAGTTTTGCTCTCCATAGTCATACATATTTTTTAAACTTAAAAGGAGATAAATAGGCCTTTACATTATTATTCAATGTTTGAAGTTTCACATTTCTCTCTAGTATCACTTCCCTTAAGCCTAAAAAATTTCCTTCAAAATTTCTTTTAGACTTGCCCACTGTTACTAAACCCTCTTTGTTTCACCATTTCCCTGGGTCAATAACCAGTTTGCTTAGTTTCTCTTTCACAAAGGGTGGAGCCAATTAATAGAATAGAACGGTGAAAGGGCAAAGGTTGGATGTGGGAGAACACAGACGAGTGAGCAACACCCTCTCTAACCCACAGCCGCTCCCAGCAGGGGTGGGGGACTCAGCTTCTCCCCCATCCTTCCGCACCCACCACTGCCAACCCACTTTGGTTCTCTTCCCTCACAGCAGCCATGAGGTATTTCACCTTCCGTCCACTGGAAACATAACTACCCATTCTGTTCCTTTCAGAGAGCATCTCGATAGCAGCCGCCAGGACCCCAGACCAGTACGGGAAGAAGAAAGACCTGGACTACAGGAAACTGAATTTTTTTTTTGAAGTTTTCTTTGCTACACCATTGATGGGGAGCACCCTGAAATATAGTCCAGAGGAAGAAACTGCAAATCCAAGTTATGGGGTACGTCTATTGCTCCTTTCTCAGATGGATACAGAACTCATTGACCCTGATCACTGGTCAAATGATAATGGTTGTTTTGCAATTTCTTTGGATACTCTGAAAATCAGGGATTTATTATGAGAAGACAATTTTCTTCCTTGGATCTCTCAGTATTTTAGCACATCATGTAAGTGGAAGTCCTTTGTTCTGAATTATCTTTTTTAAGGATATTTGTATAGCCAATGGCCTTGGAATATAGATATTGTACCTCCCTCCAGAGCAGAATGCAGGTCACTTACAGCCTTGCAAGAGTTTCCTCTGAAGCAAAGGGCAGGTTGCTGACCATCCAGTATAATAAAGAAAATGTCTCTCAATTCAAGTTCCCTAAATTCAGGGTTCTTCCCCTGTGACAAACCCACTGAGTATGGGGGTTTGACCCGGCTTTCTTCTCAATAAGAAATCGGGGCTTGGGGACTAGTGAAAAACTACTAATTCTCTGGCTACGGCTATTGTCTCCTTTACCTCTAACTCAGGAGCCCTGTGTCTCCTTTAGCTCCTGCCAGCAGCCCCCAGCACCGCAGCAGGCAAATCTGTGAGCTCTCTTGTGGGGTCAAGTCCAAGACCAAGAGTCTGGCAGTTACGCGATGCCTTTCTGTACCTGCCCATCTCTCTTGTGGTGTTGTTTCTCCTCTAAACCTGGTACAACTGCTGTGTATTTGCGTAGCATCTGGGCATGTGCCAATTCACCCCAGAACACTATTTGTTAACATACACGCCTAGACTCCAACAGGGGTCACTGGTCTCCTGGCTTCACTCCCAGACACAGCCCATCTCTTTGGCCTGCACACATTGTATCACACATGAGGGCTGCAAGCAGAAGCAAACGCATGAGGGGTCACGCCATCTATGGCCACCACATGCCTCTAAGTTAAGCCCATGCGGGTGCGTTAGTAAACTTGAGATTAAGGATGTGCAAACCCCATTAAGACTATCTATAAATATAAAATTGCATTATTATGAGCTCCTATAGTACAAAAGCTATGGCTGACCACTCCTGAGCTGCCTGTCAGAATTTCCTCATTTCTTTCTTTCTTTTTTTCTGAGAAAGAGTCACACTATGTTGCCCTTGGTAGAGAGCTGTGGCGTCACAGCTCACAGCAACCTCAAACTCTTGGGCTAAAGCAATTCTCTTGCCTCAGCCTCCTGAGTAGCTGGGACTACAGGTGCGTGCCACAACACCCGGCTATTTGAATTTCCTCATTACTGAAGAGGAGAACTTTAGCTGAGATTAAATTAGTGAACACTCAACTAAAATACTAGTAAGAGACCAGAAAAATAAAAGTTCCCTTTTTCGAAAGCTGCACATGACCAGGAACCATGTTTAATCTGTCAATATAAAATATCATTGCCCTGTAAGAGGGACTTTACTTAACAAATGCAATCAGTGCAACCTGGTTTCTTGTACACTCAATGAATCCTCAACAACAATAACAAAAAAAAATTCAAAAGAAAAAAATCACTGCTCCTCTAAATTTCATTTGCACTTTACAGACAAACCAGTTCCGAAGTTGTTAGATACTGAATTAATTCTTGAGTGAGTACTTGGTCCTACAATTCATATTATTAAGTATGGACAGGAAGTGAGTTGCAAAAATTCCCTGGCAATCTTACTATTTTTTTTATTATATACATGGTATCAAAGTCTGTTCCAGTCACTGTGGATACATACCAGTCTACCCCAAAATTTAGTGACATAAAACACCAATCTGTCATGCTGATTCTGTGGAGGAATTGAGACTGAGCAGGATGGGGGCAGCTTGGCGGCCAATGGCCTCAGATGCTGCTGCACTCACGTCTGCTGCACAGTGGTGACTCCAGCCCACTGTGGCAAGAAAACTGGATACAATTTATGTGCCAAGAACTTAAGCTCAACTAAATATACTGTAAACTGCAAGTACCATTTAATGTAGACCTGATGGTAACATATAATCCCTCATTAACTCAGAAAAAATGTTCTTAAGTGGCCAGAGGTGGCCAAGGGGAGTGCATGTGCCTAGACGCCCTTCCCCACCTCTCAGACCCGCTCCTTCACGGCCGTCCTGTGCCTAGACGCCCTTTCCTACCTCTCAGACCCGCTCCTTCACGGCTGTCCTGTGCCTAGACACCCTTCCCCACCTCTCAGACCTGCTCCTTCACGGCTGTCCTGTGCCTAGACACCCTTCCCCACCTCTCAGACCCGCTCCTTCACAGCTGTCCTGTGCCTAGACGCCCTTCCCCACCTCTCAGACCCGCTCCTTCACGGCCGTCCTGTGCCTAGACGCCCTTCCCCACCTCTCAGACCCGCTCCTTCACGGCTGTCCTGTGCCTAGACACCCTTCCCCACCTCTCAGACCTGCTCCTTCACGGCCATCCTGTGCCTAGACGCCCTTCCCCACCTCTCAGACCCGCTCCTTCACGGCTCACGGCTGTCCTGTGCCTAGACGCCCTTCCCCACCTCTCAGGCCCGCTCCTTCACGGCCGTCCTGTGCCTAGACGCGCTTCCCCACCTCTCAGGCCCGCTCCTTCTCGGCCGTCCTGTGCCTAGACGCCCTTCCCCACCTCTCAGGCCCGCTCCTTCACGGCCGTCCTGTGCCTAGACGCCCTTCCCCACCTCTCAGGCCGGCTCCTTCACGGCCGTCCTGTGCCTAGACGCACTTCCCCACCTCTCAGGCCCGCTCCTTCACGGCCGTCCTGTGCCTAGACGCCCTTCCCCACCTCTCAGACCCGCTCCTTCACGGCCGTCCTGTGCCTAGACGCCCTTCCCCACCTCTCAGACCCGCTCCTTCACGGCCGTCCTGTGCCTAGACGCCCTTCCCCACCTCTCAGACCCGCTCCTTCACGGCCGTCCTGTGCCTAGACGCCCTTCCCCACCTCTCAGACCCGCTCCTTCACGGCCGTCCTGTGCCTAGACGCCCTTCCCCACCTCTCAGACCCGCTCCTTCACGGCCGTCCTGTGCCTAGACGCCCTTCCCCACCTCTCGGACCCGCTCCTTCACGGCCGTCCTGTGCCTAGACGCCCTTCCCCACCTCTGGGACCCGCTCCTTCACGGCCGTCCTGTGCCTAGACACCCTTCCCCATCTCTGGGACCCGCTCCTTCACGGCCGTCCTGTGCCTAGACGCCCTTCCCCACCTCTCAGACCCGCTCCTTCACGGCCGTCCTGTGCCTAGACGCCCTTCCCCACCTCTCAGACCCTCTCCTTCACGGCCGTCCTGTGCCTAGACGCCCTTCCCCACCTCTCGGACCCGCTCCTTCACGGCCGTCCTGTGCCTAGACACCCTTCCCCATCTCTGGGACCCGCTCCTTCACGGCCGTCCTGTGCCTAGACACCCTTCCCCATCTCTGGGACCCGCTCCTTCACGGCCGTCCTGTGCCTAGACGCCCTTCCCCACCTCTGGGACCCGCTCCTTCACGGCCGTCCTGTGCCTAGACGCCCTTCCCCACCTCTCAGACCCGCTCCTTCACGGCCGTCCTGTGCCTAGACGCCCTTCCCCACCTCTCAGACCCGCTCCTTCACGGCCGTCCTGTGCCTAGACGCCCTTCCCCACCTCTCAGACCCGCTCCTTCACGGCCGTCCTGTGCCTAGACGCCCTTCCCCATCTCTGGGACCCGCTCCTTCACGGCCGTCCTGTGCCTAGACACCCTTCCCCATCTCTGGGACCCGCTCCTTCACGGCCGTCCTGTGCCTAGACGCCCTTCCCCACCTCTCAGACCCGCTCCTTCACGGCCGTCCTGTGCCTAGACGCCCTTCCCCACCTCTCAGACCCGCTCCTTCACGGCCGTCCTGTGCCTAGACGCCCTTCCCCACCTCTCAGACCCGCTCCTTCACGGCCGTCCTGTGCCTAGACGCCCTTCCCCACCTCTCAGACCCGCTCCTTCACGGCCGTCCTGTGCCTAGACGCCCTTCCCCATCTCTGGGACCCGCTCCTTCACGGCCGTCCTGTGCCTAGACACCCTTCCCCATCTCTGGGACCCGCTCCTTCATCATCCTCTCCTGAGTCCCTCCCTGTCTGTATCTCACACCGGAGGATGGAGAAGGGTCATCTCCTGTGTCAAGACTTTTAATGTCAATCATTTTATGCCATTTCTCCCTCTGTAACTACTCAAAGTTCACTTTTCATTCAAATCCCCCAACAATCCCATTTGCCAGACAGTTGTCCTCTCCAAACAGGCTCTGTGAACTGTTGTCTCCGGCTGTTTGCTGCCACAAATAGACGTCAGTCTCTACACCCTGTGCCATGGCAAAGAGAACCTGTGTGGCCCCGGTGGGCAGAAAGCTGCTTCCAGCTTGGGTGCTCCCAGGAAGGCTGCCCTGTGGCCCAGATCTCGCCCTTCCTGCGTTTCCATGGCAAACCCCCCTCCTGGCTACAGCTGCAAAGGGCGGGGAGAAGAGAGCTGCTTAACCGTTTTGCTCCCGCTCTTACTTTGTATATTTTTATTTTCCCCTGCACAGTATATGTGACTCTCTGTCCTTGCTCCTTTTTAAAGTACCCACCCACCCCCACCTCCATAAATACACACACAGCAAATGATTTTTCAGCTCTCTCAATATGTGACGTTACTCATCTAACCCCCTGGGAAATGCTATCCTTTTGGCAGGAAAATACTGGCTTCATGACAGTGCGACTAGAAAAGCAAAATTCCTCTCTTCCTGGCGTATCTTTATCTCCGTGATGGCAGAATAGGTGGGCCTTGAACCTCAAACCAGGGCCGTTGGTCACCCCAGGAAGTCACCTGCAGCTATAAAAGCCAAAGCCTGTAATGAGGATAGTATTGTATTGAGGGCATTTTGAATACACGTATTTTCTTTTCCCCGTAAATCATGCTTCTTCACAGCCTTAGCATCCACGCTTAGCCAAAAAAGCTTATTGCCCACAAGGATTAAGAGGCATTGATTATCTTTGAGTCATAAGTCTGACTTTTCCAAGTCCACATCAAAGCCATTGTCATGAAAGCCAGGCTTTGAATGGAGAGCAAAGGACGTTCTGAGTCCCCTCAGCACCTAGTTAGTGAGGTAGGAGCCAGGCCTGTAGACTGCAGCGTGCCTGGGGAGGGAGGCGCGGGGGGAACGCAGGAAGACCGCCCTGCAGGAAACCGCGAAGGCAGCAGAGGAGCCAGGGTCAGGCCTCTCCCTGCCCTTCCCCTGCTGGCGTTGCTCTGCACTGGGGTTCTGCAGGCTCAGAGGAAGCCCAGCACCAGGGTGCTCTGCCTTGTGGGACACCGCCATGGGGTAGTGCATCAGAGGAACAGTAGTCACACTGTGTCACTGCACAGAACAAGGGCTGAGCTGAGTCCCCCATGGGCCCCCTCAGCCCTCAAGTATCAAAAATATCTGCAAATGTCCACACGCCCTGAGCAAGGCAGTAGGCCACATCGGGTGTACCGAGGGGACAGCTTACCAGCTTACCTCGGTCACCATAAGGAACTGTGGGGAGCCTTCTAGACAACAGGGGAAGTCAGAGGAACAGCCTGTCCTTAAGAACGGAAGTGACACCAAATAGGCAGAGACACAAGCGGGCCCAACTGAACCGAGTTTACAGGGAATGAGTCTGCCAGCTCCCAGCTTCCGCGGCCGAGCAGCAGGGCAGGCGAGGGGCAGGCAGGCAGCAGGCGGGAGGGGGTGGCAGACAGAGGGCCAGGGCAGTGTCTGTGGCAGCCTGAGGACCCCTGAGGACCCCTCCTCCACTGCCCACTGTCAGTGGGCCTTCCTCCTGCTCTATGCTGAGAAACAGTCTCCCAACAGGAAGCAAAGAAGGAAACACAGAATTATTTTTTGAATCACTTTATTGAAGTATGATTGACACATAAAAATGAGTCTGGGGATAATTGCACACCTGTGAAGCTATCACCACCATCACAGCTACAGACATATCTGTTGCTACGGTTTGGATCTCCCTGTTGAAACTCATGTTGAAACTTGATTCCCAGAGTGGCAATACTTAATACTGGTGGAGTCTTTAAGAGGTGAATGGATTAATCCATTCTTAAATTAATGGGCTAATGGATTAATTGGTTAATGGTTATCGAGGGAGTGGGACTAGTGGCTTTATAACAAAAGAAAGAAAGGTCTGAGCTGGCGTGAGCATGCCCAGCCCATCGATGTGTAACACCTTGAGCTACCTCAGCCTCTGCAAAGTCGCTGCTGCCAAGAAGGCTCTCGGCAGTCACAGCACCTCGACCTTGGACTTTTCAAGTCTCCATAACTATAAGAAATAAAGTCCTTTTCTTCGTAAATTATCTAGTTCCTGATATTCTGTTAGAAGCAACAGAAACGGACAAATACATCCATTGTCTCCCAACGTTTCCTCCGGCTGCCTTTATTATTTTTATGCACACGTGTTAAGACTTAATGTGACGGTAAACACTGTTAGGGTGAGCGGCACACTTACCTCTCTGTCTCAAGCCTTACAACAGAGATCCATATAACCAAAAATATTTGTACCCACTTCATACCTGTATTTTGCAGGTATGGGGGACTTTTTAAACTTTTTTCAGATTCATATGAGGGTACAAATGATTTGGGTTACAATGTCTGCATTTGTTAGGTGGAGTCCTTGGTATAGTCACCTGCACACAGGAGACACTGTGCCTGTTATTGGAGCTCACCAATTCCCTCCCTTCTCCTTTCTACTCGCTCCCTGCTCTGTTCAACTTTAATTAAATTAAGTTTTTCTCTTGCGTGGACACACATTAGTTCATCTATGGGCTTTGTACTACTATCGAGCACACTGGATGCTTGCTTTTCCAGTCTTGTGATACTTTACTTAGAAGACTGTGTTTCAACTCTATCCAGCACAAAAGATGTAAAATCACTATCTTTTTATGGCTGAATGGTATTCCACGGTGTACATATAGCACGGTTTGTTAATCCATTCCTGACCTGATGGGCACTTAGGTGGTTTCCACATCTTGGCAATTGTAAACTGAGCTGTGATAAAAAATCTAGTGCAAATGTCCTCATGATAAAATGACTTTTTTCTCCTGAGTAGATGCCTAGAATGGGATTGCAGGATCCAATGGAAGAACACATGTCATCTGAAATAAAACAAAAAAAGACTTAACATAAGATCTACCTTCTTAACAAATCACTATTAACTCATCCAATACATCGGCACTGTGCTGTGTAGCAGAGCTACAGGACTTAGTTATCTCACACAGAGAAACTTAGCACTCCGTAATCATCACCTCGCCGGGCCCGTCCCTACAAGCCCCTGACAACCAGTGTTCTACCTGACTTTCTGACTTTGACCACCTTAGATTCTACATATAAGTGAGATCCTATCAGTCATCCAAAGATACTATTACATTTGCCAAATTATTTTTTTCCTCTCTGCAGCAGGCTGCTTCTGAGATGCCTTCGCTTCCTGCTATTCCTGCCCTTACATGAGCAATCCCCTTGAGCTTGGTTTAGACTTGGTGACTCACTGCTAACAAATAAAATACAGCAAAGGGGCTCAGCACCCATAACTCAGTGGTTAGGGTGCCAGCCACATACACCAAGGCTGGCGGGCTCAAGCCCAGCCCAGGCCTGCTAAACAACAGTGACAACTGCAACCAAAAAATAGCCAGGCATTGTGGCGGGCACCTGTAGTCCCAGCTACTGGAGAGGCTGAGGCCAGAGAATCGCTTAAGCCCAAGTGTTTGAGGTTGCTGTAAGCTGTGACGCATTCCACCAAGGGCGACATAGTAAGACTCTGTCTCCAAAAAAAAAACCACGAATATAGCAAAGGGGTTGGGACATGACTTCTGAGACTAGGTTTGGAGAAGACTCTGGTTTCCAATTTGTTCCCCTCTTTTCCTCCCTCCCTTGCACACCGTGATAAAATAATTTACCATGTTGTAAGCTGCCCTAGGGAGGGGTCCACAGGGCAAGGGAGGCTTCTGAGGTTCTTAGTCCAGCGTCTCATGAGGAACTGAACTCTGTCACATGACAAGGATGGTTTGGAAGACAATTCCCCCTCAATCTAGACTTCAGATGAAACCCAGCTAAGGCAACCATTTCATTTCCACAGTTCTAGCACTGGGAGCCCCACATCCCAGGAAACCCCTCGGTCCTGAGCAACCCCACATAGGTGGTCAGTCTAGACCTACCCCTCCCTCAAACGCACCCTTCCAGGAGACCCTGAGCCAGAGAACCTAGGAAGCCATACCCAGATTCCTAAAATACAGAGTAGGAGATAATAAATGTTTGTTGTTTAAAACTGCTAAATTTTGGGGTAATTTGTTATGCAGCAATTCATAACATGTTCCTTATTACCCAAAAGACAGATAGTTTCAGAGAAAGGTTGACTCAGCTATAAAAAATAAAGCATCTGCTTTTTCTTGGTGTAGCTCCATAATCTTGAGTTAGAACAGCGGTTGCAAGGTAGGTGCCACTCAGCTCACCCAGGGAGCACGGCTGGTGCCACCCAGCTCACCCAGGGAGCACAGCCGGTGCCACCCAGCTCACCCAGGGAGCACAGCCGGTGCCACCCAGCTCACCCAGGGAGCACAGCCGGTGCCACACAGCTCACCCAGGGAGCACAGTTGACCTAAGGAGCAGAGTTTTCCGAAAGAATGAAGAATTGGGTATGTCTCTTATCTTCAAGAAGTTTAAAATCCTATCATGAAGTGCAGACAGATCACCTAACAGAGATCCAGGAACCCTCAACAGAGGGTCGGAAGTTGATCTCACAAACGTTATCTCTCCTCTGGAAGATCTATGCACAGATTAAATGAATTTCCCAAGTCATGCCGTCAATCCTGGATGTAGGACGAGAACCAAGCTTTCCCCTCTCCTCAGGAGACAAGTATATCATTAGCCCAGCACAGAACATGAGAGTGGGAATTCTTCTCATTTTCTCCTATCACAGGAGAGGCGGGCTTATTAATCTATCTGTGACACAGCACTCAGCTCCCTGCTATGCAGACAGCCATCCCCAAATGCTAGGTGACGATGACAGGCCTACAAGAGTATATCAAGGTTCCGAATATTTTCAGTGACAAGTCTCCAGCTATCTTAGGCACTGGCTGAGTGATTAGTTACAGGCATTAAAATAGGTCAATACTAATGCTCCAGGCTCAACACAAAAATACCCACAGCCATAAACATTGGCTGCTGTGTTGCAGCTCAGCAAGACTTGCACATACTTTATGTCAAAGATGTTTACACTTCAACTCTGAAAGGTAGTTAGGGCTGAAATAATTCTTATCATTCTCATTTGATATGAAGTAAATGAGAAAAATTAAAGTTTTAAAGATTTCAGTGATTTCCCTAACGTGTCAGAACTGGGATTCAAAGTCAGGCTTCCAATGCCACATGCTGCTCCCTTTTCCTTCCCTGATGGTGGAGAGAAGGGGAAGCCACTCGTAATTACCCAGTTTCCTGCTTTCCCTGGGAAATGACTGAGATGGTACGGTGGAAGGCACAAGAGTCTATGGAGCATGTTTATGAAACAGCAGAACTTTGGACCACACAATTAAGTTTGTGAACTCATCCTAGAAGTGCTACACGCCTCCCTGCTGAGCGTCACCATGGTTGCCTTTGAGTTCCTACCCTGGGAAGCTGGGCCCCAACACCAGCACCTAGTCCACCCTTCAGAGCAATTTTTGGAAGAAGTTCTGCTGTGAAGAAAGTGCTATCAAACAGCCTGACTTGCTACATTGAAAGGAAGAATCAATCCATCTGATGAACTGACGAACTTCATTGTTGTCTCGATTTTAAGAAATTACCACAGTCGCCTCAACCTTCAGCAGCCACCACCCTGATCTGTCAGTGGCCATCAACGTGGAGGCAAGACCCTCTAGTGATCGTTAGCATTTTTTATCAATAAGCTATGTTTAATTAAGGTATATACATTATTTTTTAGACACAATGCCATTGTGCACTTAATAGACTACAGTATAATATAAACTTCACTGTTACACACACTGAGAAACCAAACAATTAATGTGACTCACTTTATTGCAGTGGCTTGAAGCCAAAGCAGCACTATCACTGCGGGGTGTGTGTCCTCAACAGCCACGTGAGGCTAGTGGCTTAGATACGGAACACGCACAGAACATGCCACAGAAACTTCTACTAACAATACTATCTCCCTAGACAACTGAGAAGAAATAATCAATGGCCTCCAAAATAGGTCACATTCTGCCTAAGGAAACACCCTTCTTCTCAAGGGTGTTTCTCTGAAACGCAGGACCGTTGCTCCAGCCAGCTCCCTTACAAGGCCCTACAATATCATCCTAATTTCTGGAATCATTCCAAGCAGGTACAAGCTCCTGAGAGGTTTTGCTCATTTTTCTAAACGGCGTGAACGTGTATTAAAATACCGCCTTCTGTTTCCTTCATGGCACTAATACGTCACAGGGACCCCCGACCCTGGAGTTAACGCCCAAGACTAGTCTGTATCGTACAGACGTTTATTCCCTGTGCATGCCCTTCCTACAGAATTCCCCTATCACCACAGAAACCAAAGAACGGGCTGTCCTTTCCTCCTGAGAAAGCTGCCACATATGCAGGACTCCCCTGCCAACCTAGTCACTGGCTGGGTGTGCCTGAGAGCAAGTGGTAACTCGACCTGAGAAGCTGGTAATCAGGACGGCTGTGGGTCGTGGCAGTGAGCTCCCAGGCCCCACCCTTCCCAGCTCAGGGCCCTGGCCTCAAGCAGGTGGGTCTGGCCCCAGAGAGATGTCAGCAGAGCAACCAGATGTTCCCACTGCCCTCACTGCCCCATAGAGCCCATTCCAATTGTCATAAGAATCATAAAGGAAGAAGAAAGGACACTTTGTGAACATCTACCACAAATCTTAGACAAAGGAAAGGTGAGGTGCAGAAAGGGGTGTGAGAAACACAAGTTACCAGCCAGGGTAAGAATGTCAGCTGCTATGTCTGTGAAATGGAGATGACATTTATTTCCCCAGGGAGATGTCCCAGAGGCCGTTTCCCACTCTGTCCTGCAGCTGGTGGTAACAGCCACCCACAGCTACAGGTGAGTACAGCATTGAACCTTTGTCCTGTGGGCAGGCTTAATCAATGAACAGCCCCCACTAGCTGCCTCCTGGTCACCCTCCATGGGAAGTACACCAAAAGACACTTGTCCTGAGTTCAATCCCAACAAGACAAATTCGATTTGAAGCATAAGGATCAAGACCCCTTCCCCCAAATTATAACTCCGATAAAAATCACTATTATTGGCTTGGCACCTGTAGCTCAGTGGCTAGGGCACCAGCCGCATATACTGGAGCTGGAGGGTTCAAATCCAGCCTGGGCCTGCCAAACAACAATGACAACTACAACCAAAAAATAGCCAAGTGTTATGGCAGGTGCCTGTAGTCTCAGCTACTTGGGAGGCTGAGGCAAGAGAATTGCTTAAGCCCAAGAGTTTGAGGTTGCAGTGAGCTATGACACTGCAGCACATTACCAAGGGTGACATAAAAAAAAAAAAATCACTGTTATCATAAACCTTGATTCATCTGCCATTATAATTTTATTCTTAAGGAACTTAAAACATTTTCCAAATTTTAATCATACTCTCTTCAGAGATGCATAGCTTACCGAGCCATCAACGCCTTGGTAAGGATGAATTTTAATCAGCTACCCAGATTAAGAAGCCTTGCGTACTCCGTACTCCGTAGGGGTAGAGAGAGCCACACAAGCGTCAATGTTAGGACTAAGGACAAAACTTAACCTGTGTTGAAATTGTGTGCAGGGCAGGCCTTAGATCCAAAGGTGAAAAAATGAATGTTTTCCAGTTAAGGCTCTTTAAATTGCAGTCTCAAAAAATCAGCCACTGAATTAGATTAAGGATCTGTGGGTACAGCACAGTGAAACACTTAATCAGAGAACAGAAAACTTTCTGGAACAAATAAGCCAAATGAATGCCTAGAAGTGGAAATGCTAACTAGTGACACGAGTTCAGATTACAGCTGTGTCCAAATGATTCGGGCCTCTGGCAAAGTCTGTGAAAGATATAGAGGAATTATACTATTTTTCCTAAACTCAAACAGTGGACTTCTGCCATGTTAATTCAGATTTTCTGGGATGAGATATGAGAAATTAAGAAAGCAAAATGGAATGGTCATAAAATAAATATTTCTTAGAGTATTGTGTTGAAATAGAGTGGGTTGGTTTTCTTTTTTCTTGGCAGAGAAATCAGTATATTGTAACATCTTTCAAGAGAATGTCTCAGATTTATTTCAATTACCTTATAGTCTGGGTATGATGGCACCAAAAACACAGTGAGTTTATTAGTTAACATCTAAGGGGTCATATTTTATTTGTGTGTTTCAGGTCAATTCACACGTTTTGTGTTTCACTTAGGCCAGGAAACACCATTGAACAAAACATAGTTTCCTCTTTCAAGGTGCAAGAGTGGTTCCAAAAACCAGTCAAGGCACTACTTTTTGCCAAACTAATTATCACAATTGTCCAGCAATAAAACAAGTACTCAAAGGTATCAGACATTAATTATGCAGGCTTTGGGTGGAAGCTACGTTAATTTTAACAGACTGCAGTTAAAACTGTCCATGAAAACAACTATCACACATGGAGACCAACACGTGACCAGGAACAAAGTATTTCAGATGTGTTTTCTGTGTTCTATAAGATAGACACTATTAGTTTCCCCATTTTATATTTGAGGTTTCGGCGGTTTTTAAAAACTGGCCCCACGTCACGGAGCTGGCGTGGGCAGAGCCAGGCCCTTCTGGAGAGACACTGGAGGGTTCTGTTGGAAACAGGGATCTATATGCTGTGGCAGTTCCCAGTTGAATTGAACAGGAAAAGTTTACCAAGTTAAATAATTAGAAAACGGCATAAAACTCTATGTAACAAAATACTGAAGAGTGAAGACACTCTGAACTTCTAGAGAGATTCAGTAAAAAAGCAAATCCGGAGTAGAAGACCCATTGCAGTACAAGGAGCCACCTGAGCTGGGCTTTGACGCGGTCGTGTTGGTACCGATGGGGAACGAAGGCAACGTGGCAAGATAGAAGCGACCGGAAAGTGTGGGGCCAGTGAAGAGGCCAGCCAGGGAGGACACCGCAGCAGGGAGTCCACCTTCAGGTTTATTCCTTCAGTATCTAAACTCACAAGGAACTCAGGGGCACTGACTCACATACCGTGCAATGACACAGCTAACGGGGACGGGCCGTGCGATGGGACACCTGACGGGGAGCTGGGCCAAAGCCCCCATGATCTGTCTGTAATCCTCCCTCAGTGTAACACTGGCCGGGCCGGCCTCCTGCAGACGGAGTGCTCAGTACCGGGCATGGAGAGTGAAGAAGACTTAGTTCTGGTCTGCAGGGAGCTCGCTGGAAAACCACATCATGGGCCTGAGGATACGTTTGACGATAAAGATCAGCTAAGTGGAAAGGGGACAAAGGAAGAAGTGTTTGGTCTCTCTTGAAGCAGAACAGACTTCTCAACAGTGACGTTTGATAAGAGCCTTCCAAGAGGAGTGAATTATGGAGAAGGAGGGGAATGGAATCGCCGGCAGAAGAAACAGCAGAGCAGCCGCCTGTAAACGCGGAAGGATTCGACAAACACATTCGTTAGGAAAAATGCCCGGCCGAGCTGCGGCTGAGAAAATCATCAAGGTGCCCGAGCCGAGGCAGCCGGGCCCCGTGGCAGGGTACTGGGTACGCTGGGTGAGGAGGAACACGGTGAGGATTTGAACACAACTCGGGAGCCGTGGAAGAACGTGAACATAGCGAGATGATCTGATCCCTGATCTGAGGAGAAAACACAGCAGGGAAGAAGGGACATGCAGGGAATGAGCCAAAAGCCCGTTAGCTGTGCAAGAGGAGGATGAGGGAACCAGGGAGGCTGAAGTCAAGAGACGGTGGTGGAGGAGGAGAGAAGGGTGCACAGGGCGTGGCGAAGAGGGAGCAGCCGGCCGGCCGAGTACGTACAAGATGATGACAGTGTCTGGCTTTAGTGGCTTGTGGATAACGGCATCGTGAAACAGGACAGGCACAGACGAGCACTCAGGGATGCGTGCTTCTTAACCTCACACAGCACATGCTGCTGCGGCCCCAGACAAACCGGGCGGCTGCTGCTATTTTTTATGATGACTGTGTGATCTGCCATGGAGGGTGGCCCAGGAGAATGATAATGGGGACAGAGGGACTCCAGGTCTCCTGCTCAAAGGTTCTAACAAAACAGGTGCTCCTCTTTATAACCAACACCTTGGTTAATAGTTTTTTTTATTGTTTTCTCCTAAGAAATTAAATAAATTCTAGTCCGTGGGCTGCCTGCTGAGGTAGGACTCATCAGAGTCTTTTTTTTCTCAAGAGAATTCAACCACGGGATAGCTGACTTGTTTGAAATGTTTAAAATTTTTAAAAATCAAATGTAGGAGTTGGCTAAGATGATAAAGCAATCATTTGGTGGAGCTCTCTCTGCGTCCATCTGTCCTTTTCTTTCGCAGTTACTTCCTAAAGGGTATCTGCCACCCGACAGGTCTCTATTCCTTTTGTTTCTTCATCCACATCTGGGTCTGAAGAAAACATCACACCTGGAGAAGTAAATCTATTTCCTTTTGGAAAACAGCACAGTGGTACAATGGCACCATAAGTTTTTGAAATATACTTTTTTTTATTTGTTTGTTTGTTTGTTTTGCAGTTTTTGGCTGAGGCTGGGTCTGAACCCACCACCTCTGGCACACGGGGCCAGCGCCCTACTCCTTTGAGCCACAGGCGCTGCCCTAAAATATGTTTTTAACATATATTTATATGTTATATGTTTTTAACATATATTTCTTTGCTTTTACTCCCAAAGTTCCAGTGGGGAGGATATGTGTCCTGGGCATGAGGTAGAACTAACAACCTCCAAAGCAGTAGACTCTTTGGGCTGCAGGGGTCCAGGACCTGCCCAGACCACAGTTGGTTAACTTGCTTCTGTGCGTGGACTGGCCTGAGGCAAACCACCCTCACGGTTATGAGAATGAAGTCTCCTAAGAATTGTGCTTGAGTTTGTACATTCTTTGGTGTCAGCTAAAGCCACAGGAACGTTGGCAGTATTTTAAAGTTACACCCATTCCCCCATTGCAGTGCAGGTCTGTGAAATAATGCCTTAGCGCTGCCAAAACCCACAACGATTATCAACAGCGTAAGTAATCAAGTAAAAGCACTTTTCCACAGCCCGCTGACCAGATTGTCAAGAAAGCAAAAAGTAGTAGCAGAAATTGATTGCTGTTTGCAAAGATAATTTCTATCTGAATTAGATCATTGTATTGCAACAGTGATGCATGATCTGTGTCCAGCAACTCTGCAATAAACATTTTAGGTTTAATTTGGAAATCTCTGAGTCATTAAAAAAGTACTTTCTCATTACAATGAAGAGGCCATGGTGAACTCAGCATTATCGCGTCTAAAGAGAAAAATGAATTAAAATAGGCAAGCTACATGTGTGAAAAGTACAAAGAATTACCACTGAGCCATCAAAATATAGATAGCTGCTATGGTGGAATAATTAATACAAGGTGGCCGTTTTACATTATAAAGCAGCTTGGGTCCAGTGTTCCTACATAATCTGATGTGGTCGTGGGTTCGTTGTTGTTTTAAACTCTTCACTTCTGTGAAGGAAAAGAGGCTCCCAATTTTAGTAAACAAGGCCAAAAAGATCAACTAAACTAGACCTCATCCTGTGTGGTGACGGTGTTCACACGCTCAGGCTGGCCAGGTTCTGTTAGGACTCCACCCCAGCTCTACTATTTACATGGAATTTTTTCATTACTCACCCCTTGATATCAGAACCAGGAAGATGTCTGGTGAAAAGCATCAGGCCTCACTTCCTGGAAATTAATGTAGCAGAATATAATGAATTTGAGCCTGAGGCCTCCTCCCATAATTAGTGTGAATCAGTGGTTCAAAACCTGGAGGCTTGTTAGAGTCACTTGAGGGGCTTTTTAACAGTACTGATATCTGTGCTGCCCTCTCAAGGGACCATTTACTATCATCAAAAATCTGGAGATGGAGGGCCGGACATCTACCCATGACCCTGTAACTCTAACATACAACCTGGCCTGACAACGGTTCCGTGTTCTGGCATGCCTGCGGGAGGGAGAACACTGTGAGTGTTTGCCTGAAAAAGCCTATGACTGTTACCCTGTTTCCCCAAAAATAAGACAGTGTCTTATTTTAAGGTGTGCTTATCTTAAAATAAGACAGTGTCTTATTTTAAAGTGTGCTCCCAAAGATGCCCTAGGTCTTATTTTCAGGGGACGTCTTATCTTTTCTGTAAGTAGGTCTTATTTTCGGAGGATGTCTTATTTTCGGGAAAACGGGGTAGATGGCCACTGGGAACACCTGAGAGTCTTTAAGACTTAGACTACCTGGGTTTTACCCCCAACCCCACCCTGAGTCTGATTTTCTGGGAGTGGACAGTCACCCCAGGTGGTTCTCAGGAGTATCCCAGTTTGGGAACCACTGCTCTCATGCTATGAAATTGAGGAGGGATGTGTTTGCTCTGTTACCTCAAAGCCTGGGGAAGACAGGACTTGGTGTGGCCCACTCATGGCCCCACTGAAGGAGCAGGAATCCCTCCCTTGTCATAACTGTGAGGTGCTGGCGTCTAACTGTGCAGAGATAAGCTCATAAATGAGCATCTATTTTGAGTAATTAGTAATTTGAGTAGTAACCCTAGAAACAACCGAGGAATAATCACAATGGCTAATTAGATAAGTAATTTCCAAAACCTATTTGAACAGTAACTAATGCGATAAAAGCTTCAAACTTCTTCAGTGACATGTTTCTTTATTCTTTCTGGTGGTCTGTCAAGGCTTGACAACTGAGTCAATAAAAGTTAGATTTTTTAAAACTCAACACTGTTATTTATCCCTTCAAAAAGAACGAGCAAGGATTAAAGTACTCGTCACTAATGAGCCTGGGTTTCAGAGTCAGACAGAGCAGAATCTGAACCCCGTGTCTGTTAAGCAGCTGGCTCAGAACACAGCCGGACCCCCCACACATACAACCAGTCTTCCCATCAGTACAAGGGAGGCCGTGCTGTCCACCCACAGGGCCATTACAAGGATCTGAGATAATTTCCCTATTAAAATGCTTTGCACATAGCTATTACTAGAGAAATTGTAGTAAGCATTATTGAAATCACTGCCTGAATTTGGGGGCAGTTCAGGGTTAACATATTAGAATGAAATCACTCTGGAAAACAGAAGCAGGTGAAAAGGTCAAATGACTCCCCTGCCTCTCCTCAGACCCTGAGGATTACACTAATTGGGTTTAACCGACACATTTTTCAGCACACTGGGGCTGGTTGGTTTGTTTGTTGTGGGGGGGGTCTTTGGGTTTTGGATTTTGAGGGGGGTTTTGTTTTGTTGGGGGGGTGGCCAAAGAAAAAGACATTTAGGGGTTACCCTTCCTGAGCCAAACTGATTCCCTTCAATTACCCTCTGGGTGAGGGTGACTGGGTTACTCTTGTGTCCTCTCCTTTCTCCTCCCATTTCTGCCCCAGGGCCACTCCCAAATCCACATCTCATAGACAAGTTTCTAAAGCTTGGAACCAGAGGTGCCGCCGTCACTTTCACTGTCCAGCAGACCAAAGGCGCCCATGGGGCGGCCCAGGACCTACCTCCCGCTCCCTCCATGGCAGAGTCAGGGTATCCTGGAGCTTAGACAAGTCCAGCTTTCAGTGCTCTGACCACCCCCTCTTCACATACAAATGCATCCTGGTCACGACTGTAAGAGATGCCTGAAAAGAAACACCTTGCTAATAAGGGAACGGGGAAGGGCCTGGTCTCTCGTTAAAGAGCCCAAGAGCACATGAACACAGACATCAGGGCCTGGCAGTCTCCACACCTATGGGGTAAGTAGTCCTGGAATCACTTCTATAAATAGCCAGGGGAGAAGTTAGTCGAGGCTCCTTCTCCTCCCATGACTGACTGCTACACCTTTGAGGCGCTCCGGCACCACTGACCTGCCTGTGACAACTGGCTCCTTCTGATGGGGAGCCTTACCTGACTGAGACAACGGGCTCCCTCGCATTTATGTGGAGCCATACCCCGAGCAAGCTTGTACAGTGGTCTGCATCCTGGCAGTTTCATGGGCCGGGCTGGCCACCTAGCGTCCCAGCTCTGACACACGACCTCAGCAGAAAGGCTCCAGCTGACACTGTGATTTTCGCAGCCCTGGGACATCTCAGCAGCCCTGTAAAGGAGGTGTTGTCATAGTACATGAACAGAGGCCCTGAGAGCAGGAGGCCTTCTTGGGAGCACACAGCTGGCGGCCGGGCAACCCCAAAGCCTACTGCCTCCTGCTTCAGTGTTCTGAGAGGAGTTTGCCGCCACCCAGGTTTTCTCAGCCTGTCTATGCACAGAGCCTCTGCAGTGAGAGCTCATCCCTCTACAGTGTGGATGCGAAGCTGTATGAATTTTTCCCAGATAAATGTTTTATAGCCAAATTCATGACTGACAGCATTCAGCACTCCAGCTGGGTCCCACATTGTAAAGCTAAACAAAGTCATCCTAGGAGGTTCCCAAACCTCCTACAAACATTGACACCGTGGATTATATTACAAAGGAATTCTGTGAACTGCTGGTGAGAGAGCCAACCCACTGTTATTGTCTCCAAAAGTCATGAGCTGGGGAGTCCCTTGCAGGACAGCCTGTGTCTATGGGCAGCTCACCTGGGACTTTGGATACAAAAGGCTTGAAGAAAAGATGGTGTTCCTCTGAGCAACCATTCGCCTTGGGACAGCCATGTCAAAAAGAAGCAATTAGAGCCAGTTAGCCTCTACCAAAGGCAGAAAGGCAAGGCCACCAGTGAGTAGCAGCTGGTGAATGGCCTGCAAGCCCCAGTACAGTAAGGGGGATGCCACAGAAAAGTGAAGATGCGTAAACTCTCTACAGATGTCACTGACTGTGGGAGGAGCACCCAGTAAGAAACCTCAAACCCCTTTTTAGTTCATGGAGATCATAGAATCGTAGAAGAATCTCAGTTCTGGAAAGGGCATAATAGGAGTAGATGATTGAGTCAATGGCAATCCTTAAAGACCAGACATTAGCCAGTTCCTTCCCAGACACAGACATCTCATAACTATATTCCCACCAAGAGACCCCTTAGGGCCAGACCTGAAGAAAGCAGCGCAATGTAGTTTCCCAAAATGTGGTGCTCGTCTCCGGGCTTCCAGGTATCTTAAAAGTACAGTGACCAAACTTTTTAAAATTATATGGGTTGTTTTAATGTGTTCATTAGAAAAAAACAAAACCTGCACAATAAACCCATGATTTTGTGACCATTATTGGTTAGGGTGAAGGTAATTTCTTTAAGCGGAAAAAAAAAATAGCTGACTTAAAGAAAAATATTAAACAAGTGGAGTACAGACGGTACATGGCTCAGTAAAAACAGTGAAGTTAAGACAAAAATGATAAACTTTGAGACATGTTAGCATACTGGCCACAGACAAAACGCACTTTGGAAGCAGAGTGATTAGAGTTTGAATCCTGGATTTGCTCTTTTGTAATTAGGTGAGATTTAAGTCAGTTTCCCCATCTGCAAAATAAAGACAATGGTAAAGACCTCACAGGATAGTAGCAAAGATTCAGTTAAATGAGTTACTGTAGGTGAATGGCCCACCACATGTGCTGAAGTGACTCCTCGTTATAACTGCCTAGACCAACTCCATAGATGGAGTAGAGCCCATCGTATCACACAAACTTAGTTTGTGTCATTTAGAAAAGCACCACAGTGAGGCACTTCACCGAGGGCTTCACACCAGGACTGTCACCAACTTCCCTACCCTGCTCACAGCTACCCTGGAGCTAGTCGCTGGTGGAAGCCATAACTGTCATACAGAGGCGTGAAATGCCCCAGATGTGGGTGTCCGTCCTTGGCAAAGTTGTGTTCTGTGCACACAGCTGACAACTATTCTCTGCTGCTGGGCCAGAAAAAGGACGGCCTGCACCTGAGATGCTGGGAGACACAAAACGTCTCAACAGCAACCGCCATGGGCATCCTCACCTTGCCTTTCAAACACTGCAATCCTGTTCGGATTTCTTCAAGAAACTGCACTGGCAAATGACTACAGGGAAATGAAGCCGCCACTGCCTCCCCAAGAGGAAGCTTCTGAACAAGCTCCATCAGGTACAGCTCTGTCCCCGCCTACAAGGCGGATGTCTCAGTGATGAGATGAAGAGTATCCGGCTCCTGGCAGAGGCCGGGAACACACTTGCTATCATTCTTTTCTTCTCTTACACACGTACTCAATGTAGAAAATTTAGAACAGTGTTTTTCAGCCTTTTATATCTCACAGCACACTTGAACCTGTAAACTTCTGCACCACACTTAAATTACGCTGATTTTTTTAAAAGGAGTTTTAAAAAAAAAAGAATATGCTTACTATGCTTTGAACTTAAAATAATTTAATGAATTAAATTATTATTTGAATTAAATAATTAGGGATCTTTAAAATTTTTCAAGTCGTGTCAGTTGAAAATCATTGATTTAGAAGGTACAAAAGACATAAAAACAACAAAATTCTTCACATGCTACGACACAACAAAAACTTACATTTGACATTTCCTTCCAGAATTTTCCTATAAAATCTTTTTTTTAACAGTTGAAATTGTGTTGGAATTTCCCCATATTAGGTTTTCAAAACATTTCTCATAATGACTACATCCTTGTGTTATGTAATGCACTAAAATATGCTTAACCAACATCCTATTACTAGCTGTTTAAATTTTTATTTTTACTATTATAAATAATTCTGGAAAATACCTTGGTGCAGCCATCTTTGTCCATATTTCAAATTATTTTATGAGGGCAGTTTCTAAATGTGGAATTATTGGATTACATAGTATAAATGTTTATAATTTCTCGATATATACCATAAAATTGCTTCCCAGGAAGATCACATCACTTTACAATCCCACATCAGGCCTCTGAGATTGACATCTCACCAAATGCTTGCCAGGGATCCTTTTTTAATTCTTTGCTACTATGATGGACAAAAAGAAAGTGATATCTTCTCCTCCTCTGTGCTTCTCTCTTTCGATTTTTTACATGCCGTTTGTTTTTCTTCTTTTGTGACCACTCTAATCATACCCTTTGCCCTTTTATTTCTTGACGGTTTTGCTAAAATCTGTAATTAAAAGTATTCTCCCTTCACTTCCTCTCAAATTCATTGTAGCTAATTTTTCTCCCATTGAAAGAATAGTACATTACCTTTTTTGTTGAGGGTAAAAAAAAGTGGTTCTCTGTCATTTTCTTCCTGTATAATTGGAATATAAGAACTTTTTCTTTATGGAATGTGACCTGGCACTTAAACTTGTTTAGGAAAATATATAACAGACTATACTTAAATTGCTTTGTTTTACTACTGTTTTGGAATGTTTTACTTCCTGAATTTTTATTTGATAGGCTAGATATAAGTTTGGTTTAATGTATAAGATTACAGTTTTTATGGAAATATTAAAATAGGAAAAAGACATACGGTCAGTGGATTTTACTTTCAAAGATTAAATCTCTGCATGAATTTCAGACATAAACTATGCCGGAGATAACCCAGAACAAAATACATTAAACTTAAGTTAGGTTTAATAAAATCCAATGCCACAATGTTTATAAAAGAAATATTTATATAAACATTTATAAGCATACAGGTGTCCCAGGTAAATCTCTCCTTCTCCAGGGAACCTTCTCAGAATTCCCCAAGCAGGATCCCTTTCTCCTTCCCTAGCATACCAATAACGTCCCATCAGTGCTCCAGTGACGTTGCCATTAAATCTACCTCAAACTGGTGATATAGCGTCCATCTTTCTATCTCTCTCCAGGAACGTGATTCATTTCTTGAGATCAGGAACGATGTTTTCTCACCTGTGTGTCTGCTTGTGATCCCAATACTGTGCTTTGGGTATAACAGATGCTTGGTAAGCATAGGATGAATTAAACTGAACTTGGGAATTTGAATGGGGGACTACTTGAAGTAGTGAAACCCACACAGCTTTATGGTCAGACTAAAGCAGCTTGGAATTCTCCCTGACACTTCCCAGCTGGAAGATCCCACGTAAGTTAACTTAGCTCCTGGGTGTCTCTGTCATCTAAAACTGGAATAGCAATGCCCATGGCCAAGGTCCTCCCGGTTGACTGTCGACCGGGGTGGGTGTTGAAGGGGACTTCACTTGTCCAGGGCTGTTGAGCACATCCAGCCTCATCCCCAACTGGGATGTATTTCACCTGTCCTTCCTCAGCTAGAAAGACAAGAAAGCTTAACCCCCAATCCCCAGCCTCTATCCACAGCTCTCACCAAGGAGACAAAAGCAGCCCCAGCTGCGGGGCTCGAGGACTCACACACTTTAGACTAGAGACTTTCAACCAGGGTGCTTCAGAGAGAGATCTTAGGTGTGCTGCAAAAAGTTTTAAAGATCATTAATTAAATGATTTCTGAAAGAAGTTCAAAACACATTCAGTATATTCTTTTTTTGATTAAGAGTGCCAGGGAAATTTAACTAGGGGCTCAAGTGTGCCGTGAGATAAAAGAGGTTGAAAAACACTGCTCTGGATAAAGTCGAATGCTGAAATGTGACACCCAGAGGCACAGGACCCACTCCAGAGGCATGGCTCCCACTCCAAAGGCACAGTACCCACTCTGCAGCCAGGAAGCCAACATGGAAGACCAGCCCAGCAGCCCAAGGCAGCAGCGTGCACAGCCGCAGGGGCAGCCTCAGGGCACCACAAGGCTCCACCACCACCTCCCTCTGGACTTCTCCATATGGGAAAAGCCACCCTGAGTGGGGTATTCTATTATGTACCCCAAATACATCCCTAAATGACACCTCTCCCTTGCAGAATAAAGGGAATAAACGAAGTCACTCCCCTCAAGTGTTGGGCACAGAGTCTGATGCCTTGCCAGCACAATGACAGGCAGCTTTCAGCAGCACGAGAGAGGGTGGCATACTGGTGGCTGGCAAGGATGTCCAGAGCATGGGGTGAGTGAGCACTTGGAACAAGAGACTGGAGCATCAGCACAGGACACAAGAGGGGTGGCCCTCTGGGCTCCCTAAGGACAGAGCATGTCCCGAGGGTCCACCAAGAAGAGGGAATGGGACTGGATGTGCTCAACAGCCCTGGGCAAATGAAGTCCCCGTCAGCATCCACCCCCACCCTACAGAGCAGGACACTTTGTAGAGCCTGAGAGGTCTCCTGTAAGTTGTTCTCAAGCTGGGCTCTTTCTAAGAGTTAGTCTGCTTTTATCTTAATGTATCCATCTTTGATGTCACAGTCACATCCCCCTAAAAGCCACTCCCTCTGTGACTGGGTCTCCAACATTGCTCCTGGGTCCTAGAGACCTGTGCCCACTTCCTCCAGGTACCCGTCTTTGGTGCCCTTGCCAGTCACCCAGAGCCTCCTAGATCCTTAGGGGTGTTGGCTAACACAATGTGGAAAGGGGGTCTTCTGCCCTTCCAGGCCTATTTTGTGAGTTTACATATCCCTAGAATAGCTCTGGGAGACATGTTTTGAGAAATCTTATCTTAGACAAACAGACTTCTAAATTCTCTCCCATCATTGGACACTCCTTCACCCTGTCGAAAAAGGTTCCCTTCCCACGTTCCCAGTCACAGGCTGACCCTACTCTGCTTTGCTTCCCACACTCACACCCCCTGCCTCCAGCAGCCTCACACCTCAACTCCAGCCCCACTGGCTCTCCACCACCCCTTGAACACATCCCAGCCCTCTACCCTAGGCCCTTGCACACCCATGCTCCCTACGTGCAGAGTTCCCGCACCTCCACTCCACCAGGGAAGCTCTTACTCACATCTCAAGACCTGATGTAAGCAGCATATCCACTGCGACGTTTTCCCAGTTACTCAGTTACTCTCAGGCCCACATCAACTGCTCTGGCCTCAGTGGGTCAGGAGAATTTTGCAATCACTGTTGCAGTGTTTACTGCAGCAGTTTCACTTGTAGGCTCATCTTCCTTTCTCTGTGAGCAGAAGACTCAGCCCTCAAGTCGTGTTTTCCATACATCTGCTCCACGTAATCAATCTCGAGTAAATGTGGGTTTTATGAATGAACGGACAATGACCACGTGGCCTTCAGTCCACAGAGACTTGTCTCTCTGAACCTTTGTCAAGGATGTTGTGGACTAAGGTCAGCCCAGTTGCCATTGCAGCCACCAAGGTCCTACCACAAGCCCAAAGAACAAGATCCAGGTGCCGAGTAAACACCTACAGCCCCTGTCTACAGTTTTGCTTAAAGGAGAAAAGAACAAATAAATTTATATTTAATGGCTAACAAAGTGGAACCCAGCAGTTCTAACTTTAATATAAAACGGAAGCATCAGCAGTTGGTGCCACGTGAGCAACAGGGGCCCCTCTCTGAGGGCCCCCAGGCCTCTGTCTTTCAGAAAGGGACCAAGCCTCCTGCCACAGCCCTGAAAACCAGCCACTGCTAAGTTCTCAAGTCAGTCAACCCCAGTGAGCTGTGAGACTTCAACCACAGCCTCATCCTCACCAATTACACCAGGGAAGGGGCCAGTGCTTCCCCAGTTGTGGACGCTGTGGCGCTGAGTGATGTTAGCTCCCCATACCCCACCAAGTGTAACCTCAAGGCTTGAACCCCAGCCCCTAATCCTGCCAACAGAGGCAGCAATGCTTCTGCAATCATTAACACTTGGCTTGTAGGATAGGGATGGAGTCAAGGTTGTGCCAGGTAATTCTGCTCTCAAATCCCAACCCTTGACCACTCCAGGAAAGAGGCTGGTACTTACTATGCATGTAGCTTAAAAGCCACACAATCCTAGAATCTGGTCCTCTTCCCAGAGATGAGTTCCCAGCCCTGCTAGACGGAAGAATGCAGCCCTGGAATGACACAGGTACTGAGGGGCCAAATACCTGGCAATTCACCCTGCGCCGCCAACGGAAGGTTCTAACGATTTATTCTATATTTAGTGAGGAGGGAAATTGCGTTTGTTCACTTGGTTGGTCCTCTCTCTTCGTTGGTGGACGAAGTGCCAGGGACATTGAGGAAGTGGTTACTACCCCTCCCCAACAAAAAGCACTAGAGCTGGTGCTGGAGTAACACCTCCGCCGCAGCTGGGCCACCACAGGGGTCAGAACCTTGTTTCCCAGCTCCACTGCTCAGTTAGCTTACTCCAACTGGTTGGGACTGACAGCCACAACCACCAGCACCAAGCCTGACTAGGTTCTCCCTGAGAAAATTAAACACTCAGAAGCCGCATGGATGCCTAACAGGGAAGGAGCCGGACCAGTGGAGAAAGCAGGTGAGGCTTCTCAGCTTTCTACTCTTCCAGGGGAACAGAGGGCTGGAGCTGAGCTGTGCATCAGACTATAAAGTTGGACATTCTGAGTTCCAAGTATTTAATGCCTTGTACTGTTGAGGGATTAAAGGTGCCAAAAAAATAATAATAAAAACAACCATGCCTTCAGTAACTGCTATGCTGCAGGTCTCACACTTAGCATGAATAAATGTTACTTATTTAATCCCAAAAGAGCACTTAATTGTTTCCCTTCCCTTCTATGAAGGAAGAAATTGAAGCCCAGAGACATTACTAGCTCAAAGTTAACACAGCAGTGGGTTAAATGTGGTTCAAACTCACACCTGTCTGGATCCAAAAGACTGAGTCTCCCTAAAATTGTAGCTATTAGTCTTGAAATAGTCAAAACCAACTTATGGAATATGAATTGGGGGGAGTTTTTGCCACCAAATGCTAACATCTAAATACCAGAGGCAGAATCTGAACTTAATCATTTTGCGGTTGGCGCCTCACGTTGGAGACTATGGGAGACCTTCCCATGTGTTAGAGTTACATGGAGCTGTGAACCGAACTGCCTCCTAAAGTGACTCTTTTAGGATGAAATTTTAATCAATGTGATCTTTATTTTTTGAATAGCAAAGTCAACAAGAGATCTAAAAATGGGGGGGAAACTGGTGTTTATGAACATATAAAATACATAATTAGAAATGAATGAAAGCATCAACTTCAAGATAGATGAAGTATCTCTGCTGTTGGTAATTTAGCTGATGACCTGTTGAAATGACATCTGTTTCTGATTCCGTGTTCTTGTCCATGCAGCGCTCTTTCCACTTTCCTTTCCTTCACTAAGTCTTATACCTCCTTTAAGATTGTAATTTACCGCCTCCCAGATTTCCAGGCCGGGCTTCCTCAGCCTCCTCTGCACTTCTTTGGTCCCCAGGCATAACCGTGTCTCTGTCACAGCTGCCAAGGTTTCCAACCCTTTCCCCCACTGTGAGCTCCTGCAGGCCCTTGGTTATACCTTTATTCTGTCATGCAGTGGATGTGTAAACCAGCAAAGATGGTTTGCCCAGATTGAATTTTTTCATTTTTGTAAATTAGTACTCAGATACTTAAAATTTTAAATTAGAATAGAAGGTCATGATGTTTTTCACATTAATGTTTTAATCTATCTGAAAACAACACATTTGCAGGTAGCAACATACCCAGCAACCAAACACCAAAAGGACCCAACACAAAATTGTGTTATTGAAGGACACCGATATTGAACCAAAGATACCTGAAATTCCTATCCAAGAGAAGATTTATCTGTTACTTTTCTGTATGTTATCAAGCAAAATTTCCTGTCTTAGAAGGTTCTCAAACAATTGTAGTGATCTGTGGCATTTAGACTTACTGAGCAGCAGATATAAACACTATTTCCTTAGTTTTAAATGGCCCCAAATAATTCTCCCCATTTCCTAACTGGTCTTTCTTTTCTCAGATTCTCCTGCAGTGTGTTTTCAAGATCTGGGGCTTTCTCCTAGAGCTGAGTGAACTTACACAGCCAGGTAGTATCTCCAACACTCAGCTTTCTCTGTTCGAACATCTACAAACTCTTCCTCCATGGTTTTATGTGAGAATACACCAGGACAGAGGTTGGCAGGATTTAACAGGGGTGGCACAGGCAGGAGCAATCTAGCTTTGGAGATTCCAATTATTCTTAGTTATTCTACTCGAATAATTAAGTCCTTTCAGGGTAGTTGAGATTAATGTACGTCAAATGTCAGCCAATCGTGAAAGAACCGATTTGCTATGAAGAAAAGTTAGTAGAGTAGTAAGTATTTTAAAAATCAGATGCTGGTGGCTCACACGTGTAATCCCGGCACTCTGGGAGGCCCAGGCAGTGGATCGCCTGAGTTCAGGAGTTTGAGAACAGCCTGAGCAAAAGTGAGACCACCGTCAATAATAAAAATAGAAAAACTAGCCAGGCAATGTGGCAGGTGCCTGTAGTCTCAGCTACTTGGGCGACTGAGGCAAGAGAATGGATCAAACCCTGGAGTTTGAGGTTGCTGTGAGCTATGACAGCACAGCACTCTATCCAAGGTGACAGAGTAACATTGTCTCAAAAGAAAAAAAAAAAATTAGATCCAATTCTAAATCTAACTTGAGTTGTGTTATGTACTGACAACTATCCACACACGAAGCAGAAGGGAGATAGAGCCCAGGAAACCACTCTGAGAGCCCCAGGAAGCAAAGTAACATGGTAGTATCCTTTCTGAAGTCTTGTTTTGCTGAATCGGTGCTAGTTACTTCTAATAATGTCCTAGAAGAGTTTCATTTTCATTAGTTCCATTTATTTTCCCCGAGCTACAAAAGAACATCAAAACACAGGTAGTTATTCCAAGACCTGAACTCCTCAAATAACAGAGCTGGCTACTGCCATATCTGTCCTCCTGAAACATGAACTTCATAATGTTGTCCCTGCTCTAGGACTCCTGGCATCTCCCTTCTGCTCTCAGATACATCGGTCACTACTTGGCAGCCTTTTTTCCTGCTACAGACAGGAATAACTGAGGAACTCATTTTTCATTCATTCCAAAAAAAAAATTCATGGAACACTTACTACATGACAGAAGCCACGCTGGGTGCTTGGAGGGGATACACAGATGATGGATAAGACTCAGCCTCTGCCCTAGAGAAGCTTGAGCTTTCCTGAAGTTGGCAAATGGGTAGATGACAGTCACAACACATGATGGTAAGTCAACACTAAAAAACGTGCCCACAGAGTCCTGTGTAGCCCCAGAGAAGACATCGCATAGAAGAAACACATCAGCGGGTTGGAGAGGGCGTCGGCATTGGCCAGAGGACGTGCAGGGAGGGGGCTCTGGGCTGATGGAACAGCGTGCTGTGTTGACCCAAGTCAAACACAGGAAATAATGAGAAATCAGAACATCACCATATATCACTCAGCATTTGAATACTTGGTAGCAGAAATCAAGAAGGCAGGGCCTGCAATCATCAGAGAAAACATGGGTTTTTTTTTTCAGGTTATTCCTCTGCCCTCCCCAGGGAGACTGATAATGGCACAAAGCACCCAGACCTTGGAGAGAGCTTTGAATCAGAACCAGGCCTCCACTAGAAAGTAGGTCAAGCAGGTCATAACCAATTTAATAATGCAGGAACATTCACAGCCTTCCCCCAGCCACCCAGGTTCCAGCTTGTCTTCTTTATCCTTCTTGTCCAGGGAAAGTCTCTTGGAGACCAGTTATTTCGGGCTTTGGAATGTGGTGTCAGGATGGGGCAGGGAGCCAGGCTAGAGGCCCATGAGCCAGGGCTGGGAAAGCTGAGATGAACGAGGCTCAGACAAGGGCAGGACAAGATATGGGAATGAGATCACAAAAAAGGAGATTCTCCTGTGCAGCATCACAGAAGCCCAAGAAATTCCATTACTCTGAAACTTTTTTGTTATTGTTGTTATAGATAAATGTGTTTTTCTTTTTGTTTGTTTGTTTGTTTTATTGTTGGGGATTCATTGAGGGTACAATAAGCCAGGTTATACTGATTGCAATTGTTAGGTAAAGCCCCTCCTGCAATCATGTCTTGCCCCCATAAAGTGTGACATACACCAAGGCCCCACCCTCCTCCCTCCGTCCCTCTTTCTGCTCCCCCCCATAACCATAATTGTCATTAATTGTCCTCATATCAAAATTGAGTACATAGGATTCATTCTTCTCCATTCTTGTGATGCTTTACTAAGAACAATGTCTTCCATATCTATCCAGGTTAATACGAAGGATATAAAGTCTCCATTTTTTTAAATAGCTGAATAGTATTCCATGGTATACATATACCACAGTTTGTTAATCCATTCCTGGGTTGGTGGACATTTAGGCTGTTTCCACATTTTGGCGATTGAAAACTGAGCTGCAATAAACAGTCTAGTACAAGTGTCCTTATGATAAAAGGATTTTTTTCCTTCTGGGTAGATGCCCAGTAATGGGATTGCAGGATCCAATGGGAGGTCTAGCTTGAGTGCTTTGAGGTTTCTCCATACTTCCTTCCAGAAAGGTTGTACTAGTTTGCAGTCCCACCAGCAGTGTAAAAGTGTTCCCTTCTCTCCACATCCACGCCAGCATCTGCAGTTTTGAGATTCTGTGATGTGGGCCATTCTCTCTGGGGTTAGATGATATCTCAGGGTTGTTTTGATTTGCATTTCTCTAATATATAGAGATGATGAACATTTTTTCATGTGTTTGTTAGCCATTTGTCTGTCATCTTTAGAGAAGGTTCTATTCATGTCTCTTGCCCATTGATATATGGGATTGTTGGCTTTTTTCATGTGGATTAATTTGAGTTCTCTATAGATCCTAGTTATCAAGCTTTTGTCTGATTGAAAATATGCAAATATCCTTTCCCATTGTGTAGGTTGTCTCTTTGCTTTGGTTATTGTCTTTTCAGTTTAATGAAGTCCCATTTGTTTATTTTTGTTGTTGTTGCAATTGCTATGGCAGTCTTCTTCATGAAGTCTTTCCCCAGGCCATTATCTTCCAGTGTTTTTCCTATGCTTTCTTGGAGGATTTTTATTGTTTCATGCCTTAAATTTAAGTCCTTTATCCATCTTGAATCAATTTTTGTGAGTGGGGAAAGGTGTGGGTCCAGTTTCAGTCTTTTACATGTAGACATCCAATTCTCCCAACACCATTTATTGAATAGGGAATCTTTCCCCCAAGGTATGTTCTTGTTTGGTTTATCGAAGATTAGGTGGTTGTAAGATGTTAGTTTCATTTCTTGGTTTTCAATTCGATTCCAAGTGTCTATGTCTCTGTTTTTGTGCCAGTACCATGCTGTCTTGACCACTATGGCTTTGTAGTACAGACTAAAATCTGGTATGCTGATGCCCCCAGATTTATTTTTATTACTAAGAACTGCCTTAGCTATACGGGGTTTTTTCTGGTTCCATACAAAATGCAGAATCATTTTCTCCAAATCTTGAAAGTACGATGTTGGTATTTTGATAGGAATGGCATTGAATAGGTAGATAAATGTGTTTTTTATTGTTATTTACTTCGTTCTATTTTGAATTTTAACCAAAATGCTAGTTGAGAGTGGGCTACACAATTCTGGCTTCCTAACCCCCACATCACAGCAGCAACGTAACAAGGGCTTTAACCTCCCCACTCTCCTGATCAGCAATGGGACCATGCAAACCTGAAAGGCTTGGTGGCAGCAGAAAGAAATAATTATGTACAATTCTGATAATCAAGGAGAATGCTTTCTTTTCCATTCCTATTCATGCCCTTTCATTCAGTTGCTTATTCAATGTATCTATTTGAGTACCTGCTACTGGCATACTCTGCTAAATCCTTTGTCTCTATAAATCCCACCCAGATTAAGCGCTTGTCATGTTTTTTTCTGTCTAGCACCCATTTCTCTCTTTTTAAAAAATGCCCCTCAGTTGGGGGTGGAGGGCAGGACTTGACACAAGCTGACAGACCCTGGTTTCTCCTGTGGGCCCCATATCTGCTCCGTGTAGCAGGCTCACCCCCAAGACAGGCCAACCAGAAGGATTCCTTGGGATTTTTCAAAGCAGAGCTGAAAGAATGACCTTTTCCCCTCTGGACTGAAGATTTTAAAGATGTAAACACAAGCAGTTAGCAGCCCCAATTCCATCCTCCAGCTCAGAAAATTATGAGAGAAAGAAGCCAGCTCACAGAGAGAAGAAAACTTCAGACAAAAAGAGAGAGTCCCCACTTAACTATACACTGCTCCATCCTGGTCTCCCTAGGGTGGGATTATTGAGTCAATAAACGTAACCCTATTTGCTAAGTTCACTTGAGGTGGTTTCCTCTCAGATGCTAATCAGAGAGCTCTGGTTAACACGGGATCTTCTGATACCTCACTCAACTCCCGTCTCCTCACTCTAGGGGCCATCCAGCCTTCCCCATGCTCCACTGCTGGTGCTGTGTGGGTTGGTGCTGACGATACCCACTTACCAGCATTCCGTGATTCTTTTTTCCAAACATTGTGCATCTTTGTGCCAAAGGCCTCATTACTAGGCATGTAGTAGAAACTCAGAAATGGGTTGAGATTAATCAAACACCAGCACAAACTATGAAAGCTACAAACGGTCTTAGAGAATCCATTAGAAACTCTCTAGAAATTCAGAAACGTAGAGTGACTTGTTTTTCTTTCTGCAACAACATTTCCTGCAAGGAGGCAGGAAGATGAGCTTGTGAATGGACACTGCAGCGCTTCTGAACACTCCCAAAATGGCACAGTATCAAAACTGGTAAAGCGTAATGTGTGTGAGGGAAGACACCAGGCCTTAGCTTATAATAAGGGAATAGTCAGGCTTGGGATTCCTGAATGCAACTATAATTAATTACCTCCAAAGACACCAAAGCACAACATACAATCTTGACGTGAATTTAGCAATAGCTATTAAACCCTTAAGGAACATGCATACCTTTTGACCCAGCAGTTCTGCTTCTGGCAAATTACCCTAAGACAAGGATTTGAAAAAGTTTACAGAGATTTAGCCATGTGCGTTTTCCTTGGAACATGGTGAAAAATTGTTGGGAGATTGAAAAAAATAACAAATAATCCATTCGTAGAGAATTAATTAGAAAAGTTAATGACTTATCTATACAATAGAATTTCATTTAAAAAAATCACATTACAGAAAAAGATGTTTACATTAAGTGAAAAAGCATAGGTTACAAAATGGTGTGTGTGTAGAATAATCCCATTTGTGTGTGTATTTTTTAATATATGCAGGTATAGACATGGGTAAACCAGAAAGTATATCAAAATGTTATTAGGAACAGGTATTTCTGGCTTTGTGGCAATATGTGTAAGTTTTACTTTCTCTTTTTTACTTATCTTTATTTTGGGAGTTTTCCATCATGAACATTAAGTTTATGTAATTGGAAGGAAACAAGAACTATTTTTAAGCACAGAGGAAATTATTCTTAGAGAACAGCTAATCTACATTCCTCAGGCAGCAGGGAGTAAGCTGAGACCAAAGATGCATATTGCCCAAAGTCCTATAGACAGCAAGTGACAAAATTAGCACCCCATTCCCAGGATGGGGTTTCATTCAACTACCACCTTGGGTATTGTGTTTAAAAATTTCAGCTAACAGGCCAGGCTAGGTGACTCATGCCTACAATCCTAGCACTTTGGTAGGCCAAGGCAGGTGGACTGCCTGAGCTCATGAGTTCAAGACCAGCCTGAGCCAGAGTGAGACCTCATCTCTAAAAAAATTTTTTAAATAGCCAGGTGTTAGTATCTCAAGAATGGAAGAAAAAGTATCCAATGTACTCAGCCCTACTATGAAACTAATTTACAGCTTTCATATGAAAGCTATAACCCAAAAATAGGGGGAAGGGGGAAAGTGAGGCGAGGAAGGGGGAAAGTGGGCGGAGGGAGGATGATTGGTGGGATTACACCTGCGGTGCATCTTACAAGGGTATATGTGAAACTTAGTAAATGTAGAATATAAATGTCTTAACACAATAACTAAGAAAATGCCAGGAAGGCTATGTTTACCAGTGTGATGAAAATGTGTCAAACGGTCTATAAAACCAGTGTATGGTGCCCCATGATTGCATTAATGTACACAGCTATGATTTAATAAAAAATGAATAAATAAATAAATAAAATAAAATAAATAGCCAGGCCTTATTATAGTGGCTGGCCCTGGTAGTCCCAGCTACTTGGGAGGCTGAGGCAAGAGAACTGCTTGAGCCCAAGAGTTTGAGGTTGCTGTGAGCTATGATGCCCTGGCACTCTACCACGGGTGACAAAGTGAGACTCTATCTCAAAAAAATAAAAATAAAAAATAAATGAATAGGTAGATTTTCAGCTAATTTCACCTCTGAGTGTGGACAAAACTATCCCAAAATAAGCACCTACAGGGTGTGAAAAAAATGTATACACATTTTAAAAGATCTTGTTGGAAGTAAAATCAATCATTCCCCCAAAGCATGCCAGTTGCAGGTAAAATGGATGTGGGCATACGTCTACCACATACTTGGCCACTAAGTACCTTCAATTCAACTTCAAAAAGTAATACATAGATAACTTTAAAAGTGCATGCATTTTTTGGCACCCTCTGTATGTGGGAGCAGTTGGAAACAGAAATACACCCTTGAATTTCATCTCCTGCATTAGTTTCAGTGCTTTAAAAAATAGTGCTGGTGTTACCTCCTGGCTTGTGTTATAGGATGGTATTTATTATGAGACTGGGACCAAATCTTTCAGATTGGAACAATTAACAGGCATAACATAGGTTTAAACTTAGTTAAGTCATAATTTTGCAGCTGCTCTAGTTCTCAATTTTTCCACAGCTTAATTTGCTACCTTTGTGATTTTTAACAAATGGAAAGATGTGTGTTCATTCAGAATAATTGGCTATCTGCTTCAATTAACTTACAAAAATTTGATGATTTTCAGGAATCATAACAGACCATGACCTGTAAATTCAATTTCCAATGGTAAAAGACCCCTGAACAAAGTGGATGTTGATGACAAACTAATGTGTTCTATCCCAATCTGTTTGGGGCATTGCATCGACCTGTGCGTGTTCCAGATACTGCCTGATGAAAATGGGTTTTATTGTTTTCCATTAGCAGCTGGTACAGCAGATGAAGGGCCAGTCCACAAGGGAAATAAGAGTGTCTCCCTTTTCTCAGTAGCCTCTGTGGCAAATGTAAACAGAGATACGTTCTCCTTCCGTCCCCTCCTCCCACCTCTGAAATTTCTACACTCAAGGACCATGGCTAGAAAATCCCTCCGAGTGCACAGCATCTACTTGACACATACTGGCATTTAATTAAAGTATTTACAGAGCACCTACTATGTGCTCAGGATTCTGCTGAAGTTGGTATAAGGGTGAATGGAGATCTAGCCCAGGGGAGGTAAATCACTGGGAACAGCTGTCTCTGCCTTCAAAAACACCATTAGAGATGGCTCGTGCCTGTAATCCTAGCAGTGTGGGAGGCTGACGTGTGTGGATCCCTTGAGCTCAGGAGTTCCAGACCAGCCTGAGCAATAGCAAGGCCCCATCTCAACTAAAAATAGCAAAACTAGCCAGGAGTTATGGCAGGTGCCTGTTGCCCTAACTATTTGGGAGGCTCAAGCAGGAGGATCTTTGAGACCAAGAGTTTGAGGTTGCTGTGAGCTATGACAGCAGAGCACTCTGTGAAACTCTATCTAAAAAACAAAACAAAACAAAAAACATTAACATTCCAATTGGTTCTTTTTCATTAAAATAATGATAGCTTTTTTTTATTTTACTCTTGTGTGGTCTGCTTTATTCTTGATCATTTCTTGCATTTATGAAAAATCATTCAGTACTGTATTTTCCTCTACAAATTAGCCACAAGGATTCTCACAGTCTTTTTCCACTTCGATATTTGCATTGGTAAAATTATCCTTTTTTTGGAAAATACATGTATATATGCATATAGGTGAGGTACAAAACCATTTAAAGAAATTATCTCTCGCAGGTTTTATTAAGTTTCCTTCCAGAAAGACAAAGAGAAAAGTCTGGCGAAAGTGTTACACACACACACACACACACACACACACACACACACACACCGCCCTCCCCTCTGGCTCTCATCTCCTGCCTGCGACGTGGAGGTTTGACCCAAGGTTCCTGTCCCCACCTGCTCCTGTCTCACCACCGTCTATGTCTCCCTGGGTGATCTCATCTAATTCCACAGCTTCAACACTCACATAACACGTGTGATTTCTAAATCTCTCACCGTGACCTCTCCTCCCAGCTCCTAGTCTGCATTCCCAGCTGTCTGCCAGCAGGCCCCACCCGGACAAATCCCGTGTGTGCCAAGCTGAGAACGGCAAAGCCAAAACCCAGGTGTCCTCCTCTGTTCCCTGATTCTGTTCCTGGTGCCACCAGCTTCCCAGTCTTTATCAAAACAGACAGACGTCTTACCCTCTTTCTTTTCTATGCCCTTTACTCAAACCCACCAGTTCTCTCACTGCTGCCTTTCTTTCCAGCATCTGTCCCATGTCCTAGCTAAATGCTTGGTACAGCTCACTTGGCCCTTCACCAAAGCCCCCTGACTTCCCTTCCTTAGTCTCTCTCTACCCTAACTCATTTTGTGCATTGCTGATGGATTAGTACAGTTTCTGGCATGGAGTTCTGCTCATGCCCTCCCACCACTCAGAAACTGTCCACAGCCATTGCGTCCTTACAGAAGCACGCATACGTTTAGGTAAGGCCTTCAGCTGGGTTGCTACTAACTTTGTTAGCCTTGTCGACACTGCTGCTCTAAACATTTACGTATTTCAACGAAGCACGGCTATCCTTCTTCTATTCATTTTTTTCATGTCATTCTCTCACTCTGAAGTCCCTTCTTTCATAGTGACTCTTTGAAATCACTTTATAATGTAAGTGAGCTCTTGTTTGATGCCGTCACTTCTCCTTTACTTGCACACTTTTTGCACTTTTACATAGTGCAACAAATCCATTCTAACTCTGGGAAATCTTACTCCGTTTCACGTATTACAGAAGGACCTGGCCATATTTGAACCTCCATCTCTTCCTTCTCAGCCTCTAGCTATTTTGTCATATATTTGACAAAACACACATACGTTATAAATGCCACAATACATGATTATTAATTTTGCTGTACACATGTCGATTATCTTCTAAAGACACCAAAATAAGAAAAGAAAAAAAAAGTCTCTATATTTACCCACTGTCTAAGTCCACCATGTGTTTCTGTAGTGTAATACCTGAGACTGAGTAAAAAGAAAGGGAGTTTATTGAGCTTATGGTTCTATAGGCTGCAAAGTTCAAGGATATGGCCGCGGCTTCTTGTGAGGGCTTTTCATGCTGCCTCGTAACACAGAGGAGGTCAAAAGAAAATAGGCATGTGGCAGAAGACAGAGCCGGGGGCCCTCTTGGCTGTATAACCACCAGTTTAGTTGTCACTAATGATCTAATCCAGCCAGTTTCGTCAGACTCACTTCCACGAGAAGGCACCAAACCAGCCATGAGATAGCCCCACCCATGACCCCAACACCCCCCTCCAGGCCTCACTTCCCAACACCACCACACTGGGGCTCAAATTTCAACATAGGTTTTGTTGGAGACAAACTTATCCAAACCACTGTACTCACATACTGCAATTCCTGGTGCATTAAATCTTGCACCAATTTTACCCCACAGCTGAAGAAAATCCTTCTGAGTATTATTCCACCCAAAGCCCCGTGAATTTTGAGGTTTCCAGTCTGGCCAAGAGGAGCAGGAATAATACCAGGCTTTTGCAAGCTTTGAGGATTGTTTCTTCTGTTCCTTTCGGTAGTTCTTCCCCAGCCTAAGGATGATTTTTTCACAGGCATGCACTGATCAATACTCAGCAGAAGGTCCAAGGAGACCCCTGGCCAGGTCTTCAGAATCTTCTCTCTGTTCAATGCTTTCCTTTACCTGCAAACCCTAGCTGCCTTGGCCTCCCTAGAATCCCAGTTCCATCCCCTCAGCTCAAAGTGACTGACGGCCAGGCTCTGCCTGGGTTTCCTGTCTTCTCACAGCCTACAAACTCTCTAAGTTGGGTAATCACAGGGCTCTGTCACCTCATCTGTTGCCCATCTCTCAGGGATCACTGCCCTTACTGCCTGATGTCCAAAGTCTTGGAAATGTTTTTTTCACATTGTTGATTCGTCTTTTCATTCGTTTCCAGCAATAGGATAAATTCAATTCCTGTTACCTGCTCTTGGCCTGCAGCAGCAACTTGGTAGAGTCCCCAAATTAAAAAGATCCCATTCAGCTGCTATTCAGAGGAAATTCTTTTTTTTTTTTTTTTTTTTTTTTTGTAGAGACAGAGTCTCACTTTACCGCCCTCGGTAGAGTGCCATGATGTCACAGGACTCACAGCAACTTCTAGCTCTTGGGCTTCCGCAATTCTCCTGCCTCAGCCTCCTGAGCAGCTGGGATTACAGGCGCCAACCACAACACCCGGCTATTTTTTGGTTGCAGTTCAGCCAGGGCTGGGTTTGAACCCGCCACCCTCAGTATATGGGGCCGGCACCCTACTCACTGTTCTTGAACCATCTGGGCCCAACTGACAATTGCAAAGAAGCTTCAGGTGCCAGATGTAAGCTGCATACTTTGTAGGATGAAGACAATGCCCAGACAAGGTCTAATCCATGTGGGGCGTTTACAGCTTAGCTCTCAACAGCAGTTCTCGCGCACTCAAATCCCTGAGATTCCTCTGTATGATTCATTTCCTTAATTACAACAAACTTTTACATGCCAACCAGTTTTTTCAAATCTGTCTTTCAAACACACATATGACGGGTATATAAGAGGCTATCACACACGGGTTGCATCTATTTTTCAATAAACCAGAATCCAGAAAAGGAAACCATATTCTTTTCTTTTAATAATGCATTTTTTATTAAATCATAAACACATAGGTCATGTATACATTAATGCATTTATGGGGTACAACGTGCTGATTTCATATAGAATTAGGAGTGCTTACATCACACTGGTTAATATATACCTCATCTCGTTTACTTAGTTATTGTGTTAGGACATTTATAATCTCTACTAATAGACCTGACATGTACCCTTGCATTATGCACCATAGGTGTGATCTCACCATTCACCCTCCCTTGATCTGACCTCCCTCCTCCCCTCCCATCCCCCCTCCTCCCTCCTTCATCTTGGGCCATAGTTGTGATCTATTCTTCATATGAAAGTGTGAGTGATTGTAAAGAGAAAGCATATTCTGCATATGGGATCCACACAATTAAGGAAAACCTTCCCTTATTCCTTTATTAAGTCTCTTCTTTCTTTTTAATCTTCACACTTTCGCCTCCCTTTTGCTCCAAAAATTCTAATTCCCTAATCCATTCTCCAAGCTGGCCTGGGCTTAGTATAGGGGGAGGATGGCATTCACAAATACACCCTCCCACAGTCCATTCCTATTTCTCCTCACTCGCCCTTTCCTGAGCCAGCTTTGTAGGCATCAAAAGATTTATTCTTCAGTGAATGAATCAAGGAAAGAAAGAAAGGAATGAATTTTTCTATTTCTGTCTAAATGGAGGGGGTAGATTCACTTGAACTGAGAGGAGGCTTATCTGTAGGAATCTCAGAATCTCTTTCAAACACAGAAATAGAACAAAGAGAAAATGTAAGCCACCTTTACATTAGAATAGGAGATTGGTGGGGAAACCAAGGAAACAACATCAGACGTACATCCACTCTGAGTTGTAGAATAATAGAGAAGAATTCTATCTGCAAAATGATCACTTCCTTAAGTTGGTGTCCGCCACACTGTGGCCCCAGTGCTTCTTGTACACTGATATAAATCAGGAAGATTCTCAAATAGCATTAACTAATACTGAATTGCATAGTGAGTAAATTATTCCCTTTAAGTTCTCTTTCAATCCTTTATCTCGTGATAACACTAGTTGTGTTAGCCTATCTTAACTATGCCCATACTTGTTGGTACTTTTTAGCTAAGAAAAAAAGAGGCTTAGAGCATGAGGCAAAGAAAACAGAATTCCACTAAAATTTAAATTTTTATATTCTTTACTTTATGTATTTTATGATTATCTTTCATTTATGGCAAGTTATACTCTTTCTAACCCTTATGGTTAGCCATGAAAAGAGTTCTTGATTCACATTTATAAAGTGTATTACATTGAAGAAAACACTCTCTGTAAATCTCTTTCCCAAAATGCCAAGATACAGTGTAATTTCAGTTAATTAACGGGACAGGTTGAGTTCCCTGGAGGCAGACACTGAGGCAGAGTTGAGGGGACAAGAAGCTCATTAGGGATGAACACCCAGGAAGAGGAGGAGAAGGAAGATTGCTGTTGTGCAGCTTGGCAGGGTTGAGGGGCGCTGGAAGGGGTATCACCCGCCAGACTGTCCTACAGTGGACACATGGTCAGGCATGTTTACCTGCACACCCCTCGATCTCAGATGCTGGCTCCTCTAGGAGGGGAAACCTTGGGCACAGCGACTCTGCTACAGATTATGCCCCCAGGGAAGCGGAAAGCTGGCTGCTGTGCCGACCACCCTCCACGCAGTTGAGCTGAGAGTCCTCCCAGGAAGGCCCATCTGGACAGTCTTCCACAGACGATCAACCAAAAACCTTTTTTCAAATCTTTGAGTCTCAGTTTGCTGAGCTGTAAGGGGGCTGGTCTGGATTTAAAGATTTCAATCTGTGTTTCAAAAAGTGTACATTTTGTGTCATCCACAAACATTGGATTATGGCTTTTTTCACACATACAATTTTTAACCTTTCAAAACTACAATAGACCATCATACATGAAGTGTGTCATCACCCGATGTTAGCACATTGGAGACAACTCATTACGTTAGTTTCTTTTTAGTCCACTCATAAAATAAATGGGTACTGTCCTAATAAAATGCAGTTTGTAATCAGTTTGATCACCAAAGCCAATTTAAAATTCCTAAAAACTCTCCTAAATCCCATCTACTGCCTTCACACTGTGAGTCGCAGAAGAAGCCCCATGGCAGGTGCTTGGGGCACAAAGACAGGCTCCCGCCACCTCAGGGGGAGGACAAGGCACCAAGGGGAAGCGAGATGAGCAGCGAAAGGAGGGAGCGGAGGCAGCAGTACAAATCCTGACTTCCTCACACCGTCAGAATGGGGACGGATTTGAGAGAAGAGAGACTTGGAACAGAAAAAACGCCAAGTAACCTGCCCAAAGTTAACCTACACTAAGTGTTAAGATTAAGATTCTGGCCCAGTTCTTCCGGTTGCTGGAGCCCAGGTGCCAGACTATCCCCAGATGCCTGCATTTCAACCGTCGATTGAACGATTCCAGGTGGTTTCCACCTCGACACTCTCCAAACGTCTATGAATGACGGTGCAAGTGGCTTGAGACGGACGCTCGGAGGAGCTTTTCAGTTCTGTTTTTGAGTCTTTGGTGGTAACAGTCATGGTATTGTCTCTCTCTCTCCTATTTTGGATGAATGTGGGGGTACATATTATTAGGCTACATTGTTTGCGGGTTTTTTTTTTTATTGTTGGGGATTCATTGAGGGTACAATAAGCCAGGTTACACTGATTGCAATTGTTAGGCAATGTCCCTCTTGCAATCATGTCTTGCCCCCATAAAGTGTGACACGCACCAAAGCCCCACCCCCTCCCTCCATCCCTCTTTCTGCTTTTCCTCCCCCCCATAACCTTAATTGTCATTAATTGTCCTCATATCAAAATTGAGTACATAGGATTCATGCTTCTCCATTCTTGTGATGCTTTACTAAGAATAATGTCTTCCACGTCCATCCAGGTTAATATGAAGGATGTAAAGTCTCCATTTTTTTTAATAGCTGACTAGTATTCCGTGGTATATATATACCACAGTTTGTTAATCCATTCCCGGGTTGGTGGGCATTTAGGCTGTTTCCACATTTTGGCGATTGTAAATTGAGCTGCAATAAACAGTCTAGTACAAGTCTCCTTATGATAAAAGGATTTTTTTCCTTCTGGGTAGATGCCCAGTAATGGGATTGCAGGATCAAATGGGAGGTCTAGCTTGAGTGCTTTGAGGTTTCTCCATACTTCCTTCCAGAAAGGTTGTACTAGTTTGCAGTCCCACCAGCAGTGTAAAAGTGTTCCCTTCTCTCCACATCCACGCCAGCATCTGCAGTTTTGAGATTTTGTGATGTGGGCCATTCTCACTGGGGTTAGATGATATCTCAGGGTTGTTTTGATTTGCATTTCTCTAATATATAGAGATGATGAACATTTTTTCATGTATTTGTTAGCCATTCATCTGTCATCTTTAGAGAAGGTTCTATTCATGTCTCTTGCCCATTGATATATGGGATTGTTGGCTTTTTTCATGTGGATTAATTTGAGTTCTCTATAGATCCTAGTTATCAAGCTTTTGTCTGATTGAAAATATGCAAATATCCTATCCCATTGTGCAGGTTGTCTATTTCCTTTGGTTATTGTCTCCTTAGCTGTACAGAAGCTTTTCAGTTTAATGAAGTCCCATTTGTTTATTTTTGTTGTTGTTGCAATTGCCATGGCAATCTTCTTCACGAAGTCTTTCCCCAGGCCAATATCTTCCAGTGTTTTTCCTATGCTTTCTTTGAGGATTTTTATTGTATCATGCCTTAAATTTAAGTCCTTTATCCATCTTGAATCCATTTTTGTGAGTGGGGAAAGGTGTGGGTCCAGTTTCAGTCTTTTACATGTAGACATCCAGTTCTCCCAACACCATTTATTGAATAGGGAGTCTTTCCCCCAAGGTATGTTCTTGTTTGGTTTATCGAAGATTAGGTGGTTGTAAGATGTTAGTTTCATTTCTTGGTTTTCAATTTGATTCCAAGTGTCTATGTCTCTGTATTTGTGCCAGTACCATGCTGTCTTGACCACTATGGCTTTGTAGTACAGATTAAAATCTGGTATGCTGATGCCCCCAGCTTTATTTTTATTACTAAGAACTGCCTTAGCTATATGGGTTTTTTTCCAGTTCCATACAAAAAGCAGAACCGTTTTCTACAAATCTTGAAAGTACGATGTTGGTATTTTGATAGGAATGGCATTGAATAGGTAGTTTGCTTTGGGAAGTATACACATTTTAACAATGTTGATTCTTCCCATCCATGAGCATGGTATGTTCTTCCATTTGTTAAAATCCTCTGCTATTTCCTTTCTGAGGATTTCTTTATAGAGGTCCTTCACCTCCTTTGTTAGGTATATTCCTAGGTATTTCATTTTCTTTGAAACCATGGTGAAGGGAGTTGTGTCCTTAATTAGCTTCTCATCTTGACTGTTATTGGTGTATACAAAGGCTACTGACTTGTGGACATTGATTTTATATCCTGAAACATTACTGTATTTTTTGATGACTTCTAGGAGTCTTGTGGTTGAGTCTTTGGGGTTCTCTAAGTATAAGATCATGTCGTCAGCAAAGAGGGAGAGTTTGACCTCCTCTGCTCCCATTTGGATTCCCTTTATTTCCTTGTCTTGCTGAAGTGTATTGGCTAGAACATCCAGCACTATGTTGAATAATAAAGGTGACAGAGGACAACCTTGTCTCATTCCAGTTCTAAGAGGAAAAGCTTTCAGTTTTACTCCATTCAGTAAAATATTGGCTGTGGGTTTGTCATAGATAGCTTCAATCAGTTTTAGAAATGTGCCACCTATGCCTATACTCTTCAGTGTTCTAATTAGAAAAGGATGCTGGATTTTATCAAATACTTTTTCTGCATCTATTGAGAGGATCATGTGATCTTTATTTTTGCCTCTGTTAATATGGTGGATAACTGGACTTGCATATGTTAAACCAGCCTTGCATCCCTGGGATGAAGCCTACTTGATCATGATGAATGATTTTTCTGATGATAAGCTGTAATCTATTGGCTAGGATTTTGTTGAGAATTTTTGCATCTATATTCATGAGTGAGATTGGTCTGAAATTCTCCTTTTTGTTTGGGTCTTTTCCTGGTTTTGGTATCAGGGTGATGTTTGCTTCATAGAATGTGTTGGGGAAGATTCCTTCTTCCTCAATTTTTTGGAATAATTTCTGCAGTACAGGAATAAGCTCTTCCATGAAGGTTTGATAGAATTCTGGTGTGAAGCCATCTGGACCAGGGCATTTTTTGGTTGGAAGATTTTTTTATTGTTTCTTTGATCTCAGTGCTTGAAATTGGTCTGTTCAGGAGCTCTATTTCTTCCTGGCTAAGTCTAGGCAGAGGGTGTGATTCCAAATATTGATCCATTTCCTCCACATTGTCAAATTTCTGGGCATAGAGTTTCTGGTAGTATTCAGAGATGATCTCTTGTATCTCTGCGGGATCAGTTGTTATTTCCCCTTTATCATTTCTGATTGAGGTTACTAAAGATTTTACTTTTCTATTTCTCATTAGTCTGGCCAATGGTTTATCTATTCTATTTATTTTTTCAAAAAACCAACTCCTTGTTTCATTAATTTTCTGAATCATTCTTTTGTTTTCAATTTCATTGATCTCTAATTTGATTTTGGATAGTTCTTTTCTTCTACTGAGTTTAGGCTTAGATTGTTCTTCTTTTTCCAAATCCATAAGATGGCTTGTGAGATTGCTGATGCGCTCTCTTTCTGTTTTTTGAATGTAGGCATCTAAAGTGATGAATTTTCCTCTCAAAACTGCTTTTGCAGTATCCCACAGGTTTTGGTAGCTTGTGTCTTCATTGTTGTTATGCTCAAGGAAGTTAATGATTTCCTGTTTTATTTCTTCCTGCACCCTTCTGTTATTCAACAGAAGATTGTTTAATTTCCATGCCTTTGGGTGGGGTCGAGTGTTTTTGTTAGAGTTGAGTTCCACCTTTAGTGCCTTATGGTCTGAGAAGATACAAGGTAAAATTTCAATTCTTTTGATTCTGTTGATATTTGTTTTGTGTCCCAGGATATGATCCATTTTTGAAAATGTTCCATGGGGTGATGAGAAGAATGTATATTCTTTATCTTTGGGATGGAGTGTTCTATATGCGTCTATTAAGCACAGTTGTTCTAGGGTCTCATTTAAATCTCTTATATCTTTGTTTAATTTCTGTTTAGAGGATCTGTCCAGCTCGGCAAGAGGAGTGTTAAAGTCCCCTGTTATGATGGTATTGTCGGAGATCATATTGCTCAGACTGAGTAAGGTCCATTTCAAGAATCTGGGAGCATTTAAATTCGGTGCACAAATATTTAGAATTGAAACATCTTCTTGTTGTATTTTTCCCTTGACCAATATAAAGTGACCATCTTTGTCTTTTTTGACTTTAGTTGCTTTAAATCCACGTGTATCTGAAAATAAGATTGCAACTCCTCTTTTCTTCTGAATTCCATTTGCCTGAAAAATTGTCTTCCAACCCTTGACTCGGAGCTTTAATTTGTCTTTTGAAGCCAGGTGTGCTTCTTGCAGACAGCACATGGATGGCTTGTGTTTTTTAATCCAGTCAGCCAGTCTATGTCTCTTCAGTGGGGAATTCAAGCCATTAACATGTATTGAGATAATTGATAAGTGTGGTAGTATTCTATTCGTCTTATTTGGTGAGAGTCCATTGCTTAGTTTTATCTTTTGCATCAGTGTGGAGGTTAAGTTCTGTCCTTTAATTTCTGAGTTCTCACTTTGCTGTTGATCCACTGTGGTGGTCAGTGTGCAGAACAGGTTGAAGTATTTCCTGTAGAGCTGGTCTTATTGTGGTTCCTCAATGTTTGTATATCCGTAAATGATTTGATTTCTCTGTCAATTTTTAAGCTTAGCTTAGCAGGGTACAGAATTATGGGCTGGAAATTGTTCTGTTTAAGTAGATTAAAGGTAGATGACCATTGTCTTCTTGCTTGGAAAGTTTCAGTAGAGAAGTCTGCGGTCACTCTGATGGATTTGCACCTGTAGGTCAACTGGCGCTTACTCCTGGCAGCTTGCGGAATCTTTTCTTTTGTCTTGACTTTGGACAGGTTCATCACAATGTGTCTTGGAGAAGCTCGGTTAGAGTTGAGGCGACCTGGGGTCCAATATCCCTCTGAAAGCAGTGTGTCAGAATCTTTGGTGATATTTGGGAAATTTTCTTTTATAATATTCTCTAGTATGGCTTCCATTACTCTAGGGCATTCTTCTTCCACTTCTGGGATTCCTATAATTCGTATGTTGGAACGCTTCATAAAGTCCCATAATTCTGACAGTGAACGTTCTGCTTTCTCTCTCTTCTTTTCTGCCTCTTTTACTATCTGAGTTATCTCAATAACTATGTCTTCTACCTCTGAAATTCTTTCTTCTGCATGGTCTCACCTGTTGCTGATACTTTCCATTGCATCTTTAAGTTCCCTAGTTGACTGTTTCAGTTCCTTCAGGTCTGCTATATCCTTTTTATATTCTTCATATCGTTCATCTCTTATTTGATTCTGTTTTTGGATTTTCTTTTGGTTATTTTCCACTTTATTAGCAGTTTCCTTCATTGTTTCCATCATTTCTTTCATTGTTTTCAACATGTGTATTCTAAATTCCCTTTCTGTCATTCCTAACATTTCTTCATAGGTGGAATCATCTGCAGTAGCTACCTCATGGTCCCTTGGCGGGGTTGTTCTAGACTGGTTCTTCATGTTGCCTGGAATTTTCTGCTGATTCTTCCTCATGAGTGATTTCTTTTATCTGTTTCCTTGCCCTAATTTTCCTTTCACTTCCTCTTGCTCTTTACATTCTCATGCCTGTGGACTAAGGGTTACAGGACCAGAAGGGTGAGAAGGTTGAAGAGCAGAAAAGGGATGAAAGAAAGGAGGACCGAGTGATAAGAAAAAAAAAAAAAGAAAAATAGAGAAAGGAGAGGGAGTGGGTAAAAGGAATATTGACAAAAAGAAGAGAGGCACAGAAAGAGGGAGACAGAGCAATATAGGTGTACAGTAGGGTACTTTGACACAACCTTAAAAAAAAAAAAACCACCTTCTGGGGGTGCCCAGTTGGGTGGTTCCCTTGAGGTCAGCAGCTCTTTGCTAACCTGATCAGACACAGTACCCCACCTCCACCAAGTAGAGAGGAAAGACAAAAATGCTATAAATCAAACCAAAACAAGCAAACAGAAAACTTTACGGGATAAAATTGGGTGAAAAAGCAAATAATAGGGGTAGAAACAGTAGCAAAAATAAAGTTCTAGTTATTAAGAAAGGCAGCAATGGGAAATTATAATTAAACTAGAAAAATTGAGAAAGAAAAAAGATCTGTACGGAAAAGTTTGAAATTAAAAAGAAAATAACATCAACAACATCAAAATAAACAAAAAAACAACCAAAACAAACAAAAAAAAAAAACCACAACCAAAAACAAAGCAGTATGTATATGTCATTGAATTTTGTCTGGGCAACACGTGGTCTTCTGGGATATGAGATGTTAATCACAGTTCTGATATGACTGGAGGCTGCTGATTTCTCAAACCCCAGCAGGTAGACACCCTAAATCTCTCTTCAGCCCACTTAAAAGGTACTTTGAACTTGTAAACTTGCTGAGCAGAAGCCTTCCCAGGAAAAGTGCTTATCGATGGAATCACTGCTGAAGTGGCTGTTCACTTACCCAGTGTGCCAAAACTGGTCTCACTCTGCCCCTGAGGGTTAGGGCTGCAAGGCGGCTCAGACCCCACCCTTAGGCTACTCAGTCGCTGGGTTACCAGCTCCCACCCGATTCTAGCTCTGCAACCCTGAGGGCGGAGCTTGCGGGGGCAGATGGCTCACACTGGCTCCCTGTAGCCTACAGCCAAACACTTTTAGCTCCGTCTGGCTCAGCGGCTCAGACTAGGGCCCTAGATAACGGCCAAAGTTCTCCACACTCCCGCTCAGGCTCTCCCCAAGGCAGCTCAACTGAGTGCCAAGTCCAAAGACACCAAAACAGTTCACAGGTAAGGCCTTTCCGGTTTGCAGTCTCGCTGCTACTGAACTTACAGTTGCGGGCGGGTTTAAACCAATTGAACACACGCAACCACTTGCCGGTTTTCCACTGTTTTAGTCCTCTTGGGATCCAGAAGTCTCTTGCTGACTCTCTGTATCCTCACAAGGGTGATGATAGGTAGATTCCACCAGCCAGAGATGCCTGGAGTCCTATCTCCCCGGACTCACGGTGCCCAGATGCAAGGAAGCTGTTACTCGGCCGCCATCTTGCTCTCTTCCTCCCATTGTTTGCATTTATAAGGTAAAGTCGAGTCAGGGAGTCCTTCACCCAGGAGTGTGCCACATACCTGAGCGTCGTACCTGTTAGGTGAGAGTATTGTCTTGCTGCCTCAGTTTAGGTGTGTGCCTCTGATTAAGGAGTCTTCATATCTCTGGAGAAAGAATATTTATTCAGAGAAACTTCTTTCTTTTCTCAATCATTTGATAATATTTTTTTCTAGCTACTTTTTTTTTTCTATTTTTAGTAGAGATGCTCTTGCTCTGGCTAGTCTTAAACATTGCTCTTGCTCTGGCTAGTCTTAAACCTCTGAGCTCAAGTGATCATCCCACCTGGGCTTTCCAGAGTGCAGGAGCCACTGTGCCTGGGAAATCACTCCATAATATTGCTTGAATAATGACATCACCACCAGGCTCTTCTGAGTTGAGTTCTGAGAACAGGGAGTGAAAAGAATGTGTTTCCCCTGGAGAGTCGCTGCTGTGGGGGCCACATACTCAGACCACCTTGATAAACCTCACATTCCATTTACTACCTAGTTTGCAAAAGTCATGTTTCTTTAGAGAGAGAGAATGGAACAAGGAAAGAGAGAAGTAGAGGGAGGGATGGAAGGGAAAGAAAAGAAAAGACAGAAGGAGAGAGAGAGGAAAAAAAGATATATTCCTATTCAAGGTTGCAGAGTAAAAGGGAAAATCCCTAGGATCACAGCCAATTGTCACAGGAGAAATGTTTCTTCCTGATCTATTTTTGGCCGTCAGCTCAATTCCATGCATCACTGTTGTACTTACGGCATGTACAGTAGCCGGAGAGGAACCCATCATATCTTTTCTGTCTGCTGGGAATCTTAGATTCCTATTCACAATAACAAGTGGCTTGATTACATTTTTGTCTTCAGGCATCATGGTGTTTTAAATATCTCTAAATCTTTGGAACACATTTAAAGAGAATAGGACTTTTAGAACATACCAAACACAGCAGCCCGGTACAGATTCGCACAGAGCGTGAGGCCAGGGTAGCAACGTTTTCACAGAGGTCGTCCGTGAGTACAAAGCTGTGGAGTGGGGGCCGCTGGCCAGACCAAAGGGCAGCCAGGCTGGAAAAGCATCCATGCTGAGGAATATTTTTTTTTCCTCTCAAAGCAAGAGAAATATTCAAATATTTAAGCAACAGCAGAAAATCAGACTTAATCATGGGGAAATGAATTACCAATGATCTAAGTTGGTATTTGTACCACTTTGTTCTTTATTTTCATTTTTGCCTTCTGGAAAAGTCCGTGTTTTGTGGTGGTAGCTTTTCAATCATGCTAGTTCACTGCTTCGGTTGTTTTTATCCTTTAGCAGAGATTTTTCAAAAACACGAACTCTTTACAGGGAAATAGCTGCAACATTAGAAACTGACTCACGTTTCCTAGTTTTTCATGAAACAATGACATTTTTTCCCTTTGATGCGTTCATCTAACTCCACAGGAAATTTTACTACCGAGCCGCTTTCATCTCTTTCCTGGTTTGAAGATAAATGATCCTTGGTCTCCTTTAGACCCGCATAAATCACGAAGCAATCTGGGAAGAGATGCCCGTGGCAAGCAGTTTCAACTAGAATCAAAAGGACAGTCAGAAATATCCACACTGCTACACAGAGAGGAGCTGCGGCCAAGGAACACAACCCCCACGTCCCCGTTCTTATGTACACAAAGCGTGGCACATGGGCTGTCCAACCACATGAATCAGCCCATCTCTGGCCTAAAGCAGCTCACATCCACTCCAGGTACGCAAAGTTCTCTGCCCTTCCTCAGAAGAACACAGCTTGCTAGAAATCAGATTCTTAAAAGGTACCTTGATGAAGAAATCCGTTTCCCTGGGGTTAAGTTATTGTTTATTTTGTTTCCTGTTATGCAGACAACATTAATGAAACACCAAGTGGAAGAGAAAAAAGTTACCGCCCGGCATCCTGCCCTCCGGCAGTATTTCTATCTGCGTTATTTTTCCAACGGCCCCAGTGGAGCAGAGACACGGTTTCCCATCACTCTCATTCTTCACTTCAAAAAGCATTTCCTCTGTTGCTCACGTTATCTTCCTATTTGCCATTTTTTTAGGAATGAAACTGCACTGGGTAATGGCATCAGTATTTATGTTGTCTGCGTCCCGTTGGCCCACCATGAGACTTCACAGGGCAGCATAAAAAACGAACGGCCCAGGCTGTGCCTCAGACCAGGTCCAGATCCAACCTCTGCCGTGACTGGGGAGGGACCCGAGGCTGCTTACCCTGTCTCCAGGGCTCCAGTGTTAGACACTGGCAGCTCCTTCAGAGGGTTGCTGTGGAAGCTAACTGAGACAGTGCCTGGAGGGTCCTTAGTGTCACCTCTGGCTCGTAATAACCACTCAACAGACGTTGACTATTTGTATTGTTTATAATACAGAAATTCATTTTTTTACTGATACTGCTGTACTAGAAGATAAAATAAAAATCCTCCCATTTACTGAAGAGGGTCACACCTGACCTGCAGTCTTGACCATCGTTACACAGCTGCCCTCCCCACGTCTTCTCTCTTCAGACACAGGGTCCGTAGTCACAGCAGACGACAGTGCCCAGCCCTGAGCTCTGGTCCTGCACAACAGAAAGGGGCTCTAGTGAATGAAGCCCCATGATCATATCAGTGTACACAGCTACGATTTAATTAAAAAAAAAGATAAAAAATAAATAAATTAAAAAAATAAAAAATAAAAAAAAAAGAATCTAAACAGCATACTTTTTAACAAAAAAAAAGAAAGGGGCTCTGCTATTGGCCCGGCACCCAGACCCACAGCACTGAGGGGGAAAACTCAGGTGTCAGCTAAGTCCAACCACCACGCTGTGTTCAGAGGAAATGAAGGCCTTGAGAAACGCTGTGACTTGCCCAAGGCTGTGGCCAACAGGGCTGCACGCTGTCTCCCAGCTCATTTGCCTCTTCCCTGCTTCCGTTCTGGGGCAAGTCTGACCCTGTTCACAACTCTTGGTGGGTCTCTAGGCCTCATCCCAAGAGCTCAGCTTCCCAGCCCCAACACCTTCCTCCATCTCTTTGTTCTGCAGTGAGGTCACCGTTTCTGGAAATCCCTGTGGTTTCTTTCCATGGGCTCTTGGCCGTCCACATGCCCCTGAGGTCAGCAGAGCCAAATCTCGTGATAACATGTTCAGCAGAAATAAGTCACGTCTTCGGTTGTTCTCAGACAAAGCCACAGTCAACTCTTGACTGTCATCTTCTTCTACTTCAAAAATCTAACAGGGAGCACCAGGTTCTTCTCCACTTTACTTTCCTCTGTCTTGCGAGTGTATTCTAGATCTGCTCATGTTTAATATCCATTCTTTTCCTCTGGCACTAGAAGGAGCCACATTTTTCTAATAGATTGTTTCAAGGTGGTTACAATCTGACTTAAAACAATAAGTGCTCAGGATTTCATAGTAAGAAAATCTATTCTCAAGAAGACATTCCAAGGGGTTTTATTAAAGTATGAATAAGCTTCTGTATTAAAGTTTGTCTACGAACCTATCGCTACTGTTAATTAAAACAAAGCATGTTTCTGATAAGGTTTGTCACCTACAGTAATCTTCGCACAACTTGACAAATGGACTGGCCTTAGCCCAACTGATGGGCTTCCCCCTGTGGACGTCTGAAGCTTTGTTTTTAACATGGCATCATGTTGAGATAAATGCTTTAGACTGCCCATTTTTTATGGAGAGACCCCAAGCTATGTGAATGTAAAATGTTTTAAGGATTTTAAAGAAATCTAGCTTTGGAAATTTCCAAAGTCCTGCATCTACTAACTCAAATTGGCTTGGTTATATATTGCCAACTAGACAGAAATGAATAAAAATGTTGTGCAATTAGCACAGCTTTACTATGAAAACGGTTGCTTCAAAAAGGGACGCCAAATGCACGGGTCTCTGGAACGGGCTGTGTGCACCCTGGCTCACCTATCTCAGATTTCCACGAGTTTCAAATTAGTGTTCATTGGATTAATCAGATGTTCACTGGGTTTCCTTTTGTTCTCTTTATAACAGCATCAGGTTTGTGGGAAAATCTTCTTTCACATACTTGTTCTTAGATCCATTCCTATTTTTCTTTTCACATGCCCAGATGTTCTCTCTACTTATTACCATTGTCAGGTCATAGCCAAGTGAGAGAAGCTCTACCCTGCCCATAAAAATAAAATCCAGATGTTTTTTACCACACAACCACGTGTGCCTAAGATAAGGTACTATGAGAAACCGAGACATGACCCTTACCGTCACTACTGTGTCTTCCTGTGACCCCCAACAACTGTGGCCCAAACAACGAGCTCAGTGGAAACTAAGGGGTGTTACTGGGCGAAGAGGGTCCGGCCGCCTGTCACTGTCCAGCCAATATGCAGAGACGGGGTTTTAGGTCCAAACAAGCTTGATTTTCGGAAGTCCAGCAATCCAGAGAACGGCAAGAGGAGCCTCTCAAGTCTGCTCTGCCTCAGTTACAATTCTAATAACTTTTATAATGAAATACAAGGAAACCAACTTAGAAAATTTTAACTTTACTCGATAGGAAGCAACATCAAAGTAGTCTCCATTCTAACACTGCAAAATGTTTAAACAAACAAAGGTAATTTTTCATTTTAACAAAATAGCTAAGAGAATCATCAGAGAAAACATCATATTATCAAAGTAGCCTTTCTTCTCCCAATATCACAACACCTATCGTCTGTGTGTGACGACCTCCTCAGGGTGTCCTGAGACAAACAGCCTTATAATCAGAGTAAAGCCTTAACTAGGTAATCTCGGGCTGGAGGGGAAGGATGTGAGCTGAGCAGACGAGGTCAGCACTGCTGCAGCTTAGCCTTTCAGACTCCATCTTGAAGCCACTTTTCTGATTTCAGGAGGGGAACAGCCCGAGAATAATCGCGGGCTGGTCGCCAGGCTCTCCCACCTCTCAGGGAGCAGAGCAGGCCCAGGCAGGCTCCCTGTGAGGAGCCGGCCTCCAGGTCTTTTACATCAGCACCTCCCAGCAGCAGCTAAGCACACTCAATGGCCAGGCCAGGCACATTCACTCTCCGCCATAAGCTCATGACGTAGGTATCCTGATCTCCGTTGTCCGAACATAGAAACAGCAGCACAGATGGGCTCAATTGTTCAAGGAAAAAGAGCTTTAAAAACTGGAAAAGAAGGACAGACTGCAATCCCAAATTTCCTGTGCAAGAAAAAGGATGTGCCCCTATTTTGCCAGCACCCTTTCCTCCCACCTCCACCCTCACCCCAGACCTCAAACTCCCCATCTGGGAAGATCAGAGTTATCACAAAGAAGTAGAAAGCAAAAGCTTAAAGCCAGATTGTAAACCTTACTGGTGGCCACCAACAGCCTCTCTTTGACTGTGAATACTACGCTAAGCTATAGAACACAAGACACTGTAGCCCGGAGTTGTACTAAAGATATATTGACTAAATATAAAACTAACCCATTAACTTTTAAGAATTTTCCTCTCCATATTCTGCGAGGAATGTGCAAATGAATTAAGCTCTAGTGCTATAAACTGGAGATAATCTGTCTTAACCAACTGAAGAGCCCCTATGTCATCCAGTAATCAGAAAACTACCAAATAATTATGCCCATTTCTGATACAAAAAGGCACATAAACATAAAAATAACAGTCCGTTCCTCCAAATGACTAAATAAAGGTTGTTGCATGATTCTCAATATTTTTAACTCAGTATTAGGTCTAGAATCAACATTAGGCTTCCAGATTATTCCTCTGCTATTGATTCTTTTGGTGATCTAATGTCAGGGAAAACTCTCTTTACCCAACTTTTAAATTGGTTATTCTGAAAAAATAATAATAATAAAATGATTTTACATTTTATTTGTTTACTAGTTAAGAGAATGATTTTGTCTTTTCAACACACCCATGGTTTTATGTCAGCTGTATAACATAGCAGCAAATTATTTAACCTCGTCAAGCCTCATACGTAAAATGGGGTAATGAGAACACTTCACAGGATCATTACAAAAATCACTTAAGGAGGGACTGGTGTGGTGGCTCACGCCTGTGATCCCAGCACTCTGAGAGGCCAAGGCAGGTGGATGTCTTGAGCTCAGAAGTTCCAGACCAGCCTGAGCAAGAGTGAGACCCCATCTCTACTAAAAATAGAAAAACTATTGGGGCGTTGTGGTGGACGCCTGTCATCCCAGCTACTCAGGAGGCTGAGGCAGGAGAATCACTGAAGCCCAGGCGTTTGAACCCAGGGCTGATACCACAGCACTCTGCCCAGGGCAAAAGAGTAAGATTCTGTCTCAAAAAAAAAAATCATGAGACAGCACTTGTCAGTCTGGTACCCTTTATTTGTTCAATGAAGGGTAGCTAATATTAGATGGTGTTATGGAAAAGAAAAAAGGTGGTGGGAGCTTTAAGGTTTGGGTTTCTTGGAAGGGCAAAGCTGGGCTTGCTACTTTCATCTTTAATTTTTTTCAGAAGTGCTTGAGCTCAGCTTCTCATCCCTCAGACCCACGTTGTAGGCCATTAACACCTACGGTTCCCACTCTGGGATGTGAATAGGGATGGATTGCTCAACAGGAATCTCCGTGTTTTTATGTTTTAAGTGCTATTTTTCCCTGAGGCTTTCAGCATGTCTCTCTATTTCAAAAACAAGCGGCTCACGTGTCTCAGAATCCATGTGCTAAGAAGCACTGTCAGAGATTCTGTTGATTCATCCACTGCGAGAGAATCTTCTTTTTACGCCAGGCTGGTGTGCACAACTGCAGAGAGGAAGGCTCCTGGGTGCTTCCTGCCATGCTGTCCTGAGGTCCCTGACCCTGTCATGGTCATTAGTGAGATTGATGGACATTATTGTGATAAGTTGTAATACGGGAAAACCCTCTCATTTCCCTAACTAAATCACGTTCATGTAGTGCCACAGGACATGTAAACGTCAACTCTGAAGAAAATGGGGTTTTTGTTCTTCCTCCAGGAAGGAGTTGTGATTTCGCTCTTTGGTCTCATGGCTGCTATTACCAAGGCCCCTTTACGCTTCCCAGTCCCGCGTCTGCCTGAGCAGTGAACAACGATTCAACCAGGAGCTCGCCGGCCTGGGTGCAGGAGACGCCCCTGGCTTCCCCAGCCTGGGCTTGGCCGCCGCCTCACTGTGTGAGCTGTGTAAACTACTCAAGCTCCCTCAGCTGCCATCCGCTATTCATATAGTCACACACCGTCAACAACATTACCTCTCATATAACAGGTCCCCACCCCAAAGGCCTGTGATTCTACCACCGTCCTTTTCAAATGTACCTCCCTGTCATAGATTTTGTTTTTCTTACGATGCTGTGTAGAATAGAACTAATAATTGCTACCTACAAGATATAATTAAGTTTGTGCATTTTCCCCGCAACTAATATGCAATAGATTTTAATTTTAGTCATAATTACTAACTTCAGGCCTAAAAAAATCTGTGTATTTAGTGGGAATATTACACCCTTTTATAGCCACCTCTTTTCGTGTTAATAAAATAACATAATAAAACACCACCCACACAGATGATAAGTCTCACTCTATCACCAGGAAGCATAATTAGCAAATTAAAGAGTTGGACTCACATTTACGCTTATAATCCCAAGGTTTTGTTTTCATTTAAGTAAAGCCTGTGGCCTAAATCACAGTGACTATAATATGGTCCTCAGTAAATTAGAGTATGTCTGCCTTCCACAATTATGGTGTAATTTCCCATGTTACATTTTCCGGTGTGAAAGCTGGTTTTCATTTAAACTTTCATGGGACTTCCTTTTCTTTATAGAATCTTCTGAAAATAGAAGCAGAGACACACATAAATCATGGATTTGTGCTCCCCGTAAACATTAACTTGGACCCGGTTTTTGCTGGTGGCCTAGACATGGAAATACCAGTTTAAACGTTCTTTATCATCTTCAGAAAACACTTTTTGAAAGAAAAATGATGACCTTTAGTCTGGTTTCATTGCATGTCTCCCAAATAGCAGGATATAAAAATCCACGTTAGCAGCAGTTCTCCAGAAAACATAGGCCAGTCTGCACGGAGGGGAGACACATATTTTAAAGAAAGCACTCCCTCTGATCTAAAGGTCATCAGGCTGGTTCTGTGAAACTTAAATGTATCGAGTTGAGTAGACAGCGTGAAGCAAGCAGATCGAAGTTCAAAGCCTACCTCTGCCATGTAGCAGTTGCGTGACACTGGGCGAATTTATTATTAAGCTAAACTTTGCCGAGTCTCCGTCTCTTTCTTCATAAAGGGAATGTTGCTTCCTTCATGAGATCACGCAAAAATTAAATAGGATAGTGTGTTATACACAGCATGCTGGCACATAATTACCAAGAAATGGTGGTAGTTACTGTTATTTTTATGCCATCGCTATTTCTATTACTATGATTAAATCAGAAAGAAGGTGACCCCAGGGGTGTGTGCACACTGTGGTGTCAGCCGTGACCTTCAGTCGGCAGCATTAACTCCCCTCAAAGGGTTCTGCTGCTGCACCCGAGTAAGGGAATTGGAGCTCAAAGACGCGTAGAGAACTGACAGCCTTGAAGACCTCTGAGGATGCGCAAATCCGTCTCCCCAGCCCTGCCCGAGGCGGCATTACTGCCTGCCAGGCCTGCTTCTGCCCCCAGGCATCACTCACTCAGCTTCTGTGTTGTCGCGCCAGCCTTCCTGCCTTACTTTGTGTCATCATACTTGGTGACAGATCAGTTGGATGACTCCCAAGTGATCCCTGCTCCTGCAGTTGGGGGAAGCGAGGGATTAGAAGATGGGACCAAGCAGAGGGTAAAGGTTGAACTCAGCACACCACACACACACACGTGCACACACACACATGTGCACGCACACGCACACACATACACATGCACATACACATACACACGCGCGCACACGTGCGCACACACAGACACACGTACACACACGCGCGCGCGCACAGACACACATACACACATACACACACGCACACATACGCATACATACACACATGTACACATGCACACACATACACACACACATGCACACACTAGTTCAGTTTGCTGAGTTAGTAACCAGTAGTAGTTTCCATGAAATACAATAAAAAATACTGGTACAAGCCCCATACTGTAAGCAAAGTATTATTTCACGTATCCTGTACTTTAGTTGTGTGTGTACGTGCACTCCCATCTGTGTCTGTGTGTGTATTGCAATATTAATGTATTATTTTCTGCTCTTATTTGAACGGGAAGACCTTTAAGGTCTCTTTTAACTGGAAAGTCTGTGGTTCACTAACTCCAAAACCTATAAAATTGAGACTCCAAATGGCAGTACTTACCAATATGTTGGATTTATCAGGTTGGCCTGTATTTCTTTTCCAGTAAGAAAGAAAATGAGCAACTCTCCTTATGAGCAAATAAAGTATTAAAACAAATATATAACCAGGGTGAACAGTCGGTCCCCAGGAAGATGAGAGGCGTGCTGGGTTGGACGGCACAGGGAAGCAGACGGACCGGCCCTCTGCAGGCCACTCGTTCTGTGGTGTCTCCTCGGCTCAGCTGCCCACCTTAGTCCACCGTGTCCACCCATGGGACCTGAGCCTGCTTGTGAAGACCTGAAGAGAGGAGGGAAGTGCTGAGAGGAGGAAACAGGAGTTCTCTCCCAGTCTGCACACCCTCCAAGAAGCCCGAAGAGGCTACCCAGCTTCTAGGGGCCGAGGCAAGTGAGCCAGAGACAAGACCTGGGCTTCCAGCCTTCGGAAGGCTGTTTCTCAGTTTCTCCTGGCACAGAACAAACCACCTCATTCTCCCCTTCACCCAGGCACCTAATTAATGTGCGTTGAGAACTAGAACTGCCAACGTGATCGGGCCCTGCAAACATCAGTCGGTGTCAATTCTTCCTGTGATCCAGCCCTACAAACATCAGTTGGTGTGAATTCTTCTGTTTGAAAACTGAAGTACGAAACTTTTATAATGAGAAAGGGCTCGGTGTAAACATCAGGGCAAGGGGAATCAGTTAGAGGATTTCATCTATTGGTTCCTGAAATAGTCACGGCCTGATATTGCCAAACAGCCCTGAATGCTCACGTGGGGGCCCAGGGTCTCGCTCCCTTGTCTGATCTCAGCCCAACAGACTTACTTACCTGAGTGCATTTGCTGTCAGATGGTGAAATATGCCCAGCTTGGTTTAAGCCACCAGATTCCACTGCACTACACCGAGGTCACCCCCCAAACCACTCTGACTGTCCTGGAAGGCTTGCAGATCACGACCGTGTACGTATAGACCATCCAGTTGCCTTCATTGCTGATAAAGGTGGTTAGTTCCCATCACTACTGAACTTTTCCATCTCGACCCCCAGCAGGTGCCATTTCTCAGAGTCCTGAGGATACCTCGCCAGGTATGAGCACAGAGCCAAGCACGAGATCCCATATCCAGCATCTTCTTTTTATTCTAGTTGGTCTTGGGCAGTGAGTTGTAAGGCAACTCTTTCTTTTTAGCATGATTTGAGTTATTATTCAAAGTGATTTTCCACATAAATAACATATTAACAATTTTAACATTATGAGAGTTTTACAATTAGAACAATTTTTAAATCAAAGAAATAAACACTACAAATGAAGCATAGTTCTTCAAGTCGCTTTCCAAGACGGATTGCAGTTAGTCGTGGGCTTACGGATGTTACTCCACTCTCATTCTAATGCCGGTCACGTGTGCTGGGGGGGCCACCATCTCAGAACCAATGCACGTCACTGTCCCTTGTAAGTGTTTGGTATTGACAAAGACCTCTGCTTCAGGAATTTTGACTCACAGTATGTTAACCATAATTTCCAGATAAAATGTCTAGACACAGTTCAAGATTAAATTTGGTCTGACTTTGTGAGTTCCTATCAAATAAATGTCTTTTGTACTCAAATGTTAGCAGTTCCTTTACATTTATCTTCATGTTAAAATAAAAAATAAGAATTTTAAAGCAAATAATTCTCACTCTTTTCAATTTCAAACTTATTTTAAATGACCCAAGCACATTTCACTTTCACCCGCTGCTGCATCCATTACCTCTGCGTCACCCCTGAATTGGCCAGACCTTGTTAATATAATTGTTTCGAACTTTACCATGAAAACAGCAGGGCGCACACATAGGTCAAATGTGGGTTGACATGCATCTGGATGTCAGTCTCTGAATTCTGCAGCCTGTGACTCAGTTTTTGTGACCAGTGTTTTTCTTGTATTACTGACCTGAGTCATTCAGTTACTATTCATCAAATTCTAGGCCTTCTTATTTATTTCACTGATTTGGGGAGACAATGGGTAAGAATATCTTAAGCTAAGGCTGTCTCAGGCAAAGACACATACGGTCCGTGACAGAAGCAGGCATCCTGCAGCGGGACGGAAGGCACAAGAACTCTGTGCAGCTCCTTTAGCCCTCGGAAAGCCCAGTGACGCTTATCAACCCTGCTGTAGACACGAGGAAATGGGCTCAGAGACATGACTCAGCACCAAAAGAATCTGGATCTAAACCCGAGTCTGCCTGACTCCAGAGAGAGTGCTCTGGCCTTTGATCCTCCTCCTAGACCACACGTAGTCCCCATTAGACCCTCCAGAAGCATCAGACCTTCAAGTGGTGTTCCAGCCTGTCTTCGTGTCACCCCCACAATACCCACACCTGCCCCAGGATGAAGCGTCCCACGAGCTCCCACACCAGGAACATGTCTGTGGGGTGGACGATCCAGAGGCAGCTCTTCATGTTCTTTCTTTTAAAAAATTCTCATAACTAGTGCAATTCACCATTCCTGGTTCCTCATGTTTTTCCCCTCAACATGTCCTTTTTGGATTATTTATTATTATCACGATTAACATTTATTGGACACATCACTGAGCAAACTATGGAGGAAGACAGACTCCCCCACCCTGTTACCTGACGGTCCAAATATTTAGATTATAAACACAATGTTTTTGGCAGGTTAATTGTGTATTAAGAAATAGAGCATTTGCAGGAAATGTCAAATGCTCGTATTTATGATTAGTATAAGAAGTAGTTTACCCCACACAAAGATTTGGACTTGGCGAGTGAGCCTCTGTCCACCCACACACAACAAAGGCAGGGACAGTGCTTCTCCTTCATCAGGACTGTAGGCCGTGGGCGTTTTTAACCCTCAGTAAGACACAGTAGCCAGAAGGAGCAGGGCCGGTGGTGGCCAGTGTTACCCTCAGGGCAGCCAGGCGAGACTAGAAGGAGGTGGAGGTCTTTGCTTCCCACGCCTCGTGGTGACAGAAATTCAGGCAAACTGTTAAGCAAAAATTGTTTAGCAAAACGATTTTTAAGAGACACCGAAAAGTAACGTAATTAGTCAATTTAATATTCTTTCAAAATCTGCAGAATGTGATCTTAAAGAACCATTTCTGGCTCCATCATTTTGCAGGTGAGAAAACTGGGCCTCAGAAGGGACGTAATTTGCCCCCCACATCCCCGAGCTGGTTCATGGGGGGCTGGGAGCAGACCTCGGACCCTTAATCAAACACTCCTGCCAACGTGCCACCCCCAGCACTTTGCAGTGACATCACTGGACCTTCTTATTTTCTTTAACACATTATAAATCTTTTTTTACTACAGAACATTAACAATCCTCCAAGAAATGTTAAACTAGACAGGATTTCTGGTAGCACAGCCGCTCCAGCAAACTTGGTTGGAACCTTTCTCCCCACGTGGCATTTCTCCTTTAGAGGCACAGTCTGAAGCCCGACAGTCAACGCTCCTCCTTTAGGAGACGGCCAATGTCATACGGCGTGATATTGAAGACTGTAAGATGGAAGGGAAGGCTCACCACCTGACAAAATGCTTCCAGTTAGTAGTACACAATCACCACAACTGAGGCGCCCGTAAAGGCGGGAGCAAGTCAGATGTCTGTGATGTTGAGGACACTCACAAACCTCCCCTGAGGGACACCGTGCACCTTCATGACTGAGGAAGCTGGAACGTTTTGTTAATGATCCGTGAGCAGGGATGAGTGTTGAGTCTAAAAGGAACCAGGGAGCAGACAAGATTTTCAGTCCGACACATCCATTCTACAGCCATGTGGGATCAGGTGTGTTAGCCATAGTCATGCAGTTGGTAACTAGCAGAGCTGCGACGTAAATGCAGGATTTTTTTTTTTTTCGGTCATTTCATCCCAAGTTCTTCCTAACATGCTGTGATGTCCATGCCTTTTTAACCCATAACACAAAATTATGCAGGAATGAGTAAGGAAGTCTGCACAATCCCCAGACTCTGCATCATCTGAGCATCCTCTCAAAGTCAACGGACTCAGAGATCTGCGGGCCCCAAACATTAGTCATGCATAGGGCCCCATGAATCTCAAGCTATCTCAAAAGAAGACACTTCTGATAGGGTTGTTGTTGTTTTTTTTTTTTTTTATTAAATCATACCTGTGTACAATAATGCAATCATGAGGTACAATGTGCTGGTTCCATATACAGTCTGAAATATTTTCACCGAACTGGTTAACATAGCCTTCACGGCATTTTCTTAATTATTGTGTTCAACAGGGTTTATAGTCAGCCTGCAGGTAAGTCATCTCAGCCGGGGGCCAATTTGATTGCTCAGAGTCTGCATCTTACTAACTGTTAAATATTTTGAATATCACCAGCTACTGATTGGAAGAGCCAGAGCATCATAGAATTTGTACCCAACATCCACTTCAGTTATACTTCAGTTATAGCAGGCAACATCTGAATCTTGTTGGACAAATTCTCCAGGCCATATGGAGAAAATATTAACAATTACTGAAGAAGGCAACAGAACCACTCCCTTATATCTGCCTTAATTTTGTTTTGCCAAGGCTAGAAATTCTAGCACCAAATAGGTGCAAGAAATCCAGCACAGGTAGTTGTTTTAATGTTTGCTTTGTAATCTCACATAACTAATGAAACCTCATTATGGTGGAAGCCATTAAAAGGGCCTGCTCTTCCTGTCCCATTCATCACATAATTCTGGCACCCGTTTACTGAACTAACTGCAGTTACAGCACTAACTGGGTTTCTCCACACACGCTGTAGAATCCCATTACAACTAATCCCTCAGGTTATTGATGAAATAGCGAACCCCCACTGCCCTGTAATAAATATCAGACGTATCAATTGGATTTTAAAGGATCTTGAAATTTTGTCCTTTGGTATCTGGTGCAGCACATCAGACTTAAGTCTCCCCATCTCGTTTTGCTGTAACAAAAATGTAGTACCATCATCCAAGAGCCAAACATTTTTAATTGGCCTTTAAGAACACACCCACAATACTGGCAATTACCTCTAATAGCAGGGGCCTTTGGAGATGATGTCACGTTTTTCATGAGGAAAGATTAACAAATGTGTGACATTTAGTTGATTTTTTTAAATGGCTACTATATAAATTTAGCAATCTTTGACTTTTAGCATATCTAATGCTTGGAACATCATGTTCTCCTTTCGCTTTATATCCTTGGTGCTTCCTTAGTATTTTTTTAAATAGCATGTTATCATTGCTGATTATTTTTACTTGATCAATAAATTTTGTATCTTTTTGGTAAGTTTAATGAGTGAGTGGGGATGCACTGTCCACAGTCACACCAGGTGGCCTTAGGGGAGGATGGATGATCCTACTGAAGGTTGAAATACATCACTTCCCTTAACAGGTAGCCTAGATTTTCATACCATAGCATTTTCTGATACAAAGATTATAAATGTTTATTCCCCATTTCAATCAGTTAACTCTGTTTGCAAACTTATTCCATTTGTGAGTTTGCCTGCTGAAAGATATGATGATGCAGCAGGTTTTAATCCATCTTCTGTTTAAAATCAGTAGCATCATACCTTGTTTTCCCATGTAACTATTATAGCAGTCCCTGAGAGGATGGCCCAATAAAAGACTATCTAAAATTAATTGCAGAAAGGCTAAACGTTGGCTCTCAGTGTCCCTGTCTGGTCTGGGGACTTGGGGGCACTGTTGCAAACCATCTCAGCAAAACACTGCACATTTTTCTTGGGTTATTTTCTAGCTGAATCTCAGCCCAACTTCACCAAGCAATTTAAGTGTACAGATCTAATTCAGTTCCAAAGAGTAAACTACATTGATTCTCTGAGTAAGGAAAAAAAAAAGAAAAAGAAAGTAAGAAAACCTGGATAATTTAACTTTTCTTAGAGGAATTGTTAATATTCTCTAGTAAAAGAAGAATTATAATGTGTTAAAGAAAATAAAGTCCAGTGAAGTCACTACAAAATGATGGGCGTGTTGACAGGAATGCTCAGTTCAGAGTCCACAGGTCTGTTACCAGCCCTTCCACCAACCAGATTGGGGATGTTGGGCAAATTATTTCCCTTTCTGAGGCCCAGTTTTCTCATCTGCAAAATGATGAGGCGGCCTTGGCTCCCTAAGGTCCTCTTCAACTCTAACATTTTGAGGCTGTGATTCTACAAAAGATTTGAGCTATCTAAAATAGGGGGAGGAGGCAGATGGCATATTGGGCTCAAGAGCTCTTACCAGAAGAGCTCTGACTGCCTCTAGAGAGTAATGTGAGTCAAGAGGTAGAAAAAAGAAAAGCAACTTGGTTTAGGCAGACATAATTCTACTAAAAATGTGAAAAGACCTAGAAAAGTACCTACAGAAAGTAATGGAAAATAGCAAAGTCCATTTCCAAAAAAAGAATGGGAAATATAATTAGCAAATTAAACCAAAAAAAGATGAGGAAAAGAACACAGCAAAAATTAAAATGCCCGTTATTAGTGAGAGTAGAAACCAAAGGAGAATTCTAGTGAGAATTCAGGCCATCACACATTCACACTGCCAAACTCTTAAAAAAGGAAATCTAGACCTAGTGATAAATGCATATTTTTAGAAATGTAAATGTATCTCATTCTTTATTTGTCTGTGATTTGAGCCAGGATGAGGAGCTTGATTTCATCTGATAATCGGCAAGTGATAAGAGGAAACTTTTCCGGTGAGGAAGGTTATCTGAGCAGGAGTGTGAGGAAGGAGGCGAGAGGGGAAAGTCTTGAGCAGGAAGACAGCTGGGGTCTCCTCCATTAGTCCGGCATGAGGGGAGACAGGCTGGGATTTAGATGTGGCTCCAACATCAACAAGAAAAGGCAAAATTCACCTTTGGAGAAAGAACTGCTGAACTCAATGACATGAATAGAACAAAAGACTCCAAGGTAGAACCTTTGGCTAAGAAATTGTGGTACCCCTCAAAGTCCTGAGGAAACTGGTAAAGAGTGGCTTGGGCAGACGAGAAACTCTGTTTATGACTTAAGTTTTTAGGCCCAATTTCTTCCATCTAATCTTAAATAAGACCTGAGTCTGAGTACCTCAACTATTAGATGGGAAAACAGATTTTGTTTTCTTCACTATAAGTACCATGAGAATCAATTAATATCATAAAATATTTTTAAAATGTGGGGGAGCACAGGTGACTTTAGCACTGGTGTTACTCTGTGTAACATCAGGATAAAGGTGCCACTACACACTCTTCAAAATCCGTAGAATAAATTGACACCAACAGTCAACCCTGATCTAAGCTACGGAATTCAGATGATAATGATGTGTTGGCATTAATTTGGTTGTAAAATCGATTTTTTTTTAAGTTTTAAGCATATGTATGATGCAAGCTGTGGATTTTGATGCTATTCTCTTTATACAACACACCAATGAGCTTCTAGGGGCAGCAGGAAAGGTCTGAGAGAGCAAGAGCTGTTCTCTTTGAAGATATTAAAGATGCGTTGAACTGTAGATGAAAGACTAAAGCAAACACTAAGGCTAAATTAAGCTTCCAGCCTTGGGTGGCTTCCTTGCTGAGCTTCACCCAGCAAGCCTGATTATGTACTTGACGCCCAGAAGCCCAGGGAGCCGGGCCTGAGCCAACACACTTGTCTCTCTTGGTGAGATCCAGGCAATCGGCTATCAGTGGGCTGTCAGCCTTACAGAGCAATGGGCAAGACAATGGCCCAGCCTACTCTCTCCATGCTTATAGTTCAGTCTGGAGGGAAAGAAGGGCATTTTACAGCTTGTATTTATTGAGTTCTTCTATGTTCCAGGCCCTCTGTGAATTTGCGAGTGTCTTTTTTTATTTAGTCCTCACAACAACTCTACGGGTGCGGACGATCATTACCTTGTTTTACTGATGCATGTGAGGAAAGTGAGACCCAGAAAAGTGAAATAAAGTCCCCTATGCCACCAACAAAATAGGAAACAGAGTCAAGATTCACCCACAAACCAGATGATTCTGGAGCCTCTTTGCTGCATTTTTAATAATAATTAAGATGAGTGTTGCAAAGGGAAGTCACCCAGCCCAGGGAGTGAGGAAAGTCCTCGCTAAGTAAGGGACTGGAGGACGGGCAGGAGGTAAGCCTGAGATGCGAAAGCTGACCCAGATTACAATCAAAGGATCACACTTTACTTTTATTACAAAAGCTACAGCACTAGGATCACGTACACTCCTAAAATAGCTCTAGGCGACGTCCATCATATCCATTACTACATGCCTGGGCCCAAAATCGCTTTAGGTGCACAGGTTTTAAAAATTGTTTTAATAACACCAATGGAGTACAAGGTTATCATTTTATGTAAATTTAAGATTAGACAACCATCTCCACCTAAGCTATGCCACAGGAATATTCTCTGAGAATCATTCCTGCATGGCAGTCCCTGAAACCTGAGGATTCTGGTAATGAAACTTTGGCTTCCAAACGGCAGGGGCAGAGGACCCAGGGAGCCGGGGCTTGGGAGGTGCCCAGCTGTGCTGTACAGAGAGGACCTCCGTCCTCTTGTAAAGAAAGAACAGGAAAAACACCTACCTCTGATCTTTGCCCCCAACCACTAGCCGTGTGCTCATGGAGGGAAGGCAGGTAGGATTCTCAGTTTGGGGCTAAGGAGAAACTCCATAAATCAGGATGGAACCATTCTTGGTCAGAGGGAGCAAAGGAGGTAGTTGGCCCAGTTGGCGGGCAGCACAGATGTGCACGGCTGGTCTGGCGGTGTTGAGCATGAATCCACCCTGGTAAGTCCAGGTGGTCCTGAGTGTGAAAGGACAAAGGTGATGGCCTATTTGCACCAGAGCCAATATTTAAAGCTAGATCTAGAGCAGTTCCTAAAACACATTACAGTTCTGGGTCCAGGATAGTTTTTAATGTGCTGTGTTCTTTCTTAGAGAAGCTATCCTAGTTCTCAGAGAGAGGGAAAAGGTCATGTCCATAATTCTAGCCTTAGGTTTCTTGTTTGTTTGTTTGTTTGTTTTTTAATGGCCACCTTAGCCCAAACAATCCTGGAAAACTATTGCAAGTTTTTTTAAAATCATGACCCCCCTTTCCAATGATAAGTCTAGCAGGGACCACTATAGCCTCAGGGAACACCACGAACGTACCTCAGGACAGTGCACAGCTTTCTGTTGGCCCACCCTAGAAAAAGCATTAAGAAATTCCTATTTGGAGGAGGAAGGAAGTGGAACTTCTACAGGATGGTCATAAAGTTCAAATGCAATATTTCCTGTTGTAACTATTCAAATTGCCCACGAACTTTATGGCCACCCGGGATTACTGAAGCCTGCTTTGTAACTGGCACTTTCTCATGCACTAGTGAATCCTCACACCCACCCTACCAATCAGAGCCCCTGTTTTACAAAGAATATCAAAGCTCAGAGGCCCTCTACCCTGGCATGATTCCCCCTCACTACGTCATCCTACTAAGTCAGAAAGCAGTAAGAAATGTCATCACCCCCTTCACGTGCTCAAAAGAGGCATCTAGTGAGGGTGACATTGGTGAGCAGATGCAATGTGTCTACACAGCCTGCCCTCCCCGGGCAGCACGGGCTGTTGACCACCTTGTGAAAGGTTTGGGGGCCGATGAAGAAAGACCTCTGGAAGATCCGAGGAGTCTTGACTTTCACAGTACAGACGCCCCTCTACTTCCTATGGGGCTGTGTCCCAAGAAACCCATCATTGGGCACTTGGCCATCAATCCACGAATGGATTAATAAATTGTGGTGTATGTACATCATGGAATATTATGCAGCCTTAAAGAAAGATGGAGACTTTACCTCTTTTATGTTTACATGGATGGAGCTGGAACATATTTTTCTTAGTAAAGTATCTCAAGAGTGGAAGAAAAAGTATCCAATGTACTCAGCCCTACTATGAAACTAATTTATGGCTTTCATATGAAAGCTATAACCCAGTTATAACCTAAGAATATGGGGAAGGGGGAGAGGGAGGGGAGGAAGTGGGGAGGATGGGCGGAGGGATGGTGATTGGTGGGATTACACCTGTGGTGCATCTTACAAGGGTACATGTGAAACTCAGTAAATGTAGAATATAAATGTCTTAACACAATAACTAAGAAAATGCCAGGAAGGCTATGTTAACCAGTGTGATGAAAATATGTCAAATGGTCTATAAAACCAGTGTATGGTGCCCATGATCACATTAATGTACACAGCTATGATTTAGAAAGAAAGAAAGAAAAAGAAACCCATCGTAAGTCTGGGGCTGTGTCTTCTCAGGGCTACCCCCTCGCACTGAGCAACCAGACGTGAAATCAGGAGGAATGTGAGGTAAGGGGTGGTCTGGACGGATGGGGCAGCTGAGGGAGTCAGGGAAGGGCACAGAGGGCTCAGGGCAAAGTGTAAGGAGGGCTGCTCCCCGTGGGACTGAGGTCACCGATCCTTCCAGAAACCAGTCAATGTGCACAGGAGGCTCATGGAGTTAAAATGCCCCTGTGAACGGCGAGCTCAGTCTCTCCCACAGCAACCTGCCGAGCAGATGGTCATTGTCCTGTGGCTTGATGGCGCAGCCTATTTTGCATTGCTATAAATACCTGAGGCTGGGTAATTTAAGAAGAAAAAAGATTGATTATGCTCATGGTTATGGAGGCTGTACAAGAATTATGGCCCCAGTGTCTGCCTCCAGAGAGGAATTCAGCAGCTTCCTTTCATGGTAGAAGGTGGACGGAGCAGTTGTCAGGCAGGGAGAGGAAGGAGGCAGTTAGAGGTGGATGGGGCTGGGCTTTTTTTAACAATAATTTCACCTGGGAACAGATAGCACAAGAACTGGCTTATGATGGGGAGCCCCCAGGGGAGGGTGGGAACACTATTGACCCCCAAACCAAACACCTCCTACTATGCCTTACCTCCAACCTCAGGGGTCAAATGTCAACATGAGATGTCAGGGGTCAACCCACCAAAGGACAGATAGCATGTAAGAAAAAGATTCATGTATTTGCTTCACTTCCCAAAGATAAATAAACAATCCAACCCGCCCAGGGAGCCAAACTTGGCTTCACAATCCCCTTGGCCTCCAGATCCAGTCTTTTATTCCTTTTTTCACCGACTTTAATATTTCAGTTGTTAAAATCTAACCCAAATAAAACCTAGCTTGTGAAAACCAAATGAATGTTAATTTGGATTACTTTTTTTAAAGTGTATTCATATGCAACATTTGTCTTACTTCAACATTTTCTTTCTATCTGGTAAAAAATATGGCTTTCTTTCTTTCTTTTTTTTTTTTTCTTTTAAGAAGAAATTCACACATGTCTAAAAGGCTGTGTGTGTTTTCTTATCTTCTTGGGCATGGGTGTCAGTGCAAACAATAGAACCAGCCATAGGAATGCTTGACTCCCCACTCCAATGGGATCATAAATACATTATAAGTAAATGCTGAAATAAGGACTTTGGACATCTTTTTTAATTAGAGATGAAATAGTTCAGAAAAAATAATAACCACCTGGAAAGCCAGCTCCTTTTTGAAAGCCGAATTAAAATCAAATGAGAGAAATAATGAGGACAGCTGGAAATAATAAAAACAATTGATGCCAGATACATCTTTGACAAAACACAACAAATCAAAGGGAAGTTAGAATGCAAAATCTTAATTGTGTCACGGCTCTCTCAGTCTCTCTCCTTTTTTCCCCTCTTAGTTCATGATCACAATGAAAAACATTGCATTTCAGCAGGTAAGGCGAAAGAGCAGGAACACTGTGACAGCCTGAACGGGCAGGACCATAAACAGAGGTCGCTGGTATGGAATGTTTTATCTCAACAGATACAGTGCCGCTGTCTGAATGAATAGCTTGTCCCTTGTATGGGGTGCTAATTCTTACTTCTTGCAGGCTATTTGTAGACTGATACCTACCTTTTGATGTGTCTAATCTTAAATTTGGTTTTTCAGCTAGAGAGCTTATTTGGATTCTGTTGTCCAGATTCAGAACTATTCCTGGAATGGTCCATTGCTGGCCCAGACACAGGAAGAAAAGGGAAAAAGCTCCCCCATCCACCATGAATTCTGCCACATTCTGCCAGAATGTTATGCTTCCAGTCACTCTGTTCCACATAGCTATTTATTTCTATCTTGCAGGCCAGGAAAGGGCTAACATGCCAAATGCTAACAGTGGTTTGCTTTGGAAAATAGGGTACTGGTGATTTTTATTGGTGTTTAAGTCTTTTTTCTGCATTTACTAAATTGTTCATAATTTAAAGCCAAACATAATTTCAAATAAATTCTTCAATCCTGTAAACACATTTAAGAGGGAGAAAATGACCCAGAAACACATTAGCAACATTTCAGCAGTGGGAATGGAACACATAGAGATGAAGTTCACTGACTTTGCAACTCCATTAAAGTGCAAATCACTCGGCCTGTAACTTAACTGGGGTGCAGGGAAGGGTCCCGAGAAAAGCAGCGCGGTTCCTGACTGCAGATAGCTCAGCCCGGTCTGGAAACCAGGTTATCTAGATATTCCGTGAATGACTTCCTACGTGGTGGCATGAAAGCCACTTAATCTCCCGCGTCCTTGCCATCGCCATATCTTTCTTTTCCACAGGCAAAGCTTCCGCGTAAAGTTAATGGAAACGAAAAGAACTGGGAATTTACTTTTTCTGTCTGTCAAACGAAGATAAAGGTTTTATTCAAACGTTTTTATATGAAGAGGAGCACCTGAATAAAATGTGGTCATGATCAGAAATCTTAAGAATTAGAAAACTTGCAGATACTCACACAGATGATGCAATGCCTGGAAGAAAGAAAGTAGGGAATGACTCTGGGCAAAGACCCCCCCTGCATTAGCCGTCGTCTTTGAAATAATGCCCACTGGGGTCAACTAAGGAGGAAAAAAGATTATAAGAAATTTTAAAGTAACCATTTAATTTAGTCAAAATGATTCAGGTTTTTAAATTTTAGTACACAGGCAAATGCAATTTTTTTTTTTATTTGATAGCAAGGGGCAGTTCAACTTCTTTTCCTGGAGGTCTTATTTGGACACAATCCCTCTTTACAAAGTCTTACTCTAGCAGGTCTAATCATTGCATTTAATCTCCCCAAATAGGTCCAATGTGTACCAATATGTCCAAAGATATAGGTAGAGAGATTACTGATTTTTTACCCAATTCTGCAATTAACTAACAAATTAATTAATAATCTTGAATGAATTATTTAATATCCATGAACCACATAGTGCTGCTCACCAAATATCTGTTTTGTGAATGAATGAATGTTCAAATAAGGCTCAGTTTTCTCCTCCTGTCCCTGGTTCACTCACTCTCTCTCCTCTGACCTCTGATGTGTTCCTTCTCTGAAACTAAAGCTCCAGTTCCCAGGCAAGGCCAGTCAACAAGGCCCCACCTATCAACACATCAGCCTCTGATGAAACTCTGCACAGTTGCATGGAGAGGAAATAAAGACAATATCGTTTGCTTTTCACAAAGCCAAATTTATTCAATTTAAAGAATTACCCTGTAGTCTGCAAGTGTGTTCTTTGTACTCCTTTGGAAATCTTTTCTTTTATGAAATGATAAAAGAAGGTACTAATTGTTGGAGGGCTTATTTACTCACCAAGATATCAAATTCACAAACTATGTCTGATTTTACTAGAACTCTGTGAACTCTCAAAGTCTGGGAACTATGAACTGAGAGAATGTGCATTATTTCTGTTACAAGAAAAAGCAGTAGTTTTCTTTTGCTTCTATCCCCACATCTGTCTCTCCTAGGAGAAGAGAGAGTCTGTTGTGTTAAACTTCTCAAACTCTTCCATCTTCCACCATTCCTCCTAAATGCAAAGAGGCAGCCAGATAAGCCCTTTCTCTCTGCACACTCACCATGATTATAGGACAAAATGATGAACTTGATCCAGTGTCACTGTCTCTCTCATAGTCCCCTCTAGAAAACCGTTCCAGAATGGGTATATAACCCAATGCTAACCAATTCATTTTCTAACCAATGGCCTATAAGATCCTCCTTCTCCAAATCTGAGCTCCCAGGACATGGAGAGAGTCTGTGATGGGTACTGAGCTTGTGAGGCCGAGGCCTGCAGTGCAAAGCTGGAGCTGATGGAGTCGTGTCGAGCCCCAGGAAAAGATGAGCCTTCAGGGAGCTGCAGGTGGGACGACATCTGAGAGTCGGCAAAGAGGGGGCTCCTCAGAGATAGCAAACAGGGCTCCGTCTCTTACTTCCAGTCCCTAGCACCAGTTGAAGTCTATGAGTTCCTTATTTAACTTCATCACCTGCCACCTCCCTTTTTGTACTTGAGCTATGGGTATCTATTACTTCTCACGAGAACACGTTATAAAGAGGAACATGGACTAAAGTTCATGCATTCTCGGAAAAGAGGGTTGTTTTTGTTTTACTAAACATTTTCTCTTCCTTATTTCTGCAACACCAAAAATATGCAGATCATGATAATACTTCCTTCTTGTGCCTCTTTTAAGCATTATGCAGAAATCTTCTCCAAGCATAAGGAAAAGCTCAGCTGTCATCCCTTCCCCTCCCTGCATCCACCTACCCATTCCCATGTGCACCATAATGGAAGCTTGGTCTTGGGTCAAGCCCCAGCCTGGCTCCCTGCTCAGACGGACTGCATAGCCCTATAGGTGAGGCACAGCTCAGCACCAACGTGCCCAGGTCCCAAGGAGAGTACAGCAGTCGCTCCACTGAGTAAAAGCCCCCATCACTGTCACTTTTCCACTGAGATACCATCCAAAGAAGTGAAGTAATAGTTTGATGTCACACAAGGAAAGAGCAAAGGGCATAGCATTTATTTAAAATGTTTAACCACCCTAAAGGTTAAAATAGTATCCTCATTTCCTACACAAAGAAACTGAGCTTCACGAGACTTGCCTATGACTTACCAAAGATCACACGTATGCAGTAAAAATGGAGGCCTGACTCTGAATGAAACGTAATAAACTCTGAGGTCCATACGCATTTAATAGTACATCTTTCCACCTCCAAATTTTTGGTGGCCAAACCACATCTAAACCCAGACAACATGACTCCTGATCCTTAGACAAGAGTTATTTCCAGTTATTATTCTGAAGTTCTCCATAAATAGCTCAGAGAAAAAGATATGGAGACATGGCTCTGGGGAGAGAATGACAAGGAAAGGCAGCCAGAGCCCTCTCGTCGCTTCAGCCCTTTCTCTTCTTCTCTTCTCACCTTCCTCAGACAAGAACATTGTTTTCAAACCATCTCCAGGTTGTGGTCCTGAGTCACCGCCCCTACCCAGGCCAGCCCGGGGTAGGCAGCTTGGAAGACAGCTGCCAATGCCCTCCACCTGCAGGTGCTTACACCCTGGGGACGTCTGCTCCTCATGGCACCTGGAGTGGTCTGGATAACCAACTACACGTGACAGAAGGGACGCTTCTCACTGCTTAGAGCAGGCCATTAAGAGCATGCAGCTGCTGTCTTGGGTGCTCTTTTTGCGTGTCCAAGTTGTGGGCACTCACTCTGGGACACCCAGCTGTCACATCATGAGAACACGTAGGTCACCTGGCTGAGAGGCTCACAAGGTGAGGAGCCCAAGTGTCCAGACAACGGTGAGTGAGAAACTAAAGCCCATCAACACGAGTAAGACAGAAAAGGACCATTCCCTAGCTGAGTATTCAAATGAGACTGCAGCTCTGGAAAACAGCTTCAGTGCAACCTCTGTAGATGTTAAATTAGAACAACCCAGCTAAACTGCTCCCAGACTGCTAACCCACAGGAAAAAAATATTTGTTGTGTTAAGCTGCTAGGTTTAGGTGTAATTTGTTATGTAGCAATGGCCAAAAAATTCAGGCCTTGAGACTTTTCCTCCAGGTACTAGACATTTCTCCATCATGGTCCACTCAGACTGTTCCAAATAAACAAACCCCTGGTGTTCATACACTGACTCCCTCCTCTGGCTGGGGAATAAACTCTGTAGCTATTTCATAAACATCTTCATTTGACATACACATGTGGGTCCAGATGGCAAAGTCTCCAGAAAGCCCTACTGTCTGCTTCTTTTGCTTCATCATTTTCATCCACCCTCTGGTTTTCTGAATCTTACCCTCACAGTAACTCAGGCAACAGAGGCCAGAGAATTTTAAGGAAGAATTTGATTCCTCTCGGGCAGAATATTAAAGACAGACATTATTGTTTGTTTTGAGGTCAACCAGTACAATTATGCAACATAAAATCTTTTAAAGCATCTGGGACTTCAGTTTAATTTAAAATCCTGTGGGCTTTATTACCAGAATAAATGATTATAAAATATATATACATGCAAATGAAGAAATAAAAAAAAATTAAAGGGCATATGAAATTTAGTGCATGCTACTCGTAATTCCATGCCAAACTGTTGCAAAAGACAGTGGCTATGCAATACCATGTAAAAATGTGGCTTATGGTATTTACGACTTGAAAATGTGGTTTTAATATTCTATTGTCATGGACATATATCATAAAACAGACTAGAGAATTAAGTTTCTTAGATTAACATGAAAGGGAGGGGAAAATGACTTACCCGAGGCTGTCTTCAGTTTAACTGCCAAAATAAAGAGCTTTGTTTTGACTAAGGTGATTCACTCCAATACTACTCCACAGAGAAAACTTTTTGCAAATGGAGATTCTCTATTTTTCAGTGTTTTTACTTTAAGAGCTCATTTGAGACCAATCTAGTTCAGTCAATATTTATTAAGTGCCAAAAATGTGAAAACTAATACATTCAAGGCTCCTGGGGATGGGGGCGGAGGGAGTTAGAATCGAAGCTTATACTCCCTACTCTTGAGATGATCACAATGTGGGGAAAGAGACAGGTAGATGGCAACAAAAAGAATCTGACCCAGAATGACATAAATTGTTGCAGTAGCCTAGTAAAGACTCCCACCTCCAGACAATGCTCTAACCCATCTTCCACATTGCTGCCTGAATTTCACCCCAAATTTTAAAAAATCCAATTGTGTTGCTTTCCTCCATAAAGCTCTTCCATGGCTTATAAAATAAAGTCCAGATTTCTTACTACAAAGCTCTTCAGCACTTGATCTAAAACCACCCTTTCATATTCAAATACCATTCTAAAGAGGAATGCTTAGGGAAAAAACTGATTCAACTTGAAAAGACTACGGATTTCAGCTCTATTCCTCAAATAATGTATGAGCAGCCACTGTCTTTGCAGGACTCCTCTCTTTCTAATTTTTGCCTCCAGCCAGAACAAACTTCTAAAAATGAAGGAGTCAGGCTGGACGCATTGGCTCATGCCTATAACCCAGCACTCTGGGAGACCGAGGCAGGTGGATTGCTTGAGTTCACGAATTCAAGACAGCCTAAGCAAGAGCCAGACCCTGTCACTACGAAAAATAGAAAAACTAGCTGGGCCTTGTGGCAGGCTCCTGTAGTACCAATTACTTGGGAGGCTGAGGCAGGAGAATCTCCAACAGGTGCCCAGGAGTTTGAGGTTGCTGTGAGCTACGATGAAGCAGCACTCTAACCAGGGTGACCAAGTAAGATTCTGTCTCTAAATAAATAAATAAAATAAAACAAAACTGACAAGCAGGAAGCAGGTGGGGCATTTCCTTGCAGGGACTAGTACAGGAGAAGGGAACACAAGGATGTGTCACTCTGAGAGCGATTAACTAATATTAGCATCTCCTTTTCCTAACCCCTCCCATTCCAGTCCTAGTCCCCAAAAGACAGTGTTGTACTTCCAAATGTCGCAGGGCTCTCTACGCTTCCCTCTCAAAGGAAAATTGCCCCAGGATCTCCCCCAGAATTGAGAGTGATGAGATTTGGAGATAGAGAAAAACACTGGGAAGTCATTAGGCTGAGGCAGCAGGACCCAGGCAAAGCAGGCGAGGGCTTCAGGGCAGGAAGGCTTTCATCTGTCTTTGGATTTGAGTGTTTTAGGGGGTGGAGAATTCACCTGTGGAATAGAGGCAGCCCCCTCTTTTGTGTGTCGCTCCCAGTACCACAGTATGCCTCTGAGGGGACACTCAGAGAGCCCAACAAGTGGTGGGTGGGGCCCACAGCGGCCAGTGGGCAGCGAGTCTCCCTGAGCTGCAGGAGAGCAGCCCCATCGCCAGCACACGTGAAAAGGCAAGAGGAAGGGCAGCAGGCAGCCACGGCCCGGCAGTGGACAGCACCTTGACTGCGCCCTCTGAGCACCACACAATGCTGATTTCCTGTACAATCCCAAGAAAGAACAATCAGAGACTGAGCCGTCACCAGTCAAACGGACATGGGCTCAGAGACATTAAGGGATGCCCTGGGTCGTGTTCTAAAATCCTTAGCCACTAGATAGTTCAGGGGCTGTCTCCAGACAGAAATGCTCAAGCCTCTGTGATTCCAAATTCCTCCTGCTTGGGGTGAGAGGGAAGACCCCGTTACACTCAATAGGAAAACCATTTCCCCACTTTCTCCTCACGATTCCCCTCTCTTTTCCTTAAAGGCACTATACAGGGATTCACAGACTCTAGGACATGCGCTAAGCCCGGCAGGCTGTTTTTGTGTGGCCCTTGAGCTAAAAATGGTCTTTACATTTTCTTTCTGGTATTTACATTTTTAAATGGCTGAAAATCAAAAGAGTAATGTTTCATCAGCGTGCCGCGACCATCTGTTCCTGTGTTACCTGTGGTGGCTTTCCCTGCGATGGCACAGTCTAGTAGTTGTGACCCAGACCCTACGAGCAACAAAGTCTAAAACGTTTGCTACCTGTCCTTCACAGAAAGAGTTTGCAGACCTCCACTTCGCACATGTGGAGGATGGGATGACCTATAATACTTGGGGGAAGGGGGCCCACATTCTTCTTAGCAAGCCAAGTGCCCAGCTGGGGGGCAGGAAGCAGGTTGTGGGCCTTGTCTTGAGCCTTTGCCTCTGCCTGTCTACATGGGGAGAGGACAGCAGGCCTCCAGACTTTCCTTTCTGGGGAGTTCTATCCTCATGTAAGGGCTTGGAAATGAGTTGACAGGAGTGTACTAGAGCAAGGGTAAGATACTCAAAGAAACCAGAGAGGAGCCGGGCAGTTCCCCAGCCTGCAGCCAACACAGCTCTATAACAGACCTGCTTCAGAGGGGAGGAGGTCAGGCAGCGTGGGCTGGGACAGAGTCCTCAGCTGCCAGACCCTTAAAGCCTACCCCCTCTTTGTCCCAGTGTGTACAAGTGCAGAGGCACACAAGGCCAAGAGACATGAAAAATTGGAAGGGTGCTGGGCAGTGGGGAGTTCAGCATCCCACCAGACTTCAGAAAAGTGCTTCCCAGAACTGAAAGAAGACAGCTGAGCAGAGCTCCACTCAGAACCAGGTCTTGGAGCCAAGAGCCTAGTCAGGGTTTTTCAAGGAGGAACAGAGGACCCAGAGTCCTGCCCCATGAACAAGCTCCACAGGTGGCTCCTAGGAGGAGACTTTCAACTTTGAGACACAGGCCTGAGTAAGTAGTTCTTAAACTCTCTTGCTCATTAGAATCCCCTGGACCCTCACTGATTAAATGAGAATATCTGGGGGCTGTTCGGGACACTGTCCAGATGCTCCCAAGGTGCCACTGCGTTTGAGAAGCAGTGTTCTAACACGTTTCCCACACAGGTAGCACAGAGAATAGTAGACTTTGCTCAGGGAGGACGCAGGCCTTCTCCTCGCTCTAAGCCTGTCTTATTTTCACTTCTGAGTAGCCCATTTTTTCCTTTTGTTTAATACAGCCTCCACGCTCTTGGACTTTATAATCCAAACTTGATTCACTCCTATACAGCAGACATAGTCAGTGTGTGTGTGGACTCCTGTGGGTGGGGCCCTGAACATGTGTACGTGCAGGTCCCGGGCACAGAGTCAGAGGCTGCAGGAGAAACGAGTCCAGCACTGTTCACAGGCGGCATTATGAGGACCGCTGACGTTCGGGATGTCCAAGGGGCTTCTAGGGACCAGGGGTGACCATGGTAGGCTATGAAGGAAGATCATGCAAAGGCCTTGTAGAGAGTGTGCTCATGCCAAGAGTTGCAGGATAACTAGAAGTTAGCCTCCCAAAGAAGGATTAGCCAGCTGGGTGGACACCAGCCTCAAAGCCACGGTCACATCAGAGTGTTTGGAATACCTGAAGTGTGTGTGACGGTGAAGAGCCTCTGGCCCCAAGGCCCACCTGGGCCGTGCTCCCAGGAAAGGCCAGGAAAGGCCGTTATTCTGGCCTCGTGACTCTCAGTCCCACCACAGATGGCAATCACTTGGGATATTTTAAATAAAAACAAAGTCTAGACCTCACTCCCTAGAGACTGTAACTTAAAGGAACTTGGGCATCTCTTTTCTTCAACAAGCTCCCCACATGATTAGAAGAGGCAGGATTCAGAGCCACATTTGGAATCTTAGCAAACAGAAAGCCAGCCTTGAGGCCCAGCTACATGGGTTCTCCCCATAGGGCTGCAGCAGGACGGGGCTGGAGTCCGTGGCTGCTCCCTCTTCCTTTTCCTTCCTGCCCAGGCATGTGGTTACTTTATCACTTTCAGAGACAAGGAACCCATGCCTTAGGGTTCCCAGGCCGCCACTCACCTGGCACAGAGGGTTGAGTGGTCTCCAGCCCTTCCCAGCTGTTCAGACTGCATTCCTGGGAGCATTCCTATAGCCGTAAGCAGAGCCTCGTTCCCGGAGAGGGTGGAGGGCACTACTGGGGGGAGAGGGGGTGAACCATGTTGTATAGTCCTTGCTGTATCCCCAAGGAATATATGTAAGTACTTGTCAAAAGCCCAGATTCATGAATTTTACCATAGCACATAATGGAATTTCTCCCATTAAATGCAGTGAAATGAACTAAAACATTGTAATTAGATTCATAATGAAAGTAACAGAATAAGCAGGAATAGAAATAGTGAATTTGCATGTCAGAGCTGCTGGCAGTCAGCTTAGTGTACACACCAGCTAGGCGGCTGGGGCCGCAGCAGCCAAGCAACATGTGATTCAAATCTGTACTGGAGCAGAACAAACTGCTCCATGTCATAAATCTTCTGGGTCATCTGCAAAGAGCTGAAACCGGGAATCTTAAATCTGTGAATGCCCAGGGTGTGTTCATATATCAAAATAAACATTGGTACAGACAACATGAGTCCAAGCCAGAGAAATGTGCAGTTGCATTTACGTGTAGATGAAATAGATAAGAATCTATCCATTGAATCTCTGAAACAATATCTCTCCAGCCCCTTCCCCCACACTTCAAAGTCAGCTGTAGGTACAACAAACATATGTTTCTGAATCAAAATCAGGACACGTGATTGGAGAAAATACATACTTTTTCTGAGTTGTAAATGCATTTGTAAGTATTGCCTTGGACTCCTAGGAAGGCAAGAAAGCAATGCTGACAGGTGTGGTAAGGCTGGGGCAAGGGCCACGCAGCGGCAGAAGGCACAGGCCCTTCCACGGCACGTGGGCACACAGGAGGTCACTTCTGAGCAGGCTCCCGCCTCAGGGAGCTCTGGGAAGCCCGTCGCGATGCCACACGCTGTCTAGGCGGCCATCGGAGAGTCCAAGCAAAAGTCCCAGTCAGAATGAAGAGGCAAACTGTGACGTTGACAAGACAGAGGAAAGATTAGGATGCCCCCCAGAAAGGAAAGGGAGGAAGACTAAAAAGGTCTCGGGGGGGGGGGGAATTTTAATGTAAATGTGGTTGAATTATAAACCCAAACTTGCTGAGAAAATTCTGAATCAGATGGAGTTTACTTAGAAATGACTAAAATCAAAACTTTCTGGTTAGTCACAAAGTATATTCACTATAAGAAAATTAAGATTACAGTTTGGCCCATCTGAGTATGTGATGGAAAAAGCCAAAGTCATCCCCAGGGCTTTAGTTTATTCTCTAGTCTTCAAGTGGACAAGGTCCTTCCTTTCCTCGAGGCCACAACAGAAATAGTGGCCACTGCCTGGGACTCTCCCCAAAGCCGCGGCTGTGCAGCAGCCAAGCCAAAGCCGGAGCCAGAGCAGAGGCTGAGTCCACTCGCCCCTTCCGTCTCTTCTTCAACAACTTTTTTTTTTTTCTTTTTTGAGACAGAGTCTCACTCTGTCACCCTGGGTAAATGTCGTGGCATCGTAGCTCACAGCAACCTCAAACTCTTGAGCTTAAGCGAACCTCTTGCCACAGCCTACCTGGGACTCCAAGCGCCTGCCACAACACCTGGCTAGTTTTTCTGTATTTAGTAGAGACGGGTTCTCACTCTTGCTCAGGCTGGTCTCGAACTCATGAGCTCAGGTGATCCACCTGCCTTGGCTTCCCACGGTGCCTGAGCCACCGTGTCTGCCCAACAACTATTTTCTTTGCGTTCCACCCCCTAGAGCCTTGAAAGGAGCCAGATCAGGAAGCCAAAGGGAATTTGGGGAATCCAAGAACATCCATACCACACTCTCTATGTAAATAGTCCCTTTTAAAAACCTTCCTTAACAAAGAATTTTTTTAATCACAATACCTAGGATGGGCATCATTCCAGGAAAGTGAGTACACACACCCACGTCTGCACTGGTAGTAGAGTGGAAACTGGACCAGTTTTTTGTTTTGTTTTTTTTTTCTGGAAAGCTACTATATATTATGTTTTTAAAATATACATATCCTTTTAACCAGTTTTAGGAATTTGTTTCACAAAGTAATTAAAAAGACTGATACAGGGTGGTGGATAAGTCTTTGACATCAACGGAATCTGGGTTCAAGTCCTGGTTCCACTGATCACCTAAATGAAACTGTGGGCTGATCATGGCTTATGAACTTCTGCACCCTGGTCTGTGAAGAGGCGTGAGAGTAACACCCATCTCACAAAGCCATGGTGAGGATAAAATGGGCTCATGCATATCCAGCTCAGCACTGTCCCCAGCATGGAGGCCCGTGTGATGAATACAGCTTTCGTTCCCCCTCTGGAGTGTTTTCTAGACATAAAGATGATGGTACCTGACAGGTCATCACGCCAGTGTTTGTACAACAAAAATGCTAACCTGTAACTAGAATATCTAACAAGTGGTTCTTTTAAAAATTATGACACCCATATAATATTAACAACTATTAGGTGTGCTTAAAATGACGTTATGAGAATATATCTAATGCTATAAAAAGATGTTCACAATAGGTGAGGTCAGTGGCTCATGCCTGTAATTCTCACACTCTGGGAGACTGAGGCTGGAGGATCACTTGAGCTCAGGAGTTCAAGACCAGCCAAGACGCCGTCTGTACTAAAAATAAAGTAGTCAGGTATTGTAGCAGACACCTATAGTCCCAGCTACACAGGAGCCTGAGACAAGAGGATCACTTGAGCCCAAGAGTTTGAGATTGCTATAAGCTATGATGAGGCCACAGCACTCTAGCCAGGGTGACAGAGTGAGATTTTATCTCCAAAAAACCAAAAAGCTAAAAGAACACCAAAAAAGACGTTCACAATATATTATTAAGTGACAGCAGCAGGTTCACAAACTAGCACGTACAACGTGACTTGATTTTTGTTTCTGTGTGCACAGAAAAATATGGAAACCGAGTCTGAGAAATTAGATGGCTGGCTGTGTGTGTTATTGAATTTGTATTGCAGTTGTAATAAGCAAAAAGAAAATTTCACAGAGATGTTATAACATCTTCCTTGTGAAGTCATCTATAAATTTTATCAGCCAGTTATTATGAAAACTCAAGATTGTCCCTTACAGAAGAATTGCAAATAATCATGAAAATTAAGGGGAATGGGAAATCTCTCTGGGAATACTTCAGGGGTAATTACCACTATGAGGAAGTTCCATGGGTGGATGCTTAAATTTGTGGGTGCAAGTTTGAGAAGAAATAGAATATTTGCGCCGTTTCAAAGTATATCCCCCAAGATAGTTATTAATTACTCAGGGGAAATAGTAACTTTATAGTGAAGAAGCCTGGTACTCAGCACCTTCGCGTAGAGATCATGGTTGACATCACCAGCACTGAGACAGAGGTGTCACGGGCTCCAGAGACAAGGCCCACCAAACACAGTGCATATCCCTTCTGGGTGTTGATGACAAATAAGAACTTTAATCTCACCATGAGAAGACATCAGACAAACTCGAATTCATAGACAGCCTGTAAAATACATGACCGGCGCTCTTCAAGAGTGTCAAGGTCATGAAAGACAGGAAAGGCCTGGGAACTCTCACAGACAGAAAGAGACTAAGGAGATGGGTTAACTAAAGGTAACCATGCTGGGCTCCTGGGTCGGCTCCTACAGCAACAGAAGAGGAGTGGTAAATAAAGGTAGGAGTTAGTTGTGATGGTATCGTCCCCATAGCATTACCCATGTTTCTATCATTGAAATACGGCTGAGATATTAACATTAAGGTCAGCTGGGTGAAAGGAAGATGAATATATCTGTACTAGTTTGCAATTTTTCTGTAAGCGTAAAATTATTTCAAAATAAGAAGTCTTAAGCAAGACTTGACAGGTCCAGGTCCTTAGATTCAGGCATCACTGGGGAAAGTCCCCAAAAGGTCCCAGGCAGGAAAAGAAAGTCACAGGCCTTTGCCTCCTCCTCAGATGTGAATAGAAAATATTACTTTTACAACTTGTTGGGTTAAAATTAGATTAAAGCAAACATAGGGGAAGGTAGCTTCTCAGTTTTCTGCACAAACCACAGAGAAAATTCACAGATGTTATCAAAACTCAACATTTCTCTTCCGAATTGTCACTCTTCACAGTTTCCCCATTCTGGCTCATTGTTTCAATTTATTTTTATTTTTAATCTCAAAACATCTCTTTTTTCTCACATCATACCTGTGAGTCAATAATAAATTAAAAGAGCAAGGACCTTTGAGTTTTAAGTGTCTCCAAAAGTATCTTTACTATGGCCCGGCAATGTGGGGTCAGTGATGGTGACAACTGTACCTCTCTGGTGGGGGTGATGTTAATAAGGGAGGCTGTCAAGGTGTGGGAAGGGGTGCATGGGACATCTCCGTATCTCCCTCTCAAATTCATTGCTCTAAAAATTGAAGTTTATTTAAAAATTAGAGGAAAAAAATCACTTAGGCCTTGTAGCCAAAGCCTCACTGTAGCAGGCGGATCAGAGCAGACCTTGGACTATGATACAGACCTTGCCTGTATCAAATTTGGGTGGATCTCCATGCTGACAGACAAGTGGCTCAGAAAGGCAATGGGGACTGCAGGTGAGGAGACACCAGCGCCTCCAGGATTCAGTCCTTCATCTGTGCACTGGTTCCAGGGCCTTCCAGTCGCCAAGGTGTCTGCCCCTGAGGAGCCACAGTCAGTGAGACAGACGCGTAACCAGCAGCACACGTGGAGTTGGCGTAGGACAGAAGTGAGCACAGAGGGAGGAGCACAGAGCAGAAATGACCAACTCAGGCTGGAGAATCGGGAGCAAGGAAGGACGCAAACATGGGGGCATTCCAGCCTGCACCTGCTCCCGGGTGTGCAGAGCAAATGCAGGTGTGAGCAGAGATTGAGTTGGGGAAAGACAGGTCAGGACTTTTCAAGCAAATACAGGGACAAAATCATTGCATTCCAGTCATTTTTTTTATTGGCAGGAACTTCTTTCCTGGGGCCATTCTCTGGCTAATCAGTCCCTTGTTGGCTGTGTGTACATACCCACCTGCTCTTTTACAGGATTCCTGCTGAATTGGGAACCAGCTACCTCTAAGGAATAAGATATTATGTTCAAGTGCAACTATTTCTTCCACCCCCATCTTATCGTTGAACCCAGGAACTATATTCTTAAAACAGATAGCGTCTTTAAAAAATAAAACCAGAAATGGGACATGTGAGTGCTGAGAACTCTCTCTTCTCGGGCATGGGCTCAGGGTAGGCAAAGACTACACTTACAGTTGTGATCTGGTGAGTTTCAGTGCATTTCTCAAAGCAACGTCTGCCCTCGTCAAACATTAGCGATGGCTTTGGAATTAAAGAATTGTCTGCTCCCTGAATTCTCTCTCTGGAGAGTGTTTTTCTTTAAACTTGCATAGCCCCTGAAGCTCTCAGACTCCTCAACAGGAAATTGGAGAGCTCCATAGGAGGTGTGAGGAAGACCTCCATGACCATTACAGGAAGAAAAACAAAAACATCAAGGCATGCCTGATTAAAGGGCTGCCCAAAGAGATAGAGAAATCCTTAAAGAGACTACAGGAAGAGGTTGCCAGTGGGGTGGGGGATGAGGTGCTGCTGCTGTATTTGCCCTATCAGTGCAAGCTCTTCACTTCTCAAAGGCCCTGTCACTCACATTCACGTTCACAAGTAAAACAGCACATAGCACAATGCTTCAGTAAACAGGGCCCCCAACGTGAAGTATGACAGCCGTCCCACAAGATTATAATAAAGCTGGAAACCACTCTCGTCTTCTGTCATGATGTCCTAGCACCAGCATTGCCCAAATGAATGCAGTGAAGCTGGTGTGAACACACCTGCTGCGGTGCCAGCTGTGCAGAAGTACAGCACATATGACAGTGGCCAGCACGAGACGTGACGGTGACAGTGAGCGGCCATGCTCCTGGCTTGTGTGTTTATTCCACACTACCTTACATGGTTATTTCAAAGTGTTCTCTTTCTACTTATGAAGCAAAAGTTAAGGGTAAAACACCTCAGGCAGGCCCTTCAGGAGGCATCCAGAGGCCTTGTTGTCAACCCCACAGGAGGTGACAGCCCCCCACCGTGTTCCTCCCCTGCAGACCTTCCAGTCAGTGGGACAAGACGTGGAGCTGGAAGATGGTGACCAGGACGGTCCTGACTCTGCGCAGGCCTGAGCTCCTATGTGGGTGAACTGGACGGTCCTGACTGCCCAGGCCTGGCCTCCTGTGTGGGTAAACTGGATGGTCCTGACTCTGCACAGACCTGCACTCCTGTGTGGGTGACAGGGAAGGTCCTGACTGTGCAGGCCTGGGCTCCAGTGTGGGTGACGGGGACAGTCCTGACTCTGCGTAGGCCTGGGCTGCTGTGTGGGTGATGGGGATGGTCCTGACTCTGTGCAGGCCTGGTCTCCTGTGTGGGTGACGGGGACGGTCCTGACTGTGCAGGCCTGGGTTCCTGTGTGTGGGACACGGACGGTCCTGACTCTGCGCAGCCCTGGGGCCTGTGTAAGTGGGTGGACGGTCCTGACTCTGCGCAGACCTGGGCACCTGTGTGGCTGAACTGGATGGTCCTGACTCTGGGCAGACATGGGCTTCTGTGTGGATGACGGGGACAGTACTGACTCTGTGCAGGCCTGGGCTCCTGCATGGGTGGGTGGACGGTCCCAACTATGCGCAGACCTGGGCTCCTGTATGGGTGAACTGGATATTCCTGACTCTGCACAGACATGGGCTCCAGTGTGGGTGGGTGGACAGTCCTGACTCTGCACACACCTGGGCTCCTGTGTGGGTGACACGGATGGTCCTGACTCTGTGCAGGCCTGGGATCCTGTGTGGGTGAACTGGACAGTCCTGACTCTGCATAGGCCTGGGCTCCTGTGTGTGTGACAGTGACAGTCCTGACTCTGTGCAGGCCTGGGCTCCTGTGGTGGTGGGTGGACGGTCCTGACTCTTAGCAGGCCTGGGCTCCTGCGTGGGTGAACTGGATGGTGTTGACACTGCGCAGGCCTGAGCTCCTGTGTGGGTGACGGGGACGTTCCTGACCCTGCGTATGCCTGGGCTCCTGTGTGCGTGACAGGGACGATCCTGACTCTGCGCAAAAATAGACTCCTGTGTGGGTGGGTGGATGGTCCTGACTCTGTGCAGGCTGGGCTCCTGTGTGGGTGAACAGGATGGTTCTGACTCTGCACAGAGCTGTGCTCCTGTGTGGGTGACAGGGAAGGTCCTGACTTTGCAGGCCTGGGCTCCAGTGTTGGTGATAGGGACAGTCTTGACTCTGTGCAGGCCTGGGCTCCTGTATGGGTCATGGGGACGGTCCTGACTGTGCAGACTTGGGCTCCTGTGTGTGTGGCAGGAAAGAGCCTGTCTCTGTGCAGGCCTTGGCTCCTGTGTGGGTGAACTGGATGGTCCTAACTCTGCGCAGGCCTGGGCTCCTGTGTGGGTGATGGTGACGGTCCTGACTCTGCGCAGAAATGGGCTCCTGTGTGGGTGGTTGGACAGTCCCGACACTGCGCAGACCTGGGCTCCTGTGTGAGTGAACTGGTTGGTCCTGACTCTGAACAGGCCTGGGCTCCTGTGTGGGTAAATTGGATGGGCCTGACTCTGTATAGACCTAGGCTCCTGTGTGTGTGAACTGAACGGGCCTGACTCTGAGCAGACCTGGGCTCCTGTGTGGGTGGACAGTCCTGAATCTGTGGAGGCCTGGGCTCTTGTATTGGGTAGGTGGATGGTCCTGACTCTGCGCAGACTTGGGCTTCTGGGTCTGGACACCGACAGTCCTGACTGTGCAAGCTTGGGTTCCTGATTGGGTGGGTGGACGGTCCTGACTCTGCGCACGCCTAGGCTCTAGTATGGGTGAAACAGATGGTCTTGACTGTGCGCAGGCCTGGGCTCCTATGTGGGTGAACTGACGGTCCTGACTCTGCGTAGGCCTGGGCTCCTATGTGTGTGACAGTGACGGTCCTGACTCTGTGTAGACCAGGGCTTCTGTGTGGGTGGGTAGATGGTCTTGACTCTGCGCAGGCCTGGTCTCCTGTGTGGGTGGGTGGACGGTCCTGACTCTTTGCAGGCCTGGGCTCCTGTGTGAGTTACGGGGACGGTCATGGCTCTGCGCAAACCTGGGCTCCTGTGTGGGTAACGGGGACGGTCCTGACTGCACAGGCCTGGGCTCCTGTGTGGGTGATGGGGACGGTCCTGACTCTGCGTTCTCCTGGGCTCCTGTGTGGGTGATGGGGACAATCCTGACTCTGTACAGACCTGCGCTCCTGTGTGGGTGACGGGGAAGATCCAGACTGTGCAGGCCTGGGCCGCTATGTGGGTGATGGGGACAGTCCTGACTCTTCGCAGGCCTGGTCTCCTGTGTGGGTGGATTGACGGTCCTGACTCTGCACATGCCTGGGCTTCTGTGCATGTGACAGGGATGGTCCTTACTCTGTGCAGACCTGGGCTTCTGTGTGGGTGAACTGGACGGTCCTGACTCTGTGCAGGCCTGGGCTCCTGTGTGGGTGAACTGGATGGGCCTGACTCTGCGCAGACCTGGGCTCCTGCATGTGTGTGACATGGACGGTCCTGACTCTGCGCAGATCTGGGCTCCTAGGTGGGTGACGGGGACGGTCCTCACTCTGTGCAGACCTGGGCTTCTATGTGGGTGGATGGATGGTCCTGACGCTGCGCAGGCCTGGGCTCCTGTGTGTTTGACATGGACGGTCCTGACTCTGTGCAGACCTGGGCTCCTGTGTGGATGGGTGGCTGTTCCTGTCTCTGCGCAGGCCTGGGCTCCTGTGTGGGTGAACTGGACGGTTCTGACTCTTCGCAGACCTGGGCTCCTGTGTGGGTGACGCGGACAGTCCTGACTCTGCGCAGGCCTGGGCTCCTGCATGGGTGGGTGGACGGTCATGACTCTGTGCGCTCCTGTGTGGGTGACGGGAACAGTCCTGACTCTGCGCTGGCCTGGGCTCCTGTGTGAGTGACACGGACGTTCCTGACTCTGTGCAGGCCTGGGCTCCAGTTTATGTTTGTGTATAGGTTGTTAACAAAAATCCTTGAATGCCAAAAAAACAAAAGAGTAATCTTCTAAAACAGATAAAGCAGTCATAGGCAAAAGTTATAAAGAAAGAAAATATTTTTGTACACTGTACAAGGTGTTTGTATTTTGAGCCAAGTGTTATTATAAAATAATCAAAAACTTTTTTTTTTTTTTTCCAGTTTTTGGCCAGGGCCAGGTTTGAACCCGCCACCTGTAGTATATGGGGCCGGCGCCCTACTCCTTGAGCCATAGGCACCACCCAATTGAAAACTTTTTTAAACATTAAATTTATAAAGTAAAAAAGTTGCCATAAGTTAAGGCTAATTTATTGTTGAAGAAAGAAAACTCTTTTTTTTATAAATTTACGGTAGATAAATGTCCACAGCAGTGCCCACAATGCCCCAGGCCTTCGCACTCAGTGACTCTCCTGGAGCAGCTTCCGGCCCTACAAGCTCTGTTCGTGCCAGGTACCACATACAGGTGCACCTTTTTTATCTCTTATACCATATTTTCCACGCCTTTTCTGTGTTTAGATACACAGCTGCCTATCATTGTGTTCCAGCCACCTGCAGTGTGGGAGCTGCACAGGTGAGCCTGGACAGTACGGCTGCACAGGTGAGCAGAGTGGCAGCAGCAGGTGACGTGGTAGCCTAGGTGTGTAGGAGGTCACACTGTGGACTCTGTCAGGTACCACAGCAAAATCACCTACAAACCTACTTCTCAGAACATATCCCCATCCACGAACAACACAGAACTGTAATGAATTCTTCCCTCCAGAAGACACCAAGATTGTCATACTGGGATAAAAGCACAGGGTCGGTCTTACAGGCAGAGCACATTAAGGCCCAGAGAAGTTCAGTATTCTTCAGGCCTTCTCATAGTCCCAAAGAATTTAATAACATAAGAACTCGCATGGAGACATTTCCAGAGTGAAGGTGGAAATGTCTCCACAAGCAGCTCTGATGTGAAGCATTTTCCCAAACTTGAAAGGGGAGTAATAGGAAATGCTTTGCAGGAGAGTACAAGCTCCTTCCAGCTCATCATCAAAATCATAACAAATTTCATCAGTTTAGAACTTGAGATAATCTAATGAAGTTCAATTCCTTCTTTTTTTTTTTTTTAACATGAATAAGACTACACCTGAGGTAGTCTCCCTACCAAAGCATATGAAAAAGCCAAAAAAGGCTGGATTCCTCTAAATCGAACTTCAAACTATCTCCAACTCAAAAAAAAAGGAAAGAAAGAAAGGAAGAAAATTAGTAACAGTAAGAAAAAATCGAATCTCTACTTCTTTCAAAGCTAGAGAACATTCTTACAAACATTTACAATTTCAAGGAAAATCAGCCTTAGATTTATCTTCCTGAATTTATTTACATTCCCCAGCTGTCACTCTCCTGGGTTAGGACCATTATCCACTACCTGCTGTGGAAAGCTGTGAATCTAATGGAGGCCTGTAGCTCCAGCTTTCTAGAAATTGTTCCACATTCAATGCGGCCGTATCTTTCTTGGTTTTATAAATTCACTAGATGTACCAATAAATATCTCTTTGTCTTCTCAGAAAATCTCTCAGAGGTTGCTACTTCGAGCATTTGAAACACAATGGGGAGTTTGAGACCAGCCTCAGCAAGAACAAGACCCCATCTCTACTAAAAATGGAAAAACTAGCCAGGCAGGCACCTGTAGTCCCAGCTACTGGGGAGGCAGAGGCAGGAGGATGGCTCACACCTGGGAGTTTGAGGTTGCTGTGAGCTGTGATGACACCACGGCACTCCACCCATGGTGACAGGGTGAGACCTGGTCTCAAAAAAAAAATCTATTTGAAACACTATAAGGGAAGAGCAGGAATAAAAATAAAAATTAGTTGGATGCATGCGGTGGTAGTTTGAAAAATAAAAGTTAGTTGGAAAACAGCCCAGACAGGCTCCCCTGAGCCCCATGCATGCACGCCCCGCGCACGCACACCCCGCACATGCACACTCTGCGCCTGCCCTCGCACTGCCGCTCCCCGTTTGCCCTTGTTTGCGCCCTGCTAGCTCCTCTGGCACCTGCTCTGAGCCTCTGCATCATGAGAGCCCCTCCGTGCCTGAACACACAGAGGCTGCTGCCCACTGCTCTCCCTGTCCCCACACCACTGTGTTTGCTGTCAGCCAGCTCCCAGCCCTCACTCCTGCCACGGACTCCGGTCACCACAGCTTTGTGGCTGTTCCTTCACATCTGTCCCAGGGTGCTGGGGGTGACCGGGCTCCTAGGGAACAGGTTCACATATGTGTGGGCTTGTGTGGAGCAGTTAATTATTCTTTAATTGAGTCACCAGATTTTAATTTTTCCCAGTAAATATGTGTTTAAAAAGCTACTACCATCTACTACCCTGTTTCCCCGAAAATAAGACAGTGTCTTATTTTAAGGTGTGCTTCCAAAGATGTGCTAGGGCTTATTTTCAGGGGACGTCTTATCTTCCCTGTAAGTAGTTCTTATTTTCGGAGGATGTCTTATTTTCGGGGGAACAGGGTAGCATGGTTACTTTATCTAATAAATATTTAGAGTAGAACCTCTAAGTTGCCCACCCCAGGGACTATAACAAAATGATCCATCTGGACCTAGGCCCCTGCTGACTCGCACACGTGCGCCAGTTCAGTCTATAACACGAGGGCAGCTCAAGGAGGTGGCCAGTGCAGGGAGGGGTCTGCTATGGGGGTCCTACTGTCGTATTTTTGCGGGTTCTGCTTTTTAAAATAAATTTTATTTTGACACAATAAGAATAAATAAAAGGTATTATTTAAATGTAGCTTGATAAAAAGTTTAATATGTGTCCTCTATTTTCTAATTTCTCCTCTGTTGGATGAAAATTTTGTCACAGGCCTGCGTTTGGGAACAACTGCCTTAGAGTCTAATACCTTCAAGTTCAAACACCTTCAAGAGTCAGGCCATTCATTACATGTCACTGAACTGGCATGTGGGGCAGGGGCAGGGTGAGGAGAGAGAGGCCTTGGCCTTCAATGCAAAATTAAGGGGACACCCCAAAAACTCAGTAATCAAGATCAATAACATTTTAATAAAACAAAATTTCAGTAATCAAGATCAATAACATTTTAATAAAACAAAATTTCATTTTAATAGAAGAAATTGATGCAAAAATACACCTTTTTTGAACAAAACCAATTTTTTAGTAAGGACAGGATCAGCATTATGCTGATTTTTCGTCACACTCCTTGCAGCCGGCTGTGGATGATAGTCACACAACTCCAGTGTGACTCTGCCTCCCCAGTGGTGGGAACAGGACGCATGGCGGGGAGGGTGGGAGTTAATGCACATTCTGAGAGCGTTCCCAGTCCACTGAGGCCCTGTGCCGTCTGAACACGACCTCTGGCCCTACCGTGGCCCACCAGGATGTCAATGTCAGTGTCCCAAAGGAAGCTTTACGCTCCGTGCCCCTCTCAGGAACAAAGGTGAATCAAGGTCTACCCACCAGGGGTTTTGTGGGGTGCCAGAAGGAGAAGGGGTCCATCCCACAGGGGGCGGTGGGGAGTCCGTGAGCACAATCTGGGGACCCTGTCTGGATGCCAGCAGGAAGAGACCCTGACTTCAGGTGGTATTCTCATCACCTCCCTACCTCCAGGAGGAGAACACAGGGCAGACAGAAAAGGTGCCGTCTGTCCCCAACAAGGCACCCTGACAGCAAAGCTGCTCTGTGTGCTGTCTCACAGCAGCGGCTCACACTTACGTGTTTCTGAGTCGATCAACCAACCAACAAGTATTCGATAATCATCATCCATGAATTCATCCCTGTGATGAGCTTAAAGGGAACACCACATACACACACACACACACACATCAAGATGTGAATGTTGCCCTCAAACATCTTATTCTTCAGTTGAAAAGACAAGCATATTAAAAACTATAACATCCTTATATCAGCACATTGGGCATTAACAATAAAAGTTCAAAGAAGAAAGGGCACATTAAAGCAGAGGGAAAATTTGAACTGGACTTAAAGAGCGTGTGAAATTTAATTAAGAGCAGAAAATGAGAGAGCTTATTCCAGGTTAAGGAGAAGTAACACAGCTGTGGACACAGCCATGGACGGTAGTTTCCAGCTGGTACTGGAGTTCTCACATCTCTCTGGCTGGCTTGAGAGGCACAGTTAGGCCCTCCAGGAAAGGAAGAGCCATCCTCTCAGGACCACACAATTTGAAGTTTGGAAGAGGTGGCTCTAGGTTTTCCTTGGACTTCATTTGATTCTTTCCCTTTCCAATGGGTCTCACTTTCCCTGTTGTATTTTGAACTACAATGTTGAAAGCCCATTTACGGGGTTGGTAAAGAATGTTTATAATACAGTTACCATTATTCATCTTTTTCAGTGGAAGGTATTGCCCTTCTATCACCCACCACTGGCTGCAAGGAGTGCCAGTTAACCCTCCGCCTGGGAGCACCTGCTAATTGTAAAAGTGTGTAGCTCCGGGTCCCCCAGTCTGCTTCTAGCTACCTGTGAGGCCTTCATTTTTCTTGGAGATGGTGATGAAACTATCTAAGGAAATGGGGAATACAGCTTATCCATGGGGATGGGGACAGGAAGATAATTGATTCATAGCCAGTGGACATGTGATCTCACAGCAGCCGGTGCTGTTTCTGAAGCAACTAGAGCTAACTGGAGCCTGCCCTCTCCTGTCAAGATAACGGCTTTAGCATCACTAGGGGGAGGGAAGCAGCACACTGCTTCTTCGTAATAAATCTCCCCTCTTACTGCCTGAGACATTTTGCTCTCCTGAGGACACAGCCTGCTTCTTATCCTTTTCCAGTTGAGCTCTTCCTCACCTACCACCCACTTCCATTACAATGGTTTACTGGGATTCAGAAGTGGCAACCTGCCACATCCAGCTTTTCATTTTCTCTGACCTCCCCTCCGATCTCTTTTAGACCTTCCTTCTCTGCTCTTGTTTCGCCACCTTCTCATCCTGGTCTGCCTCCGTCATCCATCATTGCCCCTGGAATCTCTTTCTATCGGTCTTCAGAGAGAAACAATTCCTGGATTGGATTTGAAGCAAACTATGATTCAGCTCTAACTCAATCTCAATTAATATTTGGCACCACATTTTATGAGTGAGAAATGCAATAAGATAGCTATTTCTAAATTTTACTAGCATTATATAATGCAACTATCAATTACAGAAGGCTGTTGTTTATATAGCGCCTGAGTTATTGATTAGTATGAAAAAGGCAGTGTACAGGCAGCCATATACATAGATCATTATTTAGTGTGATTAATCAAATATCTGTTTCCACGAATTTTCCTCCAACAACCACAGTGTATATTATTCTACCCGCCAGTGGACTGTAATTCAAATTCACATACCAAAGCCAGAATAGAACCTAGCAAGAGAGGCCGTGATGACTTGCTCATTCTTTTGTTTGAAATGCTAGAAAATGCAATTAAAGCAGAGCAAACCATATTTTTCTTCTGCACACACATCCCCACTTTGTTCCCTCCCCTAATAACCATAAGCTGAAACCACTTAAGGATTATAATGATCTGTCATCATTATGCCCGCATGATGATGAGGCTGCTACCCACTGCAAATGGTGCTTCTGAAATGAAAGACGCTCTTCTGAGAGATTTTTGTTTGGTTGGTTTTTGCTTTATAGGCTCCTGCAGGCACACTGGGGGTGGGGGTGGCGGAGAGATGGAAATTCAGTCAGGAAAACAATTAACGAGTCCGGCTTCACTGCACAGTCACATCGAATCATACAGCAATTAGAGCCCCCCGGTTTGGTTTCATGCACATTTAAGGATGAAAACTGATAATGTACACCAAGCTGAGGCCGGACTGCAAATGAAAAAATCAAAGAGGTAAACATTGTAAAATTTCATTCTCTGCCTAATCACATCTCTGGAATGGTGATTTGGGCTAAGAGTATTTTTATTCTGTACACAGGAAAATTCAACTCTCTCTTCAAGCCTTGGTAAATTACTAGAGAATTGTCTGCCATTCATTTTTTCCCCCATTGAATATAAAAAAGACTTATGTTTCCTGAAAAATATGTTGCATTCCCCGACAAATGAAGCAGTTAATCCATTGTCTTCACAGATTACCAAGGCCTTAATTGTTAAGTCTAGGAGAGAAATGAGGAAAACTTCAGAAAAAAAAAAGAAGCCAGGCAAAAATGGTTCAGAAGTGAGAAAGATCCACTTTAAATTAAAATCTCTACCATGAGCTTTACTCTGCAAGAGAAATTTACCTTTATCTTACCAAAATGCCAGTATGGATTACATAAGCTGAAACGCATTCACTTTTTTCTATTTTTTTTTTTCCTTAATGAGGGCTTTTCTTTTGGAGGGTTTTTGGTACAAAAGGATTTAATTTGTAAGACAGCAGGATTCCCCAGTGCAGAGCAATACACAAAGGCCATTTTTCCCTGCCTGGCTATGAAGATTTTTTTCATCATTTGACTATAGGTTTAAAAGAGAAATAAATGTAGAGACAGGGGAACACTTTTACACTGTTGGTGGGACTGCAAACTAATACAGCCTCTTTGGAAAGAAGTGTGGAGAGTCCTCAAAGAACTCAAAACGGACCTTCCACTTGATCCCACAATCCCATTATTAGGCATCTTACCCAGAAGAAAAACAATCATTTTACCATAAGGACATTTGCACTAGAATGTTCATCGCAGCTCAACTTCTAATTACCAAGATATGGAATCAACCTAAGTGCCCACCAACCCATGAATGGATTCACAAACTGTGGTATATGTACACCAGGGAATACTATTCAGCCATTAAGAAGATGGAGACTTTACATCTTCTATATTAACCTGGATAGAGTTAGAGAACATTCTCTTTAGTAAAGTAACACAAGAATGGAAAAGCAAGTATCCACTGTACTCAGTGCTCATATGAAGCCAATAGATGAACTAATACACACCCACACAAGAGAAAAACTCAATTTAATTTAAGTTGGGCCAAAAGGGGAGGAGAGCAGAGGGAGAGGTTAGGGGGGAGGGGGGTTGGTGTGCTCCCACCTAAGGGGCACAATGTACGGGTATGTGGCACTCCTCCTGGGGGTGGGACACAGCTACAACAGGGACCTTATCTAACAAAAGCAAACACTGTACCCTAATCATCTGTACCCTCATATTAATCTGAAATTTAAAAAAAAAAATAAAGTCAGCATAAGGCAAGCTGAATTCTTCTAAAGGGGAAAAATACAAAATAAATAAATAAAAACAGAAATAAATAGTAAGACATCTGCTACCTTTATGGTCTTAAATAAGCTATTTTGGAATAATTGTAGATCTACAGAAAAGTTGTAAAGGTAGCACAAAGAATTCTCACATACACCCCCCACCAATTTCCCTTTTTTTTTTAGACAGAGTGTCACTCTGTCACCCTGGGTAGAGTGCTGTGGCATCACAGCTTACAGCAACCTCAAACTCTTGGGCTTAAGCAATTCTCTTGCCTCAGCCTCTCAGGTAGCTGGGACTACAGGTGCCTGCCACAACGCCCAGCTATTTTTGGTTGCAGCTGTCATTGTTTAGCAGGGCCAGGCCGGGCTCCAACCCACCAGCCGTGGTGTGTCTGGCCGGCACCCTACTCACTGAGCTATGGGCGCCAAGCCAGTTTCCCCATTTTCTGCATCTTACGTTTCAATGGTACAATTGTCAGTCCTAAGAAACTGACTCTGACAGACTGCTGTCCACCTAACCCCAGACTGTATTCCGACTTTGCTAGTTTTCGCATTACTGCCCTTTCTGTTCCAGGATCCAACCCATGGTATGACACTGTGCTGAGTGCCTGTCTCCCCCAGCTCCCCCACCACCCCCGTCTGGGACAGCTTCTCCGTCTTTCCTTGTTTTTTACACATTGACTGTCTTGAGTACCGGTTAGGTGCCCTGTAGAAGTGTAGACTATCTTCCAATCCCAGTTTGTCTTTTGTTTTTCTCATGATGAGAATGGGGTTGTAGGTTTTCAGAAAAATAGCAGAGGGAAGTCACTTCTGTAAAGGAAAATTAAAGCCTCAAGGCCACCCCTTCCGATTCTTATGAAAAAGAAAAGACCTCTGTGAAGAAGAGGCTCCACAGATGACTCATTAAGGAAATTTCCTGCTGGCCTCCCATAAGCAAGGACATGCAAATTATACCTATGTCCAGCACCTACAGCTAAAGCCTGTTCCATTCCACACCAATAGCAAATGACTCTTACAGGTTAGAGCTGGGGACAAGGCCACCAGACATTCTTCCTCCTGCCCAAGGGCATCTGTGTAATTGATGCTTCCTTCACTTACATCCACATTTTATGGAAAAATGTGAATGTCTTGGGCCTCAAGAATGTGACCATCAGCACCCTCCTCTTCCCGGATTTTTTCCTTCTCTCTGTGTGCCTAAAGGTTCCAACCTGACCCTTCAGAAAAACAGCAACAGTGTGGCTATTTTTCCTGGCAGGTCCTCAGAACCTTGGCTTAATTAACTTCCGTTGATTGATCTCTTTGCCTCGTTCATTTATTTGGGTCAACGCATCCTAACAGTGGCTACATAATATCCATATGATTTCACTGGTGACATTATCCTTCAGCTTTGGTTAAAATAGTGTTTGCCAAGTTTCTCCACTAGCAGTTTGCTATTTTCCTCTTTTCTTTATTTCTTTTAGAGAGTCTCTAAGCTGACCCCACACTCAAAAGGGGTAAAGGTCTAGACCACCTAACAGGGATGTATCTACACATACTCTTTGGAAGGGGGAGGTAGGAATTATGCTGTAAGAAAGAGTGACCTCTTCTTCTGATTAATTTCTTCAGCTACTTCCCTTAATTTTAAAATAAGACAAATCACTGACACGATGACTCTCTTAAATACAAAGTACAATAAGAAACACATTAGGGGTCTTAATTTTCAAAGAAATATTATTTCTAAAGTCTTTTCAATAAACTAGACTTAATTTTTATTAAAATGTGTCAAGTAAGGCCGGGCACAGTGGCTCACACCTGTGATCCTAGCACTCTGGGTGGCCCAGGCAGCCGGATCACCTGAGCTCAGGAGTTCCAGACCCGCCCGAGCAAGAACAACCCTGTCTCTAAAAATAGCCAGGCATTGTGGTAGGTGCCTGCGGTTCCAGCTACTGGGGAGGCTGAAGCAAGAGGATTGCTCAAGCACGAGAGTTTGAGGTTGCTGTAAGCTATGACCAATGAAGTGAAACTCTATCTCAAAAAAAAAAAAAAAAAATGTCAAGGGGAAATATACACATGAGGTCGTGTGGCCAGTCAACCAACCCCCACCAGGGCTTTGTTTGTATTACATTAGTCAGGTTTATTTATCCCCAGCAATTTATGAAGACAGTAGCCATTTGAAACTCTGGCTGAAGCATTTGATTCTCCAGTTAATATTCTAGACACCTCTTGACCTTACCCAGACAAGGAATTATCTCAACAGAACATCACCGAAGTGGGTGTTCAACCCCTTGCTGGAAGGCCCTACTTGCACATCATGTGGCACCCAAAAGAGAGAGTGGGCCATTTTTCATGGGCATCAAACCTACCCTCTCTCTTTCCCCATTAGCTCATCACTTACAGCTTCAGCTGACATTCAGTAAACGCCTATGACATCCCCGATGCTGCCCTGGGTGTTGGAGCCCCAAATGCAGGGAAAGATTGCAACAAAGACTCAGAGAATCCCAGGTGGGCAACGTGGTCACTCTGCCTGACAGGGGAAAGGATGAATGGCTATCTAAAGATGCTACTAAAACTGGGTCTCAAAAATAGCTAGAAGAGAGGATTTGAATGTTCCCAAAGCAAAGAAATGATACACATCTAAGGCGACGGGTTTGCTAATGACCCTGATTTGATTATTAGACATTGTAGGCATGTACTACAATATTATACTGTACCCCATAAATATGCACCATTATTTTACATCAATTAAAAATAATAATAAAAATGTAAAAAGTAAAAAGCAAACTTAGAACTAATATATATATATGCATATATAGATGTGTGTGTGTGTGTGTGTATGTGCCTGTGTGTGTGATTCCCAGGTACAACATGCAAAGTAGGGAAGTGTAAGGAATGTGAGTGGAGAATGATTCCTGCCAAGTTGGAGCCCAGAGCAAAGCCGCTGAGAACCAAGCTGGTGCTGTGAGCTGACCCACCTGCTGTGGCCAGATGATTCAGGAGTCACCATTTCTAACAGGACCTTGGGAGAGTCCATGGCTTGCCCGCTCCTCTCAATGGCTTGGAACAGAATAATTTACCAAATAACACATGAAAAATTGAACCTATTTACCTACTGATGTGCCAAAAAAATATAGCTCTGATCTTACCCCCTGTAGAAAAGAAAGAAGTAGAATAAAAACACGTTTAATCCATTTTTATCGATCTTCTATCATCGTGCCAGGTGCCCTGCAAAAATCGTTTCATTTTTTTAAAAGAATGATTATGGTTTACAATTTTACAGATGAAGAAATTCAGTCTTAAAGGTTAACATAGCAGAATACTAAGCTGGTAAAGTGGGAAAGTAGAATTTGAATCCAGTTCTATCTTATTCCAAGACTCTTCCCACAGGAGCATCCTGTCTTTCTACAAATGATGAATTTAGAAAAATAAAAATGTGCACTTGTTCTTAAATAACAATAAACGTTCTTCATCTAGACTTGATTGGTATGTCCATGTTGAGAGAGGCCTGACACCTCAAGGCCATCATGGGACCGGGAGGTGTGACAACTCAAGGCCATCGTGGGACTGGGGCAGCACCGGCTGTGTTTGTCTTATTTTGTTCCTCCAGGGCAATAGTGCAGCCACCCACCCCGTAACAGCATGTGGGGAGAAAAAATAGTATGACGTTAACAGGACCTTAGGAAAAACAGATTTCTGAGAGTAACTCCAGACAAAGTCACTACATTTTAGCTCAAATCCAAGCCAAACAACCCATATCTAAGGGTTACTCATGCAGGAAAGGACAATAGGATGTGACCTTCCAAGTGAGAAAGAGGGGCCATGTCAGAACAGCCTGAGTGTCAAGACTAAAAATTCTAAAAAGTCAAGGTAAATAAGAGCAGGACTCAGAATCCAGAAAATAATGTTGATATGAACAAGGGAAGAACTTCCACTCGACCCCCAGATTGCCGGGAGGCTGGTGGGCCTGCCTGCTCCCGTTTCCTTGGGTATCAGGGCCTTATTTAGAAAGAGAGACTCAACAGTAACATCAGCTACTCTGAAATAGAGTTAAAAGTTTAAATAAATAAATAAACAAGTCAAAGAACTAGAAGAAACATGCAAAAATATTTTACCATGAAAAAGAACTTTTTATTTATTTTATTAACTCAAATACACATAGCTCAGACAGAACTTGCAACTGTGTCCACAGTGAAAATCGTTTTGGAGGCACAGGCTGAAAATCAGCCCTGACCCCTCAAGAGCAAAGATCAGCATCTTTCTCCTGCTACAGCTGCTTTAAGATAATGCCACCAACAACAACAACAACCAGGATAAAGTTCAATTATAGTTGAACCCTCCACCCAGGAGGTGTGCTGTGTACATCAGGGTTGGCCACTTTCAGATCTGTGTCTTTTCAGACATTTTGCCTCTCTGCAAGTCCTCTGAGGATAGACTTCACAGAGATGCATCATCACCTGGCTGAATGCCATTTCACAGCCATTTGGATAGAAAGATGAACCTTAGGGAGACAAGATGGCTGACTGAAGCCAGCTTTTGACAGAGGTTCCTGTCCAGAAGGAGAGTTAAAGGATGTAAATTTAGCAAGTAACCTGGCGGATTAGAGCTGTGCTGAGAGAAGGTTGAAGAATGCACATCAACCCTGCTGCGGTTAGCTGCGACCTCCAAGGATACTAACAAAAGGTACAAAATCCATCACCAAGTGGACAGGAGTCCTCTCCCCCATGAGAATGGCTGGGAGTACCCCATAAACAAATGAGCAGAGTTCAAAAGTCCTCCCATTATACTCCATGGGAGAGGCCCTCTGAAAACTGGACCTACTTCCCCTACTAGGGTGCCATGGTGCTCTCCTGCCAGGCATAAAACTGTGCAAAACTATATATATTCTCCACCAGCAATTCTGAACTCCCAGAATTTCCCTCCACTGTCACTCTGAGTTCTGGAGGCCTGTCCCCCAGGAGTCCAGATTCCTGGGTGATTTCTCGAGGGGTATGGACAGGGCCTGAACTGCAGCTGGTCAGTGCTGATTCTGCAGCATGGGAGTGAGGAGAGGACAGTTGGCTGAGAGGGAAACACACTGGAGTGGCGGTGCCCCAAGGCGCAGAGCAGCACCCATTTTTGCCAACAATAGGGCTCATCCCCGGATATTCTGGAGTCACACTCCCTATCTCTCTCGGCAACCAGAGGAGGCCAGGCATCTTCACAGGTGGCAACCACTGAGGGAAAAGATCTGGGACAGAAAAGCAGGTCCAGTGAGTAAAGGGTTTGCCTGAGGCGGTACGAGCCTGGGTGATGCGTGGGGACTAGAAAATGCACACGCAGTGCCGTCAGACTCTCAGGGTGGGGCTGATCCAGAGGACTGCTTTACTGAGCCTAAGATGCACCTGGCCCGCAAGGGATCATCAGCCTATAGACAAAGGAAGGCAGGAGGCTAAAACTAACAGCTAACCATGCTGCGAATACAAACTACCGGGCAGCTGCAAAGACAGGGCCTGAGGCGCAGGTTCTGGAAATTCAAAACAGCTTCTCTTCCACTGGGGAATTTAGCCAGGACAGAAACAAATTCTGCAAAGTTGTTCTGCTCTGTCAGTAACATCAATCAGGGGCAGTGCTGGAACTGAGTGAATAGCCCCAGCCTCCATCAAGCACCTGAGGTTGTCAGACCACACCTCCCCCTGCCGGATAGTGGTGGAGCGCAGCGGTCTGGGTGAGGAGACATAGATCTCTTTGTTACTCAGGCAGGTGCAAACCCCTAGAGTATCTGCTCTTTGGAGGCAACTGGGTCACAGCCCTGCAGGGTTATCAGTGACTGGGTGTGACAGAGGTGCAAGGTGGGGAAGGAGGCATCAAACTTCCCAGACTAATCTATTTGCTGAATGGGTCCTCCCAACCTCAAAGAGCACCAGAGCAAGTCATATTTGAGTTGTCAGCAGACCCCTGCAATCTAGTTGCCAGAGACCTTTTAAACTCTCCCACCTGAGACAGGTGCTGACTGAGACAATTGATTTGGAGCTTTTGAACTGAGCCAATCACCCAAGGACTATCCAAGTGATGCCCTGGGTGTGTGGTTGTAGGAAGGTTTGATTTTCCTTTTCCAATTTTTGCCTCTGAGGGGTGGGGTGACTTAATTGCTCTCATTTCTTCATAGCTGAGACTTCAACCCAGAGTAACTGTTTCGCTAGGGTCAAAGAGAGACCAGCTCAAAACAGGACAGAGCCACTTAGCCCCACCACACCAAGCAGGTCCCCAGTCTCTCAGGCCATAGCACTATATGGGTCCTCGGCAAAGCTCCAGGGAAAAAGGTACAGACACCAGTCCCAGCTTTTTGGTAAAGGCCTGATTAATCACTACTCCTAGAGCACCAAACCCAACTTTTTTTTATCCACTCAAGTAGTCAAACGGTGCAAAATAATCACGGGGCAAAATCAGCGGAAAAACTCTGGTAACATGAATAACTAGAGTAGATCAACGCCCCCCCCAAAGAAAGATATGACAGATGTAACTGAAGATCCCATTCATAAACACATGGCCAAGATGTCAGAAATTGAATACAGAATTTAGATTACAAACAAGTTTAATAGAATGGAGGAAAAGTTGGAATTAGAAATTCAAGGAGCAATTCAAAGTCAGAGTTCGAAACTCGAGCAGAAATTCAAAAGTTGTCTCAAGAATTCAACGATCTAAAGACAAAACCACCAAAGATTTTGACACCTTGAAGCAAGAATTTCCAGCCCTCAAAGATCTGAAAAATACAGTAGAATATTTCAGTAACAGAGTAGAGCAAGTAGAAGGAAGGATTTCTGACATTAAAGACAAAGCTCTTGAATGCTCCCAAACTCTCAAAGAGGAAGAGAAATGGAGACCAAAAACAGATCATTCTCTCAGAGAGCTCTGAGATAATTCGAAGAAGGCTAATATCCACCTCATTGGAATCCCTGAAAGTGATGAAGTGGCTTCGCAAGGCACAGAAGCTTTCTCCATGAAATTATGAAAGAGAATTTTCAGACATGCCTAGAGATTCAGAAATTCAGATAGAAGACAGTTTCAGAACCACAGCATGACTCAACCTGAACAAGACATCCCCCAGGCACATCATAATTAACTTCGCTAAAGTTAATATGAAGGATAAAATTCTCAAAGTAGCCAGATATAACAAAACCATAACCTACAAAGAGAAGAATATTAGAATGACTGCAGATCTCTCTGCCGAAAACTTTGAAGACAAAAGAGGGTGGTCATTGACTTTTAATCTCCTAAAACAAAATAACTTTCAATCCCAGATCCCGTATCCAGCTAAACTGAGTTTCATTTATGATGGAGAAAATAAATACTTTAATGACATTCATATGTTGAAGAAATTTGCCATAACCAAACCAGCTCTTCAGGATATGCTCAGACCTCTCTTCCATAATGACCAGCCCAATCCTCTACCACAAAAGTAAACTCACTCAGAAACTTTCGATCAAACTCCAACTTCCACAGTGGTTAAAGGATTAAAAATGCCAACTGGACTTTCCAAAAACTCGATACCCAAAATTTTACCTGACTTATCAATAGTCTCCATTTATGTGAATGGCTTAAACTGTCCTCTAAAGAGGCATGGGTTGGCTGACTGGATACAAACACTCGGGCCAGATATTTGCTTCATACAAGAATCTCATCTTGCCATAAAAGATTAAATATAGACTCAGGGTGAAAGGATGGTCATACATATTTCAGGCAAATGGAAATCGGAAAAAAACAGGTGTTGCAATTCTATTTGCAGACACAATAGGCTTTAAATCAACAAAAGTAAGGAAGGATAAGAATGGTCACTTCATATTTCTTAAGGGTAATACTCAATATGATGAGATTTCAATTATTAATATGTATGCACCCAACCAGAATGCACCTCAATTTATAAGAGAAACTCTAACAGACATGAGCAACTTGATTTCCTCCAGCTTCATAATAGTTGGAGATTTCAACACTCCTTTGGCAGTGTTGGATTGATCCTCCAATAAGAAGTTGAGCAAAGAAATTTTAGATTTAAAACTAACCATCCAACACTTGGATTTAGCAGACATCTACAGAACATTTCATCCCAACAAAACTGAATACACATGCTTCTCATCAGCCCATGGAACATACTTCAAAATCAATCACATCTTAGGTCACAAGTCTAACCTCAGTAAATTTAAAGGAATAGAAATTATACCTTGCTCAGACCACCATGGAATAAAAATTGAACTCAGAAACAACAGGAATATACATACTCATACAAAAACATGGAAGTTAAATAACCTTGTGTTGAATGATAGCTAGATCAGAGATGAGATTAAGAAGGAAACTGCCAAATTTTTGTAACAAAATGACAATGAAGACACGAATTATCAGAACCTCTGGGATACCACAATGGCAGTCCTAAGAGGGAAATTTATAGCACTGCAAGCCTTCCTCAAGAGAACAGAAAGAGAAGAAGTTAACAACTTAATGGGACATCTCAAGCAACTGGCAAACGAAGAACATTCCAACCCGAAACCCAGTAGAAGAAAAGAAATAACCAAAATTAGAGCAGAATTAAATGAAATTGAAAACAAAAGAATTATACAACAGATCAATAAATCAAAAAGTTGGTTTTTTGAAAAGGTCAATGAAATAGATAAACCTTTGGCTAATCTAACCAGTAAAAAAAGAGTAAAATCTCTAATGTCATCGATAAGAAATGACAAAGACGAACTAACACAGACTCCTCAGAAATTAAAAAAATCCTCAATGAATATTACAAGAAACTATATTCTCAGACATATGAAAATCTGAAGGAAATTGACCAATACTTGGAAGCATGTCACCTTCCAAGACTTAGCCAGAATCAAGTGGAAATGTTGAACAGGCCTATATCAAGTTCTCAAATAGCATCAACCATACAAAGTCTCCCTAAAAAGAAAAGCCTGGGACCAGATAGCTTCATGTCAGAATTCTACCAAACCTTTAAAGAGGAACCTATATTACTCAACCTGTTCCAAAGTGTAGAAGAAGAAGGAAGACTACCCAACATGTTCTATGAAGCAAACATCACCCTGATCCCCAAACCAGGAAAAGACCCAACAAGAAAAGAAAATTATAGACCAATATCACTAATGAATATAGATGCAAAAATATTCAACAAGATCCTAACAAAGAGGATTCAGCAACACATCAAACAAATTATTCACCATGACCAAGTCGGTTTTATCCCAGGGTCTCAAGGCTGGTTCAATATACGTAAATCTATAAGTATAATTCAGCACATAAACAAATTAAAAAACAAAGACCATATGATTCTCTCAATTGAGTCAGAAAAAGCTTTTGATAATATCCAATATCCAACATCCCTTCATGATCAGAACACTTAAGAAAATTGGTATAGAAGGGACATTTCTTAAACTGATAGAGGCCATCTACAGCAAACCCACAGCCAATATCATACTGAATGGAATTAAATTGAAATCATCTCCACTCAGATCAGGAACCAGACAAGGCTGCCCATTGTCTCCACTACTCTTTAACATTGTAATGGAAGTTTTAGCCATTGCAATTAGGGAAGAAAAGGCGATCAAGAGTATCCATATAGGGTCAGAAGAGATCAAACTTTTGCTCTTTGCAGATGATATGATCGTATATCTGGAAAACACCAGGAATTCTACTACAAATCTCTTAGACGTGATCAAGGAATACAGCAACACCTCAGGTTACAAAATCGACATTCATAAATCAGTAGCCTTTATATATACCAACAATAGTTAAGCTGAAAAAACAGTTAAGGACTCTATTCTATTCACAGTAGTGCCAAAGAAGATGAAATACTTGGGAGTTTATCTAACAAAGGATGTGAAATATCTCTACAAAGAGAACTATGAAACTCTGAGAAAAGAAATAGCTGAAAATGTTAACAAATGGAAAAACATACCATGCTCATGGCTGGGAAGAATCAACATTCTTAAAATGTCCGTACTACCCAAAGCGATATACAATTTTAATGCAATCCCTATTAAAGCTCCATTGTCATACTTTAAAGATCTTGAGAAAATAATACTTCGTTTTATATTGAATCAGAAAAAACCTTGAATAGCCAAGACATTACTCAGAAATAAAAACAAAGCAGGAGGAATCACGCTACCAGGCCTCAGACTATACTACAAATCGATAGCGATCACAACAGCCTGGTACTGGCACAAAAACAGAGAAGTAGATGTATGGAACAGAATAGAGAACCAAGAGATGAATCCAGCTACTTTCCCTTATTTCATCTTTGACAAGCCAATTAAAAACATTCAGTGGGGAAAAGATTCCCCATTTAACAAATGGTTCTGTGTGAACCTGCTGGAAACTTGTAGAAGACTGAAAATGGACCCACACCTTTCACCATTAACTAAGATAGACTCTCACTGGATTAAAGATTTAATCTTAAGACTTGAAACCATAAAAATACTAGAAGAGAGTGCAGGGAAAACTCTTGAAGAAATTGGTTGGGGTGAATATTTTATGAGGAAGATTCCCCCACCCCAGGCAATTGAAGCAGATTCAAAAATACACTACTGGGACCTGAACAAACTAATAAGCTTCTGTACAGCCAAGAACACAGTAATTAAAGCAAGCAGATAGTTCTCAGAGATATTTGCAAGCTATGTCTCCGACAAAGATTTAATAATCTTAATCCACAGAGAACTCAAACGTGTAATAAGCAAGAAAAGAACAAGTGATCCCATCTCAGGCTGGTCAAGGGACTTGAAGAGAAACTTCTCTGAAGAACACAGGCGTATGGCCTACAGACATATGAAAAAATGCTCATCATCCTTAATCATCAGAGAAATGCTAATAAAAACTACTTTGAGATATCATCTAACTCCAGTAAGACTAGCCCATATCACAAAATCCCAAGACCAGAGATGTTGGCATGGATGTGGAGAAAAGGGAACACTTCTACACTGCTGGTGGGAATGAAAATTAATGCATTCCTTTTGGAAAGATGTCTGGAGAACACTTAGAGATCTAAAAATAGATCTGCCATTCAATCCTATAATGCCTTTACTAGGGATATACCCAGAAGACCAAAAATCACATTATAACAAAGATATTTGTACCAGAATGTTTATTGCAGCCCAATTCATAATTGCTAAGTCGTGGAAAAAGCCCAAGTGCCCATCGATCCACAAATGGATTAATAAATTGTGGTATATGTACACCATGAAATATTATGCAGCCTTAAAGAAAGATGGAGACTTTACCTCTTTCATGTTTACATGGATGGAGCTGGAACATATTTTTCTTAGTAAAGTATCTCAAGAATGGAAGAAAAAGTATCCAATGTACTCAGCCCTACTATGAAACTAATTTATGGCTTTCACATGAAAGCTATAACCCAGTTATAACCCAAGAATAGGGGGAAGGAGGAAAGGGAGGGGAAGGAGAGGGGAGGGGGTGGAGAGAGGGTGATTGGTGGAATTACACCTGCAGTGCATCTTACAAGGGTATATGTGAAACTTAGTAAATGTAGAATGTAAATGTCTTAACACAATAACTAAGAAAATGCCAGGAAGGCTATGTTAACCAGTGTGATGAAAATGTGTCAAATGGTCTATAAAACCAGTGTATAGTGCCCCGTGATTGCATTAATGAACACAGCTATGATTTAATAATAAAAAAAAAATGAAAGCTATAACTCAGTTATAACCTAAGAATATGCGGAAGGGGGAGAGGGAGGGAAGGGAGGAGGGAGGATGGGCAGAGAGAGGGTGATTGGTGGGATTACACCTACGGTGCATCTTACAAGGGTACATGTGACACTTAGTAAATGCAGAATATAACTGTCTTAACACAATAATGAAAACAATGCCAGGAACTTATAACCCAAGAATAGGGAGAAGGTGGAAAGGGAGGGGGGCAGAGAGAGGGTGATTGGTGGAATTACACCTGCGGTGCATTTTACAAGGGTACATGTGAAACTTAGTAAATGTAGAATATAAATGTCTTAACACAATAACGAAGAAAATGCCATAACCAGTGTGATGAAAATATGTCAAATGGTATATAAAACCAGTGTGTGATGCCCCGTGATTGCATTAATGTACACAGCTATGATTTAATAAAAAAATAAAAAATAATAAAAAATTTAAAAAGATACACATAGATCATGAATACATTTATGCATATGTGGGGTACAATGTATTGATTTATATATATATATATACAATCTGACGTGGTTACATCAAACTAATCAATATAGCTTTGGCCTCATTTACTTGATTATTTGGTTAAGACATTTATGTTCTACACTTAAAAAGAACTTTTTAAGTAAAGGGGGCTACTGCAAAAACACCCTTTTCTTCTCTGCTTGAGCTCATAACCACCTGAGAGAGAGAGACTGAGGGGTCAGAGAGAGAATGCACACTGCCATTGATGAGGCAGGTGCTGGAGACGCAGCTTACGTCCCTGACGCCGGTGGACCTGCTGATCTACGCTCCAGGAGCTGGGATGGTTTCAGTTCAGGCGGGTGCCCTATAAAACTTAAGGATATGTGCTATTTGCAGGAAGGGGGCAGATTCAAGGAGACTATCATTTTTTCCAAATTCGCCACTCGGGTAAGAAGGCATCAGAGATGTGTTATTCCAATAGGAGTCCCCCAACTTGGAAAATAAGAAGAGTAAAATATAAATCTAAGCACAGCAGCAAAGCTCAGTCTATAAAGAAAAGATAGAAAGACTTAACAAAAACGTTAAATATCTATATATGAAGAACCACACACACACACACACACACACACACACACACACACACACACACACACACACAGTGATTCTCATTATTCACTGTAGTCACCTGTGAACCCTGAATTGGCCAATGTTGAACCATGGCTCCTACAGGAGGTACAGGGCTAGGTCCCTGCATGACTCTGATCTTCACATTTTTGTCAACAAATCAATACAACTTTGTTTTATGAGTGTTTCTCTGTAAAGAGACCTTATTAGTATTTGTCACTGATTCATTATCATTGAACTCCCGGCCAACAGCACTCTGACTCACGCCTGGACCAAGCTAACACCCAGCCTTTCTCCATAAGGCCCATCACACTTCGGTGAGTTAGGAATGCTAGACGTCTCATCAGCACTATGTTTAGGAGCTACTTTAAACAGAAAAATCACCAACAGGACGGTGTCTGTGGCTCAAAGGAGTAGGGCACCAGCCCCATATGCCAGAGCTGGTGGGTTCAAACCCAGCCCCAGCCAAAAACTGCAAAAAAAATGAAAAGAAAAATCGCCAAGAAAATGCTCTGCCTCAGCTGATGACGTTTTCTCAGCTCTGCACCTATCCACCTGTGATCACAAAACAACACAACAAACATTGATTTGGGGTTGCAAATAAATGTTAGTGAGTAAACTTGAAAATATAGAATCCAGGAATAATAAAGCACAACTACATACGTGCAAACACACACACACACATAAACCTCAAAGGCAAATCTCAAAAGGACAAAAATTCCTCTGCATTAGCCAGATAAAAGATACATTAATCATTACATAAGGAGGTTCTGTAAAATAAAAAGAAAAGGCTATTACCTTAGGAGAATAAAAGACAAGAGACTTATTCAAGCAATTTATGTTTAAAGAAATAGGTAAGGTTTTTTGGCTGGGCACTGTATCTCACGTGTGTAATCCCAGCACTCTGGGAAGCCTAAGCAGGTGGATTGCTTGAGCTCAGGAGTTCAAGACCAGCCTGAGCAAGAGCAAGACCCTGTACCTAAAAAACAGTGAGGTGTTGTGGCAGGCGCCTGTAGTCCCGGCTACTGGGGAGGCTGAGGCAAGAGGATCATTTGAGCCCAAGTGTTTGAAGGTTCTGTGAGCTAAGCTGACACTACAGCACTCTAGCCAGGGTGACAGAGTGAGACTCTGTCAAGAAAGAGAGAGAGAGAGAGAGAGAGAGAGAAGGACGGATGGAAAGAAGGGAGGGGAGAAAGAAAGGAAGGGAAGGAAGAAAGATGGTTTCCAGAGAAAGAAAACTCTGAAACTTTCCTTTTTTTTTTTTTTTTATTAAATCACAGCTGTGTACATTAATGTGATCATGGGGCACCACACACTGGTTTCACAGACCGTTTGACACATTTTCATCACACTGGTTCACACAGCCTTCCTGGCCCTTTCTTAGTTATTGTGCTAAGACATTTACATTCCACATTTACTACATGTACCCTTGGTGTATGTTTGGTGGTTTTGTCTTTAAATTCGTTAAATTCTTGAGACAACTTTTGAATTTCTCCTCGAATTCCTAATTCCACTTTGTTAATCTTGTCTGCAATCCAAATTCTGAATTCAATTTCTGACATCTCAGCCAATTGTTTATGAATGGGATCTTCAATTACATCTGCCATATCTTTCCTTGGGGGGTTGATCTATTCTGGTTATTCATGTTACCAGAGTTTTTCTGCTGATTCTACCCCATGATTGTTTTATACCCTTTGATTTTTCCCCTAGACCTTTGTCGAGGACCCACACAGTTCTATGGCCTGAGAAACTGGGGCCCTGTTTGGTTGGTGGGGCTAAGTGGTTCTGTCTTGTTTTCAGCTGGTTTCTGTTTGACCCTAGTGAAACAGTTACTCTGGGTTGAAGTCTCAGCTGTGGAGAAATACCAGCATGTAAGTCACCCTGCCCACCACAGGCAACAGTTGGAAAAGGAAAATCAAACCTTCCTACAACCACACACCCAGGGCACCACCTGAATAGTCCTTAGGCGATTTTCTCAGTTCAAAAGGTCCAAATCAATTGTCTCAGTCAGCATCTGTCTCGGGTGGGAGAGTTTAAGAGGTCTCTGGGAACTGGATCACAGGGGTCTGGTGACTACTCTGATATGGCTTGCTCCAGTGCTGCATGGAGTCAGGAGGAGCCACCCAGCAAACAGATCAGTCTGGGAAGGTTGATATCTCCTTCCCTGCCTTGCACCTCTGTCACACCCAGTCACTGATAGCTCTGCAGTTGGCTGACCCAGTTGCCTGTAGTGAACAGATACTCCAGGGGTTTGGACCTGCCTGATTCACAAGGATTGTATTTCTGCTCCGTCAGGCCACTGTGCTCTGCCTCTATCTAGCAGGAGGAGGCAAGGCCTGACAACCTGAGGTGCTTGATGAAGGATGGGGGTGTTCACTCAGTTCCAGCCCTGCCTCTGATTGATGTTACTGACAGAACATAACAGAACAACTTTGCAGGATTTTGTTTCTGTTCCTGGTAAATTCCCCTGTCAGTTCTATCCTGCTGCCTTCCTTTGTCTATAGGCTGATGATCCCCTGAGGGCCAGGTGCATCTTAGGCTCAGTAAAGTGGTCCTCTGGGTCAGCCCTGCCCTGGGAACTTCCCGGTCTGTGAGTGCGTTTCTAGTCCCTGCACTCCACCCAGGTTGGTACCACCTCAGGCAAATCCTTTACTCACGGGGCCTGTGTTTCCATCCCAGATCTGTTTGTGGTGGTTGCTGGCCTCCTCTCGTTGCTCAGGGAGACAGGGAGTGTGGCTTCAGAATATCCAGGAGTGAGCTGTATTGTTGCTAAAAGACGGCTGCTGCTCTGTGCCTCAGGGAACTGCTGCTCTGGTGTGGTTCCCTCTCAGCTGACTGTCCTCTCCTCACTCCCATGCCGAGTCAGCACTGACAAGCTGCAGTTTAGGCACTGTCCACACCCCTCTAGAAATCACCCAAGAATCTGGACACCTGAGGGACAGACCTCAGAGTGAGAGTGGAGGAGAGTGCTGGGAGCTCAGAGTTGCAGTTTTATGCCTGGCAGGAGAATGCCGTGGCACCCTAGTAGGGGAGGTAGGTCCAGTTTTTAGAGGGTCTCTCCCATGGAGTGTAGTGGGAGGACCTTTGTACTCTGACCGTTTGTTTGTGGGGCACTCCGAGCCATTCTCATGGGGGAGGGGACTCCCGTCCGCTTGGTTTTGTACCTTTTGTTTGTATCCTTGTGGCCGCAGCTCGCCTCAGCAGGGTTGATTTGCGTTCTTCAACCTCCTCTCTTGGTGCAGCTCAAATCCACCAGGTTACTTTCTAAATGTCTGTCCTTTAACTCTCCTTCTGGACGGGAGCGTCTGTGGAAAGCTGGCTTCAGTCAGCCATCTTCTCTCCGCCCTCTCTAAAACTTTTCAATTAAACAACATCCCCTCCTTCACAGAGTTTCACACTCTGTTGCTAGGAGGACAATGGAACATGAATATTCCAGAAAGCAGTGTGGCAAAGCTTTAGAAAGTTCATCTCATTTTTTTTTTTTAATGACAGAGTCTCACTTTGTGGCCCTGGGTAGAGTGCTGTGGCATCACAGCTCACAGCAACCTCAAACTCTTGGGCTACAGGCGTCCACCACAACACCTGGCTATTTTTTTGTTGTAGTTGTTGTTGTTTAGCAGGCCTGGGCTGGATTCCAACCTGCCAGCCTTGGTGTATGTGGCCAGTGCCCTATCCACTGAGCTACAGGCACTGAGCTGAAAGTTCATCTCATTTGACCAGTAATTCCAATTTTAATAGTTAATCCAAAGCACATAAATTATGGATATAAGCAAAACTATCCAGTATATCCACTCATATTCTTTTGCACATTATTTATAATGGTGGGGGAAAGGGTAGAGAAATCTTGTATTTGGAAAAACAAATCTGTAGTTAAATTATGATATACTCAAAGAATGAATATACAGACATTTTAAAAGTTGTTAAATTGTGCTTGATATGCTACAATATTTTTTCTGTATGAAATTTTTATCAATTAAAAGTATATATTATTGGGGCAGTGCCTGTGGCTCAGTGGGTAAGATGCCAGCTCCATACACTGAGGGTGGCAGGTTTGAACCCAGCTCCGACCATACTGCAACAAAAAAATAGCCAGGCATTGTGGTGGGCACCTGTAGTCTCAGCTACTTGGGAGGCTGAGGCAAGAGAATCGCCTAAGCCCAAGAGTTGCAAGTTGCTGTGAGCTGTGACACCACAGCACTCCACCGAGGGCAATATAGTGAGACTCTGTCTCTAAAAAATAAAAGTATATATTATCATATATCATCATGGAGACCTATTCCAAATAATATATTTATAAATGGAAAAATGTTATGAAACAATATTCACAGCACAAACCATTTTTATATTCCACAAATACATTCACCAAATCTTTAAGAGTAATTATCTCTTATGGGTGGAAATATCAGCATTCTTTAAAAGCCCTTGTCTTTATTTTCAAATTATTTCTATAATTACCACTTAGTGCTTTTGAAACAAAAATCATGTTTCAACACAAATATCATCTATTTGCAATGATCTCAGCAATCTTGATTTTAAAAGGAAAGACGATCCTTTCTCTGGTGCTCCCAAGACACTTCAGCATTTTTCCTGTCACAAAGAACAGTTGAGCTAAGCAGATTAATTGGCTTGATAAGGAAAATGACCATTCATGGCGAACAGTTTCTGAGCAACTGCACCTGTCCTTGCCACCTTCCCTGCCTTCAGACACGTGCCCAGGTCCCTTCAGTTTCAGCTGCAGGGTCTCAGGCTGAGCCACACACGTGGACCGACACGTGTGTGTGTGTGTGTGTGTGTGTGTGTGTGACTGTGTGGTGAGTGGGGCTCCCTGCTCTCTGTACCACTCAGCGTGTGTGGGCTTTTGTCACTCTGCAGTGTGCTGTTGGCAGCTCTTAGCTAGGAGGTTGTCAGTTTAGCTGTTGGCAAGGGTGTGGTAATAAAAGATGTCCTCTGCTCTCGCCACGTGGAGCTGTCCTACTGCGGGCATGCCCTGCGTTTTACTTTCTCAATAAAGTCACTCTGCTTTCTCCTCCACTCTGCTGGAGTTTCTTTAAAAGAAGATATCGAGGCCACGTGTGGTGGCTCATGCCTATAATCCCAGCACTCTGGGAGGCCAAGGCAGGAGGATCCCTTGAGCCCAGGAGTTCAAGATCAGCCTGAGCAAGAGTTAGAGCCTGTCTCTACTAAAAATAGAAATATTAACTGGGGTTGTGGAGGGCGCCCATAGTCCCAGCTACTCAGGAGACTAAGGTAGGAGGATCACCTGGTCCCAAGAGTATGAGATTGCTATAAGCTATGCTGGGCCAGGCACTCTACCCAGGCTGACAGAGTGAGTCTCTGTACTAATAAAAGAAAGAAAAATAATGATATCTAGATTTTTACCCTGAAACTCATTCTTAGAGCTTCTCCTCTCCCTCAAGGGTGCTGGGCATCATCTACACCTTAATTTTCAAATCCAGAGTAATCTATCTTTTATGACAATACAGTCGGGCTTTCTTATTCACAGGTGCAACCAACTATGGATAAAAAAATAAAAAATAAAAAATTTTAAAACAATATAGTATCACAACTATTTAGATGCCACTTATGTTATATTAGGTATTAAAGTAATCTAGAGACAATTTAAAGCATACGGAAGGATGTGCAAGTTACATGCAGATACTACACCATCTTCTGTAAGGGATGTGAGCGCCTTTGGACTTCAGAGTGCTGAGAGGTTCTGAACCAATGCCCTCCACACTGAGGGCGGAGGGTGTGTTGTTTTGGGGTGTGGCTTCAGCCGATCCTTATCCTGTGACAGTGGATAGTGTTTCATAAAACAAAAACTTAGTGAGCAGGTCTGTGACCCCCACGTGCTGTGAGCTAGGTACATGGCATCAAGGGGAACTTTGTCATCTTCACCCTGGAGGAACATTTCATCCAAAGGGGAGCCCATGATTTCCCTAAGGCAATGTCTTCTCCCTGCAGGAATTCCACATCTTCCTTGTTTTTTCTTCAGTCTGTACATCTCTTTCTATTGAGAGACTGAGAACTTACCCCAGATTTTTTAGGATTAAAGCTTACCAGAGCAGAAGGGTAGATACAATAGCTCACACCTATAATCCTAGCACTCTGGGAGGCCAAGGCGGGAGGATTGCTTGAACTCAGGAGTTTGAGAGCCTTCTCAACTAAACGTAGAAAATATTGGCTAGCTGTGAGCATCTGTAGTCCCAGCTACTTGGGAGAATGAGGCAGCAGCATGGCCCGAGCCCAGGAGCTTGGGACTCAGTGGGCTCTGATGGTGCCAACTGCACTCTAGCCTGAGCGACAGAGTAGGACTCTGTCTCAAAAACAGGCTTACAAGGGAAAACACACTCAGATCTGCCTGACTGATATGGATACCTGGCACTTGGGCATTTTCCTGGCTTCTCTTGAGCTAGAAAAATGCCCAGTTCTCAAGCTCCACGGACATTTCAGCTCCTGGGTGAACTCACCTCTTCAGGATGCTACAAGCTTGGTGGATGGTGAGTGTATTACCACATGGAGAGGTTCTAAGAAATTTCCTCTCCAACTAAATACTAAGAGGTGGTGTGTACGAAGACCCAGGAAAGTTAGTGATTTGGTAATTAATCTGGTAACTGAGAGATTGGTACAGTATTACAGTTGTTGAAAAACTCTAGAGAAGCAAATAGACAATGACATAGAAAGATGTAGGCCAAAAAAAAGGGAAAAAAAGGGAAGATGTAGGCCATCTTTACTTGTGGGACTCGGTGGGACTCTGAATAAACACAGCTTCAGAGTTAGATAAAACAGTCAGTGACACTTGACTTGCTACTTAGTATCTCTAAGCACAGTTTTATAAATAAAGGGGCCAAAGAAACAATACCAATCTAATACGGTTACAGTAAGATTAAATCAGATAATGTATGGAAAGTATTCAGTAAGAGGTGCTTAGACGGTCGTCATACCTCTTAAAAAATTGAGTGGCTTTCAACTACCCGCTTTACCTAGAATTGCTGCTATATATTAATTTTTGAACTGAGTAAGCTTTTTTGAACTGTTCCTAAAAGCCAGGCAGACGTAACCACTAAGGGACTTGGTGGGTGGGGTGGGGGAGGAGGAACCAGCCCTGTGGCATGGAGTTCACAGTCTCACGTCAACAAAGGAACGTGGTGGGTGGGATGAACCTGTAAGCTTGTGCTACAGACAGAAACTCACAACAGGAGTTGATTGACGCCTGATGGATATGTTCAGTAGGGCTTCAAAGAGGAGCGAAGTCTGGGGGCATCTTAAAGCATGAGGAAGAGCTCCCAGACAAAGGCAGAACAGGAAGATCCCCCAAATTATCTGATCATGAAGAAATATCGGGAGGCCCCACTTTAGCCCTGTGCAGATACTCTGGAACTACTGAATGGGCTTCCCCACAGCACTGAGGACACCCATGGGGTGGGCACTAATCTCACAAATCTCAGCTACTGGTGTGCAAAAAGTAAAACCTCTTCTTCCTCCTTCTAAAATACACTTTTCTTTGTCAAGCCTCATACTTTTTGGTCTACTTACTTCTAGTCATCACTTCCAGTTAAGCAAGCAACTGTTTTCTCTTGTCACTGGGGAGTCTGCGTTCTACCTCTTCCCCACAGCTTCCTGGGGATCCTCCTTCTGATCTGTAAAATAGGACCAATTCTACTGACCCTGGGGTAAATTCTAGAGTAATGGTTGTAAATCTCCTAATCCCTCTGTAGGTGGAGAGAAATAACGCTCCTGGCACCCTCTACTATAGTTAAAAGGCTGTCACTTTTTTATACAAGGAAAATAGGGGGTAATGGGTTACAGAATAGCATGCGGAAAGCACAGGGTTCCCTGTACCCCTGAGAAGTAGATGCCCAAACTGTACAATTCCCTGCATATAACTGGGCTTCATTTCTTTTTTTTTTTTTTTTCGTAGAGACAGAATCTCACTTTATGGCCCTCGGTAGACTGCTGTGGCGTCACACAGCTCACAGCAACCTCCAACTCCTGGGCTTAAGCGATTCTCTTGCCTCAGCCTCCCAAGTAGCTGGGACTACAGGCGCCCGCCACAGCGCCCGGCTATTTTTTGGTTGCAGTTTGGCCGGGGCTGGGTTTGAACCCACCATCCTCGGTATAAGGGGCCGGCACCTTACCGACTGAGCCGCAGGCGCCGCCATGGGCTTCATTTCTTTAGCCAGAGTTCCATTTACTGTGCTGCTCACAAAGGAGCTGGAGTTATAGCCAAGTTAAGTAAAAGTCTCTTTTGAAAGCACAAAACTATGAAACAAATTTGCTTAACACATCTCTGGATAATAATGAACTATAAATTGACCACAGAGATTTTTATCTAATCAATTTTACTTAATCCATTCAATATTTTTTGAGGAACATTATGTAGTCACAAAGGCATCCGGCATTCCCTAAAGAGTTACCTGAACTTTCTAGTCACTACAAATCCAGTATTAGCACAAATCAATCAGTGGAACATCCTTGGCTATGATTTCAGCCAATGCTCTGAAGATGATGATGGTGCAAAGAGGATTAACCTTAGAATCTGGCAAAACAATAGCACCCATAGGTGACCCTAGAGCGTATTTACACACAGCTAAGCAAACTATTTGTTTACATCATATATCAGGTGAAGTTAAGTGAGTAAAAAGTGTGTAACTTCCTCACAAGCCTCACAGTCTTTAAGTGACCCAGCTCTGAGAGACCGCATGTGCAACCAGGTGGCAGAGACCAAAATAGAGCCAATTAGGCCACAGCAGCGACAGGATTGGGAAGACTGGAAAATGGAAAATAAGCCACAGCTGACAGGCCCAGGAAACGCTTCTGCATTCACGTCTCAGTCAGTCACATCACGGAAAGAGAAACTGCACAGTCACCCAAATCACGGGAGAGCTTGAGGACTTTCTCCAGGTTGCACAGACCTAGACCAACAGGCTCCAGGCATGAGGACGCTCAGGTCACACAAGCCTTTGGTAGATTCTCTGACATTACACTGAAACTAAACTTGGGAGCACGATGAGATCTTCCTGTACTCGCATGATGTGTCCTGCCTCAATCCTCCTTGCCCGGATGTCTTTTCTAGGACTAGAAACTAAAGTGGGGTGGTAATGGAACTAGAGCCTGGCAGCAGGAGCCTCGGCCCCAGCACACCCCTCTCCCACGACCACCGTCCAGCTCCACAGCGGTGGGGCCACCTCACAGTGGGCTCCCACCACGGCCGTCCAGCTCCACAGTAATGGGCCACCTCACAGTGGGCTCCCACCACGGCCATCCAGCTCCACAGTAATGAGCCACCTCACAGTGGGCTCCCACCACCACCGTCCAGCTCCACAGTAATGGGCCACCTCACAGTGGGCTCCCACCACCAGCGTCCAGCTCCACAGCTGTGGAGCCACCTCACAGTGGGCTCCCACCACGGCCGTCCAGCTCCACAGTAATGGGCCACCTCACAGTGGGCTCCCACCACCGCCATCCAGCTCCACAGCGGTGGGGCCACCTCACAGTGGGCTCCCACCACCGCCATCCAGCTCCACAGTAATGGGCCACCTCACAGTGGGCTCCCACCACTGCCATCCAGCTCCACAGCGGTGGGGCCACCTCACAGTGGGCTCCCACCACCGCCTGTCCAGCTCCACGCTGATGGGTTACCTCACAATGGACACGTTTCTTTCAGCCACTCATGGTACAAGGAGACACACTTACATAGTCTAATAACTTGAGTTCTTAGAAAAACACGCCATATTTTCACAACCTCCTGTGATTTTTTTAAAGATATAAAGAAACAACTTGTTCTTCTTTTTTACTCTTTCTCCCAGATTTATGAAGGGGAAATTTTTTTTTATTTTTTTGAGAGTCTCACTTTGCTGCCCTTGGTTGAGTGCCATGGGGTCACAGCTCACAGCAACCTCAAACTCTTGGGCTCAAGCAATCCTCTTGCCTTAGCCTCCTGAGTAGCTGGGACTACAAGCACCCTCCAAAATGCCCTGCTAGTTTTAGAGATGGTGTCTTGCTCTTGCTCAGGCTGGTCTCAAACTGACAACCTGATCAACCCATCTCAGCCTCTCAGAGTTCTAGGATTACAGGCATGAGCCACCATTCCCAGACCAAGAGAAAAAAATTTTAAAGAGAAAATAAGGTAAAGAGTAAGGTCCGATCTATGACACATTTATAAATAGTACCTCTTGCCATCAAGGATATAAGTACCCACTCTTGCCTGATAAACTTGTTACCAGGTTACTGGATAAAAATTACTCCTGGATTAAAATAACCATTATGAACGTGGAATTGGAGTTAGAGTTATGTCGTCCAAAAACATATACACACGCTTGAACATAACCACTTTGTGGTAACAATCTGTGGAACAAAGAGAAAAGGCTAAAATCTTTACCTCAATGAGGATCATTTCAGCCTATAAGTGATTCCATATAATACCTAAATATTCTTCTAATTAAAATATGACTCTGGGCTGAGTGTTGTGGCTCATACCTGAAGCCCCAGCACGCTGGAAGGCCAAGGCAGACGAATCGCTTGAGGCCAGGAGTTCACAACCAGCCTAGACAACAGAACAAGACCCTTTCTCTACAAAAAAAAAAAAAAAAGAAGAAGAAGAAGAAAGAAAGAAAAAGAAGCCAGGAATGGTGGTAGGCACCTGTAGTTCCAGCCACCCCGAAGGCTGAGACAGGAGGATCACTTGAGCTGCAGTGAGTTGTGATCACGCCACTGCCTCCAGCCTGGGCAACAGGCAAAGGCCCTGACTCCAAAAAAGTTTTTTTTTTTTTAATGATTCTGGAAAAATTCATTGGTACCACACATGCCTCTTACTTTGTATTGCACGTATTAAAGTCTTCATCCCATGTTGACTTGTCAGTGTTATCATTATCTAAATCTCCATATCTGCTTCTTGGTGATTTAGGGGAGTCATTTTCTGTAACTCAGACCCAAAGCAGCCAGAAAACAAGAAGAAGTGCCGATTGAGGTGAGACTGAAGCCAATTCTCAATGTCATTCTTTGAAACACCCTCAGAATCTAATCTCCAAACATGTTTCTGACTAGAGAAGTATTAAGGATTACTAGGAATGTTTTTCAGAAAATATTGTACAGAATTATTATAAACGTGATTTTTTACATATGAGAAGTATGAAATTTGGCTGTAAGTTGGTCATATTTAACTATCATTAATATAGCAGAAATAAATTACTTCAGATATTTCCATGCTAAAGTCCAAAGACTGTTTGCTAAATAAGATGCATAGAAGTTGAAACTGAATTTTCTTATTGAAACAAGATTTTTAAATGGCAGTTAGTCCCCTCAAACTAGCCTTCAGAAGTTAGTGTCGCTCAACTATTAGATATTTTAAAAGTATTAGCTAATGCTACTCTATTTACCATCGCAATAGTATAGTAGCTGTTATAATAGTTTCCAATCTCATGACACACTGGGCATAGAAAGTTTCATTGCAAATAGGACAAGAAAGACTACAAATAACACCTAGCAGCATATTTATTTCTAGAAGGCACAGGTCGTGGTATTCTTTTTTTGGCTTCTGCATTTCTATTTCTCTCATAATGACAACTTGGCTGAGTATTAAAATTTTGGCTAACTGTATCTTCTCCAATCCCACAGATTTTGTTCTATTATTTTTTTATTTTTTACCATTGACATATTGGAAATCCAAGGCAGCTTGCTTTTTAACCCATTGTAAGTAAAACGTTATTACTGTTGGTTGTTTAATGGGATGGGATGAGGGCAGGATGAAGATTAGGATGCACGCAGGCAATGAAGAATATATGTACGCATTCCTGTGGCAGCTTTCAAATCTGCAAACTCTGGTCTTTCTTCAGTTGAGAAATGCGTCAATTGCATTGTATCTTTTATCTTCATTTCATCAAAAAGAATTTAAGCTAAGCAGCAAGATGGTTAGTAAAAGGCGAAAGATTTATACGATCTGAAGAGAAACCAGAGTATGAAGAAGCAAGATGGTTAGAATTTATTTTGTGAGTATTTTTGTGGCAGCACAGGGAGTTGGTTTTGAGAAGGACAAAGATAAATACTGTAAAATACATCAGGAGTCTCCTGCAAATCATCAGGAGATGCAGAGGGTACTACAGGTAAAGGGGTAGAGAAGAGGAGGTCGATGAAAGAAATATCTAAGAGGTAAAATCTGAAACAATCTGGTGATGAACTGGACATGAGGGAATAGGGAAAGACTTAGAATAAGTGCTTACATAACATCCAGGTGATAGCATTCCCAGTACCATAGTGAATTATGATTAGGCATCCAGGGAAAGGAATGAGCCGAGGTTTCTGTGTGTCCTAGCTATCTAATGCTGCATAACAAACCACCCCACCATTCAAGGCTTTAAAATAACAATCAGATTTATCACACCAGTCACCAATTGGGGAGAGCTCAATGGAGAAATCCAATCTCTGCATCACCTAAGTAGGACAGTGTGGCTGAGGTCAGGCCCCACTTCCAGAATGGCTCACCTGCCCGGCTGGTGAGTTGGTGCTGGCTGCCTGGTGGGACCTCAGCCACCCTGCCAGCTCAGACACCCACATTGGGCTCTCCACGTGACTCCTTGACTTTTTCATAATAGGGTGTCTGAGGTCCAAAAGCAAATGTCCCAAAATAATACTATTCAGCCATTAAAAAAAAATGGAGACTTTACATCCTTCGTGTTAACCTGGATGGAAGTGGAAGACATTATTCTTAGTAAAGCATCACAAGAACGGAGAAGCATGAATCCTATGTACTCAATCTTGATATGAGGACAATTAATGACAATTAAGGTTATGGGGGGGGAAGCAGAAAGAGGGATGGAGGGAGGGGAGTGGGGCCTTAGTGTGTGTCACATTTTATGGGGGCAAGACATGATTGCAAGAGGGACTTTACCTAACAATTGCAATCAGTGTAACTGGCTTATTGTACCCTCAATGAATCCCCAACAATAAAAAAAAAAAAAAAAAAAAAGAAGTAGAAACTGCCAGCTTTTCGAGGCTTGCATCATATTCTACTGATCAAGCAGTCAGAAAGCCCAAACTCAAAACCAGGGCCCTAGACCCCACTTCTCAATAGAAGACATGTGAAATAATTTTGCAGTCATATTTTAAAACCTCCACAACATATGACATCTTACATACCACTGTGGGACAGATAAATTCAATAAGTAATTTAATTTACAAATCTGAAGTTTAAGAAAGAGGCTAAAGAATGGAAAAACAAACGCCACATGTACTCAGTACTACACAGGAACTAGTTGACCAACACTTATGTGCACATAGGGAGTAAAACTCAATAGGAATGGGGGGGCGGTACTTAAGTCACACCTAACAGGTGCAATGCATACCTTCTTGATGAAGGGCACACTTACAACTTTGACTTTAAATGTACAAAACACTATGTAACAAAAATATGTATACCCCTGTAATAGTCTGAAATGTTAAGAAAGGAAAAAAACAAAAAAGAGAGAGATATCACAGCATGAGAGATATTTACCATAATTTTACTGAGGCTTAAGTTTCAGGCCCCTTACTTCCAAGGTGAAGCCCTGTACTTAATTTTGTATTTTCCTTGAAGAGTGATCCCAAAATTATATAAGCTTCAGAATCCACAGAACCCAATCTACCCATGAGTGAAATTTAATCTTAAGAATAAACGTGTTTATCTGAGGAGACTGTATACACTGAAAAACAGCAGTGGACTAAGAATGAGAACCTGCAAGTGTTGATACCAACACCATTAGAAGGAAAAAGAGGAAGAAAATTAGGAAAGAGACTTTTAGAATATAATCAGAGAGGTGGGAAGACATGAGAAAATAATTTTGTCAAATATACCAAGCAACAGAAAGCTTCAGAAAGAAACAGCTGGTGAGCAGTCTCAAAGCATAACGGATAGAAAAAAATCCTTTTGAGCTGGCATTGTGGAGATCCATTAGCAACCTCATCAAAGTGGCAGAAGCCAGTGTTCAGTGTGTAAATGACAAAAGAAAAAGAGACAGCAAGAAATTTGGCTGAAAAACGTTAGAAACAGTTGCAGGAGTAAAAGGTCCTAGAGAAAATACACCTATAACTTTCTGAGATAATTTTCAGCAAAAATACAAGGCCTATATAATATTATAACTATTAAAGAACTTGAAGAAATATTTTTAAATATTTCCACAATGGAAACTCCAGACTCAGATGGCTTTACACAAAATTCTTCCAATTTTATAAGAAATCATCTCTGTCACACACCACTTCTTCCAGACAACAACAACAACAACAAAAAAGAGGAAATATGCACTCCAAGTCATTTTACATAATCAGCATAAACCTGATACCAAAACCATGTAGACATTAGAAGAAGGATAACTCACATTTTTAATTCCTTAATAAAAATTCCAAAACTCTTAAAACGCTAGCAAAGTCAAATAGAAGAGTATAGATTAAAAATATATACACCACTATCAAGTTACTTTTATCACAGGAATGCAGGGATGGTTTAATATTTTTTTAAAAATCTGTCATTCAGTTCAATACATTAACAGCTTTAAAAGGAAAACAGTATGATCATTTTAATAGATGCAGGAAAAGAACCTGATAAAATTCAACACAATACAAATTCATAGTAAACAAAAACCAGAAAGGACATTCTCCTGTGTAGTATCTATTATCAGAGAAGGTTGGAAGTGGCCTCTTCCCAGGCAATTCTAATGTGCAGCTCAGACCATTGACCACTGGATCAGAGTTAAAAAAAAGGAGGGAAGAGGGGAGGGGAGGGGAGGGAAGAACAGTGATTATCAAATTTGGCTGCACATTTAAATCACTTAAGGAGCTGTTTGGTTTGGTTTGGTTTGGGTTTGGTTTCTTGGAGACAGGGTCTCGCTCTGTTGCCCCAGGCTAGAGTGCCCTGGTGTCAGCCTAGCACACAGCAGCCTTCAAACTCCTGCAGCTGGGACTATAGACACCGGTCATAATGCCCAGCTAGTTTTTCTATTTTTATCAGAGACAGGGTCTCACTCTTGCTCAGGCTGGTCTCAAACTCCTAAGTACAGAATGCTAGGATTACAGGTATGAGCCACTGCTTAAGCCATCACTCCCATTTATGTAGCTTTTTAAAAACCTCATGCCCAGATTTCGTCTTATACTAACTTTTAAATCAGAATCTATGGAGGTCATATCCGGGCATCTTTATTTTAAAAGATTCCCCAAAGCATCTGTATATGTAGGCAAGGTTGAGAACCACTGCTCCTACCTCCTCCCTAGGTGATGTTATCAATTCCCTTGGATTCAATTACCAAACAAATTCCAATGATTTAAAAATCTCTTACCTATAGTGACCTTTTAACACAAACACTTCAAAGCCAGTGCCAACTGCATCTTGCAAGGCTCAAGGCTTCTCCTTTATCACTCTTGTACCCACAGGCTCCCTTCCACCCACGAGGCAGCAGGATTTCCAAGGGTGAGGATTGTGACTCTCCTGTGCACTGCAAGTGAGGACTCAAGCAAAGTTTCTCAAATCTCTCTTACCTATTAATAGAAATAGGATTGTTTCCACATCATTGGCGTTAAGAGCCATGGCTAATAGGAGGAGGCAAAGGACTGAAGCAAGAACACAGCACACTGCCAATATCACTGACTTTAAAAGATTAATGAGGCTGGGGGAAAAGGCACAGGAGAGGTGGGGTCAGTCCGCAGTGATAGACAGACACACTAGAAATGACCACACTCCCACCTCCGCAGGCACAAAATAATAGCAAGGATGGGGACCATCTTCAGGCGCACCAGCCTCTGAACCACATTGCCCAGAAGCGATTTGACTTTTTCCCCCTTTTCTATCAGTATTAATGGGGTGAAAAAGAACTCCCCTAATCCGCACTTCCATATTGGTGAGAAAAGAAATCTTCCCACATCCCTGCAGCCCACGTAATAAGAAGGGACTTCCCTGCCTAAGTGACAAGATGGTAATCTCCTGTCACAGAATCATCTAGAAAGTAAGGGATGTCGGTCCATATATACACCTCTCAACCAAGGAAGCCCATTTTCCCTGAAGATCAGCTCAATCTACACTTTTCATAAACTTCACTTTTTCTTTTCTTTTTTTTTTTTTGAGACAGTGCCTCAAATAAATGTACTCTATCCTCACATCCACAGTACGGTGGCCTCATCATACTTCACTGCAACCTCACACTCCTGGGCTCAAGAGATCCTCCTGCTTTAGCCTCCTGAGTAGCTGGAACTATGGGTGTGTTTATTAGCCACATCTGGCTAATTTATATATATATATATATATATATTTTTTTTTTTTTTTTTTGTAAAAATGAGGGTCTCGTTCTTGCTCAGGCCAGTACCAAAGTCCTGAGCTCAAGCAATCCTTCTGCATTGGCTTTCCAGAGCTAAGATTACAGGTGTGAGCCCCCCTGCCCTACCTGAATCTGCATTATTATTCCTACTTTACAGATGAGAAACTGAATTCTCCCATGGTCACAGAACCACTGAGCAATAGAACTCAACTGTCAGTCAATATCGCTATTCCAAAATCATTGTTCTTTCTATTATAAAATGCCTGTCCTCATCATCAACTTGTTTTAGTTTTTTAATTGTTGTTTTTTTTTTTTTCCTTTTGTTCCTAAGCTTGGGCAAGAGACAAAGAAGGTAATTTTAAAGAAAAAAAAAAAAAAGCCTATGGCTCTGCTAAAAGAAAAAAAAAGGGGGGGGGGAACTCAAACAAAATGGCAATGGCTGAAAAATTGTTCTCAAAATGTTTCCAAAAATATCTCTCCCGTCTAGAGACAGAGGCAACTCATCTTTGATCGGATATTAAAGGAACACAAAATAACACTCTGAAGTTTTCCATCCACCACAACCAAGGTAAAGGAAGCTGGGATTTGTCTTTGTAAATAATGTGTTGCTGCCAAACTCCAGGCCAGCTGGGGAGACCCCTGCATCCATGGCCCTGAGGAAGACTTATCCCAGGCTGCATTCTCGGTCGCCGAAGTACAGCTTCAACTAGGCAAAAGGTGAAGGTGTGGAGGCGGTCGATCTCCTTTGGGAGACCAAACAAAGCCACCTCCTCAGGCCTCCTAGACTGGGGCTAAAGTGCAAACAGGTATCACTTGGACATAGCAGAAAGGTCCACGTGTCCTGCAGGACAGCTCCAGCCCTGCAGTTGCTGCAGGTGGAATCACCCCCTGATTCATTGCTATGCCAATTTATTGTGTTGCTTATATTCATTAGATTAAAATGGCTTACTTAGGTGAAGAAGTGTGGGCTTGTGGGTGACAGCATTGTTCTTGCATTTTTGGGTTGTGTCCATGTATTTAAATGTCAGGGGAAAGAGAGACTCTTTTTATTCCCACGGTACTATTCTAAAAGAAATTAAATACTGTTTTCTCTTGCTGCCTGCCTCATGATCTCACTGCATTAGGGCTGCATATGGGAAAGAAAACATTTCAGTAATTACAATACTGTAAAGAGCTTTAGGGAATGTTATAGCTACTGTGTCACAGGACTTAAGTTTTAGTTTTCAAGAACAGAAATAGTGTGGAGAGCCCACAAATGCATTGGTTTTCCAGGCTAGCTCAGGCTTGATTATCTGTAAAAAAGACTATAAAAAATGGCCATAAAAAATGGGCAAAGATACACAGACATAGTCTAATTCTGCTTTTCCTGGCCATTCAAGAGAAGCAAATGTGAACATATCAGTGAAATGTACAAGGAACATATGAGGGAAAGTTTCAGTGCCTTGCATGCAATGGATGGCCAAAAAATATTTGTTAATGTGAATTTTTTGTTTTTGTTGTTCTTTTTCTTTCTTTTTTTATTATTAAATCATAGCTGTGTACATTAATGCGATCATGGGGCACCATACACTGGTTTTATAGACCGTTTCACACATTTTCATCACACTGGTTAGCATAGCCTTCCTGGCATTTTCTCAGTAATTGTGTTAAGATATTTATATTCTACACTTACTAAGTTTCGCATGTACCCTTGTAAGAGGCACCGTAGGTGTAATCCCACCAATCACCCTCGCTCCACCCATCCTCCCCCCTCCCTCACCTCCCTCTGCCCCTTCCCCATATTCTTAGGTTGTAACTGGGTTATAGCTTTCATATGAAAGCCATAAATCAGTTTCCATAGTAGCACTGAGTACATTGGATAGTTTTTCTTCCATTCTTGAGATATTTTACTAAGAAGAATATGCTCCAGCTCCATCCATGTAAACATGAAAGAGGTAAAGTCTCCATCTTTCTTTAAGGCTGAATAATATTCCATGGTGTACATATACCACAATTTATTAATCCATTCATGGATCGATGGGCACTTGGGCTTTTTTCATGACTTAGCAATTATGAATTGAGCTGCAATAAACATTCTGGTACAAATATCTTTGTTATAATGTGATTTTTGGTCTTCTGGGTATATCCCTAGTAAACGCATCATAGGATTGAACGGCAGATCTATTCTTTAGATCTCTAAGGGTTCTCCAAACATCTTTCCAAAAGGAATGTATGAATTTGCATTCCCACCAGCAGTGTAGAAGTGTTCCCTTTTCTCCACATCCACACCAACATCTCTGGTCTTGGGATTTTGTGATATGGGCTAGTCTTACTGGAGTTAGATGATATCTCAAAGTAGTTTTGATTTGCATTTTTCGATGATTAAAGATGATGACCATTTTTTCATATGTCTGTAGGCCATGTGCCTGTCTTCTTCAGAGAAGTTTCTCTTCAAGTCCCTTGCTCAACCTGCGATGGGATCACTTGTTCTTTTCTTGCTTATAAGTTTGAGTTCTCTGTAGATTCTGGTTATTAAACCTTTGTTGGAGACAAACCTGCAAATATCTTCTCCCATATAGAGGGCTATTTTCTTGCTTTACTTACTGTGTTCTTGGCTGTGCAGAAGCTTTTTAGTTTGTTCAGGTCCCAGTAGTGTATTTTTGAAGCTGCTTCATTGCCCAGGGGGTCCTCCTCATAAAATATTCACCCAGACGAATTTCTTCAAGGGTTTTCCCTGCACTCTCTTCTAGTATTTTTACACTTTCATGTCTTAAGTTTAAATCTTTAATCCAGTGAGAGTCTATCTTAGTTAATGGTGAAAGGTATGGGTCCAGTTTCAGTCTTCTGCAGGTTGCCAGCCAGTTCACTCAGCACCATTTGTTAAATAGGGAATCATTTCCCCCACTGAATGTTTTTAATTGGCTTGTCAAAGATCAAATAATGGTAAGTAGTTGGATTCATCTCTTGGTTCTCTATTCTGTTCCATACATCTACCTCTTTGTTTTTGTGCCAGTACCATGCTGTTGTGATCACTATCGATTTGTAATATAGTCTGAGGTCTGGTAGCGTGATTCCTCCTGCCTTGTTTTTATTTCTGAGTAATGTCTTGGCTATTCAAGGTTTTTTCTGATTCCATATAAAACGAAGTATTAATTCTCAAGATCTTTAAAGTATGATAGCGGAGCTTAAATAGGGATTGCATTAAAATTGTATATTGCTTTGGGTAGTATGGACATTTTAAGAATGTTGATTCTTCCCAGCCATGAGCATGGTATGTTTTTCCATTGGTTAACGTTTTCAGCTATTTCTTTTCTTAGAGTTTCATAGTTCTCTTTATAGAGATCTTTCACATCCTTTGTTAGATAAACTCCCAAATATTTCATCTTCTTTGGCACTACTGTGAATGGAATAGAGTCCTTAACTGTTTTTTTCAGCTTGGCTATTGTTGGTATATATAAAGACTACTGATCTATGAATGTTGATTTTGTAACCTGAGACGCTGCTGTATTCCTTGATCACTTATAAGAGTTTTGTAGTAGAATCCCTGGTGTTTTCCAGATACACAATCATATCATCTGCAAAGAGCGAAAGTTTGATCTCTTCTGACCTTATATGGATACACTACACCATCTTTTCTTCCCTAATTATGGTGACTAAAACTTCCATTACAATGTTAAAGAGCAGTAGAGACAATGGGCAGCCTTGTCCGGTTCCTGATCTGAGTGGAAATGATTTCAATTTAACTCCATTCAATACAATATTGGCTGTGGGTTTGCTGTAGATGGCCTCTATCAGTTTAAGAAATGTCCCTTCTGTACCAATTTTCTTAAGTGTTCTGATCATGAAGGGATGCTGTATATTATCAAAACATTTTTCTGACTCAATTGAGAGAATCATATGGTCTTTATTTTTTAATTTGTTTATGTGCTGAATATACTTATAGATTTACGTATATTGAACCAGCCTTGAGACCCTGGGATAAAACCAACTTTGTCATGAAGTATAATTTGTTTGATGTGTTGCTGGATTCTGTTTGTTAGGACCTTGTTGAATTTTTTTGCATCTATATTCATTAGTGATATTGGTCTACAATTTTCTTTTCTTGTTGGGTCTTTTCCTGGTTTGGGGATCAGGGTGATGTTTGCTTCATAGAATGTGTTAGGTAGTCTTCCTTCTTTTTCTACATTTTGGAACAGGTTGAGTAATATAGGTACTAGTTCCTATTTAAAGGTTTGGTAGGATTCTGATGTGAAGCCATCTGGTCCCGGTCTTTTCTTTTTAGGGAGATTTTGTATGGTTGATACTATTTCGGAACTTCATATTGGCCTCTTCAACATTTCCATTTGATTCTGGCTAAGTCTTGGAAGGTGACGTGCTTCCAAGTATTGGTCAATTTCCTTCAGATTTTCATATTTCTGAGAATAATGTTTCTTGTAATATTCATTAAGGATTTTTGAATTCCTGAGCAGTCTGTTGTTATTTCGTCTTTGTTGTTTCTGATTGATGAAATTAGAGATTTTACTCTTTTTTTCCTGGTTAGGTTAGCCAAAGATTTCTCTATTTCATAACCTTTTCAAAAAACCATCTTTTTGATTTATTTTATAATTCTTTTGTTTTCAATTTCATTTAATTCTGCTCTAATTTTGGTTATTTCTTTTCTTCTACTGGGTTTGGGGTTGGAATATTCTTCCTTTGCCAGTTGCTTGAGATGTCCCATTAAGTTGTTAACTTCCTCTCTTTCCGTTCTCTTGAGGAAGGCTTGCAGTGCTATAAACTTCCCTCTTAGGACTGCCTTTGCGGTATCCCAGATGTTCTGATAATTCATGTCTTCATTGTCATTTTGATCCAAAAATTTGGCAATTTCCTTCCTAATCTCATCTCTGACCCAGCTATCATTCAGCATAAGGTTATTTAACTTCCATGTTTTTGTATAAGTATGCAATTTCCTATTGTTACTGAGTTCAACTTTTATTCCATGGTGGTCCGAGAAGATGCAAGGAATAATTTCTATTCCTTTAAATTTACTGAGGTTAGACTTGTGACCTAAGATGTGATCGATTTTGGAGTATGTTCCATGTGCTGATGAAAGTATGTGCATTCAGTTTTGTTGGGATGAAGTGTTCTGTAGATGTCTGCTAAATCCAAATGTTAGGTTAGGTTTAAATCTAAAATTTCTTTGCTCAACTTCTTATTGGAGGATCTATCCAACTCTGCCAAAGGAGTGTTAAAATCTCCAACTATTATGGAGCTGGAGGAAATCAAGTTGCTCATGTCTGTTAGAGTTTCTCTTATAAATTGAGGTGCATTCTGACTGGGTGCATAAGTATTAATAATTGAAATCTCATCATATTGAGTATTACCCTTAACCAATATGAAGTGACCATTCTTATCCTTCCTTACTTTTGTTGGTTTAAAGCCTATTGTACCTGAAAATAGAATAGCAACACCTGCTTTTTTCTGATTTCCATTTGCCTGAAATATGTATGACCATCCTTTCACCCTGAGTCTATATTTAATCTTTTTATTTATTTTATTTTTTTTGTAGAGACAGAGTCTCACTGTACCGCCCTTGGGTAGAGTGCCGTGGCATCACACGGCTCACAGCAACCTCTAACTCTTGGGCTTATACGATTCTCCTGCCTCAGCCTCCTGAGCAGCTGGGACTACAGGCGCCTGCCACAATGCCCCGCTATTTTTTTGTTGCAGTTTGGCCGGGGCTGGGTTTGAACCCGCCACGCTCGGCATATGGGGCCGGCGCCCTACTCACTGAGCCACAGGCGCCGCCCTATATTTAATCTTTTAAAGCAAGATGAGATTCTGGTATGCAGCAAATATCTGGCCCGAGTGTTTGTATCCAGTCAGACAACCTGTGCCTCTTTAGAAGACAGTTTAAGCCATTCACATTAATGGAGAATATTGATAAGTCTGATAAAATTTTGGATATTGAGTTTTTGGAAAATCCAATGGACATTTTTAATCCTTTCACCACTATGGAAGTTGGAGTTTGATCAAAAGTTTCTGAGTGAGTGTACTTTTTTGGTAGAGGATTGGGCTGGTCATTATGGAGGATAGGTCTGAGAATATCCTGAAGAGCTGGTTAGGTTAGGGCAAATTTCTTCAACATATGAATGTCATTAAAGTATTTAATTTCTCCATCATAAATGAAACTCACTTTAGCTGGATACAGGATCCGGGGTTGAAAGTTATTTTGCTTTAGTCGATGACAACCCTCTTTTGGCTTGAAAAGTTTCAGCAGAGAGATCTGCAGTCATTATAATGTTCTTCCCTTTGTAGGTAATGGATGTCTTACATCTGGCTGCTTTCAGAATTTTCTCCCTCATATTAACTTTAGTGAAGTTAATTATGATATGCCTGGGGGATGTCTTATTCGGATTGAGTCGTGCTGGGTTTCTAAAACTGTCTGCTATCTGAATTTCAGAATCTCTTGGCATGTCTGGAAAATTCTCTTTCATAATTTCATGGAGAAGGGCCTCTGTGCTTTGCGAGGCCACTTCATCACTTTCAGGGATTCCAATGAGGTGGATATTAGCCTTCTTTGAATCATCCCAGAGCTCTCTGAGAGAATGATCTATTTTTGCTGTCCATTTCTCTTCCTTTTTGAGAGTTTGGGAGCATTCAAAGGCTTTGTCTTTGATGTCAGAAATCCTTTCTTCTGCTTGCTCCACTCTGTTACTGTGGGATTCTACTGTATTTTTCAGATCTTTGAGAGCTGCAAATTCTTGCTTCAGTGCATAAAAAACTTTGGTGGTTTTTTCTTTAAATTTGTTAAATTCTTGAGACAACTTTTGAATTTCTCCTCCAATTTCTAATTTCAAATTTTCCTCCATTCTATTAATCTTGTTTGCAATCCAAGTTCTGAATTTCATTTCTGACATCTCGGCCAGCTGTTTATGAATGGGATCTTCAGTTACGTCTGCCATATCTTTCCCTGGGGGGTTGATCTATTCTGGTTATTCATGTTACCAGAGTTTTTCCGCTGCTTCCACCCCATGATTATTTTACACCGTTTGACTTTTCTCCTGGAGCTTTGTTGAGGATCCATACAGTGCTACAGCCTGAGAAACTGTGGACCTGTTTGGTGTGGAGGGACTAAGTGATTCTGTCTTGTTTTCAGCTGGTCTCTGTCTGACCCTAGTGAAACAGTTACTCTGGGTTGAAGTCTCAGCTGTGGAGAAATACCAGCAATTAAGGCACCACGCTCCCCACAGGCAACAATTGGAAAAGGAAAATCAAACCTTCCTACAACCACACACCCAGGACACCACTTGGATAGTCCTTGGGTGACTGGCTCAGTTCAAAAGGTCCAAATCAATTGTCTCATAGCACCTGTCTCAGGTGGGAGAGTTTAAAAGGTCTCTGGTAACTGGATCACAGGGGACTACTGACAACTCAAATATGACTTGCTCCAGTGCTCTGTGAAGTCAGAAGGACCCACCCAGCAAATAGATTAGTCTGGGAAGGTTGATGCTGCCTCCTTCCCCACCTTGCACCTCTGTCACACCCAGTCACTGATAGCCCCGGAGGGCTGTGACCCAGTTACCTCCAATGAGCAGATACTTCAGGGGTTTGCACCTGCCTAAATCACAAAGAAATCTATATCTGCTCAGCCAGGCAACTGCTCTTTGCCTCTCTCCAGCAGGGGGAGGTGAGGCCTGACAACGTTAGGCACTTAATGGAGGCTGGGGGGTGTTCACTCAGTTCCAGCCCCACCCCTGATTGATGTTATTGACAGAACAGAACAACTTTGTGGGAATTTGTTTCTGTCCCTGCTAAATTCCCCTGCAGAAGAGAAGCTGTTTTGATTTCGTAGAACTTGTGCCTCAGGTCCTGTGTTTGCTCCTGCACGTTTGTATTCGCAGCCCTGTTAGCTGTTAGTTCTAGCTTCCTGCCTTCCTTTGTTTATAGGCTGATGATCCCCTGAGGGCCGGGTGAGTCGTAGGCTCAGTAAAGCTGTCCTCTGGGTCAGCCCTGCCCTGGGAAATTCCCAGCTCTGTGTGTGCGTTTTCTTTTCTCCACACTCCACTCAGGCCGGTACCGTCTCAGGCAACCCTTCACTCACGGGGCCTGTGTTTCAGTCCCAGATCTGTTCTGCAGTGGTTGCTACCTGAGAAGATGCCCAGCCTCCTCTGGTTGCCCAGGGAGATGGGGGTGTGGCTTCAGAATATCCGGGGATGAGCCCTATTGTTGCCAAAAATGGCTGCTGCTCTCCACCTCAGGGCACCACTACTCCAGCATGGTTCCCTCTCAGCTGACAGTCCTCTCCTCACTCCCATACTGCAGAACCAGCACTGACCAGCTGCAGTCCAGGCCCCATCCACACCCCTCAAGAAATCACCCTAGAATCTGGACTCCTGGGGGACAGGCCTCCAGACCTCAGAGTGAGAGTGGAGGGGAGTGCTGGGAGCTCAGAACTGCAGGTAGGGAATATATACAGTTTTATACATTTTTATGCCTGGCAGGAGAACGCTGTGGCACCCTTGTAGGGGAGGTAGATCCATTTTTTAGAGGGTGTCTCCCATGGAGTGTAGTGGGAAGACCTTTGAACTCTGTTCGTTTGTTTGTGGGGCACTCTGAGCCATTCTCATGGGGGAGGGGACTCCTGTCCACTTGGTGATGGATTTTGTACCTTTTGTTTGTATCCTTGGGGTTGCAGCTTGCCTCAGCAGGGTTGATGCGCGTTCTTCAACCTTCTTTCTTGGTGCAGCTCTAATCCACCAGGTTACTTACTAAATTTCTGTCCTTTAACTCTCCTTCTGGATGGGAGCCTCTGTGGAAAGCTGGCTTCAGTCAGCCATCTTGTCTCCGCCCTCCTTAGGAGAAGTTCTTAAAAAACAGTCCACTGCTGATGACAAACATTCTTTCCCAAGGACAGCATGGTGTAAATCCCTTAGAATTGCCCACCGGTTCACATGAGATGTTTTGGCTGATCCATGAAAAATGTTTCTCTTGGTAGTTTCTCCCTGAATTAGGAGTTCAGCAACTCCTTAACCATTTTGACGTCTCCCTATGTGAATTTGTTGTTCTTTTTCTTGAGACAGAGTCTCACTTTGTCAACCTCAGTAGAGTGCCAGGGCATCAGAGCTCACAGCAACCTCAAACTCTTGGGCTCAAAGTGGTTCTCTTGCCTCAGCCTCCCTGATAGTTGGGACTATAGGAGCCCACTACAACTCCTGACTATTTTTTAGAGAAAGGTTCTCATCTTACTCAGGCTGGTCTCCAACTCCTGGGCTCTGGTGTGAGCCACCACACCTGGCCTAATGTGATCTTTTGGATTTATTATCCAAGTACATTAAAGACTAATGTACTAATATTTCTTTTTTCTTTTTGTTCTGTTTTTGTTTTGTTTTGTTTTGTTGGAGGCAAGTTCTCACTCTGTTATCCAGGCTAGAGCATAGTGGTGTCAACATAGCTCACAACAAACTCAAACTCCTGGGCTCAAGAGATCTTCCTGACTCAGCCTCCTAAGCAGCTGTGACTACGGATCCAGATGATTGTTTTTTACTATTATTATTTGTAGAGGCAGGGTCTTACTCAAGCTGATCTCAAACTCCTGGCTTAATGCACTCCTCCTGTCTCAGCCTCCCAAAGTGCTAGAATTACAGGTATAAGTCATCATGCCCAGCTCAAGACGAATACTTCTTAAGTTCTCTTGTTTCTCAGGAGTTTTTTCTGTACCTTCTCCCACAGTCACATATTCCCACAGCCCCTTCATTCAGTGCCTCCAGAGCTAAAATACCATCTGATTAAGATCTCACAGTTCATTTTTTAGCAGCTTAGAAAATCTCCTAGGAAATGTCTTTTTTTTTTTTTAAAGGCAGAGTCTGACTCTGTCACCCTGGGTAGAATACTGTGGCATCAGCCTAGCCCACAACAACCTCAAACTCCTGGGGCTCAAGCCATCCTTCTGCCTCAGCCTCCAGAGTAGCTGGAACTACACGTACCCACCACAACGCCCAGCTAGTTTTTCAATTTTTAGTAGAAACAGGGTCTTGCTCTTCTCAGGCTAGTCTGGGCTCAAGTGATCCTCCTGCCTCAGCCTCCTAGAGTGCTGAAATTACACACATGAGCTACTGCACCCAGCCACCACTGTTAGCTTTCTGTTTCCTCCTGCAGCGCAGGTGATCTGAGCAAAACAATCATCACTGGTTTCCACACACTGCCCATTTCCAGAATTTATTTTATAAACCTGCACCCAGCTCATATCTGGTAATAGAATGTGTCCAGACCTTGTGACCACTTCCTGATTGAACTAGATAACATTTTAATGTGCAAAATTTGTTTTTCTAGATAAGAAATGTATTAGAAGAATGTCTGATTCTATCCAGCTCAAAGGTTATTAGGGTTATAGCAAAGATGTACAACTCAAGATTTAAGATCTTAAGATGTACATTATCTTAAGAGCTAAAGAAATGGAACATTTGATCCAGCACAGACGCTTTCTCAACTCCTGCCTTAGCTGAGTACAACCAGACATTGCAGATTACATATCTAAAAAGCAGTTAAGTAACAGATGTCCCTGACAGACAAAACTAGGAAAAGTTTTGGTTGACTCTAGTGGCCACCACATCACTCCAAATGGAGGCCATTTACTCAGTTACTATGAACAGAGGTCCTGCCAGACCACTCAAGTCCTAAATAAGGATTTACTGATGCCCACGCTAACATTGAGCAGCTTCTACAAACTAAGAAGACAATTCCCAAAATCAAGTGGAAAGGTGGTGTTAACTGAATATTTGCATACTGCAAAAATTCAAATATGGAAGCCCCAATCTCCAATGTGGTGGGATTTTGGAGATGGGGCCTTTAGATGTAATTAGGTCATACAGATGGAGCCCTCATGAATGGGAAGAGATATGAGAGAGATGGTCCCATTCTCCACCAGTGAGACACAACAAAAATACCACCCTCTGCAAAGCAGGAGACGGCCTTGACCGTATCCCATAGGTTTTGGTAACTTGTGTCTTCATTGTTGTTATACTCAAGGAAGTTAATGATTTCCTCTTTTATTTCTTCCTGCACCCAACTTTCTTTTTTTTTTTTTTTTATTAAATCATAACTGTATACATTGATATGATCATGAGGCATCATACACTCGCTTCATAGACCATTTGACACATTTTTATCACAGTGGTTAACATAGCCTTTCCGGCGTTATCTCAGTTACTGTGCCAAAACCTTTACATTCTACATCTACCAAGTTTCGCAAATACCCCTGTAAGATGCACCACAGGTGTGATCCCACCGATCCCCCTCCCTCTACCCACCCTCCCCCTTTCCCACTTCCCCCTATTGTTAAGTTGTAGCTGGGTTATAGCTTTCATGTGAGAGCCCCAAATTAGTTTCATAGTAGGGCTGAGTACATTGGGTACTTTTTCTTCCATTCTTGAGATACTTTACTAAGAAGAATATGTTCCAGCTCCATCCATGTAAACATGAAAGAGGTAAAGTCTCCATCTTTCTTTAAGGCTGCATAGTATTCCATGGTATACATATACCACAATTTATTAATCCATTCGTGGATCAATGGGCACTTGGGCTTTTTCCATGACTTAGCTATTATGAATTGCCTGCACCCAACTTTCATTCAGCATAAGGTTTTTTAATTTCCATGCCTTTGTCTGGGGTTGAACATTTTTAATTGGAGTTGAGTTCCACCTTTAGTGCCTTGTGGTCTGAGAAGATACAAGGTAAAATTTCAATTCTTTTGATTCTGTTTATTTTGTGTCCTAGGATATGATCAATTTTGGAGAATGTTCCATGGGGTGACGAGAAGAATCTTTTAATTCCCAGAAATTTTTGAAGTTGAATTTATAAATGTTTAATAAACCAAACCTATAATATTTACAATCTTGTATTAAGAGATATGTGTATATTTGGCATTTGAAGTATTCATATGAGAATTTGGCCTCTTTATGGAACAGTTCAACCTTGTAATTCTAATTTTTAAAAATATAATTGAATTATTGATGTAGAATTGCAATTTTAATTATGTAATATTGGAAGATTTAAGAGATGTTAGTGTTCCCATGTCTGTGAATTTGATTTGTTAGATTTATAATAGTTAATTAAGTACTTAGCAAAGGTTTCATTAGTTAAAATAAGCAACTGTAGTCTATAAAAGGAAAATCAAACATTTTTGAATTAGAAATAAAATTTAAAGTGTTCCAGGCTGTTTAGTTAAGTTTGTAAAAAGGACCAAGTATTAATAGTCAAAGACCCTAAAATTTGCTGGATAAGACCAAAAAAAAAAAGTTGCTGGATTTATGAATAGACAAATAAGATTTGTAAACTGAACTTAAAAGTTTAAAAAAAATCTATACATGTGGATTTGTAACATTAATTGATTATTAATTTTTAAAACAATAAAAGCTCTGAGTAATCTTTTCTGCACATGAAAATTACCTATAAGGATAATTTTTAAAGTCACACTTAACAACATTAGTGAATGATGAGAAAGACTTACACTCACAAAGCAATGGCCGGGAAAAATATCTCTTTAATATGGCCCAGACTGAATACTAAGAAGTTTCCTTTCACTTGCCATCTGCTGTCTTCCGTAAATGCAGGAGAAATGCTACAAGATAATTTGGATGAAGCAAAAAATCAGGATTATTCAACAACTACTCATTCCTGAGTGCTTCCTCTGTATTTCACACTCCGGGAAAATACAAAAGGATGTGAGCGAGAAGAAGCAAACATCTGAGACAGAGAAGAGGGTGATTCAGTGCAATGAACATTTACTGAGAGCCAACCTCACAAGATACCGTGGTCAGCTCCAAGAAGGGGCAGAGGCTGGGCTCAAAAACAAACAATAAGCTCCATAATTAAGTGCTAAATTGCATGTTGCAGAAGTCAAGTGAGAAGCACTCAAAGAGAGATACCAAAGTGTTTTGGAACAGACGAGATTTATGGATGAGGGAAGAATTGATCTGGGCTTTGAAGGATGGAAAGGTCTTCAATACCAAAGGAGGCAGGCCTGGCAGGAGAGATGCTGTGAGCCTGGGGTGCAAAGGACCACACAGAAACCAGCAGAGAGGAGATGCCTCAAATTGAGTGATAGTGGAATTAGATTATGGAGCAATTTCTAAATTACACAAGACTAAAATGACAGTTAACATTCTGAGTCACTAAAGACTAGCACTGAAGCAGTAATAATTACTACCAAATATTGGGAGGAGGTGGCCTAAAAGAAGATAAATCAATCCACAAATGGATTAATAAATTGTGGTATATGTACACCATGGAATATTACGCAGCCTTAAAGAAAGATGGAGACTTTACATCTTCCATGTTTACATGGATGGAGCTGGAACATATTCTCCTTAGTGAAGTATCTCAAGAATGGAAGAAAAAGTATCCAATGTACTCAGCCCTACCATGAAACTAATTTATGGCTTTCACATGAAAGCTATAACCCAGTTATAACCTAAGAATATGGGGAAGGGGGAAAGGGAGGGGAGAGAAAGGGGAAGTGGGCAGAGGGAGGGTGATTGGTGGGATTACACCTGCGGTGCATCTTACAAGGGTATATGTGAAACATAGTAAATGTGGAATGTAAATGTCTTAACACAATAACTAAGAAAATGCCAGGAAGGCTATGTTAACCAGTGTGATGAAAATGTGTCAAAGGGTCTATAAAACCAGTGTATGATGTCCCATGATCGCATTTATGTACACAGCTATGATTTAATAAAAAAAAAAAAGAAGAAGAAGATAAATCCCCATCTGTCACACAAGGAGCCAATTGATACTATTTAAATTTGATTAATCATGAAATCATTTATTACCAAACCTTTTGGGATAAATACCAAAGGAAAAAGAAAACTAAAATAGTTTGTCAGCCAGGTATGGAGGCTTGCACCTGTTAATACCACCAATAACAGGAAGACTGTGGAAGGCAGGAGTTTGAGAACAGCATGGGCAACATAGTAAGATCCCACTTCTAAAAACATATTCACTGGTTGTGGTGGCACATTCCTGTAGTTCCAGCTACCTGGGAGGCTGAGGCAGGAGGCTCACTTGAGCCCAGAGGGTGGAGGTTACAGTGAAGTATGATAATGCCACTGCACTCCAGAACAAGACCCTTAAAAAAATGTTTTTAAATAAAATACATAAAATAGACTTGTCTCTAGGGGTGGAACTAAGGATAAGGAGGGCGAGGAATTAGAAAAGTTTCCTTTTCATCCTAAAATCTTTTTCAGTTTTGAGTTAATGCCACATGAATGTATCACTTTAATCCAAATATAAAAATTCAAGACAAATAAACTTAGTTATGAGGTCACATCTGTCTAACCTAGGGGGCAGATTCAGTATGAAGTTAAAATAGCTTATGCTTCAAGACCCCTCATTTGCACAGATTCCTTCCAAAGCCTATACCTAATTTTGTATCTATACACTTCCTACTTTTTTTCCTTAAAGACTCCCCCCCCCCCCCAGTCACATAAGCATCAGGCCCTGGATGATCTTGGTTTAACTAAGATTTTTTTTTTCACTTCTTACAGTTCTTTAAAGCCTTGCTTGACATCTCCTAGAAGGAACCCAGCCTTTCTACTTTTTATATCACTTTTTTTTTTTTTTTTTGTAGAGACAGAGTTTCACTTTATTGCCCTCGGTAGAGTGCTGTGTCCTCATACGGCTCACAGCAACCTCCAACTCCTGGGCTTAAGCAATTCTCTTGCCTCAGCCTCCCGAGTAGCTGGGACTACAGGCGCCCGCCACAAACGCCCGGCCATTTTTTTGTTGCAGTTTGGCCGGGGCTGAGTTTGAACCCGCCACCCTCGGCATATGGGGTCAGCACCCTGCTTACTGAAACACAGGCGCTGCCCTTTTATATCACTTTTAATCAAGGCAAATGGTCTTAATTATGTTACTAAATAATCATTCTTTAAAATAAGAATCCCTACTAGATTCAGTAAGCGATATGGAGGCACTTAGGGCTTTTTGTCTGTGTTTTTGTTTGCTCATTGTGAAGAGGAGTCTCACTCTGTCACCCAGGCCAGAGTGCAGTGGCATCAGCGTAGCACACGGAGACCTCAATCTCCAGAGGACTGAAGCAATCCTCCTGCCTCAGCTTCTCAAGTAGCTAAGACTACAGGCACCCACCACCACGTCCAGCTAATTTTTCTGTTTTTAGTAGAGACGGGGTCCCATTCTTTTCCAGGTTGGTCTCAAACTCCTGACCTCAAGCCATCCTTCCCCCTGGGCCTCCCAAAGTGCTAAGAGTACAGGTGTCAGCCACCAGGTTGGGCCCAAGGCACTTAGATTTTTAAATAGAGAAATGACCAAGAGGGGGCGTTGATTTACAAAACATTCTCTTGATATGTGAACGAAGGCCTGGATCAGACAGTAACAGCAAGAATGGACACGATGAGATAGATGTTGAGGCATTTTAAAACAACTGACCACGCCTGGTTACCAGCTAAAGAGCTGCCCCACCTGTAGTGACCGTACTTAGAATACTTCCAAATCACTCTTCATTTGGCCCATTTCTCACAGACATCCTCCGCAAATTTGACCAGTAAAACCAATTTGAATGAACACATCCTGCCAGTCACTCAGTAAACCCAGCTAAATATTTACAAATGAAACTCTATCAGCAAGTTTTAAAACAGTGCATTTTTCTTTTAATAACAAAATCATGAATTTTCAAGCCCTGGATGTGTATTAATATTCTTGTACACAGCCTGTGCTGACGAGACAGGCTAATAAATGGATTCAATTAAAGCAACTGACAGTCTGTTGGGCCAGGGGAGTTCTCACTTAGACACAGTTTATACCTACTGCCCGTATTCCTACTGTGGCAGATTAATAAGTAGTCCCCACCCTGTAGGAGATAACAAAACTGTTCTGCAATGGGAAAACCACTTGGCAAATAACAACAAACACCAAGCTAAAGAATTTTGGAAACAACATCTAAATATTTCCTATTGCTCCTGTGAGCTTGTATTTTTTATTATCTCCACAGCAGGTTTTGGGTTGGGTGTGTATGACGTGGGGATTCTGAATACATACACTATTGGTCCTTTCATTTCTCTGCAGAAAAAATAAATTTAAACCCATGTCTGCATGCAGCCAGCTCAGCACAGCTGACCTGGAAAGCGAAGCCAGTTAATGACGCATCTGGGTTGTCTCCTGACTGACTGATTTGACTGCGATGCATCTGGATAAATTAATAGCTAGGCTTGAACTTGGTAGGAACCGCTCCTTTATTCTCCATCCCCTGGTGTGGGTGGCTTGTTTTGTTTTGTTTGCTCTCTCTTTCTCTCTCTCACAAAGGGAAATCAAGGCTCTCCCCTTTTGTTTTTAAAATTTTAATTTTTTTAATTGCATAAATGCATACTAAAATTCCACTTGCTAATCATAATGCCTACTGAGTGCATAAAGTGAGTTAAGAAGTGGAATAGCAGAGCTAAGTTTGCAAAAAAAGTGCCCCCTGCAACTGCTCCAGAACTAGGAGTAAATTAGACGACCACCCTGTGAGAGCAGTGATGGGGACATATTAGTTTCCACATTCAATTATTTCACCAGTACGTAAAAAGAAGAGGGGAGACCTTCAGTGCTTCATAAATTTTACTGCTCTCTAGATCGCGACCCACCTCCATCATCGGTCCTCTCTCCGCAGCTCTGAGCTCACCCTCTCTGCAGCTCCTTGCCACCGTCAGCATTATAAACACGCCAAGGTAGTCTCTCTCTTTAAAAATAAAAAACATACACGGAGTGTACAAAAAAATATATACACACTTTAAGAAAGGAAAAACCTGCATTAAAATTGTAATAATATATATCAATAACAAAATCTGAATACAAGTCACATCTGAACACATCTTATAATTGCAGGAGTCAAATGTGACTCAAGTATTACAATTTAATAGTTTTTCCTTTCTTAAAATGTGTATGTGTATTTATATAATATATAAATTTAAAACCATTTAAAACCTACATATATAGGTACCCTCTGTATATGTGTGTGTATATTATATATATAGGCACCCTCTGTGTGTGTGTGTGTGTGTGTGTGTGTGTATATATACACATATAGGCACCCTCTGTATATTCCTTCTTCATAACTCAATTAAAATGTTGAATCTGGACTGGGCATGGTGGCTGAAGCCTATAATCTCAGCACTCTTGGAGGCTGAAGTGGGAGATTCACTTGAGGTCAGGAGTTCAAGACCAGCTTGAGCAAAGTGAAATCCCGTCTCTACTAAAAATAGAAAAAAAATTATCCAGGTATGGTTGCAGGCTCGGGTGGTCCCAGCTACTCAGGAGGCTGAGGCAGGAGGATCACTTGAGCCCAGGAGTTTGAGATTGCTGTGAGCTATGATGCCACAGGACTCTACCCAGGATAACAGAGTGAGACTGTCTCAAAAAAAAAAAAAAAAACTTCCTTCCATCCCGGCCTCTCATGCACACACCAGCTCTGCTCCCCCACTACAGTTCCCACTGGCTACTTCTCCCCAGAACCTGGTCTTGCTGAGATGGCTACGGATTTCCTTAGGGCAAATCTAGGGATCCCCCGGGTCATCTCTTAAGTCCTTTTCATGCCATTGAACTCTCCCACAACTTGTGACTTCCTTGTGGGGGTGCAGGGAGCAAACCAAGATAAAGAAAAACAAAACCATATCCCTAGTTTTCGGTCTTCTTGGCTATTTCTTCTCAAACTCCTTGATGGATCCTCTTCCTGTTAGTTTAACAGGGTCCTTGGGTTTTGTTTAGGGCTTTCTTCTCTTTGCACACTAGCCCATGATCTTACCCCTCCAATAAGTTCAATCACCATCTAAGAGACCGAATTTGGCTTAAAATTATTTCAAGTGTCCGAGACTGAATTTCTCCTTCCATGGACCCAAATCCCTAAGGTGCCTCGGACAGAGCTGGCTTCAGTCTCCTCAACAGTGAGAATGGATTAAGTAGCCGGAGCAATGAGCACCAGCTTACCCTCCAGAGGCTGCTTTGCCTCCTTCATAGATAAAATTCTTACAAAGCCTCAGAACTAAAAAGAAGAAAAAACAAGTGGAGAACGAAAGGGTACTCTCTGAATATTATCAGCCATCTCCTTTAGGAATTCTTGGCCTCCTTCAAAATAACAACAAATTGAGGAGACAGGCTGTGCAGGGGGGCGGGGGCTGGGGGTGAGGCGACCCCTGCCCATACCCAGGAAGGAAGGAGAATAGCTCTCCCCTCGGTCCATGGGTTGACGGTACATTGTGGAACAGAGCACAGCGAACGCCACCTGGACGATTCTCGCTGAGGTCATCCCCATGAGAAAGGAGAAGCCGCAATGCTGACATCCTGAGCCAAGTTCCAACTGGGTGAAGAGCCAGTGTCACAGGTGCTGGTCTGGCTCCCAAGCACCAGCAGCCAGGTGCCCAGCCCAGTTCCTAAGTGTACTCCTGCAGAGGACTCTCACAGAAGGGGCCACAGAACATTGATTGCCAGGCCTGCAATCAAACGTAATATGTCATTAGTGTCACTGCTGACTGTGTTGGCCTCGAGGTACTTACCTTTTACTGCAAGAACCTATGCCTGGCTTTTTTCTAGGGCATCCACCTTAAATTGGGATACACATATGTCTCTGTGGCCGTATGAGGACTTCCAAAGAGTACACAGAAAAGGATAGTTTTTAAGGAATTGATTTCCTCTATTTCTGTGAGTACTATCTGAGAAAAAGCTTAATACCAAGGTGACCTCTTTATCTCCTGTCTCCTATCTTACTGAAGAAATGCGTTCCTTATACCCACGCCAAACCTCCCTGCATGGCACGCCCCAGCCTTCATCTGCAGACTGCCAGCAAAGGAAGAATCAAATCTTGAAATCAGTGTAGAGAGAAAAATAACTTTAACAACTTGAAATAAATGCCTTTATTCATCAGATGACTTCTTCATCTTTGCTCTTCCCAAGATTGAAGCAGGATCTAATCACAACTGACCTCAGCACAAAGCCATGAGATCTTTGGCAGATGATTCAGAAAGATTTTAAAGAACTATATGGGTAATATTGTTATTAAAAATTACTTCCTGTGATTGCAAACTAATATAACCTTTATGGAAAGAAACATGGAGAATTCTTAAAGAACTAAAAGTGATCCCTCTATCTCAATCCTAGGTATCTACCCAGAAGGGCAAAAATCATTTTACCACAAAGACATTTGCACCAAAATGCTGACTGCTGCTCAATTCACAATCGCCAAATGTGGAAGCAACCCAAATGCCCATCAACGAACGCATGAATGGATTAACAAACTGTGGTGTATGCACACCACGAGTGCTATTTGGCCATAAGAAAAGGTGGAGACTTTATATCTTTTATATTTACCTGAATAGAGCTGAAACACATTCTTCTTAGTAATATCTCGAGGATGGGGGGGAAAGTATCCAATGTACTCAATACAAATATGAAACCAATATATAAATAACTATCCACTCACAAAAAAAAAGATAAAATACAAGTATAGTGTAGCAAGAAGGGAGAGTAAGGAAGGTGATTGGAGGGACCTCACCTAATGTGCACAATGTGAGGGTGCTCAGCAAGCCCCTGGGTGAGCCTCACCTGCAACTTGAGCTTTACCTTATAAATGAAAACAGTGGAAACTAAACTTTTGTACCCTCATATTAATTCAAAATAAAAAACTTACTCCCACGACCTGTTTATATGATCACATTTCTTGCGTGTGTATGTGTGTGCACATGTGTGAGCAAAAAATTAGAAATAAAATTGATGCCCAACTTGTCTCCGCCTAGCAATAAGTAGTATTAGTCATCCACAGATATATAAGCCAGTTGGAAGAAAAGCTATAGTTACCTCATTAAATATATATCATCAATAAAAATCAATACTTGAAGTCATATATTCAGATGTAATTTTTAATTAAAATTTATATTTACTTTGTTGATAAGATATAAGATGGCTACATAAATTCAAAGAGAAAAAAATTGGCGTAAAACCTGCCACTGTTAAAGAAGACCTTGTTCATGAACTTGTTAAGTGAATGATGAATATCCAATTGCTGTGGTCTTCCCATCCAACTGGATACATTTTTAAAAATGATATAACAATTTTATACTAAAATGTCAATTTTTGCGATATAATGGTTTGTTTCCTTTGCTACAACTTCCACTTATAATGCCAAACTGTAACTGTCATTTTTAAAAGGAACTCGGGATACATTGTTTTTCAAGGTTATTTTAAGGACTACATGTACCAACGAGTCTAAACTTGACAACTCTTACAGCAGTCCTCTAACCTTTTCATAAACTAGCATCCCCTCTTGAACACTTTTTAAAACAGGAGTGTTACTTTGTATAATGTATCTATCTACCAAGAAAAATTAAGTAACAAAAAACTAGTAGGTATTCAGTAACACTCATAAATTAATAAATGAATGTTTATATTCATCAAAATAGCATTTTATATATATCTAAAGATTTTAACTCATACAAATTAAATACTCCACTTATCTAGGGAGTATCTGGAGCATCCGGTGATTCACAGAAACTCTGTACGAGCAACCCGGCCTCTGGTCTCAGACAACACTGCCCTGGATGGGTTCCTTTGACCTAGGCAGACTGGTCTTTGCCTGTGGGAATATCCAACCAGCTCAAGTTAGGTAGACATCTTGCGAAAGGGTACATAGATTCAAATGTTTTTTGGAGTCAACCAGGTAGCTGAAATGAGTGAACCTGCCTAGATAAGAAAAAAGGATCAGGTTGACAGTGCAGCCAGCAGCAGGTTGTTCACTGAGCTTCAAAGGAGCTGTTACTCGGCTCCACAGGATTGTTGATGTGGCTTGTATTGTGGCCTGAAGCTTTTTACTTTTCAGGAACAGCTGGATTTTTATGTAAAACCTCTAGATGTTTAATCCAACTTTTTAAAAACTTCAGGCCAACTTAAATACAAAAGGGAGCTAAATTCAACCCTTGGACTTGAGGCCGCAATGTCTACACCAGTGCTACTCAAAGTGCAGGCCGAGGTTCAAGAACTGTCTGTTTCATTCCACGATGAGATGTGCATAGCAACTGAGAATAACATTTAGAAACATCCATAACAGTTTGATAGAGTAATTTCTTGAATCTAATTTTCTAAATCTAATAATGAGAAATTGGCTTGTATTTTATACATCTGCTTTTATATTTCTCTAATTTTTTTTAAACAAAAACATCAGCAGGTGACAGATTAACAATCTTGCCCACAAATAGTTTAAGAAGCATTGCCAAGACCTTCATCAAAGCAAAGGTGCCATTTGTAAATGCTGTTTTTGATAACTGCATGTCAGTCTCTGGAAGCTTAACATGGACTAACTAAAAGACACAAACCTGAGAATCAGACTGCACCCAGTTCTACCTAGCTGACAAATATTTGTCAGTAAAGGCTCAGAATGTAACCTCTTTTCCCTAAAGGACTGGAGAAGTGGTGTCACTCCCGTAAGACTTCTCCCAGCTCAGCCCATCAGCAAGGTTCTTTGGGGGCCAGCTGTGGGACCAGTAGCCTGATCCATAGGTCACTTGGAGTCCCTCCTCCCTCAACCAACAGAGGAGGATCAACCCCCTTCCAGGGTCAACAGGCAGAGGGCATGCTCTGGGGCTGTTTGTGCACCTGCCTGTTCCAACACACTGACCTTCATCTCCCCAAAGTGGATGCTTTCCACCCAATTCTTTCTTCGTCCTGCACAATATAGGCTCCTTGCTGAGCCAAGGGGTCTGCCCCCTACTTCAACCCTGGGTATTGGAATTTGATACGTGGCAGCCAACTTCCTAATCCCAGCGATTCTGCCCAAACTGACCTGCCAGCGTTTGCCCCTCCATGCTGAGGTGGGAACTCCCGGGTATGAAGTTGGTTGCCAGCTATCAAAGCTCAGCAACCAGAACTACCTCACTAATGTCCTCGCCTAGGGAAGATCCCTGTCCTGGGCAGTTAGTTGTGTTTAGGAGGGGCGTGAGGAAAGGCCAGAGGGTCTAGTGGGCTAGAAAACAGAAGAGTTTAAACATTTTAGAGCCTCCTTATCTCAGGTCTGCAGCGTCCTGTCTGCAGAGTTGAGGGAAATCCCCTAAGTGTACACAGAGACTGCCCCCACCATCCCCCACTTCAAGTTAAGCCACCACCTACTCTACCCTTGCACAGCCACCTTTTAGGGCTGGTGCACCTCTGGAAGGAAAACACGGTCGGGTGGGGACGTGATTTAGGAGTGCAAGCCTGGTGGAGAGCTTTTTTCCTGCAGACCATCTGGAGTGGGGTAGTCACCATCTACTACAGATACTCCTGAACCCATTAAGTACAGGTAGGGAAATCGTTACATTGTTGGGAAATCATTACATTGTTGAGAAACATGTCTGCTGGGCTTCCTTCTTAGAGCTCTGGAGATTTTTCTATCAGAGACCATGCCCTGCCTGAGGCACAGTGGGCTGAAAAAGAGGCCAAAAAGACTGGCTCTCCCTCCTCCAGGTGGCCAGTTGTCATCTGGCTGCCATTTTTTGCAATTTCACATACTAAGAAAATTTAAATGAGAGCAGCCTGTGTGTGTGTGTGCGTGTGTGTGTAAAGGAGGAAAAGGCCTGTTTGGCCAAACATAAAAGGTACCATGTTGTGTAATTTGTTGCCTTTTACTTTTTTTAAAACGTGTGTGTGTGTGTGTGTGTATACACTTAGTTATTTAAGCTATTTCAAGCACCATTACAGCAAGAGGGCGGGGAGAGAACAGCTAAAATACATAAAATTATTTTTAAAAACACGTCCTAGAAAAAGTAAGTGCCAGAGTAGTAAAATAAGGAGTCGTAATTAACAACAAATTCATCTATTTCCCTCCTCCAAAACTGATTCACCCTTCTAAGGCAATTTGCTGGGAGGGCAGTTTTGCAGTGTGTGTGTGTGTGTGTGTCTCCTGCTTAAGAAAAACACAGCAACCAAACCACCCAGTTCAGCCGTGAAGGGGAAGAGAAAACTGAAAGCCCCAACCACCTGATGGCGATTACGTAATAGAGAATCTCACAGCCCAAGAGACTCCAAAGAAGCAGCCTTAGGCTTCCTGTCATGGACGATGCCTTTTTTATTTTTTATTTTTTCTCCTTTGTGAGGATCACTAAAAATGCTTCTTGAAGACCAAGTGGATGTCTTTGGTAGAAACAGAGGTCACTTAAGGATGATTTATAAGTACACCCCAAGCCACAATGAAGCTTGTGTGGATATCTAAAGTGCATCTGCATTTAGTGCAGCAAAAGCTCATGATCGGTTCCTAATCGGTGCCCCAAGACGCTGCCCATTGAGGAGGAGCCCAGCTGGGAGAAGCCGCCCAGCTCCCAGGCCCGACCCTCTCCTGGGCCGCGGGAGTGCTCCTCTCTTAGATAATGCCAGGTACTCTGGAAAGTGGCCGTGTAATAATACACAAACCCCTGATGATGTCAGCGTGTTATTGACTTTCCAAGTCTGAATGACTGAGCAGAGAAGCGGGGGTGGGGCGCATCCATCCGGCAGCGCGGGGACCGGCCAAGCGAAAATGAGCTAGCAGGCCCGCTGGGGGAGGGGCGGCTCCGGCTCCGCCGCCGCGGCTTCGGGGTCGCCGCCGCAGAGCTCAGGAGGGGCTCGGGCTCCCGCTCCTCCGATGTTTACGTTTGGACAAAAACTCCTGGGGCAAAAATAACTGAGGCCGCCCCCCGACCCCGGGATGCCTTAACCACGTGGCGGAGCGGGGTGGCAGAGCTGGGAACAGAGGCAGTGAGGGGAGGGAGTGGGGGGCACAGAGGGGCGCGGGGGGCAGGGCTCGCGGGCCCTCCCCACCCTGCCCCGAGCTCCCCGGGGCCGCGGAGCGGGATGTCCCGGGAAACTGCACCTCCGCGGTGGTGACATTGTATGAACCAGGCTTTGCTCGTTTGTGGCCCGGAGTTACAGGCCCCGTCGTGACCCCGCAGAGGGACCGCTGGGCCATCTGTCACCTTCCAGGCCAGGTGCACACCCGGCTGGCTGCCCTTCCAGGCGGTTGTGGTCCACGGCCGGCACCTGCGGGGACGCGCCCCAAACCAGGGCATGGCCCTCCTCTCCCACTGGTCCTTTCTCTCAGCCCCGCAGCCCCGGCCCACGCGGCCTGACTGTTTGCACCTCGGGGACGAGGCGCCCACGGCCCGCCTGCTGCCGGGCTCCTCCGTCCCCAGCCCTGACCGAGGCCCCGCGGGGCACGCCCCGTCCCCTCCCCTCCGGGGCTGCTGGGGGCCCAGCGACCGGGTTCGTGGGGCAGGGCTCCGTCTGCACGTGAGTGTGCATACGCGGCTGAACCTCTCCGGAGCCCAGGTCTGTGAAGTGAGGATGGCCATCGTCCCCTCAACAGTTAATAGTGGGGAGTAGATTAAACCCAGCTTTCCCGGGAGACTCCTTTTCTCAGACTGCCAGTCCCTGCCACCCGTCGGACCCAGCCCCTGGGGTTCCCGGGAACTGGGTCTGAGAAGGCTGGACTCCGGTCTGCACAGTCGGCCCTTCCCCCACCCAGCCGCGGGGCTGCAGCCAGTCCGGGCCACCACCTGCCACGGGTGACAGCGGAGCTGCGCCCTCGGCCGTCCGGGGTGGGGAGGGGGGGAGGGCACCTCGGATTCCACCGCACCTTTCACGGCCCTGCTCAGTTTCCCTCCCCCACCTCGCTCCTAGGGATTCAGACCAGCGCTGACACATTTTAGTCCAATCAGAAGCCTTCTTGGGGAATTTTGAAACTGGAAGTGAAAAAGTCAATTTCTACCCCAGGGCTAAAACTGCAAGATATTTTAAAGTAGGGAAGCTTTGATATGACCACGTTTTCCACCCTGTGGAGGAGAGGCCAACCTGAGGACAGAAATAGAGACGGGGTAGGGACAGAGACAGTCATGCCACAGAGCCAGACGGGTTGGAAGGGCCCAGGCCCGAGGGCTCTGACGTCATTCCAGCCCCAGTCCCGCCTGCGCCCGCCTCGGGTTCCTGGTGACAGCACGTTATTTTCCACAACAAATTCTCCTTGTGGTTTAACTTGGTTTGTGTTTTTGTTCCATGAAACCAAAAAAGACCAAGGGTGTTTCTTAGTCTGACTTTCACAGTATCTTAGCTGAGTTCCAGACTATTTCCCCATACCCCACTGTAAACCCCCCGGAGTGCTGAGCTGCGCCTTTTTTCTCTGATGGTGTGAAGTGTCAGGGACCCATAATAATAAGGTGCTCCGTAAACGCCAGTCAGATGACACTGAGCGAGGTCTGAGTGGACAGGAAGTGCCCTGGTGGCTGTTGGAACAGGAAACTTCAACTGGTTAATTTAAAGGAGAAACATTACCTATTGCTGCAGACTAGAAGAAGCCCATTTATTCTGCCCTGGTGATAATTAGGATTTATTCAAGTGGCTAGAAAAAGAAAGGAGAAGAAACTTTATCCCCTCTAAATTGCATTTAATAAAAATCTGGAAGAAAATGAGTGAATTGTCTGGCTTAATAATTCCCCTTGGGTCTTTGTTGAAGAGAGGCTGAGGAAATGTTGCGTATTCAACATTTCTGGGACAGCAGATCCGCATTTTACCCTGGAATAAAACGCGGTGGTTGATTAACTGCCTCCCCACCCCACCCCACCCCCCTCATGTGTTTCCAATGTTTTTTTTTCCCAGCCCATGAGACACTTCCAGTCAGATTCAAAGACAAAAGCCCACCAATTGTGTGTCCCTGAGTCAGGGTCTCACACTGCCTTATCTGAGGAGCCACTTTGGAGCAATTTTCACACTACAAGGCACAGTGGGACCTGTGACACACTGCTGCTGGGTGAGGCCCTCTCACCCCACTCTGCCATCTGGCAGCTCATCCCTCAGAGCTACAGCACCTTGGGGCGTTTCCTTGCCAGAGTTATTTTCTGCCAGGAACTCTGCAGTTTATTACTGTTCCTAAGACACCCTGTTGAGCCCAGGGAGACAAAGGTGACTTTAAAAGGAGGCCCGATCCCTCTAGGAACTTCTCAAATAACGACGAGAAAGACTGAAAAGAATCACTGTTGGACAAGGGCTGTGCGGAGTTGAGTGCTCGGAATTTCCTTCATCCCTGGCCATCTCTCAGCAGCACTTTACCCCCTTGACTGCCTCCAACTTCCTGAAACACTTTATCTCTTTAAATCTTCTCTCTCCTTTTCCAGCCGGATCTCTACTCCCCACCCCCACTTCCTTTCCCACCTTTGTGCCGTAAATTCTCCCTTTCTTGACACCTTCCTCTTCTAGATGATAGAATCACTTCCATCTGGCTGCTGGTGCCAAGGAAGCAATTTTTGATTGGTTCTTTGCTGTAGTACACTGCACCAGTCCATCCGCTGGCTCACCTCCAGAAGACACCTCCATCCATACACTTCTTGCCATCTCCACTGCCACCGTGCAACAAAACCACCCCCATCCTCCCCTGCTGCAGGCCACACTGAGAGTACAACCCAACCCCCGGCCTTCGTTCCCTTTATACATTCACTCCACTGTCCCCCAGCTCAGGCCCCTCAACCACAGGAGACCCCTTTCTCTCCTTCAATCCTTCCTACCTCAAGGCCTCTGCTCTTGGAGTTGGCTCTCTCTGCCTGGAAGACTCTGGCTCTTCCTAGGACTGGCTCCCCTGTGTGTCTTAGTTCAATCTCTTGTAAGTAAAGTACCATAGATGGGGCAGCTTAAACAATAGAAATCTATTTCTCACAGTTCTGAAGGTTGGGAAGTCTGAGATCAAGGAGACAGCCAGTTTGGCTCCTGATGAGACCTCTCTTCTTGCCGTGTCATGTAGCAAAGAAAGAAATCATTTGTGAAGGCTTCACCCTTGTGCCCTAATCCCCTCCCAAAGGCCCACCTCAAAATGCCATCACATTGGGGGATTAGGGCATCAACGCAAGAAGGGAGGGGCACACATGTTCAACCCATAGTCATACGGGTCAGGTTTCTGCTCACCTCCCTAGAGAGGCCTTCCACCACCACGGCTCCCCATATTCTATTGTTCTATCATCCCCCTCAGTTTATGGCCTGCACGAGGCTTATCATGGTCCATCAATTACTTTCTTTCTTTACTTCTATATTCTCTGTCTCCCCATAGGAAGACTTCCGGGCAGGTGGAGATCTTATCAGGCTTGCTCATTGTTCCTAGATGAGCTCATTGACGAGTGTCTATTTCATAACACGTAGACAATAATCTCTTGTTGATAAATGAGTGCAGCCAGTAGAGAAAGGTCAGCATAGACATAGGTAAGTTAGTTCAAAAAAAAGTGGAAGTTCACCAGGTGGACCCAAGGAGAAAGGCGGGAACGTAGGAGACTACCCAGCAAGTTCAGGGAGCCCCTGTTGTCCCCACCTACCCCTCCGGCAGCTGGCTGTTACACTGCTCCCTTTATAGCTGAACAATGCTCAGGAGGTTGCCTACCCTCACTGTCCGCATGCTTTCTCCCATTTTCTCCTGCTTATCGTCTCTGTCAGGCATTTGCCCCAAACACTGTACCAAAACTCATCTTTTTTTTTTTTTTTTTTTTTTTTTGCAGTTTTTGGCTGGGGCTGGGTTTGAACCTGCCACCTCCGGCATATGGGGACAGCACCCTACTCCTTTGAGCCACAGGCGCTGCCCCAAAACTAATCTTCTGAAGGCGACCAATGACTTCCATAGTGCTGGGTCCAACAGTCAGTTTTTAGGCTCAGTATCTGCAGTATCTGATACAAATGATCACTGGGTCCTTCTGGAAACACTTTCTTCCCTTGCCATCCGCAACGCCATCCTCTACTGATTTTTCTGCTTCCTTACTGACTCTATCTTCCCATCTCCTTGCTAATTCCTTTGCTGTACCCATCTTCTACCCTTTCAATACTGAAACATTCTGCATTCAAATCCTATAGGAGGCTGTCATTTTAAAACAGATTCCTTCTCCAGCTGCTTCTCATACGGCCACGGCTGCTGCCTGATCTAAACCATAATCTTCTCTCCCGATTCTTACAACAGCTTCCCAGCGGATCTCTCCACCTCTGCCCTGCAGACAGTCCACAAAACAGCAGCCAGAGGGGGTCCTTTGAAAAGCTTTCTCTTTCACTCAAAGTCAAAGCCCACGTTCTTACAGTGGCATTCGTGACCTTGCTGTATCTGTTCCTGCTGCCCACCCCCTCACAAACGCCTTCTGTTTTCTTGCTGGCTGACTGTACCTTTTTGCTGCTTCTTAAACACAGTAGCCACTTCCTGTCTCAAGACCTTTGAGATACCCATTGCCTCTGCTTGAAAAGCTATTCTGGGTTGTGTGGGGGGGCTTACTCCTGGTGTCAGCGGCTTTCTTTACACTAGTGCTGTGTAACAGTGACATCCCCTTACCTTCTGAGAGCAGCCTACGCTGTACCAGATGCAGCCCCCACTCCCATTCCCAGCATCACCAGGGCTCCCCGTCTCTCTCTGTTTTCCCATCGTTCTTAACGCTTTCTAATACAAGGCTTATCACCCATTCCCTCTGAAGGTAGGCTCCATTTTATTTACTGATACGTCCCCAGCTCTGAAAACAGTGCCTGGCAGCATGTATTAAATATTAGCTGAATAAACATCAAATTTGAGAACAATGTTTACGCACTGGAGCCTGAAAGAGTGGACAAAAACCACAGCAGAGATGAAACTGGAGAAATAAGTAGCAGCCATATTTCTCAAAGGCCTTGTATGCTAAGGTGTTTGGATTTTATCCTTACTAGCAGTGAAATAGCACTGAATATTTTCAGCAGAGAGCTCTCGTGATGGCGAATGTGCCTGAAATGGTTCTGAGCACATCGTGGAATAGGGTAGGGTCCAGCTTGGTGGCCCAGAGCCCAGGTGGCAGGGTGCAGGGGGCTAGGCTGATGAGCAGGAAGCTTTCAGAGCCTCTCGATTCAAGCTGTGTGAGCAGTTGCTAACTTTGCTCGTTGGCCTACCTGACAAGGGCACCTAGTGTGTGCCAGAAAGAAAATACGAAACTCGATGTTGGAGAGGAGGCCTCTCTTAGCCAGACCTCTTTTAACTGAGCCTCAAATGATGGCCATCACTTGAGTGTGTGTCGCAAAAATAACAATCACTTACCTTTATATAGCACCACAGAGCTTACAAAGGATTTTCCCAACCTTTTCATCTAAAGACTCAAAGACCCAAAGCACTCGAGCCAGTATGTTTAAGTATCTAGCCACTTCACTGGTTAAGAAAGGAAATAACACTTATATCCTGAAATACACTGAAATACTTTTTCTGGTAAATTGCTAAGAATATAGTTAAAATACAATATGGGGCCTACTTTTTTTCCTTCTAAAAAACACCATATTGGACCTGAAATTTTCAGAGATCAAAGGTTAGTGTTATTATTCAACCTGGTCCGTTGGTGTCTTTAGAATCCATCAAAGGACTCTGCTCTCTCCGGTTTAGTCACTGAAGTATGTGCACGGAGCCATACTACGGCCCTGAGGTAGAGGAGGTGCTTTCCGCAGTGCCTTCTGCCAGAGGAAAACACTGCCCTTTATTCCCCTCAACCACTGAGAAATCATGCAGAACACTCACAGAGCCACCAGGAGTTCTCCTGCCATCCCCCAAACTCTTTACATCCCCCGGAAACAGTTTGTTTCTACAAAAAGTCTTTATACACCTCCATGCCCTTTTTTTCTTGGCAGAAACCCAATTTGGCCATGCCCATATTTGAATATTACAGCCCAAGTAATTAGTTTCACAGAGACACACAGACGTTCCTCGCTGGAAGTAGCTGTGGAAATCACGTAGTGCATCTAATCTCTCCATTGGCCATATGAGAAAGTGAGTCTCAACCCGTGAAGGGGGGACAGGTAAGGAGTGCTGATGGTCACTCAGCGGCTGCCCTGATCTAGGCCTGGGACAGGCAGAGTTCTAAACATGGCAGCTTCTTCCATTACTCCCCAGAGCAAAAATCTTCCAGGTACTTCCATCAGTCAGGGCTCTCTGGAGAAACAGAGCCTATAGGATATGTACACATACAGACAGAGGGGCTTATTTTAAGAAATTGTCTCACATAATTATGGATGTTGGCAAGCCCAAAATCTGCAGGGTGATCCTTAGGGTAGAGACCCAGGAAAAAGACAGTGTTGTAGGTCAAGTCCAAAGGCCATCTGCCAGCAGAATTCCTGCTTGTGCAGGATGAGGTTAGTCTTTTTTTCTACTCAGACTTCAACTGATTAGATGAGACCCACCTACATTATGGAGGGCAATCTGCTTTACTCAGAATCCACCAATTTAAAGGTTAAAGGTTAATCTCTGAGGGGGACTGCGGGGTCACAGCGTGTGACACACCTCTTGGGGGCGGGACACAATTGTGAGAGGGAATTTATCTAACAAATGCAAGCAGTGTAACCTGGTTCTTTGTACCCTCAATGATTCCCCAACAACATAAATAAATAAATACTAATCTCTCTCATCTTTGATAATGCAAATAAATGTTAATCTCATCCAAAAATATATTCACAGAAACATCCAGAATAATATTTGACCAAATATCTGGGTACCATTTGGCCAAGCTGAGACATCAAATTAATTATCACAAGAGGATAATATAATTTTACAAAGATAATTTGAAAACTGAGCCTCAGAAATCTGGATGACTTTGTCTAGGTCACCTAGCTGATTAGCTGGGACTAGAATTTGGGGGTTTTTCAGAGGGTTATTTTTCTACTAAATTATGTTTTATTCTCAAAGAAAAATGACATTTTCGAGTGCCTAATACCGTAATATTTGCCAGGCTCTGTGTTAATTTACATAAGTGCCCATTTAATAGCTCATCACTACATGGGCAAGGAAATGGAATCTTAGAAAGATTAAATAATAAACCCAACGTAACAAACAAGTACTTGTCTTTGAATCGAGGTCTAAATGATTCTGATTCTTCCTGGCGTCTGGCATTCCTTAATAATGTGTCTCCCAGTTTGGCAGGATGTAATTCTTCCCAAAACTTAAAGAAATGGCTCAGAGGCCTCATCCACTAAGACCTTTCTCTCTGTTCAAAATGAGTTTTCAAATTTCAGATGTGAACGTATAATGAGGAAGCTGATTCTAGAGAAGCATACGAACTCTTCCACATCAAAACGAGTATTGTCCCCAATAAAAAAGCTACTCCAAGCAAATGCACTCATTCCATTACTCAAAACTTTTTTGTGTCTCCCCTTTTGAAATTACCTTCAGGACCGTATCATTTGCTTTTCAGAAGCAGTTTTAATGTTAGCAAACATTCTTTGATTTTTGGAAAGCACCCCAAAGTCGTCTGGTGCCAAATCTGGTGAAGGAGGGACACAATCCAGTTAGCACAGTTTAGGTTTTTTTGATACAGAGACTCACTCTGTCGCCCTGGGTAGAGTGCCACGGTGTCATAGCTCACAGCAACCTCAAACTCTTTGGGCTCAAGTGATCCTCTTGCCTCAGGCTGCTAAATAGCTGGGCCCACTTAGGTTTTTTCTATTTTTACTAGAGATGGGGTCTCAGTCTTGCTCAGTCTGGTCTTGAACTCCTATGCTGAAACAATCCACGTGCAATTCAGAGTTTTAGGATTACAGGCATGAGCCCCTGTGCCTGGCTTGTAGTTTAGATTCAGAGTTATAAAATGAGTCTTGACTATAAAACAATAAGTGATTTTCTTTATATAGCTGGGAAAGTGGTTTCAAAGGTCTCAGTTTGTGTAACAACAACAAAGTTGGAGTAAATGTTTAAGTTTGAGAAAGTTTCCTCTCAAGTGACCAATCTATCTGGTTTATTCTATTACTTTATGGTCATTCCACATGTTAAGGTTGTTTTTAAAAATAATCAAGAAACGTCCTGGAATGAGATACTCTGACACACTCTCACTGGTTGGTCTTGGCCAGATGACGGGCTAGACAATAGTGTAAGGAGCTATGATACCTCCACAGCTGTAATTCAGAGAGAGGGATTGAGATGTTTCCACCATTTATTTGAATTCCTGAGCATGCAAAAGCCAATCAGACACAGGGTTTCTCTTGGAAGTTAAGTCTTCTCTTCTTTTTTGCTAAGCCCAAATGAAAGGTGTGGGAGAAAAGATCTCTTCTCCAAAAGCAAATTAGAGAATTACTGGGCTTTGAAAGTTTAGAAAAGAACATCTTTCTGCACGGCTGTCTTTCCTACCGTCCCCTCCCAACGCCCCTTGTAATCCATACCTTGGAAGTCCCGTTTGATTCCACATGTAATTAACACTTGGCAGAAATAAGCAGTTTGAGCCTGAGGCTCTCTGAAATTTCATTTAAGAAATTCAGATTTCCATGGGGTGGTTAGGGGAGGGGGGACGCGGGCCCCACTGCTCTGAGTATTCCCAGTCACTGAATTTTACATGGATTTATAAAGATATCTTCAGCTAGTCCCGTGGTGTTTATTGAGCATCTGCTATGTACAGGACACTGCATGTGAGTGGAAGGACCTGCAGACCAGCATGAAACAGAGTCCCCACTCCAGTTCACTCTACCGACGTCACTGCAAGTCATAAATGATACCTATGTGTCAGTAGAGGAAAAGATGACTGAGAAGTTCGAGGGAAAGAGGTGACCAATGGACAGGGGAGAGATGAGCTGTATTGCAGTGTGCCTAGGATGCAGATGGCTACAGCAGGGAGGCTAACTCAGGCCAGAAGACCAGCAAGAGACTAGCGGTAGAAATGGACGATGTGTGGTCAAGACAGCACACGGAGCCCAGTGAGGAAGACTCAGAACCCAGGCTAAGGACAGGCCCGGGAGGCTGCGGTCTCCCGCTTGTCACCCAGCGTACATATAGTTTCAAAGTCTGCCAAGTTACCATCTGGCCATGGGAATCTAAGAAGTCTTTTTTAAAAAAACTATGCTTAAAGTGTACCACATGATGTTTCAATGTCCTATACAGTACGGTTACTATAGTCAACAAAATTAACATGTCCCTCATCTTTTTTTGTGGTGAGTGCACCGAAACTCCACTCTCAGCACATTTCCAGTATGCACTGCAGTATTATAACTGTGGTCCTCCTGAGGTCCAGCCTTAGACTCTAGACTTACTCACCCTGCATATCTGCAACTTTGCATCATTCGATGCACATCTGCCCTGTTTCCTAGCTCTCCTGTAACCACTGTTTTATTCTCCATGTTTTTGACTTCTTAAAAAGATTCCACAAATAAGTAAGATCATGCAGTTTTTCTTTCTCCAGTTTATTTTACTTAATATAATATCCTCTAGGCCCATCCATATTGGTTGGTGATTGTTCGATTTCCTCACTGAAATAAAGACAAGGCCCATCAGCTGAGACTGTGGATTGGGGAGTCAGTGTCGGGACTATTTAGTTTGGTTTTGAATAGACCATACTTGCATATGGTATAAAATATAAATGGTGTGAAAGGACAGAGACAAAGCTTTCTTCTTCCTCAGTGAACCAGCCGCCCACTTCCCTTTCCTGGGGATAAGCGACCCTCTGCCATCAAAAAGGCCTTTGAGGCTGGGTGCAGTGGCTCGTGCTTATAATTCTAACACTCTGGGAACCAAAACAGGTGGATTACTTGAGCTGAAGACCAACCTGATCAAAACAGAAAAATTAGCCAGGTATTGTGGTGGGCACCTGCAGTCCCAGCTACTCAGGAAGCTGAGGCAACAGAGTCACTGGAGCCCAAGAGTTTGAGGTTCTTGTGAGCTATCACACCATGGCCTTCTACCGAGGGTGACAGAGTGAGATTCTATCTCAAAAAAAAAAAAAAAAAAAAAGAAGGCCTCTGAGTAGAAGACTGGCTTAGAGAAAACCTTGTGTTAGCTGGGAAGAATTACAAGGGTCACTGGGGTTCCAAACTTTTTGATCTTCTCAGAGCAGCAATTGATAAAGTATTTAAACCTATCCTGGTCTTAATGTTCACAGAATTTTACTTTTTGGTGCGTAGTTGTCATGTCTTTATTCTACTTATTCATAGCATTAAAGACATTTTGTGGGACCACTTTACCCAACACCTGTTACTCCCTGCGGGGTGCTTGGAGCCCAGCCGTTTGTGGTCGTGTTCCCTTCTGCGAGGGGCCAGAAGAGGACAGAGGGTCTCCTTGGGCTGAGCCCAGCCCCTCTCACCAAGGAGAGCTGGGACAGGAGGGAGGCGCTCACACGGAGTTGGTTAGGATGGTTCGAGTATATATTTCCCCCTTGTGGTCTCCAAAACATGCAATGGAGTCAGAAAAAGTGAGGAACCCCTGAACATGAACTTACATCTTATACTCTTGTCTTTATTAAGGGAGTATTGGAGGGTAACTCAGGAAAGCACAGGAGGAGGCTGTCCATTGAAAGAAAATGTCATAACCCTGTCCCTTTACTTACAGTTTTGGAAAAGAAAATGTCTGTACCTTTATGCTATCTGACAGGCAGCAGATAGCATAAAGAACCTTCTAGATAGTTTAAACAGAAAAGGATTAAGAAGATCATTGAAAATGTTGGAAGTAAGGCTCTAAGGCCAGATGTTCTTGAACTGGAACAGTTTGGCGGCTGAAATCCATACCTAGAAACATGGATAGATTCTATGCTGTGACTCAGAATACACACCCTTGAACACACCTGCATGTGAATTATGTGAATAGCTAATGAGTCTCACCAACTGAAATGCAAGCTTTATAAACAACAGTAAAACTCACTAGATGCCACTCAAATATTTTTTATTCCATTTTATTTTATCTCTCTTTAAAATTTTTTTCGCAATTACCTAAATATATTTGATCTCTATACTTTGAAAAACACTGCTCTAGGCTGAGCTCCTGGTTATAACTTCAGACTCTACA